>NC_090932.1:345924604-348424604 GCF_040938575.1 Ambystoma mexicanum | reverse complement strand
ACTAGACCAAACAGTAAGTATACAATAATAAGGACAACCATAGCAGCATATCACATCCATAGTATCTAATACCTTTGTTCCTTATACATTTGTTTTTCACCCAAAGTTATAAGCAAATATGAATGTGATATGCTGCGGTGGTTGTTGCCAGGGCATAGAGTCTTGGGTGCATGGCCAAATGTCCATGCACCCAAGACTCTATGCCCTGGCAACAACCACCGCAGAATATCACATCCATAGAGTCAAACATTTCAACTATGATCTATGGGAAACTTTTAATGTCCGCGAACAATGTGAGTGTTCTTAGAACACTTTGAACTTGCCAGCGAACAATACGGACACCGTTTTCAGGACACCCCCTACGAACATTTCAGAACAGCGCGATAGTTCTTAGAACACTTTCAACTTAACAACGAACAATACGGACAGCGTTCTAAGGACACCCCCTACGAACATTCCAGGACACCTGGAGTGTTCTCAAAAACGTCTTCAGAACACCCCCATTTTGTTTATTTGCGAACATTTCAGGACACCGCGGGTGTTCTTAGAACACATTCAACTTGACAGAGAACAATACGGACAGCGTCCTCAGGACACCCCCTACGAACACTCCCCGGACACTGCGAGTGTTCTTAGAAGCGTCTTCAGAACACCACCATCTTGTTTATTTGCGAACATTTCAGGACACCGCGAGTGATCTTAGGACACATTCAACTTGACAGAGAACAATACGGACAGCGTCCTCAGGACACCCCCTACGAACATTCCAGGACACCGGGAATGTTCTTAGAAGCTTCTTCAGAACACCACCATCTTGTTTATTTGCGAACATTTCAGGACACCGCGAGTGTTCTTAGGACACATTCAACTTGACAGAGAACAATACGGACAGCGTCCTCAGGACACCCCCTACGAACACTCCCCGGACACCGCAAGTGTTCTTAGAAGCGTCTTCAGAACACCACCATCTTGTTTATTTGCGAACATTTCAGGACACCGTGAGTGTTCTTAGGACACATTCAACTTGACAGAGAACAATACGGACAGCGTCCTCAGGACACCCCCTACGAACATTCCCCGGACACCGTGAGTGTTCTTAGAAGCGTCTTCAGAACACCCCCATTTTGTTTATTTGCGAACATTTCAGGACACCACGGGTGTTCTTAGAACACATTCAACTTGACAGAGAACAATACGGACAGCGTTCTAAGGACACCCCCTACGAACATTCCAGGACACCTGGAGTGTTCTCAAAAACGTCTTCAGAACACCCCCATTTTGTTTATTTGCGAACATTTCAGGACACCGCGGGTGTTCTTAGAACACATTCAACTTGACAGAGAACAATACGGACAGCGTCCTCAGGACACCCCCTACGAACACTCCCCGGACACTGCGAGTGTTCTTAGAAGCGTCTTCAGAACACCACCATCTTGTTTATTTGCGAACATTTCAGGACACCGCGAGTGATCTTAGGACACATTCAACTTGACAGAGAACAATACGGACAGCGTCCTCAGGACACCCCCTACGAACATTCCAGGACACCGGGAATGTTCTTAGAAGCTTCTTCAGAACACCACCATCTTGTTTATTTGCGAACATTTCAGGACACCGCGAGTGTTCTTAGGACACATTCAACTTGACAGAGAACAATACGGACAGCGTCCTCAGGACACCCCCTACGAACACTCCCCGGACACCGCAAGTGTTCTTAGAAGCGTCTTCAGAACACCACCATCTTGTTTATTTGCGAACATTTCAGGACACCGTGAGTGTTCTTAGGACACATTCAACTTGACAGAGAACAATACGGACAGCGTCCTCAGGACACCCCCTACGAACATTCCCCGGACACCGTGAGTGTTCTTAGAAGCGTCTTCAGAACACCCCCATTTTGTTTATTTGCGAACATTTCAGGACACCACGGGTGTTCTTAGAACACATTCAACTTGACAGAGAACAATACGGACAGCGTTCTAAGGACACCCCCTACGAACATTCCAGGACACCTGGAGTGTTCTCAAAAACGTCTTCAGAACACCCCCATTTTGTTTATTTGCGAACATTTCAGGACACCGCGGGTGTTCTTAGAACACATTCAACTTGACAGAGAACAATACGGACAGCGTCCTCAGGACACCCCCTACGAACACTCCCCGGACACTGCGAGTGTTCTTAGAAGCGTCTTCAGAACACCACCATCTTGTTTATTTGCGAACATTTCAGGACACCGCGAGTGATCTTAGGACACATTCAACTTGACAGAGAACAATACGGACAGCGTCCTCAGGACACCCCCTACGAACATTCCAGGACACCGGGAATGTTCTTAGAAGCTTCTTCAGAACACCACCATCTTGTTTATTTGCGAACATTTCAGGACACCGCGAGTGTTCTTAGGACACATTCAACTTGACAGAGAACAATACGGACAGCGTCCTCAGGACACCCCCTACGAACACTCCCCGGACACCGCAAGTGTTCTTAGAAGCGTCTTCAGAACACCACCATCTTGTTTATTTGCGAACATTTCAGGACACCGTGAGTGTTCTTAGGACACATTCAACTTGACAGAGAACAATACGGACAGCGTCCTCAGGACACCCCCTACGAACATTCCCCGGACACCGTGAGTGTTCTTAGAAGCGTCTTCAGAACACCCCCATTTTGTTTATTTGCGAACATTTCAGGACACCACGGGTGTTCTTAGAACACATTCAACTTGACAGAGAACAATACGGACAGCGTCCTCAGGACACCCCCTACGAACATTCCAGGACACCGGGAGTGTTCTTAGAAGCGTCTTCAGAACACCACCATCTTGTTTATTTGCGAACATTTCAGGACACCGCGAGTGTTCTTAGGACACATTCAACTTGACAGAGAACAATATGGACAGCGTCCTCAGGACACCCCCTTACGAACACTCCCCGGACACCGCGAGTGTTCTTAGAAGCGTCTTCAGAACACCCCCATTTTGTTTATTTGCGAACATTTCAGGACACCGCGAGTGTTCTTAGGACACATTCAACTTGACAGAGAACAATACGGACATTAAATAAGTTCGCGGACATCAAGTTCATAAGAAGAGATCTAGTCAGTTCCATATGACATGTATATAAAGTCAAAGTCATTATTGTTAAGTTGTGCTACTAAAAACCTATGAAATTCAGTGAAAAAAACTTTGTTAAAGGGACGTTATGGTTAAGTTGCGCTACTAAAAACCTATGAAATTCAGTGAAAAAACTTTCTTAAAGGGACGTTATGGTTCCAAGTAAAACCGAAAAACCCTTGAAATTCGCCAGTTATGGTAAGCTAAGCAACCATAACTCGCGCCACCACCATGCACTGCTAAGACTAACACCCAGGACATCAAAGATGACATCACATGTGTATGTACTTCTTATGAAATATGTGTAGAAGGGATTCTTATTATGTTGCGAAAAGTGTCAAGAATCATTGCAAGAAATATACCCTAATAAGTGCATTGAACGATGCATTGATATAAATAGCATCCTATTATGGGGTTCTATCTAGTATACTAAGCTAGTCATACAGAAACATAACATTGTGTGCAGCGTACAAGATGAAGGCATGATATTAGTAATGTTAATATGTTGAATAATGAAATCATAATTGTTTTCTTAATAGATTTTTGTGTACTGTGAAATATGTAATAAGTAGCTAATAAAACCCATGTATTACATAATTGCATTACTATAGACAAAACACAAAGACACAAGAACACATACCAATATGGGTATATACAGGGAAAGTGAAGTTAGCAAAAAAGCACAAGTAGTAGCAGAAACAATTCATAACTTAACTGATTAGTTTCATGCAAATAAATGATTGCTCTGTTTCAAAGCTGCTATTTACCCTATGTATATGTATCACTTGATGTGATTGGACCCTAAGGAAAGTAGTGTGAGTACATTGTATACAAATATGACCATATACAGGGAAAGTACAGCCATAAAAAAAAAAACAGAACTATCAGAAAGTGCTCATAAGTCTAGTGATTATCTTTATGCACAAAAAGGATTGCTGTCTTTCAAGCTTGTGTTTTCCCATATGTATATGTTTCATATGATGTGACTGTACTCTAAGGGAATTACTGTAAGAACCTACTAGAAGGATATGTCTACAAATAAAATAAAATTCTTAGTTTCTGACTGTTACTGAAGAAAACCATGTGGCCTAGATATGTCAGCAAAAGAAAAAATAGTGAGCCAGACATGTGATGTCATCAGTGATGTCATCAATGACATTTGTGATGTCATCTTTGATGTCCTGGGTGTTAGTCTTAGCAGTGCACGGTGGTGGCGCGAGTTATGGTTGCTTAGCTTACCATAACTGGCGAATTTCAAGGGTTTTTCGGTTTTACTTGGAACCATAACGTCCCTTTAAGAAAGTTTTTTCACTGAATTTCATAGGTTTTTAGTAGCGCAACTTAACCATAACGTCCCTTTACCAAAGTTTTTTTCACTGAATTTCATAGGTTTTTAGTAGCGCAACTTAACCATAACGTCCCTTTAACAAAGTTTTTTCACTGAATATATATACATATATATATATATATATATATATATATATATATATATATATATATATATATATATATATACACACATATATATGTCCTGAACTCGCCTAGGGAAACATGTGAAGGTGGAGCTAGGTTGAATCCAGTATTGTTGTGCAAAGGAATTGTAATCCAGTTTAATGGGCATGTGTATTTATTTTGTAGATGGTGAATTGTGTACATTTAGAATTATTTCCTTAAAAAGGTTTACATCAACCGTATGCATTTTGATGTAAAATGTGTGTCTTGAGTTCAATGGAATGTCTGAGTGACTTTTGGAAAATCAAGGCCATAAAAACAATAGTGGCTTTTTAATTGCATATGACACTTGCAGGTGAAGTGTTGAGGCACACTTTTTCTGTAGCACATGGTTAGTTAATAAAGTATGGAAGTATTATTGATAGATAGATGTGTACTGAATAATAAAGTGCAGCACAACCCAGATTCACCTGAATTTAGTTGACCGAAAAAACCCAATGCCAATATACAAAATTAGTGCATATCCGTCAGCAGCACTCCCAGACTGCCCAGACTGTAAACCACTTAGCGTCCACTTTGTGCAACGCTTTATGCCAATCTGTGCTTTACGAGGCCACACCTGATCAGCACACATAGAACACATTGACAACACAAAGATACTTACACGATAGCAATTCAACAGCAAGCTCTACATTCTACTAACGTCCCCTTTGCATGCCGACTCACACTTCTCCAAGGTTTAGGGGATCTCCCTGCTCAGCCCACGAATATCATATTAAAACCACAAAGATTTATTATTATTTATTGGTTTGTGGTTTGTTTAAACCTTTACAAAATAGTTCATCAGAGAACGATAAAACATTTCATACAATTATCTTCAATCACAATTCATAGAAGACATATTAAGAACATTATAAAAGTATCAAATCGTATAAAACCATATAGAATAATACATCAAAAGGATACCATGATTAAGAGGATCAAGTTCGATCGCAAGTCATTCGAGCTTAATCTAAGCAACATTAGAATTCCTAAGTTTCAGTAGAAAGGTGCAGAACATTGTTTCTTATTGATCCAATCAGCCAAAAAAGAGGGAAAGAGATCATATTAATCGTTCAGAGTCAATCACAGAAATTATTTTCAAGACTGCTATTATTCCCTTTTTTACGACTGTAGAGGTATTAAGCCTAATTTGGTGCCATAGCATTACCGTATCAACAGCATACAAGTGTGTTACAAGTTGCTCGAAGTATTCATATACATCGTTCAGGATAAGTCACAGAATTTTTTTAAGAATGCCATTATTCTCAATTTTAGGACTGTAGAGTTATTATGCCTAATTTGATGCCATAACATTTCTGTGTCAACAGCATACAAGTGTGTTACAAATTGCTCGAAATATAGAATTTGTTGCTTTAAAAGCACTGGGCATAACAATAATATATGTTTCAATGTTTCTTCGGTACCTTCTTTCTTACAGTGTCTGCACCACCCCCATTCAACATTATAGAGATTCCATCTTTTTAAGATGTAGTTTGTTTTCAAGGTATCAAAGCGGAACCTCATAAATTAATTTCTAAAGTTCTGAGAGGGGTATTTCTCCAAATAGTTTTCCAGAACAGGGTGGAATTTCCAAAACGAGTGCATCTGATTAACCATTTTGGATTGTTGGGCACTATCGAGAGTCACTTGCCAGTCATTACATTGAAGTATGAGTTTCACTTTCAAAGGTTTCTTTTCCAGCATTTGCACTGTACCCCTGCATTCAACAATGTTTTTTCAGTTATCGTTTTTAAATGCAAGCAATAAAAGTTGGTTTGGTCTTTAGCTGCAATCGTGTAAAGAGATGAGAGGTTATTTGTCAAACATTTCCTCCACACATCATTTTTCTCCATAAGATGAGTGATTCTAGGGATTGTAGCCCAAATTCATATCTGATTGCTTGGATTGGTATACATTTGGGGATAAAAAACAAGACACCTTTCCACATATCCTTTTATAGTTTTTTCATAAAATCTGTACTCTCAAGTTCATAAAATTCTAAGCCATATATGAGTTTGGGGATTCCGGAAATAGTATAAAAGCGTTTCAAAAGTATAGCTGTAAATCTGCCATACTTGGCATCAATTTTCACCATCTGTCGTCGTATTATTTCAGCTTTCACTTCTAGCTGCCTTTTAATCGTTGCCGTCGCACTATTAGCTGCAAAGTGATATCCTAAATATTTCAGAGCGATTTGGCTTTTTAATCGTATACCCTCGCAGTACCAAGTAACTGACGATTGTTTTTTCTTTGGCTTACCCATTCTTATGATAATTGTTTTAGCTGCATTGATTTTTAAGTGTAGGCCAGTAATAAAGACGACAAATTCATTTATCAATTTTTGCAAACCAATTTTTGTGTGGTCAAGCAGTAAGAAGTCGTCTGCATAAGCCACCCATTCGATTGCGGTTTGTCCTAATTTCGGTGGTACTAAGCTCTTACCCGAAATGGCTTCATCAGCTTTAGAAACATATAGATTAAATAAAATGGCGTCTAACTTGCATCCTTGTCTTAAGCCATTAGGGATTGGTATTTCAGAGGACAGTCTGCCTGCTGAATTAAGTCTAACTTTGATCTTTGTATCTGAGTATAGATCAATGATCATCTCAAGTAGATGTCTGGGGATCAATAGATCTCTCAAAATAGACCATAAAGTCGGTCTATCAACAAGATCAAAAGCTTTTGAGAGATCCATTGAGGCAACAAATATCACATAGCCTGGCTTCTTCAAAGTTTTTGATTGCAAACTTTTCAAAATTAGCCCTCCACAGTCCGTTCCAACATTTTTTCTAAATCCTATTTGTTTGGCATCTATTATATCATTGTTAGCAATCCAGACTTCGAGTTCTTCAAGAATAATAGAGGTAAAGATCTTGTAGTCTGGATCAGAGATAGCAATTGACCTATAGCTTTCTGGTGAGGTTCTAGTGCCGTGCTTATAAATTGGGATCAGAATAGCTAGTCTACAAGAATACGGTATAAGCTTTGTTGTGAGGATGTCTTTAAACAACACATGTAAGATATTCCCCCATAACTGAGCATTAATTTTTAGAGTTTGATTGGATAGGTTGTTGGGTCCTGGTGCCGCCGATTTTTTGGATTTGACAATGATTCTAGTAATATTGTTAGGGGAGATGTCCAGATTCCATCTGGATTTTTTTACCAGAAGAGGCGTATCATTATCATAATCGCCATCATACATCTTAGCAAAATGGTCTTTCCAGCTTCGTTCGCTGATCAGAGACAGCAGTATCTCTTTTTGGGTTAGCTGAATCCCATTAATCATCAGCCAGAAGTTTGAGATATCTTTACCTTTGATTGCAGCAAGAATTTTTTCGCCATCCATTTGATCTCTTGCTATTCTATGTGAAATTAGCCAATTTTTATATTTCTGCTTAAGACCTTTTAATTTCTTAACTCTTTCCTCACCTATGCGTGTTGTGTTAACCGCCCCACGAATGCCTCGTCTTAACTGTTTTTTACGGTTTAAGGTGTCTATATTGAAGGCATGAGCATGGTTGCGGGGTTGTTTTGTAATTTTCTTCTCACAACATGTGTGAGTAACAATTTCATTAATGTAGTTCGTGAAAGAGGATGAAGCAAGATGAGATCGACTTTCTTCATGTGACATATTCGTATGGTTTTTTAGTAGGACCGATGTACATTTTTTTGTGTTGGAGTATGACCAACGTATCCGAGTACCCGTCAGATTTGCAATCAGGCCTGGTTTAAAGATTACATTTTGTTCTGTGTCTTTAGAATGTGTTATGTAAATCAACAGGAGATTATGATCACTGGTTGACATTTCTTTCACTGTCAGGTCGGATATGTATCTATCCAAACCATTAGAACAAAGACGTAGTCTAATATAGAGCTACAGCCTCTAGCATTCCATGTGTGGACATAATTTGGTAATTTCACCAACCCCATAACTTAAAAAAAGTTCATCCAAATTGCTCCTCTCAACTTTGCATTACCAATTGGAGCTCTATTTAATTTGGTAGCAGCACTCCAGCCACACATCAGAGAGTCAATTTCAGTGGTGTCCATGTCGCAGTCTGCATTAAGGTCACCAGCCATCATAACCAGCCCGTTGACTTTTAACATCCTCCAATCATCCATTTTTGACATTACTTCAGCTAATTATTTAGTCAACTGCAGTTCAGTGTGTTTTAGGGGGTTCCAGTATATATTTCTAATACATATATCAATAATGTTGCATCCGAGTTACAAGGTACATGTGATTGCCAAGAAGTATTTCAAGTTTGACCAGATCTCAATATCTTTTGCTTCCAAAGTATGTTTGCATGCAGTTAGCAAGCCACCCATGGGCCTCCCTTTGGGGCCTTTGGTAGCAGGTAGTTGCCAGATATCGTATCCTTCCCAACTAAAGGCAGTTATGGCCCATGTTTCTTGCAAAAGAATCAAGTCAAAGGATGACAAGATATCTGTGACTTCAATATTACTTAGCATCTGTGCGTGGCCTCTAGAGTTCCACGAGGCAACCAGGGTTTTACTAATAGTGCTAAAGTGGTTTGGCCAACGCATGGAGCGACGAAATAGCTTCCTTAAGCGCTAATGTAAGCCCTCTCCATTCTTGTTTATCAGTGTCAAACCCTTCCCTATCGTTAGCTTTTGCTTTAATGGGATCATTGATATCATTAACTCGCAATTTTGTAGGTATCCCATTTATGTCCTTTTTTTTAATCAGTTTGTGTATATGGGTAGATGTCAAAGCCTTTACACTGCAGATTTTCAGCTTCTTTCAACAGAACATCCCTAACAAGAGGTGAAGGGATTACTAAGCGCACATAGTCCAGCCTGTACTTATGGAAAAAATCTACCAAAATAATGTCTTGAGATGAAACAAGTGATAATGAGGGAATCGTGGCAAATAACGAGAGAATATAAGGGCAATTCATCGAGATTTGTGTGCCTTCAGTAAACAGTGTAGTCAGAATTAGACTAGGTAACTCACTCAGTGCTGGTTTCTTTAAATCTTGTATGTCATTCGCCAGTTCTACATTTTCATATACATTTTGGGTTTGCCTTACCGCCTCATTGGGTACTTCTTGTCCATCATTGGGATGTTTCCTGTTATTAAGTTGATCTTGTAATATTTTTTTACAATAGAAGCGATTTCATCTTGTTTAACCAGGAGTTCAGACTCAGCACCCGTAACATTCCCCTGCTTCACACTTTCTTCCTTATACCATGCAATATCAGAACCCTGTTCGGCAGTAGCCGTCAGGTCACAGATCTGAGCTTTAATCAAATCAACCTTGCCTTTACATTCGTTGGATAAGGTAGCAGATGCTTTGCTACATAGCTCAGCCGTCAAATGGCTAGAATTGGAGTTATTTTTGTTACCATTCCATACCGATGGCGGGGTGTGACCCCAGGGCATGTTCAGTATTGGTTGATCTACTTTTGTATTCAAAGTGGGAGCAGGGTTAACAGGTGGTTTTACCCTACCAGTTTTAAGATTAGCATCATCTCCTAAATCGTTGGGATGAGGTTCTTTAGCGATTGTTTCGGCAGTTTTCCCTTTTTTTTCATTACATATACCTGCAGCGTTCGCTTTAAAGATCTCAAATATATCAACTAGTCCAGTTTTCAAAGAGGACAACTGCGAGGCAATATCCACTATTTCCAATTTATTTTTCATGGTGTCAGAAATCGATTTTTTTAGCTTCGATATATATAACCTTCTTGCAGTGGAGATTTTACTAATTCGAACCGTCTTTTGATCTTGACGTTTCCTTTGCTATAGAGTAGGCCGTCTCTTTGCTTGTGTCATTATTGCCAACCAAAACATGACAGTCCTCGTCGATCATATTTTTAAAGTTCACGTCTCTTAAGTACTTCCGAGACGTTTTACAAAGATTTTTCTTTTGATTTTGGTTTCTAAGTTGCGCCTGTTGTTTTCTTCTTTCTTTTTTAGTTATATTTACTTTTGGTGCTATCATTGTAGGAAGAGTAGGGGATTGATTTCCCATTGTGGTTCCCAACTTATTTTTCCCATCTAATTCAGGTTTAAGCGCGTCAACCACAATCTACAAGTCTTCTATCATGATTGGCTCTGCAGAGGGGACTTTTGCCCATTCCTCGACTCCACTTATATCAGTAACCTGTGCTCTAGGATTATCGGTTCCTTTGTTGTTCATTACAGTTGGAATCTTACTAACTTTTTTAGAAAAAATGTCATTGAGTTTCATTTGAACCTGATATACACATGTGTTTATTTGCATCAGTAAATCAGTATGCTTTCTTAGTTCACTCAAAATTAGCCTATTAAAGATTCCCATCAGAGTGCACAGATCATTGTTGTTTGAGTTATGAGTAGCAATCCCTTCAACAATCACGTTGGTCCCCTTGTTTGCTAAAAGCAGATTATCTTCCTGTTGAAAAGTGTCTGAATTAGCAGCTTTAAAGATAGAAGGGATGTCTTCAAATGAGTGATTAGCCAAGTCAGCATCCCCCGGGTTACAGCTATATCATTCCTTTCTGGGTATGAATTACCAGATCTTCGGCATAAAGGGATTGTGAACATTCATTCGATTGCATACCATTAGATTCTTGGTTGTCATTTAGTTTTAGCTGATTTGAACACTCCTGCGCACACAGCAGCAATTCCTCCTCCTCCACACATAGTGGGGGTAGCGGGAGTGCCGCTGCGTGCGCTAGGCTTGCTCGTTGTGTCGAAACTGCAGTGAAAAAGTCGGCACAGGGATCTTTCATCATATTCCCAGCTTTCCCTTTCTTGCCTTTCATGTCAGTCACAAGTAAGTAACTAAGCAAATCTGCTGAAGTAAAATGGAGTAATCAGGGAGTATTACAAAACCCTTTCTAAAAGGTTATAGAGTTACGGTAACCTAAAGAAGAAAAGGCAATAGAAATCACACTAACTGGCTAAAAGATCTTACCAAAAAAGGCCCCAGAATTGCAACTTATGTCTCTACGAGTACTCTCTGCGGGCGCCTCACTCAATCAAATAGGCAACAGAAAGAAATGGTCAGTGTAGCGCCCTGCGCACTGTTCACAGTGAACAGTCAACAGTGCTTGCGGGTGCTTCCGTGGTGCGCGCGCTGGTGCGCTGTACCATGGGTAAATATAGAGAGTGGTCAGGCAGGCCTGGGGGTGGAATCAGTGACGGTCACTGTTGATGCAAAAAAGAAAAGAGTAGCATGTAAGTGTGATAATTTGGTGTCAAGCATATATCAAATTACAGGCATCCGTGAAAGCATCAAGTCTGTAAGGTGAACAAAGTCAATAGCCTCCACCAGAGGGCATACTTCGCGTGCATCCACCTTCAGGCAACACTCGTGTTGCTTTTAAAGACTTCCTCCTGCTCGTGTCTTTAGGCACGGGCTTATAGCGGCATGCGAGGAAATGCATTCAGCGTCTCGGGACAGTCAACAGTGCTTGCGGGTGCTTCCGTGGTGCGCACGCTGGTGCGCTGTACCATGGGCAAATATAGGGAGTGGTCAGGCAGGCCTGGGGGCGGAATCAGTGAAGCTCACTTCAGGCAACGCTCGTGTTGCTTTTAAAGACTTCCTCCTGCTCGTGTCTTTTGGCACAGGCTTATAGCGGCATGCGAGGAAATGCACTCAGCGTCTCGGGACAGTCAACAGTGCTTGCGGGTGCTTCCGCAACCACAAAGATTTAGTCTGGCTTACAATTCAATCCCAAGCACCAAATTATGGCAAGACTGTGTCCCACTTACCCTTCATTTCATGATCAGCACCCACTGCTGAGAAACCGGTAGATTATCAGACCCTGAAATCTTTATGACCCATAATGGGGCCATTAGACACCACATAAATGGTTCATGCAACTATGATTTTGAATATGTCTACTCATTTATTTCACATTTGACCCACGGGGTGGAAAGAGGTGAGCCTAGGCATTCCTTGAATATGGTGAGCTCTGTTTGAGAGAACTAGGGAAAGAGAAAGGGAGACACAATGATGCCTTTTCCTAAGATCATTGGCTTTGGAACAGCATGTCATCATGATATCCACTCTCCACTTACTGTAGGCTCTGTAGTAGATGGTAGATGACGATTCCTCTATAAACACACATTGTGCCATCAACCGTCCTTTCGTCCCCCATTGATTATGGTGCTTGTGCAGCCAACGAATATCACTCAAGTCCTTTGAACGAGATACAGGGCACCACATTTATCACTTTGGATGAAAGGGTGACCAGAAATAGTAGATTATATTCCTTATATGCATTGATTTAAAAAGAATATAATAATAATAATAATAATAATAATAATAATAATAATAATAATAATAATAATAATAATATGCAAAGTATTGCAACTGTATTTACAGAAAATTCAATGTTGTCAATATTCACTAAGCATCAGGTTTACATTCACCTGCCTGGTCACTGAATGTTCAGGAACTCTGTATTATTGTCAAAGGGTATCCCATAAAGGATGTCAACAAATGGCCTAATTCCGCGGTAGATGCTTACAATTCTGTGATTTTCATCTACAATCTTTACCAATTCCTCAAAATATGGTGTTGTGACCTTTCTCATTAAAAAGGGACTAATTAAGTTACTCCTAAAGAAACCTGTTGTGTATCCTGATATTCACAGTGAAAGCCATCCAATTACCACTCTCCCACCTTTATCCTACTTAATCTGGTTTCATGCCACATCATAGTACCTAGCGAGCACTGTTGAAAATATCATATAGCCTTCTGGCCATTGTCAAGTCTCGGGTGGCTTCTCGGTTGGTTCTGCAAGAGATTGCTGTGATCTTTGACACCATTGACTTTTGCATTCTGCTCTTGAAGTTGTTCAGAGTTTCGGCTCTATGGCCAGGCGTGCTGAAATGGGTCCAATCTTTGTACATCAGAGGGACTCAGCGGTGAGCATGGATGGCCATTTTCTCTAATGTCATACATCTACATATATGTTCCCCAAGGCTCCTAGTTTGACCCTTTGCATTGAACATCAGTACAAGCCCACTGCAACATCTCGCATGCCCTTTCAATGTGTCCTGCCCTCCATATGCTGATGTCACCCTGATAGATCTGGCAATAGGTGTGAAGCCATACAGCCTGGCCGAGCTATTTAGTTGCCTCACAGACACTGGGATATCCATGGCTACACTAGTCCACGGAGGTTGCTTTCAGTTGCACAGGATGAACCACATTCTGCATTTCAGCCCTAAGGCGAAAGAGCCTATGCCATGGATGCCCTCACCAATCCCCACCTGGAACATTGCAATGCCCTCTATCTGAGGACTGCTGAGCGCCTCCATCATGCTTCATCTTTGACGTTGGTGGGGGGGCTCGGGAAAAGATAACATGTCTCTTCTTTAAAAAGATCCCTTCCTTGGTGCCCTATCACAGCCTGTATTGCCTGTTCATTAGTTTGCCCAAAAGATAATTGCCTCTCTGGAGATCAGCCTGACAGCAAACTAGTCTACAATGGACATGTCCCCTATGTTGGGCGCAAACCGTATCCATAGTGGCAAGTAATGAAAGAGGGCTCTCTGCCCACATGGCTTTGTGTAGAGGATTAACTTCGTCCTAGTCGTTTTGTGTATCAGCACATGGTTTAAGGATGTCAAGGTGAACACCTGCATGTTTTATTGGGTATGGGTGTACAATAGAATGTATTTCTATGTATACACTGTGAACCTCCAAATACACTCTCACCAACACTATCGCTGTCACTAAAACACTGGTCAGAGACAGAATGAGATCAAAAGCAAGAGGAGCTCTAGCACAAAGATGTCTGTGATTGCAAGGAGGCATTTCACACGGGGGTGGTGGGGGTTGTTGTGTTGTCGGCCCGCGGCCTGCGCGCGGGGGCTGCCACAATGCTAATAGGCCGCGCGGCCTGTGGCGCAGCTCCAGCGGGAGCCGAAGGAATCAAACACCCACGCTGGTTATAGGTCTGCCCCGGAACTGCCTCCCGAACGCGGGGGCGGGGCTTTTATTTAGGACGCCCTGCGTCACCGCGTAGCGGGACGCAGGGCGGAACGTAACATTCCTCCTTTATTATAAAACAACACAAAACACATAACTCTAACTGCCAAACAACGGCGAAGTCCAACATAAGCTTTCATTCTTCAACACTCAGCCACCCTGCCATTGGGGTTCATGGCACCAAGGCACCAGTTACCACACATAGTCACTTAGCTTGGCTGGCGGTCTCGTCGTTGTTCTCAGTCTGTATCGCCCTTCGCGGGGGTCATTCCCCCTTGCTTCAGGCTCTGTTCCGTCTTCGCTGTTCGGGCCCTCGAGGCCGGGTTCATCCCCCGGCTCCCAGTTTCCATCCCCCGCTCCATTCTCCTCAGGGATGGCCTCCGGCTCTTCTTCACTGGGAGGAGTGTCCTCGCCTTCCCGAGGGCCCTCCTTATCGGTCCACAGGGTACGGGGTATGGCCTTGAACCATGACGCATTTCTCATCACTTGGCGGTTTCCTCGTGTCACAGTTACCATGGTTCCATGCCGGTTGCTGACGGTCCATGGAAGTTCCTCGTACCTGGTGTCAAGTTTTGACTTGGAGGGGTTTCGTAGCATGATGACCTGGTCACCCACTTGATGATGGGACGGCCTCGCTCTCCGCTTGCCGCTCATGTGTTCGTTGGCATCCCTTCTCCTTCTCTCTGTGCGTTCCTCGTTCACCGTGTCCGGGGTTCTGCTTGGGTGATGCGGGATCGAGGATCTGATGACGGTGCCGAACATGAGGTCCGCTGGCGGTACGCCGGTTGTGCTGTGGGGCGTGACCCGGTAATTTCGGAGGAATCGGAAGAGGTCAACCTTCCAGGGGCTGGCGTTAGCCTTAGACTCTCTGAGCACCTTGTTGATAGTCCTCATAAATCGTTCTACGTCCCCATTTGCCTGGGGGTGTCTTGGAGTGATGTGATGATATTTCACATTGAGTTCCTGCAGATACTTTTTGAAGTCCTCTCCCGTAAACGGTGGCCCATTGTCGCTTTTCATTGAGATGGGTAGCCCGTGGGTTGCGAACATTTTCTCTAGGGCCGGAATGACCACTTCAGCTGCTGTGGACTCAACTACCTCAACTTCCGGGTATCGGGAGTGATCATCGACGGCCACCAACAGGTGGAGGCCCTCTCGGAGCTTGCAAAAGTCAATGCTGATGGCCTCCCAGCGAGAGCGGCCCCGTTCTGCTGATATGATGGGTTCCGGGTCTGGCGGGGCCCCCGTTATCTGACAGGATAGGCACGTGCTAACGAGTGTCTCGACCCGCTCCTCGATCTGGGGAAACCATACTCGGTGCCGAATGCGGGCTTTCGTCCTTGCCAGTCCTTGGTGTCCTTCATGCGCTAGGGCCACTATCCTGTCCTGTAGTTTGAGAGGGATCACGATGCGGTTTCCTCGTAGTAACAGTCCACCTTCCGTGACTGACAAGTCTTGCCGCACTGTGAATATGCTGGACAGAAACCCTTTTGCTTCCGCTGTTCTGTTGTGTGTGTGTCTCATGAAAGTCTTCCAGTCACCGGAAAGGATGGCATCTTTCACTAAGTCACAACACGGGTCCTGGTGCGTTTCCGCCTCGATTTCCTCGATGCTCACCGCCTTGGGCCTCATTGCGCGCACCACCTGGCATATGTGTTCCTCTGTCTCTGCCGCTACTTGGATCTCTTGTTGAGTGGCCTCTCGCGGATGCCTGGAGAGAAAATCCGCCGGGTTTCCGCTGCCTGGTTGGTAGACGAGATCAAAGTCATATTGCTGGAGGTGCAACAACCACTTGGTGATTCGTGCCGGAGGGTGTGCTGATGTTCCCATGAAAATGGGTAGTAGGGGCTTGTGGTCCGTGATCGTCGTGAAATGACGCCCATATAGGTAGAGGTGAAAATGCCGGCACCCCCACAGCACGGCGATGGCCTCCTTTTCGATGTGTGAGTACCTTTGTTCGGTCTCTGTGAGGGCTCTCGATGCATATGCAATCGGTCTCTTCTCCCCTTCCCTCGTGACTTGCATTAGGATGGCTCCGAGCCCCACGGGGCTGGCATCCACAAACAGTTCTGTGGGCAGTTCAGTGTTATAGTAGGCCATCTTGGTGTCAGCGGAGAGGGAGTCCTTGATGCTTTCAAACGAGTCCTGGCATGTTTGCCCCCCCTCCCACTTGACGTTGGCCTTGGTGAGTTCCCGCAGCGGCTCAGATAGTGTGGCCAGGTTTCGGATGAACCTCCCGCAGTAGGTGGCCATGCCTAAAAAACTGCGCACTTCTGTGGGGGTCATCGGTGGACTTGCCGCCTGGATGTCTGCGACCTTCTGCGGGTCAGGGGAGATGCCTGTGCTGCCAAACTTGTATCCGAAAAAATTGATCTCCGATTTGAGGAACTCGCACTTTTCCCGGTGTATTGTGAGCCCAACATCTTGTAGTCGGCCCAGTAGGGCGTGAAGCCTCTTGATGTGTGTTTCTTTGTCGGGGGCGTGAATCAGAATATCATCGCTCACGTTGAGGACACCAGGGATGCCCCGGATGACCTCCTGGATGGTTTGCTGGAACACCTCCGCAGCAGACGATATTCCGAAACTTAGGCGTTTGTATCTCCGCAGCCCCAAATGCGTAGAGAACGTTGTTATGTATCGAGAGTCTCTGTGGAGTTTGAGTTGATGATACCCCGCCCTGAGATCAATCTTTGAAAATATGCTCGACCCTGTGAGGTCAGCCACAATCTCGTCGATTGTTGGGGTTATGTGGCGTTCTCTTTTAATGGCAGTGTTGGGGAGGCGCATGTCTATGCAGATCCGCACCTTTCCAGGCTGCTTAGGCTTCCGTGTTACCACCATTGGAGAGACCCACGGTGTGGGCCCTGTGACCTCCTCAATGATACCCGCTTCTTCCAGTGCCTTGAGTTCCTGCTCCACTTGTTCTCTCATGTGGAAAGGCGTTCTCCGGTGCCGGACGGCTTTCGGCTGCACTGTCTCATCAATATGAAGTTTGATGGTTTTGCCTCTTAGACAGCCTATGCCCTCTTGCAAGTCAGGGTATTGGTTCAGCATCTGCTCCACTTCCTTTTCTTCGTTGACATGGCAGATGGATTGGACCACTCCCAAATCCTCCGCTGCGTCCCCACTCAGGAGGCTCTCAACACCTGCCTTCACAACATAGACTTTGGACCATAGTCTGTTTTTTCCGTGTTCCAGCGTAGTGCGGAACCTGCCAATTACCGGCAGGGGCTTTCGACAGCCGTATGCATACAACAGAGTGTCGGTGCTTTTCAGCTCTGGTGGAGGACTTAGAGTCAGGAAGATGCTTTCAGGCATGACGTTCACCGAAGCGCCTGTGTCGATGGTCATGAGAATGCACTGGTTTTGGATGGTGACCATGCATTTGCGCCTTCGGGCGGCTTTTCTTCGAGGTCCTCGGTCCTGGCATAGGGCAGACACCAGGTATACCTTCCTTCCTTTCCTGTCTGTGTCCTTGGAGGGGGCCTGCAGCATCGCCGAGACGTCATCCCCTTCCTCCTCCGTGGAAGAGCTGGCCACTGCGACCCTTCTGGCACTGGCTTGCTTCTTTTTCTTGGTCGCGACCTTCTCCGGCTGGTTCTGCAGGGGCTGTATGGGGATGTCCGTTGATCGGCATACCTTCGCGTAATGGTCCTTCCGGCCACATGCTCCACATGTGGTGCCTTGAGCAGGACAGTTGCGACGGCCATGTCGTGGGCCACCGCACCAGCCACACTCTGTGGGTCCCGGAATGCGCGGTTGCCACCTGTTTTGGCCGTATCCGCCACTGTTGTCGTCTCTCGAGGATTGTTTGTTGGTGATGCGGGCTACCATAGCCGTGTTGAGAGCAGGTTGCAGCCTGTGTAGCGTGGCCTCCATGTTGGCCGCTCTGGTATGTGCCAGTTCCCTCTGACGTCCTAGTTCAAGGATCCGCTGTAGGGGGATACCCTTCTCGCTAAGTATCAGGCGCCTCAATTTTTCCGAATGAATCCCGTTGATGATCTGCCTCCTGATCTCCCTCTCCACGTTCGTGAATTCACAGGACATGGCCAACTTTCTCAGGCGGGTGTGGTACGCATCAAGGGTTTCCTCCGCTGCCTGTAAGGTGGTGCAGAAAAGAAACGTCTCATAGTCTGGGTTTAGTTGAGGGAGGAAGTGATCGGTGAGGGCATCTTTCGCGCTTCGGTACCCATCCTGGCCATCATCAACGTTCAGGGAATTGAAAATGCGCAATACCTCGTCACCCACGCTGAGTAGTAGGTGTGCCTTCAGTTTCCTGGGCGCTGTGATCTCTTTGCACTCCATCGCCATCTCGAACTTCTGGATCCACAGCTGCCATCTGGGTCCGCATGACGACGGATCCGTGAATGGGTCAAACGGCTGGACCAGTGTCGACGAAGTGCCTTGTGTTCGAGGTGGAGGTGGCGTCATGGACATGTTTGCCGCAATTCTGGACGGCGTGGAGGGCCCAGGCGTGGATGTGCCGGCCGCCATGTTGGCGTGGACCTGATCCGTGTGTCGTAGGTACCTCCGACGGCCACCAATGCTGCGACGTTGGGCCTACCTTGGAGGTGCCGCCGTACCCAGGCGCTGTGTTACAACTCAGGGCCTGGCGCTCCCCACACACTGTGATGCTGCTCTCCCGTGTTGGATGTCCGATGCCACCTGGTTCTCCAGTTTCCGGAGGGAAGAACTATGGTCTTAGTGGCAGAGAGCATGAATTGATGAAGGGGAAAAAAAAAAAAATTTTTTTTTTTTTTTTTTTTGGGGGGTGGGGGGGTCACGTGTGTGATGGCACCCCCACCGGGTGTCCAAAAATTTAGCCGCGATGGCTGTGTGGCGTTATGGTGCCTTCACAGCACCGAGCCTGTCTTGGAGTTCGTCTTGCCTCGTCGCCATTGTTGTGTTGTCGGCCCGCGGCCTGCGCGCGGGGGCTGCCACAATGCTAATAGGCCGCGCGGCCTGTGGCGCAGCTCCAGCGGGAGCCGAAGGAATCAAACACCCACGCTGGTTATAGGTCTGCCCCGGAACTGCCTCCCGAACGCGGGGGCGGGGCTTTTATTTAGGACGCCCTGCGTCACCGCGTAGCGGGACGCAGGGCGGAACGTAACAGGGGTGAGGGGTGTATGGGGTGAGCGCCCCTTACAGCTCCTCTGACTGAGCTCCAGCATGGATTAAAAAATAAATGAATAACACCTGAGTGGTGCACCGACACATGCAGTGCGCCGTGCTACTCACAGGGATTTGCTTTTAAAATATCACAATGGCCGGAGCTCAGTGAGCACCAGCCCTGATAATATTTAAAAAACACAACCCTGTGAGTGGTGCGCCGATGCAGACCACTCACAGGGTTGCCATGGCAACCACTTTAGCTTTGCTGCGTGCACAGCATCATCGTACGTCGGGGATGCAATCCCTTCCTGTGTGCATCAGCGCAGCATGCCTTAATGTGTCAATGTGTGCAACCCCCTGCCCTTGTGCAACCCCCTGCCATTGTGCAACCCTCTGCCCTTGCCGACCTAAGGTAAGTCTGCGTTGTATGTATGTATGTAGGTAGAAAGGGATTTAGAGTGACCAACCAGAACTTTGTTGCATATTTTGCATGAACGGTCTCTGCATCAGGAATACAGAAATGGAAGCCAGCAGTTATGGATGTCCTGTGGAGACAACATAGCAATATTCAGTATTGAAAAAACCTTGAATTGTCTGTACCTAAATCGGTGGTGACTTGTTTTCTTTTTGCTATCTGGTTATGCATAAGTGTATCTTACACTTCAAAAGTATGCTCAGTTATCGACTGCATTGTAAGCAGGCTCAAAGTCATAACACTGATCACTGCTGGAGAACCCCCTTGTTGCTAACTCTATGGAAGCCAGCTTATGCCTCATAAATCTGTTTTGAAATGTGCCATTCCCATGCTGCTTGTTTGTGCACTTCGTCGGCTTGTGGTGATGCCTCTCTGGGGTTTTCAGTCAAACCTGCTGGAGGACTATTTTGCAGCTAGAAGGATTTAATTTTTTAATCAAAGCCTCTTTGTTTTTTATTGCCAGAGGCCAACTCAATTCAGGATTTATTATTATTTAAACTATTTAATACGATGCAACCTAAGCTCGAAGGACCAGCATAAAACTTTACAGAGAGCATGTATTGTTATAGAAACATTTCACAAAAGAAAAGAGGTGATGGCTGGAAGGTTTGTAATTAATCCTAAATTAAATCCTTCTAGCTGCAAAATAATCCTAACCTCTGGCATCGTTCTTTGCCTGTCAAGACATTACAAAAGGGAAAAGACCATATGCAAATCAGGCTTCTTCCCACCCAAAAAGGGGCAGCTCAGCCTGATCTGCTGGGTCACATTCCTTCTGCATGAGACCACAAGCATCCCCAAACATGTTACAGCCTTGTTGGGCCTCACCAGTTAGGAGAAGCTTTTGACTCTATGCCCAGCAGGCACGGGACCCTTCGACTGGGAATACCCGACTCACTCGGGGTGACTTACACAAAACAAAAGACGTGAAGGCTGAAAGGTTTGGAAATCATTACTCTGGGCAACCCTCCAGACCATCTTCTTTGCCTGCCAAGCCATTACAAAAGAGAACAGACCATATGCAAATCAGGCTTAGTTCCACCCCAAAAGGGGCAGACCAGCCCCTTACTGCTTGGTCAAATCCCTTCTGCACGAGACCACAAGCATCCGCAAAAATGGTTTAGCATTGTTGGGCCTCATCACTGAGGAGTGTCTTGGGTTTCTAGGCCCAGCAGGCACAGGACCCATGTTGGGCTTACCCGTCCCACTTGGGGTGACTTAAGCAAAAAAAAGAGGTTACGGCTGGAAGGTTTGGAATTAATCCTAACCTCTGGCATTGCTCTTGGCAACCCTCCAGACCATCGTTCATTGCCTGCCAAGACATTACAAAGGGAAAAGACCATATGCAAATCAGGCTTGGCCCCACCCCATAAGGGGCAGTCCAGCCCGAACTGCTTGGTCACATCCCTGCTGCTCGAGACCACAAGCATTGGCAAACATGTTTCAGACTTTTTTGGCAGAAGGGATGTGACCTAGCAGTTTGGGCTGGACTACCCCTTTTGGTAGTGGGACCATGCTTGATTTGCATATGGTATTTCCTTTCTGTAATTGTTTTGCAGGTGAAGAACGATGGTCTTGAGGGTCCCCTTTACTACCAATAAACAATCTCAGACCCAAATAACCGGACAGACTCAAAGAATATGGCAAAATACTACTTTATTATCATCTCAAATAATGTAGGGAAAAATGTCTGACAAACAGATTGCAGCTCACTCACTCTCATCTATATTTCGATTACACACAAAGGCTTTATACGTCGATATACGTTAGCTATGACATGGAAAACAGAAAAAAAATATTGAACGGAGAGACTTGTTAAGGGAACATATATACTTATACTTTATTTGGGTGTTAATAACATAATTGGCTGCTCCCTGTCAGGTAGACACACCTTGAACTACCTCTAGCTAACTATAACACAGATTAATAGCAGAATAACAACAACAAATTGACTTCTGCAACAATGGTACACTGCAACATAGGCTCTCATTATTGATTGGCATTCTCTCCCAACCATGGACATTCGGCTCATTAGCAACACATAAGCAAAACGAAACCCAGGTGCAGGGAACAACGTCAGACCACTGCCCACTTGGTCAACTAGCCCACCATCTCACGTTAGTTAGGCCTTAAGCCAAGACATATTCTCTGAAGTTGACCTTGCTGACTGTTCTCTTCTGTGAGTCTTTTAAGTGAGTGTAGGTGCATCGCTATCGTCATGTGGAGGTTAATGAATAGGCCTTGCTTTCGAGGATCACACCATGTGTGAGGAGACCTTTGAGCAGAAGTTCAGAGGGCCAATTCGATGTAAGGGGCAAACTCTGGATTGGGTTTCCACCCATAACATTAAAAGTAGTGATCACCAGGTCCTACTCTGTCCCTGGTCTGACCACTCTTTTGTCCACTTTACGATTAATAGTGAATTACTTAAAAGAACTAAAGGGAATAGCAACCATTCAGTCTTAGCTAGAAATGTAAGGAAAGTCACGCTAGAGTTGCTTAAATGATGGCTCTCTACCGTGGTTCTAGATATTATAAAATCGGAAACAGTTGAGGATATGCCCAATCTCTGTTTACGTTTCTTTCAGGACATTACCAAAACATTAGCAGCTCTAAAAAAGAAAAAGTTTAAGGATCCATTGAATCATAACTTATGGTTTACTCCTGAATTGAAAAAACTTAAAACATCCAAAATTAGACAATGTTATGTCTGGATGTGCTTTCAGGATGTAAACAGCTTGCAGGCATACACACTTGCTGCAAAGGAACACAAACTAGCAGTTATTGCAGCCAAGAAAGATATGCTGAATAAGAGGATAGTGGATTCTCAGTCGGAAGTTAAGGAACTTTTTAAAACCCTTAGAGAACAGGAAGGAAACCCTCAGGTACAGAATAATGACAGCCTGCAGAAGGATGCAGCATGGCGTACCTCTATTCAGGAGGTCATGTTGGGCAAATTGGAAAATATCAAGGAAAATATTGCTTCAAAAAATCAATTGCAGACATACCAATGGGAGAACTTGAAGCAGAGATACCGGTAGAGACGGCTAATATGCACCAGTTTAACTTCTCCCCAATTTCAGCTTTAGAATTAGCTAATATTATCAAACATCTTAAAAGCACGAGTTATAAGGGTGATCCATGCTCAGCCATGATAATAAAATCCCTCTCTTCCACTCTTGTTGATGCCCTATGTACATTTGTGAACACATCCGTCTCAGAAAACAATTTCCCAACTTGGATAAAAAAGGCTTGGATAACCCCCATTCTGAAGAATCAAGGATTATGTTCTAAAATGCCTTTAAACTATCGGCCTATCACAAACACCCCTCTTCCTTTAGAAAATCCTGGACCGTGTAGCCTACTTCAAATCTTGGCCCATCTTTAACAAATATTCAAGTCTTAATAAAAACCAGTCTGGATTAATACATGGTCATGGCACAGAAACTGCCCTCCTGCAACTGAAATCTAGACAACTTGACTCTATGGACAATGGTAAGACCTTGCTCCTTATGCTGTTGGACTTGTCCGCAGCGTTCTACCTGGATTATCATTTCAGTCTGGTCACCAGGTTGAGGGATGTGGTGAACTTTTCTGATGATGCTGAATTGTAAATGTTGTCCTTTTTGAGCAATAGACAATGTAGAGTTTATAGTGGTGAGGCTGGGGCATTGCCTGTCACCTTGGTTTATGGTGTCGTCCAGGGTGCGTGCATATCTCCCTCCCTTCTCAACATATTTACGGTCTTTGATCTCCTGGAGCAAAAAGGTGTGGCCTTTACAGATTTCGCAGTTGGCAAGCAATGTGTTATCCCACTGACAGGTTCACATTCAGAGGATGACATTTTTTTTAAATAGGGTCTATGACATTATACAATCCTGGATGCTACAGAATGGTTTGGCCCTGAACAAAGGAAAGACAGAATTTATGGTGATTGGCACACATAATAAGATAAAGAATTTGGGGCCATATATGACTGCTTTTCTATCACTGAGTGCACCATTGCTACTAAAAAGAAAGTGAAAACTTTTGGCATTGTACTTGATTAGCATTTCAATATGAAGGCACATGTTAGTAGCTTGGTCTCTTCGTCAGCTTACTACATAAAACTGCTGGCTTACCTTTGGCCACATACTACCCAGATGAATGCGGAAACCATTGCCTGGGCCATTGTATGGTCTAAGATTGGTTATTGCCATAGTATTTGGATCAGCATTTCAAAATCTGAATGTAAATGCCTACAGGTGATCCAAAACAGTGCTGTTAGCTTGGTAAAAGGCTGTAGCTGGAGGGATCCCATTTTGGAGGCCAGAATGAGTCTGCACTGGCTTCCAGGGGAAGCCAGAATAATGTATAGCCTGATACTGGTCACTCATAAATGCCATAAAGGACGGATGCCAGTCTATTTGCAGGAACTGATTATTAAAAATGTCAATGCCAGGCTTCTTAGATCTAACAATTTGCATCTTTAGAAGATTCCTACATGTAACAAACATCAGCAAAGCTATGAAAGGGGTTTTTGTTAAAGCTGCGCCAAGGGCTTGGAATGAGACTCTCAATCTACAGAAGTTCATAGGAAGACTGAAAACATTCTTATTTTCCTAGACTCCTCTTCCAGTGCCTGTCTTTTTCTCTGGAGCCGTTTGTTTCGAGGCTGATGTTAACTCATTTGTCAATTTTGTCCATCTCTAAGTGTTTTATTGTGCGCCCATAAGCATACGAGTCCTTGGTTGCGTGTTATAAATGTTATAAAGTAAAGTACCACAATGTTGTGCATTTTGACCTTTTATTTAATGCTATTTAATTCAATTAAGCTGGGTGCTATTACTCCTCTTAGCCTCTGGAGACTTGGTTGCTCAGCCTTGGCACTGGGAAATGTTTTCGCCTTTACTTAATCCAAGAGAAATATGTCATGTGTATGTAGCTTATCCTCTTTGACTCCCCTTGTGCCTTTCAGTTGCCTCTTGATATGGCATCCTTGATCCCAAGCAAAACAAACATTCTTTGTTCTTCACACAAAGCTGTTGTCCAGCACCTGGCAGTTCAGGAGCCTTGGTCTCTCTCGTTTAGGATTTTTAGCTTACTATTATATGAAACCGATGTCCATCTTTACATCATGGCCGCTTTACTCACGTTATATTTTCTCCTGCAGAAACCTTCTATATGTCTCATCTACCTTGCTTTTCTGCATATATACATTTGCTGATTCTCTTCTTACTTATCTTCTTAGTGTATATGATTTCTTCGTATTTTTCCACATGGTTCTCTTGTTACTTCAGTTACATCTTCATTCTTTAGGTATTTGTATATCATTTCTATGCATTCTAGTATTTTCTCTTCATGACGTCACTTTAATCGGGTCTGATTTCACTTATGCCTCTACTATGTTCAGTGGTGTATGCAGACATCCTTCCATCATGTCAGTGTGAGGGTACATTCAATACGGTTGTCTGAGTGCATAATGTCTCTAGTATGTTCTATGCATTATTGGGATAATACCTGGTGTCACACACAGTGCTTTCTTGTTCTTACAATTTGACGAATGTGAGGAGCTGGGCACTAGAGATGACATGTACATCTGCCTCTCTACATTCCCTCCTCTGTTCGAGTGCTCGACTACCGATTCAATCTTCTTCACCTTTTCTTCACACTTTGGTTTCTTCGGGATTCCATATCTTTGTCACCCCCCTCAGTTCACTGGCATTTATTATGTGCTCAACCACACTCCAGGTCAAAAGGCAACACTCCCCAGTTGGTCGACAGAATACCCAATCTCCTACTTAGTTCTTATGATCCTTAGGGCAATAAAACTTTATACCTTGGGGTCCTCGGGGACTTACTTTCAGGTACTCATGAGTCATGCTTTCAGTCTCTATGTGCTCACTAGTCTCAACATTCACATTGATCATTATCTTCTTCCGAATAGCGTTATTTGCTATCTTCTTGCATTGTCCAATGATTATTCTTATACTAACATGAGTATCGCTCCAAGCTACTTGAAAGCATTTGCCAATCAGGTTGGAACCCACGACAACAGGGACGAGAAACGGGCAGAAATAGTATTACTATTTTTATATCGAAACTGATATACCTGATATGTTGGGGATATGTCCCTTCTTTCTATGGGTTAATAAATTAATTGATACCACAAATGGATGGATGGACTTTGCCATAAATCTCATTTTAAGTATAAATGACAGGAAATAGTTGAAGAGGAGGAGAGAACAACAACAAAAATATCAGTAATTCTTGTCAAGCCCATGAGTGACTCATAAAAAACTTATAAAACAACATATTCTTCCTGTTTCTTCTTCTATCCACTTTTAGACATGCGGCACACCAGCGCAGTGTATAATTAGTCTAACCAATAGGCAGGACTAGTGAGACAATCACCCTATCCTTATGTCTCTTTAATGTATTGATCTGTAGATGACCTCCTCTTCAACTCTGAATGAATGTGGAGAGCGTTGCAGTGCAGTTCTACTAGGTTTATCAATTTGTGGCCACAGAATATACTGTGGTCATCCTCCCCCTTTCTCTAATAATGCAAATTGTAATTTCATTTAATTTCAAAATACCTTTATTCAACACAGTCATCAGGATTATTTACATTACACAATAGATTAAATACAAAGCAGGATACAATTTCAAATAGCCCTGCTAAAAGTTCTTTGGATAAAAAAAAAAAACAACTGTAGTTCACTAAAAACAATTGTTATGGAAGTCTAAAGTTTTAAGTATCATATACAAATTTATAAGAACGCACTGCCATGCTTAACATTTCTAAAAAACAGGAGAACGATGATTGCAGCCTGGTTGCCCAGGTAAATAACAGGCATCTTTCTTTTCAGCAGCCACGATCACTGGATAAAATACAAAACAGCTTACAGATTAGGTTAGCCCTGATAAAAAAATACTTTTGTTTAGTGTGATCAACTGGAAAGAAATATTACGGCAGCCTAGACCTTTAGTAGCCATGTATCAATAGATATAAAGGAGCTACCGTGCATCAAATATTTAGAAAACCAGGAGAGAATAACTCACAGCCAGGAGCCCAAACTAATAAGCAACCATCTTTCTTCTAAGCAACCGTGCTCTATGTAGATATTGGATCACGGACCCTTCGACTGCAGGGATTAGGTGTTGTATCAAACATTTGAATGCTTGGCCACATATTTTGGTACCTGCTTCAAACAATAAAGGTATCAAGTACACCCGCCTTAGCCGCTCAGTAAGTTTACAAAATAGAGAGAAATAATCAAATGTCTCCTCGGTGGCACAGCACATTGGACAGATAGCTGAATCTGAGTTTTTCCATTTGGAAGTGATGGCAGCTATTGGCAGGATCCCCAATCTTAGTGTCATATAAAGTGATCTTGCATATACACGCTTGATCATGTCCAAGTAGGCCACAAATCCGCCTGTATGCCTCTGGGCCAGATAGACCAGATCCAATTTTATCCTTGTAGCCTCTAGGAGGAGAGGATTCTGTGCTCTTTGCCTGATCAGGGGCTAAATTTGGCTCCAAATCGTTGCACAAAGGCTCTCATGGTTGTTGCATAACTCGCTCATATTCAAAAAGGATAATAGATTTTTTTATGTGGTAAAGCCATTTCAAGCTTCTTGCTCCTTCAAAAGACATGGGGGGGTCATTAGCGACATGGCTGCCTCCAAACTCGTGTCTGGGTTCTCAGAATGGGGACTTACCGGGTCATTTCAACCTTGGAGGACCCGGTAAATCCCCATTCCCCATTCCCCATTTCCATTCGAGCCCGCATAGGGCTCAATGGAAATGGGGATGGAGCTAATAACGGGCCCGCAAATAGCGGGCCTGTTATTAGCTCCCTGGCCCCTTAGCGGCTCCCGTTAAGGGCGGCTGGTAAAACCAGCCGGCCTTAGTGGGACCCGCTAATGGACCTCAGAATGTGGCGGTAACCCAAATCCGTTACTATATATGTTTACACTTATAATTCAACCCCTCCCCTTTATTTGTCAATTTCAATACTCTACTTACATCCATTGCTCAGCTCACACCCCTTGGTATTGACTGTTCCCAAATCAACCACTTCGCCTCCTGTCTGCAGGGTGCCTCTGGGGACCGGACCGGAATTTTGTCAAAGGGGCACCTGTCCATCTACTCTTTTTCACACGTGTGTCTTTTCTCCATTCTCCACAGAAAACTCTGTGATTGTCTGGCTAATGGTGGAACACGTTAAAAATCTGAGAGTCTGGATCTGGGCTCAGGAGACTGGATCAGAACCATCTGCACTGCTACCAAAATGTGCAGTCGCACCTGGAGCATTCCAAGGTCCAGATCCAATTACCAATAAATGATCTAAGATCCAAATAACCGGACAGACTCAAAGAATATGGAAGAATATGACTTCATTATCAACTCAAATAAAGTAGGGAAACCAGGTGTACAAACAGATTGCAGCTCAGGCCACGATTTTCATGTCAACCTTTTATTTAATGCGATTTAATTCAATTAAAGTGGATGCTATTACTTCTCTTGGCTTCTGGAGACTTGGTTGTTCCATCTTGTATATGCTTTCTGCAATTGTTCAGTGCTTGCTACCTGCAAATGTTTTCTCCTTTATTTAATCTAAGAGAAATATGTCATGCATATGTATCTTATCCTCTTTGACTCCCCTTGTGCCTTGCAGTTGCCTCTTGATGTAGCATTCTTGATCCCTAGCCAAACAGATATTTTTTGTTCTTCGCACAAAGTTGTTTTCCAGCACCTAGCAGCTCTGCAGCTTTGGTCTCTCTCCTTTAGGCTTTTAGCTTACTATTATACGAAATCAGCTTCTATGTGCCTCATCTACCTTGTGTTCCTGCGTATGTACATTTGCTGATTCTCTTCTTACTTATCTTCTTAGTGTACATGATTTCTTTCTATTTCATACATTTCTCTTGTTACTTCAGTTACAACTTCATTCTTTAAGTATTTGTATATCGTTTCAATGTGTCCTAGTATCTTCTCTTCATGACATCACTTTACTCTGGTTTGATTGAAAGTATAGCTCTTTTATGTTAATTGATGTGTGCAGATATCCTTCCACCACATCAGTGTGAGGGTACATTCGATATAGTTGTCTGAGTCCATAACATCTATCATATCTTTGATGCACAATTGGAATAATACCTGCTGTCACACACTGTACTTTCTTGTTCTTCCAATATGACGCCACTTAACCTGCGAGGCTGGACTACTGTCTTCGACAGTTCTGCTCAGCTGTAATCATGCACAGCTGAGCCACTGCACTCACACTCTGTCTAACTACTGCTCACAGTAAATCAAATGACACAAACCGAGCACCATGAAGAATGTATCAAGACACGCAGTACCTTTTAAAATATGCATTTATAAATGAACTTAGCGAACGTAGAACAGCAACATTGAATAGCGAGACAAATAGTCATGTGAATGTGATCCAGTTAAAATAAGCAGCAAGTAAGAAAATGTCAACATGAACTCAGCTCAATGAGACAACATTTGTTTCACCCACTTTGATATTGGGTTGTGAACCTTTGGCAAGAACCAGATTTAGTAGAAAATGTAATTTCTCCAAATGACATTTGAAAGGTGCTGAATTCTTTTACATAAAAATAAAACTTGCCTGGCTGTCTCAGAATACATTCGTACATGTGCACCTCACTTATCCCAGATATACTCACATTAAATATGACAGAGATTTCTTCGCTGTAATCAAGGGCAATCCTTCTTTGTTGTCCTGCCAGCATGCAGCAGTATCGCAACTCCCGCACCCAGGCAATCCATATAGAAGGCCACAACCTCCCTCTGACTACAGTTAATCTTCTCAGTCTCCTGCCTTGGAAACTCTTGCCTATCTGCACTGTATGATCCCAGCCAGTCACTTGCTCATCTGTCAGCAGAACTACCCACACACCTTCTGTCTCTTGAATTTATATGCTATCCCTGTCAATCTCACTAAAAACCTGCCTCTAATATGACGTACATCATCACCCAATCTGGTTTCTCTGGGAGTATAGCTTCATGAAAATATTTGTAACAATCATTTCCTGGCGCTTTCACCAGAGTGCATATCTTTCCTGCAGTGTGCACAATGAAATCATTGCCAGCAAACTTGTGCCTGCACATTTTAACTCCACTTTAAAAACACCTTACCTATGACATGTCATTTGAACCTGGTTTGCACTGCTTTGTCAAAGGTAAACTATAAATTAATGGGAAAGTGTTAATTGGTTAGTTTGGGTTAACGTATAAAGTGCAAACAGGACAGATAACCTGTTCACCCTGAAGTGGATCATTTTAAAACATGCTTACTACAAGAAAGTGCATTTCTGTTTGTAATGTCGGCCAACTATCTGATGTCTGTATTCTGTTTGCTGCCTCCTCTGCATATAATGTCATGGCTCACTTACAACCCCTCATATATAGTATCACACATATCCCTCCTTTTCTACTGCTGGGATCCCCTGGGACATCACTGCAGCAGAAACAAACACCATCTTTCAAAAGAATAAAAAATAAAAAATATGTGTACTCACAACTGAAATGTCTATATTTGAAATAAACACCCACCATATACATTAAACCGTAGGTGTCATTAATTATGTACATACTCCAGCTTCTTGGAACTAGCAACATTTCCCACCACAGATACATTAATGATGTTTCAAAACAAACATCAATATATAGTATATATTTGTAGGATTTCTTTTTAAAAAAAATCAGATCTCATTTTTTATCAGTGGTCCGATCTCCATTTTGGTGGACAACAGCACTGCAATATGCTTTGTAAACAATACATGAAAAATAAAAATAATAGTGAAGATTATGTCTTTTTAGTTCCTGGTAACCAGAATATACTGGATAACGTCTCCGGAATGTCCTGTCCACAGCGCTGTCATCAGCAGAACTCCTCTAGTCCGGCACTCCATGGAATCTCCACCACAGGCATCATCTTTATGGCACCTCAGGCTCCTTATCTTCACCCCTTCTCTCGGTCTTGGGCTTTTCCAGGGCCTCCAATCCTGTGGCATCCTCCAGGGGTCCAATGCTCCAAGGATCCTGCTCTGCCGGGTAAGGAATTAGTCATCTAAAGTAAAAAGGAACAAAACAAATCAAGCAACTAGCACAACACATTTTTCTAGCCCTCTTCTGCTACCATACAGGTGGCTCCCCGGATATTAATTTGCTACTCTGGAACACCTGAAAATAAATGTATCATTATACAATTCAAAACATACATCCCACATCATACAACTAAAACAATTTCAGAAATGTACAATAAATAGATCATATCTCTTTATATCAGAACCTCATCATTTTCCATTTACACCAACGGTTACCTTGACTCTCCGGTTAGCCCAATTCTCACTCCATACACATTATTTTCCCTCAGCTAGCCACAACTTGTTGTTCCAGTGTCCTCACCTCATGCATTGGGTGGAAAGGCTTGATTTGATTTACATGGACAAACTGTTCCACTGTAATTTCACCCTCCTATTTAACTATCCTGTATACCACAGGCGACACCTTTTCTATTATTCTAAATGTACCTTGCCATGCTGCAAGAAACTTAGAGGCCGATTCATGGAACAAACGTGTGCCGAAAATCCCAGCGCAAGCAGGCGCAAGGAGGCGCAAGTGTGAGAAAGCAAGCGCACGTGCACACATGCGATTCAAGGAAGGCGCTGTGCTACTTTCCCACTGGTTGTGCGCCAAATCCATGCATGGCGCATGTGGGCACACACGTCATTAAACGGCGAGTGCTTCGCGCACAGCAAAAGCGCACACAGCGCAGCGCACACAACAAAAGTGTGTGGAACAGTGGGCGTAACACGCGGAATGGGGAACAACGCGTGAAAAATAAGGCGTAACTGGGGAAGTACTGCAGGGAACTACACGGAACGCCCACACGCACGCGAACAACCCATAATCATGGATTCGAATACGGGAAACCCGCGCACGGCAAAAGACGCACACAGGCGTCAACGCGTCTGCCACACGAAGGCAGGCGGAAGCTCCCCATGCACAGCATAAAAGTGCGTGCAAACAACAAACACGTATATACAGCTACGATGAATGCCCCATTTGTCGCAGCACTGATCGTGGGACACCGCAGGAGGAGGAGAATAGCCAGGGCACACATTTCTACACCACGGACAAGCCTTTTTGGGATGCATGACGACCAAGTCTATGGCAGGTATAGGTTTCCACCCCATATCATCCTAGACCTGGTCAGGTAGTGGGAAGATGACCTAACATCCCCCACCCTCTGCTCCCAAGCATTGAGCCCCATGGAGAAGGGGCTCAATGTTCTGCATTTTTTGGCCACTAGGTTTTTTCAGCGGACTACTGCCATAGTGGGTGGGGTCTCACAGGCCACGCAGTCACGCTGCCTACACCAGGTATTGGCAATCATGACAGCGCGCCCCTCAGTCCGCAGGCACATATACATGCCCAGAACACCTGCAGAAAGGCGGCCATTGTCCAGGACTTTTACAGGGTGGCACACTTCCCCAAAGTGCTCAGTGCCATAGATTGCACCCATGTGGCCCTACGTCCACCTAGGGCCAGTGAGCACATCTGCCGAAACCGCAAGAACTGGCATTCCATCAACGTACAGGTGGTATGCTATGCAAAGGGAATCATCACCTCTGTCTATACAAACTACCCTGGCTCGACCCATGACAGTTTCATATACAGAATGTCCATCCTGAGCCGGGCCCTGGAAGCTGGGCAGCATGGTGACACATGGCTCCTAGGTGAGTACACATGCCCGTGCACATGCATGCATGTCACACACACACACAAATACACAAACCCCAATAATCACAACCATTATCACCTCTCCAGGGGACAGTGCCTACCCTCTGAGCAACCACATGATGACTCCAATCCGGAACCCCACCACACCACCCCAGGTAAGATACAACGTGGCCCATATTGCAACCAGGGCCATAGTGGAGCGCACATTCGGAGTGCTCAAGTCTCGCTTACGCTCCCTTGACCGCTCTGGCGGGCAGCTACTCTATGGACCCCCAGTACTGAGCAGGATCATTGTGGCAGCATGTGTCCTTCACAATGTTGCAACACAGCAGGGCATACCGGTGGACATGGTGGTGCCCCCACATCCTCAACCACAGGCACAGGCGCTGCCCATGGGAGGGGATAGGTCACGTGGCAAGGAAGCCCGGTCCCAGCTTGTGGCCAGATTTTTCACCTAAACTCCCAACCCTGCGGAGTGCACACAGGCCTGTCACATACCAGGTGACAATCGATGATGACAAAGAGACAGTCAACTGTCACAACCTTACCACCCTGAGATTGTTGCCATGGAATTGCCACATTGTGTGCATCCCTAGCTACTTAAACACATGCAATCCTGTGTGACCAAAAGGCACACATGCAAGGTGTGAATCACACATATCTGCAAACAGGCCATGACTATCACTGGTATGTCACTCAAACCCTCCCAAACCACAAGCAATAGCCATACACCAACACAGTACCAATAAGGTACACATTGCCATGAGAAAAATGTAAATGGGCATCAGACAATGATGCCTGACATGGAATCAGATGAAATGGCTGACCAACAACCTCCCACACAAAACAAGTCCTACCCAAATGCATTCCAAAAGTCGTACTTGAAACATAACAATGAATGCCTGTCCACATGCACAATGTGCATTGCATAATCAACACTGCAGCTACTGTGTGCCATGTCCACCTCCTGCAACACACTGCTCAGCACACAGCACAGTGAACAGCCATTGTGTGTGATGCACACCCTGAGCATCACATCGAAGCGACAAACTACATAAAATAACAAAATTAGGCATGTACAGGATCCACAAATGGTCATAGAACATTCGCTGCAGGGACACAGTGGGCATCAGAAAGCAAACAGAGTGTACACGTGGACATGTAAGGGTGGTTGTACATGTAGTGGATCAAAGTGCAAGTGTGTGGGTCAGTAGGGACATGCACTCAACATATGCATGTGAAACCAAGTGACCATCACTGTCCTCTACAAATCACATGTGAACATTCACCATGTGTATACCCCAGCATGTCAAACCACAACTATCCCCTCACACCTGACAGGTAAACATAACACATGAACAGGCATTGATGAGCAGAATACATCATGTACATAGTAAAGCACAATTACAATTTCAGGGTGCCCATCACACTGTAGGGCAAGGCAACTATCAACAACAAACCCCCCCTCCCTCACAAATCACCACGACCCACTGAACAACTGCATCTGGGTTATTCATCCGACATCCGTGAATTCCACCTGGCCACAGGATCACTCTTCCCCTTTGTCACCATCTCCCACCTTGTGTGTAAAAAGTTGCCAGCACCCTCAGAGTCCACCTAGATTTGCAAAAGCACAAAATCCAAGAGAACTCAAAGCAGGACAACACAGAAGCCAAGCAAATACCCTGCAGGCAGTAAAACAAACCAGAACAGCCTCCATTAGATGATTTCAAGTAGCAGTACGCCACAAAGGCCAGGTACTACCACAATGATGTTAACAACCAAGGTAGTACAGTAAAACAATGTCACAACAGGATCTGAACAATGTGTGGTACATAACATAGAATGATGCAACACGAACGGATGCCTACTGTCACAGCTCCCGTGTACAGGCGCAGGAGTGGCACAAAACAATCACCCCCACCGTCTGGGTGCCTGCAAGGTCTAACTCACACAGGCCTCTAACACCCTGGTGGGAAGGGAGGGTCAGGGATATGCAGTCGGCACAGGCATTGGCATACTGGATAACCGGAATGAGGGGCAGGAGAGGGGAGTAAGATTGACACGGGAAAGTAGGGAATGCACCAAAATGCAGAACACATTAACACATACACAAATAGACCAAACTTGCTCACATGCACATGTCAGCAAATTACTCAAATGGAAGTCAAAGAGAAACTTATCTCTGGGGTGAATGCTGGCCTCCTGCCTGCGCACTCTCCGGTCCGGTAACAGGAGCAGTTCAATGCTGCAAAGAGAGCCACAGTTAATAATCTGTGCATGCCCAAAACACACAAACACACCACCAAATATGCCCCAAAGTAACAAAATACTCTACAAACAGACAATCTTGTGTGGATGCTTCATACCCATACGTAACATTACCCCTGTGATGGTTCATACACAGTCAATGCATTAAGTCAGGCACCGGTGGGTGCGTGGCAAATGGAACACCAATGTGTCACGATTCACACAACATGCAATGTTCCCTGGGTAAGCAGACAGACTCATATAGCAAGGTCTGACTTCAGAACAAGTCCTGTACCACCATGACCAAAATAAAGTAGCCAGTGCATGTATCAAATTCTACTTGGAAATGAAATGCACTGCACCCGAGTCTGTCCCTTGCTGTCTGTCCCTGTGAGCTGCTTCATTCCATGTTTTGCAACGCTACATGGCTAATACAAGTGCCTCAATGGACCATGGTGGAACGGAGGGTATGTGCCACTGCCCATGCAGGTGCCCCAGACAACTTTCCCATCAACTAGCCATCAGTCCACCAACACATCTGAGCTGTATTGTGCGCTTCAACACCAATATTTGTCCAAGCTCACCGTCAGTGCTGCTACTAAGCATGCATGTTCAACTGGCCAGGTGGAAGGTTTGCTGTGTTGTGACCCCCCTGTGCTGCTCACCTTGCCTGGAGTCCCTTGAAACACGTCATCATTTATTGGATGTATGATCGCAATCCCTGTGCCTCTGCTTGCGCACACATGCGCATGTCAGCACCACCAAACGTGTCCAGATTCCAGACGTCCAATGGCCCATGTCTGCTGGCAAAGGTGGTCTTGAGGCTCATCCCCCTGCAGAAAGTCCATGAAACACATGATTAATGCTTAATATTCATCTGTGTGTGTCTCTTCAGGCATTACATGAGTGGACCATGTCAGAGACGTCCATCAGAAATCACACCATCAGTCCATCCTTCACAGCAACAGTGTGGAACACACTATCTACGGCATGATTTTCAACAAGCACATGTTCATTAAAGATAAGAAACATACTACACCATGCATAGCAATGAATGTACACATGAATCATTAAACACCCCATCTAGCAAAAGAAGAACAGTGGTCACTTACACCCCAATCATCCCCACTAGGGGTGTTAACACAAATTCCACAGCAGCAGACATGCCTCAGATATGACAGTCCATTGCCCTTGTGTAATAGGCTGTTACACCAAACCATCCTTGCGAGCCCATGGATAAGGGAAGCAGGAATGGCATATGTGAGTCAAGGACCCCAAGCAGCAAACACATACACAAGACAAGCTTGAAGGGCCCAGCTGGAGCAGACAGTGGATGCTTTCAAAATCCACAAAGCACCACACCGTCACATGAAAGCACAATAGACTAGCAATTTTAAACTATAATAACTAATTACACTTACTATGAAAAACCTACTTTACCTATTTAAATTAACTATCAAACAGAAACTTAACTAACTAAACTAAAAGAAAAATCAAAAATGGCCACATACGACCCAGGGGGGAGGCACCCAGGAGGGTGGAGGTACAGGGTGCTGCTAAACACCCACATGCGATGATGCTGAGGAAAATAAAAACCTCCATGGGCTCAACGCCTGCACAGCCTGACCTATGTGGAAGATAGATTGTCGTCCGAGTCTGGCTCTTCCTGGAAAGGAGGACGTGGCACAGGAGCATGACCACGCCTAGCTGCAGCTTGCCCCTCATCGGCAGCAGGTCTGCCGGACGGGTGAGCCTGGGTCTGTGTGGCGATGACATGTAGGTCTGCATGCAGAACCTCCCGTGATACACGTGCTTCCTCTTGCAAGATAGCACATGTTACATGGAGTTCCTCCTGCAAGGCCTGGCTGGACAACCACTGCACCTCCCTGCAAGCCGAGATGGTACGCTCAAGCTGTGCAAACCTCTCCTCTGCCCGCTCCCTCTGGGACATCAGAAGGACACCCAGAGTGGATCTGAGGGAAGCATCCTCCTCCCTCAGGGCCTTCATGTGTGCCTCTGCGTGAGCAGCAATTGCTTGATGCAGAGACGACATTTCAGCATGGTGTGTCCTGTCTGAGGCCGCCATGCCCAGCCTGAGCGAGCGGGCCGTGGACCGTGCCGCCTGCTGCTGGAGAAGCACCTGCCTAGCAGGGAGAAGCACAGAATAGGCCACACGCTCCCTGCTCTCAGTGATGTTCTCCATTGCTGCCCCCTGCCATTCAGAATTGGCAGTCATGTCTTACTCCTACTCAGTATACTATGGTTGCGCACAGTGACCACGTTGCTGGGCTTGACCCCTGTGGGACCCAAGGACCGTGTGTGCTTGTTGTGTTGGCACCGCCCGCGGCTGCACGACTACATACTCCCGTCAACGTGATGTCCCAGGCACATCAGTGACTGGCGTGGAAGGTGACCCTGCGTCCCGATCCACCACGGGAGGAGGTTCCAAGATTGTCTGACCCCTCAGTGCAGGTGTCGCAGACAGAGGAGTGTCCACATCAGAATCACTCACCCCTGACATATGGACCTGATGCTCATCCAACTCGACATGGTCATCAGAGTGTTCTTCAGGGCTGGACTCATAGGCAGCCAGAGACAAGATGGACTGTAGCACTTGGGGGTTTTCGTGGCCTACAACCCCACTACCCCCACTTGTGCTGGGTTGATGTAGTGATAACAAGCCTGTGCCTGGCATGACAACACCATCCTCCGGCTCCATTGCGTCATCATCTGGAAAATAGAGAGAAAAAAGGTCACTACACATGTTCAAAGCACACAACACACACACACACCGACAACAAACACATCAGGCAGACATGTGACACACAAAATAGAACCTGGCATGCATGCTGGGTCAACTTGGAATTGCTTCTGTGATCAGACCTGTTGAAAGGTGGCATTCTGCATTGAAGTGGGTCTATGCAGTGCAGCAAATGTGTATGTTACTCACTACCTACATGTACAAGGACTCCATGGTGTGTGTCAGAAAATGTGAAGGCAGTGCAAGGTCAACTTCAGGCATCACGTGCAATGCGCATTCAATGGGTAGCATATCTACAAGCAAAGCACCCCTCCACCCAAGTGCAAAAGCAGGGATGCCTAGCATGGTATCAAAAGGCTGACCATAGACCTGTGTATTGACAGACAGTGTTGACTAGCATCAACAGCTTCATGTGAGTCAAGTGACAACACTGCAAATGATGATGGGACAGTAAGCAGGACACATGATGAAACCTCTGGAGTCTACCCACGTGTGAGGAAGACACTAGACCAGTTGGACAGAGTCATTGGCCATTAAACAGGCTGAGGCCTGTGACCTTCACAGATTGTCAGACCCTAAACATGTGTGCAACGCAGTACTGAGCCACAGTTGACACGGGAAGGCAGATGAAATGCCATGCAATTTGGGTCATCATGGACTTGTGTAACAGTGATCATCCAGTCATGGACACATATGGGCATGCATGGAATGAACATGGAGCATGAATGGGCTCTCATGTCCCTGCGGGGCATCTGACCTCTGCACAGTCCAAGTGATACACACTGCATCAAGTACTAAGGAAGTACCACAATGGATATGTCTTGCAGATTGGCCACTGGATGTTAGAATGTACACAGGAGGCATGACAGGGAAGTAACCAACGGCAATATTGTAGCAGACCAGTGCTAAGATGGAATTGGGGTGCAGAGCAGGGGGTTGAGGGGCAAGGGAGCATGCCTACATTGGATACCCCCTTGCAGGCAGAGGACACATGCACGTCAGTCATGCTATGCATAGTTCCTGGGCTGAGAGGAAGCTCACCCCACGCGACATGCAGAAGTGCCAGTGAGCTGGAACATGGACCGGAGGGGCATACTGGTAACCAGCATGTGACTACAGTGCAAAATTGGTGATGTGGACAGTCCCTGTCTGCTCCACATGTCCACCATCCAGCAGAGTAGACATGCATCAGGGAAGCATTGTATTACTCACACATCATAACCATGTACACGTGACATGTTGTGGCAGTCATGCACAACACATCGCACAAGTAAAACACACACGTCCTCGACAAACACGCATCAACACTCACCGGACTGGGCATCAAAGTCCAGCATCTCTCCCACTCCTTCGACCAATTCAGATGTTATGAACTCCGCAACGAGTAACTCATGGGAAGTGAGGTCTTCCTCCTCCGGTGCAGGCCCACCGCCAGTCACCAGAGTCAAGTTGTAATTTGAGGCACGCTTATCCTTAGCGCTGCGTTTGAGGTCATTCCAATGCTTTTTGCACTCTTGCGCCGTGCGCACCTCATGGCCGAATGCACTCACATGTTCCGCAACTTGCTTCCAGTGGGTATCACGGTGGGCAGCAATAGTCTGACAATTAGCACCGACTAGCATGTCACGGCTGTGTTTCCGCACGTAGCCCATGAGGAAGTCCAGTTTCTGGTTGCAGAAAGGCTTCTTCCTCGACGTGCAGGAGGTCGTGGCTATGTGTGGGGTCCCAGCCTGTGCTGCAGGTGAAACCTTCCTCCTCTTGGATTGTGGCGCAGACCCTGGCTGGCTGATGACGCCCTGATCAGTATGGCCAGTGGGACTGGTGGATTGAGCCAAGGGAGTGGCAAGTGGAGGGACGACCAAAGGGCTGACTTGTGTCAGTGGCAGCTGGGTGCCCTCTAATGGACCCTGCGCATCAACATCTGCTGTGGCAGGGTCATTGACCGCAACTGTCCTGGTTGGCAGACTCACAACCGGGGTGTTGTTGGCTGCATCTGCCACTGCACTGCCAACACCTGGCTGTTCGGGCAGCAGATGACATTACTGCCCCAGGGACACGTGTCTTGGTCAGGGTAGCCCTGCGTGACCCTACGGTTTCCCTCCGGTCCTGTTGGAAATCTTCCAAGGGCTCTTCAATCGCCAACGCAGCCTGCGCTGGCAGACCCTGAGCCTGGGTGGTGGTGTCCACAGCTACACCTGCAGCTAACACTACCCTTGGGCCCGTGGCAGTCAATGAAACGGACTGCCGGGTCACACGGGCACCAGTGCCAGATGCAGAAGCTGCATCTCCCGGAACTACAGGGGGTGGTGGCATGACTGCACCGACACATGGCACAACATCGTGCTCAAGTGGCGCACCCCTGCCTCTTCCCCCTCTGCGGCCACCCTGGACACCCTGGAGTAACCCGACTCCCTGGTTACCCCGGCCACGTCCCTGACCACACCCGCCACGAGGAATACACCCAGCTGAGGCGCGCCTCACCTTTGGTGGCCTCCCAACCATGGCACAGATGGAGTAGTGCCGGCACAGATGGAGTAGTGCCAATGGGAGGTGTACACCACAGTTGACCTGGGAAATTGGGGTGAAGGGGGTGGGATGCAAGATGTTTACAGCCCCCCTGCACCTGCAAGGCTCTATGTGACCCCGGTGATGTAGTGACCGGTCACGCTACGCTCAGCCACCCCAAAACTGCAGTAAAACCGTGCATGCAACCCTGCAGCCTACGTGCGTGGAATCAACCTCCCGCAGTATGCGGTGGCACCCAGTAACACAAAAAGCACATACGCGTGGGACACGCAGGCTACTATGACTTTGAAAACGGGTGTGATACACAGGGGCACCCGCAGTGGGAAAAATAGCATGCACGACTCACAGTCTGACTAGCGTGATAATGAAAAACACGCATAGCCAATACCCCCGCCAAAAGAAGAGATACGTCCTCGATTGCTGTGAAGATGTGATGGCGCGCGAAACAACACGAAGCAGCTACACACGCCGGTCTCCACGAAAGGCACATACAGCGAACTGCTGGCCCCGCTCACCTTTACCCCGTGCTGAGGGAAACACCCGTGTGCGTCACGTCACTTACGCACGTAGGCCCTTTCCTCGGATTACACGCATTCACACGCAGACGTGCAGTTTTTTCATGCGTGCTGAACCACTATGCCCACGTCACGAGGGAAACGCCCACGCGCGTAACGTCAGAGAAGCGCTTACGCGTTAAGGGCCTTTGGTCCAATGAAAATGCATACGTGTGCTGACGCGCTTACGCGCTAAGGGCCTTTCCTCCAATTACACGCTGACGTGCAATTTTTTCACATGCCAAATCACTCCGTATCAAGCTGGCCATGCGAAAACACACGGAAGACCATGATCCTGCCCAGAAGACCGAATTACTGCCCCCCAGAGCCCCAAGCACGCTCCCACCTGCAAGCTGCTGCTGCCTGACTGCCTGCTGCCCACGTGCCCTGCTATTTGGTGCCTGCATGTCAGCCAGGGTTCCAGTTGCTGTGTCCACCCCTGCCGGAAAAGAAGACTCCCGACTGGGATACCATCGCTCCACAGTCCAGCCCCAGGACCCAGCTGCCCACCCACGCCTGCCTTGGGGGTCGCCATGTCGGGGAAAACACCATCTGAGACCACTGGCGACTCCCAGCCAGAGAGGCAGAGGGCCACCAGCTTCAGTGTGAAGGAAGTTGGTGTCCTGGTGGAGCATGTCCTGGGGCATTATGATGCCCTCTTCGGAACATCACGCGCCAACAAGGAAGGACGGGAGAGGATTTGGGACGATGTAGTGGTTGCCATCAACGCGGAGGGGGTGGCAACCCGTGACATCAAGCACGTCAAGAAGCGCAGGGAGGACTTCAGGTCCAGGACCCTCCACAAGGCCCGGCACCTCGCTGAGGGGGGCCGGGTCATCATGAGTGAGATCCAGATGAGGGTACTGGAACACGTATACCCAGCGCTCCACGCCCAGATCCTTCGGAGGAAGACCCGTCTGGAGTTGAGCAGTTAGTGGCCAAGCATTGGTGTGTGAGACAGGGCATGTTGAAGTGTGCTGGTAGTCTGATACTTGCCTGTATGTGTGACATGGGCCATGTATGGATGTGTGTGTGCAGAGACATCATGGTCATGCATGTGAGACCAGTAATGTGCAAACCACGTGGTTGATGCTTGAGTTCCAATTCTACATGCGGAGCTGTATGGCAAATGCACACATGAAAGCATGCCAGTGTCTGTTCTTGCACATGGTGGGGGTGTGAGGGATGGGTGCTGCTGTCATGTACATGTATGGTGCACATGTGTGTGTGTCTGAGAAGTGTGTCTGTGACTTCGATACGCCATGGATTCATGACACATGTCCGTGATGATGTGTAGATTCACTCATGCAGTGCGGTCACCGTTGTATGCACTGTGTCTATCCACTGTGTCTGTGGTGTACAAGGCATGATGCATGACCCTCCGGTGATGTGTGTGCATGGGGTCAGTGTGAGCCATGATGCATGTGAGTTTGAAGGCAACATTTTGATTAATAGAGGCCCTTGTACATGGATGCTGATGTTGATTGCAGGCGCCATGCCTGTTTATGCATGTGTGTTGCGTGCATTCACCCATGTGTTGTGGAGGGACAGGATGGAAGTGACGTTAGACACTGCCACTCATGTTTTATTGCTTACTGTCTAGGGGAATATTGTACTGTACCCTGATGCTTGTGTTCTATGTCTCCCTCTACGCAGCGTCAAGTGAAGAAGAGGGCGGAAACGGCGCTGTGGAGACAAGCGGCGGGGATGCCTTCACTGAGTGGCGACGCAAGGCCCAGCCACCCTCCCAGGACTTGCCATCATCCGGGAGCGAGGGGGCTGGTGCCGTGTCTGCCACTACAGCTGTGGTGGAAGGGCCGGGTGAGCCCCCACAGGGGCTTGCAATGGCAGAAGACGGTACAGAGACATCCAGGTTGGTGGTCTCCACAGAGGAGGAGGAGCCCGCTACTGAGCCGCACATGGGGCCTGGTGGGGGTAGTACCACTGGTGCAAGTGGTGCAGTCCATGGCCAGGGTCAGGAGGCAGCACAGGTCACCACGGAGGGGCCTGTGCATGTCCCTGTCCTGGACCCTGTGACTGCACCACCATGCACCAGCAGGGAAGCCCCGTCAAAGGCCCTTCCGCAGGTAGGGGAGAGTGCCATGTCATATGCCTCTCCACTACCTGTGCACGAGGGGTCCCATGAACGTATGGGCTCCGTCCTGATTGTTGTCGCATTGCGTACGTGTGACATTCTTGATGACATGTGTTCTTCCTGGGCAGAGAACGCACTCCATCACGAACAGCAGCGTTGTGACGTGGCACTGTTGGGAGGGGCCATGGTTGGTGGGTTCCTACATGTGACATGCACTCTGGCGGACCTCTCCTCCTCTGTGGAGACTATGCGCCAGTTGTTCTCCCTGCCGTCTTCCGGCCCAGATTCCACCAGGGCCCCCTGTGGACCTGGCCTGACCAACACAGCCAGCTTGGTGGAGATACCATCCCTGCCACAGTCGGGAGTCGGCGGTCCAGCAGGGGTGGACACCACAACTGGAGACCAGCTGATGGAGGATGTGCAGGCATCATCGGACAGGGCACATGGACAGCAGCAGCAGCAGCAGGAGCAGGCTCTAGGTGGGAGCAATGATCGCTCGGGGCCATCGACATCAGGGGGGCAGGCATCGGCCAGATGGCAGGAGGACCCTGGAATGGATGTGTCTTCCATGTGGCTGCGGTTGGGCCAGCGTATAGGTGCGGAGCAGCGGCGGGTGGAAGAGGCGCGGCTCACCATGGTCAGGGTGGAGTTCTCCATGCGTCGGGTGTTGAGGCGGGCAGAGTGCCTCGAGGCGACTTGCAGGGAGTTGGAACAGGCCATGCGTGCCTCCCAGCAAGACCTCGGGGCCAGGACAGAGGCCCGCCTACAGCAAATAGACATGGAGTTCGATGATGCCCTGGCCAAAAACATCAATGAGTGAGCCGCAGGACTTGCCCGTCGCCATTGTAAATAGTTTATAGTGTTAGGTTACCTTTTCTTTTATTTTGGGGCTTTTGGACTATGCCCCACACTTTTGTAAATAGCTTTTTTGTTAGGTAGGTTATTAGATTGGTTTCATTTGTTTCGTTGGGCTCATGGACCCTTGAAAATTGTATTGTACATAGTTGGATGTTGGATTTATTTGGACATTTTAATTTCATTTCACCATGGATCAATGGATTTACCTTTTTGCGTTTCATTTGGATTTGGTTTGGTGGACAGAGAGTTTTGGCCATTTTTTTTTGGGATTACTTGGGTTTTTTTGAGGAATTTTTTATTTGGACATGCATTTCATTTCATGTTTGCCATTATTTTATGCTTTAAGTACTTTCAATTGGTTTTCATGTTAATACATTTTGATCTTTTACTTCAATGTGTGGGATTCACTCATTGGGTTCATGAATGTTGACATGAGGGTTTACTCAATCAATGGCAACCTGTGTGTGTGTGTGTGCGACGGACATGTGTTGATGTACATAGATGACTTTTGGTTTGTGTCATGTGATGGGCATGTCACCGCTGGGTGGCTGAGTGGGTGGGGGGACATGAGTGGGACATGAGTGGGGGCCTGCTGGCAGGTGCCCCTCACTGCCGAGGGGTGGGGGTGCTGGGGGACATGTGTGGGGCATGAGTGGGGGCATGCTGGCAGGTGCCCCTCACTGCTGGGGTGTGGGGGCGCAGGGGGACATGAGTGGGGGCCTGCTGGCGGGTGCCCCTCACTGCTGGGTGGTGGGGGGGGCAGGGGGACATGAGTGGGGGCCTGCTGGCAAGTGCCCCTCACTGCTGGGGGTGGGGGTGCAGGGGGACATGAGTGGGGGCCTGCTGGCAGGTGCCCCTCACTGTTGGGGGGTGGGTGTCCAGGGGGACATGAGTTGATGATCATATTGCAAGGTGACATGCGGCTTGGCTCGGGGGCATGCCCATGGTGGATGGGCTGCCTGTGGGACATGACCAGGGGTGCAGGGTAGTCCCATGTGGTGTGGGCTGCCTGCAGGGGCCGTGGAGGGGGTGGAGGGGACACCTGGGAGGACCCACACTGCCAATTCACATGTAGGACTCCCCGCGCACCACACTGGATACACGTACCCTGCTCTGACAGCAAAATCGTGTGTGAAACTTCCCGTGAACCCCAGTAATACACGTACCCCGCTCGCACAGGGCCAATCCCGTGTGAAACTTCCCGCGAACCCCAGTAATAAACGTACCCCGCTCGCACAGGGCCAATCGCATGTGAAACTTCCCGCGAACCCCAGTAATACACGTACCCCACTCGCACAGGGCCTATCATGTGTGAAACTTCCTGTGAACCCCAGTAATACACGTACCCCACTCGCACAGGGCCAATCGCGTGTGAAACTTCCCACGAACCCCAGTAATACACGTACCCCACTCGCACAGGGCCAATCACGTGTGAAACTTCCCGCGAACCCCAGTAATACACGTACCCCACTTGCACAGGGCCAATCGCGTGTGAAACTTCCCACGAACCCCAGTAATACACGTACCCCACTCGCACAGGGCCAATCGCATGTGAAACTTACCGTGAACCACCAGTAATACACGTACCCCACTCACACAGGGCCTATCGTGTGTGAAACTTCCCACAAACCCCAGTAATACACGTACCCCACTCGCACAGGCCCTTTCGCGTGTGAAACTTCCCGCGAACCCCAGTAATACACGTACCCCTCTCGCACAGGCCATTTTGCGTGTGAAACTTCCCGTGAACACCAGTAATACACGTACCCCACTCGCACAGGACCAATCGCGTGTGAGACTTCCTGCGAACCCCAGTAATACACGTACCCCACTCGCACAGGGCCAATCACGTGTGAAACTTCCCGTGAACCCCAGTAATACACGTTCCACGCTTGCCGTGTGCTGTGTGGCGGCCATGTATACTAGTACAGGGTTAGCGCAGCCCTTTGCGCTGGATTGGGGATTTTGATGGCTTTTCCCTGCGCAAGGGGCGTTCTTGGGGGCGTAACTGGCGCTGCTGCAGGGTTGCTGTGCTACTGTGCGCCACGGCTGGTTTTGGTAGCTAAAATTCATGAATACGCTGTGCGTGGAAATGGATTTTAGCGAATGCGGCTGGTGCAGAGATTCGCACGCGCCACGTGCCGCGTGCGCCACTCCTGCGCTAAATTCTATGAATTACCCCCTTAGAGTTTTTATGAATTTGTTGACTTGATCTCAGACCTTGTATTCCCTTGTAGATGTTTTCCTATCATTATATGTTTTTGCACTTTCAGCAGCCCTCTCCAATTTCTGCTGCACAAATGCAAATGCATGCTGTAAGTGCTTCCTCAACTCTTCCACATATTCATGAATTGTGGAGGCATGTACAAGCGTATTCTCATGAGTCCTATACAATAAATGTTGTGGCAACACCATCTTTATCCCTGTCAGCATTTCATGAGGACTGAGATTTGTTGATTTAACGGGGGTGATCTAATGGCCATCAATACTAAGGGCAGCCGAAGATCCCAACTAGAACCTGCCTCAGCCACAAATGTCTTCAACATTTCAACAATAGACCTATTATTCCTTTCCACCTCACCTGAAGAAGGCCGATGTGAGATGTGCAATTTCCTTTCACACCCAATATTTGCCAAACGTTGGTTATTAATGCACTAGTGAAATGACTTCCACGGTCTGATTAGGGCAGGGGTCTCCAAACAGTCGATCGCGAGTGACTGGTAGCTCGCCAGAGCCTTTGATGTCGCTCGCGTTCGACTTTCAGAAAGAAAAAAGACACAAAAAAAGATGCAAGGAAATGCTCTGACCAATCACATGCCTGCAAATCTGTAAAGCATATGGAATGCATCCTGTGATTGGCCAGAGCAAGTTCCTTGTTCTGCAAGATGTGCTCCCATTGGCTTAATGGTTTCCCTTTGTGCTGTGTAGGAAAGCCCGGGCTTTCTGTTTTAAAAGCACTGCAGGGCACGTTTTTTTTTCTTCATGTTGTGGCTGCCCTGGCGTTTGGAGTGTGGACAGAGGTAAACAGAGGCTGCCTAAGCTGAATTTGAGGTGATTTGAGGTCGGGTGGGGGTAGGTGAAATGTGTGTGTGTGTTTTTTTTTCTTCGTATCTGTGTGCCTAACTGCGGCCCCTCCTCTCATGTGTGCATATGCCGTCAGAGGAGGGGTGGGCAGTTTGGCAGAAAGGAGCCCAGGATTTTTAGAAGGCAGGGCTCTGGCGAGCAAGCCCCCATCGGGACTTCCTCGCCAGAGCCCTGCGTTTCTAAACGTAACTCAAATGACTGGCACTGACCCAGAGCGAAACGGAGACATTCAGCATTATAGCTGCATGTCTCCGTTTTGACAATGGGCTAATTTGCAGTCATGCAAGTTATTTTTAGAAGGCAGGGCTCTGGCGAGCAAGCCCCCCTCGGGACTTCCTCGCCAGAGCCCTGCGCTTCTAAACGTAACTCAAATGACTGCCACTGACCCCGAGCAAAACGGAGACATTCAGCATTATAGCTGCATGTCTCCGTTTCGACCCTGTGCTAATTTGCAGTCATGCAAGCTATTTTTAGAAGGCAGGGCTCTGGCGAGCAAGCCCCCCTCGGGACTTCCTCACCAGAGCCCTGTGTTTCTAATAGTAACTCACATGACTGAAAGTGAAACCTGGACAGTTTCACTTTTAAAGGCACTTCTCAATAGGGCTTCTATACTTCAATAGGGAATTGCATACTCTTGATGCATCGGAAGCAGCACTTCCACCCACCAGAGCTTCTTTATTTTTAATGGCACAGTGGGTGTACTTCTCAGCCACTCTGCTTTACATTTAAACAGACGGAATTGTCATTTCTCAGCAGGACTGCAACACTATACCATTGTGTTCTGTATGTTGAGTGCTTCTTCACCACTAATGTGAGTTCATGGCACTGGCCCCGTTCTCAATAGTAGATCTGGCTACATTCAATTGGCAACAGGCATGTCCTGAGCTGCCTGCTGTCCATAAACTGCCACTCGGGATGTTGGAAGCCGTGATGGGGCAAGGGATAGAAAGCTCGAGCCTGTCGGATAGCAGAAACAGCAGGGTCTTAAAACCTGCTCCCTCATTTTGCAGTGAGGGGCCATGGGGCAAAAAGAGCCTGATCCCACATACAGGGGGTTGCCTTTATCACTCCTGAATGAAAGCGTGAGCTCTCTCAGACACAAGTTATCACCCCTGCACACATAATGAATGAATATGATATGGATCTATAGATCGAGAAAACTGGAGTGTGAATTCAGAGTGTTTTAACAGAAATATAATTGTCTTCCCAGATGGGAGACTGACTCCTTTAATATACATGGGGTCACTGAGATGACCAAGAGTGAACCTGTATGTCTGCAGTCATTTATTGGCTGGCGCAATATTTGCTGAGGAATTTCATGCATCATTCGCCCGCATTCAAGTATTGAATAGATGAAACTGTTGTGCAATTAGTTATAAATGTCGGGACTTGCAAATGCAGTTTAAAGAAATTCATATATTTCCATAAAATGGTATTGTCCTCTAATACCTAGCACAGCACTGTATATTAGGTTAGCAAACCCTTTTAAGTGAACTATCCTTGGTGTTTTACTGGTAGAGGGTATTGCAGCTTGTTTGCTTTCAATCTGTTTGAAGGATCACCACTTAATTATAGTCAAATGCGTACCTGACATAAAAAAACATCTCATGCTTTTCCCTTTCCCAGCCTTCACCTTTGAGGACTCCTCTCTGAAGTCCATGCTCTGTGAACCTGCCAGCATCCTTTATATCAGTGTAATGACAGACCTAGCTGCTGCTTCAGTCTCCCTTGTCCACTAGGGCGATGTCTCTTTGTGTTTACCACTGAACACTGACAGGTAGCTTAGGCCTTGCTTGAAAATGCACCATAGTGAAGTTAGTAAACGCTGACAATAACGCATCAGAAGTATGTGGCAAAGGTGGTTCGAATGGTCCAAAATTCTATGATGGCCAACAGCACATCACTGCTCTCTTGCACCTTTCCAGCTTATTCACAATATGGATGTTTTTAAGTTAAATAACCATCGAATTAGACTGCATTAAAATGTTTGGATGGCACAACTAATATAGTTCCACACATCAGCTCGTAGCAGGAGCACTTTAAGAAGAGCCAGCAGAAGCAATGTCTAAAACACTGATGCATTTACATTTGTACTGTGGGGGCTTGAAAGATATAATTATGTTGCTATCATTTTCATGATAGGATGTCAATTGTGTAGTTCTGCAAATGTAGCATCTTCACCCTAGCCACACTATAAGCAACAAACCAGTGAAGTAGGTATGTTCTCAAAACCTGTGGTGAAATTCACTTTTCAACTTTGATTGGACTAATAAAAAGTTTCAGCAAGTAGAGTTTTAACAGCAACCAGTTCACTTTTTTGGGATGGAATTGAGTGGTGAAAAGAATGAGACTTTGTGTACCAGCCTGACATAGCGGTCTTTTGCCTGCAGATGCAACAATCATTTTTTACTCAACCAGCAAAGAAAGCAAATGCTGAAACAGAGGCATCCTTCAAGGTTGCAAATTATTTGGCAAAACACAATGGCCCTCATTACGACCCTTGCGGATTTTTTCCGCCGTCGGCGGACTTTTCCGCCATGGCGCAAAGTCCCTTTACGCCATGGCGGATGGCGGACTTACCGCCCCATTCCGAGGTCGGCGGGGCGGTAAGTCCCCATTGACCCATTTACCCTTCCCCATTCCCATTTCGGCCCCATAGGGCTCAATGGGAGTGGGGAAGGCGTTAATTACGCCACCGTAAATTACGGTGGCGTAATTAACAACAAGGTCCCATAGCGCCATGGATTTTTACGCCCGCAAAAAGCGGGCGGAAAAATGACCATGGCGCTATGGGAACTCGTAGTTGGCGGTAAGGGGTCGGCGCAGCTAACGCTGGCGCAAACCCCTTACCGCCAGGGTCCTAATGAGGGCCAATGTACTTTTACAGATGGTGCAGTGTTGAAAGGTGCAATGGCTATCGTGGCAGAGTCAGTTTTAAAAGATTTTTAAAACTGCCCTGAAATTATGTCTGCCATTTCAGATGTGCAGTTGGGGGAAAACACAATGGCAAGGAGGGTATCTGCACTATCAGCCAATGTGATGGGGCAGTTAGAAAAAGATTTGAGGATGTGCAGTTTTTTTTCCATTCAGTGTGATGAATCAGTTGATGCGAGTGATACTGTTCAGCTGGCACTGTTTGCTCGAATGGTGTTTGAAGACTTCACCAACAAAGAGGAATTCTTGACCTTGCTGCCTCTGAAATCCACAACCAGAGGTGTTGATATCTACAATGAGGTCAAGAATTATTTTGTCAAAACAAAAATTCCATTGAACAAGTTGGTGGCAGTAACTACTGATGGTGCACCAGCAATGACCGGGCGTCATTCTGGTTTTGTTGCGTATTGTAAAGCAGACCCCAATTTCCCTCCATTATTGCACTACCACTGCATCATCCACCAGCAGGCAATTTGTGCCAAAGTGATGGGTTTTGATCATGTGATGGCCCCTGTTGTGCGAATTATTAATTAAATTCGTGCAAAGGCTAAACAGCACAGAATGTTCAAAATATTCCTGGAAGAACTATCTGCGGCACATGGTGATCTATTTCTACATACAGAAATCCGATGGTTAAGCAGGGGGAAAATACTACACCGCTTTCTATCACTTTTGCCAGAAATCAAAGACTTCATGAGGTCAAGAAATGAAGACATCGGCCAATTATGCAGCATTTCTTGGCTACTTGATTTGGCATTTCTGGCAGATGTTACTGAGAAATTAAATACCCTGAACTGTGAACTGTAAGGCAAAGGTAAAACCATTGCTGACATGATAAGCGCAGTAAAGACATTTAAGTCCTAACTTAACCTGTTCAGTGAACAAGTGGTGAAAAAGAAAATGCATCATTTCCCTTCTGTTATCCAAATGCTTACAGACAATTAAACTAGTCATGAACTCCTGAACATTGACAAATATAGCAGTCTCCTGACCAGGCTTGAGGAGGAGTTCAGTGACTGGTTCAGGGATTTCGAAAGGGTTGAACCGTGTGTGATGTTCATCGCAAACCCATTCATGGAAGTCAATGTTTGTGAATTTACAGAACAAATGGGTGAGCTGTTTAACCTGAACAGTTGTGCTATGGAAATGGAGATTGTCAGCCTGCAAGAGGACATTCAGTTGAAAAGCAGGCAATCTCACCCCAATTTCTGGAGCCTTGGTGATTACAAGGAGTACAGTAACCTTTGCACAGCAGCATTAAAAGTGACTTCTCTGTTTGGTTCCGCCTATCTCTGTGAATCTGCATTTTCAGATATTCACTACCTGAAATCGAAATTTCAAACCCGTCTGACTGATGAGCATTTGAGTGACTCCATCCGAGTAGCTGTATCAAGTTATACACCCGACTACAGAGCACTGGTGGATGGCATGCAGTGCCAACCTTCACACTGAATGTCCCAATCATTTTCCCACATTGTGAAGTCTTTTTATGAGACAGCTCCTAATAGAAAAGAATGCAATAAAGAGGTTTTTGAACTTTATTAACATAATCATGAAGCACTATTATTCCCTCTATTTATAAAGGGGAAATTAACAGAAAAAAAAATGAGTACAAGTTCCAATATTTATGAACATCCCCCACCCCCGATCGCTCGCAAGTAGCTCTCCAATGTTGGTCCTCCACTGAAAGTAGCTCACGCCAATGAAAAGGTTGGAGACCCCTGCTTTAGGGTAACCCAAACCTAGAAAAAATATGATTTACCAGTAGCGTGGCTGATGTTTGCGCACTGCAATCCGGGGCGGGATTGCATTCCACCCATTTGGACATCAAACAAATCATTGTTAATAAATATTCATTTCCCCTGGATGATCTTTTTACAGGCCCGACATAGTCGATTTGAAAATCAGACCATGGAAGGGTGACACTTCTTTTCATTATTGGAGCTCTATGTGTAGGTGAAGCAGGTTGAAATTGTGCATATACTAAACACCCTCTTGTGTATAGTTCAACATCTTGGGACATATGTGGCCAATAGGTGCAATCTTTTAAAATGTCCAAAGTTTTTTGTGAACCCCTGTGTCCCGCAGTTATTGCATCATGTGCATGATGTAACATCAGTCCCCGAAATGACAAGGGCACAATCCATTGGATTTGTCCTGTTACAGATTCTCTAATCATCAATCCATCTTGTAGCCTAATTCTCTTTTCGTTCTTCAGCAGTACTCTCAATTCTTCTTTCCCTTTACAATCATCTTCCGTCAGAGGATTTTGTTCTACATCTAACAAGTGATTATAAAATATGCCTAAAACTGGGTCTTCTTTTTGCGCATTGATTAGGTTATGATCTGAGGTGTCATAACTCCATTGCACTACAGGATGTGGAGATCTTTTGGAGATTTGGAGTGTGTGATCGCATCTACCTGTATTTCACCAAGAAGGTGTTCAATGGGAAACAACTCGCCCATTACAGTTCCAATTTTGGATAACTGACCTGCTTTGTCATTCCCCTCCTTGTCCTCACCTGGTGTCTTTAGATGTCCTCAGATTTTTCTCCAGTGTATTATTTAATCATTTTCTGACACGAGTTTGTCTATGGCTTAAATCATCTTTCCATGTTTAAGATGTTTATTGTTATATGTGAGAATACCTTTTACCTTCCAGCCAGGTAAATATTCCACAAAACTATTTCGCGCATAATCAGAATCAGTCACTAAAACTATCTTTTTGAGTTTATTTTCAACTGTGGTAGCAATTGCCTTGTAATTTTACTACTTGACTACTCCTAGATCCAGTCCTCATGCTCACTCTTGGGACGTCACATTTAAAACAGATATTTCCTATTCCAGCTACAAGCTCTTTTTCTGCATTATAATTTCCACATGATATACACACCCATCTACATACACTGTTGGTAAATCCCTACGTACATCCTCATTGAATGCTTTGTGGGGATATTGTTCAAATTCATTCAAATTGGATTCTAGTTCTGTTTCATCAGGTGTACACTCAGCCGTGCAATCATGCAGATCTCCTAGCACTTGAGTGATTGGGTTCGTCTTATTCTGTCCATATTTTATTTCCACAGGAAATGCCTGCATTGCCAACCTCCAGGAAGTAATTCTGGACTGTGCCAAATTACCGGACCTAATTCTTTTACTTTGCAGAAACTGTAGGGGTTGGTAATTCGTTTCAATAATTACTCTTTCCCCTTGAATGATGGGGCCGAAATGCTGCAATGCCCAAACAGTGGTTTGGAGTGCTTTTTCACATTCACTGAAATGAGTTTCAAACTGAGATAACGCCTTGCTCGCATAAGCAATAGTTTTGGTATTTAAATCGTGCCTTTAACATAACACTGCTGACATACACTGATCAGTGAATCCTATTTCTACAAAGAAATCCTGGTTCTTTATAGGATATGCCAAACATGGTGCCTTCATGAGGCATTCTTTCAGCCTAGCCACCGCTTCACACTGCTCATTTTCCCACTTCTAGTGTACACCCTGCTTTAATAATCTGATTAAAAGTTGGGTAATATCTGCATAATTCTCAAGAAATGTCCTGTTATAGCCTGTCATCCCTAATACGCTTTTTAATCCTTTCAAATTAGTGAGATATTTCAACTTCTGTATCGCCTCCACCTTTTTCTTTTGTGGATTCAACCCATTCTCAGTCACCTCATGACCTAAGAAGTTCACTTTCTTTTTACACCATTGTGCTTTCTGCAAAGATACTTTGGCTCCCGCCTTTTGTAACTGGCCAAGCACATGTCTAATCTCATTAAAATTACTTTTCAGATTCTCATTTTAAATTAGAACATCATCTACATAAACTATTGTCCCCCTCTCTGCTGCATCTGGGAGCGCCTTCCTCAAAAATATTCCGAATTCACTCACACTATTGACATACCCGAAAGGTGTTTGGGACCATGCATATTGGGATTTCTCCAACAAAAATGCAAATAAGTTTTATATGTCTTCAGCCAGTGGCACACACACCAGTATCCAGGTCTAAGATCTAATGTGGTAAACACCTTTGACCCGTGGACCTGTGCGAGACCTTGATCAATAAATGGAAGTGGCCACCTGGAAACAGGCCCTCTCTTGTTTAACTCTCATAGATCTGCACACAAACACCATTGACCATTAGGTTTTAACACACCCAAAATGGGAGTATTTGATGTGCTATGAATAGGCCTAATGATTCCTCTGGATTCTAATGTTTTTATTATCTCGGCCAATGGGTCGAAACATGCTAGTGGCAACCGATATTGACGTACAAATACTGCTTCCCTACCATATCCCTCTGGCCATGTGGCAACATGCAGATCGGTTAGGCCACAATCATACGCGTCTTTGGCAAAAACCTCTTTAAACTCCATAAATATTTTTCTCAACTGATCCTTTTCTTCTTCATTGGTGCCTGAACCTTTTTGTCTACCATTTTTGAAAATTCTGGGAAATCCTTCAATGGAGGAACCTCTGTGCTCTCCTCTAACCGTGTGGCTGTATCTCTTTGGAGAATTGACACATTTAAATAGTTTTGAATATTGACTTGCATTTGAATATTCTGCTTTTCTGTTTTATTGTCCTTTACATCAAATAGGATGCAATTATCACACTGTCTCACTTGATCCATAAGGATACACAGATTGCATTTTAAATATTCCTTTAGGTTGAGAATCCAAAGACTCTGGCAACTCACCCTGCGCATTCACATATCACTGCATTATTGAAATCTGCTGTATAGTGAGATTTTTGTATTGCCATTCCTAACACAATATTCTCCTCTAAATGAATATCCTGGCACCCCTTGTTGTCCACCAGGATTTTAATGCGTCCATCCCCAATCTCTACCAGTGGTGTATATTCACATTCTAGCCCTTCCTAACTCATGTATTTATTTAGGCACACACATGCATCGAAATCCCTCATTTGTTGTCCCTTTCTGTGTTATAGCATTATTGTAACTTGCCTGGTAAATGCAGGAATGATAACATCATTTTTCACCTGTAATTCAAGCGCATAATATGGTACCATCTGTGCGCAATGATACACTTCTCTTTTGTCTTCAAATGCAAGTCTAGGTCCCTCCAATCTGGACCACACTTTGTGATTAAGGAAGTCTGGCACCATACACATTCTGTGTATAATGTCATTTCCCAAACAAAGGTTATTCTGTGCCCCACTCACTATCCAATGTTGTGACAGATAGTTTTCGGGCCAATGCTGATTTTTAACATGCATCTTCCTAAAACTCTATTTCCTGAGTCCGGATCATCCAACCTAAAAATGTGTTGATTTTTTATTCTGGATTTTGGGATTTACTCCCTGTCAATTATTCGGTGGAGTATTTTCTCATTAATGAAAATTCTTTCCTGCTCCAGTGCTAAAGTGGATTCTATCAGTTAATAATGACCACTTACATGCATAGGGATCCATGGCTGCCCATCTTCCATGCGTATTTCAGAAAGGGTCAAAATGTGTTTTTCTGTGTTCATCTCTGGTGTGACAGGTGGCCTGCATTTTTCTTCTTTTAAATAAAAACGTAATGTTTTTTCATCTATTTCTGTTTGCCATTTTTTCTTGGCGTCCAAATACATTTCTAGAGACTGCTTTTCTTTTCCACATCGCATTTCACCCTGACACATTAGAATGAGATTAACCCTAGACACACTTCCACTGCATCATCTGACTTATCCACTGTATGGCATTTTTTTACACTGTTGTTTTGTGACTCCAGTTTCTTAGTCCTCAAAGGTTTTTTGTCTAGGGACCATAAGACCCCATTTACCCCATCAATGAGGGGCAACAACCTTTTCAGGCAATTTGTCCCAATGACGGAAGGTATTTCACTGATGGATTTAATCAATACTTCCTGTCTCATCTAGTGTTTCCCTATCTTTATGTCAACCTCAGTAACACCTTCGATAGGTATCTCCTCACCATTCAAATTGTGCACTGGGCCTTCATTTGGTCTCACTTTGATATGATTTTGTGGGGATCTCCCTTCATTAATGCCTTTTACCAACTCTTTGGACATGATCGTGGCCTGTGCATCTGTGTCAATCATTGCAACTGCATTGCTTTTCTCTACCACAGTGATAGGAGCATAATACCTGTCCTCAACTTCTTCCAGCACACACAGAAAGTGTGAATTTTTGCTGATTTCGGGACTCACCTTTGTTAGCCACTTTTCATTTCTTGCCAAATACAAGGGCAAGTGAAATGATATTTTTCCCTCCTTTTTGGCCATTTCATTGTGTGAATCTCTGGGCCTCATTACGAGGTGGGCGCAAAGGGATACCAGGCACCGTTAAGGACATCAGTGCCGGTAATCCCTTTGCGCCCTATTCCGAGGTCCCTTAGTGGGTCCCTTCCTTAATGCCTGGTTTTACCAGGCGTTATGGATGGGGCTCGTTAAGGGACTTCAGAGCTAATAACGGTACCGCAATTTGCGGTACTGTTATTAGCGCCTTCCCCCTTCCCATTGAGCCCTATGGGGTCTGAAATGGGAATGGGGAATGGCTTTTTCAATGGGGACTTAACGGTCCCGCAAAAGTCGGAATAGACCGGTAAGTCCCCATTGAACGAGGGCGGACTCGGTACCGGTATTGGAGGTAGTCATGGCATTAATAGCACCATGACTACCTCCAACCTCGAAATGAGGCCTTCTGTCTATTTTTCCATGTCCAGAACCCATTTGGAGTGTAGCCACTATATGCCACTCTGATCTGGGACCATCAGTGTTTACACTGCAGTTTTTTGACTGAACATTCTCACAAAGATCACGTGGTAGCTTGTCATTTTCTGGCTAAGAACACCTAATCACATTTTGCATGGTATCTGCCTTTTCAGTCTGCTGAGACATGTGTGGCTCAAAATACTCCAGAGCTGACTGGCATGTACCCTCCTTTTAAGCAACCATTTTTCCTGTCTGGATTTCATCAGTATTCTGAATATCAAGGGAGGATATTTTAACAACTAATCCTACCTCTTTATTAGGTGTTTTATCTTCAGATAAGATGTCATTTTTAAATCAGTCTCTCTGTTCTTTTGAATTTACTTGTTAATTCTCTCCTTTTTAATTTTCATCTGCACACACTTCAATAGTCTGGTTCAACTCTAAATTGTACCACACCTCCTTTTTATGTGTGTGAGCATCACTTGTTTCACTTTAACTGGTGGGTATTTTTAGTTTTGAATGAGCAAGCAATTCCGGACTGTTACACAAAGATGGTTCCTAGGCTTCTGTACTTTTATCATTGCAGGGGCATTTACATAGTCACTTGTCAGAAAGCACGAGATCACTCCTATGACATTGCGCACCTTCACTTGGTTGCTGTTTTTGGACTGCACAGAGTTTTCCTATTTGCTCAGACAACATTTTAACTTGGGCCTCGAGGGATTGAAATCTGTCCATGCCCCTGGATTCCTCCCTTTGCGGTTTAGGCCGGTATTGGTTAAACTCACCCTGTTTGGACGTATTTTGGTATCTCTCAGGAGACTGATTTCTATTTGGGTTATTTCTGAATTCATGTGACATAGGAGGTGGAGAACGTGGTGTGACCATTCCTTGGTTGTGGTCGACTGGTGGTGGTGATTGATTATAATGGCGCGGGACATAATTCATATTTTGTCTTTCATTTGATGGGAACTGTCCCCTATGCTGATTTCCATTTTCAATGTACCTATACACATACCGGGGCCTTTCTTGATGGCCATATACCATGGTATTCGGGTCAAATCTGCTCTGCATCCCCAGTGTCTGGTATGGGCCATTGTTCCTTTGATTTTGATTTTGATTGTTATTTGTGCCAGACATATCTATTGCTCGGGTCATGTGATTAGAATACAGGGTTTTGGGCTGGCATCCTCTGTGGTGGCGTGCCCGTATGATTAATTGTCATATTGTTTCCTGCCAGTTTGGGCTGACTCAAGTGGCATTTTTGCAGATTTTATCTCCATTACTGTTGCTGTAGAATCTTTAGACTTCAATTTTACTCCCATCATCTTAATTCCTTCCTGTCTTTGACAATAGATTACCTCGTCTAGTTTAGTCCCCTGTTCAACAATCCACTCGAAGGATTTTAAATTTGCGAATTAACTGTGATATAATGTCTTTTTGAAGAGCATAAAAGTATGCAGTCTTAAATTCTGCAAAATTAGGGCTAAAAGATACATAAAAACAGGACAATGTTCTTTTTAATCCGTGGAGGAACTGGCGAGGGGACATATCTGGCTTCGCTCTCATGGTATACGCTGCCTTTTTGGCTTCTTGATCAACTGGTAAGGTGAGAAATTATGTCTAGCCTCTTTTTCAAAGTCTGCCCATGACAGTTTTTCTTGGTCTTTAAGGCCCCAAATGACACTAGCAGTTGCAGCATCAAGTGTTAGATGAAAGTACTGCCTATACTGTTCCCTAGGTATCTGAAGAGCTCTAAATATAACATGCACTGTTTCGATGTGGTCTCCTATACAACAATCTCCTCTTTTTCTGAATAGTTTAATCTAAGTTTTGATACACTTAATTAATTTGATGGGGCTACTTGGCGCATTCTGGGGTACATTATTCGGCCTCCCATTTCTTTTCTCTGGTGGGTAGTACTGATGATAACCACCGGTGGGTGAATCATATCCCCCCAAAGGGCTACAATCAGATTTAGCCACAGGTATAGCTATTGGTACATTTCTTCCTTGGGCTGGAAATTGAAACTAAATATTTGCTGTTCCAAATCTTTGCACTTTTTATGAAGTTGGTCTGCCTCCTGACAAAGTGTTAGGCAGAAACCTGTGCAGTTCCCTTAGGGACCACTGCAAAAAGTTTAAGTCTACAGGTGTTAGCAGTAAACCCAATTGGTAGCAGTCTGTACCACCCAGATTTACCTGGTAGCTGTGGCTGAGCAGTCAGTCTTCTCTCAAGAAGAGTTAGGCAGTATATAGAGTATACACATTAGGTACAAAAATACAGTAGCACAAGCAAACACTGACCAGAGCTTTGGTATAAAAGTATATAATTATTTATTTAAAAACACACTTGTAAAAATACACTGGCACTAATATGTCAAGCAAGTTCAAACACAGTCACTAAAAATGTATACACCTTAATGATTAATTATTCGACAAGTCTTAGGAAAAGAACACCACTTATTATCAACACAGAGGTGAGCACTTAACCAAGATGGCACTCCAATAATTATTTAAAAAGGGAGGGAAAAGGCAGAAATAGGAAAACACACAATACCAACACTTTTAAAGAACCACAGCAAGTCAAGAAAGGCAGGGTCTACTGTAGAGCAAAAAAGTTCATAGGCCAGGCCCACTCTTGGAGCGAGCAAGGCAGAATGTGCCCAAGATCACATAGTTGAAGTACACTTTAAAAGTCTGTGCAGATAGTTCAAAAAGGAGTTAGATCAGTTCAGAAAAGTTAGTTAAAAGGTCCGAGGTCACCCCAGGATAGAGGGTCAAGGATTTACAGGACACCTTGGACGGTCTGTTGCAAGGGAGACCAGGCGGGACACAGTACCTGAAATGGTGAGAAAGCTCCAGCGGGGGCAGTTGTTCCTGGCAGCGGGTGAAAGTTGGGGCTTCGTCCAGGGGAAGATAAGATCTCGACGTGGAGGAAAGCTGGAGGTCGTTGCACTGCCAGGCAAGAAACCAGCCACAGAGTTTCCCGGTTAAAAGGTACAACCCTTTTATTCGCGGTAGTGGTGAAGCGAGGCTATCCGGCCGCCGGGGTGCTTGGCACGGGCGGTTCGACCACAAGAGGATCAAGGAAGGTGAAAAGAAGGCGAACTGGTTAACCCCACCAGCTCAAAGGAAGAAGACTCTCCTGGAAGAAGATCTTCTCTGTCGTTGGGAAGTGGTGAGTCGGTTCAGCAGGGCTCCACCGGTGGTGTCATCGTTGCAGGTCGGCTCAGCTTCTCCCTCTTCGGATTCTTTAGGTCCTGTGGTGACTTCTGAAGTTCCAGTCCCCAAAGCCCTGCTTTTATGCAGAAAACCCCCATTCATCAGTCCTAGCTGTCACTAAAACATGCTAAGTGGTGAGCCAGGCGGCTCACCACTGGGCCAATCACACAACAGTGTGACTTGAGTTGCCGAGGCAACTCAGTCCAGGGTGTCTATTCCCCCCTGCCACACATCCTGTGGACCCAGACAGAGTGGCACCACTTTTGGAGGCTTCTTTGCAGAAGCCCGCCAAAAGTGGAACAAAGGGCTCGACTTGGGTTGGAGTTACAGAGGCGAACACACACGCCATTTTAAAACCGAGTCCTGGAAAAAAGACCCAACCGGGGAATAAATATTAAATAAATAACCCATCGGTATCTTTAACATTGCACCAAAAAAGTGGTGCGTTTAAAATGAATGGGAAAAACCCATAGGAAATATTCCGGTGGAATATTTCACGTGGTAACCACTGCCACCAGCCAGAAACTCGACAAGGGGGGACTGGACAGTGCCCCCTTGGAAAACAGACCCAGGGGCAATCTATTTACCCCTACCAGTACTTCCACAATATGATGGTTTGTACTTGTTCTGTTCACAAATTGAGACTAGTAAAGCCAATGGTGACTTTACATGCCCTGGGAGACAGTAGTCAGTCTCAGGGTATGGAGCCTGTGTTTGGGGGTCAATATGACACCCCTGTGTTACTGCACTGAGGGTGCTGTGTAACACACATACCAAAAACCCATGAAGCCCTATGGAGTAAAAGACCCCATAGCCCATAAAACACATTACAAAGTCAAAGAACATTCTCAAATCATGCCTAAGAGTGGGAGAAAAAGAGTCTCACTCTTAGCAGGAGAAAAAAATAAACCCCAAAAATCCAGCAAAGCTGCTGGGGGACTCACTAGGTTTGGGAAATTAGCCTTTACAGAGAATTCTCCCTAACACAAAGGTTAGAATTCTCATCACTAATTTTATTAAACACGGCTTGCATTTCATTTATTTGCATTTGCCACTGATTAAATTCTCTGTCATTCTTGTCATTCTCTTCTAACATTTTGCCCATTTCTTGCTCTATAGCATGAAATTCGTTTTCTCTCTCCATGTTATTCCTTTGCAGAGTCTGCATTTCCAAAATGGTGTCATCCTTGTCTTGCCTGATTGTATCTATGACCCCTTTTAATTGCTTCAGTTCCTGTTCACTCTCCTCAAACTGCCTTTTTTCTGAGACTGCTGTTTGTTCAACTTGCTGTATTTAGGCTGCATCTCTGTATTAGATGGCTCTAATTACAATTTGAAACACTTTATGTGCTCACTTGCCAAACTGATCTGTAATTTACTAATCACTTCAGGATCATTCTCCTGCAGTCTTAAAGACTGATTTAAAAGAAACCAAAGTTTCTCACATAACCTTATTAAGCAATCTTTTTCTGCATTTTGATCTGAAGCCCTGAAAAGTCATAATAGGCAGACCTGTAAAATGCTGCCTTCTTCAAAAATGTCATGCAATGACTCCTTTTGCACCTCCCCACATATGCCATCTCGCCATAAAACAGCATTTTCTGATGACCATAACCCATGGGCAAACAGCTTTGACTCCAAGTAGTTCACCAGCTCAGAAACATTTGCTTCAATTTGGGACATAATTACAGTGCGTGCAGCGCCACACTACCACCTCACAGAATTAGTTCACTTTTAAGTGCACCAAATGGCTGTGCTGAACACACTTGCCACACCCACTAACTGCTTTAAAATTCCTTCCCACAGGCCAACACACCAAAATATGTTAGGGATTTTGTCAGAGGGCTATACCTAATTTGGTGGTATTTTATTATTGTGGTAAAATAGTGGCATAGCATTGTTAGGGTAATACCCTATATAGTGTGATAAGACTCCCCTCCAATACCTGTATTCTATTTAGGGTCAACTCTAAACACAGATTTCTGGGCCTAAAACACTTGAGATGTTGACAATGTTAACGGTCACCGAGCCACTTATCTACAAGGCTGGACTACTGTCTTTGACAGATCTGCTGAGCTGTAATCATGCACAACTGAGCCACCACACTCACACTCTAACTACAGCCTACAGTAAATCAAATGCCACAAACTGAGCACCATGAAGAATGTATCAAGACATCCAGTAACTTTAAAAATGTGCATTTATAAATGAACGTACCGATCGTAAAACAGAAACATTGAATAGCGACACAAATACACATGTAATCATGTGAATGTGATCCAGTAACAATAAGCAGTCAGAAAGAAAATGTCAACATGAACTCAGCTCAATGAGACGACATGTGTTTCACCCACTTCGACCTTGGCTTGTGAACTTTTGGCAAGAACCACGCTTAGTACAAAATGTAATTTCTTAAAATAACATTTGAAAGGTGCTGAATTCTTTTACATGCAAACAAAACTTCCCTGGTGGTCTCAGAATACATTTGTACACATGCACCTCACTTATCACAGATATACTCACGTTAAATATGAGCAACATTTCTGCGCTGTTATCACGGGCAACCCTTCTTTGTTGTCCTGCCAGCATGCAGCAGTATCGCAACTCCCGCACACAGGCAATCCAGATAAAAGGCCACAACCTCCCTCTGACTACAGCTCATCTTCTTAGTCTGCTGCCTGGGAAAATCTTGCCTCTCTGCACTGTACCATCCCATCCAGTCACTTGCTCATCTGTCGGCAGAACTACCTACACCCCATTATGTCTCTTGAATGTACATGCTATCCCTGTCAATCTCACCAAAAACCTGCATCTAACATGACATGCATGATATATGATATGATATGGCATTTATAACGCACCTATAAAAAAGTGTTTCAAGGCGCAACGTTACAAGGGAGGGGGAACAGAGGGAAGACAGAGACAGCGATCCTACTAGGGCAAGTGTCATTCAGATTGTGCAAGTGCAGGGGAAGGGAGAAGAGGACAAGTGCAGAGGGGGAGAGGACAGTGCACTACAAGGGGAGTAGAACAAATAAAACAATAAGAGAAGTAGGGCCAGCAGGTGGCAAGTGCAAGGGTAAGTGCAGACATCAGGTGTCAAGTGCTTGTGGGGGATTGTAGGGATACAGAAAACGGTCCCCAAGTGTGGGGGTTGCCAGGGAGGCAGTGCAGGTGTGTAACTGGTAGGGGAGGAAACCTGGGCCCGAGATCAGAGGGTGGCCATGTAACCAGTACAGTTTCAGCCAGGAATTCAGCAGGGGAGAGGAGGAGAGAAAGCAGAAGCAAAGAGGAACGTTTTGAGGTGCTTCCAGAACTGGAGATGGTTCTCCTCAATTTTCAGGGAGGCAGGGAGGCTGTTCCAGAGGGAGGCCCCAAACGAAGAAAGAGATCTCCCCCCAAATTGTTGCTTGGAGAAGCGACTGACCCTGAGAGCTCGAGAAGGAAGATATTTAGGAAGAGAAGGGCTTGTGAACAATGCAGAGGGTTTTGAACGTAATCCCCGCAGCCACTGGGAGCTAGTGCAGGGATTTCAGTCCTGGAGAGATGCGACCCCTGGGCTTGAGGCCAAGGACAAGTCTTGCAGTTGTGTTCTGGATGAGTTGCGAGAGGGCTGAGAGTAGAAGCAGGCCAATTTAGAAAGAGGCTGTTGCAATAGTCCTGCCTTGAGAGAACCAGACCTCTGGAGACAGCAAGCTTCTGGGGGAAGCAGAGGAAAGGAAAAATACCTCTAAGGAGGTGCAGCTGGTAGTGTGACTTCTTAGAGACATCAGAGATGTGAGGAGAGAAGGAAAGTGTGGAATAAAAGTTGACCCCAAGGTTTTTAGCCTCACAGGTGGGAGCACGAAGAGGGCCAAGAGAGGCCGGCCAGAGAGTGACAGGAAAGGAGGGAGTGGGTTTGCCGATGAGGAGAATCTCAGGCTTACTAGCATAAAGGCAGAGATCGTTGGTGGCACACCACTCCTGGATAGCAGACACACAGTCAGAGATGAGAGATGGAGAAGAGATGGCTGAAAGTAGCCTGAAAATGAGCTGAGTGTCATCCGAATAGCACTGAAAGTTGGGGCAGAGAGTGGCAATGCAGTGGACAAGAAGTGCCAGGTATTGGCTGAACAGCCAGGGAGAGAGGTTAGACCCCTGCAGAACACTGCAGGTAGAGATAGAGATAGAGCAGAGGAAGGACCCACGTTGGACATGGGAGGAGTCGATCAGAGAGGAAAGAAGTCAGCCAAGCCAGCGCCTGACTGGTGATACACAGGTTATCACGGAGACGATTGAGCAGGATGGCATGGTTGACTGTGTCAAAGGCAGAAGAGAGATCGAGCAAGATGAGGACACAGGGGGTGTTTGAATCAAGGTTGGAGAGAAGGTATGCACGGATATTCAGGAGAGCAGTTTCCGTGCTTCTGGAAGCTCTGAAGCCAGACTGATGGTCATGAAGGCAAACAACAGATTCAGTGTGAAGATTAAGCTGGGATATTGCAGCTTTTCCATGAGTTTGCCCAGGAAGGGAGTGATGGATATTAGGCAATAGTTAGCCGGGCAGGAAGGGTCGGCAGAGGGATTCTTAAGAAGAGGGTGCACAAGTGAGTGCTTCAGGGAGGATGGGAAGACTCCAGTGGTGAAGCAGTGGTTGCAGAAGTCAGCCAGAGCAGGAGCCAGGGAGTCAATGTGCTCCTTGGTGGTTTTGGAGGAACAGGGATGAACCTGTTTTGATGAGACTTTCATAGATCAGACTTGTATAGAAAGCGCATCTAGGGAGAACAGGGGAAAGGCAGAAAAGGAGGGAGGAAAGGGAGCCAAAGAAGGGCCAGAGGAAGAGCAAGGAGTAGTGGGGGGAGGGGTAGAGGAAGAGTGAGAGGACAGGATGTCCTGAGTTTTAGAGAATAAATGAAAAGCCAGAGCCATGCAGAGGGCCTGGGAAGGTACAGTAGAGACTGCAGCAGGATTGGCCAGTTCCTTGAAGATTATAAAGAGTTCGGCCGAGATGATAGATGCCGCATAAACGCAGCCTTGGATGTGAGCTCTCTTCTGGTTGCAGACAGAGAGACGGTATTGCCTTTGGAGCAGGCGGCAGGCCAGTTTGTCAGAGGATGTACCAGAAGCACACCATTTTTGCTCAGCTACCCTGCAATTGCGCTTGATTGTGACGAGGTCTGAGTCATTCCAGGAATTGCAAATGGCTTTGGGCTTCAAGCAGATCCTCATGACAGGGGCAAGAACATCAAGAGTATCAGATATAGCAGAGTGGTGCATGGAAAGGGCTATGTCAGGGTGTGAATTAGCCAAAGGGGAGGAGAGAGTTAGAAAGTGGCTGCAAAACCCTTAACTGACACACGCTTAATGGGTCAGATAACCAAGAAGGTGGGTAGCAGTGCTGGAATTAGCATAGCCTGGAGGGAAGAGATGGTGAGCTGGGAGGAAAGGAAAAAGTGATCACTCCAGAAGGGAGGAGTGTTGAGAGGGATAGAAAGGGGAAGGTCTGAGGAGATCAGAACATACAGAGTATGCCCTGCAGAGTGAGTGTAGCCAGAGGGGGGAATAGAGAGTGAGAGAGAGTCACAGAGGTCACGAAAGAGTCCAGAGGAAGGACAGGAAGCATCCAGCTGGATGGTAAAGTCTCCAAGAAGGAGGAGTTGAGTGGTCGAGACCAGGAGGGAGGAGGAAAGGTCCGCCCATTCAGAGAGGACGGAAGAGATCTGACCAGGTGGCCGATAGATAGAAGCCAAAGTAAGGGAATGGCTAGGATAGAGAGATAGCCTACAGATGAGGCATTTGAAAGAGGAGTAGGCCTGCGTAGGAATGACAGAGGCAAGAATCCACCTAGGGAAGATCAGGGCTGCACCCCTTCCAGAGTGGTTGGACCTAGGTGCAGAGAGGATATTGCAGCCATCAGGGAGGAGAGTGTCAAAGCTTGTGACAGAGCTGGCCGTGAACCATGTCTCGGTGAGACCGAGGATATCGAGGTCAAGTTCCTACAGGAGGCGGCTGATGTCAGAGGAGTGTTTGACAGCTGAGTGAGAGTTAAGAGTGGTAATATGGAGAAGGTTGCCGTTCTTGAAAGACTTCCAGGGAGGTGTACCAATCAAGGGTGCACCCTGCAGAGGTGTAGAGGAGGAAGGAGGAAGGAAGAGAGGGCAAGGTAGCCAAGGAGGAGACAGCAGGGGAAGTCGAGGAATCCGTGGAGGGATGAGAGGGGACAGCATGAGAAGGAAGGAAATTGATGAGGCACGGAAAGCGTCTATCAAAGAGGAGAAGATTGGCCTGAAAGCCTTGGATCAAGATGGTACTATTTAAGTAAACATTAATGATGACCTTAGAGGAGTAGAAGGAGGCCAGGAGGGCCTCCCACCGGGTGCCACCATTGATGGGAGAAGAAGAGAAAGGAGAAAGCACAGAGACCATATGAAGATTCCATAGCTCTGGCGAGGGAACAACAAAGAGGATGTCGGTTAAGGTTTGTCTAGAGGCAGCACTGCTATAGGTGTCAGCGATAGGGAGCCCTGGGTTGGAGATCAGGATATCCTTTTTAAACTTCTTCTTACCAGATTTAGTGAGGAGAACAGGATAGTAAATAGAGAAGCAGTTACAAAAAATAGGAGAGACAGAGAGAACCCTAGAGTAGGTAGGGCGAGGAGAGAAGAGGCAGGGAGTTGGAGGTGTAGGGGAGAAGACTAGGGAAGAACACAGGGCGAGGTGCGAGCAAACGAGACAAGTTGACAGTTGGACAAGACGACAGGTACTCAGACAATGGTAGACAGTTGCTAGATGAGTGCTTAGGTAAGAAGTCGACCACAGAATGGCACTACCATCACAGTGATATTAAGATACTGGAGAAACACACCTAAGTCTGAGAGTCCTGTGAGGGGGGAAACGCCTAGGTTTCACAATGCAATTTTTAAATACTTTCACAATTCAATTTTGTTTGAACACATCTAAATAAACACACCTAAGTCTGAGAGTCCTGTAAGGGGGAGAAAGGCCTAGGTTTCACAATGCAATTTTTAAATGTTTTCACAATGCAATTTTGTTTGAACACACCTAAATAAACACACCTAAGTCTGAGAGTCCTGTAAGGGGGGACAGGCCTAGGTTTCACAATGCAATTTTAGATACTTAAACAGTGCTTGTCTGGGAGTCAGCTATGGGGCAGGGTAGTCAGGGTAGAGTGCAGGCTATAATAACTAACAGGGCCGATCCTTCCTTGTTTAGTCGCTGCTGGTTGACGACTGTCAGCTGGCTTCCCCTGTGGACACCTGCAGACACAAGCTGGAGCTGCCATTGTGGAGCCGCCTGTTGCCTTAGGGCCCTTAGCCACAGGGGCTGCCGGGCAGAGAGCTGCACTGGGAGGGTCACTAATGAGCAGCAAGGCCACCAATCAGAGGAGGTGGGTGGGAAGGTAATGGGATCAGGAAGCAGGAGAGGGAGTGAAGAGGGACACCAACTGTACGTATAGTGCGAATTTCAGGCAAACCAATTTACAAAAATGAAGCCCAGGAGGGGCACACAAGCAACGCTGACTTCACCTGCAGGCAGCACAGCCACACAAAGAGAGTCTGGGCCACGAAGGCCAATACAACAAACACCCGGCAGCAAGGCCGCCAATCAGGTGTGGGTGGGCAGGGAGGTGGGCGTGAAAGCAACAGGACCAGGAAGCAGGGGAGGGAGGGAGGGTAAATGGACACCAACAGTGCTTTTAGCGCAAATTTCAGGCAAACCAATTTACACAAATGAAGCCCAGGAGGGGCACACAAGCAACGCTGACCTCACCTGCAGGCAGCATGGCATCATCACCCAATCTGATTTCTCTGGAAGCACGTCTTTATGAAAAGATTTGTAACAATAATTCCTCTGGTACAATGGCGCTTTCACCAGAGTGCATATCTTTCTCGCAGTTTGTACAATGAAATCACAGCCAGCAAACTTGTGCCTGCCCGTTTTAGGTCCACTGTAAAAACATCTTACTTTTGGCATGTCATCTGAACCTGGTTTGCACTGCTTTGTTAAAGGTAAATGATCAATTAATGTGAACATGTTAATTGGTTAGTTTGGGTTAAAATGTATATAGTGCAAACCGGACAGATAACCTGTTCACCCTAAAGTGGATCGTTTTAAAATGTGCTTACTACAAGAAAGAGCATTTCTGTTTGTAATGTAGGCCAACTATTTGATGTTTGTATTGTGTTTACTACCTCCTCTGCATATAATGTCATAGCTCACTTACAACCCCTCATATATAGTATCCCAAATATAAGAGAGCAAGAAGGCCACTAAGCTTGATTATCCAGCCTTTGTATTATCATCCAGATTGGACCCCTTGCACAACTTACATTTCATTAATCAGCATTTCTGATTATCCAGCAATATTGGATTCCCAGTAGTGCCGGATAATTGACCGTTGTATTTATTATCCTTACTTACACATGATTGTATATACAAATATATTCACACATTTCAGTATATGCAGTTGTTTGTTATACTTAACTTCATTCCTAAATCAGAAAAAGAAAAAGGAAAGTGTCTGTAATCTTGGCGAAGATGTGTTTCACACACTTAGCCACCTTTTCAAGGCTACACAGGGCTTTGATACTATTTTACATAAAACATATCTGACAGGGCTACGACCGACAATAATACCAAATAAAAGTAAAATCTAATGTAAAGAAAACAGCATCAAGAAATGACAAATCAACAGAGTTTCTTTATTAATCAATGATATTTAAACACACTTCCATCACCACCTCCAACCTTTAGCATCGTCATCCACAGAGGGACCTCTTCACGCCACCAACCAGTATCCAAACTGTTCCCTGTGTCTGCATCTCACTCCTTCCTCCCAAGCTGTGGATCCATTTCCCTTGCAGGAATCACTCCATTTCCAACCACCTAACCTTCTGCAAAGCCATTAATTGCAAACAGACCTGACCCCCTCTCCTCAGTCACAAACTCTGCTGTGGATTCCACGATTAAAAAAATAAAACTGATGTTGCATAGGCATACCTAATGACACCCCCTACGGGAAGTTGCAACTGCACATTAACAGACAAGATCATAAGATTGAAGTTGTGCTTTGAGTCCTGCAAAGTAATGGTGTACACTACCGACAAGCCCCTTTGGGCTCCCTGAGGAAGAAAAGTAATTTAGTAAATGTACTGAAGCAAACAATACCTCACCCACACACTGATTTGCTTTCTCACTTATCAAGAAATCATGGATGGCATTGAAACACAAATACAGTCTCAGTGAAGAACAGCAAACAGGATAATAGTCAACAGGGCATGTCATAATGCCTGGTCCAGAGACAGCTCAGAAACGTTCTAATTTCAGAAAACCAAAATTCAGCTGTTAGGAATGCAGTTGTGGGCTGTTGCCATTGCAGAGAGTAAATAATAAAGGAAAAGCATGCAATGCAATCTCACATTGACTTGCAGAAGATTTTGAGTATGAAGCCCCTAAATACTCTGGGTTGTATAGAAAGGATGTAAACTAGTATGGCTGCCATCAATGTGTTCTGAAAGCATGAGCCTTGTCAGAAGGCAGTGATGTTTATTTACATGGGTGTTGTATACTTCTGAGCACACTGTATGTGCTATTAGTAGAATGTCATGAGTAATCGGAAAGCATAATTCTGATGATGTGGAACAATTGGGCAGAGGCCAACCATTCCTCTATGTTGAAGAGGAAGCTGGATGATTCTATTATAAAAGTGGGTGGCTCATAAAGGTCTCATTGAAAGCCTGTTGGTTGTATAATCTCTTGAAGTTTGGGTCGAGGGTATTCCAGAGGGTGTGCCCAGTTGCATTGCTTGATGCTTCTGAATCTGGACTCACAATTGCATTGCTGGAACGTATCCTCTGAGTGGTGCTATAGCAGAGGGATTGCTTTGTTTATAATGGCCTTGGTCCCCCAATTGCATTGTGCATGATATAACAAGTATGGAATTTGATTTGTTTCAACAAGGAGAGTGTGTGGATTGCAACCATGGCAAAAAGGTCATTGGCTTTGTGACAGGGTCAGGGTCATGACCCAGTCAGCAGGGAACAAGGCCCACTTCTGACAAGCAATAGGCGGCCTACCAGTGTGTATGCCACACATGTTCCAATCCCAAAGGTGGGATGAGGGAGTTGGTGGTGGCCAGTCCCTGCCGCCAACCCATGGGTGTGCATTCTATATGTCTACTTGTGCCGCTGACTCTTCCACAATGGCTGTCTGCCTCTTTTTATGTCCAGAGTTCTCGTTTGTCTTTTTCAGGATAGCAAATCCCAGAATGCACCCAAGTGCTACCAAGAGAACCCAGACCGGAACCAGGTGAATGCAATCAAAAATAGAAAGTAAGGGACTACAATTTTTTCTTGTCATACAGAGATGAGACACCCTATTTATCAACACCAGATGGACTCCAGGAGAATGGTGGCTTACAGAAAATGAACTGAGAGTGAGAAGGGAATTCAGGAGAGCAGGAGAGAAATAGAAATCATCCCCAAACTAAATTGGAAGCAAAGCAAAACCCATCAGCACATGAAGAAAGCCAAATGGAAAACAAACAGCCTGAAATGAGGTGTGGTTAAAAGCCTTTTTGAATCCTTCCAGGTATATTTTAGCCAGAGATTGCCCAGCAGCTGGTGTACTTTTCGAGGGGATTGGTTCCTCCGACGTATTCCATATCTATGACAGTAATCACCACAGCTGCGCTGCTTCGGAAGATCTTTCGGCGTCTGCGTCCTGCGTCGATGACGTCGATACGCCGCCCTCGAGGACCTCCTCCGACAGCTGACCTCACTGGATGTTATAAGTAGGACGCACGACGCCCGTAGTCCTCAGTTCCGTTTTTTCCGCGAACGTGTTCGCTTCGGAGATCTCGGCACGCCTCGACTCTTTGGAGTTTCTGTTCTTTCGGTTCTTTGAACCTGTTCGGTTGTAAGAGTTTTCGAGATGTCTTCCTCTTCTTCCACTCCGCGTACGTGCTTCAAGAAATGTGGGGACTGCGGGTCCAAGATGTCGGTGACGGACTCGCACGACGCCTGCCTCTGGTGCCTCGGGGAGGCCCACGGCACGGATGATTATGTCGACTGCCAGTCGCTTACGTCCAAAGCCTTGCGGGAGCGCAAGAAGAAACTGTCGGTCGGTAAGGTGTCCAAGCCCCGGAAGTCGAGTTCCACTGGGCTTTCGACAGATGATTCGAGGGGCGACTCTACGCATCGTCGTCGTAAGTCTAGTGGGTCTTGGTCCCGGAGTGGGTCCCGCCACTCCTCTGCCTCTTCGAGGCACTCCCAGAAGCGCCGTCATTGGTCGCCTTCCCCGTCCTCGTCCGAGGACTCGGCCCGTCGGTGGGTCGTTTATCCCACCAAGCATGCGACTCCGGGGGAATGGGCTTCCTTCGGTAAGAAAATGTTGCTGATTCTTGAATCGCAGGGCACCGGTCCGTCCGCCGCTCCGAGTGGGGTCGAGCGTGACCGTACTAGAGACCGCTCGTACGCCTTCGGGCTCGGGTGGTCAGCATGATTCACGGGAAAGGTCCCGCTCGGACAAGGGAAATCATTCTAGTCATGCCCGTTCCAGGTCCCGGTCCTCGACGTGCTCGAGACTGTGTGCACCTGTGATGTCTTCGAAGAAGACGTCGACGCCTGTGGCGCTGAGGTCGTCGAGGGACTCTGTCTCGAGGCTCCGCCTCCGAGGAAGTCGTCGATGCCATCGGCGCCCAGGCTGTCGAAGGACACGCTCGGGGCTCCGCCTTCGAGGCCTGTGTCGACACCGTCGGTGCTGTCGGCATCGCGTTAGGCGTCGACGCCGATTCACTCGACGCCTTTCGAGGCTGTTTTGACGGGGGTACCCCAGGGTACGGTGGTACCCCCTAGAAAGGCTCTGGCCAAGCATGGCTTTGTTCCCCATTCTGTGCCCACTTTCCACCATCTTGATTACATTTCGGAGGTGGATGAGGGCTCTGATGATGGCATGGTTCCTGATACAGTGCCAGATGAGATTGTCTCGGAACATAGTCAGATTGAGGACCTGCGTCAGTCGCTGCACGACGCCAGTGGTCTGGACACCTCTCCGGAGGTGAAGTTTTGTAGGCCTGAGCCTGGCACCCATGCCGACTCCTCTTACCGGCTCCTTATGTCCACCATGCCCCCCAGCCAACCCACATGTCACCTTGCACTACTGATCAACAATGCATGTCTCCCACCACCCCCACCCGCCTGCCACCATGGGCAGCCTCCACCAGGCCCCCACTCATGTCTCCCACCACCCCCACCCCCCAGCCACCAGGGGCAGCCTCCACCAGGCGCCCACCCATGTCCCCCTGCACCCCCACCCCCCAGCCACCAGGGGAAGCCTCCACCAGGCCCCCACTCATGTCCCCTATCACCCCCAACCCTCAGCCACCAGGGGCAGCCTCCACCAGGCCCCCACTCATGTCCCCTATCACCCCCACCCCCCCAGCAGTGAAGGGGCAGCAGGCAGTCAGGCAGCAGCAGGTGGGAGCGTGCTCGGGCTCTGGGGGGCAGTAGTTCGGCCTTCCGGGCAGGAGCGTGGTATTCCGTGTGCGTACGCGTGGCCAGCTTGGTACGGAGTGATTTTGCACGTGAAAATCCTGCACGTCAGCGTGAAAACTGAGGAAAGGCCCTCAGCGCGTAAGCGCGTCTGTGACGTGACCCGCACAGGTGTTTCCCACACAGCACGTGATGACAGAGCACACGTGGAAAGACTGCACGTCAGAGTGTAATCGCGTGTGATTGGTGGAAATGGCCCTACACGCAGAAGTGACAAAGCGTGTGATTGGTGGAAATGGCCCTACACGCAGAAGTGACAAAGCATGTAATTGGTGTAAATGGCCCTACACGCAGAAGTGACAAAGCATGTAATAGGTGGAAATGGCCCTAGCGCGTACACGCCGCGTAAGTGACGCTGGACGTGTGGGCCTGTATAAAAGGTACGTGTAGAAGACGTTTTCCTTGTACGTGCTTTTCGTGGAGAGCGAGTGGTTGAATTATGTACTTCTTGTCGTTTCACACGCGATTTACTTCACAGCGTTTCTAGTTCGTATTCCCTGTTACCTCTGACAGCTTTTTCTCTTTTTTCTCTTTTACTGGTTTACCTGGGCCTGTTCCCTCAAACAGTGTTCCCTTCTACTGTTGTCCTGTCTCCTCAGACAGCGGACAAATCTTCTTTTGGCGGGGGTGTTGCCAACCAAACGTGCTCCTTTTACACGCTCGTTTACCTGGCAGACGGTGAGTCACGCACGTATCTAACATCTGTGCTAGCCCCGTGTGTAGCCTACCCCTTCAGAGGTCATTCTAGGCTGCGTGTGACACGCATACGTTCATTCTTGTGTTTCTGGGTGCCACAGCGTAGTGCAGGTTTTTCTTTCTGCACACGTGGTCTAGGAGGGGTTGCGTGCACGTCATCTCCCTTTTTTGGGCCTCCTGTGCGTTGCGTGACCCGTCATCTTTCCCCAGGGGTTACATTCAGCCTTGCTAGAGCACTAGGGTACAATTACCATCTGGTACCCAACCCCTTTGACCCCCAATTGCCCAGGACAATAGTCTACATCCACTCCCATACGCACATTAACATCAGTGCCATGGCTGGGAGGCGAGGATTCCGTAAGGGTGGCAAAGGTGGAAGAGCCACAAGTGGTGGCCGTGGTGGATCCGGTAGGGGACGTGGTCGTAACTTGCAGGGTGAGCCTGTCCCCCCATGTGTGGAGGACCAGTCACGGGCACCCATAATCCCCCCCCCCTCCCATTGAGGCTGATGTGGCTGACACCATCCATGCTCAGCCCTTGTTGGACCAGCCCATTGTGGCACCAGACCTGGCTGACTCCATGGCTGACTTCCAGGTCAGCAGGGCTATGACACGTGCGCTGGTGCACGTTGATGCCATCATGCCACGTGGATCTGGGGCAGCAAGGTCATCTGCTGCACCAAGGAGGCAGGGCGGAGAGGCTGCAGGGGCAGCTGCGGCTCCATCCACCCCAGCCCTCACACACCCAGCCAGGACAGTGTCGGTCCTAGTCCATGCTGCTGACATTCCCCCTGACACCATCACACTAGAGCTAATGCCTGCACCAACTCCCATGCTGAGTGTGCAATCCCAAACTCCTGATACAGAGTCCACCAGGGCTTCTGCCCCTAGTGTCCAGAGCGGCGCAGGACACTCAGGATCACCACCACCTTCCAAGCGGAAGAGGAAGAGTGCTCGTCCGGCACAGGCTGATGCCCCAGACACGGCTACACAGTCCGGCCCGTCCAGGAAGCCCAGCTTCACGGATGACGAACTGAATGCACTTGTCGAGTATGTGTCCGGACATGACAACGAGATGGTCATTGTTGCAGGATCCAAGACCACACCTGCACAACGCCAGGCACACTGGCAGACCGTTGCGGACATCGTAAGTGCCCTTGGAATTGTGAGGCGCACAGCCAATGATTGCTATAAGCGCTGGAATGACCTAAAGCGCAGGGCAAAGAGTAAGCTGGCCTCAAGTCATGCCGCAACTCTAGTGACTGGAGGTGGGTCTCCAGTAGTAGACATGGAACTCACTCCACATGAGTCAGTCGCTGGGACCTACGTCACGGAGGAACAGATCCAAGGCGTGGGAGATCTGGCTGATTACGAGGCATTGTCCGGTGAGTGCACATGCATGTGTGTGTCATCCATGTGCATGGTGTGTGTGTGAGGGCTTCTGTTCGGGTGCCAGGTGAGAGTGTGTGCGCCTGAGTCGTATGGGTCAGCCATGTGCTTCATGCAATCCTTCCTGCGCAGCTGCATTTGGCCATAGCAGTATCCCTTCTGCCAACAGTAGACATCTAGCCCAACTGCACGCCAGTTGCCCTTGAAGTGTCACCTTGCCACAACATATTTGCTTCATTTTCACTGTTCATTCAGTCAGTTTGTTTGCATTCCACCACTTTCACTAGGCATGTCGCTGTCCACTAGTCACATGTCTGACATGGGTATGGTAAAGTGGAGTGACTTTGTTACCTGGATATCATTTGTACACACATGTCCCTGTGCAATTGGACCATTTCAGACTGGCAGCTCCAGGTGAAAAATCTGACCTGTTAGAATCAGAAAAGCAATTACATGCGGGAACTGGACTGAATGAATAGGTGCTGCCCTCCTCTCCATCTTCACTCAATAGCAATGGTACATGCCATCTGTGTGATGGCATGTGTGTTTCACCTGCCAATCACAGGCCAATGTGTGATGCCACTGCCAGGCAGCATGCAGAAAATGTGTTCATCTTCCATCTTGGTGTCATCAGTGTGTGCCATTTGCCTGCACTTCATACGCAGTGAGGGTGCATGCATGGGAGGGTTTTAGTCATGTGGGACATGTGTCAATCAAGTACTGGTTCTCTTGCTTCTCAGCCCTCAATGTGTGCCATGGTGCTAATGCCTGTTTCCATTTCTTTGTTTTCATGTCTTTGCAGGGGAAGACGCACCTGATACTGCTGGGGTTGTGGAGATGGTGCAGACCCAGGAGGGGTCCGAGGGTCGACCAACCACCAGTGAGGGACGTGGTGTGGTGGTGGGGGAGAACCCACAAGTGCTGCAGGTCGTGCTCTCAAGGGGTGTCTCTGGCTGCACCTCCCCCGAGCTGTACTCAGGTGTTGATTCGGATGAGACCTACGTGCCGTCGCAGGTGAGTGTTCCAGGGAGGGATTCTGTTCTGTCTCACCCACCTGCACCAGGGTCAGAACCCTCCATGGGGATGTCAGTGTTGGCAGCTACGCCTTCTGTGGTTACGGATGCAGGGTCACACTCCGCGACATCTGATCCTGTTCCTGGGCCAGCAGATCAGAGGGGGAATGCAGTCCTGCAGCCTCAGGCAGTGCCGGCACAGCAAGGCGCAGTTCGCCTTGCCCCAGACAGGTGTGGTGCCCGCCGACGTGGTGGCCGTACGCCACCCGGCAATACCGCATGGGAGCAATCTATTTACGGTATGGCAACCCAACAGGCTGCATCATCCGAGATGATGGCTCAGGCCATGGATAGGGTGGCCACTTCCATTGTCCCCCCAGAAAGGCTGATGGAGCGACTAGAGCAGGCATCCGACTCCATCTGCCAGTCACACAGGGAGGACATGTTGGGGTCCAACAGGGACAGGCGGGCGGCGCTGGCGACTCTGCAGGAGGCCATCTCCATTGAGTCCCAGGGCCACAGGGAAGCCCTGAGGCAGGAGCTCCTTCAACTCAGGACGACTCTTGTTGAGCTTGAGGCTTCAACACACCAAAGGACAGAACAGCAGCTGGAGCGTCTCACCCGTACGCTCTCAGCTGAGATGCAGGCAACGAGGGCGGAGGTCCGGGCATCCCGTGAGTTGTTGCATGGGGACCTCCGCACACTCATCCTCCAGAACCAGACCTACCACACCCGCATGCTTGCAGCCATGGAGGAGCAGACTAGGGCCTTGCGTGGGCTGCCTCCCATAGTGCAACCACCTCCGGATGCAGCTGCACAGGGTGATAATAGCGACAGCAGTGATACTCCCACAATAGGGTAGCCGTGTGGGCCATGAGCCCATGGAGGTGTTTTATCTTCCCAGGATCCACGCAGGTGGGTTCTGGTGTGCATCCTGTCCTCGGACCTCCTGGGTGGCCTCCCCAACCCCCCCGGGCCCATCAATGGCCATTTTTGATTGTTTCTTATTTTTATTTTTATTTTGATTTCTTTTATTCCCAATTTTTTTGGGACGATCTGTTGGCTTCCGTGGTTCCTGTGGGCATACGCTGCATTGTGGCTGGGCACATGCAGGCTTGTAATGTATTTGGTTCAGATGCTTGGGTTTGAGTCACACACACCCCTCCTGCTTCCCGTTTCCATGGGCTTGTAAAGGGTGTGCCCAAGTGACAGTGAATTACACAGTGACGTTGGACTCCCATGAGCTGTGTGGGCAGTCTGTAGTCAATACTGTGTATACATTCCTAGTGCATACTGTTGTTGTGTTGTACACTGCATGTTGCATTGATGTGTAACTCTTCTTCTGTGTCTACCTCCCAATTTGCAGGTCCCTTCCTCATGTCCACACAAGGACCTCTAGTATGGAGATGGGGTCCATGTTGGCAGCAGTGCACCTACAACTCTACATGGCGACAACAGTGCACAGTTGGTAGTGGTGGGAGTGCAGGCATTTCCAGTTGGTGAGACTACTAATATGTAACATTTGTGATGTCATGTTAATGGTGCTACGTGCTCAAGTATGTTGTTGGTCCGGCATTGCTGTGAGCATTTCAGGTGTTGCAGGTTTCTAATAGTGCCACTGTACATAGTGAGACTGATGTCATGTTGTGGGGATTACTTTGTTTACCTGCAATTAGCATGACATGGCACGGTGTGTCGTGTGGCGGTGCTGGGGTTGGGTTGGCTGACATGGCACTGTCCTCTTGTTGCATTTTGCAAGTGGGTATTCATTTTAGCTGCTTCAATGTGTAACTTCACAAAACTGCATTGGTGGTATCTGTGTGGGTAGGGATGCACACATTGTGACACTTCCAGGTGAACAATCTCAGGCTGACATGGTATTCCCGGTTCATTCTCCAGACATTCAGGATCAGTGTCAGGTTGAGTCATCATTGATTGTCAGATGGAATGTGCCAGGGCAGTGTGCACTCCACAGGGGTGTGATTTCTATGTGAAGTAATTAGCCACTAGCTGTGTACGGGCTACCTCCCCCCGTGCCCTTTCCCCTCCCATGCGCAGCAGCTGTGCATGTGGTTGGGGATGTGGGGCCACCACCATGTCCACGGCCAGGCCCCGGCGTGTTGCAACGTTGTGCAGGACACATGCTGCCACTATGATCCTGCACACTACTGGGGGAGCGTATAACAGCTGCCCGCCAGAACGGTCAAGGGAGCGAAAGCGTGACTTTAGCACTCCGAATGTGCGCTCCACTATGCCCCTGGTTGTAATGTGGGCTGTGTTATATCTTACCTGGGGTGGCGTGGTGGGGTTCCGAATTGGCGTCATCATGTGGGGGCTGAGAGGGTAGGCACTGTCCCCTGTGGAGGTGGTGATTGGTTTTATTGGTGGGGTTGTGACCTTGCTCAGTATCCAACATGCATGCATGTGCAGTGGCATACATACTCACCAAGCAGCCATGTATCGCCATGCCGCCCAGCTTCTAGGTCCCGGCTTAGGGTGGACATTCGGTAAATGAAGCTGTCGTGGGTGGAGCCGGGATAGTTGGCATATACTGAGGTGATGATTCCCTTGGCATTACATGCTACCTGCACGTTGATGGAATGCCAGTGCTTGCGGTTCCTATAGATGTGCTCAGATGCCCTGGGGGGACGTAGAGCCACATGGGTGCAGTCGATGGCACCTAGCACTTTGGGGAATCGTGCCACAGCGTAAAAATCCAGGGCGGCAGCATGCCTTTCTGCAGGTGTTCTGGGCAGGTATATGTGCCTGCGGACTGATGGCCGTGCAGTGATGATGTTCAAGACCTGGTGTAGGCAGCGTGACTGGGTGGCCTGTGACACCCCACCCACTATGGCACTTGTCCGCTGAAATGATCCAGTGGCTAAGAAGTGCAGTACATTGAGGACCTTCTCCAGGGGGCTGAGTGCTTGGGAGCACAGGGTGGGTGATGTGAGGTCATCCTCCCACTCACTCACCAGGTCCATTATAATGTGTGGTGGAAACCTGTACCTCCCATACACCTGGTCATCAGGCATCCCGAAAAGGCTGGTTCTGGGTGTGAATATTCTGGCCCTGACTATCCTCCTCCTCCTCCTTTGGTAGCCCACTGCCACTGCTGCTAGGAACGGTATGTTCATCCTGGCGTCTGAGCTTGTTATTGTTAAAGTCCGCAAAATTATGCTTTGCGCGTGTTCTAGGCGAGAGTGTGACCCGCGCACCCCTGGAATCCAGTTCCCAGTCCAATAGCGTGTGGAAATTCACACGCACCACGGGATACAGCGTGTGAGCCGTGCACCCCTGGAATCCAGTTCCCAGTCCAATAGCGTGTGGAAATTCACACGCACCACGGGATACAGCGTGTGAGCCGCGCACCCCTGGAATCCAGTTCCCAGTCCAATAGCGTGTGGAAATTCACACACACCACGGGATACAGCGTGTGAGCCGCGCACCCCTGGAATCCAGTTCCCAGTCCAATAGCGTGTGGAAATTCACACGCACCACGGGATACAGGTTCGCTGACGTACTTGCGTGTGTAAGTGCCTGCGCACCCATTAAATACACGTACATAGGCCAATCGCGTGTACGCGCACTTTTGTCCAATTACACGCGATGACACTCTGACGTGCAGTATCTCCACGTGTGCCCCGTCATCACGTGCTGAGTGGGGAACACCCGTGCGGGTCACGTCACAGACGCGCTTACGCGCTGAGGGACTCTGGTCCAATAGAATCGCGTATGCGTGCTGACGCGCTTACGCGCTAAGGGCCTTTCCTCGGATTTCACGCTGACGTGCAGGATTTTCACGTGCCAAATCACTCCGTATCAAGCTGGCCACGCGAAAACACACGGAAGACCACGCTCCTGCCCAGAAGGCCGAGTTACTGCCCCCCAGTGCCCCGAGCAGCCTCCCACGTGCCATCTGCTGCTGCCTGCCTGCCTGCCTGCCTGCTGCCACCGTGCCCTGCCATTTGGTGCCTGCACATCAGCCATCTGCAGGGGTCTAGTTGCTGTGTCCACCCCTGCTGGAACTGAAGACTCCCGACTGGGATTACATCGCTCCACAGCCCAGCCCCAGGACCCAGTTGCCCACCCACACCTGCCTCTGGGGTTGCCATGTCGGGCACTTCCACATCTGGCACCAGTGGCAACCCCAGGCCAGAGGGGCACCAGCTTCACTGTCACCGAAGTTGGTGTCCTGGTGGAGCATGTCCTGGGGCAGTATGATGCCCTCTTTGGATCGTCCCGCGCCAGCAAGGAAGGACGGCAGAGGATCTGGGCCGACTGTGTGGTTGCCATCAACGCGGAGGGGGTGGCAACCCGCGACGTCCTGAAGATCAAGAAGCGCTGGGAGGACTTGAGGTCCAGGACCCTTGTGAAGGCCCGGCGCCTCGTGGAGGGGGGCCGGGGCCGCATGAGTTCCATCCAGATGAGGGTCCTGGAATGCGTACGCCCAGCGCTCCACGCCCAGATCCTTGAGAGGGAGGCCTGTCTGGAGTTGAGCGGTAAGTGTCCATGCATTACTGTGTGAGACAGGGCATGTTGCGGTGTGCTGGTTCTATGATACTTGCCTGTATGTGTGCCATAGGCCATGTATGCATGTATGTGTGCAGGGACATCATGGTAATGCATGTGCGACCAGTGATGTGTGATGCACATGGTTGTTGCATGTGTTGAAATGCCGCATGGGGAGCCCTATGCAGATTTAGAACATGAGAGCATGCCAGTCTCTGTACCTGGACATGGGTGGGGGTGAGGGATGGGTGCTGATGCCAGGTACATATATGGTAGCCATGTCTGTGTGCCTGACCTGCGTGTCTGTGACTTGTGCATGCCATGGATGCATGACACATGTGTGTGACAATGCACAGATTCAGTAAAGCAGCCAAATTACCCTTGTATCCGCTGTGTTTGGTGTGTTTGGGGCCAGATGGATGTGACTGAGGTGAAGTGTGTGCATGTGATAGGCATGAGCCATGATGCATGTGAGTTACATATCATTGAATGTTTCAAGAGTCCATTGGACATGCATGGAAATGTCCATGGCATGCACCATGCCTGTTACTGTGTGTGTTTTGCCTGGACTGACCCATGTGTTGTGGAGGGACATGATGGAAGTGTACTTTGACAGTGGTGCTCATCTGCTATTGCTTCCTGTCTAGGGGACCATTGTACAGTGCCCTGATGCTTGTGTTCTTTGTCTCCCTCTACGCAGCGGCTAGTGAAGAGGAGGGCGGAGACGGCGCTGTGGAGCAAGGCGGCGGGGATGCCCCCACGGCTGCAGCGGAAGGGGTGGGTGAGCCTCCACAGGGGCCTGCTACGGTGGGAGACGGTGAGGAGCCATCCAGGTTGGTGGTTTGCACAGAGGAGGAGGAGGCCGCCACTGGGGCACACATGGGGCCTGGTGGGGGCATCCCTGCTGGTGCAAGTGGTGCAGTCCAGGGCCAGGGGCAGGAGGCAGCACAGGTCACCGTGGAGGGGCCTGTGCATGTCGCTGTCCCTGACCCTGTGAGTGCACCACCATGCACCAGCAGGGATGCCCCGTCCCAGGCCTGTCCGCAGGTAGAGGGGATGTCCATGTCACCTGACTCCCCTCCACCTGCGGACGTGGGAACCCCTGGCCGTGCGGAGAAGGTCCTGATTGGGGTCGCGATGCGCACGGCTGTGATTCGTGATGCCGTGCGTGCTTCCCGGGAGGAGCACGCACGTCATCACGAAGTGCACCGTGCCGACGTGGCCCAATTGGGATCGGCCATGTTCGGGGGTTTCCTGCATGTGTTGGCCAATGTGGCGGCCCTCTCCTCCTCTGTGCAGGCTATCCACCAGTCGTTCTCCTTGCCGTCTTCCAGCCCAGATGCCACCAGGGCCCCCTGTGGACCTGCCCCGACCAATGCAGCCAGCTCGGTGGGGATCCCATCCCTGCCACAGTCGGGAGTCAGAGATCCAGCAGGGGTGGACACCACAGCAACTGGACCCCAGCAGATGGAGGATGTGACGGCATCATCGGGCAGGGCACGTGCACGACGGCGTCGGTGGTTTCCATCAGCCTGGATGCCGTCGGAGGCAGCAGCAGGCTCAACGTGGGAGGCATCATGGCTCGGGGCCATCAACATCAGGGGTGCAGGCATCGGCCGGAGGGCAGGAGAACCCTGGAATGGGAGTGGCTTCCGTGTGGGAGCGGTTGTGCCAGCGGATAGGTGCGGAGCGGCAGCGGGCAGAGGAGGAACGGCTCACGATGGTCAGGGCGGAGGACTCCATGCGGAGGGCGCTGAGGCGGGCTGAGTGCCTCGAGGGTCTTCGCAGGGAGTTTGAGCTTGACACTGCGTTATCCCTGCGGGACCTCGGGGCCAGGGAACATGCCCGCCTCCAAGCCATTGACCAGGAGTTCGATGATGCCCTGGCCCATGACAACAACCAGTGAGCCGTCCGAATAGCCCGCTGCCTTTGTATATAGTTGTATAGTTAGGGTTAGGTTTCCTTTGTTTTTTTTATTTTTTTTTGGTAGCGATTGGACAATGCACCACTTTTTTGTATATAGTTCAGTTTTTAGTTAGTAGTCATAGTTAGGTTTAATTTGGTTGGGCTCATGGACCCAGGATGATCTTCTTCATGGTTCTTCATTGGCTTATTTTAATTTTTCAGATTATTTTCTTGGACATTCATCTTGTTTTGTTTAATTTGCTTTGTGTTTTTTCTTATTTCATTTCTATTCTACTTGCTGTTCAATACATTATTTTTTTTATTCTTCAATGTGTCGTATCATCTCATTGCTTTCAGGCATGTCATGTTGGGTGTTTTGTCATTCACTTGCAGCCATTGTGTGTGACAGACATGTGTTCAATTGCATTATTTAAATTGGGGGTGTAACATGTAATTGCCTTTGATATGTGGGTGGGTGTGATAGTTGTTTGGGCCTTTTGGCAGGGGAGGATGGGCATTACGGACATGATTGGGGAATGTTGGGACCCAGGTGCAGGGGGGCATGGATTGGACATGGGTGGGGGCCTGCTGGCAGGTGCCCCACAGTGCTGGGGGGGTGGGGGTGGTGGGAGACATGAGTGGGGGCCTGGTGGAGGGTGCCCCTGGTGGCTGGGGGGTGGGGGTGGTGGGTGACATGAGTGGGGGCCTGGTGGAGGGTGACCCTGCACTGCTGGGGTTTGGGGGTGGTGGGAGACATGAGTGGGGGCCTGGTGGAGGGTGCCCCTGGTGGCTGGGGTGTGGGGGTGGTGGGAGACATGAGTGGGGGCCTGGTGGAGGGTGCCCCTGGTGGCTGGGGGGTGGGGGTGGTGGGAGACATGAGTTGGACATGGGTGGGGGCCTGCTGGCAGGTGCCCCACAGTGCTGGGGGGTGGGGGTGGTGGGAGACATGAGTGGGGGCCTGGTGGATGGTGGCCCTGGTGGCTGGAGGGTGGGGGTGGTGGGAGACATGAGTGGGGGCCTGGTGGAGGCTGCCCCTGCACTGCTGGGGGGTGGGGGTGCAAGGGGACATGAGTTGGTGTTCATTAGTTCAAGGAGACATGTGCCTTTGCTGGGGGGCATGCCCATGGTGTGTGGGCTGCCTGCGGGACATGACCAGGGATGCAGGGTAGTCCCCTGTGGTGTGGGCTGCCTGCAGGGGCCGTGGAGGGTGTACAGGGTACACCTGGGAGGACCCACACTGTCAAATCACATGTGGAACTTCCCGCGCACCCCTGAAATACACGCGCCCAGGCTATTCGCGTGTGGAACTTCCCGCGCACCCCTGAAATACACGCGCCCCCAAGCTATTCGCGTGTGGAACTTCCCGCGCACCCCTGAAATACACGCGCCCAGGCTATTCGCGTGTGGAACTTCCCGCGCACCCCTGAAATACACGCGCACAGGCTATTCGCGTGTGGAACTTCCCGCGCACCCCTGAAATACACGCGCCCAGGCTATTCGCGTGTGGAACTTCCCGCGCACCCCTGAAATACACGCGCTCCCAGGCTATTCGCGTGTGGAACTTCCCGCGCACCCCTGAAATACACGCACCCAGGCTATTCGCGTGTGGAACTTCACGCGCACCCCTGAAATACACGCGCCCAGGCTATTCGCGTGTGGAACTTCCCGCGCACCCCTGAAATACACGCGCCCAGGCTATTCGCGTGTGGAACTTCCCGCGCACCCCTGAAATACACGCGCCCAGGCTATTCGCGTGTGGAACTTCACTTGCACCCCTGGAATACACGCGCCCCCAGGCTATTCGCGTGTGGCACTTCCCGTGCACCCCTGAAATACACGCGCCCAGGCTATTCGCGTGTGGAACTTCACGCGCACCCCTGAAATACACGCGCCCAGGCTATTCGCGTGTGGAACTTCACTCGCACCCCTGGAATACACGCGCCCCCAGGCTATTCGCGTGTGGAACTTCCCGCGCACCCCTGAAATACACGCGCCCAGGCTATTCGCGTGTGGAACTTCCCGTGCACCCCTGAAATACACGCGCCCAGGCTATTCGCGTGTGGAACTTCACTCGCACCCCTGGAATACACGCGCCCCCAGGCTATTTGCGTGTGGAACTTCCCGCGCACCCCTGAAATACACGCGCCCAGGCTATTCGCGTGTGGAACTTCACGCGCACCCCTGAAATACACGCGCCCAGGCTATTCGCGTGTGGAACTTCACTCGCACCCCTGGAATACACGCGCCCCCAGGCTATTCGCGTGTGGAACTTCCCGCGCACCCCTGAAATACACGCGCCCAGGCTATTCGCGTGTGGAACTTCACGCGCACCCCTGGAATACACGTAGCCCGCTCCCCCAGACCCGATCGCGTGTGAAACTTCACGCGAACCCCTGAAATACACGTAGCCCGCTCCCCCAGGCCCGATCGCGTGAGGAACTTCACGCGAACCGCTGTAATACACGTAGCCCGCTCCCCCAGACCCGATCGCGTGTGAAACTTCACGCGAACCCCTGAAATACACGTAGCCCGCTCCCCCAGGCCCGATCGCGTGAGGAACTTCACGCGAACCCCTGTAATACACGTAGCCCGCTCCCCCAGACCCGATCGCGTGTGAAACTTCACGCGAACCCCTGAAATACACGTAGCCCGCTCCCCCAGGCCCGATCGCGTGAGGAACTTCACGCGAACCCCTGTAATACACGTAGCCCGCTCCCCCAGACCCGATCGCGTGTGAAACTTCACGCGAACCCCTGAAATACACCTAGCCCGCTCCCCCAGGCCCGATCGCGTGAGGAACTTCACGCGAACCCCTGTAATACACGTAGCCCGCTCCCCCAGACCCGATCGCGTGTGAAACTTCACGCGAACCCCTGAAATACACGTAGCCCGCTCCCCCAGGCCCGATCGCGTGAATAACTTCACGCGAACCCCTGTGATGCACGTACCCTGCTGAAATCGCGTGTTGGACTTCCCGCGCACCCCGGTATACACGCACACGTATTTTTTGTCAGCGGGTGTCCGTGTTTGTGGGTACCCCTTTGCACGTCATTTTTCCTGGAGGGCCACAGTATGGGACATTCATCATGGCAGTATATAGGTGCTATTTGTTGGCGCACCTTTTGGCGCACATTTCTTACAGCCGTAGAGACGCTACCGCCTGCTTTCTTGTGGCGGTCGTGTTTGTGCCTGTGCGCTGGTTTGAGCGTGCGCTTTTTTGCCCTATTCTATTCCATGAATACGTGTTGTAGGCGAGCGTGTGGGCGTTCCGCGCACTTGTGCCCTGTACTTCCCCCGTGACGCCCACGTTTTGGCAAGTTGTTCCCCATTCCGAGTGTTACGCCCGTGTTCCGCCTACTTTTGTTGCGTGCGCCGCGCTATGTGCGAATTTCGCTGTGGCCTGTGCGATTTTCGCTGTGACCTGGCGCACGCTGTTAGATGGCCTGTGTGCCAACGTGCGCCGCACACTTTTTTATCGCACATCCGCTGGTTTTCTCGCGCACGGCCTTCCATGAATCGACGTGCGCTGCTTTTCGTGCGATTTTCGCAATTGCACTGCGATTTTCGCTATTCCACTGCGATTCACACATTTTTGCCCACTTGCGCCGCGCTAATTATTCCATGAATCGGCCTGTAAGTATCTTAATATAAGGAACCAGTCCTCTGTCTATGCCCTTAATTACACAAGGCATAGTATGATGCAGATAGCCTTACAGAACAAGTCAGCTTCCTTCTGAACTAGGCTAAGTATCTCATCAAATTAGTCTGCTTTTTGAAACACAATAGCCTCACGGGATTGGTCCGCTTTCTATGCCTTTTTTGAACTAGGCTAAGCATCCCATTAAATTAGTCCGCTTTCTATGCCATTCGAAACATGGTAAAGTATTTTTTCCATGTTTATAGACTTATTGAGAATGGCGTATATATACGCGACTGTACTAGATACAGCCGCTTACAAAAGCGGAATTAGGAACATTTTGACTGTCGGGAAGCATCCGACTCTCTTAGACACGTGAGGAGCAACGTCTATTTATCACAGCGACGCAGGGAGACAGGACATCTAAATGGTAAGGTTCTACTCTAGATCTAGCCTGAAACCTAGTAGTCGCCAATATTAGGATTAGTACAACGCCCAAAGTTTAAACGAAGCGTGTTATTCTTTACTGTTTTGACACCCAGAGGTGGATGCTTTACGGTGTAATTGAAGTCTGATTGATGAAAAGACTCATGAGATTAATCTAAAGAAAAGAAGATCGACTAATTTAGAGGTAAATGGGCTCTTTTCTTGTCATATGCTATTGGTTACACGCTATAGCGCAACCCGTAACAGAGATGAGAGCAATTAATACATTTGTTTTTACTCTCATCTCTGATAAACTAGATCTACTTTAAATCCACTGCGAGCGCCCAGGGAAATGGAAACGGAGAGGCACTCTTACAATGATGCGCAAAAGAAGTGTTGAGAAATAATAAAGTACTCCAGTTCGAATTTGGAGGCCATTATTGACAAATAACAAGGTATTTTATGCATTCCTGATATTTGATAAATGCAGGAATGATGGATTATACGTAGATGAAGGCTATGATACTGGTTGTGCTCAATATGTGACAGGAAGGACTACTTGTTAATTGGCTTGAATGTATTAGAAATCATTGAGTTCTTTTTCATTTGAACATGTGATATTTTTCACACGTCTATAGGTATAAGGGCCTTGGTTGATTAATGTTTTGCTAACCCCCCATATATACAAATTTGAAAATAAATTCAAAGAGATGGTTATTCTTAGAGTTTGCGTCCATAAGAATCACAGTAGGCACAGCAATTTGAGATACTGTTCCCTGTGGTAAAATATTAAAAGGGAAGAGGATTATTGGAGAACAGAGATATGCAACTGTATTGTTTTAACCACATTTTTAACTTTTTGGTAACAGTGTGTTTTATTCTTAGTTTTAGTATGAAATGTTAATTGGCTTAAAGTTCACTTCTCCTGATGAAGATGCAGAACAACACCTGGAAAGAAATAGCTAGTTGTTGTTAAGGTCGAAACTATTAATTAAGGGAAGCCCTATGAAAAAGTATTTAACATTTAGGACACCTATAGTTGATTGTTATTTGTGAACCAAGAGCAAGAATATTACTTAGATTAAGGAAATTGTAAACAAGGAAGTTGGAAAGACTTTCTGAGTATTGGTCTATATAGACCTTTATTTGTAAAAACATAGTTCCTACTGATGAAATTGATGATCCATGGTTTGAAATGTATTATGATGAATGATATTATATTGTATTGTATTTTATGGAATATTTTCCTAAATAAATGTTTTTATGTATTAAATAATAAAATTGAATAATGACTAATTAAAGTATGCAGTTGTAGTCTCTGTCCTCCATACCCAATCCCTTTTGTAAGGAACACTAAAGGTAGGCCATTCCTCTATCTCAGGACATCATACCTGTTTAATATATCACCAAAAGTAACCATGAATAGGTGACATGGCTGAACACACTCGCAGAGACATGAGCCAGCAGCAAAACAACACACATGAACTGCTTGCACACCGGAAAAGCAATTACCCTGAACAGCCACAAAAGCAAAATGGAAGCTACAGCTGCATTGAAATGAATTGGGAAGGCTTACAACATTGGCCTGAGGCCTGACGCACTGATTTTCCTGAGAAATGTGAAAAGATCTGGCAGCATGTCCTGCTCTTCCAAGGACCCTGTGAGAGAGTTTGAGTCAGCAGAAAAGATACACATTGATGGGGGTAGGTGGTGCTCTGAGATCACCTTCCCCACCCATCATCTTTTGCTCACATGCTGGTACATTTCCTAAACTGACAAGACTTGCACGGACCTCTTGGGGGTCGTTCCAGGCAGAGCTACAAGATCTGGCCAGACCAATCAGATGATTTGTCCCTATAGACTATAATTATGCTTGTACTGTTGCCCCAATCCAAATCTCGCTTAGAGCCCAGGAATGTAACTTTTGGTTTTGATGTCAGACCTGTTTAAAACCTCGCTGCCCACCTGTACTGAGATGAGAGTGCATTTGGAGCTGTAGAATCTGTGTGCGTATCCCTGCTTGGATTAATAAGGCAGCAATTTGTCATATTTCTGGACCTTTCTGTTTTATAGGCATGAGGAGATTTCCCACGAGTCAAACTCTTTTTTTTTAGTTACACTTCAGACCGGACACTCAGAGTGACATGTTGTAAGAGAACGCTTGATAAATATTCTACTTTATTCTATGTCAAGACAGAGGCGAGCATTAAGCTTCATCTTCTTTATTCTCTACTCTCAAGCAGTTTCAACAAATATAACTTTGTAAACTTTTAATTTACATTTTTTTTAAAAAAAATTTTTAAACAAACTTCAAATCCCATCAATCCTGTAGTCCCCTAGTCTCTGGTCATGTGACCTAGTCCTTCCTGTTCCTCTGTCCTTCCTCTTTTTTTCCTGCTCTCCACAAGATAAGTACCTCTTTATCTTAGCTCCGTAATATTCGCTTGACAAAACGTGTTTTATGCCATTAACGTAATTGGAATTGTACACCATGGACTATAATAGAATAAACATGTATAGTAGAGCGCGCAAGCGTTGGTGTTTTAGTTTTGAAGGGGATTCGGAGGCCCCGTGTCATAATACACGACACCTCAGGAGCCTACCGTACCCCCTAGCAGAGCGCGAGTTCTCAGCCCCAACCCTTGGAAGGGCGGAGCTCTACGCAGGCGGTAAACTTCCCGCAAGCCGAACAGAAACGCCCACGCGCAGCGAATGCGCCAATAGCGAACGCCTCCTACGCGGGGGCGTGGCTTTAGACAGCGGAGCCGCTCGATTATAGAGTATTACCAGGCAAATAAGAAAGATATATCCTGCAAACATAAGTACTGTATAAGGTGCAGCCTCGAGCAAAGTGAATCTGTGGACGCGCCACTACACCTAGACAGGTATTGATTCAGGCACCGACCAGCACAATGTCGAACTTCGAGTGGAGCGAAGAGGAGCAGGAGGCAGTCTACCAAGAAGACCTAGCCTATAGCTTCAAAGAAGTGCTGGGAGATTCACTGACAGAGGCAGTAGCCCAGGGAGTACGGCCTTTACAAGAAAGGCTAGATACCATAGAGCTATTCCTGAGCCAGAAGGAAGAACGCACCAAGCAGGAAGAAAGCGCGTCCACAAGGGCAACGTTTGACGACCCTAAGGGGTGTAACAGGGCCCGGAAGAGCAAGGACTCTTCTTACCCCCGGGGCCAACCGACAGGGTTGAGTACAGGAGCCCCAGAGGCTACGGACGCGTTCCTCAGACCAAAGGAAGCGTTCATGAAAGATTCCCAGGTGCCGAGCCTCCGGACCCCCTACCCATGGGATGACAATATGGGTGGTACAGAGGAGGAACCCCCAGAAGGCTTCCCAGACGAGGAACCGCCGATATCCCCCACATCCACTCAAGCGGATGCAGATAATGAAGGGGATGAGGGGAGCCAACCTCCGCCAAGGAAAAAGCAACAAAAACTCCACCACCTAGAGGAGGACGAAACGGCGGACATGTTCCAACCGGAAGATATCAGAAATCCGAGATCCACGGAGTGGGTGCCTTCGCAGAGAGTGGCGAAATACATGACGCAGAGATTGAAGAAAGCTCTCGAAAAAGAGGTCAGACAAAGACTGAGGGCTGAATGTCCACGACCAGACCTGCCGGGCAAAGTCGCGGAAGCCCCGGAATTGGACCCTAAAATGTTGTCGTTCGTCTCCAAATCGAACAGAGACCCGAGGAACGGCATAGACCGCACCTGGAGAAGCTGCCAGGAAAAACTCCTCGACCTAGCAGGTCGGCTAGCTAAAGTAATGGACCTAGCCGAACGAGCCAGAGATACAGGCGAGGAGGTAGATCCAGGAGTGGTAGCGAACTGGGCCCAACGGGCCGTATGCATTCTAGGAAATGCGAACTGCGCGATTTCATCGGAGCGCAGGAGAGGCCTCCTTTTGAAAATCGACCGGAAACTAGGAGATCTGTCGTCATACGAAGCCTTCGAGGCAGCGCAGGGCCTATTGTTCGGAGAGACTTTTGGTAAGGAGATGGGGAGGTTCGTAGGGACCTACACCTCCCAGGAGAAAGCACAGGCTTTGATGAAGAAAATCTTCCCAGGGAGAGTTTTTGGCGGGACCGGTCGCTACAGAGGTCGCTCGACCGGTCGATACCAAACATCCAGAAGGCCTCAGTACAACAGAAACCAATACTGGGAATCCAGGCAGCCCGATACCTTCTTTCCCCCCAAGAGGCCGCTTCCGTTGAGGAAGACGAGGCAGAGGACAGGGAAGAGGACAAAACTTCCCCACAGGTGAGAAACTTTGCAAATCCACCAGTAGGGGGGAGGACAGCTATATTCTGGGAAAACTGGCGCTCGCTTTCCAGCGACGCTTGGGTTCTTCAAACAGTGAAAGGCATGTGTATAGAATTCACAGAAACCCCCGTTCAGGACCAGGCGCCACGCCCCGTAGTCACGACGCAGACAGAGAAAGAGCTGCTAGACTCGGAATTGCGAAGCTTAGCAGAGAAACGGGCGATCGAACCATGCATTGCGCCGCCAAGATTTGTGAGCAACATGTTCCTGGTTCACCGAAAAGACAAAGTGAGACCAGTGATAAATCTAAGGCACATGAACAGCTGGGTGGCCTACAACCACTTCAAAATGGAAGGAATCCACCAGCTCAGGGATACGCTCAGACAGAACGACTGGCTGGCGAGGATAGACTTGAAAGACGCCTACCTTACGATTCCTGTACAGAGGGATTTCCGTCCATTCCTAGCATTCGACTGGGACGGGAAATTATGGCCGTTCGCAACGATGCCTTTCGGGCTCTCCTCTGCGCCGTGGGCATTCACGAAAGTGATGAAGCCGGTAGCCACAGCAATCAGAGGGAAAGGAATTCGTATGATTATATATCTAGATGACATCCTACTGATGGCCGACAGCAGAGAGACTCTAGTCTACCAGACCGACTGGGTAGTACACCTCTTAACTGCGCTAGGTTTCCTAGTGAACTGGGAGAAGTCGGAGATGGCTCTGGCGAGGAGGATAGAATTCCTGGGGTTTATTATAAACACCAGGACGGCGACACTGGGACTCCCAAACAAAATGATCAGAGACATAAAGAGAGAAATAAGAGCATGTCTCAGCAAAACGAGCATATCACTCTGCACTATAGCGAGAGTAGTAGGATTACTAGCGGCATCAATACAAGCAATCTTCCCAGGGCCATTACACTACCGAGCCCTTCAGAGGCTGAAGATACGGCATCTTCAGCAAGGCCTACACTACCACCAACTGGTACTCTTAGATCAAGAGTCCAGGACAGAGTTGGAATGGTGGTTAGCGAACATGGAGGCCTGGAACGGCAGAGCCATCTTCGGCGACCGCCCAGACCTGATAATAGAATCAGATGCCAGCAGAGCAGGCTGGGGAGCCCGGTGCGGGGATCTCCAGACAGGAGGGAGATGGAGCGCATCAGAACTCCAATTACACATAAACTGTCTAGAGTTACTAGCCGGATCCTTTGCGATCAGGGCATTTACGAAAGGGAAAGTGAACTCCTGTATCCTGCTAAAAATGGACAATATTTCGGCAGTCAAATACATCAACCATTTAGGAGGGACAAGGTCCAAATTGCTGGCGGAAATAGCCAAGGATTTCTGGCATTCCTGCCTAGAATCAGGGATCTTGGTGGTAGCCGAATACTTACCAGGTTCATTGAATGTAGTAGCGGACTGGAACTCCAGACATCTCTCAGACTCCAGCGACTGGATGCTGGATCGGACGATCTTTCAGAAACTGGAGAATATACACAGATCTGTTTGCGTCCAGGCTGAACGCTCTGAAAGAAAGGTTCTTCAGTTGTAGACTGGACCCAGCGGCAGCCGGAGTGGACGCTTTCCTACAAGATTGGAGGGAGCACACGCTTTACGCTTTTCCCCCATTCATAATGATGAACCCAGTACTAGCAAAGGTATGCAGAGAGACAGCGGACCTGATAGTGGTAGCTCCGATCTGGAAATCCCAAGTATGGTTCCCAGCACTCATGGAACTATTGGTGGATTACCCGAGAATATTGCCCCAAGGAGAACTCCTCCTCATGGACCCAGCTGGGTTAGCTCACCCTCTGAGAGTGAAGGGGACACTGCCATTGATGGCGTGCAAGATAGCAGGAGACGCTGGAATCTCCCGGGCATTTCTTCACAAGTTGCAAGCCTCATCGCAGAGTCATGGGCTCCATCAACTCGAAGGAGCTACGATGCAGCTTGTAACAAGTGGTCGACATGGTGCAGAAGGAGAAATATTCATCCCGTTTCTGCCCCTCTAGTTGAGATCTTGAATTTCTTAGCGGAACTCCTCCAGGACGGCAAAGCAGACAGAACAATAGGGGTATACAGATCTGCGATATCAGCAGGTCACCTACCCGTGGAAGGAGTACCGGTGGGAGAGAACGTAGCAGTAATTCGGCTACTAAGAGGAATAAGATTCAGGAAACCACTGCAGCCGAAATATGAATCTTTATGGGACGTAGAAATAGTATTGAAACTATTTGCGGACTGGCCCGACAACAAGTATCTGTCCCTAGGACAACTATTCGAAAAACTAGCCATGCTACTATGCTTGGTCTCATGCAGGAGAGTAGCTGACGTGAGAGTCTTAGAAGTGAATAGGAGAACGTACGGGCCGGAAGGCGTGACGTTCAGCTTAGCCAGAAGAACTAAAACGGATTCTAGTACCATCACATACCCGTACATGAAGAAGCACCCGAGATGGTGCGTAGCGGCATGTATAAAGGAATACGAAAATAAGACAGCCGAACTAAGACCGGCAGGGACGATTATTAATTGCGCGCAGAAAGCCACACAGAGGAGTAGCAACAGCCACCATAGCGCAGTGGGTCAGAAACATTATGAGTTTAGCAGGCGTAGACATGACAAGATTCGGGGCACACTCAGTAAGAGGAGCGAAGGCCTCAAAAGCACTAGGACTAGGTGCAACATTACAAGACATCATGAAAGCTGCAGACTGGGCTAGTGATACGACATTCAGAACGTTCTACTACCGACCTATTAATGCAATGGCAGGAGTAGTAGTAAGAAGCTTTGAACAAGCTTAATGCTCGCCTTCGTCTTGACATAGAATGAAGATTCCCCCTGCTAATAGCGCAGGGAGCACTTGATTCTATTAAAGACAAGGAGGCGAGCATTAAATTCCTATCCCGAATACACAATGAATGCAATGATGAAATACTGCTGATAATTAACATGACTATTTCTTACCTTCGTTCATACCTTCGTGTAGACATAGTTTACAAATTCTGCTTCTACTCTGTGACAGTGCGTCATGTGAGCTGGAGTGGGGCCGAGTGTCCTGTGTTACTGGGGCATTTGGGCACTTCCTAATAGTGGATTTTTCTGAGAGCTTGGAATTTACTGGATCTGTGAAGCAGAGCTCGACTGCTCGTGTCTGCAGCTGATCAACACTATGAGCTCTGACTTTGCCTGAAGGCATGGCCATACGAAACTCAGATATGCGCATCAGCGCGCACATCATGTAAGCAGGAGTGTGGCTGAGTGTCCTGTGTCTTGTGTCGCCTGAGCCTCACCTGCCAGCACCCCAGGTAAGAACCTTTGCAGAAGAAATCACAAATCAAAATATGAAAACATTTTCTTCCAGCAAAGCCACACTGCGTAGCACCATTGCTCAGACTTCATGTGCCATTAAAATCAAAGTGCACTGCATCATGGCTCTCTCAAATTGGCTATCACAGGCTTTTTTTTATTTATTTTTTTATTTGGTTTTATTAAGGTTTCCAAGAACACCTAACACATTACAGAACATTGGGGGTCATTACAACCCAGGCGCTAATTGCGCCAACTTTACCACCATGGTGTAAACTATGTTTACACCATGGTGGATGGCGGATTTACCGCCCCATTCCAAGGTGAGTGGGGCGGTAAATCCCCATTTCCCATTTTCCCTTCCCCATTCCCATTTTTGCCCCATAGGGCATAATGGGAGTGGGGAAGGCGCTAATTACGCCACCGTAAATTACGGTGGCGTAATTAGAATCATGGCAGGTTAGCGCCATGGATTTTAACGGCTGCTAAAAGCAGCCGTTAAAATCAGAATAGGCGTTAAGGGTTAACGACGGCGTTAACCCTTAACGCCTGGGTCTTAATGATGCCCATTGTTTAAAGTCCGACATTAATTTCAACTTTCAACTCCCGCCCCCAAACAAACCCCTTGCTATTCTTTTCTTATCCATTGTACAGATGTTGGTGGCCACATTTACCCATTGTTTCTTACTCAGCACCTTGGCTCCTTTCCATCGCATCACAAGGCAGGCCCGTGCAGCCAGTAGGAGTGGTGCAGCCACTCCTGAGATCCCCTTCACACTCTTCCAGTCCAAATAGTATGAGAAGGGGTCCAGTGTTATGCTGGATCCTGTTCAGTTCCCTGATCCATCCCAGGGCTTTGTCCCAAAACATCTTAATGCAAGGGCATTCCCAACACATATGCCAATAATCCGCCTTCTCACTGCAAAGGTGCCAGCACAGAGGACTTGTTGACTGGAACATCTTTGATAATCTATGTGGATCATACTTCCATCTATGTAATAGCTGAATGGCATGTAGTTTGTACTGGCTCGCTATCAATATTTGCGAGGCCCCTTTACATATTTTCCCCCACAATTCAAGCTCTAGTTCTGACCCAAGATCTCTTTCCCATCTGTGCTTCAGATTCGCGGTTGACCCCTTCCCAGCTTCTATCAATGCTCTGTACATGGCTGAGATTAGGCCCTTGGATTCTCTCCTTAGAAGCTCTTGGAAGGGGGTAAGATCTCTCTGGAGTTTCTCCTTCTATTTGTTCCTTGTGAAGATTCCTTTGAGCTGAAGGAAGGGGAATACCGGTAGGGGGCATATCCCTAAGGCCTCCTCTAGTTCTAAAATCGTGACAAAGTTGCCGTCCCTCCAGAGTTGGCCCACTCTCTCGAGACTCCCGGTGCCCAGATGTGACTTAGAGGAGAAGGCCATGAAGTGATCCCCTGCATGTCGACCCCCCTCCCGCCAGATCTCCCATATGGTACCTAGTATCGGATGGTCCCTTATTCTGCGTATCAACCTATTTCTCGGGACCCATAGCCATTCCGCGATCGTGGCCGGGGCCAGATTGCGATTGTCTAGGTCTATCCATTGGAGTCCTTTCTGCCCTCTGAGATGGGGACAAGAACTCTTAGCCTTGTAATATTTCTTCAAATCTGGCAGGCCCACACCACCCTTGTCTTTGGGTTATGTTAGAACATCGTAAGCTACCCTAGCCTTCTTACCTTGCCACAGAAACTTCAGGATTGCCCTTTTTACCTCACCAAAGAAAGATTTCGGGAGTTAGATCGGGAGCATTTAGAATGATTACAGGAATATGGGCAGACATACCATCTTTACGGCATTTAGTCTCCCCAGCCAAGATATGAGTTTTTGCCATTATTCTAAATCGTCTCAGAAGCTTGAGAGAAGAGGGGGAAAGTTGGCAGCATATAGGGTGTCTAGGTCCCTTGTAATATTTATTCCCAGATATCGAAGGGTGTCACGTCCAATTGTTAGGCCCAGTGAGGCAAATCTTTCAGATTCACCCTGATCGGTATACTGCAGTGGAAATAGAATTGACTTGGCCATATTGATCTTGAAGCCAGATAGTTCATCATACTGTTCAATCAGGTGAATTGCTCTAGGTATAGAAGTCAAAGAGTTCTGTACATGTAACAGTAGGTTGTCCGCATATAGGGCCACTTTGTATTCCTTCCCGCCCACCTTAAGACCCTCTACCCGTTGATCACCTCTAAGTCTCTGGGCTAGGGGTTCAAGGGAAAGGGCAAACAATATCACGGATAGGGGGCAACCCTGTCGTGTTTCCCTACCCAGGTCGAACCATCGGGAGAAATCGCCATTAACCATTACCGATGCTTTGGGGCCGTATACACTGCCTTCAACCCTCTCCTAAATCTAGCACCCAGTATCACTTTGCCCAGTACCGCCTCGAGAAAATCCCATTCGATCCTGCATCGATCGAGAGGAGGGCCGGGCCCCCCCACCATATTTCATGTATCAGGTGTAGCGTCTTCCGAATTGTGTCGGCGCCTGATCCAAATGTATCAGGCGAGGCATGTATACTTCCAATCTTGCTGCGAGTACTCTTGTATAGATATTGGCGTCAATGTTATCACAGGCTTTTTTTAAACAAAGATTGCCAATAAAAATAAACATTCTTCTGTATCATCGACGGAAATGCTAGAGAACATGCTCTCTAACACAATAGACTCACTTTTCAAGATGGCTGCCGGCTTACAGCGTGCATCTCTTGGAGGCGGAAAAGAGTTACCTAATCAAAATAACGATGATGACATCATTGATATGGATCTGTCCAATTCACCTGACCTGGCTGCCTTCGCATCATATTGAGGCACATCAGACCTTTTTGAAACAAGTTTGAAACAAGGAAACAAATGCATCAACAAACAAGGGTGTCTGGACAAACGCTGCGTCTGTTCCAAATGGTATAAACACTATCATATCGAAAGTGGATGCCCTTTCAATCTTGTTAGCCACCATAGTAAAGGATCAATCGGACGTCAAATCTACATTAATAAAGGTGATTGATATAACAGGGATCGCAAAAAAAAGAAAAATCACCTGATCCGAATACACGAGAAAGAGCAAACCATATGAAAACAAAACTGTCTAGCTCCCAGTTGGTACCAGCAGAGGGAAGACTTAGGTCACCAATAGTGGCACCTTGCCCATTTATTCATTCGGCCAAAGCTCCAATCGAAAACTGGGTCTATGAGGAAATACATATCCCGCCGGTCTCAGAGCTAAAAAATGCCATCAAGAAAAACATGATGTCGGAAAAAATAGCAAAAATGGCAAAATGTCAAAGTAGCTATAATAATTACTTGCCACCCAAGTCTGCTGAAAGTAATGCAAAAATAAAACCATCTGAAACAAAATTACAGAAAGTGCAAAAACCAAAAAAGAAAGTAACAGTAACAAACACTTTATCAGATGGAACGGTTCGCCAAGTCCAAGCTCTATGGCCTATTTGACTATCACCCTACTGACATACTGGATACACGAGCACAGATGATTGGACCCCTGATGGGGAAACTGAAGCTGCGTGTCACCATACAAAACCGTCTAACCATTGGCGACAAACTCTTCTGATTACAAACGTCGCCGGAGCAGCAACTACTATTGCCCAACCTGAGATTATGCCATCAGCTGACACAAGGTGTACTACTACGATAGCTGACAACCTATTATTACAAGCAGTGCAATGTGAGACCTGGGAAAATGGATCATCTTGGAGGAAATTAATCCTACTAACCAACGCCCTTTTTTGAATAGGTCTCGCCTATTATCTATATTTAAGCAGTTTTCTTACTTTGATCTGATAACCTCATCTGACATCACTAGAATTGAACTCACGGGGGTCGGCAGTCCTACAAATTGGGCTCTTGTGGAATTTTCCTCATCACTGATGGTGGCCTTATTAAAATCTCATCCAGCATCATTTATCCAATTGGGCCTATCCCTTATGATATGCTGCAAGGCTACAAAAATTCAGATGTTCAGAAGCTGTTACACAAGCAATAAAAAATGGCTCCTACTTAAAAGATGTGCGAGAATCAGAATGAGCAACCTGCATGATCTCCAAGCGAACAGTGATTCGGCAACGACAAATGTCCAAGAAATCGAATATTGGAAACCTGAACGCATCACAAATGGAGCGAATTGACTTTTGTCTAACAAAAATAAACAAAACTAGGTATGCTGGAACACACGTGGATATCGTTCATTTCTTGTCCACCCTGCTGGGGTAGAGCTTATTGAGTTAAGTGATGTAATCATTTTACAGGAAACGTGGTGTACTACCACGTTCGATATATATGGTTACCAGATCATATTTAATCATGCAGTTCCTTCCAAAAGGGGATGCACCAGCAGCGGTAGGGGCAAAGACTAATCTAACACTGACACAATTCTCAAAAGAATATTCTTTCTCCCTATGTTTTATCAGCAATTTTGCAGACGACAACAAATATACCATCTTGTATTTTGATTGTAAATTTATATGACCTCCCCCGCGGGGATTTCATACCAAACATACATATTGTACAATTGTTGATATTTTGTTACAGTGGTATGAGAAATTGTCTACGGGAACTATTGTGATAGCTGGCGATTTAAACAAAAGAAATTTGCACCCGCTAGATCCATCTAAGTTGGACATTGATTGCTATTGGTCAAGTCTCATCTTTTTTTTATTCTTTTTTTTTTTATTCAATTTTTATTAGTAGTTGCAACATTTTCAATTAACAGTGTCATAATAGCATTGGGCTGAACGCTGCAACCACTCAGTTTTTAGAAAATGTTTACACAAACCAACGTAAACTCCCACCAGCCCACCTCCCCATCCTTCCCCAGGGTAGCTAACCCATGAGTCCAGTGTGTTCTGTTACATTGACCATATATCAACTCCCTGCAGTGAGAGGCAGTTCTTTTCATACCATTCATGCATTTCCGGAGTCTGGGCCGGAGGTCAGCCTGTTTTTGTTCCACCCACTCATTGTCCTGGGGGATGCGCGCTCATTCACATTCATCAGGATAGGGCACTCGTCATACTTTCATCTCCTCAGGAGACTCCCCCCTGGACCTGACATAGTCTACTCGCGGTTTCTTCGTGGACTATATTTACCTAGGAACACCGACCATTCAAGCTCCCTCGATGGGGTGTGGTTGTGTAGTTGTCCCGTCAGATTCTCCATCACATAGATGTCTCGGGACTTCATGGCCCATTGCCTCTCACCTGGGAGGGCCTCCCTTTTCCACTCGGCTGCCACACATGCCCTAGTGGCCAGCAGCACAAGGTGCACTATGTGGGGAAGCCGTCTCCATACTCCCTCCACATTTTCCATCCCAAACAGTACCAGTATGGGGTCCAGGTCGCTTTTGACTCTGTCTAAAGCCTTTATCCATCCCAGGACCTCCTTCCAAAATCTCTGCATTTCCCCACATCCCCACTACATGTGCCAGTAGTCGGCCCTCTGCCCACACCCTCTTCAGCATCTAGGGTCAATTCCTGCAAACATTTTAGATAATTTGACCGGGTCCCACTGCCATCAGTACCGTAGTTTAATACTGTGGAGCTTGTACTGGAAAGCTATTGAAGTTCAATGGGCATTTACACACATCCTTTTCCATAGGTCACTATCCAGATCCCTACCCATGTCCTTCTCCCACCTTTTTCTATATGTGTCGACTTCTCCTGCTTGTGCTAATAGAAGTGCCTGATATAATTTCGATATTACGAGATTAGTCCCCCCCCCCCGACACCACTGTGCCACTCAGCACCCTCTCTGTATCCGTCAGGTCTATTTGCAGGGCCCTCTTCCACCTTGTCGACATCAGTAGCCCCTTAAGCTATATTTGATTATTGAGAGGGGCCCTATACCTAGGCATTCTTCTAATGTCCATATGTCCACAAAAGTCTTCCAATCCTAGAACCTTGCATGGTCTGGGTTGTGTTCTCTTATTGGGGGGACCCAAATAGGCTCAACGGAGATGGTCAGGCCGTGAATCCCTTCATCACCCCTTTGATCCTCCATAAGGCCAATAGAGGGCCCATTATATGGTGTCTTCTCACTATCCTTGGAACAGTATGCGGCAGGGCCCAGAGCCATTCTCCCATACTGTCCTGACTCCAGAGATAGTTTTCGATTTGGACTAATTGTTTTTCGCGATCTCGCCTGAGGTGGGGGATCAGCGCTCTGAATCGTGCTGCTCTGTAGTATATACGCATGTCAGGTAGTCCTACTCCACCCCGCTCATTTGGCTGAGTAAAAGCACTTTGTATGAGACATATCAATCTGTCAATCCTCTGTTTTAATTCTGCAAAGTGGGAGTCTGTCATCTCGATGGGCAGCGCTTGGTATAGATATCGCAAACGAGGGAGCAATGTCATTTTTATCGCATTCAGTCTTCCCAACCATGAAAGGGTGAGCCTCGACCAAGCCTCTAGGTCCATAAACAGTAATCGTAGCAGTGGGGGCAGGTGGAATTAACCTTGGACATTTTGTCCAGGTCCCTGGGTATCCGTAGTCCCAAGTATTTTCTGTTACCTTACTCTACCGGTATCCCAAGGTCTTTCCACTCCTCTTTGTGCCCATGCACCTCCTTGCCTATGGGAAACAGGATCGACTTGCCCACATTTACTTTGAATCCTGACACCTGCCCATACTCCTCTATAGTCTGGAGTGCCCTCCGGGCAGAGTTGACACCTTTGTGTCACTCTTATGCCCGCTATATGCTCATTTTATGATATGATATGACAGGTTATTTATAACCTGCTTAATACCCAGAGGTTTCTAAGCGAGCGTAGACCCGGGATTTGAACCTGTGTTGCTCCGTATCGTCTTGCTTCCAAGGCAAGCACGTTGCCCCTAAGCTATCCTCCCGAGATCTTGCAGTATCTTTGTGCCCAGAGGTTCCATCACTAGCGCAAATAGTAGGGGGGACAGCGGGCAGCCTGGTCTAGTGCCCCTCTCTAGTTTAATGACCCAGGACTTTTTCCCATTCACCACCACGTGTGCTGCGAGTTCCATGTATATTGCCCCTGTGGCCCTCAATAGCCTATCACCAAAGCCCAACTTCCTCAGTACAGCAAACACAAACCCCCATTCTACTCGGTTGAATGCCTTTTCAGCATCAAGGCTCATCAGCCCATAGTCCCCTGGCACTCCGGATACGTGTTCCATGAGATTTAGTGTTTTTCTTATCCCATCGGCGCCGTGTCTACCAGCTATGAACCCGACCTGATCGGGTGCACCTGGCGTGGCATTTTCCCCTCTAAGCAGTCGGCTAGAATACGTGTGAGGATCTTCTCATCAACATTTAGCAGGGAAATAGAGTGGTATGAGGAGAAGTACGCTGGGTCTCTCCCTTCTTTGTGTATCACAGTGATCCGTGCCTTGCTAAAGGATGGAGGGGCGGCGCCTGTCTCAAGTATTTTGTTATATACCTTCACCATGTGGTCTAGGACGACCCCTAAAACCTCTTGTAAAACCCTATGGTATAGCCATCTTCGCCTGGGGCCTTGCCACTGGGGAGGCAGGAGATAGCGTTCAGGAATTCCTCTGGCGTTATTGGACTCTCTAAGTGCTCTGTTTACGTGTCCGTGTGCTGCACCATGTCTATACCCCCCAAGATATGCCTCTGCCCCTCCGCCCGCTTATGGGGATTCTGACTTTTATAGGCCCTCGTAAAAAGTTCGTGAAGCCCTCTGCTATGTTCACTGGCGCGGTTCTGGGGGCCCTCTCTGTCTCTTCCAGGGTTGTAACCCATCTTTCTGCCCTCTGGGCCTGGAGTCTGGCTGCCAGGAGTGCATCTGCCTTGTTACTTTTCTCAATAGTATTTTTGTTTAAGGTATTTAAGTTTACACAGCGTTTCGCCCAGTTTTAGCCCTTTCACTTCTGCTCTCTTTTCCTGCATGCTTTCCAGTCTCCCATTTCCGTCCCCTTCATCTGCATGCATCCTCGCCCCCCCCACATTATCTCATGGCGGAGCTTGTCCTCTCAGAGCTTCCTTTCCCTCTTTCTCTGCGCCCCTTCCCTGATTAAAAGACCTCGCCATGTGGCCTTTCCTGTGTCCCATACTATCTTTAGATCTGTTTCCCCTGTGTCGTTAATCTCAAAATACTCAACGATGTCTCCTGACAACTTATCGGTTAATACTGGGTCCTTCCAAAGATGTTTGTTGCACCTCCAGCTATTGCTTTCCCTGTATATTCCCTCTATGTCTAGTGTCATCTGTACCATGTCATGGTTCGTCCACCCCGCTGGTCTTATTTCACAGTCCAAGACTCTACCCCTTTGATCTCCATTTAGTAACAGATAATCTATCCTAGTGTGTGTCAAGTGCGAGGGGGAAAGAAGGTGTAGCCCTGTTCTCCCGGGTGCTTCGATCTCCATACATTGAGCAAGCCCCTTGCGTCAATAGCACGCCCCAGGTGTCCCCATCTCAATTCCTCTGTGTGGCAGTCCCCAATTCTCATGGATTTTCTATCTAGCATCTCATCCGCCCAGGAGTTAAAGTCCCCCCAATGATACACGCCTCAGCTGGCAAGGCTTGTATGTGGTCCAGTGCACTCTGTATGAACCTCACTTGGCCTTGTTTGGTAGAGTCCAGAGACACCAGTACTATTCGCGCCCCCTGCAGGGTGTCTTGCACTATGAGTAGCAGCAACAAATCTGTCACTTTTGGCTCCTGCAGCCTGCATTGTGTGTGCACTATGATCCCCACCCCACCCCACCCTTCTTCACAGCTCCAGAGGCCCAGTGTGCCTGTCTCACACCCGTACCCCTAGGTTTCCGCTCCTCTTCCCTCACTTGCCTTGTTTCTTGCAGAAACAGCACGTCCAGGACAGCCTCTCGAAATTCCCTTGCTACCAGGGGTCTTTTCGTGGTTGAGTTCATGCCTTTCACATTCGGGATGCCAACGACCAGACCCCTGGTGGCCTCATTTAGCCTCATTTCTCTCCCTCTCTCTCACTTCCATTTTCACTCTTTCATCTCCGTCTGCAGTACCATTCATGAAGAAAGTGACATCCCGAACATATGGTGCTACCTTTGAAATTGCCCCCTTAAACAAAATTAACCTTAACATTCCCATGAACAAAAAGCCGCAGTACGCTGCAAATATTAACAAGTTGCCCTGTATCCTGTTGAGGACCACTTAAGGAGGGGGACTGCCCACCCCCCTTTTCCAGCATGCTATCCAGTACCTTGCCAGGCTGCCAATACAATGTTCAGCGCCTCCGTTCGGGGGCGGAGGATCCTGGGGCTTTGTTCGCCGTGCTGTCCCCAGTGCTCAGGTTGTTTTATGTGGGGACGGGCCATTCAAGCTCATGTATTTCCGCCCTGTCGGCCCTTTCTGTCTTCTCTGTGGGACCGGCTCTCGTGGCTGCTGACCGCCATTTGTGGATTGGCTGTCCATTGGGTCCAAGATCGCCTCGGCATCTGCTGTTAGATGACTGCTTTGTCTGCTGAGGTGATGCAGTAGTCCATCGTATCTACCTCGAACAGCAGTGAGAACGGGTACCCTAACCTGTACCTTATCTCCTTCTCCGTTAGCCATTTTGTGAGGGGTCTGCAGTCTCTTCTCCTCGAGAGTGTAAGGTTGGAAAGATCCTGGTATATCACGATCTTTGATCCGTTGAAGTCCAGCTCCTTCCGCTCACAAGCTCAGGCCAGAACTTCTGCATTATCCCTGTATCCTAGTAACTTCGCCATGATGGATCATGGGCCCTCACCATATGGCCTGCTTCCTCTGTGCACCCTTTCTAAAACCACCACTTTACCTCCTTCTGCGTGGAAGAGAAGGTTGACGATGGCTTCAATCTTTTCGGGCACCTGTCTCAGGGTTTCACCAGGCGTTTCCCTCAGGCCCAGTATGCAAATATTGTTTTCTTTCCCTGTTTTCTAGGTCGTCTATTTTCAGAGTGACCTCTTTTTCACCCAGCTCCAACTCTGTCATCCTGGCATCAAGCCGCATTTCTACGAGATCTGCATTGAGTTGGTTGTTCTCCAAGCCTTCTACCTTAGTTTCTATGGTGGTAACCCTGCTCGTAAGGTCAGCCAGGGAGAGGTGCCCAGAGTCATCTTTGGTGGAAAAACGGGAAGAGTCCATCTCCGTTAGCATTCTTCCTTCTGTTCCCTTCCCTGGTGTGCCCCCCGGCATTGTCACTTGCCTGTCTGCTTTTCAGTGCCTTTGCTGTGATGTATGTGGCAAGGCCCTCCCATGCCACTCCTGCTTGGAGGGGTTACTGTTCTTACCCTTTAGATGGGAGGGCTGCACTCTTGGCAGTATCCACTCTCTGGGGCTGGTCTAGTGCCACTGCCTGTGGACTGATTTCTCTTAGTTGGGCCTGTGTCTTTCTCCCTGGTGGAGTCCCCTGCTGCAGTGCCACGTGGTCTGAGAGCCCCGTCGTGGCCACACTACTGTCGGGGGGCTGCGCTTACTGTTGGGGCGGGAGAGGTCACAGTACACGGCCCCTTGTCTCTATGTTTTGGGGGCCTTTACACAGCATGGGGGTCGCACTCAGCACTGGGCCACCGCTCGTAGTGTCAGCTCCTCCTCCGCGCTGCTCAGGAGGGCCCTGTGCCTCGTATTGGATGTGGCTTGCCGTGCTGGGCTCACCGAGCCTTGCTCTTGACATGCTCCATGCTGCTGCAGCATTGTATAATGCGGCTCAGCTCTTCTCCACCTGATTTCAGCAGGAGTCCCCCTTGCATAGGGGATGTGGCCTCTGTCTTCTCCTTTGCGCCTCTTGCGTGCAGAGCCCTGTCAAACTGCCATCACTGTCAGGGGCTAAGTTGGCTCTTTGTGTTTTGGGGCCTTTACAGCACGTGAGGTTGCACTCACTGCTGGGTTGTCGCTCACGGTGCCAGCTCATCCTCCGCACCATTCAGCGGGGCCCTGTGCCTCACAGTGGATATGGCTTGCCAGGCCAGGTGCAACGAGGCTTGCTCATTCCAGGCTCTGCAGTGCTGCAGCGTTGTGCAATGCGCATCAGCTCCTCCCCCCTGATCTCAGCGGGGGTTCCTCTCGTAAGAGGGACGTGATCTCTGCCTTCTCCTGTGCGCCTCTGGTAATCCCGCAGGGGGTTGCAGATGGGTGTCTTGGTGCACAGCCCTTTGCCTCTTTATGTTTTCGCTGCCTTTACAGAACGTGGAGCCGCACTCACTGCACTGCTCAGTGGGGCCCCGTGCTTCACAATGGATATGGCTTGCTGGGTCAGGTTCACCAAGCTTTACACTTGTCACAATTAGTAGTGCAGCTCAGCTCTTCTCCGCGTGATCTCAGCAGGGTTCCCCCCTCGCACGGGGGACATGAACTCTGCCTTCTGCTTTGCGCCTCCAGTGATCCTGTGGGAGTCTGCAGGTGCCCAAGCACGCAGTGTGCCTGGAGCCTGTGTTCGGGCAGCCATGCTCTTCCGCGGCCACTAGTGGTCTCATCAATTTTTTTTTATTGATATAGCTACGATTTATTCCTTCAATGACATATGTTGATAGTTTATTTATTTTGAAATTTATATAGTGCACCATGCCCGAGGGTATCTAGGCGCTGTTCTTGGCAGTAAACGGTATGGTTACATGGTTACATGATGGCAGAATTGTTATCACAATTAATATGTTATTTCATAGCGTTGACATTGTTACGTGCTTGCAAAGTTACACAAGTTACATGGTTACAGGGTTGCAGAGGTGAAAGACATCAAATACAGTACTTGCTCAATTACTTATATACGTCAAGTGGTGCCCATGAGATTGTAAGTTCAAGTGAAGTGTACATTTGTGCAGTTATTTTTGTAGTTCCTGTGTAAATACCCACGTTTTGAGGTGTTTTCGGAAGGTCCAGTAGGAGGTTTCCGACCTTAGCACTGCTAGTAGGTTGTTCATTGATAGGCCGCTACTACTGGGAAGCTGCTGCCTCCAGCATTCTACAGCTTGAATAGTGGGTCGAGGAGGCAGTGCTCGTAGGCTGATCGCGTGGCTGTAAGTTTATCTGTGAGGTACTTAGGTGCTTGCTTATGTAGGCATTTGTGGGTCAATGAGAGTGTTTTGAAGCAGATTCGCTCCTGTATGGGTAGCCAGCAAGTACTCCGTCTGATCGGTGAGATGTGGTTCTTTTTTGGTATGTTGAAAGCTGCTCTCAAGGCGTTCTTTTGGATTACCTGAGGTTATACTTGGACTAATGGAACCGCAAGATCACATATTGATTATGTAATCACCAATGTAATTATGAAACAGTGTCGTGGTCCTGTTAAAATCCAATTTACTAGCCAGAGTGACCATGCTGTTTTAAGCTGGACAGCTGATTTGGGCATCATGTACACAAAAATTAAAAGAAACCTGAACATCACTTGCAATATACAAGTGAATCGACTACACTGGTCTGATGCAAATTTAAAGGAAATGTATTACATCTTATGACTCAACCAAAAAGCAATTGAGAAAGCTCTGATTTTGGTTGACTGGGATCAGGAACGTATGATTGATATGATATGGCATTTATAACGCGCCTATACACAAGTGTTTCAAGGCGCAATGAGGCAAGGGAGGGGGAACCGAGGGAGGACAGAGACAACGATCTTACTAGGCCAAGTAACATTAAGACCGCGGAAGTGCGGGGGAGGGGAAAATTACCAGGGAAAAGGGAGGGGGAAAGTGCTACAAATGGGATCAAAACAATAACAAGAAGTGAGGCAAGCAGGTGGCAGGTGCAAGGGTAAGTGAAGACAGCAAGTGTCCAAAAGTGCAGCTAGGGGGACTGTAGGGTTATAGATACAGACCTAAAGTACAAGGGTTGCCGTGTGGCAGTGCAGTTGTGCAACTGGGCAGGCAGGGACCTGGGCCCGAAATCAGAGGGTAGCCAGGTGCCCCATGCAGTATTAGACAGGAAATCAGCAGAGGAGAGGAAGAGAGAAGGCAGAAGCAAAGAGGAAGGTCTTGAGGTGTTTCCGCAACTGGAAAGGTTTCTCCTCAAGTTTCAGAGAGGCAGGGAGGCTGTTCCAGGGGGAGGCCCCAGCCAAAGAATGAGATCTACCACCAACTCGTTGCTTGTGAAGCGACTGACCCTGGGAGAGTTGGAGGTGGAGGAGCAAAGAGCTTGAGTAGGAAGGTATTTGCGAAGAGAGAGTTAGAGGTATTGAGGACCCAATGCAGAGGGTCTTGAACTTAATCCTTGCAGCCTCTGGGAGCCAATGCAGAGATTTCAGTGCTGGAGAGATACAATCCCTGGGCTTGTGGCCAAGGACAAGTCTTGCAGTCCTGTGCTGGATGAGTTGCAGAGGGTAGAGAGTAGAAGCAGGCAGGTTTAGAAAATGGCTGTTGCAGTAGTCCATGTTGCAGTAGGCCAGCCTAGAGAGAACCAAAGTTATAGAGACAGTGAGCTTCTGGGTGAAGGAGAGGAAAGGAAGAATACCTGTGTCGGGGTTCAGTTGGTCGTTTGACTTCTTAGAGACGTCAGAGATGTGAGTATAAAAGGGGAGTGTGGAGTCGAAGATGACCCTGAGGATCTTAGCCTCACAGGTGGGAGCAGGAAGAGGGCGAATGTTCTGACTTGAGTGTCGTGTAGACCGTTGAAACCTCTGTCCTCAAGTGCCGCACAGGGGAACTAAAAGAAACCCGCTGTGTGACCTTTGGGGCCACAGGTGGGAGATGTTACTTCCCGGATCCACGGAACCTCTGGAACACCAATGCTGCCGTCAAAAAGAGCGAGGTTAAGTACAAGGCAATTACAGTATACAATCACAATAACCAAATGATCTGAATAGCCTTACCTATCAGGTGTTTGGAAAACCCAGGAAACCTAGAAGGGAGGTTCGAGACTCAGATGAGGCGGTCCCTAGAGCATGAGGACCGCAGACAAGTGTGGATGCAGGATAAACCACCTGTAGGACTGAAAACGTGACTTGAATCCCAAAAAGGGAAATGGCATAAAGTTCAACAAGGTACCAAAGGTTAATCCAAGGGCAAGTCAGGGTCGTGTCCGAAATCCAGCAACAGGTAAACAGTTCCAAGCAAAGGTACAAAGGGGTAATCCGAAGGAGTCCAAGAGAGAGTTCCAAGATCAGGGTAAACCAGGAAAGCAAACCAAAACGTAATGCCAAACCGGGTCTCAAGACAGCTGAGAAGCAATGAGTGTTCCGTGTCTCAAGTCTTATATACTGAGCGTTTCGGGGTCATGTGATGTCCACCAAGGTCACGTGAGGAACGCCACTCTGGATCACGTGAGCAAATGACCGATCGGCGTGGAGATGTAACGCCGCCTCTTCTGCTATATGTTCTCCATGGCAACTGCCAGTGCAGGAAGGGTTGCAATCGAGCCCATAAATCATACCTGGTACGGAGCTTTCGGTCCTTTGGGAAAACCGAATCACATGAGCCTCGAACCCTGGAGGGAGGTGTTGGGGAAATGTGAGCAGTATTCTGGTGTGCAGTGGATCGGTGTGCAGAGGATCGCCTAACATAGCCCCCCCCCCAACGGCCCACGACCCTGTGGGCAGGACGGGTGATCCCTATGGAAGCCAGCCACCAACCGAGGAGCGTCAAGATCCAAAGCGGAAACCCAAGAACGCTCCTCCGGTCCATAACCCTTCCAATCCACTAAATACTGGAGCCTACCCCTAAACCAACGGGAACCCAAAATGGCCGACACTTCAAAAACATCAGGAGAGGCCAGGGACACCGGAGCAACAGGGGCCCGGAGGCGGGAAGAATCAGGACAAGGCTTGAGGAGAGAGACATGAAATACAGGATGGATACGCCAAGAACTTGGGAGAACTAGACAAAAAGCCACTGGATTCACAACCTGAGAGATCACATACGGGCCAACGAAACGAGGTAGAAGTTTCCGGCAACCCACTAGGCGAAGGTGACGTGAAGACAACCAGACCCTGGAACCGTCTACCAGGGGAGGAGCAGCCAGACGCTTGCCGTCAACACGAGCCTTCATAGAAGCCTTTGCTTCAGTGAGATGGACCACAGTACTAACATGAACAGCAGACAGATCCCTAAGACAAGCCGTTGCCGCAGGATTCGAAGAAACAGAAGCATCAGGGACAGGCAAGACCTTGGGGTGTTGGCCGTAGAGGGCGTAGGAAGGAGAAAAACCTGTAGCAGAATGAGCCGCGTTATTGTATGCGAACTCAGCAAGCCGTAAATCGCTCAACCAGGAGGTCTGTTGCTGTAATATAAGACACTGAAGATACTGCTCCATAGATTGATTTGTCCTTTCGGTCTCCCCATCAGTCTCAGGATGATAGGCCGAAGAATACCTGGTATCGATGCCAAGTAATTTAGTCAATGACCTCCAAAAACGAGAGGTGAATTGTGACCCTCGATCGGATACAATGACCGAAGGAAGTCCAAATAACACGAACACATGTTCAAAAAACAAGTCTGCCAAGACTGGGGCCGAAGGAATACCCTTACAAGGAACAAAACGAGCCATTTTTGTGAACGTGTCCACCACCACCCAGATTGTGTCAAAACCTCGTACCTTGGGGAGATCGGTTACGAAATCCATTGTCAGTGTATGCCAAGGTCTTGGAGGTACCAGAAGCGGAAGCAGCAGCCCAACCGGTCGTCCTCTTCGATGTTTAGCCTGAGCACAGACCGCGCATGAATTGACATAGCATTCCACATCGCGCTTCATAGAGGGCCACCAACACCAGCGCTTCAGGAGATCCAAAGTGCACTCTTGACCGGGATGGGCATTGAAGGGAGCATCATGAGACCACTCAAGGGCCAAGTTACGAGTGTCAGGTGTGGGAAGAAACAGACGTTCATGTACGAAAGGCAAACCCTCAGAATAAACGGGGTCCCAATCCCGCAGTTGGTCGGAATGATTGCTAGTCCAAGCTCGTACAGAATCTAACAATGACAAAGAGGGAGTGCAGAGACAAATCACATGACTCTTTCCGAGAACAGTATCAGGGAAGGTTGGCAACTCGACCCCACCCGGGGAACGTGACAAGGCGTCGCTTTTCCATGTGAGTTTCCAGGACGATGCATGATATGGAAATCAAAAGCGGAAAAGAAAAGATGCCACCGGACCTGTCTGCTATTGATGCACTTCAATGAGGCCAGATCCTGTAGATTTCGATGATCTGAGTATACAGTGATTGGATGCTTAGCCCCCAGAAGATGATGGCGCCAGACACGGAAGGCGTCCATGACAGCCAGGAGTTCCTTCTCCGTTACGGTATAATGGGTCTCAGTATTGGAGAACTTAAGGGAGTGGTATGCCACCGGGTGTAACTTGCCTGTTGTAGGACATGTCTGAGACAATACCGCACCAAGAGCAAAAGAAGAGGCATCCGCCTCAACTATGAACGGAAGATCGGGATTGGGGTGCTGGAGCACCGGTGCAGTAGTGAAAGCGGTTTTCAAAGCCTCAAAAGATTCCTGATGTTCCCTCTGCCATCAATAGGGTACCTAAGGGCTGGTCAGGGCCGTGAGTGGGGCAACAATTGTGGAAAAGGAGGAAATAAAACGTCTAGAAAAGTTGGCGAAGCCCAAAAAGGCCTGCAATGACTTGAGTGTTTGAGGAATTGGCCAATCTAGGACTGCTTTAACCTTGGATTCGTTCATGGATAATGCCCCAGGGGAAATGTGGAAGCCCAGAAACTCAACAGATGTTTTATGGAACTGACATTTCTCGGGTTTGGCAAATAGGGAATGTTCCCTTAGACGGGATAATACTTCCCGGACATGCTTTACATGGTCATCAAGATTCTGTGAAAAGATCAAGATGTCGTCTAAATAAACAACCATGTATACGTCCAGAATGTCCCTGAATATGTCATTCATAAAACGCTGGAATGTTGCCGGGGCGTTGCATAGACCGAAGGGCAGGCCTAGATATTCATACAAGCCGTAGCGGGTACAAAAGGCCGTTTTCCGCTCATCGCCTTCGCGAACGCGCACTAGATTGTATGCGCCACGAAGATCCAGCTTGGTGAAAACAGAAGCATGGGATAAGTGGTCCAGAAGAGGTGTGATTAACGGAATCGGATATCTATCTTTTTTCGTGATAGCGTTAAGACGCCGATAATCCACATAAGGACGTAAGTCCCCCTCTTTCTTCTCTTTCTTAGGTAAAAAAAATATAGGGCTTGCAGCTGGTGAAGTAGAGGGGCGGATATGTCCTAATCGTAGGGCGTTCTGTACATACTGTTTCAATGCTTGTTCTTCCGAGGGAGACAAGGAATAAATCCTGCCCGAAGGAATGGTGGAATTAGGGATTAATTCAATTGGGCAGTCATATGGTCTGTGTGGAGGAAGTACCTCGGAAGAACCGCGATCGAAAACTGATTCAAATGCTTTATACTCAGATGGAATCCCTGACACCACCCCCCCAACGGTATGGGAATTCACAACCTCTGATTCATCATCATTCAACGTGAGTTGAGCTAGGGCTCCCAAGGCCCGAGAAGGAGTATCGGTTGCTTGATGGGTTGGGAGACAATAGTTCTGACAAATCTCAGACTCGAAGAGCACCGTGCCTGATTGCCAATTAATCAGAGGATTGTGTTCACGTAACCATGGTACTCCTAATATGATACCAAATTGAGTTGTGGTAATCAAATCAAAACTTAACGTCTCAGTGTGAATGTCTTGTATGGTCAACAATAGATGAAGTTTGGTGTCTAACAGGACCAGAGACTAGTGCAGTGCCATCTACGGCCTGAACAGGTTCAGGTCGGGTTTTTACCACTAAAGGTAGATTGAGGGAATGGGCTAACGCAATGTCTATGTAATTCCCAGTGGCACCTGAGTCAATGATGATCGTGACTGCATGAGAAATACCTGTAGAGGGACAAAGAGTGGCCTGTACAAAGATGGGCTGGACACGAGCAAAGGCAAGAGGGGTACCCGGAGATGAAGACTGAACACTCGACCTAGTCTCCAGATCTAAGGTCGAGCTGTCCGAAAAACCTGACTCTTCCTGGGACGTCGAGGACATTCCTTCACATAATGTCCCGTGGTGCCACAATAAAAGCATGCATTATCCACCCTTCTACGTTCTCTCTCAGATGTTGTAATAGGGCTACGTAAACCTCCTACTTGCATAGGTTCTTCAGTACTGGAAGCAGGGGTACTGACAACTGTAGGGTGGGAAGAAACCCCCAACTCAGCTCTGCACTCTGATCGCCGTGCATCCACCTGCAGGGCAAGATCCACTAGTTCTTGACACTGCGTGGGCATGGAAGGAATCACTGCTAAGGCATCTTTCATTGCGTTATTCAACCCCCTATAAAATATAACTGCCCGCTTGCTTTCTGGCCATGATGTCTCGGCAACCAATTGATTGAACCGGGTGATGTAATCTATCAAAGTCCCTCTGCCCTGGGTTAGTTCTAACAACTCCAAATCCCTAGACTGTGCCTTGTGTCTGGTATCAAATACTCGAGACATTTCTAGAACTAACAAATCAAAATCATAAATAACCGTACTATTGTTCTCCAATAAAGGGTTAGCCCAAGCGGCAACTGTCCTGGCCAGATGGGAAAGGGCAAAAGCGGCTTTGGCGGTGGTATTAGCAAATGCCAGAGGTCTGCACAAGAAATGTCATTTGCACTGATTGATGAAAGTCCTGAACTTCTTGGGATCACCTTGATAACGTTCAGGAGCAGCCAAAGGGGAAGGGGTTGGGAGGACCACCGGAGCTGGAGTTGGGGTACTTGCCAACGGAGGCGGTGTGGTTGAAGTGCTAGCATCCCCGAATTCAGGGTCCGCAGGGAGAGAATGCTGAACACTCTGTATAGAATCTAACCTCTGGTGAATCACCGTATTAGCGGCGGCCATATCTGCCCTTAATACTGTAATCGCCTGCACTAAAGCAGCTATGGGTTCTTCCGTGGACCCCTGCATTGTCTAACACGACTATATGGCTTCTCAGTCTGTTCTGACTTGAGTGTCGTGTAGACCGTTGAAACCTCCGTCCTCAAGTGCCGCACAGGGGAACTAAAAGAAACCTGCTGTGCGACCTTTGGGGCCACAGGTGGGAGATGTTACTTCCCGGATCCACGGAACCTCTGGAACACCAATGCTGCTGTCAAAAAGAGCGAGGTTAAGTACAAGGCAATTACAGTATACAATCACAATAACCAAAGGATCTGAATAGCCTTACCTATCAGGTGTTTGGAAAACCCAGGAAATCTAGGAGGGAGGTTCGAGACTCAGATGAGGCGGTCCCTAGAGCATGAGGACCGCAGACAAGTGTGGATGCAGGATAAACCACCTGTAGGACTGAAGGCGTGACTTGAATCCCAAAAAGGGAAATGGCGTAAAGTTCAACAAGGTACCAAAGGATAATCCAAGGGCAAGTCAGGGTCGTGTCCGAAATCCAGCAACAGGTAAACAGTTCCAAGCAAAGGTACAAAGGGGTAATCCGAAGGAGTCCAAGAGAGAGTTCCAAGATCAAGGAAAACCAGGAAAGCAAACCAAAACGTAACGCCAAACCGGGTCTGAAGACAGCTGAGAAGCAATGAGTGTTCCGTGTCTCAAGCCTTATATACTGAGCGTTTCGGGGTCATGTGACGTCCACCAAGGTCACGTGAGGAACGCCACTCTGGATCACGTGAGAAAGTGACCGATCGGCGTGGAGATGTAACGCCGCCTCTTCTGCTGGATGTTCTCCATGGCAACTGCCAGTGCAGGAAGGGTTGCAATCGAGCCCGTAAATCATACCTGGTACGGAGCTTTCGGTCCTTTGGGAAAACCGAATCACATGAGCCTCGAACCCTGGAGGGAGGTGTTGGGGAAATGTGAGCAGTATTCTGGTGTGCAGTGGATCAGTGTTAGGATCGCCTAACAGCGAAGGGAGGCCGCAAAGAGAGTGACAGGACAGGAGGGTGCATGTGTGCCGATGAGGAGAATCTCTGTCTTACTGGCATGAAGGCAGAGATTGTTGTCGGCACACCACTGCTGGATAGTAGACAGACAGTCATAGATGCGAGAAGGAGAAGAGGTGGCAGATGGAAGCCAGAAAACGAGCTGAGTGTCATCCGCATAGCACTGAAAGTTGGAGCAGAGAGCGGCAATGCAGTGGGCGAGAGGGCCAGGTATTGGTTGAACAGCCAGGGAGAGAGGTTATACCCTTGGGGAACACCACAGGTAGAGAGTGGGATAGAGGAAAGGAAGGACCCAAATTGGACCTCGGAGGGTCGATCAGAGAGGAACGAGGTCAGCCAGGCGAGGGCCTGATCGGTGACACTTGCGATTGAGCAGGATGGCAAGGTTGACCATGTCAAAGGCAGAAGAGAGTTCGAGTAAGATGAGGACAGAGGGGAGATTAGAGTCAAGGTTAGAGAGCAGATACTCACAGATGTTCAGGAGAGCAGTTTCCGTGCTTCTGGCTGCTCTGAAGCCAGACTGATGGTCATGGAGACAACCAACAAATTCAGTGTGAAGATTAAGCTAGGAGATGGCCAGCTTTTCCAGGAGTGTGCCCAGGAAAGGAGTGACGGAGATCGGGCGATAGTTAGCCAGGCAGGAGGGTTTCTTGAAAAGAAGGTGCACAAGAGTGCTTCAGGGGTGAAGGGAAGGCTCCAGTGGCGAAGGAGTGGTTGCAGAAGTCAGCCAGGGCAGGAGCAAGGGTGTGAATGTGGTTCTTGATGGTTTTGGAAGAACAGGAAAGGAGCAAAATACTTGAATAATCAGTCACCATGGGATTAACCGTGGTGATGTTAAGAACAACACTCCATTCGATCCGTTGATGGAGACTAAAATGCAGACCTATCATAAGGACTGAGCAGCAGTCAGGAGCAATCCTGTGCTAAGCAAAGATGAGAAACAAAATTGCATTCTAAGTTTGGCCACAAAGTATAAAAACTAACTGAAACAACATAAATATTCAACAAATAACTCGAATTGGTTAAAGTTATTTGGATGGTTGAAAGCATACGATGCACATACATTTTGGTCCAGCTTTAATGAATTCAGGAAGTCATTATCACCTTTCAAACTTAACCCTATATCGCAGGATACGTGGTTTAAATAGATTAATGATTTATATAATGAACCCAGAATCATTAATTCAAAAGAGTATCCTCAAAACTAAAAACGATACCCTACTAAGTTGGATATACAAGAAGATACACTGGTTAGCACTATTATAAAGCTCCAGGGCTCCTGGTACAGATGGTATCCCAAATGCAGTTTTCAAAGGTCAACCAGAACTTTGGGCAAGAATACTGAAATTACTATATTCCCACACTGAATTGATTGACTGACTCTATTCCTGATAGATGGCGTAAATCTGTGCTTGATGTAAAGAACTCATGGTGGCAACAGTAAAGACAGACACAAGTGATCACGATTCAAGGGTGTTTATTTTAACAATATGCAGGTTGGAAAAACACCTAACCTAAACCTAAATCTAAGATGGGAGCAAGTGTTGACCATCAACTGAAAAATTAGGCAGTCCTCATGGTGTTTTGTCAAAGTAAAAAGGCCTCTACTAAAAAAAAAAAAAAATACTATCAAATCCTTACAACTATTTATAGTGAGAGTGTGGGATAGGGATTTCAATAAAGGAAAACGTGCTCACAAATAATAAGTCAGGATGTGATTGCCAGGGGTCCCCCTTCCCCACGTTTTTAGCACGGGACAGGGTAGGTCTTACGAGTACAGCACACACTCAAGCTTTCCCAGCACGAGCCAACAGTTCCTTTCAGCTATCAGGTTCTTCGATGGTTACGTCTCTTTTCAATAAAACGTCTATTGCCTTCGAGGGCCTGATATTTTCAACAAACACAAAAGTTCTATTCCACGTATGGCTTTGGGTGACGGTTTCACCCCTGGGTCCCCCTCTTCTGAGCGCAGACCTCTCTCAATCATACTCGACAATTCAATTTAACAGTTCCTTTCTCAATGGAATTTGGGTGGTGATTTTCCATCCCTGGATCACCCTCTTTCGGGTTCGGACCCCTATTCTTTTTCCAGCCTCCCTCCTTTGGGTTCAAAATTTTTTTTTTCGGGTTCTCCTTCTGCCGTGCTCAGATCCCAATGCCAAGTGGGACACTCCACTTTCCCTGGTCTTACTATGCTTTTGTACTCAGAAGAAAACAAAATGTCTCTTTAAACAGTTCTTTTAGGCTTTGCCCTTTTTTCACAACAGTTCACTGTGGACATCCCTCCGCCGGGTTCACTCTTGTCAACAGACTGTTCATAGAACTTTAGACTCTTACACTCATGAGTCCTAATGTCTTTTCAAACAAATGTTCTGTGGACTTCCCTCCGTCGGGGGCACTCCGGTCAACACAATGCTCAAGGGACTTTAAATTTCATCCCCTTTTGTCAGCATCTCTCCAGCAGATTCACTCTTGCCAACCGTTACAACGCACTCCTCATACCATGCGGGATTCGTCTCAATCATCTGTTAGTCAAAAACTTTCGAGTGTAAGGAGGATTTCACAAGACCCCCCCTATGACCACTTTGCTCCCCTTCCGCCTTTTCCTAAGGCCTCCTGGTTACTGTAGTTCAAATAGCAGGGTAATCGCCTAGAGTTTCTAGAGTGAACACCCACGTGGTGTTTGATTCTGCTGTGCTGGCTTTCCCCTTTTCTTTTATAAACAGTTCTTTGTTTATCCGAAGTTCAATTAGCCACTTGCTACTTTCGCTCAACACAGTTTGGTTTCTTTATCAACTCTTTGCTCAACTCACCGGATGTGAAGAATTGCTTTACTTTCTTTTCTGTAGAGTGAGTCAAGGCTGGTACCATTGGGCCAAACGTCTCTCCATGGCTTGGCTGTAAGCGGAGTTGGCACCCGGGTACCGTTGACATCTGCTGCAACACATGCTGACTATTTTCCTTGTCACGAGTCTCTGTCAATAAGGGCAAGGTTACTTCTCCATTTGGTATCCTCTCGACTTGCGCCATCTTTCTCCTCCTCTTGAACTGCCATGCTGAGTTAGCTCTCACATTGTGCAGTCATCCTTGCTTGTAGTGTGCTGTCGTGCTTCACCTTTTATCCCTGTGGGGAAGGTAAAGGGCTCTCAGGTGTGTGTGATTCTGGTCAATTGCCTAACATTGCCTGCCCCTTGTATTGTAAGATGTCAGGTAAACAGCTATGGTGTTAGTCCGTTGTCTTTCGTGTTGTGTGAAAGTGTTTGTGTCGGAAAAGACGGGCAGTGTTTTGGAATATCCTGCATGGTAGGAAGGGGAAAAGGTGTTTAAAGAAGGGGGATACCGCATCTCATCCATCTGTGTCCCACTCCAGACTCCCCAATGACCTCCATTCAGGTGATCCTCCCACACTGGTGCACCACCAGGAACTGGCTCCGAAAGTGATGGCCGTGTCCTGGCCACCTGGATGACAGATCCTCTGGGACAGGATAGATAGGGAGACACCTTCAGGTTTCTCACATTGTCTCAACTGTCAAATAAGGCGATAGATGGAACCTTCCAACTATCGCCTTTTGGCTATGATGGACACCAGCCAGTATCTTGCTGAGAGAACTGGGCACCTGGTCTGAAAATACTAATATATCGAGCAGATATGAAACAGGATTTAGAAAAGGTTACAATACTATAGCCAACATCTGAACACCTCAACATCTTATAGCAGAATACAGTAATAAGAATGTCAATATTTTGTATTGTAAAGCTTTTCATTTAATTCCGTGACCACTACTCTGGGGAAAACTTAAGACCTGGGTTGTAGATCCAAAGTTGCTGAATTATATGCAACAGCTATATATGTACACCTCAGTTACAATTCGATTGAATCTAGCAGGTGACCATACTAACTATTATCAAATTAATCGCGGATTAAAGCAAGGCTGTGTCTTGAGTCCTATATTATATAACCTCTACACTGCCGACTTAGAACAAGAATTGTTACAAGTTCATAACTTTCCACCTAAGATGAACGGAGAACAAGTACCGTGCCTATTGTAGGCTGATGATATAATACTGTTTGATCAGACCACAATCTGACTACAGCGTACGATAGATGCCTTAGCTTAATAGCTGTCAGGTTGCCACATTTTGTACCTCACATTAGTAAGGTTCATTGGAGAATAGGGGGTTTCAGATACATTTCCAGAAAGATAAAGAGGAGTTAGTTGAAGTATTAAGTGAAATCTGTTTTGAGAGTAGTACATTTCCCTTAACTTACTTGCATTTAGACAGTTGAAACAGTCCCAAGCCAAGATGGTGGAACAAAGCCTCTGCAATGATTGGTTGATTGTACTGAAGGCAGCAATGTGTTGTCATTTAGAATTTTCATGACTGTTCTAAACTGCCTTTCATTAAAGTTGTCAACTGGTTAGGTCACGTTATTGATAGCTCCAGTTAATTAAATCTATAGTTACAAGTTTTCAAGTATTTAGTCTCTTGTAGAGGTTAAAATATATTCTTTTAAGCAATGATCCAAGAAAGAAGTTTTAGAACTCGACATTGAAGACTTTCTTCTAGCACCAGTCTGCTGAGCAACTGAATCGTTTAAAAGAAGAACAAGAAACTAAGCTAAGTGTATTTTTGTGAAAAGAAAAAAATAATTTACAAGACTTTCTTCTTAAGACTTTGTAGACTCTTCTTAAAAAAGAAAAAGAATTTATTTTAAGAAAAGACAATTGTAAATATGCAAATGAATTCAAGTGCGCATCTTTAATTTGTATTAAGAATACATTTTTTTTTTAATAAGATTGGCGCGCGAACTAATTTACCAAAATACTAATGCTAACTGTTATTTCCTAACTTTAAACTAATATTTAATGATTAGTAGGTTGCGTTCGCGCTGTTTGTATTTTTTCGTTCGCGCAGCTTTCGAGTAAAGGACCTTGCGACGTGACGCTGCGTCGCGGCCATTTTGGATTACTTTTTGGATGCGTCGCGTATTCCTACGGACTTCATTTCTTTGAGACTTTTGTTGAATGATAACGCACGGATTACTAAACATGACAGTTTAGTAACGTTCAAGTGAGCGTCATTCTAATGTAAATATTTTCAAGTTATGAATTCTTGCTGAATCGGATTTACCTGCGGAATAAAAAGAGACATCATATCTGAAGGTATTTTATTTACATATTTAGTGATATAGTTACACAGCTGCGAGTTCTAGTCACAACAGTAAAATACTATATTGTTGGGTATCCTTATTGTTTATATAACAGCCTGAAGCTTTAAAAAAGAAAAGAAAGAAGATAGACTATTGAAGAGAAGTTATACTGAGCACCAACTGTAGCAGCAACAATCTTTCCAAGGCGGCATAGGGGCAAACAAAGTTTAGGCAACAGGTAATTAGAAAAATAATTTCATTAAGAAAGAAATAGTCGGAAAGAAAGAATAATAATATTGATTAAGGTTGTATTTTCCTTTTAGGAACTCACTGACTAAAACCCATCCACAGAGGAAAAACTTGAAGTACCTGCAGTGGGAGTTCTTGTCTTTTGTTATTTTCTCCATTCCCCTTTCCCCTTGGGTTTGCCTGGCCAATAGTTTTATTGAAGCAGGATTGTTGAGCAGGCAGCCTTTGGGGGTTTGGTGGGCCAGCTTCACTCCTGCAGGATCCCACTACTTCAGTTTATGACAGAATGAAAGGCCCACGTCTTTGATCCTGCCTGAGTGAAGATGGACACTGAGTCAGGGTTGAGTTTAGCAGCATTGGAAAAGATTCTATTAGAATTAAGATCGGAATTAAGGGAGACTAGAATGGAAACATTGGGCCTCATTACGACCGTGGCGGTCCGGAAATAACGGTGGCGGTAAACCCGCCGCCACCGTTGTTTCCGGACCGCCTGATCCCGACCCCTGCAGGCGGGAGGTGATGTTCCCGCCAGGTCTGACCTGGCGGGTTTAACACCGCCCGCCTGCAGGCGGACGAGGAAACACCGGCAGCATTACAAGATGCTGCCGGTGTTTCCATGATCCCGATTCCCATTGAGTCCCATAGGACTCAATGGGAATGGGGATTTACACCATTCCGCCTCCGTGATTCCCGGAAAACCGGGGTTGTGATGCCCCGGTAATTCCGGGAATCACGGAGGCGGAATGGTAATACGAGTCCGGCGTTAACCAGGCGGTTTTACCGCCTCGGTTAACGCCGGACTCGTAATGAGGCCCATTGTCTTTAGGAGTTAAGATGGAGTTGAATAGTCAAGTTAGTAAGGGAGATTCAGCTAAAACATCCGGTTTGAGTTTTGGTTTTGAAAGGGAACCACCTACCTTGCATCCAGAAGTGGAAGCCAAAGTAGTTACTGAACAGGGTAGGGGAGTAAATATTTTTTCGGGCGGAACAGTGGTTACCACTCCTTTAGCACCCCCAGAAAGATTTAGAGGAGATTTTAGAAAATTCAAATCTTTTTTAATGCAATGTGAGCTACACTATATGTGCAGGCCAGAGGCTTTTCCCACAGAAACTTCCAGAGTAGCATTTTTAATCTCTTATCTCACTGGAGAAGCCGCAGCTTGGTCTGTGCCTTATGTAGAAAGAAGGGCTGAAGAATTACATAATTGGTTGGATTATAAAATGGTTTTTGGAAAGATGTTCGATAGAAGGACACATTCTCAAAGTGTTGATAGTGAACTTTTAGAGTTACGTCAGGGAAATCGTGAGTTAATTTCTTATATCACACAGTTCAGAGTTTTAGTGTTAGAAAGTGGTTGGCCAGAGGAAAAAAGAGCTTCTATATTTTATAGAGGGTTACGAGATGAGTTGAAAGACGCTCTATCAAATATTGTAGAGAGACCCACTTCAAGTGAAGACCTGATTAATTTGGTGATGCAATTGGATATGAGATTGAGTGAGAGGAGATTGGAAAAGCGAAGACATTTTTCTGAGAATAGGGTTTGGTTCAGGAGTGAACGTCCCAAAAATGAACAAGTTATTAAGGAGAGTAAGGGTTCGATACGTAATGATTCAGTTAATCCAGTTAGATCTCCATTGACCAAGGAAGAAAAAGACAGAAGGAGAAAAGAAAATTTGTGTTTGTATTGTGGTGATAATACTCACTTTGTAGGGAAATGTCCACGTGCCCCAAAGCGATTTCCTCCATTTCCAGGAAAAGGTCAACAGGTTGCGAATGCTGTTCAGACAGCAGTTCCCTACATCACATTAAACGTATCCTTTTCATGGGAAGGTAAGCCAAGATGTGGTGGACCATGTGTGATTGATTCTGGAGCAACATGACATTTTTTTGATATTGGTTTGGCTGGTAGGCTGGGAATCCCTAGAGTTAAAAAAGGAATACCTGAACAAGTACGAGCAGTTGATGGTTCACCCCTTACCTCTGGATTGATAACTCAAATGACAGCTAAATTGGAAATGAAAATTGAGGAAGAGCATAATGAGGAAATTGAGTTCGAACTAATTGATGCACCACAGTTACAGATTATTTTAGGCATGCCATGGCTATCCTTACATAATCCTCTGATAGATTGGGGAAAAAGAACTGTAGAGTTCAAGTCAGTTTTTTGTAAAGAACAATGTTTGATAATGGAAGAAGGTCAGGGAGAAATTCCTAAATCTATTGGGGTGTGTTTAGCTGCAGGAATGTTAAAGGAACATATTGTGGGGGCAGTGGCTGGAGTTTTACCTGAGTGTTATAGGGAATTTCAGGATGTTTTTGACAAAAAAGAAGCTAATGAATTACCCCCTCATAGGGAATTTGATTGCAAAATTGATCTTGAAGTAGGTGCACCAGTTCCATGTGGAAGAATTTATGCCCTTACTGAGAAAGAGAATGAATTCTTACAAGAATATTTAGAGGAAAATCTTGCTAAAGGCTTTATTAGACACTCGCAATCACCAGCAGCCTCATCATTGTTTTTTGTTCCGAAGAAAGACAAGACCCTGAGAACTTGCATTGACTACAGAGCTCTGAATAAAATAACTATCAAAAATCGCTATCCATTACCTTTAATATCAGTAATGTTAGATAGAATTCAAGGAGCCAAAATTTTCACAAAATTAGATCTACGAGGAGCCTATCACCTGGTTCGTGTTCGTGAAGGAGACGAATGGAAAACTGCATTCAGAACACGTTATGGACTTTTTGAGTATCAAGTTATGCCATTTGGTCTGTGTAACGCACCAGCGGCTTTTCAGTTTTTTATCAATCAAGTTCTTCGCGAATACTTAGATGTGTTTGTAGTGGTGTACATTGACGACATTTTCATTTTTTCCAAAGAAGAAGAAGAACATTTGGAACATGTTAAGAAGGTTTTAGTGAAATTGTGTGAGAACCACCTATTTGCAAAACTAGAAAAAAGTCAGTTTCAGACTAATTGTGTAGAATTCTTAGGCTTTGTTTTATCTCCGGAAGGTCTTCAGATGGATTCAAGTAAAGTAAAAGCAATTAAGGATTGGCCACAACCAAGTTCTGTAAAAGATATTCAATGTTTTATAGGATTTGCAAATTTTTATCGTCGATTTATTCAAAATTTTTCACAGGTAGTTTCTCCCATTACTAAATTGTTGAAAAAAGGAATTATACAATTACTGACAGAGAATTTTTGGCCATCAAGTCTGCATTTGAGGAATGGCGACATTATCTGTTGGGTCCACGTCATCAAGTTACAGTTTTAACAGATCACAGAAATTTGACATTTCTTCGTTCCGCCAAGACCTTAACATCACGACAACTTTGTTGGTCACTGTTATTTGCTGAATTTGATTTCGTAATAACGTTTAAGCCAGGACGCTTGAATGGGAAGGCTGATGCCTTGTCTCGATGCTTTCCAGGAAGTTTGAAGTCTGATGAAAGTGTTCCAGTGTCACTTCTGTCTGAGAAGAATTTTGTGGTGGGTGAAGTGCATAAGGAAATAGATTTTCGAGAACAAATTCATCGTTTATTATCTAAAGAAGAATTGGAAGAATGGGAAGCTGGAGATCCTGTGCGAAGTATTAAGGAAGGTTTGCCTTATGTAGATGCGAAATTGTATCTTCCTTCTGTGGAATTACAAGAAGCATTGAAGAATTGTCACGATTCACCATTGGCTGGTCACCCAGGAGTTAAGAAAACTTTGGAACTTCTTCGAAGAGAATTTTGGTGGGAAAAGATGCGTGAAGACACAGAAAATTATGTTAGGACATGTGAAGTTTGTATTAGAGCAAAATCAGATCATCAAAAGGCTGCTGGATTATTAGTACCTCTGCCAATTCCGCCTCGTCCGTGGCATACGGTATCAATGGACTACATTGTTGAATTACCATCTGATAAGGGATGCTCTACAATTTTGGTGGTAGTGGATGTTTTTTCTAAAGCAGGACATTTTGTTCCCATAAAAGGAGCGGCTACAGCTGTGTCTCTGGCTCAAGCCTTTTTGCAAAATGTAGTGAAACTTCATGGTTTACCATGTCAAGTAATTTCTGATCGAGGCACACAGTTTGTTTCAATTATTTTGGAAGGCGTTTTGTAAGGAATTGGGAATTGAAATTAACTTGACAACTAGTTATCATCCAGAGGGTAATGGTCAAACTGAAAGGGTAAATCAGGAGTTAGAAAAATACATTCGTTGTTATTTGGGTTCTGATCACAGTTGGGTGGAATTGTTATGGTTGGCGGAATTTTGTTATAACAATACTGTAAAAGATTCTACTTCTATGTCTCCATTTTTTTTAAATCAAGGATTTCATCCACGTTTTCTAAGGGGGGTAGTGTTAGAAGAGGTGGAGGTTCCTGATGTAGAGTGCAGATTAAGAACTATGGAACAAAATTTGGAGAAGGCAGTTCGAGCCTTGAAATTAAGCAAATTGAATTACAAGAAATATGCTGATAAGAAACGTAGAGAAGCTCCTAAATATCAAGAAGGAGACAAGGTATGGTTGTCCACTAAAAATTTAGCCTTGAAAGGGAAGAACAAATTTAGTCCCCGTTTTATTGGACAATTTGAAGTTGAAAAGGTATTTTCCCCAGTTACTGTGAAGTTAAGGTTGCCATCTAGTATGAAGATACACACTACATTTCATGTTAAATTGTTAAAGCCATGTGGAAAGGACACTAGATTGGTGGGAGCACCTGGTCCAGTATTTTCTGATGATGATTTTGAATATGAAGTTCAAGCTATTCTGGATTCTAGGATTGTTCGAGGTCATTTGCAATATTTAGTGGACTGGAAAGGGTATGGTCCAGAAGAAAGGTCTTGGGTTAGAAGTGAGGATGTCCATGCTCCTAGATTAACCAATAAATTTCATCGCCTACAGCCTCTTAAACCAGGCCCTGGGACAGGGCTTTACGGGGGGGGTACTGTCAGGTTGCCACATTTTGTACCTCACATTAGTAAGGTTCATTGGAGAATAGGGGGTTTCAGATACATTTCCAGAAAGATAAAGAGGAGTTAGTTGAAGTATTAAGTGAAATCTGTTTTGAGAGTAGTAAATTTCCCTTAACTCACTTGCATTTAGACAGATGAAACAGTCCCAAGCAAAGATGGTGGAACAAAGCCTCTGCAATGATTGGTTGATTGTACTGAAGGCAGCAATGTGCTGTCGTTTAGAATTTTCATGACTGTTCTAAACTGCCATTCATTAAAGTTGTCAACTGGTTAGGTCACGTTATTGATAGCTCCAGTTAATTAAATCTATAGTTACAAGTTTTCAAGTATTTAGTCTCTTGTAGAGGTTAAAATATATTCTTTTAAGCAATGATCCAAGAAAGAAGTTTTAGAACTCGGCATTGAAGACTTTCTTCTAGCACCAGTCTGCTGAACAACTGAATCGTTTAAAAGAAGAACAAGAAACTAAGCTAAGTCTATTTTTGTGAAAAGAAAAAAATAAATTTACAAGACTTTCTTCTTAAGACTTTGTAGACTCTTCTTAAAAAAGAAAAATAATTTAGTTTAAGAAAAGACAATTGTAAATATGCAAATGAATTCAAGTGCGCATCTTTAATTTGTATTAAGAATACATTTTTTTGGAATAAGATTGGCGCGTGAACTAATTTACCAAAATACTAATGCTAACTGTTATTTCCTAACTTTAAACTAATATTTAATGATTAGTAGGTTGCGTTCGCGCTGTTTGTATTTTTCGTTCGCGCAGCTTTCGAGTAAAGGACCTTGCGACGTGACGCTGCGTCGCGGCCATTTTGGATTACTTTTTGGATGCGTCGCGTATTCCTACGGACTTCATTTCTTCGAGACTTTTATTGAATGATAACGCTCGGATTACTAAACATGACAGTTTAGTAATGTTCAAGTGAGCGTCATTCTAATGTAAATATTTTCAAGTTATGAATTCTTGCTGAATCGGATTTACCTGCGGAATAAAAAGAGACATCATATCTGAAGGTATTTTATTTACATATTTAGTGATATAGTTACACAGCTGCGAGTTCTAGTCACAACAGTAAAAGACTATATTTTTGGGTATCTTTATTGTTTATATAACAGCCTGAAGCTTTAGAAAAGAAAAGAAAGAAGATAGACTATTGAAGAGAAGTTATACTGAGCACCAACAATCTTTCCAAGGCGGCCTAAGGGCAAACAAAGTTTAGGCAACAGGTAATTAGAAAAATAATTTCATTAAGAAAGAAATAGTCGGAAAGAAAGAATAATAATATTGATTATGGTTGTATTTTCCTTTTAGGAACTCACTGACTAAAACCCATCCACAGAGGAAAATCTGAAGTACCTTCAGTGGGAGTTCTTGTCTTTTGTTATTTTCTCCATTCCCTTTTCCCCTTGGGTTTGCCTGGCCAATAGTTTTATTGAAGCAGGATTGTTGAGCAGGCAGGCTTTTGGGGTTTGGTGGGCCAGCTTCACTCCTGCAGGATCCCACTACTTCAGTTTATGACAATAGCCCACAAAGAACTATATTGTTATTAATATATCAAAGACTAAGACTATGTGCTTCAGTAAAGGTATCCTAGAGAAAACACCTTTTGTATGGAAACTGCAGAATGCTGCCTCTGAAAGAACAAGGGTATTTATTTACTTCGGTTTCCCAGTGATAATAAAACCTCCACTTATGTACTATGCTGAAATGACAACAGCAAAAAGGGTACATAGCACGAGAGGAGGTAACAATATCCGCAGACCAACACTGGGCCTGAAGCTCACATGCAGGTACAACCCAAATGAAGAAGATCATGTACCATAATGACATTAAGTACACCAGCATTGATGGTGCCCCAAAAAGACACAGAAGTGAATGGATGCCCCGAACTCGACGAAAAAACGGATGATGGAGAGGGTACTGAAGCTGAGCAGGGTGAAGAAGAGAGATGACCTGGAACACAAACCAACCAGAATGAGCTAAAGCGACCTGAGGGGGGGTGATGAAGGTGTGAGAAAACAAGACACCCATCTGTGGGGAGGGGCTTTGAGTTTGTGGTCCAGGATGGTTGGTTGGACCAGCGAGGGGACTGTTGAGGGGGTCTGCAACCCACCCAGTATACCCCTAACATGACAGTGGCACCCACTGAGCAGCCCCACAGACGATACCCAGATGACATCATCAAAGTAACCATGAAACGGCGACATGGCTGAACTCACCCGCAGAGACAGGTGCAAAACAAACAGGCATGAACTGCTTGCTGACACCAAAAACGCAATTACCATGAACAGCCATGAAAGCAAAATGGAAGCCACAGCTGCATTGAAAGTAATTGGAAAGGCTTACAACACAGGCCTGACACACTGATTTTCCTGAGAAATGTGAAAGGGTCTGGCAGCATTTCCAGGCCTGCCAAGGACCCTGGGAGGGAGTTTGAGTAAGCAGAAAAGATACAGCAACTACAAGGACAGAAGACCAAAATCCCTCATAAATGCAAGCAGAGAAACTCACTGGGCCTCATTACAACCATGGCGGTCTGGGAACTACGGTACCGGTAAGCATGCCGGTACTGTAGTTCCCGGACCGCCATACTACGTGCTCTGCTCGCGGTTGCCGTTTCACCCGCCAGGTTTTTCCTGGCGGGTGTAACGGCACCCGCAAGCAGAGCACATCGGATGCACCAGCACAGCTCTGAATGTGCCGGTGCATCTGACGTCCCCATCCCCATTCAGCCCTATGGGGAAGAATGGGGATCGGGACGCCCTTGATTCCGGCACCCGCAAATGGGCAATTACTGGGTCCGCCAAGCTCGGCGTGACCCGGTTCTTGCCCATTTGCGGGTGCTGGAAAAAATGCAACTCCAGCAGCAGCCGTGCCGTTTTTCAATGGAACGGCTACCGCCAGAGTTGTAATGAGGCCCACTTTCACGGTCCCCGAAAACGTGACCTGGAGCTGGGGAACAAGGCCCATTCTGGCAGATAATGTTGTTCCCATCAAACTGAAGACAGAAGATGGAGAAAAATGTCTTTGCTCTGGGCTTCAGAAGTTGGAAGTGGCAACATTGATGGGGGCTGGCGGTGCTCTGAGATCACCATCCCCACAAATAATTTTTTGCTCACATGCGGATATATTTCTAAACTGACAAGGCTTGCACTGAACTCCTGGGGGTGGTGCCAGGAACAGCTACCAGATCTGGCCAGACCAATCCGATTATTTGTCCCCTATAGACTGTAATTATGCCGATACTGTTCACCCAATCCAAATCTCGCTTAGAGCCCAGGAATGTAACTTTTGGTTGTGATGTCAGACCTGTTTAAAACTCACTGCCCGCCTGTAAAGAGCTAGGGGTGCATTTGGTGCTGTAGAATCCGTGTGCGTATCCCTGCTTGGACTAATAAGGCAGCAATTTGTCACATTTCTGGACTCCTCTGTTTTATGGGCATGAGGTGATTTCCCTCGAGCCAAACTCTTTTTTTTAATTACTCTCAAACTCAGAGTGCCATGTTGTAAGAGAATGCTTGACAAAGATTCTACTGTATTGTTCATTACGCTGAGGATCAATCTATGTGCTCCCACCTGATCGAGGATGTTATCATAAAGCTCGTTGAAGGTGCTGAGCACAGCATTCAAGGCAGAAATAGTGGGAGATTTTAATCTTATTCGTTCATCAACCGTAGCGTGATGAAGGGGACATGTGTTTAGTTTGTAGCTGTCTCCTTTTCTTTAATTAGATACAAAGACAATAATTTGATTAATGCCGGGATGAGAAATGCCATCAATGGGAGATACTGGAATTTCCATCAAATTATCGAAGACCTTTTGCTGATCATGTATCTCATTGACCAAGGCGATGTCCAATACTTCCTCTGCTATTTGAATCATACTCTGGTCATTAACGTGCAATCGGTTCGTGAGCACTAGAGAGTTTGATTGGACACACCTCTTTGCGGGTCCCCTTTCAGCGAAAAAAGGCTGTTATTTTGTATCCTGCAATGATGGTCATGTAGGAGGCTGCCATCAAAGAATCAATCTCTGGTCTAGGGAAAGAAATCAATCAAAGAATCAATCTCTGGTCTAGGGAATTTAGCTGTTAGTTAAACTAGCGGCTCCATACCAATGTTATCTTAAAACTCCCCCAAATTAGTGTGGAGTTCTGATATTAAAACCTACTCAGTTATGCCTCCCCCAAATGTAACAACTTGTTCTGAAGTTTAATACCGGCCGACACATTTCCAGTTAGAGCGGCTGAAATCATAAAAGAGCCATTAAAATAGGAAGGTAAGGCTCCCTGACTGTCTAGGAAATAGATTGAGCGACTAGCCATGATCTGTTTATATTCCGCCCCAATCTCTCTAAAGGTCTACTGGAGCTGGATGTTATATTAAGTGAATTTAGAGCCTTGATTACTGCAGGGATAGCCAGTCAGGGCGCTACGGTTATACAACATCAAGTCTTCACTGTCAAGTGTTCAGCCTCCAACCTCCCAACTGCCAAACGGTGTACGGCACTTTATACAACATCAAGTCTTCACTGTCAAGTGTTCAGCCTCCAACCTCCCAACTGCCAAACGGTGTACGGCACTTTCTCCACAATCCCTTGAGGAATGGTGTAATCAGCCGAGCGCCCTGACTGGCTAACCCTGCAGTAATCAAGGCTTCAGTCTGCTCCAGTGAGAAACAACTCTTAACTAACTGCAAAACAGTGCCCGGGGCGGCACCTTCTCCACACTTATAAGTTGTTATTTCTATAATGCCATATCACCATACTCCGATGTAACGCCAGACAGAATAAAAAAGGGCAATAGAGGCAGCAGGACTGTGAAACAAAGAATAACACCTACTTCGCTGGCACACCGACCGAAGATTTCTTTTCACCTTGTCACTGCTCAACCACCAAACTGCGTTTACACTTTCAAAGACACTTGCTGAAAGCACGTGCCCAAAAGCGCGGTGCTGGGGTTTTTGAATCCTTATCCGTCTCGGGCTGGATGGTGTAGCAGCCCAGCCCCAAGCAACGCTGTGCAGAGTCTCGGGTGAGTTGGTCAGCCAATTTCAGGTGAGTAGATTAGAGTCCTGTGTCCCCAACACAGCAAACCCCACGCCAAACTACATTTACACTTACAAAAGCACTAGCTGAAAGCGCACCAGGCCAGCATACTATCAGAAACCGCATTTATGTCTCTCAAGCACTTGTGTGACAAAAATCCCATGTACTACAAGAGAGAGTTGACATGAATGTGAGTGATCACACAAAGCTAAAAAGTACATCAGAATGTTTCTACCAACAGTCCCAACAAATGGAAACATACTGTGGTTTAAAAAACAGTCAAATAAGACACAGGGAGCTGCTTAATGCTTACAATTAACCCATTACCTACGGGGCTGGGGCTGCACAGACAGAAATTGCTGTTCTAAATTACCTTAATGTGACAAAGAATTGGATAACAGGATGAGATAGTTGCAATTAACCCATTGCCTTTTCTACATCTTGTTAAATAACTTTTATGTGATTTTTTTTTTTAATGCAGAGAGCATATCCCTCCACAAGTGCCAGTGTCACGTTGATGTTTCCATGGTTATGGGAGGCGGGTGGTTGGGGTAATGGGGAAGTTATGCGGGAGAACGGGATGTGACGGGTGGAGGGAGGTGGGGCGGGGCATAATATGCTGAAGTTGAATAAAGTGAAACGCGAAGTGCATCGCTCCATGTCCGTGCATTTTGTGGAGCGCCACTCACAGTCCCAGAGGCCTACCCCACGCTCGGACACTGGAGACGTGGCAGGCGGCCTTCTGCAGGGCACACAGCGGGCTGAGGCGTCGACGGAGGCGGGTGCCGGGAGGCACAACAACCCAACATCAACGTTGGAGCGGTGAGGAGGATTCCACTCGTGATAGGTGCCGGAGCGCCAAGCAGAAGCACTGAGCCCGTCCCGGAGGGGGCGAAGAAATCGGCCCGGGCCAGAGCGGTGATCAACGCTACACGAGCGTTCTATTCCCGGGCTGCGGCTGTGCATCCTCATAGTTGTAGTGGATCTAAAGTGTCAGCTGGAGCCCCGAGCAGAGGGCAGGAGCTAGCAGCACGGTAGGCCAGAGGAGAGCAGGCCTGACACAGGGGAGACGCCCAACGGAGGGTGCTCGTGCCTATCAGAGGCGGCCCTCCTGGTATGCTGGAAGTGCAGAGGTGCACTTAGATACTCACAGCATACCCATTGATGCTCCCAAGAATAGGAGGCCCTGTAGCTGATGGTGCTCGTGCCTAGGATAGGCGGCCATCTCCCAGAGCAAGGGTACAGGAATCAGGGACAAACAGCACCCTAAATCCTCACTAGAACGTTGAGGAGGAGACCCAAGAGGACAAGATGTCTGGTCAGGAGAATGATCAAGGAGCGTGAGCCCAAGGCCAGGGACAACCAGGACAGAGCCCCCAGGTTTGTGGACTAGGTCCCCTACAGGCTACCGGACACGCTGGTGGCCCAGATGCCAGGGGCATTTGACGTAACTGACACCAGCAACATGGGTCCCAGATGGACCAAGTGGATCAGAGACTTTGACCTATACATGGGGGCCACAAGGCCCATAGAAGACACTCGCCAAATATGCCTTCTGAAGTTGGCTCCGCCAAACGCGACATCATCGACGAGATGCCCCCTGACTCCATCGACTCCATTCAGGACCTGAAGGACGCACTGGCTGCATATTTCACTCCCCACACCAATGTGGACTATGAGAGGCACCTCTTCAACAGCACCAAGCAAATTAAAGGGGAGACCATGGACGCCAATGTCATGCAGCTCCGCACAAAAATGAAACATTGTGATTTCGCCAACTACTCCAACACCGAAGCCTTAAGGTCCCAAATCATTGCAGGGTGTGAGTCTCAGACATTTAGGAGGAAGTTGCTCCAGAAGCAACGCACCCTGGTTGAGATACTCGCGCTGGCCCGAGCCGAGAGGGCCATAGACTCACAGGTTGAGAGCTTCAACAATCCTACACTGGGAAAAAGCATTTACCGGCTGCAGCCAGAGAGAAGGTCGGAGGAACTCTTTTGCTACAAATGTGGGTTTGAATACCCACATGAAGGGGTTTGCCCTGCGATCGGTCAGTGCTGTGCCACATGTGGCGAAGAGGGTCACTTCAAATCTGTGTGCAGACTCTTCAGAGACAGAGGAAGAGATCATGCCAGAGAGACGCCACCCAGACCTAAAGCAAAACTCAACCCCTCTTCAGGGAGCCACGCTGGTACCTCATCCCAGGGATCATCAAGTCAGGCGCCCTTAGATTCCAGAGAACGAGAGTCAGGAGAGGACAGGCAAAGAAGGGAGAGGAGAGACAGAAGGAGATACGTAATGCACGCAAGACCCGAGAGGAGATCAAGGCGCCATGTACGCTACCTAGTGGCGCAATCACCATCCGACTCAGACCCCAGCTCGTCGAGAAGCGACCAAAAGAAGAAGGCATACGTGTATCTCTTTGGAAATCCCACAGCCATAGCGCGCAGTCCTGCCTTGATCATCAAACTGAATGAACAGCCTACAGAATTCCTCATCGACACAGGCGCCACGGTAAATGTCGTCAGTGAAACCGTCTTTAAGGAACTGCCTGCAAAACCAAAACTGAGCCCTGCCACTGTGAACATATACGCCTATGGTGCCAAGACACCCCTCAAGTGCCTAGGACAGTTTGGTGGTACTCGGCGATACAAGGGACATGAGAGGAAAATACCCATTCACGTCTTGGCAACTGAAACGGACAGAGGATGTGTCTTAAGCTTCAAAGCAGCGGCTGACATGGGACTCATCCACATCTTATACAACATGGTCCACAAGTACATTGACCTGGTGGAAATGATCAATAACCTCTACCCACGCATATTCAGGGGCATTGGGAAGCTAAAGAACAGATCCATAAAGCTACACCGAGGGATCCCTGTCAATATCCCAAAAAAAGTGGAGGACGAGCTGCACAAGCTGCTTGAGCAGGACATCATCGATCCGGCCACCGACCCTAACACCTGGGTGTCCCCGATAGTGCTGGTTCCCAAAAAGGGATCAGAAGCAATCAGGCTCTGCGTGGACATGAGGCGCCCCAACCAAGCCACACAGAGGGAGAGACACTTGGTCCCACGCATCACAGACATGATCCATCTCCTGAACAGGGCCAAAGTGTTCTCCAAACTGGACCTACAGAAAGGCTATCATTAACTCGTGTTGAGCCCCGAAAATACGAACATCACCATGTTCATCACGCACCGGGGCCTCTTCCGCTACAAGAGGCTAAGTTTTGGTGTATCCTCGGCTGCAGAAATATTTCAGGCCGAGGTGCACAATGTCATCAAGTACATACCAAACTGCCTCAACTATAGCGACAACATCCTGGTCTTCGGCATGGACGTCAACAAGCATGATGAGGCACTAATGAAAGTGTGCAAAGCACTGGAAGCAGCAAACCTCACTCTAAATAGGGACAAGTGTGAATTCCGAAAAAGCACATTGAGATTCTTCAGGCACATCTTTTCGGAGTCGGGCATGACACCGGATCCCGGCAAAGTGGTGGCACTGAATGACACTGCGCCCCCAGCCAACGTCTCAGAGCAGCGCTCTTTTCTGGGGCTCATCAGCTACTGCACGCACTACATCAAGGACTTTGCGACCGTAAGCGAGCCACTAAGACTGCTAACCAGACAAGACCCTACCTTCCACTGGATGGATGAGTGCCAAAAGGCATTCGAAGTCATCAGGGAAAGAGTTGCCAAGGCCGAGAGTATGTCATATTATGACCCCAGCCGCCAAAAAGAACTAATGTAGATGCCAGCCCGGTAGGCCTAGGGGCCATACTGGCTCAAATGGACCCGAGTGACCCTTCGCAAACGCATGTCGTCGCATATGCCATAGTCAGCAAACAAAAGACAGATTGACTACCCCTCTCTATACAGTCCCTTCTGCACGACAGGTTAAATGATCTGGATCTACTTTGTCATTGGGTAAAAAAACTGCCTAGATCAATTTTGGCACTTCTGTATATCACACAGCTTTGATTATAAAACAATTTCCTTTATTTATTCATCATAAAAGCATTATAAAAAACATATAAAACAAATGATCTTAATCATCATTCACCACTTGAATACAACATTGCCAGCCGGAGTCGCTCTACCACAGAACAGGCCTACTCTCAGGCAGAAAAGGAGGGCCTCGCCGTAGTATGGGCGTGTGAGCACTTCTATCTCTTCCTGTACGGCAAACCATTTTGAGTCATCTCAGATCATCAGGCACTACTGTTCCTGTATGGGAATCCCCCGGTGAAAATGCCACCTCGAATAGCCTGATGGGGGCTACAGCTGCGAGACTATGCCTTCGAGCTCGTGCATCGGCCGGGAAAAGGGGATAACCCAGCAGACTTTCTGTCCAGAAGACCCCGTGAGGGGTGCACGCCGGAACCCTCAGTAGTCGAAATGGTAGCCCGGGAGACAGAAAATGACCCGGCCTGTCAAACCGTCTGCGAGGGTCTTGAATCGGGCATGTGGAGAAGGCCCAAAGAGAGGGGAAGAGCAGCCGGGGACCCAGTACACACCGAGGTGGAACGGCTGGTGCAGGTGAAAGACCAATTGGCGTTATCCGATGAACGCCTGCTCATAAAGGACTGCATGCTGTTAATTCTGCCATCCTTACGAGTGAAAATCATTGAGCTTGCCCATGAGAATCACTGAGCGATGGTGTCGACCAAGCGCATGCTACGCCAGAAGGTCTGCTTTCCCAATATGGATTCCATGGTGGAAGAAACCTTGAAGTCATGTCCCACATGTAGCCTCATAACGCTGAACCGACACCCAGAACCCTTGAAGATGTTGGAGCTTCCACAAGGAATATGGGAAGCGGTGGCTGCCGACTTCTACGGGCCCATCGAAGGAGGGATATACGTGCTGGCGGTAATGGATGAGTACTCCCGTTATCCGGAGGCTCAACTCATATCCTCGACAGCCGCTCATCACGTCATCCCCGCCCTTGACCACATGTTCTCTGCCTATAGTATCCCAAGTGTGCTCAAGACAGACAATGGGCCCCGTTCAACGGGCACCAGTTCACACAATTTGCGAACTACCTGGGATTTCATCACCAGAAAATAACCCCTTTGTGGCCTCAGGCCAATGGGATGATAGAGCAATTTATGGCTAACCTGAAAAGGGTGCTCTAGATAGCCAAACTCACGGGGCAGCCCTATGAACAGGTACTGAACCAGTTGATGAGAGACTATCGGGGCACTCCCCACAGTACCATTGGGAGAACCCCCGCTGAAGTCATGTTCGGAAGAGACACTCAGACAAGACTCCCACAGGCCAAGCCAAGGGAGCAGACATCGACAAAGACATGAGAGAACGAGATGAAGCCGCCAAGGAATGCATGAAGGAGTATGCAGATAGGCGGAGTGGGGCGCGGGTACTGCATATCGAGGTGGGATATGTTGTTGCAGTGAAGCAACCACAGACTCACAAGCACACCTCTACCTTCCATGAGGAACCGTTGCTGGTCATGCAGAAGAAGGGATCCATGATTACAGCACAGGGCCCGGGAGGCCCCGTCACTCGAAACTCGTCGCATTTCAAGGGAATCTCCTTGCTGTGAATGTGCCGACTGAGTGGGCGTGTGGTTATTCCCATTGATTATGCCTCGGACGATCCTTATCAGGGGGATCACAGGGACACGGATGACTCGCCGAGTGCATGGTCAGTGGAAGTCCGCCAGAACTTGCTAGTTCACGCCCCCAGCAAGCTCGGAACAAACCACGCCGCTGGACTGAAGACCCACATCAGATGCTCACCTTTTGTGAATGCCCTGGTGACTGTTTAAAAAAGGGGGAGATGTCACGTTGACGTTTCCATGGTTATGGGAGGCGGGTGGTTGGGGTAAGGGGAAGTGACGTGGGAGAACGGGATGTGACGGGTTGAGGGAGGTGGGGCGGGGCAGAATATGTTGAAGTTGAATAAAGGGATGTGAAGTGCATCGCTCCGTGTCCGTGCATTTTGTGGTGCACCACTCGCAGTCCCTGAGGCCTACCCCGCACCCGGACAGCCAGAACAAAGTTTCAGCCCCAACAATATTTTGATTTCTTATTGCTGGTTAGCGCCACCTGTATGGTCAAAAGTAAACATATATTGTTGTGCCAACAGTGAATGTAGTCAGACATACCATGAAAAGTAATATGTGGAATTTTCCACACACATACAAGTAAAGTCTAACCTTTGAGAAATGTAATAGTGCTTATTGCGTTAACTAACTGGTACACGCTCAATCTATATTTCAAGCAAAGAAGGGTGCATGCAAAAACATTTTGCGTTTTAAAACACATGTAGAGGCGGCTTTTGCTTTGGTTCGCAACAGATTCGTCGTTTAGCGTTGGTAAAAGAGCGCCCCCTACCTTCACTCATCTTGTACACGCACCGCCCAAACAAGCAGTCAGCCCTGCGAGGTGAGGAGAAAGGAGGCGGACCCGGGAATCTGCCAGGGATTGGCTCCCAACCGACGCCGGCGCCAACGCTTCTTAGATTGGCTGATTCGAACGTCAGCAGACGCAACCGACGTCATTTCGAATGCTGAGTGACGTCATGGGCGGCGGGACAGAACTTTGAACGCTGCGTCATGCGTGTGTGTGGCAGTTTCACCGGTTTCTCTCAGAGCGGAGGCAGGATGACGACCGTCCGTCACAACAACGTGTGGGCTGTTCAAACTGCGACTTTCGGGCAAATTGTGCTAATTATTAAACAAGTTAAGCATAAAGTGCGCTTTCATGAAAGAAACTGAAAAGGTATTCCGCATTTGGCCGAACTAGTACTTTATTTGAAGTGAACGTTCACCCGCGTGAAAGAGGACAGCCGGCTGTCCCTATTTATTTTCACAGGTCGAATAGCAGGTGCGTGGCCGCGCGGTAAACGGGCCTGGGGGGAAGGTTGTGAGGCAAAGAGCAGTGGGTGGTGCTGGTTGCAGTTGCTGCTGTCGTGTGTGTAGGCCAGTGCCTGGCCTACCTGCTCCTGTCGCAAGAGTTGTGCTGCTTGGGGCTCTTTGAAACATTAACTACAGTCTCCGAACCGCAGAGAGAGAGCAGCGTTGTAACGGAGGCGCAGGAGACTTTGCTGCTGCTGCTTTCATGCCCACCATGTCCTCCGAATATGCGCTTTTGCTGGAGAATGCTGAGCAGGCGGTGCTGGTGTGTGCGAATGGAGAAAAGTTTTTGACGAAAGAAAGCATGCAAAATCTTCCTGTTCTGGAAAAAGTTAGCGTGGTGGTTGGAAAGTAAGTTTTCGTTGTTAGTTTTTCTTGCTGTCTTTTTAAAAATGATTTTGTAGACAGACGTGTTCAGGGTCGTAAACGCATTGCCCTTTAAGCCATGCATGCCCCGTTAAGTGTTGATTCGTTCCTGTTCCTTTTTCTTTGCATCCTGGGACCTGTAGTTTTGGATTAAATGTTTCCTGTAAAAATCCAGCACTGTGAGTATTTGCCATTTGACAAGGGTTTTAAAGTTCTGTCTTTTTAAATATGTATTAAGTAATAAAATGATATGGGTAACGCCTGTAGTGTCCTGGACACAGGGCCCAGAGACACCTTTTGCTGGGGCACCCAACAGACATATCCAGATGCAGGGATCACCCTGCGTGATCGTGAGCACACAATCGGATCATGGTGTGGGGGCACCCAGACCAACACAGACAGAGTTGCCTGGCCGGGGCTCCAGGAACAATTCATGCAGAGTCTGCTTACACGTCAATGGACAGGGACAGTGTTGCCCAGCAGGGGCACGGTCATTGGAGGTCCCTTCAGGCAGGCCCTCCGATTGTTACGCAGTGCCAGCATTGCGCAACAGAAAGAGCCCCACTGCAGTCATGAGTCAGTTGGTGTTGACTGACGTGCCAGAAACAGCTCAACCCTTTTATTCTGTAAGTCACATAGTCACAGCCATGTGACATTAGCACAAGCCCTAGGAGGGACTTGTTCTCTAAGAGGGGTGGCACACCACAACACAATCTCTCAAAGGTTAATCTGCTGATCCGATTCCCCATTTATAAGTTCCATGTCGAAGGTATAGTGTGTAACTTTGTCCTGCTTCATCAGTATCCTAATTTGCAACACAAACTCTCCCAGTGGCATTGAGCACGTTGAGGTCACAGCTGCAGTGACAGTCAAGTCGCTGCAGTGTTGGAGCTACATTTAGATATGCACCCATCTACCAAAACTATGATGATAATCAGTGGCCATGGCAGGATAAACTAAGAATAAAGCTATGCATGGGTGGAAGTATGGTGCATGGCACTACTTATTCCACCCATATACAATTTGATATCGCACACACATGCTGGGATTGCCAACTGAAAGGACAGGATCTCTGTGTGGGCAGATACCCTCTGCCAGGGACAGCCGCACATCGAGCCTCTGCCTTGGTTCGAGGCATCAAAAGAACACTCATTCAAAGGGAGTAGCCTCACACCTGGGTGCTTTGATTCTGTTGAGCAGGGAAGTGTAGTCGGAGATCTGTACATTTTTGGGAGGATTCTGACATCTTGATTCTCAGTGTCTCCTCCTCTTTCATTTCCCCTCCACTTGCTTTAGCCCAAAGCACTTTGGGTGTGATGTCCGCAGGGTAACATCTACTCATTTCGATAGCACAGATTGGACGCCTAAAGCAAGTTACCTTTAGTCCAATCACGTATAGGCTTTTACCTTTTATAAGAAGGGCTCTCTTATCACTTGAATCATCATTTGGACTCCAATACTGAAAGAAGATTTAGTTGGACCCTGCTGGTCAGCAGTCCTTTCCAGAGTTCTCCATTTGTGAGGTGAATGGGGGTGTTCCAAGGCATGGGGGATCTCTGTCATCCCCAGGGACCATTGGAGGGGACTTCTGCTGCTGGAGCAAGAATGCATCTCTGCCAGCTGCCCTGTTGCCTGGAACCTCACTGTGTTGCAGGACTCCTGAAGCTGTGTGCCAGCCTCCCCTGTGTTTAGGAGCCAGAGAAAGGACTAATCTTGGCCCTGGAGTGGGACTTGCAGTACCTGGAAGCCAGAACAGCAGAGACCCCTGTTATCGTCTGTAAAGACTGGAGGGGGCGGGGGGGTCTGTACTCCTGCTCTCTATATGGTAGAGGAGAGGCACAGAGGACCCCAGTCAAGATTCTCTATTGTTGGTAGCAATGGACGAGCAATCTGGGCCTACCTTCTCGGGAGGCGATGCAGGCTGGTTAAGCCCCCACAAAGGAATGTCCACACACTGTATTAGTTAAAACACAGTCTTTATATAATTAAGGTTCAAGGTTATATACACAATTACAATAACTCACTTTGTGCTCAGTAAATCTACAATGCCAATATATATACAGTTCTAAGTAGTACCACAATTATCAGATTTCATTAAAGTGCATCAACTGTACTCTGGTTAAATGTAACACAAATCACTTAATAAAGGTAACCAACAATAGATATAGGAGGAAAGCAGTTGGTTAGAACAATTGGCAGAATACTGGCCCCGTTACCTAGATACAGTTTGTGTGGAGATCCCCCCCAACCTGTAAAGTAAAGATATATCACAAGCCCAGTCCATATATTGTCCTATATTTCCTTCTATAATGTTTCTGCCACCGCAACGTACCTGGAATGGCACAGTTCGATCACAAGTAGTCGACGGATCCTTCTTGAGCGGCTCCCTTTAAAGCAGGAGCCACTGATCGTCGAGATCCCTCGAAGAAAGTGAACTCTGCGTCGAGGCGGTAGCTTCGGTCCCAGCAGTGCTTGTTGCAGATGATTCGATAACGTCCTGCAAGGCTTGATGTCGCTAGTTCAGGACCGCAAACGAGATTGTGAAGAACTGTGGCCCAGCAAAGGCGTCGAGTCATCCGGCATCTCTGCGGTCTTTGGGTGGCGGGAAACCCACTGGCGAATGCTCCTTGTCGCGTGTTGACGGCCTGGCCTTCTCTGGCGCGTTAAGGCAGTCGGTGGTGCGGACAAGCGCGTCCGTGAATCAAAAGTCTTAGGCAAAGGAGCGTTGCGGCTCCGGCTGTCGGTTGCATGGCGTCAATCAGCCCCCACCTCTGGGCAACATGGCTTGGACGGGCCTCCAGCGGTTATGCAAACCTGCGAACCCTGGTCGACGACAGTAGACGGAATGTCTGGTGCTTATCTTCGTTCTCCTCGGCGGTCCCCGTGTCCGGTCGGCAGCTTTTCGAGGGTCTGACTTCCAGGGAGCTTCGGCAAAGGTTAGCGGTGCTCGATGGACCCTCGGAGCACAGGAAGAGGGCGCCTAACCAGGTCCTCTCTTGGATTAGTCTGGACAGCTTTCGGCGAAGGGAGACAGCAGTCAACCTTCTTCTTCGGGCTCAACTTCGAGATTCAGCTTCAGTTCCATGTTAATTTCTACTCGAGCTTCTGAACGATTTCTAGCACTGAGAGGCCCCCAGATATACTGATCTTTCATTCTGCTGACTCCGGCAACCAATCACTCGGAAGGGCATTCAGCGCATTCAGCAGTCAGCCAATCAGTCATACATAGCATTCAGGCCATACTCATCCCTCTCGGACACTCACAACAAGGAATGGGTATTGGGACAAGTACCCAGCCATTCAACACTACACACTGCATTCATACCAGTTTCGGGCAGGGCTGTCTGTCATTGTGTCAAACACAGAAACCAGACATCCACAACAAGAAGTGCATATTGGTAACCCACTCGATTCACCCAGGTCCCACCCAAAGGGTGTACCCACAACACACAGTCACTGGGAAGGCTCCAGCCAGTCTGGCCTAGGCTTCACAACAACACCATATATGGAACTTCCACCCATCAGCCAGTCAGGGGGAAGGGACGGAGCCAGGGCTTCCCAGGACTTTGGGAAAACAAGGCAACCAGCAAAAGAAAGCAAGAGGCCACAGTGGCCATCTTGTTTCCTATCAGGCATCAACTGATTCCAATGGCAGGGCCTGGGTATCCCAAAATGGAGGATACTCGGAGCACCTGTCAAATTCAGCATGGAGCTGCCACCAGCCCGTACCCTGCTTTGTTGGCCACACACAGGTGTCCAAAAACATACACTAGGGGTACAGGGTTGTACCCCCCCACCCATGGGTGCCATAGGGCTATCCCATGGGTCTGTACACCAAACCAAAAACAGGAAGAGCTGCACTGCCCACATGGACTCCTGGGCAGAAAACAATACAGAACACAAATGAAATAGGACTACAGGACAAGGACAGGGAGGCCCTGTCCCTCCAATGCATTTCCAGCATCACCGTCTCCCCTCGCAGACTGAGGTTAGGTTGCATAATCTCCCATGAGATAGACACCCTCATCCAGACGGTCCACATACGTTTTTGGAAAGGCCACCTGCATTATCATGACTCTTCCCTAATCTATGCTCTGGTGAAGTCTAGCCCTTGCAGGCTAATGGACCACCTGAGCAGTTTCAGGTTCTCACCCTTCATCTGCATAAACCACTTCAGGGGCTTATGATCTGTTTGGACCTTGAAGGTAGTCCCTGTAAGGTAGGGCCTAAAACACATAAGGCTCCAAACTATGCTGAAACATTCCTTTTCAACAGTAGCCCACCTAAGTTCTCTACCCTTGAGTTGTCTACTGATGAATATGATCGGATGTTCCCTCCCTTTTTCATCGAACTGGGACAAGACTGCTCCAATTCCGGTGTCGCAGGCATCCGTCTGGACGATGAAGGGTTTGTTGTAGTCAGGCGCACACAACACAGGTGCCTTACACAGACTTTCTTTCAAGCCACCAAAGGCCCTCTGACAGACTTCAGTCCAATTAACCTTCCTGGGCTGTTTAGGTGAAGTCAGAGTAGTCATTGGTGCAGCTATAGTTCCATAGTCCGCCATGAAATTGCGATAATACCTTGTGAGGCCCAAAAAGGCTCTCACATGGGTGGGAGTCTCCCAGTCATGTACATCCTGTACTTTACTGGGGAGAGGTTGGATTTGACCCCCTCCTACCTCGTGACCAGGATACGTGACTTTCCCCTGAGCTATCTGGCACTTGGTGGCCTTGATAGTGAGGTTAGCCCTTTTCAAGGCCTGCAACACCTTATCCAGATGTGTCAAATGCTCTTCCCAGGTGGAACTGTAGACGGCAATGTCGTCTAGGTAGGCCACACTGAAGGCCCCCAGCCCACTGAGCACATGTTGACCAGTCTCTGGGAGGTGGCAGGGACATTCTTCAACCCAAAAGGCATGACCCTAAACTGGTGTTGAGAACGCCGTCTTTTCCTTGGCATGGTCCGTCAGAGCTATTTGCCAATAGCCCGAGGTAAGGTCACAGGTGCTCACACATTTGGCAGCACCTATGGTGTCCACGAGCTCATCAGCCCAGGGCAATGGGTGTGCGTCAGTCTTGGTAACGGCATTGACTCCTCAGTAGTCCACACAGCACCTCCAATCCTTGGTACCTGCCTGGGAACTTGCCTTGGGGACAAGGACCATGGGACTGGACCAGGACCTGGTTGAGGGTTCAATAACACCCAGATCCGACATCTTGGCGACCTCAGCCTGGATGTGGTTCTTAACGGTATCTGACATACGGTAGCACCTGCTTTTGACAGGCATACTGTCACCAGTGTCCCTTTCGGGCCTACACCATGGTGTAACGCCTGGTGTCAGTGAAAACAGCGAGGCATACTGCCGGAGCAAAGCCCTGCAGGCCCTCTGCTGCTCTGTCGTCAGATCTGGATAGAGATGCACTCCCTCCACTGAGCCATCCTGAGGGTTGCTGTGCAGCAAATCGGGAACGGGCTCTCATCCTCGTCTTGCTCTGAAGCTAGCAAGAGACATGAGACTTCTGCTCGCCTGTGGAAAGACTTGAGCCTGTTAACATGGAATACCTGAGGGGTTTCCTGTCCCGGAGTCCAATCCACTTGCGAGGCTTTAAGGTCATGCCCGTATTTATTTAGTTCCTGGCTGGCCTTGAGATTCGCTGTCGCCTGACCCATCATCTGTGTCATCCTCCGTCTGAGGCCTAACACATAGTCCAGTCAATATATAAATGAGACAGAGCTCAAAACACAGGTTGCAAAACAAGTAGGGTCCACAATAAAACTGGATCCTAATTGTCAATATATACACTTTTAATCAGTACATTTAAAAAAAATATTAAATCACTAAATTATTAGTATTCATAACAATCTATATAAATTATAAAAATCTATCTACATCATCACATAAAACCTATGACTTCGTCAACTACAATCAATGGTGAGTTCACAAAGGATTATGGATACATTCAACACAAGTCTGGCAATGTATCAGTTTCTTATTATTATCAGATAAAACAAATGATCTCCCTCTATATATCCAGGAAGGTTTCTCGACATGTTTCTGTTCTTGGGGAATCACTCGGAAAACATTCATCAGGAGGGTTGTAAAAGTCAGGAAAATCCCAATAAAGCAATCGTGTCCTTCGTAAGGGAAAGGGTGTGCTGTAAGCGTGCAACCTTCCGTGGCGCTCGTGGGGTCTCACAACATTAGTAGATCAGGTTGTGGTTGGCTGGTAATTGGCTCCTAACCTGTAATTGTATGACGACGGGTCCTTTCTGACTCAATGGACAGATAAGGCAACCATCCCGGAACAGTGACGCCACTAGGTAGAGTGCCGCTATATAGGTGGTCGTTGTGCATCAATCAGGGTCTTAATATGCAGAGGGGCACACAGCCACGCATCCAAAATGGGTAAAGAATCGGCTTGGCAAGTGATCCGCATTAATTCAAAACCGACATTTTTCACTGTTCAGGATGAATGTAATGAGTCCGTGTCTAAGATCAGTCCATCGGGCGTATGGCAAAGACGCTAACTGCTGAGTCAAGGCGGGCGGGCTGGTCCCGAACAGTGAAAAATGTCGGTTTTGAATTAATGCGGGTCACTTGCCAAGCCGGTTCTTTATCCATTTTGGATGCATAGCCGTGTGCCCCTCAGCATATTAAGACCCTGATTGATGCATGACGACCACCTATAGCGGCACTCTACCTAGAGGCGTCACTGCTCCGGGGTGGTTGCCTTATCTGTCCATTGAGTCAGCAAGGACCAGTCAACATAGAGTTACAGGTTAGGAGCTACTTACCAGCCAACCACAACCTGATCTACTAAAGTTGTGAGCCCCCACGAGCGCCACGGAAGGTTGCACTCTTGCAGCACACCCTTCCCCTCACGTAGGACACAATTGTTTTATTAGGATTTTCGTGACTTTTAAAACCCTCCTGATGAATGTTCTCTGAGTGATTCCCCAAGAACAGAAACATGTCGAGACACCTTCCTGGATATATACAGGGCGATCATTTGTTTTATCTGACAATAATAAGAAACTGATACATTGCCAGACTTGCATTGATGTATCCATAATCCTTTGCGAACTCACCATTGATTGTAATTGACGAAGTTGTATGTTTTATGTGATGATTTAGATACATTATTGTTATGAATGCTACTAATTGAGTGATTTCATATTTTTTTTAATGTACTGATTAAAAGTGTATATATTGACTCTGTTAGGATCCAGTTTTATTGTGGACCCTACTTGTTGTGCAACCTGTTTTGAGCTCTGTCTCATTTATATATTGACTGCTCTCTCCCCCTCCCGGGTATAGACAGAGTAGACCCTGCCTCCACCTTTGGGTGGTCCATTGTCTACCGGGATTCCTTTTTACTAGTGTCTAACACATAGTCCCCCACCTGCTTGGCGGGACCTGGAGGGGTGGCCTCCAAACCTTCTTTGATCAAGGCAAGGGGCCCCCTCACCGGATGTCCAAACAGTAACTCAAAGGGGCTGAAAGCAATACCCTCTTGAGGTACCACTCTGTAAGTGAACAGCAGGCGATCCCATTTCCTCTTGGGGGCTCTTCCAAAGCACCTAGCATGCCCATGGGAGTTTTATTAAACCTCCCAACCAGACCATTGGTCTGGGGATGTTAAGAGGTGGAGAACTAGTAGGTTACCCCGCACTCTTTCATGTGGTTTTCATGTAACTAGACATGAAGTTGGATCCTCTGTCGGAGACCACCTCCTTGGGGAATCCAACACGGGTGAAAATGCCCAGGAGAGCCCTGTCAACCACCATGGCAGTTACAGTCCGAAGGGGTATAGCCTCAGAGTACCTGGTGGCATAATCAACCTAGCCCAGGATGAACCGATGTCCACCTGAAGTGGGAGGGTCAAGGGGACCGACAATGTCGATGCCCACCCTCTCAAACAGTGTGCAACCACTGGCAACGGCTGTAGTGGGTTAATAACACTGCCTCCAGTCTTGCCAGATGACTGACAAGTGGGACAGGTCCTGCAGTGAGTCTCCACTTCTACTCCCATCCGTGACCAGTAGAAATGGGCAGAGAGCTTCTGCTTGGTCTTCTTGGTACCAAGATGACTAGCTAAGGGCATCTCATGCGCCAACTGCAGCAGGAAGGGCCTGTAAACCTGGGGTACCACCCCGACCTCTTGAGGGCACCAGGTTCAGGCTTAGTGGGCTCACTAACAAGGAGCTCACCCTCCCAATAGATCCAGAATGTCCTATGCACTTCTCCTTGTGCCTGGGACAGGGCCTGTTTCCTCAGACCCTCGAGAGAGTGGCACTCTTTCTGTCCCTTACAGAAATCCGCCCGGTAGGGTCCCTCCTTCAGCCATCAGGCATTGAAGGTCGGGATGATCCTCCGGGTTGAGAACCTCTCCCACAGGAGGGTCTTCTTCCTCTTCTCCCTCAGGAGTTGAGTTTGGATTTTCCACTGGACCCAACCCATCCAGAGCATGGATCCCAATAGGTACTCTAGGAACAACAGGAAGAGGAGCCACCTTCACAGAGGTGGCCTTCATGTTCTTCCGTCTTCTTGCCTTAGGCCTCGCCTTTGGCTCGGGTACCTGACTCACAGCCACACCCTGTGGCATCTGTGACCTAGTGACTGCAGCAGCAGTCAAGGGTAGACCATCCGAGATCAACCCAAACTCTACTAGATCATCACCTAATAGAATGTTAGCAGGGACATTGTCCTGGACCAGGACATGAAGCTTTGCTGTCTTGTCTCCAATCATGTGTAACTAAGGCTACAGCAATAATTTGGGAGGCCCACCAGTTAACCTGGTGGTTCTCAGCAGAGCACCTACATAGTCCTCTGGCTTAAGCAGGGTCCTGTCCACCACTGTTATGCTTGCCCCAGTGTCTCTCAAACCAGTAGAAGGCTGGTAATTCAAAAGGACACTTCTCGAAAACCTACGGGTGTTCTGTGGGATAGTCGCCAGTACTTTTGCATACTGGTCCCAGGCCCCAAGGGACACTAAGGAAATCTCTACAGGAGCACCAAAGGTGATCCTGTAGAGGAGGGGAGGACAGTGGCCTTCGCCTCAGACATGGGGTAAGGGTAGGTCAGGCTGATAGCCTGGAATCCAAGTGCCTTACCTTTACACTTGGGGTCACCCTTCTTGTGATCCAGAGCCCCACAGTCCCAACAAGTGCCAGGAATGCGGGGTACGGTACTGGAACCACTGGGAGCCTGCTTTGCAGCTGGTGGGCCACTACTCTTATTCCCACCCACAGAGGATTTATCCCGACTACATTTTTTGGACTTATGAGAGGAAGGTTTTGGTTTACCTGACTGACTGCTTCTGGGACGTCAGCTTTCTGAGAGGTCCCCTTTTTCTTTGTCCTTGTCCTTCCCACTGGAGTCCTTAGGGGACACCAGGTGGGAGACCCACTTTTCAGCCAACCTAGCCAGCTTAAAGGGATCCAAAATGTTCGGGTCAGCACCATACTGACGCAGTTCTGGTGAACAGGCTTCCAAAAAACGCTCAAAAAACAAAAGGTGAGACAATTCAACAAACGTTTTCACTTTCTAACCATCAATCCACCCCATCATGTTCATGTGCGCAGCACTCACCCAGTCAACCCAAGACACATTCTCTCTTCTTAAAATCCCTGAACCTTTCAAGGTATTGGGTAGGTGTCTTGCCAAACTTGGCAATCAAAGCAGACTTCATGTACTCATTCTGACCCCTTTCTTCCACACTCAGTTTCAGAATACAGTCGTACCAATCTGAGGCACCATGCTTAACAAACACTTAGCCCAGTCTCTCTTATCTACATCATGAATTGCACAAGCCATTTCAAACGCTTCAATCCATTGGGAGGATATCTGAACCCTCCACAAACACACCAACCAAATCTTTCATAAATTTGGTGGCTGGGGACCTGCCACTCTCAACTGGTTTAGCTGAAGTCTCCACTCTAGCTGGATTCTTTGGTGCTCAGTGTCCCTGTCTTTGAGTATCACTTGCTGTGCCAACTCCTTTTTCTTCAACTCAGCTTCTGTTTCAAACTTTTTGTATTGAAAGGCTAACTGTTCCCGTTGTAGCTCCAATTTTTAAAGTTGAATCTTCAGGGCTTCCCCCTGAAGAGCAGTGCTGGGGTTTGGAACAGAGGCAGCAGGAATGGTGGCATTCCCAGAATCAGATTCAGCAACAACCCCAGGGGCAGAGTCCTCATTGGTTGCACCCCCCCTTCAAGAGTTTCACCCTCAGTCTGGTAGTCCACCATGGCAGCTATCAGCTCAGCCCTAGACCTATCCTCAAAGTCTAATTCCCTGGCTTCACAAGCACTCTGGAGAGCCTCTAAGCGCATTCTAGTCAATTTACAATTTGCAATAGACTCCATTGCTTGTATTGCAGTTATCCTGTACACAACTAAACCTCAATCGAACAAAGTGCAGATATTTTATAAGTGACACGCTTATACAATGATTCTTAAAACCATAAGCATCCCACTCTGCCACCAGTGTAAAGACTGGAGGGGGGGTTCTGTACTCCTGCTCCCTATATGGTAGAGGAGAGGCACAGAGAACCCCAGACAAGATTCCCTATTGTTGGTAGCAATGTACGAGCAATCGGGGGGCCTAGCTTCTCGGGGTGATGCAGGCTGGTTCTTAAGTACAGTTTAGTCCACAAGCCCCCACAAAGGAATACCACACACTGTATTAGTTAAAACACAGTCTTTATATAATTAAGGTTCAAGGTTATATACACAATTACAATAACTCTCTTTGTGCTCAGTAAATCCCCAATGGCAAATATATACAGTTTTAAGTGGTACCACAATTATCAGATTTCATTAAAGTGCATCACCTGTACTCTGGTTAAATGTCACACAAGTCACTTAATTAAGGTAACCAACAATAGATATAGGAGGAAAGCAGTTGGTTAGAACAATTGGCAGAATACTGGCCCTGTTACCTAGATACAGTTTGTGTGGAGATCCCCCCAACCTGTAAAGTAAAGATATATCACAAGCTCAGTCCATATATTGTCCTATATTTCCTTCTATAATGTTTCTACCACCGCAACGTACCTGGAATGGCACAGTTCGATCACAAGTCGTCGACGGATCCTTCTTGAGCGGCTCCCTTTAAAGCAGGAGCCACTGATCGTTGAGATCCCTCGAAGAAAGTGAACTCTGCGTCGAGGCGGTAGCTTCGGTCCCAGCGGTGCTTGTTGCAGATGATTCGATAACGTCCTGCAAGGCTTGATGTCGCTAGTTCAGGACCGCAAACGAGATTGTGAAGAACTGTGGCCCAGCAAAGGCGTCGAGTCATCCGGCATCTCTACGGTCTTTGGGTGGCGGGAAACCCACTGGCGAATGCTCCTTGTCGCGTGTTGACGGCCTGGCCTTCTCTGGCGCGTTAAGGCAGTCGGTGGTGCGGACAAGCGCGTCCGTGAATCAAAAGTCTTAGGCAAAGGAGCGTTGCGGCTCCGGCTGTCGGTTGCATGGTGTCAATCAGCCCCCACTTCTGGGCAACATGGCTTGGACGGGCCTCCAGCGGTTATGCAAACCTGCGAACCCTGGTCGACGACAGTAGACGGAATGTCCGGTGCTTATCTTCGTTCTCGTCGGCGGTCCCCGTGTCCGGTCGGCAGCTTTTCGAGGGTCTGACTTCCAGGGAGCTTCGGCAAAGGTTAGCGGTGCTCGATGGACCCTCGGAGCACAGGAAGAGGGCGCCTAACCAGGTCCTCTCTTGGATTAGTCTGGACGGCTTTCGGTGAAGGGAGACAGCAGTCAACCTTCTTCTTCGGGCTCAACTTCGAGATTCAGCTTCAGTTCCATGTTAATTTCTACTCGAGCTTCTGAACGATTTCTAGCACTGAGAGGCCCCCAGATATACTGATCTTTCATTCTGCTGACTCCGGCAACCAATCACTCAGAAGGGCATTCAGCGCATTCAGCAGTCAGCCAATCAGTCATACATAGCATTCAGGCCATACTCATCCCTCTCGGACACTCACAACAAGGAATGGGTATTGGGACAAGTACCCAGCCATTCAACACTACACACTGCATTCATACCAGTTTCGGGCAGGGCTGTCTGTCATTGTGTCAAACACAGAAACCAGACATCCACAACAAGAAGTGCATATTGGTAACCCACTCGATTCACCCAGGTCCCACCCAAAGGGTGTACCCACAACACACAGTCACTGGGAAGGCTCCAGCCAGTCTGGCCTAGGCTTCACAACAACACCATATATGGAACTTCCACCCATCAGCCAGTCAGGGGGAAGGGACGGAGCCAGGGCTTCCCAGGACTTTGGGAAAACAAGGCAACCAGCAAAAGAAAGCAAGAGGCCACAGTGGCCATCTTGTTTTCTTATCAGGCATCAACTGATTCCAATGGTAGGGCCTGGGTATCCCAAAATGGAGGATACTCGGAGCACCTGTCAAATTCAGCATGGAGCTGCCACCAGCCCATACCCTGCTTTGTTGGCCACACACCGGTGTCCAAAAACATACACTAGGGGTACAGGGTTGTACCCCCCCACCCATGGGTGCCTTAGGGGTATCCCATGGGTCTGTACACCAAACCAAAAACAGGAAGAGCTGCACTGCCCACATGGACTCCTGGGCAGAAAACAATACAGAACACAAATGAAATAGGACTACAGGACAAGGACAGGGAAGCCCTGTCCCTCCAATGCATTTCCAGCATCACCGTCTCCCCTCGCAGACTGAGGTTAGGTTGCATAATCTCCCATGAGATAGACACCCTCATCCAGACGGTCCACATACGTTTTGGAAAGGCCACCTGCATTATCATGACTCGTCCCAAATCTATGCTCTATGGTAAAGTCTAGCCCTTGCAGGCTAATGGACCACCTGAGCAGTTTCAGGTTCTCACCCTTCATCTGCATAAACCACTTCAGGGGCTTTATGATCTGTTTGGACCTTGAAGGTAGACCCTGTAAGGTAGGGCCGAAAACACATAAGGCTCCAAACTATGCTGAAACATTCCTTTTCAACAGCCCACCTAAGTTCTCTACCCTTGAGTTGTCTACTGATGAATATGATCGGATGTTCCCTCCCTTTTTCATCGAACTGGGACAAGACGGCTCCAATTCCGGTGTCGCAGGCATCCGTCTGGACGATGAAGGGTTTGTTGTAGTCAGGCGCACACAACACAGGTGCCTTACACAGACTTTCTTTCAAGCCACCAAAGGCCCTCTGACAGACTTCAGTCCAATTAACCTTCCTGGGCTGTTTAGGTGAAGTCGGAGCAGTCATTGGTGCAGCTACAGTTCCATAGTCCGCCATGAAATTGCGATAATACCTTGTGAGGCCCAAAAAGGCTCTCACATGGGTGGGAGTCTCCCAGTCATGTACATCCTGTACTTTACTGGGGAGAGGTTGGATTTGACCCCCTCCTACCTCGTGACCAGGATACGTGACTTTCCCCTGAGCTATCTGGCACTTGGTGGCCTTGATAGTGAGGTTAGCCCTTTTCAAGGCCTGCAACACCTTATCCAGATGTGTCAAATGCTCTTCCCAGGTGGAACTGTAGATGGCAATGTCGTCTAGGTAGGCCACACAGAAGGCCCCCAGCCCACTGAGCACATGATTGACCAGTCTCTGGGAGGTGGCAGGGACATTCTTCAACCCAAAAGGCATGACCCTAAACTGGTGTTGAGAACGCCGTCTTTTCCTTGGCATGGTCCGTCAGAGCTATTTGCCAATAGCCCGAGGTAAGGTCACAGGTGCTCACACATTTGGCAGCACCTATGGAGTCCACGAGCTCATCAGCCCTGGGCAATGGGTGCGCGTCAGTCTTGGTAACGGCATTGACTCCTCAGTAGTCCACACAGCACCTCCAATCCTTGTTACCTGCCTGGGAACTTGCCTTGGGGACAAGGACCACGGGACTGGACCAGGACCTGGTTGAGGGTTCAATAACACCCAGATCCGACATCTTGGCGACCTCAGCCTGGATGTGGTTCTTAACGGTATCTGACATACGGTAGCACCTGCTTTTGACAGGCATACTGTCACCAGTGTCCCTTTCGGGCCTACACCATGGTGTAACGCCTGGTGTCAGTGAAAACAGCGAGGCATACTGCCGGAGCAAAGCCCTGCAGGCCCTCTGCTGCTCTGTCGTCAGATCTGGATAGAGATGCACTCCCTCCACTGAGCCATCCTGAGGGTTGCTGTGCAGCAAATCGGGAACGGGCTCTCATCCTCGTCTTGCTCTGAAGCTAGCAAGAGACATGAGACTTCTGCTCGCCTGTGGAAAGACTTGAGCCTGTTAACATGGAATACCTGAGGGGTTTCCTGTCCGGGGTCCAATCCACTTGCGAGGCTTTAAGGTCATGCCCGTATTTATTTAGTTCCTGGCTGGCCTTGAGATTCGCTGTCGCCTGACCCATCATCTGTGTCATCCTCCGTCTGAGGCCTAACACATAGTCCAGTCAATATATAAATGAGACAGAGCTCAAAACACAGGTTGCACAACAAGTAGGGTCCACAATAAAACTGGATCCTAATTGTCAATATATACACTTTTAATCAGTACATTTAAAAAAAATATTAAATCACCCAATTATTAGTATTCATAACAATCTATATAAATTATAAAAATCTTATCTACATCATCACATAAAACCTATGACTTTGTCAACTACAATCAATGGTGAGTTCACAAAGGATTATGGATACATTCAACACAAGTCTGGCAATGTATCAGTTTCTTATTATTATCAGATAAAACAAATGATCTCCTTCTATATATCCAGGAAGGTTTCTCGACATGTTTCTGTTTTTGGGGAATCACTCGGAAAACATTCATCAGGAGGGTTGTAAAAGTCAGGAAAATCCCAATAAAGCAATCGTGTCCTTCGTAAGGGAAAGGGTGTGCTGTAAGCGTGCAACCTTCCGTGGCGCTCGTGGGGTCTCACAACATTAGTAGATCAGGTTGTGGTTGGCTGGTAATTGGCTCCTAACCTGTAATTGTATGACGACAGGTCCTTTCTGACTCAATGGACAGATAAGGCAACGATCCCGGAACAGTGACGCCACTAGGTAGAGTGCCGCTATATAGGTGGTCGTCGTGCATCAATCAGTGTCTTAATATGCAGAGGGGCACACAGCCACGCATCCAAAATGGGTAAAGAATCGGCTTGGCAAGTGATCCGCATTAATTCAAAACCGACATTTTTCACTGTTCAGGATGAATGTAATGAGTCCGTGTCTAAGATCAGTCCATCGGGCGTATGGCAAAGACGCTAACTGCTGAGTCAAGGCGGGCGGGCTGGTCCCAAACAGTGAAAAATGTCGGTTTTGAATTAATGCGGATCACTTGCCAAGCCGGTTCTTTATCCATTTTGGATGCATGGCCGTGTGCACCTCAGCATATTAAGACCCTGATTGATGCATGACGACCACCTATAGCGGCACTCTACCTAGAGGCGTCACTGCTCCGGGGTGGTTGCCTTATCTGTCCATTGAGTCAGCAAGGACCAGTCAACATAGAGTTACAGGTTAGGAGCTACTTACCAGCCAACCACAACCTGATCTACTAAAGTTGTGAGCCCCCACGAGCGCCACGGAAGGTTGCACTCTTACAGCACACCCTTCCCCTCACGTAGGACACAATTGTTTTATTAGGATTTTCGTGACTTTTAAAACCTTCCTGATGAATGTTCTCTGAGTGATTCCCCAAGAACAGAAACATGTCGAGACACCTTCCTGGATATATACAGGGCGATCATTTGTTTTATCTGACAATAATAAGAAACTGATACATTGCCAGACTTGCATTGATGTATCCATAATCCTTTGCGAACTCACCATTGATTGTAATTAACGAAGTTGTATGTTTTATGTGATGATTTAGATACATTATTGTTATGAATGCTACTAATTGAGTGATTTCATATTTTTTTTAATGTACTGATTAAAAGTGTATATATTGACTCTGTTAGGATCCAGTTTTATTGTGGACCCTACTTGTTGTGCAACCTGTGTTTTGAGCTCTGTCTCATTTATATATTGACTGCTCTCTCCCCCTCCCGGGTATAGACAGAGTAGACACTGCCTCCACCTTTGGGTGGTCCATTGTCTACCGGGATTCCTTTTCACTAGTGTCTAACACATAGTCCCCCACCTGCTTGGCGGGACCTGGAGGGGTGGCCTCCAAACCTTCTTTGATCAAGGCAAGGGGCCCCCTCACCGGATGTCCAAACAGTAACTCAAAGGGGCTGAAAGCAATACCCTCTTGAGGTACCACTCTGTAAGTGAACAGCAGGAGATCCCATTTCCTCCTTGGGGGCTCTTCCAAAGCACCTAGCATGCCCATGGGAGTTTTATTAAACCTCCCAACCAGACCATTGGTCTGGGGATGTTAAGAGGTGGAGAACTAATAGGTTACCCCGCACTCTTTCATGTGGTTTTCATGTAACTAGACATGAAGTTGGATCCTCTGTCGGAGACCACCTCCTTGGGGAATCCAACACGGGTGAAAATGCCCAGGAGGGCCCTGTCAACCACCATGGCAGTTACAGTCCGAAGGGGTATAGCCTCAGAGTACCTGGTGGCATGATCAACCAAGCCCAGGATGAACCGATGTCCACCTGAAGTGGGAGGGTCAAGGGGACCGACAATGTCGATGCCCACCCTCTCAAACAGTGTGCAACCACTGGCAAAGGCTGTAGTGGGTTAATAACACTGCCTCCAGTCTTGCCAGATGACTGACAAGTGGGGCAGGTCCTGCAGTGAGTCTCCACTTCTACTCCCATCCGTGACCAGTAGAAATGGGCAGAGAGCTTCTGCTTGGTCTTCTTGGTACCAAGATGACTAGCTAAGGGCATCTCATGCGCCAACTGCAGCAGGAAGGGCCTGTAAACCTGGGGTACCACCACGACCTCTTGAGGGCACCAGGTTCAGGCTTAGTGGGCTCACTAACAAGGAGCTCACCCTCCCAATAGATCCAGAATGTCCTATGCACTTCTCCTTGTGCCTGGGACAGGGCCTGTTTCCTCAGACCCTCGAGAGAGTGGCACTCTTTCTGTCCCTTACAGAAATCCGCCCGGTAGGGCCCTCCTTCAGCCATCAGGCATTGAAGGTCGGGATGATCCTCCGGGTGGAGAACCTCTCCCACAGGAGGGTCTTCTTCCTCTTCTCCCTCAGGAGTTGAGTTTGGATTTTCCACTGGACCCAACCCGTCCAGAGCATCGATCCCAATAGGTACTCTAGGAACAACAGGAAGAGGAGCCACCTTCACAGAGGTGGCCTTCATGTTCTTCCGTCTTCTTGCCTTAGGCCTCGCCTTTGGCTCGGGTACCTGACTCACAGCCACACCCTGTGTCACCTGTGACCTAGTGACTGCAGCAGCAGTCAAGGGTAGACCATCCGAGATCAACCCAAACTCTACTAGATCATTACCTAATAGAATGTTAGCAGGGACATTGTCCTGGACCAGGACAGGAAGCTTTGCTGTCTTGTCTCCAATCATGTGTAACTAAGGCTACAGCAATAATTTGGGAGGCCCACCAGTTAACCTGGTGGTTCTCAGCAGAGCACCTACATAGTCCTCTGGCTTGAGCAGGGTCCTGTCCACCACTGTTATGCTTGCCCCAGTGTCTCTCAAACCAGTAGAAGGCTGGTAATTCAAAAGGACACTTCTCGAAAACCTACGGGTGTTCTGTGGGATAGTCGCCAGTACTTTTGCGTACTGGTCCCAGGCCCCAAGGGACACTAAGGAAATCTCTACAGGAGCACCAAAGGTGATCCTGTAGAGGAGGGGAGGACAGTGGCCTTCGCCTCAGACATGGGGTAAGGGTAGGTCAGGCTGACAGCCTGGAATCCAAGGCCTTACCTTTACACTTGGGGTCACCCTTCTTGTGATCCAGAGCCCCACAGTCCCAACAAGTGCCAGGAATGCGGGGTACGGTACTGGAACCACTGGGAGCCTGCTTTGCAGCTGGTGGACCACTACTCTTATTCCCACCCACAGAGGATTTATCCCGACTACATTTTTGGGACTTATGAGAGGACGGTTTTGGTTTACCTGACTGACTGCTTCTGGGACGCCAGCTTTCTGAGAGGTCCCCTTTTTCTTTGTCCTTGTCCTTCCCACTGGAGTCCTTAGGGGACACCAGGTGGGAGACCCGCTTGTCAGCCAACCTAGCCAGCTTAAAGGGATCCAAAATGTTCGGGTCAGCACCATACTGACGTAGTTCTGGTGAACAGGCTTTCAAAAAACAAAAGGTGAGACAATTCAACAAACGTTTTAACTTTCTAACCATCAATCCACCCCATCATGTTCATGTGCGCAGCACTCACCCAGTCAACCCAAGACACATTCTCTCTTCTTAAAATCCCTGAACCTTTCAAGGTATTGGGTAGGTGTCTTGCCAAACTTGGCAATCAAAGCAGACTTCATGTACTCATTCTGACCCCTTTCTTCCACACTCAGTTTCAGAATACAGTTGTACCAGTCTGAGGCTCCCTGTTTAACAAACACTTAGCCCAGTCTCTCTTATCTACATCATGAATTGCACAAGCCATTTCAAACGCTTCAATCCATTGGGAGGATATCTGAACCCTCCACAAACACACCAACCAAATCTTTCATAAATTTGGTGGCTGGGGACCTGCCACTCTCAACTGGTTTAGCTGAAGTCTCCACTCTAGCTGGATTCTTTGGTGCTCAGTGTCCCTGTCTTTGAGTATCACTTGCTGTGCCAGCTCCTTTTTCTTCAACTCAGCTTCTGTTTCAAACTTTTTGTATTGAAAGGCTAACTGTTCCCGTTGTAGCTCCAATTTTTAAAGTTGAATCTTCAGGGCTTCCCCCTGAAGAGCAGTGCTGAGGTTTGGAACAGAGGCAGCAGGAATGGTGGCATTCCCAGAATCAGATTCAGCAACAACCCCAGGGGCAGAGTCCTCATTGGTTGCACCCCCCCTTCAAGAGTTTCACCCTCAGTCTGGTAGTCCACCATGGCAGCTATCAGCTCAGCCCTAGACCTATCCTCAAAGTCTAATTCCCTGGCTTCACAAGCACTCTGGAGAGCCTCTAAGCGCATTCTAGTCAATTTACAATTTGCAATAGACTCCATTGCTTGTATTGCAGTTATCTTGTACACAACTAAACCTCAATCGAACAAAGTGCAGATATTTTATAAGTGACATGCTTATACACTGATTCTTAAAACCATAAGCATCCCACTCTGCCACCAGTGTAAAGACTGGAGGGGGGGGTTCTGTACTCCTGCTCCCTATATGGTAGAGGAGAGGCACAGAGAACCCCAGACAAGATTCCCTATTGTTGGTAGCAATGTACGAGCAATCGGGGGCCTAGCTTCTCGGGGTGATGCAGGCTGGTTCTTAAGTACGGTTTAGTCCACAAGCCCCCACAAAGGAATACCACACACTGTATTAGTTAAAACACAGTCTTTATATAATTAAGGTTCAAGGTTATATACACAATTACAATAACTCTCTTTGTGCTCAGTAAATCCCCAATGGCAAATATATACAGTTCTAAGTGGTACCACAATTATCAGATTTCATTAAAGTGCATCACCTGTACTCTGGTTAAATGTCACACAAGTCACTTAATGAAGGTAACCAACAATAGATATAGGAGGAAAGCAGTTGGTTAGAACAATTGGCAGAATACTGGCCCTGTTACCTAGATGCAGTTCTGTCTAGAGATTCCCCCCCCCCAACCTGGGCAACCTGTAAAGTAAAGATATATCACAAGCCCAGTCCATATATCGTCCTATAAGTCTTATTTCCTTCTATAATGTTTCTACCACCCCAATGTACCTGGAATAGCAGAGTTCGACGAAGAGTCATCGACGGATCCTTCTTGAGCGGCTCCATTTAAAGCAGGACCCACAGATCGTCGAGATCCCTCGAAGAAAGTGAACTCTGCGTCGAGGCGGCAGCTTCGGTCCAAGGGGTGCTCGTCGACGATGATTCAAAGACGTCCTGCAAGGAAGAGGCGTGCGGGGCATCTCGATGTCGATAGTTCAGGACCGCAAAAGAGATTGTGAGGAACTGTGGCCCAGCAAGGGCGTCGAGGAGTCCGGTGTGTCTACGGTCTTTGGGTGGCGGGAAATCCACCAGCGGATGCTCCTCGGCGTGTCGATGGCCTGGCCTTCTCTGGCGGGGGATAAGGCAGGCGGCGGTGCGGACGAGCATGTCTGTGAATCAAAAGTCTTTGGTAAAGGAGTGTTGCGGCTCCAGTCGTCGGTGGCACAGCGTCAAGCGGTCCCCTCTTCTGGGCAACATGGCTTCGACGGGCCTCCAGCGGTTATGCAAACCTGCGAACCCTGTTTGACGACGGTGGACAGAATGTCCGGAGTTTATCTTTGTTCTCCTCTGCGGTCCCCATCTCCGGTCGAGGGTCTGACTTCCAGAGAGCTTCGGCGAAGGTTAGTGGTACTCGATGGTCCCTCGGAGCCAGGAAGAGGGCGCCTAACCAGGTCCTCTCTTGGATCAGTCTTGACGGCTTTCGGACTTCGTCGAAGGGAGACAAGTCAACCTTCTTCTTCAGGCTCGGCTTTGAGATTCAGCTTCAGTTTCAATGTTAGAAATCGTTCAGAAGCTGAAGTTGAAACGGTGAGAGGCCCCCAGATATACTAGTTGATCTCTCATTCATTCTGCTGGGTCACACTCAGGCAACCAATCACTCAGAAGGTCATTCAGCAGTTAGTCAGCCAATCAGGCATAAAGTGCATTCAGGCCATGCTCCTCCCTCCCAGATGCTCACAACAAGGAATGTGTATTGGGAAAAGTACGCAGCCATTCAACACTACACACTGCATTCATACCAGTTTCGGGCAGGGCTGTCTCAGTCATTGTGTCAAACACCAGAAACCAGACATCCACAACAAGAATTGCATATTGGTCACACACTCCATTCACCCAGGCCCCACCCACAGGGTGTACCCACAACATACAATCAGTGGAAAGGCTCCAGCCAGTCTGGCATGGACTTCACAACAGCATCATATATGGAACTTCCACTCATCAGCCAGTCAGGGGGAAGGGACAGAGCCAGTGCTTCCCAGGACTTTGGGAAAACAAGGTAACATGCAATGGAAAGCAAGAGGCCACATGGGCCATCTTGTTTCCTATCCGGAATCAACTGATTCCAATGGCAGGGCCTGGGTATCCCAAAATGGAGGATACTCGGAGCACCTGTCAAATTCAGCCCGGAGCTGCCACCTGCCCATACCCTGCTCTGTGGGCCACACACAGGTACCCAAAAACATACACTAGGGGCACAGGGTTGTACCCTCACCCATGGGTGCCATAAGGGTATCCCATGGGTCTGTACACCAAACCAAAAATAGAAATAGCTGCACTGCCAGGAGTCCCACATGGACACCTGGGCAGACAACAATACAGAACACAAATGAAAAAATAACTACAGGACAAGGACAGGGAGGCCCTGTCCCTCCAATGCATTTCCAGCATCACATCGTCGAGCTATGATTCGAGCATGTTTGACACTGAGTGAACTCTCGGGATCCTTCGATGCTGCCTTTGGTATTGATTGTTCTTTGAACCTCTGTTGCCTGTTCAACTCCAACTATGTTTTCCATTGCATCACGCCCACTGAAGCGCATTGTTACCTCGGCTCGAACCAACAAAGCATCTCTGTTTTGCATTGCTCGAGTCTCCATCGAAGCACCAGCCTCAACATCACCGCTCTTGTCGATCAGCCCGACCCTGTTGCCTCCTGAACCGCTGCCTCCAATCCCCACATAGAATCCACTTGCCTGCACATCTCTGCCCAAGCTCGACTGCCATTGATCCTTGAACCATGAACTGAAACTTGTGACAGCCTGATCCGCACAGCTCGAGTAAACAATATGAGACCGCTGCTGCCCTCCGTTAGACCTGACTCCAGCTTGCAGCTGGACCACCGTGACTGTTGCATCTTTGAACCTGGAGAGAACCTGTGATCGACACTGAGAAGCCTGGTCCAGACTCTGTCAAACCACCTTGATCATTGCAAAGGTATTAGTGACTGGTATCTGCCCCCTGGTCCATCTTTGGGCCCTACAGACTGGAAAGGTCATTTTAATCCCTTTTGCAACATCAAGAATGAGTGCTGTATCTATTGTATCTTTGCATATTCTGCGCCTTTTCTACAAGTTGGTTTTTATTGTACATGGTATGTTTGATTAAAGCATATAGTTTTATAGAAACTTGATTGGACATTCCTTTATTTTGGACTGTTATAATTTGCTGGTTGGGTTGCTAATGAACCACATTTTCAGCTCTCTTGAGAGTATAGCCATCCCTCAGCCCACTTTACCACAAAGGGTGAAGCAGGTATATCTCTTGGTTCAGTGTATTGGCTCCTGGTTTGTGGAAGTGTGAGGGCTGAGTGGGTGCGTTAGCCTCTTCTACTCCTTGTATTCCTGCAGGGCAAGAGTCAAATTTGTCACATTGGTAGCAGCGGTTGGGATTTGGAACAGACTGTGGATACAGCCTAGTCAGCCAAAATAAGAATGTACATTTGATGTTGGTTTCACTGCCAAGGCATATTTAAATAGACATGAGCTTTGCAGCTACCTTGTCAGTAGGTGAACTACGGGAGCCCTGTCATTTGGGTGCTCTCCTGCAGCAACAATGTTAAGAAAGCTGAACTGTTAAAAGCCTCCAGGCTTTTGTGGAACAAGAGGTGTTGAGGATTCCCAGGACCAGTAGCAATACTGAGCTTCCACTCAAGTTCCCGTTTTTTCACTAAAAACACAGAGACTGTAGAGCTCCTAAACGAATCAATGGGACTTGGACAATATGAATAAACCCTTAAAATGTCTATTTTAACGCCTTTTGTTGACCGTTGCTCAATTCGTGAAGTCATTAACGTAGTTAATATTACCCCTTTGGCGAAGAAGGCCGGCTTGGATCCTAAGGACGCAAATAACCTCAGGCCTATCACCAATTCCAATTTTTTTATTGAACATTTTGGGCAAGGTTGCCACTAACCAACTACAGGCTCACTTTGAATCTTCCTCAGTTTTTCATTGCAAACAATCCGGTTTTAGATCCGGTCATAGCACAGAGACCGCTCTGATAGATCTACAAACTAGATCTACAAACTAACATGCTTGAGATGGTGGACCAGGGGGAAAATAGGTCTCCTGGTCCTCCTTGATTTATCTGCAGCTTTTGATCTGCTGGATCACTACTGCTTGATCTCCACTCTTATCTGATCTGGGGAACTGCGCCCCCCAATCTAACAGTTGGATCAAATCTTTTCTCTCCGATAGAAAATCTTCTGTATGTTGGGGAGAATGCCTCTTCCAAACTAGCTCCCATTGCCTATGGTGTTCCACAGGGTGCTTGCATCTCACCCGTGCTTTTCAAGCTATATGTTAGACCCTGCTGCATCCTACTCGAGTCCCTAGAGATCTTTTACAAACTATGCAGATGACGGCCAACTGAAACACTTGAGTATGTAGCTCTCTGGCCAGCCTCTCTTGGCCCTCTTCCTGCTCTCACCTGTAAGGCTAAAAACCTCGGGGGTAATCTTCGACTCTACTCTCTCCTCTCCTCACATCTCTGACGTCTCTAAGAAGTCACACTACCAGCTGCACCTCCTGAGAGGCATTCTTCCTTTCCTCTCCTTCCCCCAGAAGCTCACTGTCTCCAGAGCTCTGGTTCTTGCTAGGCTGGACTATTGCAACAGCCTCTTTCTAAATCTGCCTGCCTCTACTCTGCGCCCTCTGCAACTTATCCAGAACAGGACTGCAAGACTTGTCCTTGGCCTCAAGCACAGGGATCGTATCTCTCCAGGACTGAAATCTCTGCAAAGGCTCCCAGTGGCTGCAAGGATTAAGTTCAAAACCCTCTGCATCGTCCACAAGGCCTTCTGGGGCTTGGGACCTCAATACCTTCAGCTCTCTTCCTAAATACCTTCCTTCTCAAGCTCTTTGCTCATCCGCCTCCAACTCCCTCAGGGTCAGTCGCTTATCCAAGCAACGAGTTGGTGGTAGATCTCTTTCTTCGGCTGGTGCCTCCCTCTGGAACAGCCTCCCGGCCTCCCTTAAACTTGAGGAGAACCATCTCCGGTTCCGGAAGCACCTCAAAACCTTTCTCTTTGCTTCTGCTTTTTCTCCTCCTCTCCTCTGCTGACCCCCTAACTGGAACTAGAACTGCACTCACTACCTTGACACGCTCTGATCTCGGCACCACCTGGCAACCCCCGCACTTGGGGACTGTTTCTGTATCCCTACAGTCCCACTCCCAGCCCTTGACACCGGTTGTCTGCACTTATCCATGCACTTGCCATATGCTGGCTGCTACTTATTGTTATTATCTTTGCCATGTACTGGACTGTCCATGCCCCTGTCCCACGCAGTTGCGCGATCTGAATGATACCTGGCGTAGTAGGATCATTGTCCGTCCTCCCTTAGTTCCCCTCCCTTGCCTCGTCGTGCCTTGAAACACTTGTGTATAGGCGCGTTATAAATGTCATATATCATATATGAGCACGATATGAATAAAATATCAATTCAGTTCAATCTTGAAAATCAGTGCAGATCATAGCATCGATTCATTAAATCTGAATACAATGTATTGGGGTCATAGAGCGTTGGATGACAGCGAATCGGCTTTGCCTGAACGGAGCAAAAACCAAACTCTTGCTTTTTGGCAGCTCCCTGGCAAGATCTCAACTAGGGAATGAATACACATGTTTCAGAATAAAGGACTGTTCCATTCCAGTAGTGGGTAAAGTAAAGACCTTAGGGTTATTCTTTGATTCCTCCCTCAGTGCGGGGATTCAGACAAACTATGTATCTAAGAATTGCAACAACTACCTTTAAACTTCTGAGGAACATTAAGCATTTTATTTCTGAAACTAATTGTGCTTCAATTGCTTGAGCTATTGTTTTCTCGCACCTCGACTACAGCAACGATTTACTGGTGGGGGCTGGTAAAAAATACAAGAAACAACTGTAGATTCTCTGGAATTACCCTGTGCACGTGGTTAAAGGTATACCTAGACGCGAGCACGTCTCATCTGGTGGACAATCGCTACACTGGCTTCACATCTCAGCCCAGATCCATTTCAAGATAGCTTCCTTGGTACACAAATGCCTGTTGGGTAGGGCACCGGCATACCTTAGAATGCGTATCTCATTTTATGAACCTACTTGTGCCATCCGTTCTGCCAATCTTGGACTAATTAAGACCACTAAGTATAAAAGCACCTGGGGCCTAGGAAGCACCTTTCCGGTACTGGCTGCACAGGTTTGGAACTCACTGCCAAGTATCCTAAGCCATAAACGCCTAGCCTTAAAAACCAGATTGTTCAACTAGCTGAAAACAAGTCCTTTTTTTAGGATTCTGGTTCCCTGTCACTATCCTTGTGGTCTTTTTCTACCTAGGCCTCTGCTGAATTTTTCCTGTCAGATATGTATGTAGCCTCGCAGGTCAATGGCGCATTATAAGTAAATAAATAAAAAATGTACGAATCCATTCTTTATTTCAGGACTTTGACATTCCCATAAAAGATGCAATAAAACTTTACACCGTAAAAAGAAAACGATAATTAAGTGGGCATTATGGACTATTATGAGCATAGAAGCCAGACTTAATGCCCCAATCAAAGTGACGGTGCACAAGAAGGGCAAAAAAACGTTTTCTGAATGCTCTGATTTCTTACTGGTAACTTTAATTACTCCTAGTCCTACTCTTCGATGTCCCAGTAGTAATACGTGAGATGCCCCACCTCCCACCAGGAACCCCTTTTTAAAATGTCCATTCTCCTTTTTGGTCCTGTCTCCCGCTCACTGTGCATAACCGCCCACCTCCCCTGAATTCCAGTTAATACCGACTACCCTGCAAGGCCAATTCATCAGCAGGGGAGACGAGAAAGCCATACTGGGACGATGAAGAGTAGGACTAGGAGTATGAAGATTACCGGTAAGTAATCTGAGTATTACTTCCACATCCCCCTTCCTTGTCCCACTACTAATACTTGAGGAATGCCAACTCTGTAGAGAGACTGGGCCCAGAACAAAACCTCAGACCAGGTGTAGATATGCAACCCGACCAACACACATTTTTCTAAGCACACAGCTCAAAGTCCTGTGTCCTCAACTCATTGGTCACAGAAGTGTAACACTCAAATGCCCAGTACCAAAAGCTCCCGCCTCCTGACAGTGGAGAGTACGACGATGGTGCCTAATGAATGTGCTTGGGTCAGACCAGCAAATATCCTGGATAGCAACACCTTCTCCCTCTGTCTTGAACACCAGCCGGGAGGGGAACCCTCCCACCAGTAGGCCAGGGAGATTGTGTCGCCTAGCCCCCGACTGATTGTGGGCACAGTAGCCTTCTTCCCCAGAGACGGACCCCCAAAGGTGAAAAACAGGCTTGGGGAGGAACGAAAGACCCTGCTTCCTTCCAGATACACAAGGACAGCCTTTCTGTCATCCAGAAATGCCCTGTGCTCCTCCTCTGGGGAGGAGTGGGCAGGGAAGAAGGAAGGAAGGACCATCTCCTGGGAAATGTGACATTTAGACACTACCTTGGGGAGAAGAAAGGGATGACACCGGAGGGACAGGGCATCAGGGGAGACCATTAGGTATGGAGCCCCACAGGAGAGGGCACCGACATCCCCTGGCCGCCAAGGTGATGGCTACCAAGTAGACAGTCTTAAGCCTCAAGAACCAGCATGCCATCCATAATCCAGAGAGGACTGTGCGAACCACAGAACCTAGACTAGCCACAACACAACCTCTGCAGAAGACCGGCCATCTAGGCAGGCAAGGAAAATGCTCACTGCCATGGAGGCCGGAAGAGACAGCCCCTAGCAAAGGGCGGAGAAGGCACAGCAAACAGCCCAAGGAGTAGACCAGATCCAGGGGCAGCCCCATCACAGGGAAATGGCAGCAACGCATAAAGGAAGGCACTGCGCCACTGCCCTGGACCATGAAAGCCGAGATACTCAGTCCCGCACCTGGGGCAGCACTGCACAACCACTCTGGCAAGGCATGACCCCTGGCTGCAAAGGCTGCATCCGAAGAAGGGGAATCCAAAGAAGGACGACCTACCAGCCTGTCACCTACCCTTCTCCCAACAAGTAGCCTGCACCAACTACACCGGAAAGCCGTTGTGGTCATGCAGGCTCCACAATCCAGCAGTTGGAGAAGCAGACAATACAGACAACCCCAAAAGACCACTGGGCCCTAGAAGACACCTCAGGCAACCTAGGTGAGGAGACAAGCTGGGGAAGGCAGTCCACACATGGGGGCCTGGCCAGTCGCACCCAAAAAGAAGGGCCACACCTGCCGCATCCCACTAGGCCACCAGCCAACAGGAGCAGGAGCAGCAGGGTGTCAATGGCATGGAAGCCGCAGCCGGCCGGAGCCAACCCCGTCCACCAACACCGGACCCCGGATGGGGAAACCACCACAAGCAACACCAACCCGGCATGGCATAGCAACCAGAGGGGCCGTGCCACGTCAGCACCGGAACGATCCAAGAGGCAGCCTCACCTTGCCAGGAACATCATTTAGCAGCAGCGTAACAACCGCCCCAGACGAGGGGTGCAGAGAAACTACGCAATAACACCCCATCCAGGCAAGACTCCCAGCCACGGCAGCTATGGAGTGAGATCCCGATGAGGTCGGAGCTGAAGAAACAGAAGAGCACAACCGCACCACCAGGGCCTTGGAAGAGGCCGATGACCCCAAAAAGGCTGCTGGGCCGCTGTATACACCCAACACCCAAGCAAAGAAGAACAGGAGACCAGCTGCAGAAAAACAGAACCCACACCGCCACTACCGTGCGCAACCAAGCAGGTGCAAGGCCTGATTCACCATTGCAGATCAAGGAACAGGCAACACAGACAAAGGCACAATCGCCAACCCCCTGCACCTCACAAAGAGCAGTAGATAAGTATGGTGGTTTTTCAGTAATACCTACTATCAAAGTGTATGATCATCCATAGAATTACGCATGGCGCAGAGACAAGGGATACAATGTTGGACTGGAAAATGTTTGAAGTTGTGGTATGGAAGAGGGCTCTCTCCCTACCCTGCCGTACCCCTTTCCCAGCAGTCTCATCTTTTGGATCTAACAACACTGAAGGCATGTGTTGGCTGGCGTAGGGTGCAACTTCTAAGACCTATTATTTGCCCCCCGTTTAATACATTCTTTGATAAATTCAACACTCATGTAAGGTTTTGAACGAATGGATCGACATAGCAGTGGGTATTTTGTCTAAAGATTCCCTAACTATGGAGGACTTAATCTATACTCCTAAAAGGGTCAAAATGTGCCTGTTTGAAAATGATTGGAATTTGATTAGACCTCAATTAATGGCCTATAAAATGTCAGACCATTTTACCAAGGACATAAAACCTTTTAGAAGTCTTCAATTCTTCTTAAACAAAATACTACGGCAAGAGGATTAGGATTAAAGAATTACTTATTCAAACGAAACTTAATTTACTACCAGTGCAGGAGGTTGTCACAGCTGCCCGTTGGTCGCTGTAGCATCGATGGTGTCGAGGTAGGCAAACCACCCATAACACTGTTATATCTCCCAGAGCAACGTGTGTGCCATCACATTCCGCTGCAAGCAGTCCGGTTTATTTCAAATATAGCTGCTCACGTTGCAACTTTCCATCATTAGCCGACAAGCCACGGCACTCCCTTGCGTTGCAACCCTTTTCGTTCTGACTTTGGGTAGGATGCTTGTTTGTCCTTCTGTTTGTTGGCCTCGCTCTTTGCCTCTTGTCCTCCTCCTTTATGACGGCTCCATCCATTCCTTCATTTCTTTCGCCCATGGATCCATTGCCTTCTGAATTCTCACTGGCCGTTCTCCTCTGGCATTCTATTCTCAGTGCTCTCGTTCTTCAATTCCTCTTGTGCTATTCTTTGTGGCGCCACTTCCAACTCTCATTATTGGCATTCATTGTGGAATCAACTCCATTTTACTTCATTGGCTCTCATCACTCCTGCTGCAAGAGTGTCAACTTCGTTGTCACCCATACACTTGGATAGGGTTTTTATGCCTTTGGGCTTTTCCCTTCTGTTTTTTGGACAAATCTGTCATGTCCGCTGCTCTGTCCTCCATGTTGCCATCTATAGAAGGCCATAGTGCGGCGTACCAGGATAGGACCTTCCTCCATGAAGAGCGACTTTGTGATAAAACAAGGACAAAGAAAGAAAAATCTAGAACTCCTCGAAAAGGATCCGGCTTATCAGACTCAGGTGAGAGAACCCCTAGGCGCTTTCCAAAATGTTCCAAAGAATTAACTTAAGTGTCGATTTTGTTCTGTATCTAGGGAGATGTTAAACACTTGGTGATTGAATGTATACAACTTTCAAGCCTACATCGGCTCTATTTTGAAAAGTTTATGTTGCACAGCATACATTGACATGGGGAAAAACTATAGTGGCATTTGTTAATTGCACCAAATGATCATCTAGCAATTTCAGCAATGCACTTTATTGATTATATTTTTACTGTGAATATGTAATGATTGTTTTTCAGAACGATTTTAGTATTTATATCTGCCTTTCAGTATGGCAAGGGGAACTATGTAGTTGATTTGTGATTCAATTCTTAGAATACAGGGAGTAGGGAATGCAGTAACCGCTAAATCATTTACCGCAGATGACTGCGAATAGATAACCCAGTCTCTAGGACCTATTACATTCTGCATCAGGAAATCGCACAAGTAAAGAACTAAATCCTGCAGGGGTGTTCTAGCAGACCTTATGCTGAGCAGGAAACGGAGAACGCTATTACGGGCAGCTGTGGTATTGCCCCCTTTTTTCCACTCACCTTATTCGTCTTGCAGCAGGATGCTGGTATGATACTGTTGAAGTGCACTTGTCTGTATGAAAATACTGCTTTGGCACACTTGCTGGGATCATCTCCAATAAATATTTATATTTCAGCAATGGAGAAACCTGTTCAGGCCACTGACAAGATGTCGCATATGATGTCACAGATTTGTTGCTGCTTCGAGTCACCTGGTGGACATTCACATATGACCAAAAGCAACCTCTGAAGTTTTCTTTAGAGCCCTGCTATGGCACTGCAAAAGGATCCTTGCTTGGCTTTCAGAGCACCTGTGGCAATCCTGAGGGGCAGAAACCAATCCCACAAGGATTTGCCCCCTCTTTCCCCTCCTTAACACCATGTTTGTGTGCATCTCTGATTTCAACCTGGAGCCTTGCACATGATACTAGATGCCTAAAACTGGGATGCTCGGGTGCAAAAGTGGTTCACAAAAATGTGGTCAGTCATCTCATAGATGCTCTAGGCGTCTACAGATTTGCTCAATTGTTTGTATGAAGGATAAAGAAGCGGGTGGAATTTCCTCCCTGATATGCTCAAATGAAAATCTTTCTGAATTGGGCCCTATACACTGTTATATTTATTCCAGGCTAATGTCCTGCTTTACTGCAGTTGGTAAGCTTTATTGCTACATACAGAAAACTACATCTTGCAACCTTTTCATCTCCATACAGAGGCATGTGGAGGGGAATAGCTTTAGCAGCATAGTTTGCGCATTTCAAATTGGTACACCAAAGCGCTCCACCATTGCTGGCTGATCATCATAGATGTGATTGCGATGCATTGGGAGAACAGTCCTTGGTTTCTGTGGGGAGACTGGGAGGATTAAAATGAGGGACATTTAAATACAAATCTGTTTGCATGATTGTATTATGGAAGAACTTGTCTTGTGTTTACAAGTGCTAAGATGCTGCCTTCGTGGTGAACTTTACTCCCTTCAAATTCTAAAATAAATAAGTAAATCAACTGGGTTTATAAGAGATCAGAGCAGGGCATTCATCTTTTGGATTTTTGATAGCCAAGTGAGTTTGAAAACATTTTATTGGAAAATTGCCTTTCGATATTTTTGGAAAGTCTGTGTTGCTATATTGACAATGTTGCATTAAATGGATGGCGCTGTGTTTGTGATATAATAACTGTGCATATTGTGAGAATGGAAGATTGCCTTTGTTATGTGGGCTCCCTCTGGAGGCCATCAAAGGCTCTCTGTAGAAGGTAACACATAGCTGAAAATCAGCTTGTATAATGTATTGTAAAACAGTCTGTTCTTTGTTCTGTTTTAGAGATGGGTGTATCAAGGCAATCGGCCCCAGAAGTGCCATCCAAACTCAGTTTTCAAAATCCTCATTTGACCGGGTAATCGATTGTTCCGGGAAGTGTGTGCTACCTGGTAAGTAGAATGTAAACACATGTGAAAGAGAATAAAAGCCGTAATTTATCAGAATAAGTAATCCCAATACAAAATGAACCCAAACATTTGCAGGCTCATTTTCTGTAAGAGTTCATTTAGGAAAGTGGCTTTTTCTCACTGATATGTTTCTACTGATTGGCTGATGGCATGGTGTAAAATTTGCCTTTTTTGGTGTTGTAATATGACTTCTTTGAGTTCATACTCTTTTAGAGCCATTCTTTAAATACATCTTACATTTTCACATTAAGCATACCAGTGTAATAAAAATGCAAGTTCAGCATCGTAAAGAGGTGTGAACTTACCAGCTGTGGGAGTGGCTGGAGAATGCTCTAAAATAAGTGTCTCACATTTAAAGAAACATAAATAATAATGATGGGTCACGGGCAAGTATAACAAGGTTTATCTTTAGGCAGAGGCGTGGTAAATGGGCCTCAAAGTATGCCTTTGTAAAGCGTGTGCTTGTTTTATTAATTTACTTAGAAGCCACAGCGGCTGGGGGCTGTTACGCTCATCTGGTCTCTGCGGAGGCCTTGGGGCGCGGTCGCAGCCCTCCCAGGGATGAAACTCCTCTTGTCTGTTCCTCCCTCTGCGTCTGTTTGGGGAACTGCAGGGATGAGCAGTGCGGTTCCTGCGTGAATATAAGGGGGGTCGTATGAGCATGCAGCCTATGGCCCCTGACCCCTTCTCCAGACCTCTTCTCCCTGGATGCTTCCTTGGGGTTGCACTACTCTTGAGGATCACCTGCTGAATGATGATGATGAGCTCTCCGTCCTGCTGCTTCTTGCAGCGGCTCTTGTTGAAGGGAACCGGGTCCAGGCCAGCTACGACTAGTCCACTTCTTTTATGGGTAAGTGTTTCCCTTGTTTCCACTTGGCCGCTTGTCTTCCGACTGTTGTAATTGTATTTGTAAAGTTTGTTCTCTTTCCTTTGTATGCAGTGTCTCTTTTCTCTGCTCTCTCCCCTTGCGGGTGGTGTAGCGGTGCCAGCGGTAGCTGTGGTAGAAGAAGCAGAGCCGGCGGTACGGAGGAGCGGGGCTGAGATGGTCCGACAGCTGGTAAGTAGCCTTTTATGGTGCTTTAGGGTGCGTGTTGGGTTTCAAATGCGGCGCAACCCTGGGTTGGGTATTTTCGGGAGTTCTAACCTTGTCTTGTCTTCTTTTCTCGTTTCAGGACTTTGGCTTTGTGGGACAGAGAACGCAGGTGCTGCTGCGTCGATTCGGGGATCTGCCAAGAAGATCGAGCCTTGCCGTGAGATGCGAGCCAGGGTCCAGTAAAGGATGCGGTTGTTGCAGGATCACGAGGTAAGTAGCTGATCCAGGCGGCGGTGAGCGTCACGTTGCACGGAGGTGCAAAGTAACGTGAAGCATTTGCTTGAGGGATTGGTGGGTTCATATAGTCTTGTTCCCAGCCACGCCCAGTAGCTCTGGCCTGCCTGCTGCCACACCCATTGAGTCAGCACCCGAAGACCAGGCCTAGGGAGCCACACCTAATGAGTCAGCACATGGGGATGTTCTCTGGAATAAAGGCTTCCAGCACCTGGAAAGTTCTTGTAAAATAAAAGCACTCCAGCACTGAAGTAAAATAAAAGCACTCCTGCACTGAAATAAAGTGTTCCTGCTCACATCTCTATATGAGCCAGGCGCCAGGACTGAGTCCAGTCAGGGCCACTGTGTTTGAGTCTCAAAGGGACATAAGTGAGTCAAGTGACCTATTGCCCCCGTCACTAGATGGTGTGGTTTTTGTGTTCTGGGGCCCGTCTCCATGACCGTAGCACACTGCCAATCTCACGATCCCAGGGTGTCATGGTAAGGAGTAAAACAATGTTTGTTACTTTCTAGGTCATGAATCGGAGCTCACGGGTCCCGCTGAAAGGCAATGACTGCACAATAACTTTTATAATACAGCATATTTAATTTACAAAGCCTGATCTACTGGCGTTTTCAAAAAGCCCATGGCTTCTTCAAATTGCCCAACTAATATACTTCTGCCTGGGAAGAAGGTCGAAGAGTTCCTAATGTGTTACTTCGATACAGTAACCTGTTCTTGGTTCAAGGCTCTGACAATGTCATGGTAGAAGGCTTTGTCATGAGAACGAAGATCAGATGATCGGGACAGATGAATAAAGTTCCGCTGGTCATCTGACATTTTTCAATGAATTGGCATTATGTGGAAATTGGGGGTTGGATTGTGACGTAAAATGGGTGAGCCAGGGTTAGTGTGGTAAGGTTTGTGATCCAATCGCAGAAAATAATGTATACCCTTTCATAGGGGTTTGATAAACAATCAGCTGCCTGTGGAGAGACTTTTTCATGTTACAAAATTACTAATGTTAATTAGTTTAGATGGTTATAAAAGCTTCTGGTTTAGGGGCGTTACCTTGACAGCACCTTTTCATGCAGTTTTATTCCACATTCTGTTTGAATATTGCTGTCCCAGCTGTGTCATGACCCACAGAACGCGCCCCTTCTGGACTTCCTGGTCCTTGTCACGGCGGGGCTTGCATTCATTGTTTCTCCCAACAGGGCCGTATCACGTGACGCGCCTCGCACCAGCCTTCACGGCGGACGTAGTACGTTCCATAAATATGCCACGCCCCCGCGGCCCTGCGCGTCTCAATGCTATTGCGAAGTAGCGACCAGACGTGTGCTCCGTAGCTCCCGGTATTGTTTCCCTTGCTTCTTCCACTCTAACCCAATTCTAGTCCACTCTTACCCAATTCTAGTCCCTTTCCTTCCTTTCCTGATTCCTGGACTCGTGTGCTAGTTGCGCACCCTGTTTTCCTGGACCCCTGCATCCCGGTACTTGAACGCACTCTGGAGTCGGAAGAGACTCGTGCAGCCTTATTCAAGACTCGAGCAGTACGCAAGAAGGCATCGATCAAGAAATCCAGCAAAGGTCGAACTCAGGTGAGAAGGGGGGAACTCCTTGACAGTTTGAGACGTCAACTGACCGACCTCGATATGGACATGGAAGCGGCCGTCCAGGACCTGATGCGTGGCATGCAAGAGCTATCAACCAAGGTGCAGAATCTAAAGGCGGAAAACGCTGCTCTCAAACAACTAGTTCTATCCCGCGATTCTGCCACAAAAGAAAGTGTATTGCTGGGTGGTATAGTGGACAAATATGATGGCTCACCAAAAACCCTTTGAGGATTCCTGGATTCATGTTTGGTTCACTTTACTTTTAAGCCCTACTACTTTTCAACTCCCAGGGCTAAAGTGGGCTTAATAATTTCCCACCTTTCAGGAAACGCCTTAACCTGGGCCACGGCCCTCGTTAATTCCGGCGACGTTCTTCTAGATGACTATGATGGCTTCATACAAGCCCTTAAGACGATGTTTGACCGTCCAGAACTGGTCTATAGTGCCCAGGAACGCCTGTTAGACTTTCAGCAAGGATCCCAGGATATGCTCACCTATGTTACCCGATTCAAGCAGTTAGTCAAGGAAGCTGATTGGTCCCCGGAGGCGAGTTTTACCCTTTTCAGGAGAGGACTGAATGAGGAGATTAAGGATGAGTTGGCCAGAGTGGCTCGCCCAAACTAATTCCAGGCACTAATGGACCTTGCCATGCAAATAGATTTTCGTATCCAGGAAAGAAAGGCAGAGAAGAAGAAATCCAAAGCTAATCCAGGCTCAATCTCTGAACCAGAACCCATGCAAATAGGAGCCTTCCGTGGACCTATATCCCCGCAAGAAAGAATGTGAAGGATTCATACGGGCTTGTGCATGTATTGTGCCTCAGACAAACACCTTGTAAGGGAGTGTCCCGTGGCCCCTTCTCGGCGTTCGGGAAACGCAAGCTCCCGATCCTAGATGGAGCAGAGCTTTGGGAGAGAGATGTTTGCTCCACATCAATTCCATCCTTGAACTCTCCTGGGCAAAACAATTTGGTGATACTACAAGCCTTCCTATCGCCCTCCAAGAATAAGACTATGCCATTCTGGCCTTGGTGGACTGCAGAGCTATGGGAATTTTCATTGATCAAGACTGGGTTGTTAGTCGTCATATTCCGTACGAGACACGAAGCACCATGCAGCCAGTGCAAGCAATTGACGGAAGACCCCTCTCTTCAGGACCCATAAGCCTGCAGACAAAAGAGATCTAACTTTCCATAAACCATCACCAAGAGCAGATTACATTCAACATCATTAAGTCAGCCCATTACCCCATGGTATTGGGTATGCCCTGGTTACAGAAGCACAATCCGTATATCAATTGGACAGCAGGATCACTATTCCTAGGCTCAGAGTTTTGTATGTCCCACTGTCTAATCCTGGATCCTTCCTTGACACCCCTTAAAGAACCACCAAGAGACCTGAAAACACCACTCATGGTTTCTAATATCATACAAGTCCCAGAGGCCTATCAGGGATATGCTGATGTATTTTCAACTGCCATAGTCCAGGCTTTACCCCCTCACAAACCTGAAGACTGTGCCATAGATACAGATCCCTCAGCAGTGATTAATGTTCATTCTTTCCGAACCTGAGAAAAAGGCCCTCCGAGAATACCTGGATACCAACCTTGAAAACGGCACCATAAGACCCTCAAAATCTCCAGCAGGTGCTTCATTGTTCTTTGTTCCCAAGAAGGACACCAAGGAACTCAGACCTTGCCTCGACTATCGTGGCTTAAATCAATGCACCCTCAAAGATCGGTACCCACTACCCCTGATCTCGGATATCCTGGAAGCTGTGAGAGGCGCCGTAGTATTCACGAAGTTGGATCTCCGGGGTGCCTATCGTGTGATCCGTGTCCGGGAAGGAGACGAATGGAAAACAGCCTTTAGAACACCCTTTGGTCACTATGAATATCTAGTCATGCCCTTTGGATTAGCTAATGCCCCTGCGGTTTTTCAATGTTTTATGGACAGGGTGTTTTCTGACATGTTATTCCTTTTTGTCATTGTCTATCTGAATGACATATTGATCTTTTCCAAGGATCCTCTAAAGCATGAAGAGCATGTAAAGGCAGTACTGCAACGACTCCGTGAACACAAACTTTTAGCCAAACCCGAAAAATGCTTGTTTCACGTTACTTCTGTTCACTACCTGGGATTCATCTTTAGCCCATAAGATATTGGTATGGACCCTTCAAAGGTAAAGGCCATACTGGCATGGCCTGCTCCCACCTCCGTGAAAGAAGTTCAATCCTTCCTGGGGCTTGCCAACTTCTACCGGAAGTTCATTTCTACCTTTTCCGAGATTGTCCAGCCGATTGTTGCTCTCTTGAAGAAAGACACTCCCTTTATCTGGTCTACACCGCAAGACAAGGCATTCCAACGATTGAAGACAGAGTTCACGCAAGCCCCCATCCTGGCCCAACCAGACATAAATCGCTCATTCCTGGTGGAAACGGATGCCTCTAACTACGCCATAGGAGCGGTCTTGAAACAGGAACTTGAGGATAAACTGGAACACCCCATTGCTTACCTCTCACGAACCCTGACTCCCAGTGAGACACACTATTCCGTCCTGGAAAAGGAACTGTTAGCCATCCGCCAGGCCTTCACTGAATGGCGACATCTGCTTCTGGGTGCTAGATATCCAGTTCAGGTCCGCACGGACCATCGGAATCTTCAAATTCTACAATCATTGGAGTGCAGGAACAGTCGTCAGGCACGTTGGGCCTACTTCTTTGCCCAATACCAAATTCCAAATCACTCATGTTCCCGGATCACAAAACATGATTGCTGACGCCTTATCTCGATGTCCTGACTATGTAACTACTGAAGACAAGGCCTATCCTAAGATGTTTCCCCACACGATCTTTGTAGCTCAAGCAGTCAACCTCCTGGACGAAATTCGAGTACAAACCCAATCCTCTGACCTCTGGAAGGATATTTCAAGGAAGAATCCATGGAACCTAAGACTTAAGGAAGGATACTTATTCAAGGACAATGCACGATCATTCCTACACAGAAATTACAACAAAGAATGATAAACCTCTGTCATGATACCCTTCACTACGGACATCGTGGCATAACCAACACCCCTCGTCTTATACAAAGACAGTTTTGGTGGCCTGGAATGAAGACCGACGTACAGCAGTACATCAAAGCTTGTGCTGTCTGCAGTCAAAACAAACATGATAACAATAGACCGGCGGGTCTTCTAATGCAACCGTCGCTGCCAACAAGGCCATGGGAATTCATTGCTACAGACTTCATTGTGGAATTACCACCTTCCCGAGGGTACACGACCATCATGGTTACCATAGATTTGTTCACTCATATGGCTCATTTTACACCTCTGTGTAAGTTACCATCCTCGTCCGAACTTGCTGGAATCTTCCTGGAACACATATTTCGTTTACATGGACTCCCTTCCAAGATCATATCTGATCGAGGACCTCTCAGTACGTCTCTCAATTCTGGAAACATCTCTGTCGCATTCTGGGAATCCAACGCGCCCTCTCATCTGGTTATCATTCCCAGACCAACGGGGTCACAGAACGTGCTAATCAGACCCTGGAACAGTATCTTCGATGTTTCGCCACCAAGGTTCAGGATGACTGGTCGCTCCTGATACCCGTGGCTGAATTCACCTACAACAATTCTGACCATTCAGCAATTAAGACCAGCCCCTTTTATTGTAGCCAAGGTTTCCATCCATCAGTTCTACCCTCTGTTCTCCCTCATCCTACACCAGTACCTACTGTCAACTCCTGTATTGAAACCCTCATCAACGTACAGCAAGAGGCCAAAAAAAATTTAGAGAAGGCCAGAACACAGACTAAGAGGTATGCAGATTTAAAAAGGAGACCAGGTCCTTCTTATGCAATCGGTGATCAAGTCTGGTTGTCCTCGAAATGACTACCCCAGCATCTATGGCCAGAAAAGTTGGCCCCTCGATACTATGGTCCATTTCCCATCAAGGAAATTATCAACCCAGTTTCATACCGGATTAGTCTACCAGACTCTTGGAAGAAAATTCACCCAGTATTCCACACATCCTTATTAAAACCCTACCACCAATCCTCCCAGAAATCCCACTGACCTCCTCCTCTACTGGTCGACAACCAATTGGAATATGAAGTATCTCGACTATGTGACTCCAGGTATAAACGGGGTCAGCTTCAATACCTGGTTGAATGGAAAGGATTTCCTCCTAGTGAAAGAACCTGGGAACCACTTTCTAATCTCAAGACCCCTCGACTACTCGGAAGATTTCACCTTATACACCTGGGCAAACCTGGTGGAACAGGTTTTCGGAGGAGGCATTGTCACACTGTCCTCTCATTCTGTCCCTTTTTCACAAACCTCTAGATCAGACAATAGGACAGGCAATACTCACAATACACCAGTCACCCCAGTCAGGTTTCCACTCCATGTCCCTCACAGTGGAAAGGTGTCACGTGAGCGGGTTTACCCCAAGGGCCACACATGCAGACTCAAGGGTTCTCCGTTCCTTCATTGGCGTCTGCCATGGCGTCTGCAAGAGGGAGCTCGCAGGCGCCGACTACAGGACGCTGTTCGCAGAAAGTCAAGTCCGCGATCATGGAGACCATTGAGATCAAAACAAGGCTCACGTGTCGCGTCCGCGGGTCACGTGACGCTTTCATCCGTCTCAATCGCGGATCAGGTGACACAGAAGCTTCCGCTATTTAAGCACTGAACTTCCGCGCTTCACAGCTGTTCTTTGGAGGACTCTGTACAGCGTTTGGATACCTTGTGTTTCACGGCTCTTGACTCTTGGATTGTTTTTGGATTTGCTTTTGCTCTCGTCTTTGGCTCTGTTTGCTGGATCATCTCGAACTCGGAACGCTTTTTGGACTGTCTTGGATTACCCTGAATTGGACTTGCCATTGTTTCCTCTTCACTGCATTACGTTATCAAGTACTTTGGATTGTGGTCTTTTTGTTTCATCAAGTTACAGGAGGGCAAGTTGGGTTTTAACCCAGCCTACAGTTCTTCTCCCTATTGTCATCGGGTTAACCAGCTCACGTGCCCATCCACGGAATTACCAACTATCTTAGGTTCTGGGCTGTCTCACCCATCAGTTTAGGTAAGCCCTGTTCTTTATTCTGCCTGTTTGCTTGTACTGTGCTCAGTTGATTGCAAATAAAGGTTTTCTTTACAGCTGCCTTGGGTTTCAACATTTCCTGTGGATCCGAGCTGCAAGAACTACCCACCTGTGGCCTCAATGATCGCATAGGGAGTAATCTTGTATTCTCTCTCTGTGGTACTTGGACGGAGGTTTCAATATTCTTCACGACAATCAAGCAACCTGACAGACTGTGAAGCCTTTCTTTGTCGTGCAGAGTATGCAGGGTGCCGCAGATGACCCCATGGCAGCTATGATTCAAGCGATTACAGTACTAAGAGCGGACATGGCTGCAGCCACCACAGCCCTTCACCAACGTTTAGATGCTATTCAGAGTACCCGCAACCCATTATCTGCAGATGCAGAGTTCGGGGATGCGGCATCACCTGCCCCAGTTCCCCAGGCCCAACCACTCCTGCTCCCTTGATTCTACCCACTCCTTTTCCATTGGCTGCACCTGAAAGATTCCAGGGGGATCCCACCAAGTACCGCACATTTATAAATCAGTGCAAGTTACACTTCCTGTGTCGACCTACCTCCTTCCCCGATCCTACTTCTAAGGCCACCTTTCTGTTATCACATTTATCTGGAACAGCCGCTGCCTGGGCCAACCCACTTCTTGAGAATAATAACCCAGCATTATACGATTTCGACCTCCTGGTCACAGAAATGTCACGTGTCTTTGACACCCCCCACAAAGCCCAGTCCAGGGATCTAGAACTATTAGAATTACATCAAGGCAGGGGAACACTCATTGAATATATTACAAAATTCAACCAATTGTCAGCCGAGACTTCATGGCCTGAGAGCAAGAGGGCTGTGGTATTTATTCTACAAGGGTCTGAACAACGCTATAAAGGACGCGTTATCAGTAGTTCCTTCCTTGCCCACAGCGTTCCCCGATTTAGTGGATCTAGCTCTCCAGGTTGATGCCAGGCGCTCAGAACGGAAAGCTGAAGCTGGATTTTCTGGTTCTATCCCTTCTACAGGATCCTCTCATTCTGAGTCTTTCTGAACCTATGCAAGTGGGATGTCTACGTAGTCCTTTAACTTCCACGGAAAGGGAGCGCAGGAGGGTGGACAATGCTTGCTATTATTGTGGGTTGATTGGTCACTTTGTGAAAGAATGTCCAGGTCGCCCAAAGGCTAAAGCTCAGGGTTTTTGGGCAGCTCAACCATAGCCCCGGGGGTGGGTTCAAGCGCTATAAGTCACTCCCCGGACCAGGTACCTGCGTTTGGCACCATCAGACCCGTGATGGTACATGCATTGTTAAAACCCAGTATTGAGGTATCACATTCAGTAAATGTCATCATCGATTATGGTGCCACTGGCAATTATATCGATATCAATATGGCCCACACACTTAATCTCCCTCTTATCGCCAAGACCCGACCAGAACCCGTACATACCATAGATGGGAGTTCGTTAGTCTCTGGCCCAGTTAAACAACAGACCGCACCTCTTACTTTGGTCATACAAACTAACCACAAAGAAACCATTAGTTTTGACTTGATCTCCATGCCTCAATATGGCCTTATTTTAGGCATCCCTTGGTTGCGTCTGCATAACCCTTTGATCAATTGGAAGACTGGTTCTGTGTTCTTTGAGTCAGAAGTTTGCCAGGAGTTTTGCCTTACTACACCTTCTACTGAGAGCACTCCAGCCCAACTTCTTAGTACTGTTTCACAACTCACTTTGGAAGCTTCTCCCGTTACCTTGGCAGACACGCACATTGTTGGTCTTGTAGCTGAGGCAATTCCGGAGCCTTATCGAGACTACCTGGATGTCTTTGATAAGGGATCATCAGAAATCCTTCCACCTCATAGGTTGTACGATTGCCCTATTGAATTACTACCAGATTCTGTAGTCCCAAAGGGTCGTATATATTCGCTATCTCCCACTGAGGAACAAGCCGTGAAAACTTACATTCAAGAGTCCCTACGTAAGGGTCACATATGTCCATCTTCGTCCCCAGCAGCCAGCCCTATCTTCTTTGTCCCAAAGAAGGAGGGAGACCTTCGCCCATGTGTTGACTACCGACGTCTAAATGCCATCACTAAAAAGGACAGGTATCCTATACCTCTCATCACGCCCCTTTTGGATCGCCTCACGCATGCTTCAGTATACACTAAGTTAGATCTCAGAGGTGCGTATAATCTGGTACGTGTGAGAAAGGGTGATGAGTGGAAAACGGCCTTTTGCACTCGTTACGGATTATATGAATACTTGGTCATGCCTTTCGGCCTTTGCAATGCGCCTGCTACATTCCAGCGTTTCATGAATGAAATATTTAGTGATATTCTGGATGTATTTATGGTGGTCTACCTGGATGACATTCTCATTTTTTCACGCTCTCAAGAGGAACACATCAGACACGTAAGGGAGGTACTAAAACGCTTACACATGTTCTCCCTTTTTGCGAAACCCAAAAAATGTCAATTCCACACTGACAACATTGAATTTTTAGGGTTTCACATCACTCCTGATGGTCTCACTATGAACCATGCCAAAGTCAAGGCGGTTTTGGAGTGGCCGACTCCCACCAACCTTAAAGCATTACAGTCCTTTTTGGGTTTTGCAAACTACTATAGAAGATTCATTTCTGGATTTTCTTCCATAGAAGCACCTCTTACTCTTTTGACCAGTCCTCTAGTTCCATTTAATTGGTCCAACGATCAACAACTTGCATTTGATACCCTAAAAGCTGCGTTTACCACTGCTCCTGTCCGCCAACACCCTGACAGTGATCTCCCTTTTATAGTTGAGGCGGATGCGTCCTTGTTCGTCTTAGGGGCAATACTGTCTCAAGAATGTGTCTCTACTGGACGCTTGCATCCAGTTGGCTTTCATTCCCGGAAGTTTACACCCACAGAGTGTCACTATACAGTTACCGAAAAATAACTTATGGCTGTCAAAGAGGCTTTCCAAGTATGGCGTCACCATCTCCTGGGTGCAAAACATCGGGTGAAGGTCTTCTCGGACCATCAGAATCTACGCTGTGAAATGCTCGAATAGCAGACATGTTAGGTGGCATCTGTTTTTTGCCGCTTACGATTTCCAGATCATGCATCGTCCTGGTACCGTTCATGGAAAGGCTGATGCTTTGTCCCGCTCTCCTGGGGGGGTTTCATTGCCAGTCTATCCTGAGACCTTGTTAGATAAGAAACATGTGATATGTCTCTGTACTCCTTCTCTGACTCTGCTGGATATGGTCCGAAAGTGGGTCTCCACTCACCGATCCTTACTTTCAGATTGGGATTTGGTATTACAAGATGGTCTGCCTTTCTTTCAGAACAAGTTGTTTCTACCCACCACTGATATTCGCAATCTGGCTCTTGAATGGTCCCATGATCTCCCTGTTCATGCACATCCTGGGCAGCGAAGAACACTTTCGCTTCTACAACGTTGGTGTTGGGGGCCTTCCATGAGAAGGGATGTGGAATGCTATGTTAACACTTGCTCTGTTTGTGCCCAATCCAAACATAGGAAAGGACGACCGTTGGGTCTCCTGCAGCCTCTTCCCATACCTCCGAGGCCCTGGCATACCGTGACGATGGATTTCGTGACGGACCTTCCCCGGGTTCAAGGTTTTGATTCCATCTGGGTTGTGGTAGACTCATTCACCAAAATGGCACAATTTATTCCATGCTCGGGCATTCCCTCTGCTCCTGTTCTGGCAGGATTGTTTTTTCAAGTCCATCGTATGCCTTTTTGGTTTACCATCAGTGTTGGTATCCGACAGGGGTCCTCAGTTCACTTCTCGTTTCTGGCGCGCCTTGACTAGATTAGTGGGGATCGATTCACGTTACTCTTCGGCCTACCATCCGGAGACGGACGGACAGACCGAGAGGGTTAATCAAACCATGGAGCAGTATCTGCGTTGCCTGATTCTCCAGCATCAACAATCCTGGTTTCGCATGTTGCATATGGCTGAATTCGCCTATAACAACGCGGTGCACTCTTCCACTGGTTTCTCTCCCTTCTATGTCTTGTATGGTCAGCACCCAAAAATCCTGCCCATCCCAGATTTTTCGCTTTCTGGTAATCCGGCTGCCTCTTCTTGCATCAGAGACATCTCGGCTGTCCACGCGCAGACCTTGCTGCACCTCAAAGAAGCCCAGGACTCCATGAAGGCTGCCGCGGACCGGAAGCGTTCTGTGGCCCCTTAGTTTGCTGTGGGGGATAGAGTTTGGCTTTCTTCTCGTCATCTGCATCTACAGGGTTGCTGCAAGTTGTTGCCCCGCTTCGTTGGTCCTTTTGTGGTCTCCCGAGTGATCAACCCTGTAGCCTATCACCTTCGAGTCCCGGTTTCATGGCGGCTTCACCCCGTCTTTCATGTCTCTCTTCTCAAACCTTGCCCTGGTCCTATCGACTTCGTTCTCCTGGAGCTCCGGTTTCCCCTTCCTCCCCGGATGTTTTTGAAGTGTCTGCTATTCTGGGTTCTCGTTTCTTCAAAGGGGGTTTGCAGTACCTAGTGGATTGGAAGGGTTATGGCCCGGAGGAGTGCTCATGGATTCCTGCGCGTGATGTACATGCCCCTTGTTTGGTTTCCAGTTTCCATAGGGACAATCCGTTGTGCCCACGGGGTCGTGGGCCTTTGGGGGGGGGCTCTGTCACGCTGTCCTCTCATTCTGTCCCTTTTTCACAAACATCTAGGTCAGACAATAGGACAGGCAATACTCACAATACACCAGTCACCCCAGTCAGGTTTCCACTCCATGTCCCTCACAGTGGAAAGGTGTCATGTGAGCGGGTTTACCCTAAGGGCCACACATGCAGACTCAAGGGTTCTCCGTTCCTTTATTGGCGTCTGCCATGGCATCTGCAAGAGGGAGCTCGCAGGCACCGGCTACAGGACGCTGTTCGCAGAAAGTCAAATCCGCGATCATGGAGACGATTGAGATCAAAACAACGCTCACGTGTCGCGTCCGCGGGTCACGTGACACATTCATCCGTCTCAATCGCGGATCAGGTGACCCGGAAGCTTCCGCTATTTAAGCACTGAACTTCCGCACGTCCGTGCTTCACAGCTGTTCTTTGGAGGATTCTGTACAGCGTTTGGATACCTTGTGTTTCACGGCTCTTGACTCTTGGATTGTTTTTGGATTTGCTTTTGCTCTCGTCTTTGGCTCTGTTTGCTGGATCATCTCGAACTCGGAACGCTTTTTGGACTGTCTTGGATTACCCTGAAATGGACTTGGCATTGTTTCCTCTTCACTGCATTACGTTATCAATTACTTTGGATTGTGGTCTTTTTGTTTCATCAAGTTACAGGAGGGCAAGTTGGGTTTTAACCCAGCCTACAGTTCTTCTCCCTACTGTCATCGGGGAAACCAGCTCACGTGCCCATCCACAGAATTACCAACTATCTTAGATTCTGGGCTGTCTCACCCATCAGTTTAGGTAAGCCCTGTTCTTTATTCTGCCTGTTTGCTTGTACTGTGCTCAGTTGATTGGTAATAAAGGTTTTCTTTACAGCTGCCTTGGGTTTCAACATTTCCCGTGGATCCGAGCTGCAAGAACTACCCACCTGTGGCCTCAATGATCGCATAGGGAGTAATCTTGTATTCTCTCTCTGTGGTACTTGGGGACAGAGGTTTCAATACTCTTCACGACAATCAAGCAACCTGACAGGCATGCCGTCGTGACCCACAGAACGCCCCCCTTCTGGACTTCCTGTTCCTTGTCACGGCGGGGCTTGCATTCATTGTTTCTCCCAACATGGCCGTATCACGTGACATGCCTCGCACCAGCCTTCACGGGTGGACGTAGTACGTACCATAAATATGCCACGCTCCTGCGCGTCTCAATGCTATTGCGAAGTAGCGATCAGACGTGTGCTGCGTAGCTCCCGGTATTGTTTCCCTTGCTTCTTCCACTCTAACCCAATTCTAGTCCCTTTCCTTCCTTTCTTGATTCCTGGACTTGTGTGCTAGTTGCACACCCTGTTATTTCCTGGATTCCTGGACCCCTGCATCCCGGTACTTGAACGCACGCTGGAGTCGGAAGAGACTTGTGCAGCCTTATTCAAGACTCGAGCAGTACGCAAGAAGGCATCGATCAAGAAATCCAGCAAAGATCGAACTCAGGTGAGAAGGGGGGAACTCCTTGACAGGCTGTGCCTGGGGCCCTGAATAAAGCTGCGTTACTTCTTGCCTGGCGTGCACTCCTTTTGACAACTTTTTGTAATTTTTACTGGCGAGTTCTGAGAAGACCCCCGACACACCATTAAACATAGGGGTGTCGACATGGATGAAGGCATTTGCCCTTTCATCATCACAAAAACTGATTGAGCCATGACTGAATGAACAATTCATCTTCATGGTCACATCATCCAAAATACATTTCCAACCCATTAATCACAACAGGTGGATACTATTCGTTACAAATCAATGGACTATTTGAATCAGCCGGTAGCACTACATTTATAAAGAACATTGGGATGATGTGCCACAGATTCACTCAATTATGCTTATGTATGACCATCCCTTTGAGGTCCAAAACACCCGCCAAGACCATACATTTTTCAAAATGGATAATGACTAAACCTTTTGTGATGAAGATACTGGAAACTTAATGAGGTTTGCCGGGAGACTGAAGGAGAGCAGTCTGTGAAAACACCCCCTTCATAGAGGCTGTCTGCTTAAAGGCTGGGAGACCAGCTTGTCATCCTCGCTATTGGGGCTGTTGCCTGTGAGGCTGAGCGGGAAGCATCTGATTCTGGCAGACCAGCCGACATCAGAACTGAATCTTGATACAGAGGTCAACCCCAAAATCTGTTGTGAAGCCAAAACAGGAGACCATTTCAAAACATCAGGGAAACCCCGTAACCAGAATAACCACAAAATGAACATGAACCCTAAAACTTACTGGAGCGCCAAAAGGGGAGAGCACTGCACCCGAGACTGGAGAGTACCCCGATACAGAGCGGTGACCACCGAAATGCAGGTTATGCCAAAACGGAGGTGACCCCCTCACCCCCCAGAACACGGTTTGAAGCTAAAAGGAGAGGGACCCTAAAACAGAACTCTGGAGCTAAAGATGGCCCAAATGTAATTTGTATGACAAAATTGTCACAAACTTCAAAATCGGAAATGACTTAAAGTTAAAAAAGCAACCCCTAGAAGCCTCATCAAGGACTTTACGCTGACACAGAGACTCTTTGTCCAAACCTTGAGACCCAGGCGAAGAACATTTTTTAACTCTTGACATTTTCCTTCAGATTGGACAGTGCTTTAGCTAAAACATTCTTTGACCCAATTTAATTTCAAAAAGCATTACGATATAGTACTGAACTAGTTGTCTTTTGGGCAGCTTCACCCCACCACAAACACAACAGAATGTTTCACACTTCACACACATTCCAACATAGTCCCATGATGTCCACAACCACGCCATATTACCAGTGGATGAACCCACACACATTTGTCACCCCTGCCATGTGCTTTACAATCCCTCCAACCAGTTCAACTTCAACGCCATTCTTGATCAACAACTTTTCTACCTCAAACAAACTATCATCATGTTTAGGCCCAAGTGGCTCATGTGCCAAAGCAATCAGTCTTCAAAGCTACCGGTGGAGCTAGTCTGTTGCCTCAAATTCCAAACTGACGACGACATTTTATTAAGCATTGTTATAGCATTCTATTTCAGCTAGTCGTTATCACAGAAGGTGATCAGACATCCGTCTTTACACAGCCTCCAAGACTGAAGCCCTCAGATTTCCTACTTCGTGTAACCCTATGAGTACAATCTTGAACATTCCAGTGTCGTCCCCTGAAAGACCATTATTACCTCTCGATGTAAGGCTAAAAGTCCTGCACAGCACTGTGGGTGCCACTGTTACACTTCACAGTTCCGGTTGGAAATTCTTCCAAGTTGTTTAAGTGGATTATCCTCTGAGGCAAAAAATGTATATCAGAGAATCCCAATATTAGGTGCCTGTTGTTGTGGTTTTTTTAATACATTTTATTTATTTTAGCTTTTATCCTATCAGCAACATAGGCTCCTGAGGGCATTCGACGGGATTTGCTATAATGTAGTTGGGCTCCGAATATAGTTTCTATTCTCCACCGACGGCGCCACAACTTCTCTCTCCCACCCTTAGAGCATCCAAACTAGATTAAATGTTAACTTCTGTAGCATTCAGACTTTCAAATTGATCTTTATGGCCACTGTTTTCATAATGAGTGGTGGAGTGTTTTAGTGGAATGTATGTTGCAGTTAAGTTTCCTCAACCCATGTAGCTTATGAAGGCCCTGCTCCATCCCCCGACTCTATCCCTTCCAAGGTGGATATTTCAAGTGCTTCACATGGGAACTCTCTTCGATCATTGTATGCATTTTGTAAAATATGATAAACGATATTTGTTGTGTAGAAATGATAATGAAATATGTGAGGCCTACCTGAGCAGTTAAACTAGAAGACAACATAAGCATTTCAACTCGGTGAACAAGATGTATCATTTTGTCCAAATTCAGCACGTTCATGTTGGCCAGTCTTAAAAGTTGACCCTGAGACATTCTAACCGCTGATGCTGGGAGTCTGTCCTATACGATGGCTGCGCGCTGACACAGTTAAGCGTACACTGGAGAATAATAATAGAAAATGAGCCAATCTGTGCTGGTAATGGTGTGGTGTTGGGGTGTGCAGAAGGGGTTGATGTGAGATCTAAAATTGACAAGCATTCTTAAGCGATGATACAGTGGTGTTGGGTAAGAATTTGTAGAGTCCAACTTGGTGTTAGACTTATCTCTTGGTAATAGGTAACCTACCTTTTTACGATAGGCCTGCGCTACACACATTGGTAGAGTGACTGAGCAGCCAGGCCTAAAAGGGGTAATGTGAGCTGTGGAGCTGTGCACTGTGCAATGAAATTAGTAAATACAGGTATTCAAGTAAACTCTTACACCGTTAGTTAAAGTATAAATATGTATTTATATATACACACAAGGATAATTAGACAATATTTAAAAAGCAGCAACTAATAATATTATTAAATGAAAAGTTAGCGTTCAGTTCAACGAGAGCAATACAGTAGGTGAGTAAACCTTTCTTATGCTAAACATGTTCCAGCACACTGAGTGACATCATTTGAGGTCAGTATTAGCACTTTTGTGATCACCATTGCAACATTGGTTTTTAAAGAGGGAAAAGTTAGTCAGATCAGAGCATACTTGATAAGTAATGTTAGATTCTCCCAGAGGGATGTAGGCTTTCATCCCAGCAATAATAGTGTTCAACAATTAAAACATGTGAGGGAACACGCACTGCCAAAGCCAATATGTTCAGAACGGGGCCTTAGGGAGCCAGGGCAGCCAGTCAATGCGCCAGTACAAAGTTCTGATGCACTCTTCTTAGAAAATGTTTTAAACTCGTCAGTAGTTCAGTAGAAAAATCACAGAAGCTCAAGAGGAGCCACCTTGAAGAAGGCACAAGCTGGGAGGCCAGTATAGGTGAGGTGAGCTCAACTCAAAAGGGTTTACAATAGTACTCCCCAAGCTCGGAATCACCCGAAATGGCAAAAGGTAGATGTATCCCAAACTCCACAGTACCTGAGAATTGAAGAATTTGTTCCAACTGGATGCCTTCCTGTTGCAGTGTGGCAGACCCTTGTTTCCTGGTCCTTGGTCGTGGTGACGAAAGGGAGGATGCCTGGTGGGCTACTACAGCAGCACTCGAGAGAGGGTTTCTGCAGTAATAGATTCTCCTGGATCCAGTGGCCTTTTGTGATTTTGGTGCCTTTTTCTCTGCGCCAAAGAAGAACGAACAGCTCAGTTTGGAAGTTATTTGATCCCTCTATCCTGGACTCTGATGAGTTGACTCTGGATGAAGATTTCCTGCTTCTGTAGGGCCATGTGGATTACCACAAAGTTTTTGGCCGGATTCGCACTTCCGAAGACAATGCACCCAATAATGGTCCGGGGTCCCCGGGCATTGGGATTCTGCAGCTTTGGAAAGCGACAGCAAGTCGGGGATTGCGCCAAAATGAAGCTTGTCTCGAGACTAGTTGGTCCCACCAGCCCAAGGGAGGAAGTCATCCTTTGCGGGTCTTCCGAGTCGAAATGAAAATGGGATCAGCACAGCTGCAGGGCTTCACCAGGCACTTAGCGGTCCAGGTGGGTGCTGCTGGCGTCCCTCCACATCTTCGTTGAATGTTGTCCTCTAGTGGTCGACTCTACCTCTAGTCCCAAAAACCTTGCCTTTTGAGCAAGTTCACAGCCCTAGGGCTGCCAATCGCTGCCCAGCAGGGTGGCTGTCCTCGCGGACAGCCAGCTGGCCTATCAGAACCGGTTTCACTCAGGCACATCAAGGGCAGGGAAGTTTCGGGACCCTCCCTCACTTTCTGCCTTTCCAGACGCACTTGAGCCTGGGTGGGCTTCAGGGCAGAAGCCCGCCAAAGGTAAAATGCACAAAGGACTCTCACCTAGTTTAAACGGAGTAAAAGCCCAGAAGACACTAACTGACAAGAAATGGTGAAAAAAGAAGACTGTCCATTTTGGGAAAAATGTCACCCTTGGGTGCTGTACTGCAGCTGAGAAATAAGCATGCATATACAAAAGAAACCACTGCCACTAGCCATTCAAGTTAGTTAGTGTTACAAAATGTTACATGAGAAGTGTGATAAGGAGTTACTATGTAACCCCCCCAAGCACTCCACATAGTGGTGTGTGCTGGACCCACAAAAGAAAAGATAAGTAAGACAAAAGTCCTCTTCCTATTCTTGGGAACAGTAGTTTACCCAAGAAAATGTATTTACACATTAAGAGAAGTCCAAGGGACTTCTCAGTGTCACTGCACAAAAGGTGCTGTGTGTCACCATGCAAAAAACCGATGCCTATTGAGGTTAACGGACTCCATTAAACAGTAAGAAACCAAATATCCTAGTCAGAAAAACATATGGGGGGAAAAAGTCCCACTCACTCATGAGTAAAAATTCAAAAGCCTAGAGTCCAGCAAAAGAGCTGGGGGTCTCTAAGGTTAAAGGGAATTGGCACAGAAATGGACATTCTCCCTAACAAGTGGCCTTGCTGCCTTGACCCTAGGACTGGTCCCTACGGTTGATCATTCCTGGAAACGTGGTTCCGTAAGGCAAATCCTGGAGGTCCATGCGGATACTAAGCGGAATGTCCAGAGGGCTGCACAGCATCCAAACTGCAATTCTCAGTCAATGCTACGAAACCGTAAAAAGGTTTACTGCAGATGATCCTTTGTGAACATGGTTCTAGGTGATGTACCCTCTTACACAGATGGTGGTGACGTGAATCGAACTACCATACCCCAAAGCATTCCATAATCGATGGGCCACTATAAAGGACACACATCTGAACCTCGTGATTTCCAGCTGGAAAGTGTCCTTTCATTTGGTGACTCTAAACCAGTGTTTTCCAAACTGTTTTATGTTGAATCCCCGTTACCCCCATCAATGTGCCAAAATATTGCGTTCTGGTCAGCCGAATGACATACTTAAATTTGCAATGAAAGGAAGTTATTGCAATGTCGTCTTCCCATGTGAAATAACCTTGCATCCCACTGGATGTACTCGGGGGTGGCAGTGGGGGGGTCAGTCCTCTCTTCTAGACCCTCCCTGACCTCCCCACATTTTATTCCAAATAACCTAGTTGATCTAGAACTAGTTGACGTAGAACTGCATGGAAAGCAATGCATTCTAAGGCAATGGAATCAACGCAGAGGTGATCTAGTCATATTTCTGCAACCTGGTAATCAAACACTGTGGTTTAAAGTGAAGAGGGGGGAAGCTTGACCAGAAATACCAATGAGAAGAGCTTTGCCTCTGCCCAGTCTTAATTTTTCTAGGGCCTGGAAAGCAGTATAAAGTTTAGGAGAAAGGAAAGATTGTATCTCGCCTAATAAGTCAAATTGATAAAAACATGATGTATAAAATGGATCCAGTATCTAAAGCTGAATCCTATGGCGTTAACCGTGGTGACAAGTGCAGTGCTCTACACTGAACACCTATGCAGAGCACATCCCATTGTCCTTTCAAGGCAAGCCTTGCCCATTAAGTAGTTTAGTTAAAAAAGTACGTTTGAAGTACATGTGATAATGTATAGGCATCTTAATTGTTAGTGTCTTCTGTCATTATTTCTTCGTATTTTGGACTCAAATATTTAGCAATTGTTTCTTTTGAATTACTTTTTTACTTTCACTTTTTGATTACTGTCCTACTCTGGAAGTACTTATATGTTTTGGGTCTTTTTGTAACTTTATTGTGCACTTTTTACATTTATTTAAAATTTCCCTTTGGGGGATACCCACCAAATCCTTCTTTCTTTTCCTTGTTGTTTCACGTACAAAAGGATGATTTCTATGAAAATGGCTTCTAACATGATCGAACACTATGTGCCTGGATGAGTGATGGCATTGAACTCTTTGAGTTACGTGTGTTGATATTCTGTGCATGTCCATGTGGGTTGAGAAGCGGACTAGTTGTCGATTGTTGTACCCTTTACTCGTAACCAGTGTCTGGATGTATCATGTAACCAAGAAGCTATACGAATAAACCTCCTATAAACTTTTTTTTTTTTTTTTAAACCTGTCTCCAGGTACTCCTTTCACCCAAGAAATGATCATAACTGATATATTATTATTTTTTTTATTATTATTTTGAACTTTACTCAGTTACGACTGAGTTTTGTCAAACTGATATCTTTCAAGAAAGCCATTTCTCAAATAAAATAGTTCCAAAATCCACCAATATTGAATAATCTTCACTTCGTAGTCCTTTTAACCATAAATGTGAAAAATTGTGTACACTCTTAAAAACCTGAGCCGATCACTGCAGTGCAGGACCGATGCTAAGTGAACATGGAACAGATAACCAGCATTCAACATAGGAGGGGATGTGGCCGTGGTGATGACAATCCGATTTATCCAAATTGAGTTTCAGAAAATAGATGTAGGATCCTCAGTGATGCAAGATGGTCTCATTGTTGAAAGACGTCTGCTAGGGGTGGCCAGCAGATAGCTGTGTGTCACTATGTGATCCGCATTCTGGTGAATGGAAATGCCTTCCCCGCCTCCTCTTCCCACGAAAGATTCCATGCCGTTGTTAAGAAACATGGAAGATGCAACCAGGATTAGTCAAAGGAGGCAGTGACTCATAAGGCAGACAATTCAAATAGCTGTAAACTGTTTCAAAATAATCTCTGGCAAAAAAAGGTTCAAGCAGAGGCTTTCCATAACGCCCGAGGGAAAGGTACAACGTTTGACCATCTTGTTGGGATGCAAAGGTATTTATTTTACTGACCTCTGCGCGCAATATGTAGCAATGGGAGTGCATTCTTCCGAGTGATAACTCTGGAGTCCGACCTTTTAAAAGGGGGATTCTTTTTTAGGTTACAGGTGTACACAGGAGGTGGGAGTTGCATGCATTCCAATCTCCATTATGTACTGGTCCCTAATAGCTTCCCCGGGGTTCACTATTATATCGCTATCCACATTCAAGATATATCAGTATTGACGAAGAAATATGGATAACATACAACCCTTTACTGGGGGTCTCATTGGTGAGTCTGGGAAGCGAGAAGTTTGGTTCTCTCACGGAGCTCTTGTAGGCACAGGGAAGCGCCATTGGTGTCTCAAATCTGTGGAATTCACTTCATACGTGGTGAGAAATGTATGCATCTGAGGTGACCTTTGGCTTGTAATTATTGAACCATTAGCATATGGCATGTCCTCAAAATCAAAGCTCCGTCTCACTGCAGCCACGTTCATGCCAGACACGGCTATGGCTGATGTGAAACACAGCTCAGTCTAACTCTAAGATGGCATTGCAAGACACGGATGCTGTCCGGAGGTGGAAGGGAGTGTGAACTAATAGCAACTGAGTTCCACCACTTTTATTGTTTAATGTTACTGGCACTTGTTTTGACAAACATTGTTAACGCTTTCGGGACTGGAGCCTATCTCTTAGTTTTACTTGAACTCCTTTTAAAGCTGATCACTCCATGTGGGCACTTGCTGGGCTGCTAACCATTACAAAAAAAGGCACGCACGCCGTTCTTGAGTGTGAAGAAAAAAATCCCAAACCCTCACAGAAGTTGCAAAGACGGAAGCGCTTGCTTCTTTTGGCCATTACACCTAAAAGGCCGTCTACCCCATCTCTGAATCCCTTTTAAAACATCATTTATTTCACCTGCTCAAAACCTTTAGCTGCCCATTTCACTACTTTCTTTTTGCTACACTTCTAACCCTGCATCAGCACCCGCCGCACTTCTACCTCACCCCTCCTTATTTAATATTATTTTCATGACCCTACTCGCCCCTCATTCACTATAACTGCAGCCTGCTGCACGGAGCCAATACTTGAGGCGTTCTAAAGCTTATCGCCACTCGCTCCATCTTTGTGCTACAAGGCTATCGCTCAGTGTTTCCCATAATGTGCCCCTACTGCCGCTGTGCAATGTCATATTGACACTAGTACTCTGTGGAAGCACAGGCTACACCACTGGATCAGGGATGCTGCTTCTTGCAGGTGTTGCATCTGCTGCTGTCCCCCCCCCACCTGCATGCAGAACCACTATTCTACTGTCAGTATAACCCACAGTGCAGGACCGATGCTCTTTTTACAGTAATGTTTGAAGAGTTGCACTTGAAACTACATTTCTCAGCACCAAAAATTGCTGCTAGGTGTTCTTTTACTTCGTATTTTATTAAGTGTACATGCTTGTTTGACTTTTACCAAAGTAGCAATCACCAGCTGTTCTTCTGGTGTCCAATGGCACTTTGTAAATACTGGCACTTTTAATCATTTGCTTTCATAGAAAATGTGAGTTTTAATGGTTTTTAAAACTTTTTTTAATCTATGTTCTTAATTCTAGGTCTGGTAGATGCACACACTCATCCAGTCTGGTCTGGTGACAGAGTTCATGAATTTGCAATGAAGGTACAATATGGATATTGTAGGCTAAATGAACTGTTACATTTATTTATTAAGTTTCCAATATTTTGTACTGTTATGATATGATGTGGCATTTATAACACGCATGTACACAAGTGTTTCTAGGCGCAACAAGACAAGGAGGGGGAAACAAAGGGAGAACGAAATAACGATTTTACTAGGCCTTGTGTCATTCAGGTTGTGCGTGTGCAGGGAATATGGAAGGGGAGAAGTGCCAGGGGAGAGGGGAAGGGGAGAAGTGCCAGGGGAGAGGGAAAGGGGGAAGTGCAGTTTACCCACAAGTGCAGCCAGCGGGTGGCTCATAAGTGCAGAGAGAAGGGACTGTAGGGTTGCAGATACAGACCCTGAAGTGCTGGGGAGCCCGGAGGCAGTGCAAGGACAACTGGACATGCAGGAGCCTGGGCCCGAGTTCAGAGGGTGACCAGGTGACCAATGTGCAGAGCAGTCCGGTGCAGCAGCAGGGGAGAGGAAGAGAGAAAGTGGAAGAGAAAAGGAAGGTCTTGAGTTGCTTCCGGAACCGGAGGGGGTTCTGCTGAAGTTTGAAAGAGGCAGGGAGGCTGTTCCAGAGGGAGAACTTAGCTGAGGAGATAGATCTGCCCCCAACTCTCTGCTTGGAGAAGCATCTGACCCTCAGAGAGTTGGAGGTGGATGAGCGGAGAGCTGGAGTAGGGAGAGGTTTAGGAGGAGAAAGTTGGAGGTAGAGCGGTCCCAGGCCCCAGAAAGCCTTGTGGACGTTACAGAGGGTTTTGAACTTGATCCTTGCAGCCACGGGGAGCCAGTGAAGAGATTTCAGAGCTGGAGACATCCGATCCCCTGGCTTGAGGTCAAGGACAACTCATAAATTGTAAATGTCGAAGAGTAGAGGCAGGAAGATTTAGAAAGAGGCTGTTGCAATAGTCCAGCCTACAGAGGACCAGAGTTCTGGAGACAGTGAGCATCTGGGTGAAAGTGAGAAATGGAAGAATACCTCTGACGAGATGTTGAAAACAAGCATGCAGTTTGATGTTCATTTCCCATTATTGAAATTGAAAGATATACTACAAGCTATAAACATAAAATGTTCTTTTAATTTATCCAACAACTTATACTTGGCATGTTATTAAATATACAAAGACCTTCAGTTAATGGCCACGTTCATTAACTAATGCAAAGAACAATATGATAGATTTTGCATTGGCCGGAGTATGAAAGTCCTACAATCTTTTGAGTCCTTCCCGCAACAAATGTGGTTTGAGAACCTTTATGGTGCAGTTGTGTTATTATTTTATATTCAGGTATTTGAGTGCAGACCTAGGTTCAGGTAGCAACCAAGCGCTTTACAAGTCAAAGGGGGAAGACGCAGTGAGGGAATCGGATAGCAATGGATCAGGGAACTGGGTGCTAACAATGGGAAGGGGGAGGGGGAGTGATTTGGCAGCAATGATCTGCAAGCAACCAAGAGAGTAAACCAGGAGGAGCAGATCGCCCAGTTTCAGGTTAGAAGGGAAGGGGATGTGACGGTGAGGAGCTATTGCTTGAAGTGTTAAATTACAGGGAGACAAGAGAGACACGGCTATATAAGATAGCAGTTTGAAAACCTTTATTTTAGGATAATGGGTTGGCGTAATGTCTATCTTGCCTTATCTACTTTAGGTATTCCCTTAAATTATGGTTCTAAGGATAGTCTAGTTCCGGAAGTCCCAAAACAAAATCAGTCTGTGTCAAACCTATGCTTGCCCCACTCTTGAAACAAATGTTGTGCTAGGTATGAACAGAAAAATAATGTTCCAAAAAGAAGTATAAAATAAGACTGGATTCAGGTGGCCTTATCGCTGTGTTTAGTGTTGCCAGTTCAAAAATACTCAACTTAGAAATGTCTTGGAGTCTTCTAGGTAAGGATTCTGTAAGTTCAAATCAATTTAGTTCACACAAGTGCTTAGGCCCGCTTGGGATTCCTTCCCCAAGCTTCATCAAACAAACAGTTTCCTTTAGGCCTCTCAGGGTTCCCTGCCCCAAGCTTAGGCCCCTCTGGTTTCAAGATTCACCACAAAGTTCACTTGGTAAAAGGAGTTCACTGTACCTGTTCCTGGTAAGTTCTTTAGGCTTCTCTGGGTTTCCTTTTCATGAACCCAGAAGCCCTCTAGGTCACACTTCTTCAATGGGTCTCTTAGGCTTCCCTCGCCCAAGCTTAGACCCTCGTGGGTACCTCTGTTCAACTGGTTTAATTGTATTTCCTTTAACATAAAAAGTTCAACTCACAAAAGTTCCACTTATTAACATCACATTTCACTTGGCTTTTTTTGGGACACCCTTCCCCACCCTGAACCATGTCCTTTTATCTTTTCCCTTTTATTAGATCATGCAGCTCCTTGTTCAGTTGGGCTCCCCTGATCGTAGTGCCGTTGTTAGACCGCACGGTTGACCCATTACAGGTCACGCAACCAGGTGCCTTGTCCTTAATAGAGTTCTCTATTTTCCTTATAGTGGGGTCTCTACAACCAACCTGGATCAATCTCCCGCCTGGTGGCCACCCCAATGCTTATTCTGGGGTCTCTGTGGACAGCCTGGAGCATTCTCCTGCAAAGTGGCCACTCCACTTATTTTCCAACACTCTGCTTATTCTGGGGTCTCTGCGGCCAGCCTGGATCAATCTCCCGCATGGTGGCCACCCCATTACTTATTCTGGAGTCTCTGCGGCCAGCCTGGATCAATCTCCCACCTGGTGGCCACCCCGATGCTTATTCTGGGGTCTCTGCCGCCAGCCTGGATCAAGCTCCTGCCTAGTGGCCACCCCAAAGCTTTCCAATTTCTTTGTTTGTTGTCAACAATTTTCTATCAGTTTTGGGGATTTTCACACAGAGTCATTCAAAAATGTGTAATCATACACGCAACCACTATGTATCCTTGCAACAAGGGATCAGCACGCCTCCCGGCTCCCTTCTTTGGACTTCTCTTCTTTGCTGGAAACAGGGTTCATTAGCCACGCTTCTCCTGGATGCTTCCTCACACAGACCCTCAGCGTCTCGGCGTCGCTGTTTCTTCTGGCTGGCCCTGGGCAGCAGCGGCTACTCAGCTCTCCTCCCATCTCGCTCTGCTTTACCTGACAAAAACTGGTTAAGGAACAAGAAGGGATACCCTGTTGAACTCAGCCATGCAGCCTCCCTTCTGCTCTCCTAACTGCTGCTCTCTACTCTGCTCTGCTGAGCGCTCCACCTTTTATACACCTGAGCCCTGTCATGAGGTTTCAGGTATGAGTTGTTGGCCTCCCTTCCCTGACTCCAATTAGGCCAATTAATGGCACATGCCTGACTCTTGGGTTTCTTTTTCTTCATCCCAGTGCAAGTGGTAGGTAATAGAGGCAAACAAAGGGGGGGTCTGGGAATCTCTCTACCAGCACGAACACAGCCCAATGACCTGTTCTTGGGTGAATTACCCCTGGGAGAGACTCTACCAAGTCTTTAGCTCACTGTCCTTTTCACAGAGAAGAAATTTCCCCGCATAGCAGCCTTTGTCCTGCCCAGGGGCAGTCCAGCGCCGAAATGCTAGGCAATTCTCCTCTGAACAAGAGTACCATCAGTAACCCCATACACGTGTTTCAGCCTTGTTGGGCATCATCAGTGAGGTGAAACTGTTGCCTCTCTAAGAACAGTGAGCAAGGGGTCCACGTCTGGATTGCCCTGTTAACTTAGGGTGAAACCCAAAGTTAATGTATGCAAACAAAGGGGGGGTCTGGGAATCTCTCTACCAGCACGAACACAGCCCAATGACCTGTTCTTGGGTGAATAACCCCTGTGAGAGACTCTACCAAGTCTTTAGCTCACTGTCCTTTTCACAGAGAAGAAATTTCCCCGCATATCACTTCTTGTGCTTTGTAATGTAATTCTCACGTAGGCTGTGAATCTGCTTCACTCTATTTGGATTATCTTTCCTCACACCCCCTCGTGGGGATGTCTGATCTCTGTTCCCGGAGATGGGCCAAGGTCTCGTTCAGCAATGCTGTGGCTTTTGTTTCTCAACTCCCTTCTTACTCGGTTTCTCCTCAGCACATGGCAGGCTACGCGCTCCTTCTACCCTGTACAGTGAGTTTCTTTAACCCCCCCCTCAGGGGGGGGGGGTTCTTCAGAGTCTCTAGCCCCAGGCGACCTACAGTGCTGTTTCTCCTTGTTCAGTATGTTTCTTGCAACCCCTTGTGGGATCTTCAGAGTTTCAGTCCCAGTGCCAGGTGAGCTATGGGCTTGGTCAGCCCTGTTCTGTGTCAGCCTCACCACCATCCAAACAGTATTCAGCCACATAACTTCTTTCCAGCGGCGGGACTCTATGCTGGAGTCGGATTCTCTGGCCCCTGCGGATCCACGCCCTCAACTCCTTGTTTGCACTGTCTGCTGTTCTGCTTTCCTTCTTTCCGTTCGGGTCTTATGCATCTACATGAAGGGACGCAGGTGCTTCTTTGCACACATCCTGCTTCAGCGGCCCCTGCCTTGTTGGAATCTCTACCTTTATTGAAGCTGCATTATTCCTCACGGTGCTCTTGGTCCACACCCACCACATCCTGTGGTTGGCTTTCGGTTCTTCGTTGGATGGACTGCCAAACCCCTCTGCGTCAGCCTGCTCTCGCGTTCTCCAGCTGATTCTCTCCTCTTTTGCTGGCTTCCTATTAGGATTAAGTTCCTCCCTAGAAAGGAGATGAAGATTCCATTAGTCATCGGTCTTGCTAGGAGGCGGTAACAAGTACACATCAGAACCCCAGCCATTCACTTTAAAGGGGCTCTGTACATTATTCCCATATAACCAACAAACATTGGGTTCTTGAAATGCAAGGGAGGAGGGATTGAACCCTCACCTGGACAGTCTTTGTCCCCCTACGGTAGGGGGCAGTCACTCTCAGTGGGATCCTTCTTGCCCTGACCCCTAAGGAGGGTATTGAGTAGCGGGCTCGCCTCTCTAGTCCCAAAGGGGGACAGGCGGTTCCCCGTTTGGGGAGAAGGGACAAATTCCCTGGATTCATCACATTATGTAATTTTGACAATTTATTGGGGGTAAAATGAAGTTTGTATTATTAAATATTGATCTCTTTTCATATTAGCAGTAACAGTGCCTTGTGTGTAGTTTCTTTATGCTTATCCATGTGTTTATTGATGATTTATATTGTTTGATCACTAATAGTCTTAACCTATTTGTTTACCAAATAGTACTAAATGAATACAAGGAAAGAGAAGCACCAAATACCATTTAGCATTGTCAATTTAGCATTGTGCTAAAATATGAAGCATTTCATGAACACACAGAGGCTTCATCTGTTGAATACATTTGTCTAGAGAAATCTTTGTTGGTGTTTTTATCAAGCCTGATATAGTTTGCTCTTCAGTTCTTACTCTCTTCTCATTCATATATTTCAATGTATTAAGTAGATTTAATTATTCCAAGTGGAGTGGAAGGATTTATGTTTGAAAGATTCAGGTACTCTGACAGTGTGGAATTAATAGAACACACATGACTCTGATGAAAGTTCAAGACTTTTATTGTATCAAAAGGAGGGCTTGGATTTACTGATGGGGCGGACAATTCCAATGGGACAGCTGGGGGGAATAGTATTGTTTGGTATAATTACATGTGTATCCAGGGTTATTTCTACACAGGATCTAATGTCAATGCCCATATTGCTCATTTTGCAGTAGGTCTGAATGCTCAAGTCCCAAATTCCTTAGTCTCAAACAGTTCAGAGAATGGAACATCCATCTTCCTGCTTCAATTCCTTTTAGGTTGCTTCTTGGTCTAGATATTGTTACCTTCTGATCATCTTCCTAGGCTCGTGCAGAGGTATCTGCAACACAGACCTACCAGCAAGTACTTATTCCCCTTATCTTAGGAGATCAACTATGAGCAGGAATTCCCCCCTCCACACTGCCCCCACCCTGGCTACTGGCCGGAATGAAATAGTTCTAGCCCACTAGCCAAGGGTTGTCCGCGTGGGCTTGAGCCCACAATAGGCGCTGACTTTCCTCGTGTCTCTGAATCACAGTAACCTGTTGGTGTCTGGGTTGTAGACCCCAACTAGCTAGCTAGCAACAATTCCCTCCACCTGGCAGCTAATGGCTTCTTCCAGGACCCGAGTTATAGCCCCAAGATTATTTACGACAGGCTTTCTGCAGCTTATCCTGCTGGCTCCCTGGCTCCTGTCTGGAATTGAGCTTTAGCTTTGACATCTTGCGCTCTACGGTGTGCTGTATTCTACTTGACCACTGTCCTTACTCCCCCCACACTTTGGGTCCTTCCGCCTCTTTTTATATTGCTCAGCCCATTCTGAATGTACTAGTATTGCATCATTTTCTTGTATTGTGGCTCTCCCTCATCTCTGTGATCAGTAATTACTTGATTGTCGGTGAGCATGGGGGCCAAGGGCTTTAATACCTCCTCTGATGTTAGTCTGCCATCTTGGAGTCTGGTGGAACCTTCCTGGCACCTGCATGGCTCTACACCTTTCGTTATCCCCGAGCAGCTCTCTTCTCGCTTCTCTTGTATTAATGCGGTTCATCGCTCCCCAATCGCCCGATTGTCTATTGACCATGTTGAGTATTCCCATTAACTATATTGAGTATTCCATTTATCTTGTGAGCCACTTTCAGTCTTTGTCTAGCGCTGAAGTATGTGAAACACCAGTATGAATTAATAAAACCTTCACCATGATATAACCCTTGGTATGCAGCATACAGTGTGATTCCTTGACAAAGGATGTTGGCAGGAGTACAGAGACTTTCAGGGACTTTCCCAATATACTGCCTTCAGGGGTTGTATTGTGGAGCAAACTGCTTCCCCTGAACCTGAGGGTCTCTTGGTCCTTTCCAACCAGCCTCCTACACTTTGCCAGGATATTTATAAATGTGCTTAATTTTTGTAAAGAATTTAGGGTTAGAATATTTTCTAAGTCGTTAAATGACTGTGGCAAAATAATTTCTTGCTGGTATTCTATATGCTATGCCGGGTTCCAATAATTAAAATAATGGTTTGATAAAACAGAATCGTTTTAGGATCATTGTTGTGAAATAAGGACAGCCTTCCTTCAATTTTGGTTGGGTTTGCTTTTTCAAAACAATCTGACATTTGATAATGCCAGATATACTTATTAACAGCTTGTTACAGTTGTGCAGTAAAAATGGTACTCTTGATAGGTAATGCTTGAAAAAGAAACAATGGGCCTCATTCTGACCCTGCCGGTCCGGACACAAGGGTGCCGGTAAGCTTACCGGCACCCTTGTTTCCGGACCAGCATATTACAGGTCTTCCTGCCAGAGCCGCCGTGCCTGTCAGGTCTGACCCTGCCGGGTACAGTGGCCACGTTAGGCAGACCCGTCACGGAAGCACTGGCACGCTTAACAACGGTGCCAGTGCCTCCGTGTACCCATTCCCAAGGAGTCCTATGGGACTCCATAGGAATGTGGAACATTTTACCGGCATCTAGCTCCCGGTCTGCCAGGACTTGTTGTCCCGGTGGCACCGGGAAGCTAGGTGCCGATAACATTTACTAGTCTGGCGGCAACTCGCTGATAGCACCGGCAGGTTTACCGCCGGGCTTATAATGAGGTCCAATGTGTAACAAGAGCATAGATTTTACCACTTTTGGTCTGTCCTGCTTTAATTTAGCCTTTTCATCGATTTACTCAATATAATCCTTCATATTTTTAGGCAATACTTATCCCTAACTATTGTTAAGGTTGTTTTGCATCTATATTAAAGTTAGGATTGTAGAATATGTAGGATGTTTAGCCAGGTTTGCTTTATATGCTGATGTTAGTCAAAAACCATCTAGGATTTCTTCTAAAAAATTGGCCATTCTTCCTGAAACCTTTTTGGAAAATTTGATTTAGGTAATCAGCACAAAGCCAAACTTTATTTGCAAAATGAGTCCTAGTATACTGCCTGTGTAAATATTCACACCAATGTTTCATTTTAAAAAAGGTAACCAGCAAAGGGGAATCGCTGCCTTTTTCCTCTACTAAGGGCAAGTTTCAGGAAAATGTTTAGTACCAAGAATTCTGGCTCTGCGTTTCAATGGTGACGTACTCCGGGATAAGGCCCATTTTTGGCATTATAGTTCATAATGCATAAAATGCTCATCTTATCAAAGCAGTTTTGGCTTTCAGATGTAGTAATGTGTGGTTGCCTGCTGTGCCCAGCTATCTTTGTTGTTGAGTTAAAACAATGAAACGCATCTCAGGCCACACAATTTGCACTAAGCATTGACAAGTGATAATCCAGTCCTGGCAAGTAAGACCTGGTGTGCTTTGTGCATTGGAAGAACTGACAAATGCCATGGGGTGCATGATTATTTTGCCTGCCTAGAAGCTTGCATCTCGACATTTTTCCTTCTGCAACTTTATTCCTTTTAACATAGCATTGTTATTTCAATCCTATCGCCATAAGTAGTCGCCTTTGTAGTGTTCCTGCTTGCTATCAAGATTTAACAAGAAGATTGCCTAAGCAACACGCATTTCTTTTCTTTATTTTAAAAAAATCGTGATATTGGCTTCACTCCAACTCTCGATCTGTCCTGTGTCTCCAATAAATGTAAACCAATCCTTTAAAATGTAAGTCCTCAATAACTTTTTTTTTAAAACCTCCAGCAGTCCATTGGAGCACCACAGCCTTGCTAGATGTTAAAGGATAGTTCCGGGACTTTTTTTTTATTGTCCCTACGGTTCGGCCATGTGTTTTTAAGCATAACTCGGTAGATCGTAGAAAACTTTCCTATGGACCTTACCCGACTTTTCGTCCATTAACGCACTCGAAATCAGCCGCCATTTTCTGATAATCCTATCATTTCCCCCCATCGCCCTGGCTCACCTGCTTTTGCGGCAATAAATCAAATCCCCCGCCCCTGAAACAGACTTTATCAAAACATTCATATTCCCCGCCTCTATCCGTGACGTGACTGAGCTGCGTAGGCAAACGCGCCCAGGCGTCTTCTACGCGACTCCACACAGAACCCGGAAATCAACACAGATGAGCTCACACAACACAGCGCGCCACAATAGGGAATATGAAACTGTACTTTTAAATTAAACCGCAAGATTGTAAATTTGGTAAAGTACATTTATTTGACATCAAATGTTTTGAGAATATTCAGCGATTTGCATTTATATTTGCTCACGTTCCAAAAAGTTCGTTTTGAGGCACGCGATGTTCCTTTGCTGTACACAGGGTCTTAGATCATCTCACAATACAGCGCCACAATTCGGAATATGAAACTGTGGTTTAAAAGCAAACGGCAAGATTGTACATTTGGCATAGTACATTTAATTTGACATCAAATGTTTTGAGAATATTCAGCGATTTGCATTTTTATTTGCTCTCGATCCAAAATAGTTCGTCTTGAGGCAAGCGATGTTCGTGTGCAGTACACAGGGTGTTGGTTTACGATAAAATAAGCTCTTCGGTCGCACTGATAATCGCATGGCTGTCCCAACAACGAGGCACTAGGCCACCACAACGGTCTGTATGTTGCATCTAGCCGTTAGTACCGCGTAAGGGCATACTTGTACTTGGCGATCGTCCCATAAAATGGTCAGGGTGGTAACGTTGTTCACGCGGAGAAGCAACTGGCGGTTAAAAAAAGCCATCCGCCGGTGTCTGGTACTCGTGACACATACAATAATGAACGATGTACCTGTTTCAAAAACATAAAAAATGAAATTAGTCTCACCATCAGATCTTTATTAAAATTATTCATTTTATATATTAGGTCGGGAAATTATTTCATAGCTAGGACAGTGCAACTGGGTATTATATGTCAAGGGGGGGCTGTAGGATACTGAGACAGTCCCCCAGTGCAGGGGTTGACAGGGAGGCAGTGCAGGTGGAGAGTGGAAGGGCCCAGGACCGAGGTCGCAGACAGTGGACCAGTTGTAGCAGGGGAGAGGGAGAGAGAAAGCAGAAGCAAAGAGGAAGGTTTTGAGGTGCTTCCGTAAAAGGAGATGGTTCTCCTCAAGATAGTGCGCGGTACAAAACAATATGCCACATAGAACGAACAAGTTTAAATTGCGGTATAAACTCATCTAAAGAGTTACTTACATTATATTTGCATTTTCCATTGTGTCTGTGCGTAGGGCAGCCCCGAAATACCACGCCTTCTATGCCGACGTTATTTCTTCTAATGAACGAACATTAAATGGCTATCGTTTCTGAAATTTTATTCATTATCGTTTCTTACGTTATTGCACCACACCCCCAAAAAGAAGTCTTTCGGGATGGTCCCGGCCTGTCAAGGTCAAATAACAATAGAACCTTATACTGAGTCGTGGGCCATTCCGGCACCCGAGCAAAAAATCAAAGCAGCTGACCTTCACTTTGAACGAGCACACATTCCTAGTTAGCTACATTCAGTTGAAGGCCATCTCACAGGACTTGAAATTTAAACTCCATCTTTGCATTTTGTCTGCGTGCTTTGCAGCCCCAGAGAACCATAAATACGGAGACGTTCTATATTTTTTGAAAAATGATTTATATTACTGTTTGGTTTAATTTAATGCGCAAATGAACAAGGTTGGATAGACACATTGCATGTACACTGAGCAATCACTATTATTTACACAATACATAGCTACACATATTCAATGGGCCTGCGACATGAGGAGACTCCAGAGCAAAGTCACAGGTGACACCCGGGTGGTTCGCACTACTGCACGGTGAAGGGAATGGCAAGGGTGGAGAGACACATTGCATGTACACTGAGCAATCACTTTTATTTACACATTACATAGATACACATATTCAATGGGCCTGCGACATGAGGAGACTCGAGAGAACAGACAATCAAATTACAATCATTTAAACCGTGATGTGTATTTCTCAATGAGCTCTTCTTTAGGTGGACATGGAACAGAGGCAATGTTGGGTGGCAATGCAGTTGTCCCCTGCACAGGTTCGTTCACAACTCCCTGTATGTGCCTATCTAGGACATCAACAATAAGTCTCTCAATAAACTCATATTGCATATCCTCAAACACTGGTTTGATCACCCATTGTTTACTTCTTTTAGTGAAGGCCTTATTGTAGCGAAGCGTCCCTAAAGTTCCGGTCGTCCTACTTTGTTGACGGCCAACATTATGGTTATGTGCCAAGACCGCTAGAAGAGTTCGATTTATCATGCCCTCCATGCCAAAATGCAATCGTTTTGGCCTGTACTTTAGGCACATATTGTGGAACACCTCCAAATCTCCTGTGTGGCAGAATTCCGTGAGTCCCCTCAAATCTCTTGTTATAGTTTTATCAAATACAATCTTTTCAATGGCTTTGTGAGTGGGTGATGAAGGAATCAACCACTTCTTCTTCCGTGCCTCCTCTGTGGACAAATGGCCATGTTCACAATTGTGGAAATGTTGGTTTGTGTTCCAACGGTGAACGTTGGTACAGTGTAGCATTACTGAGCGCCATTTTTCCAGTAGAATTTCCAACGACCCTCCACATGTTTTTGAGCTCCACCAAAGATGGTTGCTGATTGACTTGGACCACTGTGAAATACCTTGCATATCTTTTTTTTTACCGGCAGCCGACATTTTTTTATTGATTGTTTTTGCAAGATGCCAAACGTCAAATTGGTGATTTATATTTTTGTACTCTTCTCTCATTGTCTTGGCAATTGAAACGTGTCTGTCCGTGGCTATCAGGTCGATCACCATTCCCCGCGATTGTAGTTCTTGCAATGATGCTACAAAACCAACTTTCTCCATGGCCACTGAGGATGTACTTTGTGACACCTGCACGACCACCGAACTCACAATTTTCTTACTTTCCATGTCCTGAAAGTGGTAGGTGCATTACTTGGCTGAAAATCCTGGGCTGTCGCACTGTCCATCACCGGCTAGCCTGAACCGTTTGCCCGCGAATGTACTATCAATAGACATTTTTTCCATTCTCCAAGCTTCGCTAATGGCTGGAAATAGATAATCGGTTTGGTATTTGTAGAACTGAGTTTTCGCAATGAAATGGATTCCCACAAACTGAAAGAAAGACTCTAACTTTTTAAAACTTGAACCACTAAAAAGTGCAGCCGCTGCACAAAGTAGATTGCCTGCTGGCAGTTGCCCCAGCATGGGTTGTGCAGACCATGAGAAAGGATGATATTTTGTACAGGTGGCATGTATTTTAAGGTTAGTGCCTCGAATTGCATGAGTCACGTTAATCAATGGCTCCCCACATACTTCCCCACCAACCGAATGCCCACATTTCATCCTAATAATGATATCAATCAAACAACTATCGAATACAATGAATTTGGCCTCTTTCCTTATACTGTCACTCTGCATCCCAGCTGGTTCGGCCTGTAAAGTTGAGGACATGTCACTCACATGAAAGGTAGAATCTCTGATATCGTCTTCCGCTATGTTCAGTGATATTGATGGCGTTTCATTGTCGTCCATTTCATTCTCTTCCATTGCAACATCTGTTCCTTCTCCGGCGATGGGAGAATACAACAATTTCTTCAACTTTCTCGCGGTCTTAGTTTTTGCGGGTGTGGATTCTGTGAATTGATCTCCGACTGCATCCGAACTACCAGGAGGACATTCACTATCAATGGCTGGTGGTGGTATAGCTCCGTTGTCAATCACTTCATATTCTTCCCATTGGCACGATGCATCTCCAGTCTCAAGTCCCTGCCAAAAGGTTTGACAAGCAACATCTCTCGTTCGCTTCACTGTCTGTGTAGATCTAGTTCGTACACCCACTCGCAACTAGAGGACAGATTGGAAAAGGGATGTTCAGTTTAAACACAACTTACAGTATTGAACTATTAACAGTGAAAAACAGCATAATATAGTGACCAGGACACTAACCTTCTTTTGCTTTCTTTTCTTTGAAACTTTCTTGCCTCGAACTTCAACATCAGGACGCTGTTGCTCCGACTCGTGTGTGCATGTCTCCACTTCCTCTTGCGCTGCAACGACTATATTTTCATGATAAGCACATCCATCACGCACTGACGCTCCATCGACTCCCTGAAACCTAGAACTTTCATTAGTATGTACAATAATATCGAAAACACAAAATGTACTTGGGGACCAATACCCACGTACATCTCAATAGCAAAACACGAATGAACGCTTTGTGTAGAACATTCAAACGACAATTATTCACGCATAGTTGATCTAGTTAGATGGAACTGTCGAGATCCATACTTCGGGCTCCTCATAGACTTCCATTGATGATATTATTGAAGATGATGCTTCAGTAACTCCCTGAAACACAGTAATTGCATTAGTATGGTTTTCTATTTTGTTAAAAAGAACATAAACTTTGTGCAGGCGTCAACGGCTCATCTAAATAGACCTGCACAAATGATCAGTTGTCTAAAATAAATAATGGATATGTAAATATGATTCGATTTGCTCGATCGTTGGAAGTGTCACCACCCAGAGATCTGCATCAACTACTAGGGGTGATGTTCTTGTAGAAGAAGCTCCGTCATCTCCCTGAAACATAGTACTTGCGTTAATAAAGAAGGAAGTATAGCGGATGTAATCACGTCATATGATTTCGCTTGATCGAACTGTCAGTATCCATACCTCGAAATGCATAAGAACATCAAGGGACGATGTAACTGCGGTGCACACTTCTGCAAGCTGTTGCGCCGACCCGTAACTGCATGCTCCCGCTTCTTCTTGGACTAATGCTCCATCGACTCCCTGAAACATAGGACTTTCGTTAGTAATGAACACAATATTGAAAAAAGAAGAGACATAGGAGGGCGACGACAGAAGGACATATCAATGGCTAAAAACGAAAGAAACATTGTGTGTAACAATCACGCTACAAGAATGCAAGATCAGATGATCTCCATCGATGGAACTGTCCGGAAACGTACCTCGAGCATCTGAGTGACATCAACGGTAGTCGTCAATACGTTGGACTCCTCAGCATCTCCCTGAAAGACAGTACTTGCATTATTTTGGATAACAATAATTATAACTGAAAACAAAGACTAGAGGACGAGTACAAGGGTGTACCATTAGGTAAAATAATTACACGATAAATTAAAACTATTGATTTACATGCCTAAAACAAGTCAGTGGCAGAATAGCCAAGTAAGATTACCCGATAGGTGCTTGAAGTGGCTGATGACTGCAATAACGACACGGATGGAGAATCTTCCGCCTTCATATTGAGTGGATACATAAATGGGGAAATTATTGTTAGCTAATGCTACACACTACCGCAAGGCCGAGAGATAAATACGTAAACTTGACTCACCAGTGGAGGGATGTGGACGAATAGAGTGGGAATAGCGGTTGAGAGCAATTTTCGCCTCGCTCGCGGTGTGTTCTTCTTTATTAGCAATGATGTGGAGTACATGTCAGAGGTAAAGGGCCTGCTGCAGATGCGGTATCGATCACCCCTCTTGTCCGCAAAGACTTCTAGGACTCTACTTTCAAGCTCAGACGGTGGATATCCGCAATATCGGACCCATTCTCGTATCTGATCTATTGTCTTAGGGAAAACATGCATTATAGTACCTTCAGATTTATTATGGGTCTTCGAAGGGCAACCGCCAATGGAACAGGCAGGCATTGTGGAAAGTTCTGAAAAGTAAAGATCAACAATTCTCTATGAATACCAATGTAAACTCAGAACATGTGACTAGTTCCTTGCATGTACTGTCTTGAACGAAAAGAAATTGGACGCAAAATGATTATGGTACATGGCCTTACCTTGACGAACAAACAGTTAGATGCAGGGATCAGAGTAGTTTCTTGTCGTAGAACAGGGAGCAGTTCACAGGTTGCAAACTGAGGAGTTTCCTCGAAGTGTTCACGGAAGTTCACAGAGACGAAGAGCAGGTAACCAGCACCTTCACGGGTTGACTAGCAAAGCGCAATGAAGTGCTCATTAGAAATATGAAGTGGGTTATAAAGAATTCGAAACAGGGGTGTGTTTGTGAATGAATGACGTGTATATGTCGTGGCATTATGCGGTTTGCAGGGGGCCGTCCAGCGTGAGGGGGGATGCTTGGCAGGAGACACGGGGTCTGGAGGTAGACATGGGAACAACAACCCATGCTCTATAGACCACTTTGAAGTGTACATGGTCTTTGGCACCTCTTGGCCTTTATCGATCCCTGACAGCTCCACTTGGCAGCGCAAGTACCCCGGTGCGAACTGCCTTTGATAGGGCGGGGGGTGGATTGGGGCGGTGGTCGTGCAGACAAGACACAGGAAGACTCGTGAATGGAGACACACTTATGTGGATTGCAGGGGGCCGTCCAGCGTGAGGGGGGATGCTTGGCAGGAGACACGGGGTCTGGAGGTAGACATGGGAACAACAACCCATGCTCTATAGACCACTTTGAAGTGTACATGGTCTTTGGCACCTCTTGGCCTTTATCGCTCCCTGACAGCTCCACTTGGCAGCGCAAGTACCCCGGTGCGAACTGCCTTTGATAGGGCGGGGGGTGGATTGGGGCGGTGGTCGTGCAGACAAGACACAGGAAGACTCGTGAATGGAGACACACTTATGTGGATTGCAGGGGGCCGTCCAGCGTGAGGGGGGATGCTTGGCAGGAGACACGGGGTCTGGAGGTAGACATGGGAACAACAACCCATGCTCTATAGACCACTTTGAAGTGTACATGGTCTTTGGCACCTCTTGGCCTTTATCGCTCCCTGACAGCTCCACTTGCCAGCGCAAGTACCCCGGTGCGAACTGCCTTTGATAGGGCGGGGGGGGGTGGATTGGGGCGGTGGTCGTGCAGACAAGACTCGTTTGCCGCAGGGCCTCACCAAGGAGAGGCCATCTCACTGGATGTAAGAGGCAGGCTGAAGGATCTAGTACATGGAAGGCAGGGGGGTGAGTTTATAAATACCTCAGCCTCCCAGGAGAATATATGGGTGCAGTTCACCCTGGAGACCCTGGATGCCTAGGCAGTTAGTCAGCTGCAGGCTGGCCTGTGGTGGCAAGGCGGCACGGGCCAGAGGGGGTCATCTCTGTACCCGGTTCCCAAAAGGATGATTTATTACGATCAACCATATTGATTATTTACCTATAACCATGTTTTGTATCAATAAAATCCAACGGCCTTCCTTTTATTGCCAACGCTTGAACAAAGTGGTGTGGTAAGTATTTTTGGGGGAGGAGGCAAGGCCGGGAGGCTTGATGCCAACCCGCAAAATAACATATGTATGTCTGCTGCATATGGGTTCAACGGTTATGTGGATTGAAGGTGGGCGGCCAGCGTGAGGGAGGATGCTGGCCGGAGACATGTGGTGTGACAAGACAAGGCACAGGAAGACTATTCAATGGAGACACACTAGATTCATTTAAAAAATCAAAACAACCATTGTTAAAATATATGTTGGGTTTTATTTTAGATCTTAATTTCAATTGAACATAAATAATAAACATTACAAATTGTAAAGTTCCGGTTGCAGCACATCCAGGGAAAATCCGCGGTATTGTCCACTGTCGCTGGGGAAATGTTGTCTAATGGCAAGTACCGCACAGGCAGGTATTACTCTCCGAACGCGGTGTTCGAGCCTCCCGTGAAGCCACCAAGTGAAGCAACGATAGGCCACCAGCCTGTACCACCTGTGAAAATGAAAGATGCAAACTGTATTAAAATGACAAAACTTTCTTATCACTGTCGATTCAGGTAAAAAATGTCATTCTGCTTTGAAAAAAATTCTATCTAGAAAATGCACAATATGGAACCAATTTACATGCATTCGAATGATATGTAGATGTAATTTTATATGTGGGAGACGACCATGACATAGTAGTGGCATCACTGACATCAAAACCAGAGTATACTTACTCGTTACTCGGATTACGCGGACGAACAGTGCCGCGAAGTTCGTGCATAAGCACCATCATCATCCTCAACACGGTCCGTGAGAGGCAGGCTTCCCTGAACTCTGGCAGCTCGGTGATGCATTGCGGACTTGGCTCGCCTTCCGAAATGTAGGCCAAGCACCCGGAATTTTCACGGCAGCAGCAGTTCTCCTCCTCAGTTGGCATTAGCTCGCACCGATTGCACGTGCACCAGGTGGAGACGCCGTCCATGGGACATGGTCCAGGCTCTTCATCCGTTGACTGGACCTCCCAACTGCCGTCCGAATCCCCATCGTTTTCGCGTGCTTGCCTTTCCAGTAGTTCTTCCTCGGTGTACTCGGGCTCGTACATATACGGCATTATTGTAGCCATTGTGTGGTAAAGAAAGTAAAATAATTTACAGAGATGGTACAGGTGTTCACAAGGCCTAGAAGCGGCGAAGGTAGCTGACCAGAGCACAGAAACGAGTCACAGAATACTCAAAGTAACACACAGAGAGTAATGGAATCGAAAATCTGCTGCTGTGTGTTGTGAAACGGTGTGTTTATACTTATTGAGGAAAGAGGCGTCCTGCCATTTCCATGGCGACACTTCATTAGCTGAGGCGCAGCGATTGTTGATACGAAACGTGCTTTGGCGTTGGGAAATGGGCGGTACGCGTCTGCTGATGTCTGTTTCAGGGGCGGGGGATTTGATTTAGTGCCGCAAAAGCAGGTGAGCCAGGCGATGGGGGGAAATGATAGGATTATCAGAAAATGGCGGCTGATTTCGAGTGCGTTAATGGACGAAAAGTCGGGTAAGGTCCATAGGAAAGTTTTCTACGATCTACCGAGTTATGCTTAAAAACACATGGCCGAACCGTAGGGACAATAAAAAAAAAGTCCCGGAACTATCCTTTAATCTGTGAGCATCAGCCTCCATTTATTTAACCATTGTTTGTTTTACTAGCCAGCAGGTTTTGTTCTGCTCATTTTGTATAATGTTCTTCCGTATCTAGCAAAAATGATTTATTTCTGGAGCTAGTCGAATATAGATTTTGTTTCATGCTTCACTTGATTGTAGCCATGTAATCTAAATGTTTTATCACTAGATTCCTACAGGTTTTATTTCTTTTTTTTCCTCTCCGATTTTTGCATGTTTGTCCTTTTATGCATTTATGTTCCATTCTGTTTTAAAAAAAATGCTTGTTATAATCCTGATGTTTCACGAAATACCCGAGTTGTAGTCTGAAGTCTTTTATTTTTTCTTTTAGATCTTTTTGAATCGGTTTTCCTATGATTACTGGGTTGTTTTCCTGATCATTTACGTTGGACTTGCCCCATCACAGATAATCTGCTTTTATTGCGTCCCACTGTATGGCGCAGTTAGGAGAGGCTTATTTGCTTTCAGAATAGCACTGGGGTTTGGAATACGCATTGTTTTGGGACATCAGTGGTCCATCTGAAGTCCAAATTGCTGAAACAACAAACTACTGTTGGGTGTCATTTTAGTGGCTAGTGTCCGATCAATCCTCAAATATGATCTGTGTCTGTGAGTAAAACAAATATTTCAGGTGGGATTAATTTCAAATGCTTTTTCTCTGTGTTTTAGGCCTTTTGAAATTATTCCATCTTTTGCTTTAATGGTCCGTCTTGCTTTTTTTTGGTAATCATACAATCCAACAATTAATCAATAGAGCTATTATAGTCTCCTCACAAATAAGGCACCAGACTTTCTCAATTCTGCTACAGTGTTATACAAACAGTAGCCCCAATCCTGATTTCGAATTTATTACCTTTTTGTAAACATTTGGTTAATGAGTCCAATTCTATTAATAGACATTACCCTTTTATACTTATTTGATCTGAAAATGTCTGGTATGCTGAATATTTTAGTGCTTACACAGTCTGGATAATGTTGTTGGGTCCCTCTGGTGTGTAAACCATTTTCCTACTGAGTAGGTGAGTCTCCTGCAATACAATATTATGGTTTTGCAAGTATTAACACATTGTCATCCTTTTAATTAATAGGTAGTTGATGTTCCATGAGATGTATTTAAAATTGACTTGTTTCAGTTTTTTAAATTTACCTTTGATTCCCCTGGCTGTTTGATAGGTTTCTCCAGTGTTTCTGCTTTATTGTTTTTGTTTAACTTTGTCCCACTCGCCAACCCTCCGTTTAGTACTACCTTCCCCACTTGGGCTGCCTGATTCTGCAGCCTGTGTGCTCTTGTACTAATCTCCTTTCACCTTCTGCTTGTGTTTTTATCTGCACTTTTGTATTTCATTATAATTGGTTCATTCTTTTTTTTCTTCATCTCTCACCTTATATGTGTTTTTATTATGAGCCTTTTTCTTCTGGTTGTTGCATTCTACTTAGATTAATTGTTCTCCTCAGCAATACCCCTGTGGCCTCTGCAGCTTCTACCATATTAAAGTGCTATTCTTTTATTTCTTAAGAATGTTAAGTCGGGGGGCTCTTGTGAGGAGTTGGTTGCACCCAGTGATTAGAATTTTGTTATACATGTCCTCAATGGCCTCCTTCTCTCTGAAGTGCTAGTGCTAGTATATGGATGCCCAACAAGGTTTGTTGTTTAGATTCTTTGCTTAGGTGCTAGTTCCCAAAGTACATCCAGATTGTTCATGTTTTGCGGTTCATTAGGACTTTGTCTTAAAAGAACTATGTGGCTTCTCTATGGTGTATTCCATCCCAAGTAAAGCTTTATTTAAGTCTGTGTGTGTGTGTGTGTGTGGGGACCTAAACCCAAGTCCCCACATGGTAATGACTTAAAACAACTTAAAAGATATCTGTGCCAATTTTTAGAACTTTTTTTAAAAAAATGCTTTGTGGGGACCTGTGTTTATTTTGGTGTGTTGATTTTTTACTCAGCTCTGCCCCCGCAGGCTGGGTGTGGTATTGCAGTCATCAACACGCGGACAGGAATTTAAACACACTTGATAAATCAGATGCCCTACATGCTTAGGCAGCAGACAGCAGATTCATGGGAACCATTTATACACAAATTCAATTGTGTTTTAAATGGCCTGAACTCTGCGTTTAAATGTAAAATAATGAAATTAAGCTGTTTTTTGTATGTTTACAGAATTGGATATAATTGATACGCAACATAAGGCTTCCCTCATTGCACAACACACTTCCAGATTTATTTTAAGCATTGGCTACTTTTGTAACAAACCAATCACAATGTGACTTACTTTACTTCCTTATTTTTCTGTGATTTTGTTGAAGTCCCCATAGGGGTGGTGTGTGATAATGTTATGTTATGTTAACGGTACTTATATAGCGCACCGTCACCAACAGAATTGGTCCCCAGGCGCTCTGGAGGATCTGTAAATGGGAAGGTGGGATGGGTTAGTAAGGTGAAGAGGGCGTAGGATAGTGAGAGGAGTGGTGTACTGTTGGCAGCTTCAACTCGGTAGACACCGGGTGCTGAGCTTTGGTGCGAGTATTGGATCGGTGTCAGTCCGCCTGTGCTGTTGGTGCGGCTTATGTGTTGTTGCAGTGTGGTGAAGTGCGTGCAGCTGGTTGTGCGAGAGATGGTTGTGTGAGTTTTTTAAGTATGCAGACAGTTAGAGTTTATATTGGTTAGTGGGTTATGTGGCATTTAACATGCAAGCATTCGCAGTTCTGTCTAAGTGTAGCACGTGCTGACCTACACAATTCAGTCTGAGTGTGGCACTCACCAACCCTCACAATACCATCTAGATACCACACAGACCAATGTTCATAATTCTATCCAAGTGCGGGACATGCCAACATTCTCAATTCCTTTTAAGTGTAGTGCTTGGCAATCTTCATAATTCCATCTAGGTGTGGCACTCGCTAACATTCACAATCCTGTCTAGATACAGCGCAGGCTAATGTTCTCAACTCTAAGTGTGGCACATGCTAACATTCACTGTGTTGCTACCCAATCCAGGGTATTACCCAGAATATCTGTGGGAACCTTAATTAGTTGCTCAAAGGCCATGCTGTCAAATGTCTTTTCCAGATTACTCTGCATTGCGTTATTTAGGGTGAATTGATATTGAATTCCACACTGTGAAGACAACACATTATGTCCACTGATGTCATCTTGTCTATAGTCTGATATGTGAATTAATTGAATGTTGGCATCACATTTTGTCTGATTATACAAACATATTCACAGGGTTAATGTTTAATTGATACTAATTTGGTTTCATTACAAGTTCATCTCTAAGGGTCAAAGTGGCAGTACAGTTGATATAAGGGTTATTGAAAATGGAAGCTAAATCCTCTGGTGCAATTAACCCTGAAGAAATTAGCACTGGAGGAATAAGCAATGAAAACCAGTGATAATTCCCCCGGGGCTAAATCCTCCAGTGGAATTAGAGCTGGAAATAAAAATGCTAATTCCATCCTATCTTCAGGTTAAAATACTGAACGAAACACTGCCAAAAATAGTGGCCGATTTAACCAAAAATACCCAAAAGGCGAAGGAAAATGCATTCAGGTGATGCAAATGAAGCCACAGATGCACCCAATTGGCCATACAAAGGTATGTGAATATGAATGTAATGATGCTGAAGTCCCCATAGAGCCGATATGATAGTACTGAGTCCACCAAAAGGATGGTGTGTGGTCATGTTCAGGTCCCCACTGGGATGTTGTTTGATGACATAGAGGTCCTCACAGGGATGGTGTGTCATGGCATATTGGGCCCCATAAGAATAGTTTGTAATTATGCTCAAGGTCTCAGTAGAGATGGAATGCAATGATATTGAATCCTCCAACTGGATGGTGTGTGCTGATGTTGAGGTCCCCACAGGGTTGATGTGTGATGATATTTAAGTCCTCACATGCATGGTGTGTGCTGATGGTGAGGTTTCCACAGGGTTGATTTGTGATGATATTTAAGTCCTCACATGGATGGTGTGTGCTGATGGTGAGGTCCCCACAGGGATGATGTGTGATGATATTGAAGTCCTCACATGGATGGTGTGTGCTGATGTTGAGGTCCCCACATGGATGATATGTGATGATATTGAAGTCCTCACATGGATGCTAGGGAGAATTCTCTGTAGAGGCTAATTTCCCGAACCTAGTGAGTCCCCCAGCAGCTTTGATGGATTTTTGGGGTTTATTTTTTTCTCCTACCAAGAATGACTCTTTTCCTCACACTCTTGGACATGATTTGAGGTGTTCCTTTGACTATCTATGTGTTTGATGGGCTATGGGGGTCTTTCACCCCATAGGGTTTCATGTGTTTTCTATGTGTGTTACAAAGCACCCTCCGTGCAGTAACACAGGGATGTCGTAGTGGCTCCCAAACATAGACTTCATACCCTGGGACTGACTACGGTCTCCCAGGGCATGTAAAGTGACCATTGGCTTTACTAGTCCCAAATTATTAACAGAACCAGTACAACCCATCCTATTGTGGATGTACTGGTAGGGGCAATTCGATTGCCCCTGGGTCTGTTGTTCGAGGGGGCACTGTCCCGTCCCCCCTGAGCGAGTTTTGGCTGGTGGCAGTGGATACTACTTTTTATATTCGACCGCAAATATATTCCTATGGGATTTTCCCATTGTTCGAGGCTAATACTTTTTCAACATAGCCTCAGACATACCGCCAGTTTATTAAATTAATATTCACCGGTTGGTATTTTCTGCCAGAACTCGGTTCTAAAATGGCGATGGTGTTCGCCTCTGTAATTGTAACCCAAGGTTGAGCCCTTTGTTCCACTTTTGGCGGGCTTCTGCACAGAAGCCCTCCAAAGTGGTGCCACTCTGTCTGGGGGTGTGGGAGGGGGTTTAGGCACCCTGGACTGAGTTGCCTCGACAACTCAAGTCGCACTCTTGTGTGCTCACCACTTAGCATGTTTGATTGACAGCTAGGCTGTGTGAATCGGGGTATTGGTGCATAAAAGCAGGGCCTTTGGGGACTGGAACTTCAGAAGTCGCTACAGGACCTAAGAATCCGAAGAGGGAGAAGCTGAGCCGACCTGCAACGACAACACCACCGGTGGAGCCCTGCTGAACCGACTCGCCACTTCGCAACGACAGAGGAGATCTCCCTGCTGGAGAGTCTTCTTCCCTTGACTGGTGGGAACAACCAGTTTTGCCTTTCTTTTCGTCACCCCCGACGTCGTGTGGTCGAATTGCCCGTGCCAAGCACCCCGGCAACCGGATAGCCACACTTACCACGGGACCGCGAACAAAAGGTGGTGCCTTGTGACCGAGAACTCCGCGGCTGGTTTCTTCCCTGGCAGTGCAACGAACTTCAGCTTTCCTCCACGGCGATCTTTTCTTCCTCCAGGCAAAGCCCTGACTTGCATCCGCTGCCAGAAACAACTGCCCCCGCTGGAGCTGTCTCCCCACTTTAAAGGTACTGTGTCCGCCTGACTTCCCTTGTAACGGTTAGAGTGGGGTGTCCCGTAAATCCTCACCTTTCCACTGGGTCGTCCTCCAGACCTTCTTAAACTTTCTTTTCGAAACTGGTCTAACCGTTCTGTGACATTTTTCTACAAAGACTGGAAGTGCTTTTCCACTGTGATGTTTGAGACATTCAGCCTTGCTCTCTCCAAGAGTGGGCCTGGCCCTTGACTTTGTGTGCTATACAGTAGATTTTGCCTGCCTGACTTGCATTTGTCTCTTAAAAGTGTTGGTACTGAGTTGGTTTCATACCCTGCCTTTTTCCCTCCCTTTTTAACAAATATTAGAGTGCCATCTAGGTTATGCGCTCACCTCTGTCTGAAAATAAGTGGTGTCTTGAACCTAGACTTGTCGAATATTTATAAGGGGGTTGTATATACTTATAGTGACTGTGTTTGAAATTGCTTGCCTCATTAGTGTTAGTGTATTTTTACAAAGTGTGTTTTAAATCAATAAATCTATACTTTTTAATACCAAAGCTCTGGTCAGTGTTTGCTTATTCTACTGTGTTATCCGCCCTACTGTGTATGCTCTATATACTGCCTAACTCTTCTTGAGAGAAGTCTGACTGCTCAGCCACAGCTACCAGGTAACTCTGGGTGGTACAGACTGCTACCAATTGGGTTTACTGCCAACACCTGTAGTCATAAACTTTTTGCAGTGGTCCCAGGGGGAACTGCACAGGTTTCTGCCTAACAATGGATAGTATGTGATGATGTTGAAGTCTCCTTAATGAAGATGTATTATGATATTAAACTTTTTGTATGTGGGCTCTTTGATATTAAATGCCTTACAGATATATAATGCTTCAAGGAAGTAGAAGAGAGGGTTGGTGAAGATGTTGAAATAATTTAAGAAAGTATTTATAGGCCTGAGTGTGTTTTATGTTAACTTGAACTCATGTAATGGAAATGTTACATCAACCTCTGCTTAGTACATGGCCAAATCAGAAATTGAATAAAATCTCACCTGACAATGGAGCTCATTACGAGTTGGGCGGTATTCTGTCTGTAGATCCACTGGTCTTACCGTTATAAACACTTGGTCTGGCAGATTTACCGCTGGATCACATGTGGTGGCGGCGGAGTATGTTACCATTTTTTCAGACTCCATTGGACTCTATGGGGCATTTTGGCAGAATTACTGCAGCAGTAATTCCACCCCAGTAATTTCGCTGAAAATGGGTAGAAAGTCAGCAGATTTACCTGCAGCTCATTGCTGGAGGTGAATCTTTTACATTTCTGCCAAACTCATAGTTGGGTGGTGTGGTAATGTGGCGTGAATGCTATTACTGCTGCATTTGTACTGCACTGCCCAACTCGTAATGAGTCCAAATATCTTTAGTTTCTTTTCTGTGCAACTGTGAGGTCTTCTGCCACATTTCACCTACTTCTTGTGCCCATTTATTTAGCGTGAAATTCATGACTGTCCTTCTTTACAGGCATGTTGAAGCTGTCCCTCAACTCTCCATTTAGGAGATTTGTTGTTGCTTCAGAGACCTCAGCCAAAAATCCAAAAGATAACTTGGCGAAGCTACAGGATGCATTTCGTGCTTTCAGGGCAAGGATGCCCGTAGTTGATATATTGTGCATCCAGCCCCCTTGCTCCCCTGTCAGGAGACAAAAGGGGGAACATGTGGTTTGGAAGCTAGCCATCATGACCTTCACCACCAAACCTTATGGGGATGCATGGTTGGAGAGTGGCAAGACCACCCCCTTACATTTCTTGGAGGCACTGCTGAGCTCACCTCTGGAGTGCCTATACCTATCCCATCCTACCCTACCTTGACCTAGGCATACCTACCCTTTCTCTTCTCAGGGTTAGTGTACATATTTCTAGTGTAAGTTTCCATTTTTCTATCGTGTAAATAGGTTTTTTGTGCACATTTGTGGATAGGGATTTGTTTATATTCTTGAATTAATTGTGATTTGCCACAACAGAAGATAGCCAGGCACCAGCTTCATGAATTGGGTTCCGGTAGCCAGCTGGACTGAGCGTGAGGGGATTAAGACTGACCATTAATTCATTATAGGTGATGTCCCATGGAGCACACCCCTACAACAGGTGCTCAAAATGACCATGTCCGTTGAGTCCCTCACAGGCTAGGTCAAGTGCTTGGGTAAAGACCTTGGCCTAGCAGAGACCAGCATCCTGGTCTGCCATGGCCCTAAGAAAGTCGACCCTGAGACATTGCCCCTTACCATCCACATGTGTGACTCAATAGTGTCCTATCCTCTTTGGGCATTCAACATCTGGCCAGTGTTATAGGCTAGCCTACCATTTACACCACCTATGCCTAGCTCAAACCCTGCCCTGCCTTGACCAACACTGCACACATTCACCCTGCAGTGACCACTGTAGGTGCCATCATAGCTGCACCCACAAGCAACCCTAGTTCACCTGGGTGTAGCACGCACCAGTTCTACACCAGAGGATAGAGGCACCATACTGAACGCTTCCTCATGGCGAATGCTGTCAAGCATATGTTGAATGGAGGGTATCATGACACCAGCAGAACATGGACCCTATATCTGCCTGAGACCCTTCTCAGGTGAGAAACCGACCCCGAGATGTGAAGAGGAATATTGGTTAAGGGTGGACCAGACCAACCAGATAATCCACGACTGGAGAGCTCCTGACAGGGAAACAAGGCGCTGTGCTCTTGAGAGTCTCTGATGTCTTGCCACACACCCAAACCCCACATCAAAGGACATTATTCATGCTGGATGGAGTCTTTGGAGCCACTGAGTCAGATCTAGAGCTGACATTTAAGTATTATGCCAACCACCTCCAACACAGCGAAAGTCTCTCAGAATATATGGCCAGAACTGAACCGATTCTGCAGCTGCCTTACAAGCAGAAGGAGGTTGAGCCAAACAACCTGAAACTGGTCAGGCAGCAACACGTAATGTGTGTAGCAAGATCAGTGCTGCTGATGCTTCTGCAGCTTCGACTCTGAGAACGGATCCCGAAACCACCTTCCTTTGATGAACTGGCCCGGAAGGAGAGATGAAGGACACAGTGTATAGTCTACCTAGTCAACTGGTGTCTCCTTACACAGCCCCAGGATATGACCGGAGACATCAAGTGGTGAAATTGAATCAGACCAGCTTGGTGATGCAGCTGCAGAGGGCGCCAGCCAGGACACTGCCTTTAGGGTCACCCATGCTACCAGAGCTTGGAAGAGACTCTATACTCTCCACCCATGAGAAGAAATGCCAGCTCTTCGAGCTCAAGAACCACGGCTGCCCAAAGTGTACCAATGGTGAACAGCACCGCTGCAGTCCGGGCAGTTCTGCCAAAGGTGTGGACAGCAGAGCAGCACTTTCTGTATGTGCACAAACCCACCAGATAACATCTGAGTTGCAGAGAAGTTCCAGTCCTTGAACATTCCAACATGCGCAATGGTGGGAAACGCCAGTGAGGACCAGACGGAGGAGCAACTGAATCCTCACAATTATTATGCACCAACAGTGTAAAGACCGAGAACTGCAAGTCTGTGCCACCAGACAGGTCCAAAGCTGCAGTGGCACCACTTGTGGGAAAGTCATCTGAGAACCAGCATCCACCCAAACTGGCTAGCCCACCTGTGAGGTAGATCACCTGTAATCTAACTACCATCAAGAGAAGCACTGGAACACTTTGTACCTAAAGGGTTCCCATGACCACCAGCCACTGTGAAAGTTACCATTGATGGATAGCAGGCACAAACGCTGCTGCAAAGCAGCTCACAGATGAACATTGTGTATGAATGGTTCTATAGAAAACCCCTAACTGATATCCCATTGGATCCCTTGACTGGACTGATCCTCCTCTGCAAGAGAGATCACCCCTACAAATATCTGGCGTACATCTGATGCAGGCTGCAAATTCCATGCAATGTAGCTCTAGTCAGCACCTCCATCGTCTCCATGGCTTTGTTGTGCAGCAACCGGAGTGAGGAACCCACTCACTGGTGGTGATTAGAACCAATTCCTCGATGTTCAATGCATTGGCTGCACTATGTTGGGAGATGGCTGAACCACGATATGTCGGCACAGTATCCATGCACCCTATGTGCCAGTAGGCATGCTTGCAGATAGATATTCGGTCCAGAGATTTACCTGATGGACCCGTTGTAGATGTCCACAACAACTGGTTGCACCAGATCACAGTCCTGGCACATGCCACAGTGAGGGTTCCTGCCAGAGTGCGACTCAGTGGGGAGCAACACCCAAGATGTCTGGTGATGGAGTCATCAGAATTAGGGGAGATCCCAAGGGGTTTCTTAGTACAAGAGACCATGGTGACAATGGATAGCATGTGCCTCAAGACCATCAAGGTATTGGTCATTAATGTGGCCAATAAGACCATATGTTTACCAGAATGCATCATCATCATCATGCAGTCACACCTGACCCCTCCTGTAGCCCTAGCAGGTGTTGCTACCAGCCAATCAGAGAAGGTACTGTTACGCTCACCTGGTCTCCACAGGGGCGTTGCACAAAGCTGAACGGTGAACGTCTGCGCGCGTCTCTTCCTGTCCCACTGCTTCACTCACGCTTGGGCGCTACCCTAAAGTGATGAACGGGGAAGTTAACTTGCTGCTTAGGGTGGGCAAGACGCCCACCTCCCTCAAACCTCCAACTGCTTCCCTCTGTGCTTATGTCTCACCTTAGGTATCTTAACGTTGGGCTATCCGTCCTGCAGCTGAATGCGGGGGCGCTTTAATGTTCTTAGGCACCTTCACTGGATCTAGTTCCTTCACTGATCCTACGGCCTGTAGTGGAATCCAGACCAGCTGTGACTCCGAAAGTAAGTCTTGGTACCAATTGGTTTTTGTTAACTGTTTTTGCTTAAGTGTTTCTTCTTGTTGCCAAAGTTTCACTATTGTCCTTATTATTTTGCAGAAGCGGTCTTGGAGATGCCAGATTAAGCAACGGACTCCTGAATACGGCGTCAAGCAGTATTTATGCAGGTGAGTGCTAGCGCGTGAGCGCGGCGTCGAAATGTACTTTAAAATAAGTATTTTTCTATTGCGCGGCTAACCTGGTGTCTCTTTTTCCTTCCTCTGCAGGTGTGGTGATGCTCCGGAGTAGCGGCCGCGTGGACCGCTTCGATGGAATCCTCGAATGACTGATGCCTCCGGGTAAGTTTCGTTCTCTCTTCTTCTCTCCTTTCTGCAGGTGCGGTGGTCCTCAGGAGCGGCGGGTGAAAGAGCCGCTCGGATGGAATTGGAAAGACTGCTTCTCTCAGGTAAGAACTTAACTAATGTTCTTCTTCTTGTTTTTCCCTTGTTCGGCAGGTGCTGATGGTCCGTGGTTCCCGATGAAGTTAACAAGGTGTGGCTGAAGTCCAGGTAAGCAGGAGCAGAGCTGGCACGGTGAGCGTTACGCTGCAGGAGTGCAGAATAACGCGAAGCGTGTTCTGCTCTTTGGGTGTGGTTTATATAGCCCAGGTAAAGTAGTCCCAGCTAAAGTAGTTCCAGGACCAGCCACACCCTAGAAACTAGACTACATAGCTCAGTTCTTCAGGACTGGGCTATGTATGCCTCCATGTTCACTGGAACCTTATTCCATGTGGTCAAATAGCATGAACCTGGTGCCAAAGGTGCCAGGACTGGCTCCAGGAGAGCCTCTGATAACAATTTGTGGCCTTTAAAGTCCCATTGGAAGCCTGCAACTTGGAAAGGCTGGCTTGGCCCTGAAGACCGGGGACATGCATCATGACAGGTACTGGATTTGAAGACCTTGGACTTTAGCTACTGATGTCAGAAAAGGACCCGGACCACCTGAGAGAACAGGTCGCCATGTGCGCCAAGGCTTTTTCCACCAGCCCCTGGGACATCGGCAAGGCCCAAACAGTGCAATACTGGATTTGTGTGAGTGACGAGATGCCATTCAGGGAGTGATTATGATGCCTAGACCCAGGAGATGTAGAGGATTTACACCACTACCCGGAGGATCTTCTGGAGGCAGGGATCATCCAAGAGTCCAAGAACCCCTACACTTCTCCTATCATTGATTACCATCAACTCTGTGGACCATTTATACCATCCACATGAGCCCTTTGATGATAGGTGGACCAACCAATACCAGGAGGCATTCGAGGAGCTCAAGCAGACCCTCACCACTTGAGCTCCTTGAATCCTCCCTCCATTCCTGGCCTACACGGATCCTCAGTTGCCTTCCATCTTGCACACACATTGATGCAAGTCTGCAGGGATTGGGAGCTGTCCTTTGCCAGGAGAACAATGATGAGAAGAGATTGGTGAGGTCTGCATGCATAGCAGAGGAACTACCCAGTCAAGTTGGCATTTCTGGTATTGAGGTGGGCTTTCACAGACAAGTTCCAGGATTACCTCTATGGTGCGACTTTCAGAGACCAGAGAGAGAGACAACAACCCCCTGATGTATGTGTTGAAGTCAGTTAAGCTGGATGCTTCCAGACATCGATGGCTATCATGACCCAGAACAGGCTGCAATGCTGAAGGAGTGGAAGACACTTGTGCAGATGGGAGGAATCCTAAATAAGGTAAGTAAAGTTGGAATTTGGCTATTGCATTGACTGGTTTTACCACAGAGGATCTATTGAGCAGTAGTCTATGCATTTCTCGACCAGCATGGACATCTTGGCAGTGACTGATGTTTTGTTTGGTCCACTCGAGTGTTTTCTGGCCTACACTAGCAGCAGATATGCGGTATTATCGTCAGCACAGTTCCAGGTATGTCACCAACAAGACTGCAACTCATCATGCTGCTTATTTTCATCACCTGCAGGGTTTGCATGGACCTCAACTACATCGACTTTATCATGTTGGAGATGGACAGGCAAGGTGTGCAGAACTTCCTGCTGGTGACAGACTACTTTACTCTGAACACGCAGGTGTTCCTTCCTAATGATCAGTGTGCCACCACCGTTACCAGGGTGCTGTGGGAGAATTCATTTGTGCACTATGGTTGGACAGTAAGGATTCATTCCAACCAGGGACCGGATTTTGAGTCAACACTTGTAAAGCAGATACTGGAGCTGGTTGCCATCAAGAAGACCAGTATGCCTCCATACCACCCTTAGGGGAATGCCAAAATAGAGAGGTTCAATTAAACCCTCTCGCCGATGCTGGTCACCCTAATGCCAGTTGATAAGAACAGGCGATGTCAGCATGTGGCTAATTTGACCCATCGTTATAATTGTTCCAAGAATGAAGCCACCAGGTTTACACCATACTACTTGACGTTGGGAAGAGATGCCCAACTGCCTGTAAACTAGTATTTTGGAGTATCCGCAGATGGAACATGTGACAAGAACTATGCCAGCTATGTGAAGCAGCTGAAACATCAACTAGAGCAAGGTCATCAGCTTGTCCAAGTTGCTGTGGAGAAGGCAACAGAGGGAAACAAACGCTGCTAAAACACCAAGGTTTAGTTTCACGCTCTTCCGCCTGGCGATTGTGTGTTGATCCATAGCCTGGGAAAGAGTGGACAGAACAAGCTGGGAGACAAGTGGGAGGTTCCACCATTCATCATTGAGCAACAATTAGGAGAGTTACCTGTCTACAAGGAGTACAGCCAAGAAACATCAAGACATTACAACGGAACCAACCGCTCCCAGTCCAGGTTGAGTCCAGGTTGAGTTTGAGCTGACACTAGCAGTGAGAGAAGAGGACATGAACCTAGGAATTATATGGTACTGTGGCAGGTGGCCTCTAGCTAGAAATCATGGCTCAGTTATTTTAATATTATTATTATTATTATTATTATTATTATTATTATTAGTGTATTTGGAAGGGGAAGGCGGGAAAGGGATCTCCAAGCAATCAGGGGAGGAAACAGTGAGGAGCAGATCACCCAGTCTCAGGTTGGATGCAGAGTGGAAAGTGTGTGGAGCTAGGTGTTAGCTGGATAGATTTATAAATCAGGCCAAGGCTATCCTCAAGGTTTGTGATATTTAAATGGGGGGAAGCATGCAACAAGTAGAGTGAAAGGCACCCGTGTATGATGCAGCACAGAGATTAATTAAAAAAGGAAAACGTTTGTGGCGCGAGCAGAGCTCCTTGGTCTCAACCTTCACTGAGGAGGGTGGAACAGTGCTCCACCCGTACCTTTGCTGGTTCTTTTTCACCTCTGCGGACCCAAGCTGACCCTGACAGGTAGGGGAGTGCTAGAACCCACCACCGCCTCCTGGCAGTCCTGTCACTGCCGTGGCCTGGCTCCACAGTGCTCCCTGAGCGGTAAGCGCCCCCAGTCATTGTCCCCTCTCTCGCTCTGTCAGGCTCAGCGCTCTCTGGTATAGAGAGGGGAGCGCTGTGTAATGATTTAAGGCCTGGCCCCTGCCAAGACAGGCCTCTGAGACTCCCAGGGCTGCATCTGCCAGGTGCAGCGTGGGTGGAGCATTGGTTTGGACCCTGCTCCCAGGCTGCCATCAATGCTGGACTGCCCCTAGCATAAACTGCCCATCCCCAAAAACATTGGGGACTCACCCCACATGCTGCTGCCATACCTGCCATAGAACCATCACAACACAGACTTTTATATTTTGGAAGAACTGTTTATATTTTAAAATAACTCTTTTCTCTGCTGTTTTTAGTCATTCAGCTGCTTAGGAAGGTTAATAATGTAAATGGTATTGTGTGATTACCCCTTTTTATATAAAAATATAAACATCTACTGGTGTACTGGGAGAAGGGAAAAATCTTAAGATCATCTAAACAAACCATACACCAGCATTTTGCTGTCTGCCTTTACGTTTTGTGTGCTAAAAGGCATACCCAGTGTAACCTGTGCATTTTGATCCCACGTCCACTTCCCAACGAGGTGCACCAAGGCAGGGTCAGACTGGGGCATGAAATTAGTACATGCACCAATGAAAAAGTGGCCCACAATCACACATTACTATTGATTACTATCCAGAACAGACTGTTTGAGTACTATCCAAGACGTAGTAAAATTGGTTAAAACTAGTGTGGAAACAAATGAAACCGGCCTACTCTGTCCAAAAGTGGTCCATGCTGTAAACAAATACCTGGCCCATTATAGAATCATTGGCTGGCGCTTTCGGGCAAAGCCCTATAGGCCAGTCCGAGCCTGCATGCTCTAACGTCTGAGTCACTGGATCTTGCTCCAGAGAGCATATTGTTGTGCATTATGACATGGCAGTCAAAGGTGTAATGGATGAAGATGCACCTGGGAACTAGCAATGCCGGTTGGGATAAACAAAGGTGCTGGTCTGAGCCATTTGAAATGGAAATAAAGATAAAAAACAATATTTATATAACAGTAAAAAAGCATTACACACAGAAATATTACCTATTTCCACCCAATGCACAGCTGAACCTACCAATTTGACTATGTTCAGGCCAATGAGGGGACTTGAACCTGCAGTTTGTAAACACATGGTCTAACCTCTGAGTCACTGGGGATCCCTTCAGAAACCATAGCTTTCTGCAATATGACATGGCAGTCCAAATTGGAATGGATGAAGTTTCATCTGGGAACTACCAATGCTGTTTGGGAGAAACAAATGTGCTATCAGATAGGCAAAGGAGGAGTATTATAGAACATTCAGTAGTGGCAGGGAGAAGTAAAGTTGGGTAGATAGTTGGATGAAGGTGAGGGATAGATATGATGCACAGGAAGTCATGAGTAGGAAAAGGTAGAGGAGCTATGTGTACAATTGGATTGAATACATTGTGGGACTCAACTGTATTCTATGGGGCTCAGCACCAAGAGAAGAGACAGCTGGAGAGCAGGTGTCCAATGCACAAGGTGGTGTATCTCTGGAATGTACTCACTGCATGGGGAGCATGAAGAGACAGCTGGAGAGCAGGTGTCCAATGCACAAGGTGGTGTATCTCTGGAATGTACTCACTGCATGGGGATCATGAGCATTATTATGCCATGTCCCTGAAACCACAGATAGCAAATCCCATGTGCTTACTTCCTTAGGTCCCCAACAACATTTGGGAGGGGTTGTATGCTAGAAATTCGAATTTACATGTAAAACGGAAATGAATTGGCAAATATACTGAAAAGGGTTTTTTCCATAATCAAAACATTACCAGCTGAGAGTAATAAAAGTACCATTTCGAGACAGCCTTCAACACAGTATTTATTTAAAAATGAAATTGTATATTACTTACCCCATGACAAAGGAAGAACCCTAGATTGGGTAGCCAACCTTAACTGTGATACTATAATTACATCTATTAGACCCCAATCTTGGACATATCATTATCTATTGTCATTTACTCTCTCAGCTAATACTCTGAAAATTCAGGTCCTCAACAACTCCCCTTGCTTATGGTCTGACCATCACATCATAACTTTGAACATTGAAGCTACCCCGCGGGCTCCGACACAGATAGCCCCAGCACTCCCCACTCGTAGTAAAAAAAACATAACTAAGGAACAACTCCTCCCACTGCTACTTCCTTCCCTCAACGCGGCTACCAACTCATGTTCTGATCCCACCTCCCTAGCAGACACCTATAACCAAACTATGCTCACAGCGATAGACTCTATAGCACCCAACAAACCTAGGAAGGCCAAACCACAAGCACATCTTAACTTATGGTTCACTCCACAGCTAAGAATCCTCCACAAAGCTAAACGCTGTGCGGAAAATCGCTGGAAAAGCCACCCGTCTGATGAGCATAAAGATGGCTTCCTTCTTGCCTCCCTTACCTACAAAGATGCCATCATCACTGCTAAAAAAAGGGTCGCTTAACAATCGTATTTTGCAAGCCGATTCTAACTCCAAGGAACTCTTTAGAATCCTAAAAGAGCTCGAAACCCCAGTCTCCCCTCCTGACACATGCACGAAAGATAGTAATTGGTGTGCTAGCATTCAAGCAGCCTTACTAAATAAAATGTCCATGCTTCAATCCAAAATTAAAGACAAGCAGGACAGCCTGAAGCTTGACAACCGCGCACTCTCTCCAGCTAGGTCCCTCCCGTCAGACACTGCTAACACCATACCTTTCACCGTCTCACCGCTACTGAGGTATCATCCTGAGAATTAAACCATCCAACTGCCAAGGTGACCCTTGCCCAGCTCCCATCATTAAGGACTTTGCCCATGATCTAGCTCCATTCATTACGGCCTTCATCAACTCCTCCTTTAAAACAGGTATTGTCCCGGACAACCTTAAGGACGCGTGGGTGATCCCGTTACTCTTCCCTTGACCCAAGTATACCTACGAACTTCCGAACGATCACTACAGTACCGTTTTTGCTTAAGATACTGGACCGCGCAGCTTACATTCAGATCCAAAACTACTTGGAATCCAACAATCTGCTAGGTCTACGACAATCCGGTTTTCGGCCCAGACACGGGACTGAAACTGCTCTAATAGACCTAAAAACCCAGATCGAAGTATTGAAGGACAAAGGCAAATTAGCAATGCTATTACTCCTCGACCTCTCCGCCGCATTTGATTTGGTCAACCACCAGATCCTTTGCAGGCAGTTCCACTCTGCTGCCAACTTCTCCTCCTCCGCTGCAGCCTGGATCAAATCCTTTCTGAGCAACAGATCCATGAGCGTCTTTGCACCATCCACAGCCGCGGACCCCTCCCCTATACACTGCGGCGTACCTCAGGGTTCTTGCGTGTCACCTACACTTTACAACATCTTTACGAAACCACTCTTTGATGTGCTTGACTATCTGGGTGTCTCCTACACTAACTATGCGGATGACACCCAGATACTCATTCCCATCTCAGGTGATTATCTAGCTGACACCAAGGCCATCAATGACGTCTACCTGGTCATCCAAGCCTGGATGGCCCAACACCAGCTATGTCTAAATGACGATAAGACGGAGCTCCTTATCCTGGGTACCGCACAATGCCTGAGCAAACTGGAGCCGTCCTATCAGTCATTCACCATAGACGGTAATATCATACGAGTCTCAAAAGACACCAAAACGTTAGGCTTTTACCTTGACTCCACCCTATCCTTATCCAGACAAATAAATGCAGTTAGGTCTGCCGCTGCTTACACATGCAAACTTATTGCAGCCTGCAGACCGTTTCTTACCACCCCCAACAGTGTCACACTAGCTAGAATCCTCATTATGGCAAAAATTGATTATTGCAGTGCTCTTTACTTAGGTACCAGCCAAGAGAACTTGAGTAAACTCCAAACCACCCAGAATAACGCCATTCGAGCGGCCTTGAACATCCCCCGCAACCACCACATTTCAGAAGCCAGAACCAATTTAAAGTGGTTACCTGTCAAACAGAGAATCTCCTTAAAAACACTTGCCCTAACGCACAAATGCCTGGCCAACAAAGCCCCGATCTATCTCTGTAGTCGGCTATCTCGCCACTCTACCGCCCGACCACTAAGAACTGCCCAGACTCATTGTCTATCGATCCCTAGGTTTAAGCTTCAAAAAGCGGGGGGCACCAGCTTCCCTGCCCTAGCCTCTAAACTATGGAACACCCTCCCTGCCACTATCAGAGCTGAAGATTCTTTCAACACCTTTAAGACCAAAACCAAATCGTGGCTCTTTGATCAGCAATAAGACATGCTCTGCGTCTGTCTCACATACTCCGGTCTGCTTCCTCTGATACTATTTCTGGCCTGCTACCGCCGTACTGTTACTGTACACCCTAGGGTATATCCTCTGTTATTCCTAGTGGCACTGTAATCTTTGTAATATATGTAATTAGAAAGATGGTTAATATGCTGTTACTGTAAATTTTGTAATGTAATTTATTGTCTGTATTTCTTTTTCTGCAACTTTGTACAAATTGCGCCCTGATGCCCCCGGGCCTGCTGGTTTGCGCATTATAAATAAACAAAATACAAATAACCTGATAGCGCCTCCATGTCCTACAAGGAACAAACGGAACATTACAGCGGATGCTATCCTGCCACAAGTGATCCCTACTCTGAATTCCCTAGAGGACACCACTGATCCCAACAAGTTAGTAGAGATCTATTGTTCCACTATGACCAAGGCATTGGACATTATCGCCCCTCTCAAAATGTGCAAAGGCAAACCAAGAGTTTACCTGAACCCCTGGTTCACTCTGCAGTTAAAATCTTTACGGGCTGAAAAAAGAAAATTGGAAACTCTATGGAAACACCTCCCTTCCGCAGAGAATAAAACCAATCTGATTAATTTATCTGCTAAATACAAGGAAGAGATACTTCGTACTAAACGCGAGTCGTACAACAATAGAATTAATCAAGCTAGGTCCAGCACTAAAGAGCTCTTTGTTATCCGTAGAGAGATGGAGACACCCATTACCCCTATGGATCCGTGCCTAAAGGACAAACTCTGGTGCACAAACATTCAGAATGCTCTCACCAATAAAATAGGCACACTGCAAAGTAGAATTGCTGACAAATGCCTAAACTTAAAAAACTCAGATACTCCACACCACACCACACCCAAAAGCCATCTATTAAACCATCCCAATGCTTTTAATTCTCCAAAGTCTCCGTCCCGGAGGTACAAACAATTATTGCATCCCTTTAACCCTCAAGGTGCCAAGGAGATAGTTGCCCGGCTCAAATAATTAAAGATGCCACTAGAGACATGGCGCCATTCATATCCAAACTAATTAATGCTTCATTTACTTCTCGTATTGTACCCATCAACTTAAAGGAGTTGTGGGTTCTACTCCTCCTTAAAAAACAATCACTGGACCCTACAATTCCGACAAATTACAGGCCAATCACTATGGTCCTGTCCTTACTGAAGATACTGGATAGGGTAGCATAACTGTAGATCCATGAAGACTTAGAGACTAACCATCTCCTACGGACTTTGCAATCTGGGTTTAGACCTCAATATGGTAATGAAACAGCGTTGATTGATTTAAAAACCCAGATTGCCGAACTCAAAGACAATGGGAAAATCACATTGTTACTTCTGTTGGATTTATTGGCTGTGTTTGATCTGGTCGACCATAGAGTACTATGCAATCACCTCACTTCAGCAGCTCACGTTTCTCAGAACGCTATTACATGGATCCAATCCTTTCTAAATAACAGGACAATGAGAGTCTTTTCACGATCAGCAGCAGCTGGCCCCATTCCCATTACATGTGGAGTCCCCCAAGGCTTCTGCATATCACCGACTATGTACAACATTTTCACGAGGCCCCTATTCGATGACCGGACCATCTGCGTGTCAGCTACACTAACTATGCAGAGGACACCCAGATCCTCCTCCCATTAACGGGTACTTATGACACTGATGTACACTAGTGAACACAATGTATCTAATCTTTCAGGCATGGATGGCCACCCATGGCCTCTGCATGAATGACAATAAAACCAAGCTTCTAATCATAGGATCCCCAGCTAACTTGAATAAACTCAACACAGATTATGCCTCCTTCAATATCAATGGGAACAATATCCTAGTGGCTAAAGAGCTAAAAACATTAGGTTTTTCTCTAGATTCCACACTCAATTTACAAAAACAAGTTAACGCCACAGCTTTGGCTACTGCCTATACTGGTAAATTGATAAGGGCTTGCAAACCTCTGCTCTCTAAGGAGTGTTACCTTACACTTGCCAGAGCCCTCTTCCTGTCCAAGTTGGATTATTGTAATGGACTCTACTTAGGTGCAAGTAAATACGTTATCAATAAATTACAAATCCTGCAAAATAATGCACTTAGTACTGCTTTGAGTATATCAAGGAGAGAACATATCTGCCAAACAAGAAGACGGCATAAATGGCTGTCGATCAAGGATAAGATCCAACTCAAAACCATGTCTCATGTACAAATCCCTGAACCATGTAGCCCCTCCATTCTTAACTGAAAAATTCAACATCAGATCTTCAGTATGGGTCACCAGGTCATCAAATACCTCCTGTCTGGTAGTCCCAGGTACAAACTAAAAAAGCAGGAGGAAACAGTTTCCCAGTTATGGCAGCCCAGCTATGGAACTCACTCCCACCCTCCCTGAAGATGACCCAGTCTTTCTCTGACTTCAGAAGAAAATCTATTTTATGGCTAACTAAGATGTACCTACGCCAAGAATAGGTTTTCAGCACCGCCAAGGGCACATACTGTACATTATTTATCTCTGCACTGCTATTGTTCCCATGACTGGACATCACCTGTATCCAATTGTCCTACTCATTGTTTTATTGTATTTTTCTGTGTTCTGTGATCATGCCTATCTGTAACACTTGTAACGGTTCCAATGCGCCCTGATACCTCCAGGTTCGGTGCGCTATAGAAATCAAACAAACAAACAAACAAACTTCTTCAGAGTTCCTGCAAAGCCTAACAATTAAAGCATTCAGGTGAATTCTTCATTTATCAATGATATGTCTGTAGGGTGACCAGATGTCCCAGTTTTGCCAGGACTGTCCCAGAGTTCAGCAATCTGTCCCCCTGACCTCAGAGTTTTTGATTTGAAAACCCCATCCTGGAAGAAATGAGTTTTAACCTCCTTTTTACAAACAGACCTCTTCATTTATTTGCTATACATTAAATAAACATAATTGGTGATTTAATTGTAATGCCTGAAGCCAACCGCCCTTGTGTGGACTTGAACCACCATCCTATCAGCTAGCACCCCATAGTACTAACCAATTGTACCACAGACACTGCTCGGATAAACTGCTTTCCAGACAGGACTACAATATCAATCTGAGCAAAAGCACCTTTGTATTTAGTGTCCTTAAAGTCACAGGTATATCACAGTATAAGCCCAGAGTAAATGCCTAGAATCACAACACCACTCCCACCCGACCACTCTGTTTTCCCCACTACTAAAGTGTAATCACAGCTGTCAGTCACTGTCGTGGGTTAGTCCTGCTTTTATATCGTTGGCCTATCCAGTTTCTGCTTAAGAAACACTGTGCTACACGCATACGACTGATCACCACTGCCAAGGCCAATTATGACCAAAAGACCATTGCCAAGGCCAACAATGATAGCAGAGCACTCTTCAAAGCTATCAAGAACTCCATCAACATTCTGCCTGACCTACCTGTACAATAATCCATAGAAAAATCCAGTGCAATCAAGTCTTTCTCCTTCATCAAGGTCAGTAATGCCTGCCAACACGACGCTAACGCCACAACTGACAGCACACTACACATCCCATCTCCGAAAACCAAAACTACCTGGACACCTTTCAAGACACTCACTATTGAAGATCTCACTGGCACCCTAGCATCCCTCAAGACAACATTGTACATGGACGTAATCCTCTTTTTCTGTATTCAAGATCCTTCTGGCTGAAGCACTCCCCCGAGACCTAACAATCATAAACAGCTCCCTTACCCAAGGCATCCTCCCCTAGTCCCTTGAGACTAGACAAATCCTCCCACTTCTCAAGAAACCAACATTGGATCCTGACGACATCAGAAACTACCGCCCCATCACCCATCTTCCCTTCATAGGTAAGATCCTTGCGAAAGCAGTAGCCACTCAAATCCTCTAACACGTCGAGGTTAACAATCTCCTTCAGTCCTACAAATCTGGCTTCAGAACAAGATGCAGCACAGAAACAGCTAAGCTATCATCAAGGTGATCAATGATTCCTGTAAAACATTTAATGATGGCCATCCTTGCTTCCTTGCTCTCCTTGATATCTCAGCAGCTTTCAAAACAGTAATCAACAAACACTCACCAAAAATCTACATCTCCACATGGCGATATTTCAGTTCATCCTCAGCTGCTTCAAATACTACCTTGCTAAAGGCCGCCAGTTCATACAAATGGATTCCTCTAGATCACCAACCCTACCAACCACCTGGGGAGTCCCGCAAGGATTTGTCCTTTCCCCCGTGATCTTCGATCTTTAGATGGAACCACTTGGAACTCTCCTCGCTTCACACAACATCCACACCCACCAATACGCAGATGGCATGCAGATCTTCCTCAAGAGTTCCTCCCTCAAAGGAATCCACAGGTTTAAGGCCAGCCTCACATTGATCCATTTATGGATGTCTAGTGCTTACCAGAAGCTGAACCCCTTCAAGACTGAATTCCTACTGCTGATTAACAACTCCTAACACCCTGACATCCATAACTTGCTCTATGCTATGCTTCTCAAGAATTCAAACCCCAGCTGCCCACCTGCGCCAAATCTCTTAGGTATGACACTGGCAGACACCTCTCCTTCAAACCTAACATACCAAGGAGGACACAAACAGCGTAGTAACAACTCGCTCTCCTGTGAAAAATCAAGCCTTTTATCCCAGAAAACAACTTCAGATCTACTGTCCAGGCCTTGGACCTCTCACACCTAGATGATGGCAATGCCCTTTTGGAAGGCCTCCCAGTGACTACCATAGCACCCCTGAGAGGTGTCCTGCATGCTGCAGCTCGTCTTATCTCAAATGACTCTGCACATTCGACCACATCACCCCGACACTCATCCTGCTGCATCATCTACTAGGCTGCTACCCTGAAATCCCCAAACTTCCTCACTGAGAAACTCTGTATCTCCTGAGGCCTACAATACACAAGAAGCAATGATACATGCAGACTTGAACTCCGGAGGTGCAGGAAGGCGAGAACCAGAAGACAGGTCTTCTGTGTCTACAGCCCACGACTCTGGAATCTCCTCCCATCATCATTAGAGTTGGCCCATCACTTCTAAAGTTCAGGTAGAAGATCCTTCTCTTCAGGGAATTTCTCCCCTTAACACCTAGGTCCACACATTAACCACTTCACACCCTATCAGAGACTAGGTGAACTGTCCCCCAATGTTTCCTCCCCGGTTGTTGTAGATCCCTTGCTGCTAAATCGCGTATACTGTCCCTCCCCTATTAGCTGCCCTTTCCCTCATTGTTCTGCTTCCCTCACCATTTTCTTTCCCCTACAGCCACGCCCGCATCTTGGCAGCCTCTTAGAACTCGGCCGTACCTTTCAAAATCTGCAAGGAACTGGCCAAACCTGCTTCAGTCTCTACCTCTCCTGTTCCCTCCAAGGCCCTTTGCACATCCTTAGCATCTCATTTCACCACTAAAACTCAGGACATTCTGTCCACTCTCTCTTCCTCTACCTCCTCTTTCTCTCCCTTTACCTTTCCAGGCCCCTCTCTGGCTGGTTCTCCTCCTTCCACTGGTTCACTCCCCACAGTGTTTCTAGACAAGTCTGATCTATGAAAGTCTTGTCAAAGCAGGTGCTCCCCTGCTCCTTCAGAACCATCAAGGACCACATTGACACCCTTGCCCCAGCCCTGGCCGATGTCTGCAATCACTCCTTTGCCACTGGAACCTTCCCCTTGCCCCTTAAGCACTCCCTTGCAAACCCCTGTCTTAAGAAGCCTTCTGCCTATCTTTCCTCTCCAGCAAACTATCGGCCAATCTCTCATCCTGGGCAAACTCCTGGAAAAGCTGGCCTTCTCCCAGCTTAATCTACATACTGAATCTGTTGGCTGTCTCCATGACCACCAGTCTGGCTTCAGAGCAGCCAGGAGCATGGAAACTGCTCTCCTGAACACCCATGAAGACTTGCTCTCCAACCTTTACTCTAACCTACATTCTGTCCTCATTCTCCTTGATCTATTCTCTGCTTTTGAAACGGTTAACCACACCATCCTGCTCAATTGTCTCTGAGACAACCTGGGTATCTTTGGTCAGGCCCTTGCCTGGTTGACCTTCTTTCTCACTGATCGACCCTCCAAGATCCAACTTGGGTCTTTCCTCTCATCTATCTCTCTCTACTTGTGGTGTTCCCCAGGGCTTTAACCTCTCTCCCTGGCTATTTAACCACTACCTGGCACCTCAGGCCTCGGGCCAACTGCATCTCTACTTTCTGCCCTAACTTTCAGTGTTATGCGGATGACACCCAGTTCTCCTTCAGGCTCCCCTCAGCCTCCACTGCTCCTTCTCTGATACCAGACTGTCTGTCCACTATTCAGGAATGGTGTGCCTCCAACGATCTCTGCCTTAATGCCAGTAAGACTGAGATCCTCCTCATTGGGACTCTTGCTCCAGCCTTCCCGCACTCTGGCCGCCCACGCTGGGCCCTCAACCTGCTCCTTCCAGGGAGGCTAAGAACCTTGGGGTCATCTTCGACTCCACCCTCTCCTTCCCTCCTCACATCTCTGACGTCTCTAAGAAGTCACACTATCAGCTGTACCTTCTCATGGGTATTCTTCCTTTTCTCTCTTTCCCCCAGAAGCTCACTGTCTCCAGAGCCCTGGTTCTCTCTAGGCTGTACTTTTGCAACCGCCTCCATCTAAATCTGCTTGCCTCTACTCTTCGCCCTCTACAAATTATCCAGAACAGGACAGCGAGACTTGTCCTTGGACTCAAGCCCAGGGATTGTATCTCTCCAGCCCTGAAATCTATTCACTGGCTCCCTGTGGCTGCAAGGATCAAGTTCAAGATCCTCTGCATCGTCCACAAGGCTTTCTGGGGCAGAGGACCACACTATGGGCCTCATTACACGGTAGGTGGTAAGGGTTTACTGGTAACGGTAAGGGCACCGGTACCGGTAAACCCTTACTACCCTATTCTGAGGTCCCTTTGCGGGTTCCCACCTTAACGGCTGGTTTTACCAGCTGTTAAAGATTGGAACCGCATAGGGACCTTGGTGCTAATTACGGTACCGCAATTTGCAGTACCGTAATTACCGCCTTCCCCATTCCCATTGAGCCCTATGGGGCAAAAATGGGAATGGGGAAGGGCCATGGAGAAAGGGGGAATTACTGCCCCGCCAACCTTGGAATGGGGTGGTAATTCCCCTTTTCTCCATGGTGGTACCGGTATGGTACCGGCGGCAACCATGATGCCAATAGCACCATGGTTTACCGCATAACGTGTAAGGAGGCCCTATATCCAATGTTGTCTTCCTAAGCATCTTCCTTTTCAAGCCCTCCGTTCATCCACCTCCAACTCTCTTAGGGTCAGACGCTTCTCCAGGCAGAGAGTGGGGGGTAGATCTCTGTCCTCAGCTGGGAGCTCCCTCTGGAACAGCCTCCCTGCCTCTCTCAATCTTGAGCAGGACCACCTAAGGTCCCGGAAGCAACTCAAGACCTTTTTGATTCCGCTTTCTCTCTCCCTCTCCTGTGCTGATGTCCATGTCTGTTGCACATACTGGTTACCTGGCCACCCACTGAATTTAAAGGACCAGGCTCCTGCATGGCTGGTTGCCCTTGCACTGCCTTTGGGTCCCGCAACCACTTAAGGGACTGTCTGCAACCGTACAGTCCCCTGACTCTCTACACTTATGAGCCACCTGCCGCCTACACTTACTAGCTACTTGCACTCTCCCCTCCCCTACGGCACTTCTCTCCTCCACCCCACGCACTTGCGCGATCTGAATGACACAAGGCCTAGTAAGATTGTTGTTTTGTTGTCCTCCTGTCCTCCCTTACTTGTCTTGTTGTGCCTAGAAACACTTGTGTACAGGTGCGTTATAAATGACTTGTATCAAACCATATCGTATATCATATCATATGATGGTAAAGTGCTCCATCACATCCTGAAGAAAGGTCAGTGCAGTTGATAGAGCATAATGCATTTTCAGATCATTTTGAAGGACTTTATTTTTATGGAGAAAGCCTACATTATTATTCCTTTGGAAATATTGGCCATGTCAATCACCAATGCTACATGGTAAGCATGCAGTAACGGGAGGGATATGCATGATTCAATAGGTATTCCCACATTTTGGAGTGCCATTACATTCCACTGTGGAAATGTGGTATTAACACATGGTAACAGTATATGCCATAATGCACAGTGCAAAAAAACTAGGAATTTGGTAGATGTTATATGTGTAAATGTTTGTCTTCACATAAGTGTTTTCATGTCCAGATGCAACCCTCCTTATTACTCTACCCTCCACTCACAATTCTCCACAATCACACACTGGGACTTATTACGAATTTGGTGGTAATTTGATTCAGCCAAATTACCACCAAACTCGTTTACCATTACCACCATTTGGTCTCATAGGCTTACTCCTTCAATACAATTGGTGGCAATTTCACATTTTTGGAGTGCTTTGGGCTCCATGTGGAATTTTGGTGTATGTATATATATATATATATATATCAATGGCAGAAGTATTGCATGTTAAATATGCCATTTTGCAAAGGTTAAGTGACTGTTTTACCTCCAGCTTGTTGCTGTAGGGAAATTGTCCACTTTGCCTCCAAAGTTAGAATTTGGCGGTGCAAGAAAAACTGTGGTAATTTCGTTACTGCCAAACATAGTGGGGGTCATTACGACCCGGGCGCAAAGGGATACCGGGCACCGGTAAGGACACCGGTGCCGGTAATCCCTTTGCGCCCTATTCCGCGGTCCCTTTGCGGGTCCTTCCCTTAACGCCTGGTTTTAGCACTTATGATATGATATGGCATTTGTAACGCGCCTATACACATCATACCGGGATCAATAACAGTACCATAATTTACGGTACTGTTATTGCCGCCTTCCCCCTTCCCATTGAGCCCTATGGGGGCTCAAATGGGAATGGGGATTGACATTTTCAATGGGGACTTAACGGTCCCGCAAAGGTCGGACTAGACTGGTAAGTCCCCATTGAACAAGGGCGGACACGGTACCGGTAATGGTGCTAGTCATGGCGCTAATAGCACCATGACTAGCACCAACCTCGGAATGAGGCCCAATGGCTGTAATAGAATAACCACAATTTGTTCCCTGCACTGCTGAACTTGTAATGAGACCCAATACATAGGGTTTATCCCAATGCCCCACATCCAAAGCTATGCACTAAAATGGTGTGCCATTACATAAGTGCAGTGAAATCCAAATTTCCGTATATACCATTTGCAATGCATTGGTGCGCAAAATGTATAAAATGGTCTAACCATAGTAAAAGCGTTAGTACACTGCAATCAAAATGCGAATATATGCCTTTTCCATTTGCAAAACAACCCGTTTCTGTAGGAAAAATGACCACAATACAATGACAAAGATTAAAAGTGACACCATTACTTAAGTGTCGCTTAACTTTAAAAATAAAAAAAGCATTATCCAATTTAAGACTATCAAAATACTGTGCAGCTTTTTAACAACGTTTTTTTTCTAAATTAAACACCAACACGTTTGGTGTTGCTCATTTTAAAACAAGCTGAATGAGAGGTTTCACTTGCAACTGCATGTTTTGTTTTCCCCTTGACTGTAGTGACAGTGTTATCTAGGGAGAGGTCACTTCCAGCCTGGGAAGGGCTATTGTAATGCAGATGCTCTTGGGCTCAGGGGAATTTAGCACCTAATTACAACACCCATGGCTTTGCATTCCTTAGTGCTGTGGAGGAGGGGGGATGGTTGCTGCAGCCATTGCCATAGAACAAACATTTGCAAACTTGCCTGTTCTGAAAGGTTTCAGTAAAGAAGGCACTTTTGGCGGGCACCCGTGTTTTTGATTTGATCTAATATGGGGCAGCCGAGGATAGCAGGACTCTCATAGTATGTGTATTTTTAAACAGTGTTAGCAGCCCCAGCCCTTTTCTATATGTTTTCACAGAGGCATGCCATTTCTATCTGCATGGCCAACGTTCTGTAATGATGTACTGCGCATGAATGAAAGGCATATAATACATGAATTGCAGACATAACTCCAATTTTAAAAATAACTGTAACAATGGTTACCAAAATGCAATATAATCATTTTTGATTGTGACAAAATTACATTTTATTTTTCACACAATTGAATATTTGCATGAAACGATAAGATTTAATACTGGCTGATAGAAGGATCAAATGAACAAAGTTGCTGACATTCTACAGTGTTCAATGGCTCTCTGCTCGTTTATTATACATAGTTATCATGAAACACTTGTGTATAGGCGCGTTATAAATGCCATATCATATCCTATCATCTTTCAAACCGTTATTTCAAACATTTTCCATTTGGGATGCATCAATGTTGTGAACTTTCTGCAATACGTTGTTCACAATTAATCTTTGCAAACCTTACTAAAAGCTAAAATATATTTTGACCAAAGCTTTCAGGTTTCTCAGCTCCATGTGTGTGTAAACCATCCAGTTCTGTCTTTTTTTTAAACTTATAGCAGTTGTATGACACTGAACTGAGAAACTTGAAAGCTCTCATTGGTGTGCATTTTAACCCACCATCGCCCCAATACAGCACTGTCAACCATTCAACCTTTCAATAAGTAAAATGGTAGACAATAAATTATATAAATGTCTAATTGTCAGCTGCGCAGAGAATATTGATTCTGCTATTCACCTGCTATTCTAAAGTTATTGATAAGGAAACTGGGGTACAGTGAAATAAACAAAAATAAATGGCAGAGTTTGCACAGTATTTCCAAGTCGGAAATTGTGTATTTAACTTATGAGTTATGGTTCCATGGCCATGTCGTAGAAACTGGAGAGGAAGGAGGTGAGGAGGTGCAACCTCCGAGACACCTTTGACTCTCCCTCCCCATTGCCCTGTTGGCGCTTTGAAACAGAATTAATTTGCTGTATTTTCCTTCCAAAGAAGCAGGTGAGTGCAGCCTTCCTTGTTGCTCCATTTTGCCCATTGTATTGTGTAAAAGTAATTCTAGGCCCTGTGTGCCTGCACCCCCTCGATCCCCGGCGTCTCTTCCTGGTTTCCCTCTCCCTCCCGCCTCCCGACCCGCCCACCGCCTATGATTGGCAGAAAACACCAGTTGCTTCGGGTCTAGCGATCCATATCCCCCCTACCGCCTCCCAGTGTCCCTCACCTGCTGCCCCACTGAGGTGTGCCCTGGTCAATTCACGCTCCCTACCAGCACACACCTTAGATGTGCAAGACCTTATCATTAGGGACAACATTGACTTACTGATACTAAGTGAGACCTGGCTGAATGAAACCTCTGGCCCCGCCCTGGCCCTCGCCATCGCGAGTGGCTACACCTTTTTTTCAGGCAGGGCCGCTCCTCTCATAGGGGCGGTGGGGTAGCTGTCATTGCTAAGGAGACTCTATCAGAAGGATTGAAGGGGAACTTGTGCAGAATTCAGACTACCTTCAGCTCAAAATGAGGCTCTCCCCCAACTGTACCATCTCGCTCCATGTCGTTTACCACCCACCTGGCCCTATCACCGTTTTTTGTGAAGCACTAATCCACGCGCTCTCCGACAATCTAATAAACTAATTTAAAGTCATACTCCTGGGTGATCCCAATCTAGGGCTTAATGACCCTAACAATGCCCACGCCACTGCCCTGAATAAAGTCTTATCTACCCTAGGGTTTACCCAAGCCACCTCTAAGCCTAACCACATTAAAGGTTGCACGCTCGATTGGGTGTCTCACCAGAACTGCTCCCTCTTGGTCACTGATATTAATCTCATTCCATTGTCTGACCACCATTGCATTAAATTAGACCTCATTGCCTCCAAAGGGCCCCCTAAGCCAATGATCCCTCTCCCTGCAGCACACTCGAGCTCCCATCAGCTCACCATGGAGAATATCACCCCCTACCTCACGGTTCCTGCCCTCTTGCCCCCTTTCTCCAAGGACCCTGAGATTCTTGCTAGTAAATTCAAAATGGTCATCACCCAAGCTGTTGATAACGTTGCCCCACTCACCCTAAAGAAAGCTAAGAGAACAAAGCATTCTAATGCCTGGTTCGCCCAGGAGCTTCTGGAGCTACGCTACAAAAAAAAAGGGCAGTGCTCGCCACCTGGAAAAATAACCCCAATGACGCTTCGAAAGTAGACTTCAAAGTTATCTCCAAAGACTATAAAACTTCCATCATCAAGGCTAAAGCTGCAACCTTCAACACTAGGATAGCTAATGCAAAATCTGGGACAAAAAAAATCTTTGCCATCATTAGAGAGTTGGAAACTGTAAAGCTCACCTGGCTCCCACGGAGGCGCTGGTCTAGTCTGGGTTGCTGTGGCCTCTTCAAGCGTGATGCGCAGAACTCGGACCACCGATTGAACAGGACCCCCAAATCTTGCTTGTCTGGCCCGTAGGAATATCCTTCTGCAGATGAGAAAGGGGATTAACTGTCTGTGTGCTTGCTCCCCCCTTTCCCCCATCGTTCTTCTCTGACTTCCTCCAAAACCCCCGGTTTAAGCTCACCTTATGGTTTGGAAGGATGAACTCTCCATCCTGCTTCTGGAGCAGGGGCGCGCCTTCGTCCAGTTACTTCACTGGTTTTCAGAATGGCGCTGGCAAAATCCACTTGACTTTTCTGAGCGATATGCCGTAAGTATGAAGATTCAAAAGTTCAAGTGTGAGCCTCTTTTTATGTTGTCTTCCTAACCTGTGATCTGTCCTTTATTTCAGGTGCAGAACGAAGGCGATGCGTTGAGGGGTTAAATTGCCGATGGTAAAATCAGGTGAGTTAGTGATGAGGGCGACCCCTCTAAATGTCTTTATAATTCCCCAGTAATGTCTTTTGTCCTTTCCCCATAGGGGCCGGGGTGCTGTACCTGCCAACGAAGCGGCGCCACCCGAAATGTGGAATGGTTCACCAAGAAAAGCCGGTAAGTATTATGGCTGAAAATTCGGCTTTCCTCCTGTGTTCCCTCTGCTCACCTTTTGTCTCTTCTTCTCTCCCCTAGGTGCAGAGATGTGGCGACCGGTGCTGACAGCCGCGATGGAGCCGGGAGATGTCACGAGGACAGGTGAGTGAAGCGCGGCGCTGCAGCAAGCAACGCGATGCTTTTAAATGGAAGTCTTTCTTCAAGAATGCTGGCGTGAAGATTCTGGATGCAGGTAAGAAGTTTGAATAAGTTCTTGGTTTTCACCTTTCTCTTCTCTTCTTTCCTTACAGGTGTTCCAGGTTCGAGGCGGGCGTGGCTGGAGTCCAGGTGCAGGAGCAGACACGGTGAGCGTTCAGCTGCTGGGATGCAGAACAACGCGAAGCACGTTTGGCTGTCCGGGCGTGGCTTAAATAGCCTTGGAAGAAGTCCTAGGTAAGTATTCTTCCACAGCCCCAACCAAGTAACAAAATAGTCCCTTCAGTAAAATAGTCCCTCCTAAGCCTCATTTGGCTTGGGTCTTTATGCAGCATGGTCTGCATCAGGTGAGTATGCACATGGTCTGCATCAGGTAAGTGCACCAAACACTTTCCTTTATGAGCCTTGCGCCTATGGCGCCAGGACTGATGTCCAACATGAGCCTGGCGCCAAAGGCGCCAGGACAGAGTCCAAAGAGCCCCTATAAGGGGCCGCTGGGCTTTTACCCGGGAGCATGATGCCTGCTCCCGGGGGTGCTGGGCCTGGCCTGGTGCTCCGGGGGTAGGCATCATGACAAACTCCCTCCACCACGCCACCTACTCTCATGAAGGATGAACTCTGGTGTAACAAAATTCAATTTGCCATGCTTGATAAATTGCCTCAACATTGCTAGGGCAATAATTGGGTCAAGACTGGACTACTGTAATGTCCTCTTCATAGGGACCTCCTGCAAGAACATTACTAAATTACAACATAATGTCCTTAGGGCTGCCACAGGCATCTCACAAAGGGACCGCATCTCTGAGGTTAGGAGGCAGGTCCACTGGCTTCTTGTTAAGGAAAGGATTGTTTTTAAAACCCTCGCCCTGACGCATAAGTGTGTCCATGACTTGGAACCCCTCTACCTGGTCCAAAGGATTACCAAACCTACCCCAGCTAGGCCTACAAGCACGGCATACACCAACAGGATCTCTGTACCCAAGACCCGCAGAGTTCGTGCGGGCGGTACCAGTTTCCCAACCATGGCAGCCACTTACTGGAACTCCCTCCCCTCTCATATCAGGCTAATTGACTCTCACACAGCTTTCCGGAAAGCCATCAAAACCAGGCTATTTGTATGACACTGCACCTGTACCCTCCCCTTTGCTTCTTCTGCTCTGTATCAAACATGCTGTTGTTGTTACCCTCATAACTACCTCTATGTATCTGTGTAAATGTAACCAAGTAACATGTAGCAGGTAAACTTGCTGTTGGGCTGCATTCCTGTAACCCTGAATTAAGCCTACCTACTCTCACCTGTAATAGCGGCTTGATGCCTGTGGGCTGTAGTGCGCTCTACAAATCCCAAAATAAAAATAAAATAAGTGCAGAGAGAGGGGACTGTAGGGTTACAGATACAGACCACAAGTGCTGGGGGAGCCAAGAGGCATTGCGAGGTGCAACAGGACAGACGGGGACCTGGGTCCAAGTTCAGAGGGTACCCATGTGACCAGTGCGTGGAACATATGGGTGATCAGCAGGGGAGAGGAAGAGAGAAAGCGGAGGTGAAGAGGAAGATTTGGAGTTGCTTCCGGAACCAGAGATGGTTCTGCTCAAGTTTGAGAGAGGCAGGGAGGCTGTTCCAGAGGGTAGCTCCAGCCAAAGAAAGAGATCTACCCCCAACTCTCCGCTTGGAAAAGCGACTGACCACCAGAGAGTTGGAGGTGGCTAAGCGGAGAGCTCGAGATGGGAGATAAGTAGGAAAAGAGAGTAGGTGGTAGTGCGGTCCCAGGCCCCAGAAAGCTTTGTGGACAATGCAGAGGGTCTTGAACTTGATACTTGCCACCACTGAGAGCCAATGAAGAGATTTCAGATCTGGAGAGATACGATCCCTGGGCTTGAGGGCAAACACAAGTCTTGCAGCCCTGTTCTAGATACATTGTTGATGACAGAGAGTAGAGGCATGAATGTTTAGAAAGATGCTGTTGCAGTAATCCAGCCTGGAGAGGCCCAGAGCTCTGGAGACAGTGAGCTTCTGGGGGAAAGTAAGGAAAGGAAGAATACCTCTGAGGAGGTGCAGCTGATAGTTTGACTTCTTAGAGATGTGAGGAGAGAAGAAGAGGCTGATTCTTAGCCTCACAGGTAGGAGCAGGAAGAGGACCCAGAGTGGGCCGCCAGACAGAGAGAGGAAAAGAGGGAGCTGGTGTTCTGATGAGGAGGATCTCCATCTTACTGGCATTAAGGCAGAGATCATTGGTGGCACGCCACTCCTGATTTGCAGACAGACAGGTAGGAATGAGAGAAGGAGTAGAGGTGGCCGAGGGTAGCGTGAAAGAGAGGTGGGTGTCATTGGCATAACACTGAAAATTGGAACAGAGAGCAGCGATGCGGTGGGCAAGAGGTGCCAGGTATTGGTTGAACGGCCAGGGAGAGTTGTTATACCCATGGGGAACACCACAGATAGAGAGAGATAGAAGAGAGGAAGGACCCCAGTTGGACCTGCGAGGGTCGGTCAGTGAGAAAAGAGGTCAGCTAGGCCAGGGCCTGATCAGTGATACCCAGGTTATCACAGAGGCGCTTAAGCAGGATGGCATGGTTGACTGTGTCGAAAGCAGAAGAAAGATTGAGGGGAATGAGAACAGAAGGAAGGTTATAATCAAGGTTCGAGAGCAGGTCTTCACAGATGTTCAGGAAAGCAGTTTCCATGCTTCTAGTCGCTCTGAAGCCAGACTGATGGTCATGGAAACAACCAACAGATTCAGTATGAAGGTTAATCTGGGAGATGGCCAGCTTTTCCAAGAGTTTGCCCAGGAAAGGAGTGAAAGAGATCGGGTGATAGTTAGCCGGAGAGGAAGGATCGGCAGAGGGCTTCTTTAATTGGGCACTCCGAGCTACCCATTCCATCCCCTTTATTCATATTTTCCTGCACCGGCAAGAAACCTAGGGGTAGCCTAATGTATAGCCTAATGTATAAGGAGCGGGCACTAGCTGGCTCCACTGTATTCAGGTATAGCTCCATGCCCTGCGTAGCTTTGAGCTCTAAGTTGTTTGAACCAGTTGCCAAGGCTAATAAAATTTCCTGTGCCCTTATTAGTTTATATCTATGAAAAGTCACCTTGACTCTCCCTTTCACGTTATCTCCCAAAGGCTGTGGGTTTTGCCAATATGGAGATAAACACAAGGGGGCAAGCCATTTCTTTTTATGTGGGCCAACCATTGAATCATGTGCCATCCCCCGAATGTCAATACATGCTCTAATGCTTCCGGTAGTTTCCCCAAACTCAGAGCCAGTAATAAACCAGTCTAATGCTCATTTCTTGATCAGTGGGAGAGAGACCACACTTCATACAAACTGTACTAGTGGGGGTGCTTTGGGGAAGCAACAATATCACTTTCAGAAATGTGTTCTCTGTAATTGTTAGGGGGGTGGCATCAGCGTAGCCCCAGACTTCAGCGCCATATAATGCTGCTAGCGCCATATAATGCTGCTGCCTTAGCCTGCGGTACGTATAGCTTCAGGGCCGGGCATATTGCACCCCTTCCGTGCCTAGCATGTTAGGCTTTCAGGGCCCCACTGTTTTGTTTGTAATAGAGTGTTGGCTTTGGCAACCTGACCAACCCAACGACCCCCACTTGAGAACCGAATTCCCAGAAAATCATACCAACCCACTTCTTCTAGAATTGTACCCCCCACCTCGAATTTCAATGGTTTGATTCCAAATGATTTTGATGTAAAGACCATAGCCTTAGTCTTTGAGGCATTTACCTCCAGCCCAAATTTACCACATTCATCTGCTAGAGTGGACAGGGCAAGGCACAGTCCCATAGGGGTGGTGAAAAATAGGACTGCGTTGTCAGCGAAAAACAAAACTGGGATGTGGTTCCATCACAATCTTGGCAGATCCGTGCTCACCGCCAATAGTCACTCAATAATAGAGTTAATATGCAAACAGAATAATACCGGAGCAAGGACACAACCCTGTTGGACCCCTCGGTCCACTCTGAAAAATTCTGTGCGTTTGCCTCCTCTCCCACAGCAGACAGTTGCTGTATTGTTATTATACAAGAGTTGGATCGCTCGCAAAAGTTCAATGGGGATATTTTTGGCATGCAAAACTGCCTGCAGGGTTTCTCTAGGGACGCTGTCAAATGCTGCCTTGAGATCCACGTATACACCATATAAATTGGTGTTTGCGATTCTCAGTTGTTTTTGGACCACTAAGTAGAACCGGAAGCACTTATGTATCATGTGTTTTCCTGCCTAGAACCAGGCCTGAAGATGACTCAATTGCTTGGTATCATCCACCCATGCCACTAGGTGCCGCAGCAGGACCTTAGCAAATGTCTTTCCTGTGGCATCCAGTAAGGTAATGTGTATATAATTTCCCTGGTCTGCCCGGTCACCCTTTTTGTACATGCAGACTATTACTGCTGATGTCTAGGTATTAGTCACCCAGTCACTCTGCATTACAGTGTTAAATGCCATGGTTAATACTAGGGCCCAAAATGCAAGCATGCTTTTATAGAGACCCACCAGCACCCCATCGGGTCCCGGCGCTTTACCTGCCTTCTGTCCTCTTATAGCCCTCTCCACTTCTGCGAGTATGAATGTTAAGTTGCCAAGTCCATCATGCACAGGTCCAGTCCCCCATCCAATATGGGACTCATACATGCTCCCTTCCCCTTAGATTGAAATGAGTACAAACCTTCAAAGTGGGCATACCATCTGGTCGGGCTTATACTTTCAGGGTCGATTGCATCACCCTTTATATCCATATCCGTAATAAGATGCCAGACCCAACTTGGTCCCCACTCTGCACACATTTGATCAGGGTAGGCCACCTACCATGTAGGTACTGAGATTTCTTACTGGCTGTGATCTTCTTATATACACTCCGTAACCATTGTACATGAGCTCCATCTACCTGGCCAGTTCCCCTCAGGCATGTGACCAGGGGCTGCTTTGCTTCCCTGCACACCTTGTCGAACCAGAAGTTCGATTTTTTTTTTTTTTTTACCCTCCTGTCTTGATCACCTTTCCGGCATGGTCAGGGATTCTCCTAGCTACTCAATTAAAGTGAGATAACTTGCACGTTTACTTTCAAGAGAGGTACTTGCCTCACAAATGCACTTGTGCAGCACTATAAATTTACTGTACCAAACTGGAGCAAGATCAACCAGGTTCAGGCCCACCCATTTCACAGAGCGCCTGGCTTTACCATGAACCATCACGGACACTGCCCTATCCACTGTCAGGTCTGGCTCAGGTGAAAGGTCTTTAATTGGAGAAGTATCAGCATATGATCGCTCTCTAAGCACCCTGAAACCCTTCTATTATCTGCCAGTCTGATTCTGACACTAGGGCACAATCTATTCTAGAGTGACCTTCCGGGCCGATAAAAGTATACCCAGCTGGTTGGTCAGTAGCAAACCAGCCATTGGAAAGTCTCAGTCCAGCATTATACAATCTTCTATCAATCTCTGAAGCGGCTGGGTGTAATCTTGCGGGTCTATTAGCAATTATGCGGGGCATACTTTCTCTGGGCCGAATGGCTGCCAGAGAATTGACCTTATTTGGATTAACACTGAAGATTGGCCTTTGATGGTAAATGTCCCTATACTAAATCGCAATGAGAGTGACGGCAAGCCGCTCACGAGTTCCATATGTTTAGTCACCTGCGTTATAGCACACCAATTCAATGCGTCCAGATCTGTAGGGATAGACAGTGTGAAATGCAATAAGAAGGGTAAAATGGGGAGACGTGTTGGTGAAAAAATCTCAAACCCAAAGTGTATCAGACCATCATACACGAAATAGAAGCAATTAGCACCCTTCCATTTGGTTCTATAACCATTTTGGATTATTATAAAGTTATGACACAAAGTCTTCAGGATGCATTCACCAGGCCTGTCAGACAAACCAAGCATAAGGAGTAAGCAAAGGACGGGTGGTTCGACGAGGAATGCAGAGCTGCCAAGTGTGATTTTAATATGCTGTCTCAGTGAGGGCACACTGGTAAGTCTGCACAATCCCAGGTCTGCATACAAATCTTTGATTCTGAAGAAAAAGGCAGACTTTAACCAGAATAGATGGGACGAGTTGCAGTCTGCATGTGTAAATGGCAACTCCCATCAGTTCTGGAAAATGGTTGCACTTTAAAATCGTAATGCTCCCAATGCCCTCCAGTGCATCATACCCCCTTCATGGCGCAAGCACTCTGGGAAGCTGTGCCAAGTTAGGGCAGACCAGCTGGAGGAACGCTTAAAATCAGAGAATATGCTCCCCCCATTTGCAAATGCCCTGGTCCTTACAGAGAGGCAGGTAGAAAGAGCTATACAAGCACAAGCTAAGGGTAATCTATACAAAGATGAACCCTCAATATCGGCTCCCTTATGGTACTGTGCCTTTAACGTAGCAATGGAAAACAGGGCAACACGAAGGTCATGGAGGAATGCGGAAAATGTTCTGATCTTCAAGAAGGGGACAGGGAACAACCTGGGAATTACCGCCCCATTTCACTTCTAGATGAGGCTGGGAAAATGTTTGCCAAAGCTATCCTGGAGCGATTACAGAACTGGGAAGAATCAAGAGGGTTCATTAGCCACCTACAAGTTGGTTTTCGGAAAGGGTACAGCACAATAGATCAGAGCTTCCAATTCCATCTAATCCTGGATAAATAGTCAGCCCTTAGTCGTGTCAGGATATATGCGGTCTTAGTAGATCTAAAGGACACTTTTGACTGTGTTCCCAGAAATTCCCTGTGGCAAGTGCTAAGAAACAAAGGTATCCCCCAGAACTTCTTGATCAAAATCCAACAGCTGTATACTGATAACACATTGTTTGTATGCTGAGGTTTGAGGGGCGAGTTGACAGACCCAATTGCTTTTCAGAGAGGTTTCCGGCCAGGCTGCATGCTAGCCCCACTCCTCTTAACATTTATATCAATGAGGTTATTGACCCACCTAGATTGGGCAGCAGCAGGCTCCCTGCACTGTTATTTGCGGATGATGCAGTGTGGCTGGCCACATCCCCAATGTGTCTTAAGACCACTCTGGCAAAGTTCATTGACAAATGCAATGAATTGGGTCTGGAGCTCAATAAAGAGAAAACAAAGACACTTGTCATCAGACCCCGCCTGGCACAATCCTTGAGCTTGACATTAAGGTGGATGGAACAAATCTAGAACATGTCCTATCCTATGACTACCTTGGAGTCAGGTTCATGGACAACGGTTTGTGGTTGCAGTAGGTAACTAACGCAATGGCCACTCGTAAAATGTATTGTGGCGGCATAGGGCATTTTTACCGAATGCATCACAGCAATGCCATTAGCCCATTCCTGCTATTACACCGGATGCAGGCCATTTCCTTGTTACTATATGGGGCTGAGATATGGGGACACATGGGTTTCAAAATCTCTGGCCATTGTTGAAAGGACATTTTTAAAAATGCTATTCATGTTACCAAGTTCTTCGCCTAGCACTAGTATATTTATGGAATGCAACCTTCAACCGGTCGAAGATCAAGCAAGGTTGAAACCCCTTTTGTATTGGATGAGGATTTGGACCTCGCCAGATTTGGCCGTATGTAAAGATGCCTTGGTGCATATTTTGTCTCTAGTGGGGTCCAAGTCCCTCCCATGGTTCAGATAAGTGAAAACAGAATTATCTAAACTGAATCTGGACCAGTACTGGAGAACTGAAGCGACAGATCAAATGTGCAGGTGGTACCCTCTCCCATTGCAGGTTAGAAGAGGAATGCACCGCTCTTAATACCGTTTTGTATTATTTATTGTGTAAACCTGATTTGGGGCTTGAGCATTACATGGACCTGATTAGCCCGAGAAATGTCTGGCCGCTATATATATACAGTTCTCTCTCAATACTCTAAAAGTGGGATCTTTTACACAGAATTGGCCAGGGTCAGGGGGTTCTTTGATTCTGTCATAAAATGACTGGAAAAAAGACAGACACCGATTGTTTGATGCAGGTAATGTTATGTTATGAGTGAATATTTTTCTACCACACAGTGTAGTAACTATGTGTTCCACTTTTCTTATCAGCCAATCAATCCGTTATTATTTTGTTTTACCTCAACAGTTATCAAGGGATTGGAAAGTGTAAATTATAGTTCCCAAGCAGTTAGAAGCACTTTTCTTGTACAAGTGGTTAATTTCTTCTCTAAGCACCGAGTAATTCACTTAGAAAATGTTCACTGACTGTTTTTTAGCTAATTTAAATGTTCTGCCCTAAACATGCTTGAGTAGGGTTCAGTGTAATGCTTCAATAAGGCATAGAGAAGCAGTTTGTTTGCTTATTCAATTCTTGACAAATGCCTTGTTTTTACTAGAGTTGTGACTTACTGAGGTGATCTGTATTTATGGGCTTGGGGGTTGGCCATCTGAGGAAGAAACACATCCTTTCTCTTTTTGGGGGTGAGGGAGTTAGTTATATTTATGTGCAGTCTTTAACATCATTAATATCACACACTATATCTGCTGTGACGTGTTCATGATCATCATACACCATCTCCATGGGGACTTAAACATAATATGTATCACACACTATCTCTGGGAGGGACTTTAACATCAATGAAAGCCCTCACCATCTCTGTAAGGACGTTAATATCATTATAATCGCATGCTATCTCTGTAGGAACTTGAGCACTAGTGTTATGATACAAAATCTCTCATAAGTATCATGCACCATCTCTGTGGGGACATTAACATCATTATAAATCACACACCATAACTGTAGGACATTAACACTATGTTAACTACTTACTACCTCTGAGGGGGATTTTAAAATCATTGTTAGCCCAAACCATCTTTGCGAGGATTATAACACCATTCTAATCAGATATTAAAATGAGTGTTAACATAAAATGTCACACTGGTTCTTTGACATCATTGTTATCACACACCATCTCTCTGAGGACTTTATCATCATTATAATTACACATCATCTCTCTGGGAACTTGGATATCATTATTATCACACACCATCTCTGTGTGGACCTGAACATCAGTGTCACAAAACACAATCTCTACAGGGTCCTCAACATCGCCAACATTGCACACCATTTATACGGGGACATTAACATCATGATAATCACACACCCTCAATGTAGGGACTTAAACATTAGCATTATGATACAACCTCTCTGTGGGATCTTTAACACCATTTTCACACATCATCTATGTGAGGACTTTATCCTCATCACATACCATCTCTATGGGGACCTTAATACAATTTATATCACCTATTACCTCAATGTCACTAATAGTCCACACCCCCTCTTTGAGGACTTTAGCATCATTGTAATCACACACCATCTCTCTGGAGCCTGCAGATATTACTATTAAAACAATCTTTGTGTGGACGTTTACTTTACCATAATCACGTACCATCCCTTTTTGGAAATGCCACTTTTGTCCCAAAGAGGACAGTAACATCTCTATCATCACACCAATCCGAGAGAGGCGATGTTGTTCAGTGGGCAAGTATGTGACCTTGTAGCAATCCAAATCCCTGCTGCCCACTGGACCACAGTATGTGATGCTTTATTATTCACCTCATCTTTATTTGGGGTGTTGTAATAGGGTTTAATGCCCGAATGAAGTTCTGTTAAGTGAATATCTTACAGGAAGTGCAACGACATTACCATCCATCGGTTGTATGTCTCTAGGATGTGGAATAGGATCAGGAACAAGTTATGTACCTCTGTCAAGACCTGAAAGAATCTTTGCACACCATCCCTGTGGGAATGTATCATTACTACAATCGCACACCATTCTTACAGTTACTTAAACCTCATCATCATCACAGAAATAGGGGGAAGTTATCATCATTGTATTGTCCCTTGTTGAGACATTAAATTGCCCTCATCACACACGATCTCTGTAAGGACTTAAATTTCACGGACATCATACCATCCATGATGCAACTCCAATATCCGACATCACACGCCATCGATGTAGGTACTTCAATGCCACGATCATCACATACCTCTTATCTAATGAATATAACACCCACCCATTACGCACGTCTCTGTGGTGACTTAAATATCCCCAACAAAACACACCATCTCTGTGGCAACTCCAATTTCACAGTCATCACACACCATCTCTGTGAGGACTTCAATAGCTTAATCATCACACAACATCTCTGTGAGGACTGTACCATGTCCTTCTTCATTCACCCCCTCTTTCGGGACTTAAACATTTGTGACATCACACATATTGTCTGTGGTCACTAAAAAGCATCTTTTCTTAATGTCATCCTCATTCACATCACACAACATCCAGGTGGGAACTGTAACACCACAATGTCCACACAACATCTTTGTGGGGACTTCAATGGCATGATCATCACACAAAACCCCTACAAGGACAATAAAACTCAGCTTATCACACATAAAATCTGTTAAACATCCCAAACAACATATACTTTATGTGGGTACACTCAAAATCTCACAGTCATAACACACCATCTCTCTGGGGACTTCCGTAGCACAATCGTCACACACCATCTCTGTGAGGACTTTACCATACCCCTCCTCTCTCAATCCCACTGAGACCTAAACATTTCTAATATCCTACACAAGGTCTTTGGTTACTTACACATCTCTGTTGGTCCTTAATGCCATGCTTCACTCTCATCACACAACATCCATGTGGGGACTTTAAAACCACTATATTCACACGCCATCTCTGTAGGGACTTTAATGCCATGATTATCACACACCATCACTGTGGGTACTTTTAGTGCCACCATCATCACACACCAGCACTATGAGGACTTTAAAACCACACTCATCAACAAAATTCCTGAGGAGGTATTCATCTCACGGTCAAAATAGATCAGCAAAATACACCATCCTAAATCAGAGAGCAGATAGTAACACCATTATATCATGCCATTCTTGTGGTAGGGCCTATTGTAAAGGTTACATTTATGACTGTGAACCCAGGAAGCCTACATCTCAATCACAGATTCCTCTCTGTATGACATAGTGGGAATCACAATCAAACATTTAAAACCCTGAAGCAAATGGAATGTGGCTACTGGTCAAATTAAGTGTATTTAAGTGAACATGCAAATGGGACTTGGACCGAAATTAAAAATATTAAAACGATACCTTATTGTCATTGTAATCACACACCATCTTTATGGGGACCTTATCATCATTGTAATCACACACCATCTCTGTGGGGACCTTATCATTGTAATCACATACCATCTCTGTGGGGACTTTAGTGTTATCATAATCACTTGCCATATCTGTGAGGACCATATTTCATATTTGTATTTTTTGTATTGTATTTAGATTTATATAGCGGCTAATGCCCAAGTGCTTAACGGCACCATAATTACACACTGTCTCTGTGGGGACTTAAGTATAGTCCTAATCACACACCATCTCTATGGGGACCTTATCATTGTAATCACACACCATCTCTGTGGGGACTTTAGTGTTATCATCATCACTTGCCATAACTGTGGGGACCATATTTTGTATTTGTATTTTTTGTATTATATTTAGATTTATATAGTGGATAATGCCCAAGCGCTTAACAGCACCGCCTTGAAACACTTGTGTAAAGGCGTGTTATAAATGCCATATCGTATAATATCACCATAATTACACACTGGTCAAATTAAGTGTATTTAAGTGAACATGCAAATGGGACTTGGACCAAAATGAAAAATATAAAAATGAAAAATATTAAAATATATTCACTGTAAATCGTCTTAGATTCCTTAAATTACTTCTATTTGAAGATACAATTCTGTAATTAGTTTGTGTTGTTTTAAAACAACCATATCTACATTTGAAAATGAATGCCCAAGCGCTAACAGCACCATAATTACACACTGACTGAACAGGGCAAGGCACAGTCCTAATCACACATACCATCTCTATGGGAATCTTACCATCACTGTAATCACACACCATCGCTGTGGGGACCTCAATATGATTGCAAGCACACAATGTCTCTGGGGAGCGTTTCATGATTATCGCACACAATCTCTGTGGAAAATGTAACTTTTCCATAATCAAACATGACCCCTATAGGAAAGTTAACTCCACTATTATTATACACATTCCAAAAGAAGAAAACCACATCATTTCCATTACACCATTTCTAAACCTTGGCTTTAATGATCCTATGGACAAACAAGCCTTAGATATAGCCAATATCATCAACGCCTCAGGCCTGTCTCAGAAAGTCAACAAACCCACTCATGCTAAAGGGAGAATGCTGGACTGGATAGCGGACTACAACTGCACAGTCTCCATCACCTCCATCTCTCCTCAATCATGGACAGATCACTCACTCGTGGCCTTTAACCTATCTACTGTCAGACCCTCTCGTACGGTCTCACTGCTAGCACCACCATATCTTACTAGAAATAAAAAAAGTATTACAGTGGAAAAAGTCATCCCTGCTATCCTACCTACGCTAAACGCTCTACCTGACAATCTAGACCCTAGTACGCTAGTCCAAGAATATAATAAGATTATGCTCAATACACTGGACAAAATTGCCCCGCTCAAACTCAGAAAAAGTAAACCTAAAGCGCACCTTAACAAATGGTTCACGCCCCAATTAAGAGACTTACGACTTCTAAAAAGAAAAAGTGAAAACTCCTGGAGACTATGCCCTTCAATCGAAAATAAAGCTAAACTAATCTCCATTTCCTCACACTTCAAAAAAGAAGTGCACCTCGCCAAAAAGAATTCCTATGATGAACGGATCACTAACTCAAACTCTAGCATGAGAGAATTCTTCTCCATACTGAAAGAATTAGAGTCACCAATAGCCACACCAGACTTAGTTACCAAGGACAAGACTTGGTGCGCAGACATCCAAAATGCCCTAGCAAACAAAATTAACACACTCCAAACCAAAATACAACAAAAAAAAGATATGCTCAATCTACAGCATTCCCCTAATACCTCACATAGTGACTCACCTGAGGCAAACAACAAATTTCACTTCTCCAAAACTTCTCCACTAGAAGTAGAAAAAATAATTCTCTCACTCAAACCGTCCAATTGTAAACATCTGCCCAGCACAGTTAATAAAAGATGCGGCCAGAGACCTCTCACCATTCATTTCAAAATTAATCAATGCCTCTTTCACATCAGGTACTATCCCAGATAATTTAAAACACTCCTGGGTGCTCAAAAAACAGACCTTCGACCCACTCATCCCGACCAACTATCACCCCATTACCACTGTGCCATTCCTCCTTAAAATATTGGATAAAGCCACCTATATCCAGATACAAAAACACCTTGACCTGCACAAGCTCCTAGGAGCTAGACAATCTGGCTTCCGCCCATTACACGGAACGGAAACCGCCCTAATCGATTTAAAGATGCAAATTGATGAGCTGAGGGATGGAGGGGGAACAGCACTCCTGCTTTTACTTGATCTCTCAGCCGTATTCGACTTGGTCGATCATAAGGTCATTTGCAGGCACCTGGACTCTGCTGCCCACTTCTCTCCTGAGGCCATCAAGTGGTTAGAATCTTTCCTCAGCGAAAGAACAATGAGAGTATTTTCCCCATCAGCTGCTGCTGACCCTACCCCCATATTGTGTGGTGTTCCCCAGGGTTCCTGTGTCTCACCAACCCTATACAATATCTTCACCAAACCCTTGTTTGACGATTTGGACCTTCTGGGTATCACCTACACTAACTATGCAGATGATACACAGATTCTCCTCCCACTTTCCGGGGATCATAGGAAGGACTCGGAGTTGGTGAACAGGGTATATCTCGTTGTTCAAGCATGGATGGCCACACATGGCTTGTGCTTGAACGACGACAAGACGGAGCTGATAATCCTGGGAACACACATAAATACCAAAAAACTAGGCCAGGAATTCTCATCCTTTAATATCGATGGAAATACTATTAGGGTCTGCAACGAAGTAAAAACCCTTGGTTTCTACTTGGATTCCACACTTTCATTTAATAAACAGCTTAAATCCTTGGCTTCCTCCACCGCCTATACCTGCAAACTTATAAGAGCAGGTAAGCCCTTCCTTTCTAACAATAGCTGCATGATCCTGGCCAGAGAACTTATTCTCTCCAGGATTGACTACTGTAATGCCCTCTAGAGTGGTGCTAATAAATCAACCATCCAGAAACTACAAACGTTCCAAAACAACGCCTTGCGAGCAACACTTGGCATAAATAAAAGAGCACACATTTCCGCCACCAGACGGCAATACAAATGGCTATCCACAAACCACAAAATACAATTAAAAATGATCTCCTTGACACACAAAGCTCTCAATAATGCCGCCCCAAGCTACCTCTTGAACAAAATACAGAAAAAAACCTCTATCAGACCAACCAGAGCTACCAACACCAACTGCCTAGTAGTACCTAGATTTAAACTAACCACGATTGGTGGCAATAGCTTCCCTGTGAAGGCTGCTAAAACTTGGAATCTATTACCTAACAACTTAAGAGCAGATCAACCTTACCCACTATTTCGAAGGAACGCCATCCAACATTTTATCTCCAACGACCACTAGTCACCGGTCCACGCTATTCCCAGGCACGACACTGATCCCTGTTTTCCTGCTGAATTATGATATGTTACCTGCACCATCTCTTATGCAATTCACGAACTTTTACGACTCCGGTCTCGTATAATTTGTATATTATTTCTGTATCTTGTATAATTTGTATAATATTATTGTATCTTGTATAATTTTGTAACTTTGTAAGCTTCACATTATCCTACCTGTTGCGCCCTTCTACCCACGGGTCTGGAGCGCATTAGAAATAAAACAAACAAACAAACAAACAAACAAAGAGGAGATATGAGTTAGCAGGGAGGTGATGCCTGTGAAAGAATGAAAGCTGAATTTGAATTAATTATTCCTTTTTGGCCACAGTGTGCCAGCCTTGGTCAATCGAGTCATCTCCTATGTCGCAGTTATCTTTTCTGGAACATTTTAAGTGTTTATAATAGTGTTTAATGCCAGAAACTAGGTGCCTTTTTAAGGTTTAATGCAAATTAAACATCTTGTGGGAAATGCCAAACCATCAAAATGCACCTGTTGTGATAGCTATAATGCAGGCAGGTACTCACATGTATGAATACAATTGTATAATGTATATTGAGTATTATAAAGTAAGCATTTTTCCATTTGCTTATGGGGCAATCCATCCCAAATAAGAATAATAAAGTAAGTCCCCACAAGGATGGTAACACGCGTCCAAGTCCCCGCAAAGATGGTACCGGACACGCAAGTAAAAATAAGCATTTTTGCAAATATGAAGTTGGATCCTTTATTGTGAATTTTTTCTGAACCTAGTTCTGCTATTAGCCAATTTCTAAAACATTGGGAAAGGATAGTCCCCACAAGGCAGGTCCCCACACATATTCCCCATGGGTGGGGGGGGGGCAGGGCGGGGGGGGTGGATTTGGTGCTGGTGGTGGTGGTGGTGGGGGGGGTGGTGGTGGTGCTGGTGGTGGTGCTGGTGGTGGTGGTGGTGGGGGGGGGGTGTGTTCTCTTTTGAGTCTTGTCCCTTGTCTTGAATATATTCAAAATGTTTACTATTTCCTGAAGATGAATTATTTACTTGAGATGGAGGATATTTTATTTTGTTCTCTTGGCTAACTCAAAATTCCTAAACAGTCTTCTTGTTAGTCAAGTCTTTTGAATCTTTCTTTTAATATATTTTGTACCTGTTGTTCCGGTGATCAAGTCCCATGTTTTAGGATAGAAGATGGGATTGGGGAGATGATGGGAAACCGGAGAAGGTACATGGAGGTTCTCTTAGACTCCCCAGTACATGCTTTGTCTTCTTTGTTTGAGGACCCCCATCAGCCAGGTGAGTCCCTGGCCTGCTGGTAAGAAAGGACCTTATGCATGGCACGAACGGTTTACTACTCTCATTAGTGAGGAAGTCTCTTATTTTTGTCAAAGGGAACTTGCTTGTTTCCCTGGGAGACGTGCCACTGTTTCAGATTGAAGTGGATTTGTTAAGATTATAGAGAAAGATATAATTGGAAGACAGAAGAGATTGGACACCTGGGCCCTGGTGATCCATAAACCTACTACCATTGGTGTCTCCAGAACAAAGGACACTGTAAGAGATTGGTTTCAAACAAACATTGACAAGCAATTTTGGTTTGCGTCTGTGGGAACCCGGATACCAGTGTTTGTTGGAGCCAGCACGAGGCAAGAAATCCTTCTGACACACCGCCAGTCAGGAGAAGCTGAGGAACACGCAGCGTAGCCACTACAACAAAGTGTGCATTCTAGATGGCAGACCTCATGGAAGTGATCACAGAGCAGTGCACAGACCTGCCTGCCAAACAGCAACAGCTGGGACGTTTGTAGTTCCATGGTGAGACCTCCAACCACAGTGCCTTCTTGCCACAGGAAGGGGTGACTGTGAGAGTCAGGAATTGGAAGCCTGAAGAGAAGGGCGGTGCGTGGTGGCGCATTACTGAGGAAGAGGTGGAGATGACAGCAGTACCATTGACTTCAGGAATAACTAATGAACTAATTTCCATGGAGAACTAAGTCTCCCAACCGCTATTAGACTCAGACCATTAACTGTTAGCTATTCCAGAAGTACTGGAAGAAGAGTCGGGGGAGGATGACTTTTATTTAAATACACTCAGCACCCCCCCCCCGATGAGAGGTCTCCAGAGGGAGCACTTACGTTAGCTGCTTAAGTGCGGAGCTCCCATATCATCGGGTTGGAAAGTGAAGAGAGCCCCCACTTGGGACCACCCCAGACAGGCGCCGGCTGGACCCTGTTGTGATTGAACACCTTGCGAGCACTGTCTCGAAATTTTGGGAGAATCGGTGAGCGTGTGACAGAGATACAGCGAAATGAAGACTGCCGTGGGGGAACAAACATGTTTTTCCTGAACGCGACACTCCATACCAGTCATACGCAACACGGGCCCTGGACTAACGTTGGGCCTGCGAGAGTGGCCCAGGCCATTAGGAGGTGTGCCAACAACAGCGCTGGGGGGCTCGGCCCGTAGGAGCACATGATATGCACCCAGAGTGTGGTCCCCTACCGCCCTATGAGAGGAGTTCTGAAATGCAGTAAGCCTGCCAGAGTGGTGAGCGGCATAGAGAGACAGCAGACTCTAGCTCAACTGCTGCTGGGACCGGTCAAAGACACCGAGGAGCAACAGAAGGCACATTGGAATGGGCGCCGGCGACCCCAGGGAATTTCAGGGGCCACAGAGCGGATTGCCCCTAGAGGGGAGCGACTAGAGTTTTCATGAACGAGATGGATAATGCTTGGTATAGCATGTTGTCTGTCCAGGTGGAGATATTTGAAGTAAGTCAATGGAGGACCTGAATAGGGGGGAAAGGGATGGTCATCAGCAAATTTGTACATTAACTGTGAAAGGGCTGAATTCACTGACTAAAAGGTCCCTAGTTGCTAGAGTTTCGAAGAATGGGGATGGAGGTTCTCTTCCTCAAGGAAACAAGGTTCTACAGCGCCTAACAAGCAAACAATACATAAAATAAATAAATACAGGGGGGAGGAAAGGAAGATTCTTTGTGGTCTCCTGGGACCGGTGTTCTGGGGGTCAGGAGAGGCGAGAAAAGGGGATGTTGGCATCCTGATACATAGGACGCTGAAAATGGAAGTAGAGAAGGTGTGGGGAGGGAAGGGCAATACTCCTGGTGGGCTCCTTGAGAGAAGTCAGATTTGTACTTTTGTGGCGCTATACGCCTCAAACCAAGGACAATTGCATTTTCTCAAACCCATGTTGGGGAGAGTTTTGAATGAGCGGGGGGGTCACCTGGTCGTAGGTGGGGATCTAACATGTGGGCAAACCTATAGTTGGATAGAAGAGCCATGGTTCTGACTGAAACGGGGGCACCCTCGGTGGATGGGGAAGGTTTGCAAGCTTGCCTGGACGTATATGGTCTGCGTGACATGTGGCGCCTCTGTCACCCCAAAGAAAAGGGATTTACGTCCATGGGACCTATACTCATAAAGATTATCTTTGTATCTCAAGGGATCTCTTAGAGGGGGTGTTGGGCTCAGAGATATACCCGATTGACTGGTCCGATCGTGATATGGTATCCTTAGATTTGTCTTGGAAAGACTTGGGCCCGATAAATCGATATGGCAATGTAACAAATCGCTGTGAAAGGATCTTGTGTTTGAAGAGGACTTTGAGGGAGCAATACAGGAAGATTTCCTTGTGAATGAGACAGGGGACGTGGAGCAGAGTACGGTGTGGGATGCGGGTAAGGCGACATGGAGTGGCCCATTGATTAGAGAGGGCGTACGTAGAAAGAGAGAGAGAGAGGACTTTGTTGGAGAATAGGTTGCGTAGGGACATAGGGGTCTTGGAAGGACGGATATAGACAGTAGAAGGAGGAGCGGGGGAATGGATAGAGGATGTGAGGGGCAAGAGAGCGGAACTCCGGTTACTGGAGGAAGGCAAGATAATTCAGAAGCTCCAATTCCTGAAGCAGAAATATTATGAAAAAGGGGACAAGGCGGATGCCCTGCTGGTGGCACGATTACGCGGTCAGCGTGCTAACAGATGGATATCTGGGGTGGAGAAACCGGCGGCAAGCTAGACACATCAACTGAGGGAATAGTTGAGACCTTTGCAAACTTTTACGCAGAATTATATGAGTGAGATGACCAACCGGAAGTGGAGGGGATAGGAGCCTTTCTGGAAGGGGTGTCCTTGCCAATGCTGTCCACAGAGGAGGCTAGGGAAATGGATGCTATTACCGGGGACGGTACTTGCTGGCAATCCGTAAACTGCAACTGGAAAAGGCACCGGGTGAAGATGGGTACACCACTGGTTTTTATAAAACCTTTGTGGGCGTCCTGGTCCCACACCTGCTTAAATTATTCAATAATATCCTAGAAACCGGCAGGGCACCGGAGACGTTTGTGTAGGCTCTTATCTCAGCGATACATAAAGAGGGCAGAGATCCACAGGTATGCAGTTTGTATCGCATGATCTCGCTCCTCAATGTAGATGCAAAGTTATTTACTTGAGTCCTGGCATCAAGACTTGATATGTATATGCCCCGACTGGTGCATTCGGATCAGGTGGGTTTCATACGAGGAAGACCAGGGGCAGATACTATGCATAACTTGTTGCACTTGATTGAAGGGGACTGAGGCAGAGGGGGCAACTCCAAGCTCTTGTCTGTGGATGCAGAAAAGGCATTTGACAGAGTGGATTGGGACTTCTGTGGGTTTCATACGAGGAAGACCAGGGGCAGATACTATGCATAACTCGTTGCACTTGATTGAAGGGGACTGAGGCAGAGGGGGCAACTCCAAGCTCTTGTCTGTCGATGCAGAAAAGGCATTCGACAGAGTGGCTTGGGACTTCTTGAAGGCGACTGTTGTCAGATTTGTATTAGGGGCTACATTATTGCGGGGTTTCTTGGTGTTGTACTCAGAGCCCAAAGCATGTGTGGCCACTAATGGGAATTTTACACAATGGTTCGGGCTGGGAGTGGGTACGAGACAGGGTTGTCCCCTTTCACCATTACTATTCGCTCTCTCTTTAGAGCCTTTGGCTCAGCAGCTGCGAGGCGACCCTCGCATGGAAGGTATTCTTATGGGGGGTGGAATACAAATTGGGTTTATATGCTGACAACATTTTACTACATCTTAAGAAATCCCGAGTATTCAATTCCAGCCGTGGTGGAGATAGTGGAACAGCATGGGGCGCTGCAGGCTTCAAAATAAGGGGAAATACATTTCGTTCCCTCTGGACCAGATGAGGGATGATGATGGGCAAAGACTGTCTAAGTTGGGGATGGGGATCACAGAGGACCAGCTGCGCTACCTGTATGTAAATGTTACGAGGGAAATGAGTGGTCTATATGAAGCCCCTTCTAATGCAGTTATTCGAATACTTGGAGTAACGGGGTAAATGAACGATCTCTTGGTTGGGACGGTAGAACTCTATAAAGATGAACTTCTTCCACAGAATAATCTACTTATTTCAGATGATCCCGATTCAAATCCCAGACTTTGTCTGGAGAGGTTAAGGTCGCCTCTTGAGGCTCTTGTGGCAGGAAAAGAAAGCGAGGATTGCATATGAGGTTTTGGTGCTTCCAAAAGAAAGAGGAGGGGTGGGGTTTCTGGATATTTACCAGTACTACAAGGTGGCACCACTTAGAGTCCTGATTCCACATTTGAGTGATCACAAGAACTGTCAATGGGTGGAGTTAGACAACTTTTATCTTAGACTGGCGACGGTAGGTAAATGGATATGGGTGCCGAGGGATCAAAATCCGAGAAGGATTAGGGAACACCCCACTTTAGGGGCAATTTGGAACATATGCCGTAGAGGGCCCGAAATGAGGGGCGTTGCAACATGACCCTCTCCTCTGAGTCACTTGTGGGCCCTGGGGGTGAGGGATCATTTTGTTGGTGGATCTGGAGGGGGAGTTGGGAATAGGAAAACTGTCTGTGTTCTCATACTTGCAGTTCAAAGGTGTAATCACAGCTGAACCCTGGTGGGATATGGTACTGAGAGAGCTGGCCCCTGTGGAGAAGGTCTTGGACTCCAAAGGGAATTGAAAGGGTTGATTTTATCCTTATATGGGGCCTTGGTGGATGCTTGAAGGGGAACGATGGAATGGCTCCGCCTTAAATTCACTCCTTACTGCTCGCTACGCTAAGCAATCCTCTAGCCTCATCCTCCTTGACCTGTCCACTGCCTTTGATACCGTCGATCACCCCTTACTCCTTAGTACTCTTTCCCCCTTTTGGCTTCAAAGGCTCTGTCCACACCTGGCTTTCTTCATACCTCTCCAAATGTTCCTACACTGTCTCCTGGGGTGACCGCACCTCTTCCAGCATCCCCTTGGACTATGATGATCCCCAAGGCTCGGTTCTAGGCCCTTTTCTATTCTCTTTATACCTCCCTTCTCGCTCCTGTGATCTTTTCCATCTCATTTACCACCAGTTCTACGCTAATGACACCCAACTCTTTCTCTCCTCCTCCTCTTTCGCGCCTGACCTTCATCACTCCCTATATTCCTGCCTGTGGAATTATGCTCAGGAGACAGGCGAATGCTGAAACAATATTTATTTTCAGTAGCGAAAGGCAGTGGTTTTTTTAAGAAATAATAATCAAGTCCTTCCGGTTTGCTTCACCGGTGTCTTGGCCTTCCAGAGTATGCTGGCATTAATCCCAAATTGGTTCTATCTCGTGGTGTCCGGGTAGGCCCACCACTCCGGTTCTCCCTCCTCTCTTCTCTGTATCCTGTGGAATGAGAGCAACCCATCAGTTTGTTTTGGCGCGCTTTTATCAACAGATAAACACAACAACAACACAACAGATGGTTTCAGGCCCCCGCCAATCACAGAGCGCCCAGACTAGCCCCCTTCCCATTGGCTCTTCAGGATTTATCCCGCCTCCCTTAAAGGTTGCCGTCCCGGCGTGTTGCCATTCTCGTCCCTGTTGTAGCGGTGGACTATTGCGTCGGTCACGTGTCTGTGGCCGCGCTAAGTATGGGCGTGCCCGGACGCTGGGTGTTCTCCTCCAGCTACGGGTAGCCCCGGGACCGCCCTGAGGAGTATGGTGGTGATGAGTCGGTCGTTTTCTCCCCGCATCTTGGAGCTGTCGAGCACACCGTTCACCCACCTCAGGGCCGGCTCGAAAAACAGGTAAATGAGCCGCGGCGCCGCCGCGGCTATTAGCAGCGGTATCCCTTCCCGCTTTTGTAAGCAAATTAATGGACGTGGTATGTTGGGTGGTCACGTCGTTAAGGATCCCAGTGTCTATCAAATCGGGTGTGCTTGATTCATGCCGCGGCTCTAGCCGAGGCGTATCCTCACACTGCCTTACAGCTATTAAAAACTGGATGTCATCCCATTTTCTCTCCCTTAATACAGACAAATGTCCTCTTCTTTCCTTTTAACACTCTTTTCCCTACCTCTCCTCCTCCTCTATCCGTACTCCCTGCCTCCTAGGCCCTTGCAACTTTATTTCCTCCTCACTCTCTCAACTCTGCTGGCTTCCCTTCCCCTCCCAACTTGAATTTCAATTCCTCTGTTTGGTCTTCAAATCTCTCCATGACCTTGCTCCCCCCTATCTCCCTTCTCTCCTCTCCTTCTACACTCCCTCTTGCTCTTTCTGCTCCGCTGACCTCTTTTTACTTACTGTATCCCTGTCTCCTTGTGTCGCTTCTCGCTTCCGTTCCTTTCAGCTCCTAGCCCGCCTACACTGGAACTCCTTACCTCTCTCTGTCTGCTCCACCCCCACATACACCTCCTTCCGCACCTCCTTAAAAGCCCTTCTTCTTCACTTCCCCCTTGACCTCCTACCTTCTCTCCTCCCCTTCTCCCCTGTCCTCATACCTTCCCTTCCCTTCCTCTCACATCCACTTGACCTTACATCACATCATTGAATCTTGTTCCCCTTGCCTTCTCTACCCCCTCTCCCTTCCTTCTCACCTTTCCCTCACCTCCAATATCCAAGGAAACTATTCTACATATTGTTACGCTGGTTTGTCTCATGATTGTTCACTTGCTTCTTCCATTATTGTATCTTGTTGTTTTATTGTAAAGCGCTTTGGATTAAAGCGCTATATAAACTTAATAAACATAAACATATATGGCAAAGGGAGTCGGGTCTGGATGTGGATGAAACACTGTGGCATAAAATGTGAGGTAGGTTGTATAGGGTTTCAATTGCGATTAAACGACTCCACAGGTGGCTGTACGATCCAATGCGCCTCGCCTAGATGTTTCCTGGGGCGAACCCTCTTTGCTGGCATGGGTGAGTGGGACGATTATTGACTTATGTGGTGGGGTTGTGGCAAGGTTCAAGTCCATTGGGATGAGGTGCTAGGCTGGATCAAGGAGCTGGAGGGGGCCCCCAGAAGAAAGAAGCTGCTATTGGTTTTATTCAGTCTACAAGGTAGCGAGGGGGAATATAGCAGTCTGCCGCACTTGCCCCACTTTTTGTTGTTAGCGAGAAGGGCTTGTTTAGCGATGCACTGGAAAAGATTGTCGCTCCTGGGTGAGAGGGAGTGGATAAATATGGGGAAGAACATATATGTGATGGAGAGGATCACAGCGGCCATAGACCGTAGAGGGGTAAACCTTGAGGTGGAATTTCGGTCCAGGTATGTCACTGTGGAAGCACAATTTGCGAGATTTGGAGTTTGAAAGGGGATGGCATGAAGGCGGGAAGAAACTGCGATGGGAAGCTAGGCTGTAGTCTGCAAGAGGACGATCAACCCTAAAGGGGAACGAGAGAAAATCAGATGGTCATGTGGGACTTATGGGACAGACCTTAACATTTCAGGTTCACCGTGGGTCAGGTGGTAGTGTGAGCATGATTTGGGGGGTGGGTGAAGAGGGGTGTAGAAGACACGTATTGGTGCTGCTATGGTGGGCCATTGTTAAGTGGGTCTTCGTTGGTTCATGTTTTGCACTTGGCTGCATCATATTTTATAGCACTGGAAAATGTTAATAAAGTTGAATTAAAAAAACAAAATACCCCCTGATCATCTCAGAAGCGGACGACTGAGTCTTCAACTACATCTTATGTGTCAACTCCCGCACCTGTCCAACAGAAACATCTGTCATCAATAATAAAACAAATGGATAAATCGGCTGGGCGGGGGTCCAAGAGCCAATATTACTCAAACTAAATCAAACCGATTGTTCTTTGTCAGCCTTGGTCAAAAATCTCCAACTAGACTGTAAATCTAATTCGGCTTTACTTGATATTGGTGACTTCATCACGCATGTGACCTCTCAAGGATTCTCACCATACAACAATTACAGCATCTTTAAATGCTAATTCATGTAGCATCACAAATATAGCTGAAAACACTTTGAACAATTAATAGGTTGTGGCATCTGCGGTTATCATGGTCACAGATGCTGAGAAGGACGGGGATGTTCTCATAGTGGGAGCAAGTAAAGGTTCAGAAAATCTAGTAATTAATCAGCAACTATATCCGAGAAAACAAAGGGCGGGCTGTTCGAAAGACTAAACACATGAGGCAGGTCAAAACCTCGAATTCGAGCACAAGGTTGTTTTTTAATGCTGTTATTACCGAATAAATTTCCTTTAAGTAATAAGAGGATGGAAAGTGGTCTTACTCATGTACCCTCTCAAGAAGGTAGTGGTTATGGAAATACAGTCGTCGGGGTTACAAGGGAGAGAATAGGGGAAAAAGAGTCTAACTCGAAGTTGAGTTTCAAAAATAAAGTCAGAATTTCAAGCGGATTTACAGTGGGATAAGCAGACCCAATGTAACTTTGAGACAGGGGCTGCTGTGTTACGGGAGACGGGTGTACAGCCCGGGGAAGAAAGTTTTGCTATAGTGAAAGCTGTGAAATGGGACCCGCAGGTTATTACCTCCCTTGGTAGGGAGGAGTGGTGCCCAGAAGTTCTGTTCCCTTATCAACAGAGTAATGTGTTTAAAAAGTAAGATGAATTAAGAGGACTCTCAATTTTCTTTTTTTTCAACGTTGTCTTTTTATTTTGTTTTATAACAGTTATAAAGAGCATATCGGAGCAAAGCATAAGGAGTCCAACAAAAAAAACAAATGAGGAGCAGTAATGAGAACACACATGAGCACAGTACTCTTTTAGACTAAGGGGGGGCGTGGGCCAACGGACACCCTGGCAGGCTGTGTTATCAAAGTGAGAGTTCACATGTCTCCAAGACCTCCACTAACCACATGAGTGCTGGTGGCTTGCGTACCACTCCTGGAAATTGGCTGGAGTAGTCAAAGAAGGGAGACCATGTCCGCTGAAATTTGCCCAAAGTTCCCAACCGGGTAGCAGTAATCTACTCCGCCGCAGCAATGTCCCAGCACTTCGCCCACCAGAGTGAGATCGCCGGACCGTCTGGGGATTTACAAAGTCAGCCCAAAGATATCTTGGCAGCTGTGAGATGTGTGTCCAGGTCAGCCATATGTCCAGTTAGGGGGAGTATCCCCTTGCCCGTGTCTTCCAAAAGAACTATTCCTGGTTCCCGTGCGATTGTCAAGCCTGTGATCTGCTTCAGTTGAAGCAAAACTACCACATATGGAATAATGATCCCATGGACTCGCAGCCCCACCAGCAGTGTGGTGAGATGGTTGGATCACTTTTGTATACTATTTCCGGGGTGAGGTAATTATTCGTAATGCATCTAGAGCTTCTATGCGTGCGGGTACAGATGCAGCACCAGTCGTCCTACGTCTATCTCTCTGCCAATGTCTCTTTCCCACTTGAGCATATATTCCTCCTTTCCTGAGGGGTCCGACCTGTCAAGGAGCTTATAAAGGAGTGCCACCCTGCCTTTGGGAACTGCTGAGGTTAGTGTCCGTTCCAATGCATAGTTCACTGCCCTCTCACGCTTTGGTTGCAGGTTGAGCTATCCAGTGCCTCAGCTGTGCATACCTGAACCTCTCCCCCTCGTCAATGAGGAATTCTGTCGTACAGTCTTCGAAGATTAGGGGGATACTGTTGTTGAAAAAGTCTTTTATCTGCAATAATCCACCCTCTTTCCAACTAGCAAACCTCTGTGGGTTCAGCTCTGGGGAGAAGTCCAGGTTATTCCATACCATGCTGAGGGGCGCATAGTGGCCCACGGACCGCCCAGCGATGTACCCTCCTCCAGCTGTGGATAGTGTTCATGTTGGAAAATAGTGTCCCTCCCCCTCCCCTGAACGTCCCGACCCTAGGTGTGGCAGGGCGGTGAGAGGGACCAGGCACCACATCGCTTCGATCTGTTTCCAACGTGGGGCACTCCCCTCCTCCCGCCATCTGAATGCATGGGACAGCTGTGATGCCAAGTAGTATTTAAAGAAGTCGGGGACTCCAAGGCCCCCTGTCTGTGCGCTTCTTAGCATGACTCTCGTGGCCATCGAGGGCTTTTTCCTCCCCCAGACGAATTTTAGCATATCCCTTTGCAGTTTCTCAAGGTCCCTCCAGGGAATCTCTACCGGTAGCGATAGGCAGAAGTAAAGGAACCTGGGCGTAAGTTCATTTTGAGGGCTATAACCCTGGATATTTCCTGCTTATGCCAGCGGGCCATGTCTTCCCCTAGTTCCCTAAGCAGCTGGGGAAAGTTGTCTTTATATATTGTATTGATAGAATTCGGGATGCAGACTCCCAGGTAGCGGATGCAGGACTCCTACCATGGAACCAGCCTTCCCCCGTGAGGGAAATTCTACACCTGTTTATGTTAACCTCCATGGCTGTGGAATTAGAGTAATTAACTACGAACCCAGAGACTGCGCCGAATTTTGTCACTTTCACCCATAGCTCTTTCAAGGACTTGCTTGGTTGGGTAAGGTAGAGAAGGACATCGTCCGCATACAAGCAGAGTTTGTAGCAGTTTGCCCCCAGTCGCTGCCGTCTTATAGCTGTCTTCTAGCGCAGCTTGATGGCAAAGGGCTCCATCACCAGGGTGAATATTAGCGGCGACAGGGGGCAGCCTTGATGGGTACCTCTCTATCCTTAGCTTCTGAGAGCAATACCCATTAATCATAAGGAAAGTGTGAGGGCATTGGTAGTTCGCTAGAACCCATTTGACATAGTTGGGGCCGAAGCCAAATGCGGTCAGCATTTTTGCCATATAATTCCAATTCAGGAGGTCAAATGCTTTGTGCTTATCTAAAGAGACAATCGCTAGCTCAGCCCCTGTTCTTGAGGCGCTTTTGACTAAGTTAAGCATACGCCGCACATTATCATGTGTGATGCCGCCCGTGGTGAAGCCGGTTTGGACAGGATGGACCAGCTTTGGTATCACATTTGCCAGTCTGGCTGCTAATAGTTTGGTGAAGATTTTCCCATAATTATTTTGTTGTGCAATAGGTCTGTAGCAACTGCAGAGCTCAGGATCTTTCCCTAGCTTCGGAATCATCACTGTGAGGGACTCCTCCATTGAGTGGGTGATCAAGCCTGTGATTAAGAATGAGTTGTATAATGTTGCTAGGTGTGGGGCTACGATATGGGAATAGGCTTTGTAGAAACGAGCCGGGAAGCCATCTGGGCCTGGCGTATTTTTCATTTTGGAGGGCCTATAGTCACTGCAACCTCCTCTACGGAGATGGGGGGGCTTCCCAGGGGGCCAGCAGATCCTGAGCCACTTTACTGGGGGGATTGAGGACAGGTAATCATACTGTAGTGCCTCTGCAGTATAGGATCCAGTGATGACTTCCCTATGGTGGGCTGACATTGCCTGCATTTTATCGCTCTCCGAGAGGAGCAGTGCCCCGGTGTCGCCTCTCAATAAGCGGATATGATTACGAGTGTGCACTTTCGTCAGCTTGTAGACCAAGAGCTTATTTGCTTTGTTGCTGTTTCCGTTATAGAATTGTTTGGTGTACGTGAGTGCCTTGGCCGACTTGTTGGCCAGGTGCATCTCGAGTTGTGATTTCGCCTTTTTGAGATCTATCCAAGCCTGTCTCGAGCGGGAGGTTTTGTGTATGTCCTCTAGGTTCCTCACCCTCTCCCCTAGCTTTAGTTGTTGTAATCAGCTCAGTCGTCGGCGCTCCGCCGCTCTCACAATCAGCTGTCCTCTAACAACCCTCTTCATTGCGTCCCAGACGACCACCAGGGGGGTCTCTTTTTAGGCGTTTTCTCTGAAATGGGCATTCAGGGTCTCCGCAATTTCACCACTAATTACTGGGTCCTGTAGAAGAGAGTCTTGTAGCTTCCATGTCCTGGAGGGCCCTGCCGGGAAGCCTGAGGCTGGGATACGAGCGAGGACTGGGTCATGTTCGGAGATGACCCTAGGCAGTATCTTGACTACCTCCAGGCATGTGTATAGCTTGCCAGAGAGGAGGAGCGGGTCAATTCTTGAGAGCCCTTTGTGGGCGTGGGAATAGAATGAGTAATCCCTGGCACCTGGGTTATGTAGCCTCCAGTAATCCACCACACCCAAGCCCCTAAGAAACTGTGCAAAGCCCACTGCGTTGCTATAGTCCTCCTTGGTTAACTGTAGGGATTTGTCGCTGTTCGGGTCCGGAACTAGGTTAGTCACCCCCAACTATGAGCCTCCCCTCTGTAAAGGATGTGATCTCTGGGGCATTAGAGTGGAGGACTTGAACTTGTGAGGAGTTTGGGGCATAGATGGAGATAAGGGTGAGATGTAAATCGTATAGGTGCCATTTTACCATGATGTAGCGGCACAGTGGGTCGCGAAAGCGCCTTGATCTCGGTGAGCGGTATCTCCCCGATAAGCAAGATTGCCACCCCCATTTTCTTTACCCCAGTCCTGGTGAAGAAACCTTTTTTGAATCGGGCCATCTTATCCTACATTCGTCGGCAGCTAGTAGATGTGTCTCTTGCAAGTAGACAATGTCTGCTTCCAATTCTGACAGCCTTCGAGTCACGGATTTGCGTTTGCCTGGGAAATTAAGGCCCTGCACATTCCAAGTGACTAACACCAGTTCCCTATCAGCCTCGTTTGTCATGCATCATCCCTGGGAGAAAGCTTGATTCCACACCCTCTCACCTTCGTTTGGCCAGTGCTCATGTCTGGCGACAACCCCCCACCCCCTGCCTCTAGTGGGGGCCATGTTGCATGTGTTGGTGGTGCCCTGTGTGTTCAACTCAACTCTGATGCCTCTCACTTTAGCTAGGTTTAAATGCTCTTGGACCCTTGTTCCCCTTCGAACTCTCTCTCCCCACCCACCCCTCCACCCCCCATTCAACTGAAACAAACTTGTGAACAGACCTCACGAGAAACAGGGCTTCCAAAGCCTTCGCCCAGGCGACGGATCACTGCTGAGCTGGGTCCACCCAAACCCCAAGTCAAGAGCATGTGTCACCTGTTCCGTACTTGTGGGCTGAGGCATCTTGTGCTGCTGGGCCAGGTCTCCTGAAAGGACCGGGCTGATTTTTGCGTCGAGCCAAGCTGATCTAGATCGTCTTATACGCATATAGTTTCCAATCCCCTGGAGGGGGAGCAGTCCGTACAAAGCGGTGAAGGCACATGTTTGAGGTGGCCTTCTCTCATTTGCTCTTCTGTACTGGGCCATTGGGTCTCTTCGTCAGCGCCCGCTGGATTCAAGAGCTTCTCTGCTTCCTTTGTTGTTCGGATCCTCCACTGCTTCCCTTCTACTGTGAATTGTAGTGCTGTTGGAAAATTCCATAGGTATGTTATGTTCTTTTCCCGAAGCCACTCCGTCATTGGCTTTAGGCTCTTCCGCTTTAGCATTGTGGAGGATGCCAGATCTTGATATAGCGCTATTGAAGCATCTCTGAAGAGAAGGTGGGGAGAGTTTCTGGCTTTCCTCATAATTTCTTCTTTAATTTTGAAGAAGTGAACTTGCCAATACATCAGGGGAGAAAGACTGTGGCTGTCTTGGCTGGGCCCGATGCACCCTGTCCAGCTCCACAGGGGCGTCGTCGGGGAGAGACAATATAGAGTGGAAGAGGTCCCGAACAAACTTCTCCAGGCCCGGCTCGGAGACAGAGGATGGGACTCCCCGTATGCGGATGTTGTTACGGCGCAAGTGGTTTTCACTATCTTCATCTTCCTGCTTTATTTCCAGTGCTACCCATCTCACCTCAAGTAAAATAAGCCTGTCAGACTCCTCGTCCCCCTCAAGGTCTTGCTCGCAAAGGGCTGCTTCCATATCCACGACTCTCCTGACTAGTCCAGGGATTTTTTTTTGCAGCAAGGATTCAGTACCCTTCTGATATTCCCTGGTCATGGCAGTGAGCAACTCCTGTAGGTCGGACATGGTTACTGATTGTGTCTGTGAATCTCCCCCTGAGTCTGGGTCCGCCACGTGGAGCGTGGCTTCCATACGATCGCCTCTCCTAGCTTTGTCTGCCGTACCCGCGGCTATCAGGGTGGAAATGGCAGTTTGTTTGGCGGTTGTGCTGGATTTGGCCATGCTGTGTTCTTTCCTCTGCTTTGTGCCCTCCAGGTGCAAAGGTACAGCCACTACCCACACACCGGGTCACATTGGTTGGTAATTGGGGCAGGATTATGCCCTTGCGGGGCTGTAAACTGTGCAGTCCACAGAAAGGGAAGGGGGCCTGGGTGCTGTTGCTTATGGCCTGAAATGCTTGGTGGGACGATCCTCACTGGTGCTCTGCCTGGGGTATTGGTGTGCACTCAGGCTCCCCTTCCCCAGCAGGTGATCCAGGGACCTTGCAGTAAGCAGATAAGTAGATGGGCAGGAGTGGGGGAGCTGCAGCAACTCCTCACCTCTTAATGGCTGTCATCCCTGCGAGGCATCCCGTCTCTCTCAGATCAGAGAGCCTCTCCAGCCTGCTGAGCTGTCCTGGCGATGTCTCCGTGCGTTGTTAGCAGCCTCCTTCCTCAGTGATCTGGACGCTTTGTGGAGCGCCTGGGCCGACAGGCTATAATGGCTAACTGTCATGGCCTCCGGGGGGAGCTCCGGTCCCCACCTGAGCCCCTCACTCCTTCATTGCGCCCTCGCCGGGGAGATACACTGGGCTATGCCGTCCCTCTGCACCAGCGAAGGCAGGCACATAAAGCAGAGCCTTGGGGCCGGGTAGATTGCTGTGTCGTCCCCCTCAGCATCAGGAGACTCCAAGAGTGCGCCGTCCGACGGCCGCCTACTCTCCCCGCCCTCACAGGTCAGTGGTTCTGGCCCGCGCTGCCATATTGCACCTGCGGCTAGTCGCCAGAGTTCCGGCAGCAGTCTCGTTGTGTAGTGCGACGGGCGCTCCCCAACTGCTCTCATCAGTGCACGGAGCCTCCAGGCATATGTGCTCCAAAATACAGGCTGATCCGGCGGGAGCCCTCAAGGAGCCATGCTACAGGCTCCCGCTCCAGGCGACGCCCAGAACTCTAAATTCTATGGCAAGACAGGAGACTCATATTATGCATTAAAATCTTTACTCTGAAACCACAGCAGCAAAGAAAAAACTTTTACAAACAAAAAAGTTTGAAACACAGAACTAAATAGAGTTCATGTCAGTGTAAGGGGGAACTCCCCAATCCATCATGGAGGACAGGTCATGCCCTGCCGGAGACCAATGGGCAGGGACCCGCCTCTAAATAAGTCCTTTACTCCAATCTCAACTCCTCTTTCTTTGCTGCTGACACTACAGCTAAATCACTCCTTGTGTTGTGTCTTGCATGTTAGTCAGTAGTACTAGGCCTTATTAGTACAGTAAGGCTGTAAATTGTGTAAATGTATATGTATTTAATGTCCTTTGTTGTATAAGGCAAGTTGTTCTGCTTTAGCACTGTATCTGGGGTTGCGTTAATTAATGTGTTTGTGTTACAATAACGCTTGCGCTTGTTTGCCTCTGGCTATTAAGCGCGTTATATTAGAAAGCTTCTAGTGAGCGTGTACTGTTTTTCTTTAGACGTCGCCTGAGAGGGCTGGCCTTCCCTGTGATGGTTCTGCATTTCTCTCTTAAATTTCCTTCACACCCATCCTCACGTTCCCACTGGCCTAATAAATCTGTTTTGTTGACTACCAGCCTACATCATTGAAATAAAAGGGTAAGCATTGCTTCTCTGAGATTTTTCTGCGCACGGACCTCAGTGTTTGTTTATTTTAAACACCTGCCCTTTATGGTGCGCGCCGGTCTGAAAGAAGCTTCAGACCTGGCGCGCATGAGCCCTGTGTGTTTTTTCAAGCAAATAGTTTGTTATGTAGCAAAGCTTCTGCTTCACTACAGAAGCAGGGTAGATCAATGATTGAGCAGCATGGTTACAAGGCAGGAAGACCTGGGTTTGTTTGCCCTCATATTTTGTACATATTTATTTATATATGTTTTAAAAGGAAATTATATATTTTAATTTCATATTTTAATAAGAATTGTGCTATATATGGTTTGGGGTTACTTGGCTGCAGTGGCTCATTGGCAAGGTGCCTGTCTTTGAAGAAAGACCACGCAGAGGGACAGGGGTTTGAAAACTGCTAAGAAATAAATTAAAACACCAGCCCGCCCGCTCAGGAGCCTAATGCACTGCGAGTCTGCAGCTTTGTTTGAGTGCTGCATATGGCATTGGTGATTACCATCACTGTAGGTGTGCCATAACCTGCTCGGTGGCAGGCTTTGCCTGTGTTCTACTGCTAAATTGCCCCCTCGTGTACTGCTGGTTACCACACCCTGCTAGGGTGAGCAGTTTGAGGTACACTTGCTCAGTGTATCCCTCACTTAAAGTCGGCAACTTTGTTTGAGTACTGCATATGGCGTTGGTGATTACCTTCACTGTAGGTATGATATGATGGGTTGTTTATGGTGCGCTTAATCCCCAGAGGTTTCTGGGCACGGACCCGGGGGTCGAGCCTGTGGTGCTCTGTGTCGTATTGCTTCCAGGGCGAGCGTGTTGCCCTTGACCTATCCTCCCGAAAATTGTGCCATAATCTGCTCGGTGGCAGGCTTTGCCTGTGTTCTACTACGAGGTTGCCCCTTGTGTACTGCTGGTTGCCACACCCTGCTAGGGTGAGCAGTTTGAGGTACACTTGATCAGTGTACTCTTTTGCTAAACAATATTTTAAGCTGTGCGTGAAGCACATTAATGTTCCTGTTGGTAGTAGCCCGAATGGCTCCGTAAGCATCAGCTTTTTATAAGGTGCCTGAGTTCGGACCCCTGTTAGGGCGTAACGCCACTTTCTAGGGGCATTAGTTTGTATTTTATATTTATTTAGTACTACAAATAAAAGTGTGTTTGGAGGGTCGTTAACAGACCTACAGGGGGGCCTACCTTCCTCTCTAGCCATCACTCACGTGCTAACCTTATTCTTTTAGTAATATTCTGTCGGCCCATAGTTTAGTTAGTACAGGACAACTCAGTCCTTTTTCCTTAGGTATTTCTTTCACAATAACAAATGCCAGCTCAGTCCCTATTTCCTTATACAAGTAATTGGTGTTCTCTACTCTACTCGCCTTCATAAGGCTTTAAAAATATGTGATGGTATCCTTCTTTGCCAAGAAAAGGAAAAGACCCCCAAAAGGGGGATAGATGAAGACTAGAAGGATTGTACCGTGTGTTGTTTTGGGTTACTGAGTTTTTTCTCTTGACTAGCTGCAGAGAGAAATATCCACTAATTTCCCTAATGACGTGCACGAGCTGTGGGGCATGATGGGCGCATGGGGTTTGCCTGCTCGGCAACACCATTTCCGGTCCTTAAAGGGTGACGTGTTTTCCCTTTCTATTTGTCCTAATATGTCATTAAACGGGCCAATATTAAAAGTTTTGGCGGGGACATGGTCAGCTCAAAGGCAACTGTTTAGTCTTGTAAGCAAGACAACGTTGAGCAACCCAGGGTCTCACCCTGAGAAACACTGGCTGATATCGGAGGTAAAGATGACCTAATAATAACAAAGTTATAGCGCCACCCCTATAGCCTTTTTTCTCCCAAGCCTTTACCTATCCCTCTAATTTGTCTAGTGGTGTATAGAGATTCTCCTCTGCTTGAGGAGTACAAGCACAGTTTTTTACCCTCAAGGCTCGTTGCAGTGTGTAGATAGCTGTTTGTTTATTTTCATTCTTTTCCCTTGACCGTTTTTCTCCTTGATCCTTTCCCCTGATCTCTGCAGAAGTTGGTCAGCCTTTCAGGCATGCGGCGGTCCAGACCTCAATTTGGAAGGGACGGTGGTCCTAGTATTCCTTCAGTTTTTTCAGTTACTGAGCACGATAATTATCCCAAGCCCTGCCGCTCCCCCATCCCTCCCCCCGCTACCCATTTAGGGGGGGGGATTGCCTACTAAGGTTACACCTCTGGGAGGATCTCCTGATGGTTTTCTGTTTTCCCTTTAGCAGAAATTCTCGTTCATGACCAGTGTGGAGTTCGCGCTGGACAATTTGCTTCCTGTCTGTTCCCTTTCCACTTCACCAGTTTCCTGGTGTTTCACTAACTTAGCGGAGCCGCTGCAGGCTCACCTCAGGTCCTAAGAGGTCCGGATGATGCTTGTTTTTATTTCCGGTCTCTTCGTTTTTCCAGTGTCCAGTGGCGTTAATGGAGCCCCTATCTTACAGTCATGGGGGTGGTTGTATGTGCAAGAGTATATATTGAAGAGAGGTAAGGTCTCTCTTCTGGGGTTTTTTCCTTAGATAAGTGGAGGAAGGTTATCTTTTCCCTAGGAAGGGAGAATCTCACTCAGTGGCATAGAGGGTTCTGGGAGGGGTGTTCTTTTCCATTCATGTTATTACGGCCTCTCTGTCACTGGGCGTTTCAGCAACTCGGCATTAGCCATCCCTGCAAGTGTCTGTCAGTACAATTGCTTAAGGAGACACTTTGTTGGTGACTGGGTTCACTTAGCCGTCTGCATGGCAGGTAGACCTTTTTGGTTCCCCCTGGAGATTGTTCTGCAATAAAATGCTAGCAGATTGTGCTGGGGGTGTCTAGATAGTTCAGATTTACTAAGACAAAGGTTAGTCCTCCTCCGTAAAGCAGCTTCATATTAACTGTTTACTGATCAGTTTTTCTTTGCAGTCTAGAGTCTTTCTCAAGACTTGGTATTTAGTGGGTCCTCCTTCGGTTGCTTTATGTTCCCCTAGGGGTTTTATTGACCATGGGGGAGAGGATAGGTCCAAGCACCTAGCGCTTCTAGCAGGGAGTTCAGGCATCACTAGGATGGGAGCGATTGGATGTAAGATAAGTTCCTCTTTTCCAAATGTGTCTCTTAAGCGTCAGGTTTATGTAAGTATCTCCCTATGGTCATGATGAGAGTTCCTTTTTTTCAGGGGGTCTGAGAGTCTCCGTCGTTATGGTTTGATGAATTTAGCTCTTCCTGGGGTTTTTTCAAGGATTTGGGGAATATCCCTGTCATCAGTGTCCCCTGGTTGGGCTCTTCTTAGTAAGGATGTTATTTAACACCTACTTCCTGGGTTTCAGGTGTGGCCCCTCTCTTCCATCCCGCTTCTGCCTCGAGAATACGTAATCCTTTTTCTGGGTTTAGAAAGGTTTACTGGTATAAAATGGTGTACTCCAGGACAGGACTTGGGGTACACTCTTCTGGGTGCACAAGGCCCTCAAGTCTTTTGCTTATTAGCTCCACCTAAGCTAGGTTGTCCTATAACACGTTAACTTTGATGGGATTCTTAAGGGAGTGGAGTCTAAGTTACAACTCCACCCTATTAAGCATCACCATCAGTTTGATGACAGGGTTAAAAATGAAACATGTCAGCTAAGGGCCAAGATTCGGGCCATCGATATCGAATTGAGTGATGCACAAAATATGAGATTGTCAGCCATTAGAAAGCTTAAACAGGCATATTGCAATTGGAGGTGTTTTTACCATTCACAGCTATTGCTAAATGATGCCGAAATGATGTTCGGGGTGTTATGCAAGATTAATAGCGCATCATTCTGGTTCTATCTGATCTTACAAAATGTACTGGAAAAAAGACATTGTTTTGTTAAAAATTAAATTGGGCAGTCCACCCCCCAAACCTCCCGTTTCCCCATGCTTCTAACCCTAGCCCGAACCACCCCCACACCTTTTAAACCTTTACCCTCACCCCATATATATTTATTTTTCTGTATTGTTTCAGTAACATTTCATTTAGCAAATTATTAATAATATGGGTAGACGCCAAGCTGATGTCAATTAAACGTGATTGGGGAAAACCAATGAGTTAGCCATTTCGAGTCATTCTTTGGTCAAAGGCATAATGATGAACAGACCATCTTGTTAGGAATGAACGAAGAGGGTGACTGGCATCTGGAGATTAATGAGAACACGATTTTAGAAATTATTTCAGGTATTAGTAGCTCCAGGGCCGCTTGGCCCAATAGATTAGCTAATCTGGTCTTTAAAGATTATCCTGTGGCCTGGGCCTGATCCTCACCATTAATTTGAGCAAATTGTGCAATCTCGAAGAACGCCAGTCTCATGGCATATCGCTTATGTTATTCCGATTTTCAAGAAGGGGCATCGTAATGACCCTAGAAATTACCAACCGATTTCTATCCTAGATGCTGACAGCAAGGTCTTTGCGGCCTTGCTCTTGCAGCATTTAGAGGCCTGGGCAGTTGGGATGTGCTGCATCCAAAAGTGGCAAACTGAGTTTCGTAAAAACCACTGTACCAACTTGAACGGTTTGTTGCTGGGTTTCCTGCAGAAGCTTGCGTGGAGTGCTAGGGTGAATGCTACTTATGTGTTAACTAAGGTAGAGATGTCTCCCTAAGATGCTGCCTACCTCAACTCCATCAGGGACTTCCTAACTGTCCCTACTTAAACCAGTGCTCGGTGTTCTAATAGGAAATTTGGATAGTGCCTTGCACTTACCCAGTTGGATTCGGACTGGTTCACTCGCGCCCACACTCTTTGTCCCATCTACTCTTACTTTCTCCCCTCTCCTTTACTTTTGTCCGTCCTGTGTTTCACTCCTCCTACTCCTTGCCTCCACCTTTCGATGTTACCACTCTACTTCCCATCCACCTCTTCTATTATTGTCCTTCTCACACTACCATTCTCCTCCTTCCCATAATGACTCTTCTCCCACTACTACTCTGCCCCCAAACTACACAAACACCCTTTGTCCACTTTGTAAAAGTCGATTCATATTCACTCCTTACACTAAGTTCTCCTACTCATTCGCCACACAAACACGCATACTCAAACTGCAGAACCATTTTCACTCCTAAGCCAATACCTCATATTTTCCAACAATCTCCTCCAAAAGCTACAAATGTGTCCTTCCTCCTGCTTTTCTCTTGGTCATCCTCCACCTCCATCTCTGACCTTACCTGAATACCCACACTTTCTTCTTCCTCTCCCTTGGTTAGGTATGCCTCCCCTTGTGCTGATTGTTCATCTTTTCATACCATCTGGACACGTATTTCTGCCCAGGGCATGTTTCTGGTAAAAAAAAGTCTTTAAATGGGGCATTCTCTGACCGGGCTAGCGGGTATGATGAGCAAAGCGACGTTGGAAATGAGTGTGGTTACCAATTTGGGACCCGGATTGGTGAGGCCTCTGTATGTTTACTTGGGGAGGGAGAGTCCGTCCATCCTATTAGGCTGTGGTGGTCTGGGAGGGGGGGCTTTTGTGTGGCTGCACCGCTTGGCGGCTCTAAAATGTCTTCTGCCATGCCACGTATGAACGTGTCTTCTCATTCTCTTGGCCTTGCAGCACCAGTGTCTTCAGTGTGCCAGCATCATTTCTCTCTTGTCCCTTTGGCAGGATTCTCTCAGCTGTGTGTGGCTTCGCTGGGGTTGCTTCCATTCTGTAGTTTAGAAAAACACACTGACAAGAATCTGTACAGGGAGGTAAGACTGGAGATGAAAGCCTGCTGGCACCCATCCCACCACAAAAAAAGGGGAGAAACATGTATTTGGTCTCTCTTTGAGGGGTTTTCCCTTACAGCTAGGAGGAGCCCTGGCCTGCTGTTGAGGAGAATTCTCTGTTAAGGCTAATTTCCCAAACCTAGTGAGTCCCCCAGCAGCTTTGCTGGATTTTTGGGGTTTATTTTTTTCTCCTGCGAAGAGTGAGACTCTTTTTCTCCCACTTTTAGACATGATTTGAGATATCCTTTGACTTTGTAATGTGTTTTATGGGTTATGGGGTCTTTTACTCCATAGGGTTTCATGTGGTTTTTGGTAAGTGTGTTACACAGCACCCTCAGTGCAGTAACACAGGGGTGTCATAGTGACCCCCAAACATAGACTCCATACCCTGGGACTGACTACTGTCTCCCAGGGCATGTAAAGTCACCATTGACTTTACTAGTCTTAAATTGGGAACAGAACCAATACAAACCATCATATTGTGGAAGTACTGGTAGGGGTAATTAGATTGCCCCTGGGTCTGTTTTTCGAGGGGGCACTGTGCAGTCCCCCCTCGTCGAGTTTCTGGCTGGTGGCAGTGGTTACCACGCGAAATATTCCTTAAGAATATTTACTATGGGATTTTCCCATTCATTTTAAACGCACCACTTTTTGGTGCAATGTTAAAGATACCGCCGGGTTATTTATTTAATATTTATTCCCCGGTTGGGTCTTTTCTCCAGGACTCGGTTTTAAAATGGCGTTTTATGTTCGCCTCTGTAGCTCCAACCCAATTCGAGCCCTTTGTTCCACTTTTTGGCGGGCTTCTACACAGAAGCCTCCAAAAGTGGTGCCACTCTGTCTGGGTATACAGGATGTGTGGGAGGGGGGTTTAGGCACCCTGGACTGAGTTGCCTCGGCAACTCAAGTCGCACTCTTGTGTGATTGGCCCAGTGGTGAGCCGCCCGGCTCACCACTTAGCATGTTTGAGTGACAGCTAGGACTGATGAATGGGGATTTTCTGCATAAAAGCAGGGCTTTGGGGACTGGGACTTCAGATGTCGCCACAGGACCAAAGAATCCGAAGAGGGAGAAGCTGAGCCGACCTGCAACGACGACACCACCGGTGGAGCCCTGCTGAACCGACTCGTCACTTCTTCCAACGACAGAGGAGATCTTCATCCCGAAGAGTCTTCTTCCTTTGACTGGTGGGGATAACCAGTTTGCCCGCCTTTTCGCCTTCCCGGGTCATCTCGTGGCCGCCTTGCCTGTGGCAAGCATCCCGGCAACCGGGATACCGTGTTTTACCACTACCGCGAATAAAAGGGTAGTACCTTTTAACCGGAGAACTCCGCGGCTGGTTTCTTCCCTGGCAGTGCAACGACCTTCAGCTTTCCTCCACATCAAGATCTTCTCTTCCGCTGGACGACGCCGCGACTTGCACCCACTGCCAGGAACAACTGCTCCCGCTGGAGGATTCTCTCCACTTTCAAGGTACTGTGCACGCCTGGCCTCCCTCGCAACGGTCTGTGTGGGGTGTCTTGTAAATCCTCAATTTACCACTTGGGTTGGCCCTAGGCTGGCTAACTGAACTTTTCTGAGCTGAACTAATTCCTTTTTAAACTCTCTGCAAGACTTTTCAAGCCTTTTAAACTGTGTGATCTTGGGCGCATTGGTGTTCTACTCTCTCTAAGAGGGAGCCGGGCCTCTGAACTTTTTGCTCACAAGTAGACTTTGGCTTTCCTGCCTGGCTGAGTGCTTCTAAGTATTGTGTTGTGTTCTTTTCTAATTTCTGCCTTTTCCCTCCCTTTTTTGATAACTTATTGGAGTGCCATCTTTAGTTAAGCGCTCACCTCTGTCTGAAAATAAGTGGTGTTAACTAAGACTTGTCTAATATGGAATAAGGGATGTATATATATTAATAGTGACTGTGTTTTGAACTTGCTTACAATAATAGTGCTGGAGTGTTTCTAAGTGTGTCTTTAAATAAATAATTATATACTTGATACCAAAGCTCTGCTCAGTGTTTGCTTGTGCTACTGTATTTTGGTACCTATCTTGTATACTCTATATACTGTCTAACTCTTCTTGAGAGAAGTCTGGCTGCTCAGCCACAGCTACCAGGTAAATCTGGGTGGTACAGACTGCTACCAATTGGGTTTACTGCCAACACCTGTAGTCTTAAGCCTTTTGCAGTGGTCCCTAAGGGAACTGCACAGGTTTCTGCCTAACACCTGGCCCCTTCATTTCCCACCGGCTGAGACGTGTTGTCATCCTCTTGATGGCCTTGTCACATCACATGGAGTTTGTGGGTTTTAGAGCAAGTAGGGTAATTGGTTGGTAATATCTCACGGTTCCAATTTCTGCACTTATGAGCCACCCGCTGGCTGCACTTGTGAGTTAACTACACTTCTCCCTTACCCTCCCCCCTGGCACTTCTCCCCTTCCCTCTACCTCAAACTTGCACGATCAAAATGACATAAGGCCTAGTAAGATTATTATTTTGTCCACCTTTGTTTCCCCCTCCTTATCTTGTCGCGCCTAGAAACACTTGTGTGCAGGCGCGTTATAAATGCCAAATCAAATATTGTATAATAGTTCTCAGGACTAATTGCTGGGAGAGATCTAGCTCCTGCTTGTAGCCCAGAAGAATCGGGCAGGCGTGAAGGCAACTGCTATCAATAGCTACTTTTCGAATGGATTGTGTCTTCCAACGTATTACACATCTATGACATATAATATCCACAGCTGTGCACATTACATGTCACAGATGTGGAATACGTTGGAGGAACATCCAGTCGAAAGAACGTTACCAGTTGGTAAGTAACTTGTTATTCACTCTCCAGGCTAACTGGTACTATATTAACATACTTATGTGAATTAACGGATTTGGGAGTTTTTATCCATAGCATTATAACACATCTAGGAGCCACTTAAGGCTTAAAGGTTGCTAAGTAATGGGGAAAAAATGTATAGTTTGCTTCTCCTGTAGAAGTTTAGCTTTGCTGTTTACTAGCTTCACATTACCCAGATGGTAGATCCTGCATACTGGGCGATTGGTGATGCTTGATACCCTGGGGCTGTTTTTCGTTTGTGAACATCTAATCTTTATTTTGATCCCTGAATAAAATCCTATGGGAATCCACCATAAAAGTTTTTTCATGGTCATTTTGGTATTTCTGTAAATCATTGTGATGTTTTCTCTAGAGTTGACTGCTGAAGAAGGTAGATCTGCAGTTGTTCCTGCTACTTTCTCACTGATGGCTCTAGGGAACCTTAGGCTTTAGACACCCGGGCGGCCACCACATATGTATAAATACAACATTAATAAGTGTACTGTATATAGGTCTCTAGGCTCAAGTCAGCTGAATAGGGCAGTACAAAAGAAAGAGTTAGATACATCACTGACTACAGTAGCAACAGCTCGCATAATAAACATTGGTACTTATGATGAATGAAGCACTAACTCTGTATATAGGATAAAACCAAATCTGGTTTATCGTAGAGTGCCAACATATCGCAACAAACTCTGTTCCAGCTATTTCAAACCAGTAACACCAGTTAGAAACTGGTTAGAGGATGCACAACAACTCAAGGATTTTTCATAAGTGTGGCTATTGTAACGTGTTTATACACTTTGGCCAACATCGACAATTTGTTACTCAGTATCAACAAATCAAAATTAATAATTTCCTAAATTGTCAGTGCAAATATGTAGTTTACATCATCATATGTGTATGTGGAAAACTATATATAGGCAATACCATACGAGAACTTTGAACACGCATATGAGAACATATCGGCAGCCAGGATCTGAGACTACCATTGGCACAACACTGGAACGAGGGATATCAGATGGACAACAAAAAAGAAATGAGGTTTTTGGCAATTGACCAAGCTCAACAGACAACCAAGAAGCGGGAACAGAGAGCACAGCCTGAGAATAATGGAGGTAAGGTACATTTTCAGACTACAACCACCATTGTGGGTCTTAATACAGGCAATGAATTTGGGGTCTTGCTCTGAAGAGTTTCTACCAGTGTATTGCCCCCAGCTGTCTGAAGTTTAATTTGTAGAACTAATATTTTGAGATCACCTCATCAGATTAAACCTTTGGAATGTGCCAGGTGCAGTCTTCAATCTAAAAGGCATTACCTTACTGGAAAAGTCCTTCAAGTGTTGAAAATGCTCTCTTCTCCTTGGCATTATCTGTCAGAGATATTTACCAATACTGTGCAGTGAGATCAAAGGTGCTAAGGGCCTTGGATGCACCTTGCTTTTCCACCAACTCATCAGATCGTGAAAGAAGGTGAGCATCTGTCTTGGTGACAGCATTCAGAGCCCTGTAGTCCACGCAGAATCTCAACTTGGAGGTACCTGCTTATGGTACCAGAACTACAGGACTGGACCAAGGACTGGTAGAGGGCTCAATCACCCCAAGTTCCAACATTTTGTTGACCTCAAACTTAGTGTCCGATCTAACTTGGCCTGACCTACTACAACTCCTACACTTGCTTGGTCCACCAACTCCAGTGACAAAGCCCTGCTCACACCAATTTGTGAAGCCTGGAAGTAGGGAAAACAAGGTGGAAAAACTGCCTCTGCAAAGCTTTCACCTTGCTGTTGTAGAGTCAGTTGAGGGGACACTAGGCTACCCTCAATGAAGCCATGAGAAAGCCCTGGAACAAGTCAGGAAGAAGCTCATTCTCTATCTCCCCCTTTGAAACCAGGAGCAGGGCTCCTATTCCATCCCTAAGGATGAAATCCTTCACGCTCTCCATGGGAAACTCTATGGAAACCTTTGTAGGTCTTCCAAGGCACAATGTCCAGTAAAGCTTTAATGACTGACTTAGCTTTTATTATTTGATGTGGGTTGGCATCAGGATACCTGGTGGTGTAATCCGCAACCATGAAGTTAATCCTATTGCCCGAGGATGTACACACAGGATCCCTATCGTCAAACCAGTACCAGAGGCTCCCTCTACACCCAAAATCACCATATTATATTTGCAGGCTTCCAGCTCAGGCCCCCATCCTCCTGAGGTACACTAACCAATCCAAATCCATATTTATTTATTCTTTCGTGCCGCAGCGCTCCCTTCAGCGATACACAGGCCTGAGAACCAGCCAGCCTTTCCCCTCCCTCAGCCCGCCCTTGTCGCCTCTGATGGGTGCTCTGCGTCACAAGACCCTGAACATCTATTTGAGCCTTCCATCCATGGCAGTCTGGCAAAGGGGTCTGGCAAAAGGGCACCTCCTTAGGCACCCCATCACCTGTTTGCCTGTCGCCCTGGTCGACCCAGCCCTGCCCGACGTAGACCCATGTCTGCTGCAACAATCGAGTGGGGAATCGAAGAGTTTGTAATTTCAATATTGTCATAGGCCTGCTTCTGAATCTTGCTGCTGTTAAATCTAGTTATTGTTTTGTGCCTTTTTGATGCTACTTTCTCGACGGAGATAGTGTGGCAGGCTTGCTTTTTTACTTCAGCAGGAGCCAGGCACTATTTCTCTCCACTCACATTCCTGCCCTTCTCCGCCCGCCTACACAGTACTCCCTATAAGAGATTCACCTGAACCCTCATTTGCTATTGAGGGTGTCTCACTCGATTGCGGCTGCTTTTGGCTTTCTTGCCACATTTCTAACACCCCCATCCCTTAGGGTTGAGGCTTCATGGCCTCCACCATGCCGAGCAGCTCCAAGGTTAAAGGGGCTCTCTGGGGTGCTAGAAACCTCTCCACATCATCATCCAGACCCCACCCACCCCTACTTGCCATCTCTCACTCCTCAACTTGGCCCCTCAGAATAACATATTCCCCCCCAATGGCCTTGCCAGACCATCCCACCCCCCCTTGACCCAGGCCTCCTACTTGACTCTCCCTGACCACCTTCGTCTCACCTGGCTCCCTTCCAGACCCTTCCTCCCTCAAATCTCCTTCCCCACCTTACATATCCTCCCCTTATATACCTCTCTCTCTCTCTCTCTCTCTCTTTCTCACACACCGACCTCCCCCCCCCCCCAGTGAAATCCCTCTTACCTACTATACAACTCACCTCGCACCGACACCAGACAACACTCCCCTGGCTCCTCGAGAAATCAGCCACCAGTCACCGACCTTGGAAGACATTCACCCGACCACTCCTTTGCATCAGGAATCCAGTACGACTTGCCCAACCACTCACCCCTGCCCACACCTGTACCTACTTCCCTTTTCACTCCTCAGAACAGGGTCTCCACCCCTCGCACTCTCCCACCACCATTAAACACCACACCCGCCAACAAAGAACCCTAACCTCACAAGCTCTCTTCACACACTCACTACACTCGCCCCCCCCCCCCCCCCCCCAGACAGAGACTGTAGGCCTAGAAAACTCTCTACTAGCCACTGCTTGTCCCCTAACTCGTCAAACCCATTCTCACAACACTCCCCTGTCATCCAGGGGACCCCTACCAGTGGACCACAGCTCAGGCCCGCCCATACCCTCTTGCCCACTCCACCTTGGTCCTCCCTACATGGGGCCAGCCACTGCCCCCATAATCGTCCACTCCCTGCATCAAACACCCACCCTCACACCGGACTAATGTACATCCTAATCAATGCCAGATCTGTTGCAAAAAAAAAAAAAACACAACTTTCACTTATGTACTCTTGAGGGCCCTGACATCCAGTTCATCACAGAAACCTGGCTCTCCCAGGACTTCTAGCCCATTTCACATGAGGCTTTCCTCCAGGCTACACACTTATTGTGCATAACAGAACCAGCAGGTCAGGTGAAATTGCTATCCTTTACAATTCCTGCCGCTCCACTTCACACAATGAGGAACAAGCCTGCAACAAGCCTGCAACTGACTGTGAATCCCTACAAGTGAAACCTCTCATGCCCCTACATATACTCACTGCTTTTTACTCCTATACAGACGCCCGGGCTAGAACAGAAATGTTACTGAAAATCTCAGCAACTCCCTTGCTGCTATCCTGTTTACTCATCCCTCCCTCGCCGTGCTAAGGAATTTCAATATTTGGTTTGACGTCCCACATAACCCCATGACAACCTGGATTCCCTTCATCTGACACTAGAATCTGGCCCCACACCCTGCAGGCCACACTCTAGATGCACCATTCAGCTCCTCTGATCACCACACTCCCACCCAGACCACTAATCTGGAAGGACCAGGCAGCCATTTTCTTCACCCTCTCGACTGTAGACCCCCCAACCCCCATCCTCCCAGAGATCTCCCGGGACCCACCTCCCACTCCCCTCTATGAAACAAGGCCAAAGTAACCCTGGACTTGGCTGACTCCTTACTTGCATCCCTACCCTCCCTCCCACTCCAGTTGGGCCAGCTCTCCATCTGCCATTTTGACCAATGGCTCTCTGAAGCTCTTATCCCTCTCACCCATATCAGACCTTTCCCCAGCAGACAAGGCCCCTCGCCCAGATGGTTCACCCCAGCCCTCAAATCCCGAAACCACATCCTGGAATACAGATGGCGGGCAGACCCCTCACCACAGAATTAAACATCTTACGCCAAGCACATCAAAGCATACAGCGCAGAAATTTGCAAGGCCAAAAAAACCTTTTACTGGAATAGAATCACCAATGCCCCTAACATCTGTAGGAAACTCCTCAAGATCATCTCCGAATTCAAGGCCCCTCTTTTTACGACCTCCTCCCCTCCCACACCCAAGCACTCTCTGACTCTCTCTCGGATCACTTCCACCACATAGCCCTGGAGAGAAACCTCACCATAAGCTCAAAAATAGCATTGCTCCCACCAACTCCCTTGCATCCACTTACAGCCTCTCAGATCCACCTGCCGCCCGCTCTTCTCTTCCTTCTCTCCTATCTCCCACCGTGAATTTCTAAAGCTACTAGCTAGCATCCGTCCCCTAGAGATCCTTGCCCCCCTTCTTTTCTAAAATAAATCCTTTCCTGAACTTGCACCGGCAGCATCGCAAGATAGATCATGAATGCATCCTTCACTTCAGGCACTTTCACAGCAAACCCCTGCTCCAAAAAAAAAACTTTGACTCCCCCCTATCTCTAACAACCGTTTCATAGCCATACTAATTGACCGAGCTGCCTACACCCAGCTATGCCTTTTCACAGAGTCTAGCCTCCTCTGCGACACCGCCCAATCTGGCTTCAACTGATGAGGAACTGAATGTGCCTAGTCTCCATCTGTGATGATCTCAAAAAAAACTCAGACTCGAAGGTTTGTGCCGCACTAATCCTTCTCGACTTCTCAGCAGCCTGCGACACCATTGACAACTGCGCCCTCACGGACTGACTCCTCTCCCTCGGCATCAGGGAAACAGCTTTGAAGTGGATCTCCTTACTTTCCAATAGATCTCAAATAATACACTTGCATTTCTTCTTTTCAACTGTGTGCCCTGTCACCAACAGAGTACCACAGGGCGTCTCTCTCACCCCTACTCTTTAACTTCTACCTGAGCCCCATCCCTGCTATCATCCCTCACATGGCCTGTCTTGCTACATTTACGCAGATGGCACCCAAATCATCTTCAAGATCCCAAAGGAACCCTCCCACACCCTCTCGATCTTGCTTCATGCTCACAGAAATCGACCACTGGATGACAGCTAACCACCTCCTTCTCAACCCTGGAAAATCTGAAATTATAACTGCTGCCCTCTTAGCCCCGAACCCATCCCCTGGTTGCCCTCTCTAGGCCCTCTACCTCCAACACAGTAAAGAACTTCGGATGCGCCATGGATTCAAATCGGACACAAATCACATTACATCAATTCTGTGTCAATATCCTGCTATCTACACCTACTCATTCTCTGTATCTTCCCCTTCCTGACCTTCCCACATAGTCACTGCAATCCCTGCCACCATCTGCTCTAGCCAAGACTATGTATAGGGCCTTACAATACTTGAGTGCCCCATGTTTTGCAACTTAGAAAATTACAACAGGTTCAAAACATTGCAGCAAGGCTCCCTCTGTGTTCTTCACTAGCTACTGATCGGGAGACGGTCCACCTTTAAGGCTATGTGCATTACCCACCGTGCTCTACACAACACGGACCCAGAACGCCTACAGCACAAGCGCATTCCCTACATGCCCAACTGAAACCGGAGATCAAGCACAGCTCTTTGCCATCCCCTCACCAAATCGACCTGAATAGGGGATTACCTCGCCTTTCCGGAAGGCACTCAAGACCTGGCTCTTCCCTTCTGCATCTTGACTGACCTAGTCCACCTCAAGGGTGAATCTACCACCCCCTGACAGGTAGGTGGGGGCATCGAGTCACATCAGGAGACAACAAGGCCGTACTGAGCACACACAGAATTTTGACGATCAGCACGATACGATCTGCATTCCCTCATTCCAACTACATATCAGCCAGGACTCGATTGGTACGTATCTCACGCCATCTCACTGGAAGATAGCTGTATCCCTTCTGGGGCTCGGCTCGGCCACCCACCCACATACATCTGCAACTATCCACTACTCAAACTTGTAAAGCACATCACCTCTGCCACTAGAATGCAGCTGAGTCCCAAGAACAAAATCGGTTAAGCTGGGCTCATAATCGGTGTCCTTGACTCACATACTCTCCCGACAGCCTATCGCAGCACCCATCCACCAGCCAGATCCCTATGGGTGGCTAGCAGGAACTTAGCCATCCCTACCTACCTTCGTACTGGTTAAAATGCGCACATACACATTCAAAAATTCTCCTCATACCTTGGACTTCGGTCCTCCAAGGGTGTTCACCTACAGTGCTCTGAGGCCATACCAATGGCATTAAGCGCTATACAAATGTCATATTACATATGTAATAGCTGTCCGCATTGAAAGTTGCATATTTTATTACTTGGTAATGCCGTAATTGTGGCTTGTGAGCCTGTGGATTCTTCCCTCTTGATTCCCTCCCACCCACCCGCCCCTGTTGCCCAATTGGTCTCGCTGCCCTACCGAGGCTCATGCTGAGGGTGTACTCCTCGCCGATGCTCGGTTCATTGTTTTTTGAGCTGCAAACTTTGTGCCTGATGACATCTTGTGCCTTATTTTAATGGTTGGTCGCATTGAAAGTTGCATTTAATTTTACTTGGTAACACTGCATCATGGCTTGTGAGCCTGTGGATTCTTCCCTCTTCCCATCCTCCCACCCTGCCACCATTGCACAATTTGGTATAGCTGCCCTACGTAGTGGACCCTCCAGGGCACCCCCTGGGCCGTGCAAACCCTGAGGCAAAGGGCAGCTTCTGCAGTAACAGCTCCAGATTGTTTGCCAGTGTTTGCCGGTGGAGCCTGCAGTGCAGCTATCAACCAGCAGCAACTGACAAGGTAAGCAAGGTGCGGGTAGGGGGAACAGCCATTACTTCTCCCTATTAAACTGTCCCACCTCTCTTATTACTCCTTTTACCAAAATGCTTATAGTCTGCTGCACGTTGCCCACAATTGTATGTTGCCATATTGGGCACATAGGTCCTATAAAGGAAGCCAGATTCTGTATTTTTTTGTTGCTTTTTCTGATGTATGTTGAAACCACCCAGGCCTTTTCCCTCTATCCAGGAAACTCGATTCTAGTTGTTTTTGCATTTCGGAGGCAGTTCACATCTAGGCCTTTTCCCTCTATCCAAGATGCTCTAATTGGTATATTGCATCGTCTGCTGTGTTTTGAGCTTAGTCTTTTTCCCTTATCCTGCACACTTGAATCTAGATGGTTGCATTGCTTAAGTGTTGACGTTGGGTGTTGTACATTGCAGTTTCTCCTTCCCTGTCTCCCCTGCCCTTCATCTCTCCACGCTCTCCCGCCATGGTGATTTCAATCTCCCCTATCTTCTCTCACTGCTACTCTATCACATATCCTATCTCTCTTTCGATATTTGGAAGGAAAAAGTTCAAGAAGGATCTCCTGCTCTCCAAACCAGGCCTGCCCATCGCTCACACCTATGTCAACGCTTCTTCCAGGCAGACTGTCACTGACATCCTCTTTGTCGTTCCCTCTCAGAACCTTTGGATTATCCATATGGCCTCAGTGCTCTCCCCTTTCTCTTCCTCAACCATTAATGGTGGAACCTGTTGGGAAGTTGAACTGGATGGACCCCAGCCGGCCCATTTCACTGGGGGTCTCCAAACAGCCCTTTAAGATGAGTAGCAGCACCCTCGAGATAGATGGGGATGCAGATTTGTACTCTTGCACCAAATAACTGACAACTCAATAGTTTGGCAAAGGGAGTCCGTTTAATGACAAGTACAAAAAACGGGAAGTTCAATGAACATCAGCAACCGCTCGATCTTCCTTCTCACTTAAACTCCTCTGCATTTCAGAAAAAACACACTATTTATATCAAAAACTCGTCATCACTGACGTGCAATCTTAAAAACCTAACGTGCAACTTGATTGGTTATAGGAAGGTAACTTTGACATTGGTACTATAACTGTATGTGGTAACAGGGAGAGGGGATTGGCTAAGCAATGTCAGGTGGGGCAACTAAGCCCTTCCTTCAAAATGACCACTGTAAACGTCACTAAAAGTAAGACGTCTCATTGGTTTTAGTTACTATAGGACCCTAGATTACACGGTCCACTATGATTATACTTTTCCACTTACGTCCAGCAGCATGCAGAACAACCAGCCAGGTGCAGAGAGTTAGTCTGCACCCCAGCTTCCCTCCAATTATGTTAGTCAATCATCACCTCAGTGGTCATGTGTCAATTACTGCTTTGTAGTTTGGCCTCGAGTCTGCTTCTTGGTCTGAGAAAGTTTAAGGAGTATGGGTATGGCAGGGATCCATGCATAGGTGTGAGTCTCATCCCTTCCTGCCTGCCTTGTCACGGGATTTGGACACCGTGAAATCGACCTCTTCTTCATGTATTTTCGTGTATTTGATTTAATTCTGCCAGTCTTCTACCATCTGTGGCTTATCTTGACCTTTCTGAACAGGATACTCTGTTCTTTTTCTCTTTTAATTGTATCCAGTGTTGGCCTTTTCCAGCCCGATACGACCTTGGCTTCTTGTTATGCTTACCTTCAGCTGGGTTTCTCTCTGTCTTAATTCTCGATTTGTTTGCTGCAACACTCTCCTCTTGAGACCTTCTAGTAACCTTTGTTCAATTCTGCTCATGTGCGTAGTGGATTTTTACTCATCTATAAAGTGCTTTTGAGATATATATATGTGTAGTTGGCGCTTGCCGCAATCTATTTTACTACTAAGCATAAGCAAGCTTCACGATTTCTTTGCTTCTTGCGGGTTTCTTGCATCTGTACACGTTTAAACTAACTGAATATCTTCATCGTGCATATGGCATACGTTTCTGCATCTCGACATCAACTGTTTCACCTTAGGCTCAAGATGTCACTTATCCATGGTATTTAATCTCTTTGTCAGTATTCTTAGGCTATTATATCTTCTATATGTGCGTCAGTCCGATTTATTAGGACGTCGCCATTCGTCTTCCTTTAGTATCTTCTTTGCTTCTTCGGGTATTCCATTCTGACAAACGTCATTTTGTCTTGCCTGTAGATATGGTTTTCTCAATGGGTACCTCAATAAGTGCTGTTACTCTGATAGGCACTGGGCAGAGCCCGACTGCGGCTCTCTGCTGGTTTATCTGTTCTTCACACGTCACATTTTTTGGCGTGAACGTACCTTCCATTACGAAGGGGGTGGCTGGAGTGTGGATGGTGCTTGGCACTTCCTCTTCAAAGTACTCCTGGCATATTTCCCATCCGCTCGGCCGTCATTAATGCCTAACAGAATGGCATTGTCATGGTCCAGGGCTCTCAACACAACCTCCTCCTCCTTGATAGGCATTTTCCATCTCTCATCAACTTCCTCCATTTTTCTGCCACTCCTCCTTCTGGCACCCCTCTGGCCCCTCTGCCACCACCGGCGGGTGTACAACATTCCTTTACCCCTTCTGGGAAGACTTTCAAAAGTGGCAACCAGCTCCATTTAGCTACCCTCAATTCTCGCTCTGTCTTTAATCACTCCTCTGACATCTGCCACCCCCTTGAAGACCTCGATCTTGACGTCCTCGCTCTCACCAAAATGTGGTTCACAGCCAGCTCTGTCGTGAGTTTTGACACACTCCTCCTGGAAGGCTACAAGATCCTCTCTAAGCCCAGGCCTAACCGGTCCAAGGGCAGATTGGCTTTGATCTTCCCGAAGTGGGTCGCTGCTACTATCATACCCACTCGATCCTGCTCCTCCTTCGAAAGCCTCGTCTGCAGGCTTGGTGTCCTATCCTCTCGCTGACTCCTGCCACCATCTACAGGCCCCCTGGTCCGGTCTCCCTCTTCCTCCAAGTGGTCTGACCTCACCTTTTTCTCTCCTGGCCTACACCTCCAAACTTCTCCTCCGCTGAGACTTAAATATTCACCTTGACTATCCCTGATGCGGCCTCTGGACTCTTGCAACCTTTGTGACTCTTTCCCTCTCCATTCTTCCCTCCGGTCCGACACACTCAGCCGGAAACACCTTGGATGCTCTCATCTCAGCATACATCCCCATCTCTAACCCCCTCACTTCACCTTTCTCCTGGTCCGAGTATGATCTCATGGGTCCCCCGGCTAAACCCAGCCCACACTGCCAGTCTCATTCTCCGTCAGTCATCGACAGTATGGATTTGTTAGGGAGTGGCGCAGTCACAATATGTTTGGCATCCGGTTTACTCTCACAGGGTTAATAGAGAGAGTCTCCCGTTTGTAAAGCCACAAAGGGAAATGCAACCATGGAAAATGGGGCTGAATTGTCTTCAAACCAGGACATATATTGATAACTTAAATAATCAGGTTGCGAGATCCTCACAACAATCCACAGTTTTTAGACATATTTATTTCAATCTCAAAAACCGTGTCTTAAATTATTACAAACTTTCGCTAAGCACGAAAGTGATAACAGACAGATTTCAATATAAAAACATAGGGAAGTGCAGTTGTGCACCCTCATCAGGATGTGCAAGATGAGTGCCCTAGTGACAAGCACATGAGAATATAGGCAGTTGGTGACACAAGTAACTCGGGTAAGTGCTGCCCGAGGCTGTTCTTCAACCCGGACGTGGTTTAAACAAAAACAGTGTACACAACACGAAATTAGAAACCTACAACAAAGGGTATTTTCACAGTTGTGCTACAAGTGATTGACACAGTTGTGTTTCGGCCACAATGGCTTGGTAGAAGCTTGTAGTTGTGGTGGCCTTCATCAGGAGAGACTAGTTGGGAGAGTCTGTCCGTGGGTAAGATCTGTGGGAGGGAGGAGAACTATGAGGATCTCAAAAGGTACATATTCACTTAGGGGTTTTTAAATAACAACTCATTGGTGCTAGAGAAATACACCGGTGGTGTATGGGAAAGCGCAGCTTACTGTCCAACCGGAGTGAGGCGGTATGCTGTCAGCCGACCTAGATGTGATCCTAGGTCTGGTGGTGTGAAAAGATTCACCAGTGGGTGTGGATCGGCCGTGCCGGGAAAACCGGATTCAGACGGCGCTGGGCTTATGATTAGCCATTGATCTAAAGAGGGGGAAACACAAATATATACCCCTATCAGAGCAAAATGGTGACGAGAGGCACAGTTCATGAAACAAGACGTGTCAAAAGTGCAACAGTCTTGTAATATGCAGGAGTCATAAGGCTCTGGGGCCGGCCGGGACATGGCTTGCCTGATTCGCATTCTTTGAGTTCTTGCTGAGTTCACAGCGGCGCTGGAAATGGCTGCCTGCCTGCCGTGAATCAGCAGATATGACTGAAAGGGTGGACACGCCCCCTATGTGCTGGGCCAATCCCAGTGGGGGTGTGTGGGGGACTCCTAAAGGTGTCGTATGCATACTATGATAGGCTTCTAGGTGCTGTCACTCAACGGGAGCCATCCCGTGTTTGGGGTGTATGCATCCAGTGTGGAGTAGAACAAAGAGACTACACTGGGATGTATTGTGGGAAAGGTACTCCCTGAAAAAAGCACGGGTGATAGGTGAGAGAGGCGAGCAAGCCCGCTTGTCAGGGGCTCGTGTGAATCATCATGACAGTGTGGTCACGTGAGGTGGGAGGGGGACACTAATACTACAATCAGTGACTTCGGGTTTTTATGTATCTATAGGCATGTCATTCTGGGAGAAAAAACACTGAAGCAAACTGAACATGCACGTGTCTGTTTCTTACACAAGTATATTGACGTCCATATTTTGCAGCAACAGTAGAACATACACAGATTCTTGCTGCACAAGTGTGTGAACAAATCAAACGCATAAAAACATTTTTTGTTGTATTTTTTCTATATATTTGTGAACACAAAACCAACCTATTGTTGGCAAGAAACCAAAGTATGGTGTGCGGTTGGTAAAAAGCAGGTATTGGGGTCCCACACTCTGGGTACTAGTCATGGTTCTAGGTATGGGGTGATGGGATAAGAGTGGCATCTGTATGCAGGATAAAATACTCCCCCAATGGCTCTATAGGGCCCCAAGTCTGGGGGAGGTAGGTGGCTGGCAGGGATGAGAAAAAAACCTTGTACGAGAGTGGGGACTAGTCCCAGAAGTGTTTCCACTCTACTGTGATATTGAGTCCATTCTTTACAGTATCCAGTCTATGGACCCACTTCTGCTCTAGTCTGGTGAGAGCGAGATTGATATCTCCTCCTCGTTTATGCGGTGTTAGTTTCTGGAGGACGGTCCATGTACACTGTTCATGTGTGTGTCCTTTTTTGGCGAAGTGCTCAACCAAAGGCTTGTCTTGAACTGAGTTATTGAGGCAGGATCTATTCTGGTTCATAGTCATAATGTCGAAAAAATAATACCGAAATACAAAAATGTCGAAAACACAAATGTCGAAAATATATATATATAATAGAAAATGTCAAATAGTCGAAACAAAAATGTCGAAAAAAAAGTCGAACGATAATACTAACAGAGCGAAGTGAGGTGATACTAATCGTCCATTTTTATGGGGGGGGTAACCCCCCCCCCCCAACCCCCCCGTTACCTCTACGCCGAAACTCTCCCACCACCCTCTCCACCACCAAACATAACAGTTTGCCAATCTGAAATTAAAGTACATTATGACTAACAAATACCACATAGAATCAAGGGTCATAGGGGTTAAACCAATGTGTGACACCCACGAGTAAAGAACCTTGCCTAAACAACAAAGGGACAGATGACGGTTGTGGACAACTGTCATTAGCTGACAGAACCAGAGTCAGAGCGAACTGAAGTATATTCGATTCGGCTACGTCAGGCTAACAATAAGGTAATATAAAAAAAAATTATGTGACACGATATTTAAATTGTAAAATATATTATTATTAGTGTATGGAACAGATGGTAAATCGTTTTTTTCTGTTACTTTAGATTGAACATGACAGAAAGAGTTGAGTACATAGCCTCACAAAAAGGCGGAAAACAGCTGATATGGAACGGATACATTTATAATAAAGAATTGGAGAAAAATGACCGCTCGTACTGGAAGTGCATCGAATATGGGCGGTCAAAATGTGCCGCGCGTGTTATAGTTGCCAGTGCCAATACGAAAATAAAGGGGGAACACAATCATCTACCGGACAAAACAAAAATAGAAATAAAACAGACTCTCCAAGAGCTCAAAAGAAAGGCAACAGAAAACCCCGGTCAAGCAAGCGGTTTAGTCATATCGACGGTATGTGACACGTTACCCACGCACATATCTGCACAGATGCCTAGCGAAAAAGATATGCAACGCACAGTAAATCGCACAAAGCAGCAAAAAGAAAATCTACCACCGGCACCTACAACGTACAATGAAATAGACATACCAGAAGTGTTTGCAGTGACAGCTAAAGGAGAAAAGTTCCACCATTCCACAGTTGATATACGAGACGAAAAAATGTTGATATTTTCTAATGAAACCAATTTAAAGCATCTGAGTGAAAGTGCCCAGTGGCAAGGTGATGCAACTTTCAAAGCCTGCCCAAACCCCTTCCAACAATTATATTCGATACATGGAACAATAAATAATAAACTGATTCCACTTGTTTATGTTTTAATGCCCAAAAAAAATGAGGAAACCTACAGAATCATGTTAAACAAAATCAAGGACACTGTACCCAATTCTAAACCAAAAAACATAATCATGGATTTTGAATTAGCGCAGATTAAGGCATTTTCTTCAATTTACCCTGATTCTAACATACAAGGCTGCTTCTTTCATTTTACTCAGTCGATATGGAAAAAACTACAAAAAATTGGACTAGGTAGCAAATACACAGAGGACAGCATATTTCAACATCACGTAAAAAAAATATTCGGCTTGGCATTTGTGAAAGAAAATCAGGTTATAAATTTCTATGAACATTTGATTGACACTGACTATTTTAAAAATCATGAAGAAGAAAATGCAGACCTGTTAGATTACATGGAAAATACATGGATTGGACAACTAACAAGAAATGGAACCAGAAGAAGACCAAAATACACTATAAATTTGTGGAATTGTTACAAGGCAGCCTTGGAAGGGCGACCTAGGACGAACAATGCACTTGAAGGATGGCACGGCCGTATTAACAAAACGTTCAACACAAGTAATCCCAATTTGTGGCATTTTTTGAAGGAATTAAATCATGAACAATCACATCAGGAATTTCGAATCTCTCAAGCAATTTCACTAGCAAACACAGAGTTAAAAAAGAAAAAATACAGAGACTATGAACAACGCCTAGAGCAAATAGTACGAAATTTTAATGAAAATGACAAAGACAATTACCTTGATTCAATAGCTTACAATTTAAAATGTTAAAAATACTCACGTTTTTTGCGAAATATCCACTGCACCATGAGAATTCCAGGGAAAACCAGTAAAAATCACCACGAAGCAACATCCAAGGAACCCAAAATGCAAAAAGTAACACAATGAAAAACACCATCCAAAGATAAATCCACGATTGCGTTCCAAAAGAGTGAAATCCAGGAAAGAAAAATATAAACGTCCCAAGAAAGTACTTGCTAAAAAATCCACGATCCAGCGAAAACATCCAACGAATCCAGGAAAAAAAATATAAACGTCCCAAGAAAATCCTTGCAAAAAAATCCACGATCCGACCGGAACATCCATCGAATCCAGAAAGTAAAATATAAACGTCCCAAGAAAGCCCTTGCGAAAAAATCCTCGATCCAAGCAGAACATCCATCGAATCCAGAAAAAAAAAACACATTGCATCCATTTGAAGGGGGAAAAAAAAATCCACAGGAACGCAGGGAGACCCGAACACGATGAAACCGCGGCGAGAATGAACTTTAAAAATGGCGCCTACGTATACGTAGCGCAACGCAGCCTCACGTAGCATGCTATTACCATATGTAAACAAATGGACAATCTCTCATTTCTAAAACAACAGCGCCATCTATTGACGAAAAAATATACTAAATGTTTAACGTTACGGTTTGCAATTGTTAATTATTTATTTAAAATTGCAGTTTACATTAAATATATATTTATTTAATTACTATTTTGTTTAAAATATTAGAGTACATGCTATTTAATTGCTATTTTTATTCAAGATTTTTAATGCTATTCCTATTAAAGAAAACTAAATAAAAGATGTTTAGAAATAATAATAAATAATAATAAAAGACATTTAAACACTTACCTTGTATTAACTTCAATTCGAAAAATCGAAAAAAAATCGAAAAAAATTCGACATTTTTGTAATTCGACATTTTTGTTTTCGACATTTTTTTTCGACATTTTGACTTTCGATATTATTGTATTCGACATTATGACTGGATACCTCTATGCTCATTAATCCTCTGTTTCACGGGCCTTATTGTTTTGCCAATGTATATGAGATCACATGGGCATCTGATGACATAAATGACGTACTTGCTCTCGCAGTTCGTGTGATTTCTCATTGTCCATTTGAAGTTTTTGTGGCTGAAAGCTTTGCTGGTCTTGGTGCATCTACAGGCTACGCAGTGGCCGCAGCTGTAATGTCCAATGACCGGTGGTAGGTTCCATAGCGTGGGTTCTGTTTTTGCTGGTTCAAGGAGGGTGTGCACTAAGGTGTCCCTGAGGTTTTTATTTTTCTTGAAGTCGAAAATGTGTTTTTTTGGAGAGACTCCCTTCATTCTTAACGAGATGCCAGTGTTTGTTGATGGTGGTCTTGATAAGATTACTCACAGGGTTAAATGTGGTCACACAGACTGTTCTGTCTGTCGGATCTTTGATCTTGGTGGTGAGGCAGATGGTGCGGTCCGTGTTGGCAGCTCTTTTCTTAGCGGATTTTATGGACTACTTGGGGTATCCTCTTTCAGCAAGACGTGTTTGTAGCTGTGAGGCATGTTGTTCGAACTTGTCTCTCTCGGTGCAGTTCCTGCGTATACGAAGGATTTGTCCATGGGGCAGGTTGTATTTAAGACCCTGGGGGTGGTAACTTGTAAAATGCAGTAGGCTGTTCCTATCCGTGGGTTTGTGGAAAAGTTCGGTTTTTAGCTGGTTTCCAGAACGATAGATATGTAGGTCTAAGAAATTAATGGCCTGGAAATTCCATTCGATGGTGAAATTGATGTGTGCGTTCCGTTGGTTAAGCCACGAGTGAAATGCTGTCAAGGCTTCTTTGCTTCCTTCCCAAATCAGAAGGACATCGTCAATGTACCGCAACCAGATTTTGATGTGATCTCTGTACGGGTTGTTTTCATGGTATATGTGGTCGTCTTCATATTGGGCCATATATAGATTGGCCACATCTGGTGCGAACGTTGCGCCCATACTCACGCATTTGACTTGCTGATATATTTGCTTTTCAAACAGGAAGAAGTTTTCTGACATAGCCAGGCGGATACATTCAAGAATGAAGTTGGTGGGTGTTGAAGTAACGTCTGTTCTTTTGTTTAGGCATTTTGCGAGTGCTGTTAATCCTTTGCTTTGTGGAATAGAGGTGTATAAGGCCTCGACATCCATGGTGACTAGGATGGAGTTAGGTGTCAAATCAACTGTTTGTAGAATTTTGATTGTTTCTGTGCTGTCCTTAATGTAAGACTTTATTTGGCCCACAAATGGTTTCAAAAAATGGTCCGTGTAGAGGGACAAAGGTTCCAGTAGGGAGTCACAAGCGGAGACGATAGGCCGCCCTGGTGGTCTAGTGGCATGCTTGTGGATCTTGGGAAGGATATAGAAGGCTGGTATCCTTGGGCGCATTTTCTTGAGAAACCTGTGCTCATCCTCGCAAATCCACCCTTGGTCTTCTGCGTGCTTGGTTAGACTGATAATCTCGTCTTGTAGCCTTTGGGTAGGATCTCCATGGAGTTTTTTGTAGGAGTTGGTGTCTGCTAGCAATCGCAGGCATTCGTTGTTATATTCTGTAGTATTCATGATGACAATCCCACCGCCTTTGTCAGCTGGCTTGATTGCGATCGATCTGTCCATGTTCAGTGTGTTAAGTGCTGCTCATTCTTCTTTACTCAGATTTTCTTGGTAGAAGTTTTTGCGTGTGAGGCTGGTGGTCACAGTTTGGGTTACTATTTTTTCGAAAGTATCGAATTCATCCGGGATGGTGTGTGCGGGCGGCATGAAGGCCGATTTTGGTTTGAGGCCACTGGTGTTCTCACGTGGTGCCTCTGGGTCCTGTGGGATGATATTTTCCGAATCTCTTTTTTCAGGTAAGTATATTTCGAAGAAATATTTCAGTCTTAAGGTGCGAACGAATTTCTTGAGTTCTGCTTCAGTCTTGAAAATGTCTGCTTTGGTGGCAGGGACGAAAGACAAACCTCTCTGTAGGAGGGTTTGTTCTGGATTGTTCAAAATTCTAGATGATAGATTGAAGATAGGGATGGTAGTCAAGGTTGATTGGAATACCACCGGCGTGTCCGCATGTACTGGTCCGCCTGCTGTGGTCGCCTTCTTGGTCTGCCCCGTTGGCCTCCCCTTTGAAAAAAAGGGTGTTGGGGAGGAGGTCCTGCGGACTTGTTTCCACTTGGGGGTTGAGGGGGGCCCCCGCTCGATGATCCAGAGCTACCAGAGAAATTGACTATGCTGTTCCGTCTATTGTAGTTAGTTTTCTGTTGTTGTTGAAGGTCGCTATAGTACATTTCTTTTAGATAAGGGTAAGTTTTTTCTTCGGTGTATTGTGCAAGATCTTTACTGAATTTCTGCACTTTTCGGTCTACAGTTATCTGTTTAAACTTAGCCACTTCCTCTTCAAGTTTCTCTAGTTTGTTTTTTGCTTCTGTCATGGCGGTATCCTCGCTGAATTTTTTCTCAAGCTCAGCTAGTTCTTCGCCCTGCTTTTTGCATTCCTCTTCCGCTGTGTCGATTATGAGGATGACCCAATCTCTGCTGCATTTGTTGCCAACCCCACTGAAGTTGATCTTGAACTTGGGATTGTCCGTAAAGACACGGGGGATGTTCTTGACTTGTAGTCCCTCAGGTATAATTCCGGCCTTTAAATATTCAAGCATGAAGGTGCCATGCATCTCAGTGCGAATGAGTTTCTTCTTTTTTTGATGTATGAGATCTAAGTCATCTTTATTGGAGCCTTGTGCTATTGCTCCTCCTTCTGAACCGAAGGCTGATGTAGTGCCTAACAATTTTTGAAAGTATTCATCTGTGTAGGACACAATATTTACTTTATCCATCGTTGGTGGGTGTAGGAGTATGGGTGTTAGTGTATACTCCAATCGAAAAAAATGGCCCTACAACCACGGGTTGTACTGACTAGCAGAAAAAATAAAGGGTGCCTGGCGGAGTCCTGATATGCCCAGGAGGGTACATATATTGATAACAAAAATAATCAGGATGCGAGATCCTCACAACAATCCACAGTTTTTGGGTATATTTATTTCAATCTCAAAAACCAGTGTCTTAAATTATTACAAACTTTCGCTAAGCACGAAAGCGAAAACGGACAGATTTCAATATAAAAACATAGGGAAGTGCAGTTGTGCACCCTCATCAGGATGTGGAGGATGAGTACCCTAGTGACAAGCACATGAGAGTATAGGCAGTTGGTGACACAAGTAACTCAGATAAGTGCTGCCCGAGGCTGTTCTTCAACCCGGGTGTGGTTTGAACAAAAACAGTGTACACAACACGAAATTAGAAACATACAACAAAGGGTATTTTCACAGTTGTGCCACAAGTGATCGACACAGTTGTGTTTCGGCCGCAATGGCTTGGTAGAAGCTTGTAGTTGTGGTGGCCTTCATCAGGAGAGACTAGTTCGGAGAGTCTGTCCGTGGGTAAGATCTGTGGGACGGAGGAGAACTATGAGGATCTCAAAAGGTACATATTCACTTAGGGGTTACGAAATAACAGCTCATTGGTGCTAGAGAAATACACCGGTGGTGTATGGGAAAGCGCAGCTTACCGTCCAACCGGAGTGAGGGGATATGCTGTCAAAGGCGTGAGCATGGGCGCAACGTTCGCACCAGATGTGGCCAATCTATATATGGCCCAATATGAAGACGACCACATATACCATGAAAACAACCCATACAGAGATCACATCAAAATCTGGCGGCGGTACATTGACGATGTCCTTCTGATTTGGGAAGGAAGCAAAGAAGCCTTGACAGCATTTCACTCGTGGCTTAACCAACAGAACGCACACATCAATTTCACCATCGAATGGGATTTCCAGGCCATTAACTTCTTAGACCTACATATCTATCGTTCTGGAAAGCAGCTAAAAACCAAACTTTTCCGCAAACCCACGGATAGGAACAGCCTACTGCATTTTACAAGTTACCACCCCCAGGGTCTTAAATACAACCTGCCCTATGGACAATTCCTTCGTATACGCAGGAACTGCACCGAGAGAGACAAGTTCAAACAACATGTCTCACAGCTACAAACACATCTTGCTGAAAGAGGATACCCCAAGAAGTCCATAAAATCCGCTAAGAAAAGAGCTGCCAACACGGACTGCACCATCTGCCTCACCACCAAGATCAAAGATCCGACAGACAGTACAGTCTGTGTGACCACATTTAACCCTGTGAGTAATCTTATCAAGACCACCATCAACAAACACTGGCATCTCGTTAAGAATGAAGGGAGTCTCTCCAAAAAACCACTTTTCGCCTTCAAGAAAAATAAAAACCTCAGGGACACCTTAGTGCACACCTTCCTTGAACCAGCAAAAACAGAACCCACGCTATGGAACCTACCACTGGTCATTGGACATTACAGCTGCGGCCACTGCGTAGCCTGTATATACACCAAGACCACCAAAACTTTCAGCCACAAAAACTTCAAATGGACAATGAGAAATCACACGAACTGCGAGAGCAAGTACGTCATTTATGTCATCAGATGCCCATGTGATCTCGTATACATTGGCAAAACAATAAGGCCCGTGAAACAGAGGATTAATGAGCATAGATCCTGCCTCAAAAACTCAGTTCAAGACAAGCCTTTAGTTGACCACTTCGCCAAAAAAGGACACACACATGAACAGTTTACATGGACCGTCCTCCAGCAACTAACAACGCATAAACGAGGAGGAGATATCAATCTCGCTCTCACCAGACTAGAGCAGAAGTGGGTCCACAGACTGGATACTGTAAAGAATGAACTCAATATTACAGTAGAGTGGAAACACTTCTGGGACTAGTCCCCACTCTCGTACAAGGTTTTTTTCTCATCCCTGCCAGCCACCTACCTCCCCCAGACTTGGGGCCCTATAGAGCCATTGGGGGAGTATTTTATCCTGCATACAGATGCCACTCTTATCCCGTCACCCCATACCTAGAACCATGACTAGTACCCCGGGCGTGGGACCCTAATACCTCCTTTTTACCAACCGCACACCATACTTTGGTTTCTTGCCAACAATAGGTTGGTTTTGTTTTCACAAATGTATAGAAAAAATGCAACAAAAAATGTTTTTATGCGTTTGATTTGTTCACACACTTGTGCAGCAAGAATCTGTGTTTGTTCTACTGTTGATGCAAAATATGGATGTGAATATACTTGTGTAAGAAACAGACACGTGCATGTTCAGTTTGCTTCAGTGTTTTTTCTCCCAGAATGACATGCGTATAGATACATAAAAACCCGAAGTCACTGATTGTGGTATTAGTGTCCCCCTCCCACCTCACGTGACCACACTGTCATGATGATTCACATGAGCCCCTGACAAGCGGGCTTGCTCGCCTCTTTCACCTATCACCCGTGCATTTTTCAGGGACTACCTTTCCCACAATACATCCCAGTGTAGTTTTTGTTCTACTCCACACTGGATGCATACACCCCAAACACGGGATGGCTCCCGTTGAGTGACAGCACCTAGAAGCCTAGCATAGTATGCATACAACACCTTTACGAGTCCCCCACATACCCCCACTGGGATTGGCCAAGCACATAGGGGGCGTGCCCACCCTTTCAGTCATATCTGCTGATTCACGGCAGGCAGCCATTATCAGCGCTGCCGTGAACTCAGCAAGAACTCAAAGAATGCGAATCAGGTAAGCCATGTCCCGGCCGGCCCCAGAGCCTTATGACTCCTGCATATTACAAGACTGTTGCACTTTTGACACGTCTTGTTTCATGAACTGTGCCTCTCGTCACCATTTTGCTCTGATAGGGGTATATATTTGTTTTCCCCCCTCTTTAGATCAATGGCTAATCATAAGCCCAGCGCCGTCTGAATCCGGTTTTCCCGGCACGGCCGATCCACACCCACTGGTGAATCTTTTCACGCCACCAGACCTAGGATCAGATCTAGGTCGGCTGACAGCATACCGCCTCACTCCGGTTGGACGGTAAGCTGCGCTTTCCCATACACCACCAGTATATTTCTCTTGCACCAATGAGCTGTTATTTAGTAACCCCTAAGTGAATATGTACATTTTGAGATCCTCATAGTTCTCCTCCCTCCCACAGATCTTACCCACGGACAGACTCTCCCAACTAGTCTCTCCTGATGAAGGCCACCTCAACTACAAGCTTCTACCAAGCCATTGTGGCCGAAACACAACTGTGTTGATCACTTGTGGCACAACTGTGAAAATACCCTTTGTTGTATGTTTCTAATTACGTGTTGTGTACACTGTTTTTGTTTAAACCACACCCGGGTTGAAGAACGGCCTCGGCCAGCACTTATCTGAGTTACTTGTGTCACCAACTGCCTATACTCTCATGTGCTTGTCACTAGGGTACTCATCCTGCACATCCTGATGATGGTGCACAACTGCACTTCCCTATGTGTTTATATTGAAATCTGTCCGTTTTCGCTTTCGTGCTTAGCGAAAGTTTGTAATAATTTAAGACACTGGTTTTTGAGATTGAAATAAATATGTCCAAAAACTGTGGATTGTTGTGAGGATCTCGCATCCTGATTATTTTTGTTATCAATATGTGTACCCTCCTGGGCATATCAGGACTCCGCCAGGCGCCCTTTATTTTTTCTTCAAACCAGGACAGACCAGATCTCATCAGTGCTCATAACTTTTATTCACCCACTTGCATTTGTAGAGCTACAGCTGAAGAATGGGAAAAGATTGTGTGCCAATAGCATTCCTCACTGGGGCAGGTCCTGGCTGTTTGGGTGCGCACCATGACAAAGAAATGGGGCTTGCCCTCTTAATTTCCATGCCATATCTCTAAGCAGGCCATGACCTACTTTTAGGCAGGTTACCCAAAAGTGAATTGTGATTAGACATTAACCTTGTGAATGCAATTATGCATTTCCTCACTTTCAGACGCACAAAAAGCCTAGATTCTGCAAACCGACCCACCAGTGTATTTGCAATATTGAGTGTTGGAGGCATGCAATAGGGAATCTGTACAGGTCTTCTTCCCACTCCGATACCCCTCTGAACTATTGGTTTTGCTGCTGTTGTGAAGAGGGCATACCAGCAACCCTTTGGGCCCAGTGGTGCAAGGAAGCCTTCCTAATCGGAGGCACTGCTTTAGCCATATGTCGATGCATGTCACTGGGGGACAGAAGTATAAAGGGCACCTTGCCATACTTTGCCGGCCTCATTCTCCCATTTTGTGTTATGCCATTGCTTAGCATTAACCAGCAGTTTTCCTGTACAACGCTGTAGATAATTGGCAAGTTGTAGTCGTCTGCTTAACCTTAAAATAGTTCTGAACTCATGGACCATGTTTTCTGCCTCAGCTTGCAGGTGCCACATACATGGACATTCACCAGGCTGGAGGAGGAATCCATTTTACTGTTGAACGCACCCAGAACGCATCGGAGGAGGAGCTCTTCAGCAGCTTCAAGCACCGCCTGCTGCGTATGCTCAGGGCAGGGACCACCTTGGTGGAATGCAAAAGTGGATACGGTTTACACCTGGACACTGAGCTGAAGATGCTGAGAGTGATTGAACGTGCTCGACGTGAAGTGGACATCTGCGTTTCTTCTACTTACTGCGGAGCGCATTCGGTGCCCAAGTAAGGCGACCTATTTCTTCTAATATAGAGTATGCAAAGCAACTATTTGCATCTTAACAGTGTGAAGGGGAAACAAAACTGCAAACCCTTCAGAACATCTGCTGCTCTTTAAGATGTGAAGAGCCAGGAATGAAAGACGGACACAGAGAAGTCATATTTGTGATTATAGACTTTTGTCAAATTCTAAGGGTTTGGAAAATGCCTCACTGTCCCTACTTCTAAGAGGTATTTTCCTACCTCAAACACAACTAAGGGCCTGTCCAATGTCAAGAGGTCCAAAGCAAAACTGTCCTGTGTCCGAAATCCTATCCTTCCCCTCATATTCTAAAGTAACTCTAATGTATAAAGGGATAATTTTGTTATTCTTGAAAGGTGCACAAATGTTCAAGGTCAAAGAAAATATTAAGGTTCTCCAACACAAAAGTTTCCAATTTATAAGGTTCACAATTCCTGGGAATGGCACCCTTCCCCATGTTTCTGTTCAGTGCTTCTCACAATCCAATAGCCACAGCACTTCCTTGGAGGTTTCTTAGTAAATAACAAAACACCTTGTTTTCCCACACAGTTTTAGATGTCAATTACAGCTGTACATAAAACCTGGTGTTTTCCGCTTCAATCCTTCTTTGCTCTGCAGCTCGAGTTTTACCTGGCATACTCCTGTGCCAGGACTTCTTTGGATGTCTGCTTTGGCCTGGTATACTCTCCTGCCAGATCTTTTAACCTGCTGCACTTCGCACACACACAAACTTGCAGACTTGTGCTTAATGTGTACTCATAGACTTGTGCTTTGCCTGGTATACTGTCCTGTAAGGGCTTTTAACATGTTTTACTTTATACACACTTGCTGGTTTATGTAATTGCAAATGTTTACGAGGTGAGGGTTTTCCTTTCTCCCCCTTTTAACCTGTCTTGATCTTTGCTCCCCTTGGTTACGGGTCCCAGACTTGTAACTCTCACAGCTTTGCAAAAGTTCACGAGGTGAGGGTTTTTTCTTTCTCCCTCCTTTAACCTCTCAGGCTTTGCTTTTCCTTTCATTCAATTCTCCATTAGTGTCCTTTGGTTTCATTGCGGAGGCGCCCCGGTGTCCCCCTCTTTCTCTCCATGACTCACCGGCTTTCTGAAGCACTCCTTAGGTCACTCATGGTAAACCAGGGCTGGTGTCTCGGTGCTCTGCCTCCAGCTTGCGGGTCCACTGTCATCCCTCACCGGCCTATGCATCCTTTGTGGTTCCTGCCTTGTGTCTAAGCCTCTCTCTGTGTTCCTGGGGCTGAGGCACTCTTCTCCGTTGCCCACGGCCGCTGACCAGACTTGCCTTCTGTCTGACATGGTCTCAGCGGGGCACTTGGGTTATCGCAGCCTTCCTCCTTCTGCTTTGAGCCGGTCGGCCCCATGGACTTCTCCACAGCGGCTCACCAGTCCATCCTTCATCCTCAAGCGAACGCGGGTCGCCCAAGTAGCTTCTCTCTACTTCATTCAGATTCTGCTTTTTAAATCTCTGGCACCTGTCAAGCACTTGTGACTACTGTAGCGCATTCTACAGTTATCAGCATTGTGTATCTGCATTAATCCCTTTAGCCGCCTCGTCTCAGTATTTTGATATGTAGGGAAATGTTGTTCTTTTCTGCGTTTTCTGTCTGCATGATACTGGAAGAGGTCTTTAACAGGTTTTAAGGATAATGGTAGGGAACTTTTACAATAAGCCATAACGGCTTGGCATAGAGAGGGAAATTCCCAAAAAGGGAAAGGGAGTTATGTGCCTTAACCTGGCGATGCCACACTATCTCCCTGAGCGTCACCTCCCCCAGGGAAAGAAGTGATGACATTGCCATATTCATCACAAAGATCACAAAGTGAGATTACTATATTTATTGAAACATTAAAATATGCATGACAATATAGCATAAATATAGAAGCAGTTAGTCTGCATTCAATACAGTAGTTATTTACTGTGACTGTTTAATTACATGGATTTGCCCTACTCTTCCTCCTGTTAATTAGATTTTATTAACAGTTGTCCTGGCAGACGTCTCTAAAAGTGGTGAACTCAGGCTGAGCAACCTTGTCTCCAAATTGTTATAATGAAGGTGCGTGCAAGGTTTCATACATTCTCTCTCCACCAACATTACATGCATCTCCCAGCTCAGCCTTACAGCCTAGTGGAATAGTGAGAACACCACCAGCTCGCAGGTAGTTTGTTTCTACACTGTGCCACGTTCCATTCAAGGAGTCCACAGATGATGTCATGGCTGTGTACTGAGATGCTATACACCTCCCTCGCTTGGGAACTCTGAAACCCTCATGACAAATAATAAATTACCATGTTTAACAAGATCGGTAAGATAATATTATTTTTGCAGACTTTGATCCTGTGAAATGTTTCAGATTTTGTCATCTTTTGTGGCAGTGGAAAATCGGGAGCATTTCACGGATTTGAGCGGTTCACTGAGCTTGGTTATACTCCTCTGTACTTCGTATTGGAGTTTAACATGCACCTTTTCCCCACCAGAGTGAGTGAAAGGAACATGGTGAGTACCATACAGACCAGAAGCAAGTAAATCCACAGTATTGCCACACAAGTGAAGGGGCAGAGTTATGTGGTTGTGAGGCCACAGGGTTACATTCAATAGTATATTTCCTGTTCTTAATATCCGTAAAGTAAATCTGCATATTACTGTGGTCTCACCTTGAATCCTTATTATTTTGTGTTTGGTTTGTGTCATATAGCCTAAATGAATAGACCTTAACACAACAAAAAACAAAACCATACATGCATAACAATATTCACCATTTCTAATAAGATCAATTCATCATAAAACAACATAAGAAAGAATTCAATTTACAAAAAACCCAACTGCTTCAGATTGCAATATAAAGCAATTACTAAGGATCTAGAACAATGATCTAAATCAAATTGCTTCCATAAAAATTCTGATGGGTTGAATTAAATTTCCCATGGCCAAAAGTGCCATTTCTCAGATAGCTAGTTTTGGTTAATCAAGCAGTAAGTGTCTTAAAGATTCAGACTGTAGATTGCAGTAACAGCAATTGGGGCCGCTCAGATCTTCCATGCAAACATATTTTCCGTAGTTGGCAAAATATTTCAACGGAAGCGCTGAATGGTTCGAGCAAACTTTCAAGGTGAATGTAAACCCCAATTTCCGATTACTCATATTTAGATCTTTATATCCTTAATAACAATTTAATTTATCACGTTTGAACCCAATCATTCTGCCATCATTTATTTTTCACCAGCAGAGTGTTATTTGCAGCATCTTCCATACCGCATGAAATATTATTTAAAGGTATCCTAGAGGATTGAACAAAAGAATTCTCAACCCGTGCCTTATTTCTACCCATCTTTACAATAGATTGTGTTTGGTGGCGGTAGGTAGAAGTTCAAACCAAGTTGGATTTTCTTCCATAACGCCTTTCGTATTTAAGGAAACCATAACCATCTCATGTCTTATAATAGTCATTGGTACAGCTTTAGCAAGACCCAGAGTGTCTTTCCACAAAAGGCCTTCAGTATAATCATAATTGTACTCATTCAGCTGGTGATGCACTTCTAGTCTGTAATAAATTACCGGAATCACTTTGGATTCATAAAATGTCACTAATGGTTTGATGGAGAACTATTCATAGCGGCTATGAAGAGACTTCATTTGGCAAAGCATACGTTTTGCCGTTATATGTTCAATTAATTGCATCTTCATCTTTTTACCATATATGTTCAAACCCAAATATTTTATATTACGGACGTCTTCTATAATCTGTGAGTTTAGTCTCCAACTTGCACTGACCTTTCTACGGCCAGCATTAAGCCCCAATATTTATGATTTTATGGGAATTATTATTTTAACATTTTTAGATGCCTACTGTCCAAAAGCCTCCAAGAGGTGTAAAATTCCCATTTTGCAGCAATCCAGAAGCAGGTGTCTTTCGCTTAAGAGAGCCAAAACAATTTGTAACCAAACACAGAAGAAGAGACAAAGACTGAGTCAGCGAGTTCTTCCCCAATATCTGATAAGTACAGATTAGAGTGGCGCCAGGACACAACCCTTGCGCAATCCGTTACACGTAGCAATGGGTATGGTTGTATTACCTTGCTGACTAAGTTTCACTCTGAAATTTGTGTGTGAATGCAAATGAATCACAATTGTCAGTAAGTTGGATCGGAATACACCATTTCTTTAATTTGGACCACAGCAGCATTCTCTGAATTTTGTCAAAAGCATTTGTTATATAAATGGATGCAACATAGATTTCACAGGTGCGCTTTTGCTAGGTGGTCTGCTGTAAATAGTCTATAGTAAGACCTGCTCTGTTAGTCCCAATGCCCTATCTAAACCCAACTTGATTCGGTTTTAGAACTCCAGCATGGGACGCCCAGGCGGAAAGCTCAACCAGTAAAAGAAATTCAAATATTTTTGCGTCTGTGTCTTGGAGAGCTATCAGCCTGTAATTAAGCGGGTTGCATTTGTCCTTTTTAAGAATTGTTACTGTTATGGCTATATACCAAGTTGAGGGAAAGTTCTGCTGGTTTCAGATCGATTTAAACACCTTGTATAGAAGAGAAGCCCAAAACGTGGGGTCCAGTTTAAGAATCCCATTACAAAGACAGTTTGGCCCCGGAGCTCTGGACTGACTAGCACTGCGGATTATCCTTTCAATATCCATACAATTGAAATCCCATGCATCGCCCTTCCTTACATATGAGCTGGATTCAGCTTTAGGGGAATATAATTGGAAAATGTAACCTATCCAGTCATCCTCAGGAATTGGATTTTCCTGTAATTCAATTTGGGGATTATTTTTTCCATTTATCTACCTCTAGAAGCTCTTGTCCGAATTTTGCAGAATGCTGTATAGCATACGTTCCCCTGCCCTTTAACTAGTGAGTTTAAAACAAAATGTAAAGCAATAAGAGTAGCCTCATTTGCAACCCTCTTTGGCTGTGCTTGCTCAGATTTCCTAAATTGATGCTATAATTCACGATCACTTGGCCCTACTCCATCCGTTCTTGTGTATCAAATATTGCTGGTGTCACAGAAATTGCACTCATCGTGAGGTTACTCACGGAATACATAGATTGTGTTTGGATAACCTGCTGCACGGGGACTGGACGAAGCATGCATGGATTATTATTACCTTCAAAGTTAACCAAACAGGGTAATGATGCGTCGGCAATGCACAACTCTCCCAAACGGACGCTGCAGCCTTTAGTGATTTTTCTTTTCATCAATGTTGATGACAAAGTGCAATCGTTTGGAGCAGGTGATGTAATCTGGATGTTTGCAGGGTCAATAACAGAGCTAGATGGAAAGTGAGATGATTGGCGACAATGTGGCATGGGAGTAATAGGCAAATTAGATGAACACGAAGGTCGCCCAACTGCTGAACTGGGCTTTCCGTTCCCTTCTCGGGATCACAAACGTAATCCGTTTCAATCGCCCGCAGATCATCACGCAAGCTGGTACTCCGCAAGTAATACATTAACAAAACGTCATAGTAATTAAAGGTATTTGCTTACTGTTCACTGAAGCTCAGCCGAAGCCGCTTCCGACACTTGTCACACACTTTGAGGTATAGTTTTAATGACAATCCGGTGCAGGCTTTGGAACGGCCAGTTCACCAGTATTCATAAGCAGGAGCACACGTTATCTGCTAACTGCACGGCAAGTGCATTTTTTTTCTCCATTTTCCTTTGTTCACTTTGTTCTTTTTAATGGATGTGAACGGATTCTTTAACCAAAACGCGATTTTAAAAAAAAAAAAAAAAAACTACACAGTGTGGCGCTGCCCCTTTAGGGGACGCGCACGTGGCGGCGTGACATTGCACACTGCCGCGTGCAGCATAAATAAAGGAGGCGTTCCCGGCCACGTTAGTGCGACCGGGAAGCCCGAGTAGAGCGGACATCTCCGTGTGAGTCTGTTGTGCTTGGGGGCTTACGGGCATCGCAAGTGGGGGTCATGGGACACCCACAACAGTGGCGATGAGGTCAGTGGAATGCCTGGGCCCGGCGGTGAAAGTCACGTCAATTTTTCGTCTTGAAGCAGAGATTGTTGAAGTTTTTGTTTCATGCCGTAGGCCGTGCATTTACCACACGGCAGGTGGCCATCTTGGATTTTGGCCGTGGACACTCACTGTGCTCCGGTTTGCACGGTGAGAGGCATCTAGGCCAGATTTTTGGATAATCTGTTAGCAGGCAGTTGCACCTGCACATCCATGCCCGAATTTCGGATTTTTGTTGATTTTTGGGCTTCCTACGTCGAGGAAAAGCGAGGGGAAGGGCTGAAATGGCTGGGCCTGCTTAGCCCAGAATCTCCTTGGCTTAATGGTACTGCTGCAGCAGTACTGCTCATCCTCTTCATCATCATAACAAGCTGCTGCAGCTGGGGACTTCCATGTTCTTCATCCTCTTCATCATCATGTCTAGCTTCTGTGTCTGTGCATGAGACTCTCTGTGGGGGTGGATTATCTACCATCATCTTCTTCACTGCCAGGTTGGACTTTGCACTGTGCTGTGGTGGTGGGAGTGAGTTGCGGCCCCCAAGATCCACGCTGGGGGTGCCTGTGCGCTTAAGCCCATGAACGGGCCTGGTGATCAAGATGGTGGGCAGCCAGCTGATCAACAGCAGCCTCCTCAGGACGGTGGGCAGCCAGCAGTTCAACAGCAGCCTCCTCAGGCCCTAGCAGGAGTTCAGGCTCCACTACCTCCGGCGCCACCAGCGGCACAACCGTTTGTTCAACCACTACCTCCTGTCATGGCCCAAGCACGAGCCCCAGCGGCTTTACAGCCTATTCCTGAGTTCGATGTCTCAGGCCCACCATCCAGCCTGGGGCTCAGATGGAAAAGGTGGGTGGACTGCCTCGACATGTATTTCAGGGCCACAACAGTGACTGACGATGACAGCATGTTGGCGACCATGCTGTATTGGGCAGGACCGGCGGTGCAGGAGATTTTCGAGTCGCTACAACCAGCGGATGGCACCTATGCGGCGGCAAAGACAGCCCTCCAGGCTCATTTTCTGCCCAAATGAGACCCAGAAGGAAGATGAGACCCTGGACACTTTTTATGGCCGCCTCAGGCGCCTGTCGCTGGCATGTGCATGGGGCGATGCAGAGGACATGATACGAACAATGCTCATCCAGGCATGCTCCTCCGGCAAGCTGATACGGCAAGTGCTAAGAGAGCCGGGCACCACGTTGCCTCGCATCCTTGAGCTGGGACGCTGCCATGAAGTGTCTGAGGCTCGGGCAGCCAGGAGGAGGCTGGATCACGTCCGGTCAAGACCAAGGAGGTGTGTGCCATGTGGCGAGGTGGAAGAGGCATCAGACGACCTGGTTCTGGACTCCATGACAGAGCTGGTGAGTCCTGCCAGAAGTGTGGGTACGACCTACCCCACCCGGCTGAGTGTCCTGCGGCTGGAAGAACATGTGGAAGGTGTGGTCTGCCGGATCACTTTTCCCGAGTGTGCAAGGCAGCCCTGCCTGTGATGGTGCCAAGAGGCACGGTTCGGTCCGGGTTCCTTTGCCAGAATCGCCCGCCGAACGTAGCTCAGGTGGACCAGGGCGAAGAGGGTGCCCCGGTGGAAGAAGTGGAGGAAGAAGAGGAAGAGAACATTTTCTTCGTCTCCAGTTTGGGGGCCCTCAAATCGAAGAACCGGCGACAACCGAGGTGTGTGGTGGTCAACAAGTCACCAGTCCCAGTCCTCGTGGACACAGGTGCGTCGGTCAATGTAATGGCCCTTGGGCACTACGATGCCATGGACATGCCTCCCAAGCTGGTCACACCGAGAGTCCGCATCTTTGCCTTCGGCGGCCTGGAACCCATCCCGCTGGACGGTGCCTTCGTGGCGAAGGTGGAGCATGATGGCTCACAGATCACTGCTCGCTTCTATGTGACGCCGGTAAGCACGAACACTCTCCTGAGCTGCGCTGTGGCCGAGGCCCTCGGCATCGTCAGTTTCGCCTATTCTGTGTATCTTGAGGACATCAGCGACCTACCAGACAAGTACTCCGCTCTGTTCAATGGGATTGGACAGATGGCTGGTGACCCGGTGAGGTTGCACATAGACGAATCCGTGCAGCCCATTGCCCTGAAACATCGCAGGGTACCCTTTCATCTCCGAGAGCAGGTGGACAAAGAGCTGGACAATCTTGTTAATCTCGACATCATCGAGAAGGTGGAGGGTCCAACTCCCTGGGTGTCCCCGATTGTCGTGGCAAGGAAACCTAAGCAACCTGACTCTGTCCGCATCTGTGTCGATATGAGGCTGCCTAACAAAGCCATTAAAAGGGAGAGACATCTTACCCCAACGATCGACGACATCATTGCAGAAGTGCAGGGTGCTCGATTCTTCTCCAAGCTGGACCTTCGGGCGGGTTACCATCAGGTGGTCTTACACCCTGAATCAAGATACATCACGACGTTCACCACCCACTGTGGACTCTACCGCTATAAGAGACTTAGTTTCGGCGTGTCCTCGGCAGCAGAGGTATTCCAGAATATCATCCGGGGTGCCCTCGCAGACCTAGAGGGCGTTTTGAACATCAGCGATGATATCCTGGTGTTCGCCAGGACTGAGGTTGACCACCTGCAGAGGCTGGCAAGGACATTTGAGAGACTGCAGTCGTTGGGTCTCACCCTACACAGGGAGAAATGTGAGTTTCTGCGCCCGTCCATGGAGTTCTTTGGCTTTGTTTGCAAAGAGGGAGGTGTGTCGCCGGATCCCAGGAAGGTCCAGGACATTAAAAAGGCACAACCACCCGCGTCGGTGTCCGATGTGAGAAGTTTCCTCGGCATGGTTGGTTACTGCGGACATTTTATCCAGAACCTCGCCTCGAGATCTGAACCGCTGAGGGCCCTGACTAAGAAGGAGTCCACCTGGCACTGGGCCCCCTTGAGCAGGCGGCGTTCGAGGACATTAAGGGCGCACTTGCCGCTGAAGATACCATGGCGTTCTTCGATCCTGCCTTACCATCAGAAGTCATTGTGGACACCAGCCCGTTCGGCCTGGGGGCCGTACTGACACAAATAGATTGGGATGGGGGTGTCCGCCCGGTGGCCTACGCCAGTAAAGCGCTGTCCGAGACCGAGCAGCGGTACTCACAAATTAAGCGTGAGGCTCTAGCGGTGCTTTGGGGCTGTAGACACTTCAGGCTCCATGTCCTGGGCTGCCCGGTGACGGTCGTGACAGACCACAAACCCCTGATTCCCATCCTTGCAGGATCTTCATCCAAACCGCCGGCGAGGATCGAGCGGTGGATGCTTGTCCTCCTGCTGTATGGGGTTAATCTGGTGTATCGGCTGGGGGCGAATAATGCTGCAGACTATCTGTCCAGACATCCTGGTGCGCATGGAGAGAAGGAGCAAGACACGTGCCGAGGAAGCTGATGATCATGTCCACATGGTGGTGGAGGCGGCCACTCCGAACTCAATGCCCCTCGAAGAACTAGAGGCAGCAGCAGCAGCAGGTGACGAGTGCTTCCAGATATTAAGACACTCCATGCAGCAGGGATCCTGGAAGTCAGTGCTGGAGTCCCTGGCCGGGCGTACTGAGGAGGCCAAGACTGGGCTAGAGCAGCTGTGGAAGCTGTTGTCATTCTCGGCGTCAGGCCTGCTGCTCAGGGGTGACTGGATAGTCGTCTCGCAGTCAAAGGTGTAAGAACACCCTTGCTCACCATGGACACCAGGGTGCTGCGAAGACCAAGGCCCGGCTAAGGCTAAAGGTGTGGTTCCCTGAGTTAGAATGGAAAGTGGACGATTTTGTGGCGGCCTGTGTCTGGTTTCAGGCGGCGTCCCCTCTGCAAAGAGAACCGGCCATAGAGGCGATGCCTTGGGGGACGCGGCCCTGGGAGGTGGTACACGCGGACTTTGGATATACGATGCTGGGTACCCCCTGGTGATCGTGGATGAATACTCGAGGTATCCAGAGGTTGAGTTTGTGGACTCGGTGGCCTTTGAGCACGTGGTGATAGCCGTTGAGAAGGTGTTTGCGGCCCATGGGTTTCCCCATACATTGTGCTCCGACAATGGGGCACCGTTCCAGAGCGAGCAGTTCTCGGAGCTGATGGAGGGATGCGGGGTACAGCACAGGAAGATCACCCCCCTATGGCCGAGGGAAAATGGTGAGGCCGAGAGACTGATGAGGACACTAAATAAGACCTTCAGGATTGCCCAAGGGCAGGTACAGTGTCTGCAGAGGGCCCTCTATCAGTTCCTGCGGATGTACCGCACCACCGCGCATGCCTCCACGGGGGTGGCACCGGCTGAAGCGCTGTTTAAGCGGTGCCCCCAGGGTCTGCTGCCCGAGGTGGGGGAGAAGGAGCCGGGAGTGATTGACGATCGGCAGGTGGAGCTGGACCGGTGGCTGAGAATTGAGCAGGAGAGCGCGAGGAGAGGAATCCGCCCGCAGCGACTGGAGCCGGTAGACGAGGTCCTCATCAGGAACAGGCATCCCCATGGAAAGCTCTCACTCCCCTACGAACCGGAGCCGCTGGATGTAGTGGCTGTCAAGGGGTCCATGGTGACGGCCTCGGACGGGAGGTTGGCTGTCACCCGCAATGTGAGCTTCTTTAAGAAGCTAGGGGATCCTAGGACTGAGCCTCCCCTTGAACCGGACTTAATGGAGGTGCCCGAGGATAGAGGAGGCCAACCCTACATACCCGAGTCCCCTGCCCGGGGAGTGCCATTGGATGTACTGCCTGTGCCGGAGGTAAGCAGGGGGTACCCCCAGAGGGCTGGGCGAGGGAAACCCGCTTACCTTAACGATTACGTGTTGGGACATATGTCGTAATCGGCCTGAGGGCCTGGAATGTTAATTAAGGGGACCCGGGTGGATGTGAATAAAGGGGCGTGTGGGGAAATTTGTTGAAGTGTTGTGTTGACATGTTATTTGGTTTATGATGTTTAGTATTAAAGTATTGTTGTTTGTCCTCCTGAAAAAGGAGGAGTGTGGCTCTGCCCCTTTAGGGGACACGCTTGTGGCGGGGTGACGTTGCACGCAGCCGCGTGCAGTATAAATAAAGGGGGCGTTCCCGGCCGCGTTGGTGCGACCGGGAAGCCCGAGCAGAGCGGACGTCTCAGTGTGAATCTGTTGTGCTTGGGGCTTACGGGCATCGCGAGTGGGGGTCATGGGACACCCACAACATACAGCAACAATCAAGGGAGCGTGTCCCAAAAGGTGCACAATTAAAGTCTTCACACGCTGTAAATCCATAGAATGGTGAGCAGTGGTAAGCAAACAAACCCCAACTACCTCCACTCTCCAACACTGACACGTCCCACACTTTGCATTTTTATGTGCAGAAATGTCTCTGTTAATCCTTTAACCAGTAATTTGGTCACAATAAATAGTCCAACAGCCTGCAGCCGGCTGCACACTTGCTCCCACACTTAAGTTTATCAACTTCCAGCCAAACAAATGTAGGACTGATCAGAAAGAACTGAGCCACCAGTATCCTCCTGTACTGTACTGCCTGCCACCCAAGTGGGTCAATGCAAGTCTAATTCTTGCCTGCCTCACCGGCCAGAGCATCTCCTCAGGCTCCTCAGGCCTGCAGGACTGCAAAACCTGGCCAAGCACTTTACTAACCACACTTTCTGTTTCAAAATTGCAGTTCACAGCGACCTCCAGTAATGATAATGCCGAAGAGCACAGCTCAAAGGACTCTACTTTTTACAAAGGAAACTCTGCTTTAATAGGAGAGCCCTGCAGGCACTGTGCCCAGACTGCCAACTGATCTTGAATCTTTCTAGAAGAAAATGCTGAATCTCTCCAGCCCCAGCCTTGAGAATATGGTAGATGCTTATTAGTTCTAGTGAAGGGACCTCCCATGGTATTAAACAAGCACAGAGTACAAAGTATGTCTTCGATGCCTATGGTTATTATGTGCAGACTACAACATAGCACAGAGGAATCTGTGAGGGAGGTCAGAGGAAGCAAAGTACACTGAGGAGAAAGGGGAGACCAGGGAGTCCTGACCATGCTGGAGTGGAGCCAGCGCAAGGATAGCCTTGGGGAGTCCGGTAAAGTCAGATCAAGCAAAGCAGAAGTGTCCGAAGTCCGACATGGAGCATGTAAGCAGCAGCAGGGATGAGACCATTCCAAACCCCAGATACCAGCAGAGCTGAGAGAGGTTGAGAGTGAGTGGCGGAGGAGGCACTGTAGATGATGTGACCACACAAAGCTGCTGGAAGAGGTCCTGAATGAGAAGTGTGTTTGAGTGATCCGACCTAGATTGGGACGGAGTAGGGTGATCAGAACCAAAGCGAGAGAGAGGTTCGCAGAGACCCACAGGTGTGAAGAGTAAGTACTGAGGTAGAGCATACATCAGACGGGAGATTCCAGGGGCAAACACCAGTAAAGCGCATTGAGAAATTGAATGAAAGCAGAAGAGCTGTTAGTTGGATCTTGGAAATACATATTTTTTTATTTATTAAGTTTATTTGGTTTATTACAAACCTTTCACAATCAGAAAAAAGAAAATTTAGTTTCTAACAAAGAGAACTAACTTAAGTAACAGGACAACGCAGAAAATACAGAAGAGAGGTCAAAAAACAACAAACAAACCCTAAATCAGATAAATAAAATCTAACTTAATAAAACCTTTACATTACACAACAGGTACTTGGATAATATTTAAAAACAAATTTTTGCAGGTTTTACGATAAAACAGTACATCTTCCTAACTACACCAATTAACTTATTTGCATTGCATCTTCTTCGTCGCAGAGGTCTAACTTTTTAAGGGTTTGTTCCAAAAATTTGACCGTTACAACGTTTATTTTTGGAGTTCGACAGTCATATATTACACTCCACCACTTCTCCGAGTCTAAACCGCATAAATCAACGATGTTGCTATTTAGATACAAATTTCTAAGATCTCTTAACTCAGGGCAAAATAATACCAAGTGTCTAAGGGATTCTTCACTTCTTTTGCACAGTCTACACATTGTGCATATCTTTTCTTTGGTGTATCTTGCCTTTGTTGTTTTGTTTCGCAGAACATTCAATCTAAAGCGCAACAATAGATCTTTGTTTGCAGTACTTTTTCTAGAGCCCAATGAAAAATTGAACCTAAGGAGAACTGCTGAATGCTTGAGCGTGCGGGCCAAGTTCCCAAAGCCAAACCTACTCCTAAATAGCTGGAACTTGGAAGGCATAGTTCCATTTTAAACGGCTACTGGAAAATGTAGTGCATACTGGAACTTTCCAAATCCCACATTTTCAGAAAAGAATACACATGGATACACTGAAAGTCAGGATTGTTTACATGATTTAATTAGAACGATTTCTTAAATACTGTAAATACTCACATAGCAAGCAAGAACAAGATTGAACAGGCATCATTATAGGGTCTGTTGTTAAAGCCTGACTGCCTATGACATCTGAGTGTTCAGCCTCTTTCCTGTGATTCTTCTCAATCTCTGCAACAGTGATGATAAACCATGGATTACTCACATTCATGCAGTGAATCCCGGGTGATCATCACCAATGGTGGCTGTCATTTCAGAAATGGCTACTGCCTTTAACCTGTTGATTCCGACATATAAAGCCTGTGCAACCTTGCTTCGCGTGCTATGAGGGTTTATTATGGAAGATTGAGAATTATACATACCGTTCCGTAAACGTGCACCCTATAGACTGTAAAGTGGGGCTCATTTTAGAAGGTAAAAGATGCAAGGAAGGCTATTTGCTCTCTTTTGTAGGTTTTCAGGTTTTTCAACTCTAAATGTATTCTTTACCCCCCAGTAACAGTCAGTTAGACTGGTGGGTTTCAGGGCTTGGAGTTTCGAGAAGTGGGGAGTGGGCACTTGACCATTCCGGTAGTTCACGAAAGAGTGGGCTAAAAGTGACAGCACTGCAGAGAGGGTTGCATGTACTCTTCCTTCTTGTCACAGAGGGAGGGAGGGTGAGAAGGAAGTTAGGGAGGCAGTTCCTGAGGGGGGTTTAGGTAACCCTGTGACTTGGGACTCCTCTTTAGGGGAGTACATGGGCCCCCCTCTCTTCTAGCGCAGAAGACGGGCCCCACAATTGGGCTTCCCACCTCGAAGCATGGCTTATGAAACCTTGGAGAGACATTCAAGTTGTGACTAGAGCTGTGTGAGCCTCTGAAGGAACCTGAGGCCCCATGGCAGTTTGGGAACAGAATTACTTGACCGATGACTGGTTAGATCAAGAACAGAAAAGTTAGAACAATTATCAAAGGTAAAGGAGAAGTAACAACGCTTATGGTGGTAGAGGGACCTGGTCATCTTTTCTTTTTAAGGCTATCGCCCATTATTCTCTTTAAGGAGCACAATGGATCCCAAGGCACAGTGCTTCCTTGGATTGCATCTTCCACTCAAATTCATGGTGAAAATATGAGGTTCATCTTGGATAATTGCATGACTCTAACACCACAGATTAATGTTCTTGTTGGGAAGTGTTTTGCACACCTCCAAACTGGCTGTGGCCCTAAACTGCATCTGGAGGCAGCTGTGCCGCAATTCCCCTATCTTGGGCCCACTCGTTTATATCTTCTATCAAGGCCTGTATACAATGTGGTTCCCTAACCCATAAACTACTCTTAATACTGGCTAGCTCATGATTGCAAATGTGTACCATTGCTCGGCTGCACCCACCCCTGAACAGGTGGCACTTGCGCATAATTCTTTAGTCTTTCATGCTTTTGGTATTTTCGGTCATAAGTGCTTAGGCGTATCTCACCTCAAGGTAGGAAGTGCCCCCGAAACCTGGAAACCTTTTTGTGTTTGTGTCCCCGTCTTGGGTTGGTTAAATCTCTAACGGATGTTCCCAAGTATTGGCTGAAAGTGTTCATGTTCTCACCCAGAGGCCCACAAATAGAAGACTTAGAATGGTGTAATGACAACCGTTTCTAGTGACCTGGCCGACGAGGCTGACCTGTGGAAAGATGGCGTTGAAAAACGAAAATGCTGCTGACTGCAATGTTGAGGAAAGACTGACTGTATTAATCTGTCGCATTGAATTTGGATGGTCACAGGATTTAGAAAATATAAAAGGGGGGGGAAATGCGGGGTAAATACTGCGATTGAGTTGGCCACGTAATAGTTGTAGTGGATCTGGTACAGCTCATCGTGGCTGTTTCCATGCATTTTTCACTGCTTTGTTATGGAGGAAAGCACAACCATACCTTCCCCAACGCTCCCTCATCTACACTTCTAAATGAAAACAAATACCCTAAACCTGCAAATCCCCCCTAAATATTCAGTGATAAAAAAAGGCATAACGGCCTCGCCTCAATACGTTGGCCCCACCCAGTTGGGCCAGTGCCTTTCTAAAACCGAATAGTTGGTGAATGAATTATGTATGAAAGTATATCTTAATGGTCCCCTACCCACCCTAATAAAAACAGGTGGTAGCAACAAACCAAATATCAAGGCTGACCCATATTAAGGGGGTTCTACACTGGGTTGGGGCTGGGGAAGCAGCAATGTCAGAACCTATGTATGTATAGGAACGCAGGTGATAATTAAACCTGCAGCCCTTTCCCTCGCAAAGCAAACGGGAAGCACCTTGAAATGCTGTGAACACTGCTTTTTCCAGGAGCAGAAGAAAAAAAGGGGGCTGAAATCAAGCGGATATGTGGAGGTCTGAATGGTGAGTCTGGAGCTCCCCCTCAGGAATACCTGGGGTGGAGTTCCTGCACTGAGCTCCTCATACTACTACTGGTAGTGGAATGGGAACATGTGGAGGCAATCCTGTTGTGTGGACTTTCTTCTCTGCCCCATTTTGTAAAACTGCATGTGATCATCCATTGCACTACATGGTGTCCTATTAAATGTGTTTTTCTCTGTACATCAGAGGTAAAACTGCTCAGGAAGCTGCTGATGACATTGTTACAAACCATCTGCCTAAGCTACAACACCTTATGCTCTCTGGTGAATTGCAAGTGGACAATATTGATGTATTCTGTGAGAAGGGCGTCTTTGATCTGGATTCTACTCGAAGAATTCTCCAGGCTGGAAAAGATGCAGGACTACAAATTAACTTTCATGGGGACGAACTTAATCCAGTGAAAGCCGCTGAGGTAACCAGCAATACAACATTTTTCAAAATTGCATTTTCTTGGCATGTAAAAAATTAACAATGGAATCCAGCTAGTTGCTTTAATAAATGTATTGTGTTGTACAGCCGCTGATGTGAATTCGGGTAACCTGCTGTGTTGGATTTCAACTGCTTTAATGGGGTCACACTTCTCGCTGATGTTTGGACAGCATGTTGTGTGGCCCTAGGCCAGTCACTGGTAAACTGAAATGGTTCTATTTTCAATTGGTGCCCTCTCAAAATGAGAATACTAAAAGTTGACATAGTGTGTACTATCACAATAATGTGGGTCTGGCGGCGTTCCTTTATCGCTGCTCGGCGTAACGATTGTGGCTTTCAGAGTTAGTTTCTTGCAGCGTTGAGGCACCTTCGCTGTCAGCAAGTAGCCTGTAATGTTCTGCCTGTGCAGTGTTCCTTGCTGCATCTCTCACTCGTGGGTCAGATGTTTTCCTGTCCCCTGCAAGGGTTTCTGGTGTTCATGGTGGCCAGCATGTTGTAAGGCAGGCATTGTGTGATTGATAGCGGTAGTCCCCAACTGTAACCAGGCACATAAAGGGCGTGGGAGGCAGAGACTGGGGTCCTCTCGACTCCCTTAGCTCTTCTCCGGGCCGGGTCTGGCTCTGCTTCCTTGGCCTCAGTGAGGGGGGAGTCCCTATCCCCCCTTGACAGGGTCAGGTCCCTGATCCTGTCACGTAGCAAAGCCTCAAAAATCCCTAAGTGCATAGTGAGACTCTTTACAGTCAAACACTCAAAGTTTGGTTTCGGCCAATCGGCCCATCTCTTTTACCACTTTTGGTCTGAAACGTCAAGTCTACGCGAGGGTTGAAGGACTTTTTGATGTGATTTTGATTTGGATTCCAGAAACATTTCCATATTATGCCTCCCTGAACAAAATGGAAGGGGGGAAATCAGGGCATATTTCTTGGAGCTCCAGAATAGCTTTTGGTTTGTTTTTATTTTGTCCTCCCTGAATTTTATATGATTAAAATCCTCAAGGAAAGCTCTTCACGTTTTATTTATTTATTTAAGTATCTGTCTCCTACCTTCTTTACACAAACTAAATCTAAGACCCATATTTCATGCATTGGCTCACTAACCCAGTGTCTGAAGCTTGAACAGACTTTTTTTTTTCCAAGAACCTGCAACCTGAGAATCTTCAGTTCAGACCTAATTCTCATGGCGCTAACTTGGGTGAAGCGGTCATAGTTTCCGTAGCTCTTCAAGCTTTTTATTGCACCACATGATGGATTGCTAGCATGTCAGGGTCTGATCATCCTTGAACACTGGGAATAATTTGTGTGTGTGGCTTATGGGGGTATGGAATAGGGCCATTTTAATATATTGGAAAAATATATGCTTGTATCTGGGCAGTCTAGGACTTCAACTAGCGGTACATATCACTTCAAATGATAGTGAGTCGACATGATAATTTTACCTGACTGATTTGTCAGCTGTTTAAGAACTTGACGGATCTCCTCCTATCATTGGCTGATTTGGGCCAGAGGCATTCATTCATGCATCCATGTGCACTTGCTGGCCCCAAAGAGAAACCGCAAACCTGGAACTCGGTAGCCTTCTTAGAGCAGGCTATTGATTATAGGTGTTTTGAAGGACATTTAATGGTATAATAGCTGGCGCACAAGTGGAACCTCCATATCATTCTTGTGAGACTGATGGAAGCACTGTTTGAGCTTATTGATAGTGGACATTTGAATTACCGGTGTGCAAGGTCCCTTTTTTTTGTAGGTATGATTGATGATAAAGAGTGATCGAGCTGCAGGTTTTGTCAACAATCGAGATATTGACTAGAAATTGTAATGGTGTTACATCGGGGACTGTTTAGGTTCATCCATCAACTCCCAACCAATTGTTGTGGCTTGAACCCTGTCCTGACTTTTGGAGGTAAGTAGTCATTTTGCTTTACATTCCTTGCTCAGCTCATCTCTTTTGTTGACACAGGTCAGCCCATTTGGATATCAGTGGAGGGGGACCTTGTCCCTTTTGCGAGACTCCTTTTGTTGTTTTAATGTAGCACACATCATCTTAGAATGAACAGCTGTAAGAGTACTATGTATCACTTTTTTCTTTTTCCATCGTAACATTGTATCCCTTTTTTTTAAGTGTCCAGGACAGTTTGTGGGCAGTGCATTGAGTTCTACCGTTTTTTTGTTGTACTTACCAAAACGTTTACTTTTACCGCATAATGCCATTTTAAGTACCATGTACTCAAAAGGTCTGTGCCATGAGGAATTTCCCCTCTTGGACCAGGAAATTCTATATATGGCATGCAATCACAGGCTCCAGCTTGGAGTTCCCGGGCTAAGTGGAGGTTTGTGCATTTTCATCAGAAATGGGGAATCGGTCTCTCCAGTCTCAATCCACATTCCAGTCAGAGGATGTCTGTCACTGGACAGGTGTGAGAAAAGAGGATGTCCATGATTGGGCAGGCCTTGCCAGTTTGAATGGTGTAGATTCTTACCATTGGTGGGCTAGGGCAGCCACCTCAGCCTGTATTTGGTATAAAAGATGGACTACTGCAGCCATTCCCCAAGATCGACTTGAGTGAAGACACTGAAGAAGAGGAGCCCCATGCTGAAGGCCCAAAAGACTGCTGCTGAGGACTCCATTGGTAATAAGTCATGTCCCGGTGAAGCCCTGCCTCTCTTGCAATGATCCAAGAAGACCCTCATCTATGAGCTTCGCACAAAGCCTATCCAGTGCATTGGTGGCCACCTCGAGTTGCAGGTCGGAACTCTGCATGTCGTTGACATGTCGTCTTTCCTTCTGCTGTAGCTGCTCCCCTCCATGAAGATTGTCCTTCTTGGAGCATAATCTTCTTTTCCGGCACGTCTCGCCTGCCGCCCACTGATTGAGGTGAACTTCGCTGCTGCCTATCTTTGCTGTCTCCTCTCATCATGGGGCTTGCTATCCCGAAGTGACTAGTCCAGCATGCAGGAAGAACTTCAGAACCATCCCATCGGAGTGTGGGTTTGCATCCTATCTGGAACCAATCACTACACTAACTTAACTTCAGCCAACAACCGTGGCTCCTGGACGCCCTGCAAATGTACCACTGGCAGAGGTAAGTGGCCCCAGAGATTCTGAGAACCGTATGGGTTGTCATCCAGAAAACAGGCGTTCGGGCCGTGAGCTTCCGTGCTGGTTTTCTCTCCCCATCCTAATATAGAGATTGTATGGGTGTAAAGTCCGCTTCCTAAATCTCCCTTGCCTGGTCGTGATAGGTGGAGTGGAGTTCTGGTCAAATATTCCTCCCCCCACTAGTAACCACTAGTGTGATGGGTTTGGAGAGTACCCCTAAATCCTTTTTACTTACCTACAAACTCCCTAAGTGCTTTGTGTAAAAGAAATTAGAACTGTATATGCTTCTCGGCATGGCCAAAGCTTGTTCTAGGGGACTTTTAAGACTTCTTACTTGGGTTCTTAGCTTGAGTACTGACTTTTTTGAGGTACTAGGCCTAGTTACCTGGTAGGGAGGGACTACTTGAGCTACAGTGGCCTTGGGTTTCTAAGGCAGATTATGTGATAAGATTGCACTGCACTGTTTTCACTTTATTGCTCACAGTTTCACCTTTTTCAATTATTTATAACTGCTTTTACTGTTTTTAGTGTAAGGTGTAAGTGATCGCACGTTGAGATCACCAACTTTGTATGGGGGGTGCTTTAGTGATAGCTGCTTGACATTTACTTTACCTACTTAGTTTAAATGTCTGGATTTATTTGATAACTATATTTTACTATTGCATTATGAATTTAATTTTGGTATCATTTTTTATTAATCTGAATTATATATGTATTGATACGAAAGCTCTGATGAAGTCCTTTGTTTCAAGGTTACACGTGTTAGCGGCTGAACAGGAAAGATTTTGTGAAAAGAAGAATAGACCAATCTCTCCTTTTTGAGATTTTTTAAAATTAGGATAAAATTTCACTTAATCAGTTTGTGGTGTATGTGGCCGTTATTTGTTTGATGTACTTAGTTTAAAGGCCTAATAAATATGTTTTTGTACTCCTGAGATCAGTGCTCTAAATAAGATTTGGAGGTTAGGATAAAAATATATTTTAGGGAGTAAAAAGTTCCATTGCCAATGGGAGTATTTTATAAGCAAGTGTTTTTCTAACTGTAAAACAAATGTTTTGGGAATATTTCGTTGCACCTAGTTATTAATTAACATTTCAAGATACATTTGTACATCTTCAGATTAGGGACAGCCAAACATATCCATAGAGCTGTGTTGGTTAAAGCAGGGGGACAGGCTCAGATGTGACTTTCCTATTGTTTTCCTGTTTTCAGAGTATTTAGCTATTTTTAGGGTGTCAAAGTGGCCGTTACACCCCTTATCTGTAGACTGGCTGTGATGCTGGACTTACTAGAGTGCTGCTGTGTATGTGGTTAACTGTACTGTTGCTCCACTCCCATATCTGCTCCGCCGAGGTGTACTTTGATAGTTTGGCTAGACCCCTCTCACAGAGCTGGTTCTGAAAATCCCTCTCAACAGATACCTAAGTTGGTATCAGTTTTTGTACACATTAGGCAGTGTCTTTTCCTGTGTCTCACTCCACAGGCGAATGCGGGTAAGAGCTTTAACTAGAATTCTGGGAGGGTTGTAGTTTTGAATGAATGGACAATACATGTGAACCTGCCTGAGAGGACCGCCAGCTTGAGTATGTGGCTGGAGTGGCATTGAACATGCAATGTAAGGGGGAGGAGAATGCTGAGGAGACCCGCCTACAAGTATTACACTTTAATGGCAATAGGCTCTTGACATAAAAGAAGCCACAATACGGAGCAGGAAATAAAAGTATATGCAAAACACAACACAACTTGCGCCAGTGTGAGACTGAATGTATTTATGTTGTAAATGTTATCCGTTAGCATAAATGGTGTCCGTTAGCGACACATGTTTCGGACGTTGGCCTTCTTCACAGCCGGACATAAACTGCTTATTCACACAGCTTTAGCTTCATCCAATTCAAGTTCTTGATATATAATCGCCTGTCACCACATTCTTATTATGAGCCGATCGATGGGTATAATTCCCCGAACCTAGTCCTCTGAGTTACGTTCTCCCTGCTTTCTCCCAGGGACCGAAGAAAGCGGGGAGATTATATCCTTCGATCGGCTCATAATAAGAATGTGGTGACAGGTGATTATATATCAACAACTGTGGCAGTGGGAGCCATATTTGGCCATACACATTGCAATAGTGGCTAACTCTAATTAATTCTTTGGAACAAACAAGCACCTGGCGCGCAAGTAAACCACTCAAACTAACCCCACAACATTAGAATATATGCAAAAGACAACAGAACAGGTAAAATGCAGAATCATGAATGAAAAGCACATATTAGACAAGCGCCCACCAAAGAGATTATGGATGTGTTCACCAGATTTAGGATTTATTTGATGACTGTATTCGTTGTGCACTTTGTATTTGCTGCAATTGTTACTGTAACAGGTCAGGAGCAGAGGCAGTGATAAAGAGTAGTGTGCAGAGAACATGTCCTGATCGATTTGTTCCAAACGCAGCTATTTTTAATTTGGTCAGTTTCACGGATTGGTTTAACTGTCGAAAAAAACTTCCGGAGATGTTTCTCTTTAGTCCCTCTTTGCTTCAAGCTCTGTATTTTTACTGTTTCCAGCCAACCTCTTTCCTCAAACCATGCACCCAGCCTTCCTTCATTTCTCTACTGCACATCTCACTCTTTAAACAGCTTTTTGTATTGTAACAATATTTCTAAAGTGCCACATGGGCCCAGAGGCGTCTTGGCGCTGGGAGGGGGCAGAGAGGAAGCGGAAGACCAAACCACTCTAAAACAACAGTGTTTTGACCTGCTTGTGGAAGCTGGATAGTGCATGATTGCTTCTAATATGCGGGGGAAGAGCATTCCGCAGCAGCGGAGCCAGAATAGAGAAAGATCTGCCACCAGCTTGTGCACGTCTAAACCGGTGAGAACACAGCGAAAATTGATTGCCGGAGCGTAGTGTTCTTTTAGGTTGGTAGATGGAAACCTTGGATTGAAGGAATTGGCCACCCTCGGCATGAATGGCCCGGTGAACCTTACATAGAATCTTAATCCTAGCCTTGACTGGCAACCAGTGAAGGCGCTGGAGAAGATCTTGTGAGTGAGATAGCCTAAGGGCATTAAGAGCCAGCCTGGCGGCAGCATTTTCAATATTTTGGAGCTTCTGGATCAGCATCTCTGGTTGACTGAGATAGATGCGGTTACAATTGTCTAAAGCTCCCATGATAGAGGCAGTAACGATCTTAGCACCTAGCCTCATCTGGGAGAAAGGGGAGAACCTTCTTTAGGGTTTTCATTTTAGTGAACCCTGCCTCGCAGATTGCAGAGATTTGAGATTCTCTGGAGCCAGAAGCTATAACCTTAATACCTAGGCTTTTGACAACCACTGATGGAGTTGGACATGGTCCCAGACAGGCAGGCCAGTAATCAGAAGTCCAACAAGAATTATCCGACTCCTTGCCAATCACCAGTATCTCCGTCTTCTCTGCGTTCATTTTTTTTTTTTTTTATTGATTTTATGCAAACAAAACAACAAAAACCAAACAAGCAGCATAATCATAATAGTTCAATTACACATCAAGTTATCGTAATCACTGCTCCCATTATCCCTCCCTCCCCCCGTGAGCCTATTTGTCAATCCCTTTCAATGTTTGGCACATGCGGCCGAGTTTCGTTCTCTTCGGAGTCTGTTGGATCTGATATTACTCCAAACAATTCTGTTATTAGCGTTTTCCAAGCCAACAGGGTGCCCGCCTCCCCTTCATCAGCCCGGCTACTCGCTTCTTGCCATGCCACCGTTTCAGCCTCCGCCCATTTCTGCAAGTCCTTCCACCATACCTACGTTTCGCAAGCACATACGCCAGATTTCTCAGTTTCTCAATATGCTTGAGTTTCCGTGGCCTAGGGAACCCGCCCAGTAAGCAGGCCCAGGCCGTGTCTGTGACAAGAGTAACCCCTTTATCAGGCAGTTTCTGCGCCACTTCTCCTCAGTAGCACCTAATAATCGGGCACGACCAAAACATGTGTGTCATGTCAGCGTTTTCCAGGTTACATTTAGGACACACTTGTATTCCAGCGTTTCGGAACTTGGATATCCTCAAGGGGGTCATATATGCCCTATGCGTTACATACAGCTGTATTTGTTTTAATCTGGCATTTCTAGACACTTTTTTGTGGTAACCCAGGGCACGCTCCCATACCCCGTCCTCCATCGGGGCCCCCACTTCCACCTCCCAGTCCAGTCTCAGATGTGTCAAATCTTTCCCCGCCTTAGCCATCACCATCTCATACAGTCTCGAGATCTCATGACCTCCTTCGGATATATCATATATTGTTTCCAAAACTGCATCTGGTTCTTCTATCAAAACTGTCTCTGGCCAGGTGTTCTTAATCATCCGCACCAATCTAATGTACGTGACATATTGGCCCGTGTGTAGCCCCGCCTCTTCGTTGAGTTCTATAAACTCCTTAATGGATCCCTCTTGCCAAACATCGCCTAGCGTTGCCAGCCCCACTGATTCCCAGTAGGTCCTAACAATCGCCCTCAGCTGATCATCCCCTCCTGTCAAAGCAACCAGCGCTATCTGCGGGAGGCACGGGCATGGGACTTCCATCAAACGACAAGCCCTACGCCAAATTTTCCATCCAAGCCTCAACATCGCAGGACGCCCCCTCATTTCAGTTTCGGACAGCCAAATCATTTCTTTCAAATAAAACGGGGTGCAGTCCTGTCCAAGCACCCTGTGCTCAGGGGTCACTTCATCAGAAAGCCACTTGGCCACATACTGTAACTGTCCCGCCAAATAATAAACCTCAAAATGAGGCAGTCTGATACCTCCTTTTTCATAAAAGTTCTGCACTTTCCAAAAACGCCACTCTATTTCGGGTACCGTGCCACAGGAAATCCCTACACATGCTGTTCAATTTACTGAAAAACTTCTTGGGTATTATGTATGGGATATTACTAAAGTAATGCAGGAGCCTGGGCAGAACTACCATCTTAAGCATGGCCCCCCGCCCCATCATCGCCAAGGGCAATCTTGCCCAGAACTGCATGCTGTTACTAATTTTCTCGACGGCTACTTCCGTATTGTGTCTGTGTTCTTCTTGCACCGTGTGATATACATCTACGCCCAAATAGCGAAAAGAGCTAGTTGACCATGGTACCTGTAGCACCGGTAGTCCATCTACAGGGATCCCCTTATAGCTACCTAGCGGGAATATGACAGACTTTTGGGGGTTCACCGAGATGCCCGACAGCTCTGCATACCTTTCCATCACTTCAAGTATGTATAAGAGATTTTCTTCTGGGTATTGCAAGTACAGTAACAAATCGTCTGCGTACAAGGATATCAAGTGTCGTTCCCCTCCTACCTTAATGCCAATCGCATCATACTGTGCCCTAAGGCATATTGCCAGATGCTCCAGGGCTAAGATGTAAAGCATCGGGGACCAGGGGCACCCTTGTCTGGTGCCTCTGCCAAGTTGCCATCTTTCGGATATCACCGCTCCAGTTCGGACCCTGGCAAGCTGCTCACTATACAACATCTTGGCCCACCTGATATAGCCCGGCCCCATTCCATACCCTTCCAAAGCAGCCAATAGCCATGACCATTTGACCGAGTCAAAAGCTTTAACTGCATCTAGAGACACTATCGCCATCTCACCCTCGTTCTTACTACCCCATTCGACCACCCGGTGAAGTCGCATATGGTTGTGTGTTATGTTTCTGCTCGGGACATAACCCGTTTGATCAGGATGTTTGAGTCTACCAATCACTTTCTGCAATCGATTTGCTAGGACAGCCGTGAGAATCTTGCTGTCCTGATTGAGCATCGACAGAGGCCTGCAGGAACCACATCTATGCTCCGGTTTATTGGGCTTGGGCAGCGGTATTATGATCGCCTCTGAGTGACTCAGGCAACCGTCCTATCTCAAACGCTTCATTAAGCATGTCCAGCATTGGGGGGAGGATTTCCTTTCTGTATACTTTATAGAATTCGCTGGGAAACCCATCTGCTCCTGGGGTCTTACAGGTAGGCAACTGCTTCACAACCTCTTCTAACTCCTCCAACCAGATTGGCTCATCTAACTCCTCCCTCTCTTCTTCACTTATCTTGAGCAGCCCTATGTCTTCTAACGTTTCGATTATCTTGCGTTGGTCACCCATCTCATCATCTCCGTACAGCACTCTGTAATATTCCACAAATTCTTTGTTAACCCCCTCTTGCGTGGCCACCTCATCTCCGTCCTCCCTAATAATGGTCCTAATCGGAGGCCTAGGGGTCTCGCTTTTGTATAGCCAGGCCAAAAGGCGGCCTGTCTTGTCTCCCCCCGCGTGCTGCCTCTCAACATATATCCTATAATTGAGATTGCAGAGTCTTTCCCAATGCCCTGCACATTGTTGCTGTAGTTGGAGTACCAGCTCCGTGTCTACGTCACCGCTCTTCAATGCTGTTTCTAGCTCAGTTTCCGCCCTCTGCAGGTCAGCCAAGACCCCACCCTGTAACCCTCTTGACTTAGCAATGGCCGCCCCCCGCATCACCACCTTAAAAGCTTCCCATAATGTGCCCGCAGAATCAACACTCCCAGTATTCTCTTCAAAGAAGTTAGTAATCTCTTCCCTTATATCTTCTCTAAAGACTGGATCTTTGAGCGCCTCCGCTCGGAGGCGCCATGTAGCGATCTTCGCCTTCGGGGGGCAATATTGCCATCCGAGTATCAGGGGTGAATGATCCGAGAGGATCCTGGCCTTATATTCGATTTGAGTAATCTCGGGCATCACATCTGCTGTAGCAAAGACGTAATCGAGCCTAGTGTGCAGTTGGTGCGGGGCTGAATAGTGCGAGTATTGCCTCTCAGTGGGATGTTTCATCCTCCACGCATCTGTAAAGCCAAAATCAGTTAGCAGCATCTGCAACGCTCTCGCCGCTGGGCTAGGCTTACCCACCCTGCCATCAGATCTGTCCACCACAGGATCCAACACACAATTAAAGTCCCCACCCCAGATCACCGCGCTCCCTATACACGTACTAAGATTGGTACACAGGGCTCTGAAATATGCTGCTGTGTTTTGGTTGGGGGCATACGTGTTTACTATGCATACCTCCCTGCTCTCCACCAGCCCTCGCAATATAGCCATCCTTCCATCAGTTTCAACTACCTCTTGTATCGATTTGAACGGGACATGCGGTGCCACCCAGATTAACACCCCCCCGGGCATATGCAGAGTATGGCGAGCCCACTACGGTCCGTCTCCACTTTCTCTTAACCAGGTCCAACTTCTCTCGCGTCAAGTACGTCTCCTGTAGTAATGCGATATCTATTTTCTGCCTTTTCAGATACATCATGATTTTGTTTCTTTTCAGATAGCTGTTAAGGCCCCTGACGTTCCACGTTATTATCCTGAGGTCCCCCATAGGTCGTTAATAAGCACCCTCCCGATCCTCCGCCGATTACGCCCCTTCATGCACCGCAAGTACAACATGCGGATTCCTCCAAATAGGCTCGAAACAAAACTTAAACTCCCCATAACCACACACACACTCAACTTCCCATCCCCCCACCTTCTTCCCACCCACCCCTCCCCCAACAATACCCTCCCCAACCATTGCCCAGCTCCATTCCTGGATCTCAGGCACCCCCACATCTAGCCCTGCCTAGCACAAGCTTCTACTCAGGGCTCAGTAGGGTAAATCCGCCCTAATGGCCGCTGAAACTAATAATCTATTGGGGTAGGTCGTCCACGTTCTGTTGCTCCTTTCAAAAAACATTACGCATACAGTTGCCAAACCGTTACCAATTACAGTTACACTCACTATATTCCAGTTCAAATCGAGCACCAGGCTCAGATTGTGTACAAAGTTCAGTTAGTTACAGTTTCTCTATACCATCAGGGTCCTCCTCCTTACAAAATCTTCATTCGGTATGATCCTGCCGGTCACGATCCGCTTCTTGTTCCGGGCAGCCCTGCAGGTCCAGCCATGTGACATCCTCAGGGGTATCAAAAAATAGCGCTTTGTTCTTATGTAGCACTTTCAATCGTGCCGGATACAGCAGCATATATTTGACTCCCGCCGCCCTCAGCCTTCTTTTGACGGCGACGTAACTATACCTCTGCCTTTGCACCAGTATCGTATAGTCCGGGTATGCTGTGATGTTGGTGGATGCTCTCTCTATCGTGCCGCCGTTACGAAAATAATCGAGGATCTTTTCTCTGTCCCTGTAATTCAGGATCCTCGGTCTTAGCGGGGGCCCCGGCCGGGGTTTCCTCATTAGGGCGCGGTGCGCCCTCTCCACCGTAAATCCCTGCGAAAGATTCCCGGCTCCGATCCCTTGTAGGATCATGTTTTCAACATAGTTTGTGGGGTCTTGGCCTTCTTCCCCCTCTGAAAGGCCAACCACGCAAATGTTGTTCCTCCTCGCCCTTCCTTCCGCCTCTTCCACACGATTTTCCAGGTTGGCGACCTGTTGTTTTAAGACATGAATCTCCTTCGCATTGCTCATGCTAACATCGGTATTAATCTTCACCCCACTTTCCAGACCGCTGGTCCTTTCTGCAAGTGCCCTAACATCTTGACGTAGCAGGGTGAGTTCCGTACCTACAGCATCGATCTTATTCTCTAGAGCTGTGCGTAGGTCCGCCATTGCCAAGTCCCATTTAGCACTCAGTCCCGTTATAGCCTCCAGGATCTGGTGCTTGTCCCCTTCGGGGGCGTCTTCCGCAGGGGTCACGACCATGCTCTGCACCGATGTTGAGGGGGTCCGTTGCGTTTTCGTGAAAGTCTCCATCGTGGGTTGCTTAGTCTCTCAACCTTTTCGCCGACATCGCGCTGCCCTCCACTCCTGTACGCCTCCGCCTTAGTGCAGCTGTTGCACTGTCCTCGGTCCGACAATGGTCTGGCTCCCAGGTCTCCTAACTCACATTCGAGATGGCACTTCGAATTGTCTTATGGATGGGCTATGGCCTCACACTGCCCATTCAACTTCCGTAGGCCTCGTCGCCCAAGCATCCAATGTTATCTCCTCCTGTGGTCAGATCGCTGAGGCTCCATTAGTGTATGCCAGGCTGGGCGCTCTCATGGTGCTAGTTGGAACACTCTGCCATATCTCCCTATTGTACTATTCCTCCAGGCAATTTACCGCAGCCATGTCCCGCAGTTCAACAAAAAACATGTATATCTCACGATTCCCGGGGACTATGAACTTCTCCAGCGAACTTCACTTGGCGTGCGGCTTCCGACGCCTGATCCCCAAAGTTCTAGGCAGTCGTTGCAGTTTCAACAGGTAACTTTGGCAAAAATAGAGTCGGATCATCAGGAGCTCCTCGCGCAGCATGTCCTATTCTCCAGCATTGGATCTTTCATGGATTCACATGCTTTGAATATTCCCCGTCGTCAGGCTGGGAATCCCCGGTACATTATATAGACCCTTTCCCGTAGGAAAACTTTTTCGACGCTTATGCGTCCTATCCACCTCGTTTTGTATCATGCGTGCCCGTGCCGTCAGGATGTCATGACATAAATACAGGCCCCGCCCCCGCGCTCCCTCAGATTTCAACCGTCTTTCAAAGTAGTGGGATCCTCGTGTTTACTACTAGTGAAAACTAGGTTGTTTTGTCTGTTTCGCTTCGGCGAAGTTCAAATTCTGGAGAATTATGTCTGGAAAGGCGTTATTTCGCCCGTGTGCAACCTGTGGCCTCAAAAAGGTTTATGAAGGAGACGGCCACATGGATTGTATCTACTGTCTCCACCCGCACCACACGGCGGATACATGTGAAATATGCCAGGGTTTTTCCCAAAAAACCCTTAAGGACCGTAAAAGAAGGCTGGTCGACTGGCTTAATGACGGAGCGGGTGCCTACCCGGCTTCGGAAGTTGGCTCCACGGCCTCCAGGAGCAAGTCGGAGCCTCCATCGAAGAAGGTACGACCAGCAGAAATTTGCGCTGAGGACAAGCATAAGGGGAAACATTCTGGATCCTCCTCATCACATAAAAAGCCCTCCTCCTCCTCCTCCTCATCATCTAAGACGGAGAGGCTCGCGCTGTCAAAATCCTCCTCAGGGGACCGTCCCAGGTCTTCCATGAGTCGAGAAGCTTCAGCCGGGAAGTCGGCATCGAAATCGACGACGAAGTCTAAGGGCTCGTCGACGACGACTAGCTCGTCGACCTCGGTGTCATTGACGATGCCTATTACCGTTCAAGCAGCAGCGGTTGGGATTCCTTCGTCGACGCAGACTCAGTCTATGGCTTGGCTGCCTGAGGTCTATGACCCGATCCCCCCTGAGGTCTTACTGCAGCCAGTCACGGCCTGCTCGGCGGAAGGGGAAGGTGACGTAGTTCTGCAGCCATCGGATTTAGGCTTACGGCCTTCCACGTCGACGACGGCGACGAGTGCGAGCGGGGATATGGTACCCATATCATCCACGTTACTGACCCCCCAGACGGTTTTGTCTCTGGATGTGCTTAATACTCTTCAGAAGCTCCTGCAGCGGCTGGATACGCAGTTCCCTCAACCTGGGACGTCATCGTCACTTTTGTCCGTACCTTCCGTCGACGAGCAAACTTGTACGGCTCGCTCGACGACGAAACACCCATCGGCTCCCCAGGCGGTGAAAGATCGTCCTCGAGCTCAGGAGGAGGGTGAGTTGTCGGAGTCCGACTCTATACTGGATGACTCCGGGTCAGACATCTCCCTGTCACCGTCGAGGGACCCAACGTGGAATTCGGATGTGGAGTTAGAGTCTACGAGGAGCCAGACACAGCCATCTCCCCCTGATGATGTGGGAGCCTTCCATGCAATGATGGGAAAAGCTTGTTCCGAATTCGGCTTGATTCCTGAGGAGCAGAAGAAAGACTGTTTCCTTTTTGACCATATGGGTCAAAGGAGAAAATCGGTATTTGCCATCCCAATCCTTGACCACGTGTGGCAAGAAGGTCTCAATACGATGCGCCATCCGTTCTCGGAGCCAGCCATAAAGGGACGGATCGAGAAAAAGTTTAAAGCTCCGGAGTCCACTCCGAAATGTCTAACATCACAGCCTCTGTCTGACTCGGTGGTGTCGGCGGCAGCGGCTAGGAAATCCAGGGTCCAGCAAAAATGTTCAACGCCACCTGAAAGCGAGGCTAGGAGGCAGGACGCCTTTGGAAAGAAGGTGCTCTCGGTCGGAGCGACGACAGTAAGAGCAGCCAATTCCTTAGCGATCGTGTCACGATATGATAGGGAAATGTGGCACAAACTAGCCCCTATCCTAGAACACCTGCCAGACGAACACCGGAAAGCAGCTATGTTACTGGTGCGGGATGGCGAAGAGGCCTCGAACCACGCTATCAATATCGCAGTTGACCTAGCAGAGTCTGGTTTTAAACAAATCAACCATGGGGTAGTGCTTCGTCGACAAGCGTGGCTCAAATGCACTACTTTCCGTCCTGAAGTACAGTACAAGGTCCTGGACATGCCATGCGAAGGGGAACACCTGTTTGGCGAAAAGGTTGACGAAGCTCTGAAAGGGATGAAAGAAGACACGGATACTGCTAGGTCCCTCGGCGCCCTTCAAACGGGTAGAAATTTTCGCTCTTTTCGCCCCTTCAGGGGTGCTTCTGGAAACTCCCGCTTTGGAGCCTCGAGGGATCGTGGATTTAACAGACCCTCGTACTCTTCACAAGGGTTTAGACGAGCGTCCCAGTCGGCACGTAGAAGCAGGGACTATCAAGCCTCCAGGCGGCGAGGCTCAGGTCCGTCGTCAACGAAGAACAAGCAAACCAGCAACCAATGACGGCCTTCGGAACGTCCTGGGGGGGTCGAGTCTCTCATCACTTCGACCGATGGAAATGCATCACCACAGATCGATGGGTCCTAGACACGATTCGCATGGGTCATGCGCTGCAATTCAAAGACAAGCCTCCGCGTCTTCCTCCTATATTCTCGACACAGCCCCACCTCCGAATCCTACGACAAGAGGCGGCGCTTATGTTGCGAAAAGGGGCGGTGGAAAGAGTTCCTGTGGCACAGGAAGGAAAAGGAGTTTATTCCAGGTTCTTTGTTGTCAAAAAGCCAAACGGCAAATGGAGGCCCATTCTCGACCTGAGGGTACTCAACAAGTGGTTAAAGAGCCTAAAATTCAAAATGCTAAAACTCCCAAGAGGTTATCAGGTCGGTGCAACCCATGGATTATCTATCATCACTAGACCTTCAAGATGCTTATTTTCACATCCCGATACGCCCACGACACAGGAGATATCTAAGATTCGTCGTCGGGAGAAAGCATTTTCAGTTCAAGGTCCTCCCGTTCGGGCTCAAGTCCTCCCCCAGGACGTTCACCAAGTGCTTGGCCCCTATAGCGGCCCATTTAAGGAAGGAGGGTCATCATGTCTATCCATATCTAGACGACTGGCTGGTCAGAGGTTCATCCAAGGAACAAACACGAGACAGTCTACGAGCCACAATGTCCATCTTACAGGAACTGGGCTTTGCAATAAACTTCGACAAGTCCTCCGTAGAGCCTTCGAGGACCTTGGTCTTTCTAGGAGCGGAGTTTCATACACACACAAGCCTGGTGAAACCATCCAGCGAAAGAATTCAGAAACTGCAAAACAAGGCGTCGGAATGCAGAGACGGTACCAAGGTCTCAGTGCGCAAGTACATGTCCCTGCTAGGGACCATGTCGTCCTGCATTCCGTTAATAAACAACTGCCGTCTGTTTATGAGGCCTTGCCAGGAATTTCTAGCGGACCGTTGGGCGCAGAGCAGAGGTCGCTGGTCCGACAGACTGGTCGTCGACGAACAACTAGTTCAAGCACTCGGCTGGTGGAAAGTGTCGACTCCTCTAACGAAAGGAATGCCTCTACTGGAACCAGAGTTCCAAAAGACGGTGGTGACGGATGCATCGCTGAGCGGATGGGGAGCTCATCTGGATACGTTACAGGAACAAGGTCAGTGGTCTTTGCAGGAGTCCTCCCTGCATATCAACCTGCTAGAACTGAGAGCAATGCGATGGGCTCTGAAGTCCTTTCTTCCTCAACTGAAGGACTCGGTGGTGCGTGTCATGACGGACAACACTACTACGATGTTCTACTTGAGGAAACAAGGAGGGACACGTTCCAGGTCCCTATCGACGGAGGCACAGAAAATCTGGCATTGGGCCCTACAACACAACATGCAAATCTTAGCGTTCCACCTACCAGGAGTGAGAAACGTGGAAGCCGATGCCCTCAGCAGAGAAATGAACGAAGTCCACGAATGGGTGCTGAACGACCAACAACTTCAACAAGTATTCAAGGAATGGGGACAACCTTCCATAGACCTGTTTGCAACGAAGAACAACAAAAAATGCCATCAATACGCAAGCAGATGGCCTCAACAGGGCTCACTGGGGGATGCGTTCTCATTCCCATGGACGAACAAATTCCTGTACGCATTCCCTCCATTTCCACTTGTCCGGAGGACGTTGCAATGGATCCTCAGGTACCCATGTCGGGTAATTCTGGTGGCCCCATACTGGGCCAGACAGGTGTGGTTTTCAGACCTACTACACTTAGCAGCGGCGGAACCAATGAGATTCCAGAAGACCCCCGACCTTCTGTCTCGACAGGAGGGTGTCGTTTGGCATCACGACCCGGACAGCCTCCAGTTGACGGCCTGGCTCCTGACTTCGCCGAATTTGGTCGGCTAACGATTCCGGAGGACTGTCGACGTATCCTGCAAGCGTCAAGAGCACCTTCCACAAACGCCTCATACGCGTACAAATGGAAAAGTTTCTGTCAATGGTGTGAGGATCAACCAGGTTTGGCCCCGCAGTCGATTAAGCCGGAACAGCTCCTTCCATACTTGCTGTTCTTAGCTCAAAAGGGCCTGTCGGTGTGGTCAATAAAAGTACACCTAGCAGCCATTTCCAGGTTTACTCGTCGACGACACTCGGCACCATTGTTCAGCGACCGCCTGATTAAGCACTTCCTTAAAGGCCTCTTTCGGAGTTTCCCTCCAGAGAAGAAATTTCCGCCGGAGAGGAGCCTCAATCTGGTCTTAACGTCTCTTATGAAACCTCCTTTTGAGCCAATGTCATCATCGTCTCTAAAGTTTCTTTCGTGGAAATTGGCCTTCCTGGTGGCCATCACTTCAGCCCGACGTATTTCAGAAGTTCAGGCTCTAATGGTAGACCCACCATACTTACGATTTTTCAAGACCAAGGTAGTCCTAGCCACTAACCCACAGTTCATACCAAAAGCTCCTTCTGTGTTCCATAAACACTCCTCTATTGTGTTACCTACGTTTTTTCCGGAGCCATGCTCGGGAGCGGAGCGCATGCTACACACATTGGATGTAAAAAGGGCTCTCAAGTTTTATCTTCATCGTACGCAACTGTTCAGAGAAACGAGACAGCTGTTCGTGGCTTATGGTTTGGGTGCTAGAGGAAAAGCCATTTCAAAGCAAGGACTATCAAGATGGGTGTCATCTACTATTTCGTACTGCCATTCCAGGGCAGGGAAGCCTCTTCTACGACGGCCAAGAGCTCATTCAACTAGAGCAGCGGCATCGTCGACGGCACTGTGGGCCGGAGTCCCTCTAGGGGACATCTGCATGGCGGCTACCTGGGCGACTACACACACCTTTACCCGCCATTACTGCCTGTCGCAGCAACATGCCGAAGACACCCGGATGGGACAGGCGGTGCTTCGACACCTATTCCAGTAAGGTAAGCCCCGGCTGCGGGGTTGCATCCTGTGGAATTTATGACTGTATGTGGTTCGTTTTTTCCTATGTTAACTATTACTGATGTATACATGATCATAGGGAACGGCCTTTGCGAAGAAAGTATATGGGTTTGCATGCACGCCTCCTCTTGGGGGTAGTACTGCTATGTAATCTATTCAAAGCATGTGAATCCATGAAAGATCCAATGCTGGAGAAGGGAATAGTTTCTTACCTGTAACTCCATTTTTCCAGCATTGGTATCTTTCATGGATTCACATGCGCCCACCTGCCTCCCCTGATCATGCAAACCGGTTCCCCCACTACTTTGGGGGCCGAAATCTGAGGGAGCGCGGGGGCGGGGCCTGTATTTATATCATGACGTCCTGACGGCACGGGCACGCATGATACAAAACGAGGTGGATAGGACGCATAAGCGTCGAAAAAGTTTTCCTACGGGAAAGGGTCTATATAATGTACCGGGGATTCCCAGCCTGACGACGGGGAATATTCAAAGCATGTGAATCCATGAAAGATACCAATGCTGGAGAAATGGAGTTACAGGTAAGAAACTATTCCCTTCCATGGCCAGTTAGCCACGCCCCCCTCTCTTCGTTCAGTTTTAGCCAATTTTCTGACATCCACTTTCCTACCGCTGCGAGGCAATCTCACAGGCACTGAGGGGGACTTTGTTGGGAGGCATTAATGCGAAAAAGAATCTGAGTATCCTCTGCATATATAAAAAAAAATGTACTCCAAAGCTAAATCGTTATTCTTCTGTGTGTGGCCAGAATCAAATCTGAGGCTGCCTTCACCCGCTGGTTGTCCATGCATCATGCTTGTTGCAATCAGATTTCAAAAGTGGCGCGCTATGTTGGTCTCTACCAATCACATCATGGTTTTCCTCCTTGAATGGCACCACAGAAAGCATGCTGGATCTATCCAAGAGTGCAGACACCACTCTTCTCTGCTTGCATTCCTGCACCAGAATTTTCAATTTCATGCCTGACAAAGCTTCCTGAATACATGTGTTGCTTTGCCCCGTAACGATTAGATTTAATTTCCCACCCTACAATCTCCTGGCCAATCGCCATTGTCCCTTTCACAATGCAACACCCAATCTCTCTCCAAAAAAAGAATTGCTGGCAGATGAGCAAGCAGAAACAAACATTGAGAGTGCACCTATGAGGGACAGTACCTGGCAGAAGAGTATACCTGGTACTGTCCAGGTCTGTCCAGGTAGTATGTAAAGAAGGGACAAGGAGGACCCAGATAAAGCAGGGAAAACCCAGCAGTGGAATGCATAAGGGTCGAGGACCCACCTCCAAATAATATTGATAATCGGTGGGCTGGAGCCCAAAACATAACCTTGTAGAGTGAGTGTTGTGAAAATAAAGTCTGGCAGGCAGGTAAACCAGACTTGACCCACTATTGGAAATGTCAACAGTGAGGTCTGGCAGGTTAGTGAACCAGGCCTGACAAGAGACTGGGAAGGATCATTTTTGTGCTACGGACATGGGTGTAATTATAGGGGCAGACAGGTGGACAAGTCCCCCCCCCCAACTTTGGTGGCATGCCTTTTTGTCCCCCCATCTTTTGGTGGGAGGGCTGGGGGGCCGCATTGTGGCAGCTGCATTCATTGATCATGTAATTGGACAGCGCAAGCCTGGCTGAGGTTCCCAGCCAGGCTTGCGCTGTCTCATTACATAATGCCGAACTGAGCTCAGCTGCATGTATGTTTGTTGGAGGGCTGGGCTGCGGGCTGACCCTAGTGAGGAGTACATTTTTTACAATCACATTTGGGGTCAGGGGATTATCCAGCATTGCAAGAGTGGGGGATGAAGTGAGCTACAGAATGCAGTGTGCGTAATAGTCTCATTCACACACCAAAACTGCCCACCCCTGCCCCATTTTGGTAACATTAGTGGCAGATGGCATTTTTACACATATGATAAATTGAAGGATCATTGCAGATGCAGCAAACTCATCTATTAGAGCTCTGTCCAGACGCTCTGGGGCAAAATACATGGAAACTTCTGATTTGCACATGGATTGCACCAAAAGAAGTGACTTCACAAAAAAAGGACATTGGAAGGAGCATCATCAGTCTTTGATACATGGTATTGACTTTAGAATAAGTTGCCATTAGTGGCAAATAAGTTTGGGGTGCAAGATACCTAAAATGCACTATTGTTATATATGGAGCAACTCTATTGTCATTATTTTTTTTAAAATTATAATAGCATGATATATTAAAATAAGCTTTGAAGTGAATCAGAATCACGTACGGAGCTTCAGATAAGGCACAATGTGATTAAATGAATTGCTCATGATCACACACTTTTTTTTAAATGGTGAAACTGGGATGTGGACAATTTTAAGCAACTGTGCACATCTTCCCAGGTTTAGTTGATATAGATATGTATTGAAGTTTTGCTTTGCATTTCATGTGCTTAAATAATTATTTATAGCAGTGCCTTGGAAGCCAACCGCACTACATAATAATTTAGCCTTTCATAGTAAACTAATTGTACACTATATACATTGTCATAAACTATGTTGAGGAATGAGAGTATGCTTTAGTTTTATTCTCCCAATCCTGCTTGCAAAGTCACAATAGTATCATGCAGTTTACTGTGAGCCTAATAAATTCCCCTTGGGTTTTAAAGCCATAGTCATTATTTCATAAAGCATGCAGCATTATGCACCCTTCTCACTTCTGATCACTCCCCCCCATATACATTTTTAAAGGGACAAACAGTTGCCCCCTCCCTCCCATCAGTGCCTAATGGCTCACAGTGTAATTCTCTGTTGACACAGAGAAACATGAGGACCCTCTACTTCCCGGAGATCCCTGGGACATTGTCATGGCAGTGAGACACCTGTATCGTTCGGAAAAGGTAAGGAGTCCTGCTGCCAGTGCTTGGGGTCATTTGAACACATGAAAATATACCTTAATTTTAATGGGTCAGAATGTTGCAAGTAATTAATGAAATCAGAATAATCAGTCTAATCTGCGGTTTTAAAATCTTGCAGGCATCCATTTTGTATTATGTCTACATGCTTGTTTGAGTCAAAGCCCTGGTGGCAATAATCAAACACCATCTCCCTTCAGCCTGCTTGCAGGCCCTCTTTAGGTAGAGGAGGAGCAGGTTTTCTTACTGTTGTCAATGCAGTGAACTCTAAAGACCATCTGTGGTGTTATAAGTTTCAGAAGACTGGCGTGTCTTTAGAATTGAATTTTAAAGATACGCCACCAGCCTTATGAAAGTTATAACAGAGCGTCAGCAATTGACTCTTGTGGTGTAGTTTAGTGTTATCCCTCAGAGCCACCTTCCACCATTTCTCCACCCTGTCCCTTTCTTTCAGTTGTCATGTCCCCACCAACATTTTCAGCAAAGTTACTCCACTGGCTACGGGCCAAAGAAATGGAATTCCCCAGAGAATTTGAGGAACTTTCATTTGTGAAAGGAACCATGAACCCAGGAAGAGGATTCCCCCAGGTGAGCAGGGAACTGAGTTATCTTTAAGTTGGTTGAATATTGAACTGTATATTGTGATGAATCCTGCAGAGTCCTCGCTGAACCCCAGCCTAAAGTCTCCTCCCGTGTGGCCAGAGGAATGCAGCCGCTACCTGATCCTGACCTTTGAGGTGGTATTCTGAGGGTGAATCACATGGGAGGAGGTGGCTGTCGGGGGAGAGTGGTGACTCCACAGGCAGAAAAGCAGTACAATTCGCTTTAACAAAATCCCTTAATTCCAGAGTTCTCCATGGCATACTGCCATTACACAAAATCATCTGATTGTAAAACTCTGACAACTACTTTTAGACAGAACCCTATTATATTTCAATGTGTGCATAATGAACATATGGTATATAAAAGATCTGATAATTTTGATGATTGATGAATAGGTGTGTTTGAAATACAATGTGATCCAAAATCATTTGGAACCTGTGAGAACTCCCAATTCCAGAAATCTCTGTGACGAGGAGGCGGCACAAGGAGTTAATGTGGGGTAAATGTGACTTCGAAAAACAACATGCAGTCTGGTTCTTGTCAGTCCAGGCAATTATGCGGGACATTTAAATCCCCGCCATCAGCTGTGGAAAGGGAGACAACTAGGAGAACATCAAAACCAAAGGGAGAGCGAGCGAGAGAAGGAAGGCTGCAGAGGCCGCGGAGCAGGTAGTGTGACTGGTGGCAGAGGAAGACCTACGGAAGGCTGTGGGGAGTGAGAGAGACTCCTAGCAGAAGAAGTTTGGTCTCGCTCAGGACCGGAGAACTCCGGGAGAGAGAGAGTAGGTGAAGCTCAGCGGGATAGTAAGACGCGCTGTCCTGCATGCCTTCCCAGGTCTTGGTAGCGGGACCCGGGGGAGCCGACGCGGAGACCCAGAGACTCTGGCCACACAGGGAAGCTGGACCCCATGAGCACATCACAAACACTGCACAGTGAACCAGTGAGTCAGCCTGGTAGTGAAGGGGTCCCCCGGGGATGTGTGCACATGCTAAGAAGCATTGTGAAAGTACTTTTGAAAACCGAGCAAATGTAATTGAATGAAAAAGGTGAAAATGGTGCAATTCTCCTGACATGATATATCAGTTGGGGGAAACTTGTGACCAGCATTGTCAGACATTGCTTAAAGAACAACAGGGCAAATATGGTGCGATTCCCCTGATGTGAGAGGTCAGTTGGGAGAAGCCTGGAACCAACATTGCCAAGTGCCAAAATAGAATCTTAAGAGAAATAAAGACGTAAAATGTCTGCGGTGTCAGTTGGGGGAAACCTGGAACAGTCATTTCCAATAGACTATATAAGAGAGGTTGACAGAAGGAGCTTGAACAAACCCTCATATAAGGGATGCCAGTGTGTGGAAGATTGTTGCAAGTACTAACTGAAGTCAAAGTGGGTTGTGCCACTGGAGAGGTACAACTGTAAGAATATTTAAGAGAAGATTGAATGTTTCAGGGAAGTCTGATTAAGGATATCAGGTAGTGAAACATAACCTTTTTGGAAAGGGATACCTGGCAGGAGAGTACACTAGTGGTTCTAAGTGAATTAAAAGGGGGATATTCCTTGCAGTCGAGTAAACCAGGATATGAAGAGATTATTGCAGTTGAAGTTGAGACGTTTTCTGGCAGGAGAGAGTACCAGGAAACTTGTTTTGAGATTGTGTTTAAAGAGACTTGGTCGTATTAAGTTCTTGTTTCAATTGAACATTTTGTCAACCAGAAGCTTTGAAAAGACATGCCTTTTTCCATACTTGGATCACTGTTCTGAGAAAGACATTTGCTTTGCCATTCTATGAAGTAGTAGACTTTTCCTTGCTTTATCTGAACCAGCGTTTTGAAAAGAACATTTGTTTTGTCATCCTTTTGGATATGATATTTTATTTGTATCACGCCCATACACAAGTGTTTCAGAGCGCAACGAGGCAAGGGAGGGGAAACGAGAGAGGACAAAACAACGATTTTACTAGGCCCAGTGACATTGAGAATGTGCAAGTGCGGTGGAGAGGGAAGGGGGGAGAGTGTGAGGGGCAGGGAGGAGTGGAAAGTGCTGAACACGTGAGAGGAGGGAAGTATTAGGTGAAAGAGACATTTGTAATGCCTTTAAGAGACTGGTCTTGATTCAGAAACATTATGAATAAGGTACCTGAACTAACCCAGGGGAAGAGTTAAACCTGGATACAAGAAGTGTTTTTGTTGGAGGTAAATGTTTGAGTTGTTGCACTTTTCTATGAAGTTGAACTTTCATACATTTACCCTGCACCGTTGGCTTGTGTATGTTAGTTTGAGGGTCATCCTGCTTTTAGTTATTTTTTAGGAAGAGACATTTACATTAGGATAGGGAAAGCTAGGCATTCTTCCTTACCCCTTTTTCTCTTAAAATAAAATAACTAATATGGATGAAAGTATCTTTGTGTCTGCCTCTCATTGCTGACCCCTCACAATATATATATTCCTTTTTTCAGAAGAACTGTGTTTTGGTGTCAGCATACAGAACGAGGAAGGCCTCCTTCTGGGATTAAGAAGACACACGCTTTTCCTTTCTGTGGATTGAGAGTGTAATGATCTGAAATGGGCTTAGACACAGGACGGTGCACATAGTTTTGTTTGACAGATATCATGACCGGGTTCATAGTATTCTTTTGTTGAGGTAAGGCCACCCCTCTTAGTGGTTAGGAACAGTTAGGCCTTCTCCCAAACCATCTTTCTTTTGTGTATAAAGGTCTAACCCAAAATCAATATGCCACCTGTGTCTCATCTATCTCCTTCTGCACCCTTACACTGTGAAGGAGCTCTTTTTAGAATATCAGGAAGATGTTAGCATTCGTCAGACCTCTGGTCGAGAGGCGTTAAAGGTCCTTATCCATGTGGACAATGTTGTCCTGGTCGAATGCACAAGGGCAACGACTACTATTGCAGAAGTACCTGCTTTGTTTTAATATTTGTGCTACAAGTTAAATATTGGTAAATTACAGTTTACTTTTATAAATATAGAGGACACCCACACATTTTGTCGAGGACCATTTACACTGCTCCTAACTAAATGTCAGACCCTGAAGAAATTTTGACCTAAACGTCCAATTTTGTTGGAGGGGATATGCAATATGACCTTGATGATCTTCCTCGCAAAATGTTTTCATCTCCCTCGTTCCGTTGGGTTATGCATTCTCCATACTTTCTTTAAGAAACTTGAGACATGCATTCACAACTACATCTGAACCTTGATGAAAGTCTGTCACACCTTGAAATGGATAAGGAATCTGCGGACAGATGTGGTTGGGCAGTAATCAACTTTCAATTCTGTATACTGGGGAGCAGTTAAGAAACCCATGAACTCCAGTATGCTTAATCCCTGGTCTTCACCATGAATTCTTGCTTAAATGTGTAAAGACCCAGTGTAGGACATTTTTGTCCGGATTAGTGCAGACTTTACTCAGGATTTGGGAAGACACTATGCAATGTTTTGATGTCTTAATGGTTACCTAACATACCTCATTGTAGAGTGACCCCACACTTCACAAGAAGAGGGTTTGGCGTGTGAGGAAATTCCGGGCTCCTAAAGGCGTGGCAATGGTATTTGAAAAGTACGATGTAACCACTAATCAACTTAGTTGAAGATCTGACCCTTTGGGGCTGCTTTTCTTTGATACCTTCATGCATTCAAATTACTAAATGTATTTAACCCCCAAACAATCTCTCATTATTACAGTGTTAGGGCGAATTCTCAGAAATGTGCTAATTCCCTTCTACTGTAGAGACCCCCAGCTCTTTTGTTGGACTTTGGGATTTTTAATTTTTATCCTGAAGAGAGTGAGACCTTTTTCCCACTTTCTCCTGCATTTGTATTTGATTCGAACACTGTGTTTCTTTTGGTTTGGGACACACATCATTTTGTATTGTGACACACAGCACATTCAGTGCAGTGTCACAGAGTAATCATTTGGATTTCTGCTAAGGTTTAAATATTTTCTCTTGGTAACTACTCTTTCCAAAAGTAGTAAAGTGAAATTGACTTTACTTAGTGTGTTATCCTTTTTATAGACCAAGCACACACTGTTACAATAGGGTGCTGGAGGGGTTACTTAATATCCCCTTTGTCTAACTTCTCGTGTAACATTTTTATGTTACCCTTTCTACAATTAATGGCTGGTGGCAGTGGTTTACTTTTTCCTACAATTGTGTATTTTTTACCCGGGCTGCGTTTCGCAGCTGCAGTATAGCACCCATGGGTGCCCATTTTGTCCAAATGGCTACGGTTTTCTTTTTTAGGCATGTCTTTTTGGAAAGGTCCTTCTTGAGATTTACTCTGCGCGCCAAACCAGGTTTGGTCCCTTTGTTCATTTTGTCTTTCGCAGGATTCACTGGTGAAGCCTGCCTCTGGCTCCAGCGTGTCTGGCAGAGCAGGAAGCAAGCAAGGTGCCTGAAACTCTCTGTGCTTAGTCTCCTTGGTTACAGGAATGCACCCAAAGTTGACTGGCCAGCTGGATGTCCTTGTAGGACAGCCACCATGCTGTGTGAGTGACAGCTAGGCTGCGAATGAATGGGAACGACTTGCATAAAAGGCGAGGTTTTTTGCAAGGAAGGCAGAGTAGACCACTGGACGAAGGAACCAAAGAAAGAAAATGGAAGAGAAGCTTGCTGCACCTCCTGGACCGTTGGTTTTCCTGGTGAAGCCCTGCTGCAGTGCTGAAGCTCCTATTTCGACATCGACTACAGAAGCCTGGAACTGACAACTTCTCCCCTTGGGTTGGTGGGACCAACCACAACCCCAAGATGAACTCGATCCCTCTCTCTGGAATTTTGGACCCTCGCTACATTTCCCTGGACTTCTATTCTATGCTACTTGATTTTGGCATTTCTCTCGGATCCCTCGTGTTACCGAAACCGGAACTGTTAAAAGGACTGCCTCGGATTTTCCCTTTCTTTATGTGCTGCACGTCTTGTTGATCACGGAACGGTTTCACAGACTGCTTTGGATTACCCTTCTTGTACCTTGCTTTGGAACAGTGTGTTGCGTGCCACAATCACCATATTTGGCTGCAATACATCAGGTGCTGGACTTTCTTTTGCATACATTTTTGCACCACGTTAGCGGGGGACTTCCCCTCCTGCACTGTGTGATGGCCACATCCTCTCCTGCTCCAGAGCCTGTCTCCAGCTTCTGACTCGGTAGGTGATCACCCATTTGGTTTCTATTTCTTGCATTAACCAGTTGATTTGCCTGTAATTTTGGTATTTTCTTTACTGCTACCTGGGGACCTGGTGCTGTTGTTCCAGCCACCTGTGGCCTCCATAACTGGTCAGCGCGTATATTTTTATCTCCCTGAGTGGTGCTTGGGGACGGAGGTATTTATAGTCTACGTGGTATTCAGGTTTTGACAGCTACTTAACTCTTGTGTGTGTAGCTTGCCTGCTCTCACTGGAGACTTGCATTGGCTGCCGTTTGCAGAGTTGCTTGCAGCTTTGCCCTTCACAAGCCTCCCAGCTTGTGGCCCAACAGTGATTTGATTTTACAACAAAACTCTCTTTACCATTGTGCAAGACTTTTACCCACCTTGAAGAAGTGCCTCAGCTCACATAGACTTTGCTCATTGACTTTGGCTGCCCTGGCTCCATAAAGACTCTTCTTAACCTCTGACTTTGTGTTTAGCTATCCCTCCAAAAATGCATACATACCATACTTGTATAGCTGGGAAAGGGTTAATCTAAATTGCAGTGGGGGTGGAGGGGTTCAAAAGTGCTTACCTGTTTGAGAAGCTTGTTAACCATTGTTTCCTTCCCTAACATTTTCCTTTTTGCCACAACTTCAGTATTAAGGGTGAAAAGTTATCTATTAAGGTCCACAGTGTCCTAGCAATTGAAGTCACCTCAGGGTGTATGAATATCTGTGTGCCATTCCAAAAGGGTATCTACTTACTTTATTGAACTAAAGGAGTGTATTTTGAAGTGTATTTTTATTGTTGCCAATTGCTCCCTTCTAAAGAAGCCTTATTTTAAAACTGTTACATTAATAAATAATTTAATCAAAAAACCTTGAGTATATGTGTTATTTGAATACTTGTCACTGCTAAGCTCTGTTTCAACCCTACAGCTCACATTTACCCCTCTTGAGATACGCCTAGCTGCTCAGTCACACTACCAACTTGTGTAGTACAGGCCTATACCAAAGGTTGTGTTACCTATTGCCAAAAGGACAAGGCTGGTGTAGTCTCCCACAGGGTTACGACAGTCAATCTTGCCTAACATACAGCCTGCTGGTGTACATGCTGTCTGACTATTCCTGGTAGTGCCCAAAACTGGTCTAGATTAATGGTAGTGCCAGTTCAGACGGAAGACCTGCAGGAATCACCTATGGTATCGTATGAATGTGCAATTCAGGCCAAACGAAAACTCCTGTCATTTATTTTTAATGTTGTTTGATTTATAGTCTGCACAATTGCTGCACTGAAAATTAAGGGATAATGTGAAGTCTTGGAGACGTGGCAGCGACGGGGGTTCACGTGATTGCTACCTGCCGGGTATTGGCCCACTTCTGGTGAGTAGGTTTCAATGCACTGGCCCAGGCGACCCCCAAATCACATTGAACTGGATGCAGTCATTACCATGACAGGAAATATTGTTTGCAATGCAAGGACATGTTCCCTGAAGCTTTTGTAAGGAGTTATAATCACCCAAATGGATGTATTATTAGACAATGGTATGCACTGTGACCTCATTCAATAAGAGTGCTGGAAAAAGATATTATTTTCATATCCAATCATATATGCATAACTATCGGGGCTATTGTCATTTTTACTCCTCTACGATCACATTTCTTTTCACCTTAAATAGACTAAAATCTCTTGCCACATATTTCATTATTATTAAAGATTACTAGAGTTTTAGTATCTCTGTCCACAATAAGGATTCTGGTACAAGTATAACCAACCCTCTTGGAAGCAAAGTGTGATGAATCTGATGGTGCCATAACTCCTTTCCCGACGGTGACCTCTCCCCGTGTGGCTAGGGGATGGCAGCCTCTACCTGATCCTGGGGACAGCTATATGAGGGAGGATCACATGGGGGGAGGCAGCCCTCGGGAGGGTGTCATGACATCATCGGACGAGACATGGTATCCCCCCTTTTTCTTTTGAGGATACCTATGCCATCAAGGCATGGGGAATGGCAAATTTTCATGCCTCCCCTGACCCACATAGGACAGGTACTGGAAACACTTTCACAGGAGCTGTATCCGACTTGCCTTTTAAGATCACTGATGACCCTTTTTCAGATTTTGCATGCAAGTTATCAGAAACAGACTGCCATTGCCCTGAAAATGAAAGTACTGTGACTAAGAAGATGATCCGAGTAATGTAGATCACTGGAAGCCAGGAGTGCACGCTGCGCTGTAGTTGTTGCAGGAACAAGCCTGATGCTGGGAGATTCAAGCCGGCAGACCAGTTGACAGGCAGCCGCTGGCTGGAGACCGCTGCTTCTCTTGGTGCGGACCGAGGGACTGTGAGGCTGGTACAGTGTCCGTGGAGTAAAACGAGTGGACTACAAGCAGGAGTACTCTGCGAGAAGGCCAAAGGCAATCTGAAGGCTTATGGGCGCTCGCAGGTACAGGTGGCTGCCTCCACGCCACCGGAGCCAAGAAAGACAACAGCTGAGGGGGGTGTCGCAAGAGGCAGAGAAGCAGAGGCGGCAAAAGGGAGCAGAACGCTGAATGACCACCACAGGCTTGACATGGGACAACCAACATACACCAGCAAGAGCCGGTGAATCCACCCAAGGGAAGAGGGGACACCGGGGCGTATTGGTAACCCTGTCAAAACCGAATAGAAGTATATGAGAGCAAACAAGTGAACAGTTCTTAAAGAGGCAGAACTAAATTAGAACAAAATAAGTATAAGAGACTGTCAAACCTGAGGGTGTTCTTACATCTACTCCCCTTGGCTCTTCTATGCAGGTGGCCAGAGAAAGGCCATCGCCTTTGGATCCTGCCCCTGGGGGGCGGACACGCGAGGCAGGACCACCTGGATGGAGGGCCCTTTGGGATTGGAGGTGGGATGTCCGTAGGTAAGGCACATTAGTCCACATCCTCCTTCTAGGAGGAAACCTCTATCCCAGAAGTGGTTATGGGATTTTGTTCACCATGTTCCCTTGTCTCTGAGAATGGCAGGAGATATCACCCCAGACGTGTTAGAAATAGGAGGAGAAGGATTGGGGATGAGATACCTTGGGACAAAATATAGAATCACCCTTATCCTCGTGAGGGACAGCCAAATCCTCCCTTGACTTTTATTAGTCATTATAAGGCAGTTCCCCTTGATTCCCCTCTTGGGGTACCTAACAGTACTGAGACAAGGAAGAAGCAACAACAGACACCACTTACTCTCAGCACTTTTGTACTGGGACGAAGAAGATGCAGGAGGGTCAGGCATGTCCTTGTAATCAGCCAGGCAGCATTAATTAATCAAATACACCAGCAGGCCCTTAGAGGACCACAGGTGTATAAGAGATGGAATGCAGAAGTAGGGAGCAGAAGCAGCGGCTTGGGAAGAGGAAGACACCGCAGAAAAAGCGGAGACGCTCCCCAAGATTCCGGGAGTCCTGCTGGTGGGACTATGCAGGACTGAGAACCCTCGGAAAGGAAGGCGGGCAGCAGGCGCTGCCCGGGGACCAGAGGCGTAACTCCACACGAGAGCCGCAATGTGCTGAAATAAGCACCCGGCGAAAGACTGGGAGAAGCCGCCAAGAGGAGCTGCCGGGTTTTGGTAAGAGACAGGGACACGGGAACACCCAGGCGCTCTGAGGAGCTGTGAATATAGTAGAGATCCCTGATAGTAAGCAATGTTACACGTAGCAAAGTTGCACTTATTGAATACTGAACCGAATGAAACAAGCAAAGTTGCATTTATTGAGTACTGCACTGAATGAAATAAACAAAGCTTGTAGCCATTGAATACTGAAGTGAAAGGAAAGGCAAAGACTATTAATTTTGAATATTGAGTTGCATGAAAATGAAACAGCACAACTGCTAACAGTGAACATTACATTGAATGCAAATATCAAACCTGTTAAGATTGAACTATGAACTGATAGAAAATGGGAAACTAAGATGAATGAAGGACTCTTAACTGCAGAGTTGAAGTCCAGGCTAAGCAATAATTTATTGTGGAATTGCATTTGAGAAACCACTTGTCTAGCTGAATATCGAACTACTCAAAGAGAGCTTGAAGTTCCTGGTTGCCTGACCTGTAATGGTTGGATCGAGCGATCGAACAACGGCGCCTAGACAAGAGAACTCCTACATGTTCAATAATGACCGCTGAAAGCGAATGTAAGGTTCCTGGTTGCGTTACCTGTAATGGGTGGACCGTTTGGTCTAACAACTGTGCCAAGACCAGAGACCCCCTATAGGTTAACTTGGAAACTTGCTACTATGTTAAAAGGAAAACTCCATTGGTGAACCCTGAGCTGTAAAGAATTGTTGAAACACAGTATAAAGAACTTGGCTTTAAGACACTTTTTGTGACGTCTTTTGACATTGAACTATGGGAAGGGAACCCCGAGACGTATTGCCTAGAACTATATTGAACTTGGGGAAGGGCATCCTGATACTTACAAAGGTGTGGAACTTTAATTCAAGTCCATAAGAAGGTAAATTGAACATTGTGATAAACTGGTTGACATTTGGGGAGAAGAGACTGAAGAGTAAGCCGGAGCTGGAAATAGCTCTGAACTTTACTTTTGGAACACTGTTTAGTTTATGGTTGACATCCCTACACATTGTTTTGTCTTCATTGTGAGGGCAAGCATAGGTTTTGGACACAGACTTTTCAGTTGAACTTACTGACACAGACTTTCTTTAAGTAGGGAAATCCCACTGTAACATATGGCAAGTTAGGCCTTACCCCATCCTGACATGTTCTTTAATAAAAGCCTTGTTTTATACAATGAATCTGTTGTCTGTGTCTCCTTCCGTGATCCCAATCTCACAGTATGCAGTACACCTATAAGGGAGGTTCTGGCAGGATAGTATACCAGTAAAAAGGAAGTGGACCAGTAGAACAAAGATGACGGGATACTATATAGTTATCATGAAATCTTCACAATACATAATATTTATTTCAAATTCTGAACATAATTCTTTTGTGTCTTACAATACAGTAAAAAGGCACAACACAATTTCCCATCATTCATAATTCATTAATATCTCATATATATATACCATCTTCATACCCAAAAAATATTGACAATCTGGGTAGTTATTGCTCCCATAACATAATGCGAAACCATGAATTCAAACTCAACTCATATGCTTTTTGGATGTATTTCCCTGTATGCGTTACAGGGATATATCTGTCAACACATGTTTCGGTTGTGATTCTATGTGGGCGGGAAACACCTTGCCCAGATATTCTAGCCAACCTTCATAAGGACGGAGTGCAACTGTCCAATGTGCGTTTCCTCAGGGATGGATAAGATGAGCCCCGCAATCTCCACTGGGTTTCAGGGGACGGTGACTTGATGGTGGGATTGATCCCTATTTGTATGTTCTGAAGCGTGGTGTATTCAAGGCTGAGTGTCCTTTTCTAGTTCTCTTAGCTAATGGTTTCTCTAGCTGTATAAATATTAATACGTGTAGTTCACGTTGGTTTCAAAGATCGCTTAATAATGAAGTCAATCAGTCACTGTTGGGTATTCTATCGCGTGGTGTGTGTTAGGCAGAAACCTCTGCTGTTCCCTTAGGGACCACTGCAAAAAGTTTAAGACTACAGGTGTTAGCAGTAAACCCAATTTGTTGCAGTCTGCACCACCCAGATTTACCTGGTAGCTGTGTTTGAGCAGTCAGACTTCTCTCAAGAAGAGTTAGGCAGTATATAGAGTATACACATTAGGTACAAAAATACAGTAGCACAAGCAAACACTGACCAGAGCTTTGGTATAAAAGTATATAATTATTTATTTTAAACACACTTGTAAAAATACACTGGCACTAATATGTCAAGAAAGTTCAAACACAGTCACTAGAAATATATACACCTCCCTGATTAATTATTCGACAAGTCTTAGGAAAAGAACACCACTTATTATCAACACATAGGTGAGCGCTTAACCAAGATGGCACTCCAATAATTATTTAAAAAGGGAGAGAAAAGGCAGAAATAGGAAAACACACAATACCAACACTTTTTTTTAAAGAACAACAGCAAGTCAAGAAAGGCAGGGTCTACTGTAGAGCAAAAAGTTCATAGGCCAGGCCCACTCTTGGAGAGAGCAAGGCGGAATGTGCCCAAGTCACACAGTTGAAGAACACTTTAAAAGTCTTTGCAGATAGTTCAAAAAGGAGTTAGATCAGTTCAGAAAAGTTAGTTAACAGGTCCGAGGTTACCCCAGGATAGAGGATTTACGGGACACCTTGGACAGTCTGTTGCAAGGGAGACCAGGCGGGACACAGTACCTGAAATGGTGAGAAAGCTCCAGCGGGGGCAGTTGTTCCTGGCAGCGGGTGCAAGTTGGTGCTTCGTCCAGGGGAAGAGAAGATCTCGACGTGGAGGAAAGCTGGAGGTCGTTGCCCTGCCAGGGAAGAAACCAGCTGCGGAGTTTCCCGGTTAAAAGGTACTACCCTTTTATTCACGGTTGTGGTGAAGCGTGGCTATCCGGCCGCCGGGGTGCTTGGCACGGGCGATTCGACCACGAGACGATCCAGGAAGGTGAAAAAGGGGCGAACTGGTTGAACCCACCAGCTCAAAGGAAGAAGACTCTCCTGGAGGAAGATCTTCTCTGTCGTTGGAATGTGGTGAGTCGGTTCAGCCGGGCTCCACCGGTGGTGTCGTCGTTGCAGGTCGGCTCAGCTTCTCCCTCTTCAGGTTCTTTAGATCTTGTGGTGACTTATGAAGTTCCAGTCCCCAAAGCCCTGCTTTTATGCAGAAAACCCCCATTCATCAGTCCTAGCTGTCACTCAAACATGCTAAGTGGTGAGCCGGGCGGCTCACCACTGGGCCAATCACACAAGAGTGCGACTTGAGTTACCGAGGCAACTCAGTCCAGGGTGCCTATTCCCCCCCTCCCACACATCCTGTAGACCCAGACAGAGTGGCACCACTTTTGGAGGCTTCTGTGCAGAAGCCCGCCAAAAGTGGAACAAAGGGCTCGACTTGGGTTGGAGTTACAGAGGCGAACACAAACGCCATTTTAAAACCGAGTCCTGGCAAAAAGACCCAACCGGGGAATAAATATTAAATAAATAACCCAGCGGTATCTTTAACATTGCACCAAAAAAGTGGTGCGTTTAAAATGAATGGGAAAATCCCATAGGAAATATTCCGGTGGTAACCACTGCCACCAGCCAGAAACTCGACAAGGGGGGACTGGACAGTGCCCCCTTGAAAAACAGACCCAGGGGCAATCGAATTACCCCTACTAGTACTTCCACAATATGATGGTTTGTACTCGTTCTATTCACAATTTAAGACTAGTAAAGTCAATGGTGACTTTACATGCCCTGGGAGACAGTGGTCAGTCCCAGGGTATGGAGTCTATGTTTGGGGGTCACTATGACACCCCTGTGTTAGTGCACTGAGGGTGCTGTGTAACACACATACCAAAAACACATGAAGCCCTATGGAGTAAAAGACCCCATAGCCCATAAAACACATTACATAGTCAAAGGACATTCTCAAATCATGCCTAAGAGTGGGAGAAAAATAGTCTCACTCTTAGCAGGAGAAAAAAATAAACCCCAAAAATCCAGCAAAGCTGCTGGGGGATTCACTAGGTTTGGGAAATTAGCCTATACAGAGAATTCTCCCTAACAGTGTTTTAGCCAAATAAATTGTGCATTCTTTGTGGTGTTAAAGCTGGCCGTGTAGAATACTTGGTTAAGCCATACAGTGTTTTGGGGCTTCTTTTGCATCACTTAGAAAATTTAACCAACATATATTTGTATCCCCCAAAAGCTCACACAAATTGTTTACACTTCCTCTCTCTGTTTGTTGCATACTTTGTATATTATTGTAAAAGTAATCGTGTATTCCTTTTGAGTAGTGTTCTTATTGTAGGACCACTTATTGCGGTCCACTTGGCTCTAGATATATGGGGGTACACATTTATTGAGCACACAAACAACGTTCTCAGCGTTGCGTCAGGTGAAGAGGCTGAAGGCTCATGGAGGAGGAGCTTTTTCTCCTCACCAATTATGGATTAGGAGGGGGAACCCTTGTGCTCTTTGAGGGTGCCAGGTCATGGGACTGGACAGTCAGTATGGGTGGCTCAGGCATTGTGGAAGACCCAGCAGGCCCATCTGATGAGGGCCCAATCATGACACAGGTAGGGGAGATATATCCTCATGTGTACACCCCCACAGGACACACAACACTCATAAAGGCATTGGAGGAGCACATGGGCATGTTCCTGATGTGGGATTAGTGTTGGCTGCAGCAAGCTTCCTGGAGGAGTTCGGGGTAACTCCTGCCTGTGTGGGGGGATACAGGAGGAAGTGGTTACCACCCTTACCACCAGCAGGACGATAATGTGTTGCCGTGGATAAGGTGGGAGGCCAATGGGGGGGGCTTTTGTGAAGGACCAGCTTGTGGGGATCATTGAGAGCCAGGAAGAGTGTTGGGAGGGATAGGGATAATCCAGCCCAGAGGACATTGAAGGTTGTTTGGGTGAGATCAATTGAATTAATGGTCTATCAAGCGACCAGACAGAAGGCAGACGGTGGTGTGTCAAGGCGGCTGTGCCAGTGTTCTGAGGGCGTGCAGGTAAGGTATTGTGTGTAGAAGAGAGTGGTACTAGCTGGGTATAGTTCTGGAGGGGGCCAAAGTTGTGTGAAGGAAAGGGGAAATGGAGAGGAGGATAGGTGTAGGGGGATTTAGAGAGGGTAAGTGACACAGGGTTTGTGATAAGAGAGAATGAAATGCAGTAGGAGTGGTACCTTTCATGCAAAACAATTGATAGATCCATCTCTTTGCTACTGTAGAATGATTAAAAGGTTTACAAATAAAGAGTGACTAGGAGGATCTAACAATTTATGATGCAATACAAGATAATGCCATTTCACCCTGATTAACAAGGATTTTAGACCTAACTTGTAATGTATTGCCACAGCTGGAATACAATTGGGCAACCTTTGAACCCTATGCCATTTCAAATCCTCGAAGTACATTAGAGGCTCCAAAGTCCAAGGTTGCATGAACTCAATCCCATAAATCAATTTAGGGACTGCCTTGCCCTCGTAAAATGTCATCAGCGAGCAGGCTAAAAACCGAGCATATTCAGAATTTATCTTAATCATTTGCCAGATAAGACAACATATGAATGCTTCATATAGTCGGCTCATGTAGATTTACACAATTTACTTAAAACAGTCTTTGTCTAAGTATTCGTGGAAAGTGAGCGTCCCCCAAAACGGCATTTAAAACTCCACAATGAGAGTCAATTATGAACACACCCCAGATGGGAATGAGACCAAGACCAAGTGCGGGTAAAGATAAAAGGTAAAGGTTTATCCAAACCAATATAGGGCAAGCAGAGAACTCTGCAAACTCTGAGTGCGCTCTGCCAAACATCAGCAAACATTCACATTTTATTAAAAATCCACGTCATCTATGACGTGGGATCTAGGGGATACATAAAATGATGAGATTTGGCAGTGGGGTATAGGCACATATGCATCCATAAGAGTGAAGCTCTGTGATTGTCGAGGCTTCTTGAGGTGTCATCATGATGCATACGGGTAAGCTGAGCTCGGCGGGGTGGAGCTCTGGTCAGCAGAGAGTTGATTGATACATCTTGGACTATGCTAGCATTTGCCCTTGTGGACACACATACTCATTCAACAGTCATTACAATTCATAATGCCCTGTACATTTCAAAAAGTTGTTAATCTAACATCACAAGAGAGATGACACAAAACATTGGGTGTTCTTATCTCATCATCATAAAAGCACTATGCAATAAAGGGGCTGTTTCAGGTGTTCAGGTACTCGATCAGGGGGCACATGTCTGGGATACCTCCATCATTCGGCTTTGTTAGATCTAAGGGGGGCATATTTATAGTATGTTAGTACAAGAGTAGATATACTGCCACCATGGTCAGTCGGGGACGGGGTGAGCTTGAAGACTATCTGGTCAGAGGGCACATAGTTTATATATCAAAAAGGCAGTGGGATGAGAGGCGTGTTACCTATATTTCTTGTAATCCAGGCCTCAGGGTTTGAAACATGTTTTATGGTGTTATTGTAGGTCCAAGAGCTTAGAGGAGGTCTGATACTGAGGGCAGGCTTTGCAGAGGGGTGAGAGGTTGCAGTTACAGCATCACATTATCAATGAAATAAGGGCCTTTAGTTCTCAGCCCAACCTGAGGCTGAGAGGAAAGTGGGGGCTTAGCTTGCGCCACTGCAGGAGAAGGGAGAGAGAGAGCCCTGTTGTTGCTAGCTTGTCTATATTATAGGGTTACCTGCACGTCATTTAAATTACGAGGAATGATTAAGCCAGTGTAGTTACGCGTACATCAAACATTGTGTGAGTTTATGAACATGGTATATATTACACGTTTACGTTTATCATGAGTAGCATGTTAAAAAATATGTTCTATCGACAACAGTCTTGTTAACATCACATCATTCACAGGACTGAAGTTTCACATCTGTGCCCAGCCAGAGGGGGAAGATAGGTGGGGGGCTGCTGTGCACGCGGTGGTGCCTGAGAGGGGTGAGAGGGGAAACGCAGCATGTTGGGCTGTATATTTTCTACATTGTGAGGGACACACAAAAAATGAGGTAGAAACAGGTTCATTTGTGCATTGGTACAAGGACGAGTCTGCAAAGTTCTGCTTATAATATGACTTGCCTACCTAAATGCTCAGAGGGTGAACAAATGCTCCGAAGGGCATTCTATTTATGCAGTCAACACTCATTACATTAAACACCATATATATATATATATATATATATATATATTACATGGCCACGGTAGTGGCCATGTAGTTATGGTTAAGTTGCTGTTTCCATAGGAAGAGCACTTTTTGGGTGGCTTATAACTTCGTTCTCCCTGGACGGATCCTCACCAAACTTTACAAAAAAAGTAGGTGGGTCACTCTGAATTTTTTTCAAAGTTTGGTGAGGATTCGTCCAGGGGGGGAAAAGTTATAGGGGGGGTCCCAAAACTTTTTTTTTCCCATAGAATGAATGGGAAAAAACTTTGCGCACGGCTACAGCCCGAACCGCTGGACGGATTTACACCAAATTTGCGGCAGGAGCAGCGGCCTGGTCCCAAAAGCGTGCTTTTGTAAATTTGGTGTAAATCTGTCCAGTAGTTTTTTTTAAAAATGACCAAAATGTAAGGCAAAAAAATTAGTGATATCTGCGTTCGCTTCGCGGACGGACTTCCCTGTTCGCTCCGTGGACAGCACCCCGATTGGCCCATGGGCTTGCGTCATGTCCACGGACATGCGACGTGTTCGCTGATTGGATGGCGAGGGGCGTGGAGGGCGTCAGATTTTCTGTGGAGCCCGCCATCTTGTATTTGCAGTCGACCGCGTACAGCGCAGTGAAACGTGGATAAAAAATTGTATTTAGTGCCGTGTGTTGGTGTGTAAGAGTGTTTGGGGAGGGTGGGGGAGTATGAGATAGGTTCAATGTTTTGTTTTTTTAATGTGCTAGACCTTTTTGTTGCGTTCGATTTGTCCACGGAGAACACGGCAGTTCTGACATTTTGTAAATAAACTAAATGGTGAGGTGTTTAGAGGACAGAGTACTTGTCATTTTTGTTCGCAAGGAAGGTAAAAATGAGCTATGAACACTCGCGGTGTACTTAATTGTTCGTAAATACACAAACTGCGGGTGTCCTCAGGATGCTGTCCGTATTGTAATCTGTCTATTTGAATGTGTTCTAAGAACACTCGCAGTTTCCCGAAATGGTTGCAATTACACAAAATGGGGGTGTTCTGAGAACGTTGTTTGTATTGTTCGTTGTCAGGGTGAAAGTGTTTTAAGAGCACTCCTTTTGTTCGCTAATAGTACAATTTCCTAGGGGCATCAACCGACTTTTTGTCCACTAAAGAAACGATAAATCCGGCTGGTGTGCGCCGACATTATGTGATAATCCTATGACTGGCGCTATTGACCTGGCTGACTTGCTTTTGCAACACTAAATCATATCTCCCGCCCCTAAGCCTGATATTATCAAAGCATTCATATTCCCCGCCTCTCTCCGTGATGTTACAGGGTGCGTAATCAAACGCGACTTTACACAGAACCCGGAAGACAACATGCATTATGTCACAACACAGCGCGCCACAATTCGGAATATGAAACTGTGATTTAAAAGCAAAGAGCAAGATTGTAAATGTTGTAAAGTACATTTATTTGACATCAAATGTTTAGAGAATATTCAGCCATTTGCATTTGTCTTTGTTGTCGATCCGCAAAAGTTCATGTTGAGACATGCGATGTTCCTTTGCGGTACAGAGAGTGTTAGATCAGTTTACAACTCAGTGCGCCACAATTCGGAATATGAAACTGTGGTTTAAAAGTAAACAGCAGGATTGTACATTTGGTAAAGTACATTTATTTCACATGAAATGTTTAGTGAATATTCAGCGATTTGCTATTGTCTCTGCTGTCGATCAGGAAAAGTTTATTTGGAGCCACGCGTTGTTCCTTTGCGGTAGATAGGCTGTTGGTTTATGATAAAAGCAGTAAATGGTCGCTCTGATAATCGGGAGGTTGCTCCAACAACGAGCCATTAGACCACTCTATTGGTTGGTATGTTGTTTGTAGCCGCTAGTACTGCGTAAGGGCATATTGGTCATTGGTGATTGTCCCATAAAATGGTGAAGGTCATGAAGTTGCATATTTGGACTTGCACCTGGCAGTTGAAGACCCCATCCGCTGGAGTCTGTAAATCGTGACATAGACAAAATGGGGCCACGTACCTGTTTTAAAAAACATAAATTAGTCTCACCAGCCGATCTTCATTAAAAATCATCATTTTATTTATTAGGGCGTGAAACTATTTGCTATCGAAGATAGTGCAACAGAGTATGTTAATAATATTTTCCCATTCATATAGCGCTAAGAACCGTGAGGTATGTAAGCGGTGCTTATTATTAACCACGGTGTGTGGTGCTCATTTATCGACCACGGAAGGATGAAAGGCTGAGTTTCGCCTTGCCGGGATTCAAACTTGCGTTAGCAAGCTGTGCACGGATGTCAAAGCGGGCGCTGTACTCGCTGTGCCACTTGACAGGCTACAGTGAAGTGGCACAGCGAGTAGAGCGCTTGACCGCCTATAGACCGGTTAAATTATTTCTATTAACCCACCCTGTGTCGTCTGCCTTTTTCACAGGCCTCTAAACGACAGGGGATCAATTCAGCGGTGATAGTGCGCGGTAGAAAACATTATGCCACTTTCAACGAACAAGTTCAACTTCAGCGGTCTTTAATGCTATGCTATTGTAATTATATTTGGTATAAAGTAATCTAAAGGGTTACTTACAGTACAATTGCAATTTCCATTGTCTACGAGTGGTGCAGTCCCAAAATACGACTCTGCGTGTGCCAACGATCTTTCGCATAGTGATATAATATATAAAAGTGGTTTTGTTTCAGAAATTTCATCTTTATCTTCTCTTACGTTTTAGCAACACTCCTTCAAGAGAAGTCTTTCATCACAATCTCTGTCTGTCAAGGTCAAAACGCAATACAACATAGTCTGCTTCGTGAGCCTCTCCGGGTCCCGAGAAAAAAATGATAGCAGCTGACCTTCACTGTGAACGAGCATAAATTCTTACTTTGCAACATTCTGTGTAAAGCCATCTGTAGAAGTTGGTTTTTGCACGCCATGTTTGTATATTGTTTGCGTGATATTAAAAAAAGTTTGTTTAAAGGACGTTATGGTTCTAAGTACAGCCGAAACACCCCTGAAAATAGCAAGTTATGGTAAGCTATGAAAAATAACTCGCGCCACCACCATGCACTGCTAAGATTAACACCCAGGACATCCGACATCGCAAATGACATCGCAAATGTCATTGATGAAATCACTGATGACATCACATGTGTATTTACTTTTCATGGAATTTGTGTACTAGGGATTTTTATTATAATGTTCCGAAAAAAGTGTGAAGGATATTGCAATAAATATCATACCGTATAGATGTCATCAATGACATTTGTGATGTCATCTTTGATGTCCTGGGTGTTAGTGTTAGCAGTGCACGGTGGCGCGAGTTATGGTTGCTTATCTTACCATAACTGCCGAATTTCAGGGGTTTTTCGGTTTTACTTTGAACCATAACGTCCCTTTAACAAAGTTTTTTCACTGAATTTCATAGGTTTTTAGTAGCGCAACTTAACCATAACGTCCATTTAACAACGTTTTTTCACTGAATATATATATATATATATATATATATATATATATATATATATATATATTGCAACACTTAATCATCTATTTGTAACCGTGTACGTTTTTAGGAAATCATAGAATATATATGGATATCATACATTGCTTTATGTATTGTGCAGCAACAGGAATCCTTGATTAATAATGAAAGACTCAAACATACATTTGATAACTCTGTGTGTGATCTGGGATAGGTGAGGGCCATTTCATTTCAACGTATATGATCAATCTCATGGACTTGGAGCAAATTTATCGTCCCTTCAGATGGCTTAGCTGCATGGATGAAACAGGGAGGCACACAGGTTTAGCACACATGTCTGGCACTTCAAACGGGGAACAGGGTTGAGAGTCATCCACAGCATATATCATTAATGTGGGGTCTGCGAGAGGACAGGACAAGTTTTATGGAAGCAGCTTGTTTTTTCAGACCCCAGCTTCAGCCCGGTCATCTGCAGGTCAATGATGGACTGCGGAAGGTGAAAGATACAGTGTTTGTAATGTAGCTTGTTCGTGTCTAGTCTCCCATGAGAACGGGCCTGCAGCAGAGCCGCCAAGGGGAGGAAGATGAGGGAAGTGCTGGGCTCGCTGTGCACGGTCAGGAGGGGGAGAGCTGCAGCCCTGCAGACTGCTTGTGTTAGTGAGGCGTAAATCTGTTATTTTCAAAATAGAGTCTAAGGGTGTCACAAAATGGAGTTGGTACTATGCTACAGGGTGAGCCATGCAGCACCATTTGTCGGCCCGCAGCCATCCCGCATCCAGGACCCAGGTGCATGAATGGCCGTTGGGCGAGTCATTGGCTGCATGTTGGTGTGGAATGGGGGTAGGGGGGCCCTAAAGACCTTTCCTCCCATACATTCCCCCCTTTCGTTACTTAAGTAACGAATATTGAAGCTCACCCAACCTTCTTCGTTATTTCTCAATAGCTACTGCTTCGTCCCAAGCCAGTGTTCCCTTGATTGGCATCCAGTCCCTACACACTTCCCAGAGGCTTTGTCCTGCTCTAGCATATTCATCATTAGTGCTGGTCATGTATATGCACCACCCACATCCTCCAAGTCTACCCATATAGCCTTATACCATTCTTGTGTGCGGGGCTCCTTTATCGTAGTGTGGTATAATCTGTCTACCATGTCCCCATCATAGTACAATGCTACCATTCTATTTTTAGGTCCTGGATCCTCACCTGTTTGTACTTGTGCTTCATGTGTCATCTATGCCACTCCTTTTGTGTTGCCTATTGTCACCATCGTCATTGCACCATTAGGGACTGCGTTTGCACAGCACCGAAGACCTAGCTGGCACACACAAAAAGTCAGGAGCAAAAAGACAATGATGGGTACCAGTAGTTTAACCGTCATCCCAAGCCAAGAAGGCACCCATGAAAAAATATCATCGAGCCATGAGATTCGCTGCACCCCTCCTTCTGCCTTCATCCGTTCGCCAAAGTTGTGCACAGCTGCGATAATGTGGGACAGGGTTCCATTGTCCCTGTCTGCAGAAGGTACGAACGTGAAGCATGCGCTCCCGATTGTTTGGCAAACACCTCCATCCATGGCCGTCAGCAGGTCTAGGACGTACCTGTTCTGCATTATCATTAGCCGCAGGGTGCTTAGGTCCACCCAGATCATGTTGAATCCTTCTTCTGTGTCATTGGCCAGTTGGATCAACTCCAAGCGCGTAATCTGGAGCCATTTTGCGTTGGCTCATGCCTGGATTCTTGGGATGAGGGAGGCAAAAAATGTTCCCACGGAATTGAACAACCAGAACCTGTCTGAAATCTGTGGCAAGAGTTCTGTGGATGCCTTAGATATGTAATTGGATGACCTCCTTTTTCTGGATAGTGGGCTTTGCATGTTGTCCACGGATAGGGCATATACTGGGGCCTCATCAGTTGGTTGTGGAGCTTCTTGTTCTTGGATGGCTGGCAGCCCCTTCCCTTCCTGAATATGACTTCCCGGGACCACCATCAGGGCGGAATGCAGCATTGCCATAGAACATGTGCCCCTCCATGACTGTGGGAGGTGCAAGTATGCTTGTTTGCCGCAAATCCAGTAAGTGTCCATTAGGGCAGCTGTCCCTTTCTTCTTGGCCTGGGATGATGAGAGTTTTGTTACAGTTCTTATTTGTGCCCATGTTTATTTTTCCTTCTCTGAGAAAGCACAGTTTGTAGGCAATTTCTTTTTGCAGTTTGAAGGGCTTTTCCACAGCTGTTAACCAAGTGAGCTTTGTGATATGTTGTGTGCATACTGGAGCACATGTTTTCTCAATCCATTGCAACTCTTCTGCTGCCAAGCCACTCGTAACGCTTCTGCTTTGCATGTAATTTGTTCCTCTTGCCATTTATTGTCTGAATACAATGTCCCTTTAATCATTAAAAATGGTTCCTTCAAGCACACCACTCCTTTGGTTCTTGAGTAGCACGTTTTTTCGTTCTGTAACATTTCAAAAGAAACTGTGTGTGCGTGGAAGGTGTTCTTTATTCTGCATAAGGTGAGATGAAGAAGACACTGGGCATCTGCAATAGGTGATTCTTGTGGCAGGAGCACCTTGGGGTACCTGACGTGTGGCGTATTATAGAGCATACATAACAGCTCTCTTTAGTGGCCTGTTTTGCAGTAGAACTCATGTCTGCGTACCACTTGTTAGACGGGTGTGGGTGTCGTAGGTCTTCTATTGTGTCTAATCGCAGTCCAGAGTATTCATCATACTTCCTTCCCCTGCCTCCCTCCTTCTTCTTCTATTGCCTCTGGGATTCACTCTTCCTTTTTCTGCATCATGCTGTATTGAAGGTGTTCCCCCCGCTCCCTCCTTTTCCCATTCTATGTATAAGGCAATAACCCTCTAGGCTATCTCCACATTTTCATCCTTTACACTTGTGGGGGATTCATTACCTATGGAAGTTTCAAATAGTGGTGTTACAGCGGTGGTGTCATCATATAACCAAGGTAACTCAGAAGAATTGGGATTGTTTAGGTCGTAAATGTTGTATTCAGAGGCATTGTATGGGGCAGTAGGGCATGGCGATACCTGTTTATCACTTGTACCATTTGTGTGTTGGGTGCCACCATGGTGGGTACCATGTCCCCATATTAGTTTAAAGCCATCCCATATGAGGTGGGTCCCTTGCTTTATCATGCTCGTCCCATTCCCTCCCCCCTCATTTATATCGATAGATATAAATGCTACTGCCCAATATAATACTAGTCCAAACATCATTGAGAAAAATATCACAGCACACACAAACAGACCACACTCATAGCTATATTTGCGCAAGTCAAAATTACTATTTCCATATTCTAATGTTATTTAAAGCAGGTGCCCCCTCCGTTGCCATGGTTTCTCCTACATAATGAGACATAAAAGTGCATTAAGCAACTCATATACATTCATTTTTATACTTTTCTTTTTCTTATTTTACTCTATTTATAATTATTTTATCATTAGCATGTTACTTCCTTGGACCAAGAGAGGGAAAGACAAAGAGAGAGAGAGAGAGAGAGAGTGAGAGAGAGAGAGCGAGAGATAGAGAGACAGAGAGAGAGAGAGAGAGAGAGAGAGGGAGAGAAAGAGAGGGAGAGAGAGAGGAGAGACAATCATATTTCTTTTTCATTACTGTTATTATGTACATCATTATATTTACTTATTTAGCTCTTCTTCTTTCTGTCTTTTGAAAACCTCTGAATCTACACCATCCTCCTATCGAGTTTGTGTTTCTTCTTCGTCCATTCCCATTTCTGTTTCCTGTGTTACACTCTCATAAGCTTTTCGTACGTCTGTTAAATGTATCCAATATCTCAGCTCGTTTACCTTTACGGCAGTGGGTGTACAGTACACCACTTCACATGGGCCATGAAATCTTGGAGAGTTACACCGACATACGAAACTCCTCACATACACCATCTCCCCTGCCATTAGCTGACCTGCTGGACAATCTGCTGCTGGTGTTATTGTGTCGCTTGATGCTTCTTGTGTAAATGGGGGTGCTAGCTGTCTGGCGATCATGCGGGCCGCTTTAGTGAGTTTAGTGAGGTATTCATTAAATTCCTCCCCTAGTACGGTAGCACTTCTGTGCATATCTGAATGTATGCAGGGTGGGGAGTGCGCAGTATGCATCCTTCTTCCTGTCACTATTTCATGCGGGGACAAATGGTGGTCCTTGCTGGGTTGATTTCTCAGTTCAAACAAGGCCAGGGGTAAACAGTACACCCAGTTCTTTTTTAGCGTGAAACACAATTTTGACAACCTTCCTTTCAGGAGGCCATTTATTTTCTCAACCATGCTGTTCGATTCCAGGTGATAAATAGTGCACAGTTTATGTGTTATCCCTAGCGTTGCTGTTACTTCTTTAAACAGATCGGTGACAAAATGTGTACCGTTGTCTGAGCGTATTACGCCGCAAATTCCCCAACGCGGAAATACTTCCCGCACTAAGAACTTTGCAGCGCACTTTGCATCCGGGTGGGCGCATGGCCCTGCCTCCAACCATCTTGAAAAGGGGCAAACCACCACTATTATGTAGCGTGACCCATTGCATCTTTCTCCCATGTCAGCATAATCAATATGCAGCTCTCTAAATGGACCTGTTGGTTTGGGCAATGTTCCTCATAGTGTTCTGAGTGTCATTCCTGAATTATATATCTGAAATGCTGTACATTCCATGGGTAACTTTGATATTTGCTCCTGCAGGCCTGGTGCAAACCAATTTTCTTGTATTTCTGCGGCAATGTGCTGTTTGGCATTATGTGCTGCAAAGTGAAGCTGTTGGAACGCTATTTCTAGTAGCTTATGGGGCATCATTACCTTACCTGTATTGTTTTGGCACCAAAGAAGGTCTGTGGATGACTGGCTACACCCTCTTTTTTTCCCACATCTTCTTCTCCTCTGCTGTTGCCCCTTCTTGTAATTCTAATATCTGGGAAATTGGCATTGAATTATTCCCATCCGGATGATCCTCTACCACATGTTTCTGTAATATGTACTCACCTCTGTTTCCCTTGGCTAAATATGATGCTTCTTTCGCGGCAGTGTCTGCTGCCGCGTTTCCTAAAGAGATGACATCATTGTTGTTTGTATGGGCCTGGCATTTCACTATGGCCACAACTGTAGGTTCCTTTAGTGCTTCTATCAACTCTTTTAGTAGCTCAGCGTGTTGCACTGGGGATCCATCTGCTCTGTGAAATCATCTTCTCCCCCATCTAGCCAATCCCCCATGTACTGTTGTGGTCATGTATGCAGAGTCAGTATAGATTGTTAGTGCATATCCCTTTTCTGCATGTAATGCTTCGATGAGTGCTACTAACTCTGCTGCCTGTGCTGAGTAGTGGGCAAATAGCCTCTGTTTGACAAGTACTTCATATTCGCCTTCCTCTATTCTCACAACAGCCACCCCCACATGTTTCTCTCCTGTCTCTGAATTTATTGATGCTGATCCGTCTATTTCAAATAAAGCATTTTCACTCACTGTGGGTATGTCTCCATCCTCTCCTCTGTATGTAGCACAATCATGTGTTTGCATGTCCTCCAATGTGCATGCTTCCGTGCTAAATGTTGCGGGGTTAACTGTTTTGCATCTCATGATGTGTATGTTGACGCTGGATAGGGTGATCTCGTAAGCTGTTGCTTTTTGTGTTGTCAGTGTGCTTTTGGATCTTTCTCATATTGCAAATAGGGAATGTTCTACAAACAGAGTCACAGAACATCCCATCACAATTGTTGCACTTTTCTCTATTGCAAACGCTGCGGCTGCGAGAGACTGCTTGCAAGCGAAGTGTCCTTACATTACTGCATCTAGCATGCCATTGTACTCCAGAGGCTTGTGGCCCAAAGATGTTTTTTGTGTTAATACTGCTGTCATGAGTGTCCCATTGCAATGTGAAAATAAGTTGAACTTGTGTTCGTAGTCTGGGTTCGCGAGTACTGGTGCTGTTGAGATCAGTTCTTTAAGTATGCTAAAGGCCTTGTGCATTTCCGCTGTCCATTGTATTTCTGTGTTTTCTCTTTGTGCTTCTTTAAATCCCTGCAATAATGGCTTTGTGTAGCCTACATATTCTGATATCCAGGCGCGTCAGTAATTGCACATGCCAAGAAACGTCTGCATTTCTTTCACTGTTTTTGGTTCATTTACAGCACGCACTGCAGCCACCATGCCTGGTATGATTCTCTTACCATCCTTTGATATCAACTAACCCAGGTACAAAACTTCTTCCTGGCAGTATTGAAATTTCTCTTTGTCTACCTTGTAACCTTTGTGGCCCAATAATGTTAAGAGTGTAATAGAATCTTTTTGGCACTCATCTTAATTTTTCCCGCAAATCAGGAGATCATCCACATATTGAATGATTGTACTCTCTGTGACGATATTGCCTAGGTCTTCATGTAGTATTCTATTGAATATACTTGGGCTCTCACAGTATCCCTGAGGCAATCTACAGTGCTCATATCTTTTCCCTCCCAGGGTGAATGCTGTCAAATATTGTGACTCAGTGTCTAGTGGGACTGGGAAGAATGCATTCTTCAAGGCTACCACTGTAAAGTATGAAGCATCTTTTGGTATGCTAGACAAGATTGATGCAGAATTCGGGACCAGAGGGAATTCTTTTTGTATGACATCATTAAGTGGGTGTAGGTCCTGGATCTTATTCCACGACACGCCCTTTGCTTTCTTGATGTGGTAGATACAAGTATTACATGGTGAATTTGAGGGCACTGTTATCCTCTGTACTAACAGAGCATATATTGTTTCTTTTATCCCTTCTTCTGCTTCTCGGGACAGAGGGTATTGCTTTACCCGGGGCAGCAACACCCCTGGTTTAAGTTTTATTTTTACTGGTGTTACCTCACACAGCAGACCCACATCGTGTGGGCCTGTGGTCCATAGTTTGTGTGGAACCAGTTGCATGTCGTCATTGAAAAAAGGAGGTGGTGCCCGTACCACTGCCATTAGCTGTACTAGTACTTGCCGTGTTTGTATTATGATATCAAAGGCGATCGCTATCTCCATTATTATTTCCCCATCACTGTCTGAATCTGTGAAAAGGTCTTCATCGGACAAGTCTTGCAGTGTGATGTTAGCATTAATGCACAACACTGTTCGCCACTGACATCCATGTATATCCATTCCTATGACTGCTATTTGCTGCGCTGACACATGTATTGCATGCAAGTCTAAGGACATCACTGTTCCTGGCATTATTTCTAGGCGTGCTACAGGGCAGAAAACAAATTCTGCAGGTACTCAACTCTTGGTGCTTTAACTCTGGGATCAATCGTGCTAGTGTTTTTAGCCCCTGGATGAACATGTCTGGGTCAACTAGTATGCTGCGTACATCCGGTGTTGTGGCTTGTGTGTGTATTACCAACATAACTCGCATTGGGCAAATCCCTGGGGTCGAGCAGACTATCCCTCTTTCTGTGAACGATATAGTCATGTTGAGCTTTCTAAGGAGGTCCCTGACCAGCAAATTAATTGGTGATTCTTCATAGTACAGTAAATGTGCTCGCACTGTCTTCCCACCCACTGTTACATCCGCGCTGCCCATCTTTGCTGTGGCCGGGGACATCTCGTGCCAAAAGGGACAAAAGGACAAATCACGTCCAAGGGGTCACCACTTGAAAGTAAGCGTCCCCAAAACGGCATTTAAAACTCCACAATGAGAGTCAATAATGGACACACCCCAGATGGGAATGAGACCAAGACCAAGTGCGGGTAAAGTAAAAAGGTAAAAGTTTATCCAAACCAATATAGGGCAAGCAGAGAACTCTGCAAACTCAGATGGTGCTCTGCCAAACATCAGCAAACATTCACATTTGATTATAAATCCACATCATCTATGACGTGGGAGCTAGGGGATACATAAATCAATGAGATTGGGCAGTGGGGTATAGGCACATATGCATCCATAAGAGTGAAGCTCTGTGATTGTCGAGGCTTCTTGAGGTGTCATCATGATGCGTACAGGTCAGCTGACCTCGGCGGGGTGGAGCTCTGGTCAGCAGAGAGTTCATTGATATCTCTGGAATATGCTAACATTTGCCATTGTGGCCACACATACCCATTCAACAGTCATTACAATTCACAATGCCCTGTAAATCTCAAAATGTTGTTAGTCTAACATCACAAGTGAGATGACACAAAACTTTGGGTGCTCTTATCTCACCATCATAAAAGCACTATGCAATAAAGAGGCTGTTTCAGGAGTTCAGGTACTCTATCAGGGGGCACAGGTCTGGGATACCTCCATCATTCGGCTTTGTTAGATCTAATGGGGGCATATTTATGGTATGTTAGTACAAGAGTAGATATACTGCCACCATGGTCAGTTGGGGTCAGGGTGAGTTTAAAGACTATCTGGTCAGAGGGCACATAGCTGATATATCAAAAAAGCAGTGGGATGAGAGGCTTGTTACCTATATTTCTTGTAACCTAGGCCTCGGGTGTGAAAAAAGTTTTATGGTGTTATTGTGGGTCCAAGAGCTTAGAGGAGGTCTGATACTGAGGGCAGGCTTTGCGGAGGGGGTAGAGGTTGCAGTTACAGCATCATATTATCAATAAAATAAGGGCCTTTAGTTCTCAACCCAACCTGAGGCTGAGAGGAATGTGGGGCTGAGCTTGTGCCGCTGCAGGAGAAGGGAGAGAGAGAGCCTTGTTGTTGCTAGCTCATCTATAATATAGGGTTGCATGCACATCTTTTAAAATGCGAGGTAGAATTAAGCCAGTGTAGTTACGTGTACATCAAACATTGTGTGAGTTTATGAACATGGTATATATTAGCAGTTTATGTTTATCATGAGTACCATGTTAAAACATAATTTCTATCAATAACTGTCTTGTTAGCATCACATAATTCAAAGTGCTGAGGTTTCATATCTGGGTCCAGCCAGAGGGGGAAGATAGGTGGGGGGATGCTGTGTGCATGGTGGTACCTGAGAGGGGTGAGAGGGAAAACGGCCCCATGGCATGTTGGGCCGTATATTTTCTACATTGTGAGGGACACACACACAAAAGGCTTGCATTCAAAAATGAGGTAGACACAGGTTAGTTTGTGCATTGGTACAAGGACGAGTCTGCAATGTTCTGCTTATAATATAACTTGCCTACCTAAATGCTCAGAGGGTGAACAAATGCTACGAAGGGCATTCTATTTATACAGTCAACACTCATTGCATTAAAAACCATATATATACTAGAAGCCAAGCTCATATGCAAATATGATACTCTGAAACCCAATGGTCTAAATATAGACTCAGAGATGTATGTGTTCCTATATGAATGAGGAATTAAACATTGATATCCAGGTGCTAATCTACATTAACCAACACACCTTGATATGTCCATTATTTTCTGCAAATATGATTATCACAAGTTTACAAACTATTGTCTATAGTTATGATACCGATCTAGGTAGACCCTCCCTCTTATTGGCTGTGTGTATTATATGAATCAACACACTTCGATACTCATTTACATTTATGGATATCTGGATGTTTTACAGCCATACTTTTGCACTGAATAGGAACTCAGGTTTCAGCTTTTGTCTTATATTGTATTTTAATGCATTAGTCACTTTGTTCGATATGGTGACTTTTCACCAATCGTGATAATGTTTTAATTTGTCATTGAGAATCAGACTGTCTATACCACAGATGCTCGCCCCGTGTAGTGAACACCATTGTTGTTTTTATATGGCCATACACTGGTATTGCCATGTTGCATTTATAGTGTGCATATATAGGGGGCTTTCACTTGGAAGCTTATTTTACTATACGGAAGCGGGCACTGTGGTTTCAGGGCAGTAGCAGCACACATTCGTTTCAGGGCATTTTGCGCCACTAGCGGGAAGAGAGCAGCACCGTGAAGACATTTTTTCTATCACGGTGCAGCATTAAATTAAATAGGCGCACTAGCGCTTTTACTTGTGGTCACTTCTTTTAACATTGTAAAGCAAGTGAAGGTGAAGGGCTGTTATGGCTTATTGTAAGCTGGCCAGTACACCCAGTATAGTAATGGGGAATTAGGTAACTCACAAATGTGGGCAACTATGTATTTACACACTGAACAATGGTGGATTTGTTGCAATCAGAACCATAGAGTTCTAAACAATTAACTGTTAAGGTTTTTTTTTTTTTCTTTTTTCATGTTATGTACATGTCAACTTTTTTTACGTTATGTAAGCTGCACAGCTGTGCAGACCCAATCACCTTCAGTGCAAGGGTATAAAAACACAAGGAAACAAACGTTTGGAATCATACTAGCCTGAGGAAGCTCGCGAGTCGAGCGGAACGCGTGGCGTTTTCCACCCGCTGTGGGTGAGTGCTGCATGACACCTGGTCTGCTTAGGTATTGTTATGTATGCTTTTTATACTATGTTCACTCTTTTTGGATAAATTAAATGAAATTTTGAACACAATTTGAAGTCTTGTGTGCTTGGGCATTTTTTGGTAGGTGTTTGTGGGAGAGCTTTCTCCTCCCCAGCACCTTTACCCTTCTGTTTAACATATATTGAGTGTAGCCTGCTCTAGCCCGGTAGCACCAGCTCAGTAATGAGGCAGAGCGCAATTTGTTGGCTAATCATCTGCTTTACTAACTTTCTATAAATTGCAGCCCGCTCCCGTGACATATTATTATGCTCTACATTTTAACATTTTTTGTTTCAATTATGATCACGGTTGAGCGCCCCTTATGTCATTAAAAGAGTACGTTTATTATAAACGAACTTTTTGACATTTAAGAGGGGGAGACTATCTGAGATAGCCACCACTGAAATTGTGGGTTGAGCTGTGATAAGATATACACATTTCTTTAGTAGTATTTGTCTTACTTCTCAGGGTATCATTGTGTTCTGAGTGAATCCATTCAGCATACAGCTGGGGCAGCAAACAGCCTTTTGCTGCCTCAGACATGGCAGACCAGGTGGAAGCAAAACGAATGGCAGCGGCACTGATTCTCTTTGACCAAGACAAAGCGGCTACTGACCTCACTGGTGATAGTAGCCTACCCGCAAGCCTTACAGTGCAGCAAAAACTTGATAAATTGGAGAGAGTTAAGAAAAAGGAGATTTCCAAGTGGTGGGAAGCCATGACCCTACAAATGTACTTGGAAGCACAACGCATTCCAAGGGGACTAAGAATACTAACAATACCCACATTTGAAGATATGGACCCCCAGCTCATAGAAGAGTGGACTACACACACAAATACCTGTTCATCTCGAATGATGGAGAGCCTTATCAAATATGCCAAATTGGATAGGCTCAAATTGATCAAGGAGATAGAAAACATGGAAGAAACCTTATTCTCCTCAGAAGATGGGGATGAGTGTAAGAAACGGATGATAAGAGTTGAAGAGAACCTTGAGAGATTTGAAGGAGAATTACGGCTGAGGAAACAGCTAAAATTCAAAAGAGACAGGTTGGACTATGAGCAGGGAAGAATATATACCTTTGCGAGAAAGTTTGTTGGCCCTATCAAAGCAAGATTGGAGCAAAAAATGCCCAACATACCACAAACTGAAATGCAAGCGGAAGATCCGAGTAGTTCTGAAGTGGAGCTATCAGACACTGAAGGAGCATATTCAAAAAAATTGAATTTTTTAGACGAGTTCAAACTACTCCACATGGACAGCAGTATGGACAAAAGAGGACGGGGCCAACAAGCCAGTCGAGGAAGAGGACGAAGAGGAAGAGCAGGAAAAGTACAACCAGGCGAGGTAGTCGTGCCAAATGGGGACGATCAAACTGGAAGGGCAACAAGATCTGGGACCAAACCACGGGGGAGACCAAGGGGCAAGAAAATGAACAGTTGAAAATGTATAAAATTTCGACAAGGACCCTTACTCAAATTGAAGAGTCAGTCCTGCTACTAGGTCTGTCATACAGCCCGACCCACGCTTATGACTATACATCTGCCAGGATAGATCGTTTCAAATTTACACGCAAACTGAAATTGACCAAATTTTATGCCACACAAGTTGGGGATACCAGACATAAAAAGGATCAAGATAAAGAAACTGCATCAATTTTGTCAGAGAGAGATTTGGGTACCCTGCTATATTTAGATGAACTACAAGGGAATACTGATATATGCACTGGATATACAGATACTCTAGACAATGATACATTGGCCAAACAGTTTGGAATCAACGCTAATGTGAGCTGCTTCAGCAACTTTAGACCCAAATCGGTCTTTTGTCCGAACATTGAATGTAGTCCAATTGATATCTTTGAAAAACTGGTAATTAAGGATTTGAAAGAATTGTCAACCCTCAATTCTGATGCTATGAAATTTAAGAATCTGAAAACATCACAAGTCAGCGCCTTGGAAACACTGCGTAAAGACCATAATATTGTTATTCGACCATCGGATAAAGGGGGTAGCATAGTTATCATGGACAGTATTAACTATAACAAGGAAGCCATCAGACAACTGAGCAATACATCATGCTATGAAAAAGTTGACAGATCTATCCTTAATACCACTAATCAAGAATTCCACACTCTGTTACATATTTGGAAAGAACAGGATTTAATAAATGAGGATGAGTATTTCTATTTGAAGAACGTCCATCCCACTACTCCTCTCATTTATTGTAATCCCAAAATTCACAAGAGTCTTATAGATCCCCCTGGACGTCCTATTGTATCCTCGATAGGCAGCCTTTTGGAGAACACCTCGAGATTTTTAGACCATTTTCTCCAACCTTTTGTTTTGAGTTTGAACTCATATATTCGAGACACTTCTGACTTGCTAACAAAGCTTAATGATGTTAATTGGGAATCTAATTTTCTTTTGGTTTCCCTAGATGTAGTCTCTCTTTACACTTCGATACATCATCAGTATGGGTTAAATGCATGTAAGCACTTTTTAGCGAGTAGATCTGTGAGCTATCGCCAACACAATCTCATGCTATTAGACATGTTGAGATTCTGCTTGGAACACAATTACTTCCTGTATGATAATGCTATCTATAGACAAATACAAGGCACAGCCATGGGGTCATGCATGGCACCAACCTATGCAAATCTATATATGGGATGGTGGGAAACGACAGTGGCATGGAGTGAGGAGATGGAAGAATTCACCAAACACATAGTGAATGTGCTGTGATCCCAAACAAATGTTACCATTGATTTTGTTTCCAAAACCCTGCCTTCCAATTAAAAAGCCAAACGTAATTCCCAACATATTCCCAGTCCCTAACCCTTGCCTTTGAAATGAGGGGTGTCACATATTACTGACGCCTTGGGTGGTGCTGGGAGAAAAGAGCATTTTGATAAATAAATTAATGGCTGTGTGTTTTGAAAGTTTTGTATGTGTTAAATCCCATGTGTGATCTGATTTGAAATTCAACCTGTGTTTTGTTGTTGCAACTGCAAGTTTACTAAGAAATACATGCCAGTCTATCAATGCAAGTATATTTCATATGTGATTATTGTGTTGTGCCATGGAGTGGGTGGCTTGTGTAATTGTGATGTAGCTAATATTAATTAATTAATTCTGTAATTAAATCGATATTACCTTCTTCTATACACTGGCCTGGTTTCTGGCTTACTTGTGGCACAGGGGGAGTAAGCTGAGTGGTATTAGACAGGTTGGAAACCTGACTAATTCTGAAAATGTTAAGCGTGTTATTGTGGTGTAGCTAATATTAATTCATTAATTCTGTAATTTAAATAAATCGATATTACCTTCTTCTGTGCACCGGCCTGGTTTCTGGCTTATTGGTGGCACAGGGAGAGGAAGCTGAGTGGTATTAGACAGGTTGGAATCCTGACCAAGTCTGAAAATGTTATGCATTTTACTGTGTGACACTTTGATCAGGGAGGGAAGGAAATACCCGAGTTGAGAGTGGTCATCCAATAAATCGTTACAGTTGAAATTATTATGCAGTTTGATGATAAGCGGTAGTAAACCAGATGGAATGCCCCATCTGTCGAGTTTTCTTCACAAGGGACTAAGATTTACTAGGTCAAAAGCAGCAAGAAAGATCAATCGAGGCCAAAAATATGGAAGAGTATTTTTCAACTGCAGTCAAATCCTGGAAACATTTTAGCAAAAAGCCATTAAGTGTTGTTCCATCGCTTTTCCTAAATCATGTCTGGAAAACTCTTGGACGCCCCACGCTCGCACCTATGCCATCAGACGAAAATGGAGAATGGAGGAAAAAATCTTACTATCAGCACCCATCACTGTAATTGGACAATAATTAAGTGGGTCAGATCTAAACCCCTTTTTAAAAATCGTGACGACATAAGAAGTTTCCCAAGAAACAGGGAAGTTACCATTCACTAAAAGATTATTAAAGTATATGGTGAAAATGGTTGCCCAACTATTGGCTGCTAAATTTGACTAGGGTGTTGGACAATGACCCACCGGCCTGGGAAAAACTCAAATTTGTTATAATATCTAATACAACTTCCCTAGTGATTCTTAAAGACCTAGGATTTGTTCTACATAAAGTTTCCGAATGATGAGGAAAGATCGTAAATTCGTCTATATCTTCGGAATAAAGTGATTCAAAGTGGTTCACCCGTGTCATTTCTGAAATCGGGTTTGACTGAATGACTACCTGACTACATCCCATCGAATTCCTCACATGAGCTTAAAATATTAAGCAGGTATTCACTGTTCCTGTGTGACATTCTCGTTAAGTGATTTTTTAACCAATTTCTATATGTTTGTTTTTTTACCCGAATGTCCTTAAAAATGTGGCTGGGTTCAATCAACTTCTTTTTCACACTATGCATTTCTCGTCTAAGCAGTTTTTTTCCCTTTCAAACCCCTCCAAATTGGAGGAGTGAAAATGATGTTGCTTATTTTTTCACCCCTAAATAGGATTTCCATGAAAACAAGATTTATAATGTACTTTCCACGAAAGACAGAAAGTTTACAAAATTAAAAGTGAAAACTTTCCAGGCAAATGTGGTATTTTGTAAAATATTCTCCAACCTCTCATGAAATGTATGCATTCCAGCTCATAACTGGATTAATCTCTGTCAGGGTTAAAGAACTTTTTCAGTGATAAAATGATGGTGTCTGAGCTGGGTATTAATGAGCCTGAAAGCAACTCATAAATTATACAAAAAGTCGTCCAAAAACATATAATCCAGAACAGCTGTGGAACTCCCCCAAATCAAGGTGGCTTGTGCAGACAACACCTTGGTTAGTCTCCATTTTGGAGTCCTTGTGGAATGTTTAGGGTTTGCCATGCATTATTTAGCACTTGAGGAAATAATTAATACTCTAATGGTTTTGTTTAGAGGACATTTTCTTCACACCAAACCACGTGGTTGTGGAGCTGCAATGTTGATCAGTAATGCAGGCAGTGTTTGGAAATCCTGCATGTTTTACCACTAATACCAAATCTAAATGAGACACACATAAGGTAAGCGTGACTGCTTGGTTAATGATCCGCTGACGTGGAAACTATTTTTCTCACCTTCTGATGACACCAGGCATTTCCCCCTTTTACTTTGTTTCTTGCTTTCATGTTGTATCATTCTTTAGTTGTGGCTTTTACACTGCACTGTAAATGCTGCCTGTTAGCTGAAACTATTGTTATTTGAAGTGCAGATCAGAGGGAGATGGATATCAAGGAGGGCAAACAACCTGTGCATGTTTTTTAGGGCTTTTAAGACACTGATTAATGGCCCAGGTACATGCAAGTCCATTTGGCCATTCTCACCCACTACCTGCCCCTCCGAATCCAAAACACATCCATCTGGGATCTCTTGGTCCTAGCTCTATGCCATCTGAGCAGAAATCTAAGTGATTCATTGCAGCTATAAACAAAGTCATGGGCCCTCATTCCGAGGTTGGTGCTAGTCATGGCGCTATTAGCTCCATGACTAGCACCAATATCGGTACCGCCACAGACGTGGTGGTATGGGGACTTACCTGTCCATTCCGCCCTTTGCGGGATCGGTGAGTTCCCATTTGAAATGCCATTCCCCATTCCCATTTGAGCCTTAGGGCTCAATGGGAAGGGGAAAGGCGGCAATAACAGTACCGCAAATTGTGGTACCGTTATTTACCCCGGTATCCATTTGCGGGTCCCGTCCTTAACGCCTGCTAAAACCAGGCGTTAAGGAAGGACCCGCAAAGGGACCTCGGAATAGGGCGCAAAGGGATTACCGGCACCGGTGTCATTACCGGTTCCCAGTATCCCTTTGTGCCAAAATGTCTTTATTTATTTGAATAGCACGAAACAAAAGCCCGGGGGCATGGTAGCGCTTAGACAACACAGAAAAACAACAAACTTGCAACATAAACCACAACAGGCAGGTGGAGGCAATAATCAGGTGGAACAGGTTTAAGAGAACATGACTGTTTGTAGCCTGTGCTTAAAGGTAGTTAGTGAGATACCGTTTTATACAAATAAAAATGCAATACAAAAAGAAAAATAGCAGGACAGGACATCAAGGGAAGCAATACATTATCCTACCCAGAGAAAACGAAACCAAGTCAATTATCAGATTCAGTTTGGTAGGACCATGAACAATATCACGATACCTGCTCAGGAAACACAGAAGATTACTACCACCACAACCCACAAGCACACACGCCCTATCGTTCTCAGAGCACCAGCCGTCAGTGATAATTTGACAGAGAACTTTAAGGTCGGTGGTTCTAATAATTCCCGGCCCTGTTCTCTGGCGTAACCATGCCAGGATTTTATTCCTCGGGGCTTCTTTTGGTTCAGGCCCAACAGGCTTCCCTACGTTGGTAATTATAATGTTTCTTTTATTCAGGACAAAGTCTCTCCTGTTCTTATTATCAATGACAGGCAAATAAAGATTTGCCAACACAATGATTACCAATATTGTCCGATTTTCCTTGCCAGTCAACGGATTTACCAAAATACTGGTTACGAATATGGACAGATTTTCTACGGGGGCTTGAGTAGAGGCTGTGCAAATGATAGGCAGAATACAAGTCATAACTGGCTAGGAATATCTAACATGTATGTTGGTAGAACTAATTACTGATGGATCAACCGTATATGGAGCAGGGTTGGTTTATCAACCCTTATCCCTCATATCAAAATCAACCCTAGCTCCATTACTTTCCAACAATTGAATATTCACTGCAGACTCATCAAATTCAACATATCCAGTCTGATGATTGATAGGTTTACTGTTTACCATCAACACATCTATATTACTCCCTGATCATTTGCCAATACTGATATCCCAGATCGAGTTTCTGCTCAGTTTGGGAGATATTATGGTCCATGTCCTTCCAGTGGTTTTTGCTTTGAAGTGTGGCACAAATTGACCTTTTTATTTTGTTAATATTGGTTTTATTTTTTAACAAATCTTTCGCAAAATGTCCATTCTAGTGGGGCCCATGAGTACACATTTGTCTGCAAAACGTCAGCCAAATTTGTCATAAGAATCAAAGATTATTAGCAATTAATCTTTTTGATTTCCTATGAAACTCACTAGACACCTTAACTATATATGTATTCAAGGAACACACTTTAGTCTAGTGATGTTAAGGTGAAAAAGTAACGCAACAAAACTCTTAAAATTCATCTAAAGCCACTTTAACTTTGCACCCTCTGTTGCACAGCCTATGACAACAATGATGATATCACAGATCACATCATTAATGACATCACTAATTACACTACAACAGTAAATGGCATTAAGCATAGCATTCAGCCGTGGTCAGTGTGCATGGCCACATTTATTTTAACACATGAATGGATGCTAGTCGTGGCCTTCAGTTATGGGCAGTGGTCACAAACTTCACCCATGTGCAGTGAACATTTTAAAACACTAACAGGCTACCAACCATAGATTTTGCCTTTAACAGTGGATTCAGCTTTCAACTGTGTCCACTTAATATTATATACACTGATCAGGCACTAGCCATGGACTTCAGCACAATACTGGCCAGTAGCCACAATCTTTGGCTGTGCCCACTATATATTCTAACATATAAAAGAGCAAATAGCCATGGCCTTTGACCGTGACCAGTTTGTACATCTTTTGGACATGTCCACTGTATATTTTAAAATAATAAAATACAATAAGCCATGGCCTTCTGCCGTGCCCACTGTGTATTATACAACACTAACCAGCCACTAGCTATGGCCTTTGGTCGTGCTCACTGTATATTATAAACACTAACCAGCTGCTAGCCATGGTCGTCAACACAATTCTGGCCAGTGGCAACAACCTTTGGCTGTGCCGACTGTATGTTCTAACATATTAATGGGCAGTAGTTATGGCCTTTACCCATTGCGACTGACTACAGCTTTCAACGTTGCCCACTGTATATTTTAAAAGGATGTAAATGAAAATACCAAAAGAGTGAAGTGCGCACTGCAAATTAAATTAATTTGTTTGTAAAGTACAATAAATTCATATTGGCAAATTAATGTTAGTATTACATGTGTGGGCATAAACACTATTCAATTATAAGTTAAAAGTGAAATTAGCACATAGTATTAATGATAGAAAAGAAGAGGTACTTTACAAAATCGTGTATGATGAACTCTCCTGTCTCCCTGCAACTCCAGTTCCCTTCACTTACGTGAATGGGAACCGGCGCTGCTGGGCCCATTTTTAAAATGTGTATTTCTTTTATTTGTCTCCCCGCCCAAAAGCGGGTGACACCCCCGCAACCCCTAATCCTATTATATCGAACAAGGAAGCGGAAGACACCCCTTCATCCCTGCTCTCCCTGTTTGCTATAAAGGGATCGTATGGTGTAATTGTTCGACAATTTTGGCTGTACGAAAATGGTCTTGCAGCCGAAATTCGTACAATTATACCATATGTTCTTTTTAAAAACTTTTTCTATGGATATATTTTAAAACAGTGATGGGCTACTAGGCATGGCATTTAACCATGTACATTGGTATTTTTTAACACTAATCGACCACAAGCTATGTCCTCTGGCCATTGAGAACAGCCTTTGTCATGGCCAAGTCCACGGCCTAAATTGTTATTAAGGTAATCAAAGTTGTCATGAGCTAACTTATAAATGATGTTATGTCTGATTCCATTATTGATGTAATCAGTTATATGGAATGTAATTAGTGTTGTCACTAGTGATGGCACCAGTGATGTGATTTGTAATGTAATCAGTGTTCTCATGCAACATGTAATTAGTGATGTCATCAGTGATATGATCTGTGATGCCATCATTGTGGTCAAAGGCTGCGCAACAAGGGGTGTGAAGTTAAGGTGGCTTTAGCTGAATTTCAGTGGTTGTGTTGCATTAAGTTCTCACCTTAAAGTCCCTGCAACAAAAGATTTTTCCTTGAATTTCAAGGCTTTTGTTATTCCATAGATTTTTAGAATGCTTCCAGACCACTGCACGGTCTTTGACCATGGTCGGTGGGCACGGTATTTGGCCATGTCCACTGTCCATTGTAAAATGCTATCAGACCACTAGCCATGGCCTTTGGTTAGCAGGCTTTGAGAACTCACCATGTTTTTAGGCAATGCACAGTGAGGTTATATTATTTGCCATGGACCACACACTTTGGTTAAGCAGGATGCTACAAGTGGTACACCCCTTTTCCAGTGCTGTCATTTTGGCGTGGGCCAATTTGGCACAGCAATTCCGCCGCAGTGTACATTTCGGCATGCTCTCTTCGGTGCAAAAGCCATTCCTGCACTGTTATTTTGGCACAAAAAATGTTTGCACCTGGCTGACATTGCAGCCACGTCTAAACGCCCTCATGCCAAATAACATCAGAGGACTGCACTACAACAAATCTCACTTCCTCCCAGTTGTGTTGCTTTTCTTTAAATTAAGTTAAATTAGTTCAATATAAAAAAAAATACACCCTTGAACCCTGGTTTGCCAGAGATTAAAGGCCAGTATTCAACCACAAGGACACAATGGCTTGCTGCTTCTCAAAGCATACATTTCATACTTAGCCTATTATTTAATATGTTCATTGATAAAAGACTAGCTATGAAACTTGTGCAAGTACACAATAATGTCATTGTAGCATAATGGTTTAGTGCTGTGTCTCAAACTCCTGCAGGCCAGGGTTCTCTGATGGCAGTGTTCAGCATAAATGTGATTTTTTCTTAATACATTTTCAGTTTTATAATGTTGCCCAGAGACGGTGTAGTCCTCTTTTTAAATATTTGTGCAGTGTAAGGGGGAATGTGGGGTGTGAGGGTGTGCATGCAATGTGTGTGTGTGTTTGATGTGAGCACATGTGTGTGTACATGGTAAGAAGATGTGTGTGAGGGATTGTGCATTCAGTGTGCATTTGCTCTGTGAAGGTGAGTGTTAGTGTGAGTGCACATGTGTGTGTACATGTGTGTGTGTTGGCTCATTGTCATAATGTGAATATAAGGTGTGTGGATGTTAGTACACAGGAAAATGGTGGTATGCAAATGCAGCCATGATACTTTGTTCACTGTGATATGAACCTGTGGAGTGTACATTTCTTACAACCATGAAACCAGCAAGCGTGGATGTCATGAGGTGTTGCCTAGCTCAAGAGCAGCAGAGCTCTTTACAACAGGATTGTGCCAGAATTGGGCTTGACAATTTATACAGTAACGCAGTGCTTATGTTGGAGGGAGAGAGGGATTTTTGTTCCTCCGCCAAGAAGGACCATATTATGTCTGTTGTTTTGTGTGTGGTGTACAAGGTTCTGAGCATTCCCTTTCACTCGATGTTCCATGTTGTAATATTTTAGATAACTTATTAACGTTTTTGTATCTGTGACAAATAATATAAGTTTCCTGTGTGAGTCATGGGGTTTACCCTTGCACTCCATGAATAGTAGTACATGTTTTGATGGTTCTATATGATATTTATGCATTGTGAAGGCTGAAAATTAAAAATACCTATTTGTTTTGGCTGCTTTCTTTGCAGCCTTTAAAAGTTGAACTAGCACTCTATTGGGGGTATCAACCCCCCTGCCCTCTTCAGGAAGTTGTACCCCTGGCAACCCATACCCCAGGCACAGTGACCCATGCAAACAAACATGCATACACACTCACGTTTACCCCCTCGCACTCCCTTCCACAAGCCACAAACATTCCCCCTCCTACCGCATAGACACACGCAGACACTCACTCACACTCACACACCAAAAACACTTACCTCTGGAACATGCACCTCTCCTCTTTTGGCCCACTCATGCCTGTCAGCCACTATGCGCACTCTGTTCATCGCAGGGGATGACAGTTCAATTTGGAAAGCCTACTTGGAGTGGTCTCCGAGCGGTCTTTCTAAATCGATTATATTTTTCGTTTGTTTTAAAATACTAGGAATTTACCCCATATGCTGTTTTGAGTGATGCAATTGATATAGAAGCCTTATGCATATTGTTGTATGCAATTTGTTATTCACACTGTATGTGAGGAGGTGGGTGGGGATTCTCTGGCACTAAGTGAACAGTCATTGAATGGTTTGGCTTATTTATAGCGCAGTATATATGTATGCTTCTGGTGTTTTGCATGCTGTGTGGGAGATGATCTTTCACTTGTTGAACTGTACTAAGCATTTCAATTAAAATATTAGTAAGTTGTGTCTGGTGTCTTTGTGGTGTGTAAGTGAGTTCTTGGGATGTCCCTATCGGGATCCCCTGTTGCCTGCTGTGATTCTATTTGCATCCTTTTTTATGCATTATAAACTTGTGACATAAGCATGTTTATGGGTGTTTTGGCTGAGGTGTAGGGGATTCCCTTTTACTAATTGAACAATACTGAATGCTTTCACTACAATGTTGGAATGTTGATTTTGAGTGGTGTGTGAGTGAGTGCTGAGGGGTCATCATGCAAATTTCCTGGCACTCTGTGAACAGACCTCTGATGTTTTCAATCCTTTTTGATGTTGTACGAGCTAGTGGCATATGAATGTGTTTGTGAGTCTTGAACAAGACTACATATTTTGATTAACATTTTAGTATGTCGTGCTTCGGTGGGGTGTGAGTGAGTCATAGAGTATTCCCTATAGAGGCCTTCTTCATAGTGCATTATTTGGTTGGTTATCAATTGGTGGTAGGTTTGTAAAGCAGTATGTGTCAATGATTTCAAATCAGTTAGTGTGGTGTAGTCACTGGAGCACTGTATATAGTTGTGTTATGCATGTGTGAATGTTGGGGCTTTCATGCACATGCTTGCCATCTCAATTGTCCCTGTTGGAAAATTGTAGGTGCATGCTTAATTTGGTAGACATCCTGTGAAATAAATGGAAAGAAAACAATAATATTCAATGTGTGATTTCTTTCTTTTATATATTAGTGTGTGTGTGTGTGTATGTGTGTGTGTGTGTGTGTGTATGTGTGTATGTGTGTGTGTGTGTGTGTGTGTGTGTGTCTGTTTATGGTTAGGGCAGTGTTAGCACAGTGATGGGAAGATTGTGTTTTATGTTCTATGGGCAGAGTGTGCATTTCTAAGGACAGTGTATATTTGTAGTGTGGAGTTTGTTGTGTTTACTGTTATGGGTGTTGTGTCTTTGCAGTTAAGTAGCAGTGCATGTGTTTGTGTGTGTGTTTATAATGTGGTCTGTATGTGTGTATGTTCATTGAGTGCTAGAGTGGTGTGAATATCCAGCACAGGGCTAAGAGCAGTGCATGTCTGTGGGTGTATGTGTGTGTGCCTGTATTGCTGGGATGGTATTTGTGTACAGTGTGGTGCTGAGGTCCATATGTGTGCATTTTCATTTAGTGCGGGTGTGGCGTGCATATGCAGCACAGTGCTAGGAACTGTGCTTGCATATATATATGTGTAGTGTGGGGGCAGCTAGAAGTAGTGTGTGTGGATGTGCGTGCAGGACTCAGGGAAGTGTACACTTCTGTTCCCAGCGCATCCGATCCCGATGGGTGCCATAGAAAGGGAAAATGGACTCTGTTGTCCCTTACCGGATGCCCTTTTCTGTGTCATTTTTTTTTCTGTCCCGAAATGCTGCAGCATTTCGGTACAGAAAAAAAGCTTTTAGTACCCCAGTCTTGGGCCTGGGTACTAATAGCAATATGCCCCTCGCGGCGAGGGGGCCTTCATTAAGGCGCTCGCTTTGCTCTGGCCTATAACTATGGGGCATGGGGCATTACCTAACTGGTTAATGCCCCCACCGCTTGGGGCATTTTGCTTAAATAATTAACACAGTAACACATACGAAGAATGAGTCACAGGGGAAAAGTGAGCTGCAGGAACAGACTCGATCACAGAGACAGACTTCATCACAGTAGCTGACTTGTCTGAACAGAGTGTCTGGGTTGCAGATTCCGACTAGGTTTTAGAGTTGGGCTGGTCTACAAAGATCGGCTTGTTTGCACATGTTGACTAGGCAAAGAGACAGAAGTGACCGAGAGACAACCTTGGCTGCTAGATTGAATGCTCAGATGAAGTCTGGTTGGTTCACAGGGACAGAGTAGGTTTGGTCCCAGAGACACGCTTAGCAACAGATACTTATGATCTGATACTCATAAAGGTTGTAATTACCAAAATAGTTGTATAAAGTCTTTTCAACATTTTTGGTAATTAAAACCTATTCTCATGATGTTGGATTTTAGCGAGGGAGCACAGAAAGCGCCACTTTATAAACCTGTGTGCCAGTTGCTAGGATTGGCTGGAAACCAACGTGGCAAACTGCAATTTCAGAAACCATTCATTTGCATGCTCATTCTGGTGTCACTCCTCCACATTAGCAACAGTAAAACATTGTCATACAAATATGGCACCTCCTTTAGTGGCGGTCCGCTTACTGGAGTTTTGCTGTTGTGGAGCACTGACACCAGTGTGCACCGTACTCTGGCTAAGAGTCGAGGATATTTTATTGGGTCGTAATCCACTGAACAATTCTTGACCTACAGCGGCCGTTGAATGGAACCTTACAAAGTGCATCAGGGGCCTTACATGGTTCAAGCACCCAAATAGAGACAGACTGGCTGCAATTTCAAGAGGTGTTTGGCAATATATAGGCCACGTCCTGAGACCCTCAAGCATCCTTTGCCCGGCCCAAAAACAAGCCCCGACATAGAACGAATGGCCCCTGAACATGAAAGCCGGTTGTCCACAGGCAGAGAAAACCCGGATTGACGCTGCCCTATGCCGCATCATTTCTATAAGCAGACTGCATCGCTTGAGATACTGTGGGGGGGTGGGCGGGAGGGGACGGGGGGGAACAAACGCAGGGAATAACGGCCTATAGTTTGATTTGTTGAGGGCGATTGCCCAAATCTTGTATTTTGCGTACCTATGCTGTTGTTTTCCAAAAATCAATAAAAATTGAATTTAAAAAAAAAAATGTTTACTTCCAGAAATAATGCTCCATGTTTAAAATGAGACCATATTATCACTGGGAAGTTTTCTGTAGCCCCGGGGACAATATTTCGGTTCATTTATAGCAGGCAACACAAGTTTTCCGGAGCGTTGCTGACAGAATACAAAGAAAATAAATTCCTGGCAGCACCTTTGTTAAAATGCGATTACTATGCAATTTAACGAAAATGTTTCCGAGACTGTAATCGGCCTGTTATCACAGAAAACAGGTGGATTGCAGACAGTGCACTGTTGTGCACTGTGCGGATGCCCAGACCTATTTCCGAATAGACGTGGTGCCTGGGCGTCAGGAAAAGGCGCAGTGAAGCATGCAGTTTAGCATGCTCACTGTGCCTCGATGAGAATCGAGCCATGAGGTCTGACTCTCAACATGGGGCCTCATTACAGGTCTGCCAATGCCGAATGAAGGGTGACGGTAGCAATTTATCAGCACCCATTCTGGACCGGCAGACTACAACTGTGCCTGCCGTGGCCTTTGAGCCCCGGCAGGTCTGACCTGCCGGGCACAGCAGCCTCTGTGGGCACAGTTGTCATGCAAGCACTGTTAGTAACAGTGCTGATGCTTCTGTGTGCCCACTCCGATAGAGTCCTATGGGATTCTACGGGAATGATAAACCACATTTCCTGCTGCCTGAGATCATGGGCCGCCGGGACTTGTAATGTCCCGGTAGCACTGGGATCTCAGGCAGCGGAAACAGTGTTGGCAGCAACACACCGGTGACACCGGCGGGTTAACACCAACCTCATTATGAGGCCCGTTAAGTACCGTAAATTTCATATCAGTCGTTTCTGACATTTTCAGTACTTAACACATATTCTGAGGGTGGTACATTGTTCCAAAGTTGGAAATGAAGGCACCACTTTTGGAATATATGTGCTGATTTCTAGAATGGGCGAAAAACCAACCTAACAAACAGCACTTTCGGTATCTGGCATTTTACATGCCAATTCCTGTGGCACTCCTCCACTTCAGCATTTGTCAAAAAAGTGGCGCACATGTACAGCAACACTTTGGAAGTGTGAAAATGTTTCCCAAAGAGATAAGGCAGTTTATTTTTTCGTAGGTACAAAACTGTAGAAAAGTGGAAATGGCAAGAGGTCACCCTGCCCACACTGTGATGACATATATCTTTCTGGCTTGCTATTTGACAATGGATAAATCAAAAAACGCTTTTCAATATCAAGATAAGGCTTTGCTTAGCCAAACACGGGTGCTGCCGTGATCTCAGAAGCACTTTCATAAACTTATGATTACCTTGTTATTTTACGAAAGTGCTGCAGAGATTTTGCAGTCTGCCCGTTTTCTACAGAGACAAGCGGACTGCAGGCAGTGCACTGTCATGCACTGTGATGATGCCCATGCCAACTTGAGAATAATCGTGGTACTTGGCCTTCAGCAAAAGACACAGTGGAGCGTGCTCTTCAGCATGCTCCACTGCGCCGACATGAGAATCGGGCCTTTGGTGGGCGGCGTGCAAATAGTACAGTACAGACCTAATCTAATTGGACAGCGGGTAGACTGCACTTGGTACACAATTACTTCTTGGAAAAAAGTCCTTAATAGTGTCATCACTTTGAAATTAAACATATTTCGAAGTTGTAATTTGTTAGCAAATTAATAAGATAATTTACACTGACATTATTTTAGCAATACAAGGTAAACCTCAAATAACCAAATTCAGCAGCTAAACATTTTTAAAACTACACAAATTTATTGTTTATGACATCGCACGTTAGATCACAATTGCACCGTTGGTGACAATCATGGTATGATACCACACATCAAGAATGCTAACAGAATTATCAATTTGATAATATTAATGTGAGTCACTCCACTGGTAAAAGTACAGAAAATGCACATTTGGTGAAATCCAATTCTCGGACATGTAGAGGTCATCTTATTTCAAAGGATTGGTAGTTAACTTCCCGAGGATGATGCTCTAGTGCACATGATACGCTGTCTGTCCCCATGAATACTTTATTGTCAAAAGCGTCAAAAGCGCATGCCTCACATTATTGTAGTCATATGACCAGAGGCCCAAAGATTTGCACTGGAACAGAGGGTAGTGGTTGCTTTCTTCACGTTTGACAACACACATGTCTATAATCAACCCAATGCAATTGGCAGTAAAGATGTAATCAATTATGTGGCTAGAATGATTGTCAATTGTAGTGAATTGTGATGGAATACCGGATGGATAGGCATTATTAACCATAGTCAATCCAGCTAAGTAGAGTAGACTTGCCCAGATCATTCCATGCTTGTAGGTCTGTTCAATGGTCACATACTTAATCAGTGAGGACAAGTGCTCTGGTTCACATTCCTCAAAGATTTTATCATTCAGGATCCTAGAGTTGAAACCAAGATGGGAATATTTCCAATTAAATTATTAATAATTACATGTGCTTCCTTAATTACCACTCTATGGCTATTCTTAAAGTGGGGGGCATGTGTGTTAATAATGACTCTCCTCTATTGGATAACGGCCCCGGAAATGTAAGCCTACTAATCCCAATGTTTTTTTTACTCCCAGCAATAAATCAACTTTCAGATGTCCCCACGCCCCTGCAACTGCCAAATAAGAAACTATATACCACCCATCTATTACCAGTGGTTCAGTCAGTCATGTCTCCTGTAGTGTCACATGGAAAAGTTATTGATATAGTCTAAGCGGTCACCCTGCTCAAAAACGTGCTTATGGCCTTGAGTATTCCAATTTAAGATCAAAAAAGATAAATCGGAGGTTGGATTAGAATTGCAACTTCCCATGTTGTTGAACCATTTACGTCAACCAATCCCAATGGTATTCTTCAACTTTACTCACACCCCCTCTCTTCAGACCTACCAGGCTTAGTTGTTCAGGCAAGCTGCTTTCCCCCTTATGTAGCCCTTTGTTGTTGTCCTGTCTAGCACTGGGGAGTGGAGTAGGCGGACTGCTTTTTCCACTTAGGCCCTCATATTTACTACCACATACGCCATCCAATTCAATAGTTGTGCATTCATAGCCAAATCTATTTAAGGAAACAGTGTGATCCATAATATTCTCGAGCATACTATCGGCATAGAAATATACAATCAAGGTGCACCAATGCCCCCGTTTTTGTCGTGTGTTCCCTGCTCCCTCCCAATGTCCCTGTTGTTGCCATGTGTTCCCCGCTCCCTCAATGCCCCCATTGTTTTCGCGTGTACCCCACTCCCCCAAATTCCCCTGTCGTTGCCATGTGCTACCCGCCGCCCCAATGCCCCCATTGTTGTCACATGTTTCCCGCACGTGTTAATTTGCAGAGAAATCCCATGTGTGATATGATTTGAAATTCAACCTGTGTTAAGTTGTTGCAACTGCAAGTTTACTAAGAAATACATTGCAGTCTATTAATGCGAGTATATTTCATATGTGATTATTGTGTTGTGCCATGTAGTGGGTGGCTTGTGTTATTGTGGTGTAGCTAATATTAATTCATTAATTCTGTAATTTAAATAAATCAATATTACCTTCTTCTATACACCGGCCTGGTTTCTGGCTTATTGGTGGCACAGGGAGAGGAAGCTGAGTGGTATTAGACAGGTTGGAAACCTGACCAAGTCTGAAAATGTTAAGCATTTTACTGTGTGACACTTTGATCAGGGAGGGAAGGAAATACCCGAGTTGAGAGTGGTCATCCAATAAATCGTTACAGTTGAAATTATTATGCAGTTTGATGATAAGCCGTAGTAAAGCAGATGGAATGCCCCATTTGTCGAGTTTTCTCCACAAGGGACTAAGATTTACTAGGTCAAAAGCGTCAAGAAAGATCAATCGAGGCCAAAAATATGGAAGAGTATTTTTCAACTGCAGTCAAATCCTGGAAACATTTTCGCAAAAAACCATTAAGTGTTGTTCCCTCGCTTTTCCTAAATCATGTCTAGAAAACTCTTGGACGCCCGACACTCTCACCCATCCCATCAGACGAAATTGGAGAACGGAGGGAAAAATCTTACTATCAGCGCCCATCACTGTAATTGGACAATAATTAAGTGGGTCAGATCTAAACCCCTTTTTAAAAATCGTGACGACATAAGAAGTTTCCCAAGAAACGGGAGAGTTACCATTCACTAAAAGATTATTAAAGTATATGGTGAAAATGGTTGCCCAACTATTGGCTGCTAAATTTGAATAGAATGTTGGACAATGACCCATCGTCCCGGGAAGAACTCACATTTTTTATAATATCTAATACAACTTCCCTAGTGATTCTTAAAGACCCAAGATTTGTACTACATGAAGTTTCTGAATGACGAGGAAAGATCGTAAATTCATCTATATCTTCAGAATAAAGTGATTCAAAGTGGTTCACCCATGTCATTTCTAAAATCGGGTTTCACTGAATTACTACCTGACTACATCCCACCGAATTCCTCACAAGAACTTAATAGATTAGGCAGTTATTCACTGTCCCTGTGTAACATTCTAATAAAGTGATTTTTTAACCAATTTCAATATGTTTGTTTTTTTACCCGAATTTCCTTAAACATGTGGCTGGGTTCAATCAACTTCTTTTTCACACTATGCTTTTCTCATCTAAGCAGTTTTATTTTTCTTTCAAACCCCTCCAAATTAAAGGTGTCAAAATGATGTTGCTTATTTTTTCACTCCTAAATAGGATTTCCACGAAAACAAGATTTATAATGTACTTTCCATGAAAGACAGAAAGTTATCAAATTTAAAAGTGAAAACTTTCCAGGCAAATGTGGTATTGTGTAAAATATTCTCCAACCTCTCATGAAATGTATGCATGAATCGGGCATTTCAGCTCATAACTGGATTAATCTCTCTCAGGGTTAAAGAACTACCCTCAGACTTTTTCAGTTTAATGTCAAAATTAGCTGTGATAAAATGATGGTGTCTGAGCTGGGTATTAATGAGCCTGAAAGCAACTCATAAATTATACAAAAAGTCGTCCAAAAACGTATAATCCAGAACAGCTGTGGAACTCCCCCTAATCAAGGTGGCTTGTGCAGGCAACCCCTTAGTTAGTCCCTATTTTGGAGTCCTTGTGGAATGTTTAGGGTTTGCCATGCATTATTTAGCACTTGAGGAAATAATTAATACTCTAATGGTTTTGTTTAGAGGACATTTTCTTCACACCAAACTACGTGGTTGTGGAGCTGCAATGTTGATCAGTAATGCAGGCAGTGTTTGGAAATCCTGCATGTTTTACCACTAATGCCAAATCTAAATGAGAGACACATAAGGTAAGCGTGACTGCTTGGTTAATGATCCGCTGACGTGGAAACTATTTTTCTCACCTTCTGATGACACCAGGCATTTCCCCCTTTTTACTTTGTTTCTTGCTTTCATGTTGTATCATTCTTTAGTTGTGGCTTTTACACTGCACTGTAAATGCTGCCTGTTAGCTGAAACTATTGTTATTTGAAGTGCAGATCAGAGGGAGATGGATATCACGGAGGGCAAACAACCTGTGCATGTTTTTTAGGGCTTTTAAGACACCAATTAATGGGCCAGGGGCATGCAAGTCCATTTGACCATTCTCACCCACTACCTGCCCCTCCAAATCCAAAACACATCCATCTGGGATCTCTTGGACGTAACTCTGTGCCGTCTGAGCAGACATCTAAGGGATTCATTGCAGCTATAAACAAAGTCATAATAAATACATCTTAACAAAGTGTGACTTCACAGTTTTGTTCAAACTAGATTTATAACATGTATATGTGTTCTTGCAACTGTTACCTGCATTGGTACCTTGCATCAAATTCCAGTTAAACACACACATTGGCAAAAGCGATATTTTTTTCTGTTATTGTGCATTATATATGTATTTGCTAGGCACTGCCATGATATGCCCACACATTTAAATCTTATTGCCAGTTTGAACCATTATAGCGGTACCTGGAAAATAGGCCTACACCAAAGCTGAAGCATGTGGCTGTGCCAATGCTAACCTTCACTGGTGAAACTTCGGACATGAGGATGTTCTGCATTTAAGGGGAACATTTACAAAATGTTTGGCAACGACTGTGATTGGATGGAAACTTTTAACAAAATCATGTTGTGAAACATAAGTCCCAGTTGTCATTGCATCTGTACTGTATTAATGTCACCATCACTGTGGGATCACTGGCCATATGGGGCAGTTTGGAGGGATGTGCACATCCTCTGAGGGTGGCTGCTGGGGTTTTAACACTCATTCTAAAGGACCGTGGTGTGGTACCAGGCTGTAGTATCTACATCTGTGTTTGTTAGTTCCTATTATTCGTTAATTTGTATTATGTATGCATTATAAAACATGAGCAGCACTAAAAAACAATCTGTGGCCAGCCTATTACAAACTATTGGACAGCACCTTTTATTTCAGGGGAATATTTTAAAGAAAATGAAATGGAAAAATGTTACTGTTATGATCCAGACTGTGCAAAAGGGGATCGGAAACTGTATCTAGAGTAAAGGGGTGTTCAGAAAATTAAAAGGCGTTTACATTGGAACAGTAATATATATGTGCTCTTGGGTTTTGCAACGGGAATGCACCGATTTAAGCCGGTCTGGATTTTTCCAATGCACTGAATTGCAAGTGTTTTGTTGCATTAAGTTTAGTCACCTTAACTGCACTTCAACTTTACAGCTCTGCCCACTGTATATTTCTCAGCGCCACTGTTCATGGCCTTGGGCCGTGCCCACAGCTTATTTTTCAGCACCACTGGCCATGGCCTTTGGCCGTGCCCACTATATTTTTCAGCGCCACTAGCCATGACATTGGGCCATGGCAAGTGGGCACAGCTTTTGCCCGTTCCCACTGTTCATTGTTCAGTGCAACTGTCCATGGCCTTTCGCCATGGACACTGGAGGACATGGCCTTCAGCGTCACTGGCCATGGCCTTCAGCCATGCCCACTGTATATTTTTCAGTACCATTTACCATGACCTTCGGCCGTGCCCACTATATTTTTCAGTGCCACTAGCCATGACATTGGGCCATGTCAAGTGGGCACAGCCTTTGCCCGTTCCCACTGTACATTGTTCAGTGCAACTGTCCATGGCCTTTCGCCATGGACACTGGAGGACATTGCCTTCAGCGTCACTGGCCATGGCCTTCAGCCATGCCCACTGTATATTTTTCAGTACCATTTACCATGACCTTCGGCCGTGCCCACTATATTTTTCAGTGCCACTAGCCATGACATTGGGCCATGTCAAGTGGGCACAGCCTTTGCCCGTTCCCACTGTACATTGTTCAGTGCAACTGTCCATGGCCTTTCGCCATGGACACTGGAGGATATGGCCTTCAGCGTCACTGGCCATGGCCTTCAGCCATGCCCACTGTATATTTTTCAGTACCATTTACCATGACCTTCGGCCGTGCCCACTATATTTTTCAGTGCCACTAGCCATGACATTGGGCCATGTCAAGTGGGCACAGCCTTTGCCCGTTCCCATTGTACATTGTTCTGTGCAACTGTCCATGGCCTTTAGCCATGGACACTGGAGGACATGGCAAAGAAAGAATAACCAATGAAATAAATAATCAGTAGACAATGGCCCTCATTACAACTGAGGTGCTAAGTGCACCAACTTTACCACCATGGTGTAAACTACGTTTACACCATGGTGGATGGCGGATTTACCGCCCCATTACAAGGTGAGTGGGGCGGTAAATCCCCATTTCCCATTTTCCCTTCCCCATTCCCATTTTTGCCCCATAGGGCATAATGGGAGTGGGGAAGGCGCTAATTACGGCAACGTAAATTACGGTGCCGTAATTAGCACCAAGGTGCCTTAGCACCATGGAACTTAACGCCTGCAAAAAGCAGGCGTTAAGGTGGGAATCAGGCGTTAAGGGTTAACGGTGGCGTTAACCCTTAACGCCTGAGTTGTAATGAGGGCCAATGTACAGAGGATAAATGTGCCACGTGGGGCCCTTTGCAGGACACTATGCTCCCGAGTGGATCCCAATGCGCAAGGTCTTCAGAAATTAATGCAAAAGTCAAAATTAGTACAGTAGTCCGCTGTTGCTGCAGGATGACCAAGTCACTAGGGAAGTGGGCAAGTCCTCTGAGGGTGGTGGGAGACTAAGGATCCGTAGCAGTGATATGTTTTATACATTTTTTCCTGAAATGTAAGTAGGGTTGGTCTGCTCTCAGCTCCTGAGGCAATGAGTTCCAACTTTTAGCTGCCTTAACAGTGAAGCTGTTACTCCCAATGGTGGTGAGCTCTATGAGGTAGCTGGGGCTGCGTTATTAAGAGCTTTATGTGTCAGGGAAAGCGTTTTTAGTAGTATTTTGTTAGATGTGGATAGCCATTTATGTTGACGTCTCAAGGAGGGGATGTGAGTTTTCTTATTTATGCCTAAGGCTGCTCTTAGGGCGTTATTCTGTAGTGTTTGGAGCTTTTGAATGGTAGATTTGTTGGCACCACTGTAGAGGGCATTACAGTAGTCGATTCTGGAGAGTATTAGAGCTCTAGCCAGGATCAGACAACTATTGTCAGAGAGGAATGGTTTACCAGCTCTGAGTAATTTGCAGGTGTAGGCCTTGGCAGAGGTAAGGGATTTGACCTGTTTATCAAAGGACAGTATAGATTCCAAGTAGAATCCAAGGGTTTTTACTTCCTTGGAGACTTTGATGGTGTTACCATCAATATTGAATGATGAATATTCTTGGCCTAGTTTTTTGATATTCGCCTGCGAGCCCAGAATTATAAGTTCAGTCTTATCATCGTTCAAGCACAGGCCATGAGTGGCCTTCCATGCTTGGATGATGAGGTAAACTTTGTTCACTAAACCCATGTCCGTACCATAATCCCCAGAAAGTGGGAGGAGAATCTGAGTATCATCTGCATAGTTAGTGTAGGTGATACCCAGCTGGTCCAGATCGTCGAACAGTGGCTTAGTGAAGATGTTGTAAAGGGTGGGCGAGATGCAGGACCCTTGGGGAACACCACATAGGATGGGTGTAGGGTCGGCAGCTGCTGAGGGGGAGAAGACTCTCATGGTTCTCTCGCTCAGGAAGGACTCAATCCATTTGATGGCACCTGTAGAGAAGTGAGCTGCAGAGTCAAGGTGCCGGCATAAGACCTTGTGGTTGACCAGATCAAATGCGGCAGAGAGGTCAAGTAGGAGCAAGAGTACTGTCCTTCCTTTGTCTCTCAGCTCATCTATTTGGGACTTTAGGTCGATTAGGGCTGTCTCTGTTCCGTGTAGTGGGCGGAAACCAGATTGTCTGTTGCCTAGTAGTTTATGCAATTCCAAGTGTTTTTGAATTTGAATGTAAGCGGCTTTATCCAATATTTTCAGTAGAAATGGGACCGTGGTAATGGGCCGGTAGTTCGTGGGAATAAGAGGATCTAGTGTCTGTTTCTTGAGGAGGGGGGAGCACCCAGGATTGTTTAAGGTTAGCAGGTATAGTACCTGTAGCAAATGAGGCATTTATCAGTTTAGTTATGAATGGGGAGAGTTCTCTGGCAGCATCTTTTATTAGCTCTGCTGGGCAAATATCGCCTTTACAGTTTGAGGGCTTCAAAGATAGGATGATTTTTTCTACCTCTAGGGTAGACATTTTAGAAAAATGGAAGGTGGTATTACGAGCCGATGGTGACTCGTTAGGCAGGAGAGTGTTAGGCGAGTGCTGTAAATTCAGAACTTCTTTTTTTTGTGAATTTTATTCTGGAGTGTGTCAATTTTATTCGCTAAGGCATCTTGGATGTCTGTACACCAGGATTTGTCCTTAGTGCAGACATCAGGAATAATAATTGGTGACTCTAATTCTTTGAGTATGCAAAAGAGTTCTTTCATACTTGAATTTGAGTTAGCAATGCGCTCGTCGTATGAATTGCGTTTTGCATGGCAGACGAGATACTTTTTTTACTTCTGGTTGAGAATGGTGGCGCTAGTGGTTGAGCCAGTGGAGTAGGTTCAGAAAGTGGTCTGTCCATGCTAATGGCAGGATAGATTAAATAGTAGCTGCGCAATTAAGGTCCACTATCCAGTCCAAAATTCTCCCTTTAAGGTGGGTAGGTTTATTGACTTTTTGGGTGAGGCCTAATGCTTTGTTCGTATTGGCTATTTCAGTTGCGTTTTTATCCATTTGGTCATTAAAGCCTAGGTTAAAGTCACCTAATAGGAGTAGTTGCGTGGTAGGTTTAAGGTTATTCGTAATTATATTATGCAGGTCTTCCTCAAAGGTACCAAGAGGGCCAGGTGGTCTATATATAAGGTGTATAGTAAGGGATTGCGAGTTATTTATCTGAATTTTGGCAGTGAGTGTTTCACATGATTGTGATAGATAGGTAGGGACTAGTCTGAGGCCAAGAGCAGTTTTAGAGATAATAGCAATACCGCTACCTCAGGCATTATCACGGTCTTGTCTGACTATGGTGTAGCCATCAGGGATAGCTAGCATAAGAGCAGGTCCTGCTGCATTATGGAGCCAAGTTTCCGTAATTGCGAGGAAATCCAGGTTTCCTTCAGTGATTAAGTCGGCAATATCGGTGGCGTGTGCGACTAGTGATCTTGCGTTGAGAAGCGCTCCTTTGAGAGGGAGGGCCTCAGGTGTTTTGTTGACTCGGGTAAGTTTGTCATAGATATTGCAAACTTTAGGCTTATGGTTGTTGAAGTGAGGGGTATTTGCGTTCAAGATGGCCATTGGAAGAGGCAACTTAGAGTGGCTAGGTGGTTGTAAGTTAAGTTTGTAGTTGGTTTTGAGGTTGGTGGCCGGAAGGGCTCTTCTCAGTGGTTCACATAATTTAGCTAGTCTAGCGCGAAGTCTGTTGTTTCTATTGGGCGTGGCGCATGGTAAGGAGGCTTAAGGTATTGTCTCTCTGGCCTTGTTGAATATGGAGAGATTAGGTTGCACAATATTTGTAAAGGTTAGTAGGCTAAGGTCTAAGGTAGGTACTGGTGACTGGCCAGTGTATTCTTGGCTGCTGGAGTCCACCTGTATGGCAGTAGCCATGGTACAGAACAGTATTGCTAAGTTTAGCATCCTTCCAATCCCAGTGTCAGGATAGTGTAGTGTCAAATGTAGGGGATTCCGTTACCGCTAAATGGAACTGATAAGTGGGTAGAACTAGGGAGTGTCTAACGTGATGTGGTCAACAACATTAGGCAAGGCATAGCATGAGGCACGTTAATGTTAACTAGTGACCATAAGGCACAACACAGTCAGGATGTGGTCTGCTAGTGACTATAAGGCACACCACAGTCAAAATGTGGTCTACTAGTGACCATAAGGCACAACACAGTCAAGATGTGGTCTGCTAGTGACCATAAGGCACAACACAGTCAAGATGCAGTATTTTTTAAATCACTCCCTGCACACAACCCATGGCCGTCAGCTGTGCCCACTCTATATTTATTTTAACACTAACTGGCCACAGCCTTCAGCCATGCCCACTTTATAGTTTACAATGCTACCAGGCCTTCAGCCGTTTAAATTGCTACCAAGCCACTTTCCCCCAGAACTCACTGTAGCTTTATACATTTCCATTTTCTCCATAATCATAGCTATAATGTACTACATATAGCCGCGATTATACATAGTTTTCATATAGCCGTGATTGTCGTAAAAAACAGTGAAAAACAACACATGTTCCCAGGGATCACACTCTCCAAGTGACCCTCTGCTCATGGCAGATGCCAGCCCCCTCGCAAGGGCCTCTTTTAAAGCCTCTTACCCCTGTCTGGATAACTCAATTGGCCAACAGAGTAGCTATAGCACAATATGCTGCTCCAGATGGGTATCTGTCCTGCAACACCATCAGCACCAGGGAGGCTAAGAAATTGCACCCGGTAAGCACTGCTGGATAATACTTTGATGTAACGGAACATTTGTTCCGTGTTAAGATGTTGCCCACATTAGCTTCAGCCTTGCCTCGGCTGCTTACACCATCTGGCTCACCTCTGCCTTCCCTGGATTGCCTGTTGTTGAAATATATCTAGCCAATGACAGGGAGCCTGGAGGCAACGCCGGCCCTCTTTTAATGCCTCTTACCCCTGTCTGTCACTGTCCATGCCTGGCTGACTGACCAGCTGCCTCATACTGGCCATGTTCCCCCCTCTGCTTCTTTTCCCGACCCCAGTCGCCCCTGGGATATGCCCGCTGTTTTCATTGCAATTACTTCCTATTGATTGGTCCTCAACTCCTTGACTTGTGTCTAAGGGTAAAGGTCTAACTGCATACTATTTTCAGTGACTCCTGTACTTGCTTCCCAAGGCTGAAGTAGCCAACACCCTAGGTGCGGCTTTTCCAGGCCATGACTTATGCCCACCGATCCACGATCATTGGCATTTTCAAATTCCCCTGCATTAACATGTTTACATCTAAAGTATCTACTACACTTGACTTTATCTGGGAGTGCGCCAACGAGACTCTGTGCTACCACCTCTTGTATGACCATGCATCCCATGCCCAAAGTAGCCTTCAGCCCTCTGAGTGTGCCTTTTTGGACCTCGACCATGCAACCATCTCACTTATGTACGCATTTCCAATATTGCACATTCCTTGTGCATTACTTTGTCTCCACCCAATATATTGTCTACTTGTTACTGTGAACTGGTGACCTGTAACTGTATTGCAGCCTGCGTTATGTATTCTCCTTGTAACTGTACCTGACTAAATCCGCACACACTTACTTTGCTTTATTATGCAATCTACCATGTCTCCTACTCATTTCCATGATCTTGGTTGACCTCTATGACCCTCGCCGTCTTGGTCACCAGAATGTACACCCTTTCAAATGTGCTTTCTTTTAAAAATGTCTTTATTTATTTGTATAGCATGAAACAAAAGCCTGGGGACATAGTATCGCTTAGACAACACAGAAAAACAACAAACATGCAACATAAAGCACAACATGCAGGTGGAGGCAATAATCAGGTGGATCAGATTTAAGAGAACAGGACTGTTTGTAGTCTGTGCTTAAAGGTAGTTAGCGCGATATAGTATTATACAAACAAAAATGGAATACAAAAAGAAAAACAGCAAGGCAGGATGTCAAGGGAAGCAATACATTATCCTACCCAGAGAAACCGAAACCAAGTCAATTATCTGAATCAGTTTGGTAGGACCATGAACAATATCACGATAACTGCTCAAGAAACACAGAAGATTACTGCCACCACAACCCACAAGCACACACACTCTATCTTTCTCAGTGCACCAGCCAACAGTGATAATTCGACAGAGAACTTTAAGGTCGGTGGTTCTAATAATTCCTGGCCCAGTTCTCTGGCGTAACCATGCCAGGATTTTATTCCTCAGGGCTTCTTTTGGTTCAGGCCCAACCGGCTTCGCTACGTTGGTAATTATAATGTTCAATGTTTCTTTTATCCAGGGAAAAGTCTCTCACGTTCTTATTATCAATGACAGGCAAAAAAAGATTTGCCAACACAAAGATTACCAATATTGTCTGATTCTCCTTGCCTGTCAACCGATTTACCAAAATACTGGTTACCAATACGGCCCGATTTGCTAAGGGGGCTTGAGTAGAGGCTGTGCCAATAATAGGCAGTATAGAAGTAATAACTAGCAAGGAAAATCTAACATGTATGATGGTAGAACTAATTACTGATGGATCAACCGTATTTGGAGCAGGGTTGCTTTGTCAACCCTTATCCCTCATATCAAAACCAACCCAGGCTCCATTACTTTCCACCAATTGAATATTCGCTGCAGACTCAACAAATTCAACATATTCAGTCTGATGATTGATAGGTTTACTGTTTACCATCAACACATCTATATTACTCCCCTGATCAGTTTGGCAATACTGATCTGCCAGACCGAGTTTCTGCTCAGTTTGGGAGATATTATGGATCCTAGCTGGTTGGAACTGGACTGCAATTTTATCAATAATTTCCACCCATGCACAAAGGTCCACCAACGTTCTACACAGATTAAATTCCTGTCTAACATTTTCCTTTACACAATGCCTTTTCTCTGTATTAATGTGCTCACATTGCACAACTTGCGCATCAACCGCTGAGGACTGTGGAGATACCATCAAGCTGCAAATCCCCACCATAGTTTAGGAAAGATCCAACAATGACGGGGGAGACATACATTTGCAGTAATTTGGGGTTGGTCTCCACATCTTCCATCCCCAGCTAAGCTCATAGGCACTTTTTGATTGCACAATACCTTCCTTCCAGGTTCCTCGCTAGGCACTAAAGTATATATAAATGAGCCAGGTTTCACCTCATCATCATCAAGCAACTAACTCTCATGTCTTGGAGCTGCTGTCTCCTTTGAACACTCCTGGCCATAATCACTGATAGGCGGCTGTCATTAGTCCTTAGGGAAGCAGATGATTTTGAAAGAGAGCATCCTTTACCTCCAAACGTGGCAACTTATACTTAGGAGGGGGCAGAGTGGAGATTGCGCCAGGAATATACCCAGGTGTCATTTTATGAACAAGGCATCTAGTAATAGGCATTCACACTCCTACAATCAGCAAATTACTCAAAAGCAAGAATCACGTCCAGAGAGGGCAGTGAGGTTTACTGGTATCAAAGCTGGGTAACGACTCAAAGCTATCAAAGCCATTCAGTGACTCACTTAAACAGGTAAGTAAGTAATAAGACAACCGTGAGCAGGGAGCACTCCCTTGATTGCTTACTCGTCTGACAACAAAGACCAGTAGTAAGACGCCTGTAATAGGTCTGATGTATCTGCATTTTACTGGTATTACAACAGCTGGGGACCTTACTTTCCACACATCATCCAGCCCAACGCTACCACCATAGATGCGCCTTCCTCGAAACGGGAGTTGGAGCCTTCCTCTGGGTGGGAGCTGGAGCTGAACAGGAGCGGGAGACAAAACCAGAATGAAAACTGTTCTTAGGATCCTTAGAGGATGCGACCTAACAACGTGTAGGGGACTGTCAAGCTGCACCAGCCCAAGTCAGCCGCTTCTGACAGCTGTGTTGTTGTATGCAGTGTTGGATGGAAAGTCAGTCTGAAGGCTGGAAAGTATGCCACACCTGTCTAATTGCACACCTGACATAGCCCCCGCCCTCGGAGCATGAGGTGAGGCATTTCCAGATTGTGCACCCTTTCAAATGTCGTTTCCTATACCTACCTGTATTACTGCACACCTGACACAGCCCTGTCATCATGAGGTGATGCTTTTCCACAGTGTGCACCCTTTCAAATGTTGTTTTCTATCCCTACCTGTCCAACTCCAGATCTTTCCTAGGTGCCTGCAGCCTGAGGTGAGGCTTTTACAGATTGTGCACCATTTCAAATGTTGTTTTCTATAGCTACCTGTCTAACTGCACACCTGATGCAGCCCCCCGCACCATGAGGTGAGGGTTTTCCAGATTGTGCAGCCTTCCAAATGTTGTTTTTGTAGACCCGACTGTCAAACTGCACACCTGACGCAGCCCCCATCATTATGAGATGTCGCCGTCCAGAGCATGCATTCTTGATCAACCATCTATTTTTGAAAACGTTTACGCCTGGTCCAGCGCATTGTGACTTAGTTTTCGCACTTACTGTAACTAGCGCCCTGATGCCTCAGGGTTTGGTGCGCTGTTATAAATATAAAAATAAATACATAACTAATATAAGGCCCCAACTCACACCAACTCCCATGTGTCTCTCCCATACCCCTCAAACAGTCGTCGTAAAGTTTGATGCATTTTCATTTCCTGGTCTCGTCTTTGAGTGTAGCCGAGAGCATCTGATTGAATATTTGAGGCTACTGGAAATAGTTTGTGCTGCAAACTCGGTCCCTAGCCCACCTCCAACTCCCAAATTTCACATGTTGCCCAACCCACCCGGTGCCCAATGCGTCTTCACTGATTTCGACCTGCAAATGCCATTGTTGTGCTTTTTGCTTTCGTGTACCCTCGACTAAGGCCACAGCTATCTCTCAAATTGGCACAAAAAAAGATGGCGGCATTTCCATTTCTGAAAATCCTCATCCTGCAATGCAACACAGAAGATAGAGCCATTTTATGTGAAAAGGAGTTACCACAGTTTCTGTCAAATATTGAAAAAAGTACTAGATGCAATGACTCCAAACCACAAAAGGATTGCAAGTCTATGCCTCATGCCCAAGTTGTTTTGAACCTGGTCCATGTCCGTCCAGTGGTTTTCGCTGTGAAGTGTGGCACAAATTGACCTTTTTTTGCTGAAAGAGAATTTTATTTTTTTGTTAATATCGGTTTTATTTTTTAACAAATCTTTCGCAAAAGGTTCAGTCTAGTGGGGCCCATGAGTACACATTTGTTTGCAAAACTTAAGCTAAATTTGTCATAAGAGTCAAAGATTATTAGCAATTAATTTTTGATTTCCTATGAAACTCACTAGACACCTTAACTATATATGTATTCAAGGAAAACACTTTAGTTGTATGGATGTTAAGGTGAGAAAGTAATGCAACAAAAACCCTTGAAATTCAGCTAAAGCCACCTTAACTTTGAACCCTCTGTTGCACAGCCTATGACAACAATGATGACATCACAGATCACATCACTGATGACATCACTAATTACACTACAACAGTAAATGGCATTAAGCATGGCATTCAGCCATGGTCAGTGTGCATGGCCACATTTATTGTAACACATGAATGGATGCTAGTCGTGACCTTCAGTTATGGACAGTGGTCACAACCTTCATCCATGTGCAGTGAATATTTTAAAACACTAACAGGCTACCAAACATAGATTTTGCCTTTAAAAGTGGATACAGCTTTCAACTATGTCCACTTAATATTATATACACTGATCAGGCACTACCCATGGACTTTAGCACAATACTGACCAGTGGCCACAATCTTTGGCTGTGCCCACTATATATTCTAACATATAAAAGAGTCAATAGCCATGGCCTTTGACCTTGAGCAGTTTGTACTTCTTTTGGCCATGTCCACTGTATATTTTAAAATAATAAAATACAATAAGCAATGTCCTTCCGCCGTGCCCACTGTGTATTATACAACACTAACCAGCCACTAGCTATGGCCTTTGGCTGTGCTCACTGTATATTATAAACACTAACCAGCTGCTAGCCATGATCCTCAACACAATACTAGCCAGTGGCAACAGCCTTTGGCTGTGCCTACTGTATGTTCTAACATATTAATGGGCAGTAGTTATGGCCTTTACCCATTGCCACTGACTACAGCTTTCAACGTTGCCCACTGTATATTTTAAAAGGATGTAAATGAAAATACCAAAAGAGTAAAGTGCGCGCCACAAAAAAAATAAATTTGATGGGCTACTAGACATGGCGTTTAGCCACGTACATTGGTATTTTTTAACACTAATCGACCACAAGCCCACCACTGAGCCCAGCCTTTGTCATGGCCAAGTCCACGGCCTAAATTGTTATTAAGGTAATCAAAGTTGTCATAAGCTAACTTATAAATGATGGTATGTCTGATACCATTATTGATGTAATCATTTATATGCAATGTAATTAGTGTTGTCACCAGTGATTGCACCAGTGACTTGATTTGTAATGTCATCAGTGTTCTCATGCAACATGTAATTAGTGATTTCATCAGTGATATGTTCTCTGATGCCATCATTGTGGTCACCGGCTGCGCAACAGGGGGTGTGACGTTAAGGTGACTTTAGCTGAAATTCAGTGGTTTTTTTGCATTAAGTTCTCACCTTAACGTCCCTGTAACTAAAGTTGTTTCCTTGAATTTCAAGGGTTTTGTTATTCCATCGATTTTTAGAATGCTTCCAGACCACTGCACGGTCTTCGGCCATGGTATGTGGGCACGGCATTTGGCCATGCCCACTGTCCATTTTAAAATGCTACCAAACCACTAGCTATGGCCTTCGGTTTGCAGGCTTTGCAAACTCACCATGTTTTTAGGCAATGCACAGTGAGGTTAAATTATTTGCCATTGACCACACACTTTGGTTAAGCAGGATGCTACAAGTGGTACACCCCTTTTCCGCGCTGTATTTTGGCGTGGGCCTATTTGGCACGGTCATTCTGCTGCAGCGTCCATTTTGGAATGCTCTCTTCAGTGCAAAAACCATTCCTGCGCTGTTATTTTGGCGCGAAGGATGTTTGCACCTGGCTGACATTGCAGCCACGTCTCTAATGCCCTCATGCCAAATAAGATCAGAGGACTGCACTGCAACAAACCTCACTCCCTCCCAGTTGTGTTGCTTTTCTTTTAATTAAATTAAATGAGTTAAATAAAAAATAAAAAAATACAGCCTTGAACCCTGGTCTGCCAGAGTTTAAGGGCCAGCATTTAACCACAAGGACACAATGGCTTGGTGATTCTTAAGGCATACATTTCATACTTAGCCTATTATTTAATTTGTTCAATGATAAAAGACTAGCTATGAAACTTGTGAAATACACAATAATTGTAGCATAATGGTTAGTGCTGTGTCTCAAACTCCTGCAGGCCAGAGTTCTCTGATGGTAGTGTTCAGCATAAATGTGATTTTTTCTTAATTCATATTTTCACTTTGATAATGTTGCCCAGAGACTGTGTAGTCCTCTTTTTGAATATGTGTGCAGTGTAAGGGGGAATGTGTCGTGTGAGGGAGTGCATGCAATGTGTGTGTGTGTGTGTGTTTGTTGTGAGCATCTGTGTGTGTGTGTAAATGGTAAGAAGATGTGTGTGAGGGATTGTGCATGCAGTGTGCATTTGCTCCGTGAAGGCGAGTTTTAGTGTGTGTGCACGTGTGTTTGTGTGTGTACGCTTGTTTGCTCATTGTCATAATATGAATATAATGTGTATGGATATTAGTACACAGGAAAATGGTGGTATGCAAGTGCAGCCATGATACTTTGTTCACTGTGATATGAACCTGTGGAGCGTACATTTCTTACACCATGTAACCAGAAAATGTGGATGTGATGTTGTGTTGCCTAGCTCAAGAGCAGCAGAGCTCTTTACAACAGGTTTGTGCCAGAATTGGGCTTGACAATTTATACAGTAATGCAGTGCTGTTGGTGGAGGGAGAGAGGTATTTTTATTCCTCCGCCAAGAAGGACCATATTATGTGTGTTGTTTTGTGTGTGGTGCACAAGGTTCTGAGCATTCCCTTTCACTCGATGATACGTGATGTTATATTTTAGATAACTTATTAAAGTGTTTGTATCTGTGACAAATAATATAAGTGTCCTGTGTGAGTCATGGGGTTTACCCTTGCACTCATTGAACAGTAGTACATGTTTTGATGGTTCTATATGATATTTGTGCATTATTAAGGCTACAAATCAAAAATACCTATTTGTTTTGGCTGTTTTGTATGCAGCCTTTAAAAGTTGAACTAACACTCTACTGGGGGTATCAACCCCCTGCCCTCTTCAGGAAGCTGTGCCCCTGGCAAACCATACCCCATATGAACTGTCAGCCCCTGCGATGAACAGAGTGCGCATAGGGGCTGACAGGCATGAGTGGGCCAAAAGAGGAGAGGTGCATGTTCCAGGGGTAAGTGTTTTTAAACTCATACACACAAACATGCATACACACTCACGTTTACGCCCTCACACTCCCTTCCACATGCCACAAACATTCCCCCTCCTCCTGCATAGACACACGCAGACACTCACAATCTCACACACAAAAAACACTTACCTCTGGAACATGCACCTCTCCTCTTTTGGTCCACTCATGCCTGTCAGCCCCTATGCGCACTCTGTTCATCGCAGGGGCTGACAGTTCAATTTGGAAAGCCTGCTGGGAGTGGTCTCCGAGCGGTCTTTCTAAATCGATTATATTGTTCATTTTAAAATACTAGAAATATACCCCATATACAGTTTTGAGTGATGCAATTGATATAGAAGCCTTATGCATATTGTGGTATGCAGTTTGTTATTCACACTGTATGTGAGGAGGTGGGTGGGGTTTCTCTGGCACTAAGTGAACAGTCATTGAATGGTTTGGCTAATTTATAACATAGTATATATGTATGCTTGTGAATGTTTTGCATGCAGTGTGGGAGACGATCTTTCATTTGTTGAACTGTACTAAGCATTTCAATTAAAATGTTAGTAAGTTGTGTCTGTGTGGTGTGTATGTGAGTTCTTGGATGTCCCTATCGGGATCCCCTGTTGCCTGCTCTGAGTCTATTTGCATCCTTTTTTATGCATTATAAACTTGTAACATAAGCATGTTATGGGTGTTTTGTCTGAGGTGTAAGGGATTCCCTTTTACTAATTGAACAATACTGAATGCTTTGATTCAAATTTTGGAATGTTGTTTTTGAGTGGTGTGTGAGTGAGTGCTGAGGGGTCACCATGCGAATTTCCTGCCACTCTGTGAATAGACCTCTGATGTTTTCAATCCTTTTTGATGTTGTGCGAGCTAGTGGCATATGAATGTGTTTGTGAGTCTTGAACAAGACTACATATTTTGATTAACATTTTAGTGTGGTGCGCTTCGGTGGGGTGTGAGTGAGTCATAGAGTATTCCCTATAGAGGCCTTCTTCATAGTGCATTATTTGGTTGTTTACCAATTGGTGGTAGGTTTGTAAAGCAGTCTGTGTCAATGATTTCAATGCAGTTAGTGTGGTGTAGTCACTGGAGCTCTGTATATGTGTTTTGTTATTCATGCGTGAGTGTTGGGACTTTCATGCACATGCTTGCCATCACAATTGTCCCTGCTGGAAAACTGTAGGTGCATGCTTCATTTGGTAGACATCCTGTGAAATAAATCGAAAGAAAACAATATCATTCAATGTGTCATGTATTTCTTTTGTATATTAGTGTGTGTGTGTATTTGTGTGTGTAGGGGGGGGGGGGGGTGTGTGTGTGTGTGTGTGTGTGTGTGTGTGTGTGTGTGTGTGTGTGTGAGTGTGTGTGTGTGTGTGTGTGAGAGAGAGTGTGTGTATGCGTGTGTGTGTGTGTGTGTCTGTGTATGGTGCTAGGGCAGTGTAAGCACACTGATGGGAAGATTGTGTTTTATGTTCTATGGGCAGTGTGTGCAATTCTAAGGACAATGTATATTTGTAGTGTGGAGTTTGTTGTGTATACTGTTATGGATGTTGTGTCTTTGCAGTTAAGTAGCAGTGCATGTGTGTGTGTGTGTGTTTATAATGTGGTCTGTGGGCCTCATTCCAAGGTGGGCGCAAAGGGGTACCGGGCTCCTTTAAGGACATTGGTGCCGGTAATCCCTTTGCGCCCTATTCCAAGGTCCCTTAGCGGGTCCCGCAATGGGCACCTGGTATTACCAGGCGCCCTTAGCGGGAGCCGCTAAGGGACCAGAGAGCCAATAAGGGTACCGCAAATTGCGGTACCGTTATTAGCTACTTCCCCATTCCCATTGAGCCCTATGGGGGCTCAAGTGGGAATGGGGACTGGATTTTTCAATGGGGACTTACTGGTCCCTCCAGGGTCGGAATGGACCGGTAAGCCCCCATTGAACCAGGTTGGACCCGGACCCAGTATGGGAGGTAGTCATGGCGCAAATAGCGCAATGACTACCTCCATACTCGGAATGAGGCCCAGTATATGTGTATGTTCATCGAGTGCTAGTGTGGTGTGAATATCCAGCACAGTGCTAGGAGCAGTGCATGTGTGTGGGTGTCTGTGTCTGTATTGCTGGGGTGGTATTTGTGTACAGTGTGGTGCTGAGGTCCATATGTGTGCATTTTAATTCAGTGCTGGTGTGGCGTGCATATGCAGTAAAGTGCTAGGAGCTGTGCATGCATGTATATGTGTGTAGTGTGGAGGCAGCTTGAAGTGGTGTGTGTGGATGTGCGTGCAGGGATCAGGGAAGTGTACACTTCTGTTCCTGGCGTGTCTGCTCCCGATGGGCTCCATAGAAAGGGAAAACAGACTCCGTTTTCCCTTCCTGGCGGCCATTTTCGGTGTAATTTTTTTTTCTGTCCCGAAACGCTGCAGCATTTCGGGACAGAAAAAAAGCTTTTAGTACCCCGGTCTTGGGCTAGGGTACTAATAGCAATATGCCCCTCGCAGCAAGGGCATAACCGAGTCTGGTAATGTCCTGGGGCCTTCGTTAAGGCTCTCGCCTTGCTCAGGACTATAACTATGGGCCATGGGGCATTACCTAACTCGTTAATGCCCCCACCACTTGGGGCATTTTGCTTAAATAATTAACACAGTAACACATACAGAGAATGAGTCACAGGGGCAAAGTGAGCTGCAGGACAAGACTCGATCACAGAGGCAGACTTCATCACAGTAGCTGACTTCTCTGAACAGAATGTCTGGGTTGCAGATTCCGACTAGGTTTGAGAGTTGGACTTGGCTACAAAGATCAGCTTGTCTGCATGTGTTGGCTAGGTACAGAGACAGAACTGACGGAGAGACAATCTTGGCTGCTGGATTGAATGCTCAGATGAAGTCTGGTTCACAGGGACAGAGTAGGTACAAAAGTAAAACTGGTCCCAGGGACAGGTTTAGCAACAGATACTTATGATCTGATACTCATAAAGGTTGTAATTACCAAAATAATCGTATAAAGTCTTTTCAACATTTTTGGTAATTAAAACCTATTCTCATGATGTTGGATTTTAGCGAGGGAGCACAGAAAGCGCCACTTTATAAACCTGTGTGCCAGTTGCTAGGATTGGCTGGAAACCAACCTGGCTAATGGCAATTTCAGAGACCATTACTTTGCATGCTCATTCTGGTGTCACTCCTCCACATTAGCAACAGTGAAAAATGGTCGTACAAATATGGCACCTCCTTTCGTGGTGGTCCGCTCACTGGAATTTTGCTGTTGTGAAGGACTGACACCGATGGGCACCGTACTCTGGCTAAGAGTCAAGGATATTTTATTGGGTCGTAATTCTTGACCTACGGCAGCCATTGAACGCAACCTTAGAAAGTGCAACAAAATGTTTACTTCCAGAAATAATGCTCCATGTTTAAAATGAGACCATATTATCACTGTGAAGTTGTCCGTAGCCCAGGGGACACAATTGCGGTTTGTAGCAGGCATCACAAGTTTTTCGGAGCGTGGCTGATAGATTACAAATAAAATAGTTTCTTGGCAGCACTTTTGTTAAAATGCGATTACTATGCAATTTAACGAAAATGCTGCCGAGACTGCAATCAGCCTGTTATCACAGAAAACAGGTGCATTGCAGACAGTGCACTGTTGTGCACCGTGAGATGCCCTGACCCATTTCCGAAAAGACGTGGTGCCTGGGCGTCAGGAAAAGCAAAAACAAAGAGGTGATGGCTGGAAGGTTTAGACTGAATCTTAACCACTGGCATTGCTCGGGGCAACCCTCCAGACCATCGTTCTTCGCCTGCCAAGCCATTACAGAAGGGGAAAGACCATATGCAAATCAGGCTTGGCCCCACCCCAAAAGGGGAAGTCCAGCCCGAACTGCTAGGTCACATCCCTTCTGCACGAGACCACAAGCATCCCCAAACATGTTTCACCCTTGTTGGGGCTCATCAGTGAGGAGTAGCTTGGGTATCTAGGCCCAGCAGGCACGGGACCCACGTCTGGGCATACCCGTCCCACTCGGGGTGACAAAGCAAAAACAAAGAGGTGATGGCTGGAAGGTTTAGACTGAATCTTAACCACTGGCATTGCTCGGGGCAACCCTCCAGACCATCGTTCTTCGCCTGCCAAGCCATTACAGAAGGGGAAAGACCATATGCAAATCAGGCTTGGCCCCACCCCAAAAGGGGAAGTCCAGCCCGAACTGCTAGGTCACATCCCTTCTGCACGAGACCACAAGCATCCCCAAACATGTTTCACCCTTGTTGGGGCTCATCAGTGAGGAGTAGCTTGGGTCTCTAGGCCCAGCAGGCACGGGACCCACGTCTGGGCATACCCGTCCCACTCGGGGTGACAAAGCAAAAACAAAGAGGTGATGGCTGGAAGGTTTAGACTGAATCTTAACCACTGGCATTGCTCGGGGCAACCCTCCAGACCATCGTTCTTCGCCTGCCAAGCCATTACAGAAGGGGAAAGACCATATGCAAATCAGGCTTGGCCCCACCCCAAAAGGGGAAGTCCAGCCCGAACTGCTAGGTCACATCCCTTCTGCACGAGACCACAAGCATCCCCAAACATGTTTCACCCTTGTTGGAGCTCATCAGTGAGGAGTAGCTTGGGTCTCTAGGCCCAGCAGGCACGGGACCCACGTCTGGGCATACCCGTCCGACTCGGGGTGACAAAGCAAAAACAAAGAGGTGATAGCTGGAAGGTTTAGACTGAATCTTAACCACTGGCATTGCTCGGGGCAACCCTCCAGACCATCGTTCTTCGCCTGCCAAGCCATTACAGAAGGGGAAAGACCATATGCAAATCAGGCTTGGCCCCACCCCAAAAGGGGAAGTCCAGCCCGAACTGCTAGGTCACATCCCTTCTGCACGAGACCACAAGCATCCCCAAACATGTTTCACCCTTGTTGGGGCTCATCAGTGAGGAGTAGCTTGGGTCTCTAGGCCCAGCAGGCACGGGACCCACGTCTGGGCATACCCGTCCCACTCGGGGTGACAAAGCAAAAACAAAGAGGTGATGGCTGGAAGGTTTAGACTGAATCTGGGGATGCTTGTGGTCTCGTGCAAAAGGGATGTGACCTAGCAGTTCGGGCTGGACTACCCCTTTGGGGGTGGGACCAAGCCTGATTTGCATATGGTTTTTCCCCTTTTGTAATGGCTTGGCAGGCGAAGAACGATGGTCTGGAGGGTTGTCCAGAGCAATGCCAGAGGTCAAGATTTATTCTAAACCTTCCAGCCATCAACTCTTTTGTTAGGTTATTGTCACCCCGAGTGGGAAGGGTATGCCCAGACGTGGGCCCCTTGCCTGCTGGACCTAGAGACCCAAGCTACTCCTCACTGATGACGCCCAACAAGGCTGAAACATGTCTGGGGATGCTTGTGGTCTCGTGCAAAAGGGATGTGACCTAGCAGTTCGGGCTGGACTACCCCTTTGGGGGTGGGACCAAGCCTGATTTGCATATGGTTTTTCCCCTTTTGTAATGGCTTGGCAGGCGAAGAACGATGGTCTGGAGGGTTGTCCAGAGCAATGCCAGAGGTCAAGATTTATTCTAAACCTTCCAGCCATCAACTCTTTTGTTATGCTATTGTCGCCCCGAGTGGGAAGGGTATGCCCAGACGTGGGCCCCTTGCCTGCTGGGCCTAGAGACCCAAGCTACTCCTCACTGATGACGCCCAACAAGGCTGAAACATGTCTGGGGATGCTTGTGGTCTCGTGCAAAAGGGATGTGACCTAGCAGTTCGGGCTGGACTACCCCTTTGGGGGTGGGACCAAGCCTGATTTGCATATGGTTTTTCCCCTTTTGTAATGGCTTGGCAGGCGAAGAACGATGGTCTGGAGGGTTGCCCAGAGCAATGCCAGAGGTCAAGATTTATTCTAAACCTTCCAGCCATCAACTCTTTTGTTATGCTATTGTCACCCCGAGTGGGAAGGGTATGCCCAGACGTGGGCCCCTTGCCTGCTGGGCCTAGAGACCCAAGCTACTCCTCACTGATGACGCCCAACAAGGCTGAAACATGTCTCGGGATGCTTGTGGTCTCGTGCAAAAGGGATGTGACCTAGCAGTTCGGGCTGGACTACCCCTTTGGGGGTGGGACCAAGCCTGATTTGCATATGGTTTTTCCCCTTTTGTAATGGCTTGGCAGGCGAAGAACGATGGTCTGGAGGGTTGCCCAGAGCAATGCCAGAGGTCAAGATTTATTCTAAACCTTCCAGCCATCAACTCTTTTGTTATGCTATTGTCACCCCGAGTGGGAAGGGTATGCCCAGACGTGGGCCCCTTGCCTGCTGGGCCTAGAGACCCAAGCTACTCCTCACTGATGACGCCCAACAAGGCTGAAACATGTCTGGGGATGCTTGTGGTCTCGTGCAAAAGGGATGTGACCTAGCAGTTCGGGCTGGACTACCCCTTTGGGGGTGGGACCAAGCCTGATTTGCATATGGTTTTTCCCCTTTTGTAATGGCTTGGCAGGCGAAGAACGATGGTCTGGAGGGTTGCCCAGAACAATGCCAGAGGTCAAGATTTATTCTAAACCTTCCAGCCATCAACTCTTTTGTTATGCTATTGTCACCCCGAGTGGGAAGGGTATGCCCAGACGTGGGCCCCTTGCCTGCTGGACCTAGAGACCCAAGCTACTCCTCACTGATGACGCCCAACAAGGCTGAAACATGTCTGGGGATGCTTGTGGTCTCGTGCAAAAGGGATGTGACCTAGCAGTTCGGGCTGGACTACCCCTTTGGGGGTGGGACCAAGCCTGATTTGCATATGGTTTTTCCCCTTTTGTAATGGCTTGGCAGGCGAAGAACGATGGTCTGGAGGGTTGCCCAGAACAATGCCAGAGGTCAAGATTTATTCTAAACCTTCCAGCCATCAACTCTTTTGTTATGCTATTGTCACCCCGAGTGGGAAGGGTATGCCCAGACGTGGGCCCCTTGCCTGCTGGACCTAGAGACCCAAGCTACTCCTCACTGATGACGCCCAACAAGGCTGAAACATGTCTGGGGATGCTTGTGGTCTCGTGCAAAAGGGATGTGACCTAGCAGTTCGGGCTGGACTACCCCTTTGGGGGTGGGACCAAGCCTGATTTGCATATGGTTTTCCCCTTTTGTAATGGCTTGGCAGGCGAAGAACGATGGTCTGGAGGGTTGCCCAGAGCAATGCCAGAGGTCAAGATTTATTCTAAACCTTCCAGCCATCAACTCTTTTGTTATGCTATTGTCACCCCGAGTGGGAAGGGTATGCCCAGACGTGGGCCCCTTGCCTGCTGGGCCTAGAGACCCAAGCTACTCCTCACTGATGACGCCCAACAAGGCTGAAACATGTCTGGGGATGCTTGTGGTCTCGTGCAAAAGGGATGTGACCTAGCAGTTCGGGCTGGACTACCCCTTTGGGGGTGGGACCAAGCCTGATTTGCATATGGTTTTTCCCCTTTTGTAATGGCTTGGCAGGCGAAGAACGATGGTCTGGAGGGTTGCCCAGAGCAATGCCAGAGGTCAAGATTTATTCTAAACCTTCCAGCCATCAACTCTTTTGTTATGCCTGGGCGTCAGGAAAAGGCACAGTGAAGCATGCAGTTTAGCATGCTCACTGAGCCTCAATGAAAATCGAGCCATGAGGTCTGACCCTCAACATTGGGCCTCATTACAAGTCGCCAATCCTGAATTAAAGGTGACGGTAGCAATGTATCGGCACCCATTCTGGACCGCCATACTACAACTGTGCCTGCCGTGGCCTTAACACCCCAGCAGGTCTGACCTGCCGGGAGCAGCAGCCTCCGTGGGCACAGTTGCCACGGAAGCACTGGCACTGTTAGTAACAGTGCTGATGCTTCTGTGTGCCCACTCCGATAGAGTCCTATAAGACACTAAGGGAATGGTAAACCACATTTCCCGCCGCTTGAGATCCTGGGCCGTCGGGACTTGTAATGTCCCGGTAGCACTGGGATCTCAGGCAGTGGAAACAGTGTTACAGAGTTGGCAGCAACACACCGTTGGCACCGACGGGTTAAGGACAACCTCATAATGAGGCCCATGGTGTTAAGTACCGAAAATTTCATATAAATCGTTTCTGACATTTTCAGTACTTAACACATATTCTGAGGGTGGTGCATTGTTCCGAAGTCGGAAATGAATGCACCACTTTTGGAATATATGTGCTGATTTCTAGAATGGGCGACAAACCAACCTAGCAAACAACTCTTTCGGTATCTGGCATTTTACATGCCGATTCCTGTGGCACTCCTCCACTTCAGCATATGTCAAAAAGTGGCGCGCATATACAGCAACACTTTGGAAGTGTGAAAATGTTTCCCAAAGAGATATGGCCGTTTATTTTTTCGTAGGTAGAAAACTGTAGAAAAGTGGAAATGGCAAGAGGTCACCCTGCCCACACTGTGATGACATACATCTTTCATGCTTGCTATTTGACAACAGATAAATCAAAAAACGCTTTTAAATATCAAGATAAGGCTTTGCTTAGCCAAACACGGGTGCTGCCGTGATCTCAGCAGCACTTTCATGAACTTACGATTACCTCGTTATTTTACGAAAGTGCTGCAGAGATTTTGCAGTCTGCCCGTTTTCTACAGAGACAAGCGGACTGCAGGCAGTGCACTGTCATGCACTGTGATGATGCCCATGCCAACTTGAGAATAATCGTGGTACTTGGGCTTTAGGAAAAGACACAGTGGAGCGTGCTCTTCAGCATGCTCCACTGCGCCGACATGAGAATCGGGCCTTTGGTGGGCGGCGTGCAAATAGTACAGTACAGACACTAATCTAATTGGACAGCGGTTAGACTGCACTTGGTACACAATTACTTCTTGGAAAAAAATCCTTAATAGTGTTATCACTTTGAAATGAAGCACATTTTGAAGTTGTATTTTGTTAGCAAATTAATAAGATAATTTACACTGACACTATTTTAGCAATACGAGGTACACCTCAAATAACCAAATTCAGCAGCTACACAATTTTAAAACTACACAAATGCACTGTTTATGACATCACACGTTAGATCACAATTGCATCATTGGTGACAATGATGGTATGATACCACACATCAAGAATGCTAACAAAATTATCAAGTTAATAATATGAATGTGAGTCACTCCGGTGGAAAAAGCACAGAAAATGCACATTTTGTGAACTCCAATTCTCAGACATCTAGAGGTCATCTTATTTCAAAGGATTGATAGTTAACTTCCCGTGGATGATGCTCTAGTGTACATGATATGCTGTCTGTCCCCATGAATACTTTATTGTCAAAAGTGCATGCCTCATATTATTGTTGTCATATGACCTGAGTCCCGAAGATTTGCACTGGGCAGAGGGTAGTGGTTGCTTTCTTCACTTTTGACAACACACATTTCTACAATCAACCCATTAAAATTGACAGTAAAGATGTAATCAATTATGCGGCTAGAATTATTCCCAATTGCAGTGAATTGTGATGGAATATCGGATGGATAGGCATTATTATCCATAGTCAATCCAGCTAAGTAGAGTAGACTTGCCCAGATCATTCCATGCTTGTAGGTCTGTTCAATGGTCAGAGCCTTAATCAGTGAGGACAATGCTCCGGTTCCCATTCCTCAAAGATCTTATCATTCGGGATCCTAGAATTGAAATCTCCACAAACCAAGATGGTGATATTTCTAATTAAATTATTAATAATTACATATGCTTCCTTAATTACCACACTATGGCTATTCTTAAAGCGAGGGGCATGTGTGTTAATAATGGCTCTCCTCTATTGGGTAAAGGCCCCGGAAATGTAAGCCTACCAATCCCAATGTTGTTTTTACTCCCAGCAATAAACCAACTTTCGGATGTCCCCACGCCCCTGCAACTGCCAAAGAATAAACTATATGCCAACCACCTATTACCAGTGGTTCAGTCAGCCATGTCTCTTGTAGTGTCACATGGAAAAGTAATTGATATACTCAAAAAGGTGCTTATGGCCTTGAGTATTCCAATTTAAGATAAAAAAATGTAAATCAGAGGTTGTATCAGGATCGCAACTTCCCATGTTGTTCAACCATTTACGCCAACCAATCCCAATGATATTCTTCAACTTTACTCACACCCCCTCTCTCCAGACCTACCAGGCTTAGTTTTTCAGGCAAGCTGCTTTGCCCCTTATGTAGCCCTTTGTTGTTGTCCTGTCTAGCACTAGGGTGCAGAGGAGGTGGACATGCTTTTTCCACTAAGGCCCTCATATTTACTACCACACACGCCATCCAATTCAATAATTGTGCATTCATAGCCAAATCTATTTAAGGACACAGTGTGATCTGTAATATTCTCGAGCATACTATCAGCATATACATATACAATCGAGGTGCACCAATGCCCCCGTTGTTGTTGTGTGTTCCCTGCTCCCTCCCAATGTCCCTGTTGTTGCCATGTGCCCCCCCCCAATGCCCCCATTGTTGTCACATGTTCCCCACTCCCCCCAAATGCCCCCATTGTTGTTGTGTGTTCCCTGCTCCCCCCATTGCCCCTGTTGTTGCTGTGTGTTCCCCCTCCCACCCAATGCCCCTGTTGTGGTTGTGTGTTCCCTACTTCCCCCATGCCCCTGTTGTTGTTGTGTTTTCCCTGCCTTGCCCAATGCCCCTTTTGTTGTGTGTTCCCTTCTCCCCCCAATACCCCTGTTGTTGTGTGTTCCCTTCTCCCCCAATGCCCCATTGTTGTGTGTTCCCATCTCCCCCCATGACCCACTGATGATTGTTTGTGCCCTTTACCCTCCTCCTCTGTCCCTTGCTTTTATTATGTTCTTCTCTTTCTCCCTCTGTCCCTTCCCATGCCCCCAGAGATGGTTGCTGTGCCCCCTTGCTGTTATTTTCTCCTCACCTTCCCCCTCTTCCCTTTCTCCCTCGCCTTTCATCCCCTCCTCTTGTTTCATTCTGGCATTACATCAAGTGCTGTCAGGCATAGTAATGTAACAGCCGGTCTGTTTTATTCCCCTGCCCCCCCTCCTCCCCTGCCCTCCATTGTGTTCCTCCCCCTCCCTGCCCCCCGGTGGCCGATGTGTGTGTCCCTGTCGGAATAGAAAGTATATCTTGCCTCCTAATGTAATACATATATTTAATATTGGCCTACGCCAAGCTGCTCAAAAGTCGCTTGTGAAAGAAAATCTGTGTTGCAAGTTCCTGACCTTAAATCCATGTAGGCCGCCATTTTAGGTAAAAAACACCATTTTAGGATTAGTTGTGTAAAAGTCACCCTGTGAGCTACAATGGTGGATGATGTCATTGCAGAATACAACATGGCCGTCTTGACCTCTGTACATAGCTAATGTGTAATTTGCCTGCAGGCCACTTGTTGAGGTCATGAACTGAGACCTTGTCCATCACTGACCTATGTGTAGAAGGATTACTCGTGCAATGAAAACTAATCCACGAGCATATGTTGAGACAATGTATTCAAATACTGAACAAAGAAAATCTGTTTAACTACATTGTATTAATGTTTAAGAAGGCCTGCATGGAAAATTTTGGAATACGCAGCTATTGCATACGCTTGTTGATACATGTATTAAAGGCAAAACAGTTATATGCGGTTATTTGAGACTTGGCACGAACCCTAGATCAGTGATATATTAAAAGGAATATTAACCTGAAGTGGGGCTGGGCATCGTGCCCTCAAAATGTATAAAAAGCGAATGCATTCTAATGTACAGCGTCTCTCACTGAACACACTCAACCACGCTGGAGTTCGTTGTGTTGTACTGAGGGCCGATAGCTATCTGCTTTTGCTCTGTTTTTGTAATTGGATTCAGTATAGAATAAAGTACGTTGTATGTTCCTTTGTAACCCATGTTCAGTGTATTTCCTTTTGGGGTACTCGGCCTCAATATTCTTTTTCTGTTTTCACAGTTGGCGCCCGAATAGGGACCCTCAAGATTGATGCCGGATTGTTGAAGGTTGACACACGCTATCGGACCAGGATCAGACGGTGTGACATAAAGGGGCCCCTGGATGAGAACCCACACCTCAGCAGCACTGCACGACCCGATCCCTGGACGATTAGCTTGTGGTCTGAGACGGCATCTTGACGAGGGTCCACTTATCGAGGTGGGCAGATTTGTCGAAATCACAGTACACGAGGTAAGATTAGTTAGGTAAGATTCTCAGAAGTACCGATCGGTCCTCCTTTGGTTTGGTCAGGTGAGTCGTGACCCGATTCTTAATTTAAGCCTGACAATTTGAATTTTGGCGCATTGTATCTGCAGACACAATTATTGACCAGGTAACACCAAGAATTTAAGATATGCCTGGGAAATTGTCTACCTGCTTTAGGGCATTATTCCGCAGTGATAGACAATCGTTGGAATTTAGCCGTCCTGCACCACAGGAGGGGTCGCCGGCATGTACTATATACTGTAAGTACGGCATTGGAAGTATAGTATTTAATATTTGGCACAGACAAACCAGACATGCCTCCGAACTTCAGTGGCCAATCAATGGTAGTTTTGAGATCCTTCGCATTGAATATTTGGAGTCAGTCTTGTTGAAGAAAAAGGCTAGACCTGCAGCATTTGATGTTTTGCAGAATTGGAAAAAAGAAGCGTTGAAACAACTTAAAGGTAGAGAGAAACATGCATGTCGTCATAAAACGAACGCTGAAAAAGCATTGTTATATGACCAAAACAAACAGGCTGAGGTGACTAAAAATATGGATAGGGCTTTCTCACTTGGAATTCAGAAAATCTATCCATCTTCATATTTCTGATGAATTTATTGACAAATATTAAATGAACGAAGGCCTGGTGCCTCTGCTCCACCTCTGTATGTTCCTCTTCCCACTGCTGTACCTCTTCCTGCTTTTTTTCCTGCTCTTCCTGCTCAACCTTTTGTTCCTACTCCTCCAGTTTTTGTCCCTCCACCTGCTCCTCTGCCTCTTTTTATCGCACCAGTTATAGTACCGCCATTGAATTTGCCTGCTCCCTCTCTTCCAAGTGGTCCTGAGCTGCTTGTAATCGATCAAGATACGGGAACAAAAGTTGTCACTCGCAATACTGTACCGCCGGAGAAGAAACATGAGTTAATTGCATGGGCTAAGCATTGTATGGAGAAGGATGATCAGGCTAGTGTTTTTGCCACACTTTGTAATACGGATAATTTTCCTGAGAAAAATGTGTTTAGTGAAGGTTTAGGGATTCAGTTATGTATAATGTGGGGAAGATTAAATAATGCGGATGTTCCGCAAGGGTTAAGGGATCTAAATACTCTAGCACTTTCCAGAGACACTGTGGAGAAGGTAAATGAGCATGTCGAGAGGTTATTTGGGTATAGAAAGGAGTTAGAAAATGTACAGAATGAGGATGATGAAGAGGAGAATATGTATGTACAGAAACGGTTCCTTCCGTGTCGTAGACCGATATCGGAGGAAATGCGAATTTGTAAGAAAGACTCCATTAGATGGATTTCAGACATATCGATAACTCCAGTTGAGGTATATGACACATATAGTCAATATATGTTGGAAATGCAGAGGAAAGTGATACAGGTAATGGTAGAGTACCTGCAGGATGAGTGTGTAAAAAGGAAGATTAGTTGTCCCACAGAGTTATTGAGCATTTATAAGAGAGCTTTTTCACTTGACACTTCTTCGACTGCTTTAGCGCTCGACTTGGCTTTGTTGCTTAGTAAGCGTTCAGAGTTGCCTACATCTCAGTTGCCTATGAGAGAGGTTCCTCCAACATTTGTCCCGAAGGTTGAGATTGCGGCTGATCCTGCACATAATATAGTCGCTGTGAACATTCCAACACATTATATATCACAGTTTGTTCACGTCCCGTTTTCACGACAGGAAGTGAACACCATTAGACAGTCTATTCCTGACATTAGGAAAAATCCGACAGGGTTCTATAAAGAGATGGAATCTGTTTTGCAATCCTCAGTGTTCACCTTAGGTGACATTGATTTGTTGTTTTCTGTACTCCTGCTCGTAGAATTATGGAAACAAGTTAGAACTATTGACGATGTACCCGGTTTGGGAGATACATGGACGAATATAACTAGACTCAATGGGAAAGGCCAGCTGGCGAAAGACCGCAACAGGTGATATTAACACAGCCAGATAGAATCATTGCTAAATTAAAAACCATAATTCCCGAAAAGAGAATTATTTGGGACAAGCTTACGGCCTGTGTCTAAGGAAAGTCTGAAGGTGCTACCGAGTTCTTTAATCGTTCGAACAGGTATTCTCAGATTTCAGTGGACAAGACTTAGGCACAGAGTCTGGGAAAAGATTATTTGTGGACAAATTTGTACATGGATTACTGCCTGACATCCAGTCACAGATGATGTCTTCTGAGAGCGCTTGGCAGGCGAAATCACAATCAGAAGTACTGCATATGGCTCAGTACTATGAGAACCATGTCAATAATGAAAAAGATAGGATTGAAAAACGGAAAGGCGATTTAAAAACTAAAGTGCTATAGCAGCAAATTGTTAGGGGCCCCAGAGGGGGTAATTCTCAGGTTAGAGGTCAGTATGTCCCGCAGGGGAATGTGCCCTTGGGTCCTGTGAATATTAATCAGTGTGCTTATTGTCGTCGAGAGGGTCATTGGCGAGCACAATGCCCCATCCTTCAACAAAGGTCGAATAATACATTTGGTAATATGGGTAGGCAATCCAGAGGTCGCCCGGGCGTAGGGGGCCCTGGTAGAGGTCGGTTTACACAGGACCCTCAACAACCTTTTTCGCAGGACAATCATACTCCGAGTGCGGACACTAGGAATATATTTTATCATCCTTCCGCAGCATATTTATCTGAAGAGCTTCCTTTTGATGATATTCTGTTCGTTAGGATTGCCCGAAGCAGGGTTTGGAACCTACACCTATTCCTGTCAATCAGAAAGGTCCCTACGTTGAAATGGTAGTGGTAAATAGGAAACATCAGTTTTTGATAGACACTGGAGCACAGAAGTGTTCCAATGATCATTCGCATTTCTGTAGGGTTTTCCTGTGACCAGTTGTTTGTCCGGTTTCTATGCCGGTACCTTTTTCTTTGAGTCCCTTTACAGACCAGTGTCCCTTTCTGTTGACTTCGGATTGCGGAGAGAACTTGCTGGGGTTGAATTTGTTAAAAGAATTAAATTCAGTGTTTTATTGTTCTTCTGATGGAGTGCGCTTGACGATTTCACCACAGCAATTTTCTGCCTCGCAATTTTTGACTAGACCTTTGCCTCCAGAATTCATTGATGTACCAGAGAGCTTGTGGGCTGTCGACGACAATGATGTCGGTGTTTTTACAGATCGAGCCTGTTAAGATAGTTTTGAAACATGGAATTGAGCTGCCACGCATTCCCCAGTATAAGATTTCGGTTGCGGGCGAGCGAGCTTTGAAATGTATTGTTTCCTATTTCGTGCATCGCGGTGTGATTGAAGAAATTTCAGGAAGTTTGTGTAATAGTCCGATTTTACCCATGTACAAGAAAGGCGATAATGTAATTCCATTCCATTTTATAATTGATTTACGTGCCATTAATAAAGTTGTGGCAACACAATTTCCAATTTTGCCTGATGTAACGACGATCCTAACCATGATTCCAGCTACAGCTACTTACTTTAGTGTCGTGGACTTAAAGAATGCGTTCTTTAGTTTTCCTATACACAAGGATAGTAGATATTTGTTCCCGTTCACCTTAGGGGGACGCTCGTTTACATTTACTCGTGCACCTCAAGGGTACACAGAGAGTCCTAGTATTCATAGTAGGGCTTTGAAAGAACAACTTGATACCCTTGAATTGCCCTCTACCTGTACTTTACTTCAGTAGGTTGACGATTTGCTTCTAGCTGCTGACTCTGAGAGTGCCTGTAAGGAGGGCACTGTGTTATTACTTATTCATCTAACTAAGCATGGTCACAAAGCTTTGCTTAAAAAATGTCAATATTGTTGTCAGGAGGTCGCCTATTTAGGCTATCTCCTGTCAAAGGAGGGAAGAAGATTGACACCTGAAAGAATAAAATACATTTCTGGCATGTCTGTTCCAAATACACAGAAGGAAGTTAGGGCCTTGATAGGTATGGCTTCTTACTGTAGGTTGTGGATCCTGAATTTCTCACTACTGATCAAACCGATGGTGGCTTTGACGAAGAAGGCATTTCTTCGACATTGCCATGGAACGCGGTACACCAGCAGTCATTTGACTTGCTTAAGACTGCATTATGCTCTGCACCAGTTTTGGGCACACCAAACTATGAAAAGGCCTTTGTATTGTTTGCGCATGAATGTGATGGATGTGCTTTGGCTGTATTAACGCAGGAACATGGAGGGAAGAATAAGCCGTGTGGTTACTTTTCTTCCGCCCTTGATCCTGTAGCATGCGCTTTGCCAAGATGTTTGTGCGCTGTCGCTGCTGCTGCCGCGTCTGTAAAACAGAGTGAGGGAATGGTCCTAGGCCATGATCTAATCCTGATGGTGCCTCACTCTGTAGATGTTCTATTGAACCAAACTCAAACGCAACACCTCACTTCTGCACGGTTGACAAGATATGAATTGATCTTGTTTGCTCCTCACATTTAAATTAAGAGGTGTTGTGTCCTTAATCCAGCTGAACTCCTACCTTTTCCGCAAGGTACTACTTGCGGCGATGAAGAGTCACATGATTGTTTGTATACGACCGAACAAGAAACAAAGGGCAGAATTGATTTGAAAGATACTCCTTTGGATACTCCTCAAGGAGAGCTGTTTTGTGCAGCTCCTGCTTTAAACCTCCGGATGGTACTTCCACAGCCACTTTTAAAATCTCTACATTGAGCACAGTTGTGGAAACTAAGAGAATTATGCATAATTCTGCACAGGCCGCAGAGATTATAGCATTGACCCGAGTTTGTGAACTCTCCGAAGGGCTTGCAGTAAATATATATACTGATAGTATGCCTTTGGGGTGGTTCACAACTTTGGGAGACTTTGGTCAGAAAGAAGGGTTCCTAACTTCACATGGCACCAAGATTCAACATGGCTCCCTAATAGTGCAACTACTCTCAGCGCTTGCGCTCCCTACTCAGTTAGCAGTTATGAAATGTGCAGCACATCGAAAGATTGTGGATGATATTGCAAAAGGGACTGCTTTCGCTGATCAGATAGCTAGACAAACTGTCACAGATCTTTTCACAGAGATGTATGTTTCAAGAGAGACTGTAGATGCATATGTAATGGATGAGGGTGTTGGGTCTGTACGGGATATCCAAACTGATGCCATGATGGAAGAGTCTAAGAGGTGGGCTGATGGCTTGGGAAAACTTGATGATGATGGGTGTTGGGTGGACATGGTCGAAGGAAAATGGCTGTTACCTGACGCCTATGTCATGATGATGGTTGTAATGGCACACAGCCCTAAACATGTTTGTGCCCAGCAGGTTACGAAAATGTTAGAAAAAGTTTAGGCAAATGACAGTATTTCGAAAATTGCCCAGCACTACGTCCAGAACTGCATGATCTGAGTACAACACAATGTGGGAAAGGGGACATCAACTCCAAGGGGAAGTTTTAGCCCACCTTCTGTCCCCTTCGAAGTTATTCACTTTGATTTCATTGAAATGGAATGATGCAATAATTTAAAGTATGTTCTTGTGGTTATTTGTGCCTTTAGTAAATGGGTTGAGGCTTTCCCTGTTAAAGATGCTACAGACCACTGCGAAAACCATGTTAAAGGAGTACTTCCACCGGTTCGGTTTGCTGAGAGTTATCTGGTCAGACAATGGTCCACATTTTGTCGCCGCTGTAATCCTACAGATATGTACAGCGTTACGAATTGACAAATGGTTCCATTCGGCCAGGCATCCTCAGAGCGCCGGACTAGTAGAAAGACACAACGGTATCATCACGAACAAGCTTGTGTGCCGGCACCAAACTAAAATGGCCAGACGCCTTACCGATCGTGTTACTAGCCATGCGTACAACCCCTCAAACTAAGACTGGGCTCTCTCCATTTGAGGTGGTAATGGGGAGACCTGCCAATATCTGGAATCTTCCAAAATGCCGAACTTTAAAGAATGTTGAAAATGTACTACTTTCAGATTATTGTAGCCAATTGACTAAAAACCTGTATTTGATTTACCACCAGGTACGAGAAGCTTTACCTGTACGATACCAGGGCTCGGGCCATGGCATACGACCTGGGTGTTGGGTGCTCGTCAAATCATTTGAGCGCACCTCCTGCCTCGCGCCTTGCTGGCGTGGGCCATTCCAGGTCCTGCTGGTCACCCAGACAGTGGTGCGGGTAGCTGGACGAAAGAACTGGATCCACGCGTCACACATCAAGAAACTTCCTCGCCCTGTGCCACACGCTACAGAAGAAACAGAACCCCTCGCTGATACTGCAACCAATGATCCCGAAGCAGTAAGCAGCACTGAGAGTGTGTCGGAGAATATCTCTGAGCCCGGGAGGCTTGGGGAAGCTGCCATTTTATCTCCACACTCTCCGCAAATTTTGCACCCGGAAACGGCTGTTTCAAAGTCAGCCTCTTCACTTGCCTCCGACACGATGCTTCCTGTAGAAAGTGACAACATATTGTTTCCGGATCAATCAGTACCAGGAAAAGTATGATACAACTTGCGACCACGAAGATAAACTCACGACACGGTTTGGCTGTGCATTGGGAGAAGGAAAAGTGCCATCGAGGGCTTGCTTTTGCCCAAATTTGAGAAAGGGGATTCTGTTGGCTAAGGGTTGTGGAAGGACTAAGCAATCGCACGACCAGGGGGTCGCCAGCAACGAACATTGGGGTTTCTATCCGAAGACTACAATGCCTGCTACCGCCGCCGCTTGTATGGGACTTGTAAATAAGGGGGTGGCCAACCGGGACAATGGACAAAATGCCTGGGCCCCGAAAACATATTGCTGTATTCTTATAATGATATTTGTTTTTTTTATAGTCGCTGCCTTAGGATTATGGTACCTAGAGGAAACTCACTCTTTCAAACTTTTGTTGCCTACTGAAAGTGCACCCATTGTTCCTACTCCTTTTGTACATTTGCACACTTTATCCCCTCGGGATTCCCAGCACAGACAAAGGTACCCTAATAACACTCTACTACTTATCATGAATGCTACACATGCCATTTTTAATAAATCCAACTGCTGGGTCTGCTCACATTTACCACAACACGGGGATAAGGGGCTAGGTTGGTATATTCATCCCTTACCGTTGACAACTGCCTGCTATGCTTCTCTTAGAGCACTGTTCTTTGGCCGGTGGAATGATAGCATCTCAGGGAACTTTGATGGCACCAATTTGAATAGTTTTGAGAAACGTGTTTTGACTCCCCTGGGATGCTCGCTTTTTGCAAATAGGAGTAAACCGAATGTTGCTTCTATTAGGCCTTCTGACAAACTGTTTCGTCCTTTCCAATCTTTGATTTCCTTTAAAATGGCTCCGATAGGCAATAAGGATGCCATGCCTCCTTCTTACACTTTTAACCATAGCCCCGATTCAGTTTCTTTTTTCATACAGAGGAATGGAACTCAGTCAATGGGAACATTTTTAGGTTGCGCCAACGTTTCAAATTTGACTGGAGAGAACAGACCTTTGTATGTAGGCGAACCTATCTATTTTGTCTGCGGTAATGTAGCATTCCCATGGTTGCCCAGGGATTAGCAGGGAACCTGTTATTTAGGGATCCTGTTACCTGGGGTGTTTATAGCTAGTACAAAAGAAGTTTCAAAGGCTCGTCCATGGCGGGATGAGAATGGTGACACCCCGGCACAAGTCTTGGGAGATATAGCAAAATCAGTTGTGCCATTTCGGGGGCAGATAGCGAATTCAGAAGATATCAGAAAACTAGCGAGAGTACTGGAAAGAACCATCAACCGGACCACAGACATACTCTATAATATGACGTTAGAACAAAAGGCGATAAGATTAGTAGCACTTCAAAATCGAATGGCATTAGATGTCATTCTAGCTGAGCGTGGTGGAGTATGCAAATTAGTGGGGTCCGCTTGCTGTGATTTCGTACCAGATTCCTCCCCAACTATCTTCAAGGCAATACAAAATCTGCACGTCCTTAGTTCCGAAGTGCATGTTCCCGAGGAAAACTGGGATCTGAGTGCTTGGTTCTGGGACTTTTTGCGATCTTGGGGTTGGAAGGTGCTTTCGGTCTTATTGATTATTTTGGGAATACTGTTGTTTCTTTGTTGTTGTATTCACTGTCTGCCTGGTATGTGTTCGATACTAGGGGGATGTTGCGCACAAGCGATAGGTTGGATAGGACATAAAGTATATGCCCCAGATAAGACTTCCAAAGAATACGTATTGAAGGATATTTTAGCAAAAGACCTAATGGCAATAGATATTTCTGATAGGAATTCAGGGTGCATGGACAACGATGCATGGAGTTATTTGCAAGGAGATCGAAATTAGTTGTTAGTACTTGGCATAGGCCAAAAGGAGGGTTTGTCTGAATAGAAAGTATATTGTGCCTCCTATTGTAATACATATATTTAATATTGGCCTACGCCAAGCTGCTCGAAAGTAGCTTGTGAAAGAAAATCTGTGTTGCAAAGTCCTGACCTTAAATCCATGTAGGCCGCCATTTTAGGCCAAACTGCCATTTTAGGATTCGTTGTGTAAAAGTCACCATGTGAGCTAAAATGGTGGACGATGTCATTGCAGAATACAACATGGCCGTCTTGACCTCTGTACATAGCTAATGTGTAATTTGCCTGCAGGCCACTTGTTGAGGTCATGAACTGAGACCTTGTCCTTCACTGACCTATGTGTAGAAGGGTTACTCGTGCAATGAAAACTAATCCACAAGCATATGTTGAGACAATGTATTCAAATACTGAACAAAGAACATCTGTTTAACTACATTGTATTAATGTTTAAGAAGGCCTGCATGGAAAACTTTGGAATACACAGCTATTGCATACGCTTGTTGATACATGTATTAAAGGGAAACCAGTTATTTGCAGTTATTTGAGACTTTGCACGAACCCTAGATCGGTGATATATTAAAAGGAATATTAACCCGAAGTGGAGCTGGGCATCGCGCCCACAAAATGTATAAAAAGCGAATGCATTCTAATGTACAGCGTCTCTCACTGAACACACTGAACCACGCTGGAGTTCGTTGTGTTGTACTGAGGGCCGATAGCTATCTGATTTTGCTCTGTTTTTGTAATTGGATTCAGTGTAGAATAAAGTATTTTGTATGTTCCTTTGTAAATCGTGTTCGGTGTATTTCCTTTTCCTACTCAGCCTTGATATTCTTTTTCTGTGTTCACATCCCCATGCCCCCTGTGATAATTTTGTTCGCTGCTCACCCCCCTCCCTTGACCCCCATGACTGTGCTTTGTTTTTCTCCTTCTCCTTCCTGCCTTCTTCCCTCCCCCGTTCCCATCCCCTCCTCCTTTTACATTCTGGCATTACCTCAATTGCTGTCAGGGAGAATAATGTAGCTGCCGGTCTGTCTCATTCCCTTGCCCAACCGTTCTCCCCTACCCTCCATTGTGTTCCTCCCCCTCCCTGCCCCTGGTGGCTGATGTGTGTGTCCCATGGCCCCCTGTGATGATTTTGTTCAGCCCTCACCGCCCTCCCTTGACCCCCATTACGGTGCTTTGTTCTTCTCCTTCTCCTTCCTGCCTTTCCCCCTCCCTCGTTCCCACCCCCTCCTCCTTTTACATTCTGGCATTACCTAAATTGCCATCAGGTATAGTGATGTAGCTGCCGGTCTGTCTCATTCCCTTGCCCCCCTCAACCCCGCCTCTCCCCTCCTTCTGTTTCACCCCTCCCTGCCCCCAGTGGCTGATGTGTGTGTCCCCCTGGGATGATTTTGTTTGTCCTCACTCCCTTGATCCCTATGACAGTGCTTTGTTCTTCTCCTTCTCCTTCCTGCCTTCCTCCCTCCCCCATTCCCACCCCCTCCTCCTTTTACATTCTTGGACTACTTCATTTGCAGTCAGGCATAGTAATGTAGCTGCCGGTCTGTCTCTTTCCCTTGTCCACCCGTCCTCCCCTCCCTTTCATTTTAATAGCGCTTACACTATCGTCTTGTCTCTTGACCTGGGTGATAGCAGCCTGCTTGTCTCCCACCCTCTCCCTCCTTGTCCGCCCCTCCCTCTTCCCCTCCAGCTTTTTCTGACTCGTCGTGATAGTAGCTAGTTTTGTTCTTCTCTTTCTCCCTCACTCCAACCCCTCTTCCCCCTTCCTTCCTCTTGTTAAATTCCGGCACTACAAAAATTGCCATTCGGCATAGTAATGTAGCCACTTGTCTGTCTCACCCCCCCCCTCCACTTCATTGTTCCGCGCACTTGCACTATCTGAAATGTTGCTAGGCTGATTGTGATAGTTATGTTCTTTTCACATTCTAAATGTATCAAGGACTGTAAGAATGTCACTGTATTCTCCCATGTTCCCTTCTTTGCCTTGAAGCGCTTTGAAACACATTGGGCCTCATTAAACGGTAGGCGGTAAACCATGGCGCTATTAGCGTCATGGTCCATGCCGGTAATTTACCGGTACCACCTTGGAGGAAAGGGGAATTACCGCCCTATTCCAAGGTTGGGAAGGCGGTAATTCCTCCTTCCTCCATTGCCCTTCCCCATTCCCATTTTTTGCCCCATAGGGCATAATGGGAATGGGGAAGGCGCTAATTATGGTACCGCAATTTGCGGTACCACAATTAGCACCCCGGTCCCTTTGCGGGTTCGTTTTTTAATGCCTGCTAAAAGCAGGCGTTAATATACCAACCCGCAAAGGGACCTCGTAGTAAGGCGGTAAGGGTTTACCAGTACTGGTAAAATACGGCACCGGTAAACCCTTACCGCCTACCGTGTAATGAGGCCCATTGTGTATAAATGCTACACAAATAAACAATCAATCAATCAATCAGTCAATTAGGTAGCGGTCTTAACATTTTCACAAATGTTCATGATGTGAATATTACTGCATCGTACAAATGGTAGCGGAATGATGGTATGAAGCAGCTCCATCAGTGTGAGCGATTTAGCAAGAATCTTCTACCATCACAAAACAAACTTTCAATTTGCAATATCTTGACTTTTGTTCTCAAATCAGATACCTCTGGTACAACTAAGGCCTTAACACCAATACTACCTAGGTTCATTTGAATTGAGGCCTTACTCATGACAGGCCCATCTCAGTCAAAGCTGCAGCAGCTTGATTACTAAACAGCTCCTTCAGTTTGAATATATGGTCTTCTGTAGATTTCATCAATTGACTAGTATTCTTTGACTGGTGGGCAGATCTTTTCCCTTGTTTTTGAACTTCCTATTTTATAGTAGCAATTTCCTTCTGCGTCACAGTTCATCAGGTGAGGGCCCTTTTTTTGTACTAATGCTTCTATCACCTTAACCGGCTTTCTTTTTCGAACCCGGTGCTTGTAGGATAGCTCAGGAGCAACGCGCTTGCCTAGAAAGCAAGACAACACGGAACAATACAGGTTTGATCCCCAAGTCCGTACTTAGAAACCTTTGGGTATTAGGGTGTTATAAATAACCAATCACACATCATCCTTCATTCTTTCCATTCACAAATTCTTCACAACAAATTACACTTACCTCACAACCCCCTATTTTGCTAATCAACAACAAAAATACACTTCTTAAGCAGAATTATTCCTTCACGTCCCCCATCGGGACAAGCCAAAAACACCATTCCCTACTTATAAAGGAAATCAAACAAGAAATAAACAAAAAACTGTGCCACTAACGGGGACCAAATAACACTTTCTCTACTTCTGAACAGCGCCACCATTAACCTTATAAGAGGAGATATCCCACATCAAAGCACATCTTTACTCTATTATGAGGTCATCATCTCCCACAGTGGGGGAGGGTCTCTTCAATACATTTTTTAACGCATATACTATGCAACATGGGAAACAATAGGGTGGAAAGATATGGTGTAAACCCCTGAACATTATAATTGGACTTCTCTGTTCTCTGAGCCCTGCAACTGCATGCTATGTCACTCCATATCTCGCCACGAGCCACAAACCAGTACATCATGACCATCTTGCTATCTTTTTGATGAAAAGCCATGCTGAGACACCGCTGTTTGAATTGAATTTTGTCAATTTTCTTCAAATTATCAATGTAGTTACCTCACAAAACAGCGCCATTCGTGGTACTGGTAATGCTGTGTTCATGTTCTCATTTTGTAAATTGGCACTAATCTAATGTCATGTCCCTGGTGTATTTATTCGCCTCTCGTCTTGGATTGCACCTGCTTTTCCGGGATTGTCTTTAAAGTTATGGAGGACGACTTCCTTTGCAGCAATTAATCAATGTCTGCTTTTCCAACCAACACGTCCTGACCTTGAGGCACTTGCACTCACAACATAAAGACATCCAATTAATATGGGCCTAAGATCCAAGAAACAACTGAACAAAATAACATGATAGTTTGTGGCCAAGAACCCTGATATTAAGCAAAAGAATGGCTATTCTCTTGCTCACAAGAATCAAACGGCAGGTGATGCTATACAAACACACACTTTATAATGAGAACAGTTCTCAACTCCACAACCTAATATAGCACTGTACCCTACTGTATGTTTGATCGCTTTTCTAAACTTGTGTTCCCATACATTACTGCATGTGCATTTTTTGTTGCATGTATATCTGACTATAATAAGGCTAATATACATCTATGCCGCCTCTATCATTTAAACAGGGATGGTGTACATCTTTCAGATAAAGGAATAGATGTCTTCATTCATGATTTACTGGGGGGTATTCACATGTGCCTTTACCCTAGTGTTAGGGGGAGGTCTGTTGGACAGTAGCTCACCAGCCCTGTGCCGCTGTTGACGGAGACCTGCATAATGTATATGGAGATGTTGTGACCATTACCTATTTTGAACTTACTATATGAATTACATTGTGCTACATTGGTTAGGGGTAAGGGCTCCTCTACGGTCCAATAGGCCAGCATGCAGGCATGATGGTTGGCTGGCCCATTGGGCTGCCCATCAGGGAGAAAGGCAGATCCCAGGATTGGGTCTTTGACTGTCTGCTTGACATTTGACTTTTCAATGCACCCCATCTCAGCCCAGACAACTAGTAGGACTACAGACTACTTACTGGTGGGTCAGAGGGGGCTGCTGGGTACATGGTCATGTGAACTTATAAAATGTAGCTGTAAGGTTAGGTTGTGTCCCCATCAAGTTGTTCAAAATAATGTTGTGCAATAAAATGAGTCCTGTTTACCTCGAAAGGGCTTTAACTATATTTCTTATAAGGTCTGCATGAAGCCATGGGCATAGACGAGTGCACCCCCGTATAGTGCCACCCGCATGGCCCTAGTACATGAACAGGTGCCATTAGGGGCTGCCTCAAAGGCTGTGACAGCGGCTGGTGATGGGGGTCGTGACTTTGACCCCATGGGAATACTTCTGGGGTGCAGCTTCGAGAGGGTGCAAGATTGAGGGGGCGTTGTGGGGAATGGTGGATTTACCTATGTTCTGGTGACAAACCTTTAAAAGGGGGTTGCTATGGCACCTCTCCTTCTTTCCTTTTTACGTGTGCCAGATGTTTTGACCACACTCCCATCCCATGTGCTTCTTCTCTTGGTTGTGACATAAGTATTATGAAATAATTTTAAAGCATGGCATTGGGGGTATCTGTTCTGCTCTTCTAAAGTTTCTGGGTATACTTGTCACATTTGGGACGTTGTTGGTGCTGTGGACAGGTACCTACACAATTTATATGGAGATGTTATGACCATGACCAATTTTAAACTTACTACATGAACAATGATGTGCTACCCAGGCTGTGTGTGAGGAGTCCTCTCCCATCCAATAGGCCAGCAGCCAGGCATACATGGTTGGCTGGTCCCTCGGGTTGCCCTTCGGGGAGAAAGGCCAATGCCAGGCTTAAGTCTTCGACTGTCAGCTTGACATTTCACTTTTCAATTCACCCCTGTCAAGTTTTTTAAAAAAATTGTGCAATATAATGTGCCTAATTCAATCCATAGGGGGTCATTACGACCTGGGCGCAAAGGGATACCGGGCACCGGTAATGACACCAGTGCCGGTAATCCCTTTGCGCCCTATTCCGAGGTCCCTTTGCGGGTCCCTCCCTTACCAGGCGTTATGGATGGGACCCGCAAAGGGATACTGGGGTCAATGACGGTACCGCAATTTGCGGTACCTTTATTGCCACCTTCCCCCTTCCCTTTGAGCCCTATGGGGGCTCAAATGGGAATGGGGAATGGCTCTGGTGAATAGGGAATTACCGGTCCCGCCGACCTCGGTCTGGACCGGTAATTACTCCCTTCACCAGACCGGAGACAGGACCGATTTTGGAGGCAGCCATGGCGCTAATAGCGCCATGGCTACCTCCAAACTCGGAATGAGGGCCATACTGTATTTCTTATGTGGTCTGCATGAGGCCATGGGCATATGTGAGTGCATTCTCTATGGAGCCGCCCCATAGCTTTATACTGGTCGCAAAATGGAATGGGACATGTGTGGGAAATATTAAGGATACGTCCAAAGTTCATTTCCATTTCTGCCTCCAGAAGCCCAGATTCTGGCCTGCTATGCCAATGCATGTGGCATGGCCATAACTCATTGCTTGCTCAGCACACAGCACTCAAGCCCTCTGTTGTAGCATGCTTTGGCAGAGGGGGGTCCAAACCCGGAATTCTGAAATGAAAACTAACTCACCCTTACGACCAGTGCAGTAACCACTCGCTCTCTGCAAACTGGAGATAGGGCTGCTTGGCACAGCACTCTGGGCAGAGGCATCTAGACCGCCAACCAGCATTTTGCAAATTAATTTCAAGTATTGCAAATGGCGTAATGAATAATGGGTCATTTCTATCTGCTCCTTGAAAAACCCGCAAGAGTCATGATTTGGAAAAACTAATATAATTCTAATGCAACAGCTAGCAGAGCGGGTGTGTATGAAGCCAAGGCAGAAATATGCCATAGCAAACATACACAAATCTTATTTTGATTAAATTATGTGAGTCAAAAAAGTGGATTATGAAAAAACCCTGCATGCAGCCAACACGCTCAGATATGTACTGAGGGCGCTGGCAGCCATTTGAAGTGGGCCGTTGGCAGCCATTTGCAGTTGGTTGTGTCTGGAATACATGATTTGCTCTTAGGCTTCGCGTGCAGTGTAGAAGAGTTGTGTTATGCTGAGATCAGTGAACAGTATTTTTAAATGATCCCTGTGTCCCTGATTCGTTCTGCCTTTTGTTGTGTTGAGCTACTTGGGAGCATCAGCTGAATCCCACTTACCCATTTTCCTTTGCTTGATTGTATTTGGCTCAATGTAAAAGAGTTCTCTCTGAATCATTACGCATGAATATTCATTGCTGTTCCTGAAACCTGCTGGTGCTTTCATGATTAAATGCCTATTTAGCTAAAAAGACAGATGGCGATGACACATCACTATATCGTTTACCAGCAAAAATAAATCAACAGCATGCATCTATCTCACAAAGATTACAACTGCTTCACGCCAATGGAAAACTACATCAATGCTGACTTGCTAACTTCATTCACAGGTAACGTCACAGTGAGTAGTGGTTGGTGCACTGCTTTTGGAGTTTGAACTGTGTAAGATTAAGTACTGAATCAATACGGAAAAAGAGACTCTCTTGGTGTCTCCAATAAAGGGTTCCATGTGTTAATATCCCCACAAAAATATCGGCATACAAAAATATTGCCATATTTTTGCGGCAATATTAAGGCATGGAACCTGCGGGGGACACCCCCGAAACCCCCATATTATTTTAAATGGAGCAAGGGACAAACCTTCAACCCCTGCTCCCAAAAAACCCAAATATTATCCCCACTGAAAATATCGCCTATGGCTGTTCCCGAAGATATTTTGGTGGGGATAATATTACCTGATACCAAATAAAGGTACTCGGCTTTAAGGTAATGCAGGCACTGTTTGGTCCCTTCACATTAAACGCTGGGTCTCTCTCTTTCTCTCTCTCTCTCTCTCTCTCTTTTTCTCTCTCTCTCTGTCTCTCTCTCTCACTCTCTCTCTCTCATCTTTTCCCCATCAGTTTAGACGAAATCCATATATATATACTGTGATCAAAAACATCAATATCACCAACTGCTGTGGCTTAAAATAAAAAACGTAAAATATATGCATTGCAATTCACTGCACAGGGCATGAAAGTTATTTTATGTCAGTGCTTTTTAATAGTATGCTAGGCTGCCATTTGAATGGTCTCTTGGCACTTTGGAGCCTACAAGACAGGCAGTTCGGGTTTGGTTAATAGAGGCAGAGGGAAAATGCAAGGTAAATCTCCTGTTATGTTAATGTGTGCAGGTCGAAAGATTCCTGGTTCTCTGTACGTGTATTTTTGTTGACGACTTTAGGGTTCTGTATCAGGGCCACGTGTGCCCATATTGTGAGGGCTTGTTGGTGTATTGTACACATTGGTGCGATAGACATAGCTTTCCGCTGGTTTTAGTGTGTGTGTGAGTGAGGAAAATTGTCCAAATGTTGTGTGGGGCTGCCTTGGTCGTTATGCGTGGGATAATGTGAAAAGTAGTGTTTGAGCACGTAGGTGTGGGGAATAGCAAGTCTATGGGTCTCATTAAGGGGTTGCCGGAAAAGACACTGGTAGGCGGTGCGTTACCTGCAACCCTGTAACACTTTTTCCGCCGCTTGACTTCCCGATGCCACTGAGACATTACGGTAGGCAGCAGTGGAAACAGTAAATCCCAATTTCCGTGGAGTCATATAAGACTCCATAGGAATGGGGACACTGAAGCACCAGCACCATTGTTAACGGTGCCGGTGCTTCAGTGATGACCATGCTGGTAGGGGTCTGAAAACCCGGTATGCTAGGCCTGCTAGGGGATATGTGACACCTACTGGCATTGTTGTATTATGGCGGTCCAGAAAGTGTCCTGGTACATTGCTACCGGGACACTCAATTCTGGACTGCCACACTTGTAATGAGACCCTATGCCTTGGTGTGATTTTAGAATATCCTACCTGTTGTGGCCATGCCTGTGGGTGGGTTTAGGAGCAAAATCACTATATGACAGCATTCTCAAGAACAGCACAGTAAAAGAAAATAGCTAGGGTTGATCACAGTGGCGGAATACCTAGAATTCAATCACTGTTGGGGACATCTGGAAACAAAATCACAGAACAGTACAAATCTCATTTGTGAACACGGGGAAAATACTGGGATGCAAAAATCACACTGGGGATACATAGGAGCAGCACACAACGCAGCAAAATTCACAGTGGGAGAGACCTATGAGCAGAATCATGGTGGCAAAACATAGTTGCAGAATCACAGAGGTGGATATCCATGGGAAAATCAAAGAAGAGCAAACATCACAGTGGGTGACCCCTTAGAGCAGAGTCACAGGAGGGCAATCTATGGAGCAGAAACACACCTAGGAGAAAAACACAGTAAGGCAGAAATCACAGGAAGGGACACCTGGGAACAAAATCACAGCAGTGGACACTCAGGAACAAAATAGAGTGGAAAGAATAGAATCGGGAAAAGAATCAGAGAAGTCAACATCTGGGAGGTTCAAAACCCAGGAGTGTACCTAGAATCACAGAAACATGAATAGGTGTGAGGTGACTTAGTGTTGGGTGATTTTAGGAGGATGTCCCTTACCGGGCCAATGAGTGTTCTGCAAAAGGATCAAAGGGTTGGAGATGGAGTTGCAGAACAGTGTCACACGGTGAAAAGACATACAGGCATCACCCCTAGATGTTGCTCTACACCAGCTACCCAGGCAATGCTTTTGGGATTTTGTGTTATACTAGGTAGCTGTGCCAGGTAACCTCTCTCCCCAATTAATAGTAGGGAAATCTCCTAAGGATGGTGGGAGAGGAAACTGAATACCAGCATCTGAACTAGTTTTTATAAGAAAAGTACAGATTGGAATTATTACATGGAACATAAATCAGAGGCTGAGTGCTGGAACCAAGTTCAGTAACCACAAATAGACAATTGAAGTGGATTATTCTTTTTTTATTGTCATCAAAATGCTAAAAGAAAACACACTTTGTTTTGGAATGTTTTTACAAAATGCCAAGCTTATATCTATGCTTTTCATTTTCCATGCAGTTAACAAGTCATCGGGTCAATAGAACAAAAGGTGGGTATTTGTATAGGTATGTTATGTAAATCTTGATGAGTTTATAATGCATAATTAAATCTCATTCTGCTCTATGTTAAAACAAGGTTTTTAATTTAATTCAAAGCATTTGATCAAGCCTGGACCTAGCCCAAACATAAAGAGAGTGGAAAAAATGAAAACAATCACCATATTAAATATCATAGATAAAGCCCATTACAGAACATAAATAATGACAATTTTCCAAGAAAAAAAGATTAATTTTATTCCCTAGGAAAATAAGGTGACTGATGAAGAGAATAAGGAAAGGCAGTCTAAAGTCTGGTCATAACATGGAGAAAGATGGTCATACTTGCCTCCTGATTCTCCGTGACCTCTCAGCAGCATTTGACAACATAGACCACCAGACGCTCACCGACAAATCTATATTGCTGCATGGGGATTAGCAAGATTGTCCTCAGCTGGTTCAATTTGTACCTTGCTAATTACCACCAGTTTGTACAAATGGATGCCTCCATATCACCAACTCTACCCATCTCCTGTGGAGTCCTGCAAGCATCCGTCCTCTCCCTGGTTATCTTCAATCTTTACATGGAATGGCTTGGAACCCTCCTTGCTCCATACAACATCCACATCCATCAATACGGAAATGACACGCAGCTCTACTTCAAGATATCATCCATCGAAGACATCCACAGGCTCAAGGCCTGCCTCTAATTGATCCAGTCATGGATATCCAGTGCTTATATGGAGCTCAACCCCTCTAAGACTGAATTCCTACTGCTTACCAACACCACCTAAACCGAGACCTCGCACGCTGTTACGCACCTCAACAGTTTCACACCCCAGATGGCCACATGAACCAAGTGCCTTGTGTTCAACAACGACAGACATTGTTCCTTCAAACAGCACATAGCAAGGAAGACACACAGACATGGTAACAACTTTCTTTCCTGCAAAATGTCAAGCCCTTTACCTCAGAAAACACATTTAGATCTGCTGTCCAAGCCTTTGTCTTGTCCCACCTGGATGGTGGCAATGCCCTTTTGGAAGTCTTACCGGCAACTACCCTTGCTCCAAGGAGAAGTGTCCTGCATGCTGCAGCATGAATTTTTTAAAGGACTCTAGAAATTAGACATCAGCCGACCATTATTGGACTGCAATGGCACCCGTTGCCAGCCTGTATCATTTTCAAATCATGCTGCATCATATACAAGACTGTAATACTGAAGTCCCCAAACTACTTCACTGAGAAACTAAACATCTCCGGAGCCCTACAATCCACCAGAGGTAAAGACATGTGCAGACTTGAACTTTGCTGCTGCAGGAAGGAAACACAACAGAAGGCAGGCCCTCTCTGTCAATGCCCCGAGACTGATTGCAAAGTGATCTGTTACTTCCAGAAGCTAGGTTCACACACAATAAATACCCTAACAATAATAATAATAATAATAATAATACAAATTAGAATAAAAAGTATAGTCTGATCGTGAGGCTTCTTGCTCTGTGATCATGACATCTAAAAAAAATATCTTGCTTCTAGTAACCAAGGCACCGTCCAAAATCTATATAGTTTAGCTGAGGTGAGATAATACACTTGAATGGAAGGCTCTTTGTCTTAAGTCAAACATTGCTTCACATGGAAGCAATTTCAAGGTAGATGCAATAGGTCAGATGGAATTAGTTCCTGTAACCCACCAGGCTGGTTGCCACATCAAAGGCTGGAATCAAGGTCGAAGGATGTGAGATGCTTTTGTGAATTCCCAATCAGTTGGCATTGCATTTTAGAAAGCATCAGTGCCTGTACAGCATCACAGAAGTGGGATATATGGCAAGTGGGGTTTAACTGAGAGAGCACATACATTTGATAATGGGCTAATTGTGCTCTCTTTGCCACTACCTCAGTAAGGGACAGTAGGCTGTCAAGCATGAACTCAAGGGATTTTTCAAAAGACTCAAGTGAGGAGGCAATGCAACCCTTGGTTATTAACCCTGGTTATAACAATTCAGACATAACCCCGTAAGAAATTCACAATTGATTTACAATGAAATATCATGAAATTAAAGTTAAACATAACAAGACCAACTATTTTACTGAAAAACAAAATTAGCTAATGCGAAGGAGTGTTTACATATATCCATGTAAAAAGGGAATATTATAAATTGTGCAACCTGTATTTTGGCATTCTACAAGTACATAATGGGCAGAATGTTAATTGCATGTCGCATGAGAGGTTTAGCTGGGAAAGGAGCAGTTTACTATTTGATAGTTATTTTTTTTATTGTATATATTTCAAATTTGAAATTTTACAAAAATTACGTTTATGTACACTTTGTCTTAGAAGGGTGGGACCCTGGTTTAATCAGAATGTTCAATTTTTGTTCGAAAATGTTCACTTATTAGCAAGAGCCTAGTTGAGTCAAGGAATTGTCTGTTCAAGAATTTTCACTGTTGGCAGAAGCCAGGTAATTCGATCACCTCCTATTAGTCTCTGCCACCATTTTTCTTTGTCCCACCCACGTTGTTCCGATAACAGATGTTCCAAATCCACAGCTCTTTGTTTTTGGTTGTTTGAGCATGACAACAGTAGGTGTCGAATAGTTTTTGTTTCAGTTTCGCATAATCGGCACTTATTTGTTTCTGACAGGCCTCTATTGCCGCAGATTTCATTTGTCTCCAATAGGTTTAACCTTATCCTTAACATATAGTTGCGTGCGGACCTGTTTACATTTTTTTTATATAATTCATTGGATCGTTCAATTTACGGAAAGTTGGCGGAAGGTGCTGCTGCAATTTGTTGTTTGTAGCTAGGTCTTGTGTCAGGATCCAGTCTAGCTCCTTCAGTTTCTTTATCACTTTTCCGGGATTCGTAATAAGGTCTTTTTCTGAACATACAACTGTCGATAGTAGCGCCTTATTATCTGCTTACCAGACTGATAGTGCGTTTACCTTGTCTGCTTGTAGTTCTTTATTTAGGAGGCCGTAGATTTCTGGGCCTTCGTCCATAATACATTTTTGATATAGGCACAGTGTGCTGTTGTTCACAGTTGCTTTAAGAGACAAAAGACTGAGTTCTCGACGCATTGCTGCGATGGTCGTCGATTTGGGAAGCACTGCCTTCCAAAACTGACCTTCAAGCTTTGGCCAGGTCTTTTTTGGAATCAGGGGCATTGCCTCCACGCCGTAGGTGATTGAGGGAGTTTGATTGTTATTATAAATATACAAAAGGTACATAGCACAGTTCAGTTGCAAGGGGACAGTACATAGCACAGTTCAGTTGCAAGGGGACAATAATATATCAGATGTAGATATACGCACTATGAAATTTGGTTCACCTAGACTGTAGTTATTTGCAAGGATCAGCTTTCTGTAAAACAAGCCCATTATCCATCACTGCGAACAAGGCATTATGTAACCAAGTCATATACATGTGTGTAAAATCTTTAAAAAATGCATTCCAAATGTAGTATTTTCCTGGTATTATTTTAGTTAATGTATCTGGATGGTGATAATTGTAAGTAATTGGTGAATGCAGGTTCTGTCCGATACAATGCAATGTCAAATCTAGCTGTGTGGGTGCAGTTTGCATGGTATTTAAAGTCAAAAACATAAGAAGAAAGGATAGTTTTTCTGAAGCAGATAAGGAAGGGAGCCTGTCCAACAGCTGGAAGTAGCTGATGAAACACATCTTTAAGAAGTCCTTTTCAAGATGGGGCTGAATGCAGAGGCATTTCCCAAGACAGAACAGGATTACATGAGAGGGATTTTATTTATGCAGGTTGGCATACTAAAAAGGTAGAGCTTATCTGGTGGTGATGCTGGAAGCTGGTTAATGTATCTACCTGTCCTGGGCCTTTGAAAGACACACCTGAAGTGTGTACAATAATCCCATAGCAATTACACAATATCCAAAGAATGAATAAACCCACAGAGAGCAAGTGAAAGTATTTTAGGGCACCCTGTTCACCAGCTAAGTCACTGAAGTGGGCAGTGGGTTGCAAATGAATCTTTGAGGAAGTATTTCTGACATGAAAACAAATTATTAATAGATTTTGCACTGCAAACATAGTCTTTGCACAGTGCTAAATTGGCTTAATTCACAAGAAAGCACTAAGCACACTTTACTTAGTGTTTTTTAATTTATTTAGGACCATTTAGTGTGGTGCAAAGACTATTTTTGCAGTGCAAAGTAACTTCGCACTGCAGTGAGACACTTTGCACCACTATGTAAATTAGGCCTGGTTCAACGGTTTTGTTGGCAATGCAAAGTCAATGTGCACCACGCTAAATGTTCCGAGAATTAGGCCCTAAGGCTACAAAAGAACAGCGAAGAGATGAGGTTGAAGCTTTTTCCTGCATTTGAAGTAGGCTGACTCTGTTTGCATTGTGGTTGGTGGAGTATGCCAATTCTTAGCTGCAAATACCTAGACACTGCATCCTGCTCAGACTCTCCCTCTTGTAAGTAGTGTTGGTGATGAGAGCATAGTTCTGATATCAGGATTGTGTACCAGGTGTATCAAAAAATAACGTGTTGTACAGGAGAGCTGGACTGCTGCTCTACAGAGGTTTATGTACTAAGTGCATGCATTTAACAACTCTGTTTGCCAAAAGTCATCTAGTGTAGGGAGCCCATGGATGGAGATATTTGGTTTAACTTTCTCTGTCCCAATTACAGCATGGGTGCTGAGTGCTGCATCGAGAGAAGTTCTGTCAAAAGACTGATATTAAGAGTACGATAAATACTGTTGCAGAAATCAAGACGTTCACTGCCAAAACCTTATGGGGGAAAGAAGAAGAAGCCTCCTCAGCCTTTTCAAATACACAATAGCATTCACAGATAACTAAAGAAATTTGGAGGTGAAGAGTCAGCTCCTTATGCGTTAAACTACTGTGAATATATATATATATATATATATATGTGTATTACATGGCCTGCAGTAGCAGGCATGTAGTTACGGTTAAGTTGCTTAACCCATAGGAAGAGCACTTTTTGGGTGGCTTATAACTTTGCTCCACCTGGACGAATCCTCACCAAACTTTGCAAAAAAAGTATATGTCCCACTCTGCAAATTCTGGTAAGGTTTGGTCAAGGGGGGGCAAAGTTATAGGGGGGTCCCAACATTTCTTTTTTCCCATAGACATAATGGGAAAACATTTCTGTTGCGCCTACAGCCGAAGCCGCTGGACGGATTTTCACCAAATTTGCGGCAGGAGCAGATGTTTGGTCCCAAAAGAGTACTTTTGTTAATTTGGTGTAAATCCGTCGAGTAGTTTTTTTTTTAAATGGCCAAAATGTAAGGCAAAGAAATTAGTGATATCTATGTCCGCTCTGCGGACATACTTCCCTGTTTGCTCCGCGGACAGGACACCGATTGGCTAATCGGCTTGCATCATGTCCGCAGACACACAATGTGTTCTCTGATTGGCTGGGATGAGGCGTGAGGTGCGTCACATTGTTTCGATGCGCCTGCAATATTGGAACAGTTGGCATGGAAGTGAGCATAAATCCAATTTTGGGGAGTGTGTTGGTGTGTATGAGTGCTTGGAGAGGGTGGGGGAGTAATAGATGGGTCAAATGCTGTATTTGTTTAGGTGGGAGATGGCCTTGATGTATTTGCGGTGTCCGCGGTCAATGCGGTTGTCCGCGGACATACCAAACACTGGGCGCACTACTGGCTATTTTACTTTACTATGATGTTGGTTTTGGGTCGTTAATAGAGCACTGGGTGAAGAGGGTATTGAAGAATTTGTGCGTTGGTTGTAAATATTATTCTAGAATGTTGATTGAAGTGGATAGGTTTTGAGGTGGATGTGGTCATTTGGTGGGTGTTTGCTTCTATGGGTGTGTTATGCTACACTGGTTGTGGCCTAGAGTCTTGGGTGCATGGCCGAAGTGCTGTAGGTATTCAGCCATGCACCCAAGACTCTAGGCCCTGACTACAACCACTGCAGCATAACACACCCATGTTAGCAAAGATTTTGATTGTGGTATGTGTGCTGCTTAGGGGATATGTTTTCAAAAATGTTAGTACTAATTGGCAGTAGTGTAATAGTGTTTATAGGAAAGCGAGATGATGGGCCTCATTATGAGGTCGGCGGTAAGGGGTTAATGGCAACGGTAAGGGTGCCGTTGCCGTTAACCCCTTACCGCTGCATTACGAGGTCCCTTAGCGGGTCCCGCTAAGGACACCTGGTTTTACCATGCGCCCTTAGTGGGAGCCGCTAAGGAACCAGGGAGCTAATAAAGGCCTGCTATGATCGGGCCCGTTATTAGCTCCATTCCCATTCCCATTGCCATTGTGCCCTATGGGGCTGGAATGGGAATGGGGAATGGTTCTCAGAATGGGGACTTACGGGGTCCACCAAGGTTGGAATGACCCGGTAAGTCCCTATTCCGAGAACCCAGACCCGGAATTCAGTAAGGGGGTAGCCATGGTGCTAATAGCACCATGGCTACCTCCAACCTCGGAATGAGGCCTGATGTGTGTTAGTTTGTTTGTTGGATTGTGTTCAGAATGTTGGTATTGAAGACTCTTGGCATTTTGGGTTGTATTTATTGGCAAAGTGTTCATTTGCATGGCTGTGTTATGTTGCAGTCTTTTTGAGTTTAATTATTATATACTTACTGTTTCTTTTGTTGAGACTGTATGAAGAGTTTTGGCCAGGCTATGCAGTCAAGATTGTAGTGTTTGGCAACATGCACTGCAGCATAGGATACCCATGGAAGCAAACATTTTGGATTGTGGTTTATGGTGAGGTGTTTGCTTGAATGGGTGTGTTATGCTGTCGTGTTTGTGAGTCCAATTATTATACACTTACTGTTTGGGCCTCATTACGGCCCGGGCGGAGTTGGTAAGGATTTGGAGGCAGCCATGGCCCAAACTCCTAATGAGGCCCTTTGACTTTTTGTGGTTGTATGCAGTTTTTTCATGATATGGGTAGTTGGGGCAAACATTTTTTTGAATCATTGCGATAAAAGAAAAAATCACATGTTAGTTGAGGTAGTTTATAATGATTATTGCATTGCATAGTAGACATTTCTGTATGTTGTCAACCATCATAGTTAGTACTTTAGAATTACTATATTTCAAATCAGTGTAATGTGCAATTTGCTCAGTTCCTGTGTTTGTTGCTTAAATCATTGTGTCTGTGGAAAATAAATCCATGTTGGATTAAAAAAAGAAAACGTTCTACGTTGTGGTACAATATATTTCTTTCATTGATTTCAATAGGAGGAATTGAAAAGGTGAATGGTTTTTGATTTGGAAGTGGTGGTACTATTGTTGCAATTAGATAGCAGTTGGTGTATTCTATTTCTTTATTTCTTTTTCCATTTTAGTGGTATTCATCTATCTGTTGGCTTGTTGCAGATTTTTGGGGCAGTTGGATACCTGTTGGCGTATTCTAACTGTTTATTTCTTGTTTCATTTTAATGGTATTCATTTATCTGTTTACTTGTTGAAGAATCTTGGGGCAGTTAGATACCTGTTGGTGTATTCTAATTGGTCATAGTTTTGAAGTTCAAGTTTTGTTTATGTTCATACACAGATTAGTTATTCAATTTTGGTTTTAAGAATATTAAGTACGCGTTTACAAGATTTGCTGGTAATCACTGTTTTAGAGTAATGGTAGCATTATTACATTGAAACCATCTAAAATTCTTTTTGATACATGCAGTGTAGTGACTTCCATTGGTTGTGGCACCTGTGTGGTAGATTACACCTATTGTTGTGAAGCTTTTCTTACCACGTGATACTTGACCATGTGTGAATCCAGTCAGCTTGTAGTTGTTTTTGGTTCCATCTGCATTATAACATAAAAACATTACTATTATGTATTTACAATGTGTCTGTATTTGTAAGGTGGAACGATTATCGAAATTGCAGGTAGTACATAATCTGTCATGGTTTGCATTTTGTACAAGTTTCTGAAATTGAATGGATTTACAGTTAGGTATGGATACATACATGAAGCGTTCATTAGGAAATTCTTCTTGTACTACATGCCTGCAAAGTGTGCATGTATGTTTCCACATGTAGGAAATCTGGAATATTTCATTTATAGGTATGTTTTTGTTTTCTACACTGCATGAAAATGGTAGTTTACAAATGTTCTTCCATGTGTAAACCATCACAAAACATTGGCTTCACATCAGTTTACAACCATATTGCAAACCTTTTTCAAACTTCAGGTTTTACACAACATTTTGAAGAGTGTACACCCGTTTGCAAAATGTTTACAAGGATGTAAACCATGTGCATACCATTTGTTTACTATTTTTTTCACGTTGCAAACCATATCAAATATGTGGTTTCAAAAGTTTGCCAAGGCTTTGCTAACCAGAAAGCAATAATTGCAAAGGTTTACAAGAATCTTGCAAACCTTTCACAAACATTGTGGTCACTTGCACTTTACACGATTTGTTTCATAATCATTCCTTTAGCAAAGTGCTTACTTTGGTGTAAACCATGGGTAAACCATTTTGTTTACTACTTTTTGAATGTTTTCAAACCATAGCTAAGTATGATTTTGAAGGGTTGTCGAAGATTTGGCAACCTTTCTAAAATATATTTAAAATATGTATGTTTTAAGCCTGCCGTTGTAATGCTTCCAATTGGATGATATATTTGTTTTGCAACAAATTACTTATGCAATAAGGTAGCTATTGTTCATGGATGCACACATTTAAACTAGGACATGCCTAGGATCAGGCAATACAAGGAGGCAGTCTCATATGCCAGGGGCAAGGGCAGCCTGATCAAACCTACAAACAGTTGATATCAGGGACGGTCTTTGCACCAGGCAGGGCAGGTAGCTGCCTGAGGTGCCAGGCTCTGAGGTAGCGCCAGTCTTACTTCAACAGCACCATTGTCATCATTTTAATCACTGTAAAAAAGTACATATGGTGCACAACAAAAAAAGTGAAACCTTTTTAATTTTATCAGACTCTCCAATTCCTGCAGTCAGCAGCAGTGCATTCAAAGCCAGTCCCCTCTGGGGTCTTTGCAAGCCCTTGCGGCGGGGCCTTAAAAGCAACATGTGTTGCTTATCAGTTCCCAGGCCGAAACATGGGTGATCATACGTGCCTCCTCCTCAGCGCATGTGCTGTATAGAGTTGGGGTTCATTAATTGATTGGGCTGGTAGGATACAGATAGCACTTGCGAAGTTGTGCTTGAGTGGTTAGTATCTCGGGTACATGCAACTCTTCGTGCCAGCGTGGGACACACAGTCTGGATGCAAAGAGGTGGTGTGCTTGTGTTTGCATTATTGTAGCTCTGCATCTTGCTCTGTGAGGCCAGTGCTGTGCAGGTGGGTGTGGGGCAGTGGTGTAACGACCATGCAGTACGAGCGTAACACCATAATATAAGAGTCGCTCATATCATAGGCTATATGTATTATTAATGCAATTCAAGAATGCAAAGGCATTCATTTGTCACTGTAATGGAACACTACAAAGCCCCTTCATTAAATGAGTAACCGCCTTTAATGTACATTTTACTCACATACTAAGCAATACCGAAAAACCCTACTTTTTAAATGATGGTCGCCACTTTAACACAGACATGAAAAGCTCTTTATTTGCTGTGCTCTGGGTGTAGCACAAGCACAGCAATTCATATACATCAAGTATTTAATTTCCAAAATTATGAGCGTAAAATAACCTAAAATAGCTTATTTTTAATATTAACATTGTTCAACCAATATAAACACTATAGAGGAAAGAGCATTCGGAATGTAGTATTACACTGTAATACCACAAAGTAAGGTTGGGGTGCGGACCACAGAAGCATCAATCTATATATTAAAATTCCACCATTAACGTTTCCACCTCGCTATTCATGGTGTCACTGAAACAATGCAATCAACTTGAAAATTAAATACTGTAGGCTAAATGGGCCATGCAGAGTACTGCTACAGCGCCCACATGTGCTTATATAGTTTGTGGGTCGTCGTCACTTCCAAAGCACTCTGCAATTTGTCACAAAGGTGCTCCCAGGCCAGGCTTCCCCGTAATGCTGGTGTTTGCTATAAGACTGCACAGGGCACACACAGACACAAAGCTACACCCATCATTGTTTTGCACCCGGTCACACACTGAGGCACACAGAGGCACTGGAGAAGCACCAGATCAGACACAACAGAGAGGGAGGGGATAATGGTGGGGCACACAAGCACTGGTTAGACCACCCACCCATGTCCCTCTCCCCAACCACCCACCTCGAGTGAATGAAGCAGAGCCCAGGCAAATACCCCTGATCAGCTTCAGTGATACAGATCTGACACCTGGAATCTTAAGCAAAACACATCAAACCCCATCGCCCCTCCCCTTATCTTCGTAAGACATTTCAGACATCAGCGATCCCCCTCTTCCGTTCATCTTGTATGATAAGACGAACATCAGTTGATGTAGCACCCTTTTCATCTTTGGAACTAATGTCATAACATAGCCTTACCACATTTGAGTTTGCTGCTTTTCTCTTGACGAGTTTGTCAGAGCCACTCCTTAAAATCTAAAGTTCCATCCAGGGAATTCAGGGAGTCATGTATAAATGACCTATTGCCATTATCAACTATGGCCAGGACTAAAGAGACAATAAACCGTTTGTTCTTCTCTTATGCATTCTCCATGATGTCACACTCCTAAATAGACTGCAAAGCAGTATACAACGGAGAGCAAGGATAATGAACAAGTATACACCAGGCAAAGAGCTTTTAAAAGAATGTCTGTCTCCCTCACACACCCACGCTATCACAAATGCACACCTTTACACATGGACACACACACACCGTCACACATGCAAAAAACACACAGCATCGCACATGACATTACACACATACACAAACCATCACACAACATTTGTTTACTTTCCTCCTTCAGCACTCCAGTCACTCTTCCAAATTGCATCTGAAAACAGGCACCTCTTTGCCTAGCCAGCCTCCTCCATGAACCACAGAAAGCATTGGTGAAGTTGGCAAATGGACCATGCCCATGTAGTACTGGAGATGCCTGGGGCTGAGAAAAACTGGTGCTGTTCATGGATGATGATTATGCTGTGGAGGGGGAAACAAAGGGACGACAAAATAATGATATTACTAGGCCTTGTGTCATTCAGATCACGCAAGTGCAGGGAAGAGGGAAGAGAAGAAGTGCCAGGGGGAGGGGACGGAGGAAGTGCAGGTAACACACAAGTGCGGCCAGCAGGTGGCTCATAAGTGCAGAGAGAAGGGACTGTAGGGATGCAGATACAAACCCTTAAGTGCTGGGGAGCTGGGGACAGTGTGAGGGCAACTGGACACGCAGGAGCCTGGGCCCAAGTTCAGAGGGTGACTAGGTGACCAGTGTGCAGAGCAGTCAGGTGCATCAGCAGGGGAGAGGAAGAGAGAAAGCGGAAGCAAAAAGGAAGACCCTGAGTTGCTTCTGGAACCAGAGGTGGTTCTGCTCAAGTTTGAGAGCGGCAGGGAGGCCGTTCAAGAGAGAGGCCACAGCCGAGGAGATAGATCTACCCCAATGCTCTGCTTGGAGAAGCATCTCACCTTCAGAGAGTTGGAGGTGAATGACCGGAGAGCTTGAGAAGGAAGATTGTTTTCTTTGGGTCTGGGTTCCAAAGGAACACACACTGCCTGCAGGAACAACACCCAGCAACCTCACATTTTGGTTGTGTAAGATTTGCTTCCCACCACACTGTGATGTGGGGAGCCTATTAGCTGCTCAACTGCCTTGCATGCTGCTCTGCAACATAGCTGCCTGGGTAAGTAGCTCCCCAGATTGAGCAACAGTGTACCACTGCTTAGAATTTGTCTTTCTTGCACCTCCTTCATAATGGGTGGCATATAATACTGGAGTGACTGCCATTGTGTAAATTATGGGCACATTATTTAAAGACTCACATACTGGCACTGGGGTCAAATACACAAACACATTTTATGAACCATGCCCAGTTATCAATGTGATGTCACATTCTATTATGCCTACTTACTGCTGTGGTTCTACACTATCATGCCCAGTTAGTAGCACAGTACTTGGCTCTGTCACAGCCAGTTAGAACTCTTTAGACAGGTTCTTTCATGCCAAGTTATTACTGCAGTGCTAGATTCCATAATGTCCAGTTAGCACTGAGGTCCATGCCTGCCAACACACCATAATGTGAAAAGTGTCACTTGCCTTTCACAATTGTAGCACTCCTAATAAGCCCAATGCCTCCCATGGGCTCCCGCAGAATCACTTTCTAGCAAACCTTTATCACCCTCCAAAAATATGTATGAAATTGCCCTCAATGTGGTCACCCTCCAAAATATGGAGGGTTATCAGGTTGAAAGCTATGATAGGTCCATACACCCACTAACCTAGGTTTTGCAACAGACATCTGACTTTTCTGCACAAAATGTTGATATTTCACAAAAATTGTTACATTTCTCCTGCCTAAAATGTGACGTCCTCTGATGCGATTAGGTGTCTGGTTCCATCATGCCCAGTTAGACTGAGGTTCTAGAATCTATGAGGGTCAGTTATCCCCTGTGCCAGATTTATTACTGGTCTGTTAGGACTCCATGATAGGCAGTAAATTAGCACTGTGGGACTAAATATTACTTTTAAAAAAATAGTGTTATATATAAATTCAAATATAATTATTATGTAACATATTTAGGACGATTTGTCAGGGCATTTTTGCACACAGCTTCAGCTTACGAATACCTGCTCTTCACAAATAAATCCCTGCCCCTTAAAAAATAAAACTCTACAAAGAAAATGGAAAGGTACAACTTTCCTTTTTTGGTCTTCCAAAATGTTCTTGTTAGTTCTTCGCCAAGAATAGAACACACGGTGAGTTGTGTCCTGGTTTCCTGAAATGTTTTACTGTGTATTTTTGTGTGCGACCTCAGAACAACCATATTCCACAGGCCATGTAACTTCGTTTTGGATCTGGCAGCTTTTGTTTTTTCAGGGTTAAATGGCATTGTTGTAACGATATGAAAAGCGATTTTACTTTTCTGTCACTCATTATTACTGCATTGTTCTGTAATTGTGATGCTTGGAGTGCAAATATAAGGTAAGGAAGCCAATTTGAATCTGAGGAACGTAGTTACAGTAGCAGTCATATTTAAATGGTGCAATGGCCCTGCTACCGTTCAGTACATGAAGCACATATTGTATTTATATTCATATTCCATGCTCTGCACCCCACACACACAAATCCACAAATGCTTTCACGTACACAATAAAGATATAATATTGAAGTTTGACTGAAACTCCACAGGAGACAGACACCGGGTTTGCAATGTGCCAGCCACTTTGGACTTAAAAATGACAAAAACGGAAACATGTTTGATGTCATATCTTCAGGTTCAGGTTTGTGGGTCCTGGTGGCAATTCTGTTCGCATTCTCCTTTCAAATTGTGCATTTCATTATTGTTTACCTTGCTAAATTGAATAAGAATAAATACTTGTTGGCACTTTCTTAACTGCTGCTACCTGCCTTGGTATTAAGCAAAGTATATATGTACTAACTCTCATTTGGAGGTCCCAACAATTAAACTACGAACATTTTGTAATGTTACTGGTTTTCTGCTGTGAACCTCCTAAATCTTCGTCCCGTTCAATGCATTTCAGTGGAGTCTCCAGAATTTAGGGGGTGTACTGGGGTTTGGCATAGAAAACTCTGAGAGGTGGTAGCAGGCCCAACCGACGATGTGTGGGGGCCAATTTTAACATGATGGTTGGGACCCCCGCCATTGCTTAGAGCAGAAATCAGTCGAAGGGCACTTTTTGGATACATACTTTATAATAGAGACCCAGAAAAACTGCAGCAGGCTAATAGCCGCTGATTATCACGAGACGGCCTGCCAGCAGGTAACTGAAACACTAAACCCCCACTGAAAATATATGAATCCTTCTTTGTCAGCAAGTGACGGAAGTGGATTAGCTGGTGTTCAAATGCAACACAGTGATAATACGTATGTATTCCCTGGGGGAAGTGACGATCTGTAGGGCTCCTGCAAACTCAGCTTGTAATATGAGCGCTGCTAAGCACACATTTAACGTGCCATAAGGCTGCTAACTGGCAACATGGGGGCAGTTGCTGGGGGACCCCTTGAGGCTCGAGGCCTCTTTCAACCGAAAAGTCCTCGGGTAGCAGAGGCAATGTGAGGAATGAGGCATATGGGCACACTCACATGGAGCAATAAAAAAGCTTGGGGACAACATTATCTGAGTGTGAGCTGCTACTACTAGATGGTTAAAAATGCACACTAGCGTCTAAAGGTTACTCAGTGGGTTAACAAATATGTGGCACAAATTGGAGTATGACCATCTCACATGCTTTCATTATTCACTAAAATTGAATTATTTCTGACAAATGTCATAAATGGCACTACACATCAAATTCCATCTTTAAGCACTATGCAAGAAGGCAACCTTTATATTACTAAACAAAATCATAAGAGATTCATGATTTTCCACACTTTGCAAGTAGCCATTGACTTTTTATATTGTAAGACACATACAATAGGGCCACATGCTTCACACATGTGAAGTAGCATGTCAACTAATAATCCTTGGATGTTCTATCCCCTATTCTGAGTTCACTCATTTCTGCCATCTAAATGCTAGTCTAAGCATTATGCATGGAATTTGAATAATGCGTTTAAAAGCAAGAGCATTTTGTTTTCCATGTTTGTTCTAGACATTAAAATGGTCCTGATCACGGGACTGGCGGTCCCCTGGCGGTATTACAGCCAGGGAAAATAGCATTACTGCTACTTGGTCCGGCACTATTTGCATCGGATCACGAGTAGCTGTGTAACGGTTGTTGCTCATTCCCAATTGGGCCCATTGAACCCAATGGGGCTAGGGGCGCTAATAGTGCTGTAAATGCCTGTTCTGCCGATGCATTTGCCACCAGCTCTGTGCTGGAGGTGAATGTTGCTATATTCGGGATTGGGCAGATCCTTAAATGCGGGGGTAATAGGATTACCCCCGCATTTAAGGACTACCGCCCAACCCATGATCAGGCACAATAGTGTGCTCTGCAATTCCTATGCAAATATGTTTAACAGTATTCTGTCATATTTGAGCTTATAATCAACGTAGAGAGACTAGAGGTAATGTTTTCTATGACCAATAGTGAACAGCCCTCTATAAACAAAACTTTTAAACAATACACAATGTTCACTTCGTCCCTTGCTTCCCCAAATCCATAGCTGGTTGAACCTTACTGTATGAGATTAATAACCATTAAATTCTCATAGACTACACCACATTGTATCAAAAATAGTTATTTATTTTCCATATTTCAACAGTAAAAAAACTTTTATCTTTTTTTCTTTTTTTCACAGCTCCAATTTTTTAGAGAGTTGTTCAAATAGTATACCAAATCACAATTTCTGCAACATTGCCATACATTATCGTTGTGTACATTTAATCTCATGCGTCATTTGACCATTTAACATTTAAAAAAATATAATTTCTTAACCTGGATCTACAAGATGCTTACCTCTATCATAAAGACAAGCAACTTAGTCCGTAAAAACCTTTCACTTTTTCTTCATAAAACCCATGCTTACTTTCATACCACATTCAAACCATACCCAGCTTATAACAGACAGAATACTGAGGATTCGATCAGTGTATTTGTCATCTACCCTTTCGATTGCTGGTGGTTAAGTTGTAAAGGCAAGCAAACTCCTGTCTCAGGTCTGGTTCCCTTACTTGTTTTATTTACATTTATTTATTGAGCATTTGTTAGGCGCTTATACAAAATAATTATCTTTCGAAGCGCCACAAGGCTAATTGGGAAGGGGACAGAAGAGAGAAAAAAAACTGGCAAAATAGTAAATATACAGTCGTGGTCCTACTAGACCTTGTGGCATTCGGACATGCAAGTGCATTGAAGAGTAGGGCGGGAGATAGGGATGGCTGAGGGGTGGTGGCAAGGAGTGGACAAATGCTGGTGTGAGGCCCGTGAGGGAAGTTCCAAGGTGAGCAAAGGAGGAGAACTCAAACTAAGTGCTAGTGTGGGCAACTCCCAAGTGTGGGATGTAGAGCCGCCAAGCAGGGCCCTGCAGGGGCAGTGCACTGCGGGGGTCCTGTTATCGACTGGGAAGGAGGGCCTGGTATCCTCAGCGGCAGTGGGGTGATTAGCAGGGAAGGGAAAGAGGTACAGAAAATCAGAGTGTTTTGAGCAGTTTCTGGAAGTTAAGGAGGTCCAGCTTTAAGTCTGAGAGGGGTAGGAGGGCTGTTCCATAGGGAGGTACCAGCCGAGGAGGGAGACCTGCCCCCACTTTCTGCCTGGAAAAACGTTTTACAATCAAAGAATTAGAGTGAGAGGATCAGAGAGCTCTAGCAGGGTAGTATTTTGGGAGGGAGTTCTGGAGATAGAGTGGTCCCAGGCCCCAGAAAGCGTTGTGGATGATGCAGCGGGTCTTGAATGTGTTCCTTGTAGCCACAGGAGGCCTGTAGAGAGATTTTAGAGATGGAGATATACAGTCCCTGGGCCTGAGGACAAGGATAGGTCTTGCAGCCCTATTCTGGATTAGGTGGAGGGGGCTCAGGGAGGAGAGAGAGGGATTGAGGAAGAGGCTGTTGCACTAGTCCAGGCTGGCGAGGACAAGAGCTCTGGAGAAATTGAGCTTCTGGGGGAAGGTGAGGAAAGGGAGAATGCCTCTGAGGAGGTGAAGCTGGAAGCGGGACTTCTTGGTAAAGTCCATGATGTGAGGGGAGAAGGAGAGAGCAGAGTCGAAGTGGACCCGTGGTTTTTGGCCTCACAGGATGGTGGGGTTAGAGGCCCAAGAGAGGGTGGCCAGAGGGTAGGGGGAAAGGAGGGTGTAGGTATCCCTATGAGAAGGACCTCTGTCTTACTGGCATTAAGACAGAGATCGTTAGCTACACACCATGCCTGAATGGCAGACAGACAATCTGGGATGAGTGAGGCGGAAGAGGAGATAATGAGATAATAAAGGGAAGTTTGAAGGAAAGCTGTGTGTCATCAGCATAGCACTGGAAATGAGGATAGAAGGAGATCAGGTGAGCCAGAGGGGTGAGACAGATATTCAAAAGCCACAGCAATGGGATAGAGCCCTGGGGGACACCACAGTTAGAGAGTTTGGTGGAGGAGGAGAAAGGGCCCAGTTGCAGCTGGGAAGGTCGATTAGTGAGGATAGAGGTCAGCCAATCTAGTGCCCGGTCAGTGATGCAGAGGGTATCATGGAGTAATTCTTTGAGGATAGAATTGTTGACTGTGTCAAAGGTAGAGGAGAGGTCAAGGAGAATGAGATCAGCAGGAGAGTTAGTCGTTGTTTGCGAGCATGACTTCACAGGTGTTTAGGAGAACAGTTTCCATGCGTCTGGATGCCCTGAATCCAGATTGATGGTCATGGAGGCAACCAACAAGTTCAGTGTGGAGGGTCAGCTGGGGGAGGACAAGTTTCTCCAGGAGATACCCAGGAATGGGATAATTGAGATAGGGCGATAGTTAGCCGGGCAGGAGGGGTCAGCTAACAGCTTTTTTTAAGAGAGGGTGCACATGGGAGTGCTTGAGGGATAGAGGGAAAGAGCCAGTGGTGAAGGAGTGGTTGAAGTCAGCGAGAGCTGTGGCGAGATAGGAGATGTTGTCCTTAATGGTTCTAGAAGCGCAGGAGTGATCCTGTTTGGAGGAGACCTTCATATAGCGGACAACTTTAGAGATCACGTCCGGTGTTGTGGGCAGGAGGGAGGAGAGTGCAGGGGGTAGAAGGTGTGGAGCCAAGGTAGGCAGGGGAGCAGGCACAGGTGTTGACATGGGGGTGGAGGAGATGGAGGACAGGATATCCTGAGTTTTAAATGTGAAATGGGAGGCTAAATTGGTGCAGAGAGCCTGGGAAGGAAGGAGAGAGGTGTAGACTGCAGCTGGATTGATGAGTTCCTTGCAGATTTTGAAAAGCACTGTCGTGTTCTTAGTGGGTCCAGAGATGCAGGCTTGGATATGGGTCCGCTTCTTGGAGGGGATAGAGAAATATTGCTTTAGGAGCAGGGGGCAGGCAAATTTGTCACAGGGTAAACCCAAGGTCTGCCACTTCCGTTCAGCTATTCTGCACTTGTGTTTCAGAGATGCTAGATCAGAGTCAGACCAGCCATTGTTCTTGGAGGCAGGTTTTAAGGGGATCCTCATGACAGGGGCAAGGATGGCGAGGGAGTTAGAGAAGGAGAGGTGCAGGTTAGCAAGGATAGAGTCAGAGGGAGACTCACAGGAGGGAGCGGGAGGGATGAAGGTGTAAGAAAAAGCAGTCACTGACACTCGCTTCATCTGTCGGATGACGGTGAAGGAGTCTGGAAGTGCTGGGGGAACTTGGATAGAGGGCCAAGGGGGCCCAGACGGGAGGAGAGGAGAGAGTGGTCATACCAGGAGAGATTAGTGTAGACCGGATCAGAGATGGTGATGTTGCCAGAAATGAGGACATTGAGAATGTGTCCAGCTGACTGGGTCAGGCCAGAAGACGAGGCATTCAAAACAGGTGTAGGATTGAGAAGGTATGATGGAAGCAGGGACCCACTTGGGAAAATCAGGGTCACTCCTGATTGGGTCTGGGTTTGGATAGGACTTTGTAGCACTCAGGAAGGAGAGTGTCAAGAGCAGTGACAGAGCTGGCATTGAAGCACATCTCGGTAAGAGAGGACATCTAGGTCAACGTCTTCGAGAAGGAGACAGATGTCAGAGGAATGTTTGACAGCAGAGCGAGCATTCAAAGTAGCTAAGTGAAGCTGGTTACCAAAGTTGACGTTTTTCTGAGGGTTGGTACAGGGGCATGGTACTCCAGTCAGTGGTGGTGGAGAGTTGAGAGGAGATTGCCCACCTCTCTTGGGAGGCTATGGATTAGTGTTGGGGATAATGGACTAAGAGTTTGTAGAGGAACACAAGCAAGTAGGAAGATTGATTAAGTGCTCATCCATCAGGAAGGATGGAGGGCATCATAGTTAAGTTGATTATGAATTGAATTGGTGGGAAGCAGTTTAAATCAATGATGGAAGAGGGGTAGCTATAAAGAATAGAGAGATTGTGATAAGAGACAGAGGGCAGGTAGTGTGTGAATTAGGGTGAAGGATAGTAAGTAATGAACTGAAGACCTCCAGAGAAGGACTGTTCATTCCTTTTTTAAAACATACAATTAAGCAAACACTGCCAATTAATACAAAATAAAAGAGAAGGAGAGCGTAACACATAGGAAGATATCTGCCCCTTGATCCTGCATGCACTGCTCTGTTGATGTCTTTGAAACCAAGGCCTCAGCAGTGCAGAGTGCACAGAGGAGATCGACCATGTTGTGATTGAGCGCTAATACAGTGATACAACAAAAGAAACTGTACCTATGTTTTTAAATATACCAATTGATAATGAGAACTACTAATTTACTCCTTTAGAAATGCTTTCACTCCTCACACCCAAAAGTAGGGAGTGAAATATTCCCAACAGAAAATGTTTTCTGAATGCTGGAGAAGGAGCATCCATTGGAGAGGAATGACCAAGATATGGGCAAGAAAGGTATTGATTATTCAAGTGGGAGGCAGGATACTAGACTAAGGCAGTGTTGATAGAGAAATGGCCAACCAGATAAATATAACACACGACAGAATTCAGAAATGTTGGGGCAAGAGAGTGTGAAGGAGTATATTTTTGCTGGAATAAGTTTGAAAAATATGATGGGAAAACAGATTCTGAGATACATGGATGCGCTGATTTAGGGCCATACAGAATCAGCGAGAGAAGCTTTAAGGACTGTCAGGATGTAAGAATTTAACATTGTACCCATCTAACCAGGCATATGTGTCACGTGCCCTCTGGTATGAATGCCAAGTTCCCTACTTGCACAAATCACTAATGGCTAGTAGCAAGGGAATATATTATGACCTGCCGGGGTACAGAGTGAAAAACATGAGGGGCAATGGGAATGGCTCTAATATGTGGGTAAAAAGGATATTGAGGGTCATGTATAGGCAGCTATGAGGTTGGCATACATAGTGGGCACTGCAAGGTTGAACTTGAGGCTGTGTGCTGGTAGAGTGGCTCTGGCTGAAGGGCAGTGGAGACAGGTTTTGAGGATTGATGATGTGGTGCAAGTAGAAAGTTGGGGGCACAGATTGGAGCTAACACGTGGAAGTGCAGAGAGATGGGTGCAGGCAAGTAATGTCTTTGAAGGCGGACAAATGCCGGACATTAGCTCTCCTTGTATATCTGTTAAGCTTTCTTGGTGCACAAATGCTTGTCAAACTTAAACTTTCCTTGAAATTCATTGAACTGAGAAAATCATGTTGAATGTTAAGTATTGATCTAAAACTTATTCTAAAAGGTCCCCACCTCTTCAGAGATGCGCTAATCTACAAAAAAATAACCAAATGATGAGTGCAACAGAAAAGTCTCAGTCATAAATGTAAGAAGTGTTAGCCTCCAAGCTCCTCTATGCTAATAACTCAAAGGTTCCAACATACTCTTCATTGACCATCAGTATGCTTATTCAGACCAAACAAACGTTATCCTTACATCACATAAGATTTATAGCAGGCTCCTGCTGGGTCTTGGATTTCATATTTCACGACTGATCCCTCTGGGATCTTTACTTCAGGATTCATGTCAGGCCCCTTTTACACCTCCCTCCCTCTGGCTCATTTTGTATCACTTTCCTTTCTCAGAAGGATTTGCAGTACACCATGTTGGGCTCAAATTGCACAACTGCTTCTCACATAGGCCTTGGCCGCTCCAGTCAGGACCTGAAACCCCTTATTGTCCCTCTCCAGGGTCGCAGATAGAAAGCCTCAGGCTTTGGCTTTCCAAATCTCCCAAGGAGTTGTGAGAAGCTGACTTGACCCTCTAGTCCACCTTCCTCCTCCAGGGCTTTCCAAAGCTTAACAGCTCTCTATCTCTGTAGATGTCTGGTGGGCAGGGGTCCATTGGGGAGCCTGCTTTATTGCTATTTTTCAACAACTTGACAAATGTCTCTCATAATATTTGGGTGAAGCTTTGCCACTTGTTCTGTGGTTCCAGGGTAGGTAGGACATGGTGCATAGTCTGGTTGATTGGTCTGCTTTCTATGATCTGATGTATGCCAGTGATTTTATTTTTAAAGTGGTCTGCAAGGTTGTTGCATTCTTTTTGTGAAGGTGCCGGCGTGGTGTTGTATCCAGGTGGGTTTTTCATCTCGTTTACGATGTTGCATAGTTCTTTCTGGGTTTTAGTGGCTTTTGTGATTCGTTGTCATAGTATTTCTTTTTGGCTTTGACTATTTTCTTTTTGTATGCTCAGATTTGATTTTTGCCCAGTCTTTGTTTTTCCTCCATTGTAGTTCAAGTTTACAGTTTGATTTTTCATTGTAATGAGGTGTGGTGTAATGCTTCTTCCTAACCCCAAACTAACTACTTACGTGTTGGTCCTTTTCTCCCTTGCTTAACTTAGTGAAAATCTTCCAGAGTGATCTGCAGCACTTCTAAAGATTGTTTTCTTCCTTTCTTGGAATCCAAGGCATTTTCAGAGGTACTCACTACACAAGGTCCTCCACACAGTGCTCATTATTCACTTCCTTTCTTGAAATCAGAGACATTGTAAAGGGACTCACATTAAGTAGTCTCTCATATTGTCATAACTAGCCATATTCTATTTCCCTTGGAATCTGAAGATTTGTGGAACTACACAGTGCTAATGGTTTTCTTCTTCCAAACGTGAGACATTGCCAAGTCACTTGCTAGAAGCGATCTACCACACAGTGCTTATGGTTCTGTTTTCCATTTCTTCAAACTTGAGGCATTACAGAGGCACTAAATACAAGCAGTTTGCCACAGAATACTAATGGTTATGTTTTCCCTTTCTTAAACCCTGAGGCATTGCAAAGGCTCTCACTGTACACAGTCGGGCTACGTGAGGTACATGGTTATTCCTTTGTTAGAATTGGAGGGATTGCTTTTGCGACACATGGTCTGCCACATGGTGCTAAGGTTTTTTTCCTCCTTTCTTTGAATCAGGGGGGTTTGAAGATGCTTTCACTTCAAGCAGCCAGTCGCAACATTTTAATGGCTGTGTTCTTTCTTTCATATAACCTGAAGCATTGTGGAGGCGCTCGCTATAAGCGGTCAGCCACATGGTGCTGTTCTTCTTTTCTGAAAACCTGGGGCAATGCAGAGGCTCTCACTGAAAGCAGTGTGCCACATTATGTTCACGATTCTTCCTTACTTATAATTGGGGGAACTGCAGGAGCTTTTGTTGTGCACTGTCTGCCACACAGTGCAAAGGACCTGTTCTTCCTTTCTTAGAATCGGAGGGTTTCCACAGGATCTCACTACTAGCCACCTGCCACAAAGTGGTTATGGTTCTGTTCCATCTTTCTCAAAACATGAAGCATTTTAGAGGCACTCACTACAAGTGGTTAGTCACACTGTGTCAATGGTTCTGTTTTCCCTTTCTCAAAACCTGAAGCATTGTGGAGGTGCTTGATACAAGCTGTCAACCACACAGTGTTAATGATTCTATTCTTCCTTGCCTAGAACCTGAAACATTGTGGAGGTGCTCGCTGCAAGCGGTCAGCCGCACAGCATTAATGGTCCTGTTTTCCCTTTCTCAAAACCTGAAACATTGTGGAGGCGCTCGCTACAAGTGATCTGCAATGAAGTACTAATGTCTAATTCTTTCCTTTCTTAAAACCTGAGGCACCTTGTAGGTATCTGATACAAGTTGTCAGCCGCACAAGACTGGTGTCTCATCTTTTCTCAAAATCTGTGGCATTGCAAAGGCACTCGCTGTAAATCATTTTCCATTTTGAGCTATTTATTGTCCTATTTTTTTCTTGAAATTAAAATCATTTCAGAGATGCTCAATACCAGCAGTCTATCACACAATAATAATGGTTCTGTTCTTTTGTTTTTTAAACCTGAAGTATTGTGGAGGTGCACATTACAAGCAGTGAGCGGTGCAGTGCTAACTGTTCTATTTTTTCATGACTAAGTTCTGTGACATTGTGGAGAGGCCTTCTAGATGCTGTCATGGATACATTTCTAATGGTAATATTTGTGCTTTTTGCACTCTGATGAATTGTCTGGAGGAGCAGTCAGGCACGCTGTACTAAATGGTTTTATCTGGCGTTTTGACATCCAAGACATAATGGAAGAAAGGTTCTGGTTATCTATGGAATTATGAGCATAGTTGTTTATAAATATCTTGTAAAGACAAAAAGGTGATGGCTGGAAGGTTTAGACTGAATCTTAACCTCTATAAATATCTTGTGACAAGTCCCCCACCTAATATTGGGAACACACAGTGGGGTGGTCAAGGGCTCTGGGTGCCACCACAAACTAGTGGAGTTGGGGCTCTGATGAGAAATATGGGGGATCCGCAGACCACTCTCACTGGGTCCCTGTCCTATGGAAGGCGGTAGTTATTGGAATGCTCATGTCTGTACCACCTCTACCTATCGACGGGACCACCAAGAGGAAAGTCAGCAGGCATTCATACTCCTTATACTAATATTCAGGCCCAAAAGGTGGTAGGCACAGGGGCCCTTCATCCCCACCTCCACCATCCATACCAGTGAGTGAAATAGGGAGAGTGGTATGCCCATAACAGTTAGAGAGACTCTTTCCCATAAGGTTAAAACAAGTAGGGGGACATTCAAGCTACCTATGCAGAATCGAACATCTAGTATAATTCAGGAACTTTACAAAATTCCAGAAGAGCAAGAAAATACACTTTTTCCTTTGGCACTCATATTGGTAGAACAGTTTTACATTATGACTCGCGTAGCCCATGGAGGCCCTGCCGTTACAAACCTTGCCTTGAACAAGGAAAAAGCTATTTGTGTAGAACGCATCAGCTAGGAAACACACAAACCCTGTTCCCTTAGCATAATGGGGATCAAACTCCCTTTGTGAAGGAAGGTTAAATGTAACAGACCACTTCCCATGCTTACCAGAGGATTTACTAGTTATTGATTCAAATGCTGGGGGAGTAGTGAGGCTGGTCCTTAAGCAGACATGTGCAGAAGGGGTTTCCAGAGGGAGGGGAAGGGAGATTCCATACCTGTTGTTAGGAAGGTATGGTATCAAACAGTGAAGACAGACACAAGTGATCACAGTTGAAGGGTGTTTATTGAACTTTCAATGGGTTGCTTTAATGCCTATCTAACCCTAAATCTAAGGATGGGAGCAAGCTACGACCACCAAATAATAATAACACAGTACCAGTGGGGTCTCTGTCAAAATAAAAGGGCCTATACTACTAAACCTATTGCCAATCCTTACTTCTAAATACAAATGATGTGGGAAAATGATGTATGCAAAAGAAAAGTGTTCAAGAAAATATATGTTGGAATAGTTGAGCAGTTGGCTTCCCTTCCCCACGTTTTCAGCACGGGGCAAGGTGCCACAGTCGAGCTTTGCACACACTCTGGCTTCTATGCCACGAGGATGTAGTTCCAAACATGGGTATCTGGGCGTTCTGCTCCTAAGACTCTTTCCCAATAAGAGTCTCTTATTGCAGAGTACCTGGCTTAACAAACAAGTACCAAAGTTCCTTTCTCATCAGGATTTTTACATTTACAAGTTCTCGCGTGTACTGTTCACCACGGGTCTCTCTCTGTATCGGACCCCCTCAAACACAAGTACACAAGTTCGATCGGTCCTGGACCAAAGGTCTCCCTCAGTCGGGCTCAGACCTAAGAATCTCACTTTCTTTGCTTTCATTTTGTTATCTAAATTTGAAGACCTTTGACTGCGATGGATTTTCCTTAACCCATCGCAGGACTACTTTGATTCACTTCATCCATAAGTGTCACTTTATGGCTTTTGTTTCTGCCACTTCTTGGCTGGGTACATCACACAGAGACCTTCGATTGAGCACACCCACGGTGCCGGACCCATCTGTTACTTTGGGCCTCATCACAAGTCTGGCGGTAACCTTTAAATGCAGCGGTAGCTCTATTACCGCCACATTTAAGGGTCTGCCAGATCATGGCTTTGGCGGATTTCCCCCAGCTTTGAGCTGGGGGAAATTAACGGCAAAATTGCCGATTCTTGGTGCGATTACTGCCGGCGGGAAATCCGCTGGTGGTAATAGCGCAAATTATCCCCATTGGGCCCAATGGGGAATGAGGAATTCCCGAATGTGCCCAATGGAAAATGGGCAATAAGCCTTCCGCCAAACCCGTGATCCGGCGCTAATAGCGCCGGGGGTTTGGCGGTAGGGCTATTAGCGCCGGCACTAATAGCGCCGGCGTTACCGCCCAACTCGTGATGAGGGCCTTTGTCTCGAACCTTCTATGATTCGTATTAAAGTTATCACCGACACACAATACAGGATTCTTCAGTCTGGTTTCCTGGTCTTACGCCTTTTAATCTGAAGGTTTCTGGAAAGTAACAGTTTCTCGCCGTAAAGGTCAAGGGTATCTCCCTTGTTGCTCTCCCTTCTCGGTTTGCCACCTTTCTCCCCTCATTCAGCTGCCGTCTGGAAAACAATGTTCCTTTGTGTGCTTTGCCTCACTCAGAGTATGCTCTCATGCTGCGTCTTTTATCGGTGTGGGGGAGCTTATCGAAATCAGGTGTGAGTTGACTGTAATTGCCTGACTTTGCTCTCCCAGAGATGGCTGTCTGTGTGAAAGTGTTCATGTAGGGAAGGGGGAGTGGGTTACAGTTCCCTATCTGGTAGGATGGAGTAAAGGTGTTATGGGTGGGGGATACCGCATCTCGCCATCAGGTGTCCCACTCTCACTCCCTGAAGACCCCTCCTCACCCAGGTGATCCTATCACACTGGTCCACCGCCAGGAACCGGACCCAAAAGCGATGGCTGTGTCCTGGCCACCTAGATGACAGATCCTCAGGGACTAGTCAGTGAGACACCTTCTGGTTTCTCACACTGTTCATGGGCTTGCTGGAATCCAAGATGGTGGCAAGCTCTCATGTACCCCCAGGCACAACCCTCAGTACACAGGTGTGCTCACTATCATCATCCATCACCCAAAGAGCGGAATTGCCATACTATAATTAGAAGCCAGTTCAGTGTACCAGGGTGGTAAGTTTGAGTTGAAGGAAGGAGTTTGTCGGACAGTAGCAAAAGGGAGAAGTACTGAGAAAAGGGTAGGATGATAGGCTTGGAGACTGGAGGGTGAGTCTGGGGAGCATTTGTGGGCACTGGTCAAGGTGGACCATCATAAAAGGAGAGATAGTTGGGAGGAAGGGTGTGGGGAGGTTGACAGAGATATAACTCCAGAAAACCGGCTGTCCAGGAGATGGAATGAGGTGGAAATCTTTAAAATGTTTGACAGAGAGAAATGAGCCACAGGGTCAGATACCCCTACTACTAGGGGATAGAGCACAGAGGGTCCAGTGGACCAGGCTGGTATATGGCAGAACATAGAGAAGGTGGGAGGAGATATGAGGCAGTGCAATCTCTACAGGTACCAGGGAGCTTAAGCTAGAAGAAGTTTCTAAGGAGATGTCCCGGGTACCAGGAATTTGAGCAGGTATTTCATGCCCATCCCAAGAGCATGGGAGAGTGAGTCATAAGAAGACTCACTCAGTCTCTTGTCTTGCTAGAGGAGACCTGCCAACTTGTCCAAGCATGGGATGGACTGGACGTAGAAGGCCTATCATCCTTCGCAATGAACAAGAGTTCTGGAAACCAACAAATGGGCAACATCAAACCAAACATCAGGTTTGTCAATTAGACTCAAGATTGGCTGGATGGACTATCTGGCTGGAGCTGTTGTAAGATACTTTATGCTTTATGGAAAATATATCATTTTGTCATTCCTTTGCTGTTATCTTGATCAGACTAAACCCTCTTCTATTACTGAAACCTGGTCTTGTGTTGGCCTCTGTGCCTCCCACCCAATTGCCCTACCACCATTTAAATGGGCTGCAATTAGTTAGCCACTGTCCCATGCCCTTTGCAGTATGCAAACACATTTTGTTTTGTGTTTATATGTTTCTTTCTTTTGCACTCTAATGCCATGTCTCTATTTTTTTGTATCATCCTTGTTATAAATCTCCCTTCCATACAATCAATGTTCCCTATTATCTACAGGACACCAGACTATAAGAGGATAATCCTCACTCACCATATGATAAGTACCCTTGAATTGTTTAAAAATCTTCACTTCAAATAATGTACTCAACTAATACAGATATTACAGTGCCATGCAACTTGTTTAAATAGGTTTTACATTAAGGCTTCTATCTTTGTAATTATTCATTGACAAGGAATAGTGCTTCACCAAGAAGAAGTGTACAAAGGGCACATTCCTACCTGTAGTAGTCCCATTGCTAGCTGTTTTACATAGTTATTATGAATTCTCATTAACAGAAGCAAAATCATTAACATATGTTAACTTAATGGCCCTCATTATGTATTTCCCGGTATCCCGCCGGTAAAACTTGCGTGATACCGGCAAATAGACCTACAGTTAGCGGAGCTTGATATGCCGGAATTACCAGCATGTTACAGGTGCCAGCAAAGGTAGATTAATCCCCATTCCATCGGCCTCCACGGGGGGATTGCCAGTATTACTAGCAACAGTGATACCGGTGCCGGTAGTACTGGCTGTTTTTTGCCAGTGGGCTGCAGGATTTACCTCCAGCTGTTGGCTGGAGGTATATCAGGTCACCTCATCAGCAAACGTAGGGTATGCAGGTCCAGAAAAATGCTGCTAAATGGAATTACTGGTACGTTAATTCTGGACTGGCATACTCCTAATTAGGCCCAATGCAATCATATGAAAATGTCACTTAGCTTTTTAAAACCTTATTTATAGATGATTTAGACACAGGATTATGAAACAACCACCTTCCCAAAGGTAAGTGAAAGACACTGGATGTATTGCGTGAGTGTGTGTGTGTGTTGGTGCACATGATAAACATGAAATCTGTGCCCACCATAGATGTTCTGGTACAGTGACACCTCCAGCATCCTATTAGCTACTCTTCAGTAATCCCTATGTCCCCAAAAAAGTAAATGTGGACACCAGCCTCTGTCATCTGTCATGATGAACTCCATAGCCAAGTCAATATTTGATGGAAGTGCCATTGTCCTTGATCTTTGTTAGAAGAGGGAAGCATGTTAAGTATATCATGGGATCCAAACTAATGTATTAATTTGTAGCTCCACAAGTTACACATCCTATACATGTATTGACCATCAAAGAGATGGCAGTGTTGCAAATCCAAGCTCCCAACAGATAAGTAACATTTCCTTCTGACCCTTTTCCTTACTTAACTTATTACATCTGAATGTCCCATGCAGCTGCACAGGGGAAATCTTTGCTTTATTTGTGTATCCTCTAGGTTGAATAGAAGACCAGCCAGACAGAAGATACTCTTGTTGTCACTCACATCTTTTGTATAATTAAAATAATGCATTTTTCCCCTGTGCAAATACCGGGGGCATTCCAATTAAACTTGGATTTAGGTACTTAACTCAGCATACATTATCACAGACTGACCTGTTCATATACATGCATGATTCTGTTTTCCATCCATACAACCACATGTGATTCCACCACTGTTCTGTGCACTGATAAACACAGTCACTCATCCACACATTCACCCATGCTGGGGCAGGAGAAGTAGATTGGTGCCATGGGGCTGTATTTGTGCCTGCATGTGCACTGAGTGGTATGTGTACATTATTTGTTTGTGTGTGTGCCATTATTTGGTCATGTATGCATGTGTGTATTATCTGTATTTTTAGATATCAGGCACTCTGAGTGTGTATGTCTCTATTACCAAATACAAATGATTATTTGCTGCCATCATTGGTAATAATGGTGTTTGCTTGGTTTTTGTGTCAGGTTGTGCCAATGAAGCTGCAGTTTGGTGTGGCACTAGGAACAAAACAGTGTGAGGACAACCACGAAATGAGAGGCATGAGCCTCCCACAGAGTATTAACAACTGGTGAAGATTTGTATATGCACACAGGTCACATGTATTGTAACAAGAGAGGAGGAGAGAATGTGCACCAGATAGTCCATTGTTAGCAGCAGAATATGTATTTTGCATTGTGGAAAGTGCAAAGCTTTGGGTCATATAAAAAAAGGTTTGCTCCATGTGCAAGACTGAACATTTTGTTCTCTTTTGTCCTCCTCAAATGGAATGCGCGAGTAAAATTGCTGGGAGCTATTTATCTTATGCTTGTAGATTAAAGAGCCCAGTTAGCTTGACATCAAGCAATACCAGAAGCTACAGTTGACTCCCTAGTCGAACCGGTGTCATTCAAATATACCCATCTGAAAATAACCTCTTTGGGAATGTGTATAAAGGATCATTATGACACATATAAGACATTTAAAAGTGTAATGCAGCATATTAATAATAAAACATCACATATAGCTTAAAATAAACTTTCCACAAAACAATCACACCACAATAAACAGAAAAACATTATCAAAAAAAATTCCAATCACATTCAAATTACAATAAGGCAAATATAATGGACACTAGTTTGTATCTCAAATGAAAGTTACATTTGTGGCATGCCACGCACTAGCTGCTAGTTAACCATATCCTGCTCATCAAAACTTTATTTTGATTATTTGGAACATGTTCCCACTCACAATTTCACAAACCTATTGCTGGTAATAACCGGTAGAAGATAGTCAGATGGCTTAAATTACAAGCCAGATTGCCTATATCCGAGTCTGTGTTCCAAGAGGTACTTTAATTAATTTTTTATTTATTTATTGTTTAGCTGTATAAAACAACCTTTCAATAATTACAAAAAAATGAATAAAAACATATCATAAACATATTATAAATCAATTCATCAGTATATAAAACATCTCACAATTGATAAAAACCAATGTATGTACAGCCTAATAGCAGCATTTTTTTATCACCTTCCCCTCATAAAACCATTCACAATTACTTTGGGTATAATTCATTTAAAAAACCTGTTGTTGCTAATCTAATTGACATTCTCTTTGCACCAAAAATCAATAGCCATAATTCTTCCATATCGGTTATCATTTGCGCTTTAAAACAATGAAAATAATATTCACGACGTATAGCATATAATGCAGGACAGTAAGCGATGACATGTTTCAAGGTTTCTGTGGTATCAGGCTCCTTACAAAATCGACAGATATTCTCACTGACATCTATTAGTTTTCGCCTAAATAGTATATCCTTTGTATGCCACAAATTTAAACGAAAACGAATATAGTCATCTCTAAATTTTGGAGAAGGATATTTTAAGATATAAGATTCTGTAACTCTAAATTTTTTGTGGCCAAACTGGGCAGTGTTCCAGTCTTTAGAGTAGGAGCATTTTTCCAAAGTATATATCCAATCTTGCCGATACAGTTTAATTTTAGCTTGCGTCAGATTGTGGATTAAAGTATCTAAGGAGATGTCCGCATCAGAAAGAATATTTATAGCTGTATTTAACCAGCGTTTAGGGTATTGATGATCTGAATATAGTAAATATTTGCCTAAAATACAGGATATGTCTACACATTGTAGTGACAGAATACATTTCCTCAACAGAGCTATCAATTTCCATGCAATAGTACTGTATAACGATAGCAGCCCTAATTCAAAACAAAACATTGCAATGGGGACACAGGTAGGCAAGTAAAAAATTGAGCGCCAGTATTTACCCTCCAATCGATCCCACACTAAACGTGGCAACATCGACGCAGCTTCAGACCCATACGAAATAATGGGTTTGACTTTCATGGAATAAAATGATATTATATGATTGCATGTAAACTTTCCAAATTTATATAATATAACCTTAGATTGGGAGATTAGGGTTTGCCGTTTCAATTCAAGTTCTTTTTGAAACACTTTATCATTGTTACCCTGGCTAATCATAATACCTAAGTATCTATATATTGAGGTTGAGAGAATTTGCTCCTTTTTTATATACCACTTGAATTGAGAGTATTTTGTCATTTTACGATTTTGGCACATCATAATTTGTGTTTTCTTTAAGTTTATGGTCATAGCATTTTCTATGGTATACTCCGATAACCCGTTAATCAAGCGTTGCAAACCTGCTGGAGTTTTTGACAATAAAACAAGATCGTCTGCATAAAGGATCCATGGTATCTGTTCTTGATCTAGTTTGGGGGCGTCGGAGTTAACATTCTGAAATTTTTCACCCATATCAAGGATAAATAAGTTAAAAATAGTAGCCGCCAGGATGCATCCTTGCTTCACTCCTCGATATATTAAAATGGGAGGAGTTAATATCCCCTCGCGAGTAAGACGGATATAAACTGATGTGTTTTCATGAAAGATAGAAATCAACTTAACCAGTGAATAAGGGCAGCCTAATAACAGCAATTTATGCAGCATTAGATTGCGGTCTATAGAATCAAATGCTTCCTTGAAGTCTACAAAGGCAACAAATAATGGTTGCCTTTGCTGACAGCAGAGAGCCTTGATTGCAGTCAAAGAGACGATATTTATAGCCGTTCCCTTACCAGCCACAAATCCTGTCTGAAACCTATCTCTCATGTTCGATGAGTTAATCCATTGTTGGAGATCTCTTAAAATTAATGAAGCAAAGATTTTCCCTGGAACGTCTGATAAGGCAATTGGCCTATAATTTGCGGGATTTTGTCTATCGCCTTTTTTATAAATGGGTACAATCAATGAGGTACACCACGATTTAGGGATCTTTTGGGTAATTACAACTTGAGAGAAGATTTCAAACAGGATGGGAGCCCATAGGTCCGGAAATTCTTTCAGCATGGCATTAGAAAGCCCATCAGGGTCTGGAGCACGGGATCTACTAGCTTTGTGAATAAAATAAAGAATATTGTCTATTGTGAAAGCTATTGAGCAAATATAATGGACACTAGTTTGTATCTCAAATGAAAGTTACATTTGTGGCATGCCACGCACTAGCTGCTAGTTAACCATATCCTGCTCATCAAAACTTTATTTTGATTATTTGGAACATGTTCCCACTCACAATTTCACAAACCTATTGCTGGTAATAACCGGTAGAAGATAGTCAGATGGCTTAAATTACAAGCCAGATTGCCTATATCCGAGTCTGTGTTCCAAGAGGTACTTTAATTAATTTTTTATTTATTTATTGTTTAGCTGTATAAAACAACCTTTCAATAATTACAAAAAAATGAATAAAAACATATCATAAACATATTATAAATCAATTCATCAGTATATAAAACATCTCACAATTGATAAAAACCAATGTGTGTACAGCCTAATAGCAGCATTTTTTTTATCACCTTCCCCTCATAAGACCATTCACAATTACTTTGGGTATAATTCATTTAAAAAACCTGTTGTTGCTAATCTAATTGACATTCTCTTTGCACCAAAAATCAATAGCCATAATTCTTCCATATCGGTTATCATTTGCGCTTTAAAACAATGAAAATAATATTCACGACGTATAGCATATAATGCAGGACAGTAAGCGATGACGTGTTTCAAGGTTTCTGTGGTATCAGGCTCCTTACAAAATTGACAGATATTCTCACTGACATCTGTTAGTTTTCGCCTAAATAGTATATCCTTTGTATGCCACAAATTTAAACGAAAATGAATATAGTCATAATGGGTATAGCATGAGAGCTCACCTGTTCAGTGAGTCCAGACGGAATTTGCTTTAAGTTAGGGGCAGCAGATATAGTTTGTTTTAGATTAGAAGTAGCAATAGATGAAGGTAATTTCTGCCAGCCTTCATCACACGTAACAGCACTATTACCATAAGTCTGATGATATTTTAACATGTATTGTTCAATGGCTGACGCTATGATACAATCTAAAGTTGGAGGCATGGAAGATAAGTTACGTTGATCCATTTTATTCACAACCGCCAAAAGAGGGAGGGATTGCAGCTGCGGTATAGGATTTTGGCTAGAAGGTAATCTAGGTAGAGATAACTTATTTGCTTCAATTTGAGAAAGAGAACTATCTTTAAGTTTAGATCCATCAGTGACATTAGTTTCAACTAGTGGAAGTTTCATACTTTTAACGTCCAGATAAAGGTCTGTTTCTTTGCGCAACTCTGCACGTTTTAAACACAATTCAGCATCCGATAGATCGTTCACTCCTGGAACCGTGATTCATTTCGGGTGATTATCCAATACAACAGATTCATTGTCAATCAAAGCCACAATGTTATTTAAGGGCGAGTGTTTAACTGAAAGTTGTTCATTTACAAGCCCTTTTAGGCTTTTCTCAGCAGCGATTTTTGCATATTTATCCCGTACTACTTAAGCAGCCATGGTCATTTTATTTTTGGCAGGTAGCTTTTATCCTTTCAAAAATGATTTAGCAATAGAGGAGGGAATATGCTGCTTTGGCCGATTTTTGGTTTTCTTTTTTAAGGGGCTTGTATGAATCTGTTTAGAAGGGGCAGCACCCGAAAAAAATTGTAAATAATTCTTTAGAAGATTGTAATTCATTCACTGATGCTGAAGGCAACACAGTATTAGATAATGGGCCTACAGGAGCACAATTCTGAACAGGGGAATGAAGTTCTCGAATAATTTGTGGAAATAAAGGCAGGGCAAACAAGGCAGGTGCAGCCACATTTTCTATGGTCAATTTAGGTTTCTCCAATTTGTTAAAAGGAGAGTCCTGGGTTGTTTTCTGCTGTAATAATTTAACAGGAGATAACTTTGATTTTTTAGGAGAAATGAGAGTACTTCCATTTAATGGTTTCAACTGTTGCAAGCGTAACTGTGATTGCCATCTAAGTAATTTACTAAGTTGTTTATCCTGGATTTTAAGTTTTTCATCCAAGGTCTCGAATAATTTAAACAGCGATGATATAGCCAAATTCATAGCATGCTGGGTGGTTTCAACTAGTATTGTGGAAGACAGACATGCAGCAGATGGAAGTGGCGAACGAGGAAGGGGCATGGAAGGAAGAGGGATGGGTTTCGGTGTAATATAAGACCGTCTGGGAGTAGGCACTATATACGAGGATACTTACATATGTTTCTCATCATCAGAGTAGATGTGAGAAATTTCAGGTAGCTCATAGTTTGCCTCAGGCGCCACATTATTATCAATAAAAGATGAGTTAGAACAGTGATCAAGTTCACCTTGATCCTTTATAGACTCATCAACCAATACTATAGCCGTAGGATTAAAAGATGTACCAAACATAGATGCAACACACGAAGCAGCAGGAGTTACTAAGCAATTTGACCCAGGTATAACAGAAGGCTTGCTAGTAGGCATAAGATTATCTGTCCGCGGCAGCGGTGTAATCACTTCTTTTATAGCCTGTATATCTTTATCACATAGTCATTTTCTCAGATCAATATTGGAATCCGGCAAAAGAACCGGTTGTATTGGAATTTCGCTATCCTTCAGCATTGTTATATCTGAGATAGAACACATGGATTTGGGCGGAATTATGGCAGATGGAATATCAGTAGGAGCAAAATTACAGGGCAGGTCATTGTTACATACCCTTTTGTCTTTAACCTTAGTGGAGATCATCTCCTGTATATCGTGCGATGCTACCGTTGCTTTAAATCTTGCAATTTTAGGAACTCGAGAAGCTGAAGCCGCATGCGGACGCGGCATACTACCCATTACTTTCCTTTCTGAGGAGCAAGAGGTGAGGAGGATGGAACTGTCGCCAGCTTGCTTGATCTCAGATAATAAAAGCATTGGTGCATTTAAAGCGCCACCCAGAAGACACTTGAATTAGATTTCACTTAATAAGAGTAAATTTGATAATGGTTTTAAAAGAGAAAAAAACAAAAAAAGGGGGACTTTGGCGCCGCACGCAGGTTGCTGCACAGACTAACAACAAATGTATTAAAAACTTGAATTGAGAGTATTCTTAATCAATACGTAATTAAATAAATTATTTTTTTAGAAGTGATCACAATCATCAAAAGACAACTGTTCAGTTTTCAGGGAAGGGAACTCCCAACAGCTTGTGGAGCTGCCAGAGTCCAACTCTCCACCCCAATCCCTGAGAACTAGTAAAGTACTTGTGAGTAAAGTTAGCAGCCTCGATTCAGGTTACTCCCAGGTCACAGCCAAACAGCACAACAGCGGCTCCAGCCCTTCTGCCACCAGGGCTTACGCCGCGAGGGTGGCGAAGAGGTGCCTTTGAAGTAAAGTTCTGTATCACGTGATACTATCACGTGGTCCTCGGCGGCTCCGCCTCCCTTGAAGCAACAAGAGCCCAGGGCTCGCAGTGCTGCTAGGGGAGGGAGCAGGTAGGCAAATGTACAAAAACAATAAATGTAAAGCTGCACTCCCAATGCTGCATCCGTGTAGACACCAACGTTCTGCAAATACGCCACTCGGGCGGCGAAGAGGTGCCTTGAAGTAAAGTTCTGTATCACGTGATACTATCACGTGGTCCCCGGCGGCTCGGCCTCCCTTGAAGCAACAAGAGCCCAGTGCTCAGTGCTGCTAGGGGAGGGAGCAGGCAGGCAAATGTACAAAAACAATACATGTAAAGCTGCACTCCCAATGCTGCATCCGTGTAGACACCAACGTTCTATGCCATTCCAGCTGCCCAGTAAGAGAGCTAGACAACTGCTAGTGTAAGGATGGGCATTTGAAAATAGATGAATCCTAGTTGCATGCCAGGGTTCTCACCTGCTGCCTTTTACAAGCAAGAGTTGAGTTTCTGGAAATCTTATTTGGTCGGAGGGAATAGCAGCACCACACAGACTCATGCTGTTGATGGATTTTAATGTTAACCAGGATTGGTAATAAATAAATCCTCTTTCTTTTGGTATGGCTATTCGAAATCTGGTATGAGTTTAAAGGCACTATAGAACTTAGCATCATAGGCACATCTTTTACTGAAGAATGTTTACCTTCTTGAAATTAAGGGGCTAATGGGAATTTGTTTGGAGGGTTAGATGTTTTAGACTTCCCACACATGCAAAGCAGTAATAAATGGGCAGTGTATTGCAAGGCTCCTCAATGTCTGACAATGCATAAGCATTTAGGCTTTAGGGCCTCATCACGAGTTGGGCAGTACCCTGGGATACCGCCCAAGGAAATTGCGTTACCACAACTCGGTCTGGTGATATTAGCGCTGGTTCCCAATTTGTGGAGTGGGGTGATAAGTCCCCATTCCTATTGGGTCCGGGGCATTCTGGATATTATTCCTGCAGCAGTAATAGCACTGAAAATGGGTGGAAAGTGCTCAAAGCTGAAGGTAGATCTCTCACTTTCCGCCCAATTTGGGATTGGGCGTAGCGGTAATGCGGCAGTAATATCATTACCGCCGCATTTTTACCATTCCACCCAAACCGTAATGAGGCCCTTGGTTATGTAAACTGCACCACTGTCCCAAACTTGTGAACATTTTTAGATCAGCTTTAGACCAGCATTTAAAGTGCGGTGTTGTTTGTGCTTTCCTTGTACAATTCTCTCTCACCTCCAGATTGGGATTTTCTCTCCTCCCTCCACTCCATTGAATGTCTAGTAAATGTCTATCTCAAAGCAGTCTCACACTATTCTAATGGTCATCTTCTCTCTTCCTTTGAATCAGAGGCACTGTGGAGGCGCTCTCTCTAAGCGATCTGCCACTCATTGCTAATGGTTAGCCGGTTAGCCTACTTTCTTACATTTTGACATGGAGGAGGCGCTCGCTATAAGCGGTCTGCCACTCTGTGCTAATGGTTGTCATTCTCTCTTTCTCTCTTTCTCTCTTTCTCCCTTTTTCCCTTTCTCTCTCTCTATTTCTCTTTCTCTATCTTCCTTCCATCCTTTTCATTATAAGCAGTAAGTCACAATGAACTAATTGTCCTCGATTTGCAATTTTAGAATTTGAGTTATGTATGTGTATGTGGTCAGTCACACCATGCTAATTCTATACCCACGTTCACAAGGGGGATACAAGGCTTCACAAAGTGGCTAAGGCATCCATAGTTCCATAATGAGGGCACAGATAAGAAATACTTTCACAATGGGGAGACCAAACTAAAGTGGCTATGGGAAACATATTGCTGTGGACACCTAGTTCAAAAGAAGGAGTAATTGCTTCAATAAACTGGAGAATTAGCAGACCTTATTTTTAATTCCCCACTCGACGAAACTCTGATCTTGGCCAAATCACTATTAGCCTCTAATGCCTTTATGCCACAAATGATGTTGCTTTCCAACAGGAAATATTTGTCCAAAAAACTATCAAATACTCTGAACACTTTGATATGATATGATATGATTGTTTATTTATTTATATAGTGCCTATACACAATGTGTTTCAAAGCGCTTCAAGGCAAGGGAGGGAACAAGGGAAAATACAACCACATCTTACAGGCCATGAACAGTAAGGATGTGAAATTAACTATCGTACTCGGCCTGACGACATTTCAGATAGTGCAAGAGCTAAGACATAGATAAGGAAGGGAGGGGGAGAGTCGGAAGGAAATGGAAACAGACAGGCGACTACTGTACTAGGCCTGACGACATTTCTGGTAGAGCCGGAGAAAAACAAAAGGTGAGGGAGAGGGGTGCAGAAAGGGAGGGGAGGAACAAAACAAGCGACTATCATACTAGGCCTGATGACATTTCAGATGGTGCTGGAGGGGAGGAGGGGAGGAAAAAAACAGTAATGGGAGGGTGGAGGAAACAGACGAGGTTGCTATCATATTAGGTCCAGGGACAATTCTGATAGACTAAGTGCATAGAAGAAAGTAAGGGGAGGAGATAGGAAAAGGGAGAAGGGAAAGGAGGAGAGAAAAGAGAGTAAGCAGTCAAAAAGAGTGGAGAAGCAAGAGTGGAGAGCGAATAAAATTGCAGAAGTCAGTAGTAACACATAATGTTGCAAGCCAGGATACAAGATGAAGATGGGAACAGCATGATTCAGGGCCACCATGAGTACAAGATGCAAAGGAAGTCCAGCATGAGAGTTTAGAAAGTGTGCCGCACCTTGAATGAAAGAAGTCCATAAAAGTCAAATCCAGCATTGGCCACAAGACGTTGATGGTGAAGGAAGTGTAACAATTAGGTACTCACGAATGTCCGGAAACAGCAGAGGTGTAGAATTAGCTCTGAAGTATATAGGTAATTCCCCCAAAGTGTTCAGAGGCCAGAAAACTGGACTCAGTGCACCCCGGGGGCAGTACCCTTGGGAAACCCTCGTGGGGAAGAAAACCCAATTGTGTCTCGTAGAGGATGGTGTCTCCTGAGTAGTTGCGGAAGAATGGTAAGTACTGCAGGCTGAAGGAGGAACGATTCCAGGAATCCGCTCGGTGAGAAGAGTCGAGCCGCAACGTAGTGGAAGGAAGACCGGTCGTGCTCAATTCTGTAGATAAGGAGAAAAAGTAAGGAAGGAAACGAGGAATGAAGTAGAGTAGAAAAGAAACCGCACACGAGTGCACGGGAAGGAAAGCAAGAAGAGTAGCAGGGGAACGGAAGGTAAGGAAAAGGTAGAATAAGTCGAGACGAAGCTCAGATAGAGTGCGGTGGCCGCAGAAGAGAGGAGAAGCGGCTTAGAAAAGCCTCTACGGTAGTACTGCAGAAAGATTTAGAAATGCACCAGTGCAACTGTGCGGTGAAGCGAACAGAAGCGACGCGTCTGGCCCGACCATAGAGAGGAAGATATAGAATGGGCAGACGCGGTCGCCATGTTGGAAACAACTAGAACGGTAATCGTTTTGTGATAATAGCGCTGATAAGCCGCCAACTTGAGTTCCATTGTTGGTATCTTGAATGACTCATTCTCCATTTCCGCCAAGCGTGTCGAGCTGAATTCCTGACAGTATGCCCTCCCCGTGGGGTGATTGGTCCAGGTTTCCAGGGGTGAGAGCAATGGAATTTGTTTACCAGTCTGGAGGCATGAACTGATGAAGCGTTTTCCCAAGTCCTGTCTGATGGATTGTAGCCTTTCCAATCGATTAGGTATTGCAACTTTCCGTGATAGTATCTGGAGTCGCATATAGCTGCTACTTCGTACTCAAGACCCTCTTGAGTATCCACTGGTGGGGGAGTATGATTGAAGCCCCTATTGAACCTATCCAGTATCTATGTCTTGAGTTGAGAGACATGAAAAAGATTATGAATCCGGTGCCAGGATGCTGGGAGACGGATTTTATATGCTACCTTTCCGATGGCATCAATAATGGGAAATGGTCCAAAATACTTGGGTGATAGTTTCGATGGTACCAAATGTTTAGGAAGGTATTTAGAGGAGAGCCATACTAGATCTTTAGTCTTGTAAGTTGGTTCCTGTGAGCGTGTCTTGTCAGCTTGTTGTTTTATCCGGTCTCTGGTTTCAGAAAGGGTAGCAAGGGCTGTAGCATGCCCTTTCTGGATGTCGGAGACTAATTCATCCACCGCTGGGATTTTGGTGGATCGAGGAGTTACGGTAGGGAAACTGGATGGATGGAATCCATATGTGCACAAAAAAGGTGTAATTTTGATGGCTGTGTGAAAGGAATTATTATATGCGAATTCAGCATATGGTAGAAGAAGGCTCCAGTTGTCTTGAGCAGCTGACACAACGCAACGCAGATACTGTTCTAAGGATTGATTTAATCTCTCCGTTTGCCCATTGGATTGTGGGTGATACCCAGAGGTGAGGTTTCTTTGTATACCTAAGGTTTTGCATAGTATTTTCCAGTAGGAGGAAACATATTGTGAACCTCTGTCAGATATGATGTATTTTGGAAGTCCATGGAGACGGAAGATAGTTTGTAAAAAACAGGATGCCATCTGAGCTGCTGAAGGTAATCGGCTCATGGGAATGAAATGTGCTAGTTTGGTCAAAGTGTTGTATTGTTTGAAGAAGGTGGCAAATCTACAATAAAATCTGTAGATATGCACTCCCATGGTTGAGTGGGAAGCTTAGGTTGTACCAACCGCCCTGTAGGCAGATGTCTAGGAATCTTAGATTGCTGGCAGATGGAGCAAGAGGAAACATAATCCTTGATGTCTTGTGTAACTCCAAGCCACCAAAAGTGTTTATTGATGAGTTCCAATGTGGTTTTGATTCCTCTATGTCCTGCGACTTTATGGTCATGGCACATATGTAATACTCTCTTTCTTGATATACCTTCAGGTATGTATAGTTGGTTAGCTCGAAAGTAAAGTCCATCTTCCATTCTCAGGTCATGATCACTGATTTCTTTCTGATTCAGTTCTTGGCATTGTTTTCGTATAGTTTGAAAATAAGAGGATACATAGTATAGAAAAGTGGCGTGTGACCACATCTTTTCCGGGAGGAATGACAAAGTATTGTGTGAACTTCTGGAAAGAGCATCAGCGATTTGATTATTGGTTCCCGGTATGTAAGTAAGGACGAAGTCATAGGATGAAAAAAAATATGCCCACCGAGCTTGTCGACTGTTTTGGCACTCCATGTTCTGTAACACTCTCAAGTTCCTGTGATCTGTACGAATTTGAACAGGATGTTGAGCCCCTAAAAGGAGGTGTCTCCATTCCTGGCAACTCCTTTTTATAGCTAAGAGTTCTTTTTCAAGTACGGTATAATTGCGTTCTGATTCTGTCAAGGATTTCGACATGTAGGCAATCGGATGTTCGATCCCTTCTTTCGAAACTTGCTTGAGTACTCCTCCTATGGCTGAATCCGAAGCATTGGTTTCCAATATAAAAGGTTTTGTCTGATCTGGTAACCGTAAAATCGGTGCTGTAGAGAAGGCTATTTTGAGACCTTCAAAGGCTTCCTGAGCGGTTGAATTCCACTCAAAAGATCATCCTTTTTGAAGAAGAAGAGTGAAGGGTTTGATGACTCTAGAAAAATTTGGAATACATTTTCGGTAGAAGTTAGTGAACCCTAAGAACCGCTGTACCTCCTTTACGTTTTGAGGAGGTTTCCATTTGTAGATGGCTTCTACCTTCCTTGGATCCATGGCAGCTCCTTCTGCAGATAAAATGAAACCCAAATAGGGGATACTGGGAAAATGGAATGAGCATTTTTCAATTTTGGCAAACAATCGATTTTGATGAAGCCGTTCTAGAACTTCAGAAACATGGATAATATGTTCGTGCAGATTGTTAGACAAAATGAGGATGTCGTCCAAGTATACGATTAGGGTATGAAGGAGTAAATCCGCAAATATGTGATCTACAAAACGTTGAAAGACTGAAGGGGCATTTGCTAGCCCAAAAGGCATCACCCGATACTCATAATGTCTGAAAGGCGTGCGGAAAGCTGTTTTCCATTCATCTCCACTTTTAATTCTGATCAGATGATATGCCCCTCTAAGGTCGAGTTTTGTAAAGATAGTTGCGCCTCGGACAGCTTCCAGAATGTCCTGGATAAGGGACAGTGGGTATCGATCTTTGTATGTTACTTTGTTTAGGCCTCTATAATCGATGCAAGGACGGAGCTCTTTACAATCTTTTTTGGGGATAAAGAAAAGTGAAGCACCTGCAGGACTTTTAGACTCTGTGATGAGACCATGACGCAAGTTAGTTTGTAGGTATTCCTTTAAGGCAACTTTCTCGGGAATAGAGAGAGTGTACATGCGACCAAAGGGTACTTGCGCATCTGGTAGTAAATCGATAGAACAATCGTCCTTTCTGTGGGGTGGTAATTCCTTGTATTCATCATTTGAGAAAACAGAGCTGTACTTGTGGTAACATTCGGGCAGTAGATTCAGGTTGGATATGGTAGATAATACCGGGTTTTTGTCCGGGGATGCAGTTGTAGTATACAATCCCACCACTCCTTTGGGTAGGCAAGAATGCAAGCAGTGTTCGGAACCCAAAAACAATGTTCCTGCAGTCCAATTGATGAATGGGTTATGTTTAACAAGCCATGGGAGACCCAGTATAAGTGGATAATGAGCGGCTTTTATCAAATCGAATGATAACTCTTCTTCATGAGTTGAAATCTTCATGGTGAGAAAAGTTGTGTTTTCTTTAATGGGTCCTGATGATAAAGGATTTCCATCTACTCCTTCCACTGGCAGACTCAGGGTTTTAGCCACCCGGGGTATGTTGTTTCTGAATGCCCATTCGGAATCCATAAACAATCCCGCTGTCAAACAATCTACTAAGGCGGGTATTTGTTGGATGTGCTTGTCTAGAAATTGTAGAGACACATTGATTACCACCATCTTATGGTGAGTTGAGGTTGTTTCCTGGGAACTTTGTACCAAAGACCCACTCATGGTTCCCTTCATGGGTGGGAGTTGTCGTTTCCCTGATAGTCAGGTGACAATCTTTTAGAACATGTTTATCGGAACCACAATACATGCATAATCCTAATGTTGTTCTTCTTTGTCTTTCTTCCGGTGTTAATGGTCCACGAGCTACTCCCAATTGCATAGGTTCCCCGGATTCTTGGTTTTTACTGGTCCTAGGAATATCCGACTTGTAAGGTCCTAGCAGTGGACGTGATTTCCCTTTCTTTCTTTCTAGATTTCTTTCTTGTATCCGGTAATCCATCTGGAGTACTAATGTAATCATTTCCGCAAAATTATGAGGTCTAGGAACTCTAGAGACTTCATCTTTAAGTTCTTCACATAGATTCCAGTGAAATATGGTCAGGAGGGCATCACCGGCCCATGCCGTCTCATTGGCTAATTGTTTAAACTGTGTGATGAAAGTTAGGATATCAGTGTTCCCTTGCTTCAGATCCAAGAGATTTTCTTGTGCTGAAACCACTAATTCTTTTCTCCCAAACATGGCTTGCAGACTATTAGTAAATCCTGCGTAGGAATCCATTAGCTGATTGTTGGTGGTGACTAGTGGTGTAGCCCAGGCCAGGGCGCTGCCAGCAAGATTAGATATCAGAAAACTTACTTTAGCTCTATCGTTTGGAAAAAACGAGGCTTTCAAAGTGATTTGCACCAAACAAGAGTCCAAGAATTCTTTTAGTCTTTTAGGGTTGCCATCGTATTTTCCCATGGGTAATGATCCTGGAGGGATCTCTGCCCTGTTTGCAACCATTTGTCTCAACGTAGCATTTTCGTTTCTTAACGTCTGTACTTTAGTATTGAGACTCTGCATGGCTGCCATTACTTGTTGCATCTGCTGTTCCTTCTTTTGTTTCCTTTTTTGGGCGTCGCTTTCTGTAACAATTAGGTACTCACGAATGTCCGGAAACAGCAGAGGTGTAGAATTAGCTCTGAAATATATAGTTAATTCCCCCAAAGTGTTCAGAGGCCAGAAAACTGGACTCAGTGCACCCCGGGGGCAGTACCCTTGGGAAACCCTCGTGGGGAAGAAAACCCAATTGTGTCTCGTAGAGGATGGTGTCTCCCGAGTAGTTGCGGAAGAATGGTAAGTACTGCAGGCTGAAGGAGGAACGATTCCAGGAATCCGCTCAGTGAGAAGAGTCGAGCAGCAACGTAGTTGAAGGAAGACCGGTCGTGCTCAATTCTGTAGATAAGGAGAAAACGTAAGGAAGGAAACGAGGAATGAAGTAGAGTAGAAAAGAAACCGCACACGAGTGCACGGGAAGGAAAGCAAGAAGAGTAGCAGGGGAACGGAAGGTAAGGAAAAGGTAGAATAAGTCGAGACGAAGCTCAGATAGAGTGCGCTGGGCGCAGAAGAGAGGAGAAGGGGCTTAGAAAAGCCTCTACGGTAGTACTGCAGAAAGATTTAGAAAAGCACCAGCACAACTGCGAGGTGAAGCGAACAGAAGCGACGCGTCTGGCCCGACCATAGAGAGGAAGATATAGAATGGGCAGACGCGGTCGTCATGTTGGAAACAACTAGAACGGTAATCGTTGTGTGATAATAGCGCTGATAAGCTGCCATCTTGAGTTCCATTGTTGGTATCTTGAATGACTCATTCTCCATTTCCGCCAAGTGTGTCGAGCTGAATTCCTGACAGTAAGGCACCAGGTGGGCGGGGCTTGCTAAGTAGTGAAAAAGAGCAGCAGGCAGGAAGGCACCAGGTGGCAGGGCTTAGGCCAGGTGACCTAGATCCACTTGCACCTGCTCCCCATCTGCAAAGGAAAAGAAGCTGGAGGGCTCCTTAAGTAGGGAAACAGAGCTGCAAGCAGGAAGGCACCAGGAGGGCGTGGCTTGCTAAGTGGTGAAAAAGAGCAGGAAGCAGGAAGGCACCAGTTGGGCGGGGCTTGCTAAGTGGTGAAAAAGAGCTGCAGGCAGGAAGGCACAAGGTTGGTGCGGCTTAGGCTAGGTGACCTAGATCCACTTGCACCTGCTCCCCATCTTTAAGACTCCAGATGCTATTCTTAGTTATTTTTGCTTTGTAAGTGGTCAATATTACTATTTTATGAACTCTTGTCAAGGATTCAGTGGCTGATGTAGAAGCCAAGACAATTATGTTGTTGCTGCAGCGGAGAACTGCCAGAGCAGATGTGTCTCGCTGCTCATAGGTTTGTTGCTATATTTTTAATGACCACATTCAACATGCCTCAATACTTGGAAGGCTCAATTTGTATGACTTCTTGACCACAGTCACACACATTGTTATTGCCATTATTCTGTTTTTAACGTATGTGCCTTGTACGTTGCTTGCATTTAGTCTGAATTCCATACTTCAATCATAGGATGTGAAATCATGCTGGATACTTTCTGGGATAAGATTTGTGATTTTGATTAAACCTCTGGGAGGTGAGAGCTGGTGCACTGTTTCAAAGCAGAGTTGAGGTGCACACCAGTACTTTAGCAGGTTAGGAAATGCATATGTTGGGCTTACCTAAATATAGGACCTTGCATTTCAAAATGCTTTTATTTTGGGTTTCCAATATAGCGTACATTAGCTTCACCTATAGTTCTCAGTATTTACATTTGCCAGTGGCCACTATATGCCTAATGTTCAGCATACAAATGTTTCTTTTACTTTTAAACCCACTAACATATTGGTTCACATTGCTGTTAAGATGTTATGTAGCTTTTGCTTACACTTATTTCCCCTCTGAAAGTAAATGTTAGTACTCATGTACACTGGTGACATTTATGACATTTAAGTGAGTTGAATTTAGATAAAAGAAAGACAAAGTAAAGAGCCATACTGGATGATTAACCAATAATTCATAAGAAATGTAGGTCATGTAGGTGTGGTGTAGCAAGAGTCTAGCGTCCTAGAGAAAATGGGTGGTTACAATTGCAGGGGTTGAAATTAGGATATCTTGAACAGGAACAAATTTAGCATCAGGCATCACCAATTAGGCAGGAGCTATGCTGGGGGAATGAGGAGAAAGTGCATAGAGCACAGCAAATGGAACCTTTGTCTAAGACACAAACTCTAACTTATTGTCCATTTATATATTGTCCAATATACTTTAAATGTCTCTTAAGTGTGTCCATGATTCTCTTTTATACACATACCCAACCCTACCCCGTTAATACTACATAACCACATAACCGTGTTTCGAGGGGATTGGGTCCTCCGACGTATTCCATATCTATGACAGTAATCACCACAGCTGTGCTGCTTCGGAAACTTTTTCGGCGTCTGCGTCCTGCGTCGATGACGTCGATGCGCCGCCGTCGAGGACCTCCTCCGACGTCCGACGTCATCCGATGTGATAAGTAGGACGCACGACGCCAGTAGCCTCAGTTCCGTTTTTTCCGCGAACGTGTTGCTTCGTGTTTCTCGGTTCTAGCCTCGACTCTTTGGAGTTCTGTTCTTTCTGGTTCTTCGAGCCTGTTCGTTTGTGAATATTCCTTCGCAGCGATGTCTTCCACTTCGTCTTCAACCCCGCGTCCGGGCTTCAAGAAGTGCGGGGTGTGTGGGTCCAAGATGTCGGTGACTGACTCGCACGACGCCTGCCTCTGGTGCCTCGGGGAGGCCCACGACACGGATGACTGTGTCGACTGCCTGTCGCTCACTTCCAAGGCCTTACGCGAACGTAAGAAGAAATTGTCGGTAGGTCGGGTGTCCAAGCCCCGGAAGTCGAAGTCGGCGGGGCTTTCGACGGATGATTCGAGGGGTGACTCTCCGCGTCATCGTCGGAGGTCTCGTCGGTCTTCTTCTAGGAGTCGGTCTCGCCACTCCTCTGCCTCTTCGAGGCGTTCTCGGAAGCGCCGTCACCGGTCGCCTTCCAGGTCCTCTTCCGAGGACTCTGCCCGGCACGTCGGTTATCCCACCAGCCGTGCGACGCCGGAGGAATGGGCTTCCTTCGGGAAGAAAATGTTGGCGATTCTTGAGTCGCAGGGTACTCAACCGTCCGCGCCCCCGAGTGGGGTCGGCCGTGTGAGGTCGAGAGACGCCGCTCGCAAGAGTGGTCGGCACGAGTCACGGGAGAGGTCCCGTTCGGACAAGGAGGCTCGTTCTCGCCGTACCCGTTCCAGGTCCCGGTCCTCGACGCGATCGAGACCGTGTGCACCTGTGATGTCTTCGAGGAAGACATCGACGTCTGAGGCGTCGAGGGCGTCGACAGGCTTTCTCGAAGCTCCGGCTCCGAGGAAGTCGTCGAAGCCGTCGACGTTCAGGTCGTCGAGGGACACGCTCGGGGCTCCGGCTTCGAGGGCTGTGTCGACGCCGCCGATATTGGAGGCGCTGCATCTGACGTCGACGCCGATTTCCTCGACGTCGACGCCGATCCTCTCGGCGCCGTTGCCGGTTTTCTCGACGGCGGCGCCGATTCGCTCGACGCCATCGACGCCTTTCGTGTCGGAGGTGCCCCGTGTCTCGGGTGTACCCCCTAGGAAGGCTCTGGCTAAGAGCAGGCACTCTCAGGTGCCTTTCCACCACTTGGATTATATTTCGGAGGCGGATGAGGATTCGGTTGGCCTGGTTCCTGATCAGGTGCCGGATGACATTGTCTCGGGCCATAGTCAATTTGACGATTTGAGGCAGTCGCTGCATGATGCTAGTGGTCTGGACACCTCTCCGGAGGTGGAATTTGGTCGGCCTGAGCCTGGCTCCCATGCCGATTCCTCATACCGGCGCCTTATGGCTAGGGTGTCTGAGTATCTGGGTTGGTCTGCTCCCCCAGGGGAGTTTGTGCAGGATGATCTGACGGACATCCTTGATGTTGGTCCCCCATCTGACCCGGTTCTGCCATTCCATATGGCTTTACAGCGTAGGGTGGCGGCGGCTTGGACTGCTCCGGAGAGTCTCCCGGCAGTGGGCAGATCCTTGTCGCGGAAATACCGTCCAGCCAGTGGCGACCCCTGCTACTTGACCAGGCACCCCACTCCGGAAAGTTTGGTGGTGCAGGCGGCCACGGCCCCGGCAAAGCAGGCGTCGTACCCTACCATCCCTCCTGATAGGGACGACAAACGTTTTGATGGCTGGGCGAAGAAGGTGTTTTCTTCTGGTGGTATGGCGCTTCAGGCGGCCAACTCCATTTGTGCCTTGTCACGTTTCACGCACACTCTGTGGAACTGTGTTGCGTTAGCGGCTGAACATATTCCCGAAGGGGATGAACGGGTTGGTTTCCTTGCTTTGGTCCAGGATGGTAAGGATGCCATGTGTGAGTCCGTTCAGTCGGGTTTGGACTTAGCTGAATGCGTCAGTAGGTCCATGGCGGCGAGCACCGTGATACGCAGGTTTGCGTGGTTGCGGAAGTCGGGGTTTGCTCCTGATGTGCAGTCCCGGCTCCTCAACATGCCCTTTGATGGTGAACATCTTTTTGGCAGCAAGGCTGACGAGAGCCTTGAGAGGTTGCAGACCTCAAAGGCTGCAGCGAAGTCGTTGGGCGCTGCAGTTCGCCAACCTCCGCCTTTTCGTCCTAGGGGACAGCAGTGGAGGGGTGGCTCCTTTCGCTATTACTCGTCCTTTGGTAGAGCGAGAGGAGCTGGCAGTCAAAGGGGCCAACGCAGGGGTACCAGAGGTGGACGACAGGGTACCCGTGGTGCCAAGGCCGCTCGGGCAGTTGCCTCTTTGCCCTCAGGTAACGCCGCAGCCGCTCCTACTCAGTCATGAGGCCTTGTCCCATGGTTCGCCGGTTGGGGGAAGGCTGGCGCAGCATCTTGTAGAGTGGCGTGCCATTACTTCGGATGTGTGGGTTCTGGTGATCATAACCCACGGCTACTGTCTTCCCTTTCGGCACAGGCCTCGCGACAATCCACCGGGGAACCTCTCTTTGAAGTGTCCGGATCCGCTCCTTGCGCAGGAAATTCAAGCCCTGCTGGAGAAAGGCGCCATAGAACTGGTGCCTGTAGCGGAGAGGAACAAGGGATGGTATTCCCCTTATTTTTTGATTTCCAAGAAAGACGGGGGATTGAGACCCGTCATGGACTTGCGCGGTTTGAACAAACTCCTCAGGAAGGACAAGTTCAAGATGGTTACTCTCTCTCAAGTCCTCCAGGCCCTTCAGCTTCAGGACTGGTTGGTGTCACTCGACCTCAAGGATGCTTACTTCCATGTGCCGATCCATCCCAAGCACAAGAAGTACCTGAGGTTCGCGGTTGGCGACTCGCACTTTCAGTTTCGGGTCCTGCCGTTCGGTTTGACCTCCGCCCCGAGGGTTTTCACCAAGCTCATGGTGGTGGTGGCAGCGCATCTCAGGCAAGGGGGGATTCACGTCTACCCCTACCTGGACGATTGGTTGATCAGGGGGAGCTCTCCCGAGCAGGTCCTGGATCATCTGTCCGTCGCCTGCCTCTCCCTTCACAGGCTGGGCTTCTCCCTCAATTTAAAGAAGTCCCATTTGACGCCAACGCAGAGGCTCCAGTACATCGGAGCAGTGCTCGACACTTCCCTGGGGCAGTGTTTTCCTCCCCAGGTGAGGGCTCTTCACATTCAGCAGATGGTGCGCAAGTTTCAGCATGCCCAGACGCTCCCAGCGTTCGAGTTCTTGAGGTTGCTCGGCCTCATGGCATCCTGCATTCTTCTGGTGCCAGAGGCTCGCCTGCGAATGAGATCTTTGCAGTGGGCACTCAAGATGCAATGGTCGCAGTCCTCCGGCAGGATGTCGGACCCGATTCAGGTGCCGCCCTCGGTCGCCCGGGACCTTCTGTGGTGGGCCGTCGAAGGCAACTTGATGAAGGGGGCTCCGTTTTGGCTTCCCTGGCCGGAGGTGACGATCGTGTCGGATGCATCCCTCACGGGATGGGGAGCTCATGCCAACGGGCTGACAGTCAGCGGTCGTTGGTCTCCGTCGGAGTCCAGACTCCATATCAATCTGTTGGAGCTGAGGGCCGTCAGGCTAGCCCTGAAGGCTTTTCTGCCGACTGTGCGAGGGAAGAATGTCCTGATCCTGACGGACAACACAGTGGCCATGCACTACCTCAACAAAAAGGGGGGGGCAGGGTCACTTCCTCTGTGCAGGGAGGCGATGCAGCTCGAGTTCTGGGCCATCCAGCAGGAAGTTTCGATCTCGGCAGTTCATCTGGCCGGAGTCGAGAACGTGACGGCGGACGCTCTGAGCAGGCAGAGCACGATCTCTCACGAGTGGGAGTTGGCTCAGGAGATTCTCCTGGAGATCTTCGCCCTTTGGGGGACCCCTCATAGATAACTGTCATAGATATGGAATACGTCGGAGGACCCAATCCCCTCGAAGAACAAGTTACTTTCTTACCTGGTAACGTTCTTTCGATGGGATGGTCCGACGACGTATTCCATATCGCTCCCGCCCTGCCTTCCCCGCTGCAGAATTTCTGTTGCGTTTGCAGCTTACGTTCCGCAAGGCTTTGTGTCGGACTGGCAGTTGACTATTGTCACACGTTCTGGGGGAAAAAACTACAACTGAGGCTACTGGCGTCGTGCGTCCTACTTATCACATCGGATGACGTCGGACGTCGGAGGAGGTCCTCGACGGCGGCGCATCGACGTCATCGACGCAGGACGCAGACGCCGAAAAAGTTTCCGAAGCAGCACAGCTGTGGTGATTACTGTCATAGATATGGAATACGTCATCGGACCATCCCATCGAAAGAACGTTACCAGGTAAGAAAGTAACTTGTTCTTCTATAGCACCACTTGCATGGAGTGTCAGAAGTAGCTACTGGTAGCTCTTGGTTTCGAGTTAACCAGGGTCTCCTAGGCTATAGCCAGGAGCTAAAGAACTCCTAGCTCCTGGTAATTCTGATCCTTGCTATTGTTTTGCATGTTTTTGTATGGATGTACATTTTATGTGATGTCTGCAGTGTAATGTCGGCATGCAATCAGATGTCTGAGAGACTATAAATATTTGTATCACCTTTTTTTAGGTGTGCTACCAGTGATGCACAATCAAGTTGTTTTCTTCAAATCATATGTGCCTTTTCTAAGTCACTGCAGAGAGTGGAGAACAGGTCTGTATTTCTGAGCTTTAGTTAGTAAACTCCTAAAACACAACCTTTAAAACATTGGGCCTCATTACAACCCTGCCGGTCCGGAAAGAACGGTGGAGGTAAAAACGCTGCCACTCTTCTTTCCGGACTGGCTGATTCAGAGTCCTGCAGGCAGGAGGTGTCACTTCATAGAAATACAACCAACAATTCTGACAACACTTAAAGAATGAGGCCCATAGTTTGCATATGTTTGCATGCAGTTTACCAAATGTGTAAACCATGATTTTCATGCAGTGCTAGTACTTTAAGTACATTAGAAATTCTTGTGGATCTTCTTGTGAGTTTATAGTGAATTTGACCATTCCAGCACAGTAGTCCAATCACTGCCTTATTCCAGGAACACTGTAAGTGTTGTCAGAATTGTTGGTTGCATTTCTATGAAGGACTAACATTTGCAGACACAATTGGTCTGTACCATGTAAGTACATGTTGTTAATAATTGGTGGCAATTGGAATGGAATATTGATTACTACATTTGCGTAGCAATTTACACCAGTTGTATTTGAAAATTTGAATGGACCTGACAGTTCTGTGTCGAAGTCATTTGTTCTGAGTTTGCGTTGCTTCTTTGAGCAGTGATTCTTCTTATGGTACTTGAAGAAGTATTAGCTTCTTTTACTTTCTTTGGAGGAATTGCAGTGAGATCCTGTATCATTTCAGTCTGAAGTAGTTTTCTTTTACAACATTTTGCTTTTTGCAGAAGAGGATAGGCTTTTAGATGGGCGGTGTAGAGTGAACCGAGTCTATTGTATTCTAGAATGCAAGGAATATCCACATTTACTTTACGTGCATCAAAGTTGATTAGAAATAGTCCATCAAGTGTACGTAAGCGTGATAGCAATATCTATCAATGCTTTATCTAGGGTAAGGCCTTGTGGTTTGTGAATGGTGACTGTGTATGCTATAGTTAGAGAATATTGTTCTCTGCGTAGATACACGTCTTTGAAAAGAAAAAGAAGGAAGCAGAATGTTGAGCATCCTATCCTTTTTACTTGAGATAGTTTGTCAAAGAGAATATTGACAAATTGAATGTTGTTCTCACGTGGGTATGTTTGAAAGCCAACAACTGTACCAAGTGCTCCATTAACTAGTTCTTGGTCCACGTCAAGGTTACATTTAAGCATTACCCTACAGTTTAAAGATAATTTTAATATTTTCTCCAAACCAGCTGTGTTAGAGATAGAGTTTTCCAAGATGTTTAGCCTTGTTGTGGCTTGTTGACACATGGGTAGTGCCATACCATGTATGACCAGCCTATCTGTAGAGCCAATTCGAACAATTGTTTGCATTTCTTTTTTAACATTGTTTCATTACATTTTGAACCGCTTGCAAGAGCTGGCATCAAGGACATACAATTGACATTTTTGTGTGCTAATTGTTCCATGACATCAGTAGCACATGAGTTATGGCCATAGAGTACATGGGTGTGCCTGGTTTTTAACCCTTTAAGTGCCATGGGTTTTTTCCCCCAGTGTCAAGGCCTTTTTTGGTGATTTTGGTATGCTGCCATTCAATGCCTTGTAACATTTTTGTTACATGCGATATCTCGGCCAAATGTGTCCCCTTTTTTTTCCACATGTGGGCGGTCGTAACGCTACCCAGGAATCCCAGGTTGCTGTAGGGGGGTGAAAGAAAATAACCAAAAAGTCCAAAAATGTTGTGTTTTTTCAAAAAATGCAAATAATATGATGTACAAAGAAGCCTGTGTTTTTTTCCTTGTAAGAACTAGGAACAAATTGTTTGCTGTGCTGAATTCCCCACTTTCCTTGCTTTCAAGAACAGGTTGAGTAGAAACAAAAACAAATTATTTTGATGTGGCTATCAACCATTTTGTGAGAGGTAGGCGATTTTGGCCATTTTTGGCAATTGGACATGCGTGGACGGAATGGAAGAAAATGGTATGAAAGCCGAATTGGAAGACAAAAGGCATACATTTCTGAAAAGTAGACAAAATTCCAAGTTTAGGAAGGGGCGATAAGCACAGGTCGGGTAACAACTAGGTAGGGGAAAATGCCATAGTTTAGGGAAAAAGCGGGAAAATGACCATAACAAAAGGTATGTGGTGGACATTGTTGGCTTGGTACAGCAAAGGCTTCTATGAATTTTGAGAAAAACAATGCTCTGCTACATTCCCCCAACTCACAAAACAAGCAATACCACAAGCCAAACACTGAGCCATGGTACACAGGAGTTTTATGCTTACGGCCTGGACAGATGTACTTAGCATGTGTAAATCAGGAAAACCAATGTGGTGAGGAATGGCAAGCATATATTTTTTGAAAGAGCACAGGCAGACCTTTTCAAGGGTAGGTTACTTGTGCAGGTTACAAAAGTGTCTGGTGCCTAAAGCAGCTACTAAATGGAGGGCACATTTTGGAAATGAAAGGAAAATGGGGAACCCCATGCATTTCTGAAAAGAGAACATCCGGGGAATCCGCAGAGGTCTGACTTGCACAAATCGGCCCAGAATGTATTACCCAAAAACCCTGGCAAAGTCCGAAATGTGGCAAAAAAAAACCAATTGCCACACATTTCACTCGGCTCACCCACCCAAACATGCCACCAATAACACATGGCCTACCGTCCTGCATTTCCACAGGTGTCTCGATGAAAACGGTACCTCACATGTCTGGATGCACTCACCAGGATGCGAAAGGGCGAAGCCGACAACACAGGTAACCCCAACTCTTTTCGCACAGCAGGATTGCAGGATTTTGACTCATGTGCACACCATACAGATTTGGGCCTAGGGTGCCCAAGCCACCAAGGAAAACTCGGAACACTATGCATTTCTGAAAAGAGGACACCCGTGGGAAAGCACAGAGGTCTGACTTGCGCAAAGCGGCCCAGAATTCATTACCCACAATCCCCGACAAAGTGTGATATTTGTTTGGGAAAAAACACAAGGTTTACTTGTCGGGGGTTCTGGGTAATAAATTCTTGCCCGCTTCACGCAAGTCAGACCTCTGTGTATTCCCATGGGTATCCTCTTTTCAGAAATGCATGGGGTTCCCTGTTTTCCTTGCTGGCTTCGACACCCTAGGCCCAAATCTGTAGGTTGCCCACATGAACAAAATGTGCTGTGCCGAAAGGCCTGGGGTTACCAGTGGGTTACCCTTTTCCTTTGTGGCCCAGGTAGGTGCACCCACACATGTGAAGTACCTTTTTCATCGGGACACCTGTGGGAAAGCGGGAAGGTAGGCCATGTGGTGTTGGCATCGTGTTTCAGTGGGTGAGCAGAGTGAAATGTCTGAAAATTTTGTTTTTTACCCCCAAATGTGGACTTTGCCAGGGGTTCTGGGTAGTAGATTTTGGGCCGATTTGCACAAGTCAGACCTCTGTGGATTCCCAAAGGTGTCCTCTTTTCAAAAATGCATGGGGTTCCCTGTTTTCCTTTCTGGCTTTGACACCCTAGGCCCAAATCTGTAGGTTGCCCACATGGACAAAATGTTCTGTGCTGAAAGGTTTGGTGTTAACCTTTTCCTTTTGCGCCCCAGGTAGGTGCACCCACACATGTGCAGTACCATTTTCATCAGGACACGTGTGGGGAGGCGGGAAGGTAGGCCATGTGTTGTTGGTGGTGTGTTTCGGTGGGTGGCCAGAGCAAAATGTCTGAGAATTGTCTTTATTTCCAGCCAATTTCAGAGACATTTCCCTCTGTCTACTCAACTAAACACGTCGCCAACAACAGATGTCATACCTTCCCGCATTCCCACAGGTGTCCCGAGGAAAACAGCACCTCACATCTGTGGGTGCACCTACTGGGGCGCAAAAGGAAAAGGGTAACCCACTGGTAACCCCAGCCTGTCAGCACAGCACATTTTGTTTGTGTGGGCAAAGTACAGATTTGGGCCTTGGGTGTCGAAGCCAGCAAGGAAAACAGGGAAAAGAAGAGACCAGTGGAAATCCAAAGTTGTCTGACTTGCGCAAATCTCCCCAGAATGTATTACCCACAAGCTCTGCCAAAGACAAACATGGGAGAAGGGTGCCCAAGGCCAGGGATATTACCGCTGACTTTTCTGGAGCTCTGGCTGGCCTGCGTTACAGCTTCTCCCCACAAGGGAGTCCCGGCAGTGTGCCAATACCTCCCCGAAGGGAAAAGCTGTAATGCAGCCCAGCCGCAACTCCAGGACGGTTGGAGGTGATGTCCCCGCCTTGGACATCCGTGCACCATGTGGGTGTACCGTCCCCTAAGCAGGATCCCCATTCCTCCCGGAGGCGACACCTGTAATGTAGCACAGCCAGAGCAGCAGCCTGGGCTTGCAGATGGACAACCCACATGGGAGGCATCCGCTCCCAGGGAAACACCAATGTTCTGCTGGCATGGGGGGGGGCAATTTGTGGCCTGCCTCTGAAATTGTGTCCCTGCCCACCAAAATATCTGCCCAGATGTTCCATTCCCACCCACACCACCAACAATCCAGCCCCAGTCTCACCCACCCCACTGACAGTGGGCCCTAACCATAGAATAATAAAAAACAGAACTCACATTACATTGCATCTGCTTGCGTAGAAAAAGCTGTAAACAAAACATAAAACATGTGTTACCTACGGTCACACCAGCAAAAACAAATCAATACTTTCCAAGAATGCCCCCCCTTGCAAGCCATTCCTGGTGGTTTACTGAACCTCACCCCCCCAGTGAAAACCCATTTACCCCTTCCTACAGGCAGATATCTGGCCCCAGGGAGGGCTGCATGAGGTGCTCCCCCATGCTCCTTTGGGGTGGGGGGAGAAGCCCACCCCAAAACATCAGATAGGCCCCCAATGGACGGTGAAGTAGGGTTTGGGCACCCTGGGGCCAGATCTGCACCAAGGCAAGTTTGGTAAACAAAGAAAAAAAATGAAAATGGCAGGCTGCCCTTTAGGGGGGTGGGTTGAGGGGCACCCTACACCACTGGGAAATTTTGTAATGTGAAGATGGGTGCACCTCTCTACCCCCACCCCAATTGGAGGGGTGGCACATCTCATGTAGATCTCCATGGGGGGACATAAGGGGGGGGTTGTCCTGCACTCCTCCCTGGACTCAGATGTCTCTTCCTAGGAGCAGATATCTGGCCCCTGGGAGGGCTGCATGACATGGCCCCCACTCCATTGTGGGTGGGTGGGGAGGGGTCACCACCTCTTCCCATTAGAAAATTCCCTGTCGGTTTGGGATGCCCCACAGCCCCCCCTAAAATGCGGTCCACCATTTTCACTTTTTTCCTTTGGTAACCCAACTCCTCTTGGCGCAGAGGGACACATTGGTGTGCCAATCTGTCCTCAGGGTGCCCTAACCTTACTGCCCCACCCACTGGGGGGCTTGTCCCACAATTTTTGGTTGCCCTCTCCCCCCTCACCCCAAATGGGTGGCAGGGGCACCTCATACAGGCCTCCTTGGGCCTCCTACAAATGGTTGCGTGAGGTAGACCCCATCTCCATTTGGGGTGGGGGAGAGAGGGCCCCCAAAAATTGTGGGACAGCCCCCACAGTGGGTGGGGCAGTAAGGCTTGGCCATCCTGGGGCCAGATTGGCACACCAATGTGCCCCCCTGTGCCAAGGTAAGTTTGGTAACAAATTGCAAATGGCAGACTGCACTTTAGGGGGGGCTGAGGGACACCCCAAACCGTCGGGGAATTTTGCAATGTAATGGGGGATGACACTCTCCCCCCATACCAAATGCAGTGGGACATCTCATTCAGCCCTCCCTGTGGGCAGATAAAAGGGGGGGTTCTCATGCAGCCCTCCCTGCGGTTACATGCCCCTTCCTAAAAGCAGATAACTGCCCCCAGGGAGGGCTGCATGACATGACCCCAAGTCCATTTTCGCTGGGGACGGGGGAAATTCCCTTTCCATAAATAAACCCTGGTGGTCCTATGGGGAGGGCACTCTACCAAACACCAGCCGTGACTTTTTATTTTTTGCCCCAATAACTAGGGCAGATGGGCTCCCATCTGCCCCCGTCTGGCCCAGGGGGCCCTACCCTGCAGGCTCCATCATTTTAGGGGCCTGCCCACACTTTCCTGGTGGCCATCTCCCCCACATTGGATCGGGGCCACCTCATGTACTCCTCCCTGGGGTGAGAAATCTGCCCCCCAGGGACGGTGACAAGGGGTCCCCCCTTTGCACTTGGGGTGAGAGGGGGAGGGCCACCAGTCTTTCATGTCCTAAAAAAAAATCCATGGTGGCTAGTGGTCCCCAACCCCCTCCCCTTCCCATTGCTTTGTATTATTATTTATTTTGTGTCTCAAATGCCCCCACCCCTGGGGCGGATGGTCACCCATCTGCCCCCAGGGGTCTCCAAAAATGTTTCCCCATGCTTTGAGGCCTCGGGGGGAGAGGGCCGCTTACCTAAATGGGATCCTGGTGGTCTAGTGGCCATTGCTAGCCACGGATCGAGCACCCTGTGCCCATCTGAGGCAAGCAATGCTTTACACAAGGTGTCATTGGAAAGGGGAGATTCTCCCCTTTCGAACAACACCATCAAACATCAAACAAAAAAAAAACCTGGTGGCTAGGGTCCCTAACCCACTCCTCCCTTCCCATTGAATGCACATTTTCTTTTGACCCCCACCCCTGGGGCTAGATATTCACCCATCTGCCCCCAGGGGTCTCCATACATGTGGCCATGCTTTGGGGTCACAGGTTGGGAGGGGGCCGCTTACCTAGTAAGCAGCCCCCCCCTACACTGTAAAGACATCCATGGAGTCTAGTGGCATTGCTGCCCATGGATCGAGCGCTCTGTGCCCGATCCGTGAGCAGCAATGCTGTCACACAAGGTATCATTGGAAAGGGGAGAATCTCCCCTTTCCAACGACACCTGCCTTGATCTCCGGCTTGAAATACAGCTGGAGATCAAGGCAGAGCTAGATGGAGACTCACCTTGTATTTTCACTGCGACAGCCGAAATAATTGCTGCCGTGGTGAAAATGCTTTCACTTTCATGTCAGCGTGCATTACGCACGCCGATGTGAAACTGAAGGTAATCCAGCCCCCTCACATAGCCTGAGGATTGTGTTACAGTTTTGACTGATCCCTGCTTTGCAGCGATCGCTCAAAACAAGGTGCCAAAAAGGATGAGCTTTCTGATCCTTGGCACTGCAGAGATATCTCGTCCTTGGCACATAAGGGGTTAATATAGATTGTGCTTCTTGAGATAGTACATCAACTCTAATACGTTTTCAAATGTTGGCGTATGTGAGGTATGCAGACTGACACATGTTTTCAGTTAATTCTCCGTGTTGGAAATGTTGCCCAGAGTTTTACGGCACAGTTTTTGCCCTAAGGTTTTAAAAATAGGTTCACCTTTCACTGGTGTTAATTGAAGAAGATCTCAGAAACAATAATGTGTTTTCCTCCAAAGAGCTCTTCGTAGTCTGTTTTGAGGACCTCTTGTAATCTGAGGTGAATCAAAGCCAACATTAGGTTGGAGACCATGCTCACGTCATCTATTAGCAGCTTTTCCATTTGTTTGAAAACTCTGTGTTGTCCCATTGCAGCTTCTGGAGAAAGTTTGTAATAGTCTAATTTGTTTTGGTGTTCTACTGGAAGGAGTAGTAATTGGTGTACAGTGACACTGCCTATTTTGTAGGTAGCTAAACCTGTGAGGGCAGTTACAATAGCTGACGGTTTGTTGTTTGCCAATTGTTGGAGGAACTTGCTGATGATTTTGATTAAGAATGTTTTGCCTTAACCAGCTTGACCACTCACGTATAGTAATATAGGTTTGTAGTCTTGGCAGGTACAGTTTTTACTTTCATGTTGCACACCATGTTCAATTTGTTTTGTTACTTCTTCGAAAATGTTACACTACTCATTGGTTTGTTGTGATTTCAGTACAGCAAAGTCTTCTGTAGATTGCTCATACTGACATATGGTGTGTTCTACTTCTGTCATGGCTTATTCTGCCTCATTTGCTATTATTGGCTGTCCAAGAGGTCCTGGGCTTCCTGTTACAGAAAGTTGACTACTGTCAGGGGTGTCCACATCTAGTTGGGCCTGGAGATCTTCTTTATGTTGCTGTTCATTGTGCAACATTGTTTGGTACTGTGTAAAGTTTACATCTGTTATATTGCTTTCATTTGCTTTGAAAGCGTCTTCATAGGAGTCATAGGTATATAGTAACTATTCTTCTTTTCTCCATGGTTGAAAAAGTTGTAGCAGGAACATGTAATACAGTTCTTTATGTTGAGGAGTTTTTAATGACAATTTGATATGATTAATTAAGCTGCGCTTGGTAAGATTCACTAAGCTGCCTTCACAATTTGCCACTCTGTATCTACCTTTCTTTTCATCTGGTTTAATATTATTTTTGCATGTGAAGTTTTAGGCTACGTGGTATAGAGACATGGTTTCCAAAGTGGTATTCCTGTTTGGGTAGTATGTGTCCAGTGCATTGTTTTTCAAAATGTCTTGGCTGTTGGAATCATTTGTGGCTATTGTTTCTATGTCCTCATATGATTTGAGAACTATTTTTCTAGATTTAGCAGGACCAAGACTTAGCCATACTATATTTTCAGATTTTCCATACAAGGCAGTTCCGGTTAAATGGTATGCAGCTTCATAGCAGCCACATTCTCTATGAGAGAGCCTTTTTATGCCAAAGCTGTACAATTTTTGTGATAGTGTTTTGTCAGATGATATGTCATCCCAGAGGTCCTGAAGCTCGGTTTTCTCTGCTTTGGTTAAGTAGGCTGTGTCATATCGTGCAACTGCAGTGGAATTGTCTGCAATGTACTGCACATCTATGTTTTTATTCCATCGGAGGGCAATGATTGCATTGTAATCATTGATGTATTTTGATTCTTCTGTTTTTTTTATGTAATATGTGTTCTTAGGTGATTTACCTTTGACACTATGTCTAACTGAAGACATGAAGTTGTTTACTTGACCTTTTGTTGAAACTGGTCTAGGGAAACCAACCAGTATTTCCCTTTGTTTTTATATTTGCAACAACAATATTTCCCACATTTGTGTCTTTGAAATGATAAAATGTGTTCATGAAGGTCACTATGTGTTGTTTGTGAAGGGATTTCACAAGTGACATATTTGTGGTTGAAGTGCAAAACAGTGGCATCACTGTCCTGACCAGATTTAGCAGTATCTTTAATCCACAAAAGCATGTGGATGTGTGGTGCTCCTCTGGCTTGGTATTCTTTTCTCCAAAAGAAGTGTCACACTTCTCAGAAGGGAGGAACAGTTTTATTACAAATGAAGTGTAGCTTAGCAATGAAGCGATGATGGAAATAGCTTGATACATTTACAGGATCTAGAGAGCAGAGTTCTCCTGGTGTTTTTATATCTATGTTTGTTATGTTTTTGTTTGCTATGCGTAGGAAATTGTGTAAATCTTCTCATGCATATTCTGCACAACTTAATGTCATCTGAACCAGTATTCCTTTGTACTACGCATGTCTGCTAAATGATTTGTAATGCTTGACTGTAAAATCTCATCTTTTTCTTGCACACTTTGTAGTATTTCCGTAGCTGATATATTTTGAAAATGGGTACCTGATATCAATGTGTGTGCAACACCGTAGCATAGAGTTGCTAGTTCTCTTTCAAAGAGAAGGTGCACTATGTATTCCACATTTTGTCTGAATCTGGGGTCTTCAGAATTCATTTGTAAAGAGCGGTATTCTGATGCTGTTATTTGTGTGGGGCCATCACCGCACCTTCCTCCTTTCCCAGTAGGAAAGAGTAGAGGAAAGACACGTGCTTCTATATTTTTTCCCACATGCTGATTGGAGTTCCTTTGGCTTGTCGCATTTGGTACGTTTCCAGTGCATCATCTATGGTGTCTTTAGAGTGTAATGGATGAATTGTATAATGGTCTAAAATATTGGATGCTGTAGCAGGATCTAGAAGTTGAAATTGAACAGTTTCTTGTCACGACCCTTTCTGCCCTGGCTTCCACCAACCGCAAAACACAATCACACACACACATATTCCCAGAGCCCCTCATTGGTTATTCAGGTCTCTCCATTGCCCCAAGGAACCCAGGTGGACCAGAGCATGGCGCTCTTGGGCCCAATCACAACTAACATGGGGAAGAAATGAGGCAGCATAGCACAAGAGAACCACAGTCTATTTTTTATACATCCCTGGGTGTGGGTGGCTATTTAAGCCACGCCCAGGCTCTGATCCACGCTTTGCGTTGAACTGTCTTCTGACAGTGGAACGCTCACTGCGGTTCTCCGGACCCGGCCCCTGCTCCTGCACCTCTGCCTTGGCTCTTCAGCTCTCTTCTCTCCCTAGGACTTACCTGTTCAGCCCCGTGACGCTCCGGCAACCAGACCCGCGACGCTCCGGCAACCAGCTCTCCGAAGTCAGCTTCTTCACAGCAGGTCCATGGCCCATCCGTAAAAGCACAAGAAGAAAAGCACAACGAAGACAAGCACACGGTGCATGTTATTCAGCGCGTACCGACGAAAAGCACAACAAAGACAAGCACACAGTGCACGTTATTCAGCACGTACCGACAAAATCACTAGTAGAAAAGCACATCAAAGACAAGCACACGTAAAGGCACGTATTACAACAGCCACGAACACGAGAACAAAGGCAAGAAAAAAAGGGAAATACACAGAAAAGGAACAGCATATGGAAAGAGCTCCAGCAAACACAGAGGAGTGAAGGTGTGGTCATGAACATTAGTAGAAGGAAAGGCTGCACAATAGGTAAAGACAAGGTTAGAGAAGCATTATCTAGCCAATAGAACAAGGACAAGCAAAAAAGTCAGCAAAACTGGTAAAGACATTGAACAGTGACAATTCAAGGCGCAGCATACTTCTCCATGCCACAGCGGGTCTGGGCAGGACCACCCAGTGAAGTAACTGGTGGAATAGAACATTGCACCCCTGCTAAGGATTGAAGCAGGATGGAGAGCCTGCCCTCTAATCACTCAAAGTGAGCACATGCTTAAGCGGGAGATTACATAAGGGCTAGAGAAGCAAGGAGGGAAGTAGGGTACAGATACTCAGGCCCTAGTCCTCATCACTGGTTTACCTGTTTCTTCCTGCAGACGCAGCCCTCCCAGTGAGCACTAGAAAGTCCCGAACGGAGACTCCTGATAACCCCGCAGAGCTAAGGTGAGCGTGACAGAACGCAAAGCCAACTTTGAAACCTCTGCCCAGGTATCATGGAGACTTACAATACTGACCAGTTAGCACAGTTGTTAGGGGAATTATGGGCTGAGGTCCATGCAGTCCGGCAAGAGACAAACGCCCTATGGTGAGAACTAGTCGTGAATAGAGACCGGACCGAGGAAATAGCCCACCAAATGCTGCCGCATCAAGCCAGACAAGCTCCATTACCAGGAAATCAGCCTTCTGTCGCTCCGTCAACAGCTCCAGTGCAAGTAGTCCTTCCAGGGGCTGTACCGCTAGCTCCACCTGAACGATTTTCTGGGGACCCTAACAAATTTGTGGTCTTTATGAACCAGTGTCGTCCGCATTTTCTATGCAGACCAAGGGCGTTCCCTAATGAACTATCATGAGTTGCGGACTGGTCCATTCCCCTGGTGAATCGGGATGACCCACTACTATGCAATTTCACAGGTTTACAACAAGAGCTGGAGAAGCTATTCGCCCGACACACTAGGGGCCAAACTCTGGACAATGAGCACCTGTCATTACGACAGGGAAACCAAGACCTGCTAACCTACGTAGCCACATTTAATAGAATAGTGGCGGAGACCAACTGGCCCGAGGAGAAGAGGACCACACTTTTTCATAGAGGACTACGGGGAGAATTAAAGGACGTCATTGCCCAAGTTGTAAATCCTCCCGATGATTGTGTAGAATTTATTGATCTCGTGGTACGGCTTGATCACAGACTGCAGGACCGGAAGACTGACCGAGCCCGATCAGAAGGAAAAAACATGTTTGTACGCCCCCAGGAATCACAACCTCGTCAACCACAAAACCACCCCGAACCCATGCAAATCGGGGGCATATGGGGCCCCTTAACTATGGCAGAACGGGAAAAAAGGCATCAGCAACAACTGCGTTTGTATTGCGGTAAGGCAGGACACTTCCTACGGGATTGCCCGTTGAAACCGCCCATGAGGACGCTAAGAGCATTGGACATTGAAGATGCTAAATCCGACTCGGAAAACTCCAACGCCCGGCAAACATAGAGGTCCGTTTGTCGAGCAAGGAGAAGGACCTACAGACCTCTCACCTCGGCATCCCAGTGGTCTTAATTAGTCAACAGCAGCCTTCTTGCATGCATTCCATCGAGGCATACATAGACAGCGGAGCTGTAGGCAATTACATCGATCAGGATCTTGCGGACCTAATGGGTCTTCTCACTCACCGAAAGGCTATGTCGGAGAACGTAGCATCGGTAGATGCTACCCAGCTGTCCTCAGGGCCAGTGACCCACTGCACGGAAGTCGTAACACTCCTTTGCCAGGATGGACACAGAGAAGCTATTGCCTTCGACTTGATAAGTGCCCCTCAGTTTCGTATGATACTGGGGATTCCATGGTTGGAGGCCGATAACCCACAAATCGATTGGCAAGCAAGGGTGTTAACCTTCCCCAAGGAGTGGTTCTGTTCCTGTTACCAAGAAATGGTGGCACAGGAAGATCCAAGACAAGGTACCCAAAGAAAGAAGGAAGTGCTCGGTCTCCTAGGCGTTCTGCCCTCCGCATATGCTGATTATCAGGACGTATTGCAGAAAGAGCAGGCCAACACCTTGCCGAATTTATGCGTTAACCGAACAAGAGAACGCCCACCTAAAGGCATACCTAGAACAGTATTTGGCAAACATTTTTTTCCGACCTTCCAAGTCCCCGGCAGCCTCGCCTATTTTCTTCGTCCCGAAGAAGCAGGGGGACCTGAGAGCCTGCATTGATTATCGGTTGCTAAATCAGGTGACGATCAAGAACAGGTACCCCCTACAACTCATTCTGGAGCTATTGGACCAAGTGAAGGGGGTGCAAATCTATACCAAGCCTGCCCTCTAATCACTAAAGGTGAGCACATGCTTAAGGGGGAGATTACATAAGGGAGCAAGGAGGGAATTAGGGTGCAGATACTCAGGCCCTAGTCCTCATCAATGGTTTACTTGTTTCTTCCCGCAGATGCAGTCCTCCCAGTGAGCACTAGAAAGTCCCAAACGGAGGCTCCTGATGCCCCCGCAGAGCTAAGGTGAGTGTGACATTTCTGATGACTCTTGAATTATTTCAGTGGTTTCCCTCAGGGTTTCTTCAATATTAATTTCTCTGTAGTATTTGTTTTTGTCTTTTAGATATTGCAGGGCTTGTCTAACTTTATGTAAGTCCACGAGTTGTTGCCAATTTTTTTTTTTGTCTTTGTAGGTACACCATTTATTAAGATAATTAAGGATTGACCTAATGGACATTGCACTCCCAGAGTGTGTACACTTTCTTTGAGATCTAATGGCAAATAAACTACTTTGCCAAGAATGCCTTTCACTAATTCAGAGGGAGGTAGTTTTGCTGTTTTTGGTTGAAGGCGTATTATTGCTTGAAATGGATCCACTGTTTAAATTATGATGCTCTCATATAAGTTGAGCGGATGCAGGGGTTTTGGTAATGTGAATAATTCCAAGTTATTTTTGATAGCACGTGAAGGTGTTTGGTTGTTGTCAAGTTTTGCAGTGCAGTAACTTCAAAGTATTAAGGGGTCAGTAATCTCATATTTGTTTTCTGTTAGAAGATAGAGAGATAATTGGAACCATTTGGAATCTTCATTGCCTTCTATTTTGTACATTATGTCTACAGTTGTGCTATTTGTATAAAAAGTAATGCGGCAACAAACACACACACATGGTTTGGTACTTCAGCAGATATACTTTTATGATATATGATGTGCACAGCCATTTGCAGACTGGATGTATTGGTTCAGCGGAATTGAGAGTTGATATTGAGTTTTTTGGGGATATATTTTTGAGCAGCGTTTCTTGTTCAATACTTGTATAATTAAGTTTTTCATACCCTCGTCCACTGCTATGTATTGCAATTGGGTTTATTTGCTTTTGTTTGTATGCTTCCTCTTTGAAATATGGTTCTGTGCTCGTGGTGTGACTCCATTCACCTCCACAGATGTTTGTGAGGCTATCTTTGTTGATATTCCGTTTATTGAGAAGTCTTTTTTGTAGTTCAGTACTTAGTATTGTTAGTGGTTTCATTCTGTTTAAAACTAAAATAAATAATTTCCTTTTGAGAAGGATTGCACTGTCTATGAGAGCTTCTAGGATTAATTTTCTTCGGTAGGTTTTAAGGGTTGTGCGTGATTTCTCCCCTGTTTTTAAGAGGTTCTGAAGGACTCTGTGTCGGAACATTTTTTGTAAAATATTTTTTTTGCTATGCTTACTTGTTGCTACATCAAGATTTATAGGTGCAGTGTTAGCACTAGTGGTAGCTGCAGTGTTGTTAATCACTTTCTGTTTCATTTTACATTTTGAAAGAGGAGGCATTCTCAACCCACTCCCCCTTCCCATCGCGTGCACTTTTTCTTTTGACCCCCACCCCTGGGGCTAGATGGTCACCCATCTGCCGCCAGGGGTCTCCATACATGTGGCCCCATTCTTTGGGGCCACAGGGGGAGGGGGCTGCTTACCTTATAAGCAGCCCCCGCACCTCCCGCATTGTAAAGACATCCCTGGTGTCTAGAGGCATTGCTGCCCACGGATCGAGCGCTCTGCCACAAACCGTGAGCAGCAATGCTATCACACAAGGTATCGTTTGAAAGGGGAGAATCTCCCCTTTCCAACGACACTTGCCTTGATCTCCGGCTTGAAATACAGCCGGAGATCAAGGCAGAGCAAGGTGGAGACTCACCTTGTGTTTTCACCACGGCAGCCAAAAATGGCTTCCGCAGTGAAAATGCTTTCACTTTCATGTCGGCATGCATTATGCATGCCAACGTGAAACTGAAGGTAATCCAGCCCCCTGGCAGTGAGGGGGGGCCTCCCCCTCACATAGACCGAGGGTTGGATTACAGTTTTGACCGATCCTGCTTTGCAGGGATCTCTCAAAACAAGGTGCCAAAAAGGATGAGGTATCTCATCCATGGCACTACGGAGGTAATGTCAAAGACGAGATATCTTGTCCTTGACACTTAAGGGGTTAATATAGATTGTGCTTCTTGAGATAGTACACCAACTCTAATATGTTTTAAAATGTTGGCATATGTGAGGTCTTCAGACTGGCGCATGTTTTCAGTTAATTCTCTGTTGGAAATGTTGCCAAAGGTTGACATTTCCTATGCTGCCAAGAGTTTTACGGCACAGTTTGTGCCCTAAGGTTTTAAAAATAGGTTCCAATTTTCACTGGTGTTAATTGAAGAAGATCTCAGAAAACAATAATGTGTTTTCCTCCAAAGAGCTCTTCGTGGTCTGTTTTGAAGACCTCTTGTAATCTGAGGGGAATCAAAGCCAACATTAGGTTGGAGACCATGCTCGCCTCATCTATTAGCAGTATTTTCATTTGTTTGAAAACTATGCATTGTCCCATTGCAGCTTCTGGAGAAAGTTTGTAATAGTCTAATTTGTTTTGGTGTTCTACTGGAAGGAATAGTAATTGGTGTACAGTGACACCACCTATGTTGTAGGCAGCTATACCAGTGGGGGCAGTTACAATAGCTGACAGTTTGTTGTTTGTCAATTGTTGGAGGAACTTGCTGATGATTTTGATTAAGAATGTTTTTCCTGAACCAGTTTGACCACTCACGTATAGTAGTATAGGCTTGTAGTCTTGGCAGGTACAGTTTTTACTTTGATATTGCACACCATGTTCAAATTGTTTTGTTACTTCTTGGAAAATGTTATACTACTCATTGGTTAGTTGTGATTTCAGTACAGCAAAGTCTTCTGTAGATTGCTCATACTGACATATGGGGCCTCATTAAGACTGAGGCGGAACGGGTTAACAGGCTCCGCTAAAGGAGGCGGACCCGTTAAACCCATTCCGCCTCATTACAAGCGCCCCTCGCGGGACCCGGTAAGTAACGCCTGGTGAAACCAGGCGTCCTTATCGGGTCCTGTGAGGGGAAGAGGGAGCAAACAACAGGCCAATCGTAATCGGCCCATTGTTTGCACCCTCCCCCATTCCCATTGAGCCCTATGGGGGCTCAGATGGGAATGGGGAAGGTCCGGGCCCGGGTTCCTGGAGGGAGGAATTACCGGGCCCTCCGAACTCGGAATGGCCCAGTAATTCCCCATTCTGGGAACCCGGACCCGATTTCGGCGGCAGCCATGCCGCCAATAGCGGCATGGCTACCACCGAAGTTGTAATGAGGCCCATGGTGTTTTCTACTTCTGTTATGGCTAATTCTGCCTCATTTGCTATTAGTGGCTGTCAAAGAGGTTCTTGGCTTCCTGTTACAGAAGGTTGACTACTGTCTGACGTGTGCACATCTAGTTGGGCCTGGAGTTCTTCTTTATGTTGCTGTTCTTTGTGCAACATTGTTTGGTACTGTGTAAAGTTTACATCTGTAAATGTGCTTTCATTTGCTTTGAAAGCGTCTTCATAGGAGTCATAGGTATCTAGTAACTCTTCTTCTTTTCTCCATGGTTTAAAATGTTGTATATGTGTGTCTCTCTGGGATGAACCAAACTGGGTATACTTTACTGTGTGGAATAATCCATGTGTTTCTGAGGCCCGCTAATTCCTGAAGGCTTATGAATCCGCCTTTTGCCTTGAGGACTACTCTATATGTTATACACCTGACAAAAGTCAGAAATACTTATATTATGTCTTTGTGATTACTACCTTCCGTGTTCCTAATAAAAGCTCTCATTTCTGCTTGGGGTACGCACAGTGTATTTATCCTGCTTACTCGTTTGTGTGTGTTCAGTCCTAATGCTCAATGGCGCATTATTCATCTCTGCTATATTCAACTTGAACTATGTTCTAAGTATGTGTCTGCTGTAGGTTGCTCTCTACATTTCTTCCTGGGAGGATCTCTGAAATGTATATATCCCTGTGTCTGCTGCCTAAAGCCTATGTGTGTGTGCATGTAGACTAGGTGTCTGGACTTCTGTGTAGTTTCTGTCTCCTGTTCTACGGACTTCCTTAACTTGTATGTTCTCTTACATTTGGGACGTTGGGCATATGTACCAACCAATAAGTGCTTATGATCCATTCAAAGCTTTCTATCCATACCTTTTTAGTTTCAGTTTATCTCCCTAGGTAAGAGAGGACATGCCCAGTCATGTGTCTCTTTCTTAGTGCACAAGTGAAATTAATCTGCACTTTGCGGATGAGGCTGAAAAAGACCAAAGCATTTCTCACGTTACCTGTATTCCAGTGGAAACATAATGTGACCTGGAAGTTGGAGTTGGACTACACTCATTGGTGGGTGGCAGGAGCAAGACTGGTTTGCATATAGCTGGACCCCTTCTGTGATGGCGCAAATGGATTGAAAATGATGGTATGGAAGGATTATGATTCATTTCAAAGCTCTATTTAATTCTTGGTTGTCTCTAAGTAAGAGGGGTTAAATCTGTATATGAAAAGCTTGCTTGCTGAATCTAGGGATTTAAGCTGCATCACATTAATAAAGTCCAGCAAAACAGAGGCATGACTGTGTTTAGTTATATTGCTATGGAGACGTGACACGCCCTGGTCCTTTGGGCTGCGCTGCTCACATGCTGTATCTCCTTCTAAGGTTGCACAGATAATACGGACGGCCTGTGGTTACATTTAATTCAAGTCTTCCATCCATAGCTCTAAGTCCCCTTATGCGGGATATCAGCCCGTCTACCTTCTCCTCCATCTGCACTTAAACTGCATAACAATATTTGCTGCTTTTATAGCTTTGGAAGATGTTCCGAAATGCCCTCTTGCTTCAGCCCTGTAGTGGCCCTAAATTAAAATCTGAAATAATAAAGGTGTTCTTGCAGTAAATGATGATGAGGTTGCCTTTTTTGTTATTGTATGTGTCGGTTGTTCCTTTACGCCCCTGGCACCTGTGAACATGAAACCATAATGTGAATGTTATCCCTGTTATCACCCTGGCGAAAGAGATTCACTGGGACTGCACTTTGTTATATGTGATGTGACATATTACAGTGGTAGTTTTTTACATGTTTATCATAAGTGCTTATCTTCTCTATTTACTGTTATGTACATAATGCTTATCTTCTTTATTTACTGTTATGAACATAATGCTTATCTTCTCTATTTACTGTTATGTACATAATGCTTATCTTCTTTATTTACTGTTATGAACATAATGCTTATCTTCTCTATTTACTGTTATGTACATAATGCTTATCTTCTTTATGTACTGTTATGAACATAATGCTTATCTTCTCTATTTACTGTTATGTACATAATGCTTATCTTCTTTATTTACTGTTATGTACATAATGCTTATCTTCTCTATTTACTGTTATGTACATAATGCGTATCTTCTTTATTTACTGTTATGTACATAATGCTTATCTTCTTTATTTACTGTTATGTACATAGTTGTGGAATGGATACAGTTCTATGGACTTAGTGTCCCCAAGCACAGTGGAAAAGAATGATAATATTAGAAAAGGAGATCAGCATTTTGAAGAGACTGGAGGTGTCTTGGGGCTGTTTAACATTTGCTGTTTAATGAGAAGAAGAATATAGAAACTTAAATGATCCCATCCTCGTTGCCACTATTAAGTAGAAATATTTAATGAGACTGTTCTCAATATTCCTTCCGAACCACAGTTTTAACATGGTACCTTTTGGCATAACCCTTTCTTGACGCAATTCTTGTTATCATACCTCTCCTTGGAATTTATTTGCCCATCCATCACTCTTCTCCTTACTACATATTCTGAAACAATGCGCCTATCACTCTTATTTTTTATTCATGCATCCAGGATGTAACTTTGAATTAGGAGGCCTCCTTGTCAAATCCTCAAAAGGTGATACCCCAGTAACCTGATGTGGTGCCAACCTATACTGCACCCCTCTCTCCATCACCACACACACCCAATCACCTCCTGTTGCAATGGCAATATGTATCACGTCCATTAGTGTTTTGTTGAATCTCTCCACCACTTCATTCCCTTTGGGATTGTATAATGCTGTCGTTGCATGCACACTTCTGGGGTTGCTGTTGGTGCTCTTGTTCAAAGGAGGTTTGCCTGGCATTTCTGTGCTGGACTGCCCTTGTGGGCGGAACAAAGACTGATATGCAAATGGATATTCCTCCTTTGTGAAAGGTACAGTGAGCTAAAAGCGATGAATGCGGACTCTCAAAGTGGGAAACAACCACAGAACAGGTTATCACGCCATGTTCTTTCGAGAGAGGGGCGCCTGCTGCCTTTTTTGTATGTAACCCACTACGGCCATACACATCTTCTTAAATTTGTTTCGATCAATTGTCAATGATTAATTGGAAATAGACTAAAGTTCCCCTTGAGATGGTAACAAAAGCACTAGGCTAGATGTGGGATTATTTTTCTTCGGCCTGCTTCAGTTCGTCCAATTATAAAGTGAGAAAGCAGCTGTGCTTCACCGCAAATCCTCTGCCTATCTGGAGAGCAGGGTGCATAGATTGCACGTGTTGCCCATGAATATAACTCCTTTCTTTTGCGAAAGAAGAACAAAAATAGAAGTAAAGCACAGTCTGGTGTATAATGTCAAACTCCTCCTATGGTTTGGGCGACTGAAGATGAATGACAGTCCAGCACAATCTACTTACAAAGGAGTACTTACATTCTCAGGCAGTACATTGTTCTTCAAATTTGGCATCATTTAACGCCAATAAAGCTGGAAACAATTGTTAAACACATTTACAAGGTTATTGAAAGGAATGCTATTTATGTACGATTAGAAATAGACGGAAATGGCAATGCCAAATAAATTACAGACGAAAACCAGTAACATTTTAAAATGATATAACTTCATCAGAAATATGTTGTTTTGACATGCAGTCACTCATATGTGCATCACTCTTTCTTAAAATAAAATATGGTATTAAAGAAAGCAAGCAGATAATAGTAGGGGAACAAGGCATTTCTTCATCATACTACTAACATATACAGGACCAATCACGTAAAAGTAAAGCAACATTCAAGCTACTTCTGAAGAAAGTGTCGAATTGAGATGGAACATAAATTAGGGGCGTCAAAGGAAGCACAACGAGCAAAAACACATGGTGCGGGTGGGTGGTGAGCAATAGGGACTCCCACACGAAGGAAGCCAACAACACAGATCAGCATCATGAGCCTCAACACGTGTCCCCAGAACGTATGATGGCCATGAAGAACTTCTTTCCTGTTGTATTGCACTTTCCAATTCCATGATTGGAGCAGTAAGAGCGCAACCCGTATCCTGACCATCAGCATAGTGCTTTGGAGTACTTCACCTTTAGGAACTGTGAAGGCTCTGAAGAACCAGAACCGGCGAAATCGAGTCAATTCAGCCCCCCTGCTCATGAACGTGCAACAGGACTATCCCAGTACTCATAGACAGACCGCCATCATACAGTACAAAGTTAATTTGCTCCAACACATCCACCTACGGCTGAATACGCCTGGGGGAATCACAAAGCATACCTCCTACAGATACAGCTGCCCTCTAAGTTCCAACTTTGGCCATCCTCATGTTACTCCAGGCAATATATCCGGTCAATAGACCAATGAGCTCTAAAAATTATCTGTTTCCAATGCACCTCCAAATCCACCTTCTAGCCCGGGGACCTGTTTATTAAAAGCAAGCTGTGCGTGGGGCACTTTCGGTCTGCCCTGCCCTTGCAGGGGGGGTCCAGAAATGGCGAGTATTTTAAGAAGGGTGAGACCTCACACAAAGCACAGTGCAGACAGGATAATTTGCGTATAAATGAGGTGCACTTCTTGGGTGGGCCAATAGGGAATGCAAGGAAGCAATCAGGGGTGGAATGGACTATAGGGAACTATGGAGATTTCCCAGTGGGCCACTGCACCCTGGGCCACGTTTGTGTGGTAACCTGTTTTCATTTCCTATTTTCTCACGGGGAAAAAGGTTGGGGTTGCTGAAAATGTAGAATATGAGGCCGCTTGGAAAATTATTTCCAGGCACTCTTTTTGTTCCCAGTCCAGCCCTGGAAGCAATTGGTTTAGGCTGGATGAAGCGTAACAACTAATTGGCCGCTAGCTCATTCCAGCCCGTTTCCTTCAATATAAGGGACATTTTCAATCATAAATAAATGAAAAGTGTGTTCCATTGGACCTGCACATAGGCCTGTTTGAATATAACAAAAATGTAATTCAAAATATTTTGTCACTTCGTTAATAAAGATTAGCTATTTTTTGTCCAAGCATACAGCAACAGCACCACCCCATTTTATTTATTTTTTATTTTAGGTACCTGAGACTATAGGTTTTTTTTGTGCTTGGTATCTGTGTTTTACGTTGTGCCCCAGTTTCAGTGCAATGAAGTCTGTGGCGTAAGCGGATGTTGTGTGTATTTATTTTTTAAATGTCCTACTGTACTCCTTGAGGTGCTCTTCCCTAATTACAAAGCAAATTACTCTATGGTAGTTTGAGGAACGTCAAGCCGGCACAGATGGGGGCTCCCCTTTAGCGATTTGCACTTGGGGCACTAAAGGAGCAGATTTTAATTTGTTTCACTAGATGGCATCAAGGTGAGCGCTGGAGTATAAACGGTACATTAGTGCTCTGCACCGGCGCTCACCTTTTATTAAATAGGCGCCCTAATGTTCACACCACTTTCCTCTGATGACTCATCAAATCCAAACTAACCCTGAAGAACACCCACCCCTTTTCCAGCTCCCACGTTCCGCCAACTGTGCACATTCCCCGGTGAAGGGAACTAGAGATGAGGTCGAAACAGGAGCCCTCTGAAGACATCTGATCAGAGTCTGAATTCCCAAATCCCCTCAAATAACTAAATGCATTCATTATTAGTTTTGGCCGTGGAGTAAATGCTAATGCAAATTCCTCTACTGCCACTTTCTTGGCAATAACAGAATGACTGCCAGTGTCACTGCACCACCGAATTCTGAATTGGCATTAAAGTGGACGATTTAACAAGAAACAACCATGGGTGAAAACCGCAATGGGGGTGAATCCTCAAAATACTGCAATGACTCCTGTGGCCTGCATGAATGGTGACTAATACTGGGAAACCGCCACTCGTCATACAGGAGTTATTCCGTATCAGTAATTGAGGTTGGCAACACATTTGTAATGAGGCCCAATCTCCCTAACACTAGTTTATATTTGAACTACAGCAGCCAGGTTATCAAAACCTTTTTGGATCAGGTGAGGAGATGCACCAGTGCATCTCACTTGCACCACAAGTGGCTGCACAATTCACAAAGGGCTCCCCTCCCCCATGTTTTGTGGGGTGTGTTTCTGAGCATTTTAAAGAACGTCTTCAATTCTAAAATGGGCTGCTTTTTAAAATGTTGAGAAACGAGGACCATCCCCCTGCACCTTTTAGAACCTGCAACAGATTTGTTTTTGAAGTGCGATATTTTTTTTTTTTTTTTTTTTATTATTCGTAATGCGTTGGTAGCCTGCAGACATCAGGGCGTACAGGGACAGATTCATGTTAAGCCGTGGGTAGAAGAAAAGCTAAGGGGTGTAACATTATTTAAAAAGATGAGTCAGGTTTTTTCAGAAGATTAGCAGATTTGGCTCTGCTCTCAGGGAAAGTGGGAGATTGTTCCACTGCTGAGCAGCACGAATCGGAAAGGATTTCCCAGCACCAGTCGTTCGGAATGCCTGGGGTATCTGTAACTTGCATTGTGTTTGGGATCTTAGAGCCCTATTAGGGGTATATCGGGTGAATTTGGCTCTAAAATAGGATGGAGCCACTCCATATAAACACCTGTGAACCAGGGTCATAGACTTGAAAAGGATTCTGTCCTCTACTCTGAACCAATGGAGGGATCTTCTGGCCTCTGTCACATGGCTTCTTCTATCAATCTTTTTTATGATCCGGACTGCGTTGTTCTCCATTATCTGGCATTTGCTTATGCACTTTGTAGGTGCTCCCAGTAGCAATGAGTTGCCGTAGTCAAGGCATGATAGTATAATGGCCTTGGCAATTGTGGCTGTATTTTCTTCTGTTAGAGGGCGTATGGCTCTCAGAAGCCTGATATAGCATGCGTTATTTTTATGGAGATAATTGGTTTGGGATTCAGACCCCAGGGACGCCTCCAGCATCATCCCGAGTGTTTTCACATGGGGAACCTCCTTGATGCTTGAGTCTTTCATAGTGAATTCTTCAAACTCTTTACCAAGCTTGTCTCTTGCTTGACTGGAACCGAAAATCATTAGTTCATTTTTTTTACTATTCAAGCACATCCAATTGTCATCCATCCATCTATCTATCAGGTTGTATATGGTTGTAATCTTTTCCCTGTCTATTTGATAATCTCCTTCCAACTCTATCACCAGATGTGTATCATCGGCATAGTTGGTAAAGTGAACACCGATGGATTCTAACAGTACACATAGATATTTCATGAATAAGTTGAAGAGGAGAGGAGAGATGCTGGCTCCCTGCGGTACACCTGCACTTATGGGAGAGGATGTTGAAAACTTCTCTTCCCAGTGAATTCTGGCTACACGGTCTGTGAGAAAGGATGTTAGCCAAGCCAGGGCTGCCTTAGAGCACCCCGCTGTTTTCTCCAAAACTTGTTGTAAAAGTGTATGGTCGACGAGGTCAAAGGCAGCACTTAGGTCTGAAAGCATTAAGATCCCTGTTTTGCCTTATCTTTTATGGAAAGCATACGTGTTTGGAGATCCAGCATGGTTGTTTCCGTGCTGTGAGCCGCACGAAAACCCGACTGTTGCTCATGCAGAATATTGTTGGCAACCACATGTGCCTGCAATTGTCCTGTAGAAATTTTGTCCATCATTTTCAATACAAAGTTGGTATTAGTGATAGGGCGCATGTTAGTAGGATCTTTAGGATCCAGGCCTGTTTTTTTAGCAATGGTGTAATGGTCACCTTTTTTATAGCTTTAGGGATCTTACCATCATGGAAAGATGTGTTAATTATCTTGGTTAACACTGGTGCGAGCAGTTCTTTGTTGTCCACGATAATTTTGGGGGGGATTAGATTTTCTGCGCAAGAAGATGGTTTCATCTTAGCCAGCACTTTTACCATCACGGCCTCTGAGATTGGTTGAAAATTAAAGTTTTCCAGTTCATAGGGCTGTGAATAATCCGCCATCGAAGGAAGGGACTCTTTACCAGCTTCTATGGCCAGGATGATGGCTTCTCTAGCTTTTTGGGTTTTATTTTCAAAGGCTTTTTTTTACACTTTCACAATCTTCCTCTGTGGGAGTGTATGGGGGAGACATGGATTTGGGTTTTTCATATGATTTAAGAATATCAAAATGTTTGGTGGCTGCGTATGGTGTGGCATCAATCTGCTTGTTAAAGTATTCCGCTTTAGCAGTTGTAATGCAGTGTCTATACTTGACGTTCGACTGATTCCATTGCTCCTTGGAATCAAGAGGAAGATCTTTTCGCCAGATTCTTTCTAATCGTTGTTTTTCAATCTTGAGGTCCCAGAGTGTACTATTAAACCAGCTTTGGTGGTTACTGGTTTTTCTAACCATTTTGGATTTGAGGGGGGTGTGCTGATTTACCATCTCTGAGATATGGTTAGTATAGATTTGCAGCAGTTGCTCACAAGTGTCCCCGGTTTGGAAACATTCACCAATTTGGCGGAGACACAGTTCTAACTGTTCTGGGCCTATACCTTTAAAGTTTCTGCTCACAGTTTTAATGTGAGGGCTATTATTGTGGCTAGGTACAACTGGTACACAGATCTCAAAGAAAACTTTAAAATCATCTGACCAAATACACGGGCACCCGTGATAGTCACAGGTGCCCAAAAGTAGGGAAGGAAATGCTGAAATGCTTTTTTTTCTTTATTTCGTAGACTGGCCCCTTAACGGCCCATCTGGTGGTCACTGGAGCCCTGTCGTGCATTAGTGTCAGGAACACACTCCTGTCCTAGCCATGTTCCTGACACTAATATATGCAAAGGGCCTGCACTTTGTCTTGGGAGGATAGCTCAGTGGCATCGTGCTCGCCTTGGAAGCAAAACAACACAGAGCAACACAAGGTTCGATCCCCAGGTCGCGCTTAGAAACCTCTGGGTATCTAGCGCGTTATAAATAAGCTATCATATCATATCACTGCTCATTTTTGCACCTCCTGAAATGCGCAGGCAACCTTTGAGAATAAGGTGACCTGTACATTTCTAAAAATAGTTCAAATAAAACATGCACATTCTCTGTGCCTCTTTCATTTGAACTATTTTTTGGAGAATCTACCACGAGATATTCAAAACCATCATCCCCTAGCTTTTCCAGGCATCGCATATCCACAAAATCCACACTTTTAGGTATGTCATTAGAGTTTCAGGCAAATTAACAAGGGGGGTGCTGGGAGTCCCTCTGCCAGACATTAGTCCTGGTTGCGAGAGACTTACCCAGAGTCTTTAGCTCACTATCTTTCACAGAGAAGAACTATCCTAAACATATCAGTATTTGTCCTGTCCAGGGGCAGTCCGGCACCGAAATGCTAGGCAATTCTCCTCTGAACAAGAGTACCAACAGCATCCCCAGACACGTGTTTCGGTCTGGTTGGACCTCATCAGTAGGGAGGAGCTGTGCCTCTCTAAGAATAGTAAGCAAGGGGTCCACGTCTGGATTCCCCTAGTAACTTAGGGTGAGACCCAAAGTTACTTGCATATGCAAATTAACAAGGGGGGTCCTGGGAGTCCTTCTGCCAGACATTAGTCCTGGTTGCGAGAGACTTACCCAGAGTCTTTAGCTCACTATCTTTCACAGAGAAGAAATATCCTAAACATATCAGTATTTGTCCTGCCCTGGGGCAGTCCAGCACCGAAATGCTAGGCAATTCTCCTCTGAACAAGAGTACCAACAGCATCCCCAGACACGTGTTTCGGTCTGGTTGGACCTCATCAGTAGGGAGGAGCTGTGCCTCTCTAAGAATAGTGAGCAAGGGGTCCACGTCTGGATTCCCCTAGTAACTTAGGGTGAGACCCAAAGTTACTTGCATATGCAAATTAACAAGGGGGGTCCTGGAAACCCCTGCAGCCCCCGTAGTATGTAAGTGTGTTTGCATGAGAAAGGTGCAAACTTTTGGTAGTTCTCACCTTTCTTATGTGAACATTCTGGCCGCAGCAAAATCAGCTGCGGTCGGATTACTTAGAATCCCCAATCTAATCAAAGGTTTATGCACATCCACACTCACCACTGCAGCAGAAAACTGGTGACATTGTGTTGGTATTTTGTGCCTGCCCAGAATTGTTTTGTTAGGGCACCAGGCCCGCTATTCAAACTGCGGGCAAAGACATTTGAAAATCGTGAATTGGGATTTGCATCGCAATTCAACAGAGATATGAAGGGGCCCCTGAGGGACCCTCAGATGTGGAAACAAGGCACAGTCACCACACATGAATAGATACGCCAGACACGAGGTTCCATTGCCAAAATCTAGGGTTTATTGCAATACAAAGAAGTCCCAGTTGGCCAAGTGGTCCCATGCCCCGCGACGTGTGTCTAACAGACCTCGGGGGATGCAAGAGAGCGTGAAATGTACATCGGTTACATATATACAAATGGAGCATTTTACAATCACTAATGACACATTTGATGCCGCCCCCAATTCATTTCCCTTTGAATTAGAGGTGATGATTTACCAGTGTGACAAATATGACACCTTAGACCACCATATTTAGTAACGGTTTGCAATCTTCAATTTTACAGACACCAATCTTTATTTGCGAGAACACAGTGTTACTGTTTTTCATGGGCAAGCTGCGCGTAGGAGACTGGCACATACGAGACCTCTCTATCTATCAGTTTCGATTCTCGATCTAGAGGTCAGCCCGCTCTCCTGGGCCTCACTGGGCTCAGAAAGGGTGGCCATAAAGAAAATCATAATTCAACTCTTTAAATGCTAGTTTTGTACATTGATATTCTTTCAGGAGACTTGCTGGCATTCGTGTACTGATTAAATGCCTTGCTCCCTGTCTTCAAGGATATGTGAGGGAGGGAATCGGGCATTTCTGTCTGGCTCTCCAGTGTAATGTTTCAACATGTTTCTTAGCCTTGGACCATTGAAGCGAAATAACATCTACAACAAAGCAGTTTTACATGAGGCAAAGTGGCAATGCTAGAGAGATCAGAGTGAGAAAACAAAATGGCGATTCTGGTCATCTTAAAATGGCTTCGCTCTATTTGAACTAATAGCTACGTAATAACTAATGACTAATTAATATATATTCTTACACTGTAAATGAGGCGGTTGGTCTTCGGCCAATCAATTATCATTCATTTCCGGACCCTCAAGGGGTGTTTGGTTTTTCTGGACTGACAAACCCTCCTCTTGGCCGTAAGCCAAACGTCTCATCCGTACATTGCATCCTCCTCCGACCAAGTATTTGGATTAGATTCGGAATCTGAATCAAATTCGGACTCATGTACACTTGTTGTCTCCTCGTTATTATTTTCAATATCAATTGCCATTAATTCTTTAATGGTCTCAGATTCGTTACTCTGGCGAGTGCTTGATTTAGTAATGTTTTTTCGTTTCATCATTTGTACACACTATTCGCTAATTTCAGTACATATTATGGGGAGACAATGTATGCAACAACAACATGTCAGGAATATTCCTAGGATTGCTACTAGGATTGCAAATAGTTTCCATCCCCAGGATTGCAACACTTCCCAGAACCAGGAGCTCATGTTCAATTCCCAACCGCTTTCAGGGGGGCGAAGATCAGAACTTAACACATGCAATTTTCTTATTGCCTCAAAGATTGTGGGAGAGGAGTCACTTACAAATACGCAACACGCTGATCCCACGATTTTGCAAACTCCGCTGCGATCAATTAAGATTATATCAAGGGCCATTCTATTTTGTAGTGACATTAATCTAATTCCTTTTTCTTCAAGAGTCATATTATATAATATATCAGAGGTTCCATTTATTGTTTCTTCTAATATCCTAGACAGTCGTCTTATGTTATAAGATTTTATTGCCTGGCCCCAAAATGGTATGAATGATTTTCCTATGTCCCCTACAATCAACCCGTCTTCAATAATACGGCGAGGTCGTGACCTGGTCAATTTGGTTATGTCTGATGTTTTTAAAAGAAACACCCCAGGAAACAGAAATCCCAAATAACACGTGCCTCCCCAGTTCCTAGGTAACCAAGGATATGCTTTTTCTCCACATATGAAATACACAGGATCTCCCACATATATTGGTTCAACTTCTTTATCAAGGAATGCTATATTCCTGCATCTGGTAAATGCTCCTACCTGGAAAGAGCCCTTTTTCTTTAAACAGAATGGGACAGAATGAGGGTTATAATTCACTGTTTATGAAGGGGGTTCCGCATCCTTATTCCCCTGTGGGTTCATGTGGAACGTGATCACAGAAGTTTTATAAGGTACAGACAATCTATCCTGTGGCATTATTGTGGTGTAATTAATCGTCTTTTGTGGAACATGGAGCAACCCACCGGTTTCATAATCACTTCCTCGAATTCATTCATATTTGTTTTATCTAGTTGACCAGTTTCACTTTTCGTTCCATTTCCCATAATATAGGGCACTCAGAGAAGCATAACATGCAGAAGTTAAGGGCAGGGGCTATACATACCATCATATTCCCTGACCACCATGCTGTGGCAGGTGGGCACAAACAAAACAATGATTTCTTCTTAGGATTGAGTGTGTCATATTCATTATTAACAGCAATGTGTTGTTCCCATATCCTTCCCTATGTTTCTCTTCCATTGGGGACAAGGTATAGGAAATCACATCGACTGGGCTTTCTGTTGTGGAAATGTTCATCATAGGGAAAAGTACTTCAAGAGGGTGCGGTCCTTCTAGATATCATAATACTAATATGGTCAATATTGGGGCTAGTATACTCATTATGCACATTACTATGGTTAGACCCAACATACAATTCTTTCAACCATGTCCTTTTTTCACCTTATTATGTACTACGTTTAACTCGCTATCAGCATTGGTGCAAGAGGGGGCATTTGCTGGTTCCGCCATTTCTTCTCTCGTCCTTCTTCTGCTGTGCTTGTCGTGAATATCTCTTGTTCATGTGCTTCCCAGGATGTTGAAAAAGTTCAATCAATGTCTACAATCTTTTATGCCAGTTTTCTGTCTGCCTGGATTGCCTATTCATCTGGCAAGTCCTCCGTGCATTTTGCACATTGCTCTAGAATTTCAGAGCAGCTTCCTTTGTACCACGTGCACCCTGCTTGTTCAATCGGGTTCCTGACACATGGATTTAGCACTGAGGAGTTGCGTTTCGTGAGCTGTCTAGTTTGCACAACTCTTACGCCACCCTCCTCTAGGCCTCCGGTTCCCACTTCATCCGAAAGGAAACAGAGGCAAGAAATTCACCAAGAGATGAAAAATGTGATCACTCCTTCTTTCTGCTCTGCAGGTTGTACCGATTTGCTCCTGGTACCGTGTGATCAACAAATAGTGCAGGCACACTTCCGGTCTCGAGGTTGGAGTCAGCCTGGGGCACAATGGCAGATGATGATGGGTGCCCAGGCGACAATGCAGGCTGTGTCGGCCAGCAGAGATGCAGAATCTGCTGGACAACGTTGAGGCACTCTTTGCTCTTCCGTTTTTATGGCAATCTCATCAGGCTTTGTTTCAGGATCAGGCAGTTTCTGTGGCAAGGGTCTGGCAATGGCATTTTTCATTTCTGGAACCGCTGCTATCTCTTTCTGGTCTTTGTCCCGATCATTTGATGTGTCGAATGGCGATGGGACTTTATTGGCGTGCGTGGAATGAATCCATGCCTTGCGTCCATTCACACGTAATGCTGTCTGCGTGGTTAAAAGTACCTGTTAGGGCCCATGCCACCTCTAATGCATGTCCTAGGCCAGTATACCTCACTGGTAATGCCTCCTGCACCTGCTGATGAATCAAACACAGTTTTTTTACTAACAAATTTGAGTACAGGGTATTCTACCTCTCTCATTCTTTTAGGCTGAGGTGCGCACCACACATTCGCCGGTCTCCCCATTATTATTTCATAGGGGGAGAGCCCAGTTCTGGTCTGCACTGACGTTTGCATGCACAGTAACACTATTGCTAATGCATCTACCCAGCTTAATTTGCTACCTGCACAGATCTTACTGATTTTGGATTTCAAAATTCCGTTATGTCTTTCAATAAGACCGGCCAAACTCAGATGTCTCGAACAATGGAATCGTTTATCAATCTGAATCCTGCACAAATCTGCAGTATCACTGCACCTACAAAGTGCGGACCATTGTCCAACCACATGACACAGGGCATACCAAAGCAAGAGAAATACTCTTTTAGCATTACCTTCGCCGTGCTCATGGCTGTGCAATCTTTCAAGGGATATGCTTCTACTCATTTGTTGAAAGCACATATGATCACCAGAACGTATTTCAGATTTTGGCATCTCTCCATCTCTATGAAGTCAAAGTGAATCACTTCGAATGGCATAGAGTGAGGTCCAAAACTTCCTGTTGGAGTCACTGTTCCTTTTCCCACATTATGCTGTAGGCAAATGGTGCAGTTTTACACCAGCCTCTCAGCATTCTTTTTTATGAGTGGATTTTCCCAGACCGTGGCTAAATGTTGGACTATTTTCTTCGCACAGATGTGTGTGGGACTGTGAGCCATTGCAACCATTGCGTTTACATAAGCATTCTGCAACATCCAATTCCCATTTTTTTGTCCACCCAATAACCCTCCAAATCCAGTTCTGCAGAGCCCTTGGCCCATCCCTGTATTTCGTCGGCGGTGGCTTCTGCCTGCATTTCTTTAACAGTCACACCATTTTCTATCATGCAGGGCACTTCCTCCGATTGTACTGTCAACATTTTTGTACTCAAATCAGTAGCAGTCTGTTTTGCAATCTTGTCTGCAAATGCGATTCCTTCTCCCACTTTACATGTCACCTTTTTATGCACCTCGCATTTCACGATTGCCAGGTGCTTTGGACACGTAAGTGCAGACAGTAATCACACAATCAGAGGGCCATGTTGAATTCTAGCCCCATGGGATGTTAAGAAACCTCTTTCGGCCAATAATCGGCCAAAATTATGAACTACGCCAAAGGCGTACTGGCTATCAGTATAGATATTTACGTTCAAGTTCTCTGAAATTTCACAAGCTCTTGTTAAAGAAATTATCTCTGCTGCTTATGCAGAGTTAAAAGGAATTCTTTTACTCTCCACAACACTTTTTAATGTCGTAACAGCATATGCGGCAGTTGATGTGCCGTCAGGTTGTTTAAAACAGGAGCCGTCACAAAACGGTTCCCCATCTGGTTCTTTTAGGGGTGTGTCACTCAAATCAATTCTCCCTTTTGTTTCTTCCTCAGTAACCATTAGGCAATCATGGGGAGGCAATTCAGTCCCACCACTATTTTCCCCGGACATTGGCATTAATTTTGCTGGATTCAAAGCGCTACACCTCATAATTTGGCTGTTGGGCGCGAACAATACAATTTTATATCTAGTCAATCTAGCAGAGGTGAGGCGTTGCGTCTGTGTTCTATTGAGTAGAACATCTATGGCATGTGGCACCATCAAAATTAAGGTGTGCCCCAAAACCATCCCTCCCGTTTGTTTCACTGACGCAGAAGCCGCTGCAACAGCTCACAAACATCGTGGTAGTGCGTGCGCTACAGGGTCCAGCGCAGAAGAAAAATAGCCGCACGGCCTATTTCTTCCACCTTGTTCCTGTGTTAAGACAGACAACGTGCATCCTTCGTTCTCATGCACAAATAGCCTAAAAACCTTTTCATAATTCGGTGTGCCCAAAACTGGAGTAGAACTCAAAATGGTTTTTAGCTAATCAAATGCTTTCTGACATTCTTCATTCCACTGCAAAGGCATCACAGCATCCTTTTTTGTTAATTCCACCATTGGTTTCACAATTAAAGCGAAGTTCATAACCCAGTGACGGCAATAAGAAGCCATCCCTATTATCGCGCTCACACCTTTCTGTGTTGTTGGAATAGGCATACCAGAAATACTCTTTTTGCTCTCTGGTGTTAATCTTCTCCCTTCCTTTGAGAGTAGGTAACCCAAATAAGCTACTTCTTTCTGACAGTACTGGAATTTCTATAGGCTTGCTTTATGACCATGCATGGCTAGATGAGTCAATAATAGAAGAGTACCTTTTTTACATATCTCCTCCGTGTCAGCAGCGATTAGTAAATCGTCAATGTATTGTAACAATACACAGTCTGCTGGTAATTCTAACATGTCCAACTGCTCTTTCAATGCTCTACTGTATATGCTCGGACTTTCAGTATAGCCTTGGGGAATGCGTGTGAATGAGAATGACCGTCCTCCTAAAGTGAAGGCAAATAAATACCTGCTTTCTTTGTGTACTGGAATGCTGAAGAAAGCTTTTTTCAAATCAATAACACTAAAGTATTCTGCCGAAGCAGGGATCAATGTCAAAATTGTAGTGACATCTGGCACTAACGGGAATTGGGGATCTACTACTTTGTTCAGTGCACGGAGATCAATTATGAAACGGTACGGTACCTCATTACCCCCTTTCTTGTATACGGGAAGAATGGGGCTGTTACATACACTACATGTAATCTCTTCAATCACTCCCAATTTCACCAAATCAGAAACAATACTTTTCAATCCTTTTTCTCCTTCTAATGAAATTTTATACTGCAAAATACGTGGTAACATTATTAATTCTCTTAACCCTTTAAGTGCCATGGGTATTTCCCCCCCAGTGCCAGGGCCTTTTTTGGTGATTTCGGTATGTGGCCATTCAATGTCTTATAACTTTTTTGTTACATGAGGTATCTCAGCCAAATTTGGCTCCTTTTTTTCCCACATGTAGGCGGTAGTAACGCCATCCAGGAATTCTAGGTTGCTGTAGGGGGGTGAGAGAAAATAAGCAAAAGGGGGAAAAGTTTGGATTTTTTCAAAAAATGCCAATAAAATGATGTACAAAGAATCCTGTGTTTTTATCCTTATAAGAGCTAGGAACAAATGGTTTGCTGTGCTGAATTCCCCAATTTCCTGGCTTTCAAGAACAGGTTGAGTGGAAACGAAAAAAAAAATATTTTGATGTGGTTATCAACTGTTTTGTGAGAGGTAGGCAATTTTGGCCATTTATGCCAATTGGACATGCATGGACGGAATGGGAGAAAAGGGTAGGAAAGCCAAATTGGAGGACAGAAAGGCATATATTTCTGAAAAGTAGACAGAATTCCAAGTTTAGGAAGGGGTGATTTGCATAGGTCAGGCCAACACTAGGTAGGGGAAAATGCCATAGATTTGGGGAAAAGCGGGAAAATGACCGAAAAAAAATAAAAGGTATGTGTTGGACATGGTTGACTTGGTACGGCAATGGCTTCTATGAATTTTGAGAGAAGCAATGCTCCGCTACATTCCCCCAACCCTTGCAGTTAGGAAAGCACACATTTTTGTAGTGTTTTCCAAAACAAGCATCACCACAAGCCAAACACTGAGCCATGGTACACAAGAGTTTTACGCTCACGGCCTGAACAGACGCACTTAACATGTGTAAATCGGGAAAACCAATGTGGTGAAGAACAGCAAGCACACATTTATTGAAAGAGCACAGGCAGACCTTTTCAAGGGTAGGTGACTTGTGCAGGTTACAAAAGTGTATGGTGCCTAAAGCAGCGACTAAATGTAGGTCACATTTGGGAAATGAAAGGGTTGTGTGACAAAGGGCACCAGCAAATGGGTATACAAACCACATAAACACAACAAATGTTATAGCTTCCCGCGTTCCCACAGGTGTGCCAATGAAAACAGTACCTCACATGTGTGGGTTCACCTACCTGGACGCAAAGGGGAAAGCCTAAAACACAAGTAACCCCAAGTCTGTTTACACACCTGAATTTCACACTTTCTCCAGACAAGCGCAACATACAGATATGGGCCTCGGGTGTCCAAGCCACCAAGGAAAACAGGGAACCCCATGCATTTCCAAAAAGAGGACACCGTGGGAATCCGCAGAGGTATGATTTGCGCAAATCGGCCCAGAATGTATTACCCAGACATCCTCGCAAAGTCGAAATGTGGGGAAAAAAACGCATTTTCCGCACATTTCACTCGGCGCACCCATCGAAACACGCCGCCAACAACACATGGCCTACCGTCCCGCGTTCCCAAAGGTGTTGCAATGAAAACGGTACCTAACATGTGTGGGTGCACCTACCTGGGCGCCAAGGGGAAGGCCTAAAACACAGGTAACCCCAAGTCTGTTTCGACACCTGATTTTGACACTTTCAGCAGACAAGCACAACATACAGATATGGGCCTCGGGTGTCCAAGCCACCAAGGAAAACAGGGAACCCCATGCATTTCCGAAAAGAGGATACCTTTGGGAATCCGCCGAGGTATGATTTGCACAAATCGGCCCAAAAAGTATTACCCAGACACCCCCGCAAAGTCCAAAATGTGGGGGAAAAAAACGCATTTTCCGCACATTTCACTCGGCGCACCCATTGAAACACGCTGCCAACAACACATGGCTACCTGTCCCGCGTTCCCACAGGTGTCCCGATGAAAACGGTACCTCACATGTGTGGGTGCACCTACCTGGGTGCCAAGGGGAAAGCCTAAAACACAGGTAACCCCAAGTCTGTTTCGACACCTGAATTTGACACTTTCTCCAGACAAGCACAACATACAGCTATGGGCCTCGGGTGTCCAAGCCACAAAGGAAAACAGGGAACCCCATGCATTTCCGAAAAGAGGATACCTTTGGGAATCTGCCGAGTTATGATTTGCGCAAATTGGCCCAGTTTTTATTAGCCACAATCCCAGACAAAGTGTGATATTTGGTGGGGAAAAAAACTTTGTCTGGAGTTCTGGGTAACAAATTCTGGGCCGCTTTGCGCAGGTCCGACCTCTGTGCATTTCCACGGGTGTCCCCTTTTGGCAAATGCATGGGGTTCCCTGTTTTCCTTGCTGGCTTCGACACCCTGGGCCCAAATCAGTAGGTGGCCCACATGAACAAATTGTGCTGTGGTGAAAGGCTTTGGTTACCAGAGGGTTACCCTTTTCCTTTTGCGCTCCCGGTAGGTGCACCCACACATGTGAGGTACCTTTTAAGTTGGGACACCTGTAGGAACACGAGAAGGTAGGACATCCGTTGTTGGCGACGTGTTTCGGTGAGTGGACACAGGGAAATGTCTCTGAAATTGGCTGGAAATTAAGACAATTCTCAGACATTTCGCTCTGGCAACCCCCCAAAACACACCGTCAACAACACATGGCCTACCTTCCCGCATCCCCACCATGTCCCGATGAAAACAGTACTTCACATGTGTGGGTGCACTTACCGGGGCGCAAAAGGAAACGGGTAACCCACTGGTAACCCCAAGCCTTTCACTGCTGCCCATTTTGTTCATGTGGGCAACCTACAGATTTGGTCCTAGGGTGTCGAAGCCAGCAAGGAAAACAGGGAACCCCATGAATTTCCCAAAAGAGGACACCCATGGGAATCCACAGAGGTGTGTCTTGCGCAAATTGCCCCAGTTTTTATTAGCCACAATCCCCGACAAAGTGTGATATTTGGTGAGGAAAAAAGACAATGTTCACTTTGTCTGGGGTTCTGGGTAATACATTTTGGGCCGCTTCGCGCATGTCAGACCTCTGTGCTTTATGCACGCCAACGTGAAACTGAAGGTAATCCAGCCCCCTGGCAGTGAGGGGGGGACCTCCCCCTCACATAGCCCGGGGGTTGGATTACAGTTGTGTGATCCCTGCTTTGCAGGGATCACATAAAACAAGGTGCCAAAAAGGACGAGCTATCTCGTCCTTGGCACTGCGTATGCACTTCCAAGGATGAGATATCTTGTCCTTGGCACTAAAGAGGTTAATGTAATTTTTACTGGTTCTATTTTCAAACATCCCACATCATTGTCATTCACGGCCCAAATGCAAGTTGGTACCTTACTCAATTCCCCTGTTAAAGGTTCTGTCACAAATTCAGAAGTCGACATAGTCTGGGGAGAAATAGTCAAAAATACCCCATCTGGTGTACAATGAATAACTGCGCTTAGTTTTTTCAATAGATTCAATCCTAAAAGATTCTCCCCACAATGCTCTGTTAAATGAAATGGACAATGTTCAGTAAAAGGCCCTATTGTCACTGCCACTGATTTGGACTCAGGGTTTATTACTGGGGTACCTGCAAACCCTACTGAGCTATTCTGTCGCCCTGACAGAGGTATGTCTGGAACCAAGTGATGATCTATCGAGCATCTTTGTGCCCCCGTATCTACGAGGAATCTATGCTCATCATTCCCGATTTTCATCTCTACGTAGAATCCTTTCTGATTCACGGGAATTGATATTGGTTCCGACCCCTGTCCTGGGCTGTCCTATTGGGGTAACAACACATCATCCGATGTGTAGTCTCCACTGTTATTATAATATGCACCTGTCTGGTTATCAAAAATGTTCCCCCCCTCTCCCTCTATTTCCCGTGTGTACAACCTGCTGATTTTAACTTTGCGTAATTTGATTCGAAGCCTGGCCTTGATTCTGTGCACCATTCCCATAATTATTTTGGTGCTGCTGCATATTATTTCTATTGTGACTATTTGTCCCCATATGCCCTCTGTGAGGCCTTCGCTGACTATATCTGCCTCTATTTTACAAATGCGGACATTGTGCCCGCCAGTGTTCTTCCTCTCTGCAGTATGCACATTGATTTAATCCCAAAGGCCCTCCATGCATATTCGAATTTCCCCTACTCTGTGCATTTCCCCTTAGCCTGTGGTGTCCTGCTATCTTCTGGAGTAACCCCCCTACTATCGTCCACAGAGCTTCTATTCTTATTTGCAAAGGATACTCATTACATATCCCATTTATCTCCCCTACCGAAGTCCTAGGGCTTGACATCCATCTCATTGTTTCCCGCACACACACCTGCAATCTTTGTCTATCACCTATCTGTCCAGGTGGCGGCAAAGATTTCTGCATATACAGTCTTGATGCTCTCTTCCTGCCCCCCTCAATATTCCTTCTCCTATTCCCCGGTGTGGCGAGTACTTCAGAATACTCTTCATCCAATTCATCCTTTATTTCAAACAGTCGCTTCACATGCTCTTCTATTTCTTCATCTCTCTCTCTACAACGGGCTAATGCATTCAAATCCAACAATTGTTGCGGTGGTAACTTCCCAATGAACTTTTCCCATTGTCCCGACAAATATTCCCCCATGCATTCCAACAATACCTGTCTTTCGTTGTTCCTTTTAAAGTCATATATGGATGCTAGCGTGGATGCCTCATCATTATCGTCTATATACATTTCCGCCTGTTCTTGCAGGTCACGCTTTCTCTCCTTACTGATCGCGCTGCGAGTTACTCTCGTACATTCATTCTGCTCAATTCCACTCATGGGAGGGGCAGTCGGGACAGTGGCACCCTCTTGATCAGGAGGTGCAGAGGGGGCAGTGAGAGTGGGATCCGTCTGCTGGGGCCGTTGTAATTGTGAAACACTCGGGGCTGGCTGGCTAGTGGGCAGTGCAGTGTCTGATGTAGCCTGTGGCTGTGCTGGCATTGGGAGGGGCTGAGCAACGGGAGGGGGTTGAGCGGCAGCTACTGCCGTAGTCTTTTTAGTTTCACTCCTCGGGCCCTGTTTTGTTTCAATTAAGATTCTGTTTATTAATTCATCCGATGAGTGTAGCTCTCTTTGTGGATATATTTTTTCTATGTTTAATTCATCGTGCCATCTTGTCTTTCTCAAGCTATTACTCCACTCCTCCTCCTCCTTCTCCTCAGCTTTCTCCATCTTTGTCTTATGCCTGCACGCATGTTTCTCTCTAATTCTAAATTGGAGCATTGCTTCCCTCCTCCAGTCCCTAAGGATATCAAATGCTCCAGGGCGTGCTCTCTTACTTATCAACACCTTTTCCAGGTTATCTATACGTTCCATCTCAAAACTCCCATCCCTCGGCCACTGAAGATTTTCCTGTTTTCTGGTTTGCTTATGACAAGTTTCACAAAACATTATCGCTCTCATACCATACTTTATGTACATATCATAAGTCTGCGTTTCTCCCGGAGGTGCTTCCTGGCCAGTTTCCAAAGATTGTTCACCGCAGTGGAAAAATCCCGCTAAGGTGGACAATACCCCAGGCATGTTTTAACCTTACCCTTGGCTAATCAAACTTACTCTGGGTGTTTGATTTTGCAAAATCAACTTTCAACCAATATCAGGATCACTTACGAATCGGGGCACGACTCACCTGATTAGTCAATTTGTCTTTTCAAGACACAATTCGTTCGTATACTGAGGCAACCAATGATGTTGTGTCTGCGTATCTCGGCTCTGCCTCGTTTCGGGACCCTCGCCTCCTTGTTCACTGGCCAGGGGCATCGATCAGGGATCAGCTGTGTGCAGATCTGCAAAGGAGTCTCTCATCGCTTTCGCAGGGGCGCCCCGAAACACCTCTTGATCCCGGCTCAATCGCTCCTGTCCTCACCGTTCTTACCGCCTTCCTGATTTTGCAACGTACACGATGGAGCAAGTGGGGGAGGGTCCCTGTTAAGGCGCCATCTTGAAGGGGCCCCTGAGGGACCCTCGGATGTGGAAACAAGGCACAGTCACCACACACAAATAGATATGCCAGACACAAGGTTCCGTTCCCAAAATCTAGGGTTTATACAATACAAAGAAGTCTCAGTTGGCCAAGTGGTCCCACGCCCCGCGAAGTATGTCTAACAGACCTCAAGGGATGCAAGAGAGCATGAAACGTACATCAGTTATATATATATACAAACGGAGCATTTTACAATCAGTAATGACACATTTGATGCCACCCCCAATTAATTTCCCTTTGAATTAGAGGCGATGATTGACCAGTGTGACATATATGACACCTTAGACCAACATATTTAGTAATGGTTTGCAATCTTCAATTTTACAGACACCATACCTTATTTGCGAGAACACAGCGTTACTGTTTTTCATGGGCAAGCTGCGCATAGGAGACTGGCACATACCAGACCACTCTATCTGTTAGTTTCGATTCTCGCTCTAGTGGTTAACCCGCTCTCCTGGGCCTCACTGGGCTCAGAAATGGGGGCCATAAAGAAGATCATAATTCAACTCTTTAAATGCTAGTTTCGTACATTGCTATTCTTTCAGGAGACTCGCTGGCATTCGTGTACTGATTAAATGCCTTGCTCCCTGTCTTCAAGGATATGCGAGGGAGGGAATCGGGCATTTCTGTCTGGCTCTCCAGTGTAATGTTTCAACATGTTTCTTAGCCTTGGACCATTGAAGCGAAATAATATCTACAGCAAAGCAGTTTTACATGAGGCAAAGTGGCAACGTTAGAGAGAGCAGAGAGAGAAAACAAAATGGTGATTCTGGTCATCTTAAAATGGCTTCACTCTAGTTGAACTAATAGCTACGTAATAACTAATGACTAATGAATATATATTCTTACACTGTAAATGAGGCGGTTGGTCTTCGGCCAATCAATTATCATTCATTTCCGGACCCTCAAGGGGTGTTTGTTTTTTCTGGACTGACAGATATGAGTCTGTAGCTATCACACTTGACCCTGTATTTTCCAGGCTTAAGGATCAATGTTATATAGGGTTCTTGTATGGATTCAGGCAAGCAACCATCAATTTTACATCTGTTGAACAGTGTTTTCAAGAAATGGACAAAAGGAGTTTGTACTGCCTGTACAACTCTGCTGTGTAGCTATCAGACCAGAAAATGTACCTATTCTCATACATTTCACTGCAGACATAGCAGGAAAAGCTTTTTCAGGCCTAGTCTGTCACTAGCACTCAGAATGAGGAGGCAACTCCACTCACTGATACGATCAAACATGGCAAAATTAGAGGTGCCCACATCCCTGGAAACGTCTTCACATAAAACATGGAGCTCTGCATTGATGGCCTCATTGGAGGCAACCAGGTTATTGTCCTCTTCATACATAGCCTAAATGAACTTCTCACTATACTTTCTAGAGATACCCCTATCCAGTAATCTCCCACATTGGCCACCCTGCTCCTGAGTCAGGTAGTCTTGACGCACACAGAAGATTCCCTTGTCAGCCTGTGTGAAAGAGAAATCAAACCCTCCATTAATCATGGAAAATGTCACACTATCTTCCTCTAATTGTGTCTCAGAAAAGTGGACCTCTACACATTTCACCTATTTCATAAACAATTCTAAACTTTCCTTCCTAGTCCTGCTGGAGTGGATGGCAAGGCTAATTTCCTCTGTAGCAGGCCTTCAGCATGTCTCCTACGAACCTAGTGGATGCAGATCGCACATATTCCAAGAGAAACAGCTTGATCTCCACCACAATGCATTCCCCAATTAGATGGGACACTTACTAGAAAATAATCGAGAAATGGCTAGGCTTCCCCTTTCAGTTGGCCCCAAGCAATCAGGTTCCCGGAGCTTTCACAGAACTGAGACCGCACTTATGGATTTACAAACACACATGCTTGGTGAACTAGAACACAGCAAGTCGGGGCTGCTGATGCTATTAGATCTTTCGGCAGCCTTTGACTTGCTGGACCATAAAATCCTGCTTAAGAGGATGGTGACTGTTGGAAGCCTCTCTAATAGTGCCATTTCCTGGCTTAGATCCTTCTTGGAGGGTTGCCAGTCATGTGTTTATTGGGGTGACTGTGCTTCTGAGCCACAGACAATAACATGTGGAGTTCCCCAAGGGGCATGTCTTTCACCCTTATTTTTCAACATTTATATTCTACCTTTATTTGTTGAGTTGGAATACCTGGGGATCTTTTTCTGTAATTATACAGATGATTTTCAGTTGGTACTGAATATAACTGGGAACCACGATGTTGATCAACAAACCCTGACCGTAGCATACCACATCATAAAACAATGGATGTCGGTGAACTGGCTTTGTTTAAATGCCGCCAAAACTGAGTTGATGCTCTTTGGTTTTCAGCATGCTCAATCCAAATTAAACCAAAAATATAATTGCTTCTACATTGAAGGCAATCAAATTAAGATTGTGCAGAAAGTCAAGACCCTGGGCACCTATATGGAGGAAGGTCTTGATAGTGAGGCACATGTCACAACCATCTCTACTAACACCAACTACCATATAAAGGTACTTAGAGAAGTAGGGCCGCTAATATCGGTGGAAAACCATATAAAACTCGTAAGAGCAGTGATTCTGCCACGCGTGGACTATTGTAATTCCTTACTAGGAGGAGCCAATATGGCTGATATTCAACAGTTGCAGAAAATACAAAATGCAGCCGTATGAATCATCTTTCAGATGAAAAGTTTTGAACCCACTAGGCAGCCCGCATTCCCGGTGGCAGCCCGCATTCAATTGAAACTGCTTACGGCATGTCATAAATGTATCTTCGCCAATGCTCCCTTATATTTGAAGGAGAAGATCAGCATCTATCAACCAAACAGATACTTAAAATTAATGGAGGGCTCCCTGTTGGTATTGCCACAGATAAAAAGATCCCGTGGACTGGGGCGGGCCTTCCATGTTCGGGGTGCACAAGTCCGGAATACCCTACCATCTAGGATACGTAAGATTGAAGATCACCTTCTCTTTTGCAAACCGTTAAAGACAATCTTGTTCAGCTAGGATAAATCTCTAGTTTCTCCCCTGCTACTTCTGTCTTTCGGCGCCTGGATTCCTGCGGGCTTTGACGCCTTATAAATCCGACTAACATAACATAACATAACAAGTAGGGCCCACCGGCGGGAATTCACTTGTCAGAGACTTCGATCTCGCCAATCTCAGATCTGGACACATAGTTGACCAAGCTCCTAGAAATAAAATTATATTTTATTTATATCGCGCTCATACACAAGTGTTTCAGAGCACGACCAGGCAAAGGGAGGGGAACAGGGGAGAACAAAAAAAACAATCTTACTATGCTCAGTGACATTGAGAGTGTGCAAGTGCATGGGAGAGGGAAAAGGGGTAACGTTCATCGAAGGGGGGAGATGTGGAAAGTGCAGGTCAGAGGAAAGAACAGAATAAATATTAATAAGTAAAATAAATAAATAAAAGTGATACAGTGGTAGTGCAGCCAGCAAGTGCTAGTTTAGTCAGATGGGGTATATCTGATAGTGCAGAAGAAAAGTAGGTCGGGGACTGCATGGGTACAGATACAGACCCCATTGCAAGTAGCGGCCCAGAGGCAGTGCCGAAGAGGAATGTCTTTTGGTGCTTCCGGAACCGGAAATGGTTCTCCTCAAGTTTCAAGGTGGCAGGGAGGCTGTTCCAGGGGAAGGCCCCAACCGAAGACAGAGATCTACCCCCAGCACGCTTCTTTGAATAATGACTGACCCTGAGGGAGTCAGAAGTAGAGGAGCGAGGGCTCTAGGAGGGAGGTATTTACTGAGGTAAAGTTGAAAAGTATTTTGGACGCAGGCCCCGAAAGCCTTGTGGACAATGCAGAGGGTTTTAAATTTGCATCCACTGGGAGCCAATGGAGGCATTTCAGAGCAGGAGAGATATGATCCCAGGGATTGAGGCCAAGGGAAAATCTCAGTCTTGTTCTGGATTAGTAGTAAAGGGCGGAGATTGGAGGCAGGGAGATTCAAAAAGAGGCTGTTACAGTAGTCCAATTTGGAGAGAACCAGAGATTGGGAGATAGTGAGTTTCTGAGGGAGGAGAGGAAAGGCAGAGCACCTCTGAGGAGGTGCGGTAAGAAGTTAGATTTTTTTAGAAACGTCAGAGATGTGTCATGAGAAGGGCAGTGTAGAGTCAAAGATGACCCCGAGGTTTTTAGCCTCGCAGGTGGGGGTAGGAGGAGGGCCAAGGGAGGCCGACAGAGAGTGAGGGGAAATTATGGTAAAGGGGTACCAATGAGGTGGTTCTCTGTCTTGTTGGCCTTTAGTCATAGATCATTGGTGGCACTCCAATTTTGAATGGTGATTAGGCATTCATAGATGAGGGAAGGAGAGGAGGTAGCTGAAGGGAGCCTGAAAATGGGTTGGATGTCTTCAGCATAGCACTGGAAATTGGAGCAGAAAATGGAAATGCAGTAGGCAAGTGTTGCCAGGTATTGGTTCAACAGCCAGTGTGAGAGGTTTGACCCATGGGGAACACCACAGCTAGAGAGGGAGATATAAGATAGGAAGGACCCAAGTTGTAACTGGGAGGGTCGATCAGAGAGGAAAGAGGTCAGCCAGGCCAGAGCCTGATCAGTGATGCCCAGGTTGTCACAGAGACAGTTGAGAGGGTGGTATGTTTGACCATGTTGAAAGCAGAGAAGAGATCAGGTAGGATGAGGACAGAGGGAATGTAACAGTCAAGGTTATAAAGCAGGTCTTCACAGATGTTCAAGAGAGCAGTTTTTGTGCTTCTGGCAGCTCTGAAGCCAGATTAGTGGTCATGGAGAGAGGCAAAAGAATCAGAATGAAGGTTAAACTTTCTAGGAGTTTACCCAAAAAGGGTGTGATGGAAATTGGGCGATAGTTAACCGGACAAGAAGGATCAGCTGTGGGCTTTTTGAAGAGAGGATGCACAAGGGAGTGCTTCAGAGGGGAGGGGAAATATCCAGAGGCAAAGGAGAGGTCGCAGAAATCAGCAAGGGCTGGAGCGAGGGTATCAATGTGGTCCTTAATGGTTTTAGAGGAACAGGGAGGGACCTGTTTTGATGAGACTTTCATAGAAGCGACTTACTTGTCTAGCAACCTCATCAGGGGAGAAAAGAGAAAAGTAGGAGAAAGAGGGAGGGGGGAATTTTAAGGGGGGTCAGTGAGTAGAGAAGGAGAGGGGAGAGGAGAGGGGAAGAGGAGAGGGTGGACAAGATGTCCTGGGTTTTAGAGATAAAGTGAGAGGCAAGGGCATTGCAAAGAGTCTGGGAGGCGAGAGGAGAGGTGGAGACTGCAGCAGGGTTGCCAAGCTCCTTAGAGATTTTAAAGAGTTTGGCCGAGTATTTAGATGCCGCAGAGACACGGGCTTGAATATGGACTCTCTTCTTGGTGCGGACAGAGAGTCAGTATTGCCTTTGGAGCAGGTGGCAGGCCAGTTTGTCAGAGGATGAGCAAGAAGCCCTCCATTTCCTCTCAGCCACCCTACACTTACATTTGAGTGTAGCTGGGTCAGAGTCAAACCAAGAATTGCACTTGGCTTTGGACTTCAAACGGATCCTCATAACAGTGGCAAGAGCATCAAGAGTAGCAGAAATAGAGAAATAAATCAGGGACAGGGCTGTGTCAGGGTTTGAGTCAGCCAGGGGTTGGGGTCGGGGGTGCAATGAAAGCCTCAACTGACATACGCTTCATGGGCTGGATGTCCATGAAGGTGGGTGGCAATCTTGGGGTAGGCTTGGCTTGAGGGGAGGAGATGGGAGGAGATGAGGCAGTGATCACTCCAGGAGAGAGGCGTGGTTTGGGAAATAGAGAGGGGGAGGCCAGAGGAGATCAAGACATCAAGTGTGTGACCAGCAGAGTGAGTCGGGCCAGAGGGGAGGATAGAGAGGGAGTGAAAATTGCAGATGTCAGGAAAGAGCACAGATGAAAAACAGGGAGAATGAAGATGGATGTTGAGGTTACCAAGGAGGAGGAGTTGAGTGGTTGAGATCAGGAGGGACGAGGATAGGTCTGCGCACTCAGAGAGAAAAGAGGTAATTTTTACCAGGGGGCCGGTAGAGTGTAGCAACAGTAAGAGATTGGCTAGGAGAGAGGGAGAGCCTGCAGACAAGGCATGCGAAAGAGGAGTATGTCTGAGTGGGGATGATAGAGGCAGGAATCCACTATGGGAAGATCAGGGCAACACCCCCGCCAGGCCGGGTGGATCTAGGGGTGGAGAGGATCTTGTAGCTGTCAGGGGGGAGAGTGCCAAAACTTGTGACAGAGCTGGCTGTGAACCATGTCTCGATAAGACCGAGGACATCAAGGTCAAGATCTTCAAGGAGGTGGCAGATGTCAGAGGAGTGTTTGACAGCAGAGCAAGAGTTGAGAGTGTCAAGGTGAAGAAGTTTGCCAGCCTTAAAGACCTTCTAGGGAGGGGTACAAATAAGAGGTACACCCTGCGGGGGTGTGGAGGGAGCTTGCGATGGGGCAGATGAGGAAGGAAAAGCGGGCAAGGTAGCCAAGGGAGAAGAGTAAGGGGCAGCTGGAGTTGAGAGAAAGTTGATGAGGGTAGGGAAACGCATATCAAAGAGGAGGAGCTTGGCCTGAGGGCCTTGCACCATAACAGTGACATTTAGGTAGACATTAATGATGACTCTGGAGGAGTCAAAGGAATCCATGAGGACGTCCCAGCTGGTGCCACCATTAATGGGAGAGGAGGAGACAGGACAGAGCACAGCGATCATGTGAGGGGTCCAGAGATCTGATGAAGGAACGACAAAGAGATGCTAAGGCACCATAGGTAAAAGAAATTAGGTATAAGTTAGAGGTGGGAGCTAAAATGAGAGAATTGGAGAGCAAAACAAGGAGACCAGTTGCAGCAGGCAGAAGGGAGCGTGAAGGACCATGAATGGAGGAGAAAGGGTAACAGAAGGAGGGAACTAGCACATAGAGAGGGAAATAAGAGAGTCTTGGTAGTCCAGTTTCATCGCTGAGTGAGCTGGCAACCCCAGGGAGGGTCAGGTAGCGGTAGTTGATTCATGTAGCATTTTGGTAGCAGACAGGGGCCTTTCGAAATGGGCCTTTGAAAACAAGGGCCGGCTCCCGCCTCCCGGACCAACCAATGGGAAGATGAATAAGAGGTTAGCCAATGGTCGGGGGCAATGTCAGGCACCATAGAAAGCATGAAGAACCCAGACGCCATCTAGACAAAATGATTTAGTCAGTTAATGAGTATGAGTCATGGAATGAATAGTAAAACACATTTTGAAACTCTCTAAGGAAGAATATACAGCACGCATCACTCAATTCACATTTGTTCATGATCCTACTACTTAAAGCCAAAGCACTCCGAAACTGTGAGGAAAGTGATTGCTTGGACCTGTGATTACCCTCACACAGGCAATCTGGGGCACCATCCAGAACCAAATTAAAATCCACACTGAAGATCTGAACAGGGTTGACCACCAAGGATAGCTCCCTACCCCATAAAGAACACTATCACTCTAAAGAAATCCTTTTTCTATTTAAATTCAGGTTTGCATCTTTTACATTTACAACACTTTTCAGAGATTGCACAGGAAGGTGGTGAAAAGACAGGAACTTAGCTTGGAAATGTAAATGTCTACAAAGTGTTAGTGATGTTGAACTACTGCTCTCCATTATCTCAACAACCAACATACCCCTCATGTATAAATCTTTTTATTTTTTTCTCTTCTTCATCTCCTTATCATCTGTGTACCTCAAGCCTCCTTTTTCCACCTTAATGGTATTTCAACAACTTCTCGTTTTTAGTTTTATTTATGATTACATGCCTGTACATATTTTGTTATGGTTCACTATAGATATCAGTGTTTTTATTACTAACCTACCTATCTTTCATCACCAATGGTTTTCTGATTCTTGATTTCTTTTCTGACACTTTTACAAATGTATCCTTTTCTAAATGGTCACTTTCTCTTTGTCACACTTATCCTGGAATCTCACCTGTTTATCTTTCGAAATCTTGGTCTGAGGTTTTTCTTTCTTCCGGACAGCTCAGGTTTTGTAGAGACACGGTCGCGTGTCCTCCGTCGCCAGTGTGCAGGTGAATTCAGACCGGGGTGAGTATGCGTTCAGCTCCAGGAAGGATGAAGAGGAATTCAGAGTCTCAGGAGGAGGAAAGCCAGGAAGGAACCAGGAACGTACTAAAGGCGGTAAGGAAGTTAGCTCTATGGCCAGCAAGGCCCCGGGAAGGAGGAGCGCTAATAATTAAGCGAAGGGAGAGAAGGGGGGGCTAGGACACAACCAGGAAGGAAGAAGCCGCTATTAAGCATGAAGGGAAAAAGGTACAGAAAATTAGCGTTGAGACGGGCAGCGCCACGGGGTGTGTCTCTTTTCAAGGAACTGGCAAACTCCTGGCGAACTCCTGGAAACACTAGAGCAGTAGCGGTGCACTAGTGTCAGCCATGTTTGATTCACTTTGGAAGGGATGTGGCAGTGTTTTATGGACCATGTAGTCCAAAAGTGGCTGAAACGGCGTATCATGACACTTTTCAAGTGTGAGTTCTCCCTTTTCAGCCCTTTCAATCAATTAGTTTTCTCACCCTATGTTTTCCCTGTTCTTCACTATGAACATGTTATCTTTTATATTTAAATTTGCTTAGCCCATTTCATTTGTATTGTTTCCCTATTAGTTTTATTATTTGCTAGCACATTGTGACTGTCTGAAACTGTGTCTAGTGCCACTTTAGGAATATGTGAGGGAAAAGGAGTTGGCAGTTATGGAGAAGTGTTTGAAAAGCGAGAGCTGTTGATTGGACCTTAGACCTTTGTTTTCCTAAATGGCTTGTTCCTTTCTATACCCACTTTTTTAAATGTCTCTCATTTGTATTTTTTGCTTAGCCATAACGTTTAATTAGTATCTGTTTTTTTAGTCAGCCACTTCATCCACCTGTTGTTGGCTTCTTTCTCCTACTATGGTGAGACACTTTGCTCTAAACTATTTTCTGTTTCTGGTTGACAATGTTCCCTTTCTGTGGTTAATTTTTTGGCCAACTCTCATTGAATCATTTGACCATTCCAATTGGCTCTCTTCCCCCTTTGCTGTTTGCTTTGTTTTCTATGTTTTCTTTACTCTATGCATCTCTAAAATAGCTAATTTCTTTTCTGGCTGGCCCTTTGCTACCCCTACATTTAGTCACACCCTCCCCTTGGTAGGCCCCTTTTTCTTTTCTGAGGGACCAAATTACCATCACTGATTAACTATTTTTCTCAATCTGGATGGCTGCTTTCCACTTTTCAGATTACTCTGTTTTCCTATCACCCTCTTACTACCCCTCTTTTACTGGACAACTTACCCTCTCGGTTTTTCTTGTTCTCCACCTATACTTATATCAAATCCACATTTACATCTCTTCCCTTTCAACAACTCTAATTGCTCTATTACTTCAACGCTATATTTAAATATGTAGCATCTTTGATTACACCCTTTTCTCTCTCTGTTTGGCATCTTTGAATGATTGTCTTCTTTGACTCTTTCTTATTAGCTCATTCTTCATTTTTGATAGACCACTTCCTTCTTTTAAGAATACCCTCCTTCCAATACCCTTGTTAAACACCTTTCTATCTTAGTTTGTCCCTTTTCTTCTAATCCACCTAGCTATATACTGTCCCTTATTTTCCCATTTTAATCCCCCTACAGAAACTGCATATGTCGCTGGTTGGACCAGAATTATTGGCTTTGTTTTTAACCCTTTTTTTTTTACAACGGGGCATAAAGCTGTCGATTTGATCTCTGAACGCATTTTCATTCAGTAATATGCAGGCTCCTTATACTCCTAAGCACGCTATGAGTCAAGTGGCCAAAATATTTTCCAACTGAAAATATTATGTTCAGTGCTGATGAAGTGGCACTGCAGCCCCTCTGTTCACCATCAACAAAGGGAAACTACACTTTTTTGAATTATCGGTAACCAGATAGAACATGTCCAATGCTTTGAGCCCTGGTGTGGTTGATAATGTGCAAACTCAAAGATTCAAAGCAGCAGCAGGATAGGTCATCTATTGGTATAGGTGAACCTAATAACTAATGACAATGTAATATTTTATTAAAGCCTGTAATATTAGTGATCATAATAATAAGACAATGGGCCTCCCTACGGGTCCAGCGGTAGCCACGCCGGTAAAACCGGCCGGCTGCCACCGGATTCATGATAAATTACTGCTGCCTGACTTGCCGGAATAACAGGGGCATTACAGCCCTAGCGGTCCGGTAAATCAGGCGGCAGCATTTGCACCCAAGCTCTGTTCCGTGTCTGCTTGTTCTACTGTGTAAATTGCCCTATTTGGTATACTCCACATACTGCCTAACTTCTCTCGAGAGAAGTCTGACTGCTCAGCCACAGCTACCAGGTGAATCTGTGTGGTACAGACGGCTACCAAGTGGGTTTACAGCCAAACACCTGTAGGCCTAAATCTTTTGTAGTGGTCCCAGAGGGAACTGCACAGGTTTCTGCTTAATACCGATCACCAGTAATTCTGTTTTTTCTCTATTAAGAACTAACTTATTAGAGATCATCCATGACTCAACTAGGGAATAGACATTATTAATCACTATGGTGTCTGCTTCATAGTTGCCGGATAGAGGAATGACACATTGCGTGTCATCAGCGTAGTTTGTAAATATTACACACTCATGAGCCAGCTTGACAAATAGGGGGGGCAGTACATTTATTATATAGACAGGGTGATGTAAATGCAGCCTGTGGTACACCCATGGCAACATTGATGGGGGCCAACTCTGCTTCACTAAAGAAGACCATACTTTCTCGATTGCAGAGAAATGAGGAGATCCATTGGGCCGCTAGGGGGGAAAAGTTAGCCACCTCCTTCAAACTGGTGGACATGATGGAGTGCTCAACCAGGTCGAAGGTGGCTGAGAGATCTAGTAGCATCAGCAGGGAGTATTCCTGTTTGTCCATACGTGCTAGAAGCTTAGTTTTAAGCCCCAAGAGGGCAGATTCCATTCCGAAACCCACTTGAAAACCTGATTGATGGTCATGTAGGACTGGATATGCTTCAAAATGCTTGGCTATTTGTTCGTAGGCTACATGATCCAAAATGTTAAGAAGGAAGCTGTTGTTAGTAATGGGACTATAATCTTTTGCCAGATCCACATCTAGGCCTGTTTTTTTCAAGATAGGCATAACCCAGGCGTCCTTCAATTCCTGTGGAACACTCCCAGTTTCCAAGGAGCCATTCATAAAAGTGCAAATCACAGTTAGCAATGTTGGGGGGCATGTTTTGATCATCATGGCTGTGTGAATATCATTTTTACATTTGATAGTTTGAATATGATTAATTATAATAGCCAGTTCTGTTACAGTCATTGGTGATAAGTCAAAGACAGGGATAGAGGGACGTCTTATATAAGGCTCCTGTATTCCCGTATTATTGTCATCTTGACTATTGTTTTATATGGCCATATCCTTAAGGATATAATTTAGTTTGTCTTGCATGGCTTTTTGCATGGTATTACACCAGGCGTATCCTTATTGCCTTGATCTGAGTTCACAGAGCTGGTGCATTCCTGCTCCTTCAATATTTTAATAAAGTTCCTTTGAATCTGATTGGGCCTGTGTTATCCTGTTATTAAAAGCGCTTTTTTTTGCATTGATAATGGCAACTCTCTACTTTTTGAATCCTGGGTTCTTGTGGATTTCCAAGCGTGGAAAAGTCTAAGAGTTAGTGATTTTAAGCTTTAGAGATTTTAAGCTTCAGAGTTCAGGGGACACCCACAAATTGCGTTTCATACCTTCCTTCCGCTTTTTATTCTTCAGCGGTGCTAGGTTATTGGTGGATATGAACAGATTATTTGATATGGCCTTTGCCTATGCCTCAAGGGTGTCCCTATTGGAAAGCTTATTCAAAGTCATGGTTAGAGGTTCCAGTTTAGTAGCTGTGATGTATTTTAAATTACGGGGAGGGGCTTCTTTATCCTTGCTAGGTTTAGGTTTATTACTAAAGTTAGAAATTACAGTCTATTCCACATAGGAGTGATCCGACCAGGGACATGAGGAAACCGCTATGTCCATGGTTTTCACTTTATGACAAGTGACTCAATCAAGGGTGTGTCCTAAATTGTGGACTGGCTCACGAATGAGTTTTCAAATCTCAAATCATTTAAAGCTAACTATAATTTGCGTGCTATGGGTTCATCCTTATGATCTAGCCATAAGTTAATATCCCCCATAATCATGTAGTTAGAGTTAGGTTTCAAGGAGGAGAGTAAGAAGCTCGAATGATTGGCTTTGATGGAAAAAACCTTATAAAAAATTGTAAATGTCAGCTTTAGGTTTTCTGTGTGATCTTGAAAAGTTTTCTCCTTCTAAATTGGAGAAACGCTGCCATGTCAGTAACGGTTTTACAGTTGAACAATGGAGAATGAACGATTTTGTTTGTACATGAACACTCTACTGACATTTAGAATTACATGTGATACATTCTCATTGTTAGCTGAGCACTTCACAGCAATGACCAACTTTTACTTGCTTCCACACTTACGGGAGCTATTAGTGAGCTGGTAGCAGTTACCAGCAAGCTTTTAAAATCGAACCTGCATACAGAGCTACACTCACCGGCTTCAGGTACACTACGCTTGCGGATTGTTTGCACTTCACGACCTCTTCAGGCTCTATTTCTCCTTTAGGCATTGGTGGGACCCAGACCCTCGGCTGCACAGGTGTCTTCGGTCTGGCCTTAACCAATAGGAGTCTCCCCTCTTGCTCTGTCCCTCGGCTTGCTTCAGTACATGGGCCTCAGGTTGCAGCACGTTCTTAGCTCTGCATACACATTCATTAGGCACACCTGGGAAGACTTTCAATCTTGACACGTCTGTCTCAGTGCAGCCACAACAAAGCGGGGTTTGTGAACACAGGACACTCTGAGGACTTTCAGGTGAAATCTACTTTCCTCCCGAACCCAGGCTTCCCTTAAGTGAACATATTTCTCATGATCTGCCAGCCTTGTGCTCTTCCCTTTCTGCTACTGCTACCAGTCGTCCGGTTCCTGCTCCAGCTCAATTTTACTTCTCCCTTGTGCTGGAGACTTTTATGCTTCTCAGGTAGGGCAATCAGTTCAGGTGCAGGGCCTCATTGTTAATTGCCTGAACTTGGTAAAGGCTGTTAGGCCTACTTGCCTGTCCTTCATTTCTACATTTCTCCTGAGCCCTCTTCTTTGTCTCATCTCAGTCTCTGTGGCATTAAGGGAAATGTAGCTCACTTTAGTAAAGTTATGTTTTTCCCTTCTTTGGGAGTCAGAAAGCCATCCAAAGGGTGGTATTTCGGGGAAAGTTAAAAAGATGTTTTTCCCAGTCTTCCGGGTTCAATTCCCCCTCCCCCATGTGATCCCCCCAAAGTACACCAACCTGAGGGCCGGGATCAGAAAGTGCTTGCCTTTCCCTGGCCACATGAGGAGGCTCCCAGACCAGGTTTCTGGGGAGAATCCCATCAGATTATTTACACCAGCAATACATAAATTAATTTCCATCAGCCAGCACAAGACAACTATTGTATTGTCAACACATGACCTTGAGCTCAGCTGAAAAGAGAACTGTTCACTAAAACACAGATGTGGTATGGCAGAGGAATGGTTAGAAAAAAAGACCCTGCATATATGCATATTCACCATCCCAACTTTCCCTTCAATTATTTTCTTCCCAAGGTGCACAAAGCATTTGACCGAATACCAGCAGGGAGGACGATAGTCAATGGAATTGGATCATCATTGGAACCAGTTTCAGAAAGTATTGATAGTTTCTTTTAAACCGATTATAATTTGCCTGAAATCATACATAAGTGACAGCATGCACATCTTACAGCATCTCACTGAACTTAATTGGCAAGCTTCTATGTGGTTGGTGACATTAGATGCTGTAGCACTGTGCACCTCAATAGAACATAAATGGGCACTAGAAGCCGTGGAATATTTTTACAATGCTAAGTATGCCACATATTACAAAGAAAAAGAAATGCTGGTTGATTTTATGGACATGTTACTGACAAACAACTACTTTATGTTCAATGATTTCTTATTTAAACAAATATTGGAAGTCGCTATGGGCTATAAATGTTCACCCTCTGTAGCAATTCTGTGCATGGGATACCTAGAAGAAACATATATTTATCCTTGCCACAACAAAAATGTGTGTAAGTGGTGGAGGTACATTGACAATATCTTGATGATCTGGGATGGTACACAGGATGAGCTAAAAGAATATCTCTACTTTTTTAATGCAAACTCTAGAGGAATTATTTTCATGTCAACATCCAGCCAACATTCGATTCCCTTCTTAGACTTGGAAATCAAAATTTTTAACAACACCATCACAATGAAGACTTACAGGAAACCAACAGAGGCTAATACAACGTTACGGACAGACAGCTCTTATATGAAAAGCATTACAAAGAATCTTCCCGATGCAGAATGTATCAGAGTGAAAAGGAACTGCAGCTCTTTGGAAGCATTCAGAGAACAAAGCTCAATTCTCACCCAAAGATTTTGAGAAAGAGGTTACGCACCAAATGTCATTACTAAAGCTTTGGACAAAGCAACGGCAAGGTCGAGACAAGAACTACTAGTTCCCAAAATCACAAGAAAATTGGATTGGGAAGTTTGCAGATTCATTACCACCTATTCAACGCAGAGCCATTTTATACATAACTTGGTTAAGAAACATTGGAACATTTTATGATCAGATAAAGATCTTTGCACATTTATAGAAGAAAAACCTCAAATTGTGTTCAGAAAAGCAATAACAATTGACAACATTGTGTCTCTGTCTTTTTTAAAATCAGAGGACGAGAATATTGAAGGGCTGAAATCGCTTAGTGAACATCTGAGAGCAATTAAAATTCAAGATGCAAGATCACCCCTGGCTGTACATTGGAATACATATCACAAAGGAGAGGACCTACAGAGGATAATTTTCATTGGTATTAAAAGATTGATATCAAATGTCAGAGGGAGTGATCTGGAAAATGTAATGAGACAGGAGGAGGCTTGTTTAATTTTTCAATTCAGGGCGACACTCTAGGACTAAACTCAGATCATGAATTGTATTCATTTTTAGGTTAATGGGGAGGATGTGACTCCAGGCATGTTGTAGAATGTGAGGTGTTATATGCACAAACAGGTATTTGGGCAAACAGAAAATTATACTTTAAATGATACCTATGAGTTTGACAAACTTGTATCTGATGTGAGGTGGACAGCTCATGAACGTCTAAAGATAGGGGTAGGAAGTGAACATGCTCCTTCCTATGATTGCACTTCTTAAAAGAAGTAGAGAGGAGCGTTACATGGGTTACACTAATTTACGTAAAGAGACTGTTGTCGGGATAAATGAGTCTAACAGTATTGAGATGAGATAGCCATTCATGATAGGGAGTAAGGGTTATCCGGATCAGCTTCATAAAGAATATCAGTTTTTGGACGAAAAATGGTACACTCCAAGATGGCCACCACACTAGACCTAGGTATCGGTATATATAATCGTGGAAAGATGGCCCTCATAGAACTCACAGGATCGTGAGATGCTTTGAGTGGGTTGACAACGTATGGAGCTGCAGCGCAAGGTAGGAAGTCGGTGTTGGGGACGCTACTGCATATGGGTCAGATGAGAAAAACGTGGTCTCTCAGCAATGGTAACGGTGGAAAATATTTCTTTGTCTTTCCTGCCCCTGTTCTATTCACACTTGAGCTGGGCATATCGATTTTGGAGACGACAAAGATACTGATAGCCTCACATATTTAATGAGAGGTAAGCCTTTGTGGATAGGGGCAGAGTATGTTCAGTATTAAGCATCTAGGTGTGCTGAATGTTGATCAATTGTTACAGACATTGGAACACAGCAGTAGCAGATGGGGCATATACACAGCCAGATAAGGATGATAAGAGGGGATTTCTGATACTTAGGATGGAAAGAAGAGTGTAAGTACTTGTTTTGAGAAGGATGATAAGGTCTTTTAGAGTCCCTAATGGTGAACATACAGTGTTTGGGGTGCTCTAGGCAGGTGTAGTGTGGATACTACATATTTTATTAGCTTTGGGTTTGCCAGATACCTTGTTATGCATGTGCACACAGGTTATTTTATGTCAGTCTGGGTGCTGGTGGTCAATTATTAGAACAATGATTTATGCACAATGTGAAGAATAATCTTGAAAACTCTGCAAAGGGTAAACTAGGGTGCTGAAGCTTTTCCACAATGTCTATGTGGTTGAAGAACAATTGAAAAGTAACAGGGAGAACGATTTGTGAAGCACAGATGTTAACCAAATGTAGTATGATTAAGGCATGTGCTTTCTATCATGGTGGGAAATGAATTGTGACATTGGGCTGTTTGTTTTTCTTATATAGAGCTATTAATCACCAAAAGAAATCAGAGACAATCTTGAAGAAGCTCACTAGTGTTATGAAAAGAAAGTGTAAGACTATGTGAAACACGTGTTGACAGATTCCTATAACTTGATGTGTGTTTATTGTTAATAGAGAATTGCACACAAACCATATTTTGAATTAAATAAGGGTGCTTGATATTATTTGCCACTTTAGGTAATGCTATTTATGAGACATTTCTCAAGTCACTGTATACATAGAACTAAACTGTATACAACGAATTTAAGATTGAGAATTGCGCAGAGGGTGTGTCAGTGTTGTGATTCAACTCAAAAATAGAATTGGACCAATCTTCCTCTGGTTTCTCGCCTTCCATTCCCCACAACATCCTACACAACACAATAGGTCACTGAACTTAACAAGAGCCAATCTAGAACATTTGATGGGTTTTAGACAAGTGCACCAGTCTTTCAGTCTTAATAAGTACTGCCACTGATCAAGCAACTTAATTGACCTTGCTGCTCCATGAGAAGCTTACCATCTTACTCTCTTCTGAATATTTTTTCAATGGCCAATACCACTGAAGTAACTGGGCTCGCCCTTTATTCTAACATCATCACCACAATTCAAACATGACAATATGCAACAGTCTTTGTAGCTCCTTACACTTGGGAGATTGCTTCGGGATCAAGGGTCACTTGGGAATGCCTTGCACCGTTGATCCAGGCTTAATACATCTTGCCACTGATTGAGATGCCTAGTTGAAAATGCTACCCCTTGAAAGGCTTACCATCTGCCTCCCTTCTGAAGATATTCACAGTGGTTGGCCACTCAGCAGGGCCCAGACTGCTGAATTAACGGGACCCGTCCTCTGTTCTAACATCAGAGCTGCAACTCTAACATGGCAGCCCTGCATGCACTCCTCAGCTGCTAGCATTTGGGAGCTTGCTTGGGATCCAAGAGTTGTGTGTGTTGGCCTGCCTTGTGGGTGTGGGCATGACTCATTCCTATCTAATTTCATTGGACTGGGAGGCTCTTCCTCAAGTGGACCAGTAAAGAGATTCTTGGCTAAGGAAGTTGCCGCTTTTCTGGGCTCACACTCCCCTCCACTCTGCCCAATTATTTCATGTGGTCCCTCCGTATACACTTTCATTTGCTCCATGTACACAATGTACAATTTTATCACCTCTATTTAAATTTGAATGGTGTTTGGTTTTAGCCTATGTCTCTACAAGCATTCTTCACCTTTCACTCACTGGACACCAGCTCACTCTCTTTAATACTCTTACTTTACATCTTCACAAGTCACTGTGGTGTTGCTTTTTCCTTTTCAAATATGTTGCCTCCAATGTCTACCCTTCTGAGTTACACCTATTCCCTTTTCATCCTACACTCTTCCAACCCAATAGCCTCAATATACACACACTCTTGATCTCTTGTGTCCTTTCCTCCACCTTTTTCCACTGTTCCTAAACATTTTATTCAGTCTACCTCAGCTGGGTTCCACTGGTATCTCATATCTGCTCACTTGACTATCTACTGACAACCCTGAGCCCTCCACTTTGCATCTCTGCATTAACCACTCTTCCCACAGTCCTTTCCTCCCTAGTCACCATCAGCCAATCTCCATACTATCCTATTCAAGGGGCTACCTTCATTTTCTTTCCCCAGCTATGCATCTGCCCTTCTTTTCACATCAGTCCCATCTCTCACTACCTTGTATTTCTCTCTCCCAAACCCCTCTTCTCATACCCATTCCGCACTTCCTTTCCCCATCCTCTCGACTCCATTCCTTGCCATAGCTCAGCATATTTTTCTACTTTCCACTTCCTTCACCGTCACATCATTCTGTTGTCATGTCTCTCCTTACCCTTCTCTCCTTCCCTCATCCTCCACACATTACTCATGCCCCTTCTCAAGTTCTCACACTGTGGTGGTCCCCCAAGCCTAACAGGACTATCATTGCATTCTTCCCTTTCCCTCATTCACCCAGTATCTATCCCCACCTCTCCTCTTCCATGCTAGTCTTCCCCACCTGCTGGGTAGTCTCTATTGGCCACAATCACACTTGACTTAGTACCTACCCTTTCTCTCTGGGTCTTCTTCCCTCAGCCTCTCCCTCACGTCACCTTCTTTCTGTACCACTCCACTCCTTCTCCTTGCTTTTTCACACATCCTGCCACGGCTCTATCAGGCTTACTCACTCTTCAGAGCATCCCCAGTACACTTACCACCATAGCTACAATCTTCAGGCCACTCTTCTGCACACTAACCCCCTTTTAGAGTTTCCTGGGTTCACATTGACACCCCCTACACCGTGTATGTGTTGCTTCAATGCTGTGGGTACCACATCAGTTCTTTGGGCAGCTAGCTTTGCAGAAGTATCCCACCCTACTTTCTTGTGCTGTTATTTTTATGACACCTACTTCCTTGATCCCCTTTGGCTCGCTCCATTCTATATCTCAGCAATGCTTTATTGTTTCACACTCTTTTATTTTCTCCTTCCTTCTCTGAGGTCCTTATTGCTCCCTCACACACACATTCTTGCTTAGCTCTCTCTCCCTCTGTCAGGTCCTGCTTAGATCTACAAACCTGCAATCTTCTGAGCTCCTACTTTCCACTTGCTCAGAATTGTTCATCATTTCTTATCCAGTCTTGTTCTCTAATAAGTTCTGAACCTTCCTTTCTCTAGCCCAGCTCTTTTACGTTCAAGGAAAACCTCTTCTTCCATCCTCTGCCCATTCCTGCTCTCCTGTGTGTGCCTGCCTCATTCTAGTTTAGCCTACTATCCAGCATACTCCACCACCTTATTTCACTCTTTCCTGCACCAGTTATGTCTTCTTTCCGTTTTCCTTTATGTACCCTTATTTCACAATGACTACTATCGCCTCTTCCTTCTGCAGTGTATCTTGCCAGATGCAATTCTGAATCTGCAAAAAAATTACAAAAAACACTTTCTCCCTTCTAAGCGTAGCCTGACAATTGCTGATTTCAATACCACCTCAGTAGATAAAGTCAAAGATATACCCTTTTATGTCTGCAACCCTATGTGTCAGTAATTCACTATACTTGAACACATCTCTACAATACGTTATGTGAACATAAATGGGGTGGAAAGGTGGCATATTATCAAGTATGCGCATACTTTCCTAAAGTTGGTTATACATATCCATATGAAGTGTACAACTGTGATTGCAGGGAGCCGTAGGAGCCTCTTTATCTTTGACTCCTCCTCAATCCCTTACCTCTATCCCCTAGCACTTCTCTTCACCCTGCCCACCCCCACACATTCCTTGCTTCAGATTCTGCTCCTAGCTGTCAACATACCACTAATCACAATACCTATGCACCTAAAAGATCTAGCAGTAAAGGCTGCTTTACTGGATGCTACACTGTCGTCTTGCATCAGCATACTTCTGCCTAAAAAGCACAGTAAATGGAAATACTTCCTCAACACTGACATAATGAATATTATATATTCCAACAAACATGCATTTGATAATGATCATATTGTCAGATAACTCATCCTTTGAAATCCTAGAGTGTAAATGTCTACTTAACCAGGATGCTTGCATCAGACTATTTACCATTTAATTGCCAGATTACATATGCAATCTACAAATAGTCCCACAACTCTAGCCACATTCTGGGATGCTTGAATATACTTGAATATCTGACGGGACTACACACTAACATATGTGCCAAATATTTTTGCAATCCTTGTGGCTCTCATGATCTGGAAATGCACCCATTATTCTTCACAGCTAAGTCTTTCGAGGCCCATTTCACCACCTCTCATGGACTGTTTTCGGTCTTTTACACGGCAAACTGACTCATAACCATAAACCCTTCTCTGAACTGGGGTTCATTCAATTCAGTCCCACGGAGCAGGTGTTCACCAAGCATTTTGTTGCTACATCACTGTTAATAACTGCATTTCCATAAATCAGCCGCAATCCTCCTTTGGCATTAAAAACAATGCCCTCAAATGGTTCTCATCTTTCCTGTCTCTCAGAGAAATGCAAGTTAGATTTGGCCTTTTCCTTTATTCAGCTGCCATCCTTCACAGTGGTGTTCCTCAAGTTCCTGTATTCTTGCCCTGGCTATTCAATGCATATCTGAGCCCCTTGGCTAACCTCATCACACCTTTGTCCATGATGTTCCGACATTACAATACCTTTGCATCTTGAAGGGTTCTTTGTGGGCACACTCCTCAGCGTCTTCACAAAATACAAGACTGAATAAAAGACAGCTTCCTTTGTCTCAATATCACTCAAACAGAAATTATCTATTTTTCCACCTCCACCTCACCATGGTGGTTATTACGACCTGGGCGCAAAGGCATACCGGGCACCGGTAATGACACCGGTGCCGGTAATCCCTTTGCGCCCTATTTCGAGGTCCCTTTGCGGGTCCCTCCCTTAACGCCTGGTTTTACCAGACGTTATGGACGGGACCCGCAAAGGGATACCGGGGTCAATTACGGTACCGCAATTTGCGGTACCATTATTTACACCTTTCCCATTGAGCCCTATGGGGGCTTAAATGGGATTGGGGAATGGCTTTTCAAATGGGGACTTACCGGTCCCGCAATGGTCGCAATAGACCAGTAAGTCCCCATACCACCAAGTCGGTGGTGGTACCGGTATTGGTGCTAGTCATGGCGCTAATAGTGCCATGACTAGCACCAACCTCGGAATGTCTTCAATTGGCATGGCTGTGATCCTTTGGTTCCTTTCATCACATTCCTCTGTTTCAAGAAACATTGGAGTGATTTTTAAAAACCTTCCCTCATGCTCCCCTGAAGTCCAGAAGATATCTAGGAAATTCTACTTCCTGCTGAATGTGCTAACTTGCATACTAGCATTCCTGAATCTTTCACTAAGATTGCAGGTCACTTCAGCCATGGTGATATCCTGGTTAGAATATTGCAAAAGTTATACAGGCTGCTTCATAAATGCCTTAATCGCCAGCTTAAAGTACCCTAGAACAAGGCATCCAAAGCTGTAATACATTTGAAACCTCATGATCACATGAATCCAGCCTTAGCTTCCCTTCATTGGGATTTTGTGGATGTCTGCATTTGTTTCAAGGTCCTTTGAATTATTCAAAAAACCTTCTGGGATTCTTGTCCTTCTTACTTAAATCCAAAGATTAAGAAGTACTGCCTTCCTACACACATCAGGTCTTCACCTGCAAAAAAAAACAGTGGGTGAACAATCTACTGAAATAATTAGCTCTATGGGAGATCCGCGATGCCTCTGCAGCAGCGCTATTTAGCGACCTTGCAACAGCCTTGAGACAAGAGGAAAACAAACTGCAGCTTATTATTATTAAAACCTTTCTCTTTAAATAATTGTTTGCCGGAGAAATTATTTTCTATGTCTGGCCTTGTTGTATCCTGCTTCCCCACAAAAGCCACAACATTAAAAAGGCTTGTATTGCTCATTGCCTAAGCCCTGATCTCTGGAGTCTGTCCCATTCTGTCTCAGATCAATGTGCTCAACCTCCTCATTTGTGTATCATAGAACTCATGCTCTTCAAGATCAGAATATTTTCAGGGCCTATGAAAGATCACCAATCTGTACCCATTCCCTTTAAACTGGAGTGGCCGCTCAGTTGCTGTTACCGCAGTTGGAGTCATCAAAAGCAACAATAAATTGATAAGCCTAAAAACCTGCCTTTTGACCTCAGTAGTTGGTGCCTTGACCCAAGCAACCAACTTCTTCTGAAGTCAGTCCAATTACATCTAAATCTTGCCTCTCTCAGGAGTGTGATGCTGGAAATGCATCGGAGGAACAGGGCCTCTGTATCCTTGTCCTTTACTGCCTTTTATCATGTGTTCTGTCGTGCTTTCCGTGCAGGAATTCATGTGGGACTCCTGGCGGTGCAGCTCTCTCTTTTGGTTTGGTGTACAGACCCATGGGATACCCTTAGGTTTTTGGGCACCTGTGTGTGGCCCACAGAGCAGGGTATGGGCTGGGGGCAGCTCCATGCTGAATTTGACAGGTGCCCTGAGTACCCTCCATTTTGGGATACCCAGGCCCTGCCATTGGAATCAGTTGATTCTTGATAGGAAACAAGATGGTCTCTGTGGCCTTTTGCTTTCTATTGCCTGTTACCTTGTTTTCCCAAAGTCCTGGGAAGCCCTGACTCTGTCATTTCCCCTGACTGGCTGTTGGGTGGAGGTTCCATATATGGTGTTGTTGTGAAGTCCAGGCCAGACTGGCTGGAGCCTTCCCAGTGACTGTATGTTGTAGGTACGCCCTGTGGGTGGGACCTTGGTGAATGGAGTGTGTGACGAATATGCATTCTGTGTTGTGGATGTCTAGTATCTGATGTTTGACACAATGACTGAGACAGCCCTGCCCGAAACTGGTATGAATGCAGTGTGGAGTGTTGAATGGTTGGGTACTTGTCCCAATACACATAACTTGTTGAGAGTGCCTGGAGAGAAGTGAATGGCCTGAATGCACTATGCACCTGATTGGCTGCCTGCCTGCATGAATGCCCTTTTGACTGATGGGTTGCCTGAGTGTGACCCAGCAGAATGAATGGGAGATCAACTAGTATATCTGGGGGCCTCTCACTGCTAGAATTCATGTTCAGAAGCTGAGAGTAACTGGAGTGAAACTGAAGCTTGACCTTGAAGCCCTGCTGGAAGAGAAGAATTGCTGTTGCCCTTCTTCATCAATCAGAAAGCTGCTGTGTCTCCAAAGACTGACCCAGAGAGGACCTGGTAAGGCTCCCTCTTCCCGAGCTACGAGGGACCATCGTGCACCAGCTGATCTTTGCCAAAGGTCCCTGGTAGACAGACCTACGACAGGCTGCCGACCGGAGATGGGGACTGCTGCGGAATCCCAAAGAGAAGCGCCCAGACTGTTGTGCACCACCGTCGACGACCACCGTCATCGACTGGTACCGTTGTGCTCCCATTGCCTAAGAACGTTTGATTCACGGACGTGCTCATCCGCACTGTGGCCTGCCTTATCACGCCAGAGAAGACTGGTCCATTGTCGCGCCAAGGACCATCCGCCGTGGGTTTCCCACCACCCAAAGACCACAGAGACGCCGATGACTCGACACCCTTGCTGGGCCACAGTTCTTCAAACTCTTTGCAGTTCAGAACTATCGACATTGAGGGACCCCCACGCACCTCTTCCTTGCAGGATGTCTATGCTCTGTCGCTGACGAGCACCACTAGGAACAAAGCTGCCACTTCACCGCCATAGGTCACCCTGTTCATCGCCAGACGTTCGACGATCCATGGCTCCTGCCTTAAAGAGAGTGCACTTAAGAAGGGCCGTCGATTTCCCGACGAGGAACTCTACAACACCAGGTACTTTGGGGTTGCTGAACTATTGGACAGATTCTTGTGAACAATATATGGACTGGGCTTGTGATATATCTTTATTTTACAGGTTGCCCAGGTGGGGGGATCTCCACACAGAACTGTGTCTAGATAAACGCGGCCAGTATTCTGCCTATTGTTCTAACCAACTGATTTCCTCTTATATCTATTGTTGGCTTCCTTTACAAACTGATTTTTGTGACATTTATCCATGCAGTTGATGCACTTTAATGAGATCTGATAGTAATATTGGTACCAAGTAGAACTGTATATTTGCCATTATAGATAACCGAGTACAAAGTGAGTTATCGTGATATTGTACATAACCTTGAATATTAATTATATAAAAACTCTGCTTTAACTAATACAGTGTGCGAACATTCCTTTGTGGGGGCTTGGGGACTACACTGTACTTAAGAACCAGCATGCATCACCTCCTGAGAAGCTAGACCTTGATTGCTCGACCACGTACCAATAATAGAGAATCTTGGCTGGGGTCCTCTGTGCCTCTCCTCTACTATATAGAGAGCAGAAGTACAGACACCCCCCTCCAGTCTTTACACAAGGAGCTAAAAAGTTCTCCAGAAATAAAGGTTTATTCTAGTACACTAACTACGGAATCTAGAACATGTGCTGGGACAGTATGTAAACACGTAACCAGTTAGACTCCTTAGGTTCAAGGTGCCAACACACCTCTTTCATGGCGTATAAAGGAAGGCTTAGATTCAAAACCATAACTCTTTTAAATCAGTTCCAACTTAGTTTGTCTCTATTCCAACTACACATTTAGACTTAAGATCCCGACCCATGCATTTACTTTCTAAAATATTGGTAGATCGTGTCTATCTCTTGCTGCCCAGCACGGGAGATGCATGTTTAATAAGGTAAATCTCAATGCATTCATTCCGCCCTCAATTGATAATGAAAACAAACAGGACATCATTATACAAATGTCACACATAGCGTCATTCTGTTAAAATATGTATTTCAAACAGAAACAAACCCAGATTCCAACCTCATAGAAAGTCTTTTTCAGCACTGAGAGCAGGCAACCCCAACAACTCAAATCATTGACGCTTGTCTTTCTCCTCACACTAGTTTTCCAGTAACAAAACTATATTAACTACGCCCCACCCCCCAAATAAATTAATACTATTGCATTGTAATAACTTGTGTCATATTCCGGCTACACCATGTGACTGGTTTTAGAACTGCCAGACTCCTTGTTGTCACATAATTATCATAGGATGCAGCTCCCTGGGGAGGCATTGCCAACACAAGCAAGAGTTTCCACTTTTTTAGGGTGTACTTCCCCTCATCACTTACATCATCATATCCATACAATTTGAAAATGTGGTCTTTGTCAGACAGCTCAAGCTTCAAGAAATTAACGCTTGTTATAGCACCATTTCAGTATGCCTCTCCAATCTTCATAACCGTCGCCCTGCCTTAGTGCAGTACTGGCAGATACTGTGACCCTGCTAGGAATAGGATTGTGGGACATGTCTGAAGGAAAGAACCCTTGATACATTTCCAGGCCAAGTTAGATGTTCTTTCACCTTTTCAAGGGCTATATCTGCTTCTCTTTGAAGAGTTTAAGTGCCAGGTCGTTGTATGAGAAAGCACGTGTATCTGTCAGACCCAACCCACTCCCATAAAGAACAGCAGGTTCAAACACACAGTCATCAGGGTCGAGATCATCAAGAGACATATTTCCACCTAAGACTATCCAGCTCTGTTTCTGTGTCAAAGTATGAGAGGGGATTCCTTTAATTTCAACCTTTGGTGGTATTAATCTTGTTGTTCTGAAGCACTTGTTACCGGGTTACCATCCCTCAAGAGGAACCTAATGCCTTTCTCTGTGCATGTGTGTGTGTGGTGGTGAAGGGTGGGGCAGCTCAGAGAGCAACATAACACTATCTGCTCTCAGAAGCTGTGCCTGTGCTTAATAAATGCCATGATAATAATAGTAATAATAATAATATGCAGTACGACCACCTCCTGCGATTGTATGCCTGGAATCTGAGCCTTTTCAGCACACTGCAAAATTCAATTTGGAGTTCTTAGTGAGCTGCTTGGATTCCTAATGCAACCAGCACTAGTTCTTGGCCTGCAGCAAGCAGCACTAATTAAAATACACAAGGACCACAGACCCTAGATTGAACACTTCCAAAGCATACATATTTCTTACCATATGATTGCATATGAAATTATAGCCAGGATTGGGCTCTTAGAGAAATCACATTGATTGAATACCAGTGATGATGACAAGAGCCCCTTTGTCTCCTGCCACAACCCATTGACTGCAACACTCTTCCAAGCAGAACGTCTTGCTTTCTAGCCATTACTGTTGACTCCTGGTGAGCCTAGCCTGAGACTCCTTGAATACCCTCATTCTGTACTCTTGTAAGACCTGCTCCCATGTGCACAGACAAAGTAAAGATAATAGTCTTGAATGGGCCAAGATGAAGCGATTTCCCAAGGTCACGTGCCATTCCTAGAGAGTCCTATAGAGATTTTGCCAAAGGGTCTCTAAGATTATGTTCCTTCCATCTCAAATGTAATGCCTAATGGTATCCAATTAACACATGTTTGTATCTAGAGCTCTTTGAACCGTTAACCAAAAATGTGACAATTCCTTTACTGAGAAAAAACAAAGACAAACATATCTCCAACCGTAACACACTCAGGTTTCTCCCGGTCACATGTTAGGTCTCTCTGCTATACCAGAGGAAAATATCTATTTGCATATCAATCTGATCTAACCCATAGGTGAAGTTCAGCAGAAATTCCAGGCAAACCTTCACTTGGAAAAATTACCAAGAGCTAACATGGGCACATTTGGATGCCTCATTAGGCATTATCAGTGTGTTGCAGCTGCCTCCCTGTGAGAGCAAGGGATTTACAACCGGATAACCATACTTGCATTAGTTGAAACCTCACCTGATTCAAAATCTGGCCACACGGTGACCCTTAAAGAGTGTACAAAATAGTTGTATATACTTTTATGCTCATTTCAACCATTACACATCATCTGACATAGTTACTGTTAAAATGTTTCTGCAGTCTCCAGTAGAGAGTCTGGAAAACGTTACTGCAATAGCCAAACAGAGTTCTGCAAGCTGTCCTTCTCTCACCTATGTTTAGAAATGGCCAAACAATCTACCCTCATCTCTCCTCTTCAATGACTAAGAGGAAAATTCAATCAGGACTCTTTTGCTTTGATGGTTTGAGGACCTCCCTCATGTCTTTCACCTATGTATACCTCTACCATTGAACATGCTCTCCCTGACTTGCACTATGCATTTATAACTCCATTTGACAAACAATATATTGATTGCACATTCACACCTTCTTATCCCATCCTCAGCCACGGATCACCTCTGCAATTCAGACCCTCAAAATAAACATGTGCTACAATGCCTACGATGCTGGCAAAAATTGTGGACACATTCCCTACTCCTAGCCTACAAACATTCCATTGCTGCCCCAAGTTATGCACTAGACCCTTCCAAATCTAATCCATGTGCCATCATCCCCAAAAGCTTCCATCTACCCTAAAATATTTGCTCACACCTCCAAAGCCAATGTCCATCACCTCCTCCCTTTCTAATAAAGACGTTGCTCACTACCATTCCTCTAAAGTCCATCACCTTTCCCATTACCTCTTCGACACGCAACTACATTTCCACTGCCTCTCCTATTGAATTAGCACACATCCTTTGCAGTGGCAACAGATCTTCAGCTCCTATTTTCCCTTTTCCTCACCAAGTGATCAAAGACCTAGGCCCTCATCACAAGTTTGACGGTCCGGTAATAACGTGCCGGTAGCACTGTGTACCAGCTCTATTACCGGAATGGCAAAACCTGATTCATGTTGCCAGAAAAAAACAGCACCTGCAACACCATACCTTGTGCTACCGGTGCCGGAAAAACACAGACATCGGTAGTAGCCGCGCCCCCAAGACACCTGCCAGAAACAACGGCAACGCAGGGCCACCGCCACATTACAAGCTTGGACATTCGGGTACTACTGCCACAAAAATGCCAGTAGTACCGGAAAATCCATGCCGGAAACACCAGCACCGCGGACCTGGCCGTAAATGGTCCCATGTGGGGCTAAACAGGCCACAGGTGCACCAATTACCCCGAGGTGTACTAGACACAAATAGGAACTCTAGAACAGGCCCACACCCAGAACACTCTACCAACACAACCATGTTGCCTCTCTCAGTGGCAGCAATGGACACGGAGACGCTGCATGCTGCAGTGCAGCTCTGAATGAGCTGGAACAGCACCAATGGCAGAAGGAGGCCAGGCAGAGGAGGAGGAGGAGGCAGATGATGATGATGGCTGGGTTTCAAGTGGCGAGGTGGAAGTAAGCAGTCATACCCCGCACAAGGGCCATACCCTGCGCCCTGAGAGATGGGCAAATACATACCCTGTGAACTAATTAACCTAATCCAGAGTGACATAGGGACCAGGATCGGCATCTGGACAGCCATACCACAGCTGTTGAAGCTGATGTCGGTCCTGCACTTCCTAGCCACAGGCAAGTTCCAGCACTCTGTGGGCCAGCTGCATGGCATATTGCAGCATGCCTTCTCCAGAGTGCTGGTGCAGGTACTGGAGGCCCTCCTGCTACATGTGGGCGATCACATCGGCCTCTCAATGACCCTGTCACAGGTAAAGGCCGCCAAGGCCTGCTTCTACGTGCTTTCAGGCATGCCAAACGTGCTTGGTGCATTGGAATGGACACACTCCTGGTGCCCTCACATGCCACAGAGGGGGTTTACAAGAACCAGAAGCAGTACCATTCCCTCAATGTATAGATGACCTGTGATGCCGACCTCACCATCACACACTGCTGTGGTCACCATCGCACAGGGTCAACCCACGACTCCATGGTTCTGTGAACAGCACCCTGCCAGCCATACATGGTGCAGGATAGCATTGTTAAATGTTCCCGATCAGTGTATACTTTTTTGAATTGAGTCTACTCTGAATTCATTTTTGCAATTGACTTTGCCATAGTGTGCCCAGGTCATGTCCCCCCAACTCATACGTGGGACCTTCTTTGCAACATATGCATATCTGACAACCACCATGCATCAGCAGGAACAACCAGTGCATGCCCAATAGTCAGTCCACGAAACATGGGTGTATCACCAGACTGTTGTGGTGTCAGTTATTGACAAGTACATACATGAACCCTGAGGATGAAAACAAGAAACACACTACAGGTACCAGAATGCAACACTGCATCTCCACCAAATCAAGTCCTGCAGTGCACTGTCCCACCCTGGCTAATGAGGGCATGTCCCTGTGAGGTGCATGCATGCATGCATTGACTGCAGAACCCTCATTCACAGGCAACAATTCTGCCGTGCTCCAACTGCAGTGCATTTCCACAGTCAATGAAAACGTCAAAGTGCCCAATGCAGTGCACCATTGCCACATACCCGGTGCACAATTGTGACTGCTATCTGACAAGCACAGGGATGTAAGTCAATGGGATAGGATGAGAGATGAACAACACGTCCATGGAGTGCTGTTTCCAGCTGTTGCAATGCTATTGTAATGCCAAAGAGGTAATGTGGATACTTTGCCTACTATGCATGTATGCCCTCATGCTGCATGTATGCATGTCAGTGAATGTCCAGACCACAGTGCAGGCATCATGTAGTGTCTGCAGACACTGTTGGGGTGGTGGCATGGTGATTACCACACCACAACATGGGACATGCATGCCGGGCCTGTTGGTGGCTAGTGTAGTCCCACCCACAGCAATCCACCCCAGGGAGTACAACACAGCACGGTACAGATGGCACACATTGGCTGTCACAGGGTGCATCACAATGCATGATGCACATACTTACCAGCCAAGCACATGCCTATGGATGCACGAGATGCATGAAGCATCAAGGAAAACAATAACGTGCAATGTGAACTCCAGTCCTGCCATATGCATGCCATGGCTTACCTTCTGCCCCCCCCCTTGCAGATGATTCCAGATATCAACTACTGCCCAGGCTAATGACCCCGCTGAGGGATCCACAGTCGGCGGAGGGTATGGCATACACTGGTGCCCATGTGCGAACAAGAGCAACCATCAAGCAGACTTTTGGACTGTTGAAGGCACATTTCAGATGCCTACACCAGTCAGGGGGTGCATTTCTGTACCGGCCAGATAAGGTGAGGCGGATAGTCCTGGCCTGTGCAATGTTGCATAATATCTGCATTAGACAAAACATACCCCTGCCTACAGACCTAGACATGCCACCACCAGAGGGCAGAGATGGTGATGATGATAATGATGATAGCAAGGCAGCACCAGCCAAGCACGTGCACATGGATGCCAGGGACGGGCGTATTGTCTGACAAGAACTCATAGAAAACATTTTCTGAGGCCCCCTCACTGTGCACTACCTATGATATATTACAGTATTCAATGTGCTCACTCAATAAAATTCATACACATGAATAATAGCTGCCACTCATTGTTGCAAATGACAAATATATGTACTACAGTCTACTGATCAAACGCCATGCTCACCACCCCCTCCCCATACACCCCAACAACAAAGTGTCTGATGTGGAAGTCCACAATCTCACTCACTTTGGCCCTCATTACGACCTTGGCGGAGAACCATGGTGCTATTAGCACCATGGTCCATGGCGCTAAGTTGCCAACTCCGCCATGGTGGTTGGCGGACTTACCGCCCCATTCCGACCTTGGCGGGGCGGTAAGTCCCCAATCCCCATTTACCCTTCCCCATTCCCATTTTTGCCCCATAGGGCATAATGGGAGTGGGGAAGGCGTTAATTACGCCACCGTAAATTACGGTGGCGTAATTAACAACAAGGTCCCTTAGCGCCATGGATTTTAACACCTGCTAAAAGCAGGTGTTAAATCTGCCATGGCGCTAAGGGAACTCGTACTCAGGCGGTAAGGGTTGGCGAAGTTTACGCCGACGTAAACCCCTTACCGCCTGGGTCGTAATGAGGGCCTTTGCCTTTTAATGGCACGACCCTTGCCGTGGGCCGGTGGCAATTAGTCTTTTTGAACAACGCCTAGGTTTGCTTTCCACCAATCTCAAAGGGGTGTTAGTACTGGAGGGGGATCTGAGCCCTGAGCACCCATGCTCTCCTGGTTAGCCTGCAGGGAGAGTGCGACAGACTAAGCAATAGCTGACACCCCCTCATTGCCCTCAAAGACCCTCCATGTCAGGAGGACTAGGGATGATGTAGTTCGACCCAGAGCATGGCACAGATTTCCTGTCTATATCTCATTGTGATGGGCCTTCATGAGATGGATGGGTTCTGTAGGGTATTTTGTATAGTTTTGAGGCCTAGCGGTATTTTCTTACCGCCAACATGAAAATAATTCAGTAATAATCACTCTTTGCATTCAGATTAGATTTGGTATATAGTACTACAGTATACATACATTATTTCAGCACACTGATACATTTAGTGGTATACATTATGTTGGTATGCGTTATTGGTGGTATTTCTGGTGAGCATAATTCCTTTGTTTTATATGTGGCCCCAATATCCAGAACCCGTTATTTTTGCTTAGTTTGTTCGTGTGATCACTAGAGAGGCCTCAGGCTTACATTTCAGGAACCCACATTTTCAATTGGAGTGCCACCATGGGCTGTCCTCACTGGCTTATCTACGGCAGCGAGCTAACATGTGGTATTCATCACCAACTTATCTACATCGGTGAACTATGTCCAGGGCCTCTCTTTCTGCTGACTCACGTACCTCCAGCAGCAGTCTATTTCATTATGTTATTATTATGTTCCGTTCAGAAAACATACACTTATATACTGAATGGAATCATGCACACAGCTACCGCTAAGTCTTATTTTTAGCTAGCTTAAAAATGACAATTGCACTGTCTAAACCTCTCCCCATATTATCAGTACTGTAATGGTAGATGCACAAATTCCTACGGGGAATTCCTTATATTCTGAGCTATTAGTCACATAGCTCTTTTGCAAGGCCCTGTTGACCCCCTGTCACGCCTTCAGCTAGGGAAGCCTTTGTCTCTACCCCCCTGTAGTTTTGCAATTATTTAACCCTCAAGAGTCAGGCCCCCCAAAAAAGAGGGTTCCGCCCATATATATGTTTCCTCCACGGTAGCAATGCTGCCAATGTTTGTGGCTAAATGGGGATGGAACCACTGTTACAAGCATTTTTCACCACAGTAGCATTGGCATTACTTACTTTTGCCGGTGTTACCGTCATGCTGGCACAGGCGTTTCCATAGTTGCGGAATGCGCGCTACTGCGGAGTCAGAATATGCCAGTGATTCTGTCACTCGGGTAGTGGTTAATGGTACTTCCAGATTGGCAGTATCACCAGAATCGTTCAGGGAAACTTGTAATGAGGGCTTTAGTCACAGTCACTTACCCTTGTCTCTCTGAGTTCTATAACCCCCATCTCTCAACTGGACAGTTCCTTGCTTCCTTCAAATCTGCTATTGTCTTACCCTATTGAAGTAACCCTCTGCTGACCCAAATTGTCCCAGAAAACTATTGCCCAATTTTTCTCCTTACCCATTATTCAAAAGTCCTTGAGTGGGTGGTCTTAAACTGGATTGCTAAGTACCTTGGGATAATGGCCTTGACAATCCACTTAAATTTTACTCCAATAGTAAACACTCTACTGAGACTGCACTCATACATGTCTCAAACTTTTTCTCTAATGCTCACCACTCCAAGCGCTCTTCTATAATAATACTTTCAGACATTGCTGCTGCTTTATATACTGTCAACCACTTCTCTCTCTGCCTCACTCTCCAGGACCTTAGATTTCACAAATCTGCTCTTGTTGGATTACATCCAGGCAATGGAAGGTTGATACTTTAACATCTCTTGGAACTTGAACATCTCTGACACCACCCCTCTCCCTGTCCGTGCCCCTGAAAGTATCAGTCCTTGGACCGCTGTGCTTCACCCTCTATACCTCTGCCCGAGGAAGACTCATCTTATCCTTTGGCTTTCAGTAGCACCTTTTTGCTGATGACAGGTGCATATTTTCCTCCTTGACCTTCTTCACCCAAACTGTCTCACTGTATTCCTTGCTGGATGGATCTTCGCTGACTCATGCTGAGCTCTTCAAAAATGCAAGTCGTCTTTATCCACTCTCCTATCACCTTCCCACCTGTCCTTCTTGCTTCCTCAGCCAAGGCTCACAACCTTAGGGTCCACTGTAGTAGCGACCTACAATTGCAACAATTCAAACTGGACTACTGCTCAAGCCTACTCCTTGACCTTCCTCTTGACACCTACCTCCCTTGAGACAAAGTCCTCAACTTTGCTACCCGCACTCTCTACAATCTACTATGACAGATCCCAAGAGATTTTCACTACTTTAGATGGGGGAGCCCCTTTCCATGAGGCCAGGGAGGTGAGTCTGCTACCTGATAGCCCTGCTGGGGGTGATGCTCGGCGCGAGGATCTCATGGGGAGGGAGAACCCCATTGGGAGTGGTGACCAGCTTGGGAAAATACATTACCCTTTTCCCCTCCTACCTTCCCTCTAAAGCCATCCTTTACTATGTTACCTTAGACTCCCATGTGTTATGGCTTTATATCCCAGTTAACAAATACTGGACGAAGGAAGAGGACGCACAGAATGATGATCACCAATGTGGTTGACAGCACACATTCAAACTTCTGATGGGACCTTATTGGCCCTGCATCATTCAAAATCAGAGATGCGGCGGGATAATGTCGCCTTTGTTCTTGGTCCGGCGCAGACCATGAGAGGCTACAGGTATGCAGAGGCCTGCCAGGGAGAGGAGAACAGCACATCCTATGGAGAACCACACTCGAAGAAGGCTTGCCACCCGGGAAGCAGACCAAAGCAGACCAAAGCCACCCGCTATAAGTGGAACCATGAGAGTGCAGGAAGACGGATGCCAAGCAGTGGAAGAAGCACAGAGAGGTTCAGCAAGGACACCGGAAAGCCAAGGAAGCTGCCAAAAAACCCTGGGAGACCCACAAGCAACAAGAGAGCGATGGCCAAACCCTACAGTTAACAGGGTGGCTGATCCCAAGGTTGAGAAAACCCAGAGGGAGCAATAGGCAAGGGGCAAGAGACATGAGAGCTATCTGAAGGGCGTCTTGGACCCCTTTTTGAAAACCAAGCAGCAAATTACAGAAAATACAATCTTTGTCTATTTAAGTCCCAACATCCACACACTTTGGCAGGAGAGTAACGCAAGGCTGTGGGGGACAGAGAAAGAGCACTGTGAAAACATACAACTGAAGGGGGTCTGGGACCAATACTTGGGAAACAATGCCTTGGGCATCACAAAAGGGGACTGAAGCTTTGTGCATGCAAGAAAGTATTCCAGACCTTGGCAGGACAGTAAACCAAGATTGTGGTCGAAAGAAGAAGAGGGCCGGACACCTAATCAAGGGAAGGGGGTCTGGGACCCACAAGGGGGACAAATACCCCAAAGCCTCAATATGAAGCTTGCATATTCAAGGGGCATCCTAAGACCTTTGCTGGAGAGTTAAACAAGGTTGTGGGTGAAAGAGATGAACGAGTACCCACCTCATCAGAATTCCCATCCATAACCAAGCTGCACTTCAGCAGTTAACAACAAAATGGCTGCGCTGGCTCCTCTGAGCACCACTGCCGTCCATCAAAACTGCATTTTTCAGCTACAAAATCATGGCTGCCCTGTCTTGCCAAGCACTTATTGGGCAAGTTGGAACAGGGAGCACACAGAGAATGGCCGCCAGTGTGTTTTCTTGTGTGCACTAAAGAGGCGAAGTGAAAGCGGTGCTGCTCTTCTGCTTGCTAAGAAGTTCCCATATAAAAGGGAATGTTTTACATTGAAAAGGATGCTGCCCTGATGCTCTTTTCATCTGTTTAACATCATACTGCTTTTATCAGTGAGGCTCTGCCATGCCCATCCATATTCTGATTTTGCTCCAGCAAAAGAGAGCATTATCCCTGAATAACAGGCTGTGTCAGTGCAAATCTGGGAAATCAACAGAAGCTTTCCTTTCAGCCACATGGGAAAACACTTGACTTGTGTGCTACAAAATGTCAAAACAAACCCTTGCTTTCTGCGCATAGGGCAATTTCAGTGGACCTTTGCCTTGAAAATACTGCTATGTTAGAGAAATTGACTAGAGCTGCAAAACAATATTGTGAATTCAGATGGAAGAGAAAAAACAAATTTGAGAGAGACATCCCAGCAATCACCACGTGTCAAAATGTGTTTTTGCAAAACAAGAAAAATGCCTGTTTTAAAAGTACAATGTTGAATAAAGCCCTTTCCTTGCATAGGAATGTCAGGGGGGTGTTGTGTGAAAACCTAGATGGGATGTTCTGTTTGAGCAGACATGATTCTGATGCAGAAAAATAAAATAACTAGGGTACTGGCTGCATTGTGCAACTAGCCAAACAGGTTTTCTGCTTGGGGTTGTTAGCAATAGGAGAGGCCTTCCCCCAAAAGAAGCCACAATAGATTCTGGGACACCTATACGCTAATCGTGCCCTTGGAAACTCTGAATAGACCAAGAGAAAGAAATATCACACGCTCGTCAGACTTGTGTCTCCAGCTCGAGACAATAGATTCTGAGACACCTATGTGTGACTTCTGGAAGTGACAATAAGCATCCACTCAAACTGGGAAACTCCATGGCCCTTGGGCTGAACTGACATTTGCTTGTAGACTGAAAAAAAATGGTCCCAGTTGGAGGACAAAGACCAGCCCCATTTGTCTCAAAATACTATTTGATGAATAAACTTTTAAGAAGGTTAATTCTGTAATTGGACAGTGCAGTAATGTAAAGTGGTACAGTTTAAATGTGATTTTTGTGGCTTCTAAACAAGATACCGTAGCCGTCCATAGCATGTATGGGACGTGAACCCCAGGAAATTATAAATCATGGGAAAAGATACACATGGTGGAATGTTAAAAATGAATAGAAGTATGCTCTATGATAATATGCACACACACCTACAATTGTGGGATTTTGGGTGAAGCGGTCCTCACTAAAATCGCAAAAAAACTATTAGAAGGGCAAAACAATGGCGTACAGACCTGAGAATTGGACTGCCATTCCCTGTGTGAAATATGCAATCTGCCTATGTAATTTGCCAAAGTGTCACAACTATATAAATGTGAGATTTATGTTAAGATTGATTTTTGGCAAAAGGACTGTCGGATGGCTATTCACCTCATAAAATACAACCTCATAAACGGATTCTCCTCCTTGAGGAGGTGATTATCATAGGCTGACCTATCTGATTCTTGGGGGTAGGTCTAGCTTAGGTCTGCCCAACAATATACCCCGTGATGTCACCTGCTTTATAAAAGGGGTGGGAGCTTACAGGGACATGACACTCTCTCCTGAATGTCCAGTGCCTGCATATCCAGACCTTCAAGTTCCACCTTTGCAAGATTCCAGACTCTGCTGCCAGACCAAACCATAGCTGACCCTATCCCAGCAAGGCCAAAGCATAGCTGAGCCTAAACCCAGCAAAGCCACTGATCCAGAAACCCCCAAAAAATCACAATGACAAGGGGGAAAAGCTGTGATAACCTGTTGGGAGAATCCTGTAACCAGACCAGCTTTTTGCCCACTACCTGCACGCCCGCTGTAACCTTGCCATCCAGTGTCCAGACTTGTCCAGCTGTCTTTTGCCACGAGAGTCCGCCATACGGTGACCAAAGCCTTGAGCCTAGAAACTCTGTTGCCTGTCCCAAATTCCAAACTTCAGCGATGATTGTGAGTATTTCCCCATCCCAAAGTAACACTTAGCCTACCCCATCTTGACCCTTTGTCTTTGTCCTACTCTCTAAGTAATCCTATTCGTACCCTGGTGACTTGTCCTTTTTTCCTAGTGTTAGCACCATTCTTTCATTCACCCCATTTTGAAACTCCTTAGCAATATTTGATTAAATAAATAAATTTTCCCTAAAGAAAAGGGGTACACTGCATGAAGGGTTACAACTGCAGCATAACATTTAAATTCACGGGTGGCGTTCCTCTGTACTAGCCATAAAATCTAGTGTAAGTGAAACTTGTCCTTTTCTTTCCAAACCGACTTTCTCAGCTTTTATTTTACCAAAGTCAAACCTCCTTTCACTGTGAAACTCATCCATTCTGTGTTTTTCACCCGTTTCAAAAAAATGTTTTGAAATTTAAATTGAGTGAGGTTTGAGGGAACATTGCAGGGGGAAACCTTAACTCGGGAGCTATCTATCTTAATGGAAAAAGTGCTCCTATTCATTTGTACTTTGGATCTGTTCTTGTAGAAGGTTACCCAAGTATATTTCAGTGGTTTTCATTGTAATTATCACCCCATTTGTGATTGCTGCCCAATATAAAAATTGTGTGATTTCCTTTGAAATTTAAATAAATAAATATTTTATTCCCACCAATCGGCCTGGTTCATGGTCCATTGTGACCAAGGGTATTTGTAAAAGGGGGCGTGAGACGGGTTGGGTTCCAGCTCAATTTGAATTCATTGAAAATAAAGAAAAAGTATTCTAATTGAGCGCTACATCCTAGGCTAAGGGCAAGAGTCCTGATCCGGTGTGTGACGCCCGATTGGAATCCTGTACATTGGCAGGAGAGTAAAGCAAGGAATGGGTGCTAAGGAAGGGACAGGAGTCCCTTTCACACAAGGCAGTTTCATAGAGGCACGGATACAGTGGAAAGACCCTGAAGAAAGCGAGCCAAACCCTTTGGTGTCTGTGGAACCTTTACTTGCTTTCATATGCTGGAAAGACTGTGGGGAAAGGAAGACAACCCCCGAGTCCTGTGGAACATATTCTGGATTTTCTACACTCTTCATGACTTTTGTGTTTGGCTGACAAGATCGGGCTGCTGTTCGGCAGTCAAGAGACATTTCATCCTTGCACATTATGCTTAGTTTAGCTTGTGAGGGACAGAGTAGGTTTTGGACACAGGTCCGCAAACTTTACTTTGGACATTCTGACACAGATCACTTCATTAGTTTTGAAGAGGCAGGAAAACCCCTCTTAGTGATAGGTCTAGTTAGGCTTTCCTTCAACTCCCCCATTTTTCTTTATAATAAAATTGTTTGCCAATCAACATGCCACACTTGTGTCAGTCTCTTACTCTGAGACCCTCACACTACCCAAATCCTTCCTCTATTTACCTACCGTCAACATGCTGCTTTGCTCTGTATGCAAAACTGCTCAGAAACTGCCTGATTGTATCTAAGTTTTCTCACCATCTGGTTCCCTTTGATCATCAAAAGCACTCAACCTCAATGCCCCATACCCCCTTTACTCCCCCTCACTTCCCCTCTTTATCCCTACAGTCCCACTCCACTGGAACCCACTGCCCGTAACAAACAAAACCAGCGCAACTGTGGATCTCTTCAAAGCTTAGCTAAAATTTCACTTACTTGGTCAAGAGGGAGCTCCCCCTGCCCTCTCTCATCCTCCCTACCTTACACTAGTACTTCCGCCAGTCACTCTTAATGTAATTTTGTATATTTAATTAATACTCCTCTTTAGTATGAAGATCGTGCCCCCTTAAGTTAATGTTACCTTTCTACTACACATGTTTTCTTATACATATTTATTTTCTCTTTGTTTTGCTTTGTTCCTGGTATATGTCCAGCTTATGTATACCTTTATAAATTGGCTCATTGATTGTTCTCATCTTTATTCTACTATGCAGGCACCCTTCGTGGGAATGCTTCCACCATCTGTAAATGTGTTATTGTAAGTCATTTTTAATCAAAATTGACATCCCTATTCAAATAATGCAAATACAAATACAAAAACAAATCTATGTCAATCTCGAATAAGTGGAATGAGGTAGATCAAGATACAGGGTAACACCAGATGATGGTAAAAAGGTAATGCACATCAGAGAAAATACCATAGTGTTCAAGAATGATCATAAGGGTTAGGGCTGGCACACTGGGCTGCAGCTGTTCAGGAAGCCCACAAGGACTAAACAGTGTAGCATTGTATTAATACCATTGTCCTACAAACAGTGCAAGGTTGGGCTAGCTATGGGTTCAGGCTTAAAGCAAGGTCTTAATCCAAATGGTGGGTGGGAAGTGGTCTTGGTGCTAAGCTAGCTTATCATGAGCACCATGGGACGAGTACATGGTTGTACCTCTAAGTTGCCATTTTACTTTTTAGGAGTCTGGTCTTTTGCAGTTCGATTCTTCACCGTTCCCTTACAAAGAAGCTTATCCAGAGATCAAAAGCTAAACACGAGCTATACAAGCCGAGTATATCATACTAAGCAACTATGCTGATTTTTCAGGGAGAATTACAATTTTTCAACTCAAATTGCTGATATTTTACAATATTTTGTAACTGTCTCCTGTCTAAAATGTGTATTCCTTCAAGCAAGTCAATGGGGGAAAACAAATCTTCTAGTCCTGAACTCAGACTTACCGAACCAGTCACTGCACACTGTCCACAGCCAGAGATACCAGCTCACACCTGTGTGCCTTGGGACATCTCCTCACAATTACATTATTTGCAGGGCACTACTAATGAGAGGCCAGAATGGCCACGTGAGATGGATGCTCCAAGTTGCCCAGATGGCCCTCCGCTCACCTCCCTACACTAACCGCCTCGGCCTAGTTGCTCAAACGCACTACACGTGCACCAAGTCACTCGCAGAATATACTTGAATAACCCTTCCAAAAGTATTCAAACAACAGGCTGCTAATCTGCTACAATCAGCTTACATATTGCATAGCCAACATGTGCCTTCTATCCCCCATGGGGATGAAAGGGTCCACTCTGGTCACAAATGCCTCTATGCTCTCAGAAGAGGACACCTATAAGAAGACATGCACAAGTACTCAAGGTACTTCCATTCTGCATGCATCAACACTACAGCAAAGATAACTTAAATGTTTCTTTTCTTCCCAGTAACTTAACCAAGTCTGCTTTTTCGAATCTTCCAGAGGACTTGGAGATGCATGTGACACCGAAGCATGGAATATATATACCAATAGCATCACATAACATAACTGTTCACAGTGCTTAGAGGAGAGTTGAATCCAGCTCAGCATGCTTTATAACCAACTAATACTATTATGTATCCTCTTTGGCCCTGTTACACACTTCCACATCATCAGCTATCCAAATCCAAAGCAAAGTACTCTATCAGATCTTGGGTTCCTCCCTATGGATAACATACACCCTGGTTTCTTCTGTCAAACCCATAGAAAGCAGATTGGCACTCAGGAACAGGATACTTCCGACCTGCACCCATCAACATCACATTACAGGTTTTGAGTTTGCCTTTCCCACTGTCCCACTAATGAACGGCATCCCCCTTTTCTCTAGCAGAGCCAAGCGCTGCGGGCCACCAATAGTGGCAGACAGGCGCTATACAAGACCACTTACATTACATTCATAACTAAAAGTATTCCTTGTGGTTAGCATTCCTTGATTTTCATCAGGTTCTGGCTGTCAAAATGCCCAGCGTGCATCCAGCATGTGTGTTTCTTTTCCTTCAGAATTGAGCCAGGGGAGTTTTGCTGTCTCAGACCACATGTTTCATATGTTACGGTAGTTCTGGTACTCTATGCGGCTGCATTTTCTTTGGTGTTGTTGCCAGTGTGAAGTCAGGTTATAAGGTACTTGCATACACACAAGCAGCCTGGGGACCACAGACAACAATTCAATGTTGCAGTGGTATGGGGCAGACATCTGACCACAGGAGACAAAACTACATTGATGGTTGTACTGTCAGAGCTACTTATGTCTCCAATCATTGAGGAGCTGCTACAGAGACAATATGGAGAAATGCAGGCATCATATGAAGTTGGCACTGCTTTACTGTTAAGTTTCTGGGGATTGCACCATGCTTTGAGGGTTTTAGGCGTAACCTTGTTTTTATTTTTTATTTTAGGCTGCTGGTCTCTTGCACTATCATCAGCTGGAGCTTTTTATTTCTTGAAGGGGTGACAGCTGGGTCTTCCTCCCAGCTGTTCCTTTTGAGGAAATGGAAGCAAGCAATGATATTGGTCTTTTCAGGGAAGATAGAAATTCACTTTCCCCAAGACACCAACCATTTTCTTACCATCAGGACGTCTTGGAAAATCATGCATATTCCTTCTCAAGACTTCTGCACTTCTTCAGTTCATACTTCTATGAGTAACTGGAGCAGGTTTGCACATTTAGTAGGATTGCAGTGAACGTGACAGTCCCAAAACCCTTTTACAGGCTTGCATCTATTGAAACATTTTGGCAGTTGTTAGGGGGGTGTTCCTAAAGTCTACCAACAGGTGAGACGCTATAAAAATATCCCTTGGCATACAGGCCCCAACTCTTAGTATAAGTCTGTACCACCTAAAGCTTTGGTAGAATGGCAGAGCAGCCAGGCTTATCTTAGGAGGAGCATGTGAGCTGTAGGTAAGTACAATGAACCCAGTAAATTCATAAACCCAGGGAAGATCTCACACACATATAGTTATAGTAAAATAGATATTTATTTATGTACTCAAGGCAAAGTTATATTAAAATAAGTACTATTTAAACAGAATTGTACCAAAATGTCCCCTCTACTACTGCGCCCCCACAGTCACTGCGACTTAGGGGCGCACAAAATACTGACTCCCATTACTGTGCCCAAGCAGAGCGGGGGTTGCTGGGGTGTCCCCCACTCTCCTTGGGTGCAGTAATGTGAGATGGGGGTTACAGGGGTATCCCCCGCTTACCACGTTAGTTGGAGGGACTGATGCCACAGGGATAGCAGGGTATAGGCGGCGCACACAGATGTGTGCTGCCGTGAAGGTAATTGGGGTGGGATGGTGGGGGGGTCAAGAAGAGGGAATGCGGGCTGGGGATACGGGCAAAGTGAGTGATCTATCTGATCACTGCGCCACACCGTAATTGGCGTCAACCTTTCTATCGGCGTAGTTACGGGTGGTGCAGTGATCACATAGATTCATTTAAACTAACCAACACAATAGAAAACGTAAGCAATACTTCAGGTGAGGAAACCAATAGTATTGAAATGTACAGTTCAAGAACACAGTTCAATGGTAAGTAAAATCACTTATTACAGTTATTAAGAACATTTTATGTTGTAGGAATAAAAAGGGTTATTTAGCACCAGTACTAGCAATTCAATAATTTTATAGACTTACAATACTTTTCATATGCCACTAGGCTTTAGCAGTCCATCCTTAACCAGTTGTGAGTTCTTCAGAGTCAGTTTAGAAGGAATGCAGGTTTGGCACAGCAGCAGATAAGATAAAGAGACAATAGAAGGATTTTGTTGGTTAAAAGGTTATCATGGACCCTGGAAAGGACTCCCTAGAGGTACACAAGCAATAGGCCTGGGTGAATAGTATGGGTGAACACCCGAACACTGGATTTAGCACTCCAGTAACACAGGAGCAATGAAATAGCTTGAGTTATGTATTAAACCGAGTCCCACACTACGTGAGGAGCAATGCAGAAGTTGCAGCTGGATTCTTTCATGCTGCAACAGCAGTTGACACGGTCTCCTGTTCCTTGGTCATGGTGGCGAAAGGTGGGACTCTGGTAGGGATGTCGCAACAGCAGCCAGGTGATAGGGCTCTCAGAAAGAAATACCTCATACTCCCACATTGGTCTGCTGTTTTGGCACCTTTTTACAAGCTCCAAGTTTGAAATGTTACTAGCTGGTCAATCTGTCTTGATTCTTTAGTCCTGCTGACTGATGAGGGGACTTTGAGGAGGGTGATTCTGTCTATGGAGGTTCAACTGCAGCTCACCAAGGTTCTGGGAGGATGTGTTCACAGGAAGATGATGCACTGCAATTGGGTCAGAGGTCCCCTGGTATTCACGATGTGCAGCCCAGGAAGGTCACAGCATGTTGGGGGATGGCTCATTCTGTAGGTTGGCTTTTGGCTAGTTGGTCCCACTAGCCAAAGGCAAGTAGTCATCTTCTTCGGAACTCCTTTGTTGATTCAAAAACGGGGTCAGGACAACAGTGGTCTCTTCACAGTTCCTGGAACAGGCTGCAGGCGTCTCTAGTCATCTTCTTCTTCAGATCGTTTGTTCCAGTATTCAACTTGCCTTCTACCTCATGAACCTCACCTTTCATCAATCAGGATTTCACATTCATCCTGTGCAAACTCAACTTGCAGTTTACAAAAAGGGGCTGGTGGCTGTCCAGTCAGGACAGCCAGCCCCCCAGTGGGAACTGGTTCCTTTTAGGCACACCAGAAGACACAGGATTATGGAATTTTGTGATCTTCTCATGCTTCCTGCACTGGCAGACACACTGGAGCCTTGGTGGGCTACATAAAGGTTTCCCACCAAAGTAAACATTTTAATCAGGACCTCCACCTCCCTGGATAGTAGAAGAATGACCAAGAAAGGACAACCATACAAGAAATGGTGAAAGAAGAAAGGCGTCACCATGTTGGAACACATCTGACCCTCCTGTGCATAGCTGCAGCTGTGAATACAGCCTGCTTTGGAAAATAGCTCAAAAGTCAGTAGACCATATCCACTGCCACCAGCCATAACTATAGGGTAGTTACTGTAAGATAATTGTTACAGGAGCTGAAAGAAAGGGGATACTTAATAACCCCTCAACACTCCACATAGGGTGGTGTGTGCTGATCTCTCATAAGGAAAAGGATAAGAAGGATATAAAGTACTTTTCAAGAAATATGAAAGAATATAAAAAGGAGAGGAAAAAAGGGGTCCCAGGAACAATGCACATAGCGTGCTGCGTGCTGCATAAGTGAAACACATATGCCTTTAAAAAGGTATTGGGGAAAGCAAAACTCCATAAAATAATGTAAAACCTACAGAATAAGGTTTCCATGATGAGAGCAAGAAAGAATGAATGAGAGGAAAAAGTGTCCTCTCATTCAGGATAACAAGAAAAAGGTCCAGAGGTTTAGGAAAAAGTGTTGGGGGCTCTCACTATGAGAGGGGATTAAGCATTACACTGATACAAGTCATAACAACAGCCACCCAATCCATGTTGGTAACCACATTCCACTTCTGCCCACATCTTGCAGGCAAAGCACCAGAATTTTGATTCAGGTTTTCAGATATTCTTGCCACACTGGCCTTATCTGGTCTTGTCTCATGTCCAGAAAGGTAAATTCCAGCTTTTGGGAAGGCTGTGAATATCTCTGACAACCATCAGAACAACTCTATGCACACTATCTGAGACATGATCTTCGACCGGTTCCAAAGGGAGAATGATTTAGCTGAGAAAGGGAAGTTTTGTTGCACATCGTCATCTACGCAAGACTGGCTTTGGTTCCTGCCTTTGGGAACACAGAACAGATATAGATAGTAGCACTCCACACAGCTGCTACCACTCTCAATTATCAAAACTGTATGTTGGCTTTTCCAAATACTTGTGACTTTTTTTTACATTTCTTTAGCAAGCAATGTCCTAGATGCATATAAATGTAATTGCAGTTATGCACCTCACAAAAATGCTTGAACCTTCCCACTTTGCCATATTCCTGCATGATGCACATTCTTGTAAATATTCTAAATTCTTAAACCTAAACCTGACCTGCCCCGACATGTTTTGACATCATGAGCTCTGGAGTTTGGAGAAGTGAAGGCATGCCGGAAAAAGTGGGAGCACCAAGACTATACATCCACCAAGAGATTAGGGGGTGCTCTATTGGGGACTCGTTATTTAGAAAGTCAGGTTCCAAAGCAATGGTGAGACCTTTAACCAGCCCGTCAAAGCAAATGCTATGTTAATACACTTGTAAACCCGGTGCTGGAGGTCTGCATCATTTTGTGAATCAGGGTGAATCTGTAAACACACTTGAATTTTCAGTTACATGTTCTTTCATGTGACTCTGCGCACCTGCCGAATGTGGGTGTTTTCTGCATTCTCTGTGCACAGTGGACTCGCAAGTGGGAAAATCATTTCAGTGAATTTCACACATTTAACTTAATACCTAGTGTTTCTTAATCAAACGGGAGTGGCACATTGCTTTGTCAATCTTATGAAGAATTGAATAAACACCAAGGCTCAGTGCCTCCAAGTAACACAATGCTGATCTATGTTTAGTTCAAATGTTTGTATGATACAAGACTAAGATATTTTCTCAAGGGAAGATTTCATTTAAACTTCAGATGCTAAGTTTTTTAATTGCAGTGTACTTCCTCATCAACATGAGCTAATGTGTACGTTTTAGCTTTGGTTTACTTCACATCATCTCTGCCAAAAATATTGGTGTGACGTGTTAGGTGAGGAAGATGGCATTTGATCCATCAACTCTACATTCTTGGCACTGTCATTTATTTTGTTAGCTATGTCTGCCAATTTGTATTGCCGACCTTTTCTGCCACTCTGACTGAAAGATCAATGTTTGCCTCCACATAGGATTATTTCTGAAAGAGTTAACAAATGCTACCTCACTACTTGTCATTTAAAATGAATGTGTTGAGGCTGATTGGTTTCAATGTACTTTACTGGGTTCTATCAAAGCTCATAACAGTAAACCATGTATCTCAAACACAAATACAGGTTAAATTGCTCAATGCACTGGAAAGGAAGGAAACAAAGCAAAGTCAACGCTAGCACCTTTGGCTTTAGTGTAGGTGTGAAATGACAATGTGGTGTCTACACTTTGGTGAACAAAAGACAATGATTAATTTTATTGACATTTTGAATGATGTTTCATTGTTGAAGTCAATATGTGACTAAAATTGTTTTATGTGCCATCGTTTTTATATAGGATAAAACCAATTTCTTTGGAAATGAAAAAAGGTCAGTATCTATCGTGAGGTATTGTTGTTATACATCGGGGTGAAGTTTATACATATAGCTTTATTTCAACAGCTAAATTAACCGCACCATCTACAAATCTCAATTCTGGTTTGGCCCCAATATCTGCTTTATTCTTGTGCACAAGGTTATGAAACACTATTTATCATTTCATCACTCCCTGCCTTCACCAGTGGCGGAAGCACCTGTACCCTAATGTAATGCCTGGGTCAAAGGGGCGCTCTAATTGGTGGGAGAATGTGAGTAGGCATCCTTTCAAGCACATAGGCACTCAACCACACATTTCTGTCTGCAGCAGTGGTGGGTGTGGGAGTGAAAGCCTACCTGGTGCATCTGCGAGAGAGTGGGGACCAGGGTTTGCTTCTATGTCTGAGCATTACAAGCTGGGTGAATGCCTCATGAAATGTGCCACACTGAAATCAAATGGGTCCCAGGATTCAATCCACCACACCATTGCTACTTTTAATATGTTTAATAAATTGTGCATTTTAAACCTATGGAATTTATTTATTATCCATTTATTATTTGGGTTTTGATTCATTTCTTACATATGAGAATGTGTTTTTATACATCCCTATTTTTTCTCGGGTGCAAATGATAACCGGAAATTATTGCTGGTGAATTTGTGCAGTGTTACTTGTGTATTATTCATTCTTTCTATTTATCCCATCTTGTTTTTTCAGCACGTTTTGAACGCTTTTGCCATATTGTATTGGTATGCGACACATAAAAAAGCAACACAAATTACAGCCATCATCTACAGTACAATTCACTTTACAGTACATTTCTCAATGAATACCCCCAGCCCACCATCTAATTCAAAATGGCTGTTCAGCTGAAATCTAACCTGCCTTCCCCTTAATCACGTTGCCTCCCTGAGACATTGACACTTGACAGCACCAGGATTACATATGAACATTTGGGCAGAGGCAGTACCAAGCACTCTACTGGAGGTTTACGTCTCCACGTATGTGATGCACTACACCCAATAGTCACCAAAACCCACAATGTAAAGGCACTGTCAGAAAGGTTAGAAATAATAAAAAAGTTTATAATGTTCAGTGTTTTAGAATATTAATTGTTTGGAGTTCTCGAAAGCTTCAAAATAAGTTCAAACAAGCCTTTTATATTGTGACAAATACAGCAAAAATCTCACCTCTGACAAAACTTTGCAAATGGGCAGCACAGTTTCCACATGCATGCACTGGACCTTTCCACAAACCAAAATCCAGTAGCTGAGACAAATGTTCTTGTCATCAATACATTCGGGCACCCTTACAGAGCTACACAGCCAACATCATATAACACAGCATTGTTAGGAAGTCTTTGTTAATAAATAAGTCATAATACAATGTAATAATGATATGACTTGTGAGTTTATTGGGAGGAGCCCCCGAGAGGCCAACCTTCTTCAATCAGACATCTTCGTGTATGATTCCAACTGATATTCTGGAATCATACACGAAGGTGTAGTCAAGGCTACAGAGCATATGTACATCAGGATTGATTAACTACATACAAGAATACATGGTGTGTTAAACATCACACCATCTTCCACTCTATAATTAATTAAACAAAAAGGTTTGTGTATACAAATTGGTTGCTATCAATACATTTAAAACAGTGTAACAACATATGTGATTTTCTTTTTCTAAAATGAAAACCATAAAAGGATACATGTATGCATTGATGAATGTGGACACGGATGAGTTGTTTTTTTATGTGTCCAAGGATTTAATTCCACAAAAGATTTCAATAATATGGGCCTCATCACGACTTTGGCGGTAACGCCGGCGGTATTAGCCCTACCGCCGAACTCCCCGGGGCGCTAATAGCGCCGGACCACGAGTTTGCTGGTAATGTTAATCCCCATTCCCCATTGAGCCCATTCAGGAATGTCCCATTCCCCATTGGGCTCAATGGGGAATTTTCGCGCTCTTACCTCCGGCGGATTTCCCACCGGCGGTAATAGTACGAAATTTCGGCAGAGTCCTGATTTGGCGGACACTTAAATCCGGTGGTAATAGCGCTACCGCCGGATTTAAGGGTTACCGCCAAAGTTGTGATCAGGCCCATAGTCTTGTTTATAGTTCAACACCCTTTTCCTGGATCTTGAGGATGAATGGATATCCTCCATTGTTTTCTCATGTGGCTCTCTATTTTTTACCTTCTCATTGCTCATAAATCTTGAGTCATTAGGCTTGTCTTTAAACACCTCTCCATTTATATTTTGTTCTCTTTCATTTCTCAATACCTCCTCCTCCTTTGCTAAGATTACATCATCCCACAACCATTTCTTTCCATCTTCTAGAATTACAGACTTTTTAAAACACTCTATTACTCTTTGAGGAGGGCAAAATCTAGATTCTCCTTACATCACACATTTGGGTTCTTTCACTCTAGCCCAGTCATCTTTCTCAATTTAACGCTCTTGAACATGCTTTTGTTTATCATAATAATTTTTGTATTCCTTTTGTTTTCTTTTTACTTTGTTGACAATCTCTTGCAAATGTATTTCCTTGTTCCTCCTTTTTGTTATCCAGGCAGGTCTAAGTCTGTTTGTAGCAATCCTTCCTCTCATTAAGGTAAATGGTTCCTCCTCAGTTACAGAATGCGGGGTAACTTTATACGTGTTGAGTGCTTCCTTGAGTGTCGCTTTCCACGGTGGATTGTTAATAATGGCTAACTGAATAATGCCCTTTGTGAAACGATTCATTCTTTATACTAATCCATTCCACATGGGATGGTATAAGGCTGTAGTATTATGCTTAATGGTTCTCTCCTTCAAAAATTTTTGAATTTCTTGTGACATAAATTGAGCTCCATTGTCAGATATTAATTCCTGCAGCTCACCTTCCCTGTTAAAGATTTCTTCTAAAAACGTCATTACTTTCATAGCTGATATTGATTCTTCAATAATTCCACATTCCACCCATTTGGATGTATAGTCATCTAATACAATAAAGTAAACTTTTTGCGGTCCTAAGGTTTCATACGGTCCAGCTACATCAATTGCAAGTTTCGTCCAAACTGTACTGGGAACTTCCACTGGTTGCAATGGTGTGATACGTGTTGATTTGCCTTTATCACTTACTGCACACACAGTACAATCTCTGACTAGAGTCTCCAATTCACCCCACATGTTGGGCCACCAGTAAGCTTCTCTCAATCTTCTTTTCGTTACATTGCTATCCACATGACCTTCATGTGCAAAGTTCATAATTCTCTCCCTCATGCTTGCTGGAGGTATTATCTGATCTCCTCTATAAATACATGCATTGTCACTTGTCAATTCATCTTTTAATTTTTCCCAGGATATGATATTCTCCTCAATATCTTTCCAGCCATTCTCAATAGCTTTTCTCAACATTCTTTGTTCAGGGTCCTGTTCTCTAGCTTCAATCCATTCATCTTTTGAAAAACTTGGATGCACATGTGTAATTATACATTCCATGTTTTGATCATCTGTTAGTTCTTCCTTGTCCTCATCATCGTTTGTGTTACTGTCACATGGTAGACGAGAAAAACAATCTGCCACTATTTTTGTTCTCCCAGGAGTATATTATATATTGACATTGTACTGCATGATAATCAACGCCCACCTCCTTATGCGCGGGGATGTCATGTGAGGATTCTTTGAGTTCAAAACATGTATAAGCGGCTTGTGATCCGTCTTGATATCAACAGGTATGCCCCAAATTAGTCCTTTGAAGTGTTCTGAGATCCATTTGACTCCCAGAGCCTCCTTCTGAAAGGTTGAATATTTTCTTTCAGCCCCTCTCAATGTTCTGGAGGTAAAAGCAATGGGAACTACTTCACCTCCTTGTACTTGCTCTAAGACACCCCCTAGGCCTATGTTACTGGCATCCACCAATATCCTTGTTTTTGCACTTGAGTCGAACATTCTGAGTGCTGGTGCTTTGTTGATTAATGACTTGATCATTCCAAACTCCTTTTTGCACCCTTCAGACCAATTAAACTTTACACGTTTGCACCTGAGGTTTCTCATCTGTTCACTTCTATCAGAGTAATGATCCACACATTTAGAATAATATTCTGTCAACCCTAAAAAACTTTGAAGTTGATCTTTATTGATGGGATCAGGAATCTTAAGAATGGTGTCAACCAATGATGCTTTAGGCTTTATACCATCTGGATTTATGAAGTAAGTCACTTCATTCCTCTTTATCTTGCACTTCTCAATCTTAAGTGTCATACCTTTTTGCTGTATACCTTACAGCACACCTAACAACCTTGCATCATGCTCCTCTTCGGACATTGCAGATATCAAAATGTCATCCTGGAAATAATGCACTCCTTGGAGACCGTCAAACAAATGATGCATTATTCTTTGAAACACGGCGGCTGCCGAAGCCAATCCAAAAGGCATTCTTTTATATCTGAATGCTCCCAATGGCATTATAAACGATGTTAAATGCCTAGATTCCTCGTCTAACACAACTTGGTGATATGCTGATGATAGATCTAGTGTTGTGAAGTATTTTGCTGGCTTTATCTTGGTCAACATTTCTCCTATGTTTGGTAGAGGGTGACGGTCCACCCAGATGTTGGCATTAAGATTTCTTAGGTCAACACACATTCTGATTGATCCATCAGGCTTTTTAACAATTACAATAGGAGATAACCACTCAGAGCTTTCAATAGGTTCAATGATGTCTTGCATGCACAATTTCTCTAATTCACTCTTTAATGCTTCCCTGGTGCCTATTGGTATGCTTCTCACTTTGTGTACTACCAGATTTGCTCCACTCTTGAGTATGATGCGATGTTTGAAACCCTTGAGGATTCCAATTTTATCATTGAAGACTTTAGGAAAACTCTTGGCTAGATTTTCTGATGTGCTGCAACTGTTTTCATTGATACAAAGAATGGGCACATTTTCACCTGGATGTATCCTGTTCTTCAATGACGCTTGTTCCCACCATCCGACTATAGAAAATCAATTTTCAGCAACATACAATCTGCAGTATGTCTTCCTTCCCTCAAAATTCAAGTGTACCCACGCATATCCAATAGTATTGATAGGTGTCTTTCCGTAACCAGTTCCCTTTATTTTGGTCAATTGCAAATCCTCCATTTTTTTCTTTAGAACATTCACATATGTTTCTGCATCCACCATGGTATATGGAGAGCCTGTATCCACCATAACTTGTAATGTTATTCCATTCATTTTCATTGGCACCCAAGGACCCAGACTGCCTTCATTAGGTGTGAAAGCTAGTATTTGTACTTCATGTTCAAATTTATCTGAAATTGCCAAAAGACTACTTGGGCCACCAATTTCTTCTAAAGCTTTTATACTTGTCATGGCAGCACCTCTTCCTCTACCATAACGACCAGCATTCCTCACATATCGAGAATTAAATCTTCCTCTTCCTCTATTGTTGCAACACACTTTGCCAAAATGATCTATTAGTCCGCATTTATAACATTCAGCCGATAGAGCCGGGCAGTCTTTCTCTGAATTTAAATGTCTATACCAGCCACATTTAAAACACTTGTTAGGTATTCTATACGCATTCTCTTTTGCTTGTCTCGATCCACTATCAATATCAGACTTGACTATTCTCTTGACTATTGCAATTAAATCCTCTTCACCCTTGCCGTATTGTCCATTATTCATTTCTTGAACTGACTTTATTTCCGCATTCTCCACCTTATTCTGGACCTCTTTCATGCACTTTTCACCAAGTTCAAGGGACCTGTCTCATTCGCTTGTTCTAACGTAGGGATCTTTGCCTGCCACAATCGCTGTTGGATGCGTGGATCTGTTACATGTAGAACTAGTTGATCCCTCAAGTATTCATCCGCCACTCCTGTGAAAACACACGTAGCCAACAAACCTCGGAGAGCAGCCATATAGGCATCAATGCTTTCACTTTTGTTTTGAGTTACATCAACATGGATAAGAGGTTTAGGGACCATTACTAGTGTTAAACCACCTCAAGCACTGTCCAGAATTAGATACCACTGGACTATTGGAACCATGTTTACGAATCCAGTAAAATATATTGTACAGACCACAATGGCATGGACATAGTTCATATTAATCCTGACTAGCTATGGGCACATCAAAACAGCACAAAATGCCATTTGCAACATACTGATATAATTGAAATCTTCTTTCATGGCCCAGTACCTTCAAAGTCCTTCATGACCATACTCATGGATGCCTATACTACTTCTCCCAGTCTAGCAATCTTAAAGCCAGAGGCCACTGAACTTGAATTTACTTTCATTTCACCCAGCCAATGCAAGATATTTGAGTGGTTTTCTGTACTTCTGAAACAGCTTGTAGCCACAACTATGACTAAAGGTCAACTACTGTAAGTTCCGGAATGGTCTAATGACACATACAGCTATGTGGGTGATACAATAACAGGAATGTGTTTCAATCACTGCATGTATGGTGCAGTGCATTGTACATACAGTTCTTCTGCATTTTTTACTTAATTACAGCACCGCTGAGGAGATTACACGCTTTTTGTCTCTTATCTCTTATCCTGCTCCAACCTCCCTGCATATGTAAAACGCACTTGAATTATGATGCTTTTCCACCTCTGAATGCCCGATTCTGAACCGGGTGCAGTGAGTGTGCTAAACAGCACACTTCAATGTGCCTTTGCCTGATGCCCAAGCACCACTCTTATTCTGAAGTGGGCCTGGGTGCCAGTGCAGTGCACTGTCTGCAATCAGCTTGTTTTTATAGATAACCGGCAGATCGCAATTTTGGTAGCAGTTTCGTTAAATAGCGCGTTAATCACAATGTCACAATTTGTGATTAAGCAGTTTGCCAAGAATATAACAGCTTTATAAATACAACCTGTGATTAAACACAAAAGAGGGGGCACACAAATTAAGAGTGTTTGTGTACTACTGCATGACTGCAACTTTAAGCAGCATTTTATTAGGTTGGAAATGTCTCCTTGGAAAGGAGCGCAGAGCACATTAGATCAACGCCACTAACTTTGCCGAGTGGTCCCTCTGCAAAGCAGGGAGATTGCTCATCAGGGGCAGGCATGTGGCATATTTACCAGTTACCACTGCTATCTGTTGCATTCCTCCACAACAGTGACACCAAAGTGGTACTGTTATACACAAAACATTGGTAGCCTTAAACAATTGGTAGCAGGTAGGGCCAAAAGAAACTAAAGATAAACAAAAAAAACTCCTGCCAACAAGGTATGATACATGAATGATTGTTAATTTGACCAGACCGGGGAGCCTCATCACGAGTCTGGCAGTAACCCTTAAATGCGGGAGTAGCACTATTACCGCCGCATTTAAGGATCCACCAGATCATGGCTTTGGCGCGGATCCACCAGATCATGGCATTTAAGGATCCACCAGATCATGGCTTTGCCGCGGATTTCCCCCCAGCTCTGAGCTGGGGGGAAATCCGCGGCAAAATTGCCAATTTTCGGCACGTTTACCGCCGGCAGGAAATCCGCCGGTGGTAATAGCGCAAATTTTCCCCATTGGGCCCAATAGAGAATGAGGAATTCCCAAATGGGCCCAATGGGGTATGGGCAATAACCCTTCTGCCAAACCTGTGATCCCGCTCCAATAGAGCCGGGGGGTTTGGCGGTAGGGTTATTAGCGCCGGCGCTAATAGCGCCGGCATTACCGCCCAACTCGTGATGAAGCCCTGTGTCTAATATTAGGACATTTGTATTCTTACATATTTAAACCAACGCTGTGTCTCATGAGCACTCCAGAACACTGTCTATAACATGTTAAGAAATATATTGTTGATGCACAAGAATGTTATTGCATTAACGTTTCATGCAAAGAGTAAAAACATGCAACTTCCAATGTCGGGAAGAAATTGGTGGAAAGAAAAATTAAAAAGGGTGGGGGATAAGACCTAGTGAGGGAGTTATAAAGAACCAAAGAAGAGACTAGATGTCATTAACTGGAATCAGGTTCGGATGTTTGGTTAACACATACTGCATCACCCACTTATTTTGAAAAGACACTTCATAAATGATGATGTAATTTACTAAATAAATTCAAGCAAAAAAAGTGTAAGTAAAGATAATTTCTTCAAAACCATGAAGAGACAAGAAATAACCTGGAAAAAAATATTTCCACTCTTGCTTAATGGTAGGGAGTGAATGTTCATTTCTACTGTCTCCTGGAGGGTTCAGTCAAAAGTGTCGCTTTTATTTTTAGAGGACTGTCAGAGGTGGATAATCCTTGGGTCTGCTGATGTGACATTTGATAGTAGTGGAACAATAAGTGTTCTGGGATCACGAATTATGGACAAAGATGAAGTCCCAGCATAGGTCATGTTTCGGCGGGGTTCATCAGTACAAAGCAGCCTTCCTCTGGGTATGAATTAAAGGACCCTGTGGATACACGTATGGGTGTATGAGTGTGGCTCGGCATGTGCTGGTTTGTTTTAAAGAATCAGTCATCAAAAAAGTTTAGGCCTCATGTAAAATCCTCTAGGGTTTAACTTACCACAGTTATCAAAATCTCCATATCCCTCAGCCCCGGGGCTGAGGCGTACTGCATGCGGCTGGCAGTGAGGACATCTGGTAATGAGGAATGGCCAGCAGTCAAAGTATGGTTGGGGAAAGGGAGGTGAAGCGTTGTTGTTTAAAGCAACCATCTGTGCCACAATGTTGAGAGCCCGGCTATGCTCGGCTCTGGAATAGGAAAAAGAACAAGGAGCAAGGGAAATGCTGTACGTTGTGGGTAAAAGAGAAGAGGGAATCCTCTACTATTGGTAATGTACAAGGAGAGTGAATGTGGTCTCCCTAGATAATGCAGGGTTAAGATGGCTTACCTGAGGAGAACGCAGGTCAACCAAGCGCAAGTCAGGTTGTCATCAGATGGTCGTGTACGGGACGCTGCAGAATGAGGGCTTCCATCCTAGTGGATCTGCGAAAAGGAATAAATGTGAAATGCTAATACATGGGGATAGAGCTGGAAATATATAAGACATATATATTATGAAATATGGGAATAAGGATTTTAGGAGCAGTATACCATCATTAAGTGGACACTGTTAGGTTATGGAGATGAGAAAACAGGATGTGGGTTGAGCAGTGTCGCGTAAGGCATGACGCAACCTATCTAGTAGCAACATTTATGTGGTTGCCATTGAAGCCGTGTGTTGCTGTTCCGTGATTGGACCCAGCGTGAAGCAAGGGCTCGTCCTGTATCGTATGAAGCATCGTTGTCATGGGAACGGGGACGCGATTCATCCAGACTGCTGGGAGACCAATGTTTTGCCTTTCGAAAAATATTGAAGTGCCACGAGTATCGGCATGTAGAATGACTGATAGTGAAAGTGCTGGTTGCTAGGTTGGTTTATCGCCCTTCCTAGCAACGGGTGCAGATATTCCAGTAGTGGCACATTCATTCCGACTTCGGAACAGTGCGCCACCTTCAGAATCAGTGTTAAGTACCGAAAATGTCGGAAATGCTTTCTACAAAGTTTTCGGTACTTAACACCATGTTCAGAATCAGGCCCTGAATGCTTCATCCCTAGCTGCTCTGACAGCATAGCGGCACATTTACATTCTGACTTTAAGGTGCTCCCCTGGCAATTGCATTAATAATCACACTTTAATGAGACCCTAGTTAGTTGACAATTATGGGCCATTTACCACCATTATTAGACTCGTACTTTCCAGGGCTTGTGTGTTCTCAAAAGCCCGGCCAATATTTTGCTGTTCCATTGGTATTGTTATGTTATTATATATCATTGTCATGGGATGTATACCATGCGCAACTGCCTGTCATTTGTATGGTGCCCAGGTGCTCTGGCAGTAAGAAGAAAGCGTATTTGTTAGTGGATGGAGAAGGAGAGCGTAAAGTGCTTTTGCTATGGTATTGGAGGTTTTCTGCTTGGAATAAACAGTTACTGTGTGTGGGTTTGCTTCTAGGTGGTTTGGGTTGGTATGCATGCAAGACTCTTGTATCCATATGGCAGGATTTGTCTGGATGGAGGATCGTACGTGTTGTGTGAGTTAATGGAGGAGGTGTGCAGTTCTGATGTTTAGTGTTAGTGTAGCGGGGCTGTAATAGGTGTTGTGTGTGCATGGCACAGTTGGTTTGCATGTGGTATTCTTAAAGGAGTATGGAGGTTTCAAGCATGGGTTAGTGGAGAAAAGAAATTGCAATCCTCATGGCTACGGGTTAAGCCACAGTCGCACAGCTTGATGGGTAACTGAAATCCAGTGTTCCAGGGTCAGCTAGGTTTTGTCTCCCTTTGAAAATGGCCTTAGTGCAGCATATTAAACAGCAATTTTTTCACTGTTTTCCTGAAGGTCCGGTGTTCCTCTGTTGTGCATATTCCTCTGGGGAGGGAGTTCCAGACTTTCGTTGAGTTATAAAATTGCGTTTGAACCATACACATAAAGAGCTTCTTCAATACCTTCAATTCCACAGAAAGTCCACTTTGATCACCCAGAGCTTGAAAGTCCATTACTGCTCCCAAAGCACAAATAGGCCCTGTTGCAAAAGTGTTCTGTAAAGCCACAAACCTAGCCCTTGAAGGTGGCCTGTAACAGTTTGATTTTGAGTGAACTGAGAGAGTAATGTACTGGCTAGATGGCAACGTCTCCACCTTTCCTATTTAACTTACTGCAATGTGATTTGTGTAGATCCTGCATTTATCATGTTATGTTACTGTATGTTGTACCATGAACTATTGACAATGCCAATCACATGCTTTCTCTCCATCATTGCACATGGTGCATTCTGAATTAATTATGTTACGTTAGTAACATATATACTCTGCTTCTTTGTCTCTCCATGTAGTGTAGCCTTTACCATCTCTCTCTCTTTCTCTCTGTCTCTTGCTCCCTTCTCCCCTCTTTCTCTCTTTCTCTCACTCATTGTTCTACAGCCATATGTCCTGTGTAGATTCTGTGTTAGGTTACTGGCATTCAAGAAGCCCATCTTTCTTTGTATTCTCTCTCTCTGCCTCTCTGTGTCTTTTTCTTCTGTAACTTGATGCAATGTGTTCTGCTATAGTGGTGATGTGCTAAAATAATATAACATTATAACATAATTGTCCTTAACATATGCTGCCTGCAGAAGCATGACTGTTAGGCATAATTGCATGTAGTATCCTCTTGGACCACCACATACAATTAGGACTACAGGTGTAAGCAAAACCAACCTTTGGTATAAGTCTTTACTACACAGTTTATGGTAGCGAGCTGAGCAGCATGCCTATCTCAAGAGGGAATGTGAGCAGTACAAGGATGCAACACAGGGGTCTTACGATCACAGTGGTTCAAGTAGACAATCATACTCAAGTTTTCTTGGTAGAACACGTATTAATTAATTACACAGGCATTTAGAAAACATTCACTAGAAGGAGGCAACTTAATATTATACATAAACACACTTCAATACCAAACCAATAGGTTTCTGTGCAGATTAGGCTCCCCTGAAATAGGAGCAAAATGGCATTTCAGTTACTTTGAATGAGAGTAAAAAGGCACAAGTTAATAGAATAGATCACAAATACTTTCATAGGCAGTGCAAATAGTTTCAGTTCACTAGAGGACTCGATTCAGTTCAACAGGCCTAGGCCAAAGTCAATGGGCTAGTGTCTTGGATAGGAAAGAGTATTTCTTGTAGTAAACGGTAAAGTCTTTGCCAATGTTCTCAGAAGTAGTTTGTACAAAAAAGAATCATAGCTGATTAGGCCTGTAAGTTGGGAGAGTATCACAAACTTTCACCGCAAAAGGTAAGTTCTCTCAATCGGGTTGGCACAGTACGTTAGTATGAAGAAAAAGATGCAGCTGAAGACGTTGGTTCCTCGCAGTTGCTGCAGATCTGACTGTTCCTGAGCCTCAGTCGTGGGGAAAAGAGGGAGGACATTGGGGGACTCCTGCACTGCACGGGGACGAGTCAAACAAGCTGGCAAAATGGAAGATCTTCGGTTCGAGTAGCTGTCGTCAAGCACACAAGCTGGTGTCCTTTCCCCTTTCCCCTAACCAGCTCCGAGAATGGTATCCAGGTGGCTTACCAACTCACAGGAAGAAGTCGTCCTTGAAGGGGCTTCTCTGTCGAGATGAACTTGGCGATTCGGACCTGCAGCAGGGCTTCACAGAGTAAGCCAACAGTCCAGGAGTGGTAGCAGCCGCCGTCTTCCAGCTCATCTCCATTTCTTTTGTTCCAGTGGTCGACTGTGCTTTCCAGTCCAAGAGACTCGCCTTTTAAACAGTTTTCTCCCTTTCATTCCAGCCTAGCTGCCACCCACCCAGCAGGGTGGCTGTCCTTGCCGGACAGTCAGCCAGCCAATCATGCCAGAGTGCATTTGGGTCTCCTAGGAGACTAAGCACAGGGAGTTTCGGGCACCTCACTCACTTCCTGCCCACCCCAGACACTCAGGCACCAGAGGCTGTCTTCAGTCCTGAAGCCTGCCAAAGGCGTACGAACAAAGGGACCAAACCTGGTTTGGCGTGCAGAGACAAACTCGAGAAGGGCCTTTCCAAAAAGAAACGGCGAAAAAAGAACAACGGGACCTGTTTAAACAAAGGGGTTTAAGGCGCCATCTTGAAAAACATGGCTCCCGCAATTTTTAGCTACCGGTGTTCACGGTTGGGAAAAATCATGGTAGTTTGTTGTAAAACCAATGCCACCAGCTATATTGATAGGAAAGGGTAGCATTTGACTGCTAAATGAGTTTCTAGACACAGGGGATACTAAATAACCCCTCCAGCACTCTATAGGAAGATAGTGTGTGGTGGGTCTAGGAATTTAAAACGACTAGTAAAGTCAATTTAACTTTACATTCTCTGGGAAACAGTAGTTTATCCCAGAGAAGGTATTTAAACCTTGTAGAAGTCTGAAAAGACATCCCTGTGTTACTGCACTGAGGGTGCTGTGTAACTCACATGTAAAGATGACTATGGGGTTATCTTAGAACTCCATAATCAAAGAACACAAGAGTAAAACACACATCAAAATACATGAAAGAGTGCGAAAAAAGGCTCACACTCTTTTCAGGTAAAAAAATCAAGTCCTCAAAATCCAGCAAAGTTGCTGGGGGTCTCTAAGGTGAAGGGAACTAGCACATTTATGAGAATTCTCCCTAACAATGACATTGGCTGCACATTCCTCTCAGAGGCATTGCATAGGACACTATCCAAAATTGATGCATGAACCTACATTCTGGACAATGACAGCCAGCTTAATTATGTGGACAAAGTCAATAGACACATGATGTTTAAAGGGGTCTTTTAAATCATTGTAATCCTCCATAGAAAGCGGCTTCAAAGCAGTGTAACAAACATTGAGGTTTCCCAAAATGTAAAGCATATTGTGAAAATAAGAAATATTAATTAAAGGAATTTGCATGTTTTCGAACAATATCAATAAAACATATGATGACATGGTGTGCGAGCAGTCTTTTAGGTGGAAGGGTGGAAGGAACTACTTACTGCCTGTGGCTGCTCTTGGCAACTCCTTGCTGTTTTGGACTGAACTCAGCTCACTTTCCCCATCAGTTCGCTTTCTATTACCAACATTTTTCCAAGGATTACCAAACAAATGCACTGCACAAGTGCCGAGCACTGCATGGTGTGCGAGCAGTGTGTTAGGTGGAACAGTGGAATGAAGTACTGCCTGATGCTGCTCGTGGTGCCACCTTGCTGTTTTGGACTGAACTCAGCCCGCTTTCCCCATCAGTCCGCTTTCTATTACCAGCGTTTTTCCAAGGATTACCAAACAAATACACCTGCGCATGCAGGGTTGCGAGCAGTGTGTTAGATGTTTGGTGAGGGGCGAGCTGTGACTGTGGATAGCAGCCTCTAGGGTAAGACTTTACCTGTACTAACTACCTGCTCTGCTTCACCATTTTGTACATGCTGAAAAGTTAACTGGATTGATTGCTTTACCCCTATCCGTGACTGCGGAACATTGTTCATTGTGCCTAAAGGGGGATTACCGGCTGCACCCTCCCATGTTTGGTCTGCTGAGAGTTGGATATCCTCTTTGTGGATTACTTGCTTATTGGTGTTGCACGAGCCCCTTGTGACAGCTTCTGCACTAGTGGTGACTGTTGAGCTCTGCTCTTTGAGCCACTAGGGAGAGTGGATTCCCACCAACGCTGCTAATTCTTTTGTTGCCTCTCTATTAATTAAGAGCAGATAAACATGAAGCTGCGCAGTAAGCTAAAAGCAAATAATAAGAATGGAAACATTAATGGCACTAAGGCTACTGGAGAACCAAGTACTCAATTAGCTACTAGTAAAGAAAATAAGATAACAGACTTTTTTCCGGGTCAACCTGTAGTGGCTGAGATTCATGAGGAACTAGCTTCTACTGAGGGGGCGCTGAATGAAGCTGTATCGATTTCAGCGGAATTTGATAACAACAACTCGCCACTTACCTATGTTATTGCCTTGAGGGCCAGATAGCTAACTTGGAGTGAAACAACCCTATAGATAGCCTACATGGAGGGGAGGAGGGCCCTAATTATGCCTCTAGTGTACATACTGATCCTATAGAGAATATCCCTTTACCTAACCCTGATAGACTTTCCTGCTCTCCTCAGCTAACTGGCTTGGTGGACAATTCTACTGGGTCCAGCATGGAAAGCAAAGAACAGTTATTGCTGTTAGATAACCAAACTATTGCAAATTGTATTTGTAAGACTAAACTTAAAGATATGGCAGCGCATAACATCTATACCAGTTTTGCATTGAAAATCTTATTGAAACTGTGCCATAATATTCTGTGTCTAGTGGACAAGAATACCACATTGTTGAATCATATGGTTATGGGAAATGTGGCACCTTCGGTGGCACAAAAAACGTCTGTCTAGGACACTGGTACTGACTCCCAATGATCAAGGAGCGGTAGCCCCGGCTAACCTGGAATCCATGTTTGTGGAGATTCTAGCTGGAGATTAAACTGATGACAATGACCATTGCCACATGTCTCAAAGAGAAAGACCTAGAAAGAGGAAATTGATCTCTGATTCAAAGGTTAATTTGCCTGTGGAGGTGGTGGTGGAATCTAAACGTGCCCCCGCCGCCCCTGCAATTCCTTCTAAACATAGATCATCCAAAAGGGCAGGAAAGAGAGTGGCTAGAAAAGCTAAAAGATTGCCACATAAAATGGGCTATGTTCCTTTCTGCCACAAATTAATAACCAAAGATGAGGTAAATTAGCTATATGCTCCTGGAATACTGACAGCCATTGTCATCTGTTTGGCATTGCGGGATCATATGGCCTACTTGAGAATGCCAAAATAATCTTTCTGCAGAGGACATGGCTGTTATTTAACCCCATCCTTGACAGTTATACTGCATATTTTAAGAATGCAAAAACCAGGGGAAGAGGGAGGCCTTTTGGAGGTCTGGCCATTTTGGTCCGTAATAACATCAACACCTTTGAATGTACTCAAATGCACAACAACTCTAATCTACTGATGGTTGAGAATCTCGTTGATGGTGGGCCCAACATTTTTGGGTAAATATTTATGATCCCACTGGTGATGGGTGTACCCTTGCTATACAATTCAATATATATCAGTGCATAACAGAAAGATTTGCTGTGGATGGAGAGGGAAATGTTATACTTGGGGGTGATCTAAATGTTAAGAACTTGTATGATTGTCAGAATATGAGGAATAGTTATGAGGCGAGGAGTAAATGTAATGTAAAATCAGATAGGTGGAGGGCTTTCTTTACTGATGATGATTTGTATATGATCAATGGGTTTGGAAAGGAAAAAACAGGGATTGAGGCAACTTGGACCAATGGATCTTATTCCTCAACTATTGACTATATCTATCTCAGTGCCGGTCTTTATGACCTCTAGACTCTTTTCGTTATTCAGCCTATCCTTTTTAGTGACCACTCATTATTGTCTTGCACCCTAACTATGTAGAATTTGGAAGGGTTATCTTTTGATAGTATTGGAGAAGTTGTGTTGGGTAAGAGAAACCGACTGGGATGGTCGGACGGGAACATGAGCAAAGCCAGTAAGTGGAGAAAGAGCCTTCAAATTGAAAATATGACAACGTTTATGGAGGAAGAGATTGTAGGGTGGATCTCACAATGCATGCATGGTATGATGCCAATGGGACAAATGCTGCTTCCCCACCTTTCGACATGCCATTCTGTCTCTCCCTTTGATAAGATAATAAATCTGGAGAAAAAAAATATGCGTAATGCTGTAAAAGCCCTTAAATACTTCCTTTTCCTGTGTCTCCTATAATTTGGAGAAGCGAAAAATAAAGAATACTTACAGGAATTGGCTATATCGATATAGAGCCTCTAATGACAATGTCAACTGGCAAACTATGCTTAATATTTTTCTGGCAAGGGACACAAAAGAATTGTGGGCACATTTTAGAGCAGTCTCTAATAAAGGTACTCAAGAGCTGGCGTGTTGTATAGATAGTGAAACTTGGGTAAAGCATCTTGAGGAAAAATTTAGGAGAGACAATGTGAGTTTGGTAAAAAGCCTATAAAAAAATCTCACAATAAATCTAGATGATGTCAGGGACATTATTAAGAAACTGAAAACATCTCGTGCCACTGGCCCTGATGGCCTGTGCAACATTATCCTCAAGGAAAATGCTGACATCTGGGCCAACATATTAGTTATCATCTTTCACAAAGTTATAGATACTGGAGTAATTCCCAATTCTTGGAATACTACCATAACCATACCTATATTTAAAAATGGACAAAGGAATCTGCCCGAACATTATCATTTTTTGGCCCTCATGGATGTGCCCAGCAAAATTCTCTGCACGTTTGTCCTTCGGGAAATAAACATGTGGATATCCCAAAATAACATCCTGAAAAAAGCCCAAACTGGGTTCCGTAAGGGCTATGCCAGTATTGATAATATCCTCTTTGTGAACACGCTCATTGAGCAGGCTTATAGTCCATCTTGTTTACCTCTTTATATTCTTTTTGTGGACTTTTCATCTGCATTCGATATGGTAAACAGAATTATGCTCTGGGTAAAACTTGAGCATATGGGCATGCCAGCTCATTTACTACACATCTGCAAGTTAATGTATGAACAAAACATCACACTGGTAAGGCTTAATAATTTGGGCCTAATGTCTGACTGGATATCAGTAAAGATGGGAGTCAGTGTTGACTCCCATCGTTTTTTTAATCTCTTCATGGTGGATTTTGGGTAAATTTCCATTGATAAAATGAATGCCTTCCCCAAGATCGGTATGAATTAGTTGGGCTGGATCTGCTATGCAGATAATATTGTAATCTTTGATAATACCTATGTTGGGATCTGCAACAGTGCAAAAGCAGTTTGTGCCTATGCTGACAAAAATGGCTTGAAAGTAAATATTACCAAAACACAATTTATGGCCATTGGCCATAGATGGTGCAAGAACACCTGTATACCCTGCTTTATTGGAAATATCGAAAGGGTGACTACATATAAATACCTTGGATATGAAGTTGGCTCAGAAAATATTGGTGTTAATGAGCCCTTGCATTTAAATAAGGGAGCCAAGGTACTTTCTAACATGGGAGTGGTCCTGTCCTTTTCCAAAATAACTGCAAGGTATGGCCTACATGGCATACATACTATTTATAGACAGAAATTATCAGTAGCCTTTGTCTGTGCTCTTGAGGCTTCTTATATAGATTAGACCTCCTGGGCAGATAAAACTGAAGGGTTAATTTCGTGTAGAATTTTGGGGCTCAGTAACTATATACCTATCGAGACCATTAGACTGGAGATGGGATTAATATCTCTCGCTACTCTAATTAATTTAAACAGAGCTAAGTAGTACATCAAGATTATGTTCTGGGCCCCAAATTCCTTTCTGTCTGTCTTATGAACCTCTTTGGACAGTGGTACTGGTATAGTGATGAAAAATTGTAAAGCCATGAATGAGGCTGTGTTGGACTCCGTTCTGGGAACATGGTGAAGGTGCCCTGGTAAAATCCTTAAAAAACTGTGCTGAGAAGTTTGATTGGGTTAAAAGCCATGAGAAGGTTACTAGTATGAAGTCCTTACACACCTTTTCTAGGATGGTATTTAGTTACAAGGAACCTCAAGAACATCTAAATCTCCTCCCTTCAATGGTAACACATCAGATCTTTTTGAATATCAGGCTAAATCGCTCAAATGTGCTTGAAATGAGAGGTGCATGGTGTGGGATCCCACTAAATGAAAGATCCTGTTGAATATGTCTTGATAGAGAGAAAGTGGAATCAGCAAGGCATATAGTTATTAAATGTTCTGGGATGAGATCTGCATATGAACAAAATGATTCTAAAGTTGTTGAAGATATTGACGATATAGACTGTGAATCTTTTTGGTTGCGATTTATGTCCGGCTTTAGCCGAAGAAAGATCATAGCCATAATGCAGGTATGGAAATGTGCTGATAAGCTCCTGCGACTTTAAAACCTGACATTATTTGTGACAATATAGATATGCTATGTTTACTCAGCTAGAGGCTTTTGACGTTTCAGTTTGCTTCTTTTTCTTTTGCTATTCTCTCTTAATATCTCCCTAAGATTATTTTACCCTCTGATTTTTATCCTTCTTCCTTCAGAGTTGAAGGGGATGTATTCATTTTGTTTTTTGTATTATGGGTTAGTTTTTGAGATTATTTTATTAAGTGAATGAATTCGATGTATTTTTATATTTATGTAAGTATGGAGATGATCTATATGTGAAATGTATGTGTAAAAGTTGTTTAAACTGTATACACAATAAAAACAAATATATGATGGAACAACACAACTGAATTGATTTAACATTAAAAACTTCAAGGGATTTAGTGTTCAGGCAATCAAACACCTAAATATTCCTTTATTATTTATTCTGTCTAAATTATGTTATGCTACACAAAGAAGTCCATATTAGCGAGGTTCTCTAGCCCCACAGCACACCAGCCCAAAATTCAAATGGGAAAACAAAAAAAATGAAAGAGAGGTACCTTAGGATATAAAGCATCAAAAGAAACCAAGTTGTCCCTAACAGTAGCAAGGCTTTTAAAGTGTATGTTTGAATCGAGGGGAAAACACAGAACTTGGCAATGGCGAGGGATCATAAGAGGGCATATGCTTCAGTTAGGGTGAAATGTGTATGTGCGTGGTTGTTGTAGTTTTAAGCACTCACAGATGGATGACGATACTATGGATACAATTGTGCCTACCTTTAAAATCATGATGTTTCTTTTTGTATGAAGCAAAAGAGCACGTGTTTAGACGCGCTCTTGCATAATCATGAATCATTACTGTGTGGTTCTGATCTGAAAATGAACTTCCAGTAATGGCTAATTGGTGGTTCTGTGTTTTGTGTGTCTTATTAACTGGATTGTCATCTTGTATGTTTTTCATACTTTTTTCTTTTTAAACCTACCACAATATTTATGGTGTATAATGACATATGATTATTATAGCCTTGGTATATCACAGCAATGCATGGCCATATACTTGAAAAAAAATCCAAAACTGTTGTCTTTGTCAATGTTTGTTATGTTCAAATTAGCATTGTATGCCAAGAAAACACACATTTGAGGAGCCTTTTGCAGTCTTTATAATCTCATTCATTATCAGCTTATCAACGCGGCATACAGTGATTAATTTTCCATGCGCTCTACAAGATTCAGAGGGGCATCAGAAACATGCAGACAGCTCTGTTATAGTTTAGGTGGTTTCCTTAGAATACATCACTTCCGTTCCACATCTGCCCAAACCTAATGGAGCCATGCATTTTCTGCGACTCATCATCGGCCCCTCCTGTTATCCATTGCCTAGACTTTGCTCTCATGGCGCGTCAACGGTCTACTGGTCCTTCGCTCTTCCTGATCCCACCATCTCCCTGCCCCATGCTTCCTGGGCCAATAGCTTTCCCTGTTATGTTTCCTTCCAGATGCATATGTGCCAAATGTATAGATAGGCTCCAGCTTTGAAACAGGGGCTCAGTGGTGACAATGTGGAGCTTGCTCCTGGCTTAAATGATTTGGGAGTCTCTATCCACCTCTGCAGCTAATCACTTAGCTTATCAATTGTAAACCTGTTTTGGCTACCTTGGACACACTGTGTGTTCCTTGCTTTGCCTTCAATTAACAGAAGGGCAAACAATGTGCCTCCTCTCTTCTTCTGCTTCACCTATCATGTTTTTCAGCCTAAGATGCTCTCCACATAACACTCACTCTGATATTGCTCATGGGTGCTTCCCCGAGCTGACATTTCTCCCACCGTTCAGTTTGTTCTCCAGAGAATGTTGGCAAAAAAGGCACACAAAAACAAGCATTCACCCAGTGGGTGCCAAGAGCCCGAAACACCCTTCCACTCCACATCTGCACCACACCTTCCTTCAGACTTTCTGAAAAAAGGCTGAAAACACACCTCTCTTCCCATATCAAATCCAACCACACCACCACCCCTGCCGCCACCTGTGATCCCAATTGTCCTATCCTGTCATGAAAATGAATGTGTAACTTCTCTTTCACCTCCTACCTTTTGACCTTTTGAACCTTGTATGGTGCTCTGAGACCCAGCGGTGGACAAAACATTCAAATAAAATAAATAAATACATAAAAAATAATGGCTCTCCTTTGGTTGCTAATAATCTTTACTCAGAAGAAGGAAAGGGGGACAGCTGTGCAACCATTTTCATTGACTCTCAATCAGGTCCACTGTTTAACTTGGAATATCAGGTGAGGTGATGTCAGTTCAGAAAATTGAAGCCAAGCAAACAAAGACTTACTTATAGACTACAGATTACTTATAGACACTAATACGCAGCTCTGAGAAACTGCGGCTTGGTCATGAAACATGTGTCGACTGACTTTTCTCTACCTAGATGCATGTTCTCTTCTGATTGCATCATATTGCACACTAAACTAGCTGGAAATATCCCTAGGCTTTGAAGCTGAGTGGAATTCATCACAACAGAGTGCCCCATTGTTTCACTTATGTTCTTCATGCCTGTTCAGATTAGGCATGCATTTCCACTGCAACGGTCCTACCCAAACCGCACGTGGTAGCACAACACGTTCAGCATACAACCCACACCCAGAAGAACAAAGGTTAAATCAGATTTCCTTTGATTCACTCTAATACAGATTTTAACAGCCAGATAGACTCCTTGAGATATCTCGTTCCCTCTTATGCATGAACTACAATTATTTCTATTGTCATTGTTAGACCAATATTGTCAGCCATCATACATTGCACCTTCCCTTTTATATGACGTCAATTATGTCTAAATCACTTTTGTCTCTATCATAGGCTCAACAAAATGTAAATCAGCTCTGATCATACAATCACAGAGGGTCACATTAAAAGGTTTTTCCTCCAGCAACTCCTTTCTCCTGTGGCTCCAGGCATATCTTCATGTTGGCCCGCCTTGTTCTTTAAGATCATCCTGTCACATTTCTCCACCTTGCTCGAGGTGTATGCCTTTCTCAAAAGACCTACCAGGCTTATATCTCCTCTTACCTCCCTCCAAATACACAGCACCAGATGTATCTACTTCCACAAGATTTTTGCAACTCACCCACTGATTAAGTAATTTAGGTCCAGAACATGTGCCGCCATGCCTCATTGGTAATGCTTTGCTTATTGAATCTCACCCTTATCCTCTGCGATTGATATATTCTGTAATATGTGTTATTGTTCTGTTATTTTTTACTCTTTTATTTATCTATTTATTTATTGCATTTGTTGTACGCCCAAACCTTGGGGTATCACGGCGTAGTTTTAAAGGTATACTTAGTCTTAGTTGATGCACATTAACAGAATTACAGTAATACAGTCTTTTTACAGCTACACTTCGTTACATGGTAGAATAGCTTCACAATGGTACAGAATCGACTTACAAGCAGAGTTACAGTCTTAATATATTTTTATTTATTGCATTTGTTGTACGCCCAAACCCTGGGGTATTGTTTTGCAACTGAAAACATGACTGGAAGGGGATGGCACAGTGAGGCTGCTAGGTATTGGAAAAGCGAAACTGCAAGAACCCCCGCAGCTGCACCTGTTCGTAAAAAGATGGCAAGTAACCTGTAAAATACAAATGTGTAAACACGCCCAATAAATACAATGTGATTACCCTTGCAGCAGCCACAGATCCATGTTTATTTCTGGACAGCTGTGGAGAAATGGACAAAGAAATCTACAGATTATCCTTTCCTGAAAATAATTTTATAGGGTTTTACGTAATGAAAATCATACACAGAGCAGCAAGACACATTTAATTGGTTCCGCTCTGATTACCACTGGTGATACAAAATCCACCCATGGGGGATTGCTCCATCGTATGTTATGAGCCAAGTCCTGGTAACTAGCACCCAGATGATCCTTGTTCCGGTTCTCAGGCAAGAGTGCCCCACCGAACATGGACCACTGGCCATATGGGTGTCTTCAGCAGAGAATGATGTCACAGCTGTCTAGCCTTATGGGCTTTCTAGTTCCTGCCCAAAAGTCAGGTTCGCTATCAGGTCTGCCACATTATATCTCTAATCATGGCTGTAGTGGTGCTCTTCCCATTGCATCTGCTTGGTCAGTGTTTATGAAGGATCATAAAATGATCAGTTTTGACACACAGTAGAACGCTACACTAACCGATGGGGGGAATACTGAGATCTTATGGGTGCGATCCTGAGGGGATTGAAGAATAGAGCAGAAGCTGCTAAGTGGATCATGTGTGAATAAACGGTGGCAAAAACACAAAACAGGTTGCCTAGAAATTATAATTTCAAATTATTGAAACAAACCATATACTAGACAAAAATGCTCTGGCATAACATTAGAATAAAACACTCCATGCAGAAATCTTCTAAAAACCCCTGAGAGAGGGATTTTTATATTTGGTTACTAAGAATTGCACAAGGTGCACTAAACCGTATTCACTTTATGCAAGGCAAACCCATCAAGCAGTGTAAATGGATGTTTCCCCTTGTGCAAACCAATATGGTGTGCAGCACAAGGGTATAATCTAAAACATGAAATTGAGGACCTTTTGTGACAGCTTGTTTCTCCTCTAGTTTGCTGCTTCCTGATCCCTGCTATAATTCATACTCACCAAACCCGTGGCCCATGAATACACACACCAACTGTGCATTAAAATTTGGAGGCATTTTGTAAACAACTCATTATCCTCCTTAACAGCTACTTCATCTACTACACAGCAATGCTTTAAACCGTAGGCATCCCACTGGGTCATCTTCCCTTATGACCCAAAACAACAAAACCTGCCCCCCCATTTGCAAACATGCCTAAAAGGCCAATGCCATTGGGCCCCAAAAAGCAGAACAAACTGACCCCATCCATAGCTGCGTTCTGTTGGAGGCACAATAACGGTATGGGCCCCAGAGAAAACTCTATAAAAATGTGCTGCCTTACTACACGAGTCCTAGTAGCAGAAACTGGTGGAAGGTCATTTCATTCACTTGTGTCCTCTCCTTTTTCTGAACTTAGTTTTTCGGCCCCCGTGGCCTTCAGGTGGCTGGCTAGTTGCCGGTCTTTCCCCTCATTAGTATTATTCTTTTATATGCACCAAAATCCACGCTCCACTTCTGTTTTGTATGTCTTAAAGGGCTCCCCACTCCGCCTGCAAATGCAGAGTCAGGGTGTGGTTTTTTTCTCACTTTGAGGATGCCACAAGGTACACTGAGCCCAGGTCAGTCTCTCCTCATATTCAATCAGTATTTATTGTTCCTTGTCATGGATTCCCTGCTTCAGCAGAGAATGTCATAGTCGGACAAGCACTTTAACAGTTAGGACCACCCAACTCGCTACAGGAAACAAACAGTTCTTCTTTTAGTCACCCAATCTACACCTGTAGTGCTGTTCAGTTTGTTGCATAGCTTTCTCCCTTTGCATCATGAAAACAGTGGCATCTTCTTGTATGTGTTGTTGTAATGACTCCACCTATGGAATAAATCTCAGTTTTGAAGATGTGTTCTACATAGTCACATCTCCATATTTAACACTCCTCATCTCCTGATCTAACTGCCCCCACCTAGAACATCCTACCCTAACATTTTAGGATAAGAATAGGCGGTATTAAATCTGAACTTTTTGTTTTATTTAAAATAAGAAATGACAATTAAAAGTGGTCCCCTAACTTGAAATGCCAGGGAAGCCTCCTTGACAAAACTATGATAAAATTGGACGAAAATATATCCTTCCCATAAATTCCTGCACCATTATTGAGGTCACTTTATACAGAATCGTAAGAACATTCAGAAATTCAGGACATTCATCATGGTCAAATAGCTGGTAATATGAGAACATTACTGAACTATAGAAATGTATAAATAATTCACATATAATAATATGTCATTACCGTATCATAGGCCAGATCATGTGGAACACTTTTCTGAATTCAAATCTACTTGTTTTGTTATCCAGCAAAAGGTACAAACGTTGTAGCTTATATTATAATGTTATTTGCATGCTGTTCAAAAAAGTCAATTTACCAAATGTTTCCAAAAATGTACAGAACAAATGTTCTGAGACGTTGTGCCATGCATAAGACACACAATCGATGATGGAATATTCGTGTGCCCTTTCTCTTTTGAAGCAGTAATTTACTAAGTGAGCACAACATCACTTTTGGACCTGACGTCCCTCATAAGCTATAAAGCTCCTTGAAAATTGGCTTTTTAGAATGTAAGGGCTTTAATTGCTTATATTTTTAAGATTAGAATATGTACTCTGAATGCCCACAGCTGTGTCTATTCAGCTCAGCTCACTGATTAGTTACCAATGAATGTCCTATCTGCTTTACCACAGAGCTGATCTCTGGACCTGATGCCTTGAGAAATTAGCTCTGATAAGCACAGGCCAAATGTAAAAGATTCTAGCTACATTGACCATTCTAAAGTCACATACATAAAAAAACGCTTAAGTTGTTGTTTTCACTTAATAAGAATGTACTAATGTATGTCTTATCAACAAAAGTACCTCAATGTGCATAATAAATAATATAGAGTGACTTGTCATTTTCTCGCAGAATACAAGAATACACTTTAGGTGCACATTTGCTGTGGAAAAGGTTTTATGATAATAAAAGGTATAGGGATAAAAAATCATGATGAAGGCAGCCTATATAGTGAAATAGGTTATATCTGTATTAAATAAACTTGACATTGTTCTCGCTGCAGCGGGAGACAGCAACTTTTAGGGTAGTCTTTTTGTTTTCCCGATGCTCAAAAGCATGGATCCTGGGACACAGCAGCAATTTTCTCCTTTGTGCCTACCGGTGTGACATTGCGCCTGGGAGATGGAGTCTTCGGGGGGGGGGAGGGTGGTGGAAGATCACTCATACAGTCCTTTGATGTGCTCATACACAAACACAGAATGCTAACGTTTAATGTTAGGTCAACACAGTCTTTGACCCTGGGTTATTTATTAAACATATCAATTTTTTCAAGGATAAAAAACCTCAACCCAATCAGGACACTGTGTTATTTCCAAATGAGTAGTACAGGTGCGTACCATCCAATCGAATACAAAGGATTCAACTAATACAAAACATGTCTGCCTTCATTTTCAACAATACATTTACAAAAAGCATGTGCCAACCAGAACATTGTGCATTTCTGGAGTACAGAGACAACAGTGTAACATTAAACACTGGACATTACAAAAGGAGGTTGTTGACATTATAATGTTTCAGCCAGACAAAGCTAATTGTTGGAGCTTGAGTGGAATGGGCCTTCTTCAGGACGGGGGATGATGTATTATCCGTGTCCATAGGGTATCTGTCAGAGAACAATAACAGTGGATGTGTGAGTTAGACCGAGGTGTGATCTTGTGGAGTTTAGTAAATAGTTTAGACAAATCTTATTAGATGCTCATGGAAGCTAAAAAATATGACAATGTGTGCAATACCATTGACATAATGCTTACCGTCATTAACTATTTGCTGCAGTAAGTTCTTGCAAGTTGCCCTCTCTTAATTGGTGGGAGGTGATGTCACCTACTAATGAATGATGATTGCGAGGAGTCCTATCCACCTAAGGAAAACCAAAGGAACAGAGGTAACCCCAGTTGGAGTGCTGGGAAGGAAAAACTCAGCCATTTATCGTTAAAAAGGAAGAGCTGTTACCTTATGGGGAAAAGTCCCCTAGTGCCATGTATTTAATCATGGATCTAACAAGTGGGTTACATCCCGTGCAGACTAGAGTCGTCTGGCTGGAGTGTTTTCCAACTAAAAATAAACAAAGAGACATGTATAGTGTGTCAGCTTTCCTCTCCAAGTGTACTTGATGACTTAATAGTGTATACCCACCTGGGTTTATCAGGGCTTAGCCAGGTGCCCCTTTTTTCGAAATTCATCTTCAGGAGGTGGCAGTTTTGTGGGGGCTCACACAGGAACTTCTTTCCCGGGCAGAGGATGGTAGCAAAGTTGGGGATTTGACAGGGCTCCAAGTTTTAACAGGAAGTGTTCTCTTTTATTTCAAATGGCTACCTCTCTGGCAGTTAAACTACAATGGCCAAAGTTCAAATTCAAATTGTGCTGGCGGAAGCACCAGGTACCAGCACTGACTGTTAGTTATTTTAACATAGAGGTCCGAGAAACACGTGGGTTCTGGGCTGAGCTCAAAGTCTAAAATCGTTGCTGTTTTTTCATTTATTTTTGGCTTTTCTGCCTATGCTGCTTGCGTGTACAGCAGAACTTTGGTCACTACCAGCTGAGCTCCCTCCTCTGTTGAGTGTTGTTAGCTTCGTCTCTGTGTCTTTACTTGTGCCAGAACAGGCATGCAAGTAAAAGACAGTTTGTTGAAAAGTACAGTACTGTAAAGTTAATTCCCCTGGGAGGGAAAATAGTGACTGTTCAATTGGTGAGGGGGAAAAACAAATTCCTGAAACACCTGGACCTCATCTCTCCCTGAAGCGGTAGGCAGGGGTGGCAAACCATTCAGTGCTGAGAATATCCCCAGTATTTCTACTCAGAATTTGGTGTCATTTTTCAATCATAGTGAACAGAAGGGTAGATACCTTTATGTAACAGAAGTAGTAACCAATTCTCACTCCAGCCAGTTTCCAGTGGTCCTCTAGGCTCAGGCTAATGGTTGTCTGATAAGGTGTCATTGTTTTTAAAATGGTGCCTTTTATTGATTTTGTTCTCGACAAGGGAGTGATGCAGTACAATGTATAAACATACAATAAAACATAATGACATTTTCTAAAAAAAATGGGCAGTTTTTCAATTGTTATAAAATAAAGACACATTTTCTACAAAAGGGAGTATTAGTGGGTGTGATTAAGTTCTCTACTTAGCGCAGGGCTGAAGTAGGGCAGATTTAAACCTGAGATTACATTTTGTATATAGACGCTTACATTGTTGGCTAGGTCCATTCGGTTTAAAAGCCTGTCTTAAATTCATAAAAAAACATTTAACAAATAAACAAATCCTCAGTTGGGCTATTTTGTTCTCTCTGGTTTGCTCATTTTATTGGCTCTTGTTGCCATATTCTCCCTCCATGAGGTACACGTTTTCTGTGAGTAAATGGCCTTACTTGTCACCTTTTTTCTTCTCTAGGTGACGCTCATCGGTATTTGGTCGCTTTACCAATATCTGGTTGTCATAACTCTCTGGGCCTCATTACAACCCTGGCGTTAGCCCTGCATCCAGAGTTACATTTTTTCTGGCACCCAGAAATGGCCAATTACCTGGTCATTACGGCCTTGCCAGACCTGATATTTCACCATTCCGGGGCACTGGAAAACATTCTTCTCCATTCCGATTGAGCCCCATAGGGCTCAATGGGACTGGGGAAACCGGATGCGCAGGCATTGTTATCGACGGTGCCTGCACATCTGAAATGCTGTGCTTGCGGGTGCCTTTCATTCCGCCAGGTCAGACCTGGCGGAATAAAAAGGACCCACAAGCACAACTCGGAGATTGCCGTTCCGGACACAACGGTACTGTCAAGCTTACCGGTAGCATTGTATCCAGACCGGAAAACTCATAATGAGGCCCTCTGTCTCTTATTGCTTCCTTTCTCTATTTAGTTTCACTTATTTCTGCACCTGGTTGACCACATTCTATATTTCCTGTTGACCCATTTCCCTATCTCTGTTTCACCCTGTCTCTAATTGTCGCATTTTTTTTGTCTATCAGCTATTGACACTTACCTGTTTAACATTTTCTTCCTGAAACTGAATGGGTGAAATCTTTGCCTTTTTGCAATGTGTTGGTTGCCCCACTGGGGTGCATTTAAAGGCCCAAACAGAAGTCCTTTTAACATGAATAGCAAGATTTTAAACACTGAAACAAAAACTACCTGGCATTTGTTTTTGTTTTTTCAAGTAACATTGAAGAGCTTTGTGGAAAGGGGCCTACATGTCATTACAAATGGATAAGCAGCATTTTAATTTACAAAGGAAGAAGGAATCAAAGATCCCTGTCAAATGGAAAACATGATTTTTAAACATTGAAAACTAAAATTACCTGCACATGTGTGTGCAAATATAAAACGTTTTTTGAAAAAAAAAGTAAGAAAAATATATCACAGAAAAATGTCAGGAAAATAAAAAAAACATGATGTGTGTGTTGACAAAGAGTGATGTATATTATGTTTCACCGACAAAACTTCAGTGACATTTGAAGAGGCACTTTGTCTTCATGAAATAAAATGTCAGCCCATGGTAGAGCCTTTTGCTGGCTGTGCGCAAAACTTCAAAAGGACATCTTCCACTTCCAGCCTAGATGTCACATCTCCCATCTAATGACCAACCACAATACAAAAATCCTGCTAAATGCGTCAAAATTCATTGTTCTCCAGACCTGCTGGCTCTGAAAGCAGGGTCTTCAAGAAAAGTCATCCTTGGCAGGAGCACGACTATTATATGTGAAAATGGAGGCACCCACTCCAAAGAGCAAGCTTCCAACACAAAGGAGACTGACAAAGGTACAGGCTGACCCAGTGAAAACAAATGGCTGGACGCAGGAGCAGGACCATTTGTCCCACATGAACATTCACAATTTATTTAAAAGGACTATTATCATTTAGGCCTTTTTCTCAGCCATCATAAGGTTAATGGATTTCATCTATGTACCATTTTTTTTTGTAATTTCCAGGTTGATTTTGAAGGTTTAAAAATGCATCTTCCTGCGACTCTGGAAACTGTAAGGGCCAGTTAAAATAGGTTTCTGGCTGATCTGAACATTTTCCAAATGTGAGAGTTGGTCGTCGGATGGAAATTGAAATTAGGGATATGCTTAATAATTTACATATTCATAACTGTTGTGCTTTTTATGGAAACTGCAGAAAGGTGCCACGTGGCCGTGCTGCATGATACAGATTTGGTGATCGGTTTATCTTATTCTCCATGATTAGCGGAAACAGTCTGGCAGTTGCTAGTAAAATTTTAAAGTTGTGATACCTAACTAGCTTTTGCCAAAAAGTTGAAAGGTGAACAAAGCATGATGACAAATGGGAATTGCCATATGTTCCTCCAAGCCCCTAAACCAATCCTGACTTGGAGGCTGGGATTGGGAGAAGAGACAAGGGTGACTTTCCAATCCTAGTGGCATGGATCATTGCAGGGTACTTACCCAAGATTGTAACATTGGTGGTGTCATTGCTGCTATATAAGGGGGACTGCACTAGGACAGAAGGACAGAAACAAGGAGAAATACAGGAGGACAGAGAGAAGAGACAGACCATCAGGAAGGCTGCTGAAACATAACATCTGACAGCTGTAATGAGAGACCAGAGCAGATTGCTGAGGGTGCATCTGGGTGGAGCTGTCTATCTCTAGGAAGACCTCAAAGCTAACTGGGTTTTATGGTGGAGAGCGGGACGCCATCTTTGAGAATGGAGTGACCAGACCCCTACCCTATCTTTCCAGAGTGTTCTCAGGTGCAACTGGCTTTCCTGAACCTTAAACAGAGGCTTTCTTTGTAAGTAGAACTGAGCACTGGGAAACCAAAATGTGGGGGAGACTGCTTTCCTTGAATACCTTCCCTTTATAGTTGGTAGGCAGACAAAAATGTGAAGATCCTTATCCTATGTAACCACAAATATTAATTGAATTAATTCCCCATTTGGCAGAACATTATGGGGTGAATTTTGTTAAAATTTGAAATTAACAAAGCTCACTTCCCATTGTGTGCTGAAAACTATAGCCATAGCCTATAATTTAATTGAGTAATCCTTGTTGTCCAGCTGACCCTGACTTCTTTAAGGAAGAGGGGTATATTTGTTCTTAAATCAGTCCAACCTTATTATCGAGTTTCCTCAACATAGGCCATTCAGTAAGGGAGTCTGAAATCCAGAATTCCCCAAAGCATTCCAATTTTTCTGTCTGACTTCCCAACATAGACCAGAGCAAGGGGGTGGGGAGCCTGAATAACAAAGCAATAACTCACCAGGTGTTTATATTAAACCGAATGTGTGGGCGAAATTATGATGCCATATGCATTTTTACCAATCTTGAAATCCTACTACTGTCCTTTTAAGCCTGCAGGAAAATCAAAATCGCACATCATTACATAAGAGCCTTTGCTATTGATCAGTGTAATTATTTTGTGAAGTGACATTTGCAGAAAGTAAGAATTGTGATTGTGTTCTTTTTAACTCACTTTTGTGATTTATTTGTGCTGAGAGAAATTAATTGTGTTATGCCATGGATTAAGTGGTATTTGATATTTTCGTGCAAATTTGTATTTCTTTTAATTTAAATAAATATATATTTCCTGTACATCGGCCTGGTTCTTGGCTCATTTTTAGCTCAGGGCAGAGGGATGCGAGGGGCATGATATGTGTCTGAGGTAGAGCTAAATAAAATAATCTGTTAAACAGTTTGTTGTATCCCCCATGTTGAGGGTGGCTTCTCAATAAACCGTTACACCCCTGCCATCCTAGGCATTGCCTTTTATGAAATAAATATGCTTCATAACAACTTCCCACCTAACTGTTTCAATTCACTTGCCCCCACTTCACTGCATGTGTTGCCAGTAAGTATACTTCTAGGGGACCAGAGAATTAACTGCCACTGACAAAAGGGGCAGAGCAAGGGATGAAACAAGATACAGCAGATGGATTTTATATGCTGAGCATTCCTGGCTATGCTACCAACGATATGACTTTAGAACATTGTCAGAGCGATTCAAGGGAGAACAGATCACCTCTCCCAAAACAATGTCTATTATTTTCAGTTTTCTGGGTCAGAGGTGAATGATGCTGCATCTAGTATGAAGCAGTGGTTTAATATATTTCTGTAAAATCCTGTCTTCATTTGATGTTTTTAATAGATCTTTAAGAACTTTACTCATGTGAATAGGTGTTAGACAGTGTGATCTTGGAGATCACTACAGTAGAGAGTGGGGAAAAAAGCATCAAATTGGTTAGAAGAGTCATTGCACCTTTTGAGTAAAGATTTCATTTTATTGTGAAACCGTGTCATGTGTTATGTTATGTTCATTTATACCGTGCACTGCTACCACCCAAGGGTAGTCTACAGGCGCTCACGTGGCTCTGCGAGAGAAGAGGGCTGGGTGTGTTAGTGGGGATAGGATGATAGGACAGGTTCAGATACAGGAGGAACTGGCGTATGTGAGCATTGTCTTGCATGTCAGTTCTGGAGGCCCTGTGTGCTGTAACCGTATGGGTTGTGCTCAGTGCCTCGGATGTGTGCTAGTGTTTGGCTTGGGTGTGTGCGTCATGTGATGTTAGGGTGGGGTTTGTGTTTGTGGGCACTGGTTAGTTGTATCCATATGGGGGCCAGATTCACAGTTGGTGGTTAGATGTGTGAATATAGTGCGTTGGTGTCCATTTGTGTAGTGTTGATGGATTTAGGGACTATGTTTAAATGTAATTTGTTGTAATATCATTATTAACACTGTATCCATGCAAAATGGGGATTGGACAAATACCATGGGGCAGCAAATAAAACAAATATATAATGCCAACATTTTAGGTCTTGGTTGAAAGAGTTTGTGCTCCTTCCACAAGAAACATAATCTCTATTGTACAAACATTCTGCTATCTCACAGCTAATCTAAATGATAGATGGCAACTTCACTTTGGTCCAAGGGTGGTCCCTAACATCATGACTTTCTGACTGGATCAGGTAGATATGTTGCAGTGCATCTATGAGAAGAAGATGTTTTGGGGTGTTAAAAGGCACATAATATGAAGCTGTTATCAACTTATTGGATTGTAGCTACCACTTTGTTACAAGTATTTGGAAAGCCTAGTCTCAAACCTCATCTAACTGCCGGCTATTTTGTTCCAAGGGATGACAGGATATATGTTGTGTTTTTTCAGTATGACTAGTATAAGCAGGGTTTCTCCAGAGGCATTCTGCTCCCCATTGTATTTCTCTATGATTATGGATTTGCCACTGAAGTAGACTGGAATTATGTAAACTTGGAGCTTAGTAGAATGTGGAAAGGAGTGCTTACCAGGAAAGTGAATCAAGTACCTTATCAGAAATGTCAAAATGGGAGCTTGAAGGGAATGTGAAGGTTCCTGCGAAAGCAAAATGCGTACCTTTGTGGAAATATCAGGCTGGGAGCTCATTCGCAAAAAGATGATTACTGGGAATGTAAAGGGCATGTCAAAGTTAGTGGGAGTATCAAACTGGTAATTTTCTGGCATGGTCCAAGGTACTTACTGAGAATATCAAACTGGTAGCTTAACAGCAAAGGAACTAACAAACAACTCGAGACTTAACACAAGCGGTTCAAACAAGGTTATGTTATAATATAAATAATAATGGCATTTAAGGTGGATTTTGTAAAAGAACAGGAAACCTTTAATGATACTAAAAAAATAATGATCCTTGGCCTGTGGACCATATTCTGTCAATCCACCCCTTGCTTCCCAGTGGCTCAGTCTCCTGTGGTCAAGATTTCTCTGAGTCCAGGGGTTTCAATTATCCCCTCCACTTTTCTCATGGTCAGTTTGTGTCATCATGTTGTCTTTCCTGTAGTCAGGTTTCTGCTGTTGTCATTGTTGCCAGGATGCTGAGCTTTGTGCACTCCAGTTGTCGGACACATGCCATCTGAGTTTGTTTTAGGTCTTGCCACACTTGGCCGATATACCTCAAAATTTGATTTCGAGCTGGGTGTCAAAGTGGTATGCTGGTAATACTGACAATCATCCTTGCTGCAGTAGTTATCAGTCTAAGCAGAACAGGTCCTCCCTCTTCAGCACTGCTGTAATCTCCTTCACAACATTGTGCACTGGTGTTTTACCACCCATGTCTTTCCACCCCACCAGGGTATTTCTTCACCACTCTATACAAGTATCATCCCCTCGCCTTTCCCTTGCCCTCTTCAGTGCGTTATGTACTTTTCCCTCTTGTCCTCTGCACTACAGCAGACTCAATCTACACACTTCTACAGTGCTTTCCTGTCTACTAACTTCACCTACTCTCCGTGCATCTGACTTCATTTCCTAACTGATCTGCCCTCTTGCTCCTCCCACAACCACCTTCCTCTCATGCTCAGTTTGGTCTCCTGCCCTCTTACTACGTTACTTCTGGCTGCCACCACTGGAGGTTTCCTAACAGCCAGACAGTTTTTCGTGGCCACAGGCCCACCTAGTGTGTCCACAAATAATGAACCTGAAACAACTATTGTGCACAGTCCGTTTCACCGTGTGACAGATACAGCCAATTGAAATCTAAGTTCTCATCCGCAATTTATCGTGCTGCAAATGGCACAATGACTCCACAGAGAACTATCAAGGCATTGCCTGCCATCTTGCCTCACATTTTTTGACAAGTGCATACTGCTTTGCTCATTCACAACCATCTGTTTGTGCAGCGCTTGTCAACATCTGTGGACAGTCCTGTTGATCCACCATCAGAGAGACGTCTTTTGATGTATTTCTTGGTTTAAACCATTTTAAAATGCTGGGTGGTTGTACAGAGTGAGAGCCTGCTACCGTGATTGTTCTCGTGGGACCGGATGTTAATAGTTAATTTCCTGAAATCACAGTGTGTTGATTGCTATAAACAAATAAGTAATGTAGTGATATAGCTTATCTGTTTCAACCAATGTGTCTGATGATCCCAGTAAAGTGTTCCCCTTCCTAGAGGCCTTTTGAAACACACAGTACATGTTATATGTGGCCTGAGGGATCTGGCAAAACCTGCCTATTCCTCCTGTGGGCCTTACATCACATAGCATATAGTAGCACCTGGCTCCGTAGTCTCCTGGTCTCCACAGAGTCATCTCCTAAATTAAGGCATGGAATGTAACCACAGAGTTTACTTGGATATCAAGTTTACTAGGAGGAATGTCAAACTAGAAGGACTCTCAAACTGGAAGCTTATTGGAAAGCTCAAACTGGGAGTTTACTATGAATGTCTGAAAGTTTTCTGAGAATAGAAACCTTAGAAGGAATGTAAAACCGTGAAACTAGTGAGAATCCGATTGTGTCATCACACCTTTCACGGCGTTGACCTCCTCCCATGTGGCCAGGGGACAGCAGCCACTACCTGATGGGGCGCTATATGAGGGAGGATCACATGGGGAAGGCGACCTGATATGGTACCCCCCTTTTCCTTCTGAGGATGAACCTCCCATCCCTAACACCCTTATGGGAAATTGTCATATATCTCCTCATCCACCAGCAAAGGGTATTGAAAACCTTTTCCCATGACCCTGATCAACCTATATTGTGCTGGTGATCCTTGTGCCTGGAGACCATGCAAATGGTAACGGTGCACAGTATAAGTCAACTTAACATACCATACCATACCATAACATGACATAACATAACATGACATGACATAACATAACATGTGGGAGATATGTATAGATGAGACTTCTAACTTGCATCCTTAAAAACTTTCTGTTGTTAGTTGATAATGATACATCTAAATTCGTGCTCTGCTACAAAACTAAAGCAATTTGCTGGTGCACAAAGCATGCTTTTAGCTCATTTATATACCTGAACTGAGTTTCTCAGTCTCTGAACTAAAGGTTAGCTTCCCAGTCATGGTGCCTAAACACTGGAACTCCCTACTGTTAAGCATCAAAAATGAAGACGCCTTCCATCATTTCAAAAAGCTACTAAAAACTTGGTTGAGTTAGAGATTTCTGAGACAGTAGTCAACATATTCAACCACCACCTACCACTCAAGACAGACACCCCTTAAACTAAAATGACCACCTAAACATGCAAAAGCAACTTTACCCTGTAACATCAACCATTGTCCCCTCATCATGGAATCTATTGAAATGTTATTTGAATATGATTGTACTTACTAACCAAGATGTCCCTTCGTCATGTAACCCACTGTAATTGTATGGAATATGCTTGTATTTGATCATTAAGATGTTTGTAACTATGCTGTGATACCTCAGGCTTTGGGCGTATAGTAAATGCAATAGATAAATAAAAATAACTAAAATAAATAGTTTCCAGGGTTAGTTACTAGGTGGCTTTGTGGCATGTGTAGCTTAGATGTAGTACCCCATTCTGGTAGATTGTTGTAATGCTTTCTTTTAAAATCAACATGACATTGATGGTGTTTGCTAAGCATACCCAATGCTCCAACCACAAACATTTTAAACAATTCTTGTATTTGTATTTGTATTTAGTTTAATTGTATAACTTGCTTGGCCCAAAGGCATCTGGGCACATATCTTGGAATACATAATGTTACAGAGCCATAGTATACACAATAATAGTAAGAGGAGCAGTGTACAACAGAACACAGAATATACATACATGATACTTAAGTTAATTACATACAGAATACTTAGAGGATAATTACAGTGTATATACATGATAATTTACATTGAGAGGCTAGTAGGAGACTTAGAAAGGTCATTATGTGGTGGTTAGCATGTATTGATCAATGAGCCACAGTTAGGCTTTACTTTTGAAGGAATTTAAGGAAGGTTCTGATCTGAGAAGGTTAGGAAGTGAGTTCCATAATTTGGAGGCAAGGACTGGGAAACTGGTCCCCCCAGCTTTCTTGAGCATGAATCTGGGTATGGAGAGACAATGAGCATGGGTAGCTCTCTGAGGGCGGCAAGAGGTGTGGGGTGTGAACCTGCGCACCAGATAGTTTGAAGCCTGGTTGGCAAGGCATTTGTGCATAAAAGCAAGTGATTTGAGGGAGATTCTTTGGACTACTGAGAGCCAGTGTAGGCTGCGTCTAGTGTCAGATATTTACTGATTCCTAGGTATATTCAGAGCTGCCCTAACAGTGTTGTTTTGGGTGACATTAAGCTTGCTAATATTTATTTGGCTCATCCCTAGATAGAGTGCATTACAATAGTCGAGTTTGTACATAATAAGGGTTCTAGCGAGGGTGATGCAGTTAGGGGTAGTGAAGAAGGGACGGCAGGCTGTAATAAGTTTGCAAGTGTAGACCGATGCTGCGATTACGGCATTAGTTTGTCTAGAGAGTCATAAGGTAGAATCAAGATGGAAGATGGGATCTAGTCTATTGAGTCGGTGGTGGGAACCCAAAATGAGAAGCTCTGTCTTATCGTCGTTAAGACAGAGCTCGTGTTGAGCCATCCAGGCCTGGATGACCAAATAGACATCATTTAAGGCTTTAGTGTCCAGCGTATAGTCGCCTCTGATAGGGAAGAGTATCTGGGTGTCATCTGCATAGTTAGTGTAGGTGACACCCAGACATTCAAGAATATCGAAGAGGGTTTTCGTAAACACATTGTATAATGTAGGTGAGACACAAGATCCCTGAGGGACCCCACAGGGTACTGGAGAGGGTTCAGCAGAGGCAGACGGGGAAAATACCCTCATGGATCTATTGGCCAGGAATGAGCTGATCCACATGGTGACATTGTCTGAAAAGTGGGCTGCCGATTTTAGGTGCTGGCAGAAAATGTGGTGGTTCACCAAACCAAACGCTGCCGATAAGTCTAGTAATAAGAGGAGAGACAGTTTACCATTATCTTTTAAGTCCTCGATTTGGGTTTTTAAATCTATGAGGGCAGTTTCAGTACCGTGCCTTGGTTGGAAGCCGGATTGTCTGAGTCTGAGTAGTTTGTTAGTTTCCAAATAGTTTTGGATCTGCAGCTAGGCAGCTCAGTCCAAGATTTTTAGCAAAAAGGGGACAGTGGTGATTGGCCTGTAATTAGTGGGAATGCTAGGGTCAAGGGATGGTTTTTTGAGAAGAGGGATGACCCAGGCATTATGCCTGAGATGAATGAGGAGTTTATGAAGGCAGTGATGAATGGGGCTAGTTCGTAGGTAGCCTCTTTGATGATGGGAGCTGGACATGAATCACTCTGGCAATTGGAGGGTTTGAGTTTGCTGATGATGTTTTCTACCTCTGAGATAGTTAACTGAGAAATATGAAAGGTTTATGGGTGTGAGGAATAGAGGCAGCTTTCCTGTAAGGTGAGTTAAGCTGCAGGTCAATCTGTTGGTTGTTTTTTATGCTACACTGATGATTGCTATTGAGGGTGAAACACGTTTGCGGGTGTTGAGAGGTGTCTGTCTTGGATTGATACATCTGTGTAAAAATATCCTGCTTCCCTATTGGACGAAGACAATGTTCTGGAAGAGAAATTATGTTGTTGTGCTTATCTGCATACCCACAATGATTCCTTATACGTTCAGAAGTGGAGGTAAAATTCGAAGGATGGTCACTGGATAGCCCTGTAGCATGTTTAATTAAGCATCTATTCTATGCTCACGTTTCAGTTTGAAGGGTTTTTATTTTCATGCTTTCTTGAACTCAATTTAACATAGATGTGTTTGCGAAACATAATAGTTTTAATAGATTTTATTAAGTTTTATTAAAATTGTTTTTTATAAGTATGTATTAAAATCATTGTTTTTTTATAAATTTAAGCGTGACCTGGTTGAATTCTCCATGCACACAAGAATATTTGATGTTAAGAGTACACATGTGATCTATCCCCTATAGGTCTAGTGAGTTGCCTTACCTCACTCTACCTGACCTTAAGAGACAGGGAGTCTGTTTTTCTTAAGTTAGATATCTTCATATCTGGTTCACTCCCCCCGCCTTGATACTTATAATCCGTCAAGTGTTGTACAAGTGATTAGCACGGCCATTGGTCGTGGGATTCTTCATATTCTTCCCATTAGATTTAGTGTGGATACTTTTGAGGCATATAAGGACTGTATATCTTTTTGCAAAATAATGGCAGCAGACAAAGTGAAGAGCTATGACGACTAATATGTGCTTGAACTTCTAGCATGAGCAACAGCTTTAGACCCAGAGAATGGTACTACATCATTGAGTAATGTCAGCAATTGGGATGAGTTGGCCCAATTGAAAAAACGGTTCATTAGAACCGAATTACACGGAATCATAATGATTGAATACCTCCGCAATGGGACCTTACCACAAGGATTAGTGGTAAGAAACAAACCACGGTTATTTCATGACAATAAACAGTTTGTCTTGAAATGGAGCTAAATAGCCAATAAATGCGGGAGAGATTGGCTTTTCTTAATTATAGATACAGCTAAAGAAATGACAGACAAATTGGCTAACGAATTACTAACTCTGGAAGACGAAATAAAGAAACTCGTATCTCCTAGACATCTACAAAAAAAGACTAGATGAAATCAACAAAGAAATTGATGATTTCAAAGACTATACGACTAGGGATCGAGTGAGGAGAATGAAGAAAGATCTAACAAACTTTACTCATGACAAGGCATTCATATACACGCAAGACAATTACAAACTGAACACCCAACGAGATAGAATTCCATCAAGAGGACGGAAAGTACGGTTTGGGAATACTTCATACAGCTCACATGGTTCGAGTGACGAAACTTTGGATGATGGTGATGATCTGTACCCAATGAATAGAGGTACATACAGAGGCAGAATAACATCTAATACCAGATGTGGCCAATCCCAGAGACCTCTAAGAAACAGAGGAAGAGGTAACACACAATCCCAATCTCCTTTTTTAGACCAGGATCAAGCAACATAGGACTTCGAACCCAGACAACTCTGCAGCAAGACACACTACTAGTCAATCTATCTAATTATTTACCGAACAAAGTGGAGAAATCGGTTTTAGAAAAAGGATTTAGCTTTGTTCCAACTGAAGGCTATGATACATTCAGAACTAGAACAGAATTGGAACAATTATTCAGAAAAATACACCTGAAACAGTTTTTCATGGAGAATGCATCAACTGGTGAAGAGAATGAAACAGGCCTATGCAGACACTCTAAATGTAATCCACCGACTACCAGCTACACTACAGAATCTATAGTGTTTAAAAAAAGAGTGATGAGCACCTTAGAGACACTTGAGAAAAAGAATAGAACATGAACATTCCAAAATGTCTCCAGAGAAGAACGCGAGGCGATCATATCACTTAAGATGAACCATGAGATCATTCTCAGAAAAGCCGATAAAGGAGGTGCAATCGTGATACTGAATAGACAAGACTATATTGATGAATGTGATCGCCAACTAAGCGACACCTCTTTTTACAAACATCTGGTGGGTGACCCAACTCACAAATTGCAAACATTGATCAACACTAAAGTCAAGAAAGCCCTTGACAGGAATTGGATTTCAAAACAAGAAGATGAATACCTTATGCCACCTAAACCGAATGTACCGAAGTTCTATACTCTGCCCAAAATTCACAAAACCTTAGTAAATCCTCCAGGTAGACCAATAGTCTCAGGAACAGGCTCCCTTCTGGAACCTATATCCAAATACGCGGACCGTTACTTAAGTCCCTATGTTAAACAAATGACTTCATACATACAGGATACTACTGAAGTCATTCGACTAATAGAAGGCTTTAAGATTGAGGCAAATGACTCACTAGTAAGTTTAGATGTGGTCTCCCCCTACACCAAAATTCTACAAACTGAAACTCTAAATATGATTGAAGAGAAACTGTTAGAATCCAGACAAACTGTCAGAGTTCCAAACTCTTTTATTCTGTGGTGCATGGAAATGGCACTTTGTGAAAATTACTTTGTTTTCAACTGTCAATTTTACAAACAGATACATGGGACAGCAATGGGGTCAGCAGTGGCCCCAACACTGGCAAACCTGTATGTTGAAACCATTGAGACCAATGTGATACTGAACCAGATGAATCCTTATTTACAACACATAAAACTATGGAAGAGGCATATCAACGATATCTCATAGTGTGGTCTGGAGATGATGCTAGGTACGATTTGTTTATTGTATGGTTGAATGTACAAAATCCATTCTTAAAATGTACTAACACTAAAAGCCATGATAAAATCAGTTTCCTTGATTTGACTATTTATGTAAACAAAACTGAAGCGGTGTTGGTAGTTAAACCATACCATAAGGACACCGGCAAAAACTCCTTACTCTTGTTCTCGAGCTTCCACCCCAAGCATACCAGACAAAATTTACCGTTTGGACAATTCCTTAGATTGAAGAGGAACAGCAGTACTAAGGAATATTTTGTACATGAAGCCACCCAACTGCAAGAGAATCTAATCAAAAGGGGCTACCCGAAGAACGTGGTTAAGCGCTCCCTTAAAAGTGCCCCTAACAACAATAGAGAGTCACTGTTGGAGTACAGACAAAAAAATACCCCAGACCACAGCTTAATTTTTGTGAGTACATTCAATCCGTTAACTAATGAAATCTCCAAAATAATTAAAAGCAATTGGCACATTCTAGAAGAAGGAGACTACCCACTTTCACAACCTAAATGTGCATTTAAGAGGAGCAAGAATCTCAAGGAGCTAACAACAAGAAATGATGTCCTCACCAAAGTAAACCAAACCACACTTACTGAACAATGGGGTCTACCTAAACCAACCGGACATAGTCCGAGTGGATCATGTAGCTGCTGTGCACAAACTAAAAGGACCAAACAGATAGATTTAGGATTACCAAAATTGTCGGAGCAGAGATCCTTTAGTAACTGTAATACTAATATGGTTGTATATGCAATCTGGCGCCCCTGCGACACACTGTATATTGGCAAAACAGAAAGAAAAATAAAGATCAGAATTGGGGAACACAAAAGTTGTATCAGAACCAATACATTAAATGCACCCCTAGCAGGCAATTTTAGGGCCACAAGCCGGAAGAATTAAGATGGACTGTTGTAATGAAAATTGGACATTCCGACAATGCAAGTAATAATCAACATATGCTCAGTGTACAAGAGCAAAAAATTATTTTTCTCACAAAAAGTCATGTGTTGGGTCTAAATGAAAGTATCGACTGGAGTGTGTTCTTGACTCACTGATGAGTAACATTGCCCTACCCCATTATTGTGTTCCTCTGCGAAATTGCTATACACTTCTCTCCGTTATTTGGTATCTTTATGCACTTTGTTTACCTTTTCTACGAAACGTGAGATTATACAGCTATTTTTTACATTAATTTCCAACTTTATCACAAGGATTGGTGTAAGTCAGGTGGCGATATTATACCCAGACATGACTGTACCCATAGGTATCTTAATTTGACTATGTACTTAGTGGTTATTAGATATATCGTTGTGATCCTGACACTTTTTTAGGCTATATCTAAACTCCATCCAATACCAGCAATTACCACACCATTCTAACATGGCGGATGCGCAACAACGGAGGTTGTGTAGACCCCGAGTTCCCTGTTTACCTTTGAGACGTCCGACGCCTTGTACGTACATACGTAACCTGACTAGCCTCAAACTTCTATTTATAGTGCTCCTCCTCTAAACGCCCAGACCTTCGTTTGAGAGCGGTCCTGTCCGAGTCTTCATTACACATCGCGTCCTTCCAGTGCAGAAACATTTGGTAAGCACATTGTAACTTGGCCTCTGTCATTTATGTGCCAACGAGATTTCTCCCGCGGCTGCATCTTGTTAACGTATGTCGAGCATTCGCTCCCCATTAGCTCCACTATTATGCCTTTTATTGCTATCCCCATTAGGCGCACGTATCACTTCTTTAGCATACTTGATCCCGAACTACTCCAATCAAGCACGGTGCACCTTGGGTGTTTTTCTACTTACCCTGTTTTTACTTATTACATGAGAGCCTGCGAATGAGTTTTTTTAGCTAATTTCAACCCGCACTAGTTATGTTCCAACCCTACTTGGGTTTGATAGTATATGCGTTCTGTCACTTGCGTCGTGCACACGTTTAACTCTATGCTGCACGTTACAGTCATCCCTAGTCACCCGTGTCAATTTACTATCCCGAGGTGTTCTAATTTCCAGTGCCACGACACTAATTAGTAACTGCTAAAACCTGACCCATAACACGATGATATGCATGTTCATCTAACTCGTTCTTGTTTTATGGATTCCGTTCCATCTGGACTAATATATACATGTCTGCCTCCTACAGGTGCACCCAATATCTGCAACCTGTTCTAACTCACCTTTGAACACGACGACGCCGTACAGAAACACAGTGAGTTTAATAATCTTATCCACACTAAGTGGTTTGCTCTACTACCTAGTATACAGGCAACAGGCACCTTTCTTGTCTGTCAGCCTTTCGCAACTGTTGATGACAGACAGCCTATATGCCTCCCTCTTTGTATCCAGAGGGAGTGTGGTGAGTGTCACGTAATGATCCTGCTCAGCCACCCTGGACGCTTCACCTAATCAACAATACGGTAAGTGCCCATGTTACACCACAATTAATTATTGCTGTGGGTAACTAGATAGGTGACCTTCACTAATTAGGTCCCTTTCTTGTGTTTTTATGTATAGGTCTGGTCTAGACGCCCTCACTCTACTAAACAGAGAAGAGAATTGGGAACAAGTTACACTGCAACTGTTCTACTGGGGAGTTACACCTTCCATGTCAACCCGCTCTCTAAACATCTGACACTCAGATATCTAACACTGAGTTGTTCTGTAACCACGAATCTAGTAAACCCATCCTGGGTTTTTATTTTGGAAACACTATACCCCTGTAGAAGTTCCTGCAACAAAATGACCGTCTATAGGAACAAAACATGTAGGGTTCATGCTAACATTAATATGAAATGTTTTGAATGAGATGAATACTCTCAAAGGTTGTCAATAAGATCAGTACAAAACAAAAGTACCAACCATAGAGTAATCTGAATTGTCTAGTGCTCTACATTTTGGTTTCCGTTTGCTTTTTTTGTATGTGGTTTTTAAATATGGTTATTAGGATTTTGTCTTAACTAACATTATCATTGTATCTAATTATGTGTACCTCAAGTGTGTTGTAAAATAGGTGCTTATTTACCTACCTTGCCTATTGCATTTCTTTTGCACCTTGCACTTCGGACAAGTAGACCCCCTTGAGGCTTTCTACCATTATAATGTTGTTTTTGCACATGTCACTTTCGGAGATTTTTAATCGTTTTTTATGAAGTTTTATTAAAATTATTTTTTATAAGTATGTATTAAAATCATCATTGTGTTTGATCAATTTAAGCGTGACCTGGTTGAATTCTCCATGCACACAAGAATATTTGATGTTAAGAGTACACATGTGGTCTATCCCCTATAGGTCTAGTGAGTTGCCTTACCTCACTCTACCTGACCTTAAGAGACAGGGAGTCTGTTTTTCTTAAGTTAGATATCTTCATATCTGGTTCACTCCCCCCGCCTTGATACTTATAATCCCTCAAGTGTTGTACAAGTGATTAGCACGGCCATTGGTCGTGGGATTCTTCATATTCTTCCCATTAGATTTAGTGTGGATACTTTTGAGGCATATAAGGACTGTATATCTTTTTGCAAAATAATGGCAGCAGACAAAGTGAAGAGCTATGACGACTAATATGTGCTTGAACTTCTAGCATGAGCAACAGCTTTAGACCCAGAGAATGGTACTACATCATTGAGTAATGTCAGCAATTGGGATGAGTTGGCCCAATTGAAAAAACGGTTCATTAGAACCGAATTACACGGAATCATAATGATTGAATACCTCCGCAATGGGACCTTACCACAAGGATTAGTGGTAAGAAACAAACCACGGTTATTTCATGACAATAAACAGTTTGTCTTGCAATGGAGCTAAATAGCCAATAAATGCGGGAGAGATTGGCTTTTCTTAATTATAGATACAGCTAAAGAAATGACAGACAAATTGGCTAACGAATTACTAACTCTGGAAGATGAAATAAAGAAACTCGTATCTCTAGACATCTACAAAAAAAGACTAGATGAAATCAACAAAGAAATTGATGATTTCAAAGACTATACGACTAGGGATCGAGTGAGGAGAATGAAGAAAGATCTAACAAACTTTACTCATGACAAGGCATTCATATACACGCAAGACAATTACAAACTGAACACCCAACGAGATAGAATTCCATCAAGAGGACGGAAAGTACGGTTTGGGAATACTTCATACAGCTCACATGGTTCGAGTGACGAAACTTTGGATGATGGTGATGATCTGTACCCAATGAATAGAGGAACCTACAGAGGCAGAATAACATCTAATACCAGATGTGGCCAATCCCAGAGACCTCTAAGAAACAGAGGAAGAGGTAACACACAATCCCAATCTCCTTTTTTAGACCAGGATCAAGCAACATGGGACTTCGAACCCAGACAACTCTGCAGCAAGACACACTACTAGTCAATCTATCTAATTATTTACCGAGCAAAGTGGAGAAATCGGTTTTAGAAAAAGGATTTAGCTTTGTTCCAACTGAAGGCTATGATAAATTCAGAACTAGAACAGAATTGGAACAATTATTCAGAAAAATACACCTGAAACAGTTTTTCATGGAGAATGCATCAACTGGTGAAGAGAATGAAACAGGCCTATGCAGACACTCTAAATGTAATCCACCGACTACCAGCTACACTACAGAATCTATAGTGTGTAAAAAAAGAGTGATGAGCACCTTAGAGACACTTGAGAAAAAGAATAGAACACGAACATTCCAAAATGTCTCCAGAGAAGAACGCGAGGCGATCATATCACTTAAGATGAACCATGAGATCATTCTCACAAAAGCCGATAAAGGAGGTGCAATCGTGATACTGAATAGACAAGACTATATTGATGAATGTGATCGCCAACTAAGCGACACCTCTTTTTACAAACATCTGGTGGGTGACCCAACTCACAAATTGCAAACATTGATCAACACTAAAGTCAAGAAAGCCCTTGACAGGAATTGGATTTCGAAACAAGAAGATGAATACCTTATGCCACCTAAACCAAATGTACCGAAGTTCTATACTCTGCCCAAAATTCACCAAACCTTAGTAAATCCTCCAGGTAGACCAATAGTCTCAGGAACAGGCTCCCTTCTGGAACCTTTATCCAAATACGCGGACCGTTACTTAAGTCCCTATGTTAAACAAATGACTTCATACATACAGGATACTACTGAAGTCATTCGACTAATAGAAGGCTTTAAGATTGAGGCAAATGACTCACTAGTAAGTTTAGATGTGGTCTCCCCCTACACCAAAATTCTACAAACTGAAACTCTAAATATGATTGAAGAGAAACTGTTAGAATCCAGACAAACTGTCAGAGTTCCCAACTCTTTTATTCTGTGGTGCATGGAAATGGCACTTTGTGAAAATTACTTTGTTTTCAACTGTCAATTTTACAAACAGATACATGGGACAGCAATGGGGTCAGCAGTGGCCCCAACACTGGCAAACCTGTATGTTGAAACCATTGAGACCAATGTGATACTGAACCAGATGAATCCTTATTTACAACACATAAAACTATGGAAGAGGCATATCAACGATATCTCATAGTGTGGTCTGGAGATGATGCTAGGTACAATTTGTTTATTGTATGGTTGAATGTACAAAATCCATTCTTAAAATGTACTAACACTAAAAGCCATGATAAAATCAGTTTCCTTGATTTGACTATTTATGTAAACAAAACTGAAGCAGTGTTGGTAGTTAAACCATACCATAAGGACACCGGCAAAAACTCCTTACTCTTGTTCTCGAGCTTCCACCCCAAGCATACCAGACAAAATTTACCGTTTGGACAATTCCTTAGATTGAAGAGGAACAGCAGGACTAAGGAAGATTTTGTACATGAAGCCACCCAACTGCAAGAGAATCTAATCAAAAGGGGCTACCCGAAGAACGTGGTTAAGCGCTCCCTTAAAAGTGCCCCTAACAACATTAAAGAGTCACTGTTGGAGTACAGACAAAAAAATACCCCAGACCACAGCTTAATTTTTGTGAGTACATTCAATCCGTTAACTAATGAAATCTCCAAAATAATTAAAAGCAATTGGCACATTCTAGAAGAAGGAGACTACCCACTTTCACAACCTAAATGTGCATTTAAGAGGAGCAAGAATCTCAAGGAGCTAACAACAAGAAATGATATCCTCACCAAAGTAAACCAAACCACACTTACTGAACAATGGGGTCTACCTAAACCAACCGGACATAGTCCGAGTGGATCATGTAGCTGCTGTGCACAAACTAAAAGGACCAAACAGATAGATTTAGGATTACCAAAATTGTCGGAGCAGAGATCCTTTAGTAACTGTAATACTAATATGGTTGTATATGCAATCTGGCGCCCCTGCGACACACTGTATATTGGCAAAACAGAAAGAAAAATAAAGATCAGAATTGGGGAACACAAAAGTTGTATCAGAACCAATACATTAAATGCACCCCTAGCAGGCAATTTTAGGGCCACAAGCCGGAAGAATTAAGATGGACTGTTGTAATGAAAATTGGACATTCTTACAATGCAAGTAATAATCAACATATGCTCAGTGTACAAGAGCAAAAAATGATTTTTCTCACAAAAAGTCATGTGTTGGGTCTAAATGAAAGTATCGACTGGAGTGTGTTCTTGACTCACTGATGAGTAACATTGCCCTACCCCATTATTGTGTTCCTCTGCGAAATTGCTATACACTTCTCTCCGTTATTTGGTATCTTTATGCACTTTGTTTACCTTTTCTACCAAACGTGAGATTATACAGCTATTTTTTACATTAATTTCCAACTTTATCACAAGGATTGGTGTAAGTCAGGTGGGGATATTATACCCAGACATGACTGTACCCATAGGTATCTTAATTTGACTATGTACTTAGTGGTTATTAGATATGTCGTTGTGATCCTGACACTTTTTCAGGCTATATCTAAATTCCATCCAATACCAGCAATTACCACACCATTCTAACATGGCGGATGCGCAACAACGGAGGTTGTGTAGACCCCAAGTTCCCTGTTTACCTTTGAGACGTCCGACGCCTTGTACGTACATACGTAACCTGACTAGCCTCAAACTTCTATTTATAGTGCTCCTCCTCTAAACGCCCAGCCCTTCGTTTGAGAGCGGTCCTGTCCGAGTCTTCATTACTCATCGCGTCCTTCCAGTGCAGAAACATTTGGTAAGCACTCGTAACTTGGCCTCTGTCATTTATGTGCCAACGAGATTTCTCCCGCGGCTGCATCTTGTTAACGTATGTCGAGCATTCGCTCCCCATTAGCGCCACTATTATGCCTTTTTTTGCTATCCCCATTAGGCGCACGTATCACTTCTTTAGCATACTTGATCCCGAACTACTCCAATCAAGCACGGTGCACCTTGGGTGTTTTTCTACTTACCCTGTTTTTACTTATTACATGAGAGCCTGCGAGTGAGTTTTTTTAGCTAATTTCAACCCGCACTAGTTATGTTCCAACCCTACTTGGGTTTGATAGTATATGAGTTCTGTCACTTGCGTCGTGCACACGTTTAACTCTATGCTGCACGTTACAGTCATCCCTAGTCACCCGTGTCAATTTACTATCCCGAGGTGTTCTAATTTCCAGTGCCACGACACTAATTAGTAACTGCTGAAACCTGACCCATAACACGATGATATGCATGTTCATCTAACTCGTTCTTGTTTTATGGATTCCGTTCCATCTGGACTAATATATACATGTCTGCCTCCTACAGGTGCACCCAATATCTGCAACCTGTTCTAACTCACCTTTGAACACGACGACGCCGTACAGAAACACAGTGAGTTTAATAATCTTATCCACACTAAGTGGTTTGCTCTACTACCTAGTATACAGGCAACAGGCACCTTTCTTGTCTGTCAGCCTTTCGCAACTGTTGATGACAGACAACCTATATGCCTCCCTCTTTGTATCCAGAGGGAGTGTGGTGAGTGTCATGTAATGATCCTGCTCAGCCACCCTGGACGCTTCACCTAATCAACAATACGGTAAGTGCCCATGTTACACCACAATTAATTATTGCTGTGGGTAACTAGATAGGTGACCTTCACTAATTAGGTCCCTTTCTTGTGTTTTTATGTATAGGTCTGGTCTAGACGCCCTCACTCTACTAAACAGAGAAGAGAATTGGGAACAAGTTACACTGCAACTGTTCTACTGGGGAGTTACACCTTCCATGTCAACCCGCTCTCTAAACATCTGACACTCAGATATCTAACACTGAGTTGTTCTGTAACCACGAATCTAGTAAACCCATCCTGGGTTTTTATTTTGGAAACACTATACCCCTGAAGAAGTTCCTGCAACAAAATGACCGTCTATAGGAACAAAACATGTAGGGTTCATGCTAACATTAATATGAAATGTTTTGAATGAGATGAATACTCTCAAAGGTTGTCAATAATATCAGTACAAAACAAAAGTACCAACCATAGAGTAATCTGAATTGTCTAGTGCTCTACATTTTGGTTTCCGTTTGCTTTTTTTGTATGTGGTTTTTAAATATGGTTATTGGGATTTTGTCTTAACTAACATTATCATTGTATCTAATTATGTGTACCTCAAGTGTGTTGTAAAATAGGTGCTTATTTACCTACCTTGCCTATTGCATTTCTTTTGCACCTTGCACTTCGGACAAGTAGACCCCCTTGAGGCTTTCTACCATTATAATGTTGTTTTTGCACATGTCACTTTCGGAGATTTTTAATCGTTTTTTATGAAGTTTTATTAAAATTGTTTTTTATAAGTATGTATTAAAATCATCATTGTGTTTGATCAATTTAAGCGTGACCTGGTTGAATTCTCCATGCACACAAGAATATTTGATGTTAAGAGTACACATGTGATCAATCCCCTATAAGTCTAGTGAGTTGCCTTACCTCACTCTACCTGACCTTAAGAGACAGGGAGTCTGTTTTTTCTTAAGTTAGATATCTTCATATCTGGTTCACCCCCCCTCCTTGATACTTATAATCCCTCAAGTGATGTACAAGTTTGCGAAACATACACCAGTGCTCCAAAAATAGGGTGAAACATGTGCGCATGTGGCTGCATTATTGAGAGTTTTCTGTTTTCATTTACTAATGTTATGTGTACAATAATAATAGCTAAAGTGTATATCTCCAATGCATAGCTATGATTCTCTGAGCTGGATGTGAATTTCCAGGAATGGTTCTTGGGTAGCTTTCTTTTTGCTGTAGTCACTCCAAGTGGGAAGGGTATGCCCAGACATGGGTCCCTGCCTGCTGGACCCATAGACCCAAGCTACACCTCATTGATGAGGCCCAACAAGGCTGAAACATGTTTGGAGATGCTTGTGGTCTCATGCAGAAGGGATGTGACCTAGCAGTTAGGGCTGGCCTGACCCTTTTCTGGAGGGACCAAGCCGTATTTGCATATGGTCTTTTTTCTTTTGTAATGGCTTGGCAGGTGAAGAAAGATAGTCTGGAGGGTTTCCCAGAGTAATGCCAGAGGTTAAGAGTAATTCTGAACCTTCCAGCCATCACCTCCCTTATCCTGGGTAGCATTTTGGCATGTATTATTTAGCTGAAATGGCATATTCTGAACAAACAAATCAGATAGAAGGGTTATGCTATGTCTGTTATGCCTGCCATAGTATTGATGATGTTGGCTAAACATACCCGAATGCTTCAATCACAAGTACACCAGCCTGTACTGCACTGATAAGGAGGGCCAGGCTGATGTCTGTTCATGGTTGATAAAGCTATGTATAAAATAACACTGCCATATAAGACTAAGGCAATTTATTTTCAGGACCACAATGTTTACTTTTCTAGCTACTGTGCATACCCACAATGCATTGTTCTGTGCCTTCCAGGAATCGTTACTGTGTGGCGTTTGGCATTTGTGGCCTAGCTAAAATAGCCTAGTCTACTAGTCTACTTTAATCGAAATGTGGCATTGTGATGATTTTCAGGAAAAAACACGTTCCAGACATAGAGGTTTGAGGTATGTTCTCACACAGTGTCCAGGAATCCTCTAAATATGTGCCATTGCCGTTGAACAGAAATGGGTGTTACGTATACAGCTAAAACCCATGACTTTGATTTGAAATTGATCGTTGTGAACTAGAAAGCTCGCTATGAGTACTCATGGGCATCTCTTGGCCCATAGCAGATGACCCTCTATTTCGACCGACATTTTAAGCTCTGGAAGTACAACAGAAAAGGGATGTCATTCTAGTTATTGACCCTTATTTAGACACAGATGTTAAACATTTACATTCTGGCAACCAGACTCAACCATCTTTCCGATCATTTCTAAAACGCATTAAGCTATCAGACAATTGAGAATAACATCTACACCCCCCCCTAAAGACTTACTTTATGTACATGCTTTTCTGAACCTCAGAAATCACTTAAAAGACTGGATTATCAATATGTACCTCACAATCTATTAGATGAATTGTTATGACCTGTAGGAGAAGTAACAGAGTTTCAGATTACTCCTTGGTGCATATGACCACGTGTAATGCTTCCACTGTTGTTGTCCCCATTGTATCTGTCCTTTATTCGAGGGAATCTTGAATTGCCTTGTCCTGTAGTTTACATGTGCAGAGTGCCTCTGAAGGATCACGTTACTATCTCTCTACGTTTCCCTCATACTGTATGCTTCTAGGCTGGAGATGTTCACTTTGTGCATTTCCTTACATGAGTTCACTTCAAAGTCAGGGTATATTTCTTGCATGTGGTTTTTTTTGTAAATTTTTTATTGTGTGGTATAATTAGGATCTACTTATAAGAGACAAGGGACCTGCCGTAAGGGATATTTATAGGTCTGGCGTACGTTAGCCAGTTATGAAGAGCAACAGTAATACAAGGGCTATGGCATGCCAAAAACATTCACCTGATGTCACGTGATGCCAGCACGTGTGTGCCCATTTTCATTGGTTGTTTAGTGTGTCTCCTTCCATGGAAAAAAACCCTGTTGCAAGGTGGAAAGCAGACGGAAGAATCCAATCAATCCTCTCTCTAGTGGATGGCCACCTCCTCCTGCCTTCTCTGAATAAGTACGCTTTTTGAAAGCTACACATTACATGTACAGAGCGAAATAAGAGATTTGGAACGTGCAATGCTGTACTCTGGATTCAATTGGCTGGGTTCATTCCAGCACATGCACTATTTACAGTGCTGTCTTTTCTTCCACCTTACTGTTCCCCTTGTGTTGCCTTCTCCCACTGCCCACACTCAAGAGTAATCAGGGAGTTGCGATCACTGTAAGTAGAACCACATCCTGTGATCACACCCTGCAACACTACAGCAAGATATTTCACCGCAGCATCCACCAAACAGAAGCAGGGCTAGTTGTGCAAATACCCAATCATCTGTCAGTTTTCAAGAGAGATTTTGAGACAGTGCTGGTGAGATTTGGAGAACGCATTTAGGAGATTTGCTGGGAACACTTGAGGGGACATTATGGTGAATATGGCTTGATATTTCTTCCCTGAGGGCACAGCTTTTAGCTATACATGCATGCAGGTCTTCCTGGACTGCATAGAATTGCTAGCCCCCTTCCTTCTATTAAGCGTTGAGTTTGCCCACCCTCGCATCAAATCCCTCTTCCCTGCTTGTGATTTCCCTCTGTTGCTCAAGCACTGTCATTCCTGCCTAATGAGCGCCTTAACTCTATAGCAGCGTGCGTCTTTATCTACAAGTGTCCATTTCTGGTGATCACTGCCTCTGCCAGAATCTGGGTAAATTAGGACTATCTTCTGAACTTCACGCCATTTGGGATTTATACCTAAGGGGCTCATCCTCTGTCCAGCTCCCCCTCATCCAGCCCAAAGTAATAGCACACTTTCACTTACATGAATACTTGATTCTACCGACTATGTCGCCTGAAAAAGGGGTCCAGGCACCACAACCTCTAGATATTGCTAGGTTGGTAAGTATTTACATGTGCCTAACCTCCTCTCAGCAAGGATGCACCATCTTTGTTGTCTTTAGCCTTGGGCACATAGAAATGCCCACCAATACTACTCTAAACAGGTGGATAATTTTTGCCATTTCACTGACCTAATAGATTTCTGGAGAGTCCCCTTTGGAGGTCCTATGGAGAACAATGCATTGCACCGTACATGATCAGGCTATAGACAGCTGCACCATGTCCCTGAACTGCCAATACTGCACTGTACAGGGTCATTCTTTATGTAATAGAGCAACCCCCTTGTGAGGAAGGTATGTTATTGACCAGTAGACACAGACACAATGGATACAAGTTTTGAAAACCTTTATTTATGAATACTGTAATGTTGGGCGAATTTGTAACTAGAACTAGCTCTAAAAGGGGAAAAGTCTTGACCATCAAAACAAAATTAATAGTCCAAGTCAGTCTGGTCAATAAAAGAAGGCCTATAATAAAGAAACCTAACCTTGCCCTCACTTTTAAGTAACCAATGTGCAAAGGGAATATGAAAAAAAGGTGGTGTTTCAAACAAAATGTCAGAATGGCATAAATGATGACTCCCTTCCCCACGTTCAAAAGTGCAGGGTCTGAAGGGATTATCAAAAAGGTAGGTGGGTGGCACAGTTCTGTCAATGTGGCACACTCTGGCTTACTGGTACAAATCAATAGTTCAGGTTTGAGTTTCAGGCTTTTCAATATTCAAAATGTTCTGGATATCACAAAATAAGACACAGTTCAAATCTTCACATAGCTCACTGGGTCTCTCTCCACATGGCTCAAACCCCTCTTTCAGTTTCATACTCTTATTTCATATCTTGACTGTTAAAAACTTTTGAGACTGCAAATGATTTTATGTAGACCCCTGTATAACCTTGCACTCAATATTGCTAAAAGTTCTCACATTTTTCACAAAAGACAAAAGCTTTCTGGTACATGTAGTTCATAAGCTTTCATCGGCTTCCCTCAATCGGGCTTGAGCCTTCTTCAAAAAGTTCATAACATTTCACAGAGACTTTCAAATGTGTGACTTCCTCTCGGAGGACCACTCTGCTACTTAGTATCCTTTTCCTTTAACAATTGTCCTCTTCATTCGCATTTTTTATTGGTACACGTGCAGCCTTCAACTTTCAAATCACAGTCACTTTCTAATATCAACCAGACTTTTGATGCTCTTGATAACTCACTGGTTGTGCCAAATGACTTGCATCTGTTTCCCACACTTCAAGTCCACCGCTTGCACCTCCTCTGCTCCTCCGCAACTCTGCTGTTCACCTGGGAGGGTCGCAGGCCTTTTCCTGGCACCTGTAAGGTTTCTTTCCTCTGCTCGCTCGGCTCTGCTTTTTGAACACTCACGGCGTCCCGAAAGATTGGAAATCTTGCCTGGCTTGTTCTCAATCCTTTCAATTGTTGATCAGCCCATTGGCCTTTCAACTCCCACAGCCTGGGTCGCATCAGCCTCGGAAGAGCTATTCCTTCTCGTACCCAGCCTCGCTCAGCTTCTCAAAAAAATGTCTCAAGTTTCATATTTTGAACTCCATGTCCCACAGTGCATCACTCCTGTTTTGTGCCCACCCCCTTCGCTAGCTCCCCTTGGCAGCATTCTGGCGATCTTGGGAACAGAAGTTTTTTTTTTTTAATGGGATGAAACTGAGGTCAGGGCCTCACCACCTGCCCACTGAAGCCTAGGTTTAAGTACTCAGTACCTCACCCAAGGGATGAGCTCTTGCTTGGGCACTGCCAGCAAACTCCAGCTGTCCCTAGTTTGGCTCCCTTGAGACACGGATTTCTCCCCACACTGCAGCATCCCCTCTTCTGACAGGCTCAGTGTCTGAAGAAGGGGTTATTCCCCGAAACGCGTAGAGCATCTGATCATCTGAGTTCACTACCACGAAATTCATCATTTGAAAATTTGGATTGTATATTATTATTTCAGTTGCTAATTCGTATATATTCTTCTCATGATCAATGGCTTATTTCTATGTATTGAATGCCTTTATTCCTTTATCTTGATTTGAAGTGATTTTTACAGTACTTAGAACTGTTTGCTTAGATTAAAGTTTGACTTATTAGAAGATTACACTCTCTTTTCATTATTATTGACTGATAGTGTATCAGTATCAATGGTGTGCAGGGGACGGGAGTGTCTCTAGATGTAGACACTTTTCCTTGTTTCAGTTTTTGCACAAACCCTGTGTCAGGGTTTGTATTTCTCCCCAGCACCCGTACTTTCTGAAGTTGTTTAATCTTTAATGTACATTTGTTAATTTGGTGTGCACCTATCCAACCCCTTCGTTGCAGGCTCAGTGTCTTGGCAGTATGTCCTCCTCCAGGCTCTCCAGGGTTCCCCCCAGCTACTATTATCTCCTCCTGGCCTCCATGCACCGTCCAGCATCCCCAGCTCGCTCAGAGTGTACCTGTGTGCTCCACCTTTCATGCTTGCTGGGAAAGTTAATGGGAGTCAGGTGTGAGTAGTTACCCAGCCATGCCTGATTCTGTGATTTACGGTGTTCTCCAGAGGTAATCTTCATGGCTTTCAGTTACCTCTTCTTCGTCTCAGTACTTGGCAGCTAAGTGGGGAAATGGAATTGTAGGAGTTGCCATGTTCCCTAGTAATTGTGGGTAAATCAGGTGAAATACTGTCAGGAAAAGGGGAATAATCATGTTGCTGTAAAACACGGGGTAATATGTTTAATTCCCTTTTCACGATTCTCCTATGCCTCCCTTCTATCTTGGAATAGGGAACAGAAAGAGAGTCAAAAGCTACCCCAGGACAACTGTATATAGTAGGTAGGTCTAGGTTAGCAGAATGTTGGTGCCAGACTGCCCCAGGGCAGAACACAGAGTGATATGTTATTTCTCCTCTGTGAAAGCTAGTGAGCTAAAAAATAAGCAGGACTAATATCCAGCAGAGGGACTCCCAGCACCCCTTTGGAATTTGTAACAGTCACATGGGTGCATGACAGTCAAATATTGTAATGCAAGTAACCATATCACAAAGTTTTTGATTGTGGTTTAAAGTCTTGAAAGCACAGTCCTTCAGAAGTACGCAGATGTTTTATGCTCACATCACTTGGCATCATGGTACATGCAGTCTTCCACTCATATGAGGATAGTACGGCTCAGACTTAAAATTTCTTTTCCATAACATTTTAATATATGAATTCTAAAAAAAAAGATATTGTACGGTCGATTTATTGTCATGTGTGTACTTTGCAAGTCACATCTCTAAAATAGTTTTATTTCACTTCTTGAATGATATATTCTCACACGTAAGTGCACCCTCCTGTGCATATAGAGTTGGGAAACAGTGTCATCAAGAGTTTAATTGCAGACTGGGCTCAAATATCTGCTTCACCCCGTCACCAAACTGTGCAGTCCTTTGTAAATCATTTAATCAACACGGCAGTCAGACAGCTTGTTTCTTATCATAGAGAAATGCGCAATAAGTGAGGAACGAGTTGGTTGTGGGAGAGTCACAGGGGAATATTTAGATGATAAGAGATGAACGGGTCACATTTAGAGGCACACAAGGTAGAGCTTCAAAGCAGACACACATTGCATACCACAAAGTCTACTTATGCACAACACACTGACCCACACTAGGCAAGACTAATGGCATTTAGCTCATTTTGGTTTGCATTCCACATGGTTTATTACAAAATGAGCCATGTTTCAATATGATTACATGCATAACAAAATGTCTAACTTGTTCCTCAGTAGCATATCTGCCACTTAATAAGTGGTACATATCACACCTCCTATCCCTTTGTTAATGCCATGCAGGCTTTAAGAGGAATCTAGGATTGTACTTTGACTCCTGACCCACTAGTGTGCGGATGGACATACTCGCAACAACCTGTAGGCAAAGGCTACACCCCACAATTACTTTTTAGGGAAAACAAGTGCAGATGGTGGATGTGCAAACTAGACCACACAGCCAGCAGTTTAAATGTGCTTGCATGGGAATTGCACACGCAGCATTGGTAGTGAGGAGTTACTGTGTGGCTGCTTAAATGTGGGCTGTGTTTAAATCCCAACTCCTCCAATTACTTTTGTTTAATTGTTTAATTGATTTTTTTTTCATATCAACAAACAGAGTAAAACATAGATAGACAATATACAGTTAAGAATTGTTTATGATTGGTGCAGCAATTAGCCTCATTACCTGATAGCTGAGGGTATCGGTATCTGTAGAAATAATCAAAAACAGCATTAGCTAATGAGAAATAATCGGATTTATTTGATCGAACTTGTTTTGTACATGTGTGTTAATGTATAGATGGCGGGTGGGGTAATGGAATAGGCGGGTGGGGTAATGGAATAGGTGAAGGTAGAGGGAAGTGGTGGGGTCCCCCCTGCCAACCCCCTCATTATTAAAACAGAATTTGACCAAATAAAATGTGGTCATTTCTCAATTGGTATTTTATCTTCGATTATTTCATGGTAATCCAAGGGGACCTGTTGTTACATTTGGAATTACTTTGGAGAGCTGGTGGTAAACCTTTCAACAGATCAGAGTGTGCAGGTTAAATACCGTGACAACCAACTACACTTTTCCTTTTACAAATACAATAACAATTAACAGTGCTGTTATTGATTTCCTGGGTGCTATTGTGCTCATGCATAGAAGTCTTTCATTTTAATCTTTTAGATCTGCACGTCTCACAATGCATCTATCTGAGATACCCCTGGTCATGATAGCCACACATGGGGTATTTTGCGGTGGAAGGCTGCGCACCGAACCCTTGGTTTCATTTGAAGGCAATTCTTACTTAAGCTTTTTATAATCAGAACTCTCATAGACAGCAGGCATATTTTCAGTGAAGGATTGTGTCCATAATGTAGGCTTTTTGACAGTGGAACATTTGGGACTAGACAACTCAATAATTTCATTTTTAACTGTTGTGTAAGGAAATGGTGGTTGACCTTTACTAATTGTAACTGCCAGAGATATGGGTATTTAATTGTGGATTTCACAATGTATTTTTGTTTATAACATTTTTCAGAGTCAGTGAATCACTACATGGAGGTACCAAAAAGGGAGTTGGAGCCTCCTACTTCACTTGTTTAAGCAGCGCCACACAATAATTTGAAACAGTACTGGTATTTCCTTTTAGTGCATCTCAGTGTTTATTGATTAGATAAGTGGGTTGCCCTTTGTGAGACACGTGTTTCGGCAAACTAATGCCTTTTTCAATCAGGGCTTATAAAACCAAAAAGTATATTTTTAATTTTTTATGTTTTTTTAGACCAAAAGTGTTTTATGATTATTATATACATACGCAACATAACAGTGTTCAAAAAGCAGGGGAGAAAGGGGGGGGGTGTACATATAATATAAAATCCATGGTCAACATTATAAAGGTATGCCCAATGTATAGTTAGTCCATTGCCAATTACGTAAAGAAACAATCACATGGTAACAAAAAACGGAAAGTAGCATTATCACAGAGAAATGGGAGGGGGGATAGGGATGGATTGTTTAGGGAACAGAAAGTTGTTCAAAGAACAAAAAGAAGAATGAAAACATGGTTACATAGGTTACTCATTTGGGTATGTTCACTATTATGTTGAGAGGTGTATTAATTATTGTTTACTACTCTAAAGGGACTTACCCAGTCATAGTTACAAAACTGGATTTCCTTGGTTATGGTAGGGTTATACACGGATAAATATATGGGTTTAAATCCCACCTACAAAGGTAATCAGGAAAGGACATTTATGTATTATTGATTGTATCTCAGGAAAGTATCCATGTCACGGGCGATGCTGTATCCACTACCCGTATTGCATGGGTAAATAACTGGTACTGCGACAAATAATAAAGGTATATGACAATGCGGCTGCATCTCCTTAAAGTATTTTATCTCCTTTTCACGGCACAGAATGTATCTTCTGCCCGTGTTAAGTAAATAGATAGATAGTGCTACCAAATGGAAACCTACATGCGGCTTTTGTACGTTAAGGTATTTTACTTTTTCGCATTACGCAGGATGCAGCCGCCGCCCATGCTGCATGAGTAGATAAATCATGTTCCGACATAAATTCCTGCGTGCGACTATATCTTTTCTTTTTTTCCTCCAGCCGTATTCAATTACAAAAGATCATCGGTGATGCAAATAGTCATGAGTGAAGTCTATTCTGACTTACTTACAATCTGTAATATGCACGATACTAAAAGTTTGCATTACAATCTTATTAGGTAAGAGAAGCTTACTAGACGAAGAATAGCTATCTGTCTCCTCGCGTCGGCTTCAATAATGCCGCAAATGCGCGAGTTTTGTTATATTTACCGTTCCCTAGGTAATGGTTGTCCTTTTTCGACCGCCACTGAATTACAAAAACATGAGTGGCCATCTTGGAAAGGTAAAGTTTCATGTGTTTTCCTATTATTGGTCACAGAAACGGACTCTAGTTCCACACAATCTGTATATTAGAGTTGGATGTATTCTTTATTCGATTTTACTTCACAACACTAGCAAATTCACAATTTGCTAGTGTTGTGAAGTAAAATCAAACGTTTAGTCAAGAATAAATCCAACGCTAATATACAGATTGTGTAGAACTAGAGTCAGTTGCTCCCCACTTCCTCCCCACTGTCTGCGCTGTGGCTGTCCTGTTCTCACGGAAGCTTGGGCGCAAATTGTTGCAAACATTGTATCTCTCGCATTCCTCTGAGATCACTGACCTGTGTGTGACCGGGCCAAGGCCTGGCTCATGGAAACCAACCGTCTCCAAGCCATCCGTCTCCACAAACCTGCCCCTGGCCCAGAAACCCCCATCTTAAGAGTTTCTGCCTGCTTGAATCTTAAACCCCTTTCTCCTTTCATGTAGCAGGGACGGGACCCCTGGCCATGGGCCACCCTCGATTGCCCCCCATATAACTAATCCTGAGCAAACATATATTCTCCACATACTAATAACTTTCCGCATCTTTGTTTGATCCCCGGGGCATTTGATAAATGTACCCCGACAGTATCTGCCAAGATAAGGCACCTGGACCACCGCACCTCTGCCCCCCTTGGTCCAGATCAAGAGTGCATACCTACTGCAACAATGTATAGATGACAATGTGTAGTGATGAATCTCAAATGTCTTATTTAATCTTGTATGCCTATGATTGCTGTGAAGCTTAGTTTAGGTAGAGTTTTAGCTGCATGTGCACATTGTGACCCTTCACCCCACCCTGATGAGCCCAGCTGCCCTACACGCCTCAAGAAGTAACAAGTTCAACCTCAGCCAACCATCACCGGCGCCATTACATATTGTATAATGTCTTGTGTTAACTCGTCCAATTAAATTCATTTGTGTTTCCCTCATAGTTTTGGACTTATAATGTGTCTTATCTATAATATTGGCAGAGCACTCTCAGGGTAGCAGAGTCCTCTGCGTGCCCCACTTTATCTTTATATCTTTATATAAAGAATACCTTTTACTCACTCGCAAACTCTCCTGGTCTCATTCCCTACTGGGGTGTGTCCATTGGTGTCCATTTATTCTAGTGTTTCACTGTAGCTGTAGCTGTGGGGTGAGAGCACTTTCACAGTCAGAAATAACAATAATGCTGACAATTAATGCAAATGTCAGTGGAAATTAAAAGTATTGAAGTATTGAATATAAATATCTGAAAAACTGGGTGACTATCAAATAGTTACAAATTATTTATTTTTAAGATTAAATTAAAATAATTATATTATAATGACTTCAAACATCACAATTTTATGAGAACACCTGCCATCTTAAGCAGCTAGCAGAGTCCAATTCCTCACTCTCATCCATCCGTATATGCACACATACGTCCATAACAGCTTTATTCAACAAGCTTCAAACGAGGTTGATGTGCTCCCAATACCCCACAAAGCAAAAAACTCGACCATAGTCAGGAGAATAAAGGACAAATACTATTGCCAGCTATTAAATTAAGCAGTTTACAATCAATCTAAGTAAGATGGTTCATTTGTTTAACGCAGTGAAAGGTAGATTGGGAGTTGCCAAGATTTCCTCTCTATGCGCTACCGAGGAAAAAGACTTGTATCGAATACGTAGCAAAGTTAGGGACCCAGTCCTGACTATTGTGAACCCCTGTTTGTACCACAGTTTTCCACTGTCTGCCAATGTCTACCTTTGCAGGCCTTGGCGGGTTTTGGTGAAGATTGCATTTTTGAGTCTGCCTCTTTTCCATCACCATCAACCCCAGTCCAGATAACTGAGATCGATCTAGTGCCTGACCCAGCACACTGACACAGCAATCGTTCCCAAAAGCCAGAAGGAAGGTGGGCACCACTATCTCTAATCAGAACGGTTTTCTCTTTAGATGCAAAATTAGTTCTTTTTTTACGGAGCAGCCAGTCTCTAGGGGTCCTATTGGCACCGGGACCCTTGAAGTATAGACCACAATGAAAAAAGCTGGATTGACCATCCAGCAAAGATTGGCGCTTACGCTTGTGTTCAGAGCTCTGAAATAATCTTATTCAATTTTGTAAATAGTTCTTGAATATTCAATGAAAGTTCTTAAGCGAGTTCATGAAAAAATTGTTACTTCACAATTTTATTACTGTCATGGTATATGTACTTCATTCATTTAGCTGCATGAATAATGTACTATCCTAGTTGACTGCAGAGAAAATATGGTTATCTGTGCCTACGCATTTCGGAGTCTTGCTTCTTTCTCAGGGCTAAAACCATATTTCGTTAGTTCTATTCTAATATAAATCAACCAATGTATTTCATATTACAAAGAAAACACAATCACAGTGTGAGCAAATCATTGGTAAGCAAACAGCACATAAAGCAATACATACCACATTTCACGTACATAGTGTGTTGTAGAGAAAAGGAAATACAAAATAATATGTATAAGGTTCAATCATCTATGCATGATCCTCATAGGTCAATTAATATTAACGTCCATGTTAAGAGAGAAAATCAGACAACAAAGGTTGTCAAAATTAATGGGGTAAAAAAGTAAGTATGCAGATAGAACTCATTAAAAAAAAAGTGGGTTGAGGGAGACAGAGGAAACCAAACAGTTAAGGGAACATATGCGCAAAAAATGAAAGCCTTGTCAATATTGGGTACATAAATGGAGAATCACATCTGTACATAAATATCATTGCATGCTATATATTTTGTGCATGTATTGTGTACTTAATAACAGCTTGTCATTGTGACATCAATGTATATACTGGTATCTATGCTACCGCAATAGATCTCACTATAATGTGTTTAAAAAGCCAAAAAATATAAACAGAAAAAATCGTTCCCACCTGATCATGTCTGCCTTTGCAGGCCTTTGTGGGCTTTGTGTAGTATTAGGCTTTCGAGTCTCCCTCTGTTGATTCAAGGTCAGCCCCAGCCCAGTTCAAAGGGTTCTAGTGCCCGACCCAGTGCACAGGAATGGCAACGTCTTACATCTGCAGACATCCTTAAGTAAGAAGGGATGAGGAAGAGGCATGAGGATACAGTGATAGCATCACGCATGCTGGTGGTTTGTTATGGCATAGTGTATCATAGCTTCCTGTATCTGTGGACCTGCTCACCAAAATCCTTTCATGAAACTTTCAGAGTGATGCAGTGCACTCCTAATTTTGAATACAGGTTGTCTTGCCTCAGCCACTTTCCCTATGTTGTTGAATGTCTCCAGGCATCACAGTCTTGCCTCCCAATTCGACCACTTAAATACCTTGATATGGGCATGCAAGTCTCAATGATATGGTAGTATCTACACATTCCAAATTCTGCAAGCAATTTAGTCTTGCAACCTGGCTAAATTTCTTCTTGTTCCGCTGACCATCTATGACTGCTCCGTGGAACCGATCTACAATGTAAATACAAGTACATGGACATTCCAACTAAGAGATTGGCAGTTGGTTTATGTCTGGTGCAGCATCTAATCTCTTCAAAATCACAATATTGATGATATTGATGAAAAGTGGCAAAGAACCCTCAAGGAACCGCATGAAACAAGTAAGGAAAGTTGTGGAATGGGATCTGAAAAGGATAGACCATTCACCATCCCACAAAGGCATCGCCCACCCTCCTAGGTGAGCTGTGCCAAGCTGTATGAGAAGCTGGACTGTTGCCTGCAAAAAGAGTTCAGCTGTACATATTGGGAACTGTGCAGCTTAACAATAGGACACCAATCCTCCAGACATTTGCACAGAGGAAGGCGAACTCAGGGGAGAATATGATAAAAAGGGGGCAACTTTAAAGAACTGGGCACAGGCCTCAGGGACAGTCGACATATAAACTATTTGGCTGAAGGGGGTTGGTGGTTAGCGTTTTATAGCAGTGCAGCAGCAACTACAGAAGAGTGACAAGAAGAAGCCTGCTGAGATGTGCAGAGTAGAGCTGCAGCTGTTTGTGATACCTGCATCTCATAATTAAAGTCCAGAGGCATTTCCTCTCTTTGAACCACCAAGAAGGCCTGCATGGAGCTGTTGAGCTTTCTAACAAAGACTAAGGTAGTGAACTTGTGGACTAAGCATATGTTTACTAGAGGTTCTAGGTATCAGGACCATCTATTTCATTTTGTATTTATTGTTTAAAGTGAGGACCTAGCTCGAGAGCAGCAAAGCGCTGTACAGAGTGTGCATAGCCAGCATTTGGGCTGGCATGTTTTAACAATATCGCAGCACTGTGAGGTCTGTGTTTTGGTATGTGCATCCATTGAAATGTGTCCTGAGATCTCATTGAAAGAGCCATGTTTTGAGAATTGGAGAATTGTTGGCGCATTCCAAGCCAGCACAGGGATCGAATTCCAGAGGCAGGGTGCATGATAAGAGACAGATTGTTTGCCGGTTCTCTCTTTGTGGACGAGTTGTGATTTAAGCTGGTTGATGGATTTGCTGTGCCTGGAGTGGATGTGCCACCATATATGTACAGTTTAGCTGCTAGGTACGCTAGTGTGCTACTTGTGACTGCTTCGTAGATGATACATGCAGTTTTTTACAGTATCCTGGCCTGGAGAGGAAGCCAATGTTGTTTGTGTAGGACGGGGGTGATTCAGTCAAATTTCTGTGCCACCGTGACAACATGTGCTGCAGTGTGGTGCACTGCTTTTAGTGGACCCAAGTGAGCAGCTGGGAGCCAGAGGCATAGCCAGGATTGTCTAACAAGTGGGGCCTGAAGCTAATATAGTCGGGTCCACCAAAGTGACTTTAACATCTGTAAATGTTCACACAGCACTGCTGAGTGGGCATTTTAGAGATGTTGGCTAGCATTGCTTGCTCAGGCCCTACCTTTTATACGAATCTGCTGGGAGCCCTGCCAGCAGAGTATTTCACCCATCGATAGGCCTGACCACAAGGACCTGCACTATGGTCCAGAAGTCCTGCAGAAGGATGCATGTTTTGATTTTTCGAAGGGTAGAGATTCAGAGCCGGGCTATTTGGGCCTTCTTGGTTATGTTTTTCTCGAATGAAAGGCTACTGTCAATGCTGAAGCCTAAGGATTTAGCTGTGTCAAAGAGTTGTAGATATAATCCTTCTAGGTGCATTGAGATGTTTTTGAATAAGTTGTTTTTTAGCGGGCAGACGGATGAGGACAAATTTGGTCTTGGATGGGTTCAGATTGAGGTAGGCAGTCAAAATCCCAGACAATATGATGGTTAGGTAATCGCGGAAACAGATGATGTCCTGCACACTATTTACTCTCATGAACAACTGGGTATTGTCCGCTTATTGGTGGGTGGCTGTGTTGATTTCTTTGAGGAGAGTGCCCAGAGGCAGCATGTAAAGGTTAAAAAGGATTGGTGAGAGAAGAGAGCCTTGAGGGACTCTGCAGGAGGCCTGGAGTCAGTTAGAATGCATCAAGCTCATCTAGACAGCCTGGTGTCTGACAGAGAGGTATGAGGTAAACCAATTCAGGACAGTTTCAGGGAATTCCATCCTGTCCGCAAGAAGGGAGAGAAGGATTTGGAGGTCGACGTTGTCGAAAGCAGCTGAGAGGTCAAAGAGGACGAGGAGGCATGAATCGCCCTTATCCATGATTTGGTGGGCATCATCCACCACCTGGATGGTGGCTGTCTTGATGCTACACTTGGCACGGAACACTGACTAACTCATTTAGGAGGTGGAGTTGCTCGATTCTGGCGAGTAGTTGTGTAGCAACTACTATTTCCAAGATTTTGCCAATAAAATTGAGGTTCGTAATGGGCTAGGAGTTGGCGAGGTCGTCTGCATATAGGGCTGTTTTTTAAAAAAGAGGACCAGTCTTGATGTTGTCTGGGAATTACCCTTCTGTGAGGGAGGCATTGACAATTCTGAGGAGCGCTTTGAGCGCCGAACCCGTCAATTGTTTAATTTGGTAGGCTGGGATTATACCATCAGAGTAAGAAGTAGTTTTGAGGGAGGCAATCATTTAAAAAGATCCAGGTGGAGTGAGAGGAGAGAAGTCAGTCCTGAGGGCCAGTGTGCATGCCGGGGTGCCGAGGGCCCTAATGCTGTGAGAGGTTGATTCAATCTCTCAGATTCTATCTCTTTTTGCAATAAAACATGAGTTGATTCTGTTGCATTTTTCCTGGGTTGCTGTTACCTCGGGGTTGGATGAAGGTTTGGTACAATGTTTTGCTACTTCAAAGAGGGCTCTGCTCCTATTAGAGGCTGCCGCAATGGTGGTGGAGTAGTAAGCAGCTTTAGCGTCTCTAATCAGAATCCTAAGGATTGCACTGAGAGATTTAAGGTTGGATTTGAGGTCTCCCGGGATAGTGTTGTACTTATCTATTTGCACTGGGTGCACACAGTGCTGCTGATGGTAGAACACAGCTATGTCATATGGAATGTGATGGGACCTGAAGGTTCCAAGAACTACAGTTGGGAACACAGGATGGGAGAACCTTACTGAAAGGATGTCATCTGTTTAGCTCCCTGCCCCTTTCTATAAAACTAGCCCTGTAACTCTGTAACTTATAAATAAACTCACTCCTTTTATATATACTGGTCTCCTGTGCCTTACCTGAACCCAGATGTCTTCTTACCATTCCCGATACTACAAATGGCGACGAGGATGGGATGAACAGGTGTTTTCTGATTCCTAATCAACTGTTTTACATGGCCTGTTCATCCCAAAATGAAAGGACCCATTGGGGAAATTCTGATGACTCCTGGCATCATAAAAATGCTTTTGGCAGAGGTCCATGATGACCCCAGCAGTGGCACAGCCCAGCGCCTGCTTCCAGTGAGATGACTTCATACATCAGCCAGATTGGTGAGGCCAGCAGTGGAAAAGATGCCCCGATGCCCTTAAATCGACGTGGCATAAGTCCTGTTGGGGATGGGAAGACACTTTCTCCCTTGCAGGCAGCCAGAGAAGTAATGATAATATGCCCGTTTTCATAAAGGATAAAAGGTACTGTAAAATGGCTGTGAAAATTGATTGAGAAGGGCAGTCGGGCACAGGGTGGAAATGAAGCCATAGTCGGTGTAAATAGTAGCTGTACTGAGTATCATAATGTATGCATCAAGATGAAGGAAGCAGAGGAAAAGTGCTGTCTGCATAAAGTTCCTGTCTAGAGTACTTTAATATGTGAGGACTGTGCACTGTTTGGGCAGGAAAAATGATATGGGGCACTCAGGCTGATGCAAGTTTTAAGCGGAAGCTTCGGTTTTCATTATATGTGTCTGCTTCCTCCATGAGTGATTGTTACTGCCAGCTTCGACCGTTGGAAAGGTCACGATCCGCAGCTCTGTGTGATTCTGCTGCTGTAAGGCAAATGATGACGTATGCATCATTGTGGCAGAGTATGGCGAAGTCACGTAGAAAAAGAATGCTGCATTTCCAGGCATTCTAAAGCTGCTCGTATTAGTGCGGCCTTCCATGGAGTTCCGAATTGTTATTTACAATGGAGAAATTAGAAGAAAGGTCTCTCCTGCGTGGTCTCAACGTGATGACGTACATGGGAAGGACTGTTTTCTGTTTGGGTGTTCACCGACTCTTATCAATGTTAACCTCCAGGGATTTATACACCGCGTTACGATGGAGATGTTCTGGTCAATTTTAAAAGGAAAGCAGATGACTCGCAGTGCAACACCAGCGCTGCATCTGGAGCACAATGAAATGGGTTTTAATTAAAGTGAATGCCGATCCGTTTGCTGCTGTATTTACAGAGTGTTGGCAGTACTTCATGGAGAAATGGACGAATTGACAGGTACTGTGTTTTATAAACCGCAGCGCTGCCAAGACAAGGTTAAAGGTTAATGATTTATTTTGCCATTAACCTGCCAGAACTTATTTATGGTACGAAATGAAGGGGGCATTAGCAATGCCTTCCACACTAATGAAAGCAGTGTTTATTCCACGTGTAATTCATGGACATTTTACTTTTAAGTACAGAAATGTTTCTGGCTGATGTTTCATGTGTATTTTATGCACTTCAATCTATTTAAATGTTTAATAGTAATGAAATTTTGTAATGCTTGCAACTAATAGGAACCAGTCAGTATTGCCATAATCTGAATGTTTAGGGTGTGTGCCATGGTAGTATATGTTACCTTGTATGGATGCATATGCCAATATTTAAAAGGGTGACAGAGTGCAATTGGTGATTGCGTTCACTTTATGAGGGAGAGAGGTTGTGTGTGTTTATGCATAACACTATATCACACCAACAACCTAACCAACAAACAACACAAAGAAAAAGAAAATGTTTTTTTCCTGTGTGTAGTGTTTAACAATATTATAGGATTTTCAGGTCTCCAAATGCTGCAATTCATATATATATTTGCAATGCATATTGATATTTTAAATGTGTATCAATCCAAAGGGGAAATATGTTCATTAATGATATATTACCCATGATGTGGATTGTAATAAGTATAATTTAAATGGCACAGCATCGTTCTGATGCCATGTTATAGTATAATATTTTGGCACAGCATCGTTCTGATGTCATGCAATACATGAGTGAAAACAATGAGTGTTTTCATGTTAAATGAGAAAGCCCTATGGTTAAATGTGACACGAATGTTGCGTGGTACGTATACAATTTTTGGGCATAGTACTTATGGCATGCATATTAATATATTACCGGTTTATTTTCCTTGGCCTAACATGTTTTTTTAAACTTTGGATGCTTTCAATTTTTGGCCGCATTCAAAACAATTTTGTTTTCAAAGATCTTTTGCACTTGGACTCAGATCTGATCAGTCTCTGTCGCGGTGTATTCTCTTCTCGCGCTGTTCTTTTCCAGCTGCGTTGTATTAATGTGATCTTTGTTTTGTGAGTTTCCTTTTCTGCATTTTCCCACTTTTCATTGTTTCTTATGGCAGGGTGTGTATGTGAATATGTGATGGCGCAAACCACAGGTGTTTCTGAGAGGAATGGTGGTGTATGTAGTTATGCAGTTATGGTTGTGAGGCAAATGTTGATAAGGATAAAATATAATAGGTTCATATGAATGTTAGATAGTTCCTGATGTTTGCGTGAGTATGCGGTTGTGCTGGGTGTGGCAGACCCTTGTCTCCAAGTGGCAGATGGAGCGGGAGGAGATACGCTCTGTTGGTTGAGAGTGTGGCAAGGAACGTATGTGCTCGCAAGTGGCAGTTGTGAGGCCCGGGAGTGGCAGTCCCGGGCAGGTGGTGATTTGTGTACTTGATTGTTTTGATTGTTAGTTACGTGAATGTGGATACGCTTTCTGGGTTGTGAATGTTGTAATGGTTTTACGGATTTGCAGGAGTGTGTAATTTTGATGGCCTCTTTTAATGCTTGGTTTGTGATACTTTGTTTGGTGTTCAATTGAAGAGAGGGAGATGTGTAGTGTTGTACTTATCTATTTGCACTGGGTGCACACAGTGCTGCTGATGGTAGAACACAGCTATGTCATATGGAAAGTGATGGGACCTGAAGGTTCCAAGAACTACAGTTGGGAACACAGGATGGGAGAACCTTACTGAAAGGATGTCATCTGTTTAGCTCCCTGCCCCTTTCTATAAAACTAGCCCTGTAACTCTGTAACTTATAAATAAACTCACTCCTTTTATATATACTGGTCTCCTGTGCCTTACCTGAACCCAGATGTCTTCTTACCATTCCCGATACTACAGCTGTGAGAGGTTGATTCAATCTCTCAGATTCTATCTCTTTTTGCAATAAAACATGAGTTGATTCTGTTGCATTTTTCCTGGGTTGCTGTTACCTCGGGGTTGGATGAAGGTTTGGTACAATGTTTTGCTACTTCAAAGAGGGCTCTGCTCCTATTAGAGGCTGCCGCAATGGTGGTGGAGTAGTAAGCAGCTTTAGCGTCTCTAATCAGAATCCTAAGGATTGCACTGAGAGATTTAAGGTTGGATTTGAGGTCTCCCGGGATATGGTTTGTGCACCACCATTTCTCTAGGGCTCTGATTGAGTGTTTGTTGGATGCTAGCTCGGGGTTGTACCAAGGGGCAGATGGTTTGGTCTTAGCCTTAACTTTTATCCTTATGAATGGTCAGGTCACACCTCCCAACATTTAAGTAACTACGTTTGTGTTTACCTTAACATTGGAATGCCCTGCTTGTTCATATTCAATCTGCTTCTTATAGCGCTTCTTTCCATTCTCTACTTACTGATCATTTTGTCTCTCTTTGTGCCTCCTCTCGATTAATCATGACATGTTTATGGCCTTTTCTCTGTTAAATTCATCTTTCAATATACTGCTCCCAGATTGACGTTGTGCAAGCACTTTGGTAAAAACAATCTACACATCACAATAAATACAAAATGTGTCTATATTTTAAAAAGATCCTGCAGTACAATGTTCACTTAACTGTAGTATATCTCCAGCCTTTATTATTTTTTTATTTTATTTTTTAAAATTTTGATTGGTTCAAAATATTGAACCTTTCAAAAGATTAGATTATTAGTACATATTACACATCAAATTATTTACATCTGTATACATGAGTATTGCACTTCATCATTTACAGTTTGAAAAACAATAATAAGGCAGATTGTCATTAATTGCAATAGAATATTTAAGAAGGTTTACAAATGAATACAAATGAATACACATAAGAAGGAGCAGCGTTGAATAAATAAAATAAAAATGGAAAAAACTTTTCTACACGGTATGACTAGACGATTCTGCTTACTACATGCAACAAACTTTACTTGGTCTCCCTTCATTGCAATTTTTGTGTTACGCAATTGATTATTATAAATACATATCAGATGACATTTATAATTAATTTATGCGGTTTGGGCCCATGTCTTTTAAGAGTTCATGTTATACCCCAAAATTCACTTTTCATCTTTGGTGTTTATTCACCTATTTGTTTTCAGATTTGAATAACGCATCCAGATACTGTATGATGGCGATTCGTACAGATTATTTGTTATTAGTGAACAGCCATTGCCATGCTTGTGTTTGATCCATTGTAAATTGATATGATGTAACGCTGCCAAAATATTTCTCACGCATCTCCACTGAATTCGGACATGCTACAAGACAATGCTGCAGCGTTTCTTTTTGGGATTTGATGTTACACCATCTACAGAAGTTTTGATCTTCTAGAATTTGCCTCCTTTTAGCTAATATGTCCCTTGTGTGCCATAAGTTAAATCTAAAACGTAGGTATTGATTACGTATATACGGCGAGGGGCACTTGTGGAGATAATCTTTCAGACTTCCTAGCTTTTTATGCCCAAAGAGATTAAGGTCGAAATCTTTCACTAATGAGCATTTTTAAATTGTGACAATCCAATCCAATTGGACCAGTTTAGTTTTGGCTCTGGTGGGGTTGTATAATAACATGTCAAGAGAGATGTCTGCATCCGTAAGAGTATTCAGGATGTTTTGGTACCATGTGCTAGAGAAGGTGTCTTTTACTACTAACAAATGGTGAGCCAAAATTCCTACAATATTTGTCGACGCTAGATTTAACAAGCATTTTCTAAATAATGCACACCTTTTCCATTGTACTTGGGAGTGCAGCGATGCCAGACCTAGTTTAAAGCGAATAACCACTCGTGGAATGCAATTGGGAAGTTGCTGGATCTTTTTCCAAAACTTAGATTCTAGCAGGTCACAGAACTCGTGTTTCTTTGGTAGACAGGTTTCTGCACCATACGTGAGCACTGGGATCGCTTTTTGTTTGTAAAACAATATAACATGAGTATAGGAGTATTTGGCAAATGTGTATGTTAAGGATTTGGCTTGGGCAATTAACGCTTGCAATTTCTGTTGAGTTTCAAATTCATATTCATGATCTTTAAGAGAACTTGTGATTGCAACTCCCAGATACTTATACATTACGACTCTTTCTAGTATTTAATTTCCCAGATGCCATTGAAAATACTTTGTGCTACATTTTAGACTGCTCTTACAGACCAGAAGTTGTGTCTTGGTTGTTATTATAGTAAGATTGTTGTTGCAGGCATACTCATTTAGTGTATTTAGCATGTTCTGTAATCTGGTGTAATTACACCAGCCGGGATTTTAGACGGCATACACCCTAACATGTACGCATCCACGGCTTTCCGAATCTCTCTACGCTGTTGAGTTTGGGCTTCATTACACTGGAGTCAAGTTACTTCCAGTTGTTCGTTAAGGATTTGTTGCTGAGTCACCGCTTCTATGAGATTATCTAGGGGGCATAAGAAATTACCAGATTTTTATGAGATTTAAGATTGCCTCCACCTTTCTATAATTCCTGCCGGTGATATTTTTTCGATATTGCTTTGGAAAGCATTATTGTGTTCTTAACTGGATTTGATATGAACAGAGCTTTGAAGAATTGTTTAGTTTTTGAAGTGACAGTTTTGGGTTGGTCTTTTTGATTCTTAGGAAGTTTGATTTGACCTGGAGTTGCTGTTGCAACTGATTTAGCTTTGTCAAAAATCGTATATGCATAGGGAGTCTATCCCAGGCAAGGTCACAATTAGCTGGGAGCCTTGTAAATCATCCAGTGATGTGATCACTACATCACTGTAATCATTAGAAGGTCTTAAAGTGGTACCCACTTCTCGAATAGGGCTAGGAATCAAAGGGATCATGTTTTGTTGTTGTGCGCTAGGAGATTTATCAATGGAAGTTTGGGAGCTCTGAGAGGAGAACTTTGGGCAGCAATTCGCTATCCTTAAGGCCTCACCTAATCTATTTTGCAAAAGAGTGGATGTCTCAGTCTGCCACCTAAGGATTTGTTCTATGTGTACATGTTGCGTGTTCATTTTTCCTTCTAACGTTGCAAACAGTTTAGTCATGGTTTGTAATGATAAATTCATTGTAGTGAAGGTCACCTCTAATACTTTTGACTTTGGGTCTAATTGGGGCAACCTATGGGGCACAGGAACATCGCACACTTTTCTTGGGCTTGGAACAACATATGAGGCTATAAAACTAATGGTCTGACTTGTATCGATAAATAACACTGGGGACCTTGATAGGTTGTCATGTTGAGTCTCATTACTAAAACTTGAGTTAGGAACATCAATGTCAATTATGACCTGTTTGTCCTCTGACAGCTGGGAGGCTGGCAAGAGGGCTACATTTATTGCCATATTAGCCACATTGCTTAGTAACATACTATCCGAGGGAGAAAGTTGGGTAGAAGGTGAAATAGTCCTTGGCGTTTCCGTAATATCGCACTTCAGGTCAGTTGAACTCGTTAATGGCGTCACTCTTAGCAGGTCTCGTGGTGAGGACTCTGAGTCAAGGTTTATAGCCGGTGTTACTTGTTTTGCAATTGGGGTAAGCTTCGGACAAAAATCCTTGCAATATTTCCGAAGTTCAGAGTGGATTTCTTCTTTGGAGGCCAACTTTTTCATTTTTACATGTGGCCTACCTGATGGTGTGGAGCTTGTAATATTCAAAGCTTGTTTTAATCCAGTTACTGATCGCGAGCGTGGTCTTGTAAGGTTTCCGGGCGAATTTAAAGCTGCAGGCATACCTGTTTTCAGAGTTGGCAGTATGCACTGGATCGCTTTGATTAGATTCACGTTGCCACTGGGTAAATAAAGGGAATTGCTCAAACACGTGTCAAACAGAGTAGGAAATCAAGGTTGCGAGCAAAAAAAAAAAAGAACTGACACTTACACACAAGCGGAGGGCCAGCTAGAGTTGCGTCTCGCGTCCTCGCGATCGGCGAAGAGGCAAAGAGGCACTCAGCAGGCACTCCGCTTGGTGCGCACGCGCTGGTGCGTGCGGGTGTCAGTATTTACTTCCTTCTGCGGAGCAGAGGGGAGTGGTTTAGTCCAAGCACATTGAAAGAAGATCTTTTCCTAAACGTTCAGGTTAGATTCACTGAAAAGGTTTGAGCGCGGTAAAGTAGCAAACGAACAGACCGTTCGGCAAAGAGGCACTCAGCAGGCACTCTGATTGGTGCGTGCCTTTATTACTGTGTGCTTTTCCTTTGATAGGATGGATGATTAAAGTCTTAAGTGATTGTGTGTCTTATGCAAAGACTGCTATTTGTATAGATCCTTGCTTGGACATTCCTTATACTTTGGTACATGCCACATTATTGCTGTCTGGAATCTTCTGCTGCTGAACCACACCTCTGGAGACTATAACCTTCACTCAGCCCAAGCTACCAACACAGGTGCAAAGGAGGTATACCGTCCTCTTGTATATTTTTGAGTTTATGACCGAGCTGAGTTTATGTTTAAGTTTAGCAAATGTAACCCTTTGACAACCCCCTTGCACTTCTTCTGGTCACAATAACATTCTTGTCAATATAATGAAATAAATATTTTAAGCTTTCCACATATCTGCTGTAGCCATATGTGTATATGGGATAATTACATATTTCTTCAAGTAATCCAGAAATATATGGTAAATGTAGTTGCCAAAGAGTTTCTCAGAGGAATCAAGGAGGAAGATAGGCTGGCAATTGCAGTGATCCATCCTACTCATTGTCTGCAAAATGGGAACTACCATTGCATACTTTCAAAAAAGCAAGGGGTCCCTAACAGATAATATTGCATTCATAATGATGCTAGGATGCAGGACCAAAGATTATGATCATGCAAAACTAACATCATTCTTTGGCATAATTCCTTTCTTCTTTCACATCTTCCTCTCTCCCCCTCACTTGTGGCATTCCCAGTGTTCCTCTCGCTAACCTTTTTTATTTTTTTAAACTTTGTGTTAAAACTTTTGCAGACCTTATCAAATAATGTGGGTTTGATTTTTTTTCTCATATGCCAATGACACACAGATCACTATCCTTTTGGACAGGGACATAGATGTTTCAGGTTAACTTTGTAGATCTTGCATGTCAGCTGATCGTGATGGATGCTATCTAATTGTCTATGACGTTACTCATACAAGACCGAAGTTATGATTGATGGGGGATGACCTTTTATCTGCACCTCCCTATTTGGAACTTCTGTTTCTGTTTACCAGTCCCATTCCTGTTGCTTGAAATATTGTATTTCTGTTAGAACAAGATCTTTCTCTAGTACTTCAGATCAGTGCTGTTACTTCCTCTTGTTTTCACCAGCTTTGTATCCTGTGGCAAGTGTTTCCCTTTCTGACCCCACCTTCCTGTATCTCATTGGTTACTGTGTTAATTCAATCTCACCTTGACTATGGCCACACACTTTACCTGGGTCTTCTTAAGCAGAGTATCTCCTACCTTTATCTCGTTCAGAATGTATCTACACGGCTTATTACTGGATTCAAGAAAATCTGACCACATTTCTCATACTGTGGACACACTACACTAGTTTCCCATCACATTTCTTCTACTCTAGCCAAACTACACTGGCTTCCTATCCTTTGCCATGTTCTTTCTAAAATCATATGTTTGGCACAGCATTGTTTTTTACTCCATTGGTTCTATATTTTTTGCATCACGCCTTCTCAAATATGCTCTCTCTATCATCTGCATACCACCTATCTTCTTTTGTCCATAATACCACTCTGTCAGTACCCTGGTAAGAAAGGTGTAGGTGTCTCTTTACTTGCTTCCAAAGAATGGAATCACCTTGGACTTAAAACTGTTTCCTCTTAAGCTACTCATGTTTCCAGAAACATCTCAAAACTCACTTGTTTGTCATAAACAAAGTAGCTTTTGCTTTGCTTTGTCCTCTATTTAGCCGTTGGTGCTGTTGTGGCCTGGAAACTACCACTTATGGCCCTGAAGGGGCTGGATACCCCACAGGCAACCAGAAAGGAATAACCACACAGACACCGAGCTGATGGAGAAACAAGTTGTTATTAGGCATAGATGATACAGAATAGACAAGAGTCAGCTGAGTGTCATGGTCATGAAGTCAGGGGCACAGGCATGAAGTGGTCGCATGCACAGGAGACCTGGTTCGACACTGTCCTGGCGCCTTTGGCCCCAGGCTCCTGAACAAAAGTAAACAAGAATATCCATTTAACACCAAAAAGCTTTTATTATGGACATAGCACTTCAGATGCATTAACCTTGAACATTCCATCCATTAAGCAGGATGCATTAACCTTGAACATTCCATCCATTAAGCAGCCCCAAGTGAATTCTTGGATTGGCTGAAAATGGATTGCCTTCACACGTGCCCACGATCTCAGCTATATAAGCTGCCCCGATCCTCAAGACAGACGCTTTGCGTTATTCTGCACTTACAAGCAGCGTAACGCTCACTGTCGCCTGAGGTCAGAATTACCTTTGAAGATCCTGCTTCCTGGACATCCTGCTTCCTGCCAGCATACTTAACAACTGTGGGAAGCTGTTCTAACCTGTACATCTCTTCAGCGAACCAAGTATTCATCTTTACACTTTCCGGAACGCCGAAATCTACATCTTGGCACCGCAGCACGACACACTCCATCGTCGACAGCAGCGCCTGCAAGGAAAAACAGAAGATAAGGTTAGACATCGAAAAAACTGTCAGTTTAAGGTTGCGCTTCGCCATACTTTGCACTTTTCCTTAAACCATCACTTACCTGCTGTCGAACATTGCAGTAGCATCCATCTTCCATCTGGCCGCATCTCGCTTCTCACAGCTGCATTGAGGTTACATTTCCATCTAAGGGCAGAAAACAGAAGAGAGACATTATTGCAGGCATAAATAGGAGCAACATATAAAGCCATTAAACAGAACGAACAGCAACACAAGAGCTCAAGAAAGACTTACCAATCATAAGGATAAGCATAGTCGCAGCTGGACTGGACTAATCCTTATCAGGGATCAGTGAGGGAACTAGATCCCATTTGACGCACCCCTGCCAGAAGTAGCAGGAAGAAGAGCTTATCTTCCATAATTCAGAGGAGCAGTATCACCACGTACCACCGCTCACAGCTTTTCTACTGAGGGAGAGGCCTGAGGTGGTGATTCAAGTTCAGGGAGGGCTGCAACTGTGCCCCAACGCTTACGCAGAGATCAGGTGGGCGTAACAGAAGGGCAACGCCTCTAATACTCTCTGCCCGGGCATTATGGAAACTTCAGAAACAGATCAGTTAGCCCTGTTACTAGGAGAATTACGGGCTGAAGTACATGCTTCAAGACAGGAAACCAATGCATTACAGAGGGATCTTATTGTAACTCAAGAAAGAACTGACAAATTGGCAAGACAAATGCTACAAGCACAAGCAGGACAGGTTCCACTGCCTGGAGTGACCCATTCTTCTCATTCTTCCACACCACAACAATCAACACCGGTTCAGGTGGTTCTTCCAGGAGCAGTGCCTCTAGCCCCTCCCGAACGCTTCATCAGCGACCAAACAAGTTTGCTGTATTTATGAGCCAATGTCGCCTTCATTTCTTGTGCAGACCAGGAGCCTTTCCTAATGACCAAGCCAAAGTGGCATTTGTACTATCGTATTTAGCAGGTAGTGCGTGGGACTGCTCTATTGCTTTGGTAAATCAAGATGACCCTTTACTCCGGAACTTTGGGAATTTCCAACATGAGATGGAGAAATTGTTTGCCTGTCATACTCAAGGACAAGCTCTGGACAACAAGTTATTGTCACTCAGACAAGGGAGTCAAGATCTATTAACCTATATTGCAACCTTCAAACATCTCATAGCCTAGACCAACTGGCCAGAGAGAAGAGGACTACACTCTTTTACCGAGTTTTACAAGCAGAACTTAAGGATGTGTTGGTGCAAGTGGTGAATCCCCCTGAGAGGTGTGCGGACTACATAAACCTGATGATGCAACTCGATCATAGGTTGCAGAATCGGAAAATGGATCGAGCTAGATCAGAGGGATGGCCAGTTTACGTATGACCTCGTGAGAATCAGACTAAACCACATGAACAGTCTGAGCCAATACAAATTGGTGCATTACGAAGTCCCCTTACCAAAGCAGAAAGGGAAGAAATAAGGCAACAACAGCTTTGCTTATATTGTGGTCAAGCAAGTCACTTTCTCTGTGACTGCCCGATAAAACCACCCAAGAAAACAGTTGGGGCAACAGACAAAACTGATGAAGAAGAAGAACAGAACTCGGGAAATGCCAATGCCCGGCAAGTGTAGGGGTCCGCTTGTCGAGCATGAAAAAGGAATCCGTACAGACCTCACATCTAGTCCTTCCAGTGCTTTTGATGAATAACAAGCAACCATCAAAAATACATGCCTTGGAGACATATATTGATTGTGGAGCTGTGGGTAACTACATTGACCAAGATTTGTCTCTCCAAATAGGTCTTCCTCTCCAACAGATGCAGAAATCCGAACACATCACTGCTGTGGATGGTTCTCAGCTATCATCCGACCCGGTGACACAATAAACTGAGAAAGTCAAGCTTCTGTGTCAGGACGGGCATCAAGAGGACATTACTTTCGATCTCATCAGTGCTCCTGAATTCCAGATGATATTGGGAATGCCCTGGCTGGAGACCCAGAATCCTAGGATCGACTGCAGAAAATGAGTTCTGACATTTCCTCATGATTGTGCCGACAAACGTTACAAATAAGATGACACCAATCTGGAACCGAAGAAAGGAATTGTGTTGGCCTCATCAGCTCCTTACCGCTTCAATACCAAGATTACCAGGATGCCTTCAAAAAAGAGCAAGCCAAAGTTCTGCCCCCGCGCAGACCCTACGATTGTCAAATAGATCTTGTACCCGGTGCCCAGATCCCTTGCATCTGAATTTATGCTCTGACAGAACAGGAAAATCAACATCTTAGAACTCACCTGGATCAGTACCTTGCGAACGGTTTCATTCTCCCGTCCAAGTCACCTGCCTCCTCGCCCTTATTTTTCATGCCTAAAAAGGAGGGGGGACTTAAGAACTTGCATCAACTATAGAGCCATCAATCAGATCACAGTAAAAAATTGATATCCTTTACCACTTATACCAGAGCTCCTGGACCAAGTGAAACGTGCTCAAATCTGCACAAAACTGGATTTAAGAGGAGCACACCATCTTGTAAGAGTAAAAGAGGGAGACAAGTAGAAAACGGCCTTCTGCATGAAGTACGGCCTCTTTGAATACCATGTCATGCCCTTCGGGCTATGCAATGCCCCAGCGGCATTCCAATTCTTTATGAATGATGTACTCTGTGAACTACTGGACGTTTGTACTCTTGTTTACATTGACGACATTCATATCTACTCAAATTCCATGGAAGAACATGTAGGCCATGCCCGGGCATTTTTAGAGAAGCTTTGACAACACCAATTTTATACCAAGATGTAAAAATGTTTTTTCCATGTAACCGAGGTCGAGTTTCTCAGTTTCATGTCCACGCCACAAGGTGTACATATGGATATACGAAAGGTGGATGCAATCTTCCAATGGCCCTCACCAACATCCACGAAAGGAGTGCAAAGCATGCTCGGATTCGCCAACTTTTACCATCGGTTTATACCTGGGTTTTCACAAATTGTACATCCAATTACCTCCTTCTTAAAGAAAAATCAAAAATTCTTCAGGTCGACAGAAGCTGAAGAAGCCTTCCAGACGTTGAAACTAGCATTCACTACAGCACCAGTCCTTCGACACACACGGCCAGATCTACCTTACATAGTTCAGACAGATGCTTGAAAATAGCCATGGGAGCAGTATTGTAACAACGAGACCCCGAAACAGGACAACTACACCCCGTCACATTCTGATCCGGAAAATTTTCAGCCCCCGAGTTGAACTACTCAATCACAGATAAGGAATTACTGGCAGCATTCAAGGCCTGGAGACATTACCTTCTTGGGGCGAGAAATACAGTTACTGTTATCACTGACCACCGTAACTTGGAATACTTGAAAACCGCCAAAGCACAATCCTCACGTCAACTTCGTTGGTCTCTCTTTTTTGCAGAAAATGATTTTATTATCACTTATAGACCTGAAGTACGCAATGGGAAAGCAGACGCTCTATCACGCATGAGTGAAGAAAAAGAGGCTTTTACAGCATCCGACCCCATGGCCATAATTGCTGAGGAAAGGATTCAAACCAGAATAGGTGCCACCACATGTGTGGATGACCAGATAACAAGTTTACAATCCCTGATGGATCAAGCAAAACAACAAAATGGCTGTTAAAAGATGACCAGTACACCATCAAAGACAACCTACCGTATTTCCAAGGATGATTATATGTCCAAGACCAAGAACTGCAAAAGCAAATCATCACAAATTACCACAATTAATTAGTGGAATGACACCCAGGAACAGCCAAAACTCAGGCTAAGGTAAAACAAAACTACTGATGGCCAACCTGGTTAAAAGACATCGCCCAATTTATTGAAACCTGCGGTGTCTGTGCACAAGTCTCAGAAACTGAAGCCTGCTGGCTTACTTCATCCCCTAACAGTACAACCAGCACCTTGGCATACCCTGTTGATGGACTTCATCATGGATCTTCAACCCTGCAATGGATACAACACCATATTAATCGTTGTGGATTTATTCTCCAAAATGGCCCATTTCATCCCTCTGAAGGGACTCCCAACTGCGTCAACTCTCGCTAATGTGTTCCTAGAGCAAATTGTTCGATTGCATGGATTTCCATCAATATTAGTATCTGATCGCAGAACTCAATTTGTTTCTGCCTTTTGGAGAAAGTGTTGTACGATTGCCAAAATCGATCTTCGGTTGTCCATAAGTCATCACCCTCAAACTGATGGGCAAACTGAATGAACCAACCAAATTTTAGAGCAATATCTCAGGTGTATGTGGCAACAGTCCGAGGATTATTGGAAAAATATACTCTGGATAGCTGAATATGCATACAACAGCTCAGTTCACACAAGCAAAGGACAAACTTCATTCTACACTGTTCACGGAAGACATCCGAGGACATCAGTATATGATCCACCTGATACCCTGGAAATGCCAGCCATAACAAACGTGCATAAAACCATCACTTAGGTTCTTAAGGAGGCGACAGAGCATCTGACCAAGGCTAAGGAAAGACAAAAACTGTTTGCTAATCGACATCGCAAGGAAGCTTCCGCCTACCAGATTGGAGAAAAGGTATGGTTAGCATCCAAATATATTCCCCTGAATGGACCAAGAGCTTTCTGCCCAAGATACCTGGGATCCCATACTATAAAGTCCATAATCAATCCTGTCGCCATGAAATTGGAGTTACCATCTCACATGAAAATTCACCCCGTATTTCATGTCTCTCTCCTCAAACTAATGAAATCCAATACACAGCTCAGTTCTATGCCAGAGCCCGAAGTAATAGATGGAGAACCAGAAAATGAAGTGAAATCCATCCTCCTGGACTCCAAGGTGGTTTGATCAAAATTGTATTACCTAATTGACTGGAAAGGTTATGGACCTCAAGACCAAACTTGGGAACCCAGTGAACACGTCCATGCTCTGTGTTTAATCAGACAGTTCCATCGCAATAATCCCACCAAACCAGGACCAGGAGGAGAACCACCCTTGAGAGGGGCCTTTAGGGGGAGTGCTGTCATGGTCATGAAGTCAGGGGCACAGGCATGCAGGGGTCACATGCACAGGAAAGCTCGGTGGACACTGTCCTGGCACCTTTGGCGCCAGGCTCATGAACAAAATAAACAAGAACATCCATTTAACACCAAAAAAGCTTTTATTATGGACATAGCACTTCAGATTCATTAACCTTGAACATTCCATCCATTAAGCAGGATGCATTAACCTTGAACCTTCCATCCATTAAGTAGCCCGAAGTGTATTCTTGGGTTTGGCTGCTAATGAATTGCTTTAGCACATGCTCACTCTCTCTCTAGGAGTGGCAGGGTGTGGCTGGTAAGCCAGCCCTAATGGGCGTGCCCACGATCTCAGCTATATAAGCTGCCCCGATCCTCAAGACAGACGCTTTGCGTTGTTCTGCACTTGCAAGCACCATAACTCTCACCGTCGCCTGAGGTCAGACTTACCTTTGAAGATCCTGCTTCCTTGACATCCTGCTTCCTGCCAGCATACTTACCAACTGGTGGAGGCTGTTCTTACCTGTACATCTCTTCGGCGAACCAAGTATTCATCTTTGCACTTTCCAGAATGCTGAAATCTTCATCTTGGCACCGCAGCACAACACGCTCCATCGTTGACAGCAGCGCTTGCAAAGAAAAACAGAAGACAAGGTTAGACATCGAAAAAAAAGTCAGTTTAAGGTTCAGCTTCGCCGTACTTCGCGTTTTTCCTTAAACCATCACTTACCTGCTGTCGAACATTGCAGTAGCATCCATCTTCCATCTGGCCGCGTCTCGCGTCTCACAGCTGCATTGAGGTTGCATTTCCATCTAAGGGAAGAACACAGAAGAGAGACATTATTGCGGGCATATATGGGAGCAACATATAAAGCCATTAAACAGAACGAACAGCATCACAAGAGCTCAAGAAAGACCTACCAATCATAAGGAGAAGCATAGTCGCAGGTGGACTGGACTAATCCTTATCAGGGATCAGTGAAGCAACTAGATCCCATTCAACGCGCCACTGTCAGAAGTAGCAGGACGGAGAGCTTATTTTCCATAATTCACAGGAGCAGTATCACCACGTACCACCGCTCATAGCTTTTCTACTGAGGGAGAGGTCTGATGGGGGTGATTTAAGTTCAGGGAGGGCTGCAACCATGCCCCAACGCATCCGCAGAGACCAGGTGAGCATAACATTGAGGCTTGGAAAACACGTAATGACAAGCACATAAATTGCCAGTAGGAGGTCTGACATTGTGGCTAAGAGATGTCTCTTTTATAGGCATATATTGCCATGAGTCCAAGTAACATTTTGCATAAGAGGAACAAACCCTTTTCCTTACTGGAACCTAAGACAATAACAAGTCCAGCAGAGCAGTTACATTGTCAGCATTTATTTGGCTTAAACAAGTTAGCAATTGCCCTATTCCATAAATGGCATTGGCAAGGCATACAGAAAGAAGTGCAGCTGGACATGATGTGTGTTGTTGTGACTCTAAGAGTTGGACCGGCTGTTCTAGGGCAGTGCACACAGTGTAAACTGGGGGAACAGAATGTGCCTACCATAATATAGCTAATCAGTCTAAGTATACGGCCATATCAGCCCCCTGTTTGGTCATACCCTGAAAAGGGTAGAGACCATAGAAGCAAAGCAGAGAAAAAAAAGAGAAGAAAGTGTGCTCAATTAGGACATCAGATGTTATCATACACCGATGCCTCAATGTCCAAAGCGACTGCCAAAAGCTCATGAATCTCATTCTGTTGATCTTGTCGGAATCTCGCAACCTCAATACTTTCATCAAGCGACATCAACTTGGCATCTGTTTAGCACAACAGTTGAGGCAGCAGATAAGACAACCAAATATGGTGAGTGCTACAATAAGAGCCAAGAAAATGATGATGCCGTACATAATGGAAGACGCAATAGAGCCAAACACAGTCTTAATCTATGAGAACAGGTACTGGGAGCTATCTGCATTAGCTACATGTAGGGCAGAACCAATGTCCTGTATGTGGTTGATGACCTTACTGAGTTATCAGGCATTCATGTGCAACATTCACATCCTATAATGTTTTCTGTGCCCCCCTGGGTGCACTCCTCCACGTTAAGGAGGGAGAGAGAGTGTAAGTCTACCCTATTGATGGTGGTACCGATTGGAGGGGACAAAGGAAACTCAGAACCCTTTTGAACCACTCCCAGGTAGATCTTTTCACTTGCTGGTGATAAGCCAGTGGAAAGGTGGTGGTATGTCTAACAGTCTACTGAAGTAAACCAATAGTACAAGACCTGTGCCAGCATCATGGGGGAAGCCACTGGTAGGCAAAGGGGCCACAAAGGAAATAAGTGCCCCTGAAAGTGAAGTAGGGGCGGTATGTGTGAGCGAAGTATTTAGAGAGAGTGTAATTATGTCTTGCAACATAGAGGGTGGCTTTTGGCCGATAGGAATATGTGTCAGGTGTGAATCCCATAGGGGTTGTGCCAATCTGGGTGCACGTGATCATTACCGAGGGAGTGAATGCAGTCTGAATGCATGGGGAAGGGACATTCCTACTGGAAGGGATATATTGCTTCTTTGGAAAAGGGTGGGGGTAGGGTGGACAGGCAGGGTCAGACATATTCTAGAAGTAACACCAGTCGGCCCAATCAAAAGGCACAGGAATCTGCAGAACACCCCTTGGGCTCATGCGTGGGGGGTTGTGCACACACATAGCAGTCCGAGTCATTCATAACCTCAGCGTAAACGCAAGATAAGTTTAAGAAAGTGTAGATGTCCAGAAGAACGTGTGAGCTGCTTATTGTACTGCAGTATGTCCTTAGTATCGATAGTGCAAACATCTTTGAGAGGGAAAGAGAGAGAGCAGTACGAGTGGCCAAAAACAAAGTGCCAACATTTAATTAAGGAATTCTCCAGTCAGAGTGGCATAACACACTATCATGTAACAGAAACAAAACACGTGGGTGCTAGCAAGAAGGGAAAGGAAAAGGAAATTCCAGTATTTTAACAGAAAAACCTCTGCGCATGTGGCAGTCAGATACAGGAAGCCCACAACAACAGTTATTTTTTGGAAATCAGTCTGCGCAATATCTCCTCCAGAGCGAAGATCCCTTCTGTGAGGATTGTGTGCAGTGAGAATGGGGGTTGATCATGTGTGCAGAAACGATCAGTAGGAGATATATACGCAAATGGTAAAATAAGAAATCAACAACAATCCTAACTTAAAAGTCCAGCCCCAAGATGTCTAGAGCCTTGTACCCTAAAGTTCAGTATGTGGATGAGAAAGGAGAAGATAGCAGCAGGAGCCAGAATGAAGGTGACACAGAAGTTGAAACCTCGGTTCCATTGGAAGAAAACTGCAACGTAGGAAGCACCAATGTTCAAATAGAGATAGGGGCACCAGCCAGAGACAGCGAACTGGATAACAACAACTTGAAGAAACAACCCGCATACAGGAAATGCAGAAGCAAAATGATGATCTGCTGAGGCGCTGGGATCTTTCTGCATCTGAAAAGAATCTAAAAGTGTTGGATACTCCCGTCCCCTGCACACCTTAGTGCAAAAAAATCAGCTGAGTTTAGTAAGAAATATATGATTTTTCAAATATGTATGAAACATCCATTGATTTCACAGTGATTTAACAGTAATTCAATTACAGTGTATTGCAGTAGATAAAATGTTCTTTATATTTAGTGTCATCAGCACAACATCTTTCTGGATTTAGGCTCCCTTCTTGAGGTGCAATTCAACCGTCTTCAATGTAATGTGGCAATCTATCAGTATAATATGCAACTGTTAAGGAAGCCCTAACCCAGTCATTTTTCAATAAAAGCCCCTTAAGAGACGAGATTGTGCAAACAGCAAAGGTTTTATTCTCAGCTGGCTGGGAAGCCATTGTTGGTCAGTTAGCAAGGCAAGGATTCAAAGCCTGCCCATTATAAACATACTTTTATACAACAGTATTGCACAATAATGTTTATGCTAATGTGTCGGGGTTGCCTTGGAGCTCCCCAGTAAAATAATTACAAAAGTAGTCAAAAAGGTGTGTACGCCAGGCAAGACTTAACACAGTTTTATTTCAGGATCCTAGACACAGCTGGGACAGCTGTATTCAAGCACAACGTGGAACAGTGAAAAGGAGCTGTAAAAGAAATTTCCCAAAATTTGATGTTTTAATAGCCATCTAAAGTAATTATAGGCATTTGGCAACATTAAAAGTCTCCCCACACATAGCTGATTGGTTAATGCATATTAGACACCTATGGATGGACATATATTACTTTCATTTATTGGGTCCTGCAGACCTGGCAACACCATTCCTAACTCCCACTGTAACGTCACAGACCAACCCCCAGTTCCCACATTGTAATGCCAATTCATTGAAACATTTGAAATGACCAGCAAAAATGTATTCATCTGTCCTGGTCACCTCATCTTCGTTCGCATGAGAAAGAACCTTCCACCATAACACAAGTCACCATACAAATGTAATACATTAACAATTCTTTGATCTTCTTTCCAGGCAGAAATTATTTCCGGGGCAATTTTCAAACTGCTACAGGCTTTTTGAAATGACTTAGGAAATCAAGCTCAATAAAATAAATATGCCAAATTATAATAAAATTGTGGCTTTATTCGCTTTCAGTGGGACTCATGAGCTCTGCCTTGTGACCTTGAAAGTAACAAACACTGTTTGTTTCCTACCATGCCATCCTAGGATCGTGGGATTCACGATAAGCTGCCAGTGGCTGTGATTTCTAAGTGAATTAAGGAAACAAATACACATTTCTGCAAAAGCATGTTTTGGGGACTATTTACTGCACCTCAGCCTAAAACAAATCTTTGTCATACTTACCTGTCATTCATCTTTATTATTGTTATTTCTTTAATTTTGAGACATTATTATTTTGGGCATTTTCCATCCTACATTGAACTTGAAGTGTAGTTATCACAGTAGCACCCCTCCCCCTCAGATGGCTTCTCGTGCAGCTGGTAAGTTTTTGCCTCTTTGCCGAGCTGAAAATGAATTTTTATCACACTAATCTGAACCTTAGATTTTAACATGATCTAATCAGCCATTTCACTTAAAGTTCAAACATCACTTGTGTCCCATTGGACATAAACACTTCCTGAAACACATGACTCCCTATCCAAATGAACAAGATTAGTTACTGAATCATCAACATATGTTGCACCCTTAAAGCTGGACAAATTTTTTTTCAGAAATGACGTCGTCAGACTTTTTGTTTCTGCCATCTCACTGTACCTTGGCTTTCTGACTAATATACTCCCTTTTCTGCACATGGCCCTTTTAAAACTTCATGGGATTCAGAGGCCTACAGCCATCTGGCTATCTTTGGCTATACAACTATTGCTATCTTTCACTAACCTATACATCAGAAATCAATATTCTGTGTTGATGTTGTGCGTAATGCAATACGAGTATATTTAGTAAACCAGTCAATGAGCCTTGAAAGATAGTCAGACGGAGGTTCAGATTGTTTTTGCTTGCAACTTGCAATCTTCAACCAATCTGATTTGGTGTGGTATTTTTATTTGATGAGATCAGATAATTGAGTTAAACTATGCAAAAATAGTTACATCATCACCCAGTTCATCAGGTCAATGGAGTTTAGCCATAATATGTTTGTAAAGATTGTCTTTTAAAACAGCACAGAAAAGTTTTTTCAAATCCTCAATAGTAGCAGCGTAACACGTGTTGACAATATTCAAATGTTCCAAGAACACTGCAGGATTTTCAAGCAAGCAAGGGAATTGTTGTGCCATATGATGCAAATCAGTGGAGCTCCATGGAGTATGTATTTTTATAACATGCACCTTCTCAGGATCCACAGGGAATGACTGCATAGGCATGAGGGTAGCATCAATGGGCTGGGTGGAGTGGGCGAGCGTAGGAGAAGTATCTGAAGATGGTGGTTCTGAAAGGGTGGTGTGTTATAGTTGTATGTCTGGCCTGTGAAGGACGTGCAGTGCTGTGTTTGCAGCTGGAGAGCCTGGTTCGGCTGTGGCTAGAATTTTGTGTAAGTAGCTCTCAGACAGAAGGGGCTCCAAACTGTTCTGGCATCAGTGTGTTGGAGTATCGGATGGAACAAAGAGAAGAGTGGAATCGGAGCAAGCCGATGTGATGGGTGTAGATGCTGCCAGGGGTGGTTTTCTAAGGGATTATCTTTGGAAATGTGGGAGAGCGGCGGGGATTGAGATGGAGCAGGGGGAGGAACAGAGTTAGAAAGGTGGGGAGTTAGTAATTGGGTTGATGGGGGTGGGAGAGATGGTGGCTGTTATGTTGGTGGGGAAGGAGGCAGTGGTATTGGGAGAGGTGCAAAAGGGGGAGACGAAGGCGGGAGATGGTCTAAGGGATTTTCAGGTGGACTGCTTGGGATATTGTCAGTCAGTGATGTGTCAGGACCTGACTCTAAACTAGGGTATCATTTGGTAATTTTATTCTGTTGATGCCGACTGGTAGGAGTAAGATTTTTGTAATGGGCTAACTATATCTCAGGTTTTGCCTGGGTAATCTTTAAAGGCCTGGCTTGCAACTCTCTCAATTTGTTTGAGCTTTGGCCTAAAAAGAGAAGTATGCATCCCACTGACCTTGCATAACTCTGGACTTCAATTGTTTGAGAGCCCCGCTCAGGACAACCAGCTTATCAATAATGAAAGACCATTCTTCATGCCACTGACAGTTTTTATTGAAACGTGTATAAAAATGCCAATTAGAAAGGAACTTGCAAGAGTAAGCGCCATACGTGGAAAACGTGAAAAAGGCATTCATACTTGCTGTGGGTGTGAGACTCTGCTTCGTGGCACCAGACCCCACGATTCAGTCCAAGGCAGACAAGTGCAGAGGGACACAGGAGTGGAGTAGGCCGCAAAATGCAACCCTAGAAGTTTGAAACAAACCTCTGAGTTTGTGATAGGCGTGAACAGACATCATACAGTAGAGGCACATTGGGGATCATAGCGGAGGGTGATAGGATATGCAGAAATAAAGTGAAGGGGTTTTCTCCAGACAGAGATGAGACCTACGGAACACGACTTTGTCACTCCTGCAAAAACTGCCAGCACTTAACTCATGGCAGTCAAAATATTTTCAAAGTCGATTGCTGCAAGAGCGTTAATGTACATAAAGAAGGCATGGACTGTAAGGGTCTGTGGATTGTATTAGATCAAACAGTGAACTGGAAATGAAGCTAGTATAAAAAGAAATATATGTATTTTTCAATTTGATTCAGTTTCCGCTCATGGAGTCAAGGATGTATCTCACTATAATATACCTGTAAATTACTAAAATTCAACATGTATACACAACAAAACCTGATGGTGACATTATGACAGAGTACAGAAACACAGAGAGAGAGGGCTAAAATCTATCCTGTATGCACAACAAAACGGATGGCGACATACTGGCGGATGGAGAAACTCGGAGGGAGAAAGCAGGCCTGTGGAGGGAGCAGGTACTTTTACTTGGATTTGGCGAGGAGACGAAAGATGCATTCGTGGCAGGTTTGGGAGATACCTGGGGATTAAAGGTACAATCAAAGGGAGGACCTACAAAATCCTGGCGGTATATGAACCCAATGACAAGCAAGATCTATACATCACAGAACTTCTGCAGAAAATAGTGAGCTGGTGCGAAGGTCAGACAATTACAGGTGGGGATTTCAACTGCATAATGAACGCTAGCCTCGATAAATACTCTCCCGCCCACAGCAGCGGACCAAAGAAACAGACAGGCCCTGGAGATGTGTTTTAGGGACCTGGAAGTGATCGAGACCTGGTGCTTCTTCCAAGAAGACAACAGAGAATACACACACTACTCTGCAGTACACATGGGCTACTCTAGGATAGACATGATCCTGGTTTCGGCAACCCTAATTCCCTGGGTGACAAAAGTAGAGATTGGGGTACAATACCAATCCGATCATGCTCCAGTAATTATCTGCATAGAGATAGAGAAGGGGAAGGGAAAACAGCGCCTTCCCTGGAGGCTGAATGAACTAATCTTGCGGGACCTTGCACTCAGGACACATATGGAGGAAACCATAAATAACTACTTCCGAGAGATTGATAACGGAGAGGTCGATTGGAAAACAATCTGGGATGCGGGGAAAGCTGTAGCTAGGGGCAAATTCATAGCCCAAGCAGCGGCATTTTATAGAGAGAGAGCCCTGATAACCCAGACAATGGAACTGACACTGAAAGAGGCAGAGAATAATCATAAATCCTGGCAAATGCAAAAAGTGTGGCGGGAGCTAAAGAAGATCCGTGCCCAAATGGATAATCACACGGTGGGCAGAGTGGCACAGTCGCTGTTAAACAACAAGCAGTCATATTACGTACATGGGGGGAAGGCGAATAGCTTCCTTGCAGGCAAATTGAACAAACAAAAAACCCATAATTACATAGTAATTCATAATTGGCCTTAAGAACAAAACAACGCAAAGGAAACCTAAATGGGGTAGATCAAAGATCCTACCTGCTTGCAGCCCAGTTACCCCAAATTTCGGAATCAAGATAGAGAAGTACTGGAGGGAAAGTTCACGACCCAGGAAATCAATAGGCCATCTCTTTATTAGCGGGGAACAAAACCCCGGGCCCAGACGGCCTGGGGAATGGCTATTACAAAACATTCTGTGCACAATTATTAAGGCCCCTTACCCACCTCTTCAATGCTATCAGGGAGACAGGGTCAATTTCCCTGGATATGGCAAGATCACTGACGATTCTCACCCTTAAACCAGGAAAAGACCTGACAGAATGCTCAAGCTACCGCCCAATAGCACTCCTGAACACAGACGCAAAACTATATGCTAAAATAATAGCAAACAGATTGTCGAGGGTCCTCCCAGACATTATCCATGAGGATCAAGCGGGGTTCATTAGAGGGAGACACACCCAAGATAACATCAGAATGGCCATAGATATAATTGAATGGGGGTGAGAACGAACCAGAAATTTGCAGTCGCTGCCCTAGATGCTAAACGAGCCTTCAACAGCCTAGACTGGGAGTACCTAAAACTAGCCCTGGAGGGTTACGGATGTGGGGCACAATTCAGTAAAATGATTTTGGCAAACTTCCAAAGCCCATCCACATCCTTCCTGGTGAATGGCCAAAAATCAGAACAGATAGACATCCGGAGAGTTACACGTCAGGGTTGCCCTCTATCCCCATTGATCTTTGCAATTGCTAGGGGGTCCTTGGCAATCCAGTTCAGAGGCTAACCCAAAACAAAGGGGCTACTAGTTAGGGGCACACCACATAAGATAGCACTATACATGGACGACTTGATGCTCTACTCGGCGGATACTAAAAACAGACTGCCGAGGGCCATAGCGAAACTACAGAAATGTGCCACCACATCCGGGTTTGCAATAAACTACTCCAAATCCAAGACATTAAATATAACGGAGGCAACAGAGGTGATTGAAATCATGAGCGAAAAGCTCCTCCTAGTATGGGAAAAAGACACTTTAGAATACCTGGGGATACATTTGGCGAGGGAGCCTGAGAACCTGTATAAAGTGAACATCCCACCACTCTGGAAACAACTTTAAGCAGACCTGCAGAGATGGGACAACTAGGAATTGGCATGGTTTCCAAGGATCGTAGCAATAAAAATGACTACCCTTCCGTGCCTGTTATATGTGGTGAGCTCTGTACCTACCGAGATCACACCTCGTTTAATTAAGGAACCTCAAAATGCAACATACAATTCATATGCGGGAATAAGAGACCCAGCATACATAGACGCATACTGACTCGTCCTCCACTACTGGGAGCTCTGGGGGTTCCAGACATTGGGAGGTATATTTGGCGGCACACCTGGCCCCAATGCTCAAGTGGGATAAACAAGTGAACACAAAAGGCTGGTGTGGGGTCGAACAAGCATCCACACAAGTCCCATTAATAGTGCTTCAAGCACTAAACCCCAGAGCCCGAGAGTCAGAGGGGAAATTGTTAGGTGTCACCAAGTTATCCCTATGCATTTGGGACAGAACCATGCAAATAAAGAAAATCAATTGGGGTTCTGGGCCCATTCTCCCCAATAGCACACAATATGGACTTCACCAAGGGCCTACAGGAGAACTTTTGGAAGTGATGGAAGGGAGAGTGCAAAAATAAATTTGACATTAGTGAAAAAGAAAGATTCAGATACAAAAAATAAGGCACTGGATCTCCCACCCAGCAGTAAAAAAAAGGCAGGAACAAGAAATCCAACTGGCCTAGCACTAACCATGCAGGAGGGGAGACAGAGAGGGATATATCAAGAATATACAGACTGCTAGATGGAGCACAGCCAGCAGACAACGTTCCGTATAAAGGGAACTGGGAAACAGACATTGGGGAGCCAATCACGGAAACAGAATGGGTCTAGATATGGGCTAGAGCTCATAAATTCTCTACGAGCACAGCATTTAAGGAAGCAGCGTATAAACTTTGCTACAGGTGGTACATGCCCCCCTACCGGTTAGATAAAATTAATACAGAATACTCCCCGGACTGCTGGAGACAATGCAGAGAGAGGGGGGGCCTGTTCCACATGTGGTGGACATGTCCTAAAGTAATAACCTACTGGAAAGAGGTACTAGGGCATATTAAAGACATAACAGGAAGGGACCTACCGCTGTCACCCAAAACTGTCCTATTGGGAGCGGTGGCAGAAGGGTCATATGCTGCAACGGGTCACACTGCCAACCTAATAACACACCTATTGTTGGCTGCACGAATTACACTAGCACAACAATGGAAGACGAAAGAGGGGCCAACGACACCATGGTGGTGGATAAAAGTTTGGGGGGGTCATGGCAATGGAGAAAGTAACAGCTATAAAAGCAGGGAAAACCAGAAATACTTATCCATTAGGTACCCCTTTCAAGACTTTGAGAAGCCCAATTTTATAAACCACGGAACCTTAAAAATATTCAGATCTCCTGACAGCCAAGAACTTAAAGGAAGCGAGACGGCACCACAGGGAGGGTCTAGGGGAAGAGAAAGAAGACTCTGGGGCCTACGGAAAAGGGGTTGGGGGAGGGTAGAAGACCTAGAACAAAAAAAGGGAGGACATTTGGGGGTATCACCTGAATAGCGTCAAAACAATAAGAAATAATGTAGCCCAGTTCTTTATGAGTTGTATTTTGACGTGCTTGTTGTAAGTACATCACGAGTCTGGCGGTAACCCTTAAATGCGGCGGTAGCGCTATTACCACTGCATTTAAGGCTCTGCCAGGTCATGGCTTTGGTGGATTTCTCCCCTGCTCTGAGCTGGGGGAAATCCGCTGCAAAATTGCCGATTTTCGGCACGATTACCGCCGGCGGGTAATCCACCGGTGGTAATAGCGCGATTTTCCCCATTGGGCCCAATGGGGAATGGGCAATAACCCTTCCGCCAAACCCGTGATCCGGCGCTAATAGCACCGGGGGTTTGGAGGTAGGGCTATTAGCGTCAGCGCTAATAGCGCCAGCGTTACCGGCCAACTCGTGATGAGGCCCAATGTCTTTACCGCCGAATGAAAATAAAATTGTTTTAAAAAAAAAAAGAATCACATTTTACATTGTTAGCATGACAAACATACAAATCATGTAAATACTCATGGTTCCTAAACAACTTGGAAAACCTCGAAAGTGAAAACGATATGTCTGAGTGACATAGGAATGTCACAAAGCCTTCAACAGACCGTGCATAATGCAACACGCAAAATACCTTTAAATGAATCGATCCAAAAAGGCTTCCAAATTCCTCATGCATAAACACACACGTGTAATTAATATACCCTGAGAGCCAAGCAGCTGGCCTCTGGTGCTGAAAAGAGGAAGTACCTTCCACGGAGCACTATTAGAAAGTGATGCAGTTTATAATGAGTAATACTCACTGGAAAAGCATGCATTGGCAGACCGTAACCCTTAAAACTCTGCAGCCCATAAGAGACACACAAACTTGTAGGAGCAGTGACAGCGTCCTATTCACAGCATGATAATCATCAGTATTATGCAGAAAGCACAGAATGTTCTGATCACAATAAACGGCGCTACATCTCGATGTAACAAAAGAGGAAATAGCTGTGGTGCAGCAGAAAACAAATTTCCTTAAGGGAAATGCTGGTCTCTGCAATCAGACCGAAAAAGTGTTACAAAAATGCATCTACACAGAACATAAGGAAAGGCGTTTTATCCAGGGCAGGGTTCATCCTGACAGTGACCTTTTTAAGCAGCAGGTAGGCTCGTCATCTGTACTGCCCGGAGACGACTGAGGCCCCCAGCCCATACACAGCAAGAAAAATGTTTGACATGTTTGATTCAAACAGGTCATGCCAGCTTTTTTTTAAGCTCCTGCCTTCAGAGAAGCGGGAAATTGCTCTCGGGCCCCCTTGCTGTAAATAGGGTGACAGGCTGCGGCGTATGCGCAGGTTGAGATGGGCAATGTCGCAGCACCATTGTGTTGTGGCCTGGAAAAGCCACTCATGACCCTGAAGGAGCTGCAGACCCACACAGGAGACTAGACAGGAATAAGCCTCACAGACGCCGAGCTGATGGATAAACAAGTTGTTATTAGGCACAGATAATACAGAATAGACAAGAGTCCGCTGAGGCTTGTTAAGCACACAATGACAAGCACATAGATTGCCAGTAGGAGCTCTGACGTTGTGGCTAAGAGATGTCTCTTTTATAGACATATTTTGGCATGAGCCCAAGTGACATTTTGCGTAAGAGGAACAAACGCCTTTGCTTACTGGAACCTAAAACAATAACAAGTCAGGCGGTTACATTGTTCACATATATTTGGCAAAAACAAGTTAGCAAATGTATTCTATAAAGGCATTGGCATAGCATATGGAAAGAAGTGCAGCTGGACATGACGTGTGTTGTTGTGACATTAAGAGTTAGACTGACTGTTCTATGGTGGTGCGAGCAGTGTACACTGGGGGAACAGAACAGGCCAAGCGTCAAATAGATAATAAGGAGAATATACAGCCACATCAGTGCCAAAATGCCACCTCAGATTTGTAGAAGCCCTTCACCAATCTGACAAAATAAGACAGCATATAGAACGATAGATCAACTATGGGGCTACTGAAGGCAAGCGTCCCGACACAGCACGATCCTCCCCGCAATGAGAGACAATAAAGGACTCTCCCAAAATGGGAATAAGGCCAAGACAGAGTGTGGGTGAGCGCAAATGGGAGTTTATCAATCACAGAATAGGGCATGCAAAGGACTCTGCAAACTCCGAGAGCGCTCTGTCTGACAATAGCAAAGACAGGCGTATATATTTACAAAAAACGTCATAAGAACCTACACACTATAGGGGGCACAAGTTCATGGGGATTGGGTGGCGATGACTAACTATAGGTGCTGCTGTGATGTGGTTGGCTTTGGCTGGAAGACGTCACTGGGCAGCCTCGTGGGTTGGGCTGGGCCTGGCAGGGTGGCAGAGTTCATCCAGGCGGTGTTGTGGGGCCATCGCGGCCAGTGGCAGAGATGAATGTCTTTTCCTGACTTGTTAGCCCTAAGCCGTGCACACCGCAGTCATTCAAACATTCTAGTATTATCTTCTTTAGTAAATCTTTCAATAGGTTATACAACAGGTTAATGCAACACAGGAGGAATGTACCTTGTAAGGGGTCTGGAGGTAATACGTCAGGACATGGGTACCAGTGTCCTGTTGACCTGGGCCATAGGTCGAGGGGCTAAGCTTCAGGGCCTGGGACGGGCGGTACATGTCTTACTGCCTTGTTAGAAGTTGTAATGTATGTTCCGCTGTGTGTTGCCAAAGTGTTGGGTGTCCTGATTGCACAGGGCCATAAGTCTAGGATGGTCCGGTGGGTTGCGAGGTTTACGAGGGGGCGCGTGTGTTCAGGCAGAGGTTTACTGCTGCGCTGTAAATAATGCAGGTGGCGGGTGGCGGCCTTGGGTGCTACAGAGGGGGTTACAAGTCTTTGAAGCGGCTCCAGTCTGGTTGGGGGAGGTAAAGCAGCGCGGCGCGGTCTCTGCTCTCATGCCTTGGCAGCCTTCGCAGGGAGGGAGGGGGAATGGCCTTGCACGTATTTCACAAAGGTATCTCCCTCGTGTGTTGCCGATTTAGGTAAAAACATCACAAACATTTGAACACTCTATAATACTTATTGTAAGCAATACAAAACACGCATTTCAAGTTTTGCTGGATGTGTCTCGATTATACCCAGTCTGAGCGCCTTATTCATACATTATATTTTAATAAGTACAGCATTTACTTATATGCAATAAGTGAGGTAGAATTAGGATTGGTGGAGAACATAGAAAGTAACCCGCCACTATTCGTGGCGGTGGTGGTACATATGGGGCCTGGACATGCACACATGACATGCCTTCTCGTGCATCCTTCACATGGGCCCTCAGTATGGTTACATTCATCTTCCGTGTGTCCTCTAGCAGCATTAGTTCAGTTATGGCGCGAGCCCATGGGGTGTAAGTTTCCCAGTGACACTCGTAACAAATAGATTCCTGGTGCGTTTCTTTATCATTAGCACTCAACTGAAATGGGGTGGGCTCGCCATTACTTATATCATGGAAGCATATTTTTTCATATTTTATACATTTTACAGGTTCTTGTAATATAAGGCATTATGTGGAAGGAAGCATATTTTGCGAGTGGTTTTAACATTAATGTATGGAGATTGTCTGCCACCTGATGTCTTATTTTACTGTTCTTCTCATTGCCCAGGCCTGCTGGCCGGGTCATGCTGGGAGCGATGATACACTGCGGGAGGTGAACTGTTACAATGTTAGTGTATTACGCTAGCTCATGTCCGTCTTGTTCGTGGGAACGTGCTCGCAGCGGATCTGCCAGGGTGCTGCGGCAACAAGGATAACTGAAACCCTCCAAGGGTGGGGGCCGCGCTACAGTGCGCTGAGCTCACACCATCTTTACCAGACAAAATGGTTTCTAGACCTAGCTAAATTTTAATACGTGTGGGCAATTAATACGTGCGGGCAATGTCTCCAGTGGGTAAACCCTCCACCACCTGGGCCCGGGTGGCATGAGGGGGCGCCCAAGAGAGCCATAGTCCTCACCTGGGGAGAAAGCGTAGGCGAGGGGGGTCTTCTTGGACCAGTCCTCCCCTACATTTCCCCCCTTTCGTTACTAAAGTAACGAATTCTTTAAATCTTCTATCCTCCTACATTCTGCTTCGTCCATCACCGCCTCATCCCATGCAGGAGTTCCTTTGATGGGCATCCATGCTCTGCACACCCCCCTTAAGCTCTCACCTCTCCGGGCATATTCATCTGGGGTACACATTAGATAGATGCACCCACCATCTCCTTCCAAATCTACCCAAACTTCCTCATACCATTCTAGTATACGGGGCTCTTTGATGGTGGTGTGCCACAACTTATCTACAATATCTTTATCGTGGTATATAGGCACCAGTTGGTACCTGGGCGGGTTATCTATCCCTGTTTGTACTTGTGCTTCTTGCATCGTTTTTATTGTACCGTGTGAGTTGCCCATTGTCACCATCATCATTGCACCATTTGGTACTGCGTTAGCACAAACTCGAAGACCCACCTGGCACAGGCAAAAAAGTAGGAGGAGGAGCACAACAGCTGGTATTAAAAATTTCACAGTTGTTCCAAGCCATGAGGGAACCCAGGAGAAGAGGTTGTCGAACCATGTACTCGCTTCTGCTCCGCCTTCCATTTTCATTTTTTCTCCTAGGTTGTGGACTGCTTCGATCACATGGGATAGGGAGCCATTCTCTGCGTCTTCAGAAGGTACGAAAGTGCAGCAGGCACTTCCTATTTTTCGGCAAACACCACCGTCCATCGCCGTCAACAGGTCCAAGACATACCTGTTTTGCATGGTCATTAGTCGTAAAGCTCTTAGTTCCACTTTAATGATATTGAATCCTTCTTCAGTGTCGTTTGCCAGCTGAATCAATTCCCAGCGTGTTATCTGGAGCCATTTTGCGTTTGCCCTTGCTTGGACACTTGAGACGAGTGAGGCAAAAAATGTTTCTGCTGAGCTGAATAATCGATATTTGTCTGGGATCTGAGCCAATAGTTCTGATGATGCCTTTGATATGTAATTTGATGTTCGTTTGTTACGGGTCAGCACTTCTCCCTTGCGTCCAGAAGACAGGACATACATTCATGTCTCTGCAGTTGGTTGAGCCACACTCTGCATGTGTTCCTGTGTCCCATCGACGTGGCTTTCTGGTATCACCATTAGGGCTGAGTGTAGAGTGGCCATTGAGCAGCTGCCACTCCATGACTGGGGGAGGTGTAGATATGCCTGTTTGCCGCACACCCAGTACGTGTCCATCAGGGCCGCTGTCCCTTGCCTTAGGTCTGGGATGGTGAGGGTCTTGTTGCAGTTCTTGTTTGTTCCCATGGGGGTTCTCCCTTCTCCTTTAAAGCACAGTTTGTAGTCCATTTCGCTTTGCAGTTTGAACGGTTTTTCAATGGCAGTTACCCAAGTTAGTTTTGAAATGTGTTCTCTCCATACTGGTGTACATGTTTCCTCTATCCACTGCAATTTATCCGGCGCCACACCTCTTAGTGCTTCCGCTTTGCACAGTACTTCTTCATCCTTCCGCTTGTTGTCGGAAAAAAGTGTCCCTTCTATTACAAAAAATGGTTCTTTCAAACATACCACTCCTGCCGTTTTTGGGTAACACGTTTTCTCGTTCTGCAGCATTTGAAAAGTCACATCGTGTGCCTGGAAGGTGTTCTTAATCCTGCACAGCGTGAGATGAAGGAGACATTGGGCATCCACAATAGGCAACTCTTTAGGTAACAACACTTTGGGTGTACCTGATGCATGGGGGATGAGGGAACAGACATAACAGCTCTCGTTTGTAGTCTGTTTAGCTGTGGCACTCATGTCTGCATACCACTTATTTGTCTGATGGGGGTGTCGTGGGTCTTCCATCTCATCTAGACCTAGCCCATAGTACTCATCGTACTTTCTCCTCCCTGCTTCCCTCTTCCGTCTGTTGTTCTTGTTACTCATGTACTTCCCACCCCCCTGGGCAGTGGATAAACTAGACCCCCCCCTCTCTCATTCCCGCCCCCCTTGGCCCATTCATCATATAATATTTCGTGCATTGCTAGTAGCTTATCGTTTTCTTTCCTGACGTTATCTGGCAGATTGTTTTCTGGGGTGGGGGCAAGCTGGCTGGTGGGGGTGTTATATAACCATGATATGGCGGACGGGTTTCGGTCATTGAGACTGTGGGCATTGTAAGTGGATACCCCTGGTGGAGACACTGTGTTGCTCTGTATTTCACCTTGTGGCTTTTCTCTTTGTGAGGTCACAACACTGGATGGTGTGGTATGATACCCCCACACAAGTTTAGTTCCGTCCCATATCAAAAAATCACCTTCCCTGGTATTGACACCTGCAGTTGTATTGGGCCCGGTGGTACTGTTGATTGGTCCAGTAGTGTTGTTACTCCCTCCCCCCTCGTACATCTCGATAGAGATGAACGCTATAAACCAATATGTAACTAAGCCAAACATTATCATAAAAAACAATGTGATGCATACTGATAATCCACACTCATACGAATATCTACATCTCTCATATACTAATTCTCTCATTCTACTAATTCTATCCGTTGCAGGCTGCCCGTTAGATGCCATGGAAGCTCCTGTTTGAGATATAAAAGTGCATTAAGTGCATGCATGTAAACGTTTTGCTGGCACCATCTGTGCCAATACATTTGACGGGGAATGGAAGCGGGTGGGGATGTGGGGGAGGGGTATTCACAGACAAGGGTATATACACGTTATAATATTATTATTTCATTAATTACATACCACTCAACAAGATAAAAAAAAAGAAAGCACACGCACACACAATTTTTTTTCTTTTTTTTTCGTTTTGTAATATCCTTGTCAGTCATTATTCCATTGAAGTCCAGTGCTGACACACACACACACACAAGTCGGTATTTAGACATCTTACTCATTTGCATCGTTTGCTGTTGTCTGTGCCTCCTCATCTATCTCCTCTTGTACATTGCTGTATGCTTTTCGTACGTCGGTCAAGTGCACCCAGTACCGCAAGCCCTTTACCTTCACTGCTGTGGGTGTGCAAAATACTACCTCGTATGGACCATGGAATCGTGGTGCATTCCACCGACGTACAAAGCTTCTGACATAAATTGAGTCCCCTGGCATCAGCTGTAGCTGTTGCTCTGGTTCCGTGACAGGTCCTGTTATGTTTCCCTCTTCTCTAGTGAAGGGTGGGGAGAGTTGCTTTGATATTGCGCGCGCTGCCCTTGTTAATTTTCTTAGATAGTCTGTGAACTCATCTCCCAATATTGCGGCGCTTCTGTGAGCATCTGAGTGTTCGCGCAGTGGAGAGTGTGCTGTGTTCATTCGTCTCCCAGTCACGATCTCGTGCGGGGACAAATGGTGGTCTTTGCTTGGCTGATTTCTTAGTTCAAATAGCGCCAGGGGTAGACAGTAAATCCAATTTTTCTTCAATGAGAAGCATAGTTTTGATAACCTGCCCTTTAACAGGCCGTTCATCTTTTCCACTACGCCATTACTTTGGGGATGATAAATCGAACATAATTTATGTTTTATACCCAGTAATGTGGTCACTTCCTTGAAGAGTTCATTCACAAAGTGAGAGCCGTTGTCTGAGCGAATCACGTCACAAATTCCCCAGCGCGGGAACACTTCCCTTACTAGGAACTTGGCGGCGCTTTTGGCATCAGGTCGCGCACAGGGTCCTGCTTCCACCCACCTTGAAAATGGGCACACAACCACGATCATGTACCGCGCGCCATTACACCTTTCCCCCATGTCTGCATAATCTATATGTAGTTCTCTGAAGGGGCCGATGGGTTTTGGAATTGTTCCCCGGAGTGTGCGTAATGTCATTCCTGAGTTGTATATTTGGCATGTTGTACATTCCAATGCTAATCTAGACACATGCTCCTGGAGACAGGGCACGAACCATTCTTCCTGTATTTCTGCTGCGATGTGTTGTTTGGTATTATGTGCAGGGAAGTGTAGCTGTTGAAATGCTACTTCTAGTAACTGTAGTGGCATTACCACTTTCCCTGAGTTATTTTGCCGCCATAATAGGTCTGTTCCTGATTGGCTGCATCCCCGTTTTGTCCACGTTAGTTTTTCTTCTGCACTAGCTCCTTCCTGCAATTCTAGTATTTGTGATAAGGACATCATGTTGTACCCTTCTGACAGTTCTTCGGTTGTTGTGTTCTTGATCATGAACTCACCTGTGTCGTATTTCTGAAAATAGGAAGCCTCCTTGGCGGCAGCGTCCGCTGCCGCGTTCCCTAAAGACACAACGTCTGTGTTGGATGTATGGGCCTGGCACTTCACTATTGCTACAGCAGTAGGGTTTTGTAGGGCCTCTATTAATTCTTTCAACAATTCTGCATGCTGCACTGGTGTTCCATCTGCCCTTCTGAATCCCCTACGGCCCCATCTTGCTAGACCTCCATGTACTGTTGTAGTCATGTAAGCTGAGTCTGTGTATATGGTTACTGCACATTCTTTTGCTGCATGTAGTGCTTCTATGAGCGCAATCAGTTCTGCTGCCTGTGCAGAGTAATGCGACGGGAGGCGGTACTGTACTAATGTTTCAAACTCACCTTCCTCTAATCTCACTACCGCCATGCCAACGTGTTTTTCTCCCGTGTCCATATCAATTGATGCGGACCCATCCACAAAGTACACTTCCCCCTCGCTGAGAGCGTTTTCACACACCACTGTGTCTTCCCCTCCTTCTCCTGTGTGGGTTGCGCAGTCGTGATCTTACATATCCTCTAATGTGCACGCTTCTGTAATGAATGTGGCGGGGTTCACTGTTTTACATCTCACTATGTGGATGTTGGCGCTGGACAATATGATCTCGTATGCTGTTGCCCGCTGTGTGGTCAGTGTGCTTTTTGATCTTTCAAGTATTGCAAATAATGAGTGTTCCACAAACAATGTCACAGGGCATCCCATTACTATTGTGGCACTTTTCTCAATCGCGAATGCGGCTGCTGCGAGTGATTGTTCGCACGCAAAATGACCCTGCATCACGGCATCCAAAGTACCACTATAGTACGCCAGGGGCTTGTGTCCTAAGGATGTTTTTTGTGTCAGTACTGCGGTCATAAGTGTGCCTTTGCAATGGGAAAATAGGTAAAATTCGTGTCCATAATCAGGGTTTGCTAGTACTGGAGCGCTTGAAATTAGCTCTTTCAGTGATTGAAACGATATGCTCATTTCTTCTGACCATTTTATTTTTCCATTCTCCTGTTGTGCTTCTTTTAGTGCTTGTAGGAGGGGCCTGGTGTATGCTCCATAGTCTAGTATCCATGCTCGGCAATAATTGCACATCCCCAAAAATTTCTGCATGTCCTTCACTGTCGTGGGCTCTCCTACTGACCTTATTGCCTCCACCCTGTCGGGAATTATTCTCTTTCCATCTTTTGATATGAGCTGTCCCAGGTATAGGACCTCAGTCAGGCAATACTGTAGCTTCTCCTTGTCTACCTTGTATCCTTTGTTGGCCAGTAAAGTCAGGAGTGTTGTTTAATCTTTTCTACATGTTGCTTCGTCTTGTGCACACACCAATAAATCATCTACGTACTTAATAATCGTACTCTCTACTGATAGGTTTCCCAAGTCTTCATGCAATATGCGGTTGAATATGCTCGGGCTCTCACAGTATCCCTGTGGCAGTCTGCAGTGTTCATATCTTTTTCCCCCCAGTGTGAACGCTGTAAGATATCTACTCTCTTCTGCCAGGGGTATTGAGAAAAATGCGTTTTTCAAGTCCACTACTGTAAAATGTGATGCTGCTTTTGGGATACTGCATAGTATTGATGCAGGGTTCGGGACTAGAGGGAACTCTTTCTGTATTACATCATTGAGGGGGCGTAAGTCCTGTATCATCCTCCAAGACCCCCCTTTCGCTTTTTTGATTGGATAAATACATGTATTACATGGTTAGTTTGAAGGCACTATTATCTCTTGTACTAGTAGTGCATTTATAGTTTCTTTTATCCCTTCTTCAGCCTCACGGGACAATCGATACTGTTTGACTCGAGGTAAGATAGCTCCTTGTTTTAGTTTTATTATCACAGGTTGTACCCCATGCAACAGCCCTACATCATGGGGGCCTGTTGTCCATAATTTGTTTGGTACTAACCTCATGTCGTCATCAAAAAATGACGGTGGTGTTCCTACCACTGCCATCAATTGGACGGGGATCTCTCTGGCATGGATCAAAATGTCACAGGGCATCGCTATTTCCATTACTATCTCACCATCTGCTTCTGTGTCTAGAAAGAGATCCTCATCTGTTACCTCGCGTAGGGCGAGGTTGGCGTTTGTGCACAGCACGGTGCGCCACTCACATCCTTCTCTGTCCATTCCAATCACAGCGATCCGTTTCGTTGATACCTGCACAGCGTGCAAATCCAACGACACCACTGATCCTGGTGCTGCATTTGGACACACTATGGGGCGGAAGAGGAATTCTGCTGGGATCCTCCAATCCATGCTTTTTAGCTCTGGAACTATAAGGGCCAAAGTCTTTAGCCCTTCAATAAACATCTCTTCATTTTTTGGCAGCCCTCGTATTTCCTGTGTGGTTGTGTAGGCTTGCACTACCAACATTGCACGCAATGGGCATATCCCGGGTGTAGAACACACTATTCCTCCTTCGGTAAATGATATGGTCATGTTAAGTTTACTCATAAGGTCCCTCCCCAGCAAATTTATCGGGGACTGTTCATAATACAGTAAGGGTGCCTTTACAGTCTTGCCCCCTACTGTTACATCCAAAACTTCTGTGTAAGGAACTTCAATTACAGCCCCAGAGAACCCCTGCGTCTCTAACTTCCTGTTAGATAACGGGAACCGGCCCTCCCTGACACATGATTTCTCCGCTCCCGAATCAACCATCAATACAAATTGCCTGTCTCCTATCTGCGCCCCTACCAATGGTTCCTCTGCTGCACTGTGGGTGGTAGATAGAACTGGACACGCAAGTGTTCTCTGTGGGCTGTCCTATGCGGGGTGTCTCATCGCCCCCCCTTCATTGAATACGTTACCTGAGACTACTGACATGCCGTTGTAAGGTGCTGGTGCGGGGGCCCCGTTTGCTGCTGTCGCGAAAGGGTTGCCTGGTGTATATTGTATGCTGTCGTTGTTAGGCATGTTTTGTGGGCGGTTCTGTGTTCTATACTGGGGTCCCTGTTGCTGGCCGGCATTACCTTGGCTTGGGTTTCTTAATTGTTGTTGCCCCATTGGGAGGCCATATGGGCTTCCCGGGTGGGGATGGCCATATTGTTCTACCTCTTCGAACCCGTTATTGGGTCTGCTTCTGCACTCTCTAGAATAGTGCCCCCATCGCCCGCAGTTCCAGCAACTTCCTTGTGCACCTCTAGGGCCCTGCCATCCATTTCCTCCCATTCCCCCATATCCCGTTCCACCTCCTCTTCGGCCCCTGTACCCACCTCTTCCCCCTCGAGGGGTCCACTCTTGCCACTGCGGACCTCCACCTTGCTCTTGCTCATTCCACTGCCGCTGTCCTGTTCCCGCCCAATTAGTTGCCATCCTTCCTTGTATTGCTATCAGCCCCTTCTCCTCGTCCTCTCCCTCCCTGCTGTGTGGGAGTGCAGCTACTGCTGCTGCGACCTTCACCAATTTTGTCTGTACTAACTTTGCCTTGTCTGCCAACCTTTTCTGTGCCACCTCCTTCTCTCTCTCCTTTATTCTTTTACAATGGTGTATTATTATGCTTTGGATTTCTGGCCATCCCTTCGCTTCAACGCCTGCAATCTTGTCGAGCGCTTTCTGCACTTCCTTGGGGAGCCCTCTTTTTATAATGAAGTAAAATAAAGATGTCGATTGATACCAGGGCGTGCCCGTCTCCGCTCTCCACATCTCTTGAACCCGAAAAATGTAATCCATAGCCTCCTCCCCCTCATTCATGGTACATTTCATCACCGACTGCAAGTCCGGCGTATCTGGGAATGTTTCGCGCAAGGCGTCCCACACCCTAGCCCGCACTGTGTTAAAGGAGGCCCCATCATGGCGGTCACAATCTAACGTAACTCCTGGGAAACCGGCTTTAACCCATACTCTTTCAGCCTGATCGCCCACCGCTGATACGAGCAGACTTTTCACATCTCCTACAGCTAGGGGTACCCCAGCAGTATGTTTTTCAAAGGCGTATATCCACTTACTTGCCCCTCCTGATAACGGGGGCAATAGCTTTAATAAGTTAGCTTTGTCCATTTGTGCCCATGGGATATAGTTAGGTCTCCCTCCTCCTCTGTGTATCAATGGAAGCTGTAGCTTTCCTTTCTGTATAGCACCCGGACCCATTTGGATGCTGATTTTTCTAGTGATGCCATTTTTCCCACTCTGTTCCTTAGTCGTCCCGACCACTCGTCGTCCAGTGTTCTCACTGAACATGTGCCATCCCCTCCTTCGCTTCCCCCTCCCACAGCCATGCTCAACCTGTCACTTTCTTCTAACTCGTCCCTTATGTCGCATAGTAATTCCTCTCTATCCCCCATAGGCCCTTCATCATTGTCAGTATCTCCCTCACGTGTCTCTATTTCAATTATTCGTGTGGGTTCTTCCTCAATTCTGAACAGTATCTCACCTTTCTTTCACCCCTCTTCTGGTCTTCTTGTCTCGCCTGGCGCTCTAGACGTGCGCCCTGATCTAGTCCCATTAAGTGCTGTTTGTCCGCACATGTCTTTTATCCTTGAGAGCTCATCTTTCGCTATTGACAGTCTTGACTGTAAATCATCTGTGAGTTTCTCTATGTCCACCCTTTGTGTACTCGCCTGGCCTCGCTCCCTTGTGCTTTCATATGGTGGGGGTGCAGTGGGCCGGTGGGGTGTAGTAGTTGTCGGGGGAGGTACATACGTTGGATCACTGTATCCTTCTGCGGGTACAGGTTTCTTTAATATCGGATATAAACTTATTACTTCTACTGGTGGCGCTACACCTGGCACTTCTTTGATATCTTTATGTATCATCAGTGGATTGTCGGTAGTGGATGGGAGATCAGGATTTGGTGCTGGCGCTTTAGGCGGTGGTACTTCTTCAAATAACCGCCAAAGATCTAATATTTCCCTCCTATTCTGCAGCTGCTTCCCTCGGTATTTCAAGAAAATGCATGTCATCACCATATCTAGAACGCTTTTGTCAAATGACCCTCCCTCTGGCCATATCTGGGGTAGCCCCTCTCCCTTCAACTCAGTTACCCATTGGTCGTGATATTTCTTAATCCGCTCCGTGTACCCTGGAAGACTTTTACAAATATGCGATAAGAGTGTTTCAGCCCCCATTTCTGTGTGCCCTCCTAGTGCTTATATGTCTCTATGTGTCTGCAACTCCAAAGTGAATGTAGTATCAATATTATTTTTCGTGTTTTACTTCACATTCAATGTTACGCTCGGTTGGGCTTTCCCTCCCTTGGCTGCACAATACAAAACTGACTGTACACAATTTCTACTTTGTTTTCTTTGGGGGACACATACAAGAGCAACCCATCATTTATTTTAACAATAGAAACCCGGAAATCAAAAGGTACCCACTCACGTCACTCTATCACCGTTGCCTTCAAAAAAGTTTCATCCGGTCACACTTACCATGACCATTTGACAATTATACATTTATAGCCGTTTTACACATTCGCAACCTCAAATTGTCCCCTGACACATACGAGATGCACACACCTCTTGGTAACACTCAGTACACCATTCACGCTGCCCTCCCTTTCCTCCCTAGCCGGCTGTCCCTGTCTGTCTTACTTAGATAGATGAATGCGCATATGCATATATTTATATATTTTAACCTGCTCTCCCCCTTCTAGTAGGCCCCCTTTTCTCTTACTTTCTTCCCAGTTTCGTGCCAATCTTGGTTTTTAGTCTCCCCCTACCCTTAAAGAAAAAGAAAAGAAAGAAGTAATAGCGATCACTAATATATTCTCAGTGCCCCCTTTTGCTGAACACTTTTATCTTATATTTCACTTCGTCATATATTCCCAGCACTAGTCAATATAGCACTATGCGGCGCCGCCTTCCACCCCCTTTCGGAGCTAGGTTCCCGTCACTTCTATCTCTTATTCACCTCGTAATCCTAATGGCCATATGCAAAGAAAAAGAAAGGAAATTTTAGAATGATCTTTAGTATATCTTCGTACCCCCTTTTCGTTCCCTGTCCTACACTTCTCTCCCCGCTCCCTTTACAATCGCTCACACTCAGTACTCACGTGCCCGTCTTGAACCGATAGTCTCCGAAACTGGGTCCGTCCAGGCAGTGTCGCCGTCAGCTCAACAGTCAGCCCCGACTCCGGCGAGCGGTACTCAAAGGGGATTTTTCAACCGGGATCCCGTACCCTTTCTCTATTGAGTGCGCACTTCTTAGTGTACCGGTCGCCGTTGGCGGGCAGCCTCCCGCAGCCGGCTCACCGTGCGTATCCCTTTTCGACCGGAGATTCTCGTGCCAAAAGGGGACGGTTATAACGAGTTTAGGAAGAAATAATATCACGCTATCGGGGTCACCACTGAAGGCAAGCGTCCCCACACAGCACGATCCTCCCAGCAATGAGAGACAATAAAGGACTCTCCCAAAATGGGAATAAGGCCAAGACAGAGTGTGGGTGAGCGCAAATGGGAGTTTATCAATCAGAATAGGGCATGCAAAGGACTCTGCAAACTCCGAGAGCGCTCTCTCTGACAATAGCAAAGACAGGCGTATATATTTACAAAAAACGTCATAAGAACCTACACACTATAGGGGGCACAAGTTCATGGGGATTGGGTGGCGATGACTAACTATAGGTGCTGCTGTGATGTGGTTGGCTTTGGCTGGAAGACGTCACTGGGCAGCCTCGTGGGTTGGGCTGGGCCTGGCAGGGTGGCAGAGTTCATCCAGGCGGTGTTGTGGGGCCATCGCGGCCAGTGGCAGAGATGAATGTCTTTTTCTGACTTGTTAGCCCTAAGCCGTGCACACCGCAGTCATTCAAACATTCTAGTATTATCTTCTTTAGTAAATCTTTCAATAGGTTATACAACAGGTTAATGCAACACAGGAGGAATGTACCTTGTAAGGGGTCTGGAGGTAATACGTCAGGACATGGTTACCAGTGTCCTGTTGACCTGGGCCATAGGTCGAGGGGCTAAGCTTCAGGGCCTGGGACGGGCGGTACATGTCTTACTGCCTTGTTAGAAGTTGTAATGTATGTTCCGCTGTGTGTTGCCAAAGTGTTGGGTGTCCTGATTGCACAGGGCCATAAGTCTAGGATGGTCCGGTGGGTTGCGAGGTTTACGAGGGGGCGCGTGTGTTCAGGCAGAGGTTTACTGCTGCGCTGTAAATAATGCAGGTGGCGGGTGGCGGCCTTGGGTGCTACAGAGGGGGTTACAAGTCTTTGAAGCGGCTCCAGTCTGGTTGGGGGAGGTAAAGCAGCGCGGCGCGGTCTCTGCTCTCATGCCTTGGCAGCCTTCGCAGGGAGGGAGGGGGAATGGCCTTGCACGTATTTCACAAAGGTATCTCCCTCGTGTGTTGCCGATTTAGGTAAAAACATCACAAACATTTGAACACTCTATAATACTTATTGTAAGCAATACAAAACATGCATTTCAAGTTTTGCTGGATGTGTCTCGATTATACCCAGTCTGAGCGCCTTATTCATACATTATATTTTAATAAGTACAGCATTTACTTATATGCAATAAGTGAGGTAGAATTAGGATTGGTGGAGAACATAGAAAGTAACCCGCCACTATTCGTGGCGGTGGTGGTACATATGGGGCCTGGACATGCACACATGACATGCCTTCTCGTGCATCCTTCACATGGGCCCTCAGTATGGTTACATTCATCTTCCGTGTGTCCTCTAGCAGCATTAGTTCAGTTATGGCGCGAGCCCATGGGGTGTAAGTTTCCCAGTGACACTCGTAACAAATAGATTCCTGGTGCGTTTCTTTATCATTAGCACTCAACTGAAATGGGGTGGGCTCGCCATTACTTATATCATGGAAGCATATTTTTTCATATTTTATACATTTTACAGGTTCTTGTAATATAAGGCATTATGTGGAAGGAAGCATATTTTGCGAGTGGTTTTAACATTAATGTATGGAGATTGTCTGCCACCTGATGTCTTATTTTACTGTTCTTCTCATTGCCCAGGCCTGCTGGCCGGGTCATGCTGGGAGCGATGATACACTGCGGGAGGTGAACTGTTACAATGTTAGTGTATTACGCTAGCTCATGTCCGTCTTGTTCGTGGGAACGTGCTCGCAGCGAATCTGCCAGGGTGCTGCGGCAACAAGGATAACTGAAACCCTCCAAGGGTGGGGGCCGCGCTACAGTGCGCTGAGCTCACACCATCTTTACCAGACAAAATGGTTTCTAGGCCTAGCTAAATTTTAATACGTTTGGGCAATTAATACGTGCGGGCAATGTCTCCAGTGGGTAAACCCTCCACCACCTGGGCCCGGGTGGCATGAGGGGGCGCCCAAGAGAGCCATAGTCCTCACCTGGGGAGAAAGCGTAGGCGAGGGGGGTCTTCTTGGACCAGTCCTTCCTTACACTACCTTCCATCGAGGTATACATAGTGACATTTAGTAGAAAACGAAAGTAAAGCTTTTGTGGACCATGGGCCTCATTACACGGTAGGCTGTGAGCCATGGCGCTATTAGCGCCATGGCTCATGCCGGTAAAATACCGGCACCGCCTTGGCGGAAAGGGGATTTACTGCCCCATTCCAAGGTTGGAGGGGCGGTAAATCCCCTTTCCGCCATTGCCCTTCCCCATTCCCATTTCTGCCCCATAGGGCTCTATGGAAATGGGGAAGGCGCTAATTACGGCACCGCAATTTTGCGGTGCCGTAATTAGCTCCGAGGTCCCTTAGCGGGTTGGATTTTAACGCCTGCAAGAAGCAGGCGTTAAATCCTCCAACCCGCAAAGGGACCTCGTAGTACGGCGGTAAGGGTTAACGGTCACCGTTGCCATTAACGGTGACCGCTAACCCTTACCGCCGTCCGTGTAATGAGGCCCCATGTCTCTTGGAACTCTAAGGTGGGTTACATCCTTTAGTTGAAAGTCACCCTGAGTCTATTTATACTCCAGCACTGCCCCTATGGTTGTTGATTTCCAATGATTCTATTGTTACTAAAGTTCTAGTGGAAGACCTCATGCTCTTGTTACTAAGGTTCTAGTGGAAGACCTCATGCTCTTGTTTGTGTCTGCCCCAATGGGGTAGCATTTCAATGGGTTGGAACAATATCATAACACCTCTAACGGATACCACATAAACACAACAAGTCTTATAGACAGTTCTAGTTTTTTTTATTGTAGGTTACACCATTGTGTGTAGGGTTCTTTTGCAATTGATATAGGAGGTAGGTGTTCAGTTAGTTTGTATTGCTTGCTGGCCTAAAGATTGTTGGAAAAAATTGTTGCTAGGGCTGGTCCTCTTTCTCTCATCTCAGTTAGAATGTCCACCCTAAACGAGTCGCCCGTAACCCCTGACTAGTTCTATTGACTGGTAACCCCTACTGTCTAATTCCTTGAACGTGGGCTCTGATTATATACCTGAATGCAGGCTCACTACCTCCCTTAGGGATTTTCTGACTGTCCCTACACCATACCCGATTCGAGCTCTTTAATGGGGATAGTGCTGGTATGTGCTATGTTGGATTCTCCACAGCCAATCACACTCACTCTCAACTTGCCCTTCTCGTCCTCCTCCTAAGCCCCTCCCACCAATCTTCTGTTCCTCTGCTGTACACTCCACCTATTCTCTACCTCTACCACTTTAATATTACCACTTTTTCCTCTGTCTTCCCTCTGCACACTACCAGACCCTTCTCATCTCCCATTACTACCACCACTCCTCCTAGTGCCACTCCTCCCACTGCTACCACTGCTCCTCGCAGTGCTACTTCCGCTCCTTCGACTGCCACTACCATTTGTTTCACTACTACCACTCTTCTCTCAGCTACTACCACTCTTCCTCCCTACTACCTCCACGATTTCCACTACTACTACCACTCCCCCATTACTGTTACTACACCATCCTCTACTACCACCAGTCCTTCCACTATTAAAACCACTTCCCCACTAAACCCTGTTCAGATCTCATTCATTCCCTAGACCAACCATTCAGGACTCCCTTCAGATTCATGCACATCGACAACATAAAACCTCTTAGGCCTCCTCTTCAGGCCCACTCTCGCTTACATAGACTGTGTCACACGCTATCACACATCTGGTCTCTTGGTCCACCTCTGCCCCCACCACCCACCTCTCCCTATTTGGTTTCCAGTCTTTTTACTGGTTTTTTTTCATCACATTTTGTTTCCTGCTGATTTTTTTTACCAAAATGCAGTTTTTTGGGGGGGGGGTAAGGAAATATTAGTTGGGGATAGGTGGGGGTTGTTGGGATGAGGGCATGGTCAGAGGGGAAGTAGAGGAGTGGTGGGTCTCCCTGGCATTTTTAGATAAAAAAAAAAATCAGCAGGAAAAAATCCACAATGAAAAGATTTGGGGTAATAAGACATAGAATCCCCTCCTTTGGATTAGCCATCTTGCCCTATCCAATGAAAACTTCTTTCCCATCCCTAGAATGTGTAAACATCAATGGAGATCAGCCATGGGACTTTAGGCCCTGCCCACTCCTTGTGTGGGGCTCCTTCTCGCACTGTACCAAATGGATAGGTCTGCTACAGGTATAGCCCCTTCCTCTTTCAACTAGGAAGCCACCCCCACCTCCTTCTCATCCTCTGTTATAATTGGCGCCTGCCCCAGGGTTCTGGGCTCTCATCCTTAGCTGCCCTTGATGCAGCACACCCTACACTATTGATGAGCTATGGGCCCCCTACTGACCCCACCTCTCTTGAGGCTTTGCGCCATTAGGGATCCCTCAGCCGAATCCTGGGCTGTACCGCTGAGCGTCCATGGAGCCCACACCCAGCTCCGACACTAGTATATCCAGGTAAGGAGCATGAGGAAGGCCCACACACATTCACACATGTACCAGGTTTGGGCTGAGTAAGGCTTGGATATTCCCCCTCTCCACTTGACAAGCCCCAGACACAGTCCTTTTTACACCTCTCTCTGTACTACCAGAAACAGAAATACAAGAACAACATATCTGGCAGAAAAGAATGCACTATCCCCCTGTTTTGATGTCTCAGCAGTTGACTGTGAATTCCATAATCCTCTGCGAACTCTGCCATGACATCACAGTAGGTGGATACTGTATTCAGGAAATTACATCATTGCTAATGGATTCCCATGGAAGGTATACACAACAGTTGGATTGTACTTATTACTGGGTTTTTATGGGATGCTGAGGAAATAAGGGCTCCAGGCAGCAGTGATGAAGAAACAGTAATTTATTTCATTACAGCGACAGCGGCCTATGAGAGCCGAGTGCCAACATGGCTCTCTCCCTGCAGTCTATACTGTCTCTCATCCACATTCTTAGAATAACATTCTTAGAACTTAATGAGCTCATAGTGCAGCTCAATGTTTAACTAGGATCTGGTAATACATTTTTATGAACTTGTTTTAACTTACACTTACATCATAACACATCTCATCCCTTATGTGCATACAGCTGTTTACTCCACATAATAATCCTTAAACCAGCCGGGTTTGTTCTTGACTCTATTTGAATGTGTCTCTACTGCAGACCTTGAATTGTTGTCATCCTTGGAGCACTTATCTATGACACTAGAGTCTCTGATACTGTTTTTAGCAAATTCACCATTGTCATGTTCACCATTGTCATGTTTATCATGTGCATTGTCCTTCATGCATTCTGGACATTTCACAATTCTGGACATTGACCAACACTCCCCCCCTTCTACAATTACTACATCGTTTCTTACCGCAGATATTTTCTTGGGACCAATGTATTTGCTTTCTACACATTTGGGAGTGAATCTAGGGTTCTTTATGAGAATACAATCTCCCACTTTCCAGGTATTACTTTTGACACTCTTGTCCTCATCAAATCTTTCTTTGTACACAAACTGTGCTTCTTTGATGAGAGTCATAATTCTCTTGCGATCAATGTTGGAACTCTTGGCTAAGTCCATCCACCCTGGACATAGTTTTGTTCCAGGTTGTCTCCCTTTCAATGACATGAACGGAGATACATTTGTAACTGAGTGTGGTGTGGTACAGTAGTTCCATATCATTTCTCTTACTACACCAAACCATCTTAGATTAGAAGTCATGGCCAATTGAAAACCACCCTTTATGAACCTATTGGCTCTCTCAACGAGGCTGTTAGCCCTTGGATGATATAAAGCAGTTCTAGTGTGTTTGATGCAAAATTTCTTCAAGAAAGTTAACATCCTTTCAGAACAGAATTGTACTCCGTTATCAGTGATTAATTCTGTCGGGAAACCCTCCCTGTAAAACACTTCCTCGAAGAATAACACCATCTCTGCAGTGGTTGCCTCACGCAAAGCCTTCCATTCAATCCATTTGGAATGGTAGTCTACTAACACAACAATGTATTTATACCCATTGTCAAGGTTTTGTAATGGTCCCATCAAATCAACTGCAACTTTTTGCCATGGTTCACTCGGTACTTTGACAGGATTTATTTGTACTTCTCTAACCATCTTGGTCTTGTCACTCTTACCACACTCTCTACAAACCCTTACACACTTCTCTGCATCGCTGTCAATCCCGGGCCACCAGAAATATTGCCGCAAATATCTCTTTGTTCCTCCCATGCCCAGGTGACCTTGATGTGCTATATTTACTAAATGAGATCTGACTCCACTGGGGGGTATTATCCTATTTCCTTTTCTAAATTTACATCCGTCCTCAGACATACTTAACTCGTCCTTCACACCAAAATATCTGTCAAACTCTTTTCCCACAATATTCTTGTGAGGCCATCCTTCTCTGGTCCAAATCATAACTTGATTCAATATTAAATCCTCTTCACCAGCTCTTATCCACATCTCTTTATCAATGGCATAATGCTCAATTTCTGCAATGCTCACATCTTGAAATTCAGGTGCTCCCTCCAATTCACCATCACACACAGGTAATCTGGATAAACAATCTGGTACCACATTCTCCCTCCCGGGAATGTAACACACCTTGAAATTATAACCCAAGAGTTCTACCATCCACCTCGAAACTCTTGGAGACCCTTTGGCCCACTCAGAACCGTTCATCAATTGAACCAAAGGCTTGTGATCTGATCTGACAATAAAAGGTCGACCCCATAGAAAGAACTTGAAGTGTGTGACTGCCCAAAATACTGCTAGTACCTCTCTTTCAATGACCGAGTAATCTTTTTCTGCTCCTCTAAGTGGCCTGGATGCAAATGCAATTGTGTATTCAGTTTTACCTGAGTCAAACTGAGTCAAAACTGCTCCTAAACCAAGGGTACTAGCATCAACTGAAAGCAACGTGTTCCTGCCAAACATGAATCCACTTAAGGATGGGGCCTTGACTATACAATCTTTGATTTGCAAGAATGCTTCCTGACACTCTTTGGACCATGTGTACTTCACGTTCTTTTTTAGTAACTCCCTCAATGGAGATGAGATGGATGCAAAGCCATTCACAAATTTATGGTAATATTCCGCTAGTCCCATGAAAGAACGTAGTTGGTCCTTGTCTTGGGGCTGAGGAGTATTACTAATGCTTTCTATGAGTGACTTTTTGGGAGAAATACCTTCTTTCGAAACTTTGTGTCCCAGATACGCCACTTCCTCAACACTTATTTTACATTTGCTTCTTTGGACCGTTAACCCAGCCTCTTTCAGTCTGCATAGTACTGCCCTAAGTACTCTGTCATGCTCATGCTCATTACTTGCAAAAATCAGAATGTCATCTTGAAACACCTTAACATTTTCCAACCCTTTTAATACTTCCTCCATCACCTTTTGGAACACAGATGCGGCCGAGGCCAACCCAAATGGCATGCAATTGTATTTATAAGTGCCTTCAGGTGTGATAAAGGCAGTGAGATGTTGCGATTCTTGGGAAAGGGGAACTTGGTGATAGGCAGCAGAGAGATCAATGACAGAGAACAATTTGGGTTCGCCAAGAGTGGAGAGTGTCTCGGAAATGTTGGGTAGGGGATGTCTCTCCACCAGAATATTGTGATTAAGACTGCGCAAATCTACACACAGTCTTAATTTACCATTATTTTTGGCCACTAAAACAATGGGGGACAACCACTCTGTGGCCTCAACAGGTTCAATGACACCCTTATCTACTAAGTTATTGAGTTCACTGCGTAGTTGCGCTCTCATGTTTAACGGCACATGTCTCACTTTATGAACAATAGGCTGAGATTCTTTCTTTAGTCTAATATGGTGTTCGAAGTTCTTGAGTCTGCCCAGACCTTTGGTGAAGACCTCTGGGAACTCTCTTGACCACATATCATCAATCTCTGCAATGGTGACAGGCTCAGTGGCGCTAGCTTGCACCCTGAATCTCAACTTCCTTTGTTCCTCCCAACCTAAAAGGGAGGCTCCCTTTCTTGCAACCAAAATGTCAGCTATGCATTCTCCACCTCTGTATTGCACACTTGCAGTAAACTGTCCCAGCATCTCAATAGGGGATTCCGCATAGCCGCAGGGCCGAATTCTTGGTGGATCCAGCATTGATTCATCTTTTTTTAGATCATCTTTAAATGTCTCTTTAGAAATGATGGTCCATGGGGAACATGTGTCAACTTTCATGAGTATTTCTTGACCATCAATTACAAAAACATCTGTTGGACCTTTGCTGTCTCCTCCTCCAATGGTCGAAATCTCGAAGACATGTCTGGGGTTGTCTTGCGAGGAGTACACCTCCTGTATGTTGTAAGCTGAGTGAGCACCTTCTTCTTGGTTGTCTCTGGTTTCTAAGAGATTTATTGATGACCTCTTGCATACATTAGCAAAATGTCCTCTGGTCCTACACTTGAAACATTCAGCATTCCTTGCTGGGCACGAAGGGTAATTCGGACCATGCTTGACACTGCCACATCTGGTACACTTCGCACCCCATGTTCCTTTCCTGCTTGTATTGACATTAAGTCTCTTCCTGTGATCAACTGCGCACACAGCTTGGGTACTCTGTTTGTCAGACTTCAGTTCTTTGACATATTGTAAGGTTTGTTCTATGCTTCTGGCTAGGTCCACTGCTTCATCCAACTTCATGTCTTTTGCCAACAATTTCTCCTGTATCCTAATATTATTTGTGCACCTCACTAACTGATCTCTAATTAACGAGTCAGATAGATGTTCAAATTCACAGGAGTGGCTTAATGTTCTTAATGAGGCTATGTACGATTCCACGGATTCTGAGGACTCCTGCGTACGCTGAAAGAACTTGTGCCTCTCGAATGTAACATTTTTCTTAGGCTCAAAATGATCCTTGAGTTGTTTAATCACAAGGGCATATTCATCTGTGTCCTCCGCTTCACCAGCTTGTGCACTGCCTAACCCATCAAACACTGCACGGCCTTCCACACCAAGATTGTGAAGTAATAATGCCAGTTGCGAGTTGAGCTGAATCTCTCTCCTCCCATTGCCACCAGGTAGTTTTCAAACATGTCTTTCCACCTGTCCCACCTAACTTGGGGGCGTCCAGGTTCATTCAAAAATGACATTGGCGGAGGTATTGAAGCTGCCATGTCTTAAGCGGTAAAAAGGTGGTAAAGAGTGTTGTGCTATGCAGACAAAGGGATCAGTCTTGTATGAGTACAATCCCTTGTGTATGATGTCACAATCCTCCTTACATCAGTCTGAATTGGAACATGATGGCTGCTCATCCACAGAATGGATACATGTCATAATGGCTGGCTCCTGAAACTTGCCAGAACTGCATGGGCAGGTTGCTCAGCAACGATAATGTCAATGCTAGGGATCCTTGAAAGTAAACACTGTTACTTTGAGACAGAGTCAATACAGTAATGGGGAAGGCAAGATTACCCCCCAGGAGACGCGCCTGCTGACCTGTTGTTCCACTCCTCCTGACCTTCCTGCAGCGTCCGCTGTCGCACGGGAGTGTGGAATAATGCAGGCCGCGCTATGACGAGACTTCAAAGGAGTCACTGCTGACACTGCTGAGAGCCATCCTCGTCGCCAATGAGGAAATAAGGGCTCCAGGCAGCAGTGATGAAGAAACAGTAATTTATTTCATTACAGCGACAGCGGCCTATGAGAGCCGAGTGCTAACATGGCTCTCTCCCTGCAGTCTCTACTGTCTCTCATCCACATTCTTAGAATAACATTCTTAGAACTTAATGAGCTCATAGTGCAGCTCAATTTTTAACTAGGATCTGGTAATACATTTTTATGAACTTGTTTTAACTTACACTTACATCATAACAGATGCCTCCATATTTATGACACATATCTGCTGCAATGCATTGTACACCCTATTCTCCTCTTTTAATACAGCCTTGGGGTTTGAATTCTGTCGAATTGTCTGCCATCTGGATGTCACTACCTCACTATTATGTCAATTTAAGAGAGATGCAAAGTGGTTACTGGCCTACAGGAAGTGATATTAACTTTGAGACCTCCAGTGATGTCCTTGTCCTTTAGGTGAGATGTCAGATGCTATTAGTTGCCAAAAAGAAGTGAGGATGGGAAGGAAGGAAGGAAGGAAGGAAGGAAGGAAGGAAGGAAGGAAGGAAGGAAGGAAGGAAGGAAGGAAGGAAGGAAGGAAGGAAGGAAGGAAGGAAGGAAGGAAGGAAGGAAGGAAGGAAGGAAGGAAGGAAGGAAGGAAGGAAGGAAGGAAGGAAGGAAGGAAGGAAGGAAGGAAGGAAGGAAGGAAGGAAGGAAGGAAGGAAGGAAGGAAGGAAGGAAGGAAGGAAGGAAGGAAGGAAGGAAGGAAGGAAGGAAGGAAGGAAGGAAGGAAGGAAGGAAGGAAGGAAGGAAGGAAGGAAGGAAGGAAGGAAGGAAGGAAGGAAGGAAGGAAGGAAGGAAGGAAGGAAGGAAGGAAGGAAGGAAGGAAGGAAGGAAGGAAGGAAGGAAGGAAGGAAGGAAGGAAGGAAGGAAGGAAGGAAGGAAGGAAGGAAGGAAGGAAGGAAGGAAGGAAGGAAGGAAGGAAGGAAGGAAGGAAGGATACATGTATTCTTATGATGAGCTACTTTGATATGTCCGGTTTGAAAAGCATTCTCCCATGCAACACTGGCTACCCTAAGCCTTCCACAATCATGCTTCACAAAAGAAACTTCTTGACAACTACAACATATTATGTATCCAACTGTTGGACATAAAAATCCATGCACTAATAAAGCATCCAGCGATTGAGGCCTGTGACAAAGGTTCCACTTGAAAGAAACCAGTATGCCCTGGAGCCTTTTTGAACTTTACTTTGGCGTCTGAGGGTGCCTCAACAATGTTCTACATTGAAAGGGGAGAAGCAGAACAAATCATTAATACATTTCAGTATTCCAATGCTCACAGCCCTTTGGGTATGACACATGTTGTGAACTTTGACTTTTTTCCCTTAGGCTCCTGTGGTGGAAACATAACATCTCTTTTTATAATTATTATTACAGTATTTATTGAGCGCGGACCTAGCTTCGAGAAGCAACAGAGCGCTTTACAGAGGTATACAACAATACAGATACTTAACGGAGTGCTTTTCATTGGTAACAACAGAACAGATATACAGCGAGGAGTAGGATACAAAGGGTCTCATTGACATTCATTTTTCAAGGTTCACATTTTGTAGCCAACACTTGGGCAGAAATGGCTGAAGGGGTCATTGGGTACCAGTATCTTTGCCCAGCTAGGATATGATAAAGATCTTCAGTCGCATGTCTCACTAGAGTCTTACGGCTGACCTTGCATAGGAGGCATTATTCATCTCCTCGCACCATCCGGATTCCATGCTAATAGTTTCAAAATGTATAGCTTCTTTCCTCACAGTTTCTCCTTTTATTCTTGTATGAAGGAAAGACAAATCAAGTCTATGCCTCACAAAAAAGGAAAACAAAAAACACATAACATATTTTCAATCCAATAGGTCGAAACAGCTGCAGATTCACTGTACACTGTGAATTGTTCTTATAAAGAGCAAATATTCTTATAAACAAAACACAGTCCCAATCCAAATTAAAAAGACAATCCAATCATTTTTGAACTGTGAAGTTAAATTATTCTCAAATAACATAAAGGTTCTTGGTGAGAAGGGTTAAAGGAGTAGTTCGGTCAGAAATTGTATTGGCCCAATCAATTGGGCATGTATTTTAGAGCATAGAATGATTTCTCTTTAAAAAAAAATTCCAATGCAACTTACCTGAGCTTTTCTCACTTTAACACATGCGAAAACAATGGGTCAGGTACCGCCATGTTGTGCTAATCTTATCTGTTGATTCATCGCCATAAATTCAAGTGCCCTTGCAGCACTAATTCAGACCACCCTCCCCTCAAGCTGACATCACTAGATTCTCACCATGAGCTCCATCTATTTTAATGGCGTTAGCAGGCAGCATAGCCAAACATATCCTCTCATCACCAACGTCATCATTTTATTTCATGCAGAACCAGGATCATAAACACGCATATCCACAAACAGATGCAAAACTTTGGTTTCTTTCCACATAAATAATGAAAACAGTTTATTTTTAAGAAAACAGCAACAGTCGGGAGCGTATTAAGTAATTTTAATTTTGACATAATGCTGAAAACACAAAAAACATGAGTAACTTTCCCCAATCGAAGTTATAGCTAGCGAACATTGCATGGTTCTACAGTGATCTTAGAATGCTGATTCCATTCATCGATCGATTAATCCCAGTCTTTGCATTGTTCAGAGAAAGTTATCTTCCATCGCTGAATCATGATCCTAGCACATGGCAGTGCATTACAGAGAGGAAATGAGTGGTTTAAATTTCAAATGCTACACTTTCACATCTGCGCAAGGACAGATTGTTGTCTGGCAATCGTCCTGGATAATGATTGTCACAGATGCGTTGTTGATGATTATTGTCCAATTGTGGTTGAAGAAGCTGTCGACCGGTAAACTGTACCCATGACAGACGCACATCGGTAAAATAAAATCGAGAATGCAAAAATATATTTCAGTACCCAATTTATAATTGTATATAAACAGTACATTTGTATGTTAACTATCAATTTAAGTTACAATGAACAATTACGTCTATTATTTGCGTCAAATTGAACATTCATCCATCACACTGTACATCATGAAGAATACAGCACACTTGTATAGATATGTTTCATTTTCTCTATGTGATGGATGACCAACCACTTTGAAATACTGATCTCAGTAATAGCAACTTACCATTCCTACGTAAGCTTTCAATATGGTGAACCTTATCACTTCTTTCTGGATATTTGACACATTTTGGTCTTCAAATTGTTAGTGCAGTGGATTCAAGTACGCATAACATTGCGACCCTTCATCCAGCATTCACAGTATGTCAAAGAGAGTTTGGTTTTGGGAACACATGCCATAAAATTGAACAATATTAATGGCAATCTGTGCAGTGAAAAACAAAAAAATATTTGAAGTATCCCACTTATGAAAATATGTGCTTCCCTTGGAATGGTATCAATGCGCCTGGTCCTACATGATGTGCGCATGCTTTCAAAGATAACCCTAGGCGTGGTGCAGACTGTGATGCTGGAAATGCATTGGAGCGACAGGGCCTCCCTGTCCTTGTCCTGCAGTCCTTTTTTTGTGTTCTGTATTGTTTTCTGCCCAGGAGTCCATGTGGGACTCCTGGCATTGCATCTCTTCCTGTTGTTGGTTTGGTGTACAGACCCATGGGATATCCTTATGGCAACCCTGTGCCCCTAGTGTATGTTTTTGGGCACCTGTGGGTGGCCCACAGAGCAGGGTATGGGCTGGTGGCAGCTCCATGCTGAATTTGACAGGTGCTCTGAGTTGTTGTGAAGTCCAGTCCAGACTTGCTGGAGCCTTCCCAGTGAATGTAGGTTGTGGGTACACCTTGTGGGTGGGACCTGGGTGAATGGAGTGTGTGACCAATATGCACTTCTTGTTGTGGCTGTCCGGTTTCTGGTATGAGAAACAAAGACTGAGACAGCCCTGCCCGAAACGGGCCTGAATGCAGTGTGTAGTGTTGAATGGCTGGGTACTTGTCCCAATCCACATTTCTTGTTGTGAGTGTCTGAGAGGGAGGAGGATGGCCTGAATGCACTGTCTGCCTGATTGGCTGACTGACTGCATGAATGCCTGTCTGTATGATTGGCTGCTGAGTGTGACCCAGCAGTGTGGATGAGAGACAGGATAGTATATCTGGGGACCTCTCACCACTGGAAATTGTTCAGAAGCTGTGTCTACACATGAAGAGTAACTGGAACTACTGATCCTCGACGCCCAGCTGGAAGAAGAAGACTTGCTGTTGCATTTGCTTCAACCTGATCTGAAAGCTGGCGAATTTGTCGAAGACTGAGCCGAGAGAGGACCTGGTAAGGTGCCCTCTTCCCATGCTCCAAGGGACCATCGAGCACCGCTAACCTTCGCTGAAGCTCCCTGGAAGACAGACCCTTGAAAGGCTGCCGACCGAGATGGGACCGCTGAGGAGAACGAAGTGAAGCACCGGGCTTTGCCGCTGTCGAAGTCCATTGCCGTCAACCAGGGTTTGCAGGTTTGTGTAACCGCTGGAGGCCCGTCGAAGTTGTGTTGCCCAGACGCGGGGACCGCTTGACGCCGTGCCGCCAATGACCGGAGCCGCCCGGTCCTTTGCTAAGAACATTTGAATCAAAGGACTCCCTTGTCCGCACCAACGAACGCTTTATCCTGCCGGAGAGAGTCAAGGCCGCCGACACACTGAGGAGAATCCGCTGGTGGGTTTCCCGCCACCTGCAGGCCACAATGACTTTGATGACTCAATGCCCTTGCTGGGCCACAATTCTTCTGAAACTCTTTGCGGTCCAGAACTATCAAACGCCGAGGTGCTCCGCACACCTCATCCTCGCAGGACGTCGCCGATGAGCACCGCCTGGATCGACGCCGTGGTCTCGGCACCCTCGAACTTCTCATCGACGCCATTGACGCCAAGTTCACTTTCTTCGACGCCTCTCGACGATCCGTGACTCCTGCTTGAAAGGGGGTCACTCAGGAAGGATCCATCGACGCTTCTTCGAAGAACTCTGCTCCACCAGGTACATTGGAGGGGTAAAAACATTATAGGAGGAAATAAGACTATTGAGCAATATATGGACTGGGCTTGTGCTATATATCTTTATTTTACAGGTTGCCCAGGTGGGGGGATCTCCACACAGAATTGTGCTTAACGGTAGAGGCCAGTATTCTGCCTATTGTTTCAACCATCTTGCTTTCCCTCCTACCTCTATTGCTGGTTTCCTTGTTATTGATCTGTGTGACATTCTAACAGTATAGTTGATGCACTTTAATGAGGTCTGATAATATTGGTGGTACCACTTTAGAATTGTATATATTTACCATTGTTGATTTCTGAGTATAAAGTGCGTTATTGTGATAGTGTACATACCTTTGAATATTAATTATATGAAGACTGTGTTTTCAGTAATACAGTGTGTGGACATTCCTTTGTGGGGGCTTGGGGACTACACTGTACTTAAGAACCAGCTTGCATCACCTCCGGAGAAGCTAGGCCTTGATTGCTCGACCACGTTTACCAATAATATAGAATCTTGGCTGGGGTCCTCTGTGCCTCTCCTCTACCATATAAAGAGCGGAAGTGCAGACCCCCCCTCCGGTCGTTAACACTGGTGGCAGCAGTGGGATGCTTACGGTTTTAAGAATCAGTGTATAACCGTGCCACTTACAAAATATCTGCACTTATTAAATTAAGGTTTGGTTGTGTACAAAATAACTGCATTACAAACAATGGAGTCTATTGCAAATGATATATTGACTAGGATGAGCTTAGAGGCTCTCCAGAGTGCTTGTGAAGTCAGGGAGTTAGACTTTGTGGATAGGTCTAAGGCTGAGCTGATAGCTGCCCTGGTGCACTACCAGACTGATGGTGAAACTCTTGATGAGGGGGGAATGCAACCAATGAGGACTCTGCCCCTGGGGTTTCTGCTGAATCTGTTTCTGGGAATGCCACCATTCCTGCTGCCTCTGTTCCGACCCCCAGTAATTCCTTGGAGCTTGAGTTATTAAGGATGAAATTGGCCTTTGAATACCGCAAGTTGGAAATAGATGCTGAGCTTAAGAAGGAGGAGTTGGCTCAACAAGTGGAGCTCAAGAATAGGGATCTTGAACTCAAAAATAAGGACCTTGAACTCATGAACAGGGACACTGACTGTCAGAGAATCCAGTTAGAGAAAGCTCCAGTGGAGACTTCAGCGAAACCAGTTGAGAGTGTCAGGTCCCCAGCAACCAAGTTTATGAAAGATTTGGTTGGTGTGTGTCATGATTCCTGCCCCTCATATCCCCAGCCCTCCAAGATGTCAGGCTGGAGCCAGGTCACAATCACCTTCATGGCCCTCAAGGGCCTCTCCATCCCTCCAAAGACCCACTTGGAGTCAGACTTGGTGCTTGTGGCACCAGACTCACTCACTCCCATAGGATAACATTGGGGATTGGACTTGAAGTGCATTGATGGGGACAAGATGGATGCCCCCACATATTTCGGTTCCCAGAACTGCATGTGAAATCTAGTCTTTTGGGTGTGGCTCAGCCCAGAGACACCTGGGACACTCAGAGACTTTTTAAGCCAGGCCCAGGATGAGAAACATGCTTTCTGTTTTCTGCACCTGCAGTGTGACACTCACCATGTTCGGATCGGTCTCCAGTAGGCCTGCATCTTTCTTCTACGCTCAGCTCCTGCAAGAACAAGAACACCATTAGGAACAGCCTTACCTTGCAGCGCTTCTGCCCATCATTCATTGCTTCTTCTGTTCTGCGGGCATCCTCGGCGGTGTCATTCCCATCCCGGCATGCCGCTTCCTAAGGAAAAGGGAAAAGAACAGAAAAAAGGCATTAGTAAGCATTCAGCAAATCTTTGCTGACTTTTAAATACTGTACAAGCTTCAAACGCTTACCTGAATCCCAGCCGCTCTGGGGAAACTCTGTCTCCGGAACTTCTCATCCATCTGCAAGAGGGAAAAGACACTCCAGGTTAGCATGGAAACATCTAGAGGCGCCGCATACCGCACTTACCGCATTTCTTCTTCATAACCGGCATCCACGCTGAAAATGTTGCGGCACCTAAAAGACACAGAAAAAGAACTCAGTTCAATACAAATACGAAAGGGTTGCATCGCGCATTGCTCTCTCACTCACCTTCGGCGTTACTCATCTCAGCAGCACGTCGCCATCCCCGGTCGCCGGCCATCATCTACGGAAGGAAAGGAACGAAGTTAGAGAACTGTTCAAAGACTCATACTTACCTGTCGGACTCTTGCCAGTGAAGTAACTAGGCAGCAACAAGCCCGCATCAATCAACGTGCCCCTGTGCTGAAAGCAGGACGGAGAGCACACTTTCCAAGAAAACAAGGCCCAGTTTCCAGTCGAGTAGACTCCAGGGAAGGGTTTGAGGTCGTAAGAGGTCAGAACAGGCTGAGTGACGTCCCCGTGGATACCAGGTGAGCGTTACAGTGTGTTTGTGGAGGGTTCTGATATCCTCCAATGGATTGAAGCATTTGAAATGGCTTGTGCAATGCATGATGTTGACAAAAGAGATTGGGCTAAGTGTTTGTTAAGCAGAGTGCCTCAGACTGGGTATGACTGTATTTTGAAGCTGAGTGTGGAAGAAAGGGGTCAGTATGAGTGTATGAAGTCTGCTTTGATTGCCAAGTTTGGCAAGACACCTACCTAATACCTTAAAAGGTTCAGGGATTTTAAGAAAAGACAGAATGTGTCTTGGGTTGACTAGGTGAGTGCTGCGCACATGAAGATGATGGGGTGGATTGATGGTTACAAAGTGAAAACGTTTGTTGAATTGTCTCACCTATTGATTTTTGAGCATTTTTCGGAAGCCTGTTCACCAGAGCTGCGTCAATATGTTGCTGACCAGAACATTTTGGATCCCTTTAAGCTGGCTAGATTGGCTGACAAGTGGGCCTCCCACCGGGTGTCCCCTAAGGACTCCAGTGGGAAGGACAAGGACAAAGAAAAGGGGACCTCTCAGAAAGCTGAGGAGTCCCAAAAGCAGACACAGTCGGTAATCCTAAACCTTCTTCTTCTAAGACCCAAAAATCTAGTGGGGATAAGTCATCTGTGGGTGGGAATAAGAGTAGTGGTCCACCTGCTGCAAAGCAGGCTCCCAGTGGTTCCAGTACCGTACCCCACACTCCCAGCACTTGTTGGGATTGTGGGGCTCTGGATCACAAGAGGGGTGTCTCCAAGTGTAAAGGTAAGGCACTTGGAGTACAGGCTGTCAGCCTGACCGACCCTTACCCTATGTCTGAGGTGGAGGCCACTGTCCTCCCCTCCTCTACAGGGATCACATTTGGTGCTCCTGTAGGGATTTCCTTAGTGTCCCTTGGGGCCTGGGACCGGTATGCGGAAGTACTGGCGACTATCCCACAGAACACCCGTAGACTTTTGAGAAGTGTCCTCCTGAATGGCCAGCTTTCTACTGGTTTGAGAGACACAGGGGCAAACATGACAGTGGTGGACAGGACCCTGCTCAAGCCAGAGGACTCTGTAGGTGCTCCTCTGAGAACCACCTGGTTAGCTGGTGGTCCTCCCAAATTATCGCCTGTAGCCTTATTCACACTCATAATTGGAGACAAGACAGCAAAGCTTCCTGTCCTCGTTCATGACAATGTCCCTACTAACATTCTGTTAGGAAATGATCTCGTAGAGTTAGGGTTGATCACAGATGGTCTTCCCATGACTGCTGCTGCCGTCACTAGGTCACAGGTGACACAGGGTCTGGCTGTGAGTCAGGTACCCAAGCCAAAGGTAAGGCCTAAGGCAAGACAAAGGAAGAACCAGAAGGCAACCTCTGTGCCAGGGGCCCCTTCTCTTCCTGCTGTTCCTACAGCACCCATTGGGATCCATGCTCTGGACGGGTATGGGTCCAGTGGTAAACCCCCACTCAACTCCTGTCGGAGAAGAACCAGAAGACTCTCCTGTGAGAGAGGTTCTCAACCCGGAGGATCATCCCGATCTTCAGTGCTTGTTAGCTGAAGGGGGACCCTCCCGGGCAGACTTCTGTAAGGGACAGAGAGAGTGCCACTCTCTCGAGGGTCTGAGGAAACAGGCCTTGCCTCAGGCACAAGGAGAAGTGCCTAGGACCTTCCGGATATATTGGGAGGGTGAGCTCCTTGTTAGTGAGCCCACTAAGCCTGAACCTGGTGCCCTCAAGAGGTTGGTGGTACCCCAGGTTTACAGGCCCTTCCTACTGCAGTTGGTGCATGAGGTGCCCTTAGCTGGTCATCTTGGTACCAAGAAGACTAAGCAGGGGCTCTCGGCCCATTTCTACTGGCCTCGGATGGGAGAAGAAGTGGAGTCCCACTGCAGGACCTGCCCCACTTGTCAGTTGTCTGGCAAGACTGGAGGCAGTGTCATTGCCCCACTGCAGCCATTGCCAGTGGTTGGCACACCATTTGAGAGGGTGGGCATCAACATTGTCGGTCCCCTGTACCCTCCCACTTCAGGTGGACATCGGTTCATCCTGGTCTTGGTAGATCATGCCACCAGGTACCCTGAGGCTATACCCCTTCGGACTGTAACTGCCAAGATGGTTGCCAGGGCTCTCCTGGGCATTTTCACCCATGTTGGATTCCCTAAGGAGGTTGTCTCTGACAGAGGATCCAACTTCATGTCTAGTTACATGAAAACCACGTGGAAAGAGTGCGGAGTAACCTACACGTTCACCTCTTACCATCCCCAGAACAATGGTCTGATTGAGAGATTTAATAAAACTCTCAAGGGCATGATAGGTGTAGCATCACAAAAGGGGCTAAGGCTGAATATATATATATATATATATATATATATATATATATATATATAACTGGGGTTTATTCGGTAGGTCTACATAAAGGAATAGGTATTTAGATAAATATTTAAAGGGGATATAAATGAGGAGTCTCTGAAGAGATGTGCTTCAGTATCTCCAACTGTCTCTCCAATGTTCTCCTTCCTCCTCCGCATTCTCCTTCTGGAATCCTTGTAGATTCCACATCCATGCAGCTGATGTCACCATGCTACACATCCCTCTTCTTTCTGAAGAAGACGCTACTCTCCGTAGTCAGTTAAGTACAACAGTCTCTTGTACCTTCTTCCAAACCTTGATACATATGTCTTCATAACCGTTGGAAAATGTATGGAATTATCTAGTAAGGAAGTTTTCTGTTTCTCTCTTTTCTCAACTACATCACTTTTATCCATACTCTCACCATTGACTAATCTATTCACTTCCATAACTCTACCGTTATTCCAAACCCTTCCATCACTGGTTCGCACCGCATGTTTGAACACCTCAAAAAACTTGAATGGGATCTGACCACTTAATACCTTTCACTCTCAGAACTTCTGGCAACTTCACTCTCACATAACAACCTACTTCCAATGCCTCATTACCTCTGAATCTTTTCTTGTCATGCCATGCCTTATTCCTACTTTGTCTCTGTCTAATCATATCAACCGCATCACTGGTTTCCGCTCCCATTTTTACCACCTCACTCATCTATCCAGGACACAATTTAGTGATGGCTTTTCTACCTCTGCTTAGTTCAAATGGTGATACACCAGTAGAACTATGTGGAGTAAACCTGTGTGCCATAATGACATTCCTAACTGCTTCTTTCCAGCACACTCCATTGGCCCATGCCCATCTAATAGCATCTTTCAGAAACCTGTTGTACCTTTCTACTACACCATTTGTCTGTGGATGATAGATCGCACTAGTCACATGTTTTATCGACTTCTTTTCTAGATAATCCTCCATCTCTCTCGACACAAATTGTGGACCATTGTCAGATAGGATAACTCCTGGATATCCTTCCCGACCACATACCTCTTCTATGAAACTGATAATATTTTTAGTCGTGACACTCGACAACATCTTCACTTCTGCCCATCTCGTTAGAATGTCAATCATAACCACACAAAACGTTTGACTGCCCTCACTCCATATAGGACCCATAATGTCCATTCCAACTTTCAACCATGGTCTGTTCGGCACATCAGTCATGACCATCGGGTACTCATTGCTCACACACCCCTTATCCGATTTACTACAAAGGATACAGTTTCTTGTGACTCTCTCAATCTCTGCATCACATCCTGGCCACCAGTACGTATTTATTATCCTGGATTTGGTTTTGGAGATCCCTTGGTGGCCTTCATGACCCAGATCAATAATCTTCTTTCTCAAATTTTCAGGTGGAATCAATCTATCTCCTCTGAGCAAATATCCATTTTGCACACTTAATTCATCTCTAACACGCCACAGTCCTTGTACATTCGCTTCCTTGATCTTGTTGAGCGGTACTTGTCTTCTGTGTATGTTTTCTATCACAAATTGTAACTTGGCATCTTTACTCATTCCTTCAAACCACTCCTCCTTAGTAACAGCTGTGCCCTGTACAACACATATAATTTCCTGTTGGTTCTCTTCAAAAAGTGATTACTTTTGTTTTCCTCTTGGGTATTCGTAAGTCTAGATAAACAGTCTGCAGCATAATTCCTGACTCCTGGAATATACTTAACCACCACATTGAACTCCTGCATCCTATGTACCCATCTCCGTATCCTTGCCGACACTTTATCCAATCCTTTGTTCATAAATAGTTCTACAAGTGGCTTATGGTCTGTATTTACTTCAAATTGCGTTCCCCAAACAAAGCTCCTGAACTTATTCACTGCCCAGACAATGGCTAGGGCCTCTTTTTCAATAGTCGCATACGATTTTTCTGCTCCTTTTAATAATCTTGAAGCAAACGCAATTATCTTCTCCTCTCCATTATGCACCTGTGCCAACACCGCACCTAGACCCACATTGCTGGCATCTGTTGTGATTACTGTTCGCTGCCCTCTTATAAAATTCTTCAGTGCCGGTGCAGTTGTGAGAGCATTCTTTATGTATTCAAAATCTCTCTCACACTCTTCATTCCACTCACATTTTACATTCATCCTGGTGAGATCCCTCAACGCAGCAGTGTGATCAGCAAACTTCCTGACATATTTAGAGTAATACTCAGCCATTCCCAAGAAGTTTCTTAGTTCTTCCTTGTTACTCGGCTGGGCCAAATCATTAATTGCAGTCAACAAATCTGGCTTGGGTGCAATTCCCTGCTCCGATATTACATGACCTAAATACTCAATTTTTTCTCTGTAAATCTTAGATTTCTCTTTACTCAATGTCATGCCCATTTTATGCAACTTTCTAATTGCTCCATCCAAAATCCTGTCATGTTCCATTTGATCCCCAGCAAATATTAGAATATCATCTTGAAAAAATATAATGCCTTTATCACCATCGAAAATGTGATGCATGGTCTTCGGAAATACAGATGCTGCTGATATAAGGCCAAACAGCATTCTCTTATACTGTTATAAACCCTCCGGAGTTATGAATGCTGTCAAATGTCTCGAATCCTTGTGCAAACGAATTTGGTGATACGCTGAAGTGAGGTCCAGAGTCGAAAACACTTTCGCCGGTCCCATCGTTGATAACGATTCCTGGATGTTAGGAAGTGGGTGCCTCTCGGGAATAATGCACTTGTTCAACTCTCTGAGGTCGATGCATACTCTTACTTTTCCCGAACTTTTCCTCACCACAACAAGTGGTGACACCCACTCTGAAGCGTCAATCTTCTCAATTATACCTTCTTCCTCCAGCTTTTTCAGTTCACTTTTGACCTCATCTCTCATTGCCAACGGCACATTTCTAAGTCTCTGTGCTACTGGGGTACAGCCCTTTTTTAGCTGTATTTTATGCGTAATCCCTTTTGCACACCCTATTTCATCTTTGAACACCTCCTTCTTTACTGCTTCTGTAGATATCTCACTGGATTCAATTGCATAAACAGACTCCTTGGCACTGGCATCCAACTTGACCTTCAGCCATGCCTGGTGCGTCCAGCTGAGTAAAGGTGTTTCTCCTCTTCTTGTTACATACACCTTAGCTTTTGCAGATCTATTTTTGAAGGCCAATTCCGCTTCAAACCATCCAACAATGTCTATCTTGATACCTCCATAGGCATTTATATTATCAGTTTCATAGAAGAGGTATGTGGTCGGGAAGGATATCCAGGAGTTATCCTATCTGACAATGGTCCAATTCTCCTCCATATTTTTTCAGGCAATAACGTGTATTTTGCTCCTGAATCAGTCATCATTCTTACTGGCTTCTTATTTATCATAATAAAGGTCTTTGGACTTTCCAACTCTACTCCGTCCACTGTGCTACTGACAGCAAATACACACTCTTCTTCCTCATTTTCTTCTGAACCACCAATCCAGTTCATGTTTGCTTTATCTATCCTGCAACATTTAGCCATATGGCCCTTGCCATTACAGTTTTTGCAAATGATGTGGATAGCTGGACACTCAGGACTGTTAGCCCAGTGTGTGGCACTGTCACACCTGAAACAAGTCCTGATTCTTCCTCTACCTCTCTGATTCATTTGGGACCGTCTATTATTGGCAAAACGTCCTCTGTTATAGCTTCCATATCCACATGCAAATCCTCTGCTTTTCATATCACCACCATATTTTTAAGTACCTTGTGCTCTAGGTTCCTCCTTCCGTCTCACAACAGCACTTTGATTGTTGGATTCGTCAGCTTTTGTCATTTGAATTGCATTGACAGCACTTTCCGATTTCACTGTAGAAGTTTTCACTCTTTCTTCCAGTGTCTTTACACAATTCTCCATATGCTCCACTTCCTTGGCTATCCGCAGTACCGTATCTAGATCAGGATCATCTTCTCTCCATAGTCTCTCCCTGATCTTAGCACTATTGCACTCCAACATAAATTGATCTCTAAGTCTCTCATCAAGTTGTGGTCCGAACTTGCAATTCTTCTCTAATTTCCTCAGGACCGTTATGAACTGCTCCACGCTTTCTCCACTTTCCTGTGACCTCTTGCCAAACTTATATCTTTCCAAAATCGTACTCAACTTCTTTTCATAGTGTTTATTCAGCTTGGCAATACACTTTTCATACTCATTCATATCCCCTTCACCATCAGGTAAATTAGGCAAGTCCTCAAACTTTTCTTGTCCCGCTGGTCCCAAACAGTGGAGTAACAGTGCTTTCTGCCTCTCTACACTGTAGTTTGCTCCACAAACCACTGAGGCATAGTGCTCAAACAACTTCAACCATCTCTTCCATGGTAGATTCGGTTCCCCAGCCTCCAGCAGAAACATGGTTGGTGGTGGAATAGTGTGCATCGACATGTCTTCAGCTGCGGACTGGTCACCTGCCCCTCTATAGGTAATGATTACCGCAGACTCCTTTGCACTTCACTGTACTATTCCCTGTCCAGCCACTTTCTCTTATGATTGGTGCACAATTTCTCCAATATGTGTTGTTGCCTGTGAATGGTTTGCACTTCACTGTAATAGTCCCTTAATTTCACATCCAGTACTATCTCTTACACTGTCCATGTACTGGGACGAGTACGAGCGGATCACTCGATCCTCATTCGCAAAAATAATATATATATATATATATATAAATATATATATATATATATATATTTTTTTTTATAGTCTAAATTAGCACCGCCACCCGCTCAGCAGTCATAAATTAAATTTGTTCCATATAACTGTTTCAAACGGTCATAATCCGTCCTTGAAGCCTTGGGCCTTGTTACTACGGTCGCCGTAGATCCAACCGTATTCTTGATCAAATTTAAGATGGCCGCCCGCACGCAACGTACGTCATGACGTTGCGGGTCCTTTTCTTGAAAGCGCTTCGCTTCCCTTCACACTGCGAGCTCGCGATCAGCTCGGCTGCTTAGAGCGCTTGCGCGTACCCCCAACTGCAATCGTGAGTTTTGCCACGCATATGTGACAAACACAGCGACTTGCTTGCTGATTGCCCTTACTCATGCACGGAGGGGGTGGGCAGGGTTCAGGGATCACGCTCACCTGCAGTTTCTTCTCCTCACTGCCGTAGTTGCTGTTTCATTTCCTCGTCGCCACATGTAGTGAAGTGGGAGAATGGAAGACCAGGCTCCCGTCCTTCGCCTCTCGCGCTTGGCCTAGAGGGTCACGACCCAAACACCCGCCACGAGACGAGTTTGTCCATTTACCAGACGACCAGATACCCTGGTACAGGAACATACGGATGTGTCCATCTGCCTGCCCAGCAGCCCGCACTGGCCATGCCGACACCTGCGGCACGGATCAACTAGACTAAAACCTACACGTCGTTAGAGATGCCATGACGACCTAGACAACGGGAAGCACATCTGTACAAATGTACACACTGGACATTCCCACACCAACCTACACGAAGAATATACTCAGTGCTATGACGTAGGCGACAGGCATATTCACGGACGTGCATCTTTATTATTTTTACATAGGCTTTCAGAATGCAGAAACGCAAGACGCGTCATGAACTCTTCTACTAGCTTGCTCACGCTTCTCTTAAAACCAGTTACCGCCATGAGAAGTATAATGAAGACAATACTGGTCATGAAATTATATGCTCCTATAACCTAAAGCACCTGTGCACCAAACGGACAACTTATGCACCAGGCCCAAGTAGGCCTCAAACAAGAGCTCCCGTGGACATCAACAAGGCAAGAGTCAGTTGCTGATCCTGCAGAATGAGCTCGGCGAAGCAACCAGCCAAGGTCGCAATGTTGCAAACCCACGTTCCAAGAGCAAATCATCAAAGGCACGATGTTGCAACCTCGTACTCCGCGCACCAACGTTAAAGTCACACCGACAAATTAAACCAGACGCGCAGTAGAAAAACAATATTAATTGTGCAGAATTCTGCCTCTTTCACGGTCCCTCCCCACGTGACCAAGCCGAACCTGACCAGATGCCAAACCCAGGAGAACAGAGGCGTCTGGATCCCTCGCTACGAGACACTGGCAGATACACTTGAAAGGCTCAATGGACATCTGCAACAGTGGGAGCGGTCCCCCGTCCAGCTATGAATAAGTCCTCACATTGTCTGCATGTACCCATAGTGAAACATTGTTGCAACTTACAGGTACACCGAGAGCTGGGAACGACGGTGGTCCCAGGCTGGGAAGCTCACGGGCGCACCAATCAGAACATGGGGCTCTTATCACTGACGCCAGCAAATTTAGCCAATCCTCAGGAGTCTTCATGTAACAATTCTCATGTATCTAATTGTAGGGACAACCCAGATATACCACCTGACTACACCTTGTCCACTAATATCTTTCTCTATATGTGTGCTATACTAACCCTACCACTCGAACACCCAATTAAGAGTGGCGATAGGTTTTTTGTTAACTTTCTGAAGTGACGCAAGTAGCGCGTCATAATACAGTAAAAAGGGCCTGCGAGCCCCACGATTGTGTGTGTCAGGACGAACGCGTACGCTCCTTGACCCATCCCTGACGTTTTGTATAATAAACAGCAGAGTCACCTTGCTCCTTGTGTGCGTCTCATACTCTATCTCATCTCATCTGGGATATACACGGGAGGAGTTGGGGCCTCCCTGCCTGGAGGTCCGCGGACGGCCCGGCCGACCCCAGCAGAATTTCCCCCCGACAAGTTGGAGGCAGATCCTGAGATCTGTTTAAGATCGACTTTTTATTTTTACTTTTTCCAGGCACTCCCGTTGCGAGGAGGCCCGGCGGCGCGGCCCCCTCTGCCGTTGCCCCCTTCTGAGGACTACAGGACCATCGCGGAGCTGCGAGAAGACCGGACAGCGCAATCCGGATATTGGCCCTCGGGAGCCGGTTGAGAAGTATCCCGCCCGCGGTTGGCGAGTGTCCAGACGTGGTCCAGACGAGGGGAGGTGGCGAGCCGCTTGGAGGGGTGCACGCAGTCGAGCGGCCCTGCATCGAGAGAACTTGGTTAGCATGACACGCACAACGAGCAATGCGAAATTGTGAGGGAGGGGGAGGAAGTAAATAAGGGAGGAGGGAGGTATTGTACAGATGCGCGGCGAAGGTTTAACAACTGAGTGTTGCTAATGGAATGAATGGTGGCGAGACGAGTGCGAGAGCAGTCGGCTACGTCACGCGAAAGAGGGGGGCGGAGCACGAAAACATCACGTGTGGCCGCTCGTAGACACTGATTGGCCTAAATCGCGACTAACGTGTAGGGGTGGGTGTGTGTGGTTTCCTACGATTTGACATTTATTGATCAATGAGTAGATGAGGTTCCCTATTGTTCGAGCAAGAAACTCGATAGGTAGATGACGAGGTTCCCTATTGTTCGAGCAAGAAACTCGATAGGTAGATGACGTTTCCCTGTAGGCGGTAGCTAGTTGCATAGTTGCCCAATACGGAAGATAATTGGCTGGTTAAACCCTCCTGTTGAGGGGCGTATCACACGCGAGGCGACGCAGCGTGCGCAGTCCGATTATATTATTGATGAGATTACCTTGTTCCAGGAGAGACAGGAAGACAGCTGTAGGGTTAGCGGGGGTAGATTGCAAGTGTATTTTGAAACTAATAATGAGAATGTACCAGTAGCGTAAAGACATCGGTGACGTCACCAGTAGGGATTTAATAGGATATCGCGAGCACAAGGAACCTTGGGTTTGAGAGTGGTGGGGAAGAGAAACATGATAAGGGAGCAGATACGGAGATAAACGATAAACGAGTGGATCGGAAGAGGAGAAGGGGAGAGGGGCGTGGCTGCGCACGGAGAACGCCGGCCACGGCAAGTGTAAAAGGGGGAGGAGAACGAGGAATCAGGACGACTGTATAAGATCGTCGTAAGGGGTATGCAGCCACAGGGGGCTGCGTGCGCCTCGGCCGCAGGGGGCCGTAGGGGAATGAATATACAATATAAAATTATACATATATATATATTTGTGTTTTATTATTTTTTTATTTTTTTTATTTTTTTTTATTATTATTATTGCATAATTTGTCAAAGGATTGTCGTAAGTCCCCACACTTACGGGGCCAGGTAAACAATATAAGGTTGTAAATTGCAAACTGATAGTGAAGGGAAGAGTAACAAGTGGGGCACCACTATGTCATACGGGACAGGGTCGGGAGGGTGGGGGAACACCCTCACTACCCCACTACAACACATATGCACCACACTGCCACCCCATAGGGAGAAATTAATTAAGTACAGCATAGAGTGGACCCAGGGGACGGATAACAAAATGTTAACACCATGGCCGCCTAATGGTAGTTTCGATCCATATGCCCAACATTCACTGCTAAACCATCTGCACAATACATACAAGGGGAAGAAGTTGGCGAGCCATGTGGAGGTGTTTAACTTATGGAGGATGTTCCAGGGGTCCCGACCAGGACCAAATGGAATATTCTCTATGGGGGAAACACCGGAAGTAAAGGAGATTAAGAAAGAAGGAACGGATGGGGAAAAGGGGTGTGAAAGGACAAAGAATACGGGGAATGAAGGAGAGGGAGGAGAAAAAATTGATAAATTAGACAACATAAAAAAGGAACCGAGCAACGAGATACCCATAACACCGGGAGTGAAAACAGAGGGAGAAGGGTTGTACCCTTTAAGAGATTTAGGAGAAATAGAAGGACAGTTAAGGGCGGCTGAAGGGTACTCGAACCCGGCATACAGCCCTCCACCATATGTGGCTCATAGGAAGATGACAGTGGGGGAGGGGAGGATTGGAGAAGAGCAGATTGTAGAGATAGGACATGATGAGTGGGTAGCTGCACAGATATTATTAAAATTACGGGGTTCACTAACGGGAGAAGAGAGGGAGGCAGTAAAGAGAACAGACGAGGATAGTACAAGGGAGAGTGAGATGAAGGGGGAGGAGCTATTACGACAAAGAGAAGAGATTTTGGAGGAAAAATTGGCAAAGCTAAGGGATGAGCAGAATGAATTAATAAAACAGCTTGAGAAGGAGGAAAAAGAGAGAGTGAGGAAAAGGAAAGAGGGTAAAGACGAATTGGACAAATTAAGGGAACGAAATGAGGAGCAAAGGATAGAAGCTGAAAGGGTAAAAGCAGCAGCAGAAAGGGTGTCAAGAGTAGTGTTGAGAGAAAAAAAGAAGGAAGAAGAAGATAAAGAAAGGGAAATGGAAGTATGGAGGAGGAGGGTAGTATCAGAAGCAGCTAAGAAATATGAAGAGGGGAAAGCAATAGAAAGAGAAAGGGTGAAATGGGAAAGGAAGAAAGAGGATGAAAGAATATTGGAACAGATGAGCAACGAAGTGATGGAGGAACTAAAAAGGAAAAGGGAGGAAAATAGTAGGGAGATGGAGGAGAGGAGTGAAGGGGAAAGAGGAGGGAGTAATAGGGAGAGTGAAAAATGGGGGGATGTATATAGAAGTAGAGAAGTAGCAACAACATCAACACCAGGGGGAACAGTTGGTAACAAAGGAAGAGGAGAAATGGAGCTAATAGACTTAGAAACAGTAACAGTAAAAGGGAAAAAGGCAGAGTGGGGGATACCATTTATGACTGATTTTTGCAGTGAGGAGGAAGAAGGAGTAGAGAGGGTAGGAAGAAAGAGTGAAAGGGAAAGCTTAGATAAGCTGTACCTCACTAGAACAAACATAGACTCGCCATGGATCAGTAAGAGAAGGGAGGAGCTGGAACGAAGTGAGGAGAGGGTGCAACAACTAGTGGAAAAACAAACCCATGAAGCCACACCATCGCCATCTCCATCACGCCCTCCCCCATCGCACCCTACATGCTCAACCGCCACACGCTCGCTGCGCACAATAAAGCTTGCGCCCTTCATGGACGAATTGACTCCCTATGCATGTCGGCTTAGAGACCTCCCTAGCCGCAGGCAAGACAGACAAATAAACATACCCATATTAAACACAGGAAATGACGAAAAAAGGGGAAAGGACGGAGAGGGAGGTAGGAGTAGGGGTAGTAAGGAAGAATTTGAAGTGGTAAAGGAAACGGGGGAAGAGGAGGGGTGTGAGGACTCAATATTATGGAGCGTAAAGGGTGACACAAGACACAACTTAATGCCACTGTTGGAGAGAGGAGGGGTTAGACCGCAGTATGTACCTTGGAAGCATACGGATAAAGAAAACATAAAATGTAGGCTCCCATCACTAAGTGGAGGTGCGGGTAAGTGGATATATGAAATGGAAAAACACACCGCAGGACAGAAACTAGCAGTAGGAGATGTGAAGGGCCTGTTAATATCAATATTAGGGGATAGAGCGGACGACATCTGGAAGAGAGCGGGATTCCATGGGGTAACAATAACGAACATGATGGGGCGCCATTTGCAAACTGCAGACATGCGCTATGGCAGGCACTGAGAGTACAGTACCCAGACACATCAGACATAGGAGCAATTACTTCCTGTAAGATGCGTGAGAATGAGGATCCTGTTGATTATATCCAGGATATTCAAGAGAAGTGGCGCATGGAAACTAGAGAACAATGGGATAAAACACCAGCCATATTTTATCATATACTAGTACAAGGGCTCCCAGAAGGAGTTCAGAAACAACTAAAGAAAGTAGTGGGAATGGAAGCAAAACCATGGCCAGAAATACAGCTGACTATAGTACATCACTGCAGGATATGGCAAGGAAAAATGAAACAAAAGGAAGAGGACAGGAAAACAGAAGAGGCCAAACTAGTACAGAAAAAACTTACTAAATACACAATGGAAGGGGCACTAATAACTACGCCCACACCAATGGCCCAAAGCCCCACACAAGTAGTGGCTGCACAAGATCCAGCTCAAACAGCACCTCCACAAAGTATAATACAGCAAGTGCCGCCACTGCAATTACACGCACCAAACGTGGGAGGAAGGTACCCAATGCAAGGAGCTGGGTATTATAGTTATAACAGGGGGAGAGGAGGATTTATGAGAGGGAGAGGATACGGATATAATACCCAACAGCAGGTGGGGGGACTTGGAAATTCCTACCCCACAGGGCAACCGGTATACCAGGACAACACAGGGAGCTTCCCATGGCAGAGCAGGGAACCACCCGTGTGTTGGAGTTGTGGATTACTAGGACACATGTCACGTACGTGTAGGGTCAGGCCAGGAACACCAGCATGGAATGAACAGGCACAACCTAGGCCATCACAAGAACAGCAGGGCATACAACAACAACAAATAACGCAACAACAGCCACAAACATATTCACTGCCACAACAACAAATAACACAACAACAGCCACTGCCACAACAACAAGTAGCGCTAACACAACAACCCCAAACTGAACAAACGCAATTGGGTAGGGTGACGGTCTTGGGACACAACCCTTACACAGGGAATGGCCAATCATTGTACCCCCAATAGGACAGCCCACAGACGGCCTTGGTGTGTCCCATCCTGTCAGTAACACCTAATAGTGCGGAGGAGCCACGCATAGAGGTAACGATAGGTGACAAAAAATTATCATTCCTTGTTGACACCGGGGCAACCCGGTCTTGCATAAGGGAAGGTAAATTTAAGATGTCAGGCGAAGCCATGAACACCCAAGGATTTTCTGGGGCTAAAGGGTTGGTTCCTTTTACTGATAACGTTCCCTTATCTATCGGAGATTATGATCTGTCAGTTCCACTTTTGTATTATAGTGCCTCACCAGTAAATATACTGGGGAGGGACATAATGAATAGGTTAAATATGACAATCTCCTTTACAGAGGATGGTATACTTTGCTCTACTCCAGGGATTAACATGCTAGCAGCATGACAGATTATGCAAGCATACTGCGGGCAGATAGCGATTATGGCGGAACCAGTAGATGGCGAGCTATTCCAGTATGGAACAGACATGGCATTTGCATGGATGCCAGGGATAGAAGGGAAAATATGGAGGAGGCCAGCAGCTTATCTGTTCCGACCAGAAACACCTGTTAATGAACAAGAAGGAAAGGTGTTTGTAATGGACATTGAGAGCATTATTGCAACAGCTGAGTATATTGCTGTGCACGCCCAAGACAAAGAAGGAAGAGCATGGAGGGCAGTGATAGCACTAGCAGAAGGATGTAGGTTGACCCAGGTGTCAGATGAGGAGCTGTTCTCAGAAGAAAAGGAGGAGGGGGAAATGGTGTTCATGATGAGTGTAGAAATATGGTTAAGAGTGGCTCACAAACAAATAGCGCAGAAAATTGCTATGGCACTTGAGGCACCTGCATGCACCCCAGTCCCTTTCTTTAAGGAGGATATGTCAAAGGTGCCCAAATCATTATGGACCATTAGCCCTTATGACGTAGGATGCATAAAAAGCATAGGGGGTGTACGGATAAAATTGAAAAAAGGTGCCATACTACCAAGAGTAAAGCAGTACCCATTGTCAAAAGAGGCAGATGAGGGCATATATGAAACTATAACGGCCCTTATAAACAATGGCATATTGGTCCCCTCAGAATCACCATGTAACACGGCTGTGTACCCAGTGCGCAAGGCTAAAGGGGGGTCTTGGCGCTTCATACAGGACCTCAGGCCCTTGAACAACATAGTAGAAGCAGAATATCCAGTAACAGCAAACCCGGCCACAATATTGTGTGGCATTCCAGCAGAAGCATCACGATTTACAGTAATAGACCTTAAAAATGCATTTTTCTCAATACCATTACACCCCGACTCACAAGATTTGACAAGTTTCACTTACCGAAATACAAAATGGAAACATACCAGGTTACCACAGGGGTATTGTGAATCACCCTCAATTTTCAATAGAGTAATACAGATGGATTTGGGTAACGTTGAGGTGGAAAGCACAGTGTTACAGTATGTGGATGACATAATAATTTGCAGTATAAACGAAAGTAAATGTAGAGAGGACTCCTTAAAAATGTTGACTATATTGGCTGAAAAGGGGTATAAGGTAGACATGGAAAAAATACAATACTGTCAGGAACAGGTACTTTACATTGGCCAACTGATATCCCAACATGGAAGAAAGATCGCACCACAAAGAGCACAGGCCATCTCAAGCACTCCCATGCCACAGACTTTGAGAGAACTGCAGCAATTTCTGGGGCTGTGCAACTACTGTAGAGCATGGGTATTTGATTACAGTTCATACATAGGACCCCTGCTTGAGGGTTTGAAGGAAGCAAATAAAGGGGAGAAAAAGTTGGGGTGGACTATGGAAATGAGGGAGGCATTTGACGAATTGAAGGACGCGATATCAACAGCTCCAGTACTGGCATCCCCAGACTATGAGCGACGCTTTTTTATATTTTCACATTGCGACTCAGCAGTAATGAAAGCAGTATTGGCCCAAAAAACAAGCATGGGCTATAAACCAGTAGCATTTTACAGCGGTCACTTAGACCCCGTGATGTTAGGCCACTTCCCTTGCGAACAAGGTCTCGCTGCAGCTGCTTTTGCGGTAGAAAAGGCATCAGCAATAACCATGGGGTGTCCAACTACACTGTTTGTGGAACATGCACTATTTGCAATATTGAATAAACCCAAGTCCACACTAACGACACAAAGGGCATCAGGTTATGAGATCATTTTGTCTAGGGCTGAACTAGCGATTGTTAGATGTAGCACTGTTAACCCTGCAAGATTTCTAGCAGAAATAATTGAGGAGGGAGATTACGCCCACGACTGCACCCAACTAAATGAAATATATTCATGTACTAGAAAAGTTGAAGAAAATGCACTAGAGGGAGGTGAGCTTTTGTTTATTGATGGGTCATCAACTATTGATCAAGGAGATGGGATACGGAGGACTGGGGCAGCAGTGGTAAAAATGATGGAGGCGCCGGTGTGTGTGGCTATGAAGTGTGTACAGTTACCACAGCATTACTCTGCTCAAGCCGCTGAACTAGTTGCACTAATATTGGCATTAAAGGAAAGTTTTAACAAACGTGTAACAATATATTCCGACAGTGCATATGTTACATCCACTGTCCACTCAGGGCTGTCAAAATGGAGAAGAAGAGGGTTTAGAAGAGCTGATGGCACTCCAGTGCAACATGCCATCTTGTTGGCTGAATTAATTGAAGTAATAAACGACCCCCAAGAGCTAGCCCTAGTAAAGTGCACCGCACACACCAATGGTGAAGACCACGTCTCAAAAGGGAATGCAGCAGCAGACGCACATGCGAAATATGCTGCATACTTTGGTGAGATATGGAACCCAACAGACTCACAGAGAGGGAGAGGGAGGGGAATGGCTAGGGAGATGTTAATAAGAGAAGGGTACACCCATCTCCCAGCCACACAGATTATGGAATTACAAGCAGCTGCACCAATGGCCGAAAAGGAAATATGGGTAAAAAGAGGATGTACAATGTCACCAACCGACGCACTATGGCGCCAGAGTGGTACTGGGAAAGTTGTAATACCGTTGGCACTTTTAAATACCGCCCTGAGCCAATTACATCACCCAGCCCATACAGGCAAGGAAATAATTGCAGCACGAATTAGAGAAGATTGGTTCTGTCCCGAGTTAAATTCTCATGTGTCAAATTTTATCAGCAATTGTCTCACATGCCAACAGTTTACGGCCGGTCATACCCTAAAAATGATAAGAGGTACCATACCCCGGCCAGAAGGACCTTTTCGGCACCTTCACATTGACTATGTTGATATGATCAACATATGTCAAGGTAATAGGTACATGATTGTAGTAGTATGCCCATTTTCAAGGTGGATTGAAGCAGGGCCCTGTTCACACCCAGATGCATTTAGAGCAGCCAAATTCATAGTAAGGGAGGTCTTCCCCAGGTGGGGAGTGTGCGAGGTGTTAAGATCAGACAATGGCCCACATTTCGCAAACGAAATGTTCCAACATATCACAGCCCTGCTGAGCATAAAGCACAAATTTGCATGTGCATATCACCCACAGGCTAACGGTGTATGTGAACGCCTAAATGGCTTATTGAAGGAGGCAATTGCAAAGATACAACAAACAACAAAGAAAAGTTGGTTGTATTGCCTTCCGTTAGCCCTATTCGAACTAAGGAACAGGCCAGGGTCCGACCACCACCTCACCCCACACGAGGTGGTTACTGGACGTCAAATGCGCCTTCCCCTAACGCCAACGTCAAGGGCATTCACTGACCACGAAAGTTCAGCGAGTGTACTAGGTGATGAAATGTATCAATATGTGTCGTCTTTGATTACTAGTGTTGTGTTTGTGTCTCAACAGCTCGAGCGCACGCGGGGCGGGTCCACCAGAAATCAAGAAGAAGGCGCCAGTACAGAATTAGAAAAAGAGAACTTGTGCAAACTTGCCAAAGGTGACCATGTGCTACTTCGCAATTTCAATAGGAGGTGGAACGACAAAAGGTTCACCGGCCCACATCTGGTAGAAGACGTATCACCAAGAGCAGTAAAACTAAAGGACAAGCGTGCCTGGAACCACCTACATGATGTAAAGATATACAAACTGCAGACCCGCCCCAGCGCCAACGACAGGTCCATTGGAAGAACAGCAACAACATCCCCGACAGCGGAAGGAAGTTCTACCACAGACAACGACCCAATTGTTCCCTTACCGTGTCACTACCCAGCTACCCCAGAGACGACAACTGACGAAGAAAGGGGTGATCCCTACACTGCCCACCCCATGGTCACACGTTCAAAGAGTAAAAATACTTCCGCCATCTGAGCGCAAAAAACCCCCCCCCGCCCATTGACTCCCAAGGACAGTTGTAACTTAAACTGAAAGCCACTGGCCGCACAAATACACATGTAAACACGTGAATGTTCTCTTTTTCTCTCGCACATACAGGAACTGCGTATTATTATATAATTGCAACTTAAACTGAATGTTCTCTCGCACAAATACACATGTAAACACGTGAATGTTCTCTTTTTCTCTCGCACATACAGGAACTGCGTATTATTGTATTGTTAAGTAGAGAGCTAATTAACAAGTCCACTGTCCAGGCGTAGATGGTGCTCCCAGACGATAATTACCCAGAAGAATTGTCACACCAATTTGTATACGAAATAAAAAGGCCAACATACCTAAAAAGAAGAAGGGTACGTGTCTACTACACAGCCTTCCTCCTGGCCATAGAATATTACATGCCCCACCTCCGCCCATACTTGCCGGTCCTAAGAGACCAATCACTTAGAGTAGCGTGGGAGCAGCTCTTCGCCTGGGCACTGAATGACTATTTGATAGGGAGAGCTTAAATAAAACAAAACTAACATCTAAAAACGAGCATTTCTGAGAATTTTTAGGCGGGCAACTTTAACGTCGCAAGAATACGCTGCCAGGACTGCAGCAAGGTAAGAGCAAAATGCCGGTGAGATTAGCAGTTGTAATAAAAATAATAGGGATTTTGATGATCACCGGATTTTTGGCTGCCTCTGTCTGGCAGTACAGCTGTGCTATCAATTTTATTGCTGCACCCAAACCTAATATACCCCCGTTCCTTGCTGCAACAGGTGTTACGTCAGGTGGTAGTAGTAACATTGCACCCAAGCAAAATAGAGTTAAACGCAGCACATACTCAGACAATAAAGGTATTGATAATTATGTACAAGATTCAGCACACGTCACAAACAACATATGGTACCAACACATGACCCGCATTGGTAAGCAGACAACTGAGGATAGCTGCTACGTCTGCTCATTAATACCATACGCCATAAGTGCTTCACGAACATTTGTTGCCACAGAAATAAATGAGAAGATAGCGCAGTGCATAATATACTTGGCACTGTTCCAGACGAAAGGAAGATTCCAAGGAACTGTAGTGCACATGACATGGAAAACACGAGACTCATACCGATATGAAAACAACTTCCTCAAGACCTACTTGAGTTACCACAAGACCAGTTTACATGCTGAAGCATTCAAATATATAACAAGTGGCCCTGCAAAAGGAGAAACACAGAAAGTAACACTGCAGTATCTACCATGTGATTGGTACGCCAATGAAGTTCCGGGTAAACAAGGATGCTGGGAGAGGCCGCTGCTGACGATAACAGGAAAGGTGTATCTGGACAACAGCTGGGAGATAGGAGTGATTGGCAGCAACATGGTAACAAAAGAAACTATCTCAACCATCGAGACACACAATCACTGATGTTGGACGACATGGATCAAGTATGTACCAATGCTCACGTGGGTAGAAGAAGATGAAGACCCAATAACGATACTACCGTTGACTGCGCCCAAGGTATGCTACCAGCATAAAGGAGAGGTGGACGTAGGATATAACACCAATTGTGCAAGTGTGACGGAGTTACCTGAGGGGGGAGCGGGAACAGCAGTAATAATGGACCATTATTGGGCCTGTGGAGAAAAGGCATACCATACACTGCCTCCCCTGTGGAATGGTGTGTGCACAATGGTACACGTCAATGTACCATCACTAGTGGTACCTAAGAAGCACGTCAATGTGGCGAAATTTCCTAGAATGGATGAAGGGGATAAGAGAAGAAAGAGATCTGCACCACTTCAGGAGGAGCAAGGGAACAGGACCAACAGCAATGACACTGTCCTAAATAGAAGAAAAAGACAAGGAGAGCCGCTGACAGGAAATTACCTGTGGGGAAGGTCGGAAACGGCACTAACATCAATACCGCCAGAACACAGACTATTTAGCAGAGCAGCAATGTTCTTCTCCTCAATAATACACCCGGGACTACAGGCTTACGCAAACGCAAAATGGCTCCAAATAACTAGATGGGAACTAATGATGACCATCAATTCTACAGTAAATGGGTTCAACGCAATAAAAGAGGAGCTGCGAGCTGTAAGGATGGTAGCACTCCAGAACAGATATGTATTGGACCTTCTCACAGCAATGGAAGGAGGAGTTTGTGCAAAGATAGGACAATCATGCTGCACGTTCATACCTGCCAATGATGCTGACAATGGTACACTGACAGAAGCAGTTTCGCAATTGGCCCAGATACACTCCAAAATGATGGATGAAAGCAACGGTGTGAACAAGGATAAGAGCTGGTTTTCACTATTATGGTCATGGATGCCATCCTGGCTGTCAGATGGACTGAAAATAATAGTGGGCTGTACTATATTGGCTGGAGCTACCCTGATCATAATTAGATTTTGGAAGGCACGGAAGGCACGCACTACTGACGAGTTGCTGGAAATGGTGGGAATGCACCCCTTGATGCCAGCAGATGACGGCCAGCATACAGGTGTAATAATACAGGAGAGGGAGAAGCTGCGCACCCAAATAATTACCAACCATCTAGACCCACCATCAGTGAAGATCGAGAACCCAAGAAACCCCAGGAGCTACATAGGAAGATGGGTATACTGTACTCCTGGAGGTACCTGTGAATATATGTATTGGTCCTTTGAAGATCATGTAAACCACTATGGACATCTCGGAGGAATAACTAAGATATGGCGAGTAAGAGGAGATAACGAGAAGGATATGTTTGTGGTCGACAAGTCGACCAGAGGGGGGACTGAAGTGGGAGAATGGAAGACCAGGCTCCCGTCCTTCGCCTCTCGCGCTTGGCCTAGAGGATCACGACCCAAACACCCGCCACGAGACAAGTTTGTCCATTTACCAGACGACCAGATACCCTGGTACAGGAACATACGGATGTGTCCATCTGCCTGCCCAGCAGCCCGCACTGGCCATGCCGACACCTGCGGCACGGATCAACTAGACTAAAACCTACACGTCGTTAGAGATGCCATGACGACCTAGACAACGGGAAGCACATCTGTACAAATGTACACACTGGACATTCCCACACCAACCTACACAAAGAATATACTCAGTGCTATGACGTAGGCGACAGGCATATTCACGGACGTGCATCTTTATTATTTTTACATAGGCTTTCAGAATGCAGAAACGCAAGACGCGTCATGAACTCTTCTACTAGCTTGCTCACGCTTCTCTTAAAACCAGTTACCGCCATGAGAAGTATAATGAAGACAATACTGGTCATGAAATTATATGCTCCTATAACCTAAAGCACCTGTGCACCAAACGGACAACTTATGCACCAGGCCCAAGTAGGCCTCAAACAAGAGCTCCCGTGGACATCAACAAGGCAAGAGTCAGTTGCTGATCCTGCAGAATGAGCTCGGCGAAGCAACCAGCCAAGGTCGCAATGTTGCAAACCCACGTTCCAAGAGCAAATCATCAAAGGCACGATGTTGCAACCTCGTACTCCGCGCACCAACGTTAAAGTCACACCGACAAATTAAACCAGACGCGCAGTAGAAAAACAATATTAATTGTGCAGAATTCTGCCTCTTTCACGGTCCCTCTCCACGTGACCAAGCCGAACCTGACGAGATGCCAAACCCAGGAAAACAGAGGCGTCTGGATCCCTCGCTACGAGACACTGGCAGATACACTTGAAAGGCTCAATGGACATCTGCAACAGTGGGAGCGGTCCCCCGTCCAGCTATGAATAAGTCCTCACATTGTCTGCATGTACCCATAGTGAAACATTGTTGCAACTTACAGGTACACCGAGAGCTGGGAACGACGGTGGTCCCAGGCTGGGAAGCTCACGGGCGCACCAATCAGAACATGGGGCTCTTATCACTGACGCCAGCAAATTTAGCCAATCCTCAGGAGTCTTCATGTAACAATTCTCATGTATCTAATTGTAGGGACAACCCAGATATACCACCTGACTACACCTTGTCCACTAATATCTTTCTCTATATGTGTGCTATACTAACCCTACCACTCGAACACCCATTAAGAGTGGCGATAGGTTTTTTGTTAACTTTCTGAAGTGACGCAAGTAGCGCGTCATAATACAGTAAAAAGGGCCTGCGAGCCCCACGATTGTGTGTGTGTCAGGACGAACGCGTACGCTCCTTGACCCATCCCTGCCGTTTTGTATAATAAACAGCAGAGTCACCTTGCTCCTTGTGTGCGTCTCATACTCTATCTCATCTCATCTGGGATATACACGGGAGGAGTTGGGGCCTCCCTGCCTGGAGGTCCGCGGACAGCCCGGCCGACCCCGGCAGAATTTCCCCCCGACAGTAGCATCACAAAAGGGGCTAAGGCTGAATATATATATATATAACTGGGGTTTATTTGGTAGGTCTACATAAAGGAATAGGTATTTAGATAAATATTTAAAGGGGATATAAATGAGGAGTCTCTGAAGAGAGGTGCTTCAGTATCTCCAACTGTCTCTCCAATGTTCTCCTTCCTCCTCCGCATTCTCCTTCTGGAATCCTTGTAGATTCCACATCCATGCAGCTGATGTCACCATGCTACAATAGGTGCTTTAGAAGAGCCCCTAAGGAGGAAATGGGATCTCCCCCTGCCATGCCTGCTGTTTGCTTAGGTAGAGGTACCTCAAGAGGGTGTTGGTTTCAGCCCCTTTGAGTTACTCTTGGGCATCCCGTGAGGGGGACACTTAGCTTGATCAGAGAAGGTTTGGAAGCCACCCCTCCAGGTCCCGCCAAGCAAGTGGGGGACTATGTGTTAGGCCTCAGACGGAGGATGACACAGATGATGGGTCAGGCAACAGCGAATCTCAAGGCCAGCCAGGAATTGAACAAGTACTTGCATGACCTTAAAGCATTGCAAGTGGATTGGACTCCGGGACAGGAGGTCCTCGTTATGGAGCCCACCAAGCCTCGGGCATTGGCAGATGAATGGACTGGACCCTTCAGGTTAATCTCCAAGATGGGCGAGGTCAATTATCTGGTTGACATGGGAATCCCAGGGTTAGCGCCTCAGGTATTCCATGTTAACAGGCTCAAGCCTTTTCACAGGCGAGCAGAAGTCTCATGTCTCTTGCTAGCTTCAGAGCAAGAAGAGGATGAGAGTGAGCCCCTTTCTGATTTGCTGCATAGCAACCCTCAGGATGGCTCAGTGGAGGGAGTGCATCTCTCTCCAGATTTGACAACAGAGCAGCAGAAGGCCTGCAGGGTTTTGCTCCAGCAATATGCCTCTCTGTTTTCACTGACGCCAGACCTTACACCGTGGTGTAAGCACGAGATTGATACTGGTGACAGTGTGCCTGTCAAAAGCTGGAGCTACTGTATGTTAGATACTGTTAAGAACCACATCCAGGCTGAGGTCGCCAATATGTTGGATCTGGGTGTTATTGGACCCTCAACCAGTCCCTGGTCCAGTCCAGTGGTCCTTGTCCCCAAGGCAAGTTCCCAGGCAGGTACCAAGGATTGGAGGTTCTGTGTGGACTACAGAGGAGTCAATGCCGTCACCAAGACTGACGTGCACCCATTGCCCAGGGCTGATGAGCTTGTGGACACCATAGGTGCTGCCAAATTTGTGAGAACCTTTGACCTTACCTCAGGCTATTGGCAAATAGCTCTGACGGACCATGCCAAGGAAAAGATGGCGTTCTCAACACCAGCGGGACTCTACGAGTTTAGGGTTATGACTTTTGGGTTGAAGAATGCACCTGCCACCTTCCAGAGATTGGCCAACAATGCGCTCAGTGGGCTGGAAGTCTTTTGTGTGGCTTACTTAGACGACATTGCCGTCTACAGTTCCACCTGGGAAGAGCATTTGACACATCTGGGTAAGGTGTTGCAGGCCTTGAAAAGGGCTAACCTCACTATCAAGGCCACCAAGTGCCAGATAGCTCAGGGCAAAGTCACATATCTTGGTCATGAGGTAGGAGGAGGTCAAATCCAACCTCTCCCCAATAAGGTACAGGATGTACAGGACTGGGAGACTCCCACTACTCAAACCCAGGTGAGAGCCTTTTTGGGCCTCACTGGGTATTACCACAATTTCATGGCGGACTATGGAACCATAGCTGCACCCCTGACAACTCTGACTTCACCCAAATAACCTAGGAAGGTAAATTGGACGGAAGACTGTCAGAGGGCCTTTGATGGCTTGAAAGAAAGTCTGTGTAGGGCACCTGTGTTGTGTGCGCCTGACTACAGCCGACCCTTTATCATCCAGACGGATGCCTGTGACACCGGAATTGGAGCTGTCTTGTCCCAGTTAGATGACAAAGGGAGGGAACATCCTAACATCTTCATCAGTAGACAACTCAAGGGTAGAGAACTTAGGTGGGCTACTGTTGAGAAGGAATGTTTCAGTATAGTTTGGAGCCTTAGGTGTTTTAGGCCATACCTTACGGTGTCTACCTTCAAGGTCTAAACAGATCACAAGCCCCTGAAGTGGCTTATGCAGATGAAAGTTGAAAACCCGAAACTGCTCATGTGGTCCATTAGCTTGCAAGGGCTAGACTTCACCATAGAGCATAGACCAGTGAAGAGTCACGATAATGCAGATGGCCTTTCCAGAAGGTATGTTGACCGTCTGGATGAGGGTGCCTATACCGTGGGAGATTAGGCACCCTAACCTCAGTCTGGGGGGGGGCGATTGTGATGCTCCCTGTCCTTGTCCTGTAGTCCTTTTTTTGTGTTCTGTGTTGTTTTCTGCCCAGGAGTCCGTGTGGGACTCCTGGCAGTGCAGCTCTTCCTGTTGTTGGTTTGGTGTACAGACCCATGGGATACCCTTATGGCACCCATGGGTGGGGATACAACCATGTGCCCCCAGTGTATGTTTTTGGGCACCTGTGGGTGGCCCACAGAGCAGGGTATGGGCTGGTGGCAGCTCCATGCTGAATTTGACAGGTTCTCTGAGTATCCTCCATTTTGGGATATCCAGTCCCTGCCATTGGAATCAGTTGATTCCTGATGGAAAACAAGATGGCCCCTGTGGCCTCTTGCTTTCTATTGCCTGTTACCTTGTTTTCGCAAAGTCCTGGGACGCCCTGACTCTGTCCCTTCCCCCTGACTGGTTGATGGGTGGAAGTTCCATATATGCTGTTGTTGTGAAGTCCAGTCCAGACTGGCTGGAGCCTTTCCAGTGACTGTATGTTGTGGGTACACCCTGTGGGTGGGACCTTGGTGAATGGAGTGTGTGACCAATATGCACTTCTTGTTGTGGCTGTCTAGTTTCTGGTATGAGACACAAAGACTGAGCCAGCCCTGCCCGAAACTGGCATGAATGCAGTGTGTAGTGTTGAATGGCTGGGTACTTGTCCCAATCCACATTCCTTGTTGTGAGTGCCTGAGAGGGAAGAGGATGGCCTGAATGCACTATGTGCCTTATTGGCTTACTGACTGCATGAATGCCCTTCTGTATGTTTGGCTGCTGAGTTTGACCCAGCAGTGTAGATGAGAGACAGGATAGTATATCTGGGGACCTCTCACCACTGGAAATTGTTCAGAAGCTGTGTCTACATTTGAAGAGTAACTGGAACTGCTGATCCTCGACGCCCAGCTGGAAGAAGAAGACTTGCTGTTGCATTTGCTTCGACTTAATCTGAAAGCTGCTGAATTCGTCGAAGACTGATTTGACAGAGGACCTGGTAAGGCGCCCTCTTCCCATGCTCCGAGGGACCATCAACACCGCTAACCTTCGCCGAAGCTCCCTGGAAGTCAGACCCTTGAAAGGCTGCCGACCCGAGACCGCTGAGGAGAATGAAGTGAACCACCAGGCTTTGCCGCTGTCGAAGTCCATTGCCGTCGACCAGGGTTCGCATGTTTGTGTAACCTCTGGAGGTCCGTCGAAGTTGTGTTGCCCAGACGCAAGGACCGCTTGATGCCGTGCCGCCGACGACCGGAGCCACCCACTCCTTTCTCTAAGAACATTTGAATCGAATGACTCCCTTGTCCCCGCCGATGACTGCTTTATCCTGCCGGAGAGAGTGAAGGCCGCCGACGTGCTGAGGAGAATCCGCCGGTGGATTTCCCACCACCTGCAGGCCACAAAGACTTTGACGACTCAATGCCCTTGGTGGGCCACAGTTCATCCGAAACTCTTTGCAGTCCAGAACTATCAAACGCTGAGGTGCCCCGTACACCTCATCCTCGCAGGATGTCACCGACGAACACCGCCTGGATTGACGCTGTGGTCTCGGCACCCTCGAACTTCTCATCGACGCTGTCGACGATCCGTGACTCCTGATTGAAAGGGGGTCACTCAAGAAGGATCCATCGACGCTTCTTCGAAGAACTCTGTTCCACCAGGTACATTGGGGGGTAAAAACATTATAGGAGGAAATAAGACTATTGAGCAATATATGGACTGGGCTTGTGCTATATATCTTTATTTTACAGGTTGCCCAGGTGGGAGGATCTCCACACAGAATTGTGCTTAACGGTAGAGGCCAGTATTCTGCCTATTGTTTCAACTATCTTGGTTTCCCTCCCACCTCTATTGCAGGTTTCCTTGTTATTGATCTGTGTGACATTCTAACAGCATAGTTGATGCACCTTAATGAGATCTGATAATATTGGTGGTACCACTTTAGAATTGTATATATTTACCATTGTTGATTTCTGAGTACAAAGTGCGTTATTGTGATAGTGTACATACCTTTGAATATTAATTATATAAAGACTGTGTTTTCACTAATACAGTGTGTGGACATTCCTTTGTGGGGGGCTTGGGGACTACACTGTACTTAAGAACCAGCCTGCATCACCTCCTGAGAAGCTAGGCCTTGATTGCTGGACCACGTTTACCAATAACAGAGAATCTTGGCTCGAGTCCTCTGTGCCTCTCCTCTATCATATAGAGAGCAGAAGTACAGACCCCCCCTCCGGTCTTTTACACAGACAGGCTCAGATTTCCAAATACTTCAATAGAGCAATGCCCAAAAAAAAAAATTGACTATTGTGTGAGGGTTTTTTTTGGGCCAAAGTGGGCCACTTCTTTTCTGAAAATAAACAGAATTTGAATACAAAAGCGGTGGGTTAATATATAGAGACAGCACGGACGGACTGGGAAGGGAGGGGTGGGGTGAAATTTCACACCAGGCTGGGTGGACTGTTGCATCCAGGGTAACACGTGCAATGCGCAACAATAAAAAGAAAAGAAAAGTTTACATCACTAAAGTTACAGCCTGCCTCAAATGAGTGCAGTTTTTAAAGGCTTAATGGCTTCTGTGTATATCTATTCCAGCAATCATATTAATTTCTGCATTGAAGATGGCATGCCTGGTTGTCCTTCACATGTCGGCCTCCACAGTAAGATGTAGATGTGCAAAGGACACAGGCGCATGTTCATAGTGCACATTGGCAAGACATATTTCTTCACTCGTTATTTCAGTGTTGGCTAACACTGTGGCACGTAAACCTTTGGTCTATTGCTATCTGCAGCCGCTCATAAAGATTCCTACTTTCCAGAGAGGTTAGACGTCATTTATTTTATTTATTTATTAGTTATTTGTAAGGTGCGTGTAAACACAAAAATTGTGTTTCAAGGTGCCAAAAGACAAAAAGTGGGGTGGGGGGCAGGGGAGAAAAAAACAATAACGTTCCTACTAGGCCATGTTTCATTCGGATCATGCAAAAGCACTATCAACAAGTGCAGGGGAAGGGAGTGGGGAGGGGAGAGGTGAAGGTCAGAGCAGACGGGAAAATACTAGGTTGGGAGGGAGGTGCGGGGCAAGAGGAGGTATAGAAGTTTAGGGGGAATAGAAGGGGAAGAAGAGGGCCAATGGAGGCTAGGTGGGCAAGTGACAGGGGAAGCAGAGGAGGAGGATCACATGTGAAGCGCAAGGACGGGGTCGAGAGGGGGAGCGAAGTCTGAGAGGGGAAGGGAGGCCATTATAGAGGGATGCTTCTGCCGAGGAAAGAGATCTTTCCCAACCTCTCTGCATGGAATAGCGTCTGATCTGCAGAGAATTGCTGCTAGATGAACGAAGGACTCTAAGATGAAGGTAATTAGGGAAAGAGACAGGTGTTGTGGGGTCACTGGCCCCAGAACACCTTGTGGATGATGCAGAATGTCTTGAATTCGATTCTTGCAGACATAGAGGGCCAGTGGAGACATTTCTGGACTTGAGAGATGGGTTCCCTGGGCTTGAGTCCAAGGATAAGTTTTGCAGTACTATTCTGGATTAGTTGAAGGGGGTGATGGGAGGATTTAGGCAGATTGAGAAGAGGTTGTTGCAGTAGTCCAGCCTGGAGAGGAGCAGAGCTCTGGAGATATTGGGCCTCATGTGGTGGTCCGGAAATAAGGGTGCTGGTCGCACCGTCTGGCACCCTTTCTGGACGGCCACACTCCTACTCTGTGGGAGGGGGGCTGTTACGCCTGGCAGGTCTGACCTGCCGGTCGCAACAGCCCCGGACGGCAGAGTTTTCACAGAAACACTGGCACCGTTAACAACGGTGCTCGTGCTTCTGTGAACCCATTCCCATGGAGTCCTATGGGACTCCATTGAAATGGGGACATTTTAAAAGGTATATCTCTGGAGGCAGAAGTGAGGTTTCATATGTCTTTATTTAGATCTTTATCGCACAACCGTGCAGGATACAACGAATGACAGGAGCTCAAAGCATTAAGTTGAGTAGGAGATCTTAATGAGTCCACCGGCTCCCACCACTTAGGCTGAATAAGTATCTGTCTAGGTTGGAACACAAGCATTCAAGTGAAGGCATAAACATTCCACTCAGCGGAGAAGCATTCAATTAGTGACATCACCGAACAACAACATTGTAATTTCTCAGAGGTAAATACATGACATAACAGGGCATCTCCCTTTCTATCACAATTAGGAGATATGAAATAAGAAGTGTCACATAAGCATCACATGAAACACCTACGTTTCTTAAAAAAAATAAAAATCAGAAAATCTATGAAATGGAACTGACATTCACTAAAGTTGAAAGCTGCATCAAGGGAACATCATAATGGAGTTGAAAGGTTACATACATCACAAGTATGTTACACTCAATGGTGTTATTATGTAGACCAACAGTGAGATTTCCTGCTGCTTAAACTGCTGTATGATGCATCACTTCATTGATGAGGGTTGCAATTCTGACAATACTGTTCTATTTGCTTAACTAAATTGCCTTCACAATTACTTTGCAGTCCTGGCAATTATACTCTCACATCCAGCTCAGGCCCCAACTGACATTCATAGAACACTCACACATCACACTCACTCAACATTCCTCTGAGCTGTCTGTCAAACATAGATTGAGTATGTCGATTGTGTCAGTAAAGAAAGGAAACATGGAATCCCCTTATTCTCGAGTGCTCCGATAATGAGTTGCCTAGGCAACAATTGTTCGGTTTGTCTCTGTTCTAGTTATTGATCAAGCCGATAGATTGTGGTGACCGTTGTTTACAGGTATACGTAATTCTGTGATAATTGCTCTTTTTCACTTTATTAAAGCGGTATATGTGATGCTGGGTGAACCTTTTATATATGTGTTTTAAAGCATGTTAGTGTTATGTTGAGTCATTCAGGGCTACGTTCAATTGTGAGAATATGTGTTAATTTTCAAGTGTGTTATATTTTATTGTGGACTAGATCATTTTCAAATGTGTTTTAAATGATATGCTATGTGGTATTAACTGTGAGAGAGGATTTTGTAAGGGTATTTTTAAATATATATTTTATTTCAATAATTGTATTAAGGAACTCCGACAAAATTCAATGAAATGTAAGTGTATGTTATAGAACTATACGTTTTTATTGATGTGTAAGGTTTTGTAAACCGAATCACATACATTAAAAATAAAGGAAAGACATTAGAGAAAACTCGGACAGACACACTGGAGATATCAAACAGACTTGAGACACATATCAGACACTGAACTGCCACTGGCCAGACACCAAAAAGGGACTGAACAAACAGCGGCCAGGCTCTTGTCCATCAGACACTAGAGAAGCAATGGACATACTCTGGACAAACACTGGAGAGACAACAAACATGCGTCAGGGTAAATACTGGACATTATTGAGACAGACACTGAACAGACATCAGGAAGACACTGGATAGAGTCTGAACAGACATTGGACAAGTAGTAGACACAGATGGTAGACAGACACTGGACACCAAACAGACACTGGGCAGGTTCTGGACACACACTGGGCAAGCATTGAGTTCACATTCGACAAATTGACTTACCTTGCTTTCTTAGGTGTCGTCAGGCCGCAGCCTTGAGAAGAGCGAGCAGGATGATCAAAGATACCGTTATTCTTAAGTGGAAGGGGCAAGAGAGAGTCTAATGTAGTCCTTAGAAGTGAAGAGATTAAACAGTTCAGATAATTTGTCTGCTGGCCAGCTACCTTCTCTTAATCTCTGGCTCCCTTGTCTTTCTCTGGTGGGGGCCTTATTTTATAGAAGCATGGAAATTCCATCTCTGAATCAGTACACAAATATAGACCAGAGCACATGTTTACAATCTTTGACTCATCAGATGGTTTGGACTATAACTCCCATCAGCCCTTTCCAGCATAGTCAATGGTGAGGGATCATGAGATTCATAGTCCAAAATCTTAGAACCGCCACAGGTTGCAGAGTCTTCACTCAGAGTGTACAATTCTGAGTGAATCACATCACAACATGTTTTTTACATAGTGAAATGCTTGGAATACACCACAAAGACATCAAACTTAACAGATATCATGTGAGCTACCTGATAGCTTTGAGGGATGATGCAATCGGAACATTGTGAAGAGCATACAGAGAAAAAAGCTCAACACTCCTGAATTGCAAACATCCTTGCTATTGCAGTGTTGCAACCAGTGTAAACATCAGAAAATCCCAGTGGACAATTTGACAGTGTTGGATAATTTGACATCAATGTAAATGTCATTTTCTTATACCCATCCAAAGAGTAGTACACTTTGACAGGGGGGACAACAATGACAGGGGAGGCCATAGTCATGTCATTGTCTTCCACTCATTAGCAAACCTAGGGACAGAAACATGTTCTGAAAAATCTGAAGGGTAGTAACATTTTAAGGGTAGGAACATACGATAGCAAAGGCCATGTTATTTCCTATTAGCGTAGGAAAATGTGACAGTAAATTTCACATCATTTTCTCCTATGGATCAGAAAATCCTATGGCCTTCAAGGTCACACTGAGACACATGGCTGGCTTCTAGACCATCTAAGCCATCATGAATGTGCCTCAGAAAATCAGTTGTAGCTGAAACAGAAAGACCAGGAAGGGGTTTCTGAGGTTATGTTATGTTATCTTATGTTGATTTATACCGTACACCACTACCACCAAGGGCAGTCTCCAGGTGCTCACGTGGCTCTGCAAGAAAGATGACTAGGTTGGTTAGTGAGGGTAAAGTGATACGATAGGTCCAGAACCAGGACAAACTGTTGTCTGTGTGTGTTGGCTTTCAGATGCTTAGGAATGTGCACTGGCTTGCATATGTATGCGTAAGGTCAATGCCTGGGATGTTTTCTATGTCAACGTATGTTATTTTGGGTGGGCGTGTGGGTGTTTTATGTGTAGATTGGCCAGTATTTAAGGTTGTGTGCACTGGCCTGTTATATCTGTATGGGTAAGGTCCAGTGTCAAGGATTGTTTGTTGTATGCAAGTCTCATTTATGTTGGGTGTGTGTTTGTGTATAATTTGGCTAGCCCGGTGTGCGTGGATAGTATTTGTCGGTGTGTTGGAGGGGAGCGGGAGATGGGTAGTTAGTAGATTGGCCACTCTCCAAATTCTTCTAAGTGGTTAATCTACATATTTCTATCTAATGTGATGCATGATTAATCTTCACCATCCTATCTAGTGATATGCATTGTTAATTTTGCAATCTATCTAACTGTGACTCAGATTTATCCAAGTGTGAAGCATGGTTAGTCTTCACAATTCTATCTAAGTGTGACACGTGGCTAGTCCTTGCAATTGCTAAATGCAAAATATTGCTACCTTACACATGTAGGCCAAATGAAGAGTATGGCTACACTGCACAATTAGGCTAAATGCAAGATATGGCTGACTAACTCAAATGGGCCAAAAGCAAGGTAAAGCTGCCTTACCCAGATTTCTGTAATGCAAGATATGGCCGACAAATGGGCTAAAAGCAAGGTAAAACTACTTTACACAATTAGGCTAAATACGAGATGTGGCTGACTAACACACATGGTCTATATGCAAGGTAAGGCTACCGTACACAATTAGTCTAACTGCGAGATATGGCTGACTTACACGAATGGGCTTTAGGCAAGGAAAGGCTACATTACACAGCTAGGCTAAATGCAAGATATGGCTGACTAATGCAAATTGGCCATAAGCAAAGTAAAGATCCTTACACAATTGGGCTAAATGCGAGATAATAATAATAATAATAATAATAATTTCGCACTTATATAGCGCTACGAACCCTCAGGTATCTGAGCGCTGCTTCTTATTACCCACGGTGTGTGGTGCTCATTTATCAACCTCGGAAGGATAAAAGGCTGAGTTTGGCCCGCTGCGATTCAAACCTGCGTTAGCAGGCTCTGCACAGATGTCAAAGCGAGCGCTCTACTTGCTGTGCCACTTGACCGGCTAATATCGGATTATTAACACACATGGGATATGAGCAAGGTAAGGGTACCTTACACAATTAGGCCAAATGCAATATGTGGCTGACTAGCACAAATGGGCTAAAAACAAGGTAAGGCTACTTTACACAGATAGGCAAAATGTGAAGTATGGCTGACTAGCAATAATGGGTTAAAAAAAAGGTAAGGCTACCTTACACAATTAGGCTAAATTCAAGATATGGCCGACTAACACAAATGGGCTATACGCAAGGTAAGGCTGCCTTACACAATTAAGCTAAATATGAGATATGGCTGACTAACACAAATGGGCTATAAGCAAGGTAAGGCTACCTTACACAGTTAGGCTAAATGTGAGATATGGCTGACTAGCAATAATGGGCTAAAAGCAAGGTAAGGCTACCTTACACAATTAGGCTAACTGCAAGATACGGCTGACTAACACAAATGGGCAATAAACAAGGTAAGTGTACCTTACACAATTAGACCAAATGCAAGATATGGATGACTAGTACAAATGGGCTAACTTAAGGTGAGGATACCTTACACAGTTAGGCCAAATGTGAGGTAAGGTAATAAGCGTGGTGGGGTTTTTAATGTTTTATAGTAATGGCTATACTCCCTGCCACACCACACTTACCTTATCAGTTGCTGTAGGTAGTCTGTGTCAGACGTCCCAAGCAAACACAGGTAAACACAGAGTGAAGCTGCTCAGTTAAGAGCTGCCCTTTGCCTCTGGCCCTTAGCCGTTTGGCTGCCCATTTGGCTGCCGTGTGAAAGCCTCTGAAGTAGGGCTAACTGGTCACATGTGTAAACACACTGACCCATGGGGTAATGGGAGGGAATGGGTGGAGAATAGAAACAGGAAGCGCATGAGGGAAGAACAAAAAAGAAAGAAAAAACAAATACAAAAATGAAAATGCACACAGTGCAACAGCAGTTGGTTACATGATGTGTTACGCTCACCTGATATCCCCGGGGGCGTCTGGAAGACCCTGAGATCTGGAACCCTGTATGAGTAGTTGCCCAGTGCTGAATAATGAATCTGCAATTACAGAAGGGAGGATTTATGATAACTGTCTCTAATGGGTGAATCTCCGACCTCACTCTGACCGATTCCCTTCCCACTGGGTTCTTTTCTCACCTTAGTTATTTGTAGGGTGAGCTATCCATGCTGCGTTTCTTGTGCAGGGGCGCTTGACTGGTGGTGAGTGAGAATTTACGTGACAAAAATGCCACGGGGTGTAATTGGCCTGTTTGGATCTCTATGTTGTTTTTTCTCAGTAACGATGTGATTGGGTGGACTATCCGTGAAAAATCTTGAATAAATTGGCAATAATAATTTGCAAAGCTGAGCATGCTTTGCGTTCCTTTAAGTGAAGAAGGTGACGGCCAATTAAGGATGGCATCTACTTTGTGTAAATCCATCTTGACTCCCTTTGGCGACAGAACAAAACCAAGGAACTCAACTTCGGTGACATGGAAGGAGCATTTCTCGAGTTTAGCGTACAGTTTGTGCCGGCCAAGTTTTGCAAGGACTGAGAGAACATGTTCCACATGATCTCTTTCAGAGGGGGAATACACCAGGATGTCATCAATATAGACCAGGGCACAGACATCGATTAATTCCCGTAATACATCATTCATGAAGTATTGGAACGCTGCGGGAGCGTTGCACAGCCCGAAAGGCATTACCTGATATTCGTACTGGCCATGCTTGGTGCGAAACACGGTTTACCATTCATCCCCTTTCTTAAAACGTACACGGTGGTATGCTCCTCTGGGATCTAGTTTGGTGTAGATTCGGGCATCCTTGACTTGGTCCAACAGTTCCGGTATAAGGGGCAAAGGGTAGGGTTTTTTTACTGTGATTTGATTAAGTGCGCGGTAATCAATGCAAGTCCTCAAATCTCCTTCATTCTTGGGTACGAAGAATAAGGGAGAGGCTGCCGGTGACTTTGACGGGCGGATAAACCCATTATCCAGGTATTGATCCAGATAGGACTTCAAGTGGAGATTTTCAGTTTCCGTAAGTGCATACATTCGACCACAAGGAACCTGTGTGCCAGGTATCAGGTCGATCTGACAGTCATAGGGCCTATGTGGCGGTAATATGTTAGCCTGTTCCTTCTGAAAAACATCTTGATAATCATGATATTCTTTTGGTAAGGTGTCCATTGGTTCCGCAATCCCCAATGCTATCCCTCAAACAGATTTCAGGTTTGGCTGTGGTATAGATTTTGGGTGGCAAGCGTGGGCGCATTCGTCGGAAAAGGTCAATCGCTTTGCACGCCAGTCTATGTGTGGATTGTGAGTTACTTACCATGGGATACCTAAGATCAACCGGAACTGAGGCGCTTTGATGAGGTCAAACGTGGTTGCTTCTTGATGTCCATCCTGACACAGAATGGTTAATTCTGTTGTGCATTGGGTTACTGGTCCCGAAGCAATTTGTACCGTCAACAGGAGTTACCTTTTCAGTTGTTGGTTTTGTGGAAAAGGGAAGTCCCATTTCTGTTGCCAGATCTCGATCTATGTAATTACCAACTGCTCCGCTGTCTATATATGCCTCTATGACATGCATCCGTGACGGTCTTTGGTGATTGATTAAGGTTACTGGTATGGCGAAATGTGAGGTCTATGACTCATCCTTCTCACTCAACAAGCGGACCTCTACGCTTGCCGGGCCTGGTAGTTTTCTGATTCCTTTCCATCATCTTCTTTCTCTGTAGCGCCTACCACCTTCCTTGGAGGTTTCACTTGGCATTGTTTGAGATAGTGACCCGATTTACCGCAGTATAGGCATAACTGCAGCTGTCTCCTCTTGTCTCTTTCAACATTGGTTAAAGGGGGTCGTATTCCTCCAATCTGCATGGGTTCTGTGGTATTTTCTGATGGATGTTGAACATTATCTTTTGAACGCACGTACATGGCATGATTTTTGAGTCTACTATAGTCTGTTCTTCGATCCTGTAATCTGTGGTCCAACTGAAGTATCAGGTTGATAAACTCTGCACAGTCTTTAGGTGGGTCTACCACTTGAGCAAGGACATCCTTCAGGTCTCCTCATAGGCCCCCAATGAAACAACATGGTTCTTTTGTCTTCTGGCCACCCCGCTTCTACAACCATTCTATTAAAGGTGGCAATATAAGTCAGCAAATCATGATTTCCTTGGTGGAGGGACAGGAGTTCATTATCAAGAGCTTGTCCATGCAAGTGTCGAGCAAATAACTTTTCCATCTCCTGTTGGAAACCCCTGAAGTTCTGCAGTAATGGGTTATCCCAGCTCACTAAAGGTACCGACGAGTCTGCGGCACATCCACTCAAATATGATAACACGAAGGCCACCCTCGCCTGGTCATTTGGGAAAGCCCCAGGCCTAAAAAGAAAATGGAGGCAGCACTGGTTCATGAATGTTTCGTACCTTCTGGGGTCTCCATAAAACCGTTCTGGTGGTGCCAGGGGTACTGCTCCCGACAACGTTATCTGTACTGGATTGACTATTAACTCTTGTCTTAAGGCATTGGTTTCCTGCCGGGCTGCATGTACCTCGGCGCATAATTGTCCCAAAAGCTGGGCTAACTGATCAGTTTCAGATGTCTCCATGACGCCCAGGTGGATAAGGTTTAAAGGCTTTGTGTTCTGTTACACTCACCTGATATTCCCGGGGGCGTCTGGAATGCTCTGAGATCTGGAACCCTGGATGCGTAGTTGCCCATTGCTGAATAATGAATCTGCAATTACAGAAGGTAGGATTTTTGATAACTGTCTCTAATGGGTGAATCTCCCACTTCACTCTGACCGATTCCCTTCCCAGTGGGTTCTTTTCTCACCTTCGTTATTTGTAGGGTGAGCTATCCGTCCTGCGTTTCTTGTGCAGGGGCGCTTGACGTTTGTTAGCGAGCTGCCCGAGTTGCTTCACTGGTGCAGTACGCCTTCCTTGGGCCCAGGCCTGCTGTGACCCCGAATCTGCTGGTAGGCAGGTAGGTTTGTTAATTGTAAGTCTTTGTTCTGTTTATGGTGGGAATTTGTTAATGTCTTTATCCCCTTCTTTTCAGATGCGAAGGTATTGATGCTGGCGTGCCGGATGGAGAGGCACGTTTCTAGGTAAGAGAAAGCGCGAAGCGCAGCGCCTTTATTGTTTTTTAAAGCTAATCTGTGTTTTCTTCTTCTTCTCCTCACCGGCCGCTGTGCTGCTGCTAGTGGATGAGAGCGCAATGAAAAACAGGACCCCGGAATCCGTTACGGTAAGTTCAGTACTGTGCGGTTGTTTAATATTGAAAGCCAACCTCAATATGTCTCTTTTCCTTTGCAGATGTTGCTGTGGTGCTCCTGATGGAAGCGTGGCAAAGCGTGATGGAATTCAGGTAAGACTGTTGGAATTCGGTGTTTTAGAAGCACGCGTTCTAATATTGTTTTTCCCTTTCTCGTTATTGCAGGTCATAATGTTCGAACAGCAGCTGTGGTAGCGGTTCGCCGGAAGTCCTTAAGCTAGTACTCACAGTTGAGTGATGTTTCTTCTTCTCTCGTTTTCAACAGATTGAACCCAGTTGAGATGCTGAGTGTTGGATGGTGTTTTCTCAGGTAAAACAGAATAATCTTGTTTTTGTTCTTGCAGGACTACAGGAAGATGCTGAAGACGGTGAGCATCACGCTGCTGGTTGCAGAATAACACAAAGCGTGTTCTGCAGTCAGGGTGTGGTTTATATAGCCCAGGTAAAGTAGTACCAGGGAAAGTAGTTCCAGGCCTGCCACACCCAAAACACTAGACCACATGGCTTGGTTCTTAGAACTAGACTGTGTCTGGGCTTCCATGTTGGATTTAAAGGCCCATGTACATAAATGGGACCTAGTTTGAACAGCCCTTCCTTCCTACATATGAGCCTGGTGCCAAAGGCGCCAGTACTGGCTCCACGAGCCCTTTTGCAGTGGTTTTAAGGCCCTCAGGGTTCTGGTGGGAGTCTGCTTGTGGCACAACTTGAGCCCCCTCACAGTGGTCATGACAGATGTTGCCTGCAGCCATGGGTGTAGTGAAGGGTCTGGAAAGCTCCTGAAACACCTTATAAAGTGTGCTGTTGTACTTTTAATGTGTTTTGTTCTTCTAACTGTTCACGTGTGTAAAGACATGGACCTATGGGGCACTGCAAGGGTGGGTGTGGAGAAAGGGAACAGGAAGCACACGAGGGAAGAAGAAAGAATGAAAAAATGAATACAAAAACGAAAATGCTCGTAGTGCAACGAGAGTTGTTTACCTGGTGTTGCCTGCAGCTGGGGATGCAGTCAAAGTCTAATATATGAGAGGCCTTCTGACATTTAGGGTATGTAGGCTTTTCTCTGCTGCATTCTTGGGTCTTGGATGAAAGCAGGAAGTTTTATGGACTAATTTACACTGAACTTTGAGATGAATTTTGGAGAGAAGCAAGGATGTGTGCATAGTACCACCTTGTCCTTGTGAATAATGATAAAAGGATCTTTCACTGAAAGTGCTTGTAACTCACTAACTCTTCTCATATATGTAATAGTGACAAGGAAAGCAGTTTTATAAGTTAGATGTTTAAGACTGCCTTTGTGCATTGGCTCGAAGGGGACCCCCATGAGCCTTGTAAGCACACTATTCAAGTCCCACCCAGGACAGGCACCTTCCACCATGAAACCTAATTCTATGACATGGCGTAGGCTGAGAGAACAGCTACATGTACTCATAAAGATTTGAAGATTAGGGACCCGATTCATGGAATTCTTTGCATGATGTACAATATTTATAACTAAATTAAAATAGTGGCAAACTTTTTAATTGAAACATAAATTATGAAAAAAAATGTGGAATTTTTAATAAAAATATATGTGGGGGTGGGGTAAGGGATTAAAAAGGGTGAGGAGGCTTGGGGGGTTTAGTAAAGTAGGGAAAACCAAGGGCGTGGGGACGACTCCCCAAAATAAAAACATGTAACCCTTTGCATGGTTCAAAGTGACGCACTGCTGACAAGTGACTTTGCACTGCTGACACAAACCATGATTCATGGAACTGTGCAAAGTGTATTTTTGCAGTGCAAAATCTGTGCAAAGTGATTTTGTACCGCAAAAATGACTACGTCCTCACTTTGCACTGACTTTGCACTGCAAAATACACTTTGCACAGTTCCATTAATCAGGTTTTTTGTCAGCATTGCAAAGAAACTTTTCAGCAGTGCAAAATCACTTTGAACTGTGAAAGAAATTCCATGAATCGGGCCCTAAGCCTCAGTATAGAAGATATAGCAGATTGTGTACTATATGAGAAGGTGAGCAGTCAATTGGATTAATGGTACGTGCTTTATTTATTTTACTATTATATATTTTTTTAAACCACAAGCCAAACGTTTTCATTTGTTAAAATAACAGTGTCTTGTATTTGCCGTTGGTGCTTCCATTAGGATGTCCGTACACCTTTAGTCTAGGTTTAGATGACCAAATTCTATGACCTCAGGAGTCAAGCTCATAAGTTCAGCGTCTGATGGCATGGGTGGAGTGGGTCCCTTGGCTCTGTGGCAACATGTTGCATGGGCCCAATAGTTTCATTGGAGGACAAAGAGACATCATTTGTAGGTGTGGAAACCGTGCTTATCACACCCACATAGGATCTATTAGGATCAAGGTTACTTGTTCCCTGTGTAGCTTGTGGACTATCCTGTCGAGAAGTGGTGTTGGGGTGCAGGCATATGCAAATCTCCCTGCCAATTCATTAACAGAGCATTCACCTTGGATCTTGTTTGGGAAGTCTTGGCACTGTGCAAGTGATGTGATGGAGGAAGGGGAATGATGCCTGATATAGCTCCATGTGACTTGGAAACTACCCATAGCTGACTCAGTCATGGTTGTTTTGAAATAAATGCAAATTTCATGCAAGAGACCAACAATATTAGCACTTGTGTGCTTGTGGGTCCCTTGCATGCAAATATCAACTTTCACACGGTGGAGTGAAAAACTGAAGATTAAAACCAGGCAAAATGACCTCTATTCTTCAGTTATCACATGATATGGCATTTATAACGCATCTATACACAAGTGTTTCTCAAGTTGTACTCTCAGTCTTGTAAAAAAGTAAACAACCCCTGCAATTTACACTTTGCAGACCATTTTCACTAATGGATTCCTGTGGAATGCACTTGGTTTATAAAAGGTGCTGCATAACATGTCATGCAAACGTAAATCAAGGTGTACACATAAGCCAGAGGAGGAAACCACAGCGAAGATGTAAACTCTGCTCTGTGTCCCTTCTTAGCCTCGTCTGGACATAGAAATGGGATGGAGTGGGAAATGGGAATGCTTTACGCCTTTCTTGTACAACCCCATTAAGCGCTCTACCCATTAAAAAATCCCTGCCTCTCTACTGTGCTGATGGTCTTACCAGTATCCACTTAGCATTGATGGGCATGAGTGAGGGAAGAAAAGGAGTTTGCTATTATCCTGATATGTAGTGTAATGAATTGTGGGCAATGTTCTAGTGCAGCTGGCATGACTTTGTGGACAATCACCTGAGTGGTTTCCGGCAATGTATCAGCTGGTTACTTTATTGTAGAGAGCTGCTGGCTCCCCTTCAGTTCATGGGTGTCCCTGGTGTCCAGTAGTGTACCACTGCATTAGTTCTAAAAGCAAATTGGTGAACAAATGTGCAGCAGTCATATGATGTTAGTCAGCTGGTAGGACCCTCTGGTAGTGACCACATTTCTTGGGTACCCTCGTTGGTCGAAAAGGAGAGCCCACGTGTGTGGGCTAATGGTGGAGTATGATCCTAAGAGAGATAGGCTGTATCGTTAGAACTACACCACATTGAATGATGTTTAGCCTTTGCAACATGGAACGTGACCTGGGAATCAGATGATCATGGTTGCGTTACCGACCTTGTAACCATAAGGTGAAATATTGAGTCAACTAGGGACTTCTACTCTGCCATTCTAAAAGTCAGGTTGGCCAGAACATTTCCTGTTGAATATCTACTAAATTCCCAGATTTAATTTGAATAAGCCAATGCCAGCAGCTGCTACCCTACCAGGGTAGTCTTTTGGTATTGTAGGCTTTATTTACATTGGCAAAATCAAATGACTGTTTAATAGAGTGAGTAAACGCAAGTTGAAAACCACACTGAGATCTTTTCTGCTCCCTCCACAGGATGGATTAGCATGTAGGTGGGTGGTACATACAATACAAAAATACCAGGTTTCCTCTCTCCGTGCCCCACAGGCGCCCACAAATTACATAAACATGACTAGCAGAGAACCTGCTGTATCCCTGTGAAGTCAAAGTTCTTGATTGTGAATTCAATAATCTTCTGCCATGACATCATATGTAGAGGATACAACCTTCATAAATATAACTAATTGCTAATGACTTTCTACGGAAGGCATACACCGTATCTGGACTGTGTCTGTTGTGTGGGTCCTCCTGTAGACATGACCAGGACACTGTATGTGTCTTCCTCGTTTCCTTTATTAAGTACAAGCTTTACACCCTGCTGCTGCTCCACCCTCCAGCTATCTCTCAACCGCCATCTCCCAGAATCCCATAAACATCCACGTTCCATTCCAATTCCACATTCTGCATTCTAAATCTACAACCAACACAAAATATATCCTCCTGCCTTCAGAGTAATTGCCCCACAAAATTACAACAATTAACCAATAAGAAACAACCTATAAACATATAACCATAATAGAGCTAACAAGATTTTCTTAAAAATCTCCAAGTGATCCACATGTTAAATGCATTTTATAATCCTGTGTCCCTCTTGGTGGAATTCCCATCCTCTTAGACGAGTAGCCACCTTACAATGAACTAACACTACTCATACATGCCTGAACCTGCATGTCATCCTCACTCTCAGGTTGCCTTAAGGTCTCAGGCCTAAGATATACTGTGGCATCACTTTGGACATTACCCAACTCTCCATCCATTCAACAGAACTGCCTCAATTTTTGTTAGAGTCCTCTGAGTCGGGAACACATCGAAAGTCACCATACCTCCATTTCACCAATCTATTTAAATTCCAAATTGAACCATTGACCCAATGTTGTTTCTACCCCAGCTGCCCCCCTGTATTTCTCTTGTCCTTTTGCAATTTTCAGCATAATCTCTCCAGATGAGATTTCCTGACTTCCACCCAATGCATTTACCCATGCCGATTTAATTTTGGTGTAAGGTTCCCTTCCTCTCATAGGGAACCTGTCAATTTATTAGGTGAAAGTCTCATAATCCTTATTTTCCACCCCTTCACTAACCTCCAACCATTCCTCACCACTTATTCAACACTTTCCACTATGACTCAGTTGTACCTTTCCATCAAACATTTGTCTCCAGGTTGGTATAGAGCCTCAAACTTCCACTTTATGCCTGACTCTCTTGCATACTCTCTCTCTCTCTCTCCGGCTTTTCTTTGAACTCTTCACCATTGGGATTTACCATCCACTCAGCATAGCCTTCCCTCTTAAAAACGTTATCACATTCTGGCAACTTCTGTTTCTCACCAACTTCACCTCCTGTCACTTAGCAAAATAATTAAGCATCGCTAATAAAAATCTCACGCCAGACTTTAAAATGCGGTACGGGGCCAAAATGCCTATCTCTACTTGCTTCCAAGCTCTCTGTGGGAGTACAATAGTAGGTACTCCTTGACTCTTTACTCTAAACTTTTGTCGGAATTCTGACATGGCCAAGAATTTCTGACCACTCTACACGCAAATCCACACCTAGCCACGAGTACTTTCTCTCGAACTTTCTGCTTCATCCCATTTATTCCTGGTTGTTTGTCATGCTCCAACAGCATCAATTCGTCCCACAAAGAAACAGGAGGCACCAGCTTTTGCCCCTCTACTAGCACTCCCCCTTCTGACGATAACTCCTCTTTATCTTCCCAACATCCCAAAATGTCACATTGGACCTCATTATAAATTGACCGGTATATGGTAAAAGTGTTGGTAATACAGTTTACCAGCACTTTTACTGGACCAGCCAACTACGTGTGTTCCTGACCACAGGAGCCAGACCAGCACTAGTATCAACATATTTGAAATTCCAGGCACTGTTGAATCTGGCGCCAAAAATACCAGATGGTCCCACAAATCCTAGCCAGTATTAATGGCACATGGTAAGAACGGCACTTCCTGAGCCAGTACTTTTCTGTATTACCAGCAAAAATATGCCAGTAATACTGGCAAACACTATGTTGTAAAATCTCCACCTGAAAGCAAGCGGTAAATGGCAGTAATCTACTGCAGGTGTGGGAAATGAGGCCACAAGTACACCCAATGCAGCATGGAAGACTTGAAAAAGGTCACACCTTCAACAGACACACTTCCCAACATGCTGTCACTGATTGCAGTTCAACACTATCATGCTGCCACTGATTGCAGTCAGCATCAACATGCAGCTGCTCCAGGCCAACATAGTGCTGCAGGGGCTGGAGGATCAACAGAGGGCACAAGAGGCAGTAGAGAGGAGGAGGACGAGGAGGAGGAATGTGAGGAGGAGACACCATGCGAGGCATGCACCCATACCCTGTGTGAGGTCCCCACCATGGACCCTCACTGACATGCAAATCCTCACCTTCTACCGCCTTGACAGGGAGAGCATTACATATGTCCTCAACATGATCCAGGAAGACATTAGGAGCAGGATCGGCATCAGTACAGCCATAGCACCACTGCTAAAGCGGGTGTTGGTCCTGCACTTCCTTGCCACAGGTAAGTTCCAACACAGTGTGAGACAGCTGCATGACTTTTCACAGCCTGCGTTCTCAAAACTGATGTTTGATGTGCTGGACTCACTGCTGCTGCATGTTGGACAGCACATTGCACTACCCACCACCCTCACATCAACACAAGATTCTATGCCATTGCAGGCGTGCCTAATGTGGTGGCAGTCCTGGAATGCACGCACGTTGAGCTGGTGGATCCACAGGCCTCAGAGCAAGTCTACAGGAACCAGAATTAGTATCATACATTCAATGTCCGGGTCACCTGTGATTCAGACCTCACAGTCACCCACTACTGTGCCTGATTCCCTGGATCAACCCTTGATTCCACGGTCCTGTGGAAAAGCATGCTACCAGTGTACATGGAGGGACACAGAAGCCAATTTAGCGTGTTATTTGAGGTGTTGATGTCTCATCACACTGAGCCTAATGTATGAGTGTAAGGGGAGGTTCAACCACATTGAAAATACATGCCCTGACAATGTCACACAGACACAGGACCCACCCACAAACCCAAAACATGACAGGCTTCAGGCCACCATTGTTGGTCATGACTCAAAAAGCAGCAATGAAGGGCCAAGACTGGCAACCCAAACTGGCCAGCCACACACACTGGACTACAGGTACCAGAATGCAACAGTGCACATCTCACCAGTGCCTAATTTGTGCAGGTGTTTGCTAGGGGTCAGCCATGGCACTTATTTTTGAGCCCTGGCACTTATTGTCTCAGACCCACTTTAATTATGAAGTGATGATAGGCAGTGCATCCATCAACTACAATGAGCAGGTGTAAACTGTAGTGTAACACTGAATATGTCGACACTGATGGGAGCAGCAATGGGTGGTGGCAGCAATGGTGCCCACCCACAGTGTAACAAGAGTGCTAGAAAATATTTGGGCCCTGGCACTCATTTTTTACAAATTAAGCACTGCATCCCACTATATTCATGGGATGTAAGTCAGCCACACACACTGGACCACAGGTAGAAGAATGCCATAGTGCCCATCCCACTATATGCATGGGCTGCAGGCCAGCCACACACACTGGGCCACAGGTACCAGAATGCAATAGTACACATCCACTATATTCATGTACTGCAAGTGATGGGGGGCATTCACATCTAGGGGTGCCCAATGTATGTCAGCCATCTAAGAGGTGCAAAGATGACAGGCATCAAACATACACGATGACCAAGGTCACAGTCATGGAAAGCAGAAACACACATACAATTAATTGACAAGTAGAGCAGTCATCTTAATGGCACACTGGGTACTTGAATGGCCTGCCCAGTCCCAGACACCCATTGTTCGTGCTGAGGGACTGCGGTAAGGAAGGGGGCATGTACTGTTAGACAGAATTGCATTCAGTACCCTCTGGGACCACCACATACAATTAGGACTACAGGTGTAAGCAAAACCAACCTTTGGTATAAGTCTGCACTACACAGTTTTGTGGTAGTGAGCTGAGCAGCCAGGCTTATCTCAAGAGAGAATGTGAGCAGTACACTGATGTAACACAGAGGTCTTACAATCACAGAGGTTCAAGTAGACACTTACACTCAAGGTTTCTTCTTGGTAAAAACGTATTAATTTATTACACAGTCATTTAGAAAACATTCACTAGAAGGAGGCAACTTAATATTATACAGAAATATACTTCAATACCAAACCAATATGTTTCTGAGTAAATTAGGCTCCCCTGAAATAGGAGCAAAATGGCATTTCAGTTAATTTGAATGGAAGTAAAAAGGCACAAGTTAATCGAATAGATCACAAATACCTTCTTAGGCAGTGTAAATAGTTTCAGTTCACTAGAGGACTCGAGTCGGTTCAATAGGCCTAGGCCAAAGTCAAAGGACTAGTGTCTTGGATAGGAAAGAGCAGTTCTTATAGTAAATGGTAAGGTATTTGCCAAAGTTCTAAGAAGTAGTTTGTACGAAAAAGAATCATATGTTGGGTCACAAGATGATTAGGCCTGCAAGTTGGGGAAGTTTCACAAACTTTCACCACGAGAGGTAAGTTCTCTTAATCAGGTTGGCACAGTACCTTAATGTGAAGAAAGGATGCAGCTGAAGACGTTGGTTCCTGGCAGTTCCTGCAGATCTCACTGTTCCTGAGCCTCGGTCCCTGCACTGCTTGGGGGCAGATCAAACAAACTGGCAAAATGGAAGATCTTCAGTTCAAGTAGCTGTCGTCAAGCACACAAGCTGGTGTCCTTCTCCCTGGTTAATCCTAACAAGCTCAGAGAATGGTATCCAGGTGGCTTACGAGTTGATTGGTCGCACCAACACAAAGGAAGAAGTCGTCCTGGAAGGGGCTTCTCTGTCGAGAAGAACTTGGCAATTCGGACCTGCAGTAGGGCTTCACCGGGCAAACCAATGGTCCAGGAGTTGCAGAAGCCGTCCTCTTCCAGCTCGTCTTCGGTTCTTTCGTTCCAGTGGTCGACTCTGCTTTCCAGTCCAAGAGACTTGCCTTTTAAACAGTTTCCTCCCTTTCATTCCAGCCTAACTGGGTGGCTGTCCTTGCCTGACAGTCAGCCAGCCAATCACGCCAGAGTGCATTTGGGTCTCCTAGGAGACTAAGCACAGGGAGTTTCGGGCACCTCCCTCACTTCCTGCCCACACCAGTCCCTCAGATGCCAGAGGCGGTCTTCAGTCCTGAACCCTACCAAAGGCATGGAAACAAAGGGACCAAACCAAGTTTTGCGCGCAGAGACAAACTCTAGAAGGATCTTTCCAAAAAGAAATGGCGATAAAAGAAGACCGGGACCTGTTTAAACAAAGGGGTTTAAAGCGCCATCTTGCAAAACATGGCTCCCGCGATTTTTAGCTACCGGTGTTCGCGGTCGGGAAACATCATGGTAGTTTGTTGTAAAACCACTGCCACAAGCCATTTCAATAGGAAAGGGTAGCATATGACAGCTACATGAGTTTCTAGACACAGGGGATACTAGGTAACCCCTCCAGGACACTATAGGAAGATAGGGTGTGCTGGGTCTAGGAATTTAAAAAGACCAGTAAAGTCAATTTAACCTTACATTCTCTGGGAAACAGTAGTTCACCCTACAGAAGACATTTAAACCTTTGGGAAGTCTAAAATACAGCTCGGTGTTACTGCACGGAGGGTGCTGTGTAACACACATGAACATATGCCTATGGAGTTATCTTAAAACTCCATAATCAAAGAACTCAAGAGTAAAACACAAAAAACGAACAGAATTAACAGTAGAGTCCCAAAGTTCAGCAAAAGGGCTGGGGGTCTCTAATGTAGAGAGGAATTAGCACATTCTGAGAATTCTCCCTAACACTCATCCCCTCAGGCTAAGGGACAGGAGGATCTAATCCCCACCAGGATGGATCTCCTGTTGCAAGTCGGTTAAATGGTCTGTGGAGCACACCAACAACCTTTTGTAACCCTTGCTATGGCACTTTATATCCACTGTTTTCATCTGTAAGCTATATGACCTACAAATCCTGTTTGGTACATCTCTCTTATTTATTGTATAGGGGATCTGATCTAACATTCCCTCAGAAGTTGTAACAACCTCTGAACCTACCATAGGCTTTTTCAAGGGGGGCTTAGAAAGGATTCCCTTAGACCTAGAGAGGCCTCATTGTTCCTCACCACCTCTCTCTCAAGAGCAGGTTGGGTCTCAGGTGTCTAGGTTGGAAGGGTTTGGTCAAGCAAGGTACATGCTTCAACTTCCTCTAAGATCTGTTCTTACCTATTTTATAAGTTCCCCTCCTAACACTAGGATTTTTATTGGAGTCTTCAGTAGAAGATCCAACAGTCTTAAGGTGTTTAGCCTTAGACCTACTTTTCCTGGTTTTCCACCAGATTTGAGAATTACCAGTTCTCACAGGACGAGAGAGGGGTCCAATTTGTCTATCCACCTCTTCCTCAGACACGGGGGGGGTCAAAGACTTTACAATTGGATGGGTAATGGTGGAGCTTGGTTGGGGCTCCCATTTCCCTACTATTCTAGCCTCAGATTTGCCTTGGTTAGAGGTCAATTTACTAACACACGGTCGTACAGTGGGGGTCCCTGTAGAGGTTACCACATGCTCAGAGTGGACTCTTAAGGTTGCCTCTCTAGCCAATTTGATTGTTTTCTGTTTCCTCTCACTGGGAGGACTGGGGGGTGCTGGACACTACTCATAATGTTTTTTAAGTTATTCCCCAACAGGACTCTCCCAGGCACCTCATATTGTTACACTGAATGTCATGGGTATCAGGCAGGTAGTTGGGGCAAGCTCGGTGGAGGCTTGGCAGGCCTGGTATAGGCACACAAAGAACCCATAACAAATCCCTCCTTTCATTCCTCCCTAGTGTTTGTAGTAGCTTTCTGGTTACCACTTCCTGTTGCCAAACAGGAAGTGCATGATAACTCATGAGCTCTCTAGTGTTTGGGTGTGGCTGGCTATATAAGCCACACCCAAGATTCTTCCAGTGCTTCGTGTTGCTTACTGTGAGCTGTATCAGCAAAACACTTGCCATGTTCTGGATCAGCGAGCATCTGCTTACCTGCTCCAGATCATCCTGTTTCTGCTTACATGCTCTTGATCATCCTGCTTCTGCTTACCTGCTCTGGATCGTCCTGTTTCTGCTTATCTGCTCCGGATAATCTTACTTCTGCTTACCCGCTCCGGATCATTCAGCTTCAGCTTACCTGGTTCTTACTCCACGCTGCAGCTATCTCCAGGCAAGGGGGGACTTCTAAACCGGCACCTGTAAGAACAAAGAAGAACAGCATTAACACGCGCACATCAGTAGCGCTGCGCATACTCACTGAATCTTCCCTCGATGCTGGAATCCAGGTTAGTTGCACGAGCGCACAAACCCCAAGAGACATTATTCATTGCGCTCCCTCCAACAACGCGGATACTTATTTCACTGCACCCAGCGCTGAACCCGTACTCGAGGTGCTATTACCACATCATTTCTCCTGCAAGGGAAAGAGAGAGTCATTACCAGGCGCGCTCAAATTGAAGGCATTGCGCAAACCTACCAGCAGCTAGCTTCTACAGCAGTGCTACTCACCCACAAAAATACCAGCAAACAAAGACAATACGGACAATTTTGAACACTCAACATTATCTGTGCAACGTTCACTTGTGGAAAGGACTCTCTAGCCAATGAAGAAACTGGCGCCTTGAACTCTTGGCCTAGCTGTGAAGGCATAAAACAGCGTTTGGCATCTGAGCTCAGCCTACAGACATTTGCACCAATCACATGAGTGAATCGCGCCCCTGCAAATGCAGGATGGAGTGCACCCCTACTAAAGATCAAGGTAAGCCCATAGGGGGACTTCACAGCACACAGTAAAGAGAAGGGAAGGGCCCAGGGGAATCGGGTGAATTCAGGTCTGAGTGTACACCTTGTATTTGACAGGTATTCCTCTGGGTGAAACAGGGGAAGTGAAGACTCGGGGTCAAGGGAGGCTTGTCCATCGCTCCTGCAGCGACACAGGTGAGTGTAACAGAACACAAAGCCATCCTCAATACCTCTGCCCGAGCGATGGAAACCTCTGAGGTAGACCAGCTTTCCCTATTGTTAGGTGAACTACGGGCCGAGGTGCATGCAGTCCGCTCAGAGACAAATGTCTTAAGGCGCGAACTGGTAGTCAACATGGACAAAACAGACGATTTGGCAAGACAGCTCCTACAGACCCAAGCTGGTCTAGCACCCCTACCCGGTGGATTTCCACAGGGACAGCCTACCATGGCACTTGTAGCCACACCAGTTCAGGTATTGCTTGCAGGCAACATCCCTTTAGCACCCCCGGAACGCTTCTCTGGGGATCCCAAGAAATTTGGAGCGTTCATGAATCAATGCCGGCTACATTTCATATGCAAAACAGACACCTTTCTGAACGACCAAGCTAAAGTAGCTTTTGTCCTCTTCTATTTAGGAGGGCACGCAGCGGACTGGTCTGTCCTGTTAGTGCTTAGGGACGACCCTTTACTGAGAAATTACCCAGGTTTTCAGCGTGAACTGGAAAAACTATTTGCCCATCGGACTCGAGGTCAGGCCCTGGACGATGAGCTACTCTCTCTGCAACAGGGTGGTCAGGATCTTATCTCATATGTCGCCACATTCAATTGCTTAATAGCCGAATCAGGTTGGCCAGAGGAGAAACAAATAAAGTTATTTTATCGAGGACTGAAAGGAGAATTAAAAGATGTCTTGGTGCAAGTAGTTAATCCTCCCGAAAATTGCAGTGAATACATCAACCTAACTATGCAACTAGACCACCGGTTACAGGATCGCAAGGCTGACCAAACCAGATCAGACCATAGACCAGTGTATGTCCGACCAAAGGAAGCGTCCCATTGACAGGCCTCAGAAATACACTCGAAGCCCATGCAATTGGGTGTTCTCAGGGGACCACTCACCAAGGCGGAGAGAGAACGGAGGCATCAGGAAAAACTTTGCTTATATTGCGGCCAATCTGGTCACTTCCTCCGGAACTACACGATTAAACCCCCACGGAGGACAATGGGGGTACTAGACAACACAGGGGAAGACACAGGTGCGGTAGTGGAAAACTCCAACGCCCGGTAGATGTAGAGGTCGGTCTGTCGAGCCAGGAACGGAGCACTCAGTTCTCACATTTCAGTATTCTTGTGGTTTTGGTAGACCCTTCACAGCCCACCCGAATGCATGCCCTCAAGGCTTTCATAGACAGTGGGGCTATTGGGAACTACCTGGATATAAACACTGCAAAGACTTTGGGATTAGCATTCCACCATAAGGAGGCTGCAGAAAGTGTGACTGCTGTGGATGGCACACAACTCCTTTCGGGACAAGTAACACAGTGTACTTCCACCATCACCTTAATCTGCCAAGATGGCTGTTAGGAAAGATTTCGTTATTGTAGGGAATTTTCCTTCCATGTGGCAACCCCTAAACTTTTTGCTATTGTTTTTAACCTTGTTCTTGACTTTGCCAGAGAAGTACAGCCTTCTGCCGCACTTCTCTGGGCTTTCGCTCCTTTCTTACGGGGAAACTGACATGCCCTTAAGACAGTCAGTACCGGGGAACGTGGTTTCCCGTAGTTTCTTCTATCGTGTCGCAGCTTTAGTGCAACACGACACAAGAGGGCACTGTAAGCTAAGTTACAGCTCTCTTGGGTCTCTAGCCTTCTACAGGCCCTAGATACTCTTTTAGGAATGTATTTGATCGGTGCAAGTCATTCAGGGACTCGAATGGTGGCAGCGATCGTATTGTTTATTTTGAGCTCCTTTTGGCGTTCTGAGCACGTTTTTGCACTGAACCCAAAATGGTGGCCTGGCTCCCAAAATGGCCAGGCCGCGAGGCTCCTTTGTCTTGTCCACTGACTGTCTTGCCCCCTTCACCTTCCCCAGGTCCGGCGACCCGGGGCCTTCCTTATTTGGGCATGTACTTTCCCGCGAAACGTGGTTGCTTTCGCGGGCTTCTACATGTCGTTTGTGTGCCTCCAGGGTGTGGGCTGGGATGTCTGGTCCCAATACACATCCTGGGTGCCAGAGAGTCTAGGGTGGTGTGAATGCCTGGGACCACCGTGGTCCGTGATTGGTCCACGTATGGTATGTGTTTTGATGAGCGGATCTCCCATTGGCTCCCCTCCGTTTTGGCGCGAAGGGAACCGTGGATAAGAGGGGGCTGGAAACACCACTACCATGTCGATCTCCTGAGTTCTCACGAACGAAGGAATACAGGAGCCAAGTATCCTGCAACTACGAGGCTGGACCGAGGAATCGCTGGTGACCCGCTGAAGGAATCCTCCTTTGCACTGCTGTCGTCCGGAGAGCCCCTGTCCTCCTTTGATCGAACCAGAAGGCCTGTACTGGTGCTTCGACCTTTGGAATAGCAGGAACAGCTATTCCCGGCATCTTCAACCATCTCCTGCCAAGTAAGCCTTCGGAAGCGTCTCTGGGCCATCCAGTTGACTGACCAGCTTACAAAGGGGTTTGGCTCTGCAACCGCCGCCAGGTTGTGTTGTATTGCGAGTCCTTGTCACTCTCCCACGCTTCGTACGCTTGGCGTCCCCAGGTCTGAAGGGAGGAGTGTTCATTTGGCTCGAATACACACGGCCGCTCCGTTTTCCTGTGCGGCAACAAAACTGTGCTGGTTTCGTCGATTGGGACGTCTTTTTGCTCTACACGACTACAAAGCGTTCCCTGCTCTTCTGAACCTGCCAGCTGCTGAAACTATCGTGGAGAAGCCTGGGTCTGCTTGCTTCGGGGACCGGTGAGTAGTATATCTAGGATCTGGTCGCCCTCCTGCAGTATCCCATTGCTTTTCCCTGCTGTGTAAAAACAGCACCCTTTTGCCGCGCTCGCGCTCTGCTTCTGCCCGCTGTGGAGGCTGCGCTTGAGTTGCGGAACCTGTTCTTCTTCTGCTGTGCACTAACGTGAACCGCCTGACTTCCTCCGAAGAGCTTCCCCTTGTGCCCGTCGGCACCGGCGTGGCAGGTACTTTGAGCACAAGGCTCCACTCTTCGCAGGGCTCGGACTTCCATCTAGTTAGGTGCCTATGAAGGCGAACTGAGTCGAAAGCATTATCGCACTGCCTGTTTTCCTTCCCTGGCAGGTGGACTACATATTTCGTGCTTTAAACGCTTGCGACTGTGTATTTGTATATATATTGTGTTGATATGGTATGTGTTGGTTTAATATTGTGATATTGTGATTTTCTCGCTACGGTCATTATTTTAAAGGCCTTAAAATAAATGTGTAACTATTTTTGATATAACAACTGTTTGGAGTAGTTTGTCAGCGCTCTTGCTTTGTGTGCTCACTGCGGGCTTTCAGTCACCCTCACCCCTCTTGAGACCTAGTCTTGACCGCCGCGATCGCTACCTTGATTGTTTGTTTGTTTGTTTGTTTATTTATTTATATAGCGCTCTTGACCCGGGGGTATATATGCGCTTTGAGCATCAGGTTACAGGTAAAAGACAATAGTACAGTATTAATAGGGCATAGATAATAGTATACAAACAATATACATACAATTGGACATTCAGGGTGCATACATATGTAGTAGGACGGTTATTTGTTGGTTAACCAGGAGATGACCTTAGTTCTGAAGGGTTGGAAAGTAGGTGTAGATTTAATATCCAGTGGGATGGAGTTCCAGAGTTGTGATGCCAAAGTTGGGAAGCTGGATCCTCCGGCTCTTTTAAGGGAGAATTTGGGAACTGTTAGTTGTAATGAGTTGGACGATCTGGTGGTTCTAGTGTTCTGTCTTAGTGTAAATTTGTTCGAGAGGTAGGGTGGGGCAAGATGATTAAGGGCTTTGTAAGTAAGGCATATGGTTTTCAAGTCTATTTTCTGTTGGATGGACAACCATTTGCAGGCAGTTCTGGTGGCGGAGATGTGTTCCCTTCTAGGAATATTGAGGGCGGCACGTAGTGCGTTGTTTTGTAGAACTTGCAATTTATTGATTACTGTTTTGTTGGCACCTACATAGAGGCTATTACAGTAATCCAGTTTAAATTGGATGAGTGCTCTGGCTAGGATGAGACAGTTGCTAGGGGAGATCAGTGGTCTGCAGGCCCTGATTAGTTTACCAGTGTAGGCCGTGGCTGAGGCGGTCATATTGATTTGTTTAATTAGGTTAATGTTCGTGTCTAGGTAGAAACCGAGGGTTTTTACACTCTTGGCGATGGGTATGGTGTTATCGTCAATAGTGAAGCTAGTGTAGCCGGGACAGAGTTTACTGATAGTGTTAGGTGAGCCGACAAGAAGCAATTCAGTCTTGTCATCATTCAGGCATAGGCCATGTGTGGCCATCCATGCCTGAATGATGGAAAAGACTTCATTGATCCATTTGGCGTCCTTGTTGTAGTTGCCTGATAGGGTGAGGAGTATCTGGGTGTCATCTGCATAGTTAGTGTAGGTGACACCCAGATTGTCCAGCTTGTCGAATAAAGGCTTGGTGAAAATATTGTAAAGGGTGGGTGAGACACAGGATCCTTGTGGGACACCGCAGGTGATGGGGATGGGGTCAGCCGCTGCTAGGGGGGAGAAGACCCGCATGGTTCTGTTGTCCAGGAAAGATTGGATCCATGTGACTGCAGAGTGGGAGAAGTGTGCTGCCAGAGACAAATGGTTGCACAAGATTTTATGGTCGACCAGGTCAAAGGCAGCGGAGAGGTCAAGGAGAAGAAGGATGGCAGCCTTATTTTTGTCTTTGAGTTCGTCTATCTGGCATTTGAGATCAACAAGGGCCGTTTCTGTCCCGTGTTGTGGTCGAAAGCCAGATTGGCGAGTTCCTAGTAGGTGATTGGCCTCGAGGTAGTCCTGAATTTGTAAATAAGCCACTCTATCCAAGATTTTTAGTAGGAATGGGACGGTGGTAATAGGTCTGTAATTCGTAGGGATGTCAGGGTTGAGAGTAGTTTTTTTTAGTAGAGGTAGGACCCAGGACTGTTTCAGATTGCTGGGGACCATGTTGTTGGCGAAGGACAGGTTTATTAATTTAGTGATAAATGGGGAGAGATCCCTAGCTGCATCTTTTATGATTTGTGCGGGGCAGCTGTCCCCCTTGCAATTCGATGGTTTAAGGGATGCTATAATTTTCTGAACCTCCAATATAGATACCTTTTTGAAGGTGAAGCCTGAACTCGTGGCAGTAGGTGGAAGGGGTGTGGGGATGGAGGTGGGATCGAGAGTAAGTTGTTGTCGTTTGTTGTTGATTTTGGTTTGGAGCCCTGAGATTTTGTTGGCTAGGGCATTCTGGATCCCTGTGCACCAAGGTTTGTCCTTAGTGCAAGAGTCAGTGGGGGTAATGGGGTTTTCTAATTCCTTTAGTATGTTAAAGAGCTCTTTAGTACTGGAGCTTGCCTGGGAGATCCTAGTATTGAGAGAATCTTTCTTGGCACGTATAATCTCATTTTTGTAGAGGGTGGAGATGTTGGTGAGATTAGTTCTGTTATTTATGGAAGGCACTGATTTCCAGAGTGCTTCAAGTTTGTTTTTTTTGTTGACGAAGGGTTTTGAGCTCCGGGGTGAACCATGTGTTCAGGTGCGCTTTGGGTATTCCTTTGCGCAGTTTCAGTGGGGCAATGATGTCAATGGCTTTGGCCATGGACTCATTGTAGGCATTGACCAGTTGGTTCAAGTCCGTTGTAACGGGTAGTGCGTTTAAAGTAGGGATCACCAGAGGTATTAGGGCTTCCGCTGTGATATTGCTCTTTTTCCTAGTAGGGCAGGCAGGTGCAATAATAGGCCTTTTATGTGCTGAATTGCTGGTAAGAATGTCAAACGGGAGGAGGTGGTGGTCAGTCCAGATAAGTTGTGTGGGATCTTCCGTAGTAATGTTGCAATTAAGGGTAGTTATCCAGTCGAGGATTCTACCTTTCGAGTGGGTGGGTTTGGAACAGAGTTGTTGGAGGCCATGCTCCTCTAATGCCATGGCCAGGGCAGTGGCTGGGGTGTCTAGGGGGTCGTTAAACCCGAGATTAAAGTCTCCGAGTATAATCAGTTGTGCTGAAGGTTTGGAGCTTTCAGCAACTAGTGAGGTGATGTCTTCCTCAAATGAGCCAGGAGGGCCCGGGGGTCGGTAAATTAAGTGCAGTGTAATAGTACTTTTAGGGGAGGTTTGAACTTTGACTGTAATATGTTCACAGGATTTGAGTGGGGGAGCAGAGGATAGTCTGATGTCAAGCGTGGACTTAAAGATAATAGCTACGCCGCCTCCTCGAGCGTTCGGTCTATCTGCTCTAAGGATGGTGTAGTTATCAGGTATGGCTAGGGTAAGAGATGGACCTGCAGCATCGTGCAGCCATGTTTCGGTTACCGCAAGGAAGTCCAGGTTGTTTGTTAGAATAATGTCTGCAACTTCTGTGGCATGGGCGACTAATGATCTGACATTTAGGAGAGCTCCTTTAAGACTGGGATGGATGGTGTTGATGGGAGTTATAGTGTGAGGGTTGGTCTTATTGAGTGATTTGGCTGGGCCTTTGCTGGGTCTGTGGTGGGTTCTGGCGCCAAGTCTAGAGTTCCGATCGGAGGGGATGAGGGTAGTGTTACGGGAGTTAGTTGGGTTAGCTAATGTAGAGGTGTTGTAGTCGATGGTATGGCATGATGCTCTCGTGTTGATGGGGTTCTGCTTGTGGTCAGCTAGGTGAGTATTAGCTGCGACATGCGGAGCGTGTGCATGTCTATGGGTGGGATGGGCGGACTTGGTATCCGGGGGGAAGGCTGGTGTAGTGGGCAGGAATGGTGTAGGGCAGGTGATCGGGTGGTGTCTTGGGCAGGCGGGTCTGACTAAACCATTATTATGGGCTAGGTAACTGTTGCCAGTGCAGGGTATGTTACTTTGCATGACACAGAAAGGGAACATGATCGCAGTCAGGCAGAATAGCATGCTGGGGCTGAGGTGATGTACAGAGGGGTGGCGTGTAGGGGGCATTGGCGTTATAGGTGGGGCGCAGCACAATGCGAATGAGGTCTAGGCGACCATAGGGCACAACACAATGCAGGTGGGGTCTAGGCGACCTTGGGGCACAACACAGTGCAAGTGGGGTCTGGGCGATCATAGGGCACAACACATTGCAAGTGGGGTCTAGGCGACCATAGGGCACAACACAATGCAAGTGGGGTCTAGGCGACCTTAGGGCACAACATAGTGCAAGTGGGGTCTGGGCGATCATAGGGCACAACACAATGCAAGTGGGGTCTGGGCGACCATAGGGCACAACACAATGCAGGTGGGGTCTAGGCGACCTTAGGGCACAACACAATGCAAGTGGGGTCTAGGCGACCATAGGGCACAACACAATGCAAGTGGGGTCTAGGCGATCATAAGGCACAACACAATGCAAGTGGGGTCTAGGCGACCATAGGGCACAACACAATGCAGGTGGGGTCTAGGCGACCTTAGGGCACAACACAGTGCAAGTGGGGTCTGGGCGACCATAGGGCACAACACAATGCAGGTGGGGTCTAGGCGACCATAGGGCACAACACAATGCAGGTGGGGTCTAGGCGACCATAGGGCACAACACAATGCAAGTGGGGTCTAGGCGACTGGGTGCTAAAATGCCTGTACTATTAAAGAGGTGGCAGCAGTAATGCATAGAGGTGGCGGAGTTGGAAGCATGAGCGTATGTAGCAAACAGTTAAAGAACCGAGTTCAAATGTTTATGAGTACGGAGTAGCAGAGGACATACCAGAAAGCACAATAGTATAGACTAAGGGTATTCCTACTACTCACAAAAGATTAGGGTCCGTGGCCCCTGGCTCCTGATGCTCCAAACAGGCACCCAACAGGCCTTAGAGTGGCCTTGGAGCTGGCCGCCGGCGTGGTCCGCCTGCCGGCGGTTACAGCTGATGTTAACGAGGCTCAGCCTCGGTTTCAGGCCGCGCTGCGCCCGGCATGCGCGAGTCAGGCGGCGTGTGGGGACAGGGTCAGGCAGGCCCTGTCCGTGTTCCTCGTGGTTCCTCTGCTGGGCTGGGGTGCTGGGGGGGCTCCTGCCCTCGCCCCACGATGAGGAAGAGTGGAGTGAGGGGGTGAGCAGGCACCCAACAGGCCTTAGAGTGGCCTTGGAGCTGGCTTGTCCAGAGGTTACCCTGTTCCAAGTAATTAGGTTGGCCTTCTGAACTTCTGCGCCACCAGGACAGAGTTCAGAAATCCGTCTTAACAAATTGGTGTACAGCGGTGGGATACGACTGAAGGTATCCAGTGTTGCGCTCGAACTAAGGCATTTCAGGTTATTCCAAACAGTACACGTAGTGAATTGTTATAGTATAACTTTAAAAAGACCATAGTCCTATCAAACAGTATGGAAACAAGTACGTTGTTAACTTTAAATGCTTCCAAATCAGAAACGCTGAAAAAGATGTGTGCGGAGAGAGGTGTTTCCTCTCAAGGCACGAAATTGGAAATGATCCAAAGAATCGTGGCGTGGCAAGAAGCGCAGCTTGACGCTATTACTTCTGAGGACAGTGCGGAAGGTGGTGGGGCTGCTCTCACTGGTAGAACCGACGGTTCTGCCGCCGCACTGTTCCACCGCGACCACGAGGACAGGGAGGACGAGCTGTCTAATGTTTCCTCTGCCAGTGTTGATGGGGAGGCTATGCTTGAATTCAAGAAGCAAGAGCTGCGGTTTAGGCAGCAGGAGCTTGAATTCAGCATAGCCAAACTAAAAATCGAACAGGCAGAAAAACAAAAAGACAGGGATCACCAGTTGGAACTGGCCAAGCTTCAGGTTGCAAATGGGTCCAAGGGTCCTGGACATGGGTCTGGGGCCTCCTCTCATCCACGGTTTCCAAAAGATCTGCTCAGTGTGTATGAAGAGAGGAATGACATTATGGACTGGCTGAATGCGTTTGAGTATGCATGCGAGGTCCAGGAAGTTGACAATGCTGATAAGATTGCGTGGTTGCTCAGTAGACTGCCCCATTCTGGCTGTAGTGCCATTATGGAAATGTCGAAGGCTGAGCGGGCTGATTTCGCAATGTTAAAGCAGACTCTCATTTTAAAGTTTGGGAAGACTCCGGCCCAATATTTAAAGCGTTTTCGAGAGTATAAGAAAAAGGAAGGTGGTACTTGGGTATCTTATGTCGCTGAATCTTTGAAAAACTTAACTGGCTGGGTCGAAGGCTATAAGGTTTCTACCTTCGACGGCATGATAAATCTTGTCATGCTGGAACACATTTTTGCTTCTTCTTCCCCGGAGCTTAAGCAGCATTTGGCCGATTCGAAGGAGATAGATCCTAAGAAGCTGGCCATTGCAGCAGACTTATGGGTGTCACATCGAGTGTCCCATAAGGACAAAACTCATCCTGGTAAGCAGGAGGAGGGGAAAAAGTCCAAAGATATGGAGGGTGGGGAATCTGCTAAATCTTCTTCCCAAAAGGGCCACAAAAAGAAAAACAAGGGTAAGACACAAGAGAACTCACAGGGTAGTGGAGGTGCGCCTCCGAAACAGAACTCTGGTTACAATAAGCCTCCCTACGTAAACAGACCCTCTGGGGCTTGTTTTTCTTGTGGAGCAACTGACCATGTGAAGGGGGATCCCCGTTGTAAGGTTAGACCTTTGGGGGTCCACTCCGCTAATCTGGCCTTCTCCTCCTACGAGGAAGAAGAGATTACAGGAGCATCCTTCTCCTCGGACTCATTTCCCAGCGGAATAGAGGCCGAGGTAGTTTTAGTGTCCCTGGGTTCCTGGGAGCCTAAAGTCGCAGAGGCTTATGCTAGGATTCCGGATAATACCAAGCACTACTTTAAAGACAGTGTGCTGATCAATGGAGTGGATACTCCAGCTCTTAGGGATAGTGGGTGCAGTCGCACTGTAGTGGATTCTACCTTGGTAGACTCAGAGGAAGTTGCCAGAGCTACTCTGATGCCCACTAAGTTGGCTGACGGCCCCCTCCGTATGTTTCCCGTGATCCCTGTTAATCTAACTTTAAATGGTACAGCAGTCAGGATTCCAGTGAGCATTCAGAGAAACGTCCCGGGAAAGGTCTTATTAGGTAATGATCTCAGAGCTTTAGGGCTCGTAGGAGACACTGCCGAACGACCCTACACACGGTCTCAAGCACGGGCAGCATTGGCCAAGTCCAATACGCCGCCCCAGCCGAAGGGGAAACCCAAGGCGAAAGGAGTCTACAAGTCAAGACGGGGGAAAGAGAATATTCCCCCGAGCTCGCCTACCACTGCGGTGGAGGAAGTTGGTCAATCGCCCGGGCCTGACGAGGAGGTGGCGATGCCTGAAGTATTCGACCCCAACGATCATCCTGAACTAAAAGACTTGTTAGTTGAAGGAGGTCCTGATAGGGACGAATTCAGTAAAGGCCAACGTGAGTGCCCATCTCTGGAAGGCCTAAGGAGACAGGCCTGCTCCCAGCTTGAGGGTGAACCTCCTGGGAAGCATAGGATTTATTGGGAAGGTGGACTCCTGTATAGTGAGCCCACAGAGTCTACAGAAGGAGACCATAGGAGGTTGGTGGTTCCCCTTGCTGTTAGACCCTTCCTCCTGCAGTTGGCGCATGAAGTTCCCCTTGCTGGTCACCTTGGTATGAAGAGGACCAAGCAAAGGTTATCCATGCACTTCTACTGGCCCAAGATGGGGGTGCAAGTAGAAAGTCACTGCAGGAGTTGCGCCTCCTGCCAGTTGTCTGGTAAGGTTGGCGCGACAATCCAAGCTCCGTTGGTACCGCTCCCAGTTGTGGGGGTACCATTTGAAAGGGTAGGGATCGACATCGTCGGTCCCCTTGACCCGCAAACATCCTCGGGCAATAGGTTTATCCTGGTGCTGGTCGACCATGCAACCAGGTATCCTGAGGCCATCCCATTGAAAACTGTAACTGCCAAGTCAGTTGCAAAAGCTTTACTCGGCATATTTACTAGGGTTGGCTTCCCTAAAGAAGTTGTGTCAGATCGTGGCAGCAACTTTATGTCGAAGTATATGCAGGCTATGTGGAAAGAATGTGGGGTCACCTACAAGTTCTCTTCTGCATACCACCCCCAGACCAATGGTCTGGTGGAACGTTTCAACAGAACGTTAAAGAGCATGATTGGGGCTCTGGAGGAGCCCCAGAGAAGAAAATGGGATCTTCTTTTACCATTCTTGCTGTTTGCCTACCGAGAGGTACCACAGGAGGGTGTTGGCTTCAGCCCCTTCGAACTTCTGTTCGGTCATCCCGTACGGGGACCCTTAGCCATTGTCAAGGAGGGATGGGAGATGCCCACTCCCCCTGTTACTACCAATGTAGTTGACTATGTGCTAGGGCTCAGAAAACGGATGGTACTTCTGATGGGCTTGGCTAGTGATAAATTGAAGGCAGGGCAAGCGCTGGTGAAACATTGGTACGACCAGAAAGCTTCCCTCATCAACTTTACACCTGGTCAGCAAGTCCTGATCATGAATCCAATAAGGCCTCGCGCTTTACAGGACAAATGGTCAGGCCCTTACACAGTGGTGGAGCCCCTGGGTGAGGTAAACTATTTAGTGGACCTTGGAAGGCCTGGACAGGCTCCAAAAGTGTTCCACGTGAATAGGCTGAAGGCTTTCGTCCCAAGAGTCGAAATCGCAGCACTGCTACTGGCATCCGACGTTGAGGAAGAGGAGTCTGAACCTCTCCCCGACCTGTTCCAGAGCGGTCCTTCAGATAGCTCCGTTGAGGGTGTCCGAGTGGCCCCTCACCTGACTTCTGATCAGCAGGCTGAGGTGAAAAGTTTGCTTAGGCAGTTTTCCCCCCTGTTTTCACAGTCCCCTGGTTTGACACCTTGGTGCAAACATAACATTGACACAGGAGACAGTGTACCTACCAAAAGTAGGGGATACAGGATGTCGGATAAAGTACGGTCTTATATTAAGACCGAGGTCAACAAAATGTTAGACCTTGGGGTGATTGAACCCTCTAGTAGTCCTTGGTCCAGTCCTGTGGTTCTGGTTCCAAAGGCAGGCACTTCTGAATTGAGGTTCTGCGTGGATTACAGGGCTCTGAATGCTGTCACCAAGACAGATGCCCACCCCTTGCCTCGAACAGATGAGCTGGTGGATACTTTGGGTGCCTCCAAGTACCTCAGCACGTTTGACCTTACTGCTGGCTATTGGCAAATAGCTTTAGCAGAACATGCCAGGGAGAAGACAGCATTTTCGACGCCAGACGGCCTTTACCAATTCCGGGTAATGCCGTTCGGGTTGAAGAATGCACCTGCCACTTTCCAGAGGCTTGTGAATCATGTGTTGAATGGGTTGGACGAATTCTGTCTTGCATATCTGGACGATATAGCAGTTTTCAGTGCCACCTGGGAAGACCATGTGAAACACCTCGGGATTGTGCTCCAGGCTCTTCAGAAAGCCCACTTGACCATAAAGGCTAGTAAATGCCAGATTGGACAAGGCTCAGTGGTTTACCTTGGACATGAAGTAGGTGGAGGGAGGATACAGCCTCTACCCAGTAAAGTACAAGCAGTACAAGACTGGCCTACCCCCACTACGCAAACCCAAGTGAGAGCCTTCTTAGGACTCACGGGGTATTATCGCAATTTTGTGGCAGACTATGGCACCATAGCTGCTCCTCTGACTGCCCTCACAACTCCGAAGAAACCCAAGAAGGTAACTTGGACCGACGAGTGTGAGAAGGCCTTCAATGGCTTAAAAGACTCCTTGTGCCAGGCCCCTCTGCTCAGGGCCCCTGATTATCAAAGACCTTTTATCGTGCAGACGGATGCCTCTGACACTGGGATAGGAGCTGTACTATCACAAGTAGATGAGAAGGGTAAGGAACACCCTATCGGTTTTATTAGTCGCCAGCTTAAGGACAGAGAGCTCAGATGGTCCACGGTAGAGAAAGAATGTTTCTCTGTTGTGTGGGCCCTAAGGAAGCTGAGGCCCTACCTCTATGGGACCCACTTCACTGTGCAGACTGACCATAAGCCGTTAAAGTGGCTAATGAACATGAAGGGGGAGAATCCAAAGTTGCTTAGGTGGTCCATAAGTCTTCAAGGCTTCGACTTCACTATTGAGCATAGACCAGGTGTCCAACATAGCAATGCTGATGGGTTGTCCAGAATGTTTAACCGACCTGAACAAGAGACTCATCCAGGGGTGGATTAGTTCCCCCTGTCCATAGTCTGGGAGGGGCGAGTGTTAGGAAAGATTTCGTTATTGTAGGGAATTTTCCTTCCATGTGGCAACCCCTAAACTTTTTGCTATTGTTTTTAACCTTGTTCTTGACTTTGCCAGAGAAGTACAGCCTTCTGCCGCACTTCTCTGGGCTTTCGCTCCTTTCTTACGGGGAAACTGACATGCCCTTAAGACAGTCAGTACCGGGGAACGTGGTTTCCCGTAGTTTCTTCTATCGTGTCGCAGCTTTAGTGCAACACGACACAAGAGGGCACTGTAAGCTAAGTTACAGCTCTCTTGGGTCTCTAGCCTTCTACAGGCCCTAGATACTCTTTTAGGAATGTATTTGATCGGTGCAAGTCATTCAGGGACTCGAATGGTGGCAGCGATCGTATTGTTTATTTTGAGCTCCTTTTGGCGTTCTGAGCACGTTTTTGCACTGAACCCAAAATGGTGGCCTGGCTCCCAAAATGGCCAGGCCGCGAGGCTCCTTTGTCTTGTCCACTGACTGTCTTGCCCCCTTCACCTTCCCCAGGTCCGGCGACCCGGGGCCTTCCTTATTTGGGCATGTACTTTCCCGCGAAACGTGGTTGCTTTCGCGGGCTTCTACATGTCGTTTGTGTGCCTCCAGGGTGTGGGCTGGGATGTCTGGTCCCAATACACATCCTGGGTGCCAGAGAGTCTAGGGTGGTGTGAATGCCTGGGACCACCGTGGTCCGTGATTGGTCCACGTATGGTATGTGTTTTGATGAGCGGATCTCCCATTGGCTCCCCTCCGTTTTGGCGCGAAGGGAACCGTGGATAAGAGGGGGCTGGAAACACCACTACCATGTCGATCTCCTGAGTTCTCACGAACGAAGGAATACAGGAGCCAAGTATCCTGCAACTACGAGGCTGGACTGAGGAATCGCTGGTGACCCGCTGAAGGAATCCTCCTTTGCACTGCTGTCGTCCGGAGAGCCCCTGTCCTCCTTTGATCGAACCAGAAGGCCTGTACTGGTGCTTCGACCTTTGGAATAGCAGGAACAGCTATTCCCGGCATCTTCAACCATCTCCTGCCAAGTAAGCCTTCGGAAGCGTCTCTGGGCCATCCAGTTGACTGACCAGCTTACAAAGGGGTTTGGCTCTGCAACCGCCGCCAGGTTGTGTTGTATTGCGAGTCCTTGTCACTCTCCCACGCTTCGTACGCTTGGCGTCCCCAGGTCTGAAGGGAGGAGTGTTCATTTGGCTCGAATACACACGGCCGCTCCGTTGTCCTGTGCGGCAACAAAACTGTGCTGGTTTCGTCGATTGGGACGTCTTTTTGCTCTACACGACTACAAAGCGTTCCCTGCTCTTCTGAACCTGCCAGCTGCTGAAACTATCGTGGAGAAGCCTGGGTCTGCTTGCTTCGGGGACCGGTGAGTAGTATATCTAGGATCTGGTCGCCCTCCTGCAGTATCCCATTGCTTTTCCCTGCTGTGTAAAAACAGCACCCTTTTGCCGCGCTCGCGCTCTGCTTCTGCCCGCTGTGGAGGCTGCGCTTGAGTTGCGGAACCTGTTCTTCTTCTGCTGTGCACTAACGTGAACCGCCTGACTTCCTCCGAAGAGCTTCCCCTTGTGCCCGTCGGCACCGGCGTGGCAGGTACTTTGAGCACAAGGCTCCACTCTTCGCAGGGCTCGGACTTCCATCTAGTTAGGTGCCTATGAAGGCGAACTGAGTCGAAAGCATTATCGCACTGCCTGTTTTCCTTCCCTGGCAGGTGGACTACATATTTCGTGCTTTAAACGCTTGCGACTGTGTATTTGTATATATATTGTGTTGATATGGTATGTGTTGGTTTAATATTGTGATATTGTGATTTTCTCGCTACGGTCATTATTTTAAAGGCCTTAAAATAAATGTGTAACTATTTTTGATATAACAACTGTTTGGAGTAGTTTGTCAGCGCTCTTGCTTTGTGTGCTCACTGCGGGCTTTCAGTCACCCTCACCCCTCTTGAGACCTAGTCTTGACCGCCGCGATCGCTACCTTGATTGGTCTGGCTTGTCCAGAGGTTACCCTGTTCCAAGTAATTAGGTTGGCCTTCTGAACTTCTGCGCCACCAGGACAGAGTTCAGAAATCCGTCTTAACAATGGCCACAGAGAAAGTATTAGATTCGACCTTATCGCTGCACCCCAATTCCAGCTGTTTCTTGGGATACCGTGGCTAGAGACGCACAACCCAAAGATAGATTGGGGAGCTCGTACCTTACTCTTTTCCAGATAATGCGCCTCTTGTTACGAAATCAAAGGGATCAAAGGAAGCCCATTGTTAGCTTCACAGGAAAAGATAGCAGGTTTAGGCTTGCTGGGCACTTTACCAGACGAATACCAGAGTTCCAGGATGTGTTCGCGAAGGAGCAAGCTAATACACTACGACCACATCGAGTTTACGACTGCCAGATCGACCTGCAACCAGGGGCACAAGTACCGTGCAGCCGCATGTATGCATTAACCGAGGAAGAAAACACTCATCTACGGACCTACTTGGATCAATACCTGGCCAATAGCTTCATTAGACCATCTAAGTCACCAGCCGCCTCCCCACTCTTCTTCATACCGAAGAAAGAGGGGGACTTAAGAAAGTGTATTGATTACCAGGCCCTAAATCAAGTCACCATAAAACATAAGTACCCATTACCTCTGATGCAAGTACTCATAGACCAGGTGAGACAAGCAAAGATTTTCACCATGCTAGACTTACACGGCGCATATCACCTGTTATGCATGAAGAAAGGGGACGAGTGGAAGACTGCGCTCCCTACCCGCTATGGCTTGTACGAATACCAGGTCATGCCCTTTGGGCCTTGCAATGCCCCGGCTGCGTTCCAGCATTTTATGAATGATGTGTTACGGGAACTCCTCAATGACTGCGCAGTCGTCTACATCAATGACATTCTGATCTACTCCACCACTCCCCAAGAGCACGTAACCCACGTGCGAGCTGTACTCTGCAAACTGTGTGAATACCAACTGTACGCAAAGCTAGAAAAATGCTCCTTCCACGTCACTGAGGTGGAGTTTCTGGGATATGTACTGACACTGCAGGGGATCAAGATGGACAATAGAACAGTGCAGGCAATCCTCACTTGGTCCTCACCCACGTCTGTAAAGGGAGTGCAGAGTTTCCTAGGGTTTGCAAACTTTTATCGACGTTTCATACCAGGATTCTCACATATTGTACATCCAATAACGTCCTTGCTGCGCAAACACCGAAAGTTCGAATGGACACCAGCGGCGGAAGAAGCTTTCCGAGCTCTCAAGGAAAAATTCACCTCAGCCCCAATTCTGCAACACCCACAGCCCGATTTACCGTACATTGTGGAAACGGACGCTTCAAGCATTGCCATGGGGGCCGTATTGTCTCAACAAAATCCTGAAACCGGATGCCTTCACCCCATTGCCTTTTGGTCAAGGAAATTTTCCCCAGCAGAATTAAACTATGCAATTTCTGAGAAAGAACTCCTAGCAATCAAAAGCGCACTGTGTGAATGGCAACATTACTTACTAGGAGCAAAGCACACCATCACAATAATAACAGATCATCAGAACTTGCAATATTTACGCTCAACAAAAGCTCAGCCTTCTAGGCAGCTCCATTGGGCCCGATCCTTAATGGAATGCGACTTTGTAATCACCTACCGCCCCGGAGTTAAGAACGGGAAAGCGGATGCGTTATCCCGCATTGGCACAGGAGAGGAAGTCTACAATGCCCCTAACCCAGTGGAGATCATACCCAGCCATAAAATTCTCAGCCTCTGCATCAGCCTATCTCCGTTAAATACTCTGCAGGAAACAATAAAAGAAGATATGTCTGTAGAAGACCAGCTACTTGCTTGGGACACAAAGGGAGATCAGTTCACCATTCAAGACAAACTACCATACTACCAAAAACGCCCCTACGTTCCAACTAAGGATCTGCAACAAGCAATCATATCAGACTACCACGACTCGCTGTTAGAAGCCCATCCGGGTATAGCCAAAACCATGAAGAAAGTAAGCAAATCTTATTGGTGGCCAACTTGGCGAGAAGATATTGCCACCTACATAGGCACCTGTGAGGTGTGTGCACAATACATAATGTCCAGGAAAAACCCAGATGGCCTCCTTCAGCCAATCACCATTCCACCAGCGCCCTGGCACACAGTATCAATAGACTTTGTCACTGATCTATCTCCTAACTCAGGTTATAATACCATCCTCATAGTAGTGGACCTCTTCTCCAAAATGGCCCATTTCATAGCTCTAAAAGGTATTCCCTCAGCTCAAACCCTGGCGTAGGTTTTTCTAGACCGAATCCTCAAGTTACATGGATTCCCTACCACAATCGTTTCTGACAGAGGCAGCCAAAATCTATCTCGTTTTTGGAAAAAATATTGTGCCCTGGCAAGAGTAGAAGTCCGTCTGTCTTCTAGTCACCACCCTCAAATGGACGCCCAAACCGAGCGCACGAACCAGACCATTGAACAGTATTTGCACTGTCTATTACACCAAACAAGACAAAGCTGCACAGAAATGCTATGGATGGCAGAGTATGCCTACAATAAATCAACACATTCATCAACCCAAGCAACACCCTTCTTTACTATATATGGTTGAAACCCCAGAACGTCAGTCTACGATCCTCCAGAAAAGATTGAAATGCCCGCAGTAAAGAATTTACATGCCAGGATCATGAAAGCAGCCAGAGAAGGCAGCAGGAACCTACAGCAAGCCAAAGAAACACAGAAAAGAAACACTGATCGCCATCGACGAAAAGCCCCAGATTATCAAGTGGGAGACTCGGTCTGGCTGGTAACTAGACACATTGCTTTAAAGGGTCCCAAGAAATTTCAGCCTAGATACAAGCGGCCCGTATACAATAGAAAAAGTAATTAATCCAGCAGCCATGAGACTGGCGTTACCTCAACATATGCGTATACATCCCGTATTTCACGTGTCACTATTAAAACCAGCACACCCAGGACCCCGAACTTCCACACCTCCCGCACCCATACAAGTGGGTGAAGAAGCACCAGAATATGAAGTTAAGAACATATTAGATTCCAAACAAGACCCAGGGGCTCTAAGGATACATTGGCTTGAACACTCAAGGCTTCTTCAGCCAATAAGTGAAAGTGGGCACTAGCCATATGTACTTCTTCCTCTGGGGAGAAGGCCATGGAGGCAGTGCTGACCCCTGCAGGTCTACCCTGGTATCTGGGATCTCCTTTCAAGTGGTCTACGAACCCAGACCCGTGGGCCTCTTCTGGTGGGTTGGAATTAGAATTATCTTTATTCTCATCTTTTTGCTGTTTCCCCTCATCCTGTTTGTGAGTGGTCCCAGAATCCTTATGAGTGGCTGTGTTGGCTACCCATGAGTCAGCTGCTCTGGCTAACATTTTGGGATTTAGTTCCTTAGAGTCAGCCAAGTGCTGTCTCAGCTCAGGAGAGCAGGCATCAAAAATAGATTCTAACAAAAATAGATTTCTCATTTCTTCAAAAGTGTTAACTCTGTAACCTTTTACCTAACCATCTAAGTTCTTCAAACATTCAAACACCCAGGTAGCCCAAGGGGTATTATCATGGTTTTTGAGGGTCCTAAACCTCTTAAGGTATTGGGAAGGAGTTTTCCCAAATCTAGCTATCAAAGCTAGCTTCACATTTTCATAGTCCAATCTTTCAAGTTCCCCCATCTCCATTACAACATCAGTTGCAACTTGGGGGAGCCTAGACAAAAGCCAAGGAATCAACTAATTCCCTGTGAAGCCCTGAATACCATAGTTATATTCAAAAGCAGCCAACCAATCCAAAATACCAAGTCTCACCTCATACATACTCACAGATGCTTTAGGCATGCAAGGTCTCTTAGGACTCGAAGACCTAGAAGACTCTGGGATAGAACCATTTTCAAGAGACAATTTCTTCATTTCAAAAGCATAATGCATTTCCATTTCTCAGAGTTTGATTTCTTGATGTTTACTTTCAGTTTGCATTTGGAGCCTTTTGAACTGTAACTCAAGTCTAATTTCTTTCAAGAGAGACACATTCTGGACTCAGTATTGGACCTGTGGCTATAGGTTGAGGGCCTAAAGCAGGTAGCGGTGCAGTGGGGCTCACATCCTGAGACTCCTCTGACTCTTCTAGCTCCTCAATAACATTAGAGTTAGACCCTGAATCATTATCATCCTCATCAACACTATCCACATTTGCTGAGGGGGTAGGGGTTATTGCTCTACCTCTCAGACTTTGATGATTCAACAATTTTTCAATTAATTCATTTTTCTTGCCTTTAACAGAGAGAGACCTGACCATACACATGTATTTCAGTTGATCTACTGTTAGACTGATCAGGGCTTCCTTTCTGAAGTTATCCAAATCTGGCATTATAAAACAATTGCTTTTCTAGTGGTGCTTAGCCTTGTGAAGGTTATTTGAACAAAAGTAAGAGCAGCATTCTCAATGTAACAACAATACTTTATTCTCACCGCTTGCCACCAGTGTTAGGCAGTATTGCATGCAGTATCCTCTGGGACCACCACATACAATTAGGACTACAGGTGTAAGCAAAACCAACCTTTGGTTTAAGTATGCACTACACAGTTTTGTGGTAGCGAGCTGAGTAGCCAGGCTTATCTCAAGAGGGAATGTGAGCAGTACACAGATGTTACACAGAGGTTTTACAATCACAGTGGTTCAAGCAGACACTTACACTCAAGGTTTCTTGGTAAACCACTTATTAATTTATTACACAGTCATTTAGTAAAAAATCACTAGAAGGCGGCAACTTAATATTATACACAAATATACTTCAATACCAAACCAATAGATTTCTGGGTAAATTAGGCTCCCCTGAAATAGGAGCAAAATGGCATTTCAGTTACTTTGAATGGAAGTAAAATGGCACAAGTTAATCGAATAGATCACAAACACTTTCTTAGGCAGTGCAAATAGTTTCAGTTCACTAGAGGACTCAATTTGGTTCAATAGGCCTAGGCCAAAGTCAATGGACTAGTGTCTTGAATAGGAAAGAGGAGTTCTTGTAGTAAACGGTAAAGTCTTTGCCAAAGTTCTGAGAAGTAGTTTGTACGAAAAAGAATCATATGTTGAGTCACAAGCTGATTAGGCCTGCAAGGTGGGAAAGTTTCACGAACATTCACCACGAGAGGTAAGTTCTTTCATTCGGGTTGGCACAGTACCTTAATGTGAAGAAAAGATGCAGCTGAAGATGTTGGTTCCTGGCAGTTCCTGCAGATCTCACTGTTCCTGACCCTCAGTCGTGGGGACAAGAGGGAGGATGTCGGGGGACACCAGCACTGCATGGGGATGGGTCAAACAAACTGGCAAAATAGAAGATCTCTTTTCGGATAGCTGTTATCAAGCACACAAGCTGGTGTCCTTCCCCCTGGTTAATCCTAAACAGCTCCCAGAATGGTATCCAGGTGGCTTAGGGGTTGATTGATCCCACCAACTCAAAGAAAGAAGTCGTCGTTGAAGGGGCTTCTCTTTCAAGATGAACTTGGCGATTCGGACCTGCAGCAGGGCTTCACCGGGCAAACCAACGGTCCAGGAGTTGCAGCAGCCATCCTCTTCCAGCTCATATTCGGTTCTTTCGTTCCAGTGGTCGACTTGCCTTTTAAACAGTTTTCTCCCTTTCGTTTCAACCTAGCTGCCCCTTACCCAGCAGGGTGGCTGTCCTTGCCGAACAGTCAGCCAGCCAATCACGCCAGAGTGCATTTGGGTCTCCTAGGGACTAAGTACAGGGAGTTTCGGGCACCTCCCTCACTTCTTGCCCACCCCGGACACTCAGACGCCAGAGGCGGTCTTCAGTCCTGAAGTCCGCCAAAGGAATGGAAACAAAGGGACCAAACCTAGTTTGGCACGCAGAGACAAACTCTAGAAGGAACTTTCCAAAAAGAAATGGCAAAAATAGAAGACCGGGACTTGTTTAAACAAAGGGGCTTAAGGCGCCATCTTGCGAAACATGGCTCCCGCGATATTTAGCTACCAATGTTCGCGTTCAGGAAAAATCATGGTAGTTCATTTTAAAACCACTGCCACAAGCCATTTCGATAGGAAAGGGTAGCATTTGACTGCTACATGAGTTTCTAGACACAGGGGATACTAGGTAACCCCTCCAGCATGATATAGGAAGATAGGGTGTACTGGGTCTAGGAATTTAAAAAGACTAGTAAAGTCAATTTAACCTTACATTCTCTGGGAAACAGTAGTTCATCCCAGAGAAGGTATTTAAACCTTTGGGAATTCTAAAAAGACAGCCCGGTGTTACTGCATGGAGGGTGCTGTGTAACACACATGAAAAGATGCCTCTGGAGTTATCTTAAAACTCCATAGTCAAAGAACACAAGAATAAAATACAGAAAACAAACAGATTTAAAAGTACAGTGTCCCAAAGTTCAGGAAAATAAATGGGGGTCTCTAAGGTAGAGAGGAATTAGCACATTTTGAGAACTCTCCCTAACACGTACCACCAGCAACAATTGATCCCATGTGGTGTACACCATGTGAAGGCCTGCATAACACTGCCATACATGAGATGTCACCCTACTTTACTGCAACTGAGGGACACAACACTAGCAATCGACATGGCATGTGACCAGTTTTCCATGCATTTGAACCCATCAACTGATGCACACAGACGTCATGCACTTGTAAACCAGACCTCCACCATTAACGTTGCATGGGCGCATAGTACAGTTCCAATCCACACAACATGCCATGTTTACCTGACCTGACCAGCACTGCACATGAATGCTACAACAGTTGAGTGTGTGTAAGGTTAGCCATGCCTGCTCTGCCCACCCTGAGTAGGAAACTCAACAGCAAATAATGAACCCATCCACAGTAAACCATGACAGACTCCAATGACTCTCCCCCTTGCAAGTGAATGCAGATGCCTGTAGCTTAGTGGTTGATGAAACCTCTGAGGAATCCCCAGACACCACAGGAGGTGGCATACAATCTGGCCCACATCAGGACTGGAGTGTCAATTGATGGTACCTTCGACCTTCGACCGGACAAGGTGGGCAAGATAGTGCTAGCATGTGTTGTGTTGCGCAACATTAGCATCTGGCGCAACATACCCCTGCCCCCAGATGTGGACATGCCACCCCCTGAGGAGGATGATGCGTTGCCTGTAGGTGGCACAAATTACACACTGAGAGTGGAGAGGCCAGGCTTGGGCGAGTAGCTTGCCAGGAACTCATTGACAACTTTTTCTGATGTGGACACCCAGTATCACTACACATGCATCTTTTTGGAGTGACTTTACACATACACTCAATGACAAATGTCCACTAATTATTGTAAGTGAAAAAATGTATCAAACTATGTGCTACATGTACAGGTTCATCCCCATAACACCGCACCCTCACCAAACAACCAACCCAGCACACCCTCCCCAAACAATGACCCCAGCATACCATCCCCAAACAACCACACCAGCACACCCTCTGCAAAAAACCAAACCACCCCAGCACACCCTGCCTAACAACTACCCCAGCACACTCTCCCCAAACAACCTAACTCAACTACACTCTAGCTGTGTCCATGAGTCATTTTTGTGGCCACTTCGACTTGAGGGACCAATCCCGATCCGTGGTGGTGAGGATGGGCAAGTGAACAGTGCCTTGGGGTGCTTTCAAGTGAGCCCTCAAATATGTGTTGCAGAGGTGGATGGCTCAGACAGATCTCTAGGCACGGATGTATTGCAGAGTCAACTGCATTTTCAGGTTCATTGACTCTGCTGATGATTAGGTGAAATCAGTATGTTCAGACACCCTTTGGCCCTGAGTCACCTTGGTGGCAGTGACATGGCCCAGGGAGCGTGCCATACACTGGGTGCTTCCCTGCAGGCAGTCTCTCATCGCCTGCATTTTTTTGAGCTGTTGGCCCACAAGTGCATGGATGTCCGCCTGCTGCTTCCCCATGTTGTTCAGACTTTCCTATATTGCCCACAAATTGGACTCAGCCAGTGGAGTTGGACTGTGTGGACTTGGGGGCAGGGTGCAGCTGAAGCCAGGTGTTGTGTCCCTCTCATACTCCACCTCCTGCCCTTTGGTGGAAGGCACATGAACCCTGCCAAAATGTGCCATGGGCCATTGTCCATTTGATTGGGATGCTGGTGTGGGGGCGGTTGTCCACTGTACACAGGCATTGGTGTGATGTCCCCTCAGGGCTCACCCGGATCTCCACAATGGCAGGAGTTGGAGGAGGTGGCAAGACTGCTGCAGGTGTGGGAGCTGGTGGCTGTGCTGCTGCAGGTGTGGGAGCAGGTAGTTGGGCTGGGCACGCAGCACTGACCTGCTGCTTGCTCGTGCTTGTGGGTGGTTTGTCCTGTGCAGGGGTGGTGGCTATTGTAGGGGCTGCATTCAAGGGACCAGCCACGTTGCTGTCTGTGGACAGTGTACCTGTTGGAGAAGTTAGAAATGTTATATGAAAGTTGGCAGCCATATCTGGGCTTTTGCATTCCACGCATGTGTGTCCCAGAGTTGTCGAATTCATGTGGCTAACGTGGGTGCTATTGCTGAGATGGGTGCCCATGCAGGGGTGGTCGTGGTGGTGCCTGCTGAGTGTGGACACTGTGCATGCATGTGCATTGTTTTGTTCAACCACATCCCTTGATGTTTGTGTGCGCTCATTGCACATTTGCTGTGCTTGGAATGTTTCTAGCCATTTGACATGCCCATTTATCCATGCTATGCCGGTGGATGCATGCAGTTGGGGGAGTGACATGTACATCTACATTCATGTGTACTTACTGCCGTCTCCTTGGTTCCCTGCTGCGGTCACAGCACTTCCTATGCCCTCTATGCCCTCCATATAGGCCTTCATGAGGCAAAGGGGGTCCACCATGCCCACTCCAATGTCTGCACACTCCCTCTTGTGCTTAGCTATGGCACCACAGACCTTGGCCTTGAGGTCATTCCAACTCATTTGGCAGTCCCTGTTGGTGCGGGGGCAAGTGCCTACTGGGGTCACACTTGCTACCACTTCAGACCATATGACAATCTTACGCTGGATGATGGTCTTCCTCTGCCTGCTCCCAAAACGTTCTTCAGCATGCTGGACTACTGTGTCTACAAATGCGGTTAGCTAGGCATATGAACACTTTGGCTTTCTGACCTGGGGATCTGTGACCTGGGCCCTTTTGACCTGTGACATGATTTTGCCTTGATTCTGGGCCTGGGTGGCTGCAGGAACAGGGAGTTTCGGATGAATTACGATTTTAATAATGGCTGCCGCATGCCTTCCTGTTCCGGCGGTGACACAGTTTCTCTGGCGCCACTGTATTGTGCCAGTGTTACCGGCAGATTTATGTTGTTATCGCTACTACTGGCAATTTTCTGCTGGTAAATCTGGTACTGTATCTTTGTTGCTAGCAATACCAGCATGCCAGTATTGCCATTTAAAGCGGGAGATGTTCATGTGCCCACTGACTCGTACTACACAGTAAATCTGGCACATGCCCCACCGGAAACGGTAATAACGGCACATTGATATTTATGCCGTTTCAACAATAGACTCGGAATGAGGCCCAATGTCTTGATTCAACACTTGCTTCCTGACCCAACCTGCTACAGTGTACCTCATAACTTGTTGTATAATTATATCTGACATCAACTCCTCACTCCGCTTCTCTCTGAACGCTGACTCTATCAACAATGATACCATTTCATCTTCTCCTTCCTTATTGCTAGTCCTTGTCCCTCCCACGAGAGAAGAACAGCTACTTTGTTCCTTGCTCTTGGCATATACTTTACCTGGAAGTCATACTCTTGCAATTTAAATCCTAGTCTTGCCAAGCGAGGAGTGGCCTTACTCATCCCTTTTACTGGTAACAGTACAACTGGTGGTTTGATATCCATGGATGTTGTTAATAGGCTACCACGTTAATGACACACACACACCAACAATTCTCTCTCATTAACACTCTAAAATTGTTCTAGATGCATAGCATACTGCCTACTCCTTCTCTTATTTTAGAAATGACTGCCCCCAGGCCTCGTCTCATAATGTCCACAATAAACCTGACTGTTCTCTTAACTACAAACCCTCCCAAATTTGCAGCATTACATATGCCTTCCTTTATCTTTCTCATAGCCTCTTCACACTATTCATTCCATTCAAACCTTACATCCTTTAAAACAAGTTGTCTTAGTGGCTGTGAAAACTACCCAACCTCATCCTTGTTCGATGGTGTTGGGTTATTTATGATGACCGACATGGCATCATCTTTCGGCCTGTAACACTTTGCAATCACCACACTTTGCTTACACCTGTAGTCCTAATTGTATGTGGTCCAAAATATTCACCCTGTTTTTCCCTAAGCTTACATTTACTAGCTACAATTTTTAAATCATTATCCCAGAGTCTGTTCAATAACACATCCAATCTGTTGTTATGCTCACTACTCCCATTAACATACATAATGTCATCTTAATACACTAATGTTCCCGATTAGCCTTCAAGAATGTGCTCCATTATCATTTGGAATACTGCAGCAGCAAAGAGGAGACCAAACAGCATCCTGCAATATCTGTAAATTTCAAATATTGTAATGAAAGCCATGAGGTCTCTGCAATGCCCTGTTCACACTATTTGGTGGTATACGGTAAACAGCTCTAACGTTGTAAATAAATCCTCTCCTTATAGACAATTCAGCATGTCCAAGAAGATTGGCAAGGGATACTTATCCACTTGAATATTGATATTTGAACCACTTAGATCCATATAAATCCAGAGCTTCCCATTCTTCTTTACGGCAACCACAATGGGGTTAACCCATTCTACTGATTCAATGTTTAATGGTATTAGCCAAATTGATCGTTTACAAATGATCGTATGGTAAATTTGGCCGAATTCGGCCAGTACCACTCGATCGTTTGTGAATGATCAGTTTGGGTAATCACTACCAAACATGGGGAGCAGGGGCTGCAGGGGTGTCCCCCGCTCCCCATGTTTGTTAGTGATGGATTTGAGGGTAGCAGGGGTGTCCCCTGCTTACGGAGGTTTGGAGGCGGTGGACAGGAAGAAAAAAAACAATAAAATGAAAAGCAGACCCTGCGGCGTCTGATCCGACACGTGCAGGAGGGACAGATCTGACATTGCATGGTTAGAAGATGAGCGAACAGCAAAAATGTAACTAGGGGGTGGGTGGGGGAGTGTGTGCGATAGTTAGTGTGGGCAGATTTGACCACGACAAAATTGGCTTTGTGGCTGAATTGACCACGGTCAATTTGGCAGCAAACAATGGTGTCACGGCCAAACTGTATACATCTGTTTAAGTTGCAACTTCTTTCTCTAATCTGTCCAATTCATCCTCTACATTTTGTCTGAGTGTAACAGGCACATGCCTGGCCTTATGAAAAGAGAGTTCTGCACATGGTTTGATGATGATTTTGTGTGAATATCCCTTTAAACATCCCCTTCCATAGTAAAAGAATGTCAGGAAATGCATCCTTTTCTTCTAAATTATCCGCGGTGTGTATGCTCAACACTGGCTCTTCGCGAGACGGATCCAATTTTAACTTGAGTGCTGCTTGGTCTTTACACCCAATAACTTCAAACCAGTCTTTGCCACGTACACTTTTATTACTGCTAATCTTCCTTTGAACTCAATCATTGAATGAAATCAACCTTTCAATACAGCAGGATTCATTATATCTGATTTTCTTATCTTTGCTGTAAACCCCAATGTTCGTAATTCCTTCCATTTTCCAGAAATTATTATGATATATGGGAAACAACTGTTTGCAATAATTTTTACTTTCCAATTTTTGATTATGATCTCACAACTAAGACACTTCTAATCTGCCTGGTCTCCCACAATCATTACCCTCTCTTTTTCTTTGTTGTTTCCTTCTTGTACTTTGAGCTGAAAATATATCCATTCCTGCCACCTTTTTATATGTTCTCTTTCAGCATCTTTTGTTTTTTGTACTCTCTCTCCTTTTGAGTTTTTGTCTCTACTGGCCACAAACTCAAATTTCTCTTGGTCCCCACTCTCCTGTGTTCTGTCTACAGTATATTGTGCACCATCTGTTTTCTCTTGAAACACTTTCTTTTTCTTAGACTTGATTTCTCACTAGCACATTTGTGTATGGTCTTTTGTTTTTGCAATAGCTAGTGTCAGGTCAGTGCACACCCATCATCTGTCTTGTAGGATGGTGTATTTTGTGTGAATGATGATTTGGTCCCTAATCAACTTTTCTGTAGCTATACCAGCTTCAATACTACATGATAATGCCAATGTTTTAAATGCTGACACATACTCTTCAATGATTTCCTCAGATCTTTGCACTCTAGAATAAAAATTAAAACTGTGTATTGTCACAATAATTTCATGTCCAGTTCTCTAATCACCATTTCATGTTCATCCTTGTCAAATGCCTTCGCAACAGTCAAAGTTGCCAATTCTCTATGCTTGCATTGGCCTGCCGGGCCCAAAGCATGGAGTAATAGCGATTTATTTTATGCTGCTGTTAAATTGTCATGTTCAACTGCTTTTAGATAGTTCTTCCCAATGTTTGTATCCATGGAATGGTAGGTTTCCTGGATTTAGCAAAAAACTCTTGGGAGGGTGAACTGTTATTGATTGTATGTTTGCTTGGCACATGTTCCTCAATATTTTCTTACAATGTGCTTGTTTCTACATTCAATTCTTCATTTCATTATGTATTAATCATTCCATTGTGTGTCTTTTCATTGTCTTTTTAATGTTCTTTTATGTGTTTCCCTTTTTTTCAACTTCTTGGATGTTTCCAGATTCAAATCAATACATAGTTTTGTGCGTAAAATTCCTGATGATCCCCATTCCAAGGCTTCTTCATTGCATTGTAGATGATCAATTCTTAGCGTTTGCTTTCGCCAATGTTAGGGCCAGCCTCTAAAACGTGCATGCAATCATTTCCTGCTCCTCACTACTGGGTCTTTTACTCTAGCATGTTCCTTTACCTGCTCTGCAGTGCACCGTGGCTCGTGCTGCTCTGCACTTCCAAATTTACTTTTGGCCACCAGAGAGACATTACAATTTCTGGTGTCTGCAGTTATGGGTGCTTGTATCTTCATTTTAGAAGCAGCCTGCCAGGTCCTTCAATAAAGTTTTTTGATGACTTCTTGAAGAGCCCGTGCTCGGTATACATGCAAGGTTCTCTGCCGCAGGCTTGAAACCCTTGTGGCCAAAAAGCAGTATGGGTCTTCCTGCAGACACAACCAGGACACTGTAAGATTTTTTCTTGTTTCCTTTATTAAGTACAAGCTCCACAATCATCAGCTGCTCCATGCTCCAGCCGATATCCTCCACCCTCATCCATCAGAATTACATAACGTTTCAAGTTCCCATTCCATTTCCACATTCAGCCTTCTACATCAACAACCAACATTCAACGGTATGTATTTCTGGTCTTTTTGGGGATTGGGGGAATTTCATGCCATGACAAACATCAGCTGTGTTACATATTAGCTGTGTTACACGTAATAGGAGATATTAACTTTGAGACCTCGGGATGCCTTTGTCCTTGAGGTCTGAATCTATTAGTTGCCAAAAAGATGAGCGTCTTTAGTTTAGGCTGCCTGCTCCTGCGGTCTTTAGCTTAGGCTGCCTGCTCCTGCTCAACGATAAAGGAAGGGAAGGGAAGGGAAGGGAAGGGAAGGGAAGGGAAGGGAAGGGAAGGGAAGGGAAGGGAAGGGAAGGGAAGGGAAGGGAAGGGAAGGGAAGGGAAGGGAAGGGAAGGGAAGGGAAGGGAAGGGAAGGGAAGGGAAGGGAAGGGAAGGGAAGGAAGGAAAGGAAGGAAAGGAAAGGAAGGGAAGGAAGGGAAGGAAGGGAAGGAAGGGAAGGAAGACTATGAATATATTATTATGATGAGCTACTTTGACATATCTGACTCCAAAAAACATTTTCTCATTCAACATTGACAACCGTAAGCCTTTCAGAACTAAGCTTCTAAAAAAAGAAATCTTGACAACTAAAATGATTGCAATCATAGTTCGGATTTAAAGATAACCCCATTAAGGTGCAATGTGGGACAACATAGTATGCATCCAGCAAATAATTATAAACATGCATGCAGTAATAAAGCACCCACCAAGATTCTGTTCCAGTAACCACAGCCCAATGGGATCCAAGCATGCTGTGAATTTGCACTTTTTTTCTTTTAGGCTCCTGTGGTGAGAACAACACATCACAGTATGGATGTCGTGATGTTGCAAGGTTTGGATTTTGTAGCCAACACCTATCCAAAATTCGCCAAGGGAACCCTTGTGTACCAAGCCAAGATGTGTTCAAGTTCTTCTATTTCGTTTGCCACTAGAATCTTACTGCTGACTTTAGATAGAAGGTATTATTCATCTCCTCCCGCCATTCACATTGCTTGTTGTGAGTTTCAAAATGCATAGCTGCTTTGCTCACAGTTTCTCCTTTTTTAATTGTATGAAGGAAACAATCAAAGCAATGCCTTACAAAAAAGGAAATACACACATCAACCTTGCAACCCACTGGGTAGAAGCAGTTCTAGTTTCATTGTACACTATGATAATAGGCATTTTTTATGTAGAGAGAGAACATTATTATAAGCAAGTCACGAGCCGTATTATCACCCCATTCAAAACAATTATAACTGTGATATTACATTATTCTCATGCCACTGTTCTATGTCATGGTCATCGCATAAAGGGGCTTCTCCACACCTGCAGACTCCCCCCTCCCCCCTCGCCCCCAGCTGCATAGCAACATTGGCATGTTCTCTTTTCCCCTAAGCCTCTTTGGCTCCTCCCCTCAGTAGCATAAAGACATGGAACTTCTGTATACGTTCTGAATTCCTTGAGCAAATTGTCTCAGTCCTGGCTGGTAGTCGAAGTCTGTTGCTGAGGATAAACACTTGGGTGGCAGAGTGCACAAGGATGCAATCAAACAAGAGTCAGTTAAGGTCTGGCAGTCCCTCACCGTGGATGCCTTCTCTGCATCCTGAATATGGAGACAGAAGTCACTATCAAGACACACGGTGTATGCCAGCACGGGTAAAATGTGGGTGGTGTAGATTGTGGGTGAAGTGGGTGTCTGTAGCACTGTAAACAAGATACATCCCTCATTCCTCAGATCAGATGCACAGGATCAAACCCATCAGCCAATGGATCCTTTTTTAAACACTGAGAGATACTCAGCAACATAGCATGAGTTCATGCTTGCCTGTGATCTAGACAAGTGCACCATCATGTTTGCCAACAGTTGCTGTGCCCGTGAACTAGACAAGGGCGCCATCATGTAATGTTTTGGTGTTCTCGTTACCTTTGAAAACATAAGGTAATTGTGTGTAACACCCCGCTAGACGTTGCAAGGTATTACGGCTACCTCCATGTTTGTTTATCTCTCAAAGGTACGTGGTAGCTGCAGCTCCTGAGGAGTGAGTTTACTTTGTAAAGGCCCACAGGGGTCAGGGGGCTGCTGAGAGGACATTTGAAATGTAGGGCACACTCTGTTTCTTTATTGGTCTTTGCGAGTATGGACAATCTCCAGGTAGCAGAAGACATTTTTTGGAAGCACCTTTTTGGTATTGCCTATTTGTGCTCGGACAAAGATGGTTTATGGGGATCTGGGTCTGAGTGTGATTGGTAAAGAAACCACCCTCAGACCCATACTCCAAAGGGGTAAAATGTGGGCAGCTGAGGGTGATCTATAAAATACAATGATGACAGGAGATATAGCCCCTAAGAGGGTTTTTTTCTCTTCTATAGCTGGTACATATAAGAAGGGTATCATTATGTTTGGATCACTTGCAGTAGTGACCAAATTCTGTTCTGGTTTCTGACCTTTGGAAGATGAAGATAAAGGCAGCATACTGGGCGTATATTAGCTCATCCCACTTACGACGACTACAGGCAAACCGTGTTGGCTTTTCGTATACAGAAACCAAGGGCTGTGACAGTTTGGAACCATATTTCAATGAAATGTGCTACCCCGGAATGTGTATGCTTTAAATACATTTTTGAATGGGTATATTGCCTTTCAAAATTGTGGTAGGGATGTGGTCATCTTTCAAACTCCCTGAACTTCTCAGCTGTTATTGGCCGGGCAGGAAATGGTAATCTACTACCTTTTTCATGTAGAAACACTACAGAGCTCAGTCCAGTTTGGTTTCATCCTTTTTTGGGGAGGCTGGGTTATTACACCTGCAAGAGACTTCTTTTTGGACATGTTCATCTTTCAGCCCAATTTGGAAAACATGTAAAGTACATGAACAGTGCGCTACCAGACATTGCATGTAACAAATTGTGTTGTGCCACCTATCGATTATTGCCTAAAGTAATTGATTCACTTTGACTATGGATTTGTATACTGTTTATCTATTTTATCTTGTCTTTTTTAGTTGATTACTTGATGTTAAATGTATTGTCCCGGTTAATATACTGTCCCGGTTGGACTATTGCAACTCGCTATACTTGGCCCAGACGAAGGGGCTTATTCAGAGATTACAGCGTTTGCAAAACCTGGCAGCTCTAGTGGCAAATGGCACCCCTTATGTATCCCATATGTGTCCAGTATTACGATCTCTTCACTGGCTACCTGTTACTGAACGCATCAGGTTCAAGGCTTTATGTATCTTTCACCGGGCTCTTCATGATCAGGGTGCAGAGTTCCTCTGGGTTAAGTTTGCACCGTATTTTCTTAGGTTCTAATCTCCGCAAGGCCAACTCTCTCTTTCATCCTTCCGAGGTTGATAAATGAGTACCAATTTCAGTTGGGTGATATTGTATGCAAATATGTGCTCTGTAAAGTGCTTTGGATTAAGGCGCTATATAAATGACACATCATTATCATTACACGGATAGGTGGCCAGAATGTTTCCAAAGCAGCTGCCACGCTATGGAATGAGCTGCTGCTACATATAAAGAAACGTTCTAATTATCTAGCTTTTAAGAAAGCAATCAAGACACTTCTCTTTTAGATTGGTTTAGCTCTGATTTATTCCTCTGTCCTGGATGCTCGCCTTACTCTCCAGCACCAAGATACCTCTGGGTGGCCTTGCACTTAAGAAATATTCATAACGTAAAATTCATATCATAACATTGTTTTTAGTGTTTGATTGGAAACGTATGGTGTTTATTTCATGATTTTAGCAGCTCACAGTCAGCAAATAGACATTGGTGTCTGCTTGCTAATGCATTCATGGATATCTGTAAATTCTTACTGAACCCCTAAATTATAATCTTGAAAACAAACAAGTGACACAGCATTGCTCCCAGATGGTACCTTATGTTGGGACGGCACCTCTGAGGCCATATCATTAGATGGTTCACTGTGATCAAGTCCCTCTATTCAGAAGCCACTGCTGGAAGCCATTTATCTCAATGTTCAAAGACACGGGTTGAAGCATCCTCACAGTTGCCCCATTCCTTTTGGCCGGAGTTTCTTGAATAGACTCACAATCCTTATGATTGCCAAATAGTAGCACCCTTCTGTGCAGAGAGTAGTGCCCTTTTCTCACCACTGAAATGTTTAACGTCCGTTGAAATGACATGCTTAGTATATACCGTGGTTGCTGATATTTAGAACTACTTGACCCCTGGTCATGATGGCTTCCTCCACCAGCTGTTCCCTGTGTGCTCTCCTGGCAGTTGTTGTTCTGGAACTTTTCCTGTACCATTGCCCCCTTACTGTAGAGGACATGCTACAAAGAGGAGGTGGGGATTGGCAACCTTGTGAGATGCACTGTCAGTGCTTCTCTCAGGGACACCACAGTTGGCATATCAGGCTGTTTCAGTACTCCCTGAAGAATCAATGTGCTGTCCATTTAAGAACCGTGGCCCTCATTACGACCCTGGCGTTGGACCATGGTGCTAATAGCACCATGGTCCATGCCGGTAACTTACCGACTCCACCATGGCGGAATGGGGAATTACCGCCCCATTCCGAGGTTGGCGGGGCGGTAATTCCCCATGCTGCCATGGCCCTTCCCCATTCTCATTTTTGCCCCATAGGGCTCAATGGGAATGGTGAAGGCGCTAAGTACAGTGCCGCAAATTGCGGCACCGTACTTAGCACCAAGGTCCCTTTGCGGATTGGTTTTTAACGCCTGCAAAAAGCAGGCGTTAAAGTCTCCAACCCGCAAAGGGACCTCGTAATCAGGCGTTAAGGGTTTAACGGCGCCGCCACTTTTTACGGCGCCATTAACCCTTTAACGCCTGGGCTGTAATGAGGGCCCATGTCTTTTTATGTGCCATGCACAGTATTATGCAAAAGAATCTGCCAAAATCACCACTGGTTGGAAGCAAAGAAGATTTTCAAAGTTTTTCAAAGCTTAACTCCTCAAGAAACTACTTGCAGCCACACTGATTGATCAATGGACCATTGCCTCTTCACCAGGATTCTAACTCTGCATCACAACAGATACTTTCTCATGCTTCGAGGGGACTCTTATAGCTGTTGTGAAGTTGACAAATGTGTCTTTGGGATAATGCAAACATGCATCTAGTATAACTAGGATTTGACTTCCGTTGAGAAATGCACCAACAATCATGAACTAAATTGAAAGTACTTGCATCTGCACACAGGTTGATGGGGCTATGTTTTGCTGTGTGAGTATCATTGTACAGTTGAAGTTATATTGCAACTTACACATTCCCCCATGAGAAACAACCATTATTTACATTTTGTAGGATAATAGAAAACAATGGACAGGGACTAGTGTCCATAACTAATTTAGCACATCAGCCAGGATCACATTACTCCAGGATTGTCTTTGATGTGAGTGTTCCTTGGCGACATAAAGTGCCTTCGAGTTCTTGTCAGTACTTGACCAAATAAAATTGACCTTGTGAGGCTTTTCTGTGGCTCTGTGAGAGTAACAAGGGCCGGAATTAACACGCCACACCAGTTCACCATGACCAGTAAACTATGCATGTCAGTCAGAATCTCTTACAGGACCACTGTCTTGATGTCTGTCTCTTTTGCAGAGTCAGCTTTGATTTCATTAGTATGTACTTTGTTTTGTGCAGATCAGATTGTGCTGATTTAGTTGGTGTCAGACCAACAGCAGGCAGTGATGATGTTCGGCCTCAGTCTGAGAAAATGTGAGGATTCCAACAGTGACATTTAGCATCCCAATAAAATCAGGCCATCATTCACATGATGGTTCCTAGAAACACGTTGGCTACCTAGGACACACTAGCCTTAGGCAGTTGTATTTGTGGAGACCTATTTGTGAAGATAATTATTTCTTAAGTCCACATGTAGGTGGTGAATAGCCCTCATTTAGGTTACATTTATTGAACACATGGGCACCCTGCTATTACATTACTATGTCATCAATTGTAATGGGTTGGGTCTCACTCCCTCCTCGCTATAGGATGCATATTGGCACAAATCTGTAATTCATTGGGATTTTATGGTTTTTGAGCAACCATAATATGGAAGATCCCGGGTGTAGGCCCTGCACAATCTAGACCATAACAGCTTTTTCAAGCCTGTTTATTTCTTTGTCTCTCCTTAAGGCAGATGTGGAATCCCCCTGTATTTCAATTGAGCAGTTTTGACCATTTTGATATCCTTATAGGGAGCTCATTTCGTGCAACAGGGCTGTGTATTTAGCCTGTGTAGCACTTAGTTCAACTACAGATGTGCCATCTGTGAAGTGCATAAGCTGAACTCTTTTAGCAGTGTCCTCAGCAGTGTCTAGTGCCTATGAATGTAGTGGTTGACAATGGTGATGTTTGCCCCATGATGTAGTTCCGTTAGAATAATCTCTCTGGAAGCAACACATTTGCACATCTAAAGGCATAGATGTTCATCTGAGTACTTTTCATGGTCAGTAGAGGCTGGAGGTGCTGCAAATAATGTTTTCCCATACCAACCCGACAAAATTTAAGCCTGTTAAGCAGACCTTCTGCTCCTTCGAAAACGTCCCTATACCAACACTCATTGATCTCACCGGCCTCCTCCATATCAAGACGCCAACTGCAATAACATACTAGAAGATCTCAACAACACCTTGAAAGCCAAGATCAACTTATTTTCCCCAGAGCAACAACAAACCATCAGACATAAACCATCAGACACGCAGTGCATGCAAGAAATTAATATCAGCAAAAGAGTATCCAAAAACATAATACAATCTGGCAAAAGTCGACTTGAAGAACTTTGCAGTGCCTGGAGACATCTGATCATCACAGCGAAAGCCGCCTATTGTAAGATGCCCAGAAGCAAACAATGAAAGCATTGCTCTCTTCAAGGCAGTCAAACAGAGCATCATACCTCTCAACCCTCCAATCCATCATTCAAACATTTTCATTGACAAGATCACCAACCTCTGATTTCCTCCCTCTGCCTTCACTGGATCTGCCTATCCCTCTTCCCCAGGGACCTGACTTCCATCATGAGGCTGCGCTCGTTCACTGGGGACTGCTGCTGTTTTTTGGACCCTGGCATGCTCCACTTGGAGCTTGCTGCCTGCACGACATTGAAACCACGCAAATTGCAGTGTGCGCACTCCTCGATCTTACCGGCATATTTCACCCTGCATGGTGAGTGGGTGTCTTGGAATTCCATGACTTTCATTGTGTACTTTGCACTGCCATACCAGTGCCATGTGCTACCGACCTCCTTCCAAGATGGTGGCACGCTAAATCCTCCCCATTGTTCCTACCTGCCAAAGTTCTTGCTGTAGCGTGATTGGCCTTTGGCCTGCTGTTAAGGGCCAATCCAGACGCCGGAAGGTGGACGTCAGCCCCCTCCCCAAGGCCCACATTCTAAGGCCCCAGTTTGTGCCCTGTTTGTTTCCGGAACGTGTGGGGCCACCTTATCATGTTTCAATAATTGTCCAGTTGCCCCCTTAACCCTCCATCCTCCCTTGACCCCATGATGTCTGGTTGTACCCACTCACCCTCCCTCGTCCCCCATGATGTATGTTGCACCCCCCACATCCTTCGTCCCCCGTAATTTTTGGTAGCCCCCATCCTCTTTCATCCCCCGTGTTGTTTGTTAGCCCCCAACCCTCCTTCATCCCCTGTGTTGTTAAGCCCCCCACCCTCCCTCATCGCCCATGATGTCTGCTTGCCGCCCCACCCTCCCTCATCCCCCGTGATGTTTGTAAGCCCCCCCACCTCCTTCGTCCCACATGATGTATGTAAGCCCCCACCATCTCTCATCCCTGTGATATTTGTAAGCCCTGCACCCTCCCTTATCCCCTGTGATGTCTGTTTGACCTCCCACCCTCCATTGTCCCCCATGATGTTTGTATCCCCCCCACACTCCCTCATCCTGTAAGGATATTTGGCGTGTTACAGCACAGAGTACAGCACTATTGCACAGGTAGCAATTTTTTTTTATGCAGCACCACCACATGGGTGCGGTGCATTGCTATATGTGTTACCAGATTAACATGGAAAGACAGGCTATTCAGTCAAAAACGATTTTAACATATAAGATGCAAATCTATTTTTACAGTTAAAAGCACACGTGCACATTCAAAAATGCACACTATTTTTCACCTGAAATGCCTATGGTGCAAGAAACACATTTGAAAATTAATAACTAACATTATTCATAACTAACCTGACTAATAAAACTGAATTTAACATAACCCACTAATAAAAATGTGTCTCCACTGCAGAAATAGGCCTACTCTGAAAGTGAACTTTTAAACGCACATTCATTTTTTTTTCTTTTTCTCTGCTGCTCTGTCCACATAACTTAGGAAGCCAAGGGCCCGAAGATACAGGAAATCAGTTGGTTACAAATGGTTACTGTAAAAAGGAGCCATTGTGTAGAGAGGGAGGATGTGGCATGATTAATTTCTGATTGGAGCAGCGTCATAGCAAGTATCATGCTAGAGGCAGTGATGAGGGTTTTGCTGGGGGGAGTTTGAAGAGAGAGGGAGGACAGTCGGGATTTGGAGAGCTGGGAGAAGGACCTGTTTTCCTGGTTGGAGCATTTCTGATGAAAAAGCTGAGAGCTCCAGGCAATAACCCCGGTTTGAGAACGAAAGACGCTTGTTTTCACCGGGGTTAATCTTCAAGGGAGCCACATTCAGAAAGAGAACAGCTGAAGAAAACTCGGGCTGAACAGATAAGGTAATTACAGAAGTGTGGGGGCTGAGTGTGTACGAGAATATTCAGTCAGTGTAGGAAAGGAGATTCCTGTGCTTTAATCACATGTTAATGTTGCAAATTGAGTTCTTTTCTCCGCCACTCTCTTTTCAGTGTATCACAGACAATGCTGTTACTGTGCTATTTTATTTATTTCTGTAAAGAGTGAGATCGTGTTTAAATGCAACTTTTTTTACAGAAAAATATTTGAAAGCAGACGGGTAGTGTGTTTTATATTTACCAATACAGTGCTGATGATGTGGGGAGATTTTTAAACAGTGAAATTGTCATTTTAAGACAGATGTGTGCATGATCATATTCAGTATGGACAGTTGTGAGTGACTGTTTGTAGCATAGCTCGTTGGAGGTACATGAGCCAATGGGAAGAGAGACTCTCTGGACATAGTTCCCTACCGTATATAAGGTAGTGGAAATTACCACAAAATTACCACATATAGCTCTCTGTCATAAATAAGTCAGTGAGATCGCCCATGGTGGCACACTAACACTAAAACTGAAAATGTGGTATTCCTGAAATGTAGGCCTGAGGTCTCTCTAGTGATTACACGAAAAATCTAAGCAAAGATAAGGGATTCTGGACATTGGGGCCACAAATAAAACAAGGGAATTATGCTCACCAAAATACCACCAACCACGCATACCAACCACGCATACCAAATATGCATGTCTGGGTGCTGAAATAATGCATGTCCACTGTATTATTGTTGTACAGGGCCCAATCTGAATACAAGGAGTGATTGTTGCTAAGTTATTTTTCGGCGGTAAGAAAATACCGTCAGGCCCCAAATCTCCACAAAATACCCTACAATCCACCGTGATGTTTGTAAGCCCCCAGCCCTTCTTCGTCCCCCATGATTTATGTAAGCCCCCCACACACCCTTGTCCCCCTTGATGTTTGTATCCACCCACCCTCCCTCATCCACTGTGATGTATGTTAGCCCCCCTCCCTCCCTCGTCCCCCGTTAAGTATGCAACCCCTCCACTCTCCCTCATTCCCTGTGATGTTTCTGTGACCCCCCGGCTCCATCATGGCACCTCATGATGGCCCTCCCCTTCCCCTCTCCCTGCTTTCTGCCTTCTTCCTCCTCCACCCCTCTTTTCACTCCTCATCACTGCTGCAGGGGTTGTCTTGGTTCACCTCGGCTTCGCCTTCACCGAACTGTTGCAAATGCTTGGATCTGTCTCTAGATTCAATAATTGTACAGTTGCACCCTTAACCTCCCCATCCTCCCTCATCCCCCATGATGTCTGGTTGTACCCCCTCACCCTCCCTCATCCCCCGTGATGTATGTTGCACCCCCAAACCCCCTCGTCCCCTGTGATTTTTGTTAGCCTCCATCCTCTTTCATCCCGTGTTGTAATTTACACCCCCACCACCCTCGTCACCCGTGATGTATGTAAGCCCCCCCACTCTTCCTCGTCTCCCATGATGTTTGTAAAACACCCTCTGTGTTGCATATAAGCCCCCACCCTCCTTCAGCCCCTGTGATGTTCCTAAGCCCCACCCTCCTTCGTCTCTGATGATGTATGAATGCACCCCCATCCTCCCTCATCCCCTGTGATGTTTGTATCCCTCTACCGGCCCTTGTGCCCTGTGATGTATGTTACCCCCCTCCCTCCCTCGTCCCCCGTGATGTATGTAACCCCCCCACTCTCCCTCGTTCCCCATGATGTTTTTGTGATCCCCCACCTCCATCTTGGCACCTTATGATGCTCTACCCTCTCCACTCTCCCTGCTTCCTGCCCTCTTCCTCCCCCCGCCCCTCTTTTCACTCCTCATCACTGCTGCAGGGGTTGTCTTGATTCACCTCGGTTTCGCCTACACTGAACTGTTGCAAATGCTTGGATCTGTCTCTAGACACTTGTCTCTTGTGTCTCACCTTCCAACTCATACGCAAGGCAACCTTGCTTATTAACTTCTGGACACTCTGACTCCTGTGCATCGCCATCTGAACTAGTACGCATGGTGGCCCAGTTTCATGTTATGTTTTATGGTTCCCATCTTTGAATCCTTGATTACATTTATTCTCATTAACCTGGTGTCTTACTGACTGCTGAAACTGTTTTCTCTCTCCCTTCTGCTCTCCTCCCTCACTGTTTTTCTTTTACTCTCTGCCCCCCCCTCTTTATTCTATGCACTTATGTTATCAGATTTGGACCTAGTATGGTAACAACCACTGTCTGTCTCTTCCCCCTTCCCTTACTGCCCCCCCCTTAAATGTCGTCAGGCCTAGTAAGATAGTTGCTTGTTGTGTTTCTCCCCATCCCACCTCCCCTCTTGTATTTTCCCGCTCTACCAGAAATGTTGTCAGGCCTAGTACGGTAGTTGCCTGTTTACTTTTTCCCCTCCATACCCCATTCCCTTCTTATTTTTCTTAGCACTTACACTATCTGAAATGTCGCCAGGCTGAGTAGGATAGTTCATTTCACATTGTTGTTGTTCATGGCAATATTAGAATGTCATTGTATTTTTTCCCCTGTACCCTCCCTTGCTGTGAAGCGCTTTGAAACACATTGGGCCTCATTACGACCCTGGCGGAGTGGGTTTACGCCAGCGTTATTCGCGGCGGATCCGTCCGCCCTACTACGAGTTTCCGTAGCGCCATGGAGCGTTTTCCGCCTGGTTTTTCCGGGCGGAGAAATCCATGGCGCTACGGGACCTTGTCGTTAATTATGCCACCGTATTTTGAGGTGGCGTAATTAACGCCTTCCCCACTCCCATTATACCCTATGGGGCAAAAATGGGAATGGGGAAGGGTAAAATGGGGAATGGGGATTTACCGCCCCGCCAAGGTCGGAATGGGGCGGAAAATCCGCCAACCCCCATGGCGCTATCGGCAGCTTTCCGCCGTGCTCCATGGTGCATTTTGCACCGCGATTTCCGCCAGGGTCGTAATGAGGGCCATTGTGTATAGACGCTATATAAATAAACGATCATATAATAAACTATATGATGTGATATGATATGATATTTTATTCATATCACGCTCGTACACAAGTGTTTCAGAGCATGACCAGGCAAAGGGAAGCGAACATGGCAGAAACAAAAACAACAATCTTACTTGGCCCAGTGACATTGAGAACGTGCAAGTGCATGGAAAAGGGAAGAAGGGGGAAAGTGCATGAAGGGGGGAGAAGTGGAAAGTGCGAAACAGAGGAGAGAAACAGAATAAATAATATAAATAAATAAAGGACGATGAACAGTTGAAGTGCAGCCAGCAAGTGGCAAGTGCTAGATTAGTCAGATAGGGTATATCTTATCAGTGCAGAAGAAAAGTGGGAGGGGACTGTATGGGTACAGATACAGGCCCCAGGGCAGGGGTGGCCCAGAGGCAGTGCAGGAAGGAGGCAGGGTAAACAGGTACCTGGGCCCGAAGGACAGAGGATTGCCAGGTGCACAGTGCTGAGAGAGAAGTCAGATCAGCACAGGAGAAGAGGGGCAAAGGTGGAAGAGAATAGGAAGGTCTTGGGGTGCTTCCGGAACCGGAGATGGTTCTCTTCAAGTTTCAAGGTGGCTGGGAGGCTGTTCCAAAGGGAGGTCCCAGCTGAAGACAGAGATCTATCCCCAGCTTGTTTCTTTGAAAAAACGACTGACCCTGAGGGAGTTAGAAGTAGAGGAGCACAGGGCTAGCGAGGGAAGGTATTTGCGGAGGGATAGTTGAAGGTATTTTTGACCCAGGCCCCAGAAAGCCTTTGTGGACAATGCAGAGGATTTTAAATGTAATCCTTGCATCCACAGGGAGCCAATGAAGGGATTTCAGAGCTGGAGAGATACAATCCCAGGGCCTGACGTTGGGGACAAGTCTCCCAGTCCTGTTCTGGATTAGTTGTAAAGGGCAGAGAGTAGAGGCAGGTAGATTTATAAAGAGGTTGTTACAGTAGTCCAACCTAGAGAGAACCAGTGCTTGGGAGACAGTGAGCTTCTGATGGAAGGAGAGGAAAGGTAGAGTACCTCTAAGGAGGTGCAGTAAGAAGTTTGACTTTTTAGAGATGTTAGAGATGTGTGCGGAGAAGGAAAGTGTGGAGACAACGATGACCCTAAGGTTCTTAGCCTCTCAGGCAGAGGTGGGAGGAGGGCCAGTGCGTGAGGTGAAAGGATGGAGAAGGTGTACCAATGAGGAGGATCTCAGTCTTATTGGCATTTAGACAAAGATCATTGGCAGCACACCAATTTTGAACAGCGGTTAGGAAATCAAAGATGATGGAAGGAGAGGAGGTGGCTGAAGGAAGCCTGAAAATGAGTTGGGTGTCATCAGCATAGCACTGGAGGTTTGAGCAGAAAATGGAAATGCAATAGGCAAGAGTTGCCAGGTATTGGTTGAAAAGCCAGGGTGAGCGGTTAGACCCCTGGGGTACACCACAGGTAGAAAGGGAGATAGAAGATTGGAAGGACCCAAGTTGTACCTGGGAGGGTCAATCAGAAAGGAAACAGGTCAGCCAGGCCAAAGGTGTGGATGACTGTGTCGAAAGCAGAGGAGAGATCAAGTAGGATGAGGACAGAGGGAATGTTAGAGTCAAGGTTGGAGAGCAGTTCTTCACGGATGTTCAGAAGAGCAGTTTCTGTGCTTCTGGCAGCTCTGGAACCAGATTGGTGGTCATGGCAAGAGCCGACAGAGTAGGAATGAAGGTTAATCTGAGAGATGGCCAGCTTTTCCAGGAGCTTACCCAAAAAGTGAGTAATGGAAATTGGACGATAGTTAGCCGGACAAGAGGGATCAGCTGTGGATTTCTTGAAGAGAGGAGGCACAAGGGAGTGCTTCAGAGTGGAGGGGAAAGATCCAGAGGCAAACAAGAGTTTGCAGAAATTGGCTAGGGCTGCACCAAGGGTATCGATGTGGTCCCTAATGGTTTTAGAGGAACAGGGACGGTGCTGTTTTGATGAGGCTTTCATAGATCGGACTTTTCTAGCGACTTCATCAGGGGAGAAAAGAGGAAAGGAGGAGAAAGAGGGAGGGGGTAGCTGAGGGAGGGTCTGCAAGCTGAGAAGGAGAGGGAAGAGGAATGGGAGTGAAGGAGAGGGTAGATAGGATGTCCTGGGTTTTAGAAATAAAGTGAGAGGCAAGGGCATTGCAAAGAGCCTGGAAGGTGAGAGGAGGGATGGTGAATGCAGCAGGGTTGGCCAGCTCCTTGCAGATTTTAAAGAGTTTGGCCGAGTTGTTAGATGCCGCAGAGACACAGACTTGAATGTGGACTTTCTTCTTGGTGAGGACAGCAAGTTGGTGTTGTCTTTGGAGCAGGTGTCAAGCCAGTTTGTCAGAGGATGAACAAGAAGCCCTCCATTTCCTCTCAGCCGCCCTACACTTACGTTTAAGTGTAGCTAGGTCCGAGTCATACCAAGAATTGCACTTGGCTTTGGACTTCAAGCAGATCATCCTCATGACAGGGGCAAGAGAATCAAGAGTAGCATAACTAGATCAGTAGAGAAGGGACAGGGATGTGTCAGAGTCTGAGTCAGCCTGGGGAGGAGGAGGGGGAGGAGAATGTGGCAGTGAAAGCCTCGACTGACACACGCTTCATGGGCCGGATGTCCAAGAAGGTGGGTGGAAATCTTGGGGTAGGCATGGCTTGAGGGGAAAAGATGGAAAGATGGAAGGCGTGGAGGCAGTGATCACTCCAATAGAGAGGAGTGGTGAGAGGGGGAGGCATTTTTTGATAGTGGTAACACTAATTTTAGAATATTGCCTAGTAATTGTTTTTACCCGGGTCACTAACAGCAAACAAAATACTGGGCTTGGTACACTCTGGATGAATTATTATGCTTCCTCGTGGTATCTTATGTACGATGCCACACTATGCCCTTTTGGCCAGGTTTCAACATTGTAGAGCAGCCAAATTGAAATACCACACATTCATTCAATCTCTCTAGACAAACATTTCACAGCAGTTAATTCACTTTGAGATATCTCTTATCATGCACCGTCTCTTTGTGCAGATCAAATAAAATGACTGACTGCAGCAAGAATGCACTAAAACTACAAGTGACTTTGAAATGTTATCATTGTAAAATATAAATATGCAATTTAGACAGAGTAACAGCTATGAACACATTGTGTTTCACAGTGTGAATATATTGCAAACTCTCCGTGATTAGCTGTGCCCAGTCTTACCGACTGCCTTTGGTATTGTGGAACTTGTCAAGAGAAATACACTTTGAGAAAAATCAAAAACAACACAGCAATGGTATTCCACATAAAACAAACTTACATGCAAGTTAAAAATAAACAGCACTTCATATGAATTGTTCTACTTAACCTTAACTAGGATCAGCTTAACTAGCTGATCCCATTCAACACGGCAGCTCTTCACTTAATTTATAATGACCTAGAATGTTGGCAATGTTTCTGTCTGCCTGACTCACCCAGGGTCGCTCAGCAAAGAAATGCCTCAGCATCACATGCCCTGGAACACTGAATTTCGTCTGCCTGGCCACCCTCTTTCACCTCATCTCCCAGTGCCCGAAGATGTCTGACAAGCTACTCCCACTCAAAGCTCTTTTTAATAGATATCCCTGTCAATCAAAGGAAATATTTCCCCTTGACCAGATCCACTAGCAGGCGCGCTCAAATTGAAAGCGCTGTGCAAACCTACCAGCAGCTATCTTCTACACGCAGCGCTACTCACCCACAAAAATACCAGCAAACAAAGACAATATGGACAATTTTGGACACTCAACATTCTCCGCACAACGTTCACTTGTGGGAAGGACTTTCTAGCCAGTGAAGAAACTGGCGCCTTCAACTCTCGGCCTTGCTGTGAAGGCATAAAACAGCGTTTGGCATCTGAACTCAGCCTACAGACATTGGCACCAATCACATGAGTGAAATGTGCCCCTGCAAAAGCAGGATGGATTGCACACCCTACTAAAGATCAAGGTAAGCCCATAGGGGGATATCACAGCACACAGTAAAGAGAAGAGAAGGGCCCAGGGGAATCGGGTGCATTCAGGTCTGAGTGTATACCTTGTATTTGACAGGTATTCCTCCAGGTGAAACAGGGGAAGTGAAGACTCAGGGTCAAGGAAGGCTCGTCCATCGCTCCTGCAGAGACACTGGTGAGTGTGACAGAACATGAACACCCATGTGCGAGCTGTACTCTGCAAACTGCGTGAAAACCAACTGCACGCAAAGCTAGAAAAATGCTCCTTCCACGTCACCAAGGTGGAGTTTCTGGGATATGTACTGACACCGCAGGGGATCAAGATGGACAATAGAAAAGTGGAGGCAATCCTCACTTGGTACTCACCCACCTCTGTAAAGGGAGTACAGAGTTTCCTAGGGTTTACAAACTTATATTTACGCTTCATACCAGGATTCTCACATATTGTACATCCAATAACGTCCTTGCTGTGCAAACACCGAAAGTTCGAATGGACACTCGCGGCGGAAGAAGCTTTCCAAGCTCTCAAGGAAAAATTCACCCAACCCCAATTCTGCAACACCCACAACCCAATTTACCATACATCATGGAAACGGACGCTTCAAACATTGCTCTGGGGGCCGTATTGTCTCAACGAAATCCTGAAACCGGATGCCTTCACCCCATTGCCTTTTGGTCATGGAAATTTTCCCCAGCAGAATTAAACTATGCAATTTCTGAGAAGAACTCCTAGCAATCAAAAGCGCACTGTGTGAATGGCGACATTACATACTAGGAGCAAAACACACCATCACAATAATAACAGATCATCGGAACTTCCAATACTTAAGTTCAGCAAAAGCTCAGTCTTCTAGGCAGCTCCGTTGGGCCCTATCCTTAATTGAATATGACTTTGTAATCACCTACCGCTCGGAGTTAAGAACGGGAAAGCGGATGTGTTATGCCGCATTGGCACAAGAGAGGAAGTCTACAATGCCCCTAACCCAGTGGAGATCATACCTAGCCATAAAATTCTCGGCCTCTGCATTGGCCCATCTCCGTTAAATACTTTGCAGGAAACAATAAAAGAAAATATGTCTGAAGAAGACCTACTGGCTTGGGACACGAAGGGCGATCAGTTCACCATTCAAGACAAAATACCATACTACCAAAAACGCCTCTGCGTTCCAACTAAGGATCTGCAACAAGCAATCATATCAGACTACCACGACTCGCTGTTAGAAGCCCATCGGGTATGGCCAAAACCATGAAGAAAGAAAGCCAATCTTATTGGTGGCCAACTTGGCGAGAAGATATTTCCACCTACATAGGCACCTGTGAGGTGTGTGCACAATACAAAACATTCAGGCAAAAATCAGCCGGCCGCCTTCAGCCAATCACCATTCCTCCAGCACCCTGGCACACAGTATCAATGGATTTCGTCACTTATCTACCTCCTAACTCAGGTTATAATACCATCCCCGTAGTGGACCTCTTCACCAAAATGGCCCATTTCATAACTCTAAAAGGAATTCCCTCAGCTCAGACCCTGGCGCAGGTTTTTCTAGACCGAATCGTCAAATTACATGGATTCCCTACCGTTATCATTTCTGACAGAGGCAGCCAATTTGTATCTTGTTTTTGTCTTCTAGTCACTACCCTCAAACGGACGGCCAAACCGAGCACACGAACCAGACCATGGAACAGTATTTGCGCTGTATAATACACCAAACAAGCCAAAGCTGGAGAGAAATTCTATGGATGGCAGAGTATGCCTACAACAACTCAACACATTCATCAACCCAAGCAACACCCTCCTTTACTATATATGGTTGAAACCCCAGAACGTCGGTCTACGATCCGCCAGAACAAATTTAAATGCCTGTAGTAAAGAATATACATGCCAGCATCATGAAAGCAGCCAGAGAAACCAGCAGGAACCTACAGCAAGCCAAAGAAACACAGAAAAGAAACGCTGATCGCCATCGACGAAAAGCCCCAGATTATCAAGTGGGATACGCGGTCTGGCTGGCAAATAGACACATTGCTTTAAAGGGTCCCAAGAAATTTCAGCCTAGATACATCGGCCCGTATACAATAGAAAAAGTCATTAATCCAGTAGCCATGAGACTGGCGTTACCTCAACATATGCGTATACATCCCGTATTTCACGTGTCAGTATTAAAACCAGCCCACCCAGGAATCCAAACTTCCACACCTCCCGCACCCATACAAGTGGGTGAAGAAGCACCAGAATATGAAGTAAAGAACATATTAGATTCCAAACAAGTATGAAAGACCCTGTATTATTTGATTGACTGGAAGGGGTACAGACCCCAGGAAAGATCAAGGGAACCCAGCACGCATGTGCATGCCCCCCGATTGGTGCGGAAATTTCATCAGGACCATCCTGAGATACCAAAGCCCTCATACACACCATTGGGAGGGTTCTTGAGGGGGAAGACTGTCATGGGTATCAGGCAGTTAGTTGGGGCAAGCTGGGTGGAGGCTTGGCAGGCCTGGCATAGGCACACAAAGAACCCATAACAAATCCCTCCTTTCATTCCTTCCTAGTGTTTATAGTAACTTCCTGGTTACCACTTCCTGTTGCCAAACAGGAAGTGCATGATAACTCATGAGCTCTCTAGTGTTTGGGTGGGGCTGGCTATATAAGCCACACCCAAGATTCTTCCAGTGATTTGTGTTGCTTACTGTGAGCTGTATCAGCAACACACTTGCTGTGCTCTGGATCAGCCAGCATCTTCTTACCTGTTCCGGATCATCATGCTTATGCTTACCTGCTCCGGATCATCGTGCTTCTGCTTACCTGCTCCGGATCATCCTACTTCTGTTTACCCTACTCTGGATCATTCAGCTCCAACTTACCTGGTTCTTACTCCACGCCGCAGCTATCTCCAGTCAAGAGGGGACTTCTACACCGGCACCTGTAATAACAAAGAAGAAAAGCATTAACACGCGCACATCAGTAATGCTGTGCATACTCACTGAATCTTCCCGCGATGCTGGAATCCAGGTTAGTTGCACGAGCGCACAAACCCCTTTAAGAAAGAAGAGACATTATTCATTGTGCTTGCTCCAATAACGTGGAAATTTATTTCACTGCGCTCTCTCTCTCTCTACGCGGTGCATACTTACCAAAAGCCTCCGTGCAAACTTACCTAACCACCAAGTCTCCAGTAGCGCTGAACCCGGACTCGAGGCACTAATACCACATAATTTCTCCTCCAAGGGAAAGGGAGAGACATTACTAGGTGCTCTCAAATTGAAGGCACTGCGCAAACCTACAGCTTCTACACGCAGAGCTACTCCCCCACAAAAATACCAGCAAATAAAGACAATGCGGCCAATTTTGGACACTCAACATTCGCCGCGCAACATACACTTGTGGGAAGGACTTTCTAGCCAGTGAAGAAACTTTCGCCTTAAACTCTCGGCCTCACTGTGAAGGCATAAAACAGCGTTTGGCATCTGAACTCAGCCTACAGACATTGGCACCAATCACATGAGTGAATTTTGCCCCTGCAAATGCAGGATGGAGTGCACACCCTACTAAAGATCAAGGTAAGCCCATAGGGGGACATCACAGCACACAGTAAAGAGAAGGGAAGGGCCCAGGGGAATCGGGTGAATTCAGGTCTGAGTGTACACCTTGTATTTGACAGGTATTCCTCTGGGTGAAACAGGGGAAGTGAAGCCTCAGGGTCAAGGGAGGCTCGTCCATCGCTCCTGCAGAGACACAGGTGAGTGTGACAATTAAGGGATTTAGTTACATGTTAACTGGGGTTGCGTTAGTATGTTAATATATATCAGTATTAGGGTCAATGCAGCCCAGTCCATTAAAATATCATCATGCAGTAACATGCAATTCTAATCATCTGCTCTGTGCATTGAAAGTTATTTAATTCTGCCTGAGACGCATACTCTTGAGTCCAGAAATGTGTTTCACCTCATGGGCCCCTATTGCAGTTCAAACCCACACTAACATGTGGATGCTAAAATGATGAAGTTGAAATGTAAGGTCACATTGCCGCTAAAATTCTGAGCTCCTACAGCTACTCCTACAATTCTCAACTCTATCTTAACATATCTTTCCCCAAGGACGTTCACCAGCTCATGCCCTCCCTCACCCTGATGCAAACCTGGATGTCTGGTGCATACCTACAACTTAACCCCACTAAAGCAGAATTATTCCTCCTCTCTTGGTAATACCGAACAAATGCAGATCTACACCTTACTATCCATTATGAATAGCTTCATCCCCAAGCTTAAACCATTTGCCAAGTCCTGGTTATTCCACCTTCACATACATCTCTCCTTCAAAACGCACATGAGAACCAAGACAGCTTAGTATCAACTATCTTGTGGAAAATCAAGCCTTTTCTTCCAGGCAGTAACTTCCAATTCACTCTACAGCCCCTCGTCCTTTCTCACTTGCATGGTGGAAACTCCACCCGCTGGCCTGCCCACCTCCACCATACCACCAATGAGACGTGTCTTCTATGCTACAGCCCATCCCTCCAAATGCCTCTAAAAATGTGATCGAATTACGCCCACACTCGTTGAACTACATTAGTTGCTGCTACATGCATGCATCTCCGTAAAAAAAAAAAAAGATGTATCGTTTACAAAGCTGTCATCCTGCATGCTCCCTCCTAGCTGTCCGACAAGGACACTATCTCTGGAGGTTGGACCTTGTCAGATTAGAGCTGCAAAAATGCGAAATAAACAGGCTTTCTCTGACCCAAGGGTAACTCTCAATATTAGACTTCCACCAAGCCTTGTGTAATTCTGAAAAGTGCTCAAGACTATGCTGTTCAAAGAGCACCTTCTTCACGGACACTGTAAATCCCCAGTACAAACTAAGCCAACGCGACCTGACCTCTCACTACTTTTGTTACTTAAGTGTAATGTACCACGGCCCTGTTGTAATTTTGCCCTGTAACATCTCATCTTATTAACCTCGGTTATTCAGAACTTAACTGCTTCTCGGAGCAATTTTCAATAAATAAACAAAGAATATAACACATAAACAAAATGTGAGGACTGCCATGAAAAAGGTTATGAGGCATAATGTCATCATTATTCATTGTAATCTTCATTTGACCTTGTCTCTTCTTCCTCGTCACAGTATTCACAGCCTTCCTGCCCTCCCTGTGTCGTAGATTTGCGACAATAAGGGGGGAGGACTTGGGTGTGCAGGAAGTGTGCAGAGGGTTCAGGACTTGTATTGGATATTGAAGGATTGGAACAAAGAATTCTTATGTGATTGGGTATATAGGGGAATGCATTTTGTTTTTCGGTACTGAGGTACTATGGTATTGTTGTATGCACACATGTATGTGTCTGTGCATTAACACAGCATGTGCAAAATACTGATCTTTTACTCCCTCTAAGGTTTAACTACAGTTAGCACCTCCTAAAAAAGTATGAATGGGTTGGAACTAGGTGTCCCACTTTTTTAATCCTTGCCAGGTTTGAGTCCAGAATATAATATATTATCCCCTACAGAGCTATATAGCTAATGTACTGCCATACTCTAAGTACATGGTAGAACCATAGTACATTTGAGCCCATGCCTTGCTCTACAAAAAACATGTCAATCCCATTCGAAGATCTGAACCTGTCAACGTTGACAGGACCTTATCAATCAGAGTTCACATGTAGTTGTCATTGTCAAGAGTCACAGGGCCTCATTAAGACTCTGGCGGTAAGTGAAAAATGATGCCGGTAAAGGATTACCGGCATCGCTTACCGCTAGGGCCGATTATGACCCGAGATAGCACTATTAGCGGCACCGTAATCAACGGTGGCGTTAAAAGCGCCAAGGGCGCGGCACGCGACTCCCCTGACGTAAATACCGCCATGGCGCTAAGTTGGGAACATTACGATTCACACGGACATGGAAATAACGCCTTTGTGAAGGGCGTAAATTACCTTACCGCCATGGCGCTAATACCGCCATCGCGCACCAACCGTAAATGGCCATGTGCAGTGTTCCCAGCTGCCACAGGTGCACACAATCAGCACAGGTGGAGGCAATACATACTGGGCAAGAACAAAAGGAGCACACCCCACCCCTTCCCACATAGTTACACAATGAATCCAATAATACTAGCAATGCTGGGGCTGGCGGACCTGATTGCAGTGGAAGTGCTACAACAGGCAGCACAGAGGAGACGCAGGAGGAGAAGGAGGGCAAGGCAGGGCCAGCATGCCCCACCAGCACAGCCAGTGCCACCACGCAGGCAGCCCCCAATCCCACGCATCAGAGCCAGTCCATTCAACCTAACCGCTGATCAGATCCACACCCTGTACCGCCTGGACCGCAACACCATCACCACCATTGTGGACATGATACATGACGACATAGTCAGCCTCATTCACAAATGCACCGCCATCCCACCCCTACTGAAGGTGGTGACTGTGCTCCACTTCCTGGCCACAGGCACCTACCAACACACAGTGGGGCAACTGCATGGCATTTCACAACCATTATTCTCAGGTACGTTGAACCAAGTGCTTGATGCCCTCCTCAAGCACACAGACGATCACATTTCCTTACCACGGTCTGCCCAGGAGATCTCAAACACCAAAGTGGGTTTCCATTCACTGGCCGGCATACCTGGTTGCATTGGTGCCATCGACTGCCCCCATGTGGAATTGGTGGTCTCACATGCCATGGAGGTAGTGTACCGCAACCCTAAGCTATACCACTCAATCAACGTGCAAATGGAATGTGACTCAAACAAGATCATCACACATTGTTGTGCTTGATTCCCCGGATCAACCCATGATTCAATGGTCCTGCGGAACTCCACGATTCCACGCTACATGGAGCGACATGCAGGGCACAGATCCTGGCTTCTCGGTGAGTCGCATGTTAGGCTCATGGAAATGTGATGTGGGTAGGTGATTGAGGCAGAGATGCATACATAACCTAGTTGCGAGTGCCAGAGGGAATGGAGGAAGCTCACACCCCAAAATCCGCCCAGACTGGACCTGACACCTGACCACATAATGCAAGATGCAAGCAGCCCTACCATCCGAATGAAGCGGTGTCCCAACCATCTCACAGACATCTGCATGTGCAGTGTACCAAATCCGACTGCCTCCCCCACAACGAAATGCAGCCAAAAGCAACGACTATAGCCAATACAAAGCACAAAATACCATGAACTGAAAGGCCAGTCCCCCATTACTGCATACAAAGGAGTCACATGACGGTCAAATACATCAATACACCGCTACACTGACACAGAAGCCCAATTCAATTGCAATGCACCATTTGTTGTGCGTAGTGAGAGCATCATGAGGCTGACATCAACGTTGCCAGGATGACAGCATACAAATAAGTGGACATCTGCAAGATCACAGAAACAACGGACGTGGACTGACACAGTGCATGTGCACTCACAAGAAACTGGACCCCCCCGCGCACACTAATCAATGACATGCAAAACAGTCCATAAGAGGAATACACACATAGCAGTCTCATCGCGTGACTCCATCCATGCATGGAAATTGGGTTGAGATGAAGAAACAAATGCATGCCATGGTATCACTTAATGAGGTCAAACATGATGAGTTAACTGACACATACATTGTTGCCCACATGCAGGTGATGCAGGTTATCCCTTGAAGCGGTGGCTCCTTACCCCAGTCCGGAACCCACAGAACAGGCACGAGGAGGACTATAATCGTGCCCATACACAAACCCGTGTGGTGATTGAGCAGACATTTGGCCTCTTGAAGGCATGGTTTCGCTGCCTCAGCAGGTCTGGTGGGGCACTCCTGTACCGCCATGAGAAGGTGGCAAACATTGTCATGGCATGCGTGATGCTACACAATATGTGCATCACACGTAATGTGCCCCTGCCCCCTGACGCAGAACAGCAACCACCTGACGAAGAGGATGAGGAGGGTGGGGATGGGGCAGCACCTCAGGGAGGAAGCGATGCACAGGAGGGACGTGACATGCGTCAGACTCTGATCAACCAATTCTTCTAGCACAAATGGATGGGGGGTATCACATGGAGATGGCACTTGGGGCATTGGGTGTGTCAGGGACATGGACACTGTAGACTGTTCACCAATAAAGCACACGTACGCAATGAGCAATGTCCACACATGTGACTTGTGCATAACCAAAAAGTGTATTGAAAAGGTAAATCTAAGTGAACACACCCACTCCCCCTTTCCCGCTCAACTGCCCAACACACCCACTCCCCACCCCCCCTCAACTCCCCAACACACCCACTCCCTCCTCCCCCCTCAACTCCCCAACACACCCACTCCCCCCTCCCCCCTCTACTCCTAATAACATTGTGTGGATGACTGTGCATAAGTGCATCATGTGGCATCAGTACACGAGCATGCGCTTATTGGCACCCACCTCTCCTGGCACCCGGTGCACCCCTGTCGGTATGCCGCAGGTTCCTGCCCGATCTGCGGACGGGGCTGGTTCGGGTTGAACTGGCAGCCGAGGAGGAACTGGGTTGCTCACATGGACGCATGTCCCGCATTGTTTGGACTAGCTCTGAAAGTACGTGCCGCACCGCGGCCAGTTCGGCACAAATGTCCTTAGAAGTGGACTCGATGGCAGACCTAACAGTATCAGCACATTTGTGCATTTCCACCCTAGCGCTGGCGCATTCTGTGACATGCTGTGTCAACAGGGCTGCAAGTTGCTGTTGCCGTGTGATTATTTCCTGCATTGACTCTTGGGTGTTGTGGCCTGTGGCTGATGGTTGTGGCGTGTCCATTATGCTGCTCCCCTCCTGCACATCTGCTATTGGGCAGGGAGTAGCTGGCCAAGAGTTTCCAGGAGATTGCCCCTGTATGCTAGTGTCATGCTGGCTGCACGAGGTCAGGTAGGGGGAATGCAGGGGGCCAGTGGGGGGACCCACAACAATATCTACATCCCCTTCCTTGTTGTCTGAGATAGCTGCAGTGGCAGCAGTCTCACCGATGGTGCTGCTTTCTGTGGATCCAGTGCCTTCAGTGGACACCACTGGGCGGATGGTTGAAGTCGGTGCCACCGAAGTGGTTGACTTGCCGGACATCGGTGCCGTGGCCTGTGCTGTGGGATTTTTCCTGTTGTGGGGGTTTGCTTTTTCTACCTGAGGGGGAGGGACAGTGTGTGGCTCTTCGGGCCTGGGCTTCTTGGCAGGTGTTGTGCCTGTGTCTTCATCGGCACTGTCTGAATGAGACCCTGTGGTGGACCAAAGGAGGGAGAGGGTTAGTGATGGGTCTACGGACATTGAGCAGGCATTGTGATGGCTGCATTCATTTTGATTGCTAGATGCTTCACATTGGAGGCAGTGACATACAGGTTGTCTCACTCTTAGGTGGTAGAAGCATGGAGGCATGTGGGTGGCTACAGAAAGGGGATGCATTATGCATGTGTACATGGTGGAGGTCAGCACTGCCTGTAGGCAGTCTTGTGCTAATGTGTCCAGTCGACCCTGTTAGGCATCATTGCACTTCCCAACCATCTGGACATCATTGTGGTGAGATTGGCATAGTTGGACTTAAGGCACCTACCTGCGTCGCCTGATGTCGGGGCTCCTCTCTCCATATCTCCAAGTCCCTCAGTGCTCTCCGTGCCTATGGTGGCGGCACATATCTCCTTCCACGGCTGTAGTTTGATGGCGACTCAGCTCCTCCGCCAGTCGCCATGCCGAGATTTCGATTGGCCGCCAGTATGCTCCTGACGCGGAGACGTAGATCGTCCCACCTTTTTCTGTATTGTCTGGCATTGCGGGGTGTTGTGCCGACAGCACTGACCCTTTGGGCTACCGTGGCCCATATGGCCTTTTTTCTCTGCAGCGCCGGTCTGGTCATCTCCGTGGAAAACACAACATCAGCGTGCTCTTGGAGGGTTTCGGCCAACATAGTTAGCTCCTCCCTTGAAAAGCGCTCCTGCCGCAGCCGATCTCCGCCCTTCTTCAGAACTTTTGGCATCGTGGTGTGGAATGGGTGGTGTAGAAGGTTTGTGGAGGTTGTGGGGGTCAGGTGTCCACTGGTTACAGAGGATGGCAATGGATTGTGTTTTTAAAGATGGCCGCCGTGCTCTTTCCCGCTCCTGTGCGGTGACGCTACTTCCGGATCCGCTTATTTACAGTCGCCACTAATAGTGGTTCAGGTTAATTTCGGTTACCGCTATTAGCGGTGACCGCTAATGTCGATGGCTAGGGTGGCGGAGGTGCTATTTGCACGGCATACAATGCCGGTAAGTGGGATTTTACGGCCTTAAGCGGCATGGCGGAGATTACATTACCGGCATGGCCCAATGCTTGTGCCCGAGAAGTCGTCATGTGCCGCTTTTAGCGGTCTCTGGGCAGCACGGACACGTTATTTGCGCCATGCCGGTAATGGCTGATACCTACCTCCAGGGTCGTAATGAGGACCACAGTCTGATCCCAAGTCCCTCTCCATCATATAAGTCAATTTCACTGGCAGTGGCCCAATGCTCCTCTGGGAACAATGCCCGTCTCTCGCTTGATGGTGTCCGGTAGCAGTTCCAGAGCCATGGAATTAGCATGGAAAGTAAAACAAATCTAGGCCAGGACCCGAGTACAGCAATCTGGTTAATATTTCTAGGCTCAGACATGGAGGCCATCGGCTTTAACTGTGAGAATAGGTACCTCTCCATCTCAGGGCTAGGCTGTCTTTGGGCATTTTAGACCTTAAGTTGGTTTCCAGGTTTTCTTTGAGTCTGCTTTGTACTGCTATTGAGTAGCACACTACCAACACTGTTTACCTGCACGGTGTTCACCCTTCTGTCAGCCATTCAGGCCTGAAGTCAGGGGTTGTGAAGAGAAACTTTTGAAACAAATATATAATGAACCTTTGTTCTGCTCCCATTGGAGCTAAATGTGAGCGTCAGATTTGATGAGGCGTTTTCACCTCATTTTATTTGCCTTTTGAATTTTGATGGTCCTTGTGTCACGCGATCTTCAGTTTTCTGATAGCTCTGGGCTAAAACCAGAACTCAGAAGTATTAATAACTATAAGAACCGAATTGAGTGAGATAACTTGAATTTCAGACGTGGTGCCCACCCCTTCTTCACCTTTCAGGTAGACTAAGCATGCCATGCTCGTTATTTAATCTTAATAACAAGTTTGTCGTATATTGTAACATGGTACTATCCCCAATGTAGTAATTGGGAAAGGTTACCGATATAGTAGCAGACAGTTATTGATCAATAAATAAGAAGTCTGTCACTTTAGGAAAAACAAAAGGGCAACTATAAAAAAAATATATATACAAACCAAAAGACGTGCAGCACCCTACGCTGACCGACGAGCCGGCATGAACAGGCACAAACAGGCTTTGCAACAGCGCCAAGCGCTGACGCAATTCTTTTGTGACTGCGGCATGGCTCTATGACAAAATTGCAAAGCACCAGCAAAGCAAAGCAAAGCCGGGAAATGAAGTCAATATTTTGTCACGGCTCTCAGTGCACAACAGTAACAATTACAAATCAATAAAAGCAAAGTTAAACTAAATCAAGTCACTTTTCTTAAAACAGTCCTAATTCCTACTCCTAATCTTACACAGTTTATACAGCTTCCTATACCATTTAAATGCAGTTGTTCTCATTTTGCTATTTCTTCCTTTTTTTTATTTATTTTCTTTAATTGTTCTTGCTTTGATTTTTCGCATTTACCTTTATTTCCATTCTTTCCCCTTCTTTCTGAAGCTGTTTTTCGAGCCTTCTCATCTGTCTACCCTCCCTCTTTCTTTGACTTTTTCCTCTGCCTCCCATCCACTCACTCCCATGATGTTGCTGCTGTCTCTGTCTCCCTCTCTCTCTTAAGTGGTGAGTCAGTCACCAACACTCTCGGGTCACATGGCCCTAGATGTTTTAAACCGGAGAACACTGATTCAATCTGAATAAGATATCTCAGCATGTTAATGCACCTAGAGAGGAATGCTGTTTGCAACCAGAGTATCCAGCTGCTTTAAAGATTGGCAGAGGGAATGGATGAGAGGGAATTAAGAAGAGAAGGGGATGGAAAAAGGTAAGAGGGAGGAAGGGAGGCAGGTGAACACATGGAGAGAGGAACTAAGGGAGAGAAAGGCAGGAAGTGATCTAGAGATTGAAATGTGGAGAGTAAAGGAGTGAGGGCATTGTAGGGGAACGAGGAAGAGCATAGGTAACTGGGTGTGTGAAGGGGTGAGCAAAGAAGAAAGCATGAGGGGCGAATCAGGGAGTCAAATTTGATGAGATTGAAGTAGGGATGAGAGTGAGTCTGAGGGAGTGTGAGTTGGAGCGATGGAAGGAGCAAAGCAAATGAACATAGAAGATGGAATGACAGATGGGAAAGGATAAAGGGAGAATGGGTAGAGAGTAGGTGGTGGGAGGATGGAGGGATATTGGAAGCAGGAGTAAGATGGGAAGGGATATGCAAAGTGGACCTGCATGGTTCAGGACCTCCATCCCCAGGCATTTACACAAAGAAACAAACCCTTAGAAACATACAAAACTGAAAAATAATCAATATTCCTGCCAAAGCCTTAAGGATCCAGGAAGAGATTTGCAACCCTCTAAGCGGTGCATCAGGACCACAGGCCTTCTAAAGTGCAAGGCCACTCTGAGTCACTCCTTCTAACAGGGCTGAGGGAAGGCCATCCAATCATTGTGTTGTTTACCCCACCTCCCGAATGTTACTCTGATGGCCAGAGTTTCTCTGGGACAGCATCAGGGTCTTTCAACTTTTCAGTACTAACAGGTATCAGACAGACTTACGTGTGAGCATCACAACAGGTATCAGACAGACTTACGTGTGAGCATCACACACATAGGCAGGACTAATTAGGCCACAATCCTAGCAGGACCACTATGCAGAATGGTACACCACTGACTCAGCCCAAACCAAAAACTGGGGCATGATTTGCACTGAGGCTCAGCAACCAGTATCTACCTGGGCCACCAAAGGCTTAACATTTCCAATGGCCTTTTCCCATTCTGCCCAGTTCATACTTATTAGCAAATATCTGACCAGCATGCCATCTTGTGTGCTAGGATGGACACCGGTCCACTCTTAAAATCAGGAACAAATGAGAACCAGACCATACCGGGTCAAGGACAAAAAATAGCACCCTGGACATACTTCCAAACTCCCTGAGAAATGACAGATCCATCCCACCACTCCAAAAGCTAAGACCGCAAACCTACCATTAATGGGTACAAATACGCCTAATTAGGCCATACTCGATGCAATTAACTAAACAACAGCTCCCTCTTTCTTTCCCTGGTGCATACCATATCCAAATAAACAATGATGCGTATATTTGTTTGTTGCACTACTATATTGAATGAACATGCTCTGTTGCCTAAATAATCTATGATTGTACGTCACTGATATGTATACAAACTAAATTACCATAAATGAATATATACACGTCGCTTATAGATCATGCTCCCCTATCACCACACTTGATGCACCTCATATGTTCACAACAATCTGGGAGTCACTGCACTTGGTGATAAAAATATGCACATACACACAGTACTGTGCCACTATATGAATCACAGCCTGGAGAAAGCCCTCTGAGGGTTGAAACACGTGTCAGCTGACTTCTAACAATAAATACAGCAGTAACAGATTGGTTTGAATCGTTTTATTAAGTCAAGATTGACATACTGAACAATTAATGTACCCAGCGCTCAGGTGTACAGGGCTCAATCACCCTTTCACAATTTACCTTTTGGAGAAAGAAGGGCACTTTCTCATTGGAATACCATCACCAGCAGCAAGGTATTTTAAGAATATACAAGATCTAGCACAGTGATCTACCCATTCTAGTGACCCTGCACCACTTACATTTTCTCTTCTTCTGCACTGCTAGCACAACTTCCTTCCTTCTATTTCTCTCATTATTTCTCATACTTTCCTTCATGCATTTTCAAACCTTTGTGTCTATGCTGCTTTAAAACTGTGTCTTTCTCCTGCCCTGCTTCAGTCAAACGTATGCTCCTGGGTTTCTCTCTATCACTCACCCGGTAGCGTTGCATTGACAAGCAGTTCCTCTGGATATACAGTGTTGAGATCAGAGTCCTACCACCTGCCCCTTAGACACCCGTGGGACCGGCACAAGTCCCAAGAGAACAAGCATTTTCCCAAATGCCACCAGCAGGATACAGGCTGCCTTACTCCAGCTCATTAGAAACACAGTTTCCTAGACACACTTCAGCCCCTCACAAACACCGGCCAACTTCTTGGCACACTGTTCTCCTCCAGGCTTTTACTCCTGCTACTCCTTTTATAGTTGAAAAAAACAGTCAAGTGGAGTCAGGTGCGAGTGGTCACTATAAATTGCCTGCCCTTGCCTGACTCTATTAATGGGACAACTTGAGTTCTTTCTATAGTAGGTTGCCCTTACTTTTCCCATGTTGTTTCTATGGGTAATATTCTCTGCTCCCAGTTGCCTCTTCCTTGTCCCAGCATTGGTTGGAAATGGGGAGGGGGTAATGGAATGGTTTTGGAGGATAGATCTATTTCCTGCTATTCTATCAGGCAATCGACAATAGAAATAGAGAAATCCTTTAGCTTGGTTTTCCCTCAAGGGGATGGTTGCCCCAATTCCATATTTCGTATGGTTGATTATACAAACATGAATTTTGATGGTATTCCCTGTAATTTAAATTGGTAGAGGATGAATGTATATTAACATCAGACTCCAGGCTTGGTTTTACTTGGTCTTTCTTCCTTCCCTACCTTGGGCAATTGGCTCTTTCCTTCCTACCCTTTGGGCCATTGATGATGGGATAGGATTTAGGGAAAATGAGACCTGTATTAGGGTGACGGGAATCAACAAATCCCATGAAGGCATCCAGGACTTCCTCCTCCTGTTCTGTCACCCCATCAGATTGCTGCATCTCGCCTGGGGTATTCCCATGAAGTCAAACCTGGATACCCCTACCCAGGTGATCCTCCCCCGCTTGTCCACCCCCAGGGTTATGATCTAATAATGATGGCCTTGCCATGGCCACCTGAATAGAGGACTCTTGTGTTTAGCCTTTGAAGCATATGCATATTTGGGAACCTCACCTAGGAAGATGATGGTGTCTCAGTTAGTGAACCCAACCAAAAATGAAGTGGAAAAATGTAATCAATTAGAGACTTCCACTTTGCCATTCTTATGAGGTCAGGTGGGCAAGGGTATCTCCTAGGAAACATCCGCTAAATTCCCAGAGTTAATGTAAAAAAGGCAGTGCCGTTATTTGCTAATCTACTAGGGTGGTCTATTGGTACCTATATTTTCAAACCACAGGTTTCATTTCCATTGTAAAAATCAAAGGAATGGATAATGAGGTGAATCATTGTTGTGTTTAAACCTGGCATATATAGTGCTAGTATCTGCTTCCTTTGCAAAAGGATTTATGTTTGGTAGGTATGCCAAACTAGTCAATAGTAGGATAGCCAGTATGAGAAAACATGTATTCTAATATTTATGATGTGGTTTTAGTGCCCATGTTCTGAAAGACAAGAGTTTAGGCAAGGGCTAACATGGAGTGCGAACTCAGATCTTGAGGCATTTGCGGAACAATGTGGGAAACCAAACAAAATCAGAAACTTCCCATGATGGGGACCCTTTCTTGAATTTCCTCACTTTGGTATTCAATCAAAATAAAACATGTGCTAAAAAAAGTAATCAGAGGTATTCAATTTCACTTACTTAACAGTGAAAATCCTACACCATTTCTCATACTGCCAATTTTTGGACAAAATCTCTTTCCAAAATCTCCTTCTGTCTATGCATTGGCAGGATATATAAATGCACCATATTCATCACAGCACCTCTTTCAGCATTGATCCACTCCGATACAGACTTGTCTTACCACTGTTCCCAAGATTGTTCAGTGTAGAGACAGTGCTGATCCCAGCATAAAACCACAACTATCTCTGATTTTGGAAAGAGTAATTGGCCTTCTTGAGACATCTTGACCCAGGACAAGCCACCCTCCAAAGGGGGAAAACACCTCTGAGGCTGTAGATGGAGGGACTGTCCGGAAATGCAGCAATGGGGCTCAGGAAGGCTCCCTGTAGGTCAAAATATGGAAGCACCACAAGGCGAACAAGAACGAACACTAGGAGAGACAGAGAAAGTGAAAGGCAACAATGCAGATGTGGAGTGAACACAGAAGCCAACAAAAGACACCAAGAAAGAAGTAGTTGTTATGTGTTTACTTACCGGGAACACGCCTCATTATTCCCTTCGCTGTGTTGTTCCAAACTTCCAGCAGCCATCATGGTGGAGTCACGTGATTGGCATACATCACATTTTACCCACAATCTTGGTGAGTGCCAGAGCGGGATGCGGAGCCGCCATTTGATTTTGGCCTCACCATCGACCTGCATCGATGCCATCGGGACCATCTGGCACAGGTACAGAAGATGCAGACAATAAGCCCCACTCCCATTGGTCTAGATGTGCATCTTCACCTATAATTGGACAGCTTTAATTAATTTAGGTGGCAAGTTACACCTCTGCACCTTCCTTTAACTTGTTATCATCATCATGGTTGCTAAATTAGGCTTTGGCCACTCATATAACACCTGGTGTCCAGGTTCGCAAACAGATTCTGCATCCACGCCCATACCTAGGACACCCATATCCCACTGTCTATGTTTTGACCAACCTGCCACTATACTGAGAAAGGCAATTTGGACAAAGGCAGTGGGCGACTATAGAAGCTGGTTGTTACACTACCGCCACAACACATGCTGTCCGCTATCTGTGGAAACAAGCCAAAGGAATTCTGGAACCTGATCAAGGGAGCACAAAGCAACATCAACGACAAGATCCAAAACAACGTGGGTGAGGCCCGATGGATTAACCACTTCTCAAATCTATTTGCTCCAATCATGGATGAAAAAATAGATAAACCTCAAAGTAAAGAATGTCAGAAATCCGACACTCTGTGGAACATCCCCAACGACAAAGAGTCTATTTTAAACAAACTCAAGAAACTGAACAACTCAAGGGCCCCGGGTCCCGATGGTATCAGCAACCTGGAACTCAAAAAACATCCTGAGCTATGGGCCAACATCATGAGTAAGCTTTTTTCAAATTGCAATCAGACCAAAGAAATCCCACCTACCTGGAAAAAAGCAAACATCGTGCCTATTTTTAAAAGAGGTGCAACCGACGACCCAAACCAGTATAGGCCCATTGCCCTTCTAGATGTCATGGGGAAAGTTTTTGCGTCTCTTGTATTGGACGCCTTTCAAAACTGGTCACGTACAGCAAACACAATGGACCCTTTTCAGAACGGCTTCATCAGAAACTCAGGAACAACCACCAACATCTTGCTCATGAGTGCCTTGAAAGCAAAAGTTCTACAAGGCGGCCAAACGATCTACGTTGCTTTTATTGACCTGGTACAAGCCTTCGACCAGGTCAATAGGCAGCGCCTCTGGGCAAAACTGGAAGCTAAAGGATGTCCGGACTCAATCCTAAACCCAATAAAGGCCTTACACGAAGAGACCTCCATCAGAGTCCGCCTTAGTGCGGATGGCCGCTTGTCTGAAGAGATAGGCACAGCAAGAGGAGTCAAGCAAGGCTGCCCTTTAGCGCCCTCTTTATATAACTCCTATATTGCAGATTATGAGGAATCAACGCATACGATCAGGCACTTTCCACCTTCGCTGGGCGGAGAGAAGATCGATCGGCTACTGTACGCCGATGACATCATCCTGATGGATTTGACACCCATAGGCCTCCAACGCCAACTGGATAACCTGGTCTCTTACTTGTCAGAAAACAACCTTCGACTCAATAAAGAAAAGACAAAAGTGCTAATCCTGGGCAAACTCTCTAACAAGAAACAAAAACCCTCTTGGCACTGCGATGGTAAGACCTTAGAAATAGTCCAGGCCTTCAAATACCTTGGAATCACCATCAGCAACGACAGGGACGAAAAAACCATGCAAGAAACCCTGTGGCTAAAATTAAAAAATCTCACAGCTCAAGCAAAGGCTGTGGACAAGAAATACGGACGTTTCTCGATCATTCCCGTCTTGAGATTCTTCAAGTTAAAAGTGGTTCCTGCCTTGATATATGGCATGGACGCAATGCCATTGACTCCGAACACCATATGGGAGAAATTTGAAAGTTTCTTCTGGCGAAGTGTCCTAGGCCTTGCGACATCCACTCCAATTGCGTTAATAAGGAGAGAACTCTGCTTATCATCACTGCTGGCAACAAAAATGAGAGCCAGTCTGATATTATATCGTAAAGTCATCAACAATCCCGAAGCACGAGTGTTGGACCTCATACGAAAAGAAATCGTCAACAAAAACAATCGGATGCTTGTAAAATGGGAACTAACAAACCTAACGATCCTGAAAGAACTGGACCTGACGGTCGAGACTCTACTCCAAAAGCCTAACAGAGTATCGAAAAAACTGTACGAAGCAGATTGGATCCACACGCAAGAAGCTGCATATACATACTCCCTGACAACTAACCTGTCATCTGTCCCGATGAAGCTCAACGCAGTGCGGGGCTATCTCCACAGATTTCCAAACAAGAGTCTCAGCCGGATGTTTCTGAGATTCAAACTAAACCAAATAAAAACCAATGAGATCTTACTAATTCGTAACCAAGTGCGATCGAACATCTGTCGTTTCTGCAACATAGAGGAAAACATAGAAACTACAAAGCACTTGATAATGGACTGCCCAAGCCTGGCAACGGAAAGATCTCGATTCCTCATGGACCCGCTGAAGCACTACTCAACCTTAGACGCGGTAAACCTGTGGGCATTATTGACTAATGGAAACAACAAGCGTTGCGTCTTAGGAGTTACCCTGTTCCTCAAATCTTTGAATCTACAGTAGAAGAAACCCATTCCTCGACAACGACCTGGAAACTAATAACTAACTAACTCCCGGAAGGCTCTTCCCGTGACACAAGCTGAACTGGAGGATCAATACGCTATAAACAAAAGTCCGAAATAAACTAAATCAAGGACGTTTTAAGGAAGTTCGTAGACAGGAGTCTACAAATGTACTGTGCTGTCATTTTTGTAAAAATTGTTATACAATTAAATCAAAAAAAAAAAAAAAAAAAAAATACCACTTTCAAATAACAACACAAATGTTTACCCTAACTAGACCATCTGACCCAAGGATGCAGTCACTCCCTGGTGGCTTCCACAGAGTCAACAGCTCATAGACTGTGGCTGCATTACTGGCTCAGTACACATACTGAAGGACTTTGGTCTTGAATTCCAAATGTGCAATGCCACACTCAGCAAGTGGTTCGCTGATGGCTATGCCATGTTTTCTGTCTCTGCTCAAATGATAAACAGTTAATAATAATAATAATTTGGCATTTATATAGCACTACGAACCCTCAGGTATCTGAGTGCTGCTTATTATTACCCACGGTGTGTGGTGCTCATTTATCGACATTGGAAGGATGAAAGGCTGAGTTTGGCCCTGCCGGGATTCAAACCTCCATCAGCAGACTCTGCACTGATGTCAAAGCGAGTGCTCTACTCGCTGTGCCACTTGACCAGCATAGCCAACTTGCTTCATTCAAGACTGATCTGTTGAATCATGTTGTCATAGCTTGGGCATGGTCCCAATATTGGCATTGAAGTGCATGTACATTATATGGCTGTAGAACACATTGAGGACGGTGAGCACAACCATAAGGGACATCAAGAACATGGAAAGAACATTTACCAAATCCATAGAAGAAAGCAATAACATATGCCATGGGTGCATATCACAAAAGCCCTGGCTGTGCATTGGATGTTTCTGGGCTATATAGCCATGTGAAAAGGGTGATGCATTAGCGACAGCTATTCAGAAGGTTCATGTAGTAGAAAATAACGGGGTAACTGGGGATCATGCCAGATATGACTAGGTCCGTCTGTAGGATAGCAAGGCGGCATGGCATCGTATGGTGGGTTGGGGCAGATACCAAGTTCTGGCAGCCATCTTGAGAGGTGTGTTTAATCAGTATGCTCTTCAGCAAAGATGTCCAGTATTCCATTAAGAGTGTTGGGCTGCAGAATGATACATCATTTTGTTTGCAAATGTGTGTCACAGTAATTCAAGGTGAGTAAAGGCAAGTCACCAGAGACAGGAAGGAAGACTTAAAACTGTACAGGGGAAGAAAAAGATGGGGCAGGAATGAAAGATCTACAGCCAGAAGATATGAATCCAGATCCACCAGTAGAACCACTGAATAAGGAAGATACATACCTGTTTAGCATCATGCCAAGGTTGAACAAGGTATATATACCTGTTCAACCTTAGCAGCTGACAATAAATCGGCACCCACTCTTTATGCGGATTGACCTGGGAGCATCAGTGAATGTTATATACGATGAACGATATCTACAGATTAGGGCTGTACCGAATAGCATATTTAGTATTCGGCCGAATACCGAATTGTTTGTCAACTATTCGGCCGAAGCCGAATATGAAGCCGAATAGTTGCTTTATTTAGTAAACCCTGTTCTAAACTTCAAAAAACACACTTATTAAAAAAACAAATAAAGCACCATTTTAAATGCATTCTATACATTTATTTCTCTTCATTGTAATTAATGTAGCATCTTTATTTAAAGTATAAAAGCCAGAAAAAAAGCAAATTTAAGCAAAATGAAGGGACCACATGTACAGAAGATTATTGCATATTCAGTGCCAGTTAAAGTAGGAGGCTTCACAAATGCAAAAGGACTGCCTTTGTGAATCAGATGCATTGCATTCTCTATACAGTTGCATAGTCGTTGTGGTCTAGTTTCGAAACTTCTTTGCAGCTCACATAGAAATGTATAAAATGGTCCATGTCGGCTCATGCAGAGCACAAGTCAAGAGGAAATCTTAAATGCGTCAACTCCATCTCACAACTATTCTCCCCACCCAAACAAATGCTGCTCACTTTTCACTTATCCTAGCCACTCCTTCTCGGCAATACACAAACATATGCAATTTATCATTCCTGATAAATATCAGATAATGTTAAACTCAGGACTCAAGTCCATAAAAAAAGAAAAGGGGGGGACTATGACGTATGCTATGGGAAGTGACATGACAGGAACTGAAAGTATCTATGCACATTTCTTTCAGTTTGTCTTTTCCAACTGAAATAAGTGCACATTACATATTAACATTTGCCATAAGAAAAGATGTTCCTGTATTGTTGCAGGCTAAGTATAAAAGATGAGCACCTTTTATGTCTAAATATCTGTAACAAAACATGTCCTAAAGAGCAGATTACAATATAAGATATTTTTCAGCTGTGTGATAGCAATTTGTCTGCTCTAATTCTATTCAGTTTTGGAAACTGAAGTCTATATTTGCCTTTCTGAGTTCATGTTGCATTGTATTCAAATGAGAATGTCAAAGTATTCGGCAAGAGCCGAATAGTAAGAAACTATTCGGCCGGAGCCGAATAGCTTTTTTTCAGCCGGAATTTGGCCGAATACTTACTCGAAGCCGAAGTTCGGTACACCCCTACTACAGATTATGCCACACCGTTAGCTAGGGAGCTAGAATGAACCCTATGGTTGTAATTCTCCATTACCTCTACGTGGCTGTTTCAACACAGTAGTAATGACAACTGAAATATCAACTAAAGCCATGTTTTACATATCAGAACAAAGGCAAGACAGGTTCATTAGCTACAAGATAGCAAATGGCTATGGTTACTGTGCATTCTAGGATCAGTTGAATGGTATTAAGTCAAGGCAGCAATAGGAAGTTTGCCAGAATTGTTCAGGAGAATATGGAAGCTAATGAACAAACTGATAATCTGGTACATAGACATAAAACTATGTAGCCATCCTGCATAAGGATATCTTCTCTGAAAAGAGACTATGTAGAACAGCTACTGAAAAAAACTGAAACAAATGGACATCGTCGGGTAAGGCCCAGGGCCGGCTTAAAGGACACACTCTTTGAGACCAGAACCTATTGAGTCTTCTATAGATCTGGTAATATGTGGGCATCCAGTTGCAAATTATTTAGGACACAGACCTTTGGGATGACTTTGTGTAATGAACCACATAGCAAGAAGATCTGGTAATATGTGGGCATCCAGTTGCAAATTATTTAGGACACAGACCTTTGGGATGACTTTGTGTAATGAACCACATAGCAAGAACTAACTTTAACCATACTATGACCTGTGCTATTTCTTTGGCATGTTTTTGAATCTTAGGAGGGAGAACTTGTTTGAGTACCTTGAAAAGGTAGCTGATTGCATCAGAGATAGACTTGTTTGTGGATCTCAAAATGGCAGCTGACTGCACAGGTGGTTTTATGAATGTGTCCTAACATAAATATGGTGGTCTCTAATGTTGTTCTCAGTGCTTTTAGCAGTGCTTGAATGGGAATCCCGTTGAATGCAGCACTGGTGACTGGAATGGCTTTGTTTTCTTCCCTGCACATCATGTGGTTGGCCCCAACAAGAAGAATCTCAGTGTTGAGCTGTTGAGCATATACCATTTGTAGTCCATCCACTCCTCTATATGTGCAAAGATGAATGATCAAGGTTATGAATACATTATGTTATGTTAGGCTAAAAGGATGTGTATATCCCATTAATCACTGGTTTTGTAGCTTCACTGAACTAGATACTTGAGAAGATAGGGCAATATTAGACAGGGTAAGGACAAGTAATTAAGGCTTGTATGAAAAGGTAGGTGGGAATCAACGTTACAAAAGGAATTCTAGCGTTGGGGAGCCTAACAGGGAAAAGAAAACTGTAAAACCATCTAGACACAGATGAAACAAGAGTACACTTCCAGTCTATATGCTGCATGTGCAGCAATATAGCAGAAGTTTAAGGTTGTATTCAGTCTCTTATATATTTGGGGCCTTCATTGTGCATGGCATAATGGGGCATACACAAGATCCAATATGTTATCAATTACTATTAACCAACGTTTTCAGACATTATTTAATATGATTTGAGCATCTAGTGTTTGTAAAACAGTCTTTGGAATCTGCAAATCAGTTACCTGGGTGCTCCAAGATAAATACTATTTGCATAATCCAAACATGAAATTACAAGAGTGATCACAGCTTGTCTCTGGAAGAACGGTCCAGATACGCTAAGAGCTTTCAAAGTGTAAAAAGTAAGAAAAAGCCTATCTTTGTCCCTTGGATTATTTCAATTTCTTTGTCTAGAAGTACAACCTGAATTTTCGAGACAGGCAGGCAGGGGGTACTGGCCTTATAGTGCTGGCCATGTTTCAGTGATATCCTGTCTTGGGGAATCAGCCTTTGGAATTTCTGGCTTTTGTGGATTGAGTTTTAAACATATCTACTCATCCAAAGATTGAAAGCATTAATACAATTGGCAAAATTATCTGGATTGGGAAGTGTAGTGTTGCGAGACTTTTATAAAAATGTGTGCATCATCGTGTTCTTAAAAAAACAGAGAAGTGAAAATATCTGATGATGGTGGCCATTGAGCTAAGGTATACTTTGAAGAGAATTGGTGATAGTTTGAACCCTTGAGCCAATCTGCACTTCGCTGGGAATGGTTATGAGAAAAAGGGAGAATAGAGACACATTGATTTATTTTGCTATTCCAGCTAAGTGCAAGTCCTCTTATACCTGCAAAATTCAATCACTCGTCAAGATCGTATGAATGTTTGTATCGAACACCGAAGTAAGGTCAAGGTGCACAAGTGCTCCTACTCCATGTTGGTCCACTGAGAGTCTAAGGTTATCTAAAGCCACTATAACTCCTGACTCAGTGCTTTTGCCCGGTCTAAAATCCTTCTTGAAGAGATTGTAATTGTTCAGTATTCTCAATATATTGTTAATAATAATGTATTATTTGTCTTTCTAAGAATGTAGCTGTAAACGGAAGATTTGAGATTTTGAACATTATTGAGCACTGGCTATCCATGCCAGGCTTCTACAATGAAGGGGTTACTAGAGATATTTCTGAGGAATTGGGATCTATACCTTATTCTAGGAAGATATGAATCACAGCATTAATTGCCATTGCTGCATCTGTATAATGCTTTACATTTCTAAAGTACTTTGCAGTGGTAGGGTATTGGGAGAGCCAGTCATCTTATTGGATGACAATAGCTCAGAGTATTTGTAGCCATACAAATGTTTGAGATACATTAACAAGGAGCAACAGGAGTCCTTAAACATTCCTTAACATCATACTTTGAGGAGACGAAGAAGGTGATGTTAGCCTACTAGATGAAATGGCTCTAAGACACAGCTGAGAAGAGATGTACAAGGTGTACATTTTAGATGTAAACATGTATCAAGGTCTTCAAGCATAATTTGTGTAGCTAAACGAGGCTATTCAATTACTTGTGGAAAACTGAGATCATTTACAATCTTAAACAGCTCATTTTGGGTTATGTTGCATTTGTGATCTGTTAGAACTAGTAGTCTTTTTGTTCAGTATGACATATTTTTTTTATTGCTGCTAAAATGTTTGCACAGACAGGACAAAGACTGATATACAGTGGACATTTCTCTTCTCTGAAAGGATGGTGAGCTAAAAACTCTGGTTGAAACTCTAACCCAGGATATAGGCCGGTAGTACAGAAACTCCCAGAACCCCCCTTGTTTTTGCTTATTAATTAGCTTTGGGTTTTCACCCTAAGTTACTACGGTAATCCAGACGTGGAACCCTTGCTCACTGTTCTTTGAGAGGCACAGCTCCACCTCACTGATGAGGCCCAACCAGGCTGAAGCACATGTCTGGGGTTGCTGTTGGTACTCTTGTTCAGAAGAGAGTTACCAGGCATTTTGGTGCTGGACTGCCCTTCGGCAGGACAAAGACTCATATGTAGTGGAAATGTCTCTTCTGTGAAAGGATGGTGAGATAAAGACTCTGGTTGAGACTCTAACCCTGGATATAGGCCGGTAGTAGAGAAACTCCCAAAACCCCCCTTGTTTTTGCACAGAACCGCACATTTTATTTTTATTTTGAGTTTTGCAGCATATCTTTTCTAATTTACTCTTTTGCAATTGTGTCAGCTTTAACTGTGGTTCAACCCACAAAGTTCTTTATTTTGGATCATTGTTATATAGATTTACAATGACACTCACAATTGACAAATGTGAAATGTTAAAGGACATTTGTTCCACGCACTATCACCACCGGAGTGGTCCCTTGGCGCTCTGGTGGCTCTGAAAGAGGAGGGGAGGTTGAGTTAGTGGGAGGAAGCAGGAAATGTGCAAGAGAGCAGTGATGTGCTGTTGGCGGCCTCAGCCCGGTGGGTCGTTGGCTGGACCTGGGGTGTTTGCGGCCGGTATTCGTTGTGTACTGTTGTGCAAGGCTATGTGTGTTTTTTGTTTTGTTGTTGTAATGTAGTGAAGTTTGTGTGGTTTGTTGTGCTGTAGGTTTTGGTTGTGTTTGGTTTGGAGTTTGAGAGGTGTATGCAGAAGGGAAATTGTTAGTAGGGTTGGTTAGTTTGTGTCTCTATCCTGAATTGAAGCGCTCCGCTTTTTTAGTCTCCCCAGCAAAGCTGTACATGTGCATCCAATGGAGTTTGGAACGCTCTTCCTTCATGTTCTTCCTTCACGGGGATAATATCTTAAAGTAATCAAACAAAGTTATTAGAATATGAACAACACTGAATGGCATTAATAATTACTAATGACTAATTACTAACACCAAATAAAAACCATGTAAAAGTGCCTGCTTCAACTGTATTTTTCATTAAAGAAAATTACTAAAGCAAAGACACATAAAACAGTGTGATATTGTTACATAGTATTAAACAAATACTTCTGGGTCAATATTCATTTTTCTCTGTCCCCGCATCGGATGCCTGCAGACTATGCTACGGCAGCCTCCCCATGCTGCAATTCATAAATTCATAATCCGGATAGAGCTTGCCACTGGCAGGGTAAAACCTGCAATTGTGCTGTGTACACCGCGCGTCCTCTGCTTTTTCTCATTCTTGCTCCTGAAAATGAGATGTGCGCTACTGGGAGGCAATGGAATGCTAGACAAGCATTCTTTCTAACATTTTATCTTAATTTTGGATTTTCTTTGTTGATTCACATTGGGCTACCTTGCCCTCCGGCCCTTCCAATATGGTTGCATATTTCTTCATCGTGTAAGGCTCCTTGCCTGGCCTGCACTTCTTCCCCCATTGGCTGCCTGGGCCTTGATAGCCCAATCACGGCAATCGGGAGGTGGGAGCTGTGCCTCGCTGGTTGCCTGTGATGCTAGGTGACCCCACCCTCCACACCGCCTAGTTTCCTGTGATGCTGTGTGCCCCCACCCCCACCCACCCCCCTGGGTCGCCTCTGATGCTGTGTGCCCCCCCGTGGTCACCTGTGATGCTAGGTGACCCCTCCCCCCACACCGCCTGGTCGCCTGTAATACTGTGTGCCCCCAACCCCACCCACCGCCCTGGATCAACCCTGATGCTGTGTGCCCCCACCCTCCCTAGTCACCTGTGATGCTGTGTGTCCCCACCCCCAGCCCCCTGGTCCCCTGTGTTGCTGTGTGACCCCGCCTGGTCCCCTGTGATGCTGTGTGCCCATACCTCCCCTGGTCGCCTGTGATGCTGTGTGCCCCTACCCACCACCCCCCCCCTGGTCACCTGTGATGCTGTGTGCCACCCCCAGTTGCCTGTGAGGCTGTGTGCCCCCACCCCCCTAGTCGCCTGTGATGCTGTGTGCCCCCACCCAAAACTGGTCGCTTGTGATGCTGTCAAGGGTTTTGACCCATGTTGAATATAGACGGGGTAGATGTGGGGATGAGCTGTCGCCGCCCATCATTCTATCCCACAACAAAACTAAATCAATTGACTGGGTGGATGTGGGGATGAGCCGTCGCCGTCCATCATTCCATTCCAGAACCAGGAAAACCGCGCAGTTTGTGCGCACACCAAAATGGTTGCCTAACCTGCCACCCACCAGTGCAAGCATGATGGGCCAGGGGTGCCATGAGTGGAATGTGTGCCAAAGGAAAAACAGCAGTGCCTGTTAGCTTAAAAGCGCTTTAAAATCACCTTTGTTTCTCTGAAATGCAAGCTAAAAATGCCTATTTTAAACATCACAAGATATTCAAAAATCTCAATGAACACCAGCAGGCATTTGGCAGAATGTATTCTTGTGTGCATACTAAATCTGGAAAGAGAAAGAGCCCAAAACAATGTTCATAACAAAACTGGCTGAGCTGTGGATGTCAGCAGCTGAAGTGAAATCGGACTGAAAGACACTAAAATCTAAATGTTTAAAATAAATGAGTGACCTACTGTTGAGTGTCACATAGTTGCAACTGTTGAAATGTTATAGTTTTGAATTTAGAATCAGCGTTTTAGCTGCATGTGTAAAAATGGTCAGTTTGATTTGAATGTAGAAAACTGGGAACAAACATGACATTTAGCTGAAGCTTGGCTTAAAAAGATTGAATTCTGCCTGACAACTACCCCCGACAGGAGTTGAACTGGCTGTCATGATGCCTACCTCCAAGGAGCCAGGTCCGACCTAGCAACCCCAGAGGCAGGCATCATTTCCCCCAGGGGAGTGCCAGCAGCCCAAACTGGGGCCCTTTGGACGCAGTCCCGGCGCCTTAGGCGCCAGGCTCATGTTGGACCCCTGGCTCATAAAGCTAGACATGTGTTCAAGTGTTTTAATGTGCACTTACCTGATGCAGACCATGCTGCTACATCCAGGCCCTCTTGAGGCCTGAATAGAACTACTTTACCTGTGGGACTACTTTCCACCCGGGTGTGGTCGGGGAAGGTTACATACCTGATCGGTGGAAGGATACACACTTGGAACTTCTTCAAAGCTATTTAAACCACACCCGATCAGCAACTCACGCTTCGCGTTGTTCTGCTCCTCGCAGCTGGACGCTCACCGTGTCAGCTCCTGAATCTGGACTTCAGCCACGCCTGTCAGCATCCTGGGTCACCTGCAAAGGGAGACAAGAGACCTTACCAGCTAAATCTGCACCACGGAGACATCACCGACGATCCTGAAAGGGAAGACATTATTTTTTAAAAGCATTTCGTTACGATCGCTGCAGCGCTGCATTTCACTCACCTTTCCTGGGTTCCTCCATCTTCAGCAGCGATCATCCGGATACACAGCCACTTCCCAGAGCCTAGAGAAAAAGACAAGAATAAGAGGTGAGAGAAGGAAGGGAATAAGACTTACCTGTTGGGTCTTTCCCATTTCATTTCGGGTCTTGCCTCTTCCAGGCATTTTCCGGACCCCGGCCCCTATGGGGAAAAAAGACAAAGACATTGAATGAGCGTATGCAAAGACAGTTCCTGAGCGCTCATCCAGAACTAACCTGCCATTTACTGGAACTGGAACTGCACATTTCACTTCGGGTCGGTGCCATATCTCCGGCATTCCGAACCCCGGCCCCTAAGGGGAAAAAAGACATAAGCATTAGCGCTTGCTGCAAAAAGACAATGAACATTATTTTTAAGCTTGGACTTTTGAACTTGCAACAGAACTTTTACAGAGCCTTACCTGAATAGTCAAGCTTACCTGAACTCCCATCAATCCTCAATCCAGTGAAGTAACTGGGTTTCAACGCGCCCCTGCATCAGAAGCAGGATGGAGAGTTCATCCTTCCTGACCCTAAGGTGAGACTTCACGGGGAATCGTGAAAGGGTATCGTGGAGGGTTGGAAGAGAGTGGGAGGCTTGAGCATAACTCAGTCAGTAGGTAATACTCCCTTTTCACGCACAGGGGAACATTCCTGAGAGCCGGAGAAGCCAGAGTAGAGGGCCCTTCCTGTCCATCGCTTCACCATTGAAGAAGCATCAGCACTCGAAGCCAGACCTGCGCCTCCGTGGGAATCAGGTGAGCGTTACAGAACGCGAAGACTACCCACAATTTCCCACCCGGGCGCTATGGAGACTTCCGAGACTGACCAGCTGGGCCAGCTTTTGGGGGAATTACGGGCAGAGGTGCACTCAGCCCGCCAGGAGACTAACGCTCTCAAAAGAGAACTGATTTTATCCAAGGAAAGAACAGATGACCTAGCCAAAAGGTTATTACAGGCCCAGGCAGGGCACACTCCTTTGCCTAATTCCAGAGACATTTCCACATCAATGGGTTTGAGTAACCCGGTACAAATTAATCTACCTGGACACATGCCTTTGGCCCCGCCTGAACGTTTTGCGGGGGATCCCAAGAAATATGCCGTCTTTATGAACCAATGTCGTTTACACTTTCTATGCAGACCCGGAGCCTTCCCTAACGACCAGACCAAGGTAGCCTTTATACTATCTTACCTCAGTGGCAGTGCTGCCGACTGGTCTATTCCATTGGTAAATCAGGATGATCCCATTCTCCAGAATTTTCAGGGCTTCCAGGCCAGCATGGAAAGATTGTTCGCTCGACACTCTCAAGGACAGGCCCTTGATAACGAACTGCTATCCTTACGACAAGGTAATCAGGATCTTCTGTCCTACATAGCCACCTTTAACAGACTGGTTGTGGAAACTGGATGGCCAGAAAGCAAAAGGATCACATTGTTTCATTGAGGCCTGCGCGGAGAGCTTAAGGATGTTCTAGCTCAGATAATGAACCCACCCCAGGTCTGCGCAGACTACATTGACTTGGTGGTTCAACTTGATCACAGACTTCAAAATAGAAAAGCAGATCGGTTCAAGTATGAAAACCGAGCACCGATCAAAACCCACGCTAACTCCAAGAGTACCGACGTATCTGAACCTATGCAAATCGGTGGTGTTAAAGGACCATTAACGCAGAAAGAACGAGAGAGAAGGCGGTAAATGCAATTTAGTCTGTATTGTGGGACTTCCGGTCACTTTCTTCGAAATTGTCCAGTTAAACCACTTAAGAAGGTGGTTGGAGCTACTGATTACGAATTAGTGACACCTGATTCGGGAAACGACCTAGCCCGGCAAGCGTAGGGGTCCGCTTGCCGAGCTTGAAAACTCACTCTTTGACCTCGCATTTTGTCATGCCGATGGTGCTCGTGGACCCAAAACAGCCTCAGCAGTTGCATGCTATAAAAGCATACATCGACAGTGGAGCTATTGGAAATTACATAGACCGTGAATTGGCTTCCAGGATTAAGCTTCCTCTCCGCCCGAAAGTAACCCAAGATGTCATCACTACAGTAGATGGAACCGAAATAGCCTCAGGGCCTGTAACGCATTCCACTGTTGAAGTGACACTGGTGGGTGAGGATGGACATCGGGAAGCAATCATGTTTGATGTGATCAAGGCCCCACAATTTCAAGTAATTCTTGGAATTCCTTGGTTAGAAACACATAATCCCAGAATTGACTGGCGAGCAAAGAAGATAAGTTTTCCTGATTGTGAACCAACTTGTTATCCAAGAAATCCAGCTATGGGTCTAGCCTCAGCAACTTCCACCCCTGTACAGTTACCGTCAGAATACCAAGAATTCCAAGACGTTTTTCAGAAAGAACAGGCTAACACGTTACCTCCCCATCGGTCTTATGATTGCCAAATCGATCTGGTACCCAATGCTCAACTACCTTGTAGTAGGATTTATGCTCTTACGGAACCTGAGAACCTGCATTTGCGTCAGTATTTAGATCAGTACCTAGCCAATGGTTTTATTCGCCCGTCCAAGTCTCCTGTCTCTTCAGCTCTGTTCTTCGTGCCGAAAAAAGAGGGCGACCTTAGAATGTGTATAGACTATCGCGCCCTAAATCAAATAACGATTAAGAATCGTTATCCTCTGCCCTTGATTCCTGAGCTTATCGACCAGGTGAAAGACGCTTGTGTGTACACCAAGTTAGATCTCCGAGGAGCTTATCACCTGGTGCGTATAAAAGAAGGCGACGAATGGAAGACTGCATTCCGCACCAAGTTTGGGCTCTTTGAATATCAGGTGATGCCCTTCGGTTTGTGCAATGCACCTGCCGCCTTTCAGTACTTTATGAATGATGTTCTTCGGGAACTTATCGATGTCTGTGTCATTGTTTACATTGACAACATCCTGGTGTACTCTTCTTCAGAATCTGATCACAGAAAACATGTTAGGGCAGTTCTTGAGAAATTGCGCCAGCACAGACTATTTGCAAAACTCGTAAAATGCGTTTTTCATACCACAGAAGTTGAGTTTCTCAGATTCATCCTGACACCTCAAGGAGTCCGAATGGACTCGCGAAAGGTGGACACCATCCTCAAATGGTCATCTCCTAGCTCGGTGAAGGGAGTTCAGAGCATGCTCGGCTTTGCCAATTTCTATCGAAGATTCATCCCGGAATTTTCCCGAACAGTCCAACCCATCACAGCTCTCCTAAAGAAAAACAAACGCTTCAAATGGACTCTTGAGGCCGAACAAGCCTTTCAGGACCTGAAAACCAAATTCACCACTGCACCTGTGTTGAAGCTGCGCACCCAGATCTCCCGTACATTGTGGAAACCGACGCATCCAGTTCGGCCATGGGAGCTGTCCTGTCGCAAAGAGACCCAAAAACTAACCAACTACACCCAGTGGCCTTTTGGTCCAGAAAATGTTCTCCTCCTGAAATCAACTACGCAATTACCGATAAAGAGTTACTGGCCATCAAATCTGCTTTCAAGGCTTGGCGTCACTACCTTCTCGGGGCAAGACACACCATCACCGTAATTACGGACCACAGAAACTTCAGTATTTAAAGACGGCCAAAGCTCAATCTTCACGACAACTCCGATGGGCTCTATTCTTTGCGGAATTTGATTTTGTAATTACCTATCGCCCTGGCTGCAAGAATGGAAAAGCGGACGCCTTATCCCGGATTGGCATGGAAGAACCTAATTCGAGCTTAGAACCTGTGCCCATCATACCTGAGCAAAGAATCTTAGGCTTAACTTCATTGCAAACTATTGAGGACATCCAAAAGCAAGTAAAACAACTTCTAGACTCTTCAACCTTACTGGAATGGAGTCAAAAGGGTCCTCATTACATCGTTAGGGATGACTTACCCTACTTCCAGGAGCGGTTGTTTCTGCCAAGTAAAGAATTGCAAGAACTTGTTATTGCCCATCATCATGAATCTTTAATGGAAGGACACCCTGGTATCGCTAAAACGGAGGAAAAAATCAAACGCCACTTCTGGTGGCCTTCTTGGAGAAAAGACATAAAGTCTTTTGTTCTGTCTTGCGGAATTTGCGCCCAAAACAAAGCTCAAAAGAAAAGGCCGGCTGGCCTACTTCAACCCTTGGATATTCCACCGGCACCATGGCACACCCTGTCAATGGACTTTATAACCGACCTGCCTCCTTGTGCTGGTTACAACACAATCCTTGTAATTGTGGACCTATTCTCCAAAATGGCCCACTTTATCCCTTTAAAAGGTTTGCCTTCAGCTTCCACCTTGGCCAAGGAGTTCCTGGAGAATATAGTTCTCATACATGGTTTCCCTTCCGTATTAGTCTCGGATCGTGGAAGTCAATTTATCTCCCATTTTTGGAAGAAGTGTTGCCGATTAGCACAAATAGATGTGCGGTTATCCACCAGCCACCACCCCCAGACCGACGGACAAACCGAGAGAACCAGACTCTCGAGCAATATCTTCAGTGCATGTTACACCAATCTGAGTTGAATTGGAAAGACATTCTTTGGATAGCAGAATATGCATACAACAACTCAGTGCATTCTGGAACCGGACATACCCCTTTTTATACTTTGTATGGTCACCATCCTCGGACCTCTGACCTAGATCCACCTCTGACCCTGGAAATGCCCGCAGTAAATCATCTGCATTCCACAATAACCCGAGCCTTCAAAGAAGCTGCAAGTCATTTACAGCAAGCCAAGAAAAAGTATAAAGAAAACGCTGATTTGCACCGAAGTAAAACTCCTCCTTACCAAGTAGGAGACCAGGTATGGCTAGCAACTAAACATTTACCCCTCAAGGGCCCGCGAACCTTCAATCCCAGATTCATAGGACCTTATCCCATCAAGGCTATAATCAACCCAGTGGCCTTTAAACTGGATCTACCGTCCAACATGCGTATTCATCCAGTTTTTCATGCATCACTTTTGAAGCCAGTACAACCAGGAACCCGATTGTCCAAGCCTCCAGATCCAGTTCAAATTGAAGGGGAATTAGAATTCGAAGTTAAAGACATTTTAGACTCCAAGGTGGTAAAGTCGAAACTCTTCTATCTTGTTGACTGGAAGGGATATGGACCTCAGGAGAGATCGTGGGAGCCTAGTAACCATGTCCAAGCACCTCGATTAGTACAAAGGTTTCACCGGAGATTTCCAAACAAGCCAAAACCCCCGGAGGAAGGAACCTTGGGAGGGGCCTTTAGGGGGGGTACTGTCATGATGCCTACCTCCAAGGAGCCAGGTCCGACCCAGCAACCCCAGAGGCAGGCATCATTTCCCCCAGGGGAGTGCCAGCGGGCCCAAGCTGGGGCCCTTTGGATGCAGTCCTGGCGCCTTAGGCGCCAGGCTTATGTTGGACCCCTGTCCTGGCGCCTTAGGCGCCAGGCTCATAAAGCTAGACATGTGTTCAAGTGTTTTAATGTGCACTTACCTGATGCAGACCATGCTGCTACATCCAGGCCCTCTTGAGGCCTGATGGAACTACTTTACCTGTGGGACTACTTTCCACCCGGGTGTGGTCGGGGAAGGTTACATACCTGATCGGTGGAAGGATACATACTTGGAACTTCTTCCAAAGCTATTTAAACCACACCCTATCAGCAACTCACGCTTCGCGTTGTTCTGCTCCTTGCAGCTGGACGCTCACCGTGTCAGCTCCTGCATCTGGACTTCAGCCACGCCTGTCAGCATCCTGGGTCACCTGCAAAGGGAGACAAGAGACCTTACCAGCTAAATCTGCACCACGGAGACATCACCGACGATCCTGAAAGGGAAGACATTATTTTTTAAAAGCATTTCGTTACGATCGCTGCAGCGCTGCATTTCACTCACCTTTCCTGGGTTCCTCCATCTTCAGCAGCGATCATCCGGATACACAGCCACTTCCCAGAACCTAGAGAAAAAGACAAGAATAAGAGGTGAGAGAAGGAAGGGAATAAGACTTACCTGTTGGGTCTTTCCCATTTCATTTCGGGTCTTGCCGCTTCCAGGCATTTTCCGGACCCCGGCCCCTATCGGGAAAAAAGACAAAGGGCCTCATTACGACCCAGGCGGACTTCGCGGTGCTAAATGCACCGCGAAGCATGGCGGAAAGCCGCCGATAGCGCCATGGGGGTTGGCGGATTTACCGCCCCATTCCGACCTCGGCGGAGCGGTAAATCCCCAATCCCCATTCTGCCCTTCCCCATTCCCATTTTTGCCCCATAGGGTATAATGGGAGTGGGGAAGGAGTTAATTACGCCACCGTAAAATACGGTGGCGTAATTAACAACGAGGTCCCGTAGCGCCATGGTTTTCTCCGGCTGGTAAAACCAGGCGGAGAAAACCTCCATGGCGCTACGGGAACTCGTAGTATGGCGGAGAGGTACGCCATGCACTACGCTGGCGTAATACCCTCTCCGCCAGGGTCCTAATGAGGCCCAAAGACATTGAATGAGCGTATGCAAAGTCAGTTCCTGAGCGCTCATCCAGAACTAACCTGCATTTACTGAAACTGGAACTGCACGTTTCACTTCGGGTCGGTGCCATATCTCCGGCATTCCGAACCCCGGCCTCTAAGGGGAAAAAAGACATAAGCATTAGCACTTGCTGCAAAAAGACAATGAACATTATTTTTAAGCTTGGACTTTTGAACTTGCAACAGAACTTTTACAGAGCCTTACCTGAATAGTCAAGCTTACCTGAACTCCCATCAATCCTCAATCCAGTGAAGTAACTGGGTTTCAACGCGCCCCTGCATCAGAAGCAGGATGGAGAGTTCATCCTTCCTGACCCTAAGGTGAGACTTCACGGGGAATCGTGGAAGGGTATCGTGGAGGGTTGGAAGAGAGTGGGAGGCTTGAGCATAACTCAGTCAGTAGGTAATACTCCCTTTTCACGCACAGGGGAACATTCCTGAGAGCCGGAGAAGCCAGAGTAGAGGGCCCTTCCTGTCCATCGCTTCACCATTGAAGAAGCATCAGCACTCGAAGCCAGACCTGCGCCTCCGTGGGAATCAGGTGAGCGTTACACTGGCTCAACAACTCTTCCCATGCCTGGCTGCATCCTGCTGCCCCCACCAAAAGGAGGTAACACCTCTCTGATTGAATTAGGGGAGTGGTACCTGCAGACTGCAGGAAGTTGAACAAAGCCCTGTCCTGGACTCAGGCAAATGTTATATTGGGGGGGTCGTAAAATGGCTTCCTCTTGGGAGAAACTGGGAGGGGTAGTGCCTGTGAGAGCAAGCTGAGCTTGGGGGAAGTGGATAAACCAGGAAAACCACACGCCTTTGGGGCCAGAGCATGATTTTAAAAAGATGGATAATTCATAGTGCGTACTTGTAAAAATTATATAAATAACACCATCATTCTTGTGATTTTTCTGTGCACATTTTAAGAGGTGTTAGGACCCTGTGGTATGTTCTTGGGGATAGTAGCAGAAAAAAGGTTGTTACTCCAAATGTATGCATGTTAAAAATCTGACACTTTATCATCTGAAACCCATATCCCTGGTGCACATTTGTGTAAAATCTGGAAAGGTTTAGAGGTCGTCATCTGGATGAAAAGGGGAGAATTCTGTCATAAGTGGACACAACATCTTACAAAGACAGGGATCAGATGGTTTGGTGCTACAGAAAATATGTTAACTGGACGTAGAATATTAGAAAAATGGTACATAGATAAATATGTATTTGGATCTGAAATAGATTTGTGTGCAATTTGACAAGGGGAGGTTCCTCTGACCATAAAACCTGCAGCATCATTCTGACACTCCATTTCCTTACCCCAGTCAAGGGAGAGAGGAAAGCTTGGCCAATGATAAGTGAGAGGGGCAGGCTTAGCTAGGCCCAGGCACACACCCATTTTCAAAACACATAAAAGGAACATTGATTCACTTTCCACTTTCTTGCGGGACACTTTGCCGGGAGACTCCAGACTTCAAATCCAGAACTCCAGGGATCCAGAACTTTACTTCAGAACTTGTAGCAGAGAGGCTAACCCACAAGCTAAGTTCTCTTCAGCAGGCCTCAAAAATCATTTGCAAACTATTCAACCGCCGGGCTGCGCGGTTTGCTGCTTGCTAAGAATCCACTTGATCCAGACCCGCAGAACCAGAGACCGCTGTATCCGGAACCGCTAGCAGAACCGATAACAGAACCGGAGACCCAGAGACCAGATCGCTGTGAAGAACCGCTAGCAGAAGTCCAGCCAATCCTGACCCAATGGGTGACGAAGCCGCATTGCTGTCCAAAAAAATCTAGTGTCAGTACCCAGCTAGCACTGTGCCAAAACCAATCTCTTAGTTTAAAATAATCTAATCCAAACTATTTTAGCCTATTAGAACTGCCTCCTAGAATCGTGTCATTCTGTCTTCTTTAAAACTGAAAACTGTCATCTGTCATTCTGAGCTTTAAAATTTCAAATCCAAAAAACTACCTTTGCTAAATCAGCCGTATCTCCGGAACCGTTTGTGGTAGGAGTGAGTTTTAACTGTCATCTGAAAGCTACGATTCTAAGCTTTCCAATGAACCTAAAACCAACTTGCTATACTTATAGTGCCTCCGTAATCGCGCCTGACACACTCTGAAAATTTGCCGCAATTTGACATTTTGCTTCATTTCAGCCACTGGTAAAAATATTTGTCCTTGCTTTCCTTTGCTGAAATTCGTTTGCAACCTAACAATCATTCTTAGAGCATTGCTAAAGTGATCCTGAACTGATTCAAAGTATCTATCACCTACCCTGAACCCACTATAGGGAATTAAAAGCATTTTTATCATATTTTTCACTTAATTGCAACCACATCAAAGTATATTGCCTGTGTTTAAAACTCCTACCTGTTTTCCTCTAAGCTTGCTAGGGGGGAACTGAATTATATTTGATTGCATTCCTGAGAACTGTGTGCTTTCCTTCCATCTCTTTATCTCTTTACATTGCATAAAGGGGGGGGGGGGGTGAATTGTCAAAGAAAAGTGATTACATTGTCTTTTGTTGAAGTCATATCAAGTTTATTTTCTGTACTGCATTTTCATTCATCATTGCATTCTCCTTGAAGCCATAAAAGCATTCTCAGCTACTTCATCCTCTCTATAACACTTAAAAATCACCATCAAAAAGAGTGTACCACTGTAACATTATCCTTTGTTGATCACTATCATCTTCACAAGTGTGCTATCAAATCTTAATTTGTTATAAAAGTGATATATATATATATATGTATATATATATATATATATATATATATATATATATATATATATATATATATATATATATATATATATATATTACATGGCCACGGTAGTGGCCATGTAGTTATGGTTAAGTTGCTGTTTCCATAGGAAGAGCACTTTTTGGGCGGCTTATAACTTCGCTCTCCCTGGACGGATTCTCACCAAACTTTGCAAAAAAAGTAATTGGGTCACTCTCAATTTTTTTGCAAAGTTTGGTGAGGATTCGTCCAGGGGGGGCAAAGTTATAGGGGGGGTCCCAAAACTTTTTTTTTTCCCATAGACATAATGGGAAAAAACTTTGCGCACGGCTACAGCCCGAACCGCTGGACGGATTTACACCAAATTTGCGGCAGGAGCGGCGGCCTGGTCCCAAAAGCGAGCTTTTGTAAATTTGGTATAAATGCATCCAGTAGTTTTTTTAAAAATGACCAAAATGTAAGGCAAAAAAATTAGTGATATCTGCGTTCGCTTCGCGGACGGACTTCCCTGTTCGCTCCGCGGACAGCACCCCGATTGGCCCGTGGGCTTGCATCATGTCCGCGGACATGCGACGTGTTCGCTGATTGGAGGGCGAGGGGCGTGGAACACGTCAGATTTTCTGTGGCACCCGCCATCTTGTATTCGCAGTCGACCGCGTACAGCGCAGTGAAAAGTGGATAAAAAATTGTATTTAGTGCCGTGTGTTGGTGTGTAAGAGTGTTTGGGGAGGGTGGGGGAGTACGAGATAGGTTCAATGCTTTGTTTTTTTATGTGCTAGACCTTTTTGTTGCGTTCGATTTGTCCGCGGAGAACACGGCTGTTGTGACATTTTGTAAATAAACTAAATGGTGGGGTGTTTAGAGGACGGAGTATGTGTCATTTTTGTGCGCAAGGAAGGTAAAAATGAGCTATGAACACTCGCGGTGCACTTAATTGTTCGTAAATACACAAACTGGGGGTGTCCTCCGGACGCTGTCCGTATTGTAATCTGTCTAGTTGAATGTGTTCTAAGAACACTCGCAGTGTCCCGAAATGGTTGCAATTACACAAAATGGGGGTGTTCTGAGAACGTTTTGATAAACGTATGACTGGCGCTATTGACCTGGGTGACTTGCTTTTGCGACACTAAATCATATCTCCTGCCACTAAGCCTGATATTATCAAAGCAATCATATTCCCCGCCTCTCTCCGTGACGTTACAGGGTGCGTCATGAAACGCGCCCAGTCGTCTGCAGTAGTACGCGACTTTACACAGAACCCGGAAGACAACACACATTATGTCACAACACAGCGCGCTGCAATTCATAATATGAAACTGTTATTTAAAAGCAAAGAGCAAGATTGTAAATGTTGTAAAGTACATTTATTTGACATCAAATGTTTAGAGAATATTCAGCAATTTGCATTTGTCTTTGTTGTCGATCCGCAAAAGTTCATGTTGAAACACGCGATGTTACTTTGCGGTACAGAGAGTGTTAGATCAGGTTACAACTCAGTGCGTCACAATTCGGAATATGAAACTGTGGTTTAAAAGTAAACAGCAGGATTGTACACTTGGTAAAGTACATTTATTTCACATGAAATGTTTAGTGAATATTCAGCGATTTGCTATTGTCTGTGCTGTCGATCAGCAAAAGTTTATTTGGAGCCACGCGTTGTTCCTTTGCGGTAGATAGGCTGTTGGTTTATGATAAAAGCAGTAAATGGTCTCTCTGATAATCGGAAGGTTGCTCCAACAACGAGCCATTAGACCACTGTATTGGTTGGAATGTTGTTTGTAGCCGCTAGTACTGCATAAGGGCATATTGGTCCTTGGCGATTGTCCCATAAAATGGTGAGGGTCATGAAGTTGCATATTTGGACTTGCACCTGGCAGTTGAAGACCCCATCCGCTGGAGTCTGTAAATTGTGACACAGACAAAACGGGGCCACGTACCTGTTTTAAAAAACATAAATTAGTCTCACCAGCCGATCTTCATTAAAAATCATAATTTCATTTATTAGGGCGTGAAACTATTTGCTATCGAGGATAGTGCAACAGAGTATGTTAATAATAAAAAAATAATATGTTCCCATTCATATAGCGCTAAGAAATGTGAGGTATCTGGGCGGTGCTTATTATTAACCACGGTGTGTGGTCCTTATTTATAAGGATGAAAGGCTGAGTTTGGGCTTGCCTGGATTCGAACTTGCGTTAGCAAGCTGTGCACGGATGTTAAAGCGAGCGCTGTACTCGCTGTGCCACTTGACAGGCTACAGTAAAGTGGCACAGCGAGTAGAGCATTTGACCGCCTATAGACCGGTTAAATTATTTCTATTAACCCACCCTGTGTTGTCTGCCTTTTTCAGAGCCCTCTAAACGACAGGGGATCAATTCGGCGGTGATAGTACGCAGTACAAAACATTATGCCACTTTCAACGAACAAGTTCAACTTCTTTACGGTCTTTAATGCTGTGCTATTGTAATTATATTTGGTATAAAGTATTGTAAAGGGTTACTTACAGTACAATTGCAATTTCCATTGTCTACGAGTGGTGCAGTCCGAAAGATACGACTCCGCGCATGCCAACGATCTTTCGCATAGTGATATAATATGTAAAAGTGGTTTCGTTTCAGAAATTTCATCTTTATCTTCTGTTACGTTTTAGCCACACTCCTTCAAGAGAAGTCTTTCATCACAATCTCTGTCTGTCAAGGTCAAAACACAATACAACCTTATAGTCCGCTTCGTGCGCCTCTCCGGGGCCCGAGCAAAAAATGAAGCAGCTGACCTTCACTGTGAACGAGCATAAATTCTTACTTTGCAACATTCTCTGTAAAGCCATCTGTAGAAGTTGGTTGTTGCAAGCCATGTTTGTGTATTGTTTGCGTGATATTAAAAAAAGTTTGTTTAAAGGACGTTATGGTTCTAAGTACAGCCGAAAAAAAAACCTGAAAATAAGAAGTTATGGTAAGGTATGTAAAATAACTCGCGCCAACACCATGCACTGCTAAGACTAACACCCAGGACATCGAAGATGACATTGCAAATGTCATTGATGACATATCTGATGACATCACATGTGTATGTACTTTTCATGGAATTTGTGTACTAGGGATTTTCATTATAATGTTCCGAAAAAAGTGTCAAGGATATTGCAATAAATATCATACCGTTATTAGTGCTTTGCACGATGCATTTATATCAATAAATAGCATTGTATTCTGGAATTCTTTGTGGTATACTGTGCTGCTAATGGAAAAAGATAGCATTGTGTGCAGAGTACAAGATAAAAGTATAATATTTGTAATGTTAATATGTAGAATAATGAAATGATAATTGTCCTGAAATGTTGGAAAATTCACAAAATGGGGGTGTTCTGAGGACGTTATTTGTGATGTCATCTTTGATGTCCTGGGTGTTAGTCTTAGCAGTGCACGGTGGTGGCGCGAGTTATGGTTGCTTAGCTTACCATAACTGGTGAATTTCAAGGGTTTTTCGGTTTTACTTGGAACCATAATGTTCCTTTGACAAAGTTTTTTCACTGAATTTGATAGGTTTTTAGTAGCGCAACTTTACCATAACGTCCCTTTAACAAAGTTTTTTCAGTGAATTTCATAGGTTTTTAGTAGCGCAACTTAACCATAACGTCCCTTTAACAAAGTTTTTTCCACTATATATATATATATATATAGTTTAATTTTCAAATAAAGCTTTTAATTTGCAAAACAAACCTACTTCTTGGCTCAGTGGGGTCAGGGGGATTCTAAGAGAGGGGTGTTATATAAGGGTTGTCATCCAGAGTAAACAAACTGGACATAAACATATATCAATAAGGGTTTCCCTCAGCATCCCAGACTAGGCATTGACTTAGCTGTAGTGTTGAATTGAATCCGCTTACAATGCTGTGTGCCCCCCCGACCCTCCCTGGTCGTTTGTTGCTGTGAGCCCCCCCTGGTCACCTGCGATACTGTGTGTACCCCCACCTTGCACTTTGTTTGACTCTCACATCTATGTGCTGCTGCTACCCCGCAACTTGGGGTAGGCACCATGTATATGCACTTTGACTTTTGCATTTGTGTGCTGCTGCCGCCCTGCACCATGGGGTAGGCACCATGTACTTGCCCATTGATTGACTTTCGCATTTGTGAGCTGCTGCTGCCCTGTAACATGGGATAGACACCATGTATGTATTTGCCCACTGACTTGACTTTACACATGTGTGCTGCTTCCGCTCGGCAACATGGGGTCAGGCCCAATGGATGTGATCAGCATGCACTTCTCTTTTGCACCTTGCGTATGATATATTACCTTTTGCACATTCCACAATGTAACTCGCCTCCTACGCTTCCTTTTCTGTAACCTGAAGCACATAGTGTAACCGTATTCTTAAGTTAACGTCCTAGATACCTTTGGGTTTTGCACGCTATACAAGTGTCAAATAAAATAAAATAAAAATAAATTCATGCAACAAATGAGAAGTGTAACTAAAACATCAATATCCTGCCTTGTAGGATGATTAATCGCCCTTAGCCAATTGCTTGACTTTGTGTAAAAGCAGGTCTATTTCTCAAAACAAAAATACATCTACACCAAACATGTATGAACTAGATTATTAATCTCCATGCTATTGATAATCTCCTAAAAAGAAAGTCATGTTGTGTACGTATTGCAATGGACTTATTAATAATTCATCTAGGTGCGGTGAGTTTTTGACTGTACATGTATGCAACTGGCAATCAATTTGCTCAAGACAAACCAGCTTGCATGACTACTAACGCATGTGTTTCTAATATCTAGATGGTGTCACGTATTCGTCATGGCGTCACACTTACATAGGACACTTATGCATCCTTTGTGTGCTCTGCATGAACAAACCAATTTTGAAATTCAAAATATAAATGGCTTTAGTTGATGAGTTTCAGCAGCCTCTGTCTCTACATCTGCAAAAAATACTTAGAATGTAAGTTTTCTTACAAATTTGTTAAGATCCATCTTCTTTTCAGACTTTTCTGAAGGATTCTTAGTTTATCATCAGAAAGCATGTCAATGTGGAAGTGACACTGAAATAGTGTGGTTTCTCATCTAGTGAAAGGGGCTAAAAGCTTGTAAATAACCAATAATTTGCTTTTGAAACTAAGGGCAATGACACCACCAGGACCTTAAGGGCAGTTAATATAATCAATTCGATGATTCTCTGCACTCCGTTCTTTAAAGAAAATTGCAGTTTTCATGGGAACATGTTTCTATAAGGAAGACTATATCAATTGCGTTTGGCAACTTCCTAGCTTCCTCTGTCTGGCATGTTTCCCCATTGCCCCATAATCAGAGCAATGCTTACTTAAACACCTGGTTTAAGCAGAGACATAATTTGTTCATTGTGCATCTCTGTGCCATTGCCACAAGCCTTACGCAAGGGAGCTTGTGGACAACAACCGAGTGCAAGGAAGCAAACACTTGCCTATCCTAGGGAATCAAGAGTATGTGTTGCAAGAAAGCATCCTTAGTTGTGGATTTTGATGGAAGGAATTCAAGATGGCGGACCCCTGCTTTGATACTGTTGGCTGTGGACCCAAATTTCAGGACACACAGCAAGTGAATACAGCTCAGGATTCATGGTCCTTGAGAAAGTTACCCAACTAGAGGACTCATAACAAGACCCCATCTGAAGCCATTTACATAATCACATGGTCAGAGGGTAGACCCTTTGGACTATAACAGGGAAACAGGTTTTGGGAGCAGTGTGGGAGTTAAACGTTAGAGGTCTAAAATGCAGTAAACTGCATTTGGGTCAGATGAGGAGGATAGAGAAGGAGAGGTGACGCAGAGGGAGAAAGAGGTGGCGGCCAGAGAGAAAGAGGTGAGGGACAGGGGGGCATGACGCGCGAAGACAGAGGAGGAGTTGGCTGAGAGACAGAAGCAGTAATTGATAGGAGTACCCATGATGATGTGACCAATGGGCTATTCCATGGTCATGCCTATCATATAATGTGAATAGCAGGCACACCATGCCAATACCTAATGCTGTAAGCACCAAGGCATGTGTTGAAGGTACATGGCAAAGTTTAAAAAGGAATCACTATACTATAGCTAGAAATGTTGAATTCGACTGTGCTTCCTTATATAGTGCTTGCTACGACAGTTTCGCATCACTAATATCAGTTACTACTATTGCCCAACTCAATATAACTTACTGTATCGATCTAGGAATATTCAAGTATTACCACTTCTTGCCTACTAATACCATATTAACATTCACACAGGGACACCTTAACATCTTAACCACTATGCCCAAGTTGAAGTAATGCAAACCTTTTCCAAGCAAACAAGGAACCGTTTCCAGAGAGGAAACATGGTTATGGTAGCTCTCTGGAGAACCAACGCAGTATCTGAAATTTGCAAAACAGCAACATGGAAATCAATCCACGCGTTTTGCAAGACATGACTGCCTGGATGCTGATGCCAGAGGGAATGCCCACGCAGTTCAAACATCTCGGCAACCTACTCAGATAAATGTAAGGGTAAGTATAATCTCCCTTTTCTGCCTCCCTAGATGCACTTGCTTTTCTATTCATTGTTCAACTTTCATTCATTTGCAAGATCTCATGATCTAGAAGTTATTTGTAATCCTACTCCTTAATCGTGAAGATTCATTATTAAATGAATAACCACTCACCTTCCAAGAGAATTCAGGACAAGGAGGAAGTGTTGGCTAATATGAAAGATAACTTATTCTCCTGGCACAGAAAAATAAACTTGGATCTGAACTGTCAATACACTATGTGCTTGATTAGTAGTCTAGCTGTTTCAAGGAATCTTTTTTCCCCCTATGGCTACATGCAGTTTTGGCTTAAAAAGCAATACATACCTGTTTTCTGTAGTACCATTGTCAAAGAAAATTCAAAAGCCAGCTTGGCAATAGATGTATACGTTTAGATATAATATTTACAGAAATTACGAATATGTCCTGCCTGTAAATGATGTTCTCAATGCTATGGTTATGATATACATGCACGTGACATAACACATGGTAACTGTGCCAATTGCTGAAGCTGGAATTCCTGCTGCGGCTATGGGTGTTCCGAGATCCCAGCCTGAGCCTATTTTATGAAACTTCAACTGGTGGACATGTCTCCACAGCCCTCCTACCACCTCTTTAGCTGTGGGCTGAGGTTGGTGCATGTGATGCAGCGTTTAGCATTGTCGGTTGTCTAAGGAATGCACACTATTATTGGCTGCCTGTGGACTAAACACTATGTTGTACAAAAACTTTGTATCATCAAGGAACAAAATAAACCTGCCCTACATGTCAATTAATTGGAATAATGCTTCACTTACCATTTAGGTATATCCCCAGGATGTGGCCATAATATAAATGATCAGTAGAAATATAACTAGACGCCGATTTCCCTATTTAACTTGCCAAAGAAAATAACGGTTTAAAAAAAAGAAAACATCCATTAAGTGCAGTCCTGTTAAACTGTTCGGTTTTCAGTAGTCTTTTTTCTGTGCATGTGTTTAACAGGATGCCCAGAGCTGAACTCTTATTCTGTTGTCTAATCACCACATGCAATTCACACAATGCTGGACGACCTTACCTTCTGGAAAACACTAAAGACATGGCTGTTCAACAAACTGTAACCAAAGCTGAACAACTAGGGCTCAACATGTGGGAGCTGGAACCGAACCAAATGCTTCTCACTGAATACAGACGTGGGTAACAGCAAAGCAAGATTCAGCTCTAGAAGGTCTTCAAGCATAAACTTGGGGCAGGTCAACCACAAGAACATGGAAAGAATCATTTCCGGGTCCAAATCCCATGACATAGCTCCCACGTGGGAGATCCATTAGCAGATTTAACCCAAGTTAAGAACACCCACTGGGCCACACTCTGCACTGCAATTTATCCTTCTGGACTTTGTGTTAATGTTTTATGAGTAGCAGCCACAACAGTTTAGCCATCTGAACTGTGTGTTAATAACAATGCACCTTCAGATGTTAGCTATAGTGAGAGGCAAATGTGGCGAGTCACAAGGGGGGCATCTTTCATGGGCCAGTGCTAAGAGGTCACCCCAGGTGGCATACACATAACCTAGTCCGGGATCATGATTACCCTCTAACACAATCACACCTAGTGGTGGTCCTAGATGTTCCACTGTTATCTTGACCCCTACCATGGCCTAGCCTCTAGACATTCACCTGCTGGCCCTGGGGTCTCAACAACAGCCAAGAAGCAAGCTAGCTATTGTCCTCCAGGCTCTGCCTCACTAGTATATTCCCTTTGGGAGTCTATCCCAGATGCCCCTATAACTAGTACAGAGGCATCTCCTTGCAGCAGTTTAGTCTGACAAGGATTGTCTTATGGTGTACCCTCGGTTGTCTACTGCTGCATGACTGCTGCTCTTCTCTTCTTCCACTGTTATTCTTCCCATTTCTGGCTACTGCGAGGTCCGACCCAAAGCAATCTTGCCTCACTGGCAATGTGAACCGATTGTGACTGTTCCCAAAACTCACTGTTGTCTGCCACTGAATGTCTTCACCATTTTTCTGGTCCATTTTTCAGGCCTTCAACTATGCCCGCTGTGAGTAAAATGCGTCCATTCTAGGGCATTTCATGACTTTTCACAAAAACCCTACCCCACAATTACCCTCATTAGGATGCCAGTAGGGCAATACTGGATGGACACTCCAAATTCCTGTTGTAGTTAATATGGGCATCTACTAACATCTACATGTCTAAATTCTACCCCTAACACATAATAAGCATACCAACTAATCCACACACTCGAAGCAATTGAACACCCCACACAACAGATATCAAACATTAAAACTCTACAACTCTGTAATCCAACTGGACAACTGGTACACCACAATCTCAGGCAGCACCAACTAGCATATCCTCTTAACAGGCCTTAATATCGGAAATGCTCTTGACACAACCCACTTAGAAGCAGACCTGCACACAGTTCATTAGCACTTCTGAACTGCAGACATGAACAACAGCAACGCTAACTTGCTCCTCTATACCTCGCTAACAGACTGACTGGTGGTAGAAGTTTCTTCATGCAAGGCTCTTAAAACTGAAGCAAACTGCTGCTCTTTCTTAGCGTGGAACATTTTAGAAAATCAATAAAAACATGATCGTGCAATCTGCTTCTTACGTTGTTCTGTAACAGTCTCATGCCCATGGATTTGAGAGCTCTACACATAAACATAAAATCAAAGCATTTTCCCTATGGCCCATTGACCAAACACAGACTACTTTTTCTGTATATATATATTAAGCGTCAGGTCACCCAGAAAATGGCAGTCAAGTACTGCACAAAATCCAATGACATAACAGCGCTCTGATGCCTGAGGGTTTGGTGCGCTTTATAAATGCCAAAAATAAATAAATACATACATAAATAACGTATATGAAAGATAAGTTAATGTTCACAGATGTAAAATCAAATGTACAATGCATATAATTTGCACTGAGTGTTGATGACTTACATTACCATGTCTGGCGAGAAAACAGACAACAACATATCTTTCTGCGTTTATCACATTTCTTTGGTCTGTTACTGTGCACATTTCGAGTTAAACTTGTTTGTGTTATTTCTGACTGTGTTTCATCTGAAAGGCTTGCAGTAATTTGTTAAGTGGCTGTCCATTCCTCAGCCAGCTGGTGGGAAAAATACCTTCTCATGGGTGGTGCAAATTACGTGTGATGTTTCACATGTTAGGAGAAGGTCCATTTCAAAGATTTGCATATTTTGAAATGTAAAAAAAGCAACTAAGCAACTAAGGGCCAGATTTATGGACACTGCAAAAATACTCATGGAGCAGTACAAAGTGTATTTCTGCAGTGCAAAGTCAGTCTGCACTGCAAACATACACTGTGCACTGCTCCATGAACCAGGGTGTTTGTTGGCAGTGCAAAGTCACTTTGCACCAGTGAAAAGTCACTTTGCACAGCACAAAATATTTTATCAATCGGGCCCTTAATGTGCTCCAAAGCTATGTTTTATAAAAGAAATTTTAAAGGCATCTATTTGTAATAAGTCTACATGCTTGTTTGATTCAATGCCCTGGCAGCAATAATCAAACACCAGCCACCTCCAGCATGCTCGCCGGCACTTCTCAGCTAGAGGTTTTGAACCATAATCTTTGGATGTTAGTGTTTGTTCATGCTGATGGCTCAGTAAACTAGGCCCCCACATGCATACCACTGGCATCAGGCTAGCTGTACTCTAGACATGAATAACTGATATCCAGAAGCCATTCATCACAGCGTCTTATAAGGAGGTGGAGATTTATGGCTTCTGGCCACCCCTTAGAAAGGGGAACTCAAGACAGGTGGCTCCCAATGTGATGGAGCCCCTTTGAGATGACAGTAGCATTGCTAACAATAACCTTATGCCCCTGTCACAGTAAATGGATCGGACAAAGGTTTTTCTGAAAAGTTTTTTAAGGGCAGTTTAGAGGGTGAGTACAGAAGGTGGCTCATCAGGAGATGCACATTCCTATCTATTACATGGTCACCATGTTCGATTGGCTACGGTTATCAAATGTTGTTGCTCCACATTTAAACTTTACCATTGCAGTTGTGTAATTGGGAGGTTTACTAGCTGAGACGTTATTAATTTATTTAAAAACAATGGCCAATTAAACCAATAATGTATGTACCACTTTCCAGAGAAGATCAATCTTAAACACTATCCAGAATCACCCATAACAGCTTTCTGAGTTAGCTTTAACTCATATAAATCATGTAAACTGGTTTGGAGGTAATTTAGTTTATCCACAAACTTATTCTAACCATGGTCCGTTAGCCACACCCAACCTGTCACTAGAATTCTTAGCTCGTTTTCATCCAAATCGTAGAGGGCCTTTTTTGCAAGCAGACTATGAACTCTTGACTGCACATTTTGACACTGTACAAAACCTTGCATTACATTATGCTGCACAGCATGTCATAGTGCCAGTTCAGCAACCACAAGGACAGAAAGACACAGGAAAGGTGCATTTACAGGCATTCAGAATCATATTGGGGCCCTGTCCCTCACAAAATGAGGATTCTGGTATTCAGAGAAACTAGGACAGCTGTACGCTGCCTACCCACAAGTTACACCGCTGCAAAGGCACATGGCTGCACATACCCTTTAAGCTGTGACAGCTCCAGCTGCATGCCCCCTTTAGTATCCTGTGGCAGCTTCTAGGTACTCCATCCATCACATCTTTATCATCAATTTTGACCGACATTATGGGAACACAGGGTGCTGCTGCAGCCATGTATCTAGGTGTCTATAGAATCTAATAATTATCGAATAGTTGAGAGCATAATTCTACCTTTATTGAAAGGAGAGCCTGCAAGATTAGAAGTTTGTAGAAAGCTGTTACCACTAAATGAGCAGGGAAAAAGGGAGCTATTTGGGTAAATAGTGACATCCACTTATCAGTCACTAGGCTTAGATCACATAGGCATGAGGCCTTCAGAGGTGAAGAAAAAGTCTAACAAGGATAGGAAGACAGACAAAGATATACACCAGCAAGGGAGACCCGCTAAAGAAAAGCAATCCTTTCAAGGGGAAAGAGGTGGTAGAACACACCACACTCGGCTTCCACCAATAGAGGAGAAAAAATGTCCAGAGCATGAACCAAACAATGAGAAAGCTACAGGAAACAGAGATGCCCTTCAGTGGCAAGGCACCTATGGGGGTATAAGACATTGGGGTAAACCTAGAGGATAGCACCATTTTAGACCAATAGACTGTGATTTTAGGAATTGAAAAATGAGAAGTCCACAAAAATATGGCACTGATGTGAGATTATCTCTTTCTTCAAAGCAAAGACATCAGACTGTCCTAAGGCTGAGATGAAAGACGCCAAAGTTGAAAGGAAGCACAATGCAGCCCTTCAAGTTCAACAACATGCAGAGTCCACGCACTCATTGAATAATTCCCAAGACAAAGCATTACACTAACTGGATAGAAGTCCTTTTAGTTTCTGGGTCTTACGTTTCTATATGTCAATGCACTCACAAGGCATTGTTGGAGCACACAAAGACAAATATAAATACAGAAATATCTACACCCACTGGGCAGACGTTAGCAAAGAATGAAGTGCATTTTGTAACGATTCAGCTGGAAAGTGAAGGTCCCAAAGAGATTGAAGCACTGTTTTGGCCAGTTAAATATCTATATAAATATACAAGTCAAAAGTTGTGTGTGGGTTTGTGGCAAAGCGTTGTTCCTTATACAATTCCATGCCATTTCACCAATCTGCACCAATTTTGTTATAGTTACCTGTTAGGCCCCTCCAGATATTACTGGCTACATGACATTTGGACGCCCCACCCCTTTTCCTGGATTTCAGCACAAAAAAAAATCATTTGGTTGTGTGTTTGTGGCTTGGCGAAGCGTTGCTCCTTACACAATTCCACACTGTTTCACCATTCTGCACCAAATTTTGCATACCGACCTTTTAGGACCATCCGGACATTATTGGCTACATTACGTTTTCACAGCCCAAACCATTCCCTGGATTTCAGCACAAGTCAAAATTTGTTTGTGGGTTTGAGGCTTGATGAAGCATTGTTCCTTACACAATTCCACACTGTTTCACCAATCTGCACCAAATTATGTATTATGTACCTGTCAGGACCTTCTGGACATTACTAGCTACATGACATTTGGATACCAAACACCTTTCCCCAGAGTTCAGCACCTTCGCACATGGGAAGGTGGCCTGAAATTGCTGAAACATCAATGTGGTCATAGAAGGACCGACCTGACCCGTGGAACAACACTCAAGCTCCCTATGAGACCTCGAAAACCATATTTCAGGGCACTAGTCTGCATGGTTTCTGAGATATTTTCACTGCAATGCACTGCAACAAACTGCACCACACCAGGGTGAGGCGACAGGTGGGGAGAGAGCACAGACGGTCCCAGGATACAGCAGAACACCAACTCTTGCCTCCCTCCAATTTATGATCCTGGGTATGTCAGCAAGCCACACAAGCCCATTCTCAGTGCAGTTACTTCAGAAGGGTGCAGAGCAAATCAAGGTCAGTGTTATCATGTACTTCTGCTAATTCAATATAAAGGGTTTTTGGCATGCCATGATTGGCCATCATTGTATGTGAGACAAGTACCTAGATGTAAAGAAGTACTGATACCTGACTTTTCAAAGGAAGTGAGTGAGGACATAGTACAAAAGTGTGCAAGCAAATGGGCAGCACCGGGAGCAGTGCAACTGTTTAAAAACCATCTAGGATATGATCTTGAATGTCCAGCACATTTAATCTCTGTGCTGACACCACCTCCACTGCTTAGACAGTGGGCCTCATGCTGAGTTTGCCGGTCCTGGAATAAGGGTGCCGGTGTGTTCACAGGTGAACTACGGGTTTGCCTACCATATCCTCTGTGCTCGACAGGTCTGACCCTGCCTGGCACAGCGGTCATGGTAGGTAAAGCAGTCACGAAAGCACTAGCACCGTTAACAATGGTTCCGTTGCTTCCTTTAACAAAATGACCAGCGCCTGACTTCCCGGCTGCCAGACTTGTAATAGACCGGTGACATAGGGAAGTCAGGTGCTGGTAATTTTTTACGGGTCCAGCGGCATCCCGTCGGTAGCACCGGCAGGGTTACCACTGGACCTGTAATGAGGCCCAGTATCCCATTAAGCTACAAGCAATGGCACACAAACAAACTATAGTGGACCAATTAATGCACCAGGGGGTAATTATAAAGCAAGCAAGTGCACAACATGCTCCTCTTTTACGTAATTCAAAACCATATGGCACTCACCGTTTGGTCATAGATTATATTGTTTTAAATGCACATTCCAAAAAAGAGGCAGTCCAAAATCAGCACAGTTAATGACTGTTAGCCAACTTTCACAGATGCAAATACAATACAAACCTTGATCTAGGTGATGGATATTTTACACAACCTTTAAGTGAGGAAAACCAGAAATATGTTAATGTTAATGTTAAAGGGTATTCGTACCGCGCACTATTACCACTTGAGTGGTTCCCTGGCACTCTGGCGGCTCTGAAAAATGGAAGGGGGTGGGGGTGGGTTAGAGGGAATAAGCTGGAAAAGTGCAAGAGAGCAGTGATGTGCTGTTGGCGGCTTCAGCCCGGTAACTGCATTGTCTGGGCTTGGGGTGTTTCCGGTCAGTAGTCGTCATGTGCTGTTGTGCGAGTCTATGTGTGGTATGTTTTGTTGTTGCAGTGTAGTGAAGTTTGTGCAGACTGTTGTGTTGTAGGCTTGTGGTTGTGTTTGGTTACAGTTTGAGAGGTACATGCAGAGGGGTGAAATTGTTAGAGTATTGGTTAATTGGCATTGCTGTCTAGAAGCGAGGTGCTACTAAACTTTTGTATTCTCTCCATTTGTCATCATTCACAACTCCATCCGATCTAGGCCCATGCCAAAGTCCACAACTTAGTTCAAGTGTGGTAAGCACCAACATTCACACAACTCTATTCAAGTATAATACCTGGTGGCAGTTATGAAGCGGGTGAGGTTGTTGGCTGGAGTTGGCTAGGGATGCTGATTTATGTCCTCATGGGTATTGCTTGTGTCCTATTCAACCTGGCATCGTCTCTCATGTTGTAGAAGGAGTTTCCTTTTGTTGGTTGTAGATGTTATAAGTGTCATCCTAAATTATGTCATCCTGTGCTTTGTTTTTCCCATTTGATTGTTTAGCTTTATCAATTTGAATCTGTTATGTTGAAGAACCAGGTTTTTATTAGTTTTCTGAATTGTAGGTGGTCTTTGGTGTTTCTTATTTCTTTCGGGATATACAGAATGTACCGTTAAGGCACCATATTTTTTGTTGACAAGCATATTTCAGGGGTATAAAAATTCACCCATCACCTCCTCAAGTATAATACAGAGTTCGTTAGCAGACATTCCCAACTACTGGCAATATGTAGATGATATCTATGTCACTTATGAGGACTTGCATGAGCACTTGCAGCAAGTGGATTTAGTCATTAACATGTTGGCTGCCAAAGATTTTTGGTTTAACTTCAAGAAATCTAAAATAGCCTACCTTGAGGTTACCTTCCTGGGTTTCACTCTCACGGATTAAGGCAGAGACTTGACAGATGATTTTCTCTAGAAGTGTGCCTGACTACGCCCTCCTAACACACTTAGACAAGTGAAGGCCATTTTAGCCCTCTTACATTTTGGCAGATTTTACGTGTCCAATTTTGCTGAGCAAGCAAAAACATTGTATTACTTGATAAAAACCAAATTTCAAAGCAGCTCATTGTATGCCAGAGCACACTGATGTTTTGCACCATGCACTGATGCAAGCCCCACCCCCCTGGTGCCTTTCTTCACCATCACTGTCTTGTGGCCAATGCTGGATTTGACTTTTATGGACTTCATTCACGGTGCGTCACTCTTTCTCAACTCTCATGCTGAACTTACTTTGCATCTTGTACTCATGGTGGCCCTGAATCATGCTGTTCACATCATCTTGTATCCTGGTTGTAACATTGTGTTACTACTGACTTCTGCAATTGTATTCGCTCTCCACTTTTGCTTCTCCACTCTTTTTGACTGCTTACTCTCTGTTCTCTCCTCCTTTCCCTTCTCCCTTTTCCTATCTCCTCCCCTTACTTTCTTCTATGCACTTACTCTATCAGAATTGTCCCTGGACCTAATATGACAGCAACCTCGTCTGTTTCCTCCACCCTCCCATTACTGTTTTGTTCCTCCCCACAACCCCTCCAGCACTATCTGAAATGTCGTCAGGCCTAGTATGATAGTCGCTTGTTTTGTTCCTCCCCTCCCTTTCTGCACCCCTCTCCCTCACCTTTTGTTTTTCTCCGACTCTACCAGAAATGTCGTCAGGCCTAGTACGGTAGTCGCCTGTCTGTTTCCATTTCCTTCCCACTCTCAACCTCCCTTCCTTATCTATGTCTTAGCTCTTGCACTATCTGAAATGTCGTGGGGCCAAGTACGATAGTTAATTTCACATCCTTACTGTTCATGGCCTGTAAGAATGTGGTTGTATTTTCACTTGTTCCCTCCCTTGCCTTGAAGCACTTTGAAACACATTGTGTATAGGCGCTATATAAATAAACAATCATATCATATCATATCATGTGTACTCATTGATGATACAAACGGATCCCTTGCAAGACAGGAACACAGATAATTATCTAGATATAAAACTTATGGCAGGCGATAACACATTCACATACAGGGTTCGTAATTTAGGGGAAGCAAAACCAATTGCTTATATATTACGTGTGTATTCCACACCTGAATAGAGATTTACACCCGAGGAGAAAATCCTCTTGACAGTCCAGATTATTTCCAGAAAGAGCGCCCCCTCACGGCCAATAGAACTATACACATAAACACCCTTTTAGTTCAACTGGAGGCTGCCACACAAATGAGAGGCGGGCACAAAGTTGTATTGTTTTCATGATAATAAAAGGGGTTGGGATAAAGGTATATCGGTTGTGATCCTAATACGAGTTTCTCTGCCTGTGAAACTGAAACTAAAGCAAGCTGACATTGCATCCAAAAGATATGTGACTCTAACACTAACATACACAAGCAACAGACGCAAGATAAATATCTCTGTTTCAACTCAACATAAATGTGCACAAATCCAAATGTATAAGTCCAACAAAACACTCCTTGTGTCCAGGGGTTGATTCCCTTCCCTGGAACTATTTCAGAAAAACTGTTAAAAGTGTTGTGTTCCAACTTGGTATTGTTAAAGTCAATGAAAATGTCATTTTCACAAAATACTTTCTTCAAGTTGGAAAAGCAAATGTCTCTTCTATGGAATGTTTTTCTCAAGATGGGAAAACAAATTTCTTTTCTATTTCAACAACTTCTTCAAATGATAAAGTGTTTCTTTCACACCAATGTTAAAAAATTATATTTTCCAGGTATACTCTCCTGGTCTCCTGCCAGGAATCTCTCAACTGAATCTCTAGATACCCTGGTGTACTGCTACACCAGCGCTTCCTCCAGACAGACCGTCATCAACATACTCTTTGTCATTCCCTCTCCAGGCCTATGGACCCCCCCATATGGTCTCTCTTCTCTCTCCGTTTTCCTCTTCTCCCATTAATGGTGGCACCCGGTGGGTGCCCTCTTCCACTCCTCCAAGACCATTAATGTCTACGTAAATGGCACCGTCTTGGTCCAAGGCCCTCAGGCCAACCTCCTCCTTTATGATATCTGTGCCTTATCAACTGCCGCCTCCATCATTTCCGACCTCTGCTGCTTCTTTGACTACCCTGTTGCCTCCTTCCTCCGCCACCCCTCTGGCACCCTCTTCCTCCTCCCAGGCTACCTTGCCTTCTCCTTCTTCCTCCTCCTTTGCTCACCCTCGGGCTCCTCCAACACTTCTGCAGAGCGTACCTCTGACCTGTACCCCTCCATGGTAGTCTTGCAAAGGGGGCAACCTGCTCCACATTACTACTCTCAACTCTCGTTCAGCTATCAAACACTCCTCTGACATCTGACATCTCCTGGAAGAACTTAATTTTACCAGGATTTGGTTTACGAGGAGCTCTGTCCCGAGCTTTGACACTCTCTTTCTAGATGTCTACAATATCCTCTCCGTACCCAGAACCAGCCATCCCGATGGGGGTGTAGCCTTGATCTTCCCAGAGTGGATACCTGCTTCTATCATTCCTATGCAGGACTACTCCCCTTTGGAATGCCTTGTCTGCTGGCTCTCTATCTCTCCTTGGCTTTCTATCACTGTGGTCTCTACAGGCTGCCTGGTTAGGCTTCCCTCATCCTCTCTGAGTGGGCTAACCTCTCCTGCTCCCTCCTCGCCTCTACCTCTCACCTTCTCCTCCTCGCAGATCTGAACATCCACCTGGATGCAACTTGCCCTTCTTTGGGACTCTTTCGCAACCTCTGTGACTCTCTCTCTCTCTCTATTCTTCCCACTGGCCCGACTCACTCTGCAGGGCACACACTGAATGTTCTGATCTCCTCAGACCTCGCCCTCTCTAACCCTCTCATGACTCCTCTCTCCTGGACTGATCACTTCCTCCTTTTCTCCCACCTCTCTTTCTCTACCCCTCAAGCCAAGCCGACCCCAGCACTGCCATCTACCTTCTTAGTCATCCGACCCATAAATCTGGTGTCTGTTGAGACTTTTGGCACTACTTTCTCACCTCCTTCTACACCTTTGGCTGACTCACACCACGACACAGCCCTAACTAACCTTTACCTTTCTATCTTTAACACTCTTGATGTCTTTGCCCCTCTGATGAGGATCTGCTTGAAGGCCAAATCCAAGTGCAACTATTGGTATGTCTCTGATGTCATCACCCTTAAACGCAAGTGCAGGGTGGCTGAGAGGAAGTGGAGGGCATCAGGTGCACCTGCTGACAAACTGGGCTGCTGCCAGCTTCCAAGACAATACAAACTCTCTGACCTCACCAAGAAGAGAGCCCACATCTAAGCCCATATCTCTGTGGCATCTAACAACTTGGCCAAACTCCCCAAAATCTGCAAGGAACTGGCAAACCCTGCTGCAGTCTCTACCTCTCCTGTTCAGGGATGGACTGCCCCACCGGGACACCCGGACATCCTCCGGTAGGCCTCTGGACATAAGGCCTCTTTGGCGAGGATACAATAAAGCGTGTGCCCCTGCCTCGAGTGAATCCACATGGCTGGTTTCATTGATTTGGCTGCCTGCCGGCTGCCACCACCGATGGCACGCTAGCACTGAAGATTTATTTTTTCTTCACAGTGCGCTTGAATGCATGGGCCTTGGCATGGGCTGGGGCCCGAAACTGCACGTGCCCACTGCCCTGCACACACATTGAGCAGCAGCGCAGGCCAGGTGCAGTGCAGGCTGTAGGCAGCAGCCGGGCGGTGTCAAGTGTTTGGTGTGTGTGCGTGCCACTGCCAGGGCAGCAGCGGTGAGGCCTTCGGCTATATAGCATGTGACTTGTCAGTAATGTGAAGGTAAGATAGACCGATGATTGCTTTATTCTACTCAGATATTGTGCATTATAATTAGAACAAAGAATGTGAATACAATGTCTCCATTAAGCACAAGATTGTATCACTGTATTTATTGCATTAATTGGTTCCAGTGCATTCTGCTGTCAAGGGCAAAGCCCAGGAGTGAATGGGTTAAGGTTTTAAAGTGCTTTATTTTCCAGCCACCATGCTATGGTAGCCTGTATAATTACACCTTAGATAAACCTGTAATGCTGGAGGTTTTTGCAAACATTTTCTTTCCTGCACACTGTGGCTTGCATTGCACATATATTTGGGCTCAGTCGTTCACTTGGTTTTCACTTGGCCAGTTAGTTTGTACTAGGGGGAACCAACAAATCAGTGGCTGTTGACTTAGCACCATACCTCCTCGGTAGGAAAAAAAAAAGAGAAAAAGTCCAGAGAGAGTTGACAATCTCAAGCAACAACCACGTGCGCCTGTAGCCAAAATACAGCAATGTTTCTTTCTCTCATAAGTGTAATCACGTAACCAAATGTATACACCTTATCAAACAAAGTGTGGAATTATCATCTTTCTGCTGATAAGACATGGAGTTTCATGTTCTTTCTAGCAAACATGGCCTCTCAAAGACTCCAGAATAGCTATCTCAGGAAATACCCAGTGGACAAAATATATGCTTTTTCATAGAACTACAGTCACGCAATGTCTTATTTTAAGAAAATTATACTTGCATGCGTCTTTCCCAGGTGACAACCCTGGACTTTGGAAACTTCTTTAAAACATCAGAAAAGATGCAATCATGACCCGTAGTATTTTTTCAGGGGGGTGGGGGGAGTACTTTGACATGAGCACACTTGTTGAACTCAGCAGTGTGTAGAGCAAATGAAGTCTGAAACCTGGACCTGTCGAGCAGTGTTTACAAACCTGATAGTGGTGGTCTGCCCATTTTTAAGTTGGATGGAAGCAGGCCCCTGCGTACACCCAAATGCGAAATGCACACCAAAATTCCTAGTAAGAGAGGTTTTCCCCTGCTGGGGGATATGTGATATTGTACGCTTCGACAAGGGAGCGCATTTCATCAACAATCTTTTCAAAGCAGTAACAACAATGCTGGGCATCACCCACAAATTGTGTTCCATTTATCACGTACAAGCCAACGGCATTGTAGAAAAAATCAACTGCCTCTTAAAGAGTAGACTGTCCAAATTATGCCACACCCTAAAGAAAAACTGGCTGTACTGCTTGCCGTTGGCACTATTTGAATTAAGGAACCAGCCCAGCAAAGACCACCACTTGTCCCTGCATGAAAAGTGACAGGCAGACATATGCACAGAGCAGTATCTCTCCTGCTGAGAAGACAGTCAGATGTACACAGAAGCGCAACAGTGTTGGGGGAAGAATTTCAGGATTATCCGAGAAAACTGAACAATGCAGCAAGAATGATAGCAAAACAATTAGCAGCCCCCTTCACACAAGAAAATGAGAGTGACAAAATGACCCCGGCCACAGACAGCCCAAACTGGCAACTGAAGCCAAGGGAGATGATATTTGTACGTAGTTTTGTGCAGTGGTGGAATGCACCCAGGTTCCATGGCTCTTATGAAGTAGTGTATTGCACCCCCACTGCAGTGAAGGTGACGGGCCTAAGATATTGGATCCATTTGTCCAATGTACGCAAAGCATATGACAGTGTGACACAAGAACAGGAGCACAGAAACTCTGAGGGAACAACACACACATAAAAAAGAGAGAGGGACGCTGAAATAAAGAGTATTATTAGCCAAAATTAAAAGAAGATATATAAATATGAGTGAGATGCGCAACGTTATAAATAATGCAGTTATGAAAAATTAAGTGGAAAATGTTAAAATGTCTAATTAAAGTGTTTTTTTAGCTCTCTCTGTCTTTCTCAGTGAATGACAATAGAAATATGTAGTTTTAGGTGTGTTTAACAGCTGTAATAGAAATAAGATGTGTAAAAAGTTTAATGGAAAATTACAAGTGATAAATGAAGGTAGAATGCTGAAAAGATTATTTATCTGAATGTGTACTTAAACCCTTTTTATCTCACTCTGTAGGACTTCCCATGGCAATGACGACGGCCCCCAATGTCAACAAAAGCAGTTTAGATAGATATAGGAAAAGGGAAAATGGCTTAAGAGTATACTTTTATGAATGTGGACTATTTTGTTGTGCAATTATTTTCTTTTCTATGATATTTGGCCTTGTGTTGCATTGGGAAATATCCTTTATATCGTTATATATAAAGGAGGGGGGAGAAGGAGTAGACCTCATTAAACATGGGTCTCAATTGATATGGGATGGATTCAAACTCATCTGGGCCCATGGGACTTACAAAAACATCACACACAATGAAAATTACACTGTTCCTATACCTGTGCTAAACAGTCCCATGTATGTTTACAATTAATCTGACTTCGACATTTATGAAATGAATGTCCCAGATCCCTTTGCATTCCAGTGGCCCAATGAAGAACTCTATGCAACTACACAATCTACCTTGGATATTTTGAGTATAAACAATGCAAATTACACTGTTGCGAGAGATAACATTATAACAAGTAACGGGGGGGAATGGAAAGGCTGGGTGGGATAGAACCAATCCAATATGGGGAACAAAAGAATACATCCAACAAAAAAGGAGAAAACAGGAGAAGGTAAAGGGGGGCAAGGAGGGGAAAATATGACGAATATCATGTACCTATTGCCTAGTTCCTTACAACATACCAATCATGCAGCCATGCACCCTACTACGATACACTCCAGACAACACAGACTCAGGACCCGCATGCACCCCGTGAACTTCGGTACCATGCCCTCTTCTGTCACTCTCAGAAATAACCACCTACGGTCAAGGACCAGCTCTAGAGCAAACACCAGTCACCTCTGCCCGACAGACAATAGCATTAGCAACACTAAGGGGCACTACCAAAATCCTACCCACTATACAACCAAAGAAGCCTCTTCGTCACGTAAAAAAGAAACCACCACTCCTATTAAAGTGAACAACCAACCCCTCCTCCTCAAATGCGCCCTACTCAATGTTCGCTCCCTCAGCGCCCATGCGCTGGAAGTTAATGACCTAATCATGAGCCAAGATCTAGACTTAATAGCCATCACGGAAACCTGGCTTCACGAGGCCTCCTCCCCAGCCATCACAACAGCTCTTCCCAAAGGTTACTCTATCCTCAGACAGGATAGGCTAGCCAAAACAGGTGGAGGAGTAGCTCTAATATTCAAAGAAAACATAGCCATTAGACCTACACCCCACCAAGGAGAAGGAAACGTAGACATCCTATCTGCCAAAATAGCTCTATCACCAAAAAGTACCATTAATCTACATGTTGTCTACTGCCCACCAGGAACCCCTTCTGATTTAATAGGGCAAGTCACCCACCTTCTAGGTATTAATATCAAAAAATCTACCAAAATGCTACTCCTAGGAGACATTAATCTTGGCTTCAATGACGCCAACGACAAAACTGCCACATCCTTCACAAAGGACCTTAGTGACCTTGGCTTCTCCCAGAAAGTCACCTCTCACACACACACAAAAGGTCGCACCCTAGACTGGGTTATAGACCATAACTGTGAAACAACCATTGTATCCAATATTGCCCTGCCATAGACAGACCACAACTGCATACAATTCACCATCCCCATAACGCCATGCGTTAAACTGACCACACCAGCACCGGCTACTCTAGTGAGAAGCACTAAAAAACTCACTGTAGAGAACATCAGTGACCACCTCAACCTCCCATGCCTTGCACCCCCCATTCTCATCTGACCCCATCACTCTAGCAGAATTATTCAAAGACACACTTACCCATGCCATCAACACTGTCGCCCCGCTAGAAAACAAAATAGAGAAGAAATAATTCCATTCCAATTCCTGGTTCATAGAAGAGCTCTTAAATCTGCGAAATTCCAAACGCCAGGCACTAAAAACTTGGCAGGCAAACCCCTGTGACGCCACTAAAGATATCTTCCGATCCATTACAAAAAAATACAAAGACGCCATGTTCAAAACCAAATCAGAAACCTACAATAATAGAATCTCCTGAGCCAATTCACAAACCAAAGAACTCTTCACCATCTTTAAAGAACTAAAAATACCTCCCACCTGCACTGACAAAATCTTTAAAGATGAAGCCTGGTGCTCCAGCATTCAAGCTGCTATGCTAAAAAAAATAAACCTCCTCCAGAACAAAATCTCAGACTACTACAAAGCCTTGCCTAGACAGAACCACCTGAAGCAAACCCACCAAAAACTCACAGGTATTAACGCTCCTAAATTCTCCTTTTCTGAAATATCCGAGGTAGATGTTACAGACATCCTTCAACATATCAAACCCTCGTTATGCAAGGGTGATGTATGCCCCCCTAAAATCATCACAGAATGCGCTGAGCAATGCACTTGTCTTATTACCGCCTTCATAAACACCTCATTCAAAACAGGCATGGTCCCCGACAGCCTCAAAGAGGCTTGGGTACGTCCACTCCCAAAAAAAAAGACACTAGACCCATCCCAACCTAATAAATATAGACCCATATCAACAGTCCCATTTCTTCTAAAAATATTAGACAAAGCTGCCCACAGACAAATTCAACTGTACCTTGAAACCAACTCAATCCTAGGAAAGAGACAATCTGGGTTCCGCAAAGGATACGGAATGGAAACCGCCTTACAAGATCTGAAAAACCAAATCACCACCATCCTTGACAAGGGAAAGCCAGCCCTACTTCTGCTCCTAGATCTCTCAGCAGCGTTTGATCTAGTTGACCACAACACCCTCACCAACCACCTGAATCATGCAGCGCACTTCTCCAACCACGCAGCAACCTGGATCACTTCCTTCTTAGAAGGCAGAGCAATTAAAGTGTTCTCAAATATAGCCAACGCAGAGCCCACTATCATACACTGTGGCATACCCCAGGGATCCTGTACCACCCCTAGGCTTTATAATCTATTTACAAAGCCTCTTTTTGATAAACTGGATGCACTTGGGATCACATATACAAACTATGCATATTGACACCCAGGTTCCCTTCCCCTCACCGGGAGCTATATACAAGATGCAACAACTCTTCAGCAAATGTACTCCACAATTCAAGCGTGGATGGCCACGAATGGCTTATGCCTTAACAGGGATAAAACTGAAATCCTCATCCTTGGTCAAAAATCCACTCTAGCCAAACTGGGTCTGACCTATCTAAACTTCTGCATTGACAATTGTGTCATCCCAGTCCTGTCCTCAGTTAAAACGCTCGGAGTCCACCTTGACGCTACACTATCCATGGACAAACAAGTCAGCACCATTGTATCGGCCTCCGCTCTGAGTACCAAACTGATCAATGCCATAAAGCCATTTCTAACAAAAGACAACTGCCTCTCTATTGCTAGAGCCACAATAGGAGCAAAATTGGACTACTGCAATTCCCTCCTAGCTGGTACCTCAAAAAAAACTTAGCCTGTCTCCAAACTACCCAAAACAACTCTCTCAGAGCAGCTCTCAGTATTCCTAAAAGAGAACAGTTCTCTGAAGTAAGAAAAACTGTACATTGGCTACCAGTAAAATATCAAATCAACTTCAAGATTCTCTGCACCACACACAAGTGCATCAATTTGACCGCACCTTCCTACCTTTCTGACATGCTGGCGAGAACACATTCTACAAGACCCACCAGACTAGGGTACACCAACCAACTTACAGTGCCGCGAATCTCCAGGGCCAAGGCAGGAGGAATAGGATTCCCTTATCTTGCACCTAAGCTATGGAACGCGCTCCCCACATCCCTTAGAGCTGAAACCTCTCTCCATGCCTTCCGCAAAAACCTAAAAACTACCCTCTTCAACTAGCTGTTTAGTTCACTGCAAATCAATTGTAACCAATTGTAACATTGTAAATTGTAACAATTCACAACGCCCTTTCCTTCTGCTTCTGTATACATGAATGTAACTAAGATATGAACATCTACTGTAACCAGTGCCACAATGCCCACTGGCTGCTGCACGCTTAACAAATGTGAATAAATAATAAATGGGTTGGGGTTAGACACAATAGAAGATCCACAGCACCCACACCAGTCCAACAAATGGTACGCAGATATGAACACAACAGCTAAGCAGACCACAAAGGAGTGCTGCTTTGTATGCTCATTGATACCCCACGACTCAGGAACTCCTAAAGTTCTGTTGCCACAAGAGTCACCAGTTGCAGGGGCCCAGTGTCTCCTACATCATTTCAAGCACACACTGTTTCATTTGAAATGCTGCAGAACAAGAAGACGTGCTACCACAAAATACAAAGGAGTGGTTTGTCTGAAGGTGCCTTTCCTCATAATAAAAGGAACATTATTTTTGGACATTACATGGCAAGAAGAACAAATAACATGCAAAGCAGAAGCACTACGAGGACTGTCATGAAAAATTGCAGTGGATCCAGAACACATGCACCCCGATATGGTCACAGCATATCACAAAACTAACAAGGGTCACAGCTCTCAAAAAAAACATTCAAGCTACAGCAAGAAATCCTGTACAAGTTGTGCTTCTATGGAGAAGGAAGAACAGACATGGGCACAAACAAGAACTGCAATAAAATGCTTGTGATCCCAGACATGAAAAATGGCACAGCTTCACTAATGGACACTTACTGAGTTTGTGGCAAGCAGGTGTACTTGCACCTTGCACAGTCTTGGAGGGGCACTTGCGCTCTGGCAACACTGCATTCCACCCTGATGGTGATACCGGAGAGCCACATCCAAGGGGGGAGAGGGCTGCCAACAACCAAGTATCCTGAGCCACCAGCAACAACTGAAGGACCCCCCACATACGCCCTCTCTAAAGAACAGCTGCAAAGTACAGTGTCACGAAAAAGAAGGTCATCAAACTACATCTCCAAAGCATCTTCTGAACTCTTGGCACAAGTACCTGATCGGTTTAAACTTTTTACATCCGCTGAAACGTTTTTCGTGTCCCTCATCCCAAGCTTCCAGCCACGAGCAAATGCAAAATGGCTCCAGATCACTCGCTGGAAGCTGATCCATCTGGCCAATGACACAGAAGAGGGGTTCAATGTGATGAAGGTGGAGCTACAGGCCCTGCAGGCTGATGACAATGCAGAACAGGTATGTCCTAGACCTGTTAATAGCAATGGGCGGTGGTGTTTGCCGAAAAATCTGGAGCGCATGTTGTAAATTTGCACCTTCTGCAGACGCGGACAATGGAACACTGTCCCACGTAATAGCAGGGGAAAGTCTAAGAGCATGTGGAGGGCCTGGATGCCATGGAAGGGAACACCCACCTGGGATGAAGCAATAGCAGAAGAGAATGAGCGCAAAATGTTGGGGGAATTACAATATTCATTACCCGAAAGGGGAGAATGTATGGGAGGAAAGGTCGTTCAGGTACCCTCCCCTTCATTCCCGTCCCTACATGCACGCTATGCTTGTACCACGGCTGACCATGCACTTCTGGCCAAAGATGCAGGAAAGCCTCAGGACGACACATACTGGTGAAAATAACCACAAGAGGGTTGACTACTGACTCCATTTTGTACGAACATTGGCTCCATTTTGTATTGGCTCTAAAAGGCCTCACAGAAGTGCCAGCCTGCAGGCCGCACCTCTCCCCTGGGTCCACGCACAGTTAGCCAAACACTCCGCCCTCCATCTCCCCTCTAGTGTGTCTGCGACTGTCCTGTTCTCACGGAAGCTACAAACTAAACACTGTATCTCTCGCCTTCCTCATTACATCACTGCCCTGTGAATGACCGGGCCAGGGCCTGGTCTTAGAAAAACCCATCCATCTCCACAAACCTGCCTCTGTATTCACAGATCCCACTCATAAGAACTAGTACCCACACAACGTGTAACCTCACACCTTATTTGATGTAACAGATGCATGCCCCACAACTGTTTGTTACTCAGATTCACCCCTATCACTAATCCTGCGTGGGACTATATATCCTCCCCTGTACTAAAACATAATAAAGCAGCCTTCATGAGATCTAAGTGAACACTTGATAAATATGTTAAATTGACCGATTGTAGTAGATAAGATATTTGGGCCTATGTACCTCTGCCCCAAGATTCAGGTCAATTGTTGCTAACATAATATATGTATGTGTACGATGCTAGAAGAACCATGTGACATAATGTAAATTACTTGGTTCTAAGAGCGATAACGACCAAGAATGTGCCTTGCTGTAAATCGGACATTGTCAGGGTCATGTAATGTATATAAAAGTACAACTCCAGCTTGAAACAAACCCCCCGCATGTCCGATGTAGAAACGGCTCATATGAAACCCACTCAAGACCCATTTTTTGTATTTCCAATTCCATTGTTTTGACCAGGCCATATTTTAGCAACTACCAGGCCTTCCCTCCCGGCTGCAGTGCAGCGCACTACGAGCACTGAGGGTCCCCACCTTTTTCCCCTCCCGTGCCTGTGTTGCCTACGCTCATGTCCCAGGGATGTCTCGATGTTACAAATGTATCCTTTTCATCCTTCCACTGAGTCCGTGCTCCAATGCCCCATGAAAGAAACGACCCCCACACCTTTCACCTGGTCAATGATTTGCAGTGAACTAATTAAAGTGTACACATGAAATATATGGTTTTCTCACTAAATGCTAAAGATGTAGCTGGTGATCAATTATTGCATACTTTGAAGTAATGTGTAGATTAGAGAGTTAGCACCAGCCGCCTCAACAAGAACCAACTTGACCTTCACCTTGCACCGACCAGCCCAGCTGATGCCTGTGATGTCCGACATCCCGCCAAGCCATCATTCATCACATGGAGCCGGGCCATACACATCTATATTGGGCCTACTGCCCCACCAATTGTAATGTAACTTTTGTACTGTATGTATTTTGTCAGCAATGATGCTGTAGCCCTTTAAAATGTACTGACAGTGTATTGTTTGTCAGAGTGCTCACGGAGTATGCAGAGTCCTCTGCATGTCCTACTTGATTTTAATAAACTTTCAGGCCGATTCATGGAATTAATGTGCGCCGAAAAAACGGCGCACGTGTGCGAAAACGTGCGATTCGCAGTGAAATAGCGAAAATCACAGTGCAAGTGCGATTATCGCACAGAAAACATCGCACATCAATTCATGGAAGTCCGTGCATGCGCAAAATGTGGGATGTGCGCTGAAAAAGTGCGCGGCGCACACTGGCGCACGCTGGCGCACGCTGGCGCACAGGTCATCGAACGCTGTGCGATAATAACACATAACAAAAGTAGGCGAAACACGGGGCGTCACACGCAGAATGGGGAACAACTCGTGAAAATGTGGGCGTCACGGGGGAAGTACAGGAGGCAAGTGCACAGAACGCCCACACGCTCGCCTACAACACGTATTCACAGAATCGAATAGGGAAAAAAAGCGCACGACCAAAGACGCGCACAGGTCCATACATGTCCGCCACACGAAAGCAGGCGGTAGCGTCCCTGCGCAGGAAAAAAATGTGCGCCAAAGTCCTACACGCGCGAGAAGGCCAACTCGCGATCGGGCCTGGGGGAGCGTGTGCGTGTCTTTCAGAGGTGCGCGAGAAGTTTCACACACGATCAGGCCTGGGGGAGCGTGTGCGTGTATTCCAGAGGTGCGCGAGAAGTTCCACACGCGATTGGCCTGGGCGCGTGTATTTCAGAGGTGCGCGAGAAGTTCCACACGCGATTGGCCTGGGCGCGTGTATTTCAGAGGTGCGCGAGAAGTTCCACACGCGATCGGGCCTGGAGGAGCGTGTGCGTGTATTTCAGAGGTGCGCGAGAAGTTCCACACGTGATTGGCCTGGGCGCGTGTATTTCAGAGGTGCGTGAGAAGTTCCACACGCGATTGGCCTGGGCGCGTGTATTTCAGAGGTGCGCGAGAAGTTCCACACGCGATTGGCCTGGGCGCATGTATTTCAGAGGTGCGCGAGAAGTTCCACACGTGATTGGCCTGGGCGCATGTATTTCAGGGGTGCGCGAGAAGTTTCTCACACGCGATTGGCCTGGGCGTGTGTATTTCAGGGGCTCGCGGGTGTTTTTACACGCGATCGGGCCTGGGGGAACGGGGTACGTGTATTTCAGGGGCTCGCGGGTGGTTTTACACGCGATCCGGCCTGGGGGAGCGGGGTACGTGTATTTCAGGGGCTCGCGGGTGTATTCACATGCGATCGGGCCTGGGGGAGCGGGGTACGTGTATTTCAGGGGCTCGCGGTTTTTTTTACACGCGATCAGGCCTGGGGGAGCAGGGTACCACTCACCGTCTGCCTTGCGTGTAGAAGAACGCGTAGCCAACACCCACCCGCTGTGAAGTAATAGCGTGTGAACCCCAACGCCTGCAAGACACCCGCACCCCACGAAAAGCAACACCCGTGCGCGATACGTCACAGACACGCATACGCGCTAAGGGCCTTTGGTCCAATGGAATCGCGTATGCGTGCTGACCTGCTTACGCGCTAAGGGCCTTTCCTCGATTCACACGCTGACGTGCAGAATTTTCACGTGCCAAATCACTCCGTATCAAGCTGGCCACGCGTAAGCAGATGAAAGACCACGCTCCTGCCCAGAAGGCTGAACTACTGCCCCCCAGAGCCCCGAGCACGCTCCCACCTGCCATCTGCTGCTGCCTGACTGCCTGCTGCCCACGTGCCCTGCCATTTTCTGCCTGCACATCAGCCAGGGGTGCTGTTGCTGTGACCACCCCTGTTGGAACCGAAGACTCCCGACTGGGATTCCATCGCTCCACAGCCCAGCCCCAGGACCCAGTTGCCCACCCACTCCTGCCTCTGGGGTTGTCATGTCGGGCACTGCAACATCTGGCACCACTGACAACCCCCGGCCAGAGAGGCAGAGGGGCACCAGCTTCACTGCCACCGAAGTTGGTGTCCTGGTGGAGCAAGTCCTGGGGCAGTATGATGCCCTCTTCGGAAGTTCCCGCGCCGACAAGGAAGGACGGACTCGGATCTGGACTGACATCGTGACTGCCATCAACGCGGAGGGGGTGGCAGTCCGCGACTTCCAACATGTCAAGAAGCGCTGGGAGGACTTCAGGTCCAGGACCCTGAACAAGGCCCGGAGCCTCTTGAAGGCAGCGGATGCCAAGGGGCGCCAGGGCCACTTGTCAGAAGTTCAGATGAGGGTCCTGGAACGCATATCCCCAGCGCTCCACGTCCAGGTCCTTGAGAGGCAGACCCATCTGGAGTCGAGCGGTAAGTGTACATGCATCCTGATTGTGAGCTGTGCGTGTGGTGATGTTTCAGTAGTGTGCAGGTTGCACATCTGTTTGTATGGGGTCGAGTATGGGTGGGGGTGTACAGGGCCGTGGGGCTAACACATGCGAGGGCTGTAATGTGTGAAACATGGATGGTGCTTGTGTGTGTAGGCTTGCATGCCAGATGCAGTTGTGTGGGCACACATGTTTGGATGAATGTGTATGTAAGTAGACATGTCCGTGATGTCACGCATGCATGTTGTTTTCAGCTGCATGTATCAGCACTGTCTACATGTGCATTTGTGTGTATTTGACAAGGATGCAACAGTGATGCAACATGGATGCATGTGACAGCGGGATGTGGAAGCCTGATTGGCAGATGTGACATGGATGCCCATCTGTACACTGCAACACTTGGCAGAGGTGTACACATGCATGCAAGTGTGGTGGTGTGTGTACATGTGTGGTGCACTTCCTGTGTTGCATGTGATGTCTGGCTCAGCTTTGCCTGCTCATGCTGTTGTATGGGTATGGATGGTGCTGGCAGTTGCGATATGGCTGTGGTATGGCTTATGTGTGCGAGTTGAAATGACATGTGTGTTGGGGATTGTGATGGCATGTCTGAGGTTTGCCAATGCCACTCATGTACAACTGTCATGTGTGTATGTGTCCATTGTACAGTGCCCTGATGCCTGTGTTTTATTTCTCCCTGTCTGCAGCGTCAACTGATGAAGAGGGCGGAGAAGGTGCTGTGGAGCACAGCGGCGGGGATCCCACCGCCAGCCGGAGACGCAAGGCCCGGCTCCCCTCCCATGTTGTCATCTCGTCGGGGAGTGAGGAGTCCGGTGCCGCGTCCCAGGCCGCAGCTGCCGGGGGGAGGTCCAAGAGGCGGAGGTTGGAGTTGGACTCCTCGGCAGCAGAAGGGGCAGCTGGGACCCCACAGGGCCCAACGGGGGAAGATGGCACAGAGTCATCCAGGTTGGTGGGGGGTTTGGTGGAGGAGGAGGCCGTGCAAGCAACAGAGACGGGGTCTGGAGGTGGGGATCCCACTGGTGCTAGTGGTGCAGTGCAGGACCAGTGACAGGAGGCAGCACAGGCCGCCGCGGAGGTGCCTGTGTGCAATCCTGTCCCTGATCCTGTCCCTGCATCATCTTGCACCAGCAGGGATGCCTATGTCCAGACCCGTTTTCAGGCAGGGGATGAGCAAACGACAACTGGCCTTCCTCTGCCTGCGGACGTGGCTATCTGGGTCCGGGTTGAGCCTGTCCTGACTGGTGTGGCGTTGCGTCAACGGGCCATGCGAGGTGACCTGCAGTCTTTTCATGAGGAGACTGCACGTCATCTCGAATGGCTCGTTGACCACGTCAGCCTGCTGGGACAGGTCACCCAGGCCAGATTCCTCCGTTTGATGGGGCTTGCTACGACCCCCTCCTCAACTGAACCCCCTACGCGCCAGTCGTCCTCCGTGCCATCTTCCCACCCATCAGTCACCTGGGTGCCCTGTGGAGCTGCCTCTGTTTGTTTGTTTGTTTGTTTTATTAATTATAATGCGCGAGCGTACCCGGGGGTATCAGGGCGCAGCCTTTACAAGAATTTTCGAAGCTTGGTTACAGTACACGAAGAATATACATAATAAAGAAATAGGTACACAAATGTTATATACAAATCAGCAGTAAAGCCAGCAGGCCGTTATATACAGGTAAGCAAGAGGCACACGTGGTTACAATGTGTGCGTGTAGCGCTGGGCACTACCTAGTCATAGTGGGTCTCCAGTTTCAGCCAGGAGACTAACTTGGAACGGAAGTTCTGATAGGGCAAGTCTACTCTAAGGTTTGGAGGCAGGGAATTCCAAAGCTTGGCAGCTTTTACCGGGAAGCTTTTGCCTCCTATGGTGGCCCGTTTGTAGTGGGGAACAGATAAACAATCTTTGTATGCAGTTCTGACGGGTCTTAAGGAGGACTGTCTGTGGAATCTGTTGATCAGGTAGGTTGGGGCTGCGTTGTTAAGAGACTTGTGGGTGAGTGATGCCGTTTTTAAGAGAATTTTATCTCTGGTGGAGAGCCAGTTGTTCTGTTGGCTGAATCCTGTGATGTGTTCTCTTCTGGAAATGCCCAGAGCTGCTCTGAGAGCGTTGTTCTGAAGGGTTTGCAGTTTATTGGTGGTGGCCTTGGTGGATCCTAGGTAGAGGGCATTGCAGTAGTCGAGGCGAGACAGTATGAGGGCTCTGGCGAGTGTCAGACAGCTAGTGTCCGACAGGAAAGGTTTGGCTGCACGGATTAATTTGCACGTGTAAGCCGTGGAGGATGCAAGGGAGCTCACTTATCTTTTGAGGGAAAAATTGGAGTCTAGATAGAATCCCAATGTTTTGACCTCCTGTCCGACTTTGATGTTGTTCCCGTCAATCATGAAGGAGTTATAGGCCGGGCCAAGTTTCTCTATACTGATTGTAGTGCCTAAGATGATGAGTTCTGTTTTATCATCATTCAGGCATAGTCCATGAGTGGCCATCCATGCCTGGATGATGATGTACACCCTATTTAGCAAGGCCAAATCCTTTCCATAATCTCCTGAAAGCGGAAGGAGGATCTGAGTATCATCTGCATAGTTAGTGTAGGTGATACCGAGATGATCCAAATCATCGAAAAGGGGCTTGGTAAATATGTTGTATAATGTGGGGGAGACACAGGAGCCCTGAGGAACACCACATGTGATGGGCATAGGGTCTGCTGCCGCCGTGGGAGAGAAGACCCTCATAGTCCTGCCGTTAAGGAGGGATGTGATCCAGGTGATGGCCTAGCTGGAGAAGTGAGCTGAAGTGTGGAGGTGTGAACAAAGGACAGAGTGATCGACCAGATCGAAGGCTGCAGATAGGTCGAGGAGGAGGAGTAGGGCGGATTGCCCGTTGTCTCTGAGCGAATCGATCTGCGCTTTCAAGTCAATAAGAGTGGTTTTGGTCCCGTGTTGGGGACGGAATCCAGATTGTCTAGAGCCTAAGAGGTTGTGTTCTTCCAGGTGCTTCTGTATTTGTACATAGGCAACCTTATCCAGAATTTTTAGTAGAAAGGGAACAGTTGTTATGGGTCGGTAGTTTGTGGGTATGACTGGGTCAAGTGTAGGTTTTTTCAGTAGAGGAAGTACCCAGGATTGTTTTAGGTTAGTAGGGATGGAGCCAGTGGCGAAGGAGGCATTAATCAATTTTGTAATGAAAGGGGAGAGGTCACGGGCAGCATCTTTAATGAGCTGTGCTGGGCACAGTTCTCCCTGGCAATTAGACGGTTTCAGGGACAGGATAATTTTTTCGACTTCCAGTATGTTGACTTTGGAGAATTGGAAACGGGCTAGGTCGGTGGGCATGGGCTTGTCCGGAATTTTTGAGTTGAGGGTGTGTTAGGGAGAATTCTCTGTTTAGGCTGAATTTCCTAACCTAGTGAGTCCCCCAGCAGCTTTGCTGGATTTCTGGGGTTTGTTTTTTCCCTCCTGCCAAGAGTGTGACCCTTTTCCTCTCACTCTTGGACATGTATGTGTGGAATTCCTTTGAGGTGTCAATGTGTTCGATGGGCTATGGGGTCTTTTACTCCATAGGGTCTCATAAGTTTTTCTATGTGTGTCACTCTGCACCCTACGTGTCGTGACACGGGGGCGCCCTAGCCGGTCCCCCCACCATAGACTCCATACCCGGGGACTGACTACTGTCTCCCCGGGCATGTAAAGTCACCATTGGCTTTACTAGACCTAAATTTACTAACAGAACTAGTACCAACCATCTTATTGTGGACGTGCTAGTAGGGGTAATACGATTACTCCTGGATCTGTTACTCGAGGGGGCACTGTCCCGTCCCCCCTCGTCGAGTTTTGGCTGGTGGCAGTGGAAACTACTTGTTATGTTCGGCCCCGAGCATAACCCTATGGGATTCGTCCCATTGTTGAAGATTGATACTGTTTTTCGTTAATCTCCAACGTACCACCGATCTACTTATCTTAAATAAGTTTATCGAGTGGTATTTTCTGCCAGAACTCGGGTTGAAAAATGGCGTCTGTGTTTTTCTCTGTGACTCCGAAACCAAAGGTTGAGCCCTTTGTTCCACTTTTGGCGGGCCTCTGGACAGAGACCCGCGAAGGTGGCGCCATTCTGTCTGGGTTACCTCAGGGGTGTGGGAGGGGGTTTAGACACCCTGGACCGAGTTGCCTTGCCAACTCAGGTCGCACTCTGGAGTGATTGGCCCAGGTGGTGAGCCTTCCCGCTCACCACTTAGCATGTGTTGATTGACAAGCTAGGCTGAATGAATGGGGGACGTCTGCATAAAAGCAGGGCCTTTGGGACTGGATCTTCAGGAAGTCGCCACTGGACCTAAAGAATCCGACGAGGGTAACGCTGAGCCGACCTGCACGACAAAACCTCCGGTGGAGCCCTGCGGAATCGTCTCACAATCTCCCGACGACAGAAGAGATCTCCCTGCCGGAGAGGCTCTTTCCCTGGCTGGTGGGAACAACCAGTCTTCTTCTTCTTTGCGCTTTTTTGGTCGCCCAGGACGCAGTGGTCGAATTGCCCGTGCAGAGCACCCGGCAACCGGATAGCCACTACTCCTGCATCGTGATCGAAAGGTGGTGCCTTGTGACGAAGCACTCCGCGGCTGGTTTATTCCCTGGTGGTGCACCGGACATCTTCTCTTCGACGACGAGAGCATCTCTTCTCTTGGCCAAGACCCGTCGTGCATCCACCACCAGGAACAACTGCCCCCGTCGGAGCTGTCTTCCCCCACAAGGTACCGTAAACCGCCTGGCTTCCCTTTTTGATCGGTTCGTGTGAGGTATCTGATTCCTCTCCGTTCCGTTGGGTTGCCTCCAATCTTTATTCACTCTTTGTTCTGAACTGGTTCAACCTGTCGCTAAACAATTTGCTAAACAAGACTTGAGTGCATCATCCGTAGAGACTTTCCAGGACATCGTGCCTTGCCTCTCACCGAGTGGGCCTGGCCGCCGAACTGTATGATCTAGTGTGATTAATGCTTTCTTGCCTTGCATTTTTACCCGCTTCAGTACGAACCGTGTTGACTTCGTTACCTGCCTTTCTCTTCTCTCCCTTCCTCACTAAAAATATTCGAGTGTCATCTGGGTTTAGGTATACACCTCTGTCTGAAAATAAGTGGTGCCGTAGAACCTAGAGTTGTCGATATAGTGTTTCGGGGGGTTGAGCTTTATTCCACCCTGCAGAGTAATTGTATTTTGATTTGTTTGCCGTGGTTCACTTTAGTATTTTTCGTAGACATTCTGTTATTAATAAATAACTTACTATCTTTATACTAAAGCCTGGTTGCGTGTTTACTCGTTTTGCTGCGAAGAATTACCCTATCTTGTATACTCCCTATACTGACCAACTTTTCTTGAGAGAAGTCTGACTGCTCAGCCACAGCTACCAATTGGATCTGTGTGGTACAGACTGCTACCAAGCGGGTTCATCACAACACCTGTAGTCCTAAATCTTTTGCAGTGGTCCCAGAGGGAACTGCACAGGTTTCCGCCTAACACTGGTGTACAGCGGTGGGATTAGTATCGAGTATACAGTTTAGAGTGTTTTTCGACGCTGTAGGACGACTAACCACAAAACGTTACAAAAGCAACTTTCAAAAAACATGTCTACAATGGAAATGTACAGCCAAGAGTCTTTGTCGGATAAAAATACTGAGAGTCTGCGAGCTCTCTGTAGACAAGAGAATCTTCCTGTAAAAGGCAAGAAGTTAGAACTGATAGAGAGATTGCTGGCGAACCAAAGTCTGGGTACTGGTTCAGAGGAACCAAACTCTCCAGCAACTGTAGATAACAGTAATGGTGTTGATCTGAATCGTAATTCTGATGATAGCGATGAAGAGGCTGACGAGGACGGCGAGGCTAACGAAACTGTCTCACCTGTTCCTCTACCTGCCTTACCAACTGTGCCTACGGGGCCAATACCAGGTCCCACAAGTAACCCTGCTTATTTTGAACTTGAAAAAATGAAGCTCGAATTAGAATATAAACGGTTCTTGGCTCAATCTGAACGAAACCAAGAGCTCGAGTTCAGACGAATGAATGCCCAGGCTGAGCAGAAACAAGCTGAGTTAAGACTCAGGGAAATAGAGCTTAATCATGAGTTACAAATGAAAAAGTTGTCTATGGAAAATGCTTCTCTCTCCTCTGGTTCCTCTAGGAGCTCCAGTCCCAAAAGACCCCGGATGCCGAAGGAATTAGTGGGTATGTACGAACCGAGATTGGATGTGTTGGATTGGTTGAAACTGTTTGAATACAATCATGGGCTCCAGGACATCACCGGGAATGCGTTGCTTCCCTGGTTGTTCTCTAGGCTTCCTCCTGTTGCGACTGATGTGGTAATGGAATTGGGGGAGGTGGATAAGACGGATTACGAAAGTGTGAAACTAGCTTTGATAGCTAGATTCGGGAAGACCCCTTCCCAGTATCTTAAGAGGTTTAGAACCCTCAAAAAGCATGATGGTACCCCTTGGGCTACCTGGGTGAGTGAAGGGTTGAAAAACTTAGAGGGATGGATTAAGGGTTACAGAGTTGACACTTACGAGGGTATGCGAAATCTTTTTATGTTGGAGTCGATTTATGATGCCTGTTCTCCTGAGCTCAGACAGCACTTGGCTGATTCGAAGGAATTAGATTCCAGGGCTCTAGCTAAGGCTGCTGACTTGTGGGTTGCCAACAGGGCTACTCACAAGGATTCTGGGGTAACTCAGAAAAAGGACGAGGGAAAACAGCCTAAAAAAGACTCAAAGGAGAATTCGAATAACTCACATTCCAAAGAGGGCCCCAAACAAAACCAGAAGGGTAAGCCACCGGGAAAACCACAGCAGAATAGTGTGTCTTCTGGTGCCAAACCGGAAGGAGGTCAGAACAAGCCACCATTCCAGAAAGCATTCGGGAAATGCTTTGTTTGTGGCTCGACTGATCACGTGAAAGGAGATCCCAGATGTAAGGGTAAACCTTCAGGGGTCCAGCTTGTCTCCTTAGCCTTCGCTCCAGAGGAGGAAGTCCAAATGGCAAGTGGAAACTTTCTACTGCTAGCTGACGAACCCATTGGAGTCTCAGCCAGCGTTTCTTTAGTATCTCTGGGGTTGTGGGAACAACAGAATTTAGACGTCTATAATTCTATCCCCGATAATACTAAAGAGTATTATAAGGACAGTGTCCAGGTGAATGGTCAGGAGACGCCTGCCATTAGGGACACTGGGGCCAGCATAACTGTGGTGGATAAATCGTTTTTTCAGGCTGAGGATGTTGCTAAGGCACCCAAACGCCTCACCAAGTTAGCTGGAGGGCCTGTGCAGATGCTTCCCCAATTACCAGTTCTCATCCAGTGTAACGACATGACTGTAAAGATACCTGTCAGCATACAGAGTGAGGTACCAGGACGCGTACTGTTGGGTAACGATTTAAAAACTCTCGGAGTTGTATCGCATACTCCCAGACCTCCTAGTAAACGGTTACAGGAGCTAACCAGACCTGCAAGAGAGAGGACCCTGCGCGGTACTCTCGGGGAGATGATGAAGAAAGAAATCACTCCTGCTCCATTGGAAATGGCGGCCGCTGTCTCTAGGAACACAGAAGTCAAAGGGAAACCTAAAACTTCTAAACCGAAACCAACAGCCCACATTCCGATGCAGCCGACACGGACTTCCCCGCGGTTGTCCAATGTCACACCCGTAACTCCACCTCCAGCTGAGGCTGAGGGGGAAGTACAACCCTGTATGGTAGAATTAGACTCTGAAGAAGAGCTAATGGAAGGCCCGGAACTCATTGGAGATCTGGATCCTGTTGACCATCCTGAGCTGCAGTCGTTACTGGCAGAAGGTGGACCCAGCAGGGCAGACTTCAGTAAGGGACAGAGAGAATGTCCAACTCTGGAAGGTCTTCGCCGTCAGGCAGAAACTCAGGCTGAAGGGCAAGAGCCTGGGAAACATAGGTTGCACTGGGAAGATGGCCTCTTCTATAGTGAACCGACCGAGTCTGCACCTGGAGACTACAAACGCCTTGTAGTACCCCAAGAGAACAGACCACAGTTCTTGCAGTTAGCCCACGAGATTCCTTTGGCTGGTCACTTGAGTTTCAAGAAGACTAAGGAAAGGCTCTCACTCTACTTCTATTGGCCAAAAATGGGGGCCGAAGTAGAAAAGCACTGCAGAAGCTGCCATACCTGCCAGATCTCTGGTAAGGTTGGGTCCAAGAATGTGGCACCGTTAGTGCCTCTTCCCGTTGTGGGAGTCCCATTTGAGAGAGTAGGGATTGATATCGTTGGTCCCCTTGATCCTCCAACCTCCTCAGGCAACAGGTTTATACTTGTTGTAGTAGACCATGCTACTAGGTATCCTGAGGCAATTCCTATGAGGACTGTTACAGCTCCGGCTGTGGCTAAGGCCCTCCTTGGTATTTTTACTAGGGTCGGATTTCCTAAGGAAGTTATCTCTGACAGGGGGTCAAATTTTATGTCCCACTACATGAAAGCCATGTGGAAAACCTGCGGAGTAACTTACAAGTTCTCAACGGCTTACCACCCACAAACCAATGGGTTGGTAGAACGGTTCAACCGAACCATGAAGAGCATGATAGGTGCTCTAGAAGAACCCCTTAAGCGTAAGTGGGACCTTCTATTGCCATGCCTTCTTTTTGCTTATAGAGAAGTCCCTCAGGAGGGAGTAGGCTACTCTCCCTTCGAACTGCTCTATGGTCATCCCGTCAGAGGTCCATTGGCCCTGATTAAGGAAGGGTTGGAGAGTGCTCCTTCCCCCAAGCCAGTCAGAGTGACTGACTACGTGATAGGTCTCCGGAGGAGAATGTCGCACCTGATGACAGAAGCAAGCGATAACTTGAAAGCTGGACAAGCATTGGTCAAGCACTGGCACGATCAAAAGGCTAACATGGTTGAGTTCGCTCAAAACCAGCTTGTTCTTGTTATGATCCCCACAAGGCAGAGGGCCTTGCAAGATAAATGGATGGGACCCTACCGAGTAGTGGGTAAGCTCGGTGAGGTTAACTATCTGGTGGACTTGGGCAACCCCAAGGAGGCTCCGACAGTCTTTCACACCAACCGACTTAAAGCGTATGTCTCACGACCTGACGTAGGAGCGTTGCTTCTAGCATCGGTCGAGGAAGAAGAAGAGAGTGAAGCTCTTCCAGATCTCCTCAGAGGCCTACCGTTAGATGAAAAAATTGAAGGAGTAAATCTCTCCTCCAATCTGACACCCGAGCAACAAGAAGAGTGCAAGTCTATGTTGAATCAGTTTGCCTCCCTGTTCTCGCTCTCACCAGGCTTGACCCCTTGGGGCCAACACGAGATACTCACTGGTGACTGTCTGCCTGTCAAAAGCAGAGGATATCGCATGTCAGAAAACGTAAGAACCCACATCAAAGGTGAGGTCAGCAAGATGCTTGATCTCGGGGTAATAGAACCCTCTACTAGTCCATGGTCTAGCCCAGTTGTGTTAGTACCAAAGGCCGGATCTAAAGAACTTAGATTCTGCGTGGATTATAGAGCTCTTAACGCAGTCACCACGACTGATGCCCATCCTTTGCCAAGAACAGATGAGTTGGTGGATAAACTTGGCGCCGCCAAGTTCCTCAGCACATTTGACTTGACGTCAGGCTATTGGCAAATAGCCCTGACCAACCATGCCAAGGAGAAAACTGCATTTTCTACCCCCGTTGGTTTATACCAGTTTACGGTAATGCCTTTCGGACTAAAAAATGCACCTGCTACGTTTCAACGGATGGTAAACCAGGTTCTAACCGGGATGGAGGACTTCTGCATGGCATACTTGGATGACATAGCAGTGTTCAGCAATTCCTGGGACGACCATGTAACCCACCTGAGAGATGTTTTGCAGGCTCTTGGACGAGCCAATCTGACCATAAAGGCGAGTAAATGCCAAATTGGTAGTCTACCTTGGGCATGAGGTAGGCGGTGGAGAAATAAGGCCTTTGCTCAGTAAGATTGAAGCTGTGCAAAATTGGACAACACCGACTACTCAGACTCAGGTGAGAGCCTTCCTAGGCCTCACCGGGTATTACAGGAATTTCATAGAGAACTATGGGACCATAGCTTCTCCACTGAATGTCATCTCCTCGCCCAAATTCCCTAAAAAGGTTAAATGGAACGAGGAGTGCAATCAGGCGTTTGAAAACCTGAAAAAGGCTCTTTGCCAAGCCCCAGTACTCAGAGCTCCTGATTACCGCCAACACTTCATTGTGCAGACAGACGCTTCCAATGTAGGGATAGGTGCCGTACTCAGTCAACTGGATGGGAAAGGTAGGGAGCACCCCGTTTGCTACATCAGCCGTAAGCTGAAGGATCCTGAAACAAGGTGGGCAACAATCGAAAGAGAATGCTTTGCTATCGTGTGGGCTCTGAAGAAGTTTAGGCCGTACTTGTATGGTTCTACTTTTGTTATTCAGACTGACCACCAACCCTTGAGATGGTTAATGCAAATGAAAGGGGGTAAAACCCAAAACTACTGAGATGGTCGATCTGCCTGCAAGGGTTCGATTTCACCATTGAGCACAGGTCAGGGTGTCACCACCAAAATGCTGATGGTCTCTCTAGGATGTATATCATCGACTAGAGGTATGAGATTCATCCAGGAGTGGATTAAATCCTCCTGTCCCTTAGTCTGGGGGGGGCGAGTGTTAGGGAGAATTCTCTGTTTAGGCTGAATTTCCTAACCTAGTGAGTCCCCCAGCAGCTTTGCTGGATTTCTGGGGTTTGTTTTTTCCCTCCTGCCAAGAGTGTGACCCTTTTCCTCTCACTCTTGGACATGTATGTGTGGAATTCCTTTGAGGTGTCAATGTGTTCGATGGGCTATGGGGTCTTTTACTCCATAGGGTCTCATAAGTTTTTCTATGTGTGTCACTCTGCACCCTACGTGTCGTGACACGGGGGCGCCCTAGCCGGTCCCCCCACCATAGACTCCATACCCGGGGACTGACTACTGTCTCCCCGGGCATGTAAAGTCACCATTGGCTTTACTAGACCTAAATTTACTAACAGAACTAGTACCAACCATCTTATTGTGGACGTGCTAGTAGGGGTAATACGATTACTCCTGGATCTGTTACTCGAGGGGGCACTGTCCCGTCCCCCCTCGTCGAGTTTTGGCTGGTGGCAGTGGAAACTACTTGTTATGTTCGGCCCCGAGCATAACCCTATGGGATTCGTCCCATTGTTGAAGATTGATACTGTTTTTCGTTAATCTCCAACGTACCACCGATCTACTTATCTTAAATAAGTTTATCGAGTGGTATTTTCTGCCAGAACTCGGGTTGAAAAATGGCGTCTGTGTTTTTCTCTGTGACTCCGAAACCAAAGGTTGAGCCCTTTGTTCCACTTTTGGCGGGCCTCTGGACAGAGACCCGCGAAGGTGGCGCCATTCTGTCTGGGTTACCTCAGGGGTGTGGGAGGGGGTTTAGACACCCTGGACCGAGTTGCCTTGCCAACTCAGGTCGCACTCTGGAGTGATTGGCCCAGGTGGTGAGCCTTCCCGCTCACCACTTAGCATGTGTTGATTGACAAGCTAGGCTGAATGAATGGGGGACGTCTGCATAAAAGCAGGGCCTTTGGGACTGGATCTTCAGGAAGTCGCCACTGGACCTAAAGAATCCGACGAGGGTAACGCTGAGCCGACCTGCACGACAAAACCTCCGGTGGAGCCCTGCGGAATCGTCTCACAATCTCCCGACGACAGAAGAGATCTCCCTGCCGGAGAGGCTCTTTCCCTGGCTGGTGGGAACAACCAGTCTTCTTCTTCTTTGCGCTTTTTTGGTCGCCCAGGACGCAGTGGTCGAATTGCCCGTGCAGAGCACCCGGCAACCGGATAGCCACTACTCCTGCATCGTGATCGAAAGGTGGTGCCTTGTGACGAAGCACTCCGCGGCTGGTTTCTTCCCTGGTGGTGCACCGGACATCTTCTCTTCGACGACGAGAGCATCTCTTCTCTTGGCCAAGACCCGTCGTGCATCCACCACCAGGAACAACTGCCCCCGTCGGAGCTGTCTTCCCCCACAAGGTACCGTAAACCGCCTGGCTTCCCTTTTTGATCGGTTCGTGTGAGGTATCTGATTCCTCTCCGTTCCGTTGGGTTGCCTCCAATCTTTATTCACTCTTTGTTCTGAACTGGTTCAACCTGTCGCTAAACAATTTGCTAAACAAGACTTGAGTGCATCATCCGTAGAGACTTTCCAGGACATCGTGCCTTGCCTCTCACCGAGTGGGCCTGGCCGCCGAACTGTATGATCTAGTGTGATTAATGCTTTCTTGCCTTGCATTTTTACCCGCTTCAGTACGAACCGTGTTGACTTCGTTACCTGCCTTTCTCTTCTCTCCCTTCCTCACTAAAAATATTCGAGTGTCATCTGGGTTTAGGTATACACCTCTGTCTGAAAATAAGTGGTGCCGTAGAACCTAGAGTTGTCGATATAGTGTTTCGGGGGGTTGAGCTTTATTCCACCCTGCAGAGTAATTGTATTTTGATTTGTTTGCCGTGGTTCACTTTAGTATTTTTCGTAGACATTCTGTTATTAATAAATAACTTACTATCTTTATACTAAAGCCTGGTTGCGTGTTTACTCGTTTTGCTGCGAAGAATTACCCTATCTTGTATACTCCCTATACTGACCAACTTTTCTTGAGAGAAGTCTGACTGCTCAGCCACAGCTACCAATTGGATCTGTGTGGTACAGACTGCTACCAAGCGGGTTCATCGCAACACCTGTAGTCCTAAATCTTTTGCAGTGGTCCCAGAGGGAACTGCACAGGTTTCCGCCTAACAGGGTGTCATTCAGGGATGCTCTTTTGCTTGAAGAGTCGCAATCTTGTTTGCTAGGGCACTTTGAATTTCTGAACACCAGTTTTTATCATTGGTGCACGTGTCAAGGGGTGCTATGGGGGTTTCTATTTCTTTAAGGATGGAGAAGAGTTCTTTCATGTTAGATTTAGCTTGGGATATACGAGAGTCAAAGGAGGCTCGTTTGGCCAGGTAGATTTCTTTTTTGTAAAGTGCAGCTAGTTTGGAGAGTTTGAGTTTGTTAGAGACTGAGGGGGATTTTTTCCAGATGGCCTCGCAGTTTCTTTTTTGCTGCCTTAGTTTTTTGAGGAATGGTGTGTACCATTTGTTAAGGTGCGTTTTCGGTTTACTGGATCTAAGTTTAAGGGGGGCGATGCAGTCCAGCGAGGTGGCCATAATCTTGTTATATTCTTCAACCAAAGACTCAGGGTCCAGGTTATCAGGAAGTGAGTTGAGTGTGGGGAGTAGGTTAGGGATAAGTCTTTCTGCTGTCATGTTCTTCTTGTTTCTAGTGAGAGTGGGTGGGGCCTTAATGGTAGGCGGGGGTGGAGGTCTGTCGGTGGAGAGCATGAATGATACCAAGTGGTGGTCAGTCCAGGCTTGAGGTGAGATATTTGTGATGTTCACTAGGCAACTGTGGTCGGCCACCCAGTCAAGTGTTCTACCTTTCGTATGCGTGGGTGTCATACATCTTTGCACAAAGCCTAATTCAGTAAGAGTATTAGCTATGGTGCTAGCGGGATGGTCTTCTGGGTCTTTGTAGCCCAAGTTAAAGTCTCCTAAGGTGAGAACTTGAGTGGAGCTTTTGAGGTTGCTGGATAGGATAGAGTTAAGGTCTTCATCGAAGGTGCCAATGGGGCCTGCCGGGCGGTAGATCAAGTAGATGTTAAGAGTTTGGGAGTTAGTGAGTGGTATTTTGACTGCTAGTGATTCGCAAGAGAGGGCATCGGTCGAAGTAGCTAGTCTCATGGTAAGACTGCACTTATGGATGAAGGCGACACCACCTCCTCTAGAATTAGGGCGGTCTTGTCTCAGGATAGAATAGTTATCTGGGACTGCCAACATGAGCATAGGGCCTGCTGCTGGGTGTAACCAAGTCTCAGTGATGGCAAGGAAGTCGAGGTCTTCAGTGAGGATTAAGTCTGCAATTTCTGTAGCATGAGCTACTAGCGACCTGGCATTGATCAAGGCTCCCTTGATTTTAGGGCTAACTATGTTTTTAGAAGTAGTGGCTATGTTTTTTGAAGTAGTAGTATGGCGCTTGTCTTGTGTAGGTTTAGGAGTACCCTGGTTAAGGGAGTTCTGAAGGGGTGTAGGGTAGAGGTTTTGTAGTGGGTTACTGGTTTGTGTGGAGGGATTTGGTCGGAGTGGCAACGTTCTAGAGTTTTGTGTGGTGGGCAATGAGCGGGCAGGGGGCTCATGGATTTTGGCTAGTCTGGCTCTAAGTCCTAAGTTCCTTTCTATAGTGGTGCGAGGGTGACTGGAAGGTAGCAGTACCTGAGGGTCGTTTAAATCTAGGTATGGTACTTGGTTGTTAAGCCTGGGTAGGGCTGGCATGTTGGGTAGGTGTGGAGCCATCTTGATCGGAAATGTAGTATTGAGGCTGATCAGGAAATAGGCAAGCAAGATAGTGGTGAGTAGACACATGCTAAATGGTGGGGTCGAGAGTGTTATGAAGCGCTAAGTAATACCTGAATTTAGGTGACCACACGTGGTTGGGATGGTCTATGTAGCCCCTAGATAAGGGTAGTTGACGGTGCGGCCAGGCTGGTGGAGGAGTCATCCCTACCACAGTCGGGAGTCGGACGTCCAGCAGGGGTGGCCACATCAATGACTGCACCCCAGCCGGCGGAGGATGTGCAGGCAGCAGGAGGCAGTGCACGGGCAGAGGCACATCAGCAGCAGCAACGTGGTGGGAGCCATGAAGGCTCGGGGTCTTCAACATCGGAGGGGCAGGCATCGGCCGGAGGGCAGGAGGACCCAGGACAGAGAGTGTCTTCCGTGTGGCAGCGGTTGGGCCACGCCATAGATGCGGAGCGGCAGAGGGCGGAAGAGGCACTGCTCACAATGGTCAGGGCGGAGAACTCCATGCGGAGGGCCCTGAGGCGGGCCGAGTGCCTCGAGGCAATCCGCAGGGGGTTGGAGGTGGACACGTCGACAGCCCTGTGGACCCTCGGGGCCATGGAGGAGGACCGCCTCCGGGACATTGAACAGGAGTTCGATGATGCCCTGGGCCGGGACATCCAAAAGTCAGCCGTCAGACTAGCCCGCTGCCCTTGTACATAGTTATGTAGGTAGTGTTAGGTTTCCTTTGTTTTTTGATTTATTTTGGACCTTTTGGACATTGGCCACATTTTTGTATATAGTTTATTTTATTTGTTAGTGTTGTTAGATAGGTTTCATTTCTTTTGTTGGGATAATGGACCCTGGCTTGTTCGTCTGTACATAGTTCACTGTTGGATTTTATTTTTCTTTCACGATTTACCCATGGAGCAATGGCTTTCAATTATTATTTCCCATTGGATTTTCTTTTGTGGAAAGTGACTTTGGACACCATTACTTTGGATTATGATTTTTGGTTTCGCTTTTTTTCACGGACATTTTTGTACATTCCCATTTCTGTTTCTTTATTTTTTAATCTATTTATGTTTCCTTTAATACATATTTTTTTATCGAACTTCAATGTGTAGTATCATCTCATTGGTTTCATGCATATCATGATATGGGTTTTGAGATTCACTGACACCCATTGGGTGTATGTGAGGGACATGTGTTTGTTTCGAAACTTGCAATTGGTGTTCTGTCATGTAATTGCCATTTCTGAGTGGGTGGATGCAATACTCGGGTGGGTATTTTGCATTTGGAGGCTGACCATAGGGACCAGGGATCTAAATTGTGATGACATGTTGGCTGGGGAACATGAGTTGGGGCCTGCTGGCAGGTGCCCCACAGTGTTGGGGGGTGGGGGTGGTGGGGAACATGAGTTGGACATGGGTGGGGGCCTGCTGGCAGGTGCCCCACAGTGCTGGGGGGTGGTGGTGGTGGGGAACATGAGTTGGACATGGGTGGGGGCCTGCTGGCAGGTGCCCCACAGTGCTGGGGGGTGGGGGTGGTGGGGAACATGAGTTGGACATGGGTGGGGCCTGCTGGCAGGTGCCCCACAGCGCTGGGGAGTGGGGGTGGTGGGGAACATGAGTTGGACATGGGTGGGGGCCTGCTGGCAGGTGCCCCACAGTGCTGGGGGTTGGGGGAGGTGGGGACATGCGTGGGACATGAGTGGGGGCCTGCTGGCAGGTGCCCCGCAATGCTGGGGGTGGGGGTGCAAGGGGACATGAGTTGGTGATCATTAGTGCAAGGAGACATGTGCATTTGCTGGGGGGCATGCCTATGTTGGGTGGGCTGCCTGCGGGACATGACCAGGGATGCAGGGTAGTCCCCTGTGGTGTGGGCTGCCTGCAGGGGCCGTGGAGGGTGTACAGGGAACACCTGGGAGGACCCACACTGCCAAATCACATGTAGGACTCCCCGGCACACCTGAAATACACGTACCCTCCTGAAATCGCATGTGAAACTTCCCGCGCACCCCTGAAATACCCTCACACAGCCCAATCACGTGTGAAACTTCTCGCGCACCTCTGAAATACACTCGCCCAGGCCAATCGCGTGTGGAACTTCTAGCGCGCCCTGAAATACACGCAAGCAGCCCAATCGCGTGTGAAACTTCTCGCGCACCTCTGAAATACACGCGCCCAGGGCAATCGCGTGTGGAACTTCTCGCGCACCTCTGAGATACACGCGCCCAGGCCAATCGTGTGTGGAACTTCTCGCGCACCTCTGAAATACACGCACACGCTCCCCCAGGCCAATCGCTTGTGGAACTTCTCGCGCACCCCTGAAATACACGCGCCCAGGCCAATCGCGTGTGTAACTTCTCGCGCACCCCTGAAATACACGCACCCAGGCCATTCGCGTGTAGAACTTCTCGCGCACCCCTGAAATACACGCACCCAGGCCATTTGCGTGTAGAACTTCTCACGCACCCCTGAAATACACGCACACGCTCCCCCAGGCCCGATCGCATGTGAATCTTCTCGCGCACCTGTGTTCCCGACACCCGTAATACGCGTTCCCCGCTTTGCGTTTGCTGTTTGCCAGTCCAGTAAACTGGTACAGTGTTGGCGCAGCCCTTTGCGATGGTTTTGCGATCTTGATGGCTTTTCCTTGCGCGAGGGTGTTCTTGGGGGCGTAACTGGCGCTGCTGCAGGGTCGCTGCGCCACTCTGCGCCACGTCTGCTTTTGGAGGCGGGAATCCATGAATACGCTGTGCGTGGAAATTGATTTTATGGCACGCGGCTGGCGCAGACATTCGCACGGGCACGCTGTGCGCCAGCCGCGTGCGACACTTTTGTGAGGAATTACATGAATCCACCTGTTTATCTCTTAACTTCACCCGCACTTGGTCCTGGTCTCATTCTCTACCAGTGTGTCCGTTATTGGCTCTCATTGGAGAGTTTGTATTGTATTTTGGGGGACTGCACACTTTCAATACCAGTGGGTTTTAGAGACATTACTAAAGAAAAAGTGCATGAAAAATATCCCCAAATGTTTTCCGGCCATGGTACCCCAGCAATAATGGGCCCATCAGGAAACTGTGTGTCTGATTGAAACACAACATGCCCGGCATAAAAATGCTTGCAGAACAGAATAAACAAGCCTTGGCCATGGCAACAGTTTGGGCTTTTGTGTAGGCATGGCAAAAGCACATGCAAGGTACTGGCATAGGTGTATTAACTGGCTATTGATGGTAGCAGGTGCAATAGGGTGCAAGTACCTCGGCATCTAACATCAGTGCCTGGGAAATGCCTAATACTTAGGCAGAATCTAAAACATATAGATTTTTCCAATGCTTGTTTTTACAGGACTTCTTGGGAGGAAATGCGCAGTGCTTTTAAATTGAGTGGCTGAAGGCAGGCTTGGTGAGAAATTGTTATTACACCGTGGCACATTTACAGCTCCAAGTAAGTCATTATCTCTATGAAAAGACTGCTTTGAAAAAACACTGGCAGGCACTTTGAGTGCAAAATATGATGGTACGGCTTGATTAAAGCGAGCTCCAAAAAGTCCCATGAGGAGGTGTTTTGGGTGTAGAGGGGCAGGAACTGTGTGGGAAGCGTTGTAGCGATTAGAATGGCCATGGACATTCACTGAGTGGGCAAATAACCAAACAACACCTACAAGATATGCCCTTTCGCCCTATGTGTATTCTAATGAACTATCCATGCCCGGCTCCATTAGGAACACTGAGAATATACTACCATGAACTCTGAAAAGCAGTGACAGATTCCGTTATGCCCAGTTGGCAAACTAAAAAACAGATTCCAAATTCCTGAATAAGCACAGCAGAGCCAGATTTCATTATGCCCATTTAGCACCACAAAGCATATTTAATTTCGTTTTGCATCTCCCCCACCTCCCGCAGTAGTATCTGATTCAATACCCAGTTAGGGCATCAGTGCCAGTATCTATCATAACACTGTAAGGCCAGATAATGTTGTGCCCAATTAGTGCAACAATGCCATTATGTGTTGTTAGCACATCAGTCCCAGATTCCATCATGATCAATTAGAAGAGCTGTGCCAGATTACATATTTAGCACAGCAGTGTCAGATAAGTATGACCAGTTACCACTGTAATGCCAGATGGCATTGTTCTAGTTATGAAAGAAAGGTCAGATCCCATTATTTCTATTATGTCCAGTTACCTCAGAAAGGCCAAAGTAAACTTGTTTGATAAAGATTTCCTTATACCTATTTAGCACAGAATAGCCAGTGCTGGGAGAGTCATGTACCTGAACTCCACGCCCACACCGGGTTTACTAGCTATGAGGTCAATGAGAGGGGGGCCAAGGCAGTATAGGGATGCAGAAGTGCAATGAACCTGTTATTCCTACATCGTAACTGAACTTTATTCCGTACTGCCTTTGACAACGAGGCTGCGCATGTGCGATAGTCAGAGGAAACCTAGTGGAGACCGAGGAGGCAGACAGTGTGTGAGCAGGGAGACAGTGCGTATGCAATGCTCACTCCATTTATGTTCATGCACTGACTGCATAGCTGTGTCTTCCTGCCCAACCATCATCCTCCATGCTGTATTACACAGCCAGGTTGGGGAGGTGGACAGCAAAGTTGGACTGGCCTACAGGGAACTCTAGAGAATTCCTGGTAGGTGTCGTCACCATGGGCCTCTTTTGTGTGGTAACCTATTTTATTTCCAAATGTTCTCACTGGAAAAGGACTGGATTTGCTGAAAATGTGTAATTTTTATTTTTTTATTTTATTTATTTAAAATGTGTTTTGGTTGTCTAACAACCTTTTCACACTAACATGTACAAAACACATGATTATAATTATCACAATCCTCATTAAAATTACACATAAACAATGCTATTCATAGCATTAACACTTAAAAATCCAAAATCCGAAATCCAAATTATATTCCTTCTTCATTTGTTGTCATAACTTTCTAACATATTTCTTTCCAAACATGAATGGCCGCGGTTGATAGCACTGAGGAATCGGCACCAACCAAATTACTCCAAAATGGATCAGAAGCAGGATTAAAGTGCTTATCATAGGCACGTCTATAAAGGGTATCCAACCTTTCACATTGAGTTAACATGTGTCTAGCTGATTCAATCGCTTTCCCACATACTTTACACAGCCTATTTTGATATGGGATGACTGACCATGCCCCTGTGTTTTCTAATACCTTTATTGTTTGAAGCCTAATAGTGAGTATACACCTAATCATAGCAGGATTACGTATCTTTATTAAGTAAGGCTGAGGTCTACCCATGGCAAAAGATTGTCTAGCATATTCAGAATTTTTTTTCAAAATACTAAGGTATGTCAAGGCCAGGTATCTTTGCTAAATTGTATTCCAACCATGTATCCGGGATTTGGGTAACACCAATATCAGCCAAGTACTTTAACACCATTGCATTTAGATTATCAAACCACCTACTCCACTCAAATCTACAGGCATGTTGGAGTGTAAGCAAAAGAAAGCTATCCGTGCCTGCCAACTCATATTTTATTTTTGCCCATAGGTTACAGGAAGCCACAGACGGTACCATACTAAGAGAAGATAATCCCAATTCTAGTCTAATAGCCTGGATCAGCGTGCCAGGACGTAGGTTTAACATAGAGCGAAGTATTTTTCCCTCTAATTTTCCCACCTCTACTATCCACTTCCAGGGAAATACTTCCAAAGCATACATGATCGTAGGCACAATTGAGCGTTCATCACCTTTCTTAATACTAGCCATTTCTTCCAGGCTTTTTTTGGTTACCTCCTCTAAGATGGCAGCTGCTGAAAACTTCACCCTGATGGTAATTCCTAAGTATCGGTAACTACTGGTGGTCTCAACTTTTCCCCCGCCGAATCTCCAGTAGGTAGATCTATTAACTGAGGCAGCTTTCCCAAAAACCATGATTTTAGTTTTGTTGATATTAGGCTTCAATGGTAGTTCGTAGGCAAAAACTGAAAGGGCATGAAGAGATTGCTGGAGACCAATTTTTGTCCTATCAAGGAGCACCACATCATCGGCATAGGAGTAACATACCAGGCCCTTCTTACCATATTGAGGCGGAGAATTCAGGGCATCCCCAACCTTTTTGCAAGTAGGGATAAATAAATGTTAAAAAAACAGGGGTGCTAAAGCAAAACCCCTGTTTCAATCCCTTCCATGTTGGGATGGGCTCTGATAGGTTCCCATCCTGGCAGAGTCATTCTTTAACCACTGTGTCTCCATAGGGATGTTATACAATACAAAAGAGAAGGATCTATGTGCCACTCCTCCAGCATGGCCCATAGTTTCACTCTCTCAACGCTATCAAAAGTGGACGAGATGTCCACCAAACAAGCGACTAGCGCTATACTCGGCTTGGTTTCTAAATCAGAAATTAACATTGAGAGGGTCCAGTTTTGTTAAATGTGTAATATGGGGCCACTTTGACAATTATTTCCAGGGCCTCTTTTCGTTCCCAGTCCACCCTTGCTCCTGTTCCCTCACAGACCCTCTGCACAGCCTTGGCTTCTAGTTTTATCACTAAAAGTCAGGACATCCTGTCCACCCTGTCTTTTTCTACCTCCTCCTGCTCCCCCTCCATTCCTGGCCCACCTGTGGCCATCTCTCCTCCTCCCTTCTCTTCCTTTCCCTTGTTCACCCCAGATGATGTTTATAGACAAGTCCGATCTATGAAAGTCTTGTCAAAGCAGTTTCTCCCCTGCTCATCCAGAACCATTAAGGACCACATTGACACACTTGCTCCATCCTTGTCCAATTTCTGCAATCACTCCTTTGCCACTGGAACCTTCCCCTCCCCCTTAAGAACTCCCTTTTGCACCCCCTTTTAAAGAAGTCCTCTGTCAATCCTTCCTCTCTGGCTAACTATCGCCTGATCTCCATCACTCCTTTCCTGGGCATACTCTTAGAAAAGCTGTCATCTCCCAGCTTAATCTTCACACTGAATCTATTGGTTTGTCTCCCTGACCACAAGTCTGGCTTCAGAGCTGCCAGAAGCACGGAAACTGCTCTCTTGAACACCGGTGAAGACCTGCTCTCAAGCCGTGACTCTAATCTCCCTTCTGTCCTCCTTCTTCTTGATCTCTCATCTGCTTTTGATACAGTCAACCATGCCATCCTGCTCACTCGCCTCCATGATAACCTGGATATCACTGATCAGGCCCTGGCCCTGGCTGCTCTCCTTTCTCACTGATTGACCCTCTCAGGTCCAACTGGGGTCTTTCCTCTCTTCTATCTCTTGCTCTACTTGTGGTGTCCCTCAGAGGTCTAACCTTTCTCTCTAGCTCATCAACCGCTACCTGCCACCTCTTGCCTTTGCATCCCCACTTACTGCTCTAACTTTCAGTGTTATGCGGATGACACCCAGTTCTCGCTCAGGCTCCCTTCAGCCACTTCTTCTCCTTCTCTCATACCAGACTGTCTGGCTGCAATTCAGGATTGGTGCACCGCCGATGATCTCTGCCTTAATGCCAGTAAGACCGAGATCCTCTTCATCGGAACACCAGCTCCCTCCTTTGCTTTCTCTCTCTGGCTGCCCACTCAGGCCCTCCTGCTGCTCCTACCTGTAAGGCTAAGAACCTTGGGGTCATCTTTGACTCCACCCTCCCCTTCTCTCCTCACATCTCTGACATCTGAAGTCAAACTATCAGCTGCTCCTCCTCGGAGGTATTCTTCCTTTCCTCACTTTCATCCATAAGCTCACTGTCTCCCGAGCTCTGGTCCTCTCTAGGCTGGACTACTGCAACAGCCTCTTTCTAAATTTTCCTGTTTCTACTCTATGACCTCTACAACTTATACAGAAAAGGACCGTGAGTCTTGTCCTTGGCCGCAAGCCCAGGGATTGTATCTCTCCAGCTCTGAAATCTCTTCACTGGCTCTCTTTGGCAGCAATCATCAAGTTCAAGACCCTTTGCATCGTCCACAAGGATCTATGGGGCCTGGCACCACTCTACCTACAACTCTCACTTCCTAAACATCTTCCTTCTCGAGCCCTCTGCTCCTCCACCTCCAACTCCCTGAGGGTCAGTCGCTTTTTCAAGCAGAGAGTTGGGGGCAGATCTCTCTCTCTCTCTTCAGCTGGGGCCTCCCTCTGGAACAGCCTCCCTGCCTCTCTCAAACTTGAGCAAAACCACATCCGGTTCCAGAAGCAACTCAAGACCTTTCTTTTCGCTTCCACTTTCTCTCTTCCTCTCCTCTGCTGATTCCCCGACTACCCCACTCACTGATCACCTGACTACCCTCTGAACTTGGGCCCTGGTTCATGCATGTTCAGTTGCCCTGTGCACTGCCTCATGGCTCTCCCAGCACATGTGGTCTGTATTTGCAACGCTATAATCCCCACACTCCACACTTATAAGCCACCCGCTGGCTGCGCTTATTGAGTTACTTGCACTTCTCCCCCCTCAACACTTCTCCCCTTCCTCTTCACTACACTTGCACGATCTGAATTGCACAAAGCATAGTAAGAACGTTGTTTTGTCCTCCCTCTGTTTCCCCCTCCTTGTCTTGTCACACCTAGAAACACTTGTGTACATGTACATTATAAATGCCATAACATATCAGATCATCTTTCAATTTATCTTTTCCTTTTCTCCACCTTATGAGTTCCTGGTGTACTCCCCTGCCGGAATGTCCCCCTTTCACACAGATGCCCTGGGGTACTCGCCTGCCAGATATCTCTTTCAAAAATTGTCTCACTGCCTGATACATGTCTTCCACCAGGAGTTCGCTACAATGTCCACTTTCCTTTAAAGTACAGCACAGTGGCACTTCTTCACTGTTTATACCTTGTTGACTCCAGGTGTCACTTTCCCAACTTCCTCCTTATTGATATTCCACATATGGGGGTTTGTTCAAGCTCTGTCTGTCAACTTCCTTCGTAGTGTCTTTTGGCTTTGACAATGTTTGTTCCAGGTTTCCCCAAACTGGCATCACAGGTGCAGTGAATTGTCCAACTGTTGCCTTTTTATTTCTTCTTTAATGTCTCTTTTCTGATGGCAGTGCTTGTTCCAGGTTTCCCCAAATTGGCATCTCATGTACAGTGAACGATACAACTTTTGCCTTTTTATTTCTTCTTTAATGTCTCTTGGCTTATGACAATGCGGGTTCCAAGTTTTCCCTAAATTTACATCTCATACAAGAAGAATTGTACCCTTTGTGCGCTTGTCCTTCAATTCTACTTGGTTGGTATTCAAAATGACTTCCCAAGTTTTCACTTACTTGATAGCATGTGCCGGGGCCCCAAATCCTCTGGGATGACTCACCGGTGTAACGTTCAGCTGGGGCGAAGTGTTTTTGTCAGGCAGGCTTCCCCAGCTAGGAAGAGTCCCTATCCATTCCTGGGTCAGCTTTTCACCCCATTGCCAATGAAACCATTGCCACTCCACAAGACTGCATCTCCTCCGGACCCACGGGTAATGACTTCTTGCATCCAGCAGTCCCTCCAGGGCACACGCCATAACTTCACTGAAGTTCCTCTCCTTCGGTACGCTAAACCTCCAGCCAGTTGCCTTTAAGCATCCTCTTCTTCCTGTACGACTCAACTCTGTGAATCTTCCTCTGCCTCTGGGTTCACTCCCTGCTCCACACTCTCTGCAGCTCTCCTCTCCTTCCCTATCTTTCAGGTGAGTTTCAGGTTTCCAGGTAACTTAGCGTGCCCAACCCCAAGTTCCTTGCCAAAACAAAAAAGGTAGCAGGTGCCCCTCTCTATAAAGAATATGGCATGATAACCTGTTCTGTGGTTTTTACCCACTTTGAGAACCCGCAGCCATCACTTTTTGCTATGGGATGCCATTAGAGATGTGGTGGTATTGTTTCAAAATGACCTGTCTATTATTAGAAGTGACCAAGAAGCAGCAGTAAATGTATGTGTTGTAACTGACTTTCTGGACACTCTGAGCAGAGGAGTTATAGATTGGAATGTGATTTCATGGCAGAACAGATAGATGCATTTAACTTGTCCAGGTTAGCAACACGCCAGGCAATGTCAGTTCTACTTTACTTTTGCTCAGGGTGCTAAAAACAAAGTTGTCGGGAATCATCTGCATGGGTACCTGAAGTGCCCACTTGGATTTTGCATGGTGTTTTAAATATACCACTTCTGTGGTTTGTCAGGAACTACATCCCTGGGGAATGTCCACTTAATTAATAACTCTTGGGTTAGGGAATACTGTTGTGTGCCATACTCACACACACGCGTGTTTCACTTTCAAGTCCTGAATTAAGACTGTACTTGTTTTGTGATTGCAAAGGTTCTACTCGCATAGGTTGTGCACAAAATGTGCAAGTGAATTCCTGTGAGAATAGCACTGAATGCACTCTCCATGTTACACCTGCTGCAACATTCCAAAGTCAGGTACACAACTTATCAGTTGGTTCCTATCTTGTGTATTTCAATGCCTCATGTTGTCACGTTGAAGTTGGGACACCCATCCATATCACTGTGAGCACACAATTTAAATGTTGTGGGTGTATTATAAATCCACCTATGCAGTCACAATTAAAATTCCCACCCTTGCCCAGCCTCAATTTAAGGACTTTACAATTTCCAAAACTTTTGTTTACAGAATATTTACATACAAGTCTGTAGCAGAGCATAATCTTATCTTGAAGCACACTCCAAGGCAGTAAAGCAGATCATATGTCTCCTGGCTGGCCCGTCAAGACACAATGGAACAGGTCATTCATGCCATGATTGACAGTTAGAGGTACAGACATAAATTCAGCCTTCACTGTGTGCATTGCGTTTGCTACTTAAGCGCTCAAAAAGGCCCTGGAAGTGTTTGACGCATTCATTTAAACATTGACATTCTCGCTGGCCAGTTAGCTGTTTGTGCAACTACCCATACTTTGAATTTCACTCCTGTGCTGTGCTAAACATTGAATCATGGGTGATCACTGCATCCAGTGCCTTGAAGCTGCTCGATTTCCTTTCAGAGCTGAACTATGCAGACGCCTTGGCTTTCAGCAGTGTTCTCAATTTGAACAACATTTTATTTTGTCCTTAATAGGACCAAATCAATGGTCAAACGCATTGCCAGATGTGTGGTGTGTTCCAAGGAGTTGTTTCTCATAAGGAAATTGGGGGTCAAAGTTTCGCACAACACAGTTTTGTCTTGGCAAGATCAACTCTCTAAAACTCTGTCCGAGCACAGACATGTGTAAAATCCAGAGATTTATCCCTCAGGTTTTCTACTGCGATTTCATAGACATCCTGCCAGCCACTGAGGCTCATCATGAGAATGTGTCTGGGGATGACAAAAGGCATACAGGACGAAAATGAAGAATGCGCCCGAATGGCTCTGACACCATTGCAGAACACTGTGGAACAGATGCCCAGTTTGCAAAGCCTGATTCAAGCCGATGACAGGATGACACCTGTTTCCTCTCCTAGCCTTCGACCTATGGGGCGGACAGTTGTGTTGGGAATGACGTTTATGCCTGGTTTCAAGAATAAATGGGGTGTCCCGCTAATGCCCCACATTGAAAGCAGAAGAGGTGGACATGGACATTTCATTAGCTTGCAGAAATCTGGAACTCCAATTTAGTTTTGATCACCACTGTGTTTTTTGGCACACCTCAGGCGAAAATTGGCAGATAATCCTGAATTCAGAGAGCCTTATATATTGATGAATTTAGCTCTATTCGGACCACAATCTGCTTCCAATAAAAAGAAATTGTACTGCATTTACCTCATGGCCACAGGGTAAGCACACAACACATTTACACACAGGAGGATTTGACTTTACACACCACGGCATGTGAAAATGGAACTCATATATTAGTATTCTTCACAGATCACCAATTTAAACCTTTGACGTCCAATCGTAGGCTTAGAATCACTAAGTCCAAGGTTTGTTTGATCAGAAAATCAGGGGCCACTTGTTGCTGGTCACTGATTAATAATGGATTTTCAAAAGCCCCACCTTCATATATTGAGGCCATGACCAGTGGTAGGAATTTAAGTGAATGCTTCTTATTGAAAGCATGTATTCATGTATGTCCATCAGAATGCTAAAACTATAAATTAGCTGCAGTGAGGAACTAAAGACACTAAATCTTGTTTAGCTAAGCTCCCTCAGGGTCTTCCGAACTGTTGCAGCTCTAACCAGATCTATTGGAATTGGATCCCTGTGCACTCCATGCTCACTCTCTCCTTTACGGAAGTCTCTCCTCTTTACATTTCCCCTTCTCCCACCTTTATTTTCCCCAATTTACTGTCCTTCCGATGTCTTTCACACTTCTAGGTCTCTCTTCCACCTGTCTTGATTCCCTTTTTTAAGGGGTGGCCAGGAGTCATTAATCTCCACCTCGTGGTAAAACGCTGTGATCAATGACTTCAGGTCATCAGTTATTCATGTCGAAAGCACACCAAGCCTGATACTAGCCTTATTTTTGCTGTATAATTATTTAGATTGTGCCCTAAATTCCGAATGACATGGTCTATTAGTTACTTGTGAGATAGCATGCAGGACACAATTGCAAAACAATTCTGTCACTTTTAAAAACATTATTCATATACAATAACTACTGTCTCAAGTTCATACAAATACAATCTCCAAATTTAAGTTTTCTCATATAATTCTCTGTTAAAAGAACTGTAGTGCATAAAACTGTGTTTGCTGTTGTTAAAGCTGTGCATGTATTTATGTTTCTTTAATGTGCAGTAGAAATGTGAGAATCAATCGTTGTCTCGTTATCAATTTAATCAGACATGAGCATTTTCATTATTTGACTACTCATCCCAAATAAGGCACCAATGGAACAGATAGAAAGAGAGATTAAATGATGGCTTGCCTCGAAGAGTCGTGCTAACATGCAATACTTTATTTAATTCATATAATTGTATTATGATTAGTTATTATTTTATTGATCCCGACAACTGCACTAGAATGCCATATACAGGGCCTCATTTCAAGGTCGTCGGGTTGCCACCGACCCCGAAACATGGTTTCTGGTGCCTGACTTCCTGTTGCCAACGGGACATTACAAGCCCTGCCGCTCGGGAAGTCTGGTGTCGGATTTGGTAAGTCTTCATTGCCGTGGAGTCCCATTGGACTCCAAGGGAATGGGGACTCAGAAGCACCAGCACCGTTGCTAGCAGGACCGTTGCTTCTGTGACAACATAGCTTCGCCTGGTGTCATAGTTGGAGGGAGATGTTGCCTTAGCATATATAGTGGTCCTACTGTGTTAATGAAAACTTACAGTATCTTCTGTATCCCACTGATAATGTTCTATGTCAATAAAAATATTACACTAATAAAATATTTACATTAAAAAATATCCATAAACAAACATACATTTGATTAAGCACTATTTCTCTAATATAAGAAAATACTTTTTTTTCACCCTACAGAGGACCTTCTGTAAATACAATTATTTTCAGCATATCACTCTTCCACAATGCCTCCTGAGAGAATTTTAGCACATGAAGTTGCTGAAAACCTTGAACGCTGAAGACATTAGGCTCAACGTATATGTCGGACAAATATGACGGAGCTACAAAGGACAAGTCAATTTGAATAGAATACTGCAAGCAAATAAAATAATAGGGTCAATATGACGGCTTGGGAAATAGCTCTCCAACGGGACATGCAACGATCACGTTCGGCAGCCTATAGAAAAAGCCATTGAAAGGGAAAACAATTGTGAACACAACAAAAATGTACATTAACACTCTGGAAATGTCGTTCTTTACGCACTTTGGCCTTTGTATAAGCAGCTTCAAAATGCTGCACAACATATGCAATCTTTATATTAAGTTCTAGGAATAACTTAAAACATGGAGGTTTATGCCCTATCAGAGGTATGGGGTAATAGGATATCATAGGCAAGGGAACTTTGCACATAAAACACTAAAAGAAATGCTGAATGCGTGTGTGTTGTGTGTGTGTCGTGTGCATGTGTGTGTGTGCAGTTTCATAAGTGTGATCTCGGAGTTTGTGTTTGTTTATCGGTCTGTTCAATAAGAAAAACTCTTATTAGCAATGCCTGGCTTATTTTCCTTTGACAGGTTGTTGTAGTTGTCTTGTTGTTAATATCTGTGTGTGTTTTCCTGTCACAAACGAACATTTTTATAATCTGTCTTATCCATGTCAAAATCACAGCTGCCCAATTGGGCCTCCCCTGATTGGCAAGAAATCTAAATATTTTATGTCACTTATTTTCAATATCTAGAGTGCCTGGTTTGAACATTAGGGGGCTCCTTTTGGAAGTCTCTGGAGCGTGAATGAAGGAGCAATTAACAAATAGGCATAAAGGTGTTACACCTGTCTTAACACCTCCATTGTCGCTTAAAGGCATTTTGGATGGTAAAAGAGAAAAGTAACTTCTATTCTGCCCCAGTTCTCGAACATAAAAACATGTTGCTGTTTTTCGTGTTAGTGTAAAACCAATGATTTCCTTAGTAAGGAGCCTGCTTTTTACACCAGCAAAAAGCATGCGGATTACTTAGGACATTTTTGTAAATGCTGCCTGCCATGCATACATCGTAGACGTCGTTTACCCATTTTGCACTTCTGAGTGAAAAAGAGAGGCGCAAAGATGCTTCCGCCGTCACTTTACACTTGTCTTTTGCACTCCACAGTGCAAATGGCAACATTGCCCTGAGGAGACCTGGTTAAATGTAAGTGCAAACATAGCCAGCCTCTCCCACGCAATTTATGGGCAATTTAAAAATGAGCTCCTAGGTATCTTAGTACCATTACGTCTCAGTACCCTCCCATATGGGTCATTTTGTTACAAATGTTAATTGCATGCAGGAGACAACCAACACTTGCACTTGCACTTATGTTTTGCTCTTCCCCCATGTGAAACATTCAACACTCTCAAAGCAGAGTGTAAAAGTAAAGAGTAAAGTAGGGCAAAATAGTCTTTACTCTTTAGTCTTCCTCTCCGCTTTCAGGGGAATAAAACAGTGCATGCAGATGCGCTTTGCAGACAGTATTTTATAATGGTTCCCAATGGAATCTGCAAGTTCATTCGCAGGTGCTAAAGTGAGCCATATTCCATAGGAATCCATTCTTTTTACCCATGCAAATCTCATGCTCTCCTGAGTCAGAAGAGGAAAGCAAGGCAGAGATGTTATCTCTGCTTTGCTGCCCTTCTAAGCTGGGATGCCTAGCATGCTGGCTCTCCGGGACCCGGGCACCCCCCAGGAAATGCCATCTGCTCTAAATGTCCCTATTCTGTCAGTGGAACATTCCTAAAAATCAAGACACTGGCACCCCCAAGTGAAATTCAAAAGCTGGCTCTCTGCTCCTACACCTCAGTATGCCTCAGGACATCTGCAAAATGAGCTGGAGCAGAAAAATAAAGCGTACAAGTAATGTTACACTTTCATGTCCCACTACATTCATTTTAAAATAACCTCCAGTGAGTCCCCAAGGGTTGAATATATCCCAGGATAACTTTTTTGATCTTGGCATCTGTCCTAAAGAGATATTGGCATACTGGAATCACCATTCGGTCGTGAATCGGACTGGGGACGTTGTTGTCTGGTTCTGACCATTTTCCAGCTTAAAAAGATGGATGTTGTTTTCCTTAATCCTCTATTGTGACAGCTACAGGGCGAATAGGGGCGTCTGTGATAAATGGGAAATAAGACAAGTAATGCTTCATGATTTCTGCTATTGATTTATTTTTATGATATAAAACTCCAAACCTAGGTTTTGCTTGGAGTGGGTGCCCAGTCGAGTTAACAGTGTTTGCAGATTGGCCTGTGCCTACAGCTCAGCTCTTTAGTGCTTATATGAGGCATGTTGATTGATTAGGGAATGCCGGGGCAGCAGGGGCATGACTATCGTAAACAGTTTAATGAGCTTGTTTTGTGTTCCCTAGTTGCAGCCCAAATAAGTTAAGCCTTTGTGCAGCTGCTGAGATAACAGGACATCCTTAGGTGTACAAATGGGGTTTGTGTAGGGCTATTTTAACAGTTTCTGGGGCCCAGGGCACAGACAGCTGTGGGCCCCCACTGAAACCAATCCCCTCCTCCCAAACCCTGTGAAACACTTTTCATCCCCTCCGCCCGAAACCCATGCTCCTTCCCAATCTGCAAAATGAAGGTATTACATACCTTGAGTCAAATTTAACAGAAACTTGTCTAGGCTTTAAATGGATTACCTAGTTGTTAATTAAGCAATATTAAGTGAGTGAAGCAATACCGGGCCAGGTAATGCTCTGGGCCAGTTAGAAGCCTGAGCAAAGTGAGGGCTTTAAGGATAGCCTGGGGCATTACCTGCCCTGGTAATGCCCCCCCCCTGCAAGGGTAATATTGCTATTAGTACCCCGGCACATTGTACCTGGGTGCTAATAGTGTTTTTTAAGGTGAGAAACAACATGTTCGCCATTTCCTAACTTTAGAAAATCCCCCCAATAAGATGGCTGCCATGGATCAGGGAGAAGGGAACTACACATAGTCTCTTCTCCCTTTCCATGTCAATCGGTGGTGCAAGGGATATAGCAGGGCCAGGTAAGTGGGGTGGGCATGGGAGGGGGTAGGAGATGTCATATGCCATGATATATGTCATTTATAACGCACCTGTACACAAGGGAGGGAAGACAGAGGGAGGACAAGACAAATGATCTTACTAGGCCTTGTTTCATTCAGATCATGTAAATGCGACAATGCAAAGTGCAGGGGGAAAGTAGAGGGGTAAGTGCCAGCGAGATAGAGCGGGAAGTGCAATCAGGGCAGCATTGCTCTGAGAAAGTGCAGCCAGGTCAGCGCTTCTCTGGGTTAGTGCAAGGAAGCAGGTGACTGTAGCGGTTACAGTTACAGCCCTTAGTGCGCGGTATGCCAGAAGGCAGTGAGGGGAGAGACTGATCATGGAGGAGCTTGGTACCCAGTGAGACTCTGAGGGTAGCCAAGAAACCAGTCAGCGCAGCAGACAGGTAAGTCAGCAGGAGAGGGAGAGAGAGAGAAAGCAGAGGAGAAAAGAAAGGTCTTCAACTGCTTCCGGAACTTCAGGTGGTCCAGCTCAAGTTTGAGAGGGGCAGGGAGGCCTTTCCACAGGGAGGCACCTGCAGAGGAGAGAGTTCTACCTCACACTCTTTGCCTAGAGGAGCATCTGACCTCAGAGAGTTGGAGATGGCTGTGCAAAGGTCTCCAGAAGGGAGGTATTTTGGAAGAGAGAGTTGGATGAAGTGCAGGCCCAGGCCCCAGAAAGCCTTGTGGACAATGCAAAGAGTCTTGAACTTGATCCTTGCAGCCACCGGGAGCCAGTGGAGAGATAAGGTATGGTGAGATACGGTCTCTGGGCTGAGACCAAGAATAAGTCTTGCAGTCCTATTCTGATTTAGTTGCAGAGGGCAGAGAGTAGAGGAAGGCAGATTGAGAAAGAGGCTGTTGCAGTAGTCCAGACTAGAGAGAACCAGAGCTCTGGTGACAGTGAGCTTCTGGGGGAAATTGAGAAAAGAAAGAATACATCCTAGGAGGTGTAGCTGGTAGTGCGCCTTCTTGGCAAGGTCCGTGATGTGAGCAGAGAAGGAGAGCATGGATTCAAAGATGACACCAAGGTTTTCAGCCTCAAAGGAAGGCAAAGGAAGGGGGCCCAAGGAGGGCAGCCAGAGTGAGAGAGGGAAAGTGGTAGAAGGTGTCCCAATGAGAAGGATCTCTGTCTTACTGGCATTAAGGCAGAGATCTTTGGAGCGCACCAATCCTGAATCACGAATGAGTGGAGCGCCTGTTTGGACGACATTTTCTTAGAACTGACTAGTCTAGAAATTGTCAAATGTTGTCAGAGATAAAGAGGAGAAAGGAGAAGGAGAGGGAGAGGCAGCCACAGGGGGCCGAGAAAGGTATGTGGAAAAGTGGGGGGGCACAGGGAGGCACTCACTTACCTTTACCCGGTGGGGCTAGATGGCGTCTCCAGCTAATGAGGTTTGAAGCAGGTGCTTTACCATGTGGTAAAGCCCCTGTTCTGAACCTTCTAATTGTCTGGGAGTTTGAAGCCACGCCCCTGCCGGATGCTAATAAAATATTACCATTACACATCTCTGTGACCTGTTTCCCCAAGATGGTGCTATATTGAAGACATTTTCACTTTGTTTTTCGAATGATATATTAATTTTGAAAGAAAATAAAGGAACATTATTTTTAAGCCAGTATTTATTTATTAAAATGATAAACCTAACAATTCAACCTGACCATTTGTTTCTGTATGAATGTGTCGAAAGTACATGCCCTTGGAAAACATTACATGACTAGGCAGCAGAGAAAACAAAAAGGCATGTAACAAACATCAACATTCACTTAGCATCTCAGTGCATGCCCACAAAGCAGACAAATTCAAATAATCAGAAATGAGAAGCACCCAGTGACTATATACTTTCTACTGCCAAAGGCTGATGTGTCTGAAACTGCCAAGATTAAACTATATATATCCCTCTTGATTTGCATATTACAAAATCATTAATTAAATCTGAAAATTCTATCTCTTGAACAATCCAGATTAAATGCTTAAGGGAGCCAAATAATTCAATCTGGCTTCAATCATAAAGGTAAAACAGGGACAGTTAAGAGATATACGTCTGTTGCCTTTTGTGGTAACGTGGGCCGAGGGAAGGTTACTCTCTTAACAGGGGTGTGGAGGTGACCCGTAGTAACCCAAACAAAACAGGATCACAGTTCAAAGTAAAGGGAAAGTCCAATCAAGGATCTATACAAATATGTATACTTTAATTGAATATACCACCTGTAATAGAATGTACAGACAATACTTCACAAAAACCCACCCTGAATAAAGAACAGAGAAGATGTACGAAGAAACTAGAAGCCTGAACGTTGTTCCAGGGGTGGTAGGAGAATTACTAGCCACAAAAAGGATATGTTGATGTTGAAAACAGGTGTGATCATGAACTACCAAGTCTCTAGGGCTCAAGTGGACAGAGGGGGCAGTTTAGTGTCAACAGTACCTGGATTCAGTGTTTGGTGGGTGCTGCATAGGAGCGAATTGGGTCGCTCTGTGCAGCAGAATGGGTTCTCTCAATGACGCAGGTCAGAGCAGTCACAAGATAGCTTCGCAACTGAGCCAGTCCGAGTCAGGCTTTAGCTGCTGAGAGGGGTCGATGAGTGATGCTCCAGCAGTTCGAGTCAGTGAGAAACGGTCGTCGAAGTAGTGACTTTGGGAGCATCAATGTGTAGGCCAATGAGGCAGCCATTGAAAGGCTATCTGGGCTGAGCCATGGTTGTAAACCCTGGTAAGAGTCGGTCTGTGACTCACCAGTGGTTCGGTTTGGATTCTGGCATCAAGCAGTCGATTCAGGCCTAGCAGGTGACAGGTATAGCTAGGGCATGAGGCAGTGTTAAGCTGGTTCAAAGTGAAAGCAATAGTTTGGAGGAGTGCAAAAGCCAGCGCCAGCACCTTCCCTCTTCTTCATGGTGCAATGAACACAGAGTGACCAGTTTGGTAGAACACAGAGCTTTGGCCGGTCTGGCGCTCCAGCTGCTGTGAAGTCTGCTCAGGGGGACTCAAGGACAGTACGGCTGAATTAAAGATCTGCTCTCCCAGCTTCAGGAGATTCTGGTGCAGAGTAGTAGGTCCTGGTCCACTGCAAACATCACTGCCGATGTGCTCTGGGAGTGGGTAGGGGGCAGACCTTCCTTCCACCTTGGATGGCTCTTTCTTCACCTCAGGCAGAGGTCTTTGGAAAGCATATCTTTCCCAAAGGAAGTCCAGTGAGTTCTTCCAGGTGAATCTTCTTGCCTTGAGACGATCCGAGAGGATCTGAGAGAATCAAAAGAAAGGATGGGTGACCCCTTCTTTAAAGGCAAAAATCCCCAGGTGATTTGACTAAAGCGAGCCTGACTTAGTGATCCTATCCCTGTTCTTGAACGGAGTGGACTTTTCTCTTCTCATGTCACACTCAAAGTGCTTTGCTCCCTAGGAGGTGGAGGGGACAGGAAAGAGAAATAGAGACAGAGAGAAACAAGATGGTGGAAGTCTCCTTCCATTGACCTGGGCCTCCTGCCTACACTAATACTGCCCCCTTCCCTTCCCGCTAAGAACAAAGACCCTTAGTGATGCAGCACCCTGGTGTGAGGTTACTTCTGTTGTATGGATGTGCTCTTTTGATGCCTGGGCCCAAGACAGCTGCCTCTGGTGGAGGGTGTTACCTGCCCTCACAAAGAGATCTAAGAGACCTGGTCCTCCACGTTCCTGTCATGCCATTTGGCAATCTCCACCCCGCTGGCCAGAATACACATCACCTTCCACAACAGAGCTGACATATGTGAGATATTAATTGGGATGTGGTTGCCATGATCATAAGTAGCACCATGCACCATGCCTAAACTCAGGCATAGCTTTATTTAGAGTATACCCTGCCACCAGTTTTGGTACAGGGGTATATCTTGAATTGGCTGTCGCTGTGGCTATCGAGTGGGCATCTTCTGACCTTTGAATCTGCTCTATGCCGCAAGCAGAGCAGGTGCCACAGATCAGGCTATTGATGCAGCAGAGCACAAGTACACTATGAATGTGTCATGGAGTTGACAAAAAGGGTAATCTGGTTGGCAGATTAGACTTTTGGAGATATACTTACCTGCATCATGTTATGTATTGTATAAAAAAAAAAGCCAGGGTTTTGCTATATGGCAATTCTTCATATTGTGTACTTTCTAAAATGATACAGATGTCATGCTCAGGAATTATGTAAATACAACAGGACAGTGATAAAAGGGGACCCATAATATGAAAGATATGTTTTTAAGAAAGCACACATTAAAGTAAAGTAACATAAAGAAGAGATGAGGAGGGCGATTATAACGGCTTTGAGAAATGATAACATCACTTCCTATTGCACATTTTGCATAAACCATCCGATGACACTGAGAAATGTAGCAGCTATCATTTATCTTGGAATGATATTCATGCTATAAATAATAACGGTGTGAGTAAAGACACACACCACCACTAGCTAGACCAGAACAATAATGATGCTATATGAGTTTACACAAATTGTTCTTTTATTGCAGGTATGTTGTTTAGTAACACAGTAAGTGCTCCTATCAACAGCATGTATATACACAAATATGAACCCCAGCACAAAAACACAGATCTTCTTCACCATGGTGCAACTCAAACTTATCAATATTCATTTCAACTTTGATTATTGCATTGTATTAATATATTCCACAAAGATCAATGGGATTACCACAAAGGTTGTGCTGCAGTGAATGCTCAAACTGGGCATTTTGAGGGTCAGATGATCTGATCTGAACTTGGAGGCAATACTTCATTCACACACTATGGATTATCATGATGTGTTTAAGTCTTTAAATAAAAGTGTAACAACTTCTTTGCCAGGTAGCCAGGTGGATGCCCCTTCTACAATGCAACATCTCAGTGTATCCAGACAAATAGATGACACCTGCTCTGCTTCTTATCACTCTCCTTTTGTTGTCAGCCATCACCTTAGCTAGACGCTGATTGAGATTTACACAGAGCTAATGGCTATTTTTTATTACATTTATTTTATTGGACATTTATAATGGGTTTATACAACAAGACAATGGGGGTCATTACGAGTTTGGAGGTAGCCATGGTGCTATTAGCACCATGGCTACCTCCAAACCCGGGTCCGGTCTGGCTGAATGGGGACTTTCCGGGACATTCTGACCTACGCGGACCCGGTAAGTCCCCATTCAGTTTACCATTCCCCATTCCCATTTGAGCCCCCATAGGGCTCAATGGGAATGGGGAAGGCGCTAATAACGGGCCCGCAAATTGCGGGCCCGTTATTAGCTCCAAGGTTCCTCAACAGGACCCACAGAGAACGGCTGGTCAGACCAGCCGTTCCTGCTGGGACCCACTAAGGGACCTCAGAATAGGTCGGTAAGGGTTTACCGGCACCAGCATCATTACCGGTGACCGTTAACCCTTACCCCCAACTCGTAATGACCCCCAATGTTTCATTATTTCAAAGCGCCACAAGGCACACGAGAAGGGAGCAAGGGAGAAAAATACACATGCAAATAACAATGGATCAATAGAAAGAAACAGCAGTCCTACTGGGCCTTGTGATGTTCGGAGAGTGCAAGTGCAGTGAGAAGAGAAGAAAGAAAAAGGGGTGTGTGGGATGAAGGTAAGTGCTATTGGGGTCCCCTAGGGGAGGGAGTGCCAGAGGTGTCTGTTGGGAAAGCAACAGGTAAGTGCATGGGCGGGGGCATCCCGGTGAAAGAGGGAGGTCTACAGCGAAACAGGTAAGTGCAGGTGGAGGCGAAACCACCCAAAAGGCGGATGTGGGCCCAGTGGGCAGTGCAGCAGGGTGCTGGGGGCGAATGGGCAGAGGCCGGGGCTCTATTTGACTCTTGACGGACAAGGCCACCAATCTTAGTGACAGAGGGGATGGTTAGCACAGGAGGGGACGGGGAAGTAGGAGGAGAAGTGAAAGGTCTTGATTTGTTAGCAGAAACTGAGGTTATCTGGTTAAAGACAGAGAGAAAGCAGGAGAGTGTTCCATTGGAGGGAGCTAGCTGAGCAGAGAGATCTGCCCCCAGCTCTCTGTTTGGAAAAGCATTTGATCAGCAGAGAGTTTGAGCCTGAAGATCGAAGGTATCTGGAAGGAGAGTATTTAGTAAGAGAGATTTGGAGGTAGCATGCACCCATGCCCCAGACAGCCTTGTGGATGATGCAAATGGTTTGAAGTTGATCCTTGCAACAACCGGGATCCAGTGTGGAGATTGTAGAGCTGGAGAGATATGATCCGAGGGCTTGAGGCCAAGTATAAGTCTCACAACCCTATTTTGGATTAGTTGAAGAGGACGGAGTAAAGAAAGAGGCAGGTTCAGAAAGAGGCTGTTACAGTATCCTAGCCTGGAGGGGACCAACACTCTAGAGACATTGAGCTTCTGGGGGAAGGTGAGGAAAGGAAGAATGCCTCTAAGGAGGTGAAGTTGACAGTGGGCCTTCTTGGCAAGGTTCAAGATGCAAGGAGTAAAAGAGAGAGAGGAGTCGAAGATGACCGGAAGGTTTCTGGCCTCAGTGGAAGGAGAGGGAGGTGAGCCCTTTGAGGGTAGTGTAAGGAAGGCATGGTATCAAAGCAAGACAGACAAAAGTGATCACAGTTCAAGTAAAGTGGGTGAGCTAAACGCCTAATCTAATCCTAAATCTAAATTGGGAACAAGCTACGACCATAAAATAATAATAATACAGTCCTAGTGGAGTCTAGTCAAATAAAAGGGCCTATACTAAGAAAACCTATTGCCAATCCTTACTGCTATGCCACAAAATTGTGTGGGATAATGTTCACAAGAAAAGAAAGAAGTGTACACAAAATGATAAACCAGGAAATTATGGCCGGGGTCTCCCTTCTCCATGTTTTTTTAGCATGGGAGAAGGCGTGACTCTTGAGCACAGCATACTCTTGATCTTCCCTGGCAGGAGCTTACACTTCCTTTTCTCTATATCAGGGCCTTCTGTACCCAAGTCTCTATTCATACAAAGTCTCTTGCATCAGAGGCCCTGATATGTCAAAAACAACCAAATCAAGAGGTTCCTTCTATCAATGTTCACGTCAGGTAATCACCCTTCACCCATGGATCCCCCTCAGCCAGGCTCCGATCCTTCTCTCCGTAGTCAGCCTCCCTCAGTTGGGCTCAGACCAACCACTCACTGTGGACATCCCTCAGTCGGGTTCATACTTGTTGTCACAATGTAGTTTACTTAGCTTCTTCACTGGTGGGATTGACTCCCCTATGCTTTTCTCTTGACGTCCCTCTTTGAGTGCCCTACCACCTTTCAATCATGTCTTTATTTGTAATATTCGAAGAGTCTTAATATCTTTTTAAGCAATCACACACTGTTCACGTTAGGCCCCCCTCATCCAGGCTCAGACCTCCCAAAGCATTTGCCAATTTTAAACAGAGACTTCCAAAGGGCGATCACGTCTCGCTGGGTCACTTTGTTAGATGACAAGTGTGGGTTTTACAGAATCACAGTTCGCTCAGCGTTCCCCTAAACCGGGTGCAAATGTCTGAATCACAATTCCCTCCATCGGGTTCACAATATCACGGTTATTCAAAGAAACATGTCAAAGACTTTTGACTGTACAAGGCGTTTTGCCTTGATCCTTGTATGACCACTTTGACATCTCTGGCTGGCCCCTTGGATCTCTCAACTCAACATATCCTCCTTTTTCAGGAGCAGGACATTTGTTAGAGTCTTTCGAATGAGCGCCTATGCCGTGCTGAACCACCCTAACCTTAATACCTTGGTTGTTCACAAAATACCTTTGTCTATTATCTTCTTTTCTTTTATGCAAATGTTGCCAGTGCAACTCTGAACTTAACACAGTCCGGGCCACAATCAGTTTCCTCCAACTCACTGACTGTGCTGAACTCGTTGGCCTTTCCTCCACTGGAGTCAAGGAAGGTAGCATGACAGCAAGCTCTTTTCCCCGCGCTGGCTATCAGTGAGGGAGGGCCCCATGTACCGTTGACATCTGTCACACCAATCGCCAGCTGCAATTCCCAGTCTTACTGTTCTTTTATCGAAGGCCTCATGGCAAGGGAATTTGCCAAGGGGCAAGGGATTTTCCCTCTGTGTTGTCCTTTCAGTTTCCACCACATTTCTCCTCCGTTTGAACTGCCATCCCGGGGATAGCTGCTTCCTTGTGCGTTCAGCCTTGCGCAAAGTGTGCTCTTGTACTCCACCTTTTATCCCTGTGGGGAAAGGAAATGGCCGTCAAGTGTGTATAGTCATTGCCAATTGTCTGAATCTGCTTGACCATTGTGTTGGGACATGTCAGGTAAACGGCTCTGGTGTTAGTCCGTTGCCTTTTACAGTGTGAGAAAGTGTACGTGTAAGAAAAGGCAGGGGATAGAGTTTCTAAATATCCTAGGAATCAATCTTGTTTTCCGAGGGGGAATAACAACTTCCTTACTACTAGAGATATCGAAACCGATCGACTCTTTAGTGGCAACAGAAGGGCAAGAAGCTCTATGACTACATTTTAGAAATCGTAGGGTTCCCCAATTTGTTTCAATTGAGTCACATCCCACTCTGACACCATTTGTAGGAAAGGCATGGTATCAAAGCAAGACAGACAGAAGTGATCACAGTTCAAGGGTGTTTATTAAACAGTAAAGTAGGTGAGATAAATTTCTAATCTCAACGTAAATCTAAGATGGGAGCATGCTACCACCATCAAATAATAATAATACAATCCTAGTGGAATGTAGCCAAATAAAAGAGCCTATACTAAGAAAATCTATTGCCAATCCTTACCGCTATGCTACAAAATGGTGTGGGATAATGTTCACAAGAAAAGAAAGAAGTGTTCACAAAATGATAAGTCAGATGTTATGGCCGGGGTCTCCCTTTCCCAAGATTATTAGCACAGGGCAAAGTGGACTCTTGAGCACAGCACACTCCTGGACCTCTCTGGCATGAGCTTACAGTTCCTTTTCTATATATCAGAGCCTTCTGTGCCAAAGTCTCTTCTCATGCAACGTCTCTTGGTTCAGAGAGCCTGATATGGCAAAAACAACCACACAAAAGTTCCTTCTATCAATCCTCATGTTGGGTGATTAACCTTCACCTTTGGATCCCCCTCAGCCGGGCTTCGATCCTTATCTCTGTCTTCAGCCTCCCTCAGTGTGGCTCAGACCAACCACTCACTGTGGACAGGCCTCAGTCAGGTTCATACTTGTTGTCACAATGTAGTTTACTTAGCTTCTTCTCAGGTGCCATTCACTTCCCTATTCTTTTCTCTTGACATCCCTCCTTTGGGTTCACCACCGCCTTTCAAACATCTCTTCATTTGTAATATTTGAAGAGTCTTAATGTCTTTTTAAACAATCGCACACTGTTCATGTTAGGTCCCTCTCATCAGGCTCAGACCTACCAAAGCATTTGCCAATTTTATACAGAGACTTCCGCAGGGTGGTCACGGCTTGGCGGGTCACTCTGCTAGCCCATGGCAAGTGCAGATTTTACAGAATCACAGTTCGCTCGGCATTCCCCTCAGCCGGGTGCAAAAGTCTGTTTCACAATTCCCTCCTTCGTGTTCAAAATTTCACTGTCATTCAAGCTAACGTAAAATACTAGAGGGCAACCCCTACTTTGGCTTGGGCTGAGGTACTATCAAGGAAACCAAAAAGGGGAGTGCCCTACCAGGAAATGTCTTTTTTTCACAACACAATTAGCAGAAACAAATTCTATGCATTTTTTCTGTTATAAAAGGTGGAGATCGGTGCATTGTAGGCCAACCTATTGTGGTGTCCCCCAATGAACGAGAGGGGAAAAACTGCCTCCAGATTCTAACCAATATATATAGAAAATATCATAAATAACTCATACAGTTGTTTATTGAAAACCTGTAAAAGTTCAGGTATTATATTTTATTTTATGAACAGTAAAAATAAATAATATCGAGCCATCAGAACAGTAAACATCAAAAAATGGAAAATTCAAAGACAAATTAGTAGCAAGAAATTCGTAATGCATGCATTCATAAAACAGCCGATATTTACAATTGGTCACTATTGGTACTTTGTGCAGAATTTTCACAAAGAAAGAAAAAAGGGAAAAAGATTAAATCAAGGGACAGAAGGAATGAGATGACAAAACAACTGTTGATCTCAACTCGTAGATACAAATCTGAGTATCACAGTCCTTGTTCTCAAATTGATGTCAAAGAAATCCTAATCATGAACCAGTCCTTTGATTTCATCTTTTCCCTTTTTTCTTTCTTTGTGTAAATTCAGCACAAAGTACAAATTGTGGCCAATTGTAAATATTGTGTGGTTTTTATGAATGCATGCATTATGAATTTCTTGCTACTCATTTTTCTTTGAATTTGCCATTTTTGATGTTTACTGTTCTGATGGCTAGATATGCATTTATGTTTACTTTTCATAAAATAAAATACAATCACTGACCTTTTGCAGGTTTTTAATAAACAATTGTATGAGCTATTTAATCTGGAGGCAGGTTTTCCCCTCTCATTCATTGGGGACCACCACAATAGGTTGGCATTCAATGCACCGATCTCCACCTTTCATGACAAAAAAAAAATGCTTAGAATTTGTTTCTGCTAATTCTGTTGCGAAAAAAGACATTTTCTGGTAGGGCACTCCCCTTTTTGGTATTCAAAGTAACATGTCAAAGACTTTCGACTGTAAAAGGGGTTTGGACTTGACCATAGTATGACCACTTTGACATCTCTCGCTGGCCTCCCCTATGGCCTCTTGGATCTTGTCGTTTTCTCAACTCAACATATCCTATTTTTAGGAGCGGGGAATTTGTTAGAGTTTTTCAAATGACCGCCCACGCAGCACCGGACCACTCGAACCTTAATACCTCAGTTTTTCACACAAAACCTTTGTCTATTATCTTCTTTTCTTTTACGCAAATATTGCCAGTGCAACTCTGAGTTTAACAGTCCGGGACAATAACAGTTTTCTCCGACTCACCAGCTGTGCTGAACTCGTTGGCTTTTCTACTGCTGGAGTCAAAGATGGTATCACGGCGGCAAGCTCTTTTCCCCACCCTGGCTATCAGTGCGGTAGAGCCCTGTGTACCGCTGACATCTGCCACAGCAATCGCCAGCTGCAATGCCTGGTCTTACTGTTCGTTTATCAAAGGCTTTGTGGCTCTGGGCTAAAAGGGGCAAGGGAAATTCCCTCCTTGTCGTCCTTTCGGTTTCCACCACCTTTCTCCTCTGTGTGAACTGTCACTCCAGAATAGCTGCTTCCTCGTGCGTTCGGCCTTGCTTAAAGTGTGCTCTCGTGCTCTGCCTTTTATCCCTGTGGGAAACGGAAAGGGCGGTGAGGTGTGTGTAGTTATCAACAATTACCTGACTGTACCTGAACCTTGTGTTGGGACATGTCAGGTAAAGGGCTCTGGTGTTAGTCCGTTGTCTTTCGCAGTGTGAGAAAGTGTTTGTGTAGGAAAGGGGGGGTAGAGTTTGTAAATATCCTATGGGGTAGGATGGGGAAAGGTGTCATAAGAACGGGGTACCGCATCTCACCCTTCAGTGTCCCACTTCCACTCCCCAAAGACTGATCCTCCTGCACTGGTCCACCCCCAGGAACTGGATCCAAAAGCAATGGCTGTGTCCTGGCCACCTGGATGACAGATCCCCGGGGACTAGCCGGTGAGACACCTTTAGGTTTCTCACAGCGGCCAGAGTGCAGGAGGGAAACTGGGAGCTGGTGTCCTGATATGCAGGATCTCAGTCTTAGTGGCAGTAAGAAAGCAATCCTTGGAGGTGCACATAGACTAAATAGGAGACAAGCAGCCAGGGATGATAGAGGAGGAACAGAGGAGCTTGAAGAAGAGTTGCATGTCATCCATGTAACACTGGAAACAAGGAGAGAAGGCAGAGATCAAGTGAGCAAGAGGTGCTAGCTAGATATTGAGAAGCCAAAGCGAGAGGATAGAGCCCTGGGGAACACCACACATAGAGAGAGTGGTGGAGGAGGAAAAGCAGCACAGGAGCACCTGGAAAGGGCAGTCAGTAAGGCAGGAGGTCAGCCAATCCAGTGCCTTGTCTGAGATACCAAGTGTATCTTGGAGCCGCTTTATGAGGATAGAGCGTTGACTGCATCAAAGGCAGAAGACAGGTCAAGGAGAATGAGAACAGCATGAGAATTAGACTCAAGATGTACAAGTAATTCTTCACTGGTGTTCAGGAGAGCAAATTATGTGCTTCTGTGGGCTCAGAATCCAGATTGATGGTCATGTAGACAACCAACAAGCTCAATGTGTTGGGTCAGTTGGGGGTTGACCAACTTCTCCAGGAGTTTCCCAAAGAATGGTGTAGTAGAGATAGGGCGGTAGTTGGCCAGACACAGGAGGTTTGGGAGAAGGCATTTTTCAAAGGAGGTGCACAAGGGAGTGTTTGAGAGAAGAAGGGAAAGAGCCAAATGCAAGGGAGTGGTTGTTGTGCTTAATGGTTCTGGAAGAACAAGGGGCCACCTGTTTGGATGAGACCTTCATAGAGTGGACTACTCTAGTGATCTCATCCATTGTGAGAGGTGAGAAGGAGGAGACGGTGGGTGGGGATGGAAGAGAGGCAACAGGAGATGGGGGAGAATTGAAAGGGGGGAGACAGAGATAGGTCAGAATATCCCAAGTTTCAGAAGAGAAATGGGTGGCCAATGCAGTACAGAGGGCCTGAGAAGTAAGAGGTGAGGTGGAGACTGCAGATGGATTGGCTAGTTCCTTGCAGATTCTGAAGAGTTCAGCCATGTTGTTATAGGCTCCAGAGATATGGGCCTGGATGTGAGCCCTCTTCTTGGAGCAGGTAGAGAGCTGGTATTGACTTTGGAGTAGGCGACAGGCCAGTTTGTCAGGGAATGAGCTTGAGGTCTGTCCAAGGATAGTGTGTGTATGCCAGCCCTGCATCAAAGATGAACTGTAAGAGGCATGCTGCAAAGCGCTCACTCGCAGAGAAGTAAGCATGTCAGGGATTTTTGTTTTTCAAAAGGATTCCCAACATTGAGCGGCAGGGACTAAGGCGAGATTGTTTGACACAAACATAATTGCCAGAAAAAATATTCTCAATGAAAGCTTCACACACCAAAACATATTTATTGTGCATTATCAACATAATTTCCATTACTATTACTTTCCTGTTGCATCTGGGGATGTGCTCTATCTGTCACCTGCTTTTATATCCTCTTGGAGACGCAGACTCCAGGGAGGTTACGCCGGCCAATAACGACTGCAAATCAAATGTGCCATAGCTTAGAAGTGGCCAAAAAGCTGACTGAGACAGCATTTTCCTGGCCTATGTGTGGTACAAGGGGCTATATAAACAACTAGAAGACAAAAACATTATTTATCTCATACAACATGCTGTTCAAAAGCTATACTCAGTTGCTTTCAGAATTGTCACCCTCTGGGGCTATACATCCCTACTTTCCGAAACCATGCACTTATTTACAGACCCCATCGATCTAGGAGCACATCACTGTGTGCCTTGTAGAATCAGGGGATCAGGGGGGCTGCCTCACCAGAAATACTTTCCACTTAAGTGAGGACTTGCCAATGCCCTCCTCAGGCTCCCTCTACAAATGTGATGACCACATTTCTTCCTCAGACAAGCATTGTCTTTAATCTATGAGTCATGGGTTTTTGGGCACTTTAAACTAACATGCCACTTAAGTAATTTGGAGTTTCAATGCTCATATAAACGGTACTCAATGTATCTGCCTCTGAAATTAAGAAAAGCGGAGTCAGCCCTGATTCGGTTCAGAAAGTGTCCTGCAGGTTACAGACCTCAGCGCCCCATTTCATTTTCCTTTAACTTGGGGTATATTTTTTGTACTCTGCGCAGATTACAAATCCAAAGTAATGTAAAAGGTGAACTGTTACTGCCCTTCTACCATATCCTGATGGATAAAAGATGATATTTGAGATAGATGACAGTAGGACCCCCCTCAAACATGCACTACCACATGCATAACAATCTGGCCTGGGGCAGTGGAAGCCAAATGAGAGAATCATAGAAGAGATGGGACGATATTAGTACATGGCAGCACAGCAGCTGGAGGTTACAGTTTCACATACCATTCCACATAATTGCACTTTTAGACACGGGGATATGCAGAGAATGGTCCAGAAAAACACTGTGCTGATCAAGTACTGAAGCTAGTATTTAATCAAAGTGTTTGCATGCAAATCTCAATGATGTGGGAACTAGGCCACACATCTGAATTCGTCATCACTGGGACTTAGCAGCAGACTCCAGAAGTGCTAGACAAATAATAACATAGAACTCAACACATTGTGTACAACACATTATGTACCTCCACCCAGCAAGATCTGTGGCAGTTTGCCCCTCTGACTGACACTCCTCTTGTGACAGCATTGCATGGATAATGACTATACACACCTTCCCCAATTTGATGGCCATTCGTTTCCCTAGCCTCAAGCCTTGAGGAGCTCTTTCAAGAAGCGCTCTTCAGGCTCCTGGCTGGCTATCCTTTTTTTTATTTTATTTGTTATTATTATGTTTCGTTCAACTTGTGAACGTTTCACAAAATAAGACAAAAATAAAGCATCAATAACCAACACAAAGAAACAAATACACAAATCACATAAAGTAAATAAGAAGTCTATACAATCACACGCATCAGACAGGCAGCCAGGATGTAGGTAGCAATGTGAAAGTGCTGATCATGGGGGCAGACATACATTAACAGTGGTGGGAACCTGCTACACCACGCACTGAGGGAGGGCAGAGGCAGAGCAGCCACCTCAGGTAAACTGCTGCAGTGTGCCACCTGCACAAGGGGAGGGGAAGTGTCTGATCCAAGTCAGGCAGGAATCTGGATAGATGCCAGGATCTGCTGGCTCTCAAAGTGTAAACCCTGTGATGCTTGACTCTGAGGCTCCCGCAGGTTCACTCACTTGCTTTTGCACCCACGGCCACACCCAGAAGTCAGGGAAGGTAGATAGAACAGGGACAAATGATTGGCTCACTGCAAGGTAGGGTGGATCCATCAGACAACAAAGGCACCTCCATGTCAATCATTGTTGCTGTTTTTTACACACAGCTTTTATATGTTGTTTGGTTATTTTCTATTGACTGCCCATGGTCATGCTAATCCCTATGGCCATTCCCACCCAGTTATCACCCCTCACCGCCCAATACACCTCCTCATGGGAACTCTTTTAGCTCACTTTAATAATAATCCTCATCGTGAAACTTTGCACCCGGAGAACCAGCCAGTGTTTTCTCAAATCTGTCTTCTTAGATTCAATGACTTAATGGGAGTAATAAAAGCGCTCCTGGTGTAATAAAAATGGGCCTCATTACACAGACGGCGGTAACCATGGCGCTATTAGCGCCATGGTTGCCGCCGGTATTTTACCAAGTCCGCCTTGTTGAATAGGGGAATTACCGCCCTATTCCAAGGTTGGAGGGGCGGTAATTCCCCATTCACCAAGGCCCTTCCCCATTCCCATTTGAGACCCCATAGGGCTCAATGGGAATGGGGAAGGAGCAAATAACAGTACCGCTATTAGCGGTACCGTTATTTGCCCTGAAGTCCCTCAGCGGGTCCCTTCCTTAACATATGGTATGGCCACACGTTAAGGATGGGACCCGCTAAGGGACCTCGTAGTATGGCGCTAAGGGATTACCGCCACCGATGCCCTTACCGGTGCCGGTAATCTCTTTGCGCCATCCGTGTAATGAGGCCCAATGTCTTAATCAGGTCTGCCATCAGCCCCTCGATTTATTAGCACTATGCATGTCCTTCACTCAAGGCCTGTTAAAAAAAAGCACTGGAAAAGCCAGCAGTGTTGTCTTGTGTATAAGTATTAGGCATTTGCAGGCACTGCTATTAGACATCCAGCTACTCACATTATTTTCACCTGCTACCATTAATAGCCAGTTAATAACATTGTGGCAGTGCTTGGCAAGTGCCTTTCCTATGTCTACACAAACTGTTGACATTGCCAATGCTTGTTTTTTTATCTTCCTCAATCCTGGCTGTCATCCCTCCTCTGGCGCGGCAGGGACCAACATGTGTCCAATCAGCAAAATGACTGGTTGCCATGTGGTGGGGGCTGCGTGGTCTGGGGAGCAATGAGACATCCTGTTAGTTTGGGCTGTTAGGTGGCAGAGCTACCTATAAGACAACATTATTGCATTAGAGAACAGATAGGGAGAAATTACATCTGAGGAGGAACACAAAGCTAGAAGGTGTTGTTTGGCTGTTTGCCCACCCATTGGCTGCCCATGGCTATGCTAATCCCTCTGACATTCTCACCCAGTTCCTGCCCATCCCCACCCAAAACACCTCCTCATGGAAACTCTTTCAGCTTGCTTTAAACAAGCCTTACCATCAAACGTTGCCCTCAAAGTACCTGCCAGTGTTTATTCAAAGCAGTCTTCTGATAAAAGTTAATGGCTCAACATATCCTATTTCAGGAGCAGGGAATTCGTCAGAGTCTTTCCCACGCAGCACCGGACCACTCGAACCTTAATACCTCGGTTTCTCACAAAAGACCTTTGTCTATTATTGAGTTATAAATACGCTACAGTTGCAATAAAAATAACACCCCGGTCTGCCTTCAGCCACAATTTATAAGCACTATACCTCTCCTTCACTGAAGTCCTGTTAAAAACAAGCATTGGCAAAGCCAACAACTTTGGCCTGTGTATAAGTATTAGGCCTTTGCTAGGTGCTGCTATTAGATTCTCAGTTTCTCACACCATTTTGCACTTGCTACCATCAATGGGCAGTTAATAGAACTACACAGTGCCTGACATCTTTCCCACGCCTAAAGAAAAAAAACATACTGTTGGCATGAGAAAGCCATGTGGCCTAGACATGTCAGTGAACAAAAAAAGACAGAGCCAGACATGTGAAGTCATCAGTGATGTCATCAATGACATTTGTGATGTCATCTTTGATGTCATGGGTGTTAGTCTTAGCAGTGCACGTTGGTGGCGTGAGTTATGGTTGCTTAACATACCATAACTGGGGAATTTCTGGGGGTTTTACGTTTTACTTGCAACCATAATATGTATAGGTTGTTATTAGTGCAAAGTAACTATAACGTCCCTTTAACCAAGTTTTTGCACTCAATTTGATAGGTTTTTATTAGTGCAACTTAACCATAACATCCCTTTAACAATGTTTTTTCCACTGAATTTCATAGGTTTTTACCAGTATACCCTAAATGTGTATAGATGTACCATACAACATACTGAACCCCCTGGTCCCATGCTGATAACCTCAGGGTCCGCGGCTATGCGACTCTTCGCGGATATCGGGTAGCATTCACACTGCCCAATAGCGCAAGGGTTGTTTCACATTATGGTAGCATACAGCAAAGAAACTGAAAATCTTTAAAGACCAACACATAATTGAACTGTAAGGAAAAATGAAATAAATCTACAAACACTGTACTTATAAAGCAGCAATGCAATTCCATAGAGTGTGAAACATAATGGAATGCACCAAGCAGGAAAATAAACTGTGATTACAACAGTATTACCTCAGTGCTGCTTTACATAAAAAACTGAGAAGCAACTGTCAGCCGGACAAGTGCAAAGTAGTGACAGCAGAACCGTACTACAAAGTGGTAAGTACACTATGGGCCTCATTACGACTTTGGAGGTAGCCATGCCGTTGGCTGCCTCCAAAATCGGGTTCGGGTCTGGGTTCCCTGAATGGGGAATTACCGGGCCATTCTGAGTTTGGAGGGCCCGGTAATTCCTCCTTCAGGGAACCCGGGCCCGGACCTTCCCCATTCCCATTTCAGCCCACATAGGGCTCAATGGGAATGGGTTCTGGAGCTAACAAAGGGCCGATTACGACCGGCCTGTTGTTAGCTCCCTGGTACCCTCACGGGACCCGCTCTGGACATCTCGTAAAAGCAGACGTCCACATCGGGTCCCACGAGGGAATCTTGTAATAGTGCGGAATGTGTTTAACGGCGCCGGCACCATTACCAGCACCGTTAAACGCATTCCGCACAGGTCGTAATGAGGCCCCATATGTTTTCCTATAACTCTGCAGTTTGTTCTGTGTACAATACTAGTAAAGATTATTTATCTTTTTTTGCACAGAAATGGCAAGCACCCTGAAGTGTGTTAAGGAGAATTCCCCTCGTGATGAAATGAGTGCCGACATTAACTCCAATGGTGCATAACTCAGTTTGAAAAGTAAAATAATCAATACACATTGGGCCTCATTACGAGATTCGCAGTCAAAACCAATCCTTACCGGCATGCAGGCAATACTGCGTCCGAATAACACTTACGCCGCTAACAGCCTGGTAACGTCTGTACCGGCATGCCATTAACAACCCTCAAACCCCCCTTAGCGGCATCATGTAATGCGCTGACACCTCCTCCGCCTCCGTCCACCCCTAAATAACGGGCACCAGCAGTACCGTGTCCAGCAATACCGGGCACGGCAATACCGGAACCGGAAGTAATGTCATCGTGCCGGAACAGGAAATGCAACGGCGGCCATCTTGAAAAACACAATCCATTGCAATCCTCCACACACAGGACCTGGACCCCAAACCAGCATGTAGATCTCCACCAGAATGCCAAAGGCTATCAAGAAAGGTGCCTCCCGTCAGTGCAAGGTGTGCTTTTCTGAAGATGAATTGAATATGTAGGCCGAAACATTGACCCAGAATGCTGATGTGCTTTTTGCAGCAGACCTCAGGTGACCCGCACAAATCAAGAAAAAGGAGATATGGGAGGAAGTGGCCAGAAAGGTCAGTGCAGTCTGCACCACCGCCCGCAAGGTTAAAGCCGTGAAGAAGCCGTGGGATGACCTACGCCTCCTTGTGGGGAACATACCATCCGCCAATCGGAGCCAGGGTCTAGTAACAGGCAGCGTGGCCCACTCCCTCATCAAGCTCACCAGATTGCAGGAGGCATGTGCCACTACCATCGGTATGGAGGGCATCGAGGGAGTCGGAGAAATGGAGTGTGGAGCACCGTCATGGGCAGATGGAGGTGAGTGTCCACACAAACTATAGGAAACCAAAGCATGATGATGGCCTACAAATGTGATAGTTATATAAGGCAATGCATGGGCCATCACACACACATGGACACATCCCTGTCCAGATGCTGTCCCCAGCACTGTCACATCCACATGCATGCAGCATGCCAATGCCATACCTGAAACACACCCAACAAACAGCTAAACCACATGTGTCACACTTCACGCAGTCCACAACACAAAGGCATGTCACACAGCATACACCACCTTACACATGTGAAAACCTGAAATATGCCTGAATAACCCCCACATATAGCAAGCAACCTGTATGCCACAACTCCAAGATAGCAATGCATCACATGGGTACAACTGCACCAATACCAATGTATGCATGATGCACGTACAAACATCACTGATGCCATGCCTCTTTCGGTCCCCCACAGGCACAGATGCCGACAACAATGGTGAGGATACTGCGGCACAGGCCAGGACACCAGCAAAAAAGGCCAGGGCCAGGGATGACGGCACCAGGCCATCGACATCAAAGGCCACTACCAAGCAACAACTGCCAGCCAAACCAACACAACATGCCAAGGCACAGGGGCAGCAAACAACAGGTGCAAAACCACTAGAAGGAACACAGGACGTATCCACTGATCTGGAGGCAGTGGCAGACGGGACCAAGTCAGCCACAAATAGCTCCATAGGGGAGGCAGCTGCCTCAGCGCCCCAGAGTGGAGACGAAGGACAGTGCCAGGTTGAGGAATGCTTACGTGAGGACCACAACCTGTCCCGGGATGGTGCACACACCCCAGGTAGCACCGCTCTGTACCAGTCAGGAGGAGAGGCGATCCAAGAGGCCTGGAGCCCCCCTGAGGAAAGACCTGCATTGGGCCCCTCGGCACTTGTCCCGTCTACCTCCACAGCCATCCGGGGCGTAGAGGGGTGCATGGCCCGAATGGAGGGGCAGCAGCAGGAGCTTGTCAAGCAATATGTTGCTGATGGTGCCTTGACAAGGCAGAAGGCACGTGACAACACTGCGGCCATGACAGGGGCCATGGAGACAAATACCAGGCTGATATGCGAGGGGCTATCAGCAATGATGCAGGTCCTGGCCTTGGAGGTGCAGCGTCCTGCCCCAACAGTGAAACATGCGGGCACAGCGTCATTTATCAGCCCAACCCAAACAAGCCCCGTGCGTAGTTTTACACGCACCATGTGGCGCTCTGATATGCAGCCCCGCGAGGCTGAGAGAGGCTGCCTGTAGCAGGGGCAGCCTGCATGTGCTGACTCATATTGCATAGAATGACTTGCATTGCACATCATGTGTGGGGTGTTGTGGGGGGAGGGGGAGGGGTGAGGGGGTGTGTGGCGGAGTTGTGGGGGGAGGCAGAGGGGGAGGTGGTTTGTGGGGGAGTTGTAGGAGTAGTGGAAGGGGGTGTGTGGGGGAGTTGTGGGGGGAGGGGGGTGGTGGAGGGCCAATTCACTATGCGAAAATGCACTGTTCAATACAACTGTTGTGTTAAAAAACAAACACGAGTGGACATTGGTTATTTGACGTGTGTCCATTCAATGCATTACAGTGTGCAGTGTCCATCTACCACCACACCCTGTGTCCATATGCACACGATGCCAGTGCCCAGAGTATAGCCACCATTCCACCCTCTGCATCCCTGTCTCTCATGAGAAATTGTCAAGCACTGATTGGCGCACAGCATGTCCATCTGGTGCATGACGCCCTTGCCGTCTTGCAACATCTACTCCCTCCTCATCCTCATCCACACCCGGTGCTTGCTGGTCAATGTCAGGTGACACAGGTACGTTCCGCCGGATGCACATGTTGTGCAGCATGGCACAGATCGTGATGATCTCATCCAGCCTCTCAGGCCCATAGAGGAGTGCGCCAACAGGCCTGCTGAGGCAATGGAGCCGTGCCTTCAACAGGCCAATGGTCTGCTCGGTCACAACACGGGTACGGAAATGAGCCCAATTGTAGTCCTCTTTGTGCCTGTCCTGCAGATTCATGACAGTGGTGAGGAGTCACGGATTCAGGGAATAGCCAGCATCATCTGCATGGCAGCACAATAGTGTATGCGTGGGGGTATCTCCTCGATGACATCTGTACTAAGGCTGTACATTGTTTATGTTGGTACGCAGGATGTCACAGTTGTCAGTCACTGGCTACATATATGTGCAACTATCTGGCCTGTTCACTACTTGGCGATGACATGGTGTAGGGCAAGTGTGACTTACAGGACTGAGAGGCCTTCATATCGGACTCACCACACAACCAGATGGAGTGAGAGGGACCATGATGTGGTCACATGTGAGGGGTGTGTTCTGCTTGCAAGTCTGACATATTGGCACTGTTGTGCATCAAGGGTGAGTGGGTTGACATTTTTCAGTGACATGTTTAGGTTGGGATGTTTAGGGGAGAGTGTTCTGCAGTATGGGCAGTTGTCCAGTCACCATCCCATTCTCACCCAGGTGAAGTATGCATCTCAGCCCCCCACACACTGCCATGGGCCTGTGTGCAGATTCACCCAGCAGCCAGGTATGTCATGCAGCCTGTTGCTCCATTTGGCGGGGTGGCGAGTAGTACCAGAGCACCTTGACATCATGTGTTCATCCCGAAAATCGTGCACAGCAACGTGCAATGAAATTGCTGGAGTCACATGCCATCTGCACTTTCATGGTGTGGTATGGCTTACGAATGTGGTACACCACCTGGATGTTATGTGGGGTCACCAATTTCACATGGGTGCAGTCAAGGGCACCAATTCGATGTGACATGCCTGCCAGTGCATGGAAGCCCATTTTTGTGTCATTCACCTTCTGGCCAGTGCGTGCTTCGGGAGGGCATCCTGCACTTGGTTCAGCATGCTTGTTATACAGGGTTCTGATATGCCATGCAGCTGACCCACTGTGTGCTGGTAGGTGCCTGTGGCCAGAAAATGGAGCACAGTTATTACCTACAGTGGAGGGGGGCTGGAGGTGCGGATTTCAATCAGGCTGACCATGTCGTTGTGTTTCATGTCCACAATGGAGGTGATGGTGTCCCGGTCCTGGTGGTACTGGGTGTGGATCTGCACAGGGGTTAGGTTGTAAGGACTGGCCCTGATGCGAGGAATTGGTGGATGCCTACATGGAACCAGCGGCTGCACTGGTGGACTTGCTGGGCCTGTCTCACCCTCCTTCCCCTCCTGCGTCTCCTCTGATGTGCTAGTTGTAGTTGTTGGTCATGGAGTGACAATGCAGGCATGTCCTCCAGCCACGAATTTGCACCAACAAGTGTGATCATTTTGGTGTAGGAAGGGGGTGTGGTGTGTGGGTGTGTTCCTTTTGTGCTTGGCCAGGCTCCATTGCCTCCACCTGTGCTAATTGTGTGCACCTGTGGCATTGGATTCACAGAAGTTTGCTTTTAACATGTGCTCTGCGATGCCGGTGATGCCGGCATAGAAGGATCCCTAATTACGCCTTCTAGATGCCAGAAGGAGCATGTCCTGTTAGCGGCATCCCTGTATTGCCGGCCCGAAGGGGCGTGTGCCCGCGCACATGCCGGTACGGAGGGGCATGGTCTCAGCGGTGGCGCTTATACCGGGATGTCTACTCGTAATAGGTAGGAGCGGTAAACAGTGCCGGTATTCCCTTACAGGCATTGTTTTTCCATTACTGCAAATCTCGTAATGAGACCCATTGCTTCACATGTTCCTGAGGCATTTTCTTTGTTTAACAGTTCATATGGGAAATGAAGGGAATGGCCAAGAAGCAGCAGCTCCTCCACAAGTGCATGGGCACATACAAAACCAAACTAACAGTGTGCAAAATAAACTAGTGAGCCTGGAGTATTTATTGTCATTGCATTGAAAAAGATGCATCGAAAAGACAATGCATCGTAAACTATTCACCGAAAATAAATGCATCGAAATTCTATGTTTTACATTAAAAGTAGATATCCATCGAAACTTGTTCATTGAAAATAGCAATGGACAATTTCCATGGACATGTACTTTTAAATGCAAAAGATAGCATTTCGATGAATTTATTTTCTACTTTAAAACGGTACATGGAGCTGTCCAGTGCTGAAATTTTGGCACTGCCCACCCTCCCTTAACCCTAACCCTAAACCTTAATCTAACCCTTAATCTAACCCTAACCCTAAATCTAACGCTAAACCTAAATCTAAACTTTAATCTAAACCTAACCCTATCCCAAACCCAAACAGTAACCCTAACCCAAACCCAAACCCTAACCCTTACTCTAACCCTTAATCTAACCCTAACTCTAACCCTAACCCCAACCCTAAATCTAACCCTTAATCTAACCCTTAATCTAACCCCCTTAATCTAACCCTTAATCTAACTCTAACCCTGACCTTAACCCTAACACAAACCCAAACCGTAACCCTAACCCTAACCCAAACCACAACCCTAACCCTAACCCTAAATCTAACCATAAAAATAGCATAGAAATCCATCAAATTTTTTTCAAAGAAAAGGCATTTCGATGGAAATGATTTTTCATTAATAAAATTCGATGGAAGTGACTTAGATGCAATTGAATTCGATGAAAAGTCCAGATACCAGCCTGGAGGCAAAAATTGGCCAATTGATGAACACTTTTGGCAATTTAAAAGAATTTGTACAGAGACATATAATGGACAATATTAAAAACCAATGCCCAACCTGCACCTGTACCCCTTCCCCCTGTCCCAGCCAACCATCCACACAAATTCCCTGTAGGCAAAGACATTATGCTGAGAATGCAATCCCTTCCTACCCTGATGACCAACCTGTGGAAAACCCCAATTCCCCTGTATATGTTTCCATTTCTGCTAACCCTTCCCTTTGCTAATTGTGTGTATTTATGTGTCTAAATAAAGTTCTATGTGCACACTGTTGCTGTGTGTGTGTGTGTGTTTTCTTTTTTAAAAGCCCCTCTAGGAGTCTGCATAGTGCAGGACTGTCCGGGATGTCTGCAATTAATCAAAATGGAGGTGTTCTAGGGACAGCGCACCTGTCCGGAAAGTCTGCATACAAAATGGAGGTGTCCGTAGGACTGCACGCCTGTCCGTATGTCTGCAAAGCTGTGATGTACCTTTCATTAGTTTGGAGACCCCACCCCTGTCCTGCGGACACCTGGGCGCACACGCATCACATTCTCTGTGTCCTACGGACAACGGGCCTGTCTGGCATGTCCGGAAAGTTGTGGAGTACTTTGAAATAGTTCAGGGAGCCCAGTCCTGTCTGGTGGACACTTGTGGGCATGCGCATCTCTTCCCCCGGTCCTACGAACAACGGGCCTGTCTGGCATGTCCGCAAAGTGGTGACTTACTTTAATTAGTTTTGGGAGACAACCCATGTCTGGCGGACACTTGGCACATATGCATCGAAACCCCTGGGTCGTACGAACACTGTGCCTGTTTGGAACTGTCCGCCACATGTGTGTTGCGCCTTTAATCAATACGAGGACCCCAACCCTGTCCGTAGGACACCTAGGCGCATCCGCACACTAGATACTGACAATAGGTGCCCTAAGGACAGTCGTCCCATTGACGAACGTTTGCAATGTTTCCATGTGACCCCACCCACACTGAACGTCGGTCCTTATTCACAAACACTGTGCGGGCCTATGGACACTTAAAAAAGTGGTTTTCTGAGCAATCCAAGGTGTTTTACTGTGAAACTTTACCCTTGCAGAGGTCCCAGACCAGTGCCCTGGCGATCTGGACCAGATTGCTGCTTGTTCCTGCACTCCTGCTTTAACTGCATAATGGCATCCACTGCTGTTGCATCTGCTGCCTCTACCTCAGCACCACCCCGAACCTACCAACAACACCACCACCTTCCCAAGAGCCTCGAGAGGGGAACAGGTGTGATGATGCAGAGTAGGAAGAAGAGGAAGAAGAGAATGAGGAAGTGGAAGTCCCCACTACCAGCTGCCGACGTGAGTCTTGGGTGTGGAGGTTTTTTGCCACTGTTGGTGGTAAGCCCAAGGCTGGTGCGGCCAAAGTTCACAGCAACGAGTGCCACATGGAACTCAGTCACGGAAAACCTGGGCTGTACAGTTAGGGGACTACCGCCATGCGGCGACACCTGAGAGCCAGCCACAAAGCAGCAGTTTGGAAGGTCGTCCTCTTTAAACAGGGTAGTAGGTGGAGTTGTACTGCAGCATCCTCGACATCAGCTCTTGTCACCACAAGGGACATTTCTGTGGGGCAGCGGATCCCTCAAACAGCCTTGCAGACAATACACCCTCTGCAGTAGATCCTTACCTTTCAATGGTCACTGTTTTGTGTGTGGACTGCGACGTGGTACTCTACAGGGTGGAGCAGTTCCGGGGTGGTATTGAGGCTGCAGTCCGGAACCACGAAGCAAAGTGCCTCGTACCTCAATGAGGCACACACATCATCTTCTTATCTCCATCTGCCTTTTCTTATCCGTGTGCTTGGCGCCCCTTCCCTAACCCCCTACCCTTCCCTCCCTTGTGTGTCATGTTTAGAAAATCCCAAGAAATTCACAAAACACAAAAATACAAGGAAGGCTCTTTTCAGAGCCACCTTTTACAGTTTAAAGGCAGAAGTGCAAATGAAATGGTGCTGCCCATGCACAGTCCCTGAAGTCCTCCAACAGCGCGGTAATCCATGGACTTCCAAAGCATGAAGGGTGTGGCAGCATGTAACCCATTGCAGTCTTTCCCAGGAGAAAGTGGTGGCTCTGAAAAGAGACTTTTTTATTTTTATTTCTTGTCCTTCTTGGAAATTTGGAAGTGGCCAACAACTACTGCACACATGCTTGCTATACTTGCAAGAACAGCTGCAAAGCATTTGGATAGTGTGCAAATAAAGGTGCCTGCCAGCATCAGTAATATGGACGCCATCTCTGCTGAAAATGTTGGTGCTACGAAATGTAATGTTTTCATTGTGGAAGGAAGACATACCAAGATCTCGCAAAATTGCCCAAACAGCCATGTTGACATTGTGCCTGGATTTCTTCATTTGCGGGCCAAATGATGAAGAGCGCAGTCACATCTGTCTATGGGCAGTGCAAGATTAAATTACTCAAGAGTTTGGAAACATGTCCAGGACATTCCTAAGTGACTCCTTCATCGCAAACTGCAGAGAGATTCCAGTAATGTGGCCTAAACTGTTCCCTCCACAATAAACAATAATAATGGCTGGATGATGCTGCATCACCAAAGTGGCACACATGGGAAGTAAATCCAGCCACTCCATGCCATGCACACCATACCAGTGCACATCCATGTGAGGGAATCCAAGATTGGCAGCCACTCCACAGTGCTCTGCATACACCTGCAACCAATGTATCCAAGAGTCCCCAAAAATCCAGACACTCTGCCGCCTGAAGCACACAGCCATAGCCACATCCATCTGGACTCCTCTCAGCAAACAGAGCCTCTCCCACACTCTCTCCGTGCAAACCCCACCCACAGAACCTTATTGACAACCAATCCCCTGGCCTCCACAGTTCCATTTCCATGCTTGCCATCCATAAAAGTTCCTTATGTGGAACATAATATCCCAAACTACCGCAGAGTTCACGAATAAATCGGCCAATTCAAGCGGGTGGGGAGAGACATTTAACCCCTGGTAGAGATTTCCTCTATTGTGGTAGCTCTGGAAAGAGCCTTTTGTTTTTTAGGTGCTACTGAACAAACACCTTTTGTTTTCTATTTTTGGGGGATTTTTTTCTCTTCTTTTCCTCATTACCGCCTTACATCAACCTCTGCAATGCATCCCTTATATTGAGAAAAAAACAAGCATTTCCAAGAATGGACAATAAAACGCCATCTTCTGTAAAATATTGCACACTAAGGGAGTCAATGCTGGAGAAAACAGACATCTCAACATGTCGTAAAACTATACCCATGCCTCCAATAACAAGGCACCTTGCAACATTTTGCTGGGGATTGAAGACATCGGGGTTGTTCTATAGTGCTCTTGGTAGTATTTCAGAAAATACCACATTTGCAGTATGGCAAAGCAGCATTAGTTCTTTCACCAACAATTTCAATACAGGAACCAAACTTGGAGCACTGATGTAGCCCAAATTATATCCTCCACAGTGCACCACCAAAACATCAGGGCTACCAAAAGTAGACATGTTTCTGCAAAGAGCAAACAGTGCCTGCAAATTGCCGCCAGGCACACTGCACCATAAAGCCTCCAGACGTGGAAAACCGGGATCTGCAGAAACACCTCTTGCATGTGCATAGCTCTCCAGATCACATACAAAGGAATCTCCCACCATCCATACAATAACTCCAGCCATCTTCACTACAAAACCAACACAGCAATGACAAGTGTAACCCTTCTTTCCTCTAAAACACACCCTTAACACCTAATTGGCTAATTCCCACATTCCCATTTCCATGCCAGGCATGCTGAGAAGCCCGGATGTAGCACGTGTGATCCACGAACTACTGCCGTGTTTGTGGATCTCATAACACAGGGGAGGCCCTCTGTCCTTTTTCACTTCACACTTTGCAGCACTCTCTCACTGGCTACTAGTAAGCAGTCTCACAACCATCCACCAAACACATCCAAGATCTCTACATCTAACTCTATCAACTCAGTACAAAACTGCAGATGTACTGTTCAACACTCAGAGCACAGGTCTCCTATGACTCCCAAGCACCTGTATCCAAATGTACTGTAAAACTCTCCAAGCTTTCTACTTTCAGATTCATCCACATCTATAGCTATCAACACAAACTGCAGATATGCATATCTTTTGTAATGCACACAGAAAATGAAAACTGCATGTATGTTACCAAAACATAGCAAGTACATGGATTTCATGCAAATGAACAGGGTGATTGCTGCTTGCCCTCCATAACTTACTCAATAATCATACTCTCATTTGTTCCATCTCCTCACATCAACTGACAGTTACTTACAATGCTCTTTGCTTTCACAGTTTTATTGTATTGCCCACTAGCACAACAGCTGCAAACCACATATTTCAATTTCAGCACCAATGCCTGTGATTTATTTTATGAAAAAAAAACACATTGGGAACATTTGCACACCACATTTAAGTGCCAGATCCTATGTGAAATGCCCAAAATGCACATACAAAAGGGAAACTGCATGTATGTTAGGAGAGCATGGCAAGTACAAACATTGCACAATTGACAAAATGCACCATTGGGAGGAAAGCAAAGAAATGCATGTGTACATTGGAAACAGTGTTATCTGTAAATTTGGATAAATAAATGAAACAACAGAAAAGGATTTCTGCACTCATGTAGGATCTATGTAAGAGAAAGTTAACAAAGTTCCACACACGGTAACATTCTCCTTTCCAATCTCTACATCTTTCTGCCCTTTTTCGTACTCTACTATGACTTGCACTAATCCATTTCTAAAACAAGTAGTGCAACAACATCTCAAACACTTCAAAAGTGCAGCCCCATAGGGAGCAGTTATCATTGCAGCACTGGCCCCCAAACCAACAATGCTGATACTCCCAAGTCCCCACTTGTATGCAGTGTGGTGCTGTACAATTGCACCACACACTAACTCTCCCCACCAACAAAATCTCCTACAATCTAAAAAAAGTGTTTTCCTACTGCTATTACTGTACCATTAACACACATACCAACTAACTTACTTATTCTGCAATTGCAGTGAAGAACCGCCTCCTAAAAGACAGTGACGTCTCTGCTGGAAGATAAAACCCAGAAGAAACCTACTCTTCACATCCAACAAAGTAAGTGCAGCACTGTTGTAGTATTCTGCCTGTTACTCAGACAGTGCAGTGTTGTTGTATTGTAGTCTAGACAATTGTATCCAACCCCACAACACTCGCTTCACCCTTACTTATTGCACCTTGCCAGGTCCACCTTTTCTATTGTCATCAGAACACCGGTATGTTAATACCCACTAGCTTTATGAAAACATTGTAATGTCCTTACTTCTTCAAGCACGTTAAACTGTCATACACACTGAAGCAAACCTATCCCACAGGAGCACACACACATACCAGTACAACCTTCCCAACCAAATGAAACAGCCCTTTGCACAATCACACTCCTCTATGTATGCCTACCCTCATATACAGACACTCATGCACAGTACACAAATACATTGCAGAACTTCCAAACCCACACTTTCCTTTTCTCTCCAACAGACGCAAGACAATGCCTAACAAAAAGCAACTCTGTAGAAATCAAAGCAGAAATAGAGCAGATAAAACTCAAACCATGCAAAATGGCCATCCACCTCTAGCAGACTTTGTAAAAAAAGTTCAAACAAAACAGCTAATATGGTCACTGAGCAAAATGGAACCAGGAAGCAGGAAGAGAAAAGTGTGACTTATCTTCCAAAATGTAAACCTAAATACATTAAGAATGGAACTACCAGCAGTGCTAGCACTACATCTACCAATGTTAACATAGCCACAAGTATGCCTTCCAAAAAATTAATTTTACAAAAGATTTTCCATCATGGAATCCTTCAGAACCTTATAAAACAGGGGATAAATCATGCTCAGCCCATAAAACCCACAACTGAAAACTGATCCTGGAAGCTCTCATAGACAGTGAAATGCTCCTCAAAAGGAAATTATTTATATTAATTTTAAACAGAATGAAACCACTAACAAAATGAATTAGTGAACTACAAAAAGTACTTCACAACATATGCAATATCAACATAGATACCTTTGTAAATGTCTGTGCAGGTGAGTGATTCACACAACCTGCACAGAACCATATTTCAATGAAGAGGCATACAAACAAGAGCAAAAAAGAACAATTGCCATATATAGCAGTGGCCGAAGGTATGAAGAGGTAGACAGTACCATTATGGTAGAAGAAATGCTGATTGTAAGAATATCGCCAACAAACTTACAATCAACTGTCCATTCCACCGAACCAATCTGTCCCGTCTACAAATGGCCGTGCACCTCAATGTGTAAAGTACAAAAACAATCCTTCAAATCTTTGTGGCAGTTCCTCATTCAGTATGTGAAAGCCAAAGACAAATTAAAAATTAAAATTTTACAAACCATGGACTCCTGTCAAGTGCTAAAATACACAGGACTATGAGGACATTCATTAGCCTGCATTTCCAGGCCTGCTTGCAAAAGCACCTTCCACCACATCAAAATATTAGCAACACACCATTCTACTATACGAAATCTCGTTCAGGGACTGTACTATGCAAATAGTCCTGCTTTAGCAATGGAGCATTTAAATCACTTTCTCTTACATGGTAAAGTCAAAGAACTTCTGGAAGAAATAGACCACATCCAAAGTAAATAATTTGAAAGTGAAGAGCACTTACAAAATCCAGTAATTTTAGAAGAGAGTAGTGACACCCTTGCAGATGCCAACCTTCTATTACACACATATAAAAAAGAAATAGCAAAGTTTAAAAGCACATCTGCTGAAGTACCAAACTAAGTATGTGTGTGTTGTCACAGAACTTTTAATACAAAGAGCACCAACATTTTAGATCTACAAAATAGATGACAATGAGGAATCCCAATAGTTCCAATTAGTTCTCTATTTTATAGCAGAAAACAAATACAAAATTACTAACTCCTCAATATTCTGCACATACTGCACTGGAAACCTTGACAATAGTCAAATGCCTTTAAGGGCTATCACTAATAACTTGGAAATATTCTGACTGCCAAAACCACCCCAACAGCTTAATTTGTATGAGAGCATTGTAATCCAAACAGTGCATCCATTTAAAGCAATAATAAACCTTAAATGGAAAACAGACAAATTGTCTCATTCTGAATTATTGAAAGGCATTTGTGGCAAAGTAGTTCATTTGCCATTAGACCTTAAAGAAAATGTAGACACACTGGGGGAGTGCAACAGCCAATAGATCAAACTTTGATTATCCTAGTGAATAGTGTACCTACAAAAGACAAAAAAAACGTGGCCCTGCAATATCTTAAAGAGAACAATGAATACTACAAAGAAATAAACATTGAAGAAAGCCTGAGAGAAACCACCAAAATAATTCAGGATTCCTCATTAACTGACCAATTTCAACTTCTAGATGCTAATCCAGCCTCCAATATTTTAGACCAGTATACAATTCACCCACTGAACTCCAAAGACACCATAGCCGATGCACTAGAAATATATCAAATGCGGCAAGCCAAAGGATCTCCAATCAGCATATGGGAAAAAAGTGTAGAAGAACAAACCTTTCCTCTGCTCCTAATGGAAAAGGTGGAAGGTAGAATGCCGCTCTTTACGAATGTATTCTGAAGACCCCATATTCAGACAAAACGTTGAATACATATTCCACCTCCTCTTTGAATGTGAACTAGAAACTCTATGTTACGGAGTTGCACACACATTGAAAACAGGTTCCAATTTTTTAAACATGTCTGCTATGCAGCTACTTCAAAGGTTGCAAGAGAAAGTTGAAGGTTTACAGTCAAGTATTAAAAATCTCTTGGCAAACATGTGTGGTACGAAAGAATACTGGTTCTGACGTCAGAAAGATGTACAGTGTATGCTACGCAACCTTGGCCAACCACATGGTTTGTCACTTTGAGTTGTACAGAGTATGCATGGGAAGACTTGCACGATTTCCTACGCATAGCAAACGAAAACAAAGCAGGAATAGACATGAAAACACCAGGAGAACTCTGCTCTTTTGACCATGTAAATGTGTCAAGGTACTTCCATCAGGGCTTTATTGCCATGCTGCACTTCATCTGTAATAAAAAAATTCCTCCCCTCTGAGAAGTGCAACACTTCTTTTGGAGAGAAGAATATCAATCCAGAAGAGCACCACACATCCACATGCTTTTTTGGATCAAAGATGCTCCTAAATTTGGCCAGGACAGTGATGCCACTGTTTTGCAGTTCATTCACAAATATGTCACTTGCGAAATCCCTTCAGATGTAGTGACCTACATGCACACATTTTAAGGTTTCAAAGACACAAATGTGGCAGGTATTGTTGGTGCAGATATAAAAACAAAGGCAATACTACACTAAATGCTGCTTTGGTTTCCCTAGACCAGTTTCAACAAAAGGGCAAGTAAACAGCTTCACGTCTTCTGTTAGACACAGTGTGAAAGGCAAATCACCTAAGAACACATACTGCATAAAAAGAACAGAAGCATCAAAGTGCATCAATGATTACAATGCAATCATTGCCCTCCTGTGGAATGCAAACATAGGTGTGCAGTACATTGCAGACAATTCCACTGCAGTTGCATGTTGTGCAACAGCCTACTTAACCAATGCTGAGAAAACAGAGCTAAAAGACCTCTGGGATGACATATCATCTGGCAAAGCACTGTCACCAAAATGATATAGCTTGGACATAAAAATGCTCTCCCATAGAGAATGTGGCTGCTACGAATCCGCAGAACGTTTAACAGGCACAGCCTTGTTAGGGAAATCTAAAAACATAGTCTGGCTAAGCCTTGGTCTTGCTGCTTCCAGAAAAAGAGTTCTCAAATCATACCAAGACATACCAAGACATAGAAACAATAGCCAAAAAAAAGATCCCAACAGCCAGGACATTTTGAAAAACATTTTATCGGACACATACTACCCAAACAGGAGTACTGCTTTGGAAACCATGTGTCTAAACCACATAGCCCAAAACTTCTCATACAAAAATTATATTAAACCGGATGAGAAAAAGGGTAAATACATAGTATAAAGTTCTAACAGCAGCCTGGTTAAACTTACCAAATACAGTATAATTAAACATATGAAGCTATCATTAAAAACTCCTCAACATAGAGAAATTTGCTACATGTCCCTACTGCAACTTTTTTACACCATGGAGAAAAGAAGAAGATGTATTGGACACCCATGCCTCCTATGAAGATGCTTTCAATGCAAGTGAAAGCATTATAACATATCTAAACTTTAAACAGTACAAAAACATAATGGACAATGAACACCAACAAGAAGAGGAACTTCAAGCACAACTAAATCTAGACATTCCTGAGAGCAGTCAACCTTCTCTTAAAGGATGCAAAGAACCACTTGGAGAGACACTCATAGTAAATGAGGTAGAATTAGCCACAACTGAAGTAGAAAACACCATGTGTCAGTATGAGTAATCTGAAACCTTTGCTCTACTGAAATCACAACTGAATGATGAACAGTGTAGAATGTTCATAGAAGCAACTAACGAAATTAAAACTTATACCTGTCAAAACTATAAACCTGTTTTCGTTATGTAAGAGGTCAAGCTGCTTCAGACAAAACATTCTTAATAAAAATCATCGGCAAGTTCTTCCAACAATTGACAAACGACTAGCTTTCGGCTCTTGTAACTGCCCCCACAGGTTTAGCTGCCTTACTTTACACTGATTGCTACTCCTTCCAGTAGAACACAAAAAAAAAATAGACTACTACAAACTTTCATCAGAGGCTCCTATGGAGCTGCACAGAGTTTTGAAACAAATTTAAATGTTCCTAATAGATGAGGTGAGCATGGTCTCCAACCTAATGTTGGCTTTGATTCATCTCAGATTGCCAGAGGTCCTTAAAACGGATTACAAAGAACTATTTGGAGGAAAACACATTATTGTTTTGGTTGATCTTCTTCAATTAAACCCAGTGAACGCTGAACCTATTTTCAAAACCTTAGGACACAAACTGTGCCGTAACCCACTTGGCAGCATAGGAAATGTAAATTTCCAGCAACATTTCCAATACAGAGAACAAACTGAAAACAAGTGTCAGTCTTCAGACCTCACCAATGCTAACATTTTGAAAAGCATTTGGATTGGTGTGCTATCTAAGGAAGCACAGTCTATCTTAAATAGCAGATGCATCCATGAGCCATACGGGCATAACACATCTGCTACTGATGTCATGGATCAATTAGCACACAAATATGTAAAATGTATGTATTTAAAGCCAACCCTAGCAAGATGTGCACAGTTAGAAATGCAACCAATAGTGCAAATTTACTCCACAGACAAACTGGACGTGCATTTTATCCAAACACAGTTGGTTTGGAGAAAATGTTAACATTTGGTTTAAACTGTACAGTAATGCTAAAGCGTAACCTTGACGTGGAGCAAGGTTTAACCCCTTTGGTGCCAAGGACCAGCTATCTCGTCCTTGGAATTACTTTCACAGTTCCAAGGACGAGATAGCTTGTCCTTTTTGGCACGCTGTTTTGAGCGAACCCTGCAATGCAGGGATCGCTCAAAACTGTAATCCAATCCCCGGGCTATGTGTGGGGGATGCCCCCCTCACTGCCAGGGGGCTGGATTACCTTCAGTTTCACGTCGGAGTGCGTAAAGCACGCCAACGTGAAAGTGAAAGAAATTTTCACCTGTGGTGAAAATAAAAGACGAGTGTTCACCTTTCTCCCCTCGATCACCAGCTGTATTTCAAGCCCGAGATCGAGGGAGGTATTGTTGGAAAGGGGAGATTCTCCCCTTTCCAATGACACCCTTTGTGACAGCATTGCGGGAAGGTAGGCCATGTGTTGTTGGCGGTATGTTTCTGTGGGTGTCCAGAGCGAAATGTCTGAGAATTGTCTTCATTTCCTGTCAATTTCAGAGACATTACCCTCTGTCCACTCACTGAAACACATTGCCAACAACAGATGTCATACCTTCTCACGTTCCCACAGGTGCCCCGATGAAAACGGTACCTCACATGTGTGGGTGCACCTACCGGGGTGCAAAAGGAAAAGGGTAACCCACTGATAACCCCAAGCCTTTCGGCACAGCACATTTTGTTCATGTGGGCAGCCTACAGATTTGGGCCTAGGGTGTTGAAGCCAGTAAGGAAAACAGGGAACCCCATGCATTTCCCAAAAGAGTAAACCTGTTGGAATGCACAGAGGTCTGACTTGCACGAAGCGTCCCAGAACGTATTACCCAGAACCCCAGACGAAGTCAACATTGTGTTTTTTCCCCACCAAACATCACACTTTGTTGGGGATTGTGGCTAATAAAAACTGGGGCAATTTGCGCAAGGCAGACCTCTGTGGATTCCCACGGGTGTCCTCTTTTCGGAAATGCATGGGGTTCCTTGTTTTCCTTGCTGGCTTCTACACACCAGGCCCAATCTGTAGGTTGCCCATATGAACAAAATGTACTGTGCCGAAAGGCTTGGAGTTACCAGGGAGCTACCCTTTTCCTTTTGCAACCCCGGTAGGTGCACCCACACATGTGAGGTAAGGTTTTCATCAGGACATGTGTGGGGATGTGGGAAGGTAGTCCATGTGTTGTTGGCGGTGTGTCATTCGGTGGGCGGCCAGAGCGAAATGTCTGAGAATTCCCTTTATTTCCAGCCAATTTCAGAGACATTTTCCTCTGTCCACTCACCGAAACACGTCGCCAACAACAGATGTCATACCGTCCCACGTTCCCACAGGTGTCCCGACAAAAACAGTACCTCACATGTGTCAGTGCACCTACCTGGGTGCAAAAGGAAAAGGGTAACCCACTGGCATTTCCAAAAAGAGGACACCCGTGGTAATGCACAGACGTCTGACTTGCTTGCAGCGGCCCAGAATGTATTACCCAGAACCCCAGACAAAGTGAACATTGTGTTTTTCCCCCACCAAATATCACACTTTGTCGGGGATTGTGGCTAATAAAAACTGGGGCAATATGCGCAAGGCTGACCTCTCTGGATTCCCACGGGTGTCCTCTTTTCGGAAATGCATGGGATTCCCAGTTTTCTTTGCTGGCTTTGACACCCTAGGCCCAAATCTGTAGGTTGCCCATATGAACAAAATGTGCTGTGCCGAGAGGCTTGGGGTTACCAGTGAGTTACCCTTTTCCTTTTGTGCCCCCGGTAGGTGCACCCACACATGTGAGGTACCATTTTCATAGGGACATGGGTGGGGACGTGGGAAGGTAGGCCATGTGTTGTTGGCTGTGTTTTTCGGTGGGTGGCCAGAGTGAAATGTCTGAGACTTGTCTTTATTTCAAGCCAATTTCAGAGACAGATAGAAAAGGAAGATGTATAGAGTTCACCAATCCTGCCACCCCCACCAACAAGACAAGCGGAGAGGGAGAAACTTGATGAGCACGTGGTCAGGCAGGCAGAGGTACTAATGTCAATAGGAGAGATCCAAGTCCAGTGAGAGGTAGAAATTGCAAATTAAGAGAGAACAATGTATTGAGGAGGAGAGGCGTCATATTATATCTAGAGTGATTGTTTAGAAGGCCAATAGTAAGAGGGGGTGCTTGGGGAGAAAAAACAGATAAGAGATTGGAATAATGGCGATAGCTGTAGAAATTACAGGAAGGGAAGCGAGAATTCCAGTGAACTGGAATAATAGTTGGCATGATTAGGAAAGAAAAAAAAGTAACAGATAAAAAAGACTGATAGAAAGTTGTGGAAAATGACTCGCCGATGGTGGGGACAGCAAGCCACAGTCTTAAGGATAAGAAAGTCCTGGCCAGGAAGAGGCAGCTGTAGGGACTTAGTTGAGGGCAACATGATTAAGGAGGAAGTCTCACGGCCGATGTTCTCCACCAAAAACAAGAAAAAGTTGCTCCAGTCACAAACAGGACAAACAAGACCAGACAGGATGGTGAAGGTCCTTGGAACGGCACCCTTTTATTGAGATGTCCAGGGCTAGGGACGTCCCAGCAGAACTTCCTATATGGGGTCATGTGATATGCCAAATGACCCACTGCAGGTTTACTGACTGCATGATTATAAGTTGGATGAGTTGTATCTGCCTCATAGGTCATAGAACACAAATCTGCTTGCAGTCTTTGACAGACCCAGCATGTTTTAAATACCTCATATGGAATACTTAAAAACAACCTGCCTTATTAACTGCCCAACTGTAAGTTTGAAAAACACATGAAAAAGTCAAAAGATTACCTCCAAAATGTTTCTCCAGTGAAAAGAACGAGGTGATGACTGGCAGGTGATCCAAATAAGAACAAGCCTCTGAAAAGGGTAAGAGTTGTGCAAGCATTCTGGGACTCAATATATTTGCACATCAATGAGCTGATGATGTAGCATAAAGACAATTAAGAGAGGTGTGTTTAGTTTCCAAGATGTATTTCCAAGGCATAGATATGTCGGGGTTTGAGAGCACAGTGATTGCGAAGAATAATGACATGTGTAGCAATCATTGGGATTTTTCATTTTTTAGAGCATATGTGTTTAGGGTTTTTTTACCACATATGCACACAGGGCTTTGCTTATTGTTTATTTGTATGAGTATAGGTTAAATATAATTATTGCCTTGAGATTTTATATTATTTTTTAAAACACATGATGGTGAGCACATATATATTTTTGCATAGCAATAGGCAGTGGTAGAAGTAATATAGGAGCCCACAGTTCAGCCACAATTGGGAAAGGCAGTCTCCTAGCCTGCTCATATTGAAAGGATGCTGGCCTCATTTCTCATGTATTTTATTTTTTGCAAATTGAATAGTGAAGGTCAGTATGACATGTGATGCCAAATGAATGTTCTATAGGGAGGATTTTCTTAGGTAAATTACAATCCAGCTGAAGCCTTTTCATGCGATATGTTGAAGGTTATGGTGCTAGGCACCTGGAAACTCAATCAAGATTAGTAGGCCCAAAATGAATCAAAAATAGCAGGAACCACTTTCCAGCACAGTGCCATTGGGTTTTTCTCAGAGCAAAATTGGCACACTGTAAGGGAAAATATAGGGAGAACTGGCAGGAGCTGTGGGGCGAATTACAGGGAGCCAATCAGGAGGAAAGAATTGCAATATTAATGGCCTTGCTCTCCTCGCGTTCTCTTCAAACACCGGACTATGCATGTCAATCGAAGCAAGAGTGATTCTGCCGGTCAGCATATGGTGGTGTCATTGAGGGGAGGTAAAGGATTGTGATGTCAGAAGAGGGTGGTGTGAGTTTTGGTTTCAGAAAATATTTTAGCCAGCAAGATGACCCAATGTATAGGGCACAATTGATATTCATGTTTTGTTCTATAAAAAGTGTGTTAGCAGTGGGCAGGACTGAGAACCATTTCAACAAGTTCAGCTGGCTGTTTTTAAGTTCTGTCTCCCAGCAGTGGGGGTTTAATACATGTCTTTTTTCCTGCACTGTGACACATCAAAGACTGCACTCCCATGCATCCTCTTCACAAGCTGATAGCATTTTGTGCCACCTGCAGTTTCCAAAATACCATTGAAATTCTCACTGTCATGTCACAGTTTGCATGCCCAGTTTTCCTGAAGAAATGTTTTCAACCGCAGATCAACACCAAAGATCAATTCAGAGCTGTAAAAGCAAGTTCTTGGACATCACTGGCTTCCCCAACATTCCATAAAAGAAAGCAGTAGCACACGCCCATTGATTTTATAATGTGCAAATCCATCCTGTACATCAAATTATTCAGCCAAACTTCTCGAATCCACACCTGATTCCACGGTTCTGAAGAACAGCACCCTACCAGTATGCAGGTCACCCTATACCTAGTTGCCACATACATGACCTTTGCAACCACCCTCAGTGTAAAGTGGTGAAACAGATTGCACACATGGATAAATCACAGAGGTGCACATTACAACCTGGTCACTCAAATGAGGCATTTCTGATGTCTGCATTGTATAGTAAGTGGTACAATGCAGTAGTGCCTCAAGAGGTTTTGTAAAATGGGTCGTATGTGCATGTCATGAGTACAATATTGCAATCAGTTGTTTGGTACCAATGCCTGACTGATCACAGCTTTTCTCATAGAGCCGTGGAGGCAGAGCAGTATTTACCTGCCCAGCAGGATGCTCATGATGGGTAGGTTACTTGCCAGGATGTTAGCGACAATTGTTTGAGGACTAGTTTGGCAACATGGCCACCTGAAAAGAATTCCTAACTTGCTTCCTTAAACAATAATTTTGCATGTTTCCCTTATGAAAAGCAAGAACACTGACTTTAGTGTTTGTTTAAAAAGATATTTCCGCAGGAAGCAAATTTGAGTGGGCACCACAGGGGTATCGAGTCTTTCTGGCGTTCTCAAAGGTCTCTGGTGTAATGAGTCTTTATTAGGAAGTTAGATCCTATATACAGGAGCTGGCTGAAATAGGCCTGGAGACACCCAAACCCAGAAAAGCAGCAAGAACCAAAGATTAGGTGAAAACCCAATCATACAGCCGCTCTCTGAAATCCCAAACTGGGTTTCTGTGTTAGTTGTAATTTTACTATGTATAGTTCCTTTGATCCAATCTTGGAAAAATACGAAAGCCAAATATATCGTGGTTTTTTAATGTTGGTTTTATCCATCAAGTAGAAAGAAGTGACAAGTAGCCACTAATAATGTTCTTCGTGAGGAAGAGATTGCCATAAATCACTCTATCCGTAGACTTATATTGTGCCAATTCATTTCGGAATACAACAAATTCCTTCATCAGGGCAAGTCTAAAACATAATATTCAAATGTAATTGTGCCAACCATCCCATGGTTAATATCCATATAAAATAATTCCCATATTTAGAACAAAGTAAGTATATAAATATCAACATGAACAGTCATCATCCAAATAGTTGAAAAAATATGAAGGTAAACACATACCCGACAATGTAATGAGCCGGATCAGAAGGCAGGTCAAAAAATATAAAAAGAAACAAATCAGTACAAAGGTAAGTAAAGATGTCCTATAACAAAATGGAGGGAATTGGGTCCATTACCTGATGTAGGTGAGTAATGACGAAATCTATGTTTCAGAGGCACGGCTGCTCCACCGTGTGCGGCGAGCAGGTACTGTGAATGGTAAAGTAAATATATATAAAGGACCTATCCAAAGTGTTGCTAATCGCTAATAGAAAAAACAAGCGTGGATTGTAGCTTACCATATGTAAAGAACGGAGCGGAGAAGTTCTCTCTGCGTCTGCTGAAAGCAGACTGTCTTCGTTGCATCGGCGCGTTGCCGAGCAACCTGGTTTTATAAGACACATGATTAAAGGCAGAATGTCCTCCTTGCATCGGTGCGTTGCCGAGCAACTTAATTGTGTAAGACACGTGATCACGGCTCCATGAAGAGGAGCACGAGCCACGGCCCATGTCTGTGAACTGGTCAATGAGCTCAAATATGATAAAAATACCTAATTTGTGGACCTCCTAGGTTAGTAATGATAAAAGTCATCACCTAAGAATCAAAAAGAAATAGGTAGTCTGTCATCCATGGACATAGAAAAAATACTAAGAGTGACTGAACCCAGTTGGATAAAAGTAATGGCTGTTTCATGAACACCTCAGATGAGGCTATAATATTATGAACGTGCCTAAGTTGGATGGATGGAGCCTAGGGAGCAACCCTAGGGCTGTACCTTATATTGATAGTATGTGCCTTAAAGCCGCTAGTGGTGTCGTCCAGACAGACAGCACCTCGGATCCTGGGGGAACTCCAGGATGCACAGCATGCAGGACATTTTAAACATGGGAAACATCTCTTATTCATATACATTCGAGTGACCCTCAACATTCAGGTCATACATGTACTGGTGTCAATCTAAACCAAACGATGCCAAATACAATAGAAGAAAACAATTAGAGAAAACAATTAGAGAAAACAGTGAAAGTTGATCTCCTCATTTAACCCATTGGGTGCCAGACTGCCAAGTTTGTCAATCCAATATGTCTCTCTGCGATTCAAACGTTGGCATAAATCCTCATGAGGGCTATTCTTGGTTAGAACTTCCAAAATCACAAATTTTATTTGTGACACGTTATGTCCATTGGCCATCCAATGCCGTGCCACGGCTGAATTGATGTTTGCATTGCGAATACAGGATCGGTGTTCACCCCACCTTAACTTGGCTGTTCGGGTTGACTGTCCCACATAAAATTTCCCACAAGGGCATTTAATGCCATAGATGATATTACTGCTGTCACATGTGGCAAAAGTCTTAAGCATAATCTTCTGCCCCGTCCTTGGATGGTTAATGGAATTTCCTTTAATAACAAAGTTACAGTTGACACACTGTAAACAAGGAAAAGTCCCAGTTCGCTGTGTCATAGGTTCCCTGGCTGTAGGTTTCGTCTGCACCAGTTCATCTCTTAGGTTCCTACTGCGTTGGTATGCAAAGATTGGTTTTTCACTAAAAATATCTTGAACTCGGATGTCATTCTTGAAAATCTCCCAATGTTTCATAATAGTTTTCTTGATTTTGTTACTCTGCGTAGAGAACTTAGATACAAATACTGGTGACTTCAATTCTCTCTTATTTTTGGGATTCTGTTCTGATAATAGAGTCTCTCGTGATAAAGATATTTCCCTCACAAAATCCAAAATGCCTATCTGGCCATCCCTCCACTCTCACCACGATGCCCTATCTAGCACACACACAGGCCCCCCAGCATAACCCGGATAAGAACCCAGTGCACACTCGCATCATGAAGACCCTTTCTTCCACCACCCAACCTCCACAAGAATCGACCACAAACTCCAGCAAATGATGCACAACCTACCCCATCCCTAACCCTAACAAGACCCCAGCACACACAAAAACCAACAAACTACAACACCTCTTTTGTTTACCACCCTCATTTGTGATGCATAGTTGGAGTTTGAGAAAGAATGTCAGCTTCCCCGGACGACCTTCACTTTGGACTACTGGTGAGAGATTAATCCATAGGGTGATAAAGAAAGAATAATGGCATGCTGCACACTGTATTTCCATGCCAACTGGCAGTGCCTAATCCATTAGCTTTGGGTTCTTAGCAGATTAACACCCTACTGCGTAGCTATGGGAGGACTGGCAACTTTTGGCCTGGCTGGGCATGTGCATTTTTCCAGTCGAAGCCCACGATGCAGCAGCACCAACTTCCAGAGAAATTAAACTTCCAGACCAGGCCAAAAAGAAGATGTGGAGAGTGGACTGGATCAGAACATGTACTGCAAGATCGGAATCGAAAACAATGAAGGATGTTCCAGTGGAAACTAGAGTATATGGGCAGCTGCAAAATTACCTTACTTGTTTTCCCGACCAACATAGCAGGGCTTTGTATATGCACTTTAGGCTGAACATTCTGGCAACCAAAGAATGTTTAAGTTTTTGGGCACAACATGCCGACCTGGATTCAAAGTTCCGCTTCTGCCAGTCTGAAATCGAGACTTTAAAACACTTGACGATGTCATGTTCTGGGTTTGTTCAGCAAAGATCTATCATTTTTGGTTCAATAACCGCTAAATACCAAACCTTGACAAAGGACGATTGGTGGAGAGCCTTATTCGACGGCTCTAATCGACCTGTCTTATACGCTCTAGTGGCATTTATTCGTGTGATAAAGGACGCGCTGAATGATGTGCCTATAAAATCAAAGCCTAATGAAAGTTAAACTCCAAAGTGATGTAATTTATGCATGTGTGATTTCGAACCTGTGTACCTAAACGAAATTGAACTGATCGGAGGGCGAAGACTTGGAATGTATGGATTGTGGGAAATGTTTTATATGTGTTGTATTTGTCTTCTTTTTAAAGGTTTGTATAAACCAATAAAAATATATTTTTAAAAATAAACTCATTAGTAACCTCTCCCGCACCCAGACATTCTCAAGTATGTACACTAGAGATTATTGACATTACTTACCTTTTATGGAACATATCTTTCAGTTATCTTTACGGTTTCTTGGAGACCTGAGCCCCAGGGAACCTTTGCCACACACCAAACATAGTAAAATGATTTGATCAGGATCTTAAAAGTTGGTGAAAGGGGAAAGCTGGGATTTGAGCCCAGGTTTCCTTGTGTCACAGTTTGCAATTTTACAGCAGACTACATTTCCTCCCATCCAATCCAATCCCATCTTTAGTTTTATATCAATGCAGAGACAAGGAAGTTCATTGGTAGAGCTGATCCAAACCGTGCCATGGGTCTAGCTCATCTGTAAGAGGCAGACACAAGGTTGTGCTAAAAAAAGACCCATGCCTGTCTTCCTGCCTACCCACAACACAAAACCCACACCTGGCAACTTACCGACCCCACGCCCTCAGAACATAAGAGCCTTGTTTGCCATTTTGCCTCCCACCAGTACACATTATATAAATTAATAATATTATAATTATTTATGGAGTAAGACTATAGATTAGGGACCCATATGAGTTAGACGTTCCCTACAGATAGTTAAGGAAAATAAGGCACAGTAATCAAGTGATTTGCTCAGGATCATAAAATGTGTGAAGTGGGGAAGGCAAGCATTTGAGCTCTGGCCTCTTGCTTCCATAGTTCCAAATGTAGACAGAATGGGAGACTTCATCTTCTCCTATTTCATTTGTAATATTGGAATCAGGAACGCATTTTCTGCAAAGTTATTAAGGGGCTAAACTAGTACACCTTTCAACAAACTTGGCTTTCAAAGCATCATGTCACATGATAAAGCAACATGACAAAATATAAGAGAAGTCTTAATTGAAACATATAAAGAAATTATGTATCACTTTGTTAGTACAAGAAATGGGCTGAGCCTGCCCCACAATCAGGTATAGCAGCTTGCAAGTCAGGCACAGAGCTGAGGAACAGTCACTCAATCCACTGACCTATCTTTCTAGATTTGTACCACAGTCTCATTTATCGTGTTTTCGTGACCCATCACCCTCCATTGTCCTTCCTTTGCACCAGATCCTCAATGCCCCTTCACCCTACACTTCCTTGCAATTAAACCCCTTCTATTTATGTATGTGTTTCTTAGTTTGTTTAATGACAATTATAGGGAAAATAATGCGTTTTTAGCACAAATATGCTTACAAAACGTTTTTACAATGTTTTATAGAGCAGAGGACCAGTGTCCTTAACAGTGGGTGAGAGGATGGGCATATAAGACCAGAAGATGCTGGGGAGGTAAAACAGGGACAAGGACAGTGGAGCATGATATAGGAATGGGATAGTGGAGGAAGCACTAAATTTAAGGATAAAGGGGTGAGGGAGAAATGCCCTGGTTCACATGTATAGTAGATCACTTTTAGTTGTCATTTAGCCTTGCCGGACATGACAAGAAGTTTTGTTCGGGTATGATATGATATGATATGATATGATATGATATGATATGATATGAAATGGCACTTGTAACGCGCCTATACACAAGTGTTTCAAGGCGCAACGAGGCAAGGGGGGGGAACAAGGGGAGACGGACAACGATCCTACTAGGCCAGGTGTCATTCAGATCGCGCAAGTGCAAGGGTAGAGGGGAAAGGGAAAAGTGCAAGGGGATGGGGAGAGGGCAAAGTGCAGTACATGGTTAGTAGAATACAAGATAAATAATAGGGCCAGCTGGTGTCAAGAGCAAGGTAAGTGCCCGGAGAAGGGGCTGTAGGATAAAGAGACAGTCCCGTAGTGCAGGTAGGCAGTGCAGGGAAGAGTGGCTGGGCCAATGACCGAGATCGGTGAGTGGCCCAGTTGCAGATTCAGTGCAGGTTCAGTGATTTTACCAGGGGAGAGATGGAGAGAAAGCAGAGGCAAAAAGGTAGGTTTTGAGGTGCTTCCGGAACCGGAGATGGTTCTCCGCAAGTTTCAGGGAGGCAGGAAGGCTGTTCCAGAGGGAGGCCCCTGCTGCGGAGAGAGATCTACCCCCAGCTCGTTGCTTGGAGAAGCGGCTGACCCTGAGGGAGTTGGAGGTGGATGAGCGAAGAGCTCGAGAAGGAAGATATTTAGGAAGAGAGAGTTGAAGGTATTATGGCCCAAGGCCCCAGAAGGCCTTGTGGACAATGCAGAGGGTTTTGAACTTAATCCTCGCAGCCACTGGGAGCCAGTGTAGTGATTTCAGTCCTGGAGAGATACAGTCCCTGGGCTTGAGGCCAAGGGCAAGTCTCGCAGTCCTGTTCTGGATGAGTTGCAAAGGGCGGAGAGTAGATGCAGGAAGATTTAGATAGAGGCTGTTACAGTAGTCCAGCTTCGACAGAACCAGGGCTCTAGAGACAGTGAGCTTCTGGGGGAAGGAGAGGAAAGGAAGGATACCTCTGAGGAGGTGTAGCTGGTAGTGTGACTTCTTAGAGATGTCAGATATGTGAGGAGAGAAAGAGAGTGTGGAGTCGAAGATGACCCCAAGGTTTTTTGCCTTGCAGGTAGGAGCAGGAAGAGGGCCAAGGGAGGCCGGCCAGAGAGCTGCAGGGAAGGAGGGAGTGGGTGTGCCGATGAGTAGAATCTCAGTCTTACTGGCATTAAGGCAGAGGTCGTTGGCGGCACACCATTCATGGATAGCAGAAAGACAGTCAGAGATGAGGGAAGGGGAAGAGGAGGCCAAGGGTAGCCTGTAAATGAGCTGGGTATCATCCGCGCAGCACTGAACGTTGGGACAGAGAGTGGTAATGTGGTGAGCAAGAAGTGCCAGATACTGGTTGAACAGCCAGGGGGAGAGGTTAGATCCCTGGGGGACACCACAGGTAGAGAAAAAGATGTCAGAGAGGGAGGACCCCAGTTGGACCTGGGAGGGTTGATTGGAGAGGAAGGAGGTCAGCCACGCCAGAGCCTGACCAGTGATACCCAGGTTATCACGGAGACGGTTGAGCAGGATGGTGTGGTTGACAGTGTCAAAGGCAGAAGAGAGATTGAGTAAAATGAGAACACAAGGGGTATTAGAGTCAAGGTTTGAGAGCAGGTCGTCAAGGATGTTCAGGAGAGTAGTTTCCGTGCTTCTGGCAGCTCTGAAGCCAGACCGATGGTCATGAAGACTACCAACAGATTCAGCATGGAGATTAAGCTGGGAGATGGCCAGTTTCTCCAGGAGCTTGCCCAGGAAGGGAGTGATAGAGATTGGCCGATAGTTATTGCTGGTAATTGTAGCTTTGCAGTCTGCACTTGGAGAACGCAGAGTGAAAGATGCTGAGTGTGCTTGGCTTTTATTGTGCTCCAAAGTTTCACTTTCTTGGACGGTTGGCTGCATATTTCAAATCATTGTAGCAGAGGGATTTCAACCTATAATCTGGTGGTGAAGAGGGAGTGGCCCATTATGTGCATGTGTGTTTTCAAGGCAGTGTGTTATCTCTAAAAGGATCACAATCTGCTATTTTGTGTATACAAAAATATACAGTAGTGGTATGAACTACTACTGCAGATAAACCATTTCCACCTTCACAGTGAAGGTTAAAATGGCTGAACAAATATTTAAGAAAATATCTTTTTATATCACCACTGGATGTGGTATTTCTGAAAAAATCTCAGGAAGTAGTCTTGAAATGCCACCCATGCTAGTGCTAAACTCTGAATTGGGCAGATGTTAAGAAATATCACTGGCAGAGTTAGTCACTTTTTCCAGCTTTACTTCATAAATAAATGTGCTTTAATTACCACTTATTCTACTAATAAGTATACCTGAATGTTACATCTTTCTCACCATGTTTTTCAACTTGCTCATAAGTGAGAAAAAGAACGAATCCAGCAGCCATTTCTACAGCCACAATTATAATTGTAATTATAATACAGCGATTTATGCGCCAGGGACCAGAGTCCCATTCTATTGAAATATGGAAAGGAAGAATAAGATGGCGCTGCCGTAACTAGAGCTCCGCTGAGCTCCTATCACCCTGCAAGGTGCCGGTAATCTACTGATTGGCTGCAACAGACCTATCCCCACCAACCAGCTCCAAAACGGAATTGCGACGCCGGCCTCCCCACAAGGCCTCCATCTAGGGTCAAGTGAGATGGCTCACAGTGGTTCTACTGTTCTCTACCTGGGCCACGACCCACGAGATGCTCTGCCACCTAAGACTCAGCCTGTCGAGTCCGCCTTCTCCATAGGTAAGCCTGCTTCTCTCTGCTACCTGTACCGTTATTCATGCCTGCTGTGTGTACAAAAAGTCCTCTCACACCCTTCTTTCAGAGCCTCACACCAAACAGGTCACTTTAACAACCTGCATAAGGCTAGTAACATGTGCACACTCCATAGCACTGTCATGCGCATATGCATGGCCCCACGAGAGGATCAAATGTGCACATGGCCAAAATCACAATCACCAGTCAAACTCACTCTCAAGCCTTCAGGGCAAGCATCCACTCCCTTGCTAACCCTTTTTGGAATACCTGACACTACTTACATGGTGCCTGCAAGGTCAGGGCTCCTCCCCCACTCTCACCTCTCCAATGCCAGACCGGGATGGACAGAAAGTGGATCTCTGATACTGCTTCAGATTAAACTGCCTGTCCACTCAAGCCTTCCCCTCCAACTCCTCCAGCATCCACTGTCAGGGAGAGTGGCTCCTGATACCCAGCCACCTTACATGAAAGAAATTCAAGATTGAGATCCAAAGAAACCAGGGAACCTCAGCTAATCCACCCTATTAGCATCAGGCTAAGGAATCCTAAACTAAGAAAGCGTACCGATGCCACTGGTGCACTGTATGGCACAAGACCCCCACTCCCAGCTACCTACAGTACGATCAGAGGGCATTTAAGCATAACCCACCCTAGCCCCATTCCTGCCCAGGCTCTAACCCCCAACACCACCTTCATGTACAGTGCTCTCCACAGACAGGCCCCCATGGTCACGAGTCCACCTATCCACAAGCACACTATGATTCCTCCACCAACCACTACACACCCTAATACGTTCACAAGAGCTATCACGACCCCAGTCCAAGGTCACCCCAAAAGTGCCCTCATAAATGCAAGGTTTATTCCAGCACATGTGCTATATATACATTACCTGATCTTTATTTATTTCGTTATTTTGTCATTAGTATAGCGCCAAACCTGGGAGCATCGTAGCAAATGATCTTGATCTGCTAGCCATTTCTGAATCTTGGCTGCACACAGCTTCAGGCCCAGCACTGTCTCTTGCCATGCCAGATGGCTACTCTATCCTGAGGTCTGACAGACTAGACTCCAGAGGAGGAGGTGTTGCCCTCATCTTTAAAGATCCCCTCCAAATCAGACAAATTGACACCTCAACGAACGGTAACTATGATGTGCTCTCTGTCAAACTATATACATCGCCCAATGACACCTGCAATATCCACATAATTTATCACCCCCCAGGCCCACTGGCATCCTTTGAGGAGGAGCTTCTACACACCTTAGGGGAGAACATCAAACCCTCCACTAGAACCATCCTGCTTGGTGATTTAAACCTAGGTCGGACGACCTGTCCGACTCCAATGCCAGCTTCTTGGCTAATACCCTCAGTGTCCTCGGCTTCCCGACACCCCCCACCCTTATCAAAGGCCGTACACTGGACTGGATGGGGGCCCTTAATAGCCAAGTCACCACCATCTCTGACAACTTTTCCTGTCCCTGGTCAGAACACCACATCATGACATTCTCCTTCCCGCTGTCTAAGCAGTCCTCACACCCACCAGTTCCTTTCCCACCCACTTGCTACGAAGCTCACGTAAGCTGACTAAAGATAACATCAAGCCACTCTTCACATCACTCATACTTGATCTCCTCCAATCCGATGACCCGAGTGTCCTAGCGGAACTGTACCTGAAAACCTTTACTGCAGCAGTTAACAAAGTAGCTCCCGTAGCCACGGGCAAAGCTAAAGCAGGGAGACATACTAACGCATGGTTTACTCCTAAACTCCTGGAACTACATACCAAGAAACAACTAGCAGAAAGTACCTGGAGAAAATCACCTTCCGATGCCCTTGAAATACAATTCAATGTTGTCGCGAGACTACATAAACAAGCCATCCAAGCAGCAAAATGGGCATCCTACAACACTACAATCAATAATGCCAATTCTGACACCCAAGAATTGTTCACAATTCTCAAGGAATTAGAAACACCGGCCACCCCCCCATATCACCATCCTAAAAGATGATTTGTGGTGTACTAACATACAAAATGCTGTGATAGGGAAACTAAAATCCCTGCAGCTCTTAAACAAGCATCCATTAACTCGACCCACAAGCATCCTCCTCAACTCTCCTCCCCCAGTCTCAAGAGCCCGACATTCCACTTCAGAAAAATCACCAACTTGAAACAACAAATGTCCTCAAATGCCTTAAACCGACCAAATGCAAAGGGGACATATGCCCAGCCAACACCATCAAAGACTGCACAGAGGCTCTCGTTGTGTTCATCGCAAGGTTCATAAATGCATCCTTAAAATCTTGCCTTTCCCCACCTAGCCTAAAAGAAGCCTGGGTTCTCCTCTTGCTAAAAAGGCCCACACTAGATCACAATGATCCCACCAATTACCACCCTATAATGACAGTCCCCTTCCTCCTAGACAGGGCTGCATACAACTCAATACAGCACTTCCTAGAATACAATCACATGTTATGGAGGTGCCAATCGGGCTTCCGCACAGGTCACCGGACTGAGTCAGCCTTCGTTGACTTAAAAAAAACAGCTGGATGACCTCAGAGACCAGGGTAAGCCAGCCATGCTCCTCCTGCTAGACCTCTCAGTTGCCATTGATCGGGTTAACCACAAAACACTCTGGCACCACCTCAAAGCATCTGCCAAATTCTCCCCAGAAGCCACCCCTTGGGTCTCTTCCTTCTTTGAAGACAGAAGCATGAGTGTATTATCAGAAACAGCTAGCACTCTGCCAACCACTATACGATGGGGTGTCACCAAACCCCTCGTCGACCTCCTTGATTCCATTGGCACATCCTACAAGAATTATTCTAATGACATGCAGATTCTCTTCCCACTGTCAGGCATCTGCAAGGAAGATGCCAGCTCCCTTAACAAAACCTACCTGACAATCCAAGCATGGAGGGCCACAAACCAGCTCTGCCTAAATGATAACAAAGCAGAGCTCTGGTCATAGATTCCCCAACCATATTAAAAAGGCTTGATGCACAATACACCTCCTTAAACATAAATGGCTTACCCATTCCAGAATCCTCGATAGTGAAAACCTTGGCCGACCACTGGGATGCCACCCTCTCACTAACAAGACAAGTGAACTCCTTTGCCTCCTCAGCCGATCACATAATCGAGCTACTTAATACTGCCAGGCAATTCCTTACCATTGTGAGAGCATTAATAGGATCCAGGCCTGACTATTGCAAAAGTCGATTCTATCAAGACGCAAGAAATATTGGATACATTTCCTGGAAACATTGGACCCTAAAGGGCTTAATGAAGAATTTTCACTAAGATGTTACATCTGAGTCAGATGATCACCATATGGTATCCCACATGCAGCCTACATGTAGTTTTCTGAGATGGAATCCCCTATGAACATTATCTCATTATCTCTATACATTTCCAATTGTTCACATTTACAAAACATTTCTTTTTCATTCCCTTTCCTGTATCACGAATATTGATCCTAAAGAACAAAGCATCTCCACATGTTTAGGTGATTAGCCAGTGTGTTACCATGAGCAATTGCTCACGCCATTGTTTTGTACGGTACATGTAATGTTAATTGGAACTATTGATACTTTTTCCTTAAATCATAATGCATGAGTGGCCAGCTGACTGCGGTCACCTCCATCTGTATATAATTGATGTAGCTTTGATGAAGAACATAATTATCAATGCAGTGATTTGTTCATCTCTGTACATGAATGGTACTGGCACACATGATTGATCGGTATAACAACGGCGAGTTTGTCGTTAGGTGACACTTGGTGCGCTTCAACATTAAATATTCTTTGTAATTAACGATTATGTGATAATTGGTCTTTGAGAAGGAGCACCCGCTTCACACCTACTTAGAACACTTATTTAAGTTTCACACTACTGTTTACTGAAGATTGCCCGTCACAAGATGGACCTCGGACTTGAACATCCTTTTTTGTTTAGTCCGCTTTTTATCTTCATCACTCCCTTAGCCTTACGTGCTCATTAGCGTATCACGATCATGATCACGTGATTCGCTGACTTGAATTTCTATGGCAACCACTACGCTTCCCTGAGGGTAACCTGTTTTGGAAACCACAAACGCAGCTTGGAGACAGGTAATTTTTCCGTTCTCATGGAGCATCCAGAATCACTTTTTGAGCGAATTCGCCAATGACATTGTGTGTCCACTTGTCCACAGATAACCCACACGGGCCACTGTATGGAACAACGCTCCATTCTATATTTAGCTACGAATGCTTCCTGCAACCAATGTTGAAGCGACAAGCATGTTCTATGCTATTACCCTTGACTGGTCTCCTTCAGTCCACACCAGGTAATGAATGTAAACACTCATGTTTTGTGCTTTATCTAAACATTTAGTTTCTACGAAAATGTAATGCACATTTATATCACATTTTCACTAGGGAGCGCATGCCGCTTTTCACTAAAATGAAAATATAGAAGCTCCACATATTGACGTCCCATAGATCTGCGGTCACTCATACTTCCCTGCATTTCAATGCCCATTGGGACATTTGCATGAGTAAGTCTCTATTTTCACTACTTTGGTCAAACGAGTTTTAAAAAGTCTATTCCTCATTACCCTTAGTTCAAGAGGATTGTCCACCTAATTAGTGTTCTATTGAGTTGGTGCTCACCGGGTCCTCCTTCTCCATAACAGTGGCAAGTATAAATACGTCATTTAGGAACTATGCATTGAATGTACAGTTTGGTAGAGTATTATCACTTGACCAATTCTTTAAAGCATTGCTTTTTAATTAGCGGCACTGGTTTATTTCTCTTCTAACATGTGTTATGTGATGCTCGTTATATCGAATTATGTAAAATATCCATTTCTCTTTTTTTTTTTAAAAAAACCCTTTTCTTTTCTCCACTTTCTGTTGAACAGTTCACTTGTGTCATAGTGCTAATAGGCTCAAGAAGAAGAGGATTTCACCTCGAAACGCGTCAGCCAAGCACAGTCTAATTTATGGATACTTTTCTTTGCTATGTTTTGCATTTTTGATGCCTATTGACTGACAGTTAATAATGACTATTGCACATTGTTCTTGTCAAAATTAAATTTCTCTACCTTCTTCATATTGAGATTTCTTTTGATTATTACTGATCATACTGCATATGCAAAATTGTACGTAATTTATTGAATGTCTTTGTTGACAATATTATATAGTGTGCAGGGGATGGGAGGGCTCCCAATCTGGATCCTCTTACTTCCTCTTCTTTCAGCAATTCTGGTTTTGTGCCAAGGCCACTTTTTCTTCCCTGCACCTTAAGTTTCAAAAACATATTACCTATTAAGTGTCAAGCAGTTACGTACCCTGAACCATTAGTGTGCACTGTCAATGACAAATACTCTGACTATTGCAATGCCCTCTACGCTGGTACTGCCAAAAACAACAACAGTAAGATGGGGCTTATCCAAAATAATGCCCTCCGGGTCGCCCTTAACATTCCTAAAAGAGAACATATTTCCTTGGCAAGAAGAGACACCCAGTGGCTACCCATCCAGCAATGAATCATGTTCAAAACCCTTTCCATCACACACAAGTGTTTGTCTCACTCAGCCCCCATCTACATTACTCAAAGAATTGCCAGAGCAAAATCATCTAGAGCGGTGAGGTCAGCCTACGCACACTGCCTTGCCAAACCGAAGTACAATTTAATCAGAAGAGGAGGCTCAAGCTTCCTCACAGTGGCTGCAAATCACTGGAACTCTCGCCCCCTGCATTAAGAGCAGGGAACTCATAGTGGGCCTTCGGCAAAGCTCTGAAAACATGGCTATTTGTCTAACAATGCTGAAACCTGCCTGCACGGCTCAATTTTCAAACAGGACCCAGTTTGCTCGAGTCCCCTATCTGTATATGTGAGTTAGCCTGTATATGTAGTTGATACTGTGATTCACTAATATGTACTTATCCCTGCATGCTCAATGACCTGTATATGTAGTCGATAGAGTAATTCATTAATATGCACACATCCCTGTATGCTAAATGACTTGTACACAAGTCCACTTCTCCCGATGCCTTCACTATAAGCGTAAATGGTTTCAACGGCGCCTTGATGCCTACGGGCTTGGGCGCTTTACAAATCAATAAATAAATACATATAATCTCCATGGGTGTTATTCATGGTGCTTTTAAACTCTTTTTACAATTAACTCACTGTTGATCAAGAAATTCACCAGAGCATAGGGGAATCATTCTTACAGATGAAACTGAAGACAAACTCTATTAAAATGTGTTTCCTTACTTCCTTGGCAAGTAGAAGTTGTGATAAGTTGCTGGGGATTGTAACAGACCAAGGGTGTATAGGCCACAGTGGTGCCACCATTCTTATCCAGGGGCACAGAATCTGTCGTTTAAATGAGCACATTGCCGCTTGGTGGTATGAACATGCTCCTCTGGCCTAGGCTGTTTTCCCCCTCACTGTGTTAGTCCACGTGTGAAGGCGTCCCCAGCAGACCTGCAACATTGCTGAAATCAAGATGTCTGACTCAATCCATCCACAGAAAAGCTGAGCAAGCCTTTTAGCACCTCTCCTTCGAGGCAGGCTGGAATTTGAAGGAGTTGGTGTTTTTTGATGATTTATTTGTTGCATTTTGCAGCTCAGGCACACGGAGCAGCAGTCCAGCCAGTCTGGGAAGCAATTGACCCCTTACGCCCTTCCCAGTCTATGCATGTGCATAGCCCCTGAAGCCTCCCTCATCCTCATGCACTGCAGCTGATTAGTGCCTATAGCCTTGCTCTGCGAAAAGCATTATATCTCACTTTACCACCTCACCTTGGGGTCTATCCATGCCTGTGTTGCATTTTGGCAGCGAGGACCCCGACGTGCTCATGCAGCAGATCTTCCCGTGTGTTCTGCTACGTCACCATTGCCCTCAACTGTCTCATCATTGAGATGTGCAGCACATTCTAACAGGCAACCACCATTGCCCTTATCCTGGTATAGGTCCTCTTGTGGTCATTTTGTGTCCAGTCACCAGGCAGCACACTTCCTCCAGTGCAACCAACAGCAACCCGTTCATCATCATCATCGCTGCCAGTATTAGTGGTTTGGACGTGATGATGGTGGATGGGAATTAGCACCAACATTTATGTCCTGCCTGCACGTATCATCCTGGCATCCTGTTTCCACTGGCACTTTAAACTGCTATTCCAGGGTAACCACTGCCATGCCCTCCAAATCGGCTGGGCATGCAGCAATTTTTTTAAAGAAATCAAATTGAACTGGACAGGTTGGTGTTGCCAATGGTTCCTGTGCCCCCCAGGAGGTTTCTTCTTGGCCGGGTTTCAGGATGTACCGGGATTGCTATCTATCTGCCATGGGGGTTGCAGCAGGGGTGGGCACAAAGGCTGAGAAATAAGCAATCGAGTTGGCATCATGGGTGGTGGCTGCGGTGATGATGACAATAGGGATGGAGGCAATTGAAGTTTTGGCTGTTTCTGGCAGTCGTGACTGTTGTTATAACAGCAGTTTTTAGCTACCTGCCAGGCGTGGCTGCACCACTGGTAATTGATACGTTGTTATCCATAGTTTTTTGTAATGTACTCGTGGAACATATGAATGGCATTTAGCCACTAGCTGTACAAAGATGTCTCAGAGTATGGCTGGGAGCTATTCCATTTAGAGTGCAGTTATTTACCTCTGCAAATTAAATATAATATCATGGTCATTTGGCAGCCGTGCAATGCTACCTAGCAGCGTTAGTGATGCAATGAGAGTGAAGTCACACTCTGGACTACATGACAAAAGATTAGAAATGGCTATACGTGTGTCACACTGTTAGGGGAAACAGTTGGGTTCTATATGAACGTATGGGGCGCATTATGACCCTGCCTGTATCCTGGCAGTAAGTCTGCCAGGATAAGGGCAAATGCTATTACAGTTTCCGGCACGCGAACCGGCGTCATTACTGCCAGATTATGAGTGCTGGAGTGATGGTGTAAATCCCCATTATAGAGTCCTACAGGACTCCATGGGGGGCTTTGCTGTCATTACTGGCACCGTCAATACCGGTGACGGTGATAACAGCATTTTTTACCAGTAAGGCGCTTACCTCCAGCTTTTAACTGCAGGTAACGCATGTGCCCGACCAGCAAACCTGTACCTGGCCGGTCCGGTAAAGTGCTGGTATACTTTAATACCAGACCTGCAGACTTATAATGAGGCCCTATGTTCAGTCAGGGCTCCAGGACTGCTCTCTACATGGCTAGTGGCAAAATGCACCATTTGTGCTACATTTTGATTTGATGAATATGTATTGATTTAAAATGCATGTGTACTGAGTGTCTGCTGCAGATAGTAGAGCTTGCACTTCTTGACTCCGTTTTCCTTACTTGCTTTCCAAAAGACAGAGAACAGCAGCCACACAGTCCCCCTTTCCCGAGTCATTGCACTCCAGGGGATGTTCAGCCATAAGTATCTGGACCCGCTGCTGCAGACCATACCACCTTTTCGCTATTTCATCAGGGCTCAGACACATCAATGGCACTGTTCCAGACACTGCACCACAACTATTCCCTTTTCTTGGCGGTGGTTTAGAAAATGTGGTGGCTTTATGACCCCCAAATCTAGCACACAGAGATCAGGCACAGAATGTAACTCCATTGGCAAGCACCACGCTCAGCATCTGCAGAGACATATTGCATGGAGGAGAGAGGGAGAAACAGATTGGCCATGGAGTGAATACTTCAAAATTGCTATCATGAGGGAGCCACCAGGGGGCGCTGAGATGTTCAGTCGTCTCTGAGCCAGTCTCCTTCACAAGGGCGAATTTAATGGCCTGACCCCCCCTAATAACTCCTAGAGCGAGATTATGCCCCCCTACGAGCGTCCGTGAGGAACAGAGAACCAGTGCAGTGAAAACCCAGTGTTTCGGGGTGCCTGCAAGCCTGAATTCGGTGCCCCCTGTTCTGAGCGCGTGAGGTTGCTGTTTCCCACCCTGGGCCGCGCTCTCCTGAGGTCCGCTGCCTTCGTGGTGGGGTAGCATGTGAGGGCGACAGGCATGGAGGCCTGGCAGGGGGATCTCCCTCTACACGATAACGCTGGGGAGCTGCCCCCACCCTTGCGAAATTGTTGCTTCCTGTGACAGGGCAGAGGAGAGAGAGAGCACCCCCTCTACGCAGCCCCCGGCGGGTGGTGGCTCGGCCGGAAGATCGCTTGTTGGAGGAGCTTATCACTGTGGAGAGCCGGCGGAGACCCCCCACCCCCCGGGGGACACTTGGGAGTCCCAGAGCAGGAGGAAAGGGAGTTCAGCCGGAGCCGCGAGTGGAGGCGACCTGCCTGATCTTCGTTATTTCATCACCCCCGGTGGGCATAGCCCAAGTCATCGATTCCTGTGCTGTGCTTTTCCTAGGTGGGTGGCCCACTGTTGGATTCCCTCCTGTGCCGCAGAGATCGAGGGATTTTGGACTGTGGCTCCCCCCGCGGCCTGGAGGGCAGACAGACTTCTTCTATCCTTCGGTATGGGGGAGGTGGGGTGCCGCAGATCTTGGTCTGCTGTGGGGCCTGCCCCACCTGGATGTTTGTCTGGAGAGGGCCTGTTGCTCATCTGGTGTCCGGACGGTGTGAGAGCGGTGAGGTCTGCGGCTGGCCGCTGGGGGTCCTGCTGGCTGGCTTCCATGGAGCGCATCGGCCCTGCTGCATCTGCAGACGTGGAGCGGTTCTGGCTGTGGAGCAGCAGACCTCCATTCACATCTACACCTGGCGAGGAGGTTTGTGCTTTGGCCCCCTGTGATGCTGGAAATGCATCAGAAGGACAGAGCCTCTGTATCCTTGTCCTTTACTGCTTTTTATTGTGTGTTCTGTTGTGTTTTCTGTGCAGGAGTTCATGTGGGACTCCTGGCGGTGCAGCTCACTCTTTTGGTTTGGTGTACAGACCCATGGGATACCCTTATGGCACCCATGGGTGGAGGTACAACCCTGTGCCCCTAGTGTATGTTTTTGGCACCTGTGTGTGGCCCACAGAGCAGGGTATGGGCTGATGGCAGCTCCATGCTGAATTCGACAGGTGCTCTGAGTACCCTCCATTTTGGGATACCCAGGCCCTGGCATTGGAATCAGTTGATTCCTAATAGGAAACAAGATGGCCCCTGTGGCCTCTTGCTTTCTATTGCCTGTTACCTTGATTTCCCAAAGTCCTGGGAAGCCCTGACTCTGTCCCTTCCCCCGACCGGCTGTTGGGTGGAAGTTCCATATATGGTGTTGTTGTGAAGTTTAGGCCAGACTGGCTGGAGCCTTCCCAGTAACTGTATGTTGTGGGTACACCCTGTGGGTGGGACCTGGGTGAATGGAGTGTGTGAATAATATGCATTCTGTGATATGGGTGTCTAGTATCTGGTGTTTGACACAATGACTGAGACAGCCCTGCCCGAAACTGGTATGAATGCAGTGTGGAGTGTTGAATGGCTGGGTACTTGCCCCAATACACATAACTTGTTGTGAGTGTCTAGAGAGGAGTGAATGGCCTGAATGCACTATGCACCTTATTGGATGCCTGCCTGCATGAATGCCCTTCTGATCGATTGGTTGCCTGAGTGTGACCCAGCAGAATGAATGGGAGATCAACTAGAATATCTGGGGGCCTCTCACTGCTAGAATTTGTGTTCAGGAGCTGAAGTCCACTATGACGAGTAACTGGAGTAACTGGAGTAACTGAAGCTTGACTTTGAAGCCCTGCTGGACGAGAAGAATTGCTGTTGCTCTCCTTCACAATCTGAAAGCTTCTGTGCCTCCAAGGACTGACCCAGAGAGGACCTGGTAAGGCGCCCTCTTCCCAAGCTAAGAGGGAACATCGTACACCAGCTGATCTTTGCCAAAGCTCCCTGGTAGACAGACCTACGACAGGCTGCCGACCGGAGATGGGGACTGCTGTCAATCCCAAAAAGAAGCACCCGGACTGTTGTCCGCCACTGTTGACGGCCACCATCACTGACTGGAGCTGCCGTGCTCCCGTTTGCCTAAGAACTTAATTTGAGCCAAGGACGCTCTCGTCTGCATCGCCGCCCACTTTATCCCGCTGGAGAAGGCCTGACCGTCAACGCGCCGAGGAGTATCCGCCGGTGGGTTTCCCGCCACCTAAAGACCACAGAGATGCCGACGACTCGACGCCCTTGCTGGGCCACAGTTCTTCAACATCTCTTTGTGGTCCAGAACTATCGTCACCGAGGTGCCCCGCACGCCTCTTCCTTGCAGGACGGCAATGCTCTGTCGTCGACGAGCACCGCTAGGAACGAAGCTGCCACTTCACTGCCGTAGTTCACCCTGGTCTCCGTCTGACGTTTGACGACCCGTGACTCCTGCCTTAAAGGGAGGGCACTCAAGAAGGGACGTCAATTCCCCGACGACGAACGCTACAATTCCAGGTACACTGGGACTGTAGAACTATTGTAGATGGAAATAAAACTCGTAGAACAATATATGGACTGGGCTTGTGATACATCTTTGCTTTACAGGTTGCCCAGGTGGGTGGGATCTCCACACAGAATTGTGCCTAGTTGATAGAGGCCAGTATTCTGCCAATTGTTCAACCATCTTGCTTTCCTTCCCCTCTCTACTGCTGGTTTTCTCTTTATTTATCTGTGTGGCATGTTGACATTATAGATGATGCACTTTAATGAGATCTGATCAAAATTGTGGTACCACTTTAGAACTGTATATATTTACCATTATTGATTTTCTGAGCACAAAGTGAGTTATTGTGATAGTGTACATAACCTTGAATATTAATTATATAAAGACTGTGTTTTAACTAATACAGTTTTTGGACATTCCTTTGTGGGGGCTTGGGGACTACACTGTACTTAAGAACGAGCCTGCATCACCTCCTGAGAAGCTAGGCCTTGATTGCTCGACCATAGCTACCAAATAGAGAATCTTGGCTGGGGTCCTCGGTGCCTCTCCTCTACCATATAGAGAGCAGAAGTACAGACACCCACCTCCAGTCTTTACACCCCCCCATTCAACTGTCATCCAGGGAGGTCCTTCTGACTCCCCCGACCTGGGCCACCATCTGAGGAGGGTGGCGGGGAGCCTTACCCCTGGAGCCAGACTTGTGGAGGGTGGTGAGCTCCTCACTGAGACAATAATTGTGATTCTTCTCTCTCTCTTTGAGGCGGGTGTTTGTGCAGCTTGCTTCCATAACCACCTTGCATCCAGGGCGCCTCGAGGCTGTGGCTCCTTAATTCCCTGGGGTCTATTTCCTTCTTCTAGTGCATTGCTGGCGCAGTGCTGTCCTCAGCTTGTTTGCCCATAGGATCTGATCCTGTGGGCTTGCTCTCCTCGGACTTGCCCCCTCATCGGTTGGAGGGTTTCTGGTGGGCTGCCTTGTCCACACGAGCTCCCATTGAGGTGGGAGGCAGTGCCTAGTGTTCCCTCTCAGCCTACAGACCTGGACTCTTTGCTCCTTCCTGTCTTGCCTGGGTTTCCTACTTCTCCCTCTCTGAGGGGCCCGCAAGGTGTTGCCAGGCCCGTATCCTTGCTCTGCTGAGACGTTCATGAGCTGGTCCGAGTCACTTCAGAGGGTTCACCGCACGCCCGCCACTTCTCCCCAGCATGGCGGACCCTGTGCAGTCAGGGACAGTTGATGCCAATTCTGTCGATAAGGGCATGGCTGCGCTTCTAGAGGAAATACAGGGCTTTCGAGCAGACATCCCAGTGAGGCTGGTTACCCTGGACAAGAAGGTTGATCCTATTGATGACCGGGTCCAAGCCCTGGAAGCAAACACAACATCCATCGATATCCTAGAAAGCCAGTATCACATGCGCCTGGCGGAGTTGGAGAGAAGGGATGAGAAATGCTCCTTGAAGCTGGACGATTTAGAAAATAGGGATCGCCAATGTTATCTATAATTTCTGGGCTTTCCAAAACGAGAGGGAGAGACACAGTCGGACATTCTCACAGCAGTCGAAGCAGTTGTCAGGTCTCTTTTTGATGATGCTAATACTACTGAGCTAAGCAACTATCGACAGAGCACACAGAGCTAGTGCCTCCACCAGAAGCCCTAGATCGGTCCTTGTGAGGTTCAACTACTTCTCGGAAAAAAGCAAAATTCTGGACCTGGCGCGGAAGAAAGGTCCAATCAGTTGGGAAAATTTGCAAATCTTGATCTAGCAAGACCTCTCAGCCCATATTTTAGCTAGGCGACGGCTCTGCTCCCCCCTGACGAAAATGCTTCTGTCCAAGGGTGTGCGGTACAGGTGGGGATACCCCTTCTCACTCTCCTTCGAACTTGAGGGCTACAAATATGCATTGTTTACGGAGGACGATATCCGCAGAGTAACCCAGGAGCTTTTGGGTGACGCAGGCATGGAGCCCGCTGAAGCAGGACAGGAGAGGGAGCCGGCTGGAGCCCTCAAACCGAAGTCAACCACGGAAAGGCACAGAGTTCGAGGGCACAGAAAGTTCAGGAGAATCGCCCCAGCGTCGCCAAGACTGTCTAATCGTTGAAATGCCCCTGGCCGTAACCAGAATTAGCATGCATGTTGTGAGAATTCTAGCCTGATGCTGTCTTGTTTGCAATTCCTTGCGGTAAATCTTCGAGGTTCCTTAATCACAATGGTGTTGGTGGCAGAATAGGCAGGCTCGCTGTTTGTTTGTGTTCTGATCGGGGGGTGGGGGAGCTCTTGGTATTGTTTTTATTGAGTTTGGGAGCCCGGTGGAGGGTGACACTGGTGGTCTGGCCTGGCGACAATGTTTGCGTCGCTCAGAATCCAGGCGCTCAGTGTTGGGGGAAGTGCGGGGGGGGAATTGACTTGGGATAGTTTATTGGAGTTGTCTGTTCCGATTGCCAAGCTTTGAAAGGGGTTCTGGAGTTATGGTTATTTCCGGGGCTAACCCTGGTGTGCAAAAACAGCATGGGGCATGGGGTAGAGAAAGGTCCCCCGGTGGAGCTGAGGGGGGTTTCCCTCTTTATGAAGGTTGACGCATCCCATTCACTGACTGTGGGGTCCTTAAATGTGCGTGGGCTAAACTCACCTACTAAAAGGTCGATGGTGGTTAGGGAACCTAACAGGCTCTAGCTTCATTTTCTATTTCTACAGGAGACTCACTGGGTTAAAGGGAAAGAACCAAAGTTTAGAGCCCGAGCCATTCAACATGTTTTCCTCGCCTTATATTGCAAAAAAACGTGGTGCTGCGATTTTGGTTTCTCTCAAGGCCTGCTTTTCATCGAAACTGCATCGCTCTGACCCTGAGGGCTGATTTTTTATGGTTAAGGGGGAGGTGAGAGGTAGGATGTTTACTTTGCTGTGCATTTATGCTCCGAACGAGGCGCATTATCTTTTCTGGGAGGGGATGAAAGAGAAGATTATGGGTTTCACAGAGGGTTTTTTAGTGGTAGGGCGGGGACTTTAACATGGTTCTATGCCCAGAGAGGGATAGAAAGTCAGCCAATCTATCTACCGACTTGCGCCTTCAGAGGAAGCTGGCAGCTACCTTCCATAGGGTGAATGGGGAATTGGGGTTGTTGGATTCACACACTTCGGAGTGTGGTCAAGATCCACTTTTTACTTTCTTCTCAAAACCCCACGCAACGCTCTCCAGGATAGATTATATCCTGATAGACGCCTCGCTCCGGGAGCATATTTCGGAATTTGGTGTAGAGACCATCCCGTGGTCAGACCATGACTTGGTCAGGATCTGTTTGGGTGTCCCCCCTCCCTCCTTTGGGTCCCGATGGTCGCGCAATGATTTCCTGTTGCAAGATAAGGAGGTGAGTCAGTCCCTCTTGGCTACCATAAAAGAGTACTTCACTATCAATGATAATGGGGAGGTGGGTGTCATTGGGGTCTGGGAGGTGTTCAAGGCTACCGTCAGGGGTGCCCTCATGGAGTTGGGCTTGAGGAGGAAGAGGGAAAGAGACTGCAAGGAGAAAAAGCTAAGAGCAAAGAACTCAGAAACAACAGAAGAGTGGATTCCATCTGCTCCCCCAAGGGAGAGAAGGTTATAAGGGATGGTGCGATTGTGGAACAATTCCGGCAATATTATGAGCGCCTGTAGACCTCAGGATATACGGGAGACGGCACAGATATTGACAGTTTCTTGGACTCCCTGCCCATCCCCCACCTCCCTCTGAAAGGGCTGGCCCCCTGGAACTCCCCATTACGTCGCAGGAAATAATAGATACTATTTCCTCTCTGAAAGGTGGCACTACGCTGAGGGACGACAGATTCACGGTTCGCTTTTACAAATCATTCAGCTCTGTTGTCCTGAACCCGTTCATTGCCAATATGTTTAATTCCGCCCTTGAAACAGGAGCACTCCCTCACTCAATGATGTCCTCCCTAGTCGTGGTTCTTCCTAAGAAAGGAAAAGACCCCGCTCAAAGTCAGTCCTATCGCCCTATTTCTCTCCTTAATACAGATGTTAAAATCTTGGCCAAGCTTCTTGCCAATAGGTTGGGAAACTCCTCCCATCCTTGGTGCATGGGGACCAAGTCAGCTTCATTCCCGGAAGGCAGGGGGGAGACAACGTGAGAAAGACTCTGGACCTCATGCACAAAGTTTCAAGGTGCGATTTAGAGGCCTACCTTCTCTCGTTGGACTCAGAAAATGCCTTCAACTGTGTCGAATGGCCTTACATTGGTAAGGTGCTTCAAAAAATGGGTCTGGGAGAGAGGCTTTGAGGGTGGGTCTCAGCATTGTACAATGGCCCTGCGGCAAAGGTTCTGGATAATGGCTCCATCTCAGCGTCCGTGCACATTTCTAGAGGGACCCGCCAGAGGTGCCCTTTATCTCGTCTTTTATATGCCCAGCCAATGGAACCTCTGCCCATTGAGATAAGGGCAGACCATGGGATCTCGGGGGTTCAATGTGGCGAATATGAATTCAAGCTGTCCCTCTTTGCTGACGAAATCCTGGCCCACGTGACTAATCTCCGGGACTCTCTCCCTCGTCTCTTTGACCTGATTAGTGTTTTTGGTTCCTTCTCGGGCTCAAGGTTAACATATCTAAGTCTAGTATGATGCCCATGGGCGTTGGGGACTTCGAAATCAGAGGGAAATTGGAGGGTCTGGGAATGAAAACAGAATGGGAGGCCACCAAATATTTAGGCACTTCTATCCCTAGGGACATCGATCAGCTATTTGAAGCTAATCTTCCCCTGATTATGGCAAAAATCAGTAGGGATTTGGTTCTCTGTGCACCTCTCACTCTCTCGTGATTTGGGCGAATGGTCTCGATTAAAATGAATGTTTTGCTCCGGCTTCTATATCTCTTTTCCGCCCTCCCTATTGTAATTCCGGAAGCATTCTTCATGGTTTTGCTAGCTCAGGTTCTCCGGTTTATTTGGAACGGCAAAAGGGCAAGAGTTACGTTTTCATCCTTAACACTATCTAAAGCACATGTAGGTTAAGGTCTTCTGGATTTTAGGCTCTACCATAAGGCAGCCCAGCTGCGAGTGATGTTAGAACACAGGAGAGACGACATGGGGACTTATTGGGCTTATATTGAGGACATTCACGCTCATCCGAAAAAAGTTAGGGATCTCTTGTGGGCCTCTCCTGAATCCCTTCACACTCATTTTAAGAATCATCCAACCCTGGGCGTCTTGTGAGCGTCTTGGATACCAGACAAGGACAATAAACAGCTCTACTCTTGGCTGTCACCTCTGACGTCTCTCTGGGGGCCCCCCTTTGACCTTGGTTCCAGGGGTTTTTGCGAGACTCAGGCTTGGTCGGACAAGGGGTGGAAGAGGGCAGCTCAGCTCTTCCACCAGGGTGCCTTCGCCAAATATGACCAGCGATCCAAGACAATGGGGGACAACCCACCTTCTGTCTTTAAACAGTTGCGCCTTAATGGGATCCTTACTCGCCCCAGATGGCTGGCCACCTTGTCTCGCCCCCTTACTCCCTCCGAGAGTGTCATTGTGGAATCCATGGCTAGAATGGGATCCCTCTCTAGGTTTTATAATGCCTTAATCACGGCTAACTTGGAGGGTAGACAGCCATTTAAACGGGTATGGGAGGAAAGGTTGGGGATGGCCCTCGAGGAGCCAACATGGAGGGAGATCTTTAGATCTATTTTTTTCAGGGTCTCTGTATACTTCGGCCATGTAACACGGCTTCAAGATGTTTCATTACTGACACCCTCCACCTGTTACTCTGTCCAGGATGTTTGAGGGTGTGTCCACTTTTTGCCCCAGGATGTGCTCACAACATGGTACCTGGTATCATATGTGGTGGGATTGCCAGGCCGTGCAGGTGTATTGGGTCAAGCTGCTCAGCTGGATCAAGGACATTGTAGGCACGGGCCTGTCCCTTCTCCCCCCGGAGATCTTCCTGGATACACCCACGCCCGATTCTGACTTGTAGGCTTTTCCACGGGTGGTTGTAGTGATGTTGAGAGTGGGGAGACTTGCCCTCACTCAAAAATGGAAGAACTCCTTCACCCCTTCCACGGCTGAGTGGCTTGCTAAATTATGGTCCATCTTTACATATGAAAAACTGTTGGCTATAACCAATAATGCAATGTCCTCTTTTGTGCAGGATTGGTCTGTTGTTCTCCTGAATGATGACTGTGCTGCAATGAGACTGTAATTTTGTTGTGCTGCCGGTGCTATTACACTTTAGGTCGAGCTCCTTGCCACCTGCCTACTTGTTTTCCCGATGTTATTGGTATAAGCCTTGACCTCACTATGCCAGTCTTCTCGAGCTGTTGTACCCTGAGTCCTGTTTTGCCTCATTGCTTTCTATACCCGTTGCCTGACTGGGCTTGGCAAGGTTATGTGAGGGGAGAGAGGAGGGTGGGTTGCAGGAGGGAAATTATCTCTTGCATTCTTTTATTGATGTTCCATATTGTTGTAGCCAGGGGTTACCTGGCTTTGCTTTTTGTTTGATTAAAATGCTCAATAAAAACAAAGTTAAAAATAAAATTGCTATCATGTTGCTCGGTGTCTTCATGCACCTTCGGTAAAGGAAATGACCACATTCAAACTAAGGGCCTGATTCACAGAACATTTTCCCATGGGATTGTGCCACTATAAAATGCTTTGGTGAATCAGGCCCTAAAGGCGCTATTCCTTTGTACGCATGTAGACTTTCAGATTTTCTACGTGTGTGCTATTTGCATTACCACACTGTCAATGGATCATGCATATTTAGGTTGGTAAGCCTCAGGTAATTACCACCAGCAGTTATTTTCACAAGTAAGGTCAAACTCTTAATGAGGAGTTTGCTAATCAATATTTTGAGATAGGAGATGGAAACACCAAGGGAGTTCATCTACTTCTCTCATTTTCACATAAGGTCCTTCGTTGAAGCAGCATTCAACTCAGAATTCTCTTTGTCTTCCCCATGTAAAAGGGACCCGGGGCATAATTCACAAACCCCACTGATAAGCGCTTTGTGAATCCGGCCCAGGGTGTTGTCTTTTGTGTGAGGGAATGGCACCCACTATGTAGTTCACTTTGATGTGGTGCCTACAAGTGAAATCACTCGGTGGGGTAAAAGTGTGAACGGGTTCAAATCTCCTTGCATTAGAACCCATCGGTAATGGTTGATGTCCGTCTGGCCAGGTTGGAACTCAACGACTTGGAAAACATGCTGGAAGCATGCTGGAATCAGATGCGTCCGGATAGTGGCCGAGGCTGAAGTAACAAGTTCAAGGTTCCCCTTAGAGCCGCTGATTCAAACAACCTCATGTCCAGTGATGGCAGCAATGCCTCGAGCCTAACTCCAGAGAATCTTAACTCCAATGAACCATGAACACGCCAGTTATTGCCATTTTATGCCCAGGGATTACAAACACGTCAGGTCATATCGTATTATGAGGATTTCATATATCGCGTAATGCTCGACATTTACATGATGCAATAATTGCTATTATTATTGCTAGTTTAATGGTACTGAATTAACTAAGTGCTTAACTCACTGAGCTATTTTACTGGCCATCTGATATGCTGCCCTACTCACATCACATTGGACCGCTTTGCTATAATATATTAACTATTGTCATTTAAAAAAGATTCTTAAACCAGTTTAGGTTTTGTTTTCAAAAGCTCAGACACCATTGGCAACTATTTATTTCTTTGTTTTTGATATAGCGCCAACTCACCCCATGGGTGCAGATTGCTTGCCAAATAGTTGGGGGTGCAAAGTCGGAGGTTTGCAAAGCATTACAAGCTCCAGAGACTCTTTATTTGCTAAATAATGTTATATTATTTATGTGTAATACAATACAGAATAAAGAAGCATTCAATAAAATACATGAGCCTAGCCGTCCATTAATTACATCTATCGTATTTTATGTAGTTTCATTGAAATTACAGATGCGTCAGAAGGGGGACAGAAACAATATACTTGAGAAAAAGTCTTCATAACAAACTAATCAAGTTGTGTATTCCGATCCGAAAGGACACTGACAAGCAGCCATACTCCAAGCCCATTGTGTGTTTCTACCTCAAGCACACAGCTGTACGAGAGCGCACCATTCCTGGCCGTGGGTGGCTTTCAGCAGTTCCTGTCCTCTTCCACAGACATGTCTGACTATAAGGCAGGCTTTTTTCTAACCACAACAAAACAAGGTAATTTCCTGTCAGGAAGCAAGTGTCGATTCGCACTGGCTTTATCCATTTCAAATAAAGAATCATTTTCAACACTCCTATTCAAGTATTAACACCCATGAATTTACAATACGAAGCTCGCCCATCCCTTTCTCAATTCATAGTCCAAACGCACGCAAATAAGCACTAGACCTACACAGATACAAAGCCATTGAGAGAGCAACAAAGTATATTCAGTAGAATGGATATTGCCACAGCAACAAGGACATGGGTGGTGAAAAGAGATGCAAAGAAAGGAGTCTTAAAGGGTTCTCTGAAGACCGATTGTAGGGACTAGCTATGACATCTTCGCAGGAGACATGCCCCAAGAAGGAGATGTAAACAGGATGTGAATCGATGAGAGCGAGTGAGGGTGATCTTAGCCTGTAGGAGGGGATGCAGATAGTCCGTTTGTTTCTTATGGAGAGGGGGCGTTTGCTGTTTATAGATTTGTGTAGCAACCAGATCACCTTCAACTGTGCCTTTTCTAAGTGCGATTCAATAATTGAGGTCAGTCATAATGTGATCTTGTATAGACCATTGGACGATGGGCAGCGTGAGGCTGACTTTTGGAGCTTGTGGGCAGAAGTGTCGGGTAACCCAGTGTGCAGGATTTTTCAGTAGGCAATGCTTGATCGTACAGTGGCAAGGATGATAGCAACCCTTTTGGTGAATGAGAGGATGGGGAAACACTTTTCATGATTTTTATTTTCATGTCTGAGTTCCTATTTCAATCTATATAAATAAAAATGTAAATGTTTGTTTGTTCCAAATCTTAAATCTCCGAAAGCTCTTCACTGAATGCTTTGAAATTTTGACACAACGTTGCATTCGAGTAAGCACGTGTTTTTATATACCTAGCATACACAGACGTCACACCTGTGAAAGGTAAAAACATGCTTTTTCTGAAAAACAGCACCATCTGTTGGACCTAAAAGCAACACACGCTACACAAAGGGGGTATTCATAAAAATTTGCGCACAAGTGGCGCATGCGGCTGGCGCACAGTGTGCGCGTGCAAATCTCTGCGCCAGCCACGTGCGTTAAAATCCATTTCCGCGCACAGCGTATTCATGGATTTTAGCTACCAAAACCAGCCGTGGCGCACAGTGGCGCAGCGACCCTGCAGCAGCGCCAGTTTCACCCCCAAGAACGCCCTTGCGTAGGGAAAAGCCATCAAAATCCACAATCCAGCGTAAAGGGCTGCGCTAACCCTGTACTAGCACGGCAAGCGGGGAACGTGTATTACTGGGGTTCGCGGGAAGTTTCACACGCGATAGGCCCTGTGCGAGTGGGGTACGTGTATTACTGGGGTTTGCGGGAAGTTTCACACGCGATTGGAGCCGGGTACATGTATTTCGGGGGTGAGTGGGAAGTTTCACACGCGATTGGCCCTGTGCAAGTGGGGTACGTGTATTACTGGGCTGCTGCTGTCTCTCTGCCTGTGCCCTGTCTCTTGCTGCCTGCACATCCTCCTCCGGCTGGGGTGCAGTTGTTGAGGTGGCCACCCCTGCTGGACGTCCGACTCTCGACTGTGGCAGGGATGTGTCCTCCACCAGCCTGGCCGCAGGGTCAGAGGCAGCTCCACAGGGTCCCCAGGTGATACATGGATGGGAAGATGGCATGGAGGACGACTGGCGCGTAGTGGGTTCAGGTGAGGAGGTGGTCGCAAGGAGGTCAAACACACGGAGGAATCCAGCACTGGTGACCCGTCCCAGCAGGTCAACGCGGTCAAAGAGGCACCCGAGATGACCTGCAGTCTCTTCACGAAAAAACTGCACGTCACCTCGAATGCCCCATTGAAGCAACTCTATCCCGGCCAGGACAGGCTCAACACGGTTCCGGATAGCCACGTCCGCAGGGAGAGGAAGGCCAGTTGTTGTGCGCTCATCCCCTCCCTGAAAACGGGTCTGGACGTAGGCATCCCTGCTGGTGCCAGATGATGCAGTGACAGGATCAGGGACAGGATTGCACACAGGCACCTCCGCGGCGGCCTGTGCTGCTTCCTGTCCCTGGTCCTGCACTGCACTACTAGCACCAGTGGAATCCCCACCTCCAGACCCCGTGTGTCTCTTCCACGGCCTCCTCCTCCACCAAACCCCCCACCAACCTGGATGACTCCATGCCATCTTCCGTCGGACCCTGTGGTGTCTCAGATGCCCCTTCTGCTGCCGAGCAGTCCACTTCCAACCTCCTCCTCTTGGACCTACCCTCGGCAGCTGCGGCCTGGGACGCGGCACCAGACTCCTCACTCCCCGACGAGATGACAATCTGGGAGGGGAGCCATGCCTTGCGTCTCCGGCTGGCGGGACGATCCCTGCCGCTGTGCTCCACAGCACCCTGTCCGCCCTCTTCTTCAGTTGACGCTGAAGACAGGGAGAGATAAAACACAGGCATCAGGGCACTGTACAATGGACTGATACACACATGACAGTTGCACATGAGTGGCAATGTTTAACTTCAGACACGGCATCACACTCCATGAGACACATGTCATTTAACTCACACACATGAGCATTTCAACAGCAATATTGCACCAGGCAGCACCATCCATACATATACAACAGCATGAACAGCCAAAGGTGAGCCTGACATCACATGAAACACAAGGAGTGCACTAGACATGCACACACGCCACCACACTTTCATGCATGTTCTTCTCTGTGAAAGATAGTGAGCTAAAGACTCTGGGTAAGTCTCTCGCAACCAGGACTAATGTCTGGCAGAGGGACTCCCAGGACCCCCCTTGTTAATCTGCATATGCAAGTAACTTTGGGTCTCACCCTAAGTTACTAGGGGAATCCAGACGTGGACCCCTTGCTCACTATTCTTAGAGAGACACAGCTCCTCCCTACTGATGAGGTTCAACCAGACCGAAACACGTGTCTGGGGATGCTGTTGGTACTCTTGTTCAGAGGAGAATTGCCTAGCATTTCGGTGCTGGACTGCCCCAGGGCAGGACAAAGACTGATATGTTTAGGATATTTCTTCTCTGTGAAAGATAGTGAGCTAAAGACTCTGGGTAAGTCTCTCGCAACCAGGACTAATGTCTGGCAGAGGGACTCCCAGGACCCCCCTTGTTAATCTGCATATGCAAGTAACTTTGGGTCTCACCCTAAGTTACTAGGGGAATCCAGACGTGGACCCCTTGCTCACTATTCTTAGAGAGACACAGCTCCTCCCTACTGATGAGGTTCAACCAGACCGAAACACGTGTCTGGGGATGCTGTTGGTACTCTTGTTCAGAGGAGAATTGCCTAGCATTTCGGTGCTGGACTGCCCCAGGGCAGGACAAAGACTGATATGTTTAGGATATTTCTTCTCTGTGAAAGATAGTGAGCTAAAGACTCTGGGTAAGTCTCTCGCAACCAGGACTAATGTCTGGCAGAGGGACTCCCAGGACCCCCCTTGTTAATCTGCATATGCAAGTAACTTTGGGTCTCACCCTAAGTTACTAGGGGAATCCAGACGTGGACCCCTTGCTCACTATTCTTAGAGAGACACAGCTCCTCCCTACTGATGAGGTTCAACCAGACCGAAACACGTGTCTGGGGATGCTGTTGGTACTCTTGTTCAGAGGAGAATTGCCTAGCATTTCGGTGCTGGACTGCCCCAGGGCAGGACAAAGACTGATATGTTTAGGATATTTCTTCTCTGTGAAAGATAGTGAGCTAAAGACTCTGGGTAAGTCTCTCGCAACCAGGACTAATGTCTGGCAGAGGGACTCCCAGGACCCCCCTTGTTAATCTGCATATGCAAGTAACTTTGGGTCTCACCCTAAGTTACTAGGGGAATCCAGACGTGGACCCCTTGCTCACTATTCTTAGAGAGACACAGCTCCTCCCTACTGATGAGGTTCAACCAGACCGAAACACGTGTCTGGGGATGCTGTTGGTACTCTTGTTCAGAGGAGAATTGCCTAGCATTTCGGTGCTGGACTGCCCCAGGGCAGGACAAAGACTGATATGTTTAGGATATTTCTTCTCTGTGAAAGATAGTGAGCTAAAGACTCTGGGTAAGTCTCTCGCAACCAGGACTAATGTCTGGCAGAGGGACTCCCAGGACCCCCCTTGTTAATCTGCATATGCAAGTAACTTTGGGTCTCACCCTAAGTTACTAGGGGAATCCAGACGTGGACCCCTTGCTCACTATTCTTAGAGAGACACAGCTCCTCCCTACTGATGAGGTTCAACCAGACCGAAACACGTGTCTGGGGATGCTGTTGGTACTCTTGTTCAGAGGAGAATTGCCTAGCATTTCGGTGCTGGACTGCCCCAGGGCAGGACAAAGACTGATATGTTTAGGATATTTCTTCTCTGTGAAAGATAGTGAGCTAAAGACTCTGGGTAAGTCTCTCGCAACCAGGACTAATGTCTGGCAGAGGGACTCCCAGGACCCCCCTTGTTAATCTGTCTACATCTCCTACAACTTTTGCAGTGATGAGATTGCCATACATGTCACATCTGCCATTCATTCTCTACATATCAGTGTCACGTGCATCCATGTTGCATCACAGTTGCACACTTGTCAGATACACATAAATGCACATGTACACAGTGCAGATACATGCATTATGAACCACCATCCATGCCACAACCATGCCAATGTACATACACAGAAATTAAAACATGTGTGCTCCCACACCTGCATTTGCCCAGCATGCTTACCAACACATACACCATCAATGTGTCTCTCAACTGAGAGGACTCACATGTGGCAGCCTCACGCCCATGTTCATACACACCCCTACATGGCCCTACATAAACACATGTGCAACCTGCACACTACTGGCACACCACGACACGCACAGCGTACTATCAACATGCATGTACACTTACCGCTCAACTCCAGACAGGTCTGCCTCTCAAGGATCTGCACTTAGAGCACTGGGCATATGCGTTCCAGGACCCTCATTTGATGGTTCGACAGCTGGCCCCGGCACCCCTTGGCATCCGCTGCCTTAGCGAGGTGCCGGGCCTTGTTGAGGGTCCTGGACCTGAAGTCCTCCCAGCGCTTTTTGACATGATGTAAGTCACAGATTTACACCCCCTCCGCGTTGATGGCAGTCACGATGTCCATCCAGATCCTGGTCCGTCCTTCATTTCAGCACGCAAACTTCCAAAGAGGGCATCATACTGCCCCAGGACTTGCTCCACCAGGACACCAACTTCGGTGGCAGTGAAGCTGGTGGCCCTCTTCCTCTCTGGCCTGGGGTTGCCAGTGCTGCCAGATGGGGTTGTGCTGGACATGGCAACCCCAGAGGCAGGAGTGGGTGGGCAACTGGGTCCTGGGGCTGGGCTATGGAGCGATGGAATCCCAGTCGGGAGTCTTCGGTTCCAGCAGGGGTGGTCACAGCAACTACACCCCTGGCTGACGTGCAGGCAGCAAATGGCAGGGCATGTGGGCAGCAGGCAGTCAGGCAGCAGCAGATGGCAGGTGGGAGCATGCTCGGGGCTCTGGGGGCCAGTAATTCGGCCTTCTGGGCAGGAGCGTGGTCTTCCGTGTGTTTTCGCGTGGCCAGCTTGATACGGAGTGATTTGGCACGTGAAAAAATTGCACTTCAGCATGTAATTCGAGGAAAGGGCCTTAGCGTGTAAGCGCGTCAGCACACGCACGCGATTTCATTGGACCAAAGGCCCTTAGCGCATAAGCACATAAATTACAATATGCGCGTGGGCGTTTCCCTCATAGCACGTGATGACAGAGAACATGTGGAAAAACTGCACGTCCGAGTGTCATCGCGTGTAATTGGAGGAAAGAGCCCACGTACACGAGTATCTGACGTGTACGTGTGGGCCGGTTTAAAAGCTACGTATAGGACGCCATTTCCTTGTACGTGCTTTTCGTGGAGATCGAGTGGGTGAACTCTGTACTTCTTGTCGGTTCACACGCGATTACTTCACAGCGTTTCTAGTTCATACTCCCTGTTACCTCTGACAGCTCTTTTCTGAATTTTTGTTGGGCCTGTTTCCTCAAACAGAGTTCACTTCTCCTTTTGTACTGTCTCCTCAGACAGCGTACAATTCTTCTTTTGGCGGTGGTGTTGGCAACGCGCACACATGCGTATTTTTCACGGTTTTTTTCAGGCAGGCGGTGAGTTCCGCACGTACTTAGCAACTGTGCTTGCCCCGTGTGTCGCGTTCCCCTTCAGAGGTCATTGTAGGCTGCGTGTATTACGCATATGCTAAGTTTTGTGTTTCTGGGTGCCACAGCGTAGTGCAGGTTCATTTTTTCACGCACGTGGTCTACGAGGGGTTGTGTGCACGTTAATTTTTGATTTTGGGCTGCCTGTGCATTGCGTGACCCGTCATCTTCCCCCAGGGGTCACAGACAGCCTTGTTAGAGCACTAGGGTACGAATTCCATCTGGTATCTTACCCCTTTGACCCCCAATTGCCCAGGACAATAGTTTACTGCAACTCCCATACGCACAACAACATCAGTGCCATAGTTGGGAGGTGACCAAGCGGTAAGGGAGGCAAAGGTGGCCAACCTTCAAAAGGTGGGCGTGGTGGGCACGGTAGGAGACGTGGCTTGGATTTGCAGGGTGACCCTATACCCCCATGTGTGGAGGAACAATCAGGGACACTCATGCCCCCCACCCCCATGGTTGAGGGAAACGTGGCTGACACCATCCCAGCTCAGCCCCTGTTGGACCAGCCCATTGTGGCACCTGACCTGGCACAGGATGACTCCCGGGATGACTTCCAGGTCAGCAAGTCTAGGCCATCTGTGGCGGTGCAAGTTGTTGTCACCAAGCCACGTGGATCTGGGGCAGCTATGTCATCTGCTGCCCCAAGTATGCAGGGTGGGGAGGCTGCAGGGGCAGCTGCAGCTCCATCCGCCCCAGCTCTGACTCTCCCAGCCAGGACAGTGTCAGTCCAGGTCCATCAAACCGATGTTCCCCCTGCCAACATTACCCTGCAACCAATGCCTGCATCAAGACCTATGGTAATTGTGCATTCCCACATTCCTACTACCCAGTCCACCGGTGATTCTGCCCCTACTGACCAGAGCGGCGTAAGCCACTCTGACTCTGCTCCACCTTTAAAGAAGAGGAAGAAGTGTGCTCTAGCACGACAGGCTGAGACCCCAGACACGGCTACACACTCCGGTACCTCAAGGAAGCCTTGCTTTAATGATCCGGAACTTGATGCACTTGTGGCCTATGTGTCAGCACATAGCCGCGAAATGGTGGTGACTGCAGGGTGCTAGACCACACCTGGTCAATGTAGGGCACACTGGCAGACCATCGCGGACCGCATGAGTGCCCTTGGATTTGTGAGGCGCACAGCTGATGATTGCTACAAGCGGTGGAATGACCTGAAACGCAGAGCAAAGAACAAGCTGGCCTCAAATCATGCTGCTACTCTGGTGACTGGCGGTGGGTCTCCACAAGAGGACAACAAACTCACTGAACATGAGTCTGTTGCTGGGGCCTTCGTCACAGAGGAACAGATCCAAGGTGTGGGAGAACTACCTGATTATGATGCATTGTCCGGTGAGTGCCCATGCATGTGTGTGTAATGCATGTGTATGTTGTTTGGGTGACGGGTTCTGATTGAGTGCCAGGTGAGGGTGTGTGTGTGCCTGAGTGGTATGGGTCACCCATGTGCTTCATCCAAAACATTCAGCGGCCTTGGATTTGGGTGTGACAGTATCCCTTCTGCACACAGTAGTAATTTAGCGCAACATTACGGCAGTTGCCCTTGAAGTGGCATCTTGCAACAACATTGTTTGTATTTTTCAGTGTTCGTTCAGGCTGATTGTTTCAATTCTCCCACTTTTGCTATACATTCCTCAGCCCTATTGTCACATTTGTGACATGCTTCTGTCATTGATGAACCCCACATTGGCCCACATGTGTTACCTTGTTAGGTGAATGATTTGACCATTCAGGCTGATTGAGTATTGGCCTGATCACATACATTTTTGGGGCTTGTTTGAATGTGGAACATGATAGTTGTTTCCTGTCATGTTGAAGTGCACAACCATTGATGTGTACATCGGCCTGCAATCACTGTATTTCTGTACACTGGATGTGCTCTGATGCCCTGGGGGGACGTAGAGCCACATCGGTGCAATCAATGGCACCTAGGAATTTGGGGAATTGTGCCACCCCGTAGAAATCCTGGACGGCAGCCTGCCTTTCTGCAGGTGTTCTGGGCAGGTATATGTGCCTGCGGACTGATGGGCGTACAGTCATGATGGCCAAGACCTGGTGTAGGCAGCGTGACTGCGTGGCCTGTGACACTCCCCCCCACTATAGCACTTTTCCGCTGAAATGATCCAGTGGCCAAGAAGTGCAGTACATTGAGGACCTTCTCCAGGGGGCTGAGTGCTTGGAAGCACAGGGTGGGTGATGTGAGGTCATCCTCCCACTCACTGACCAGGTCGAGTATTATGAGAGGTGGAAACCTGTACCTCCCATACACCTGGTCATCAGGCATCCCAAAAAGGCTGGTTCTGGGTGTGAAAATTCTGGGCCTGACTATCCTCCTCCTCCTCCTGCGTATCCCACGACCACTGGTGCTAGGAACGGTATATTCATCCTGGCGTCTGAGCTTGTTTGTTGTTTGTGCGCACTTTTATGCTGCGCGGGTCCACGTACGCCTGCTTCCTGCTGGCGTACGTGTTTCCGGATTAGCGCGTCTTTTTTGGCGCAAACGTTAGCGCCGTTCGAATCCATGAATACGTGTTTTGAACGTGCGTGTGGGCGTTCTGCGCATTTGCCTTCTATACTTCCCCCGTGACGCCCACATTTTCACGCGTTGTTCCCCATTCCGCATGACACGCCCTCTGTTCCTCCTACTTTGGTTGTGTGCGCCACGCTATGTGCGATTTTGCTGTGCACGTAGCGCACGCTGTTTGGAGACATGTGCGCCAGCATGCACCACACAGAATTTTGGGGCACATCCTGGGATTTACACACGCACGGACTTCCATGAATCGCTGTGCGTGGGTTTCGCTGCGATTTTGGCACTGGCACTGCGATTTGCACGCTTCCGCACGCTTGCGCTGAAAATTTCAGCGCACATTAATTCCATGAATCGGCCTGTAAATATTTTCGTGCTTTTTTGTAAAAACAGCACCATCTGGTGGACGTAAAAGCAACACACGCTATACTAAATATTTTACGATTTAGAATGGCTCAAAAATGTGCCGAGGAAGCAGCAGTGCAACGTGCAGCCAGACTTTAGGATGCACTGTTGTGAGCACGGCGATCAACAGAATGACCGCGACAGGCTGAGAGTGGCTGAAAGACGTAAACGGGAAGCAGCAGATCAGCGTCAAACACGACAATCGCCTTGCATTCCAGAACAACCAAGCAGATGATTATAGTTTGAGCCGGCATGTTCTCATTGGCACTATGAATGAAGAAACTAGAAACTAAAGGAATGTGTTGCGCCACCTTGAAAATTAAATTGCCTCAACTTGGAGAACCACCAGAGCCATTAAAATCTTGCTTGCCGGATATACCACCGAATCAAAGCATTTCCTATCTAACATCGGGAGATACAACTCATGCTTCCAAATGACGTTGTTTGGCACAGAAATCGTAACAGCACAATTCATGCCAACTTGCGTTTGCAATCACCATCAACAAAGCTCAAGGCCAATCTTTAGAATTGTCTGGTTTAAATCTAGACACGGATTGCTTCTCACATGGACAATTAAATGTTGCGTGTTCTAGTGTCAGCAAACCAGACAATCTCTATATCTGCACAGACAATGGAACAACAAAAAGTATTGTATACCCACAAGCATTGTGAAATTAAACATATTATAAACGTGTACTTTCTCTTTTCTTTCCCATTTAACCAGACTGAGCCACAGCAACGCGTGGCCAGGTGCAGCTAGTAGCAATAAAAAGAAGTAAACTCTGATTATTTTCTTTAAATTAAGCAAGGATATGGGACACCCTCTACTGAAAACAACCTGGTATAAATAACCTGTTCTATTTAATTTCTTCCACTCAGGCGTGTCTACAATGAAGTTTAAAAATAACTGCGTCCTTCACTGAGGATAAATGTCCATTTGCATATCAGTCTGGTCCCACCCCAAGGGCAGGCCATCACTGAAATGCTAGACAATTCCCCTCTGAACAAGCATTTAAAAATTATATACATTTTAAGTAAAGTTCAGCTAAGCATTCAACTCAATGCAGCACACTAGGGTCGGCCTAGCGAAGGATCCTTAACCCAGGATCCACCACCACAGATCCAGTCACAGTAAGTTATGGCAGGACATTACACTCAGGGCACCTCCCCTCCCACTCCCAATGGGAGTCAGGTGGTGAAAGAAACAGGTATGTACACTTACCCCCCCAGCTCAGGTTGTTCTGGATTTCACATGTGTAGGTTCCAGACTTGGGTCTAGGCTTGTATTTCTGTTCTTTTTCCTTTCCTGAGGGTCGTCTAGACATCTAGACAGAAGGATACTTTGTCACCTGGGATTTTGATTTGGTTGGTCGAGATGCACATGAATTGGTTCCAGGCAGCTTCCAGTTAAAAACCCAAATGAAGACAAAGGAGAACTCCTGTGGACAAGACGAGCACAGTACACCTCAGGGACACTTAGAAGACAAGATCCACTGAAGGTTACCACTGTCAAGCTATGACAGGTAATCGTACTTCAGTGAATATGGGAGGAGCCTCACCACAGCTTCCCTTGAAGTCAGACTGCTGAAAATGCGAGGACAGTTGACTTGTAGAACAAGCTGTGGATCTAGAATGTTCCAAGGCTCACCTTGGAATGATGGTGGCGCCAGCAAGGCAGCCCAGCAGATAGCTGGTCAGTCCACTGGTTGATCCACAGACACTTCTGAAGTCTCAGCAGGCACAGATCCTGCAGCAGGGATTGAGCATGGTTTTCTCCACTGGTTCAGGGGTTGAAGAACCAACAAAAGGCCTTCTCGAGCTCAGGCAGAAGAGCAAGGCTTCAACGGCCAATTACTGGAGTCAATGCTGGTCAGCTGCAGCGGTTTTTGTCGGGCTATCAACAGGCTGCTCTTCGTCATAGAAGTTTTGGCTCCAACGATGACCTGATGAACAGTTGCAGGAGCTGGCCTTTTATCCAAGATTTAGCGTGCACAACCACTCATCATCACTTCTGCCCAGCGACAGACTTTCAGGCAACAGAGTATGTGGAGTGTAACTAGACAGTCCCAGCCCTTCCTTTGGCTCATGCATACACAGCCCCTTTGCTTACGAAAGGGATTTTCGTACAAGCCATGTCCTGACTTGAGAAAGCAGGAAGAAGGCCAAAACAACAATATGGCCGAAGAACAAGTGAAAAATCTCAAGGCACAGCCACCATAGGGTGCTAGCAACCTTTAGTAGCCATTTGTGGTAAATGCAAAAGGGCACAAGTAAAATATCCCAAAGATTGTAACAATCACACAGCTGCCAACAGTGTGTCTTAAGCACATTGTCAAAGTAATCAAAAAGCCAATATATAAGGATACAAAGTATTCTAAGTGCACGTCATTGGAAGGTGAGGTGTGCAATTGTAACAATACAAGAGTTCATAAAGAGAGAATTGGGGCAGATTCTCAAAAAAAGAGTGCAAATGAAAGGGGCACAGAGAATGTGCCCTTTCCATTTGTGCTATTTTTAGAAATGTGCAGGTTGCATTATTCTCAACTGTGACCTGTGCATTTCAGGAGAGGCTGGACAGTGGCACAAAGATGTGCTGTGTAGCCACTGTGCATACATAAGTGTTCAGAGCGTGCTCCCGACACTAATGTATGACACGCTCCCAGCAAACACCTGGTTGCTGGGAGCACATTTCACCAAAACGGGGCATTTAGGGGCCTGTCTCAGTGAAGTGACAATAGAAAAGCATTTCCCCACCTACCTTAACCACTGCATCACAAAGAAACTGCACAGTTGTACACTCCGTTCCTCCAATCAGCTTACCCTAGCTATCCCCTGCTATAAACTTGCCAGAGCAGGGGCGGGTGAGTTTCAGCTCTACGGCCCCCGTCCTGTGGAACTCCCTTCCCACCTCACTTAACAAATGTACCCTCCTAGTCTGCATTCAAGAAACGGTTAAAAACATGGTTGTTCAATAAGCATGACTAACACTTTATTTATGACTGATCTAAGCTGCCTTCTTAATCTATGACTTCTTAATCCTCTCCATGTGATTAATCTGTACAAACGCTGTGATACCTGTGGGTCTGGGCCTTACCCAAATGTAAAATAAAATAAAAAATAAATAAAAACAAGTGCACCAAAAATGTATTGAGACTCTAGCCCATAGCCTCTCACTACTGAAAGTCTGAGGGACTAATCCATTTCCCCATAAGAATGAGCTGAACTGGCAAGGGAAGTAAAGCAGAAGGATTTACTGATCACCAAAAAGCCAGGAAGAGGGTTCAACGCAAGCAAAAAGAATGGGAGGTGCCATAGGAAAGATTTTCATTTTGCACCTTTACCCGCCATAGATTCGATACACCCAGTTTGCATTATTCTTAGTACCAAAAAAGTGCCATGTTCCATTCTCCATAGTGAACAAAGTAATGTCAAATACTACATGCCCAGTTACTACAGCACTGCCAAATACCATTATGCCCAATTAACACAGAGTGGAAAATTCCATGAAGCCCATTTGGCACAGTTATTCCAGCTTTCATTATGCAGAAATATGTATAATAATTACAGGTCGGTTAAGTATTGGTAATCATCTTTCCTTAATGTTGTGTTACGCCACTACTCTCAGCCTGAGGCTTGCAAGAGATGCTGCAGGAAGGTCTGATGGATATTGCTTGCGTTGGTTATGAGGGCCTGCCAGCGAATCAGAAAGCACCAGAGGAAACTGTCTCACACAGATGGCTGGTGGAGAAAGAAAATCATCCAAGGCGTGCGTGTGCACGCGAACGCACACACACACACACACCGGCACACCTGATATCGTTCTGAGATAGGACCCAGAATTTTGAGAAATTGTAATTATAATTATAATGAATATCACTGAGTGTAGTATACTTTTTCAGAGGTGAACGATTGCTAAAAAAAAATGATATAGAGACACTGGAAGTCTGCCACTGCACGGGCTGTTACTGAATGGATTAACCAGCTACTCTCTCTTTTGAAGTTTGACTGTGAATTTTACAAATACAGAGCGGGGGCATGGACAGCCTCAACAATATCTAGCCCCTGTTCGTCAAAAAGTTTGGATAAGAACAATTGACATCTACCTTATCCGATGAACTTGGGGCAACGCACATATACCTTCCTCACTTGCCCTCTGGTGCTCCCAAAATCCCTGCATCGTAGAGCTCTGGTTATTATTGCAAGTAACGATGCACTTCTTGGCCGCCTTAAAATGGAGATATGCTTGATTGTTCATAGATGTGCAGCGTATGTTAATGTATATCTCATAATGTTTCACTAAATCTTCACCTAAATAATAAAATACTTTGGTTAAACTGGCATATAGATGAGTAAATTAGAGCAGAAACATGGTATGAGAGGATACAGGATAACAGTAGCCTGGTAATTATTCCATCATTGTGTTGAATTTGGTTGGCTGGGAGATGTCATTTGCAGACCTGAACATGTATTCTCATTCCTTTTCTTCTCCTTATGAGTTAATGTATTGTATGCCACGCTGGAACTTTCACACTGGGCATGCCTAATAATTAAGGCAATCTTAACATTTTCTAAATAGATACAGCTTTCAGTAGGAAGACAGTACTACGCCATGTTTCCAAAAGTGAGATTCCCCTTTGTATAGTAAATTAGTAAAAAATCCCCAGTTCTTGGAACAGGTTCTGTAGACTGACATGATAACACTCATCCATTGTTGAAAATCAATGATCCTGTAGGTTGCTGTTTCGATTCACTTACCGCTTAGTGTGCTTTGCACCCTGAAATAAACTGCACTGGGAATGGACTTGTGTGGCTGGCTGCCATACACTGGAGCAGACATTGGGCCTCATTACAACCCAGGCATTAAGGGTTTAAAATGCAAGGCGCTGACCCGCCTTGGTGCTAATTATGGCACCGTAATTTACGGTGCCGTAATTAGCGCCTTCCCCACTCCCATTATGCCCTATGGGGCAAAAATGGGAATGGGGAAGGGTAAATGGGGAATGGGGATTTACCGCCCCACTCACCTTGCAAAGGGGCGGTAAATCCGCCATCCACCATGGTGTAAACAGAGTTTACACCATGGTGGTAAAGTAGGGAACTTACCGCCTGGGTTGTAATGAGGCCCATTGGAGGGAGGCGAAAGTTGATGTGCTGCTAAATACTGGGACCTTCTGTGCTCTCTCCCCAGCTGTTGCCTCATTCTGGCATGGTGCAGTTCATTGTGGTGCATTGCAGTGCAAATATCTCAGACACTGTGCATTCTAGGGCCTTGAAATGTGGTTTTTGAAGTCCCACAGGGACCCCAGTTTTGTTTCTCGTGCCGAGACCGGTCCTTCTACGAACACATTGATGTTTCGCCGCTGATTTCAGGAAACCTTCTCATGTGTGAAGGTGCTGAAATCCAGAGAAAGGGATGGGATGTCCACATTTGATCTAGCCAGTAATGTGTGGAGGGTCCTAACAGGTTCTTATGCAAAATGTGGTTTAGATTGGTGAGCCAGTGTGGAATTGTGTAAGTAGCATTGTTATGCCAAGCCACTAACCCACAAACACATTTTTGATTTTGCTGAAATCCAAGAAAAGGGGTGGAGTGTCCAAATGTCATGTAGCCAGTAATGTGCGCAGGGTCCAAACAGGTAACTATGCAAAATGTGATGCAGATTGGTGAAACGGTGTGGAGTTGTACAAGGAAAAATGCTTGGCCAAGCCACAAACCCACAAACCACAAAACAAATTTAATTTAGACTTTCACTATAATCCAGGGAAAGGGGTGGGCTGTCCAAATGTCATATAGCCAGTAATATCCGGAGAGTCCTAACAGGTAACTATGCAAAATGTGGTGCACATTGGTGAAACAATGTGCAGTTGTATAAGGAACAACGCTTTGCCAAGCCAGACACCCATAATTTGACTTTTATAAATTTAGATTGGGATAACTAGGTCCTTAGAAGTAAATGTAAATAGGATTTGATTAGCCTCAAAGGGCTATGGAATCATCAATCTCAAGAAGAATCTTATTATAAATATTGCCTTGATGATGACGTCCAGAATTTGCATAACCTGATTCAAAGGCAGGATATATAAATGGTAAGTAGAGTTTGGGATTTGAAGGAAAGATTTGACAGAAATGCTTTGTTAACTAGGGACATAAAGCCGTTTGGAGGAACTTGAAAAATAAATTATAACCAGACAAGTACAAGTCAGTAATAGAAGAATAAGTAGTTACAATATTATTGATTACAATCCAGTTCAGTTGATGGCCTTTATCTTGGACCTTTGTGTAAAAGGAATAAAACCAAATGGTTTTAGAGAATTCAAAAGTGACAATGGCCCTCATTACGACCCTGGCGGATTTTTACCGCCATCGGCGGACTTTTCCGCCATGGCGCAAAGTCCCTTTACGCCATGGCGGATGGCGGACTTACCGCCCCATTCCGAGGTCGGCGGGGCGGTAAGTCCCCATTGACCCATTTACCCTTCCCCATTCCCATTTCGGCCCCATAGGGCTCAATGGGAGTGGGGAAGGTGTTAATTACGCCACCGTACACTACGGTGGCGTAATTAACACCGAGGTCCCATAGCGCCATGGATTTTTACGCCCGCAAAAAGCGGGCGGAAAAATGACCATGGCGCTCTGGGAACTCGTAGTTGGCGGTAAGGGGTCGGCGCAGCTAACGCTGGCGTAAACCCCTTACCGCCAGGGTCGTAATGAGGGCCCATGTGTTGATTTCAGATTTACTATCAGCCGATTTTTTGGAGTCACCTTGAATAACACGTTTTTGACATAATAAAAAGTGATGATAACACGTTTGTGTACTCAATAATATCATTTGTAGCGAGGTAGGAAGATGGTAGGTCAATGCAATAGTTACAGTTTCTGAATATAAAAATGACATTTTACCATATAAAATAAAATAAAGTGAGAGTATTCACTTGTCGCAAATTAAGGTACTTCTTAAACAAAATAAGTAACACTGCAACCCCTTTTGTCTGGTCTGTCCATGTATATATAAGAGAGCATTTCGGGGAGTAATGTCAAGTTTACTAGGGACATTAGTATCATTAAACCATGTTTCTGTCAGGAACAACCTATCACAGTAAGTGTCCGGAATCAAGTCATGGAGAGAGGATCTTGGACAACAACTGAGCGGGCATTAAATCAGATGCAACTAAGTGAGTCAAAAGAAGCTGGTATCAGATCTTAATAAAGACCTGCAACATGTGATTTTGATAGTGGAAGCCCAGCCTCTGACAAAATCATTGGAGGCATGTTAGCGTGAAAAATTAGATTAGTGGTTCGTTTTCATAGGTTTTTTGTGTAACCGTGAGGGAGATGTGATTCAGCTCTGTTAGCTCATCCACGACATACATTAACATAGTGCCAGTCACTATAAAGTAGGCCATATGCCTAAAAATAACCTGGTATAGCTCAAATAAGAAAAGTGGCACTTACAAATAACTCAAAGATTATATAATCTGATGACAAATCAGACAGATCTGCCAACCAGTCCCACCAGGGTTCCTGGTCGCATCAGCATGTTAGAATGTCCACAGGACCAGCACTGATGCTCAAAAAGGCAGAAAGTGTGGTTAAAACAGCACAAAATCTGGAAGGAAAACTTAACAGATAAAAGAGAAATGCTAGCAAGTCAAGTAATAAATTAAAATAAGACCTGTTGGTCTGAATAATACTAAAGTGATGAGGGCCGAGAAAAAAAAGATATAACGTAAAGCAAATCTAAAAGCTGACTACCATCAGCACCAGTGTAACATCAATGTCTGCAAGCTGTGACTGCAGCAACACACAGGCAGTTAAATAGTTGGTTGTGAGTTCTAAGATTGCCTAGGAGAAAAAGGAAAAGGAGAAATAAAGTCTGATTATTCTTATAAAGAGGTGATAGTAAGTTACAAAGGAGCAGAAGCAGGATGGGCATGCAGTGAAGAAGGGTGGGCCTAAGCTGGTAATTGAGCAATGCTCATGGGGAGGCGTGTTGTGGGGGATGTCCAGTGAGATGAGGAAGGAGCAGCCTGAAAGATAGAAGAACAACCAGTCAAGCATGGTGCCCTTGAAGCCAAGGAGGAAAAGTGCTTATAGGGGGAGGCATGATAAACAGTTTCAAAGGCAGTAGAACATTCTAGATGTATGAGCATGGAGGACAGTTGAGGGTGGTGTACAGTGGTAAGAGACTTGGTGGAGAGGATAAGAGCAGTCTCATTTGAGTGTTTGTACCAGAATCCAGATTGGAGGCAGTCAGCAAATGAACAGGGCTCAAGATAGTTTAGTATGAGATTGAAGACAATTGTCCAAAAGATTTTACAGTGGGCAAGGAGTACAGAGAAAGGCCAATAGACCAGGGGTTGTTGGGGTTAGAGCATGGTTTCATCAGAAAGGATAGTTATTGCTGTATATCTTTAGAAAGAAGCTGGGAAGGCACCAGTTGAATAAGATGGGATGAAAAGGTGGGGAAATATGTGAAGAAGAGCAGAGTTGGCAGATTAATATTCTTTAACACTTTGGGCCTCATTACAACCCAGGCGTTAAGGGGTTAACGGCGCCGTAAATGGTGTCGGCGCCGTTAAACCCTTAACGCCTGATTACGAGGTCACTTTGCGGGTTGCACTTTAACGCCTGCTTTTAGCAGGCGTTAAAAAACCAACCCGCAAAGGGACCTAGGGAGCTAATTACGGCACCGTAATTTACGGTGCCGTAATTAACGCCTTCCCCATTCCCATTGAGCCCTATGGGGCAAAAATGGGAATGGGGAAGGGGTATGGCGGCATGGGGAATTACCGCCCCACCAACCTCAGAATGGGGTGGTAATTCCCCATTCCGCCATGGACCATGGTCCAATGCCTGGGTCGTAATGAGGCCCTTTATAGTGCAAAGCAGTCAATTGGGGAATGGGATGAGCTGGCAGAGCAAATGACAGGGTAGAGGTTCAGTGTTGAAGTAAATGAGAAAGTGATCAGAGGGGAGGGGTAACATGTGGGAGCAGAGGAGCAGAGTGTAACACAAGATTGATTGAGTAGCTTTTGGAGTGGGTCGTAAGATTATGTAAATTGATGAGTAAATTGGTTCAGTATGTGAAGTCAACTTAAAACCGTTTTTGCTCTGTCATATTAGAGAGGGTGAAGCCGCCCATCATAAAATCAAGGATATCAACTGGGAGTGTTTAGAGTAAAAGGTCAAGATCAGAGAAGAAGTGGTTGTGGCTGCTCTATGAGTGGTAGATGTTTATGGTAGTAAATAGGTGGGAGTGAGGAATTGTATTTGGATATGCTCAAAGTAAAAGGGAGTGAAATCAGATAGGGGAATGGTGGTTGATGGTGTGTGCTTGATGCCATCACTAATAGTTCAGGATGATGGAATTTAAAATGATTAGTAGAATGTTTTTTTTTTCAGCAGGATTGGCCATTCCAGAAACCCAGGATGAAGACAGTGGGGTGAGGAGGGCACAGCTAGAGGAGGTAGTTAATGGAGCAGATGAAGGTAGTGTGGTCGATGAGGTTGGGAGGGTGGGATACTGGGATGGGGCAAAGTCACCAGAATGCCATTCATGGGAGACAGTAAAATGTTAGGAGGAGGGGAGTAGGGGGATGGTAAGTGTCAGGGCTCCAGTCTTCAGGCTCAGGAGTGGCACGAACCAACCATCCCCTCCGCAGTCTGAACGCCTGCAAGTTGTAACTTACACAAGGCGCTGAGACTCCAGCGGGGAAAGAGGGTTAGGAACACGTTGGTTGGATAGGTTCAGCAGTAGGGTAACTGATGAGAGGTTTAGGAGAGGGGTGGTGGGTAGGGAAGGGGACAAAGGAGAACACAATAATCATACATTACACTTTACACTATGCACAACAGTGAGTTTGAAGAGACTTATCTCTGGATTGAGCACTGGCCTCCTGCCTGCGGACTCTCAGGTCCGGTATCTGTCTGGAGCGTATTACCGCTGCAAGAGAGCAAGGAATTACTAAATGGTGTGTTCCTGCACACACTTTAAACAATACTTTGCCAGCATGCAATTGGTTAATTCTTCATCCTGTTACGTGTGCTAGCAGTGTGGAGCACTACGAGTTAGTACACGGGTTAACGCCCTTAATGATCGGCACATGCGGAATAAGCCGCATGTGGCCCCGCACTGTACTGGTGGATTCACTGGGTCGTGGACCCTTGAGTGATCCGAATTGTGGATGTGCGATCTGCCGCACGTGGCGTGTGGCGGCCTAACCGCACTGTTCTACGCGGTTCCTCCTCATGGCTAATTGTCATGCAAATCTTATGCACTGCTCTGCGCTCATGAGCCGGCGCAGCGTTATGCGCGCGTTAGCTCTGGGTTTCGTTCCGATGCCCAGTGAAAAGACTTAGCTGTCCTGTAGCAGGGGGACAGTGGATCGTGGGCGGAGCCCCCCTGTTGTGCCCCTGGCAACCTTCACTGGTCGTGCTAGCCCCACAAGTGGCGTTGCGGCCTTGCGCATCCTCCCCCTTGCAACTGGAGTCTGTCTAACGCTTGCGGTACTTAGCTTCTCAAGGCGAGGGGCCTGGGTTGGGGTTGGTTGGGGCATGGCCCCTCGTGCTGATCCCTGCACACAGAGCTCTTCAGGAGACGTCTTCTCCGGTCGGCAGCTTAATCACAGCCCCGTGCTTTGGTTGGTCTTGTGCGCACGCGCACGCAAGTCCTGCCCTTTTTGGGCTTGTGCCTGTAGTTCTGGGCCCAGGGAAGTCTGGGTAATGTAGTTCCTGAGGCCTTTTTCCTGCAAATAGGGCATAAGAGTCTCCTATAAGGATGGATTCTATGTTTTGTGTGGTTAATCCTCACGACCTCTGCGTTCTGCTGGGTTTGGCCCTTTACTGGGTTCTCTTTAGTGGTCTCTACTCTCTGTACCATGACAGTAAGGAAGATGGAGTGTGGGTGGAGGCTAGGAGAGAAAGAGAGAGAGAGAGAGAGAGAGAGAGAGACTGAGAGAGACAGAGAGACAGAGAGAGAGAGAGAGAGAGAGAGAGACAGAGACAGAGACAGAGAGACAGAGAGTGAGAGAAAAAATAATAGGCAAACAAAAATGCAACTTATTTCAAAAAAGGATAAGAGTCAACCAAAAAATGTAAGTTAAACCTAAAGTAACATAGGGTACCAAATACGCAGTTTTACTACACATAGCCATGAGGGACCAAAGAATGTAAGGTAAATGCACAGGACCATAGGAAATCACAAAATGGAATTTTAAAAATCACAGGGTCCGAGTTGACCCAACAATATTGTTTAAAACGTCACGTGGACCTGTTCAATTAAAAATAATGAATTCAAATATTACAGGTTTATGGGCAAATAAAAAAAAGCAATGTAAAAAATGGCTGGGTCGTAGGAAACCAAAAAGGGTAATTAAAAAAACCACAGGATCCTAGGTGACCAAACAAGGCAAGTTACATAAAAAGGGCCATAAGCAACTAACACATATAAGTTAAACACACAGAGCAAGCAACCAAAGAATTCAAGTTACGCAGGTGACTATAAAAATGGAATTTGAAAAGCCACAGGGTTCTAGGCAAACAAAACATGTGAAATAAATTGACTGGTTCCTGGGTTGTAGGAAATCATAATGTTGAATTAATAAAAAAGGCAGGGTTGCAGGGAGCCAAATAATAGTTTAAAAACCCACAAGGCCATATGAGACCACAGATTCAATTTTAAAAACCACTTGCTCCTAGGTGACCAAAACTTGCAATTTAAAAACCACTGGGTCATAAGCGACCAGATAATTAAATTTTAAAAATCACAGCACCATAGGAAAATAAAGAATACCTTTTAAAAACAGGGTCGTAGGTAACTAATAAAGCAAATTAATAAATCACAGCATACTAGGTGGCTGGAAATGCAATTTATAAATCTGAAGGGTCAAAGGTCAAAAACAAATGAAATTCCAAAAACCACAGGGTCTAATGTGATCAGAAAATACAACAAAAAAGTTGCAAGGTTCTAGGAAACCAAATATGTGATTTGAAAATGTAAAAACATGTGACACATTCCCCTGCCCTTGTCCCCTGGGTATAGTAGGGAATTGTTATATGAACCTCCAAGCCAAACTCCTTCCCCAAGCTATTGTCCTGGAAAATGCCTTCTTTTTATCTGTGTTATCGTTTTTTTATTATTAAACAAAATGTTCACATTCCAACATCAAAAGAAGAAGAAAAAACAAGCAAATCAGATATTTTACAAAGAAAGAAAAATAGCAAAATCAAACAAAATAATAAAATACAAAATCCTATGTATACATTCCATAATTCCTTGATGGACAATGCCTTCCAAACTCTTAAGATCACTGAACAGATGAATAGAAAGACTCCTGGAACCATATACCCACGTTTTGGGAATCCCTTGTGGTCCTTAGATCCATCCCTGCTGTCCATGGCCCCATCTGGGCTCATAGACCCACTTGTGAACTACAAGAACTCACAAACTCGGCAGACCACACTATAATTATGGGGAACATGAAAATAATGACAAAAGCACCCCTAAGCCTCTTACACTATACTTACCTGGAAAGCAAATACACAGAGGATTGCTCCTTCACTGTTAGCATTCCCAGACCCTCCATACACACATATCAAATCCAAGCGTGCTGCCAGTATTGATTTAGGTTTAGTCTGATCCCTGCCAACATCATGTGATCTCAAGGATCTGTGAAAAAATCACAAAGCCACATTAGCACAGAAACACATGTGCATGCCCTCGCCCAGAGTCTCACGTATAGAGATGAAGGACAGCTAGAAGAACATTGTGTGAGTTTGGAGGTGAAACTGGAGCTGGAGAGAGAAAGTTCAAGATTATTAGTGATGACAGAGAGTTTGTGGAGAGGTTTAGATCAAGCAAATGAGGTTGGAGGAAGAGAGGAGATCGGAGCTGGATCATATCAAAAGGAGCAGTTTGGGTATACTGAGGAGTTTGGAAGGGACATAGATCAAGGAGAGGAGATTGGGTGCAGAGTAGACAATGGATAAAAAAAGTAATTAAAAGCAGAAGGGTGGGACAGGGCACAAGGTTGGGGGTTGCGAACACCAGGAGGAGGATGTTGGGATTAGAAAGGAGTAATGCAGTGAACAATACCAAGATGAGGACGTGGAGCATTGAGTGGAAGTTGGTTGTGAGCATAATTAGGAGCAGGAGGTAGAACATAGAAAAGAGGTAGGCAGAGAAAGATACTATTATTATTATTATTATTATTATTATTATTATTATTATTATTATTATTATAATATTTATTGAGTGTGGACCTAGCTTTGAGAAGCAACAAAGTGCTTTACAGAAGTATACAACAATACAGCGACACAACCGAGCACCTTACCAAGATATGCATCAGTGCAGATACATAACAAAGCGCTTTTCACAGGTAACAAAAGAACAGATATACAGTGGGGGGTGGGATACAGAGTGGCACACAGAAGAGGTGCAGCTATATAAGGTGGTTGGGAGAAGAGGGGCGGCCGGGGTCTAGCGAGTACGGTGCTGCCGGGGCAACATGATGGCCTTGATATTGAGGAGGAAAGACTCCTTGAAGAGGTGGGTCTTGAGTTTTTTTATTGATGTTTAGATTGAGGAGGTGAAGTTTCGGGATGAGATTAGACCATGAGAGGGGTCAGATGGGTGTTTGGTATATCTTAGAGAAAGGTTTGAAGTCAGTGAGAACCCTATGAAAACAGAGATCTGAAAGAAGCGGTTTGATGGATAAATAGCATGGACATAGAGAGGTATTGTAGAGAAGATGTGAAGTCAAGAGAGGAGTTTAGAGTGAAGGAATATTAAAGGGACCAGGTTAGCTAGAGGGTATGAAGGTTCCATTGTGTTTGGTTGGTCCAAGGTAGGTGATAGTGATTGGATTTAGTGGGAACACAGAGCTCAGAAAAGGATTATAGAGTCGGAGGGACAGGGAGAAAGACAAAATATCATCCTAGGCTGACAGAGCAGGGGACTCAACACTGTAGCTTTATAATATTGCCCAACAGGAGAAATCCACTGGAGAAGTTCTGGTCTTAAAGTTCTATATCAATATTCTGCCAATTGGAGTCTGCTCCTCCAAAAGGCCACTGTTAGGGGGGTTTTTCATATTATGCCAACTCCTCTCTACCCTTGAGACCCCCAGCATTTTTTGCTAGTCTTCTGGACTTTTTCCTGAATAAGGGGATCATTTCCCCCCTCATTCATTCTTTTTCCCCTGTTAATTGTGTTCTTACTTTATTTCATGGAGTCATGCTTTTCTCCATATATTACAAGGCATCGGTTTCACTTTGGCAGCACCCAGCACCATTTGTGCAATGTTTCTGGAAGCCCTTTGGGCTTTCCGTTAATATTCTTATATTTTTATTGTGAGAACCACTGTTCTCAAGGATAGAAGTATACTTTTATCCTTCTTACCTTTTCTTTTGTGAGATCACCACACACCACCTTAAGTGGAGTGCTGAGGGGTTACATAGTATCCCTTTCTTACTTCTCCTGAATGGCTGGTGGCAGTGGACGTATTTAGCAGCTTTTGTGCCTTTTACCTACTCTGGCTGTGTTCACAGCCACGGCAGTGACAGAAGGAGCACCATTGACCCAACATGGCGTTTCTCTTCTTTTTTCGCCATTTCATGTGGCCTTTTCCTTTCTTGATCCTTCTCCTACCAACCTGGGCTGGTGATGTCCTTGTTTTACTTTTGTCTTCTGTGGTAAACCTTTGTGAAGCCCGCGAGGAGAGGAAGCTGGCGAGGAGTCCCAAACACTGCTGATCTTTGTCTTCTGGCATGTCTGCCTGGAACCAGTACCAACTGAAAGGCTGGTTGTCCTACATGGACGCCGCCCCCCAAAGTTTGAATTTTGCATAGCTGTTGATTGGCTGGGTTCCTGGATAAACAGCGAGGATCCTGAGACAAAAGACAAGTTGACCAGTGGAACAGAAGAACGGAAGAAGTATATGACTAGAAATGCCTGCAGCACCTTCCAGAAACCGATGAAGCCTGCAGAAGTGACATCTCCTGTCCTGACCCTATTTTCGAATTGACAGGGAAGCTCTGAAGAGGACAACTTCCTCCCTTGGACAGGTGGGCATACACAGTCTTAAGACAACCTGCAGTCCTAAGACAACCTGCAATTTGAGCCATCCAATTACATGCTGCAAACTTCCTGGTCTGCAAAACCCCAATACCCTTGGACGTGCGACCTTCCTGCAGTGCATCATCGTCCCATGAACAAACGCTCCCAAAACTCTGGCGGACTCCTGCTGGAATCCCATAGACAAGATTCCCTCCTCAACGTCCCATCACCAGAGTGCAGGACAAAGAAAGCGAGAAGCATTAATTAGCTGAGAAGTGCTCTACATAGATGTCTGTGAAAAGGTGCCAAAACCACAAGCCTGTATTGGAGCATGAAGAATTATTTACTGGGAATCCCCTCTATCAACTGCTGCTGTAAAATCCCTACCAGAGTCCCTCGTTTCATTACCACAACCAAGGAACAGGAGACCGGCTCTACCACTGCTGCATCGTGAAGGTTTGCAGCTGCACTTCTTCACCAATCCTAAATTACTGTGGGAATCAGGGTAATACTGACCTAGAGTCTTTCTGTCGCTCCTTTGTTGCTGGAGTGCTGATTCTGGTGGTTTATGGGTGTTCACCCATACACAGTTGCCCAGACCTAATGCTTGTGTGCATGCAGGGAGCCTTTCCTGAGGTCCCTGAACTCTTTTTTTTACCAACTAAAGCTGGATAATTATAATGGAATAATCTTTGGAACTTTACCTTTTCTGCAACTGTGCCTTACTGGCTTTAAATCCAATCTGACTTTGAAGAACTCATACTTAGATGGGGATTTACTGCTAAAGACGTGCAGCCTCTGAAAAGTAATATAAGTCTTGATAAGCACTGACCTACTATTGTTGGTGTTGTTAATCCTTTTTATTCTTACAAGAGAATATTTTTGAGTTACTATAACAGTGATTTTACTTACCTTTGAATTGTATTCATAAATACGTCTTTTACATTGTGGCTTACTCACCTGAAGTATTGCTTTGGTGTTCCTATTGTGTTCATTATTTTTGAAATTGAACTTACTTAAAGATTTAACTTTGCCTTGTGTATATAACATAAATAACTATTTTGATATAACCACAAGTGTGTAAGTGTGTCTTTGGCCCTATGTATATTAAAAGTTCTTTGTACTTACCTACAACTCACATCTCCCTCCTACGACAAGCCTGGCTGCTCTGCCATACTAACAAAACCTTGAGTAGTACAGACTTATACTAGAAGTTGGAGCCTGTATACTGTGTGGGAGCGAGGGTCTGCCTTCACTTCTCAGTACAAAGCTTGGACCAAGTGCCTCCAGTAGTGGGTTCGCCCCTTGCCCTTATGCGAAGTTAACTATCGTTGACTTCCGTGTAACTGGGACCACTGAGCAGGACACAGGGCATCCATCTTTTGTGCCCCCTTTCGACTCCATCTTGGTGACCAGGCCTCACTGCGATAGTACAAAACGCTTCTCTCCCTCTCCTCACTGCGATCAGGCACACAGAGCATATGGCCCCCACCTTTGTTGCCACTCTGCGGCTCCATTCTCCTGCTGAAGCGGAGTTATTTGCAACAACTAATAAATGTATCACATCAGGCTTCCTCGGAGATCACTGTCCTGCATGTGAACCAGCATGAACTAAGCACATAGCTCATTCATCTCCACAAACGTGTCCTTGCCCCCGCACCCTCGCCGATGGAAACTTACTGCCATTCTGACCCTGTGTCCCTGCAAGATATTCCTTTCATGTGCCAGACCGCTGACCATGCTATGAGGCCCACCCAACAGACCCCCAACTAACATTAGACCCCTGCTGCAGTATATCGTGCCTAATACTAGCAAATGCCACATACCTGAGATTCTTTTGAGACTAACCCTACAGTTCAATGAGAGTATTATAGTGGTCAAAACCCTTAAACTTGTAACCTGTATAAACCCATATGTTATAGATGACATAGACACCCGTGTGATTTGTATAGTGACATGATAAACTACTGAGAGTCTTTTGATCAACCATTATTTAGTGCATGCATTATTTAGAATGTATTCATTAGCTTAGATAGTGACCACCCTGCTTCACGGTGACCTGACCTTCACCCATTCGGAGCACAGATATCTGACGTCCATCCTCCCACCAACCAAGCAACCAACAAGGAGGAAGAGATGATGCCCACACCTAAGAAACCACCCTGGCTGACCAATCCGGGTCCAACCTAGCACCATATGTTAGATATGTCATTGTGCCTATATAATGTACTATAACATTAATTTTGCCAGAGCGCTCTCAGAGATCTAGATAAACTTTTCCTTGAACTCTCGCAGCCTGGTCTCTTTGCCTTATTCCCCGGACGGGGTGCGTCTGTTTTATTTTCTTGCACGTGTAAAATGGGGAGGGCACAAACATTTGGTGACCCCCTGCAACGTGATTTGGAGAGGTGCCTCGAGGCCCGCACTGTGCGGCGAGATCCCTTGACCCTTTCTTGTAGTGCACCAGCCTGTGTGCACTACAAGAAAGGGTCAAGGGTTCCCGGTTGACGAATACCCGACTGAAAAGCTGCTCGCCGAGGCGGGCCACGGCTTGGTTGGGGTGCGGACCTAACTGGGGTCGGACCGCAAACGGTGACCCTCAGATCACCTGACTGACCACGTGAGTGCTGGTTGCGTAGGTTACCAAGGAAAGGTAAGGGGGAATAGGAGGGAACAGGGGAACAGGTGGTAATGGGTTATAGTGAAGAATAGGGCCTGTGTGAGTGATGATGAGGCTTTTCTGATCTGTCCTTTATATGGCCATTAGGTTTCGTGAGAAGTGAAAAGAAGAAGAGAAGAGGTATCCTAGCCAGAACGGGGTAGAAGGCGGCGCCGCGTAGCATTGTCTGGTCCAGTGCAGATAAAATAAGAGAAGATAAAGAGAAAATAGTAGGGGTCTCGTATATTGAGTAGACTCGGAGTAGTTATTTAGAATATTCTTTTTCCGTGTAAGAAAGAATTCTTGCGGAAGAGTAAAAGGGTGTAAGAGGTAGGGAGCGAATGAGAAGAGTAGGTGGAAAGGGGAAAAGTTTGGCAACGGGAACAAAGAGGAAAGAAAAGCGCGCAGGTAGTGCATGTGCATGTTATGTGTTATATGTGTTTCCATGTTCTGTCTATTGTTTTGGTCAAAAGTATCAAAGTATTGTAACTGATTCATTGGTAAAGTGCTACACATGCAAAAGTGAACTCTTGAATTTGGAAATGCAATAATTACAAAAGTAACAGTGAATGTTGATACATAAAAATTACTAGTAATTGAGAAGCACTTGATATATTGTTGGTCTAAAAGAAAGGACGAGTGGGTGGAACAGTGATTAGGGGGAGAAAACATTGTCATGGGGGGAATAACACCACTAGCTCATTTTTGTCAACACCTTCCATTATACAGTGAAAAGTTACAAATGTACCATGATCAATGGTTGACAGAGATAAAAGGAGACAGTGTAATGCCGATTTGGCCAGAAGGAGGGTCATTTGATAAAAGAGTGTTAGATTTAGTGTCTACGCACTTGCTAGCAAGATATAAGGGGAAGCAGTTGCAGAATAGAAGGGAAGTGCTGGATCTATGGCGAATGTTCGAGGAAGTGACCCCCACAGCAGAGGTAGGTAAAGAAAGACCAACTGAAAAACAAAAACCACAGGAAGAGGTAAGCGGAACGCCAAAGGGCGAGTGCACAACAACCACAGCTGAGGGTGATACAACCAAAATATATCTGTTAATGACAAGACCAGCAGTAGGTTACAGCGAGCCCCTGTACATACCAGCATGTCCCACCCCCACTCCCTCAAATGGAGCGGTAGCTACAGCACCACCACCCTATGACAAAGGAGGTTAGTATGGCCCAATGAGCGCACCCCCGTGAATTTAGCACACTTGACAGGAGAATTAGACCTAAGTTATCTTGAGCTGCAAGAAGTCCTCTTTTTAGGGGCTGTGTGGGGGAGGACAGTGAAGACACAAAAAAATGGGGCATGATTTTTTTTTAGAAGAATTAGACCGCCAGCTAGCACATGCACAAATGGAGATAACACGGCTAAGGGCACTCTGTGATAAGGGCCAAATGCTGCCTGGGGGAGGGGAGGTCCCTCCATTATCCGTAACAGATTTCTCACCCCGACCAAGCACGACAGGGGAACTAGCACCAACAACACCAGAGCCAGTACGATCCATAACGTCCCAAGGGACACACATACCACAAGGGCGAGAAAATCAGGGGAGTTCCTGTTCCATCTGAATGACAAACCAGTGAGGATTATATGTCCAGCTACTCCAGAAAGCCAGCAAGGGGAAAGACAGGAGGAGAATGGCGAAGAAAATACAGAAATAGAAGAGGTATGGAGTGACTTAGATGAATACGAGGAAGCAGAAGCCGCTGTAGGATCTCCACTACCATCGCAGCTTGACGATTGGGACAAACCATCACCGCCGCGATGGCAGGGTAGATTAAGACAGTGAACAGGGAACATGTTGGTGAATAAAATCAAGAAAGGGACAGTAAGTAAAACAGGAAAGAAACATAAATTAAAGATGCCACTGATACATAAGGGAGCAGGTAGGCCATACTATATCCCATGGGCCCAAATGGACAAAAATAACTTGTTGAAAGTTCTCCCTCCACTATCGGGAGGGGTTGGGAAATGGATACACGTGTTTGAAAAAAACACGGCAGGGCTGCCACTAGCCATGGGCAATGTAAAAAGTCTGTTAGTGTCGGCAGTCGGCGATCAGGCAGATGCAGTATGGGAGAAGGCAGGATTCCCAGGAATAACAATGAGTTGTGACCGCCAATACGGATCACCGTTCAACAACGCTCGAGCGCAAGTATGGGACGCATTGCGGTGCACGTTTCCAGACATTCCAGATTTGCATTTAGTGATACAGTGTACAATGGAGGAAAACGAGGATCCTACGCAATTCATGCTACGGGTGCAAGATTTGTGGAGAAGCGAAACTGGCACGGCGTGGAACCAGTCCACCGCCTTGTTCTATTTTATCATCAAAAAAGGGCTCCTGAAGGAGGTAGAGAAGGCCTTGGATAAAATAGCTGGGATTGAAGCCAAGGGTTGGCCTGAGATTCAGAGTATGATTGTACACCACTGCAGGAGGATCAAAGAGAGGAAAAAGTAGATAGCACAGAAAAGGCTGGCAGACGAAGCGAATTGCAGAACAAATTGGTGAAGGTCGCCGCCGTAAACGCCAGCGTAGCCGCAGATAGAGAAAATTAGGGGGATGAAGGAGCGGGAAGTAGGCCAGTGACAATAGCAGCGTTGCGGACGGCAGGAGAACAAGGACCGTGGAATGGACAGGATTCATATAGCGGACCACAGTGGCAAGAAAGACCGGCAAGAGGAAGAGGTGGGTACCGTGGCCAGAGAGGAGGATTTGGAGGTATGGGGAATAGAGGATTTGGTGGGCAAGGGATGAGAGGAGGACCGCAAGGGTCTTGTTGGAACTGTGGGAGATGGGGACATTATTCAAGAGATTGCAGAATGCGGCCTTCAGGGTATTTCCAAGGGCAGCAGCCCATGGAAAATTAACAAGGATGGGGATATCCACACCCAGGTAGGCATTATGGATTACTAATGGGATGGGGAAGACAACAAGACCAGTGCTATAACGAACCCCAAATGCAGCAAAGACAGCCACCCCCACAACCGCATCACAGCGCACAGCAACCCATGGCGAGACAAAACGCTGTAGGCAATGCAAATAGTAACCGTTTCGCAACGGCTGCCAATGGCGCTCTTGCGCCATTCCACGGCGTGACAGTGGTCAGAGACAATGGCCCTCATTACGACCCTGGCGGAAATCGAAAAACGATGGCGGAAATGCAATACCGCCATCGAATAGCGCTCGGTGCGACTACGACCCGTCACCGTAAAGTACGATGCCATTAGCGACACCGTAGTGAACGCCAACGCTAACTGCACCAAGTACGCGCGCGCGCGCCATGCCAAACCGTAATTAGCACCATGGCGCAAGGGTACGCGAATTCCGACCCTAGCGGACATGTACTTAACGCCATCAAGCACGGCGGAAAGTACCATTCCGCCATGGTGAGAAGTACGGCATCGCGAATCAACCGTAAACGGCCCCACTGAGTGCCTGTACACCGCTCCCTGGCCACATAGTACAACTCCCCGTAGGTGCAAATGCAACCAGTGAAATGTACAAGTCACCCATGCATGCCAACGAACAAAAGAATCACAAGAGGGGCCAATGGGAGCTGCAGGGCACAGATGGCACGAATACAGAAGCCATTCCAATGGACATGACCACAGTCTCCCACCAAGAAACGCACGCAAACACAGGCACCTGTGACCAGCAATATTCCGATAATCACATCATTCCACCAATCCACCTGGCTGACCGGCATCTGTTACACAAAACCTAATCCCCCGCCCCTGAGCATGACATCATTCAAACAGTCATATTGGCAGCCCTCACCCCTGACCTCACTGGGCTTCGTAGGCAAACGCGCCCAGCACAGTACCACGCAACTATACTCCGAAGCTGGAACCCAATGCAGATCTCCTCACAATACATCGCTCCCCAAATAGGAATATGCCACATCACTTGCAAAGAAGAACGCTACACGGCCCATATCAGAATAGAAATTTAATGCACAACAAATTCACCAAGCCCATACAGCCATTAGGCCATGAACTCCAAAACACATTTCACCATTGTGGGCTGCATCCGCAATGAATGACCAGCTACTTCTTGTGTGACGCCCTGTTCCTTCATGGTACACAGGGGCTACATTCTCGTACGAAAAGGCAACATGGAAGCGCCTAGAACCGCAGGGCCGTCCCAATAGGGAGGCACTAGTCCAGCTGAAAGGCCGAAATGTTGCTCCGAGCCACTAGTACTGCGTAAGGGCATGTGGCCCATTGGCGATCGTCCCATAAGATCGTAATGCTGCTCCACTGATTAACACGAAGCAGCAGGTGTCGGGAGTAAAACCCATCTGCAGGAGTGGCATACAGATGGCAGTGGCAAAAGGGGAGGAGATACCTGTCAACCAAAAGAAAAGAAAAAGAATAGAATGGCCATCAGAACTACATTCGAACAACTCACTTCAATGACCACACTAGATCCACAGCCATATGCATGCTAGCCCACTCCAAAGGATCATCACCACCCCAAAACCACTTGCGAATCATAACTATCCATATCGAGGTGAAAACACCCTCACAAACGAGTGTACCTGTGCATGCGTCTGTGAAAACAGAATCCATTAGATGGGATTGGTAACGTGCATGGACACAAGTGTCTGAAGGCGCGTCGAGACAGGGAGGGCTCAACAAGGCCAGATAGACGATGGTCCCACTATGGCAGCCCTGCATCACATAGCGCAGGGGAGGCGGACAGATTCCAAGAAGCCCTGTACATGGCAAACACCGTATCAAATCATCTGTCCATGCATCCATTCATCATTCCCTCATCCCGTAATGATAACGCCTGTTTCCATACTCACATAACATGTGAGAATTCCATTGAGTCTGTGCGTTATGCAGCCTGCAAAATCCACTGTGCCCCAGCCCGTAATTCCAGTGTTGTGAAGTAACATGTATTTGGGAACGTCCGGCCTCATCATCCACTTCGCTATTGCGCATCCCAAACTATTCATATCAATCATTGCATCCCCGCCATGGCCCCTGTCCCAAGGACACTGAACAATAGAACGTTATATTTGCAGTCAGACCTGTGGGCATCTCCTCGCCGCTAGCTGAAGACCGAAAGCGCCGCCCTTCGAATTCCTCATTTGCAACATCACGTCGAAAAGGCATCTGTGGCCGCTTGAAATCACAAATTAATCCATCTAGTGCGGCTGTGTGTGAAAATGGCAACTGCCTTCACTCACAAATGGGAGGCCCCGCCCGTCGGTGAACCTCGGTACAGTGATGCATGAGGGTCCACCGTTACTCGAGTACTACGTTCCACTGACCCTTCACAAGTCTGTTCGCGACTGCAAAGAATGCATGTGAAACAATGGGACCATAGCCGAATGAACATATCAACCAATGTTACACGGCCATCGGGTACTAATACATGATTGTAATAGCAAGATGCCATTCCCCGAATTGCAGCGTTGTGTGCGGGACGTGCTCGCCCAAAGGGGAGAGCAGCTTGCACAGGTGGAATGAATCACCACAGGTGGAGGCCATACAGCCTGAAAACACATAAATTGCACACCCAGTCTCCTCCCACAACCACACCCACTCCGAAATGCTACCGGCAGGACTCGCGATGTTGGCCCTGGGGGACCTGATAGCACTGCAAGTACTCCAACTCCAAGAAGAAGACGAACACCAACTACAACCGGCCGCACGGAGGAGACGCAGGAGGAGGAGGAGGGCAAGGCAGGGCCAGCAAGGGCTGCCAGCACAGCCACTACCACCACGCAGGCAGCCCGCAATCCCACGCCTCCGAGCACATCCGTTCAACCTCACTGATGAGCAGATCCACACCCTCTACCGTTTGGACCGGGACACCATAACCGCCATTGTGGACATGACACACGCTGACCTTGTCAGCATGATAGATAGCCCAACCGCCATCCCACCCCTACTGAAGGTGGTGTCTGTACTCCACTTCCTGGCCACAGGCACCTACCAGCACACAGTCGGACAGTTGCATGGCATTTCTCAGCCACTGTTCTCACGGACACTATTGCAAGTGCTCGATGCCCTCCTGCAGCACGCAGACGACTACATCTCTCTACCACGCTCGGAGCAGGAAACAACCAACACAAAAGTGGGATTCCATGCACTTGGCGGCATACCGGGTTGCATTGGTGCCATCGACTGCACCCATGTGGAATTGGTCGTCCCACATGCCATGGAGGCCCAGTACCGCAACCGAAAACAATTTCATTCACTGAATGTACAAATGGTGTGTGACTCCAACAGGATCATTACACATTGTTGTGCCCGATTCCCTGGATCAACCCATGATTCTATGGTCTTGAGGAACTCTACAATACCACGCTACATGGAGCGACACGCAGGGAACAGATCCTGGCTACTCGGTGAGTCTCATTTCATGCATGATGATGTGGGGTATGTGATGCGGCAATGACCTGGCAGGAAGGGGGGGGGTGCGTACGTAGCAATGGCATTCCACATAATTCGTTTATCGTCCACATACAGGTGATGCCGGATATCCACTGAAGAGATGGCTCCTCACACCAGTCCGGAACCCACGGGACCAGCATGAGGAGGACTACAACCATGCCCACTCACGTACCCGTGTAGTCATTGAACAGGCATTCGGCCTACTGAAGACCCGTTTCCGGTACCTCAGCAGGTCTGGCGGGGCACTCCTGTACCGCCATGAGAAGGTTGCAAAGATGGTGATGGCATGTGTCATGCTCCACAACATGTGCGTACGTAGAAATGTGCCCATGCCCCCTGACGCAGAACTGCAAGCACCTGAAGATGGTCATGATGAGGGTGGGGATGTGGCAGCACCTCAAGGAGTCTGCGAGGCACAGGAGGGCCGTGAAATTCGTCAGCATCTCATAGATGCATGCTTCTAGCACTCACGCCTGGTGGCTGATACATGGACACGGGACTCCTGGCACTGTGTGTGTCTGGTACATGCACAATATGGACTGTACGCCTATGATGGCCTAGTACACAAAGATCATTGTCCACACATCTCATTGTTTGATCGTGCATTGTTTATGGCATATGTGATATCATGTTGAACACCCTATCGACCCGCCACCCAAGTGAGCCCAACACACCCCCTCCACCCTCCTACCTCCCCCCCGAACACCAGTGTCCAAAGATGCTCATTGTCAGTGGGCAGTCGCTATTGCAAGCCCCCTCTGCGGGTATCAGGGGCACCCCTGCCTGTGGAGCGCAGGTTCCTCCCAGATCTACGTTGGGGGCTGCCCTGGACGGAACTTGCAACGGATGATGTCTCTGCCTGCTCACGTCCATGCATGTCCCTAAGGGTTTGTGAGAGCTCAGTGAGCACACGGCGCACTGCGGCAAGTTCGGCACATACGTCTTTGGACGTCGCATGCAGTTCCCCCCTCAGGCTCTCGGTGCTACTCTCCATTTGGACTCTCAGGCTCTCGGTGCTACTCTCCATTTGGACTCTCAGGCTCTCGGTGCTACTCTCCATTTGGACTCTCAGGCTCTCGGTGCTACTCTCCATTTGTGCCCTAAGTGTCTCAGTTGATGTTTCTATGTCTGCCTTAGTGCCCCCACATCCATCGGCATGGTCCTTGAGGAGCGTGGCCAGTTGCTGCTGTTGCACGATTAACTGGTCGAGGGACTGTTGCCTGTGCTGTGCCATGGCCATTTGCGGTGGTGTCACAGAGGGGCTGTTCGCCTCATGTTGCCCTGCCACAGGGCTTGTGGGGGATGGCCAGTCGTCGTCTTGTGGGTGCCCCTGCGTGGTATCCTCATGGTGTACGGGATGGAACAGACAGGGGGATTGGGACAGGTCATGGATGGATCTGACTTCGACATCCCCGTCTTCTGTGTCGGAGCATGCTGCCATTAATGGGGTGTCACCTATGGTGCTGCTGCCACCAGAGGCAGTACCTTCTGTGGCATCCATTGGGGGGACCTGTGGTGGTGCTGTTGTGGGCATGCTGGCTGCTGGGGTGCCTGTTGATGTTCCCTCCTGTGTGCTGCCACTTGATATGTGCTGCTGCCGTGTCTTGATGCGTGCAGCTGAGGTGGAGGGTCTTTGGCCGTCGGTCTTGGCCCTCTTTGCAGGTGTGCTGGTAGGGGTGTCCTGGAGCTCGTCGTTTGGATCGGACCCTGTGGTGGAGTAAAGGAGGGCAAGCGTTATTAATGGGTCTGTGGGAATTGGAATGGCAATGTATCACATGCATTGGGGTGGTACCTGAGGGTGATTTGGGTCGGGGCCTTGGAGGTGCTTTCATTTGTGTGTGGAGTGAGGGTGCAGTTGTTTGGCAGCCTGCAGTTAGGGTGTGCCTGCTGCACGTGTAGTGGGTGTTTTTGGGGTTTTTACTTATTTATGTATTTATTGTGAGTTTTAAAGTGCGCTATCAGGCCAATGTGTGTGGACGTTCTCCTGGCCATGTGTTGCTGTTGCGCTATGTGGACACATGTGAGTCACATGATTGGACATTGTGGATTTGGCATGGTTTTATTTGGGCCACCTACCTGATTCTCCGGATGTCTGCACTCCTTTCTCCATCCCTCCGACTCCCTCTATGCTCTCCATTCCAATGGTGGAGGCACAGATTTCTTCCCAGGGGGTCAACTTGATGGGTGATTCCGACCCTCCCCCGGTGGCTGTGGCAATGTTGCGGTTGGCAGAAAGTATGCTACGGACGCGTATCCGCAGGTCGTCCCACCGCTTCCTGCATTGCTGTGGGTTGCGGGGTGCGGTCCCCACCGCACTTACCCGCTGTGCCACCAGGGCCCATATGGCCTTCTTGTTCGCAAGTGCCGTCCTGGTCATTTGCGTGGAGAAGACGGCGGCGGCATTCTCCTGGAGGGTCTCTGTAAGCACGGTGAGTTCCTCACGGGAGAAGTGGACCTGCCGCTTGCGGTCGCACGCTTTCTTCGCTACTTTTCCCATTTTTCTTGGTTTCACTAGGGTGGATGACGGGTTGGGATGTGTCTCAGGGTGGTGTTTTTAGTGGTTGTGTGTATTTTGTGGTTTTATAGGTGTACGGGGTGTTGTTTCCCGTTCCGGGCCCATGTTTTTACTTCCGTTTCCGTATATTTACGATCACCGTACTTTCCGGTTGGCGCTCACTGCGGTGTCCGCTATGATGGGTGGCGGTATTGCACCTAGGGCGCCGTACGGCGGCGGTGTGGGCCGTTTTGGGGTCATTTCCGCCATCGCGGACTTTGCACTTCCGCCATGGCGTGGTGCTCGTGCCCGATGGGTCGGAATGGGCCGCACTTTGCTCCATCGTGCAATGGCGGAAACGCTATTTACGCTGTGGCGGTCCGGTCAGTCACTTTCCGCCAGGGTCGTAATGAGGGCCAATGTCTTTTCAGTACCAGGGCAAGAAAGGTATGCAGACTAGGACAGCCCACAGGGAACACTTGCGTGTCCAGTCCTATCCACCACCCAACGTGCAGAAGAGGAACCACTAGTGGGGGCAGAGATAGGAAACAAGCAGTTTATCTTCATGGAAGACTCGGGAGCAGAGAAACCATGTCTTATGGAAGGGCGCTTCCTGCTCTCAGGCAGGAATTTGGAAATGCTGGGGTTTGCTGGGGCTATTTTAAAAGTTCCTTACACTAAAGATCTTGATATAACGGTAGGGGGAAAAACCTAGCACGCACCCTTACTGTACCACGAAGACGCGCCAATCAATTTACTGGGCAGAGATTTGCTAAGTAAATTGAACATGACCATTTCGTTTACTGAGCGGGGAATAGTGTGCTCTACCCCAGGAGTATGCCCAGAACGAGCAATGTTGATGATTAGCACAGTGATGAATGAAGTTGTGGTGCGAGGAATACCCATTGACATAGACATGTTTATTTATGGCATTAAAGTATTAGCCTGAGTGGTACCACAGATAACGAGAAAGGAATGGAGAATACCATCAGATTTTATATTCTGCCCAATTGCACACACAGATGCTGTGCCAGGCACGATCATGTCCATAGACATCGAGGCAGTTCTGGTATCAAGCAAACGCATTGTGGTCATAGGATTGGACGCGCATGGGTGTGAGTGGAGAACTGTTTTATGCATAGATTCAAACATAATGCTAAGAGACATAACTGATGAGGAATTGTTCACTGATAATGAAGATGACAGAGAGATAATAATGGAAATAAGCATACAATGTGACATCATGATTCAGTACAGAGAGGTACACAACCCACTTATAGCTAGCATTAATGCCCCTCCGACAATATTTGAGGAAGACATGGCAAAGGTGGCGCCTGAAATTTTGACTACAGGCCCCCACGATGTAGGATTACTCCATGAGGTGACACCAATAAAGATAAAACTAAAACCAGATGCCATTGAGCCACGAGTGAAACAATATCCCATATCAAGAGAAGCAGAAGAAGGGATTAGGGAAACAATAAATGCACTCCTAAAACAAGGTATTATAGTGCCATCAAACTCCCTGTGTAACACGGGTATCTTCCCGATCAAAAAAGCAAAAGGAGGGGCGTGGAGGATGATCCAAGATCTCCGCCCACTCAATGACGTCTTTCAAAAAGAGTTCCCATTAGTGCCTAACCCGGCATCAACACTGTGCAGCATACCCAAAGAATCTACATGTTTTACTGTGGTGGATTTGAAGAATGCTTTCTTCTCCATACCACTCGACCCAGGCTCGCAGTACCTGACAGCATTCACACTAGAAAACAACAGGTATGAAAATCGCAGACTCCCACAGGGGTATTGCGAAAGCCCCAGCATTTTCAACAGAGTATTGCATGAAGATATTGGAAATATAGATGTAGAGAGCACCATTATACAATACGAAGACGATGTACTCGTCTGCAGCCCCACAGAAGAAAAGTGCAGAGAAGACTCCATAACACTATTAAATGTGTTGGCTGCCAAGGGGTAAAAAGTGGACAAAGGAAAATTGCAATACTGCCTGGCCGACGTTGTATACCTCGGACAGCTAATATCAAAAGATGGAAAACGGATATTCCCAGACAGGGCAGCTGCTATACGCACATGATCATACCTAAAACAGTTAAAGAAATGCAAAAATTCCTTGGCATATGTAATTATTGCCGAGCATGGATCCCTGATTATGCAGCACACACATGCCCACTGCTACAAGCATTGAAAGAAGCACAGAAGAGTAGGGCCCCAATAAAATGGACACATGACATGATGGCACAGTACTTTAGATTAAAAGACCTCATTGCAGGTGCTCCAGTACTCGGGAACCCAGATTATGATAGGGAATTTTTGTTATTTTCACACTGCAATGGAACACTGATGACAGCAGTGCTCACACAGAAAACATCATTAGGACACAAACCATTGGCCTATTACAGTGGAACATTAGATGCAGTGTTGCAAGGACACTTCGCGTGCGAACAGTCCATCGCTGCAGCAGCTTTCGCCATTAAAAAAAGCGCCACAATCGTGATGGGATGTTCGGTAACACTATATGCCGAACACTCCTTATTTGCAATTCTTGAGAGGTCAAAATCAACGTTAACAAAACAGAGAGCAACAGCATATGAGATAATAATTTCGAGCCCCAACGTAAACGTTGTCAGGTGCAAAACAGTAAACCGAGCAACATTTATTACAGAACCATGCACCACAGAGGACATGCAGGAACACGACTGCGCCACCTATGAAGGGGAGGGCGATGACATTCCCAAAGCGAGTGAAAACACCCTGAAGGAAGGAGAGATATATTTCATAGATGGGTCAGCATCGATAAACCCTGAAACGGGGAGAAGCATGTAGGGATGGCAGTAGTACACATGGAGGAAGATGGCTATGAAACAATTGTCCAGAAGCGCCTCCCGTCCCATTACTCTGCACAAGCAGCAGAACTAACTGCATTGATTGAGGCACTGCATAAGGCCAAAGGATGCAAAGTAACAATATATTCAGACTCAGCATACGCAACAACCACAGTCCATTCAGGGCTATCCCGCTGGCGTAGGAGGGGGTTCAGAAGAGCGGATGGCTCACCAGTACAGCACGCCGCACTATTGACTGAACTGATTGATGCATTAGCAGAACTATTGGTAGTGGCAGTGGTGAAATGCCAAGCCCATACCAACAACACAGATGCAGTCTCATTGGGAAACGCAGCAGCCGACGCAGCAGCGAAGAAGGCCTCGTATTTCAATATAACACCAAGAATCGAATGTGTTGTAAAATCAGCCATTACAGAGCCATTGGAAGAGGCGTACACTAAAACACCAATAGCGCAGATAATAGAACTACAAAGGAGAGCACCACAGGAGGAGCAAGAGTTTTGGAGCAAACGGGGTGCAAACAATCAGCCACAGACCTAATTTGGAGACAGGAGACAACAGGAAAGTTAGTGATGCCAGTAGAATTGCTAGAGGTAGCATTCCAACAGCTGTACTTCCCAGCCCACGTAGCAAAACAACATATTGCCGCAGACATCCAGGAACATTGGTTTGTCCCCAATTTACAGGAACATTTGTCAAAATTTGTAGTAGAATGCACAACATGCCAAACATACACTACAGGAATGACATTGAGAACACTGCGTGGCACCCTGCCACCACCAGTAGGGCCATTTAGAGACCTACACATAGATTACGCTGACATGGGAGAGCGATGTAACAGAGCAAGGTATTTAATTGTAGTGGTATGTCCCTTTTCAAGGTGGGTGGAAGTAGGTCCATGTCCCCACCCAGACGCGAAGTGTGCGGTGAAGATGCTGGTGCGAGAGGTCTTTTCTCGTTGGGGAATATGTGATGTGATAAGATCAGACAACGGCACACACTTTGTGAATGACCTTTTCAAGGAAGTGATGTCACTCTTGGGGTGAAACACAAACTATGTTCTATTTATCATCCGATGGCGAATGGAGTGGTGGAAAAGATCAACGGATTACTAAAGAGTAAACTATCAAAATTGTGTAATACGCTGAAAAAGAATTGGGTGTGTTGTTTACCCCTAGCACTGTTTCAACTCAGAACACAACCATGCAAGGACCATCATCTGAGCCCCCATGAGATTGTGACTGGTAGGCAAATACACACACCGCTCTCCTTGATTAGGAGAGCATCAGATGCACACAGAGCTGCCACGCTGCTGGGGGAGGAATTTAACGAATACCTGACCCAGCTGACGCGCGTAGTATGCAGCATAGCACGACAAATTGCACCACCATTTACTGAGAATGCAGCAACTGATACTACCATGCCAGCTGCAGACAGCCCAAGTGGGCCACTGATGCCAGGAGCACAAGTCTACGTTAGGAGTTTTGTGAGGAGATGGAATTCACCAAGGTTTCATGGCCCCTACGAGGTCATTTATAGTATGCCCACCACAGTTAAAGTTAAGGGACTAAAATATTGGGTGCACCTCTCAGATGTGAGGAGGGCACGCGATAGTACACTCGCGCAGACTGAACAGGAATGCGCAAGCGGCATCGCGGATGAGGTCCAGACACAATGATAATGTGATTAAGTAAAGAGAACATGTAAAGGGCGAAAGTGACGACACGCCCTCTGGTTAAAATGAACTATGTCCATGTCATTTTTCTCCTTCCACTTTCTTTTCATCACTATCTCTCTCTCTCTCAATCTTGATATGAAATGCTTAAAGCAAAGGACGTAATTAAAATAACAGTGAACAAAGTGAATAGCAGAAATGAGTAAATAATGAAAAGTAAATATGTAGATATACAACTGTATTTATTCTGGTGACTTAACAACTTTGTATCGCCCCTCCAGGTGGCAAATGGACCAACGCAGCGCAATCACCGAAAATACCATTATGTTAGATAGCGATAGGGACGCCATTAGGGCTAATAGGTTCAGCAATGTTGAATGTGTTTTGAAATGTGCTGCAGTTTTGTTTTCAGTGATGTTGTTTTTCATGGCATGGTACTATACACTTTTATCTTTGGTTAATGACATGCACAAGGGGGGGAGCGGGGCTAACTTGATACGAGAAGGTTCGCACTTAATATGGACTGGAGTAAAGACAATGTGGAAAGAAACGTATAACATTGATGCTAATGATACAAATGCAATGCAACCTTCAGAATGCTCTGCTGCAGATCCAACAAGTGTGTCCTTGTAACATCCGAGTATAAATATAAGTGATGATTATGAATTGAATGTATATGATGGCGACTACTATTGGCCAAGCAACGTAGCTAACACAAGCTCGTATGCACAAATAACAGTGGAGCCTACCTCATATTACGCTGCTGCCACTAATGAATACACACATGATAACATATTTAACGGTAATGACACAGCTTGGGCGGGCATGTTCCCAATACACTACCAAAGAGTGAAGAGCCACAAGGAGGGAGGGAGAAGGAGAAAGACGAGGGGGGCAGAAGGGAAAAGATATGACATTTATCATGACCTGGGGTTAGATGAGATAGAAGACCCCGCCACCCAGATCAATCAAACAAGTGGTATTCGGATATGAGTGACACAGCAAAGTAGGCGACAAATGAGAGCTGTTACATTTGTTCGCTCATACCACATGCATCAGGGACACCAAAAATTCTAGTGCCACAGGAAGTGCCCTTGTCGAAGGCCCAGTGTTTGATTCATTTGGTTTTGTGCAGGATAAAAAGCACCTTCCAAGCGCACACCGTCACGATGGAAAAACTGGAAAATGAGAGAACATGCACAAGCAGACGCAAAGGAGTAATTTGCCTTAAGGGACCATTTCTTTTCATCAAAGGGACGAGCTATGCACAAAATAAATGGCACGAGGAAACTATCGAATGCAAAGCAGAAGCACTCCGAGGGCTATCCAATGACACCTTCCAATGGATAAAGGAAGTATGTGCCCCCAAATGGTCGCAACATGTCACAAAGCTAACGTGGGTCACAGCATTGGAAAACCCTATCAAAATACAGAAAGAAGTACCACATGAACTGTGTTTCCATTGGGAAGTAAGAGTGAACATGGGGGAAACAAAGAAATGCAACAAGACGGTAATAATACCTGACATGAAGAAAGGCACCGCTGCACTAATGGACATGTACTGGATTTGCGGCAAACAAGCCTATCTACACCTCCCAACAGCATGAAAACGTTCATGTGTCTTGGCCACCCACCACTGAGCCCTGATGTTAATACCAGAGAGTCATATACATGGAAAAGAAGGAGAATCGTCTGGCAAATCAGCAGCAGGGGAATCGGCTGGCATATCGGCAGCAGGGCAATCGGCTGAACAATCGACAGTGCCCCAACAAATGATAACAGAAACTCCAACTTACAAATTATTGTCAGAATATGAACTGAAGAAAAAACTAAAATGAAGTAAAAGGTCCTCCAATTACATCTCATCAGAATCATCGAAACTCCTTGCTGAGATCCGCAGAAGTACAAGCTCTTTTCATCAGCAGAGACATTTTTCGCATCACTCCTTGTCCCGGGACTCCAAGCACAAACAAACGCCAAATGGTTTCAGATAGTGCGCTGGGAGCTCATCCAACTGGCTAACAACACTGAAGAAGGGTTCAACGTTATAAAAATAGAGCTCCGTGCACTGCGCCTAATGACAATGCAAAACAGAAATGTCCTAGATCTCCTCACGGCAATGGACGGTGGTGTTTGCTGAAAAATTGGGGGGCGTCTTGCACATTCGTACCAACTGAAGATGCTGATAACGGGACACTCTCACATGTGATAACAGAAGTACACAATCTAGGAGAGAGGATGAGAACAGAAGGAGGCACAGAGGAAAGCACATGGTTCGACAATCTGTTCAGCTGGATACCATCATGGGTAAACGTGGCAATGAAAATACTCGTCCCCATCATCATCTTTGTGCTCCTATTCTTCTGTGTGTGCCAACTGGGACTCCTGTGTTGTGAAAAGAGCATGCCTACCTCAACTATGATGATGGTAACAATGGGCCGACCGACAATGGTAGCTATTATGGTAGACGCACAAATACAAACAGGAGAATACAACACACCACAATACAGGATGACAGCCATTTACAGGCAATACGGGGACAGGGTTGATAATTTGCACCACACAACAATAAAGGAACCAACGGAGCTACAATGGTACAGAGAGGTAAGGGTGGACTTAGATGGAGATGGTGGGATCTACTTGATGTGTACACCAGATGAATATGCCAGAAGAGGGAATAGCCTAAGAAGTGTATGCAGGGCGTGGATGCCAATAAAGGGCATCCCCACGTGGGACGAAGCAGTAGCGGAGGCTGAGTACCAACCAAGGGAGAATGAAAAGAATAAAAAATAAAATATTTGTTACTTTAGATGTAAAGAAAGGGGGGATGTGTGGGGGCGAGGGGCCAGCAGGCCCCTCTCTGCCTTCACTTCTCAGTACAAAGCTTGGACCAAGTGCCTCCAGTAGTGGGTTCGCCCCTTGCCCTTATGCGAAGTTAACTTTCGTTGACTTTCGTGTAGCTGGGACCACTGAGCAGGACACAGGGCATCCATCTTTTGTGCCCCCTTTCGACTCCATCTTGGTGACCAGGCCTCACTGCGATAGTACAAAATGCTTCTCTCCCTCTCCTCACTGCGATCAGGCACACAGAGCACATGGCCCCCACCTTTGTTCCCACTCTGACTGGAAAACTCCACGGCTCCATTCTCACGCTGAAGCCGGAGGTATTTGCAACAACTAATACATGTATCACATCAGTCTTCCTCTGAGATCACTGCCCTGCATGTGAACCAGCATGAACTAAGCACATAGCTCGTTCATCTCCACAAACGTGTCCTTGCCCCCGCACCCTCGCCGATGGAAACTTACTGCCATTCTGACCCTGTGTCCCTGCAAGATATTCCTTTCATGTGCCAGACCGCTGACCATGCTATGAGGCCCACCCAACAGACCCGTAACTAACATTAGACCCCTGCTGCAGTATATCGTGCCTAATACTAACAAATGCCACATACCTAAGATTCTTGTGAGACTAACCCTACAGTTAAATGAGAGTATTATAGTGGTCAAGACCCTTAAACCTGTGACCTGTATAAACCCAAATGGTATAGATGATATAGACACCTGTGTGATTTGTATAGTGACATGATAAACTACTGAGAGTCTTTTGATCAACCATTATTTAGTGCATGCATTATTTAGAATGTATTCATTAGCTTAGATAGTGACCACCCTGCTTCACGGTGACCTGACCTTCACCCATTCGGAGCACAGATATCTGACATCCATCCTCCCGCCAACCAAGCAACCAACCAGGAGGAACAGATGATGCCCACACCTAAGACACCACCCTGGCTGACCAATCCGGGTCCAACGTAGCATCATATGTTAGATATGTCATTGTGCCTATATAATGTACTGTAACATTAATTTTGCCAGAGTGCTCTCAGAGATCTAGATAAACTTTTCCTTGAACTCTCGCAGCCTACTCTCGCAGCCTGCTCTCTTTGCCTTATTCCCCGCCCGGGTTGCGTCTGTTTTATTTTCTTGCACGTGTAAGAGGGGGAGGGCACAAACAATACTAAAAGGAAAGTTTTATAAAGTCCTACCATAAGTGGACTTTAGAAAAACTACCCTAACAACTACCTTTGTTTACTTCAGGCATCTCACTGTGTGTAAACCACATACCCAAAATTTTAAAAATCCTAGCAGACCATGGAGTAAGTGACATATGTATTGCTGACAGTTCGATAACCATGATCATGCAGCTTTGGGCCACATAGACCCTGGCTAAAATGATCACGTTCAATGTTATTCAATGGGCAAGTTGACAGTGACAGCCCTAAAGGTAGGTGGGATCGTTGTATTGGATTAGGTAGGAGGCAACTGCTCAATCCCATGTGTGGTCCTCGCAGGCTGCTCTGTATCCATGGTTGCTCTTAGGTAGGACCTGTATGGTGCAGGGGAGGAGGCAGGGTGGAATCGACCCTGTCCTAAAATGGCCACCTGCATAAGTTATTGAATGAGCCAGTGCCCAAACTATAATGGGGGCCTGGATCTCTGTGTTGGACAAGGGAGTCTGACAGGCATGTTGCATTATGCTCAGGGAGCATTATGTCAATATTGGACAGTGCCATATATCACAGTGTGGTCTGATACCATTATTCTAAATCAGCCTATAGGTAAGCAAGGGGAGACTACTAAAGCATGGGAACATTCTTGCATTCATGCAGCTTCACCAGCCTGCTGCCATTTACAGAGGACACTGAGGTCAGTGGTTCTGGGGTGGTACAGAGAAGCTGTATGGCTCCTCAGTCTTAGATCCATTCACAAAAGAACTGGGAACTTTCTGTGTTGTGAAATTTAGGGGCACTTCAGCACACCTCCTCTGTGCTCTCTTTGCTCCACAGGATTCCCTAGCCAGATGTCCATATGGTGAGATTGAGGAAGCAGTTGGGCTAAGACTGGGGCAGGTAGAATGACAGCACATACAAATGCCCCTCTGACCTTTGGACATGCATTTCTTTCCCTTCGCCCAGCCATGGTTTGTGTGGCTCCCCACCTACCTTCCAAAATGTTACTTCATGTTACTTCATGGTCAGAGAAGCAGGTAGGCCCAGGTACTCAAGCTAATACTGTTTGACTCATTGCATACAAAACAACATAAAACAGTGTTATCTAAAACATCAACTAGGGCATAACATTGCCACCTCTAAGCAACAACAAACACCATGAGTCAACCTTATCTATTAGCCTTGATGAATTCTAAAAAACAAAATTGTAATTTACCATGACTGAAACTCAAAGATATACATTATTTTCTCTACTAAATGTAATATAAAATGAAAAACAGAAGCGGTTCTGTGATTTTTATTTGGAATTTCCTTAATCTTAATCTTATTCAGAGTTGCGGAGCGGAGTGTTGGCAGAGTGTTGGGACACAGAGGAGAGAGGAGTGGCTTTTGCTGCTGCTGAATACTTTTTTCATTTCCACTCTTTTCCCATAAAACCTCCACTTCCACGCAGAGCGTGCGCAGAGTGTTGGCAGAGTGTTGGGACACAGAGGAGAGAGGAGTGACTTTTGCTGCTGCTGAATACTTTTTTTATTTCCACTCTTTTCCCATAAAACCTCCACTTCCACACGGAGCGTGCGCGGAGTGTTGGCAGAGTGTTTGCCGAGGGGATGTCGAAGGGTGCCCATCCCCTACCTCCGAGAACAAGAAGTCAAACAAAACATTCAAGCATGGACTTTGAAATTTCTGAGGACACCAACGGCGTTGCTGAACTTGACGCTAATATTGGCAGAGTACCAATCCAACATTTCACTGAACCAATTAACATCATCAATGAGAGTAATCTGCCCATACATGGTATGCTAAATGCATCGACAGAACACTTGGCCGAATCGACTCCCAAGTTAAATGATACCAATGATACCAATCTGCATGCATCCACTATTAAAACAACAAAAGCAACCATAGAGTTACGAAATGGAAACGAAAATGGAGTCCTGAACGAGCGGGAAGAAAATCAAGGTACGTCAACTGTGTGCCATCTATCTCGCAATGCGACCTTGTTGTTCCCCCTGCTCCCTCCCCCCTCTTCTTTACCTTCCCCCAATATGCATAAAGACTCACCCGGTGTTCGGGAGGATCCCGAGAACTGCGATGGCGCCGGCGGCGCCGCGGGCAAGGTAGTAAGGCTGCCGTGGTGTTGTGCGGCCGCCCCCGCAGCCGGGCTCTCGATCGCGGAAGAACTCGCGCACGCGCGTAGGGCCTCGGAGTGGGAGGGGAGCGGGGAAGGGCTGACACGGTTCAAGTCAGCGACGGCGGCATACGGAGAATCAATGATGCAGGAGTGTGGTCGAACAGTGGCCCCCGAAAATACTCCTTTCACATCAAATAATGACACAACAAAAAAACAGAACCACGAGGAGAATGAAAGCAACTGTGATTCTCCCATTTATATGGATATCCAATGTGATCTAACAGAAACAATGCATTTTCACACAAACCATGTTCCCACTAAAACACTCCCAAGATGCGTAGAATCTCAAAAATAAAATAACACGATGCCCGCATCTAGAAAAAACTTAGAAAAATCTGAACAAGAAATCAAGAAAAATTCAGCGGTCAACATCACAAACAGTGAAAACAGTGGAAATACGATCCGAAGTGTCCAATGCTTAGTACACCAACTAGAACTAAACAAAGGGCTAGAATCACAACGAAAAAAAACACAGGGCCTGCACTCAAAAAACAGAGCCAAATCACTTTCCACACTTGACACTTAATCAATACGGTGACACTTTAAAGCCAAAGAAGCAACAACAAAGACACTGGAAAGTGCATGTGTTTGGAAAGAAAGTACGGACAAGGACCTATTACTGGCTTCAAGGCAATATGACACAGTCCCCACTGTAGGCTCAAATATCCCTCAAAACACGACTGAAAACAAAAATTCTGAACAAAACAAAACTTCACCAAGTCATGAAGTGAGCAATCCGGCGAGATTTGAATCAACAAATAGGATCAATACACAGTTCAAGGATAATCAAAACCAAGGAGACAAAGATTTGCAGACAGACCCTTCAAATTCATACTCAAAATGTCCAATAGATAAGACAAATAACTTTACTAATGTCTTGACTCTACATCAAAGAAGAAACAAAAGAGCAATAACAGATGTGGATCTAAGTAAGTCAACTCTAAATATGGCTCCCGGAAAGAAAGCCAAATCAATAAATTCAAGTAAAGAACGATTCGCAGAGCAAGAAGAGGTGCAAAGAAATACACATGCAAATGAAAGACACCAAGTGCTAGAGAGCACAAGGACCAATAAGTACAATGAATTAAGACACACAAATACTTCAATAACCAGCAATAACAAAATCTCGTTCGAACAAGTCCTCAATGAACCTGAGCAACAAGAAGATGGACTCGCTCCAAGACTTTGTAACTCATTCACAGAGGACAAATGTAAACAAGCAGCCTTAATGACGGATATTATTAAAACACAAAGTGAACAGAACGCCATCCTACAAGCTGCGCTCTGATCTATGATGACCATAACACTGGCTCTGTACCTCAAATTGTATGAAACTCTACACGAAAACTACAAAGACCAAGCAACACTACTGGCATTAATGTTAACAAAATTAGTATGCATTGAGTCTTACATAGAAGCCACAAAAGAACGCAGAAGTAGAGAAAAAGAAGCGGAAAACGCGATCGTAAAAACACTTATTGCCATGATTGAAGAGGCCCGTGATGATAAGCGAGCCTTCTTAAGCTGCTTCAGTGACACAGTGAACTTGCTAAAATTTCAAACAAACAGAGGACTCATCTTCCACATTGGTGACGGGCCTAATTCTATCTGCAAATCCTGCTGAAACAAACTCCGCAGGAACCAATTCCTCCACCGACAATGATGCCTCACTTAAAAAACCAGCAAAGGAAGCCTCAAAGACCACCCAGACTCAAATAAATCAGTCCTTGAACACAGAACACACAAAGCCCGAAATATTCTTCATTAAGAACTCTGAAGCAAAGACACCTAGTACAAAAGACACCATAGTGAAACCCTTGATGCAATCTAAAGACATGTTTCCCATCTTTGATCAGGAAGTACAAACTGGAACACATGAAAAAGAATTAGGAGCAAAAAAGAGAACTATAGAAGACAAAGTAAAAAAATCCAAAAACTTGCCAAAACTTAAAATACCAAATTCAGGGACAAGAAATTTCATTCGAAACCTCAAACCTTTGCAAATTCCAACAGCAACTCGACAGCAGACAAAATCTACTGTAAACGTTCAGAAAGAAGAGACAGCCCAATCACACCTAAAAACCCAAAAGCAATTCGTACGAAAAACCATTGATCTGGAACAGAAGGATGAAGACTTAGAAGAAAACGAACAAGAAAGGCTGTCCATAATATCAGTGTACGATGATGCATGTTTTACAGATTGTGAAGGTGACGATTCCAACTATCAATTAGAGGAACCAACACTTCCAGAGAAGGAATCCTATGGCTTTGTGACCCTGCAACAAAAACAAGAACAATTAAATACAACTAACAAAAATCTACCCAAGCAAGTTAAAGTACTTGATTCTCTGATCGATCACTCCAAACAGCAATGCTTAACACAATCCAAACATGCAATATCTCAAACTCTGAATTCGAGGGAGTTAAACATAACCCTGCCACGCATAAACAAAAAAAATTACATATATCCGAAAGAGGACAAAAAAAGGAAGAACCTAATATATACAAGTTATCCTTAGAACGAGTCCTAAAGGCCAAGGACGGACTTATCATGAACCGAGCAAACCTAATGAGATTGATACATAACATTCTGCAACTTCGTGTAGTGGAAATAAGAGACATAAAAATTGTGTCTTTTCCGAAGGAAGCAGAAACAGACTTGATCCACTTACACCTAACAACTAAATCCACCTCGAAACTACTTCTGTCCGCTATTGATGAGTTGCGTGTTCTGGGCTTTGACCTAAAACCCATTCCACCAGCAGAAAAGCAGGACAAGTATAAAGACACCTATAACAACAACAAAAAAATATGCACAGAATGCGAAATAGAAAACAACAAGGACGATGAAACGGATTGCAGACCAATTAGATTTTCTCCGACAGTCCTGCGAGGTCCACATGCCTTGAAGATCATGGTAAAGGGAAATATAGAAGACGATCCCCAAGGCGAGAATCAATTGTGCCTGGAAAGAAGGACCAGCAAACAAACATCATGGAGCTGGCTCGCAAATACCCTGTCTTCGGTAGATCAAGCCTAGATTGGACACCAGGAACCTGCTGACGAATTCCGAATAGCCTCATGGAATTCAAGAGGTTTTAAACATTTGTTTGAAAACATTGACTCAGATTTAATGACAGCTGAAGTCATTTGTATTCAGGAATGTTGGCTGCAAGACACCCCAATACTTGATGGGCATACTTGTTACTTGAATGAAGCAGTCAAAGGAGTGAAAGGAAGACCCTCAGCCCGGCTACTCATAATCATCAAAACCACTTACCTCAGAAAACTATTGAAAGTCATTCAACCATCGCCACTCATTCAAATAGCAGTTTTACAATGTGCGCAGTTAAAACCAAATACCATACAAATCATAATTAACTTGTACTGGAACAGCAAAGTTAAAGCCGGAGCAACATTTGTATCCACTGTCACTAAACACATAGATGACTTGCGAGCAGAATATGATAACCCATCTTTCTTTATCTGTGGAGATTTGAACATAGACTGCCACAACACAGTAAAATCCAAAGATATGTCAACTCACAACACCCTTAAAAACTCCAGGACACAGACATGGATAAAAGAAATGAAAATGCGAAACTTGCATATGGTAAATGGCAATGTAGAAGGAGATCGTCACTGAGCTTTCACATGGACATCCTTTAATGCCAAAGCAACTTTAGACTACTTTTTTGTAGACGAATTCACATATGCCAAAATCATATCACTGAAGATTTCAGAAACAACTAAAAGTGATCATAAACCTCTCATTCTAACTTGTATTAGAGAATATAGCAACAAATCTGACAATAATACTGTGGAAGTGTGGCCTAATAAGATCAATGTAAACCAAGGACTAAATCGACTGAGATTAACAGATAAGAACCTCCCCCTCCTAACTTCTGAAATAAAAAAATGGCAAGAAGAAGAAAACAACAAGGTGAAATACGAAATATGCTTAACCCTGTTCCGAGAGTCTAAGTGTCTACACACAAATAAAGCCAGAATTAAAAGGCTGCATCGTTATGACAACACATTGAACACAAAGAAAAAACAACTAGCTAAAGACATACGAGCAATAAAAAAGGAAAACACGTCAAAAATTGAGAAAAATGAATTGAGAATAAAATAAACACAAAATATCGCCAATGGGTAAAAACACATAGAGCGACTTTGTATCAACAGGATTCAGAAGAGATGTTAAGGGCCTTAGAAACCAAAAACACAACATTCTTTTGGACCCTAATAAACAAAGAACAAAACACACAAAGTCTTAATCAACTGAACCCAATAATAGAATCCAAATGGTCCGAGCACTTCGAACAGGTTTACACACAAACCACCAATACCAAATCCTCATGGATTTACAAAGAGCAAGAAAATTGCTGGGCAATCAAATTCAACAAAAGTGAAATAATAACTCTAATTAAAAAAAGCAGCACATCTCGGGCCCCAGGTCCCGATGGCCTAACAAATCATATATTAAAACAAGCGCCGGAATTCTGGGCTGAGATGTGCGTCACATTATTCCATCGAATAAACTTAAATAAACAGATCCCTTGTTCGTGGAAGCAAGCAGTGGTTATACCTATATTCAAAAAAGGAGATCGAACTTCACCTGTAAACTATCGACCAATATCCTTGTTGGATGTTTTTGGAAAAATATACGCCGGCATCCTGCTCAAAAGACTGAAAGAGTGGATTTCAGATAGCAAAAACTATGACCCAAAACAAGCTGGATTTGTCGAAAAAGTGGACTGTGATCTAAATCTATTAATATTAAATCTGATAAAGATACAGACCCTAAAAGAAAAGAAAACACTATTCCTAGCATGCATCGACATGGCCATGGCTTTCGATAGAGTCGATAGACAAATGCTATGGGAAAAACTCGAGTCTAAAGGCTGCCCGCAAGACCTTCTAGCAGCCATTATCAGTTTACACACCGACACAACATTACAGGTGCGACTAAACCAAGCTGGGGCACTAAGTAAACATATCCATACCACAAGGGGCCTAAAGCAAGGGTGTCCCTTGGCATCAATTCTATATAATTTTTTATTCTTGAAATAAAAGACAAAATGGAACTCGAGAGATCATGCTCGCCGCGCCTAGGAGGAACAGCAATAGGCCATCTACTATACACTGATGACCTTATTTTGCTTGATACCACGCCAATCGGCCTACAACGAAATCTAGATGCTCTGCAACAGCTGGCGAACGAAAACAATCAAAAAATAAATGCAGCAAAATCAGAAATTGTCATCATCAAAAATCCACAAACAATTATCAGAAAACCCTTTAAATGGTGTATTGATAACCAACCAATCCCGGTCAGTAAAAGTACAAAATATCTTGGAGCCATTATTAGCAGTGATTGGGGAGATAAAATCTGGATCCAGCATTTGGAGTCAAAAATGAACCAACTAACAGCCCAGGCCCTAATCCTGAAAAGGCGTTATGGCAAATTTTCCATTAAAGTACTAGTGGACTTCTACAACCTGAAAATAGTACCTGCAATCACATATGCAGGTGACACTGGTCTAAGGATTCCTTGGCAAACTTGGGACAAACTAGAGGGGACATTTTGGCGTTGAATCCTAACATTACCAAACAATGTTCCCATTGGTGTAATACGCCACGAATTGGGTTTACATTCTCTACATGTGCAAATTATCTGGAAAACACTAACTACGTTTCGAAAAATAGAGGTCATGGGTTGTCCCCCGCCTTACGAAATTCTAAAAAAGGAGAATGAAAAATGACCCTCTTGGATTTTGACCGCGTGGAGACACAAGTGTAATGAACTCTTAAGACAACTGTACTCAACCCAAGAGATTTTACGAACTCACCCACAGCTGGTCAAAACCTTACTCCTGTCAGTGGACTAGGCACAATCAGAAGCCACGAGGGCTGCTTCATGTGGGCATACTTTAACGAGAACCCTAATCAACAACCCTAAGACTCTGCCCAAATATCTTGCAAACAGTGCCAGTCCAAATTATAGAGACTTGATTTTGTGCTTTAGATTGAATATCCTGAGAACAAAGCAAAACCTTAAAAAATATGGTCTAGCAAATGATGACATCTGCCGACTGTGCCATAAACAAGTAGAGTCTCTGCGACACTTACTGATGCATTGCGGCAAGCTAGAGACAGAAAGAACAACTATCCTGAGCAAAGCACTTCCAACATGCTGTGGTCTGGATTCCGACTTATGGTGGGAAGCTTTGTATACAAACCCTAATCAAAAAGTGATTAGAGCGCTGGGAGTATTTTTGGAATCAATGCTGACCAAGCTGACAGCACACCACGATGAGCGAAAGTAAGATCACATGTGGATACATAGCCAAGAAACTGAATGCCAGAGTGAGACTGGTTATTAGCCACAAAACAATGGCATAAGGAGGAGATATCGTTGCTTGGCTTGAAACACTTGTGTATAGGCGCGTTACAAATGCCATATCATATCATATCATATCATATCATATCATATCAAAGGAAGGCACAAGAAGAACATTTCTTTTTTTTTTTTTTTCTTGAAGAAAAAAAAAATAAAAAATAAAAAAAGCCAAAAGTTTGTATCTTTATACACGAAATGCTTAATAAAAATATATTCAAAAATGTGGTGCTGCCGTTGCATGGATACACTTAGGCTGTGTAGTCTATAGCTACATGTTGTCAATTTTGGATCCACGTTCAGTTTAAAAAAGGATGTCCATGTCTTGTGTAATAAAATCAGAAAAAGAGTGGTCCTTGTTTATCTACAAAAAGGTTGGGAGGTGTACATTTTGAATGACCCCTCCACATGATACATAGGTTTTGGAGGGTAAGGCTTAAAAGGAGGGTGAATTCCCCATGAAAAGAAAGGTGGATTGTTACGGCAAAATAAGCTCCCAGAACCATAAATTCAAGGTCGAAAGAAAAAGGGTAGACGAATTTGAAGGTTTCTCATGGAACCTTCAGCGTCTGTGGGAAGACACAGATGTGAGATATGATATCTGAAGAAAAAAAAAACAACACAACAGAGATACACACAATCTTAACTAACAACATCAATTTTAGTGTAGTAAGAATTCAATGAAATGCTGAAACTTCAGGTGCGTGTGGGATGTACCATTCAGGCCAAATTGGTACCAAATATTATGAACAAATCAACTCCACCTTTGACATAAAGGAGGATCCTATGTGCACTCCTAACAGGTGATTAGCCCTTCCAAAGAGTTATTTATATTCTGATAACCATAAACCATGTGTTAATATCAAGCAATTACAAATTCCATAATCTTTTACTGTTTATACTTGTTCATCAAAGTTTTCAAAATCATATTTAAATAAGTTTCATCCACTCATTTATCAATAAAGGCTCCTATCCTTCTTTTAAAATGAATCAATCACCAAAAAGATTTTTCAAAACAATGCACTTGCAATTTGTATGCATATATCCATAGAAACAATTCAAGAATGTAATATCTCTTATTTCCACTAACTTGAATTCCAGCAGACGTCCGTCCAGATGCTATTCCAAATATGTCTCTGATATCTCTCGATGCATTTCAGGATTAGAATACCATCTTCAGGAGTAGCTGCATCTTCTTCCTAAGAAATAATATAAACTAAGATCGTTTTACTATCTTCATATACAGTTAAGATTCTGCTAAGTGAATCTCACTGACCTCACATGATTTCTCTTGTAATGTTCATATAGGCATCCCTACAGCCATCGGTTAATATCTGTAATTTTCCCTGCCTCTGCTCGCTACGTTCCCCTGTCTCTGCTCCCTCCACCCTTCCCTGCTCCTCTGTTACCCCCACACCCTATTTCGGTGTTTGACCAATGTAGAGCATGTTGTTGCTTCCCAGCTAGATTTGTACTTTACAAATATCATACATACCATCACATAGTTGACCTGGATTAAAGTGGACCAACAGCAAAGGTGTTAGAAACAACCAAAACATTTTTAGAGATCTGGTACATTTTGGGGCAAAATGATGAACAGAAAGGCTTTCAATTAACGTTTTAGGATGATGGGTATTATTCAAGAGGTCAGCAGTTCTTCAGACGAACTTTAAAAAATGTTTATTTAGGAAGTTAAAGAAAGTCCAAACAAACTGTTCTTCCAGTGTTCAGAAATTCCCGTTGCATGGGTTTCCTCAGCAAGATAAATTAACAGCCAGTAGGCATCAAACATCGACTTTGAAGGGATGACACTCTTTATTAAAATAATCTCTCCCCCTTGAAGAGGAAAGCGCTGTATCCGAATGACCTTTCCCCCTTTGTTTGGGGAGACTCTGTATTATAATGAAACCTCCTTCTTGAATGGAAGATCCTCTATCAGTAAAGAAGTGCAAGGGGAAGGAGAGGAGGAAGTGCAAGGAAGAGGAAAGGGGGAATTGCAATCAGGACAGCCTGACTCTGAGTAGGTGCAGCGAGGACAGGGTGGCTATGGTTTAGTGTAAGGAGGCAGGGGGCTGTATGGATTACAGTGACAACCCCCAAGTGCGCAGTAGGCCAGGAAGCAGTTCAAGGAAGACTGGTCATGGAGGAGCTTGGTACCCAGTGAGACTCTGAGGGAACCAAGCAAACCAGTCAGAGTTGAAGACAGGTAATTAGCAAGGGAGGAGGAGATAGAAAGCAGAGGAGAAAAGGAGCATCTTGAGCTTCTTCAGAACTTCAGGTGGTCTGGCTCAAATCTGAGAGGAGCATGGAGGATGTACCAGAGGTAGGCACCTGCAGAGAAGAGAGATATAACCCCCACTCTTTGCCTGGAGAAGCGTCTGACCCTCAGAAAGTTGGAGGTAGCTGAGACAGGGGTTCTAGAAGAAAGGCATTTCAGAAGATAGAGTTGGTTGTAGTGCAGGCCCTGGCACCAGAAAGCCTTGTGGGCGATGCAGAGGGTCTTGAACTGGACCCTTGCAGCCACCGGGAACCAGTGGAGAGATTTCAGGGCTGGAGAGATACATTCCCTGGTTATACAGTGATGTCAATGAAATTAAAATAACAAATAACTTTTATAATGAATAATAAATAACCAAAAAATATAGAATCTTTTGATAAATGTATATATGGGGTGGGGTAAGGGTGGGGTAAGGGATTACAATGGGTGGGGTTTTGGTGTGGGGAAATAAATCTAGGGAAATGGGGGGTTTAAAAAGAGAAAAAAATGTATATTTTTCGTTATTTATAATTAGTTTTAAAAAATGGTTATTATTTCATTTGTTATCACATGGAACTGATCCCCGGGCTTGAGGCCAAGGATAAATCTCACAGTCCTGTTCTGGGTTAATTGCAGGGATGAAGATTATAGGTAGGTAGAGTTAGAAAGAGGCTGTTGCAGTAGTCCAGCCTGGAGAGCAACAGGGCTCTAGAGACAGTAAGCTTCTGGGGGAAGTGAGAAAAGGTAGTGTACGTCGTAGGTGGTACAGCTGGAAGTGGGCCTTTTTGGCAGGGTACATGAGAGAAGGAGAGAGTGGGGTCGAAGATGACGCCAAGGTTTTTGGCCTCATAGGAAGACAAGGGTAGAGGGCCCAAGGAGGGCGGCCAAAGTGAAAGAGGGAAAGCGGGAGCAGGGGCCCCAATGAGAAGGATCTCTGTCTTATTGGCATAAAGGCAAAGCTCATGGGGGCGTGGCCTGGAGCTCATGGTGATAGGAGGCTGAGGCGCCGAGCTCCGGCCGAGACGCCGCGTTACGATCCTTGTCGGACCGCTTGCAGCCTATCTCCGAGCCACAAACTCGGACAACACACGACGGAATCTGCCGCCGAGCAGCGACAGCAACCCTGAGAAAAATCGGAGCCGGGAGTCCCGAGTTTTGCCCTCCGCGCACCTTCCCCCCTCCGCCCGAGCCTACATCCAAGATGGCGGCCCCCGCGCTGCCCTAACGCTGTTGAACGGGCCGCGGCCGGGAACTCCAGCTTACGGAGGCGCGACTCGCCTGCAGACGAGACCCTGAGGAACACACTCCCACACAGACCCGACTCTGGCACCCGCGGCCCCTCCGCCACAAGAGAAGCCGTAGGCCGTGGACGAACGCCGCTAGATCTGCTCCTGCTCCCCGGGCGGAAACATCCTGATCGCCGCCGAGACCGCCATCGACACGTCTGCGGAAGAGACTGCTGTTCAGGAGGTGAGGAGTCGGGGGGCCCCGCTTGACTTCGCCGAGGCTTCAACACCCGCCGCTCCGAGCCCAGAGCCCGGAGCCCAACAGCGCCCAAATCCCCCCCCTCATCCTCCCAACGCTAGCTCCATCATCCCACCCAGCACCTCCCGCCTGGCGGACTGAAACACCCCCCGCAAGACCCGAGAGCAGCGCGCCGACAAGGCACCACCAAGGCAGCGTCGCCCGGCCCCCAGGCCCGCCATGTCTGCCAGAGGCAAATCGAAACCTCCTACGATGGACAGCTACGTCTCCACAAAAGCCAGAACCCCGGCCGACCCACGCCCCTCCAGCCCCGAGGCCCCAAAATCGAAGAATGCAGATCCCACCGAGAACCAAGCACAAGTCCTGGAGGCCATAGCATCCCTGCGCACCTTCATTGACACCAAAATCGACGAATTCAGGTCAGACATTCAGCTTGTGAGACAGGATGCCAGGAATCTAACGGATAGGGTCGCCACCTCTGAGACGACCATTAAAGAAACCACTGAAACCACTATGGAACTCAGGTCCAAGGTGTCGGACCTTGAAAGGAAGGTGGCCTTTCTCGAGGCGAGGGCTGAGGAGGCCGAGGGACGTGCCAGAAGGGGCAATATCAGAATACTCGGAGTTCCTGAGGGCGATGAGGGCCCGAACCCAACCGAGTACATAGAGACCCTACTACAACAAGAGGTGGGCGCAGGCAAACTCACGCAAGCCTTCGCTGTTGAGAGGGCGCACAGGTCCCTCCAAAGGAAACCCCCCCCGGGCTCCCACCCTCACCCAATAATTGCCAAAATACTTAACTTCCAGGACCGAGAAGTCATCCTCAGACACTCCAGGGAAACCGGCCCAATCACACGCGGCAACGCAAGAATATCTGTCTATCCAGATTATACCCCAAAAGTGCAAAGAGAGAGAAACTCATTCGTACCAATTAAAGCCAGGCTACGACACCTGAACTTAAAATACATGCTGCTGTACCCCTCTAGACTTAAAGTCATCCACAAGGGCCGCTCGATTTTCCTGGAAACCCCAGAAGCAGCCAACATGTGGTTGGAAGACAACAACCTAGCTCAAGGCGCTGACACTGGCCCCAAAGACTAATGTTTGCGATCAAGCACCTGAAAGCACGCACAATCGACGACGCAAGACCCAGCAAAAAACACACGCACTCTGCGGTGCGGAAGCAATCAACACTACAGTTCGCCAAACTAACGCGGCTCTCGCTTGGCCCCACACCGGATCCAGGACTTCGCCCCCGCGAACAGACCAGGACAGGCCAGTTGCCTGACCGACCCCACTCGAACCCGACGCCCGGATGGGTCCCGACGGTGCGAGAGCGCCTGAGCGCAGCGAAAAGAACGCAGTCGCTAGGCGCACAAGTTTCAGTTACGTTATTTGTTATGTTATAAGCACAGTCACTATGTCTTCACGCCTGAATAGACATCAGGACACTCCGACACAGCACTCCACCTTAGGCGAGTACGAGGGCCGAATGCTTAGTCGCCCTAACAGGAACCAGAACCCTCTGGACAGACCCCCTGAAGAGGAGACGAAGAAGAGCACCCACTCTCCCAAATGACATCACAACTGAAGATACTAACGTGGAATGTTCGCGGGATGAACTCCTACCTGAGAAGAAATCGAATTCATTCCTATCTCCGCAGGCAGAAGGTCTCTATAGCCATGCTCCAGGAAACCCACCTGACGGCGGAATCCTCCTCCAAACTAGCAGAGAGATGGGGTGGTACTGGAAAGGGAGCATCGTACTCCAAGTACGCACGGGGAGTCTTCACATGGGTGAACCCAAGCGTTCCGTTTCGCCTACTAGGGTCGGAAGCAGACAAAGAGGGCAGATATCTGATACTCTGGGGGACCATTGAAAATACTGCAATCTGCCTGGTCAACTCCTACTTCCCGCAACACGGGATACCATCGCACATCGCAATGCTCTGCCCCAAATTAGCTCACCACAGAGAGGGCACCTTCATTTGGGGAGGCGACTTCAACTGCATCAGCAATGGTGAGATGGACAGATCGGTGCCTCCATTACAACCACGTAATGCCGCCACCACGGCCCTCAACAACGCTCTGGAACACTTAGACCTAGTGGACATATGGAGAGCGCGACACCCAAAAGAAAGGTCCTACTCGCACTATTCTGCCCCCCATAAGGTTCACACAAGGATCGACTACCTCTTCACCGACAAGGAACAAGTCGCCCTGGTAAAGGACGTCACATACCTTGGCAGATCGATATCTGACCATTCCCCGCTGGTCATGCAATGGGGATCGACTGGTCCCAGGCCTCCGATACCGACATGGAGACTGTCCCCTGCGGCACTCACTGATCAAGAATTCAAAGAAGACCTTTGCACTAAACTCGAAGACTACATAGATAACAACAAAGGCTCTGTGTCAAGCTGGAGCATGCTTTGGGAGGCGATGAAAGTGGTAACACGGGGTGAGGCCATCTCTGGAGCAGGAGGTATCCGGAGACGTCTGAAAGAGACACTAGAAGAACATGAAGCGGATATAGCACGCCTCGAGTCCCAACTAAGCACCACCACTGAAGGGGAAGAGACCCTGCGGGGACTCCGAGACGATTGCCGAACGGCATGGGACAGACTGGCGAAATTCGACTTTGCAACTAACACCACCAAGATACACAAAGAAGCCGACAAACCAGGCAGACTACTTGCTTGGTTATGCAAACGAGAAAACCCGAGGCATTACATCACCGAGATCCAAGATGAACGCGGAGTCCCACACAAATCACAACCTGACATCAACATCGCTTTTGCAAAATTCTACTCTGAGCTTTACTCCCACGACAAGCAAATACCCAGAGAAGACATCAGAGCCACCCTGGAAGAGATCGAACTCCCTAAAATAGCCGAAGAACAGCGAGCGGCACTCGATGCAGAGATCACCGCCGACGACATCAAGGACGCGATCAGATCTCTAGCCACCAGCAAATCTCCGGGAAGCGACGGACTCCCCCCAGAGTTCTACAAAACCTATGAAGACATCATCACCCCAATATTACTGGGAGTCTACACGGAAGCATACGAAGAAGGAATTCTTCCTAGCACCATGAGGGAAACCATCATAATCCCTATGCTCAAACCAAACAAGCCACCCAAATGCTGCGATTCCTATCGCCCACTAGCGATGCTGAATTATGACGCCAAGATCTTAACCACCATTCTGGCTAAGAGGCTCGCGAGGGTGATTGGGTCTATTGTACACGAAGACCAGAACGGGTTCATCCCGGGACGTAACACCTCGGCCAATCTGAGGAGACTGCAACACGTCATAGCCGAAACCCATGAAAGCCCTGAAGATCTGGCGGTCCTCTCACTCGACGCCGTCAAAGCCTTCGACTCCATCTTCTGGGAATGGCTGATCGAGGTGCTGATTGAATTCGGGTTTGGAGAAGGCTTTGTAAGATGGGTCAGGGTCCTTTATAGTTCACCCACCGCCAGAGTGAAGACCGGACGAATAATATCGGAAGCCTGGCCGATACAAAGAGGCACCAGGCAGGGCTGTCCGCTATCACCCATGTTGTACGTTCTGGGACTGGAGCCGCTCGTCATCTACTGCAGAAGACAGCTCTTCGATGCAGGCATAAAACTGGGCAACAGACACTTCATAACTTCCCTATATGCGGATGACGTACTCTTATACGTAAAGGACCCACAGGTGAATGCACAAGTCCTACTCGACGTTCTGGACAACTACGCCCATTATTCAGGAATCAAATTCAGCAGGTCTAAATCTTGCGCATTCCCACTAGCTAGACTCATCAAGACCAATATGGAGGAACTGCCGGAGGTGGGGATAAAATGGCAACCAATGATGTTTCGCTACCTGGGAATCAACATAACACATACCCCAGAACTCACCCACGAACACAACACTGAAAGAGCAACAAAGGCGCTCCGTAACTCCATGAAGTTCTGGTCTAAGCTACCGCTTGCCATGATGGGCAGGGCAGCAATTGTGAAAATGATCATCCTACCCAGATTCCTCTACTACTTCACAAACGTCTGCCACTACATCCCTACACCCTTCTTCAAAAAACTGGAATCCCTCATCAGGGACTTCCTGTGGGGCCCAGCCAGGCACAAGCTACCTCTGAAGATCCTCACGCTGCGACACAAGGAGGGAGGGATACAACTCCCAGACCTACACAGATATTACCTGGCAGCCCAACTCAGCCACGTCACAAGGTGGCTCCATGACGACCCAAACCCTGAATCAGGTCTCCTAAGTCTGACACCTTCCAACCTGTTTCCCAAGGAACTACTTTGGAACCCACTTAAACAAACACTGGGGGCTCCTATGATTGTGCAACTGGGCAGACAAATCTGGACTAGAACCTGCTCCACCCAACAAATCACACACCCATACTCTCCCGACACCCCCATCCTCGTGGACGCATGCCAATCCTTATCGGACCTCAAAGTGGCGAGAAAATGGGAGAGCGTTGGGATCTACACCTGGGGCGACATATACGAAGATGCCAAATTCAAAGACTTCGAGGCGATCCTAGAATCAGAGGACCTAAGCAGAGGCCAATTCCTGTGGTACCATCGCCTCAGACAGATAGCGAAAACGAAATGGCCTGAATGGCCAGAAGAACCCATCCCCAACCCCCTTCTTAACGAGATGCACGAACTTTCAGACGGCTGGAAACCGGTAACCCGCCTCTACGGCCGACTGATAGACATACCCAACCCTAAAAGCGCTACACTAAAAGAGAGATGGGAACTCGACCTCCGGGCCACGCTATCGGACACTGAATGGGAGAGAGCGCTACAATACCCCAGCGAGGTCTCCAGGAACATCAGATTCCGACAAATTCAACTCAATGTTCTCTACAGAACATATATGACCCCGAAGAGAGTCTCCAGCTTTAACAACAAGGCAATACCAAACTGTCCTTGGTGCGGCACCACCCCAGCAGACCTACTGCACATGTTCTGGTCTTGTAACAGGGTGTCGCAATTCTGGTCCAGAATAAAACAAACCTGCACGGAAGCTGGCATCACCAGATACAACTGGGACCCCCAGGAATGCCTCCTCGGAACTTACCCTAGACTGAGCAAGATCAAGCACGTGGTCAAGCTAATGGACATCTCCTGCATCCTAGCTAAAAGAACCATAGCTATGGCTTGGAAATCCAAGCCGGGCCCGAGATACCAACACTGGCTTGGAGAACTAGAGCGTTGGACCACAGCCGAGACCAGGGCCTGGCAAGATGGAGCCACTACTGGGACCGCCGACGTGAACAACACCCTCGAAGCGTGGAGGGCTCTCCTCCGCGACGTACCCTTCTCTGCTGACCACAAGCCCCCCTGAGGTGCCTGTCCACCCCAATTCCAAAACAACCACGGATCCACCCAACATCTGAACCTTGAACAATCGCAAGCCCCTTGCCTTCATACTCCTTTCCTCCAGGATACCTGACGAACGAAGACATCCTCACAAAGAGACTGTGCATGTTTGTTGTTACTTTTTGTTGTTACCTGTTTCTTTCACACCTTATTCGGCTATGAGTACCTCCATTAAATGCAACCTTGAAATGTAACCTTTAAGAAAATGCCAATAAAAAGTGTTTTAAAAAAATAAAAAAAAAGGCAAAGCTCATTGGAGGCACACCAATCCTGAATCGCGGATAGACAGTCAAGAACGAGCAAGGGAGGAGTGGAAGCTGGGGGAAACCTGAAAGAGAGCTGAGTGTAATCTGCATAACACTGAAAGTTAGATGAGAAGGTGGAGATCAGGTGGGCCAAAGAGGTCAGGTAGACATTGAAGAGCTAGGGTGAGATGATAGAGCCCTGGGGCACACCACATGTGTAGAGAGAAGTGAAGTTTTACCTGGAAGGGACAGTCCAGGAAGAAGGAAGTCAGTCATGCTAGGCCCTGATCTGTGATGCCCAGGTTCACAGAGAGTCGATTGATCAGGGTGGCGGTATTGACCGTATCGAAAACAGAGATAAGGTCAAGGAGGTTGAGGACAGAGGGAGAGCTAGAGTCGAAGTTAGAGAGCAGATCTTCATGGGTGTTCAGGAGAGCAGTTTCCGCATCTTTGGCTGCTCTGAAGCCAGACTTATGGTCATGGAGGCAGCCAACAGATTCAGTCTGGAGGGAAAGTTGGGAGATAGCCAGCTTTTGCAGGAATTTTCCCAGGAAAGGAGTGATAGAACTCGGGTGATAGTTTGCTGGACATGTAGTATCATCAGAAGGATTTTTTAGGAGGCGGTACACAGGGTAGTGCTTGAGGAGGGAGGGGAAAGATCCAGTGGCAAAAGAGAGATTGCAGAAATTGGCCAAGGCTGAAGCGAGGGTGGCAAAGTGGTCCTTGATGGTTCTGGAGGAGCAGCGGAGCACCTGTTTGGATGACACTTTCATAGATCAGACTTGTCTAGAAACACTGTCAGATTTTTAGAGCAAAGGAGGAAAATGGAAGAGGAGAGGGAGAAGCGGCCAAAGGGGGCCTGAGAGAGGTAGGGGAAAGAGAGGACAGGATGTCCTGAGTTTTAGTGGTGAAATGAGAGGCCAGAACCATGCAAGGGCCACGGAGGGAAAAGGAAAGGTGCGACTGCAGTAAAATTGGCCAACTCCTAGCAGATTTTAAAGAGTATGGCCATGTTGTTAGAGGCCGCAGAGATGCAGGCTTGGATATTGACCCTCTTATTGGAGAGGACAGAGAGTCTGTATTGTCTTTGGAGCCGGTGGCAGGCCATTTTATCAGTGGCTGCACCCAAAGCCCTCAACTTCCTCTAAGTCACCCTGTACTTGTGTTTCAGGGTGGCGAGATTGGAGTCGTACCAAGAGTTGCACTTGGAGGAAGGCTTCAGATGGATTCTCATGACAGGGACAAGGATGTCCAGAGTGTTGGAGATAGAAAGATGCAGGTAAGGGAGGGTTGTGTCAGGGTGCGAGCCAGCTTCAGGAGTAGAAGGAGCAGAGAAAGTAGAGGCAAAGGCATCCACTGACACTCACTTCATGGGCTGAATGACTGAGAAGGAAGGTGGCAGTGCTGGGTACACTTTTCTTGAGGGATAAGTAGTCTCAGGTGAGTGGAGAGCAGAAGGTGGTCAGTCCAAGAGAGAGGAGTGTTGCAAGGGTTAGAGAGGGGACTGTCAGAGGAGATTAGAACATCTTGGGTGTGTCCAGCAGAGTGTGTGGGACCAGATGGTAGACTGGAAAGGGAGAGAGAGTTGCATAGGTTGTGGATGAGCCCAGAGGAGGGATTTGAAGCATGCATGTGGATGGTGAAGTCTCTGAGGAGAGGTTGAGAGGTCAAGGCAAGGAGAGAAGAGGAGAGGTCAGCCCATTCTGAGAGGAACAGAATGGCCTAGCCATGTGGCCTGTAAATGGCGGCCTAAGTCAGAGAAAGGGCAGGAGAGATAGAGAGCCTGCAGGCAAGGCATTCAAAGGAGGAGTAGGCCTGGATGGAAATGACATAAGCAGGGACCCACTCCGGAAAGATCAGTGCCACTCCACAACCAGGCCAGTTGTTTCTGGGCTCAGAGAGGATCTTGTAGCCCTCAGGGAGGAGAGGGTCAAAACTTGTGACAGAGCTGGCTGTGAATATGTTTTGGTGAGAGCGAGGACATCTAGGTAAAGATCTTCTCAGAGGATGGCAGATGTCAGAGGAATGTTTGACAGCAGAGCGAGAGTTGATCGTTGCTAGGTGGAACAGGTTGCTCGGGTGCAGGAGTGAGGTACACCCAGAGGAGGCGGTAGAAGGGCGCTATAGAGTGGGCAGAGGCAGTAGAAGGGGTGGCATAAGTGCCAGAACAGAGGAATAGGTGGGAGCCAGAAGGTGGTGGGGGAGGAAGGGGGTGCAGAGGGACCAGAGAGGTGTTAGAAGGAGTGGCAGGAGATGGGAGTTAATTGATGAGATGCGGAGGTCGCCTATCAAGCTGCAGGAGATTGGGCTGAGAGCCCTGGATCATGACGGTACCATTTAGATAGACATTGATGATGGTCTTGGAGGATCGGAAGGGGGCCACAAGGACCTCCCACCGGGTGCCATCATTAATGGGAGAGGAGGAGAAAGGAAAGAGAACAGAGACCATATGGGGGTCCATAGGTCTGCAGAGGGAACGGCAAAGAGGATGTTGGTGAGAGTCTGTCTGGAGGAAGTGCTGATGTGCTTATCAGTGATAGAGAGGCCTGGGTTGGAGACGAGGATATCCATCTTGAGCTTTTTCCTTTCAGACTTATTGAGAGGGGTAGGATAGGAGATAGAGTAGCAGTTTGAGAAGATGGGAGAGATTGCGAGCACCATAAGGGGTGCGAGGAGGCAAGAGGGCAGAGTGAGGGAGAAGCACAGCCCACAGCCGCACAGCACGGGAAGTACCAGAGAAGGGGGGCTTTACACAGAAGGAGGCACAGAGGAGGGAACAATCAGGCAACAAACCACAGGAGAACATGCAGTAGCAGTATGGACAGATGACGGGGGTAGCACTGCATAAACACCCAGATTTGAATATCCTAAAAGGAGGAGGAAAAGGCGTAGTTTTACCACAACAACAATGTAAAACACTGAGGTTCAAATTTCTTAAAAGGAGGGGAAAAGGCCTAGTTTTCACACAACAGCAATGCAAAACAACCAGATTCGAATTCCCTTAAAGGAGGGGGAAAACACTTAGTTTTAACACAATAGCAATGCGAAGCACTCAGATTTGAATTTCTTAAAAAGAGACAATAAAGGCTTAGTTTTAACGCAACAGCAATGCCTAACACCCAGATTTGAATTTCCTAAAAGGAGGGAAGAAAAATCCTAGTCTTTCCTTGGGAGATATGAGAGAAGGCTAAACCGTACAGTTCACTGAGCTGCTTAAGGGTGGTACAGTAAGTTAAATAAGAGTGATTGGAGGGGTGGGTCAGTTCAGTGGGGGTATAGTGACTGCTGCCCCCCCTTTCCGCACTTCACCTACCTTGTCGGTCATAGCAGGTTAATGGCTGCAAGCTTCCTTGCTTCCCAAGCTGACACCAGCAGACACCAACTGGAGCTGCTTCTGTGGGAGCTGTCCTTTGCCTTGGGGTCCTTTGCTGGAGGGGCTGCAATGGGCAGTGGGATTGCCCTATAAGTAATAGGTAAATGGGTCTGTTTGCCCAATCAGGGGTTGGGGGAGGGTAGGGAGGAGGGAGGCAGCAAGGAAGGGAAAGGATGCACTCGAGCAGGCAGTCTGCGATGTAATGAAGGAAGATGGTGCCAACAATGAAAACTCCTTTTAAAATCCTTTTAAATCAGAGCAGGAGCTCCTGAATATAACTGTTCACCTGCTCTTCAAGGCAAAGTAAAGCTGTGCTGAGTGCAGGAAACGTAAACCCAACACAACACAATTGCAGGCCACTTGCACAATCAGTGGTTGGGGGAGGGTAGGGAGGAGGTAGGTAATGAGGAAGGGACAGGAAGCAGTTGAGCAGGCAGGCCACAATGCGGTGAGGGAAGATGGTGCCAACAATGAAAAATGCTTTTCAAATCAGTGCGGGAGCAGGAGCTATTGAATATTACTTCTCACCTGCTCTTCACGGCAAAGTAAATCTGCGCTGAGTGCAGGCTTGGTAGGCAAAACACAAAAGTATGGAGGGTTGCCCAGAGCAATGCCAGAGGTTAGAATAAATTCTAAACCTTCCTGCCATAACATATTTTGTTTTGCTGTAGTCACCCGGGCCGAGACGTGGGTCTCATGCCTGCTGAGCCTAGAGATTCAAGCTACACCTCAATGATGAGGCCCAATGAGGCTGAAACATGTTTTGGGAGGATGCTTGTGATCTTGTGTAAAAGGAATGTGACCAAGCAGTTTGGGCTGGCCCTCCCCCTTTGGGGTGGGACCATGCCTGATTTGCATATGGTCTTTCCCCTTTTGTAATCGCTTGGCAGGCAAAGAGCGATGGTCTGGAAGGTTGCCCAGAGCAATGCCAGAGGTTAAGATCAATTCTAAACCTTCCAACCATCACCTCTTTTAGTTTCCTACTGTCCCACCGCTGGCAAGAAACACAGGTGGGGCAGAGGTGACCTTATCTGGGGGGGAAACCCATGTGGCTTGTCGAACTAACACAATCATGCAAAGTTTGATTTCTACAATATGGCAAATTATGTAGTATTGAGAATTTGCACGATTGAAGAGTCAGATGATTGTTAAGGTATGATCTATTTTGTTTCATTTGAGGGAACGAGCTCGAAAGAACAGCCATTTACCCATCAGTTTCAACATTGCTGTTGGAAATCCTATGTTTCCTTATGCCATTAACATGAGGTTGCTAGGGGTAAGACATATGAGGAGCAACAAAGATATGACAGAGGTGTGGCCCAGATATTATGGTAAAAAGATATCTGCAAATTGGGATATGGCCAAGATGGCATAGTGACCAGAAGGGACCTGTCTCTGTGCATTAGCTGTTTTCCAATTCTGTAGCTGCGGTTGTGACAGAACCGCATGAAAACTCTGAGATTCCCCTGGATAAACCCCAATGTGCAGGTGATGTGAGCAGAGGCTGCAGACTTCAAAGGCATGCAGTGGTCTGATGGTGAACTCACCAATAGCAAGACACATTAATAGCAGTGGCAAAGCCAAGGCTAAAATGTCAAGTTGGGGTAGGCTGCAAAGAGCGGGGAGCGCCATTGCTGCCTAACTGGGCCATATACAAAAGTGAGCCAGACATTGTTATGGGGAAGGGCACCAAGAGATGCAAAGGAGATCCAGAGTTAATGTGCTGCAGTATCATTGAAGTCCCATGCACGTGTTCTGGGGCTACCTAATATTGAGGCCTCTCTGATGACAATGGAGCAGCGAGAGAGGGGCATGCATTAATTTTGGTGCCAAGGCTCAGAAGGCATTTTGCACGAATGGGTGCCCCATCAGGTGCAACAGCAATATGTGCCACCACCCTCCGTTACTGAGGGTTCAGCATGTTTAAATTAATTATTATTCCATTTGCAGATCATAAATGGACTAATGCTTCACTTGCTTATCCTGTTAGAGATCATAACAGCACTGGCTTCCTGCGCCCCACTGAATCAATGCAACTCTCCTATCCATAGAATGGCCTGAAAAAGGCTGAAAATTAGGCACCACTAGATAAAGCTGAGCACAGAGGCATGGGGGCAGGTAGGAGTGTTGAACAAGATATGGAAGGGTTTTCGTCCCAATGTGCTGGGATGGGAACGGAAAACGATTATCCACAGGGCAGCACAGTAAAAAAGGACTTCTGCAGAATATGGGTTGACAGAACCCTGGTGTGAGGGAGCCTTGTGTGTATGGCCCTGTCTGAGGAGCATATGTGCCTAGTTCCATGCCAGAGAGGGATCACTAAATAACAACATTCCTCTCCATGAAAGCTGCAAAAGAAATGTTAGGTAGGGAACCTACTCTAATAAATATTGCATTTAGAAATGAGATGGGCTACTGTCTGAATTCCTTTGATATGAACAGCTTGTTAGTGTGGTAATAAGACACAAGACTCCCAGAATTGATTTTTTGTATTCCCCAAGGGATCTCTTTTTTTTGTTTAAAACGAAGGAACAACCATGATGCAATTTTAGAAAAACATATACACATATTCTTAATCCACGCACTATGTGCCCAATCCTCATCTAGGGTTTCCTGCCAAAACGACCTACCCCCAATCTAAGAGCGCCACGTACAATGGCCATTCAGAACCATCCCCTTTCTACTCCTACCCTAATAAGTACGGCCACCCATATATAATTGGCTAGGAGGTAGCCCTTTAGGTGATGACATCGTTTAAATGAAATCTAATAGGTCTCCCGTCCTGCCTGTCAGATCCTCCTATGGGTCTATTCTATCCAGCCTGTCCTCCTTTCTCAAATCCTCATGTCCTGCAACTCAGGATGCCTCATCATCTTGCATGTCCTGAAAGTCCTTGAGTGTACCGCCTACTCACAACTGCAATCCCACTTAGAAGTCCACGATCTACTTGGCACTTGCCACTCTGGCTTTACACCCAGACACAGCACTGAATCAGCCCTCCTGGACCTTGAGATTCAACTGGATCAAATTTGAGGCACCTGCTATCCTCCTCGTACTCAACCTCTTGGTGGCCTTTGATCTTGGTCATGATATATTATGTCACCACCTCACTGCCACCTTCGAACTCTCCGCTGAAGCGGCCAACTGGATCATATCCTTCTTGAGCGAATGATCTTCCAGAGTCTTTGCTGGTGATCAAGCAGCTGACCCAATCGCTGTTTCCTATGGGGTCCCCCAAGGCTCTTGTCTCTCGCTCATACTGTACAATATGTACACCAAAGATCTCTTTGATCACCTGGACACCTTTAACATCCCTTGCACAAATTTTGCTGATGACACGCAGGTCCGCCTAAAGGTCACTGGTAATCACAAACTGGATTCTGCCAATATCAACGGTATCTACAGTATCATTCAGGCTCGGATGGCTAATCACCATCTCTGCCTGAATGATGACAAAACGAAACTCCCCATTGTAGGATCCCCACACAGACTTCAACACCTTGACCCGCTTGTGCCTCCATTTGCATTGACAGGATTATCATCCCTGTATCGACCCATGTCAAAACCTTGGGTATCTATCTCGACTGTGAGCTAAACATGCACAAACATGTTAAGGCTGTTGCTTCCTCCGCAGCCTACTCCACTAAACTAACCAACATTTCCAGTAAATGTCTTACCCCCAACAATTTCCTGGCAGCAAATTAGATTATTGTAATGTTATCCTCGCAGGAACCTCGACCAAAAATATCAATACCCTATAGCTGATCCAAAATAACGCCCTGCAGACTGTGTGGGGCTTGAAATTCTCCGATCATATCTCACTAGTAAGATGTAAAGCACATTGGTTACCAAACAAGGCTCGTATCGAATTCAAAACACTCTACATAATCCCATTGATGCCTACACAACACCACCCGCACCTATCTCACCTGTCACATCAGGAAAAATCCCCACCCCCATATCCTGCGATCCTCATCCTCCACCTCCCTAATCACCCTGAGATTCAACAGAAAACGAGCCGCAGGACCTTTCTTCACTGTCATCGCTACCCCCCGCTCCAAAAGATGAACCCTCCTACCTGATCTTCTGCAAAAAAGTAAAAATGGCACTGTTTAACAAATATACCGAATGACTTCTGTCTTACTGGAATTTTCTTGCCTGTAATGTAAACTCTCTTATGTTTGGTCTCTGGTTCTCTTGCCTAAAATACACAATTTCTCCATCATGTTCTGGGACCATAATGTAACCACACGGTCACCACGCCTACAACACATTTTTCCATCTGTGACCTCAATGTAACCTCTATGTCAAAACAGCTTTGACTGTACTGTAACCAATACTAGCGCTGTGTTACCTCCTTTGGGTCTGGGTGCTATCAACAAATAAAATAAATAAATAAATACATGCCTGCTCCTTAACTAGTGCTGAACAAATGGTGGGACTGGGGCTCTGAGCCGCACCACCCCAGATCCTCCACTCTGCCCGCTTTGCTCATGTGACCCAGACTTCCCTCCTGGCAGGGTTGCACATGCTCCACCTGTCTGCCCACACCCTGGCTTACCCGGGCAGGGATTTGGCCAACAACTTTATGCTGCATCCACCCCATCTGGCATTGGGGAGGGTGGATACTCTTCAGGCCACCTCACCACCTGGCGTGCATCCCTGATGCCACGCTGCCGACAACAACCATGGGTTTTTCTGCTGTTTTGTTCTCCTCACTCAGCTTCTCCCAGGCTGCACCTGGTATATGTAGTTCTGATCATTGGCTGGGCCAAACCAACCACCCACAAAGCCCTGGGGGAGGTCTTGAGGCCACGGCTCCCTTGGTGAAAGCTAATGCTTTCTCTTGCTCCTTTTCCTTTCACCAGTTTTTTCCTTATCTTCGCCTGCTGCCCTTCATTTCCAAGGCCAGTTGATCGCCTTGGTCACCTGGTGGGGGAACTTTGTCCACTGTCCATAAGGCAACATTCTAAGGATTACCATGTGTGAGCTTGTACATATTTCAAGATAAGTGCAGTAATAAAGTGAAACCCTTACAGATGTATATACTGACAAATCTATAATTAAACAACTAGTTATTTGTGTCTTTATTCCAGTTGTTTCCGTAGAGATGGCACGTGTAAGTATGTAACCCCTAATCCTGCCACCCCCGCGACTAGCCTAGCTCTGTTGGTCCAGGGTTAGATATGTCATGTATGCTAGAACCAGCATTGCTGGTGATATCGGCGCTACAGGAAAGGCATTTTGAGGGATGGCACCATGCTCTGCTTGAAGTTGCTAGCAGGGGCTATTTCCGTACTTTATGTGTAATTTTAGGATTCTGACAATTCGTGGAAGTGCTGGTGAAGTTCTGTTTGGCTGTCCAGACCCCTGATCCCTAGACAACAAGAACGAACTGATTTGTATAGTTATCCTTGGAAGCATTACAGTGGAAAGCGTTATAGCTCCTCCCACTTACCCAGAAGCACCATATAAGTCCAGTGCATGTGCATCCGCGTGCCCACATTCATGGACTTGCTGGTGAAGTGCTGTTCGGCTATCCAGACCACTGGTCTCTACACAACAAGAACGAACTGATTTGTATAGTTATCCTTGGAAGCATTACAGTGGAAAGCATTATAGCTCCTCCCACTTACCCAGAAGCATCATATAAGTCCAGAGCGCACACATTCGTGCATGCACATTCGTGAAAGTGCTGGTGAAATGCTATTTGGCTGTCCAGACCCCTAATCCCTACACAACAAGAACAAACTGATTTGTATTGTTATTCTTGGAAGCATTACATTGGAAAGCATTTTAACTCCTTCCACGTACCCAAAAGCACCATATAAGTCCAGCTTGTGCGTATTTGCGCATGCGCTTTCGTGAAAGTGCTGATGAAGTGCTGTTTGGCTGTTTAGCTGTGCAGTGGTAAGCAGCTTCTCAACCCCCTAATTCAAATCCAGAGGCGAGCAAAAGAATATTATCCGCTGATTGCATCCCCTCGAGCTAAAACAATTCAGTTGTGAGTGCAAGTGTACTTTTCATGCCGATGGGCAAATACACACTAGAAACCACCATGCCCCCGCAAAAAGAAGTTACAAGACTACTGATCTTCCCGAAAAGAACTCCGCCAAGGGCATCGGACATGGTACTGCCATGCAAACACGTACGCAGTCGCTCACCTCAGACATTCGAGGCTTTTACTCCACCCGAGCCATCGGTCCCTGTGCATGCAGCACTGAATACTAGCGGCCAGGAAGTAGATTCCGTGACCCTCTCATCTGAAAAAATATCAAACACTATCTCACCCGTACTCGATCTTTCCACCCTGACTGATTCCTTAGTGGCAGTGGTTTCACAACTATGCCTTCTCATCTGGTTCAGTCCACCCCCTCCACACTTCCATAACATCCTTGCAGCAAAATGAGAGCTCCTCCCATGCAAACAAAGACACGAGGCCAGGGCAAACCACTGCGCGTGCACAAAACCATAGCGGAGCACAGAACCTCAAACTTGCTGTGACTTCCATAAAGTTCACAAATCAGCAAGATAGTGATACTCGGCAGTTGACTGCTTGGCGATGCCGCCTGAAGCCCTCAAACAGAAACTTTACCAACTTGACTGAATATACACTCAATAGTTATGCATGAAATACACAGATATTAAAAACAATCCACATGCACCTAGAAAATATCATACTTTCGAATCATATCTAGTTAAATTTCCGTCCCCTACTTACAGAAATGCATTTCTGAGATTTCGACTTAATCAATGGAGAACAAATGATGTACTAGTGAAGTGGAAACTCATGCCGATTCTGCAAAACAATAGACCAGCCTAAAACTCTAAACCATCTAATAACAGTATGTCCGAAACTACTAGCCGAGCAAAATTTAATCTTGAAAATGTACTTCAAAGATCCTAGAAATACAACATCAGAAATACTATGGCACAAAATAGTTCAAATCTAAGTCATGATAGTTAGAATTGCTGTTATTAGATTTCTTTTTCATTGGACCTAACTTAAAAAGATTAACTAACATTACAGTTTGTCCTCTTAAAAAACATGGAAATGTAGTCATGCATTTCTCGTTTTATGCAACTTTATATGCCGAAATTCAACAATATTACTTTTAAAAGAATATAAGTTTAAATTATTGTGAATTTCATTGCACTGCTTTTTATCCCCTTTTGATATTATTGTCAATATTTGGTTGTGATTTCAAGAATTCTGAATATGTAGATACAGCCCAGTGACAAATGCTGACACTCCATATCTTTGTTGTTTAAAGGTTTTGGTATCTCCATCCAAAAACCTTTTCACTTAGACCAGAATATTTTATGACATCTTTTAAAAGTATGAATTTTGTATCTTTGTAATTTCTTCTCTCCTTTTCTCTTTTTAACTGTGACTCAATGACTGTAACTCCATTAGTTGAAAGGTTGATGTTTTTTTTAGATTTATAAACAAATACAATCATACTGCACCAATCACTGTGAGTTTCATGCATGGCAGAGTTTAGCTAGCGGCGGCAACCACAATGATTCTCTAATGATTACACCCCTAGCTCAGGGATCAATACCTGTTATCCTTACTATCTTTTCGATCAATTTCTATTTAGAGGACTAAGAAAACACAAGAACATCCTAAGGTAATAATACCCAATCTTGCTTGAGAGGCATAGGTGATTTGACACACTGCCCAAATAGCTGCACAATTCTATATAATCTATTACTATGAATGATACTGAATTACTAATTGTGCCTTTGTGTTATCTCTCATTTTTTTTCTTATATGTATGTCCTGTGTTATTGTGTCCTAATGAATTGGATTTGCTATTATGCATATGTATGTTTTGAATAATCATGCTTTGACATATGGGTACTCATTGCCTTTATTTAACTCACTTCACCTATGACACCCCTTGTTGAACATTGTGTCTGTGCACCCTGGACTCTTTATTTGTATACCATTGTCAATAATTAACTTTTAATGTATATGGTATGACCTAACTCAGCCTCAGAAGAGGACTTAGGCTCGAAACACGTGTCAGGCTCACTCTGGACTGAATAAAAACACATTCATCTATGCATGAAACTCACAGTGATTGGCGTAGTGTGATTGTATTTGTTTATAAATCTATTACTTTTCCTGTGGAGTGTTGGGCGAAACACCCACGACATACAACCACCCATTGCCATCTAATCACTACTCCCTAGGGTGCAAGCGCTTTGGTGGCTTTGTCTTGTGTGCCACTGTTTTTTGCTGATGTTTTTCTTATTCAACCATAACAATAAAAAATAAAAAAATAAAAAAGTGTAACCACTTCGTTATTTTCTATGTGCTTGATCTTTTTAACTGTTACATTGGCGCTGGGAGTAGGGACGATCACAGGTGAGTATGCACTGGTGAGTACGCACTGACCACGTGAAGTGAGCTCCGCAAGAGAGTGGACATCAGTGCTGCCTTGAAAGTTCTTTTTTTAACCTATGTTCACTTTAAGACTTTCAATTGGCAGGCAGAATGTATCAATGTCCAGGAAACAAGCATTTCTAATGCTTTCCAGCAAGCAGATCTGGGTTTCCTTTTGACTGTGTGCTTCTTGAACCTATTGTCAGAGGCACATGGATAGGGACATGGTGTAGGGATAAAGGAGAATGCTCTATTGATTTTAATTAACAGGTAGAAATGTAAGAGTCATTCACAAAGCCAATGACTATTTGTTCCAATTTTGGAAATGCGTGTGTTTAGTGTGAAGATGTTTTCTGCAGTTATACAATGTGACTGTTGCTGCTAAACTTGTAATGGTACAGTAAAAGCACTTCTCCTGAGGGCAGCTGTGATTTTAATGACACAGTACCAGTCCATTTTTCATCAGGGCTTTCATACATTTTTAATGGGATAATACAAGCACTTCTCAGCACGACCGCTATATTTTTAATACCGCAGCGCGAACATTTCCCAGCAAGAGTGCTATAACTTGCTTTCAATAGTGTCATAACTTCTCAGAATGTCTGCTGCCTATTTGTGGGGCAGTGCCAGCATTCCTCAAAAAGGTTTACTATACTCTACAATTCACAGCAGGAGCATTTTGCAGCAGGGCTGAGCTATTTGTTTAGAGAGACAGTGCATACATGTCTGAGAAGAACAGCGTTAATGCTTAGTACTGGCACACGTTAGCAGTCTCAGCAGGATGCTCATGAACAGAATGCTCACTGAGCATCTATGTGGCACACTAGCAAGACATGTGAGAACATGCTATTGCCATGCTGAACTTAAAATCGAACTAATGTAAATTCAGTATCTGCCATGCACACTAGCAGGTCTGTTATGTACCTAAGAAGGCCAGTTCCAATAGCCTTTCAGGAGGAACTGGTATGTCCGGATATCTGACAATTTCTATATAGAAAAGTCTGCAGAGACACTCTAAGTGTGGGGTGCCACGAGTCATAAGTTAGCTACGATCTGTTACTCATATTGTTAAGAAACGTGTATTTTTGTTAAAACACGTGCTTCAGAAATGTAGATTTTATCCCTGGGTTCGTGATTTAAAATTCTGCTCCGATAGGCTGGTAGCTTATTGTGCCTGCTGCAGGACTGCATGTTTTTCACAGTTCCTATATGCAGCAAAGCCGTATTAGCCTCCAGCTTTCCAACAGAATATAGCAACTAAAGTTCTGATCAGGGCTGCTTCCCTTTTCATGGAAATGTAGTTCAGTGTTTTTATTGGCTGTTGAATGTGGATTCACGCCCACTTCAGAGTGCTGTAAGGCAATTCACAGAACAGCTGCTTCACATGTTATGTAGCAGTACGCTATGTACAGTAGACAGGCTCGGACTGGCCTATAGGGCAATAAGCCCATGGCCGAACCAAAAAGGCAAACTGCTGGTGTGGGGCAGTTTTTTGGGTCAAAGTGGGCAACTCTTTTGGTCAATGTGGGCCAGTTTGATGAGATACTTCAATATGAAGCTAGTCGTTTTGACAGATGTTGCTAAATAAATATTCTTTTGCAAAAATTGCATCACAGTTTATCAAAAAACTCCCCCTTGCGTACTATTCAAACAGTGTCACAAAAGGAATGAATAGCCATTTGCAACTGTGGCCCACTTTTTCTTTGGTGCCCGACACAATTTTATGGCCCAGTCTGACCCTGACAGTAGATCTCATGGACATTTAATCCTCGGAATTAAAAACACTTTTCTAATGGAGCGGTGGATAATGCTGCTTCTGAATTCAGCGGTATACAGTAACATTGTCAGTAATGGAATTACTACCATTTTTACCATTTCACAGAATGGGAGTCACGTTTTTCACGCTAGTGGAATTAGCTCTGGCAGAATTACCGCCAGTGGAATTACCGCCAACAACGGGCGGAATTAGCACGGCGCTAATTCCATTGGCGGAAATACTGCCAAGATTGAAAATGGTATTTCTGCCGTATTACATGTTGCAATACCACTGAAATACCACCAACAACGGGCAGTAATTGCACCAAAAACACAGTGCAATAAATTCCACCTAAGCGGTTGAGTTAAATGCATACAGGTGATAGAAATGAAGCTTCAGGTGTGCCCAATCCCTACAGAAAGGGTACATAAAGCCCAGACCTTCCCCAAATGCACTTTCCAACACTATGCTGTCATTAGCTGTTGCAAACAGGGACATGCAGCTGCTACTACTCCACATTGACCTGCACAGGCTGGAACAGCTGCATGGAGAACAGGGTGCAGAGAGGAGGAGGAGACGCCATGCAAGGCAGGCGCACATAGCCCGGGTCAGGCCCTCACCCTGGACCTTAACTGACAACCAGCTGATCACCCTGTCCCGGCTGAACAGGGAGACCCGTTCTGAGCTACTCACCCTGATCCATGATGACATAGAGAGGAGTTTAAATATTAGAACTGCCTTACCCCGCTGCTGAAGCTTGTGTCGGTCCTACATTTCTTAGCAACTGGGCACGTACCAACACACTGTGGGAAGGCTACATGGCATGTCCCAGCTCACATTTTCACATGTGCTTATGAAGGTGGTGGAAGCACTCATGCGCCATGCGCTCACCTGCCCAATGTAATTTCCACTCTGGACTGCACCCATCCGGTGCTGGTTGCCCTCCAGGCATCCAAAGAGGCATACCTCAACAGGGAGCAGTATCACTCCATGAATATCGATCTCACCTGCGATGCGGACCTCATCATCACACACTGCTGTGCCCGCTTCCCCGGTACCACACACAATGCCATGGTCCTGTGGAACCGCACACTGCCTGCATACATGGAGAGGCAGAGAGGGCAACAGACATGGAAAATGGGTGAGTATAAGTACAATCACACATTTACAGGAATCAGAATGCAATATGGAACCTGTCTACACATGGAATGTCACAGTTAAACACTGCACAATGACAATGCAACACTGGCAGAAAGTAATGCCATGTACTCTGGTAACCATGTATGGGAAGCCATAATGGAATGGACGCAGACTCCACAAACCAGCACAAGTACAAATAATCACCCATCAAGGCGCATGCCTGACAGCAACGCAATGGCCCAACACAGGCAGCATGCGTTCTGCCATGCCAGTTACAGACCCTGAAAGCCACAAGTTCTGGCCATGAGCTGAGTGCATGGTGTAACATGACAATGCATATGTTCCGCCATAGTGTATGACTCCACAGTCAAGCACTGTGATGGTAACTGATGATGTATGACAATCTTTGAAAAATTCATGAACAGTGTGCTTCAACATGCCTTTACAAAAGGCAACACATCCACAAAGCACTGTGACTGACATCCATGACCTTTGCCCTTGCAGGTGACTCTGGATGCCCCCAGCCCCAATGGCTGATGACACCTGTGCATTGAGCGGTCCTTTGGCCTGTTGAAGGGTCATTTTCTGTGTCAACATCACACCGGAGGCCCATTGATATGCTGGCCAGAGAAGGTTGGACACATCAATGGTGTCCAGTCAATTGGTCGAAAAAAAACTGGTCGACTGCAATTTGGTCGACGCAATTTGGTCGAAAACCAAATGGTTGAATTTTTTATTTTATTTATATATTTATTTTTCGGGTTTTCGTTTAGTAAAAAAAGGGGTTTTTAGAGAAAAAAAAGGATTGGGGGGGGGGGACCCCCCCAAAAAAATAAAAAAAGGGTTAAAATAAAAAAAAAAAAAATCGACCATTTGGTTTTCGACCAAATTGGTTCGACCATTTGTCTGGTCGACCAATTTTTTTCGACCAAATGTCTGGCAACCCACATCAATCTTACCTGTGCATTGCTACACAACATTTGCCTCAGGTGCAATTTCCACCTGCTGCCTGATGAGGACATGCCACCACCAGAAGACAACGACTCACAATCTGCAGGTGCAGTGATGCCACACAGTGAGCGGGAGGAGGCTAGGAATGGTTGTCTGGTTCGGCAGGAACTAATAGACATTTCTTTCTGATCACATTGATAATCACATGCTCCCTCTAGCCACATAATGAATAAACACATGCACACAATAAGGAATGACCTAGCATTGCTTGAAGTGGATTAGAATTTAATTCTCAAGTGTTCAGAAAAGCGGTTGTGCTAACATGTTAACTGCATGCAGGAGTTGAGGGACTCAGCAAAGGCAACATGCCCTCACTGGGTTCCCCCATCCTTTTCCTTACTGTGTGGATTGCAATGGTGATCTGGCAGAGGGACCAGGAGATCCTCCCACATGATCCCTGGAGGAAGTCCCTCATTGCCTGCAGATGCTGCACCTGCTGGCCTGCCAGTTGTTCCATGGACAACTGATGCTCCTCAATGGCATTCAGCCTTGCCCATTGTTGGGTGTCCTGACCCACGTTTAAGCTATCATGCCACAACATTTGGTGCTGTGGGCTTAGAAAGTGCAAGATGGCGGAAAACCCACATGTGCGCCGAAATCCAGGAAAGCTGCGCAGTTTGTGCGCACACCAAAATGGTTGCCTCACTTGCCACCCACCAGTGCGAGAATGAAAGGCCGGGTTGCCATGAGGGAAATGGGTTGCCAAAGGAAAAACAGTAGCGCCGGTTAGCTTCAAAGCGCTTTAAAACCACCATTGGACTACCCGCACAGTAGTCTGAAACCATTGGGAATGGCAATGCTGATTGCCAAATGCAACCTAGAATTGTGGGGAATTCATTTCTTAAATCCCAAAAATGGGTGCAGTACCAGTACTCACCACTATCCAAAAGCCGGCGTTTTAAAACCACCCTGTGTTTCTCTGAAGGCAGGCTCAAAATGCCTATTTTCAAACATTGCAATATGTGCAAAATATTCACTGAACACCAGCAGACATTTGGCAGAATGAGGTTTTGTGTGCTTACCAAAATCTGGGAAATGAAGAGCCCAAAACAATGCTTATAACAAAACTGCTATGGAGTCAGCAGTTTAAGTTGCACTGGATTTAAAGACACTAAAATCGAAAATGTTTAGATAAATGAGTGACCTATGTTTGGTGTCACATGCCTTTGTAACTGTTGAAATGTCATAGTTTTGCACTTAGAATCAGCATTCTAGCTGCATGTGTAAAATTGCAAGTTAATTTAAAAAGCAACAAAAAAAACATGACAGTTAGCTGAAAGTCTGGCTTAAGGAACTTGATTTTGCTTGACAGCTACCCCCATCAGGAGTGAAACTTGAGTCACAACTGTGTTCCCAGGCCCATCTGCCTTTTGCTGGCCACACTAAGGATATGCCATCTATCTGATAATTGAATTACCTGTGCTCTACAGGAGCTCTGAACAAAGCCTGTCTTGACTCAGGCAAAGGTTTTATTACAGCGGTCGTAAAATGTAGCTTCCTCTTGGCAGAAGCTGGGAGGGGCACTGCCTGTGAGAGCAAGCTGGCTTGGCAGAACTGGATAAACCAGTATTTCCACCATGTGACCTGGGAAACCACACCCCCTTGTAGCCAGAATATTGTTTAGAAAAAGATGAATAACTCATGGTGCGGACATGTGAAAATTTTATAAATGATACCATAATTCTTGTGATTTTTCTGCCCACAGTTTAAGAGGTTTTTAGAACCGGTGGTATGTTCAGGGGGGTGTTAGCGGAAAAGTGGATATTACTCTAAATGTATGCATGTTAAAAATATGAAACTTCATCAGTTAATGTCCATACTCCCTGCGCACATGTATGTAAAGTTGGGTCAATGTCAGAAATTGAAAAATCAGTTAAAAAGTCAATTATGTGCCATTTCTGAATGCAAGCTCTTAGAAACAGAAGATTTGGACAGAGACATGGCTAAATTCAGCCACACCATGTATATGTAATTTCAAACAACTGTGTAACTGTGAAATATGGATTTTGATCATATATAGATTTGGGTGCACAGATGACAGGGGAGGTTTTTCAAGAGATCATAAATGGATGACATCACTCTGACTCACAGTTCCTTCCCCAATCAAGTGAGAAATGGAAGTTTGACCAATTAGAAGCTGAGAGAGAGGTAGGGTCAGTGATGCTAGAACACACCCACATAAAAACACATAAAAACAGAGAGACAGGACAGATAGGGACTTTTCAAATCCATCTGCCGCTGGAAGCTCTGCCGGAAAAATCCATACTTTACCTCCATCAAACCTCCAGAGAGCCAAACTAGAGACTTCAATCTATCCAGAACTAGAGACCCAGACCAGAGAACCAGAGAGAGCTGACCCAGATCACTGTGAAGTGCAGAGACCAGAGGCGAGTTTAAAACCTGACCAGATCCATGGCGAGGCCCATTTCACTCAAGAATATAGTGTGAGTACCGCCAAACTGTACCAAACCAAAGCTCTTAGTTTAAATTCATCTAATTCAATCTATTTAACCTAAGTAGAACTGCCTGATAGCTCCAAATCTGTCACCTGTCATTCTAGCTGCAAAATCTGTCACTTGTCATTTTGAGCTTTTAAAATTTCAAATCTGAAAAACGACCTTTATTTAATCGCTCATATCTCCGCAACCGTTTGTGCTAAAGACTTGCAATAACTTTCATCTGAAAGCTTAGCATCGTGGCTTTCCTACGAACCTAGAACCGCATTCCTACCCCCTATAGTTTTACCGCAATCGCGGAACACGCATCCGCGAATTTTACCGCGATTTGCAATTTCTTCACGTGTAAAAAGCTGCTGCTGCTTGCCTTCCATTTGCCAGAAATTCGTTTAACCTGCTAATCATTCCTGAATCATTGCAAGAGTGAGCCTGAGCTAATATTAACTAGATACCATTCACCCTGAACCTCTAGAGGGAATCAAAAGCATTTTAGCATACTTTTCACTGAATTGCCAGCACATATCAAAGCATTTTGCCTGTGTTTTAAACTTCTGTTGTCTAAGCTTGCTGGGGATTGAACTGAATTACGTTGATTGCATTTCTGAGAACTGTGTGCCTTCCTCCCATTTCCTTGCATTGCATAAAGAGGGGGGGAGTGAATAGCCAGAGAAAAGTGATAACATTGTTTGGTTGAAATCATATTGAGTATTTTCTGTACTGCATTCATTGAATATTGCATCCACCTGAGCTTACATAAAGCATTCTGTACCACCTTCTTCTTTTGTTCCTATTCACCTGTGTGCTACCTTATCCATTTTATGTCAACTCCTTATTGATTATAGAGAAGCGTGTTAGTGCCAGATTCTCTGTTGTTAATATTTATCATATCAGATTAAGTGTGATATTCAATTATTAATTTATTATAAAGCGTGATATAATATATATTGTTTAAATTATCAAATAAACCTTTTAATTTGCAAAACAGAACTACTTCTTGGCTCAGTGGGGTCAGGGGGATTCCAAGAGAGGGGTGTTATATAGGGGTAGTCACCCAGAACGCATGAACTGGACATAAAGATATATCAATAAGGGTTTTCATTCAGTATTATAGACTAGGCGTTGACTTAGCTGTAGTGTTGAATTGAATCCTCTTACAAACTGGGGGCTCGGCCGGACGTTTGGGTTAGAATACCACTTGTGCAGCTTAATACAGTGTGCTAACTGACGGGATACATACATCCGGTCGGATCACCACGCTGCATTACGCTGTGAAGCATTCCTCAAAAGGGACACTCCAAGAAAAGTTCTGTTCTGCAAAAATAAAATACTAACTTCTGTAAGTCAGGACAGAGACCAATCTCTAGAATGACGACCTTGGTAGATATGAAAATAGCCAGAGAGCACTTCTTACATAAACTATTTGTGAGAGGTGAATGGGCTGAGCAGGGCCAGGATGCCTGGTTGCAGGCCATCACGCGACAGGTCACTGAAACAGGGTCAGACTTATGGAGAGATCAGGGTCCATTACATGTGGCCCTGAGTGAACTATATATGGCTCCTAAAGCCAAAGAGGAACACAATAAGATTGCCAGGATAGCAGCATACCTGTACCTATATATGGGAGACATGCAGGATAGATGTGCTGAAAGCCAAAATCTGGCAAATAGGCAACAGGTGGTGTTAGAGAAGGTCCAATCTGACCTGGTCTCTTCTGAGCAGAGGCTGCAGGGGAGCCAGGAGTCAGAAAATGACAGCAGGCAGTACATCATTAAAATAAAAGAGGATATGGGCATCCTACAACAGGAAAAGACAGACCAGGATACCAGATTTCTGGCCCTGCAGAAGGAGCACCAAGACAGTTTGGACTCCTTACTGCAGAACCAGAAAAAGTTGGAGCAACAGATCAATTTCAACAGGGCATGCGCGGAGCAGGTAGTCACCCTGCAAAGCCAGCTAGATAGAGAGAAAGAGGAGAGCAATAAACTGATTCTGAAAGACCTGGATACCCAGGCAGAGTTTGATCAGGAGCGCCAGAAAGCTGGTGCCTTCCAAAGGCAGAGGGACGACCTGGCGGCACAAATGCAGGCTCTTAGTCAGGAAAGAGACGCCATAGGCCAGGAAGTCTGCCATTTAAAAAGGAAAATGGAAGAAAATCACCTGGCCCTCCAGGGGCTGGGTGACCTCCAAAAAGAAAACCAGAACTTGTTAGAGCACACCAGGTGGGTGGAGGATGCTCTAGCAAGAAAGGAGCAGGCCAATAGGGACACAGCTCAGGAGGTAAACCTCCTGCAGCAAAGACTGGCCCAGTGCTCCAGGACCAATCAGGAAGCACAGAGGGAAAATGAGGCTCTCTGCCAGCACAATGAGAGGCTCCAGCAACAGGTAGCGATGCAGGAGAAACTGATAGAGTCGAGTAAGGCCTTAACAGAGGAACTGAAGGCACAAATGCAGGCTCTTGCATTGCAACAGGGAGCAGGGGCGGATAGAGATGAGGTTCGCTGGGAAATGGAAACTCCGGAGCATAACCTCAGGAGCCCTAGTACCAGAGGCCCTCATACCTCTCAGTCCCTGGACTCTGCCACCCCCATGTCCCCTGGCGCACACGAGCACAGGGCCACAGGGATGGCAGATTACTATCCAACCAGAAGCATGGGGCTCATAGGCCAGTACCACTCAGGAATGGAGGGGTGGGCATCCGGGTATGGGCACCCAAGTACAGTACAGTTCAATGGGGAACCCCAGGAGAGTAGGCCCATTAAGGGCATCCTGAAAACCTCTACCCAGTTAGGTCAGTGGAGGGGGTACCCATCAAATCCTGGCAGCAAGGAGGAATCTGAAGACTCCTCTGAACTGCGCAGGACACAGGAGACCAGGTCCCCACATTCTGCCAGCCATTCCCAGGCTCGCAGAATCCGGGAAAACCTGGAAGAACAGACGGGAACCTCTGGGAGCAGTGCCTCTGAGTCCGAGGACGAATGGACAAGGGTTACCCGAACCAAAAAGGCCAATAAGGCAAAAAGGGCCTTGCTTAAGGACCCCTTAAAGCAGATTAAGGCGATCAGGAGCGTCATCACGCCTTACCATAAGAACGCTAAGTATTCTGTTTGGGAGCACTTAGAGTTGTTTGAACAAATGATGGAGACTTTCCATTTGAAGGACAGCCAAAGCTGTATTCAATATGTAAAGTGGACCTTCTCCCCGGAATACTCCAGTTTCTTTGCGGGGCTGGAGGACCAAAATCATTTAAGATGGTCCACCTATAAGGCGGCCATCTTGAAACATTTTTCTGTTCACAGAAATCCTCAAGAGGCTCGCAAGGCAGCCTACAATTTGCAATGTGGGGAGGATCAGGCCCCACAAGAATTTGTGCAGGAGTTAAAGCGTGCTTTTGCACAGACCACAAGAAGGGTGCGCACGGATAGCAGAGAATTTATAAATACGTTTTTCCATGCCTTGCCCAAATATATCATGACCCAGCTCGTGAGGGATTTTCACGAGAAAAGATCTTTAGACTGGGTCATTGAACAGGCTACCCGGATCTATGAGGTGCAGAAACCGATAGATAGCAAAAGTAATGCCCAGAAAAACCCCAAAGCCAACAGCACCCCTGCTGCTGCCAAGGTGGCAGAGGTAAAGGTCACCCTCGTTTTGGATTTGGAGATGGGGGGGCCTAAAAACCTACCTGCACCTAATAATGCTAGGCCCAGAAGGTCCTCAGGCCAGTCACAGACAGGGAGCCAGGGAGGCAGCCCCACAAATGGGGTCCCTCGCTCTCCTGATTATGTAAGTCCCCGTTACAAGGGAAACAGACCCATCCTGGGTTATGTGTGGACTCCTCCAGCCCAAGGGGGGGGATCCAGCCAAGCACCTAACCCAGGGAACTTCCCTCCTAACTTCCCACCGGAGGGCAGAAACTCTCCAAATCCTGGGCAGAACTTTTTCCCCAGGTATCCACCCAACTTTCAGCCCCAAAACCATCCATCCTTCTTTCCCCAATTCCCTGAGCCCAGACCACTGAATCCGGGAGAGGGGAGGCCAAGGGTGGAGGGGTACCCAAATCTTCCCAACCAGGGGTACTACCAGAGGAGGGACAGCTACCCTTCCCGGGATCAGCCCAGGGGAGAAAACAGGGCCCCGTATCAGCCTGAGCGGGTTTCCCAGTTAGAGCGCCAGGTTCAAAACATGGCGCGGGATATGGGTCACATACTGAGGGCTCAGCAGAACCCTCAGATGGGCGTGCCGGCGCAGAACGCACCCAACTCTGGACCTGGTGCTCCAGAACAATGACGGGGGCAGCACCCCGATAACTCACCGGTTCCCAGGGAGGAGGCACAAAGGGAAGGGGGGTGTAAAGCCTTGGAGGAAGCTTCCTTCCTCACTTGTAAACAGCCCCTGGAAACCCAGGAACCGGAAACAAAATCTCTTGCCCCGGAAAGTCTGCCTCCCAAGGAGCAGAGGGGGGGTAGGAGAAACAAAAGACCCAAACAGACTCAGTTTGAGGAGGAAGTACAGATCTTCCAATTTGAGGGAGAGGGATCCTCAGAGGATCCTGGGAAAAGGATCTTCCCCTTCAGAGAGGGGGGAACTCCTCCCAAAGAAAAATGGGTCCCTAGGGATGCAAATCCAGACTGGGGAGATGTGGAGACTGAGCTACCGCCGCCCACCATCTCATCCCAGAACCAACAGCATGAAAATCCCCTGGTTCAAACCCATCCTGGTGACTGCCTCCAAAAAGGGGGGGGCGGCCCAGAACCGGAGCCAGGGGAACCCAAAATGGCTCTGATCTCCAGTTGCCAAATTTTTCTTTCAGATTCCCAAGGCTCTCCACAGAATTCTGTCTAAAACTCTTCTCTCGCCATGTCCAAAACCAGAAAATTAGCCCACCAGTTGTCCAAAAATGTACATTATCTGTGCCCCCTTGAGGAGAAGGAGGGAAGATATTATGCCCCGGTACAAGTACAGGGGCAGGGTACAATCTCGGCACTGGTGGACACTGGATCTCAAGCTACCCTTCTGTCCAGAAGGGCCTTTGACGAACTGAATGCAGGAAGGGGAGAGAATTACCAAATTCCTCTCACCTCTCTTCCTGGGCAACTCCAGAACTTTGACGGGAAGGAAATTCCCGTTGAGGGGACGGCAGACTTGGACATAAAAATTGGGCGACATAAGTTGAAACACCCGGTCATAGTTGTGACCCCAGAGGGCACCCCTTGTTTACTAGGGAATGACCTCCTGAGAAGGTTGTCACCCCTAATAGATTGCGTAAACAAGGTCCTCTGGACCCAGACTAGCCGACCAATAAAATTAATACAGAGTGTCAACCATGTTAGTTTAAACGGCACCTGCCACATGGTTGAACAAAAATCTGACCAAGTAGAATTTCACTTCCAGAACAACCAGATTCCAGACGTGACAGTAATAGCAGTAGGACAACAGACTGGTGATGGGGGGTCCTCTCTATTTCTGAAAATCAACCTTCCTTCCAGTTTAAGGTGGTATTCCACACTGGAAGGAAACACTCTGAAATTCTATACTAATCCACAATCAGAAACTCCCACTCCTATAGTCCAGAAAGATGTGAAATCAGCTCAGAGCCTGGCTGATATTCAGCAAATTGGAGAGCAGTTGTTCATCCCTGTTCAGTTAAATGATGGGAAGGACTCTGTTCTCGCTCGAGTGTGTGTGAACAACGGTAAGAGCTTCATCAGCGAAGCCATGTTCCGCCAACTCCCAAAAGATCCAGCCATTCCCACATTCAAACTGATAGACAAATGGGAAATGGACCTGGAAGCACCTAATTCCAAACATCTCCTGCCAAGCAGGTGTATGCTCAAAATCTCCATTGGCAACAAGAGCATAGTCCACAATTGTTGGGTCGTGCGAGACGTCCCTGCCGCCTTTTACTTAGGCAGTGACATTCTCAATCGCTTTGCCATTAGTTTGGACCTAATAAACTTCAAAGCTTGGTCCCGATTAGCGGATAATCCCATGGGCTTTGATGATCCAGAAAAAGCATTTAGGTCAGCTCAATTGCTACCTTATGCAGTTGAAATTCAGATTAAAGAGGAAGTCACCATCCCAGAAAGGACCCGACAATTCTCCCTGGAAGTGAAAGTTAAAAGGGGACAAGAGTTGAAAAACCCTGATGCTTACATACATCTAAATGCTTCTCTCCAACTGCAAGGGTTAGGGGTAAACCCAACACCATTAGTCAACATAGAACATGACACCATTCCAATAGAGGTGGATAACAGCGACTTAAAGATTATTACTCTAGCCGCAGGCACCATTATTGGAATGGCGGTTGATGACCGACATTTCTCCATTGATCTTGGAAATGAACTGTTAGGGCCAATCCCCAAGGACTGCGTTGACAGTGACAGCGAGGACAATACAACACCAGACAGGATTTTTACCCGGCATGGGGGGAACTTCCTGGTGTACACTTCTTGCCCTTATGGTAAGGAAGATGTGACTTGTGACTTCAGGAGGGATGAGGTGATTTTCCAAGTCCATGAGGGCTGCCTTTCCCACCTGAAGCCTCCAGTCCAAATCAGCACTCTGACCAGGGACTTCTCCACCCAGCTGGAGGAGGCCGCTGAGATAGCCAAACCAGAAGTCTTTCCAGGCTTCAGGCAGATGGTGGAAGAGAGAGTCAACCTAGCTGATGCCTGTGTGACTCTGGAACAAAAGCAAAAGTTGAAACAAGTTTTCTTGGATTTCCAAGATCTCTTTGCGGTAGACTCATATGACTGTGGTCGCACTGACATCCACACAACAACAATCCCCACGGACCCTGGCATGACTCCTGTGTTTGTGAAGCAATATCGCTTGCCTCTCGCATCAATGGAGTCCCTTACTGAAATAATTAAGAACCTTGAGTCCAGGGGAATAATCCGTCCAGTCCACAGCACCTTCAATAATCCGGTGCTGGGAATATTGAAGCCAAACGGCCAGTGGAGACTCTGCGCCGACCTCAGGGAGCTCAACAAACGGGTCCATACTTCCCGATGGCCTCTGCCCTACATTGACCAAGGGCTGGCCCAGATTCAGGGGTCACAGGTATTCACTGCAATAGACCTGACCAATGGATACTGGACTGTGCCTGTCAGCAGGGAGGACCAATACAAACTGGCTTTTACCTTTGGGGGCCAGCAGTACACATGGACCCGGACTCCCTTCGGATACCTCAACTCCGGCAATGAATTCAACATTTTCCTACATAAGGCCATGCCCGACCTGGGTGCGAGGGGTAACCTGGCTTATGTAGATGATGTCCTCATCAAAAGTTCATCTGTGGAGGAACACATAGCGGAGATCCGTTATGTTCTGACACAGTTGAGGGCCGCCGGAGCAAAACTTTCCTTTCAGAAAGCACAGTGGAGTAGAACCCGTGTTAATTTCTTGGGGCATGAGATTACTCCTCAGGGTCTCTGTCCCCAGGAAAAGAAAGTGGAAGCACTTCAGAAACTGAAAGACCCCACAACTCTGCGGGAACTAAGGAGCCTCCTTGGACTGACTAATTACAGCAGAAAGTTCATTGAGGGCTACGCAGAGATCACCAGACCCCTGATTCATCTCCTGAAGGGGGGGTCAAGTGGGAATGGGGTCCAGAACAAGCCGAGGCGGTAAAACAACTCAAGAGAAGCCTCTCACAAGCGCCTTGCCTAGCTTACCCTGTCAGAAACAAGGAGTTCTTCCTGGAGACGGGGTTCTCTAATACGTGCTTGACGGCAGTATTATATCATAAGCATGACAAGGTCAATAAAGTAATCTCCTATGCGAGCAAAACTTTATCCTCTGTGGAGGAAAAATTCAACGATTGTGAGAAGGCACTCCTGGCAACGGTGTGGGCATTGAAGAATTACCGCCCGTTTATCCAGGGGGAACACATCATAGTGGAGACTCCTCACCAGCCTCTGCAATATCTCCAAAGTGACCGAATCCGGGCCGGAAATGTGAGTAATTCCCGAATTACTTCCTGGATTCTGTCAATGCAAGGCTTTCCTGTGGAGGTCAGATATGGCCAAAACAAGAAGAGTCCCCTCGCGCAAGGTCTGGCTGACTTGCATGATTGTGCCAGAGAAAACTGTCTCGAGGACGAAAGTCTAAAAATAAAGGACAACATGGAGGCATACCTTAATTCCCCCCACAAAGTCTTTGAAGAAGACAAGTGTGAGGGAATGCCCACTGTGTATGTGGATGGATGCTCTTACCATGTTGACAACAACGGGGCGAAAGAACTGGTGGCTGGCGTAGGGAATGCATGGGTGAATGAGTCCCCAGAACCCTCCGCTGGATACAAAATTGGTCCCCGAAGTAGTCAGGTGGCAGAATTGATGGCTGTGCATCAGGCCATCCTCACTGCTGTCCAGCATCAACTCCACGAACTGGTCATAATCACAGATTCGGATTATGTACGGAAAGGGTTCGTGGAGCACCTGGTTAATTGGAAAACCAGAGGCATGTTATGTGCTAACAACAAACCCTTGAATCATGGGAAGTTGATCCAAAACATTGATGATCTGGTCACCTCGAATGAGATGACCATCTATTGGAAAAAGATCAAGGGTCATTCCAAAGTAGAGGGACCAGACAAAACTGGAAATGACTTAGCTGATCAGCTGGCCAAAACCGGGGCCATCCAAGGGGATCTAATTGAGATTGAGTCCCTGTTGGGGGAAATCCAGGTCACTGCTATCACTAGGTCCCAGACAAATGCTCACAACGACCTTTCAATTGCACAATGGAGTAAGGAGACCCCTGATGCTGATTTGATTACCGCTCAGAAGGGGGATCCAATTATTGGTAAATTTTACCAGCACCTTGAGGACCCTGAGAACTTTCCCCTGACGGATACCGATTACATTGGGAAAGAGGACCTAAGAGTGTTGATGAAATGTCCAAAAATGTTCCGGATCCAAGACGGTTTGTTGGTAAGGAAATCCAAAGCTGGCCACGATCAATGGGTGGTTCCTACCTCATTCCGAAGCCTGATGTTAAGTCACGCCAATGATGCGGCCACTGCCGGTCATAGGGGGTTTCACACAACATTGGAAATCTTAAGAGAGGTTGCATACTGGCCACACATGGGGCAGGACCTCGACCAATACTTGAAGGGGTGTCTTGTGTGTGCACAGTTTCAGCCATCATCCCTCACGCACCGCGCGCCTCTCCAAAAGAGGGGGATGACACTGCCATGGTCAGATTTACAAATCGACTTTGTAGGCCCTGTGATTCGCTCGGCTAGGGGGAATAAGTACATGTTGACTGTGACATGCTTGTTTACCAAGTGGGTGGAATGTCTCCCAGCCCCAAATTGCAAGGCAGAAACTGCAGCTGCCTTGATGATTAACCACATCTTTTCCCGTTTTGGTCTACCTCAAAGGATTGAGTCAGACAGAGGTAGCCACTTCACCAGTGAAGTGATGACAAAGATGTGGGAGATACTGGGGGTCAAGAGAAAGCTGCATATTGCTTATAGACCAGCTTCTTCTGGGGCAGTAGAGAGATATAACCGGACAATTGTGAGCATATTAAAGAAGTTTGTGGCAGATTCTGAGCCAAGTTGGGATATCCAATTACCTCTGGTCCTAATGGCCATCAGATCTACCCCTTCATCTGCAACCAAAATGTCACCATTTGAGTTGATGACTGGGCGCAAGATGGTGCTTCCTCAGCATTTGCTCTACAGGACCCAAGAGCAGACACTGATAAATGCCTCCACTACTCATGAGTATGTAGAGAATTTAAGGAAACACCTCCAACATGCTTTTGCTTATGCTCAGCGGAATCTAGAAAGATCAGCTGATAGCATGAAGACCCATTATGACCTGAAAACTTCCAGGAAGGAATATCAGGTGGGAGACCGGGTCTATCTATACAACTTCCAAAGGAACCAGGCCAAGCAGCGCAAATTTTTGCCTACATGGAAGGGACCCTTTGAGATCATCGACAAGATCTCCCCTGTGGCCTACAAAATCCACATCCCCAAAGGCGGTTCGGCAGAGGGGAAAGACAAGTGGGTCCACATAAACCAGTTGAAATGTTGCCATCCCAGGCATGCTCTGCAACAACTGGAGGAACCCTCTGGAATCCTAGCGGGTACTGTCTCAGACTAATTCTGTTCCAATCATAAAACATACCACATCTAGTCTCTAAAATATTGTGATTTGCATGAAACTGTCTCTTAGTTATACTGTTTTTTTTCCAAAATAAGAATGTAATGTTTCGTCATGATGAAATGCATATGCTGCCCCACTATCTCAACAGTGGTGGAAAAACGTCTATGAGTAGGTATTGCCGCTCTTCCTTTGTCGTCCTAGGAGAAAGAAAACCTGGAGACGGGCCAAGGAGGGCGATCCGGAGACCGGGAACGAAGATCCAATGGGCCCAGTGGACCGCCCAATATTCCCATCAGGACCGGCGAGGAGAACCGATCGATCAGTACCGGATGGAGAAGAAGATGCTGAACTGTGCCATCTACAGAGTAGGAAGAAGATTATGCGGACAGACCGGTGCGTGGGTCAAAACCCTTGGGCACGCGACTCCCCATCGACTCAAATTCAAAGTGCAGTCGCGTGGGGGGGCTTGTTGGGTGTCCTGACCCACGTTTAAGCTATCATGCCACAACATTTGGTGCTGTGGGCTTAGAAAGTGCAAGATGGCGGAAAACCCACATGTGCGCCGAAATCCAGGAAAGCTGCGCAGTTTGTGCGCACACCAAAATGGTTGCCTCACTTGCCACCCACCAGTGCGAGAATGAAAGGCCGGGTTGCCATGAGGGAAATGGGTTGCCAAAGGAAAAACAGTAGCGCCGGTTAGCTTCAAAGCGCTTTAAAACCACCATTGGACTACCCGCACAGTAGTCTGAAACCATTGGGAATGGCAATGCTGATTGCCAAATGCAACCTAGAATTGTGGGGAATTCATTTCTTAAATCCCAAAAATGGGTGCAGTACCAGTACTCACCACTATCCAAAAGCCGGCGTTTTAAAACCACCCTGTGTTTCTCTGAAGGCAGGCTCAAAATGCCTATTTTCAAACATTGCAATATGTGCAAAATATTCACTGAACACCAGCAGACATTTGGCAGAATGAGGTTTTGTGTGCTTACCAAAATCTGGGAAATGAAGAGCCCAAAACAATGCTTATAACAAAACTGCTATGGAGTCAGCAGTTTAAGTTGCACTGGATTTAAAGACACTAAAATCGAAAATGTTTAGATAAATGAGTGACCTATGTTTGGTGTCACATGCCTTTGTAACTGTTGAAATGTCATAGTTTTGCACTTAGAATCAGCATTCTAGCTGCATGTGTAAAATTGCAAGTTAATTTAAAAAGCAACAAAAAAAACATGACAGTTAGCTGAAAGTCTGGCTTAAGGAACTTGATTTTGCTTGACAGCTACCCCCATCAGGAGTGAAACTTGAGTCACAACTGTGTTCCCAGGCCCATCTGCCTTTTGCTGGCCACACTAAGGATATGCCATCTATCTGATAATTGAATTACCTGTGCTCTACAGGAGCTCTGAACAAAGCCTGTCTTGACTCAGGCAAAGGTTTTATTACAGCGGTCGTAAAATGTAGCTTCCTCTTGGCAGAAGCTGGGAGGGGCACTGCCTGTGAGAGCAAGCTGGCTTGGCAGAACTGGATAAACCAGTATTTCCACCATGTGACCTGGGAAACCACACCCCCTTGTAGCCAGAATATTGTTTAGAAAAAGATGAATAACTCATGGTGCGGACATGTGAAAATTTTATAAATGATACCATAATTCTTGTGATTTTTCTGCCCACAGTTTGAGAGGTTTTTAGAACCGGTGGTATGTTCAGGGGGGTGTTAGCGGAAAAGTGGATATTACTCTAAATGTATGCATGTTAAAAATATGAAACTTCATCAGTTAATGTCCATACTCCCTGCGCACATGTATGTAAAGTTGGGTCAATGTCAGAAATTGAAAAATCAGTTAAAAAGTCAATTATGTGCCATTTCTGAATGCAAGCTCTTAGAAACAGCAGATTTGGACAGAGACATGGCTAAATTCAGCCACACCATGTATATGTAATTTCAAACAACTGTGTAACTGTGAAATATGGATTTTGATCATATATAGATTTGGGTGCACAGATGACAGGGGAGGTTTTTCAAGAGATCATAAATGGATGACATCACTCTGACTCACAGTTCCTTCCCCAATCAAGTGAGAAATGGAAGTTTGACCAATTAGAAGCTGAGAGAGAGGTAGGGTCAGTGATGCTAGAACACACCCACATAAAAACACATAAAAACAGAGAGACAGGACAGATAGGGACTTTTCAAATCCATCTGCCGCTGGAAGCTCTGCCGGAAAAATCCATACTTTACCTCCATCAAACCTCCAGAGAGCCAAACTAGAGACTTCAATCTATCCAGAACTAGAGACCCAGACCAGAGAACCAGAGAGAGCTGACCCAGATCACTGTGAAGTGCAGAGACCAGAGGCGAGTTTAAAACCTGACCAGATCCATGGCGAGGCCCATTTCACTCAAGAATATAGTGTGAGTACCGCCAAACTGTACCAAACCAAAGCTCTTAGTTTAAATTCATCTAATTCAATCTATTTAACCTAAGTAGAACTGCCTGATAGCTCCAAATCTGTCACCTGTCATTCTAGCTGCAAAATCTGTCACTTGTCATTTTGAGCTTTTAAAATTTCAAATCTGAAAAACGACCTTTATTTAATCGCTCATATCTCCGCAACCGTTTGTGCTAGAGACTTGCAATAACTTTCATCTGAAAGCTTAGAATCGTGGCTTTCCTACGAACCTAGAACCGCATTCCTACCCCCTATAGTTTTACCGCAATCGCGGAACACGCATCCGCGAATTTTACCGCGATTTGCAATTTCTTCACGTGTAAAAAGCTGCTGCTGCTTGCCTTCCATTTGCCAGAAATTCGTTTAACCTGCTAATCATTCCTGAATCATTGCAAGAGTGAGCCTGAGCTAATATTAACTAGATACCATTCACCCTGAACCTCTAGAGGGAATCAAAAGCATTTTAGCATACTTTTCACTGAATTGCCAGCACATATCAAAGCATTTTGCCTGTGTTTTAAACTTCTGTTGTCTAAGCTTGCTGGGGATTGAACTGAATTACGTTGATTGCATTTCTGAGAACTGTGTGCCTCCCTCCCATTTCCTTGCATTGCATAAAGAGGGGGGGAGTGAATAGCCAGAGAAAAGTGATAACATTGTTTGGTTGAAATCATATTGAGTATTTTCTGTACTGCATTCATTGAATATTGCATCCACCTGAGCTTACATAAAGCATTCTGTACCACCTTCTTCTTTTGTTCCTATTCACCTGTGTGCTACCTTATCCATTTTATGTCAACTCCTTATTGATTATAGAGAAGCGTGTTAGTGCCAGATTCTCTGTTGTTAATATTTATCATATCAGATTAAGTGTGATATTCAATTATTAATTCATTATAAAGCGTGATATAATATATATTGTTTAAATTATCAAATAAACCTTTTAATATGCAAAACAGAACTACTTCTTGGCTCAGTGGGGTCAGGGGGATTCCAAGAGAGGGGTGTTATATAGGGGTAGTCATCCAGAACGCATGAACTGGACATAAAGATATATCAATAAGGGTTTTCATTCAGTATTATAGACTAGGCGTTGACTTAGCTGTAGTGTTGAATTGAATCCTCTTACACCATATCGCTGCCATGGGGTGCTGCGGCACTGGTAGTGGGCTCTGTTGTGGGATGGGGCTGAAGCAGGGTGAACGAACGCCCATGTCTTCCTCCTCTTCCTCCTCTTCCCCCCTCCTAATGCAGAGAGATGTCACTGTCAGTGTCTGCCCCATACTGGCGCAGATTATGCACCTCCCACACAGGTAAAGGTGGTATCACGGGCCAGATAGGTGGTGCTGGTGTGTCGATGGTTTTCAATGGAATCTCTACAGGGGCCGGCTGTGTTGTGACTGCACCTGCATTTGCATGTGCTGCGCCATCTGCATGGCTGGTGGAAGGGACCCTGGTCACTGATGCCAAGACGTTTGGTGTCTTCGCACCTGGCACAGCTGACTCAGTGGTGGTCTTCTGTGGCCTTGTTGCCTCCCTCCTGCTCTTCCTCCCACTGCTCTCATATCCAGCCTGTGCAGGGGAGGAGGTGGATGCACTGCCTGCAGTGGATATTGGGCATGGGTGGCTTCAGCCCAATGAGTACTGGTACTGCTAGGTGGGAGCAGTGCTTGCTGAGGCAGTACACAGTGCATGCATGTGCATGCTACCTGTTTGCCTGCCAATATTGATTGTTGTTGTGGCGGCGCGGAAGGTTCACTTGGCAACATGGACTGTTACAGAACACATTGGTGCTTCTCATGGTTCCATGGCTTCACATGCACATTTCTCCTACAGTGCATGTGCATTACTTCATAATACCATCTTTCCTGGCACATGCATGTAGTCTTTGTGCTTTTGTACTGAATGCCATGCAGGTGCCCATTCCAATACCCATTGTGCTCATATATGCTCTGGGATGCATGCTTTTGGCCAGAGCATTCACATGGGAGTGGGAACTGAAAGACTTACCATGCATCACCTTGGCTTGTGTGTCTTTCACTGCCAATCCCTTCAATCCGCTCCAAGTACAGGATGGATCTGGCCTTCTCCTCCCACGGGGTCAGGGCGAAGGGTTCCACAGTGCTACCTTCTGTGGCTGCACTCTCTCTCCTGTGTCTGGCGATGAAGCTGTGGACCCTGGCCTTAAGGTCCTTCCATCCCTTCCTACAGTTTTCAGTATCCATGGGACAATGCCTACAGCCAGCACCTTGTCTTTGATGGAGGACCAGATGGCAGCCTTCCTCTGGCCAGAGGTCCTGTGCTGCCTGCTGCTATATAGCTCCTCCATAAACTTCTGCTTTCCAATGGAAGTTTGGTCCTCCTGAAGACAAAACTGGCCCACCCATATTAAAATTCCTGGAGCCGGTGGTGCATCCCCTTCTCTTCCATACCTCTTCAATACCTGGCAAGTGACTGACACTTCCTCTGCCTGTCTAGCCTTTCAGAGGCACAACCGGTTTTCTCACTCTTTCTCACTCTGTTGGTCCTCAGTCAGTACAAGCGAATCAGAATGACTATGGAATGATTATAGAGGAGTTATCAGCAAAACAATCGGATAAACGGGTACCCTGACCCAGATTAAATGGGATTGCTATGAGACAGGCATGGACTTCAACCAGCTCTCAATTGGAGGCTTACTGTGCTGCCTGCCTCTGCAGCCTCCAAGCAGCAGATAGTGTGAATGGAGAGATCATTTCAGAGGAGGGGAATAGTATTCCATGGGAATTCTGTTTCAGAATGAAATGTCCTGGGTTATATGCAGCCAAATATATGTTGTGACACAGTCAATAATCTGTACTTTTGGGAGGGGTTCTGCTTCAGGCATTCGCTGGTCCCTTCTTCCCTAGTTTATTTACTTATATAGCGCACCCCACCCACGGGTATCTGGGTGCTTCTACTTAGTTACATGGTAGTTACAGAAGATAATACACAGGACCCAAAAAAACAGTGGATGAGGTGTGTTACAAATCACCTTACAGGCAAGAGCAATGAGAATCATAGAGGAAACAACTATGCAGTCAAACATATTTACAGACAGATGTACAAATTATAAACAGTCACTAGACCTAAGTCATATTTACACAGGAAAGAGAGCAGCACAAACTGTGGATGTGCGTGCTCCTTGTCAGTTTAAGCATGCTCCAGGGCCATTTGTGCTAGGAGCCATGGCTCTGTAGGACCAGAACGCAGGATCTGCTCTAATGTCAGAGGGGAGGTTCCAGCATTTGGCCGCTAACACTGGGAAGCTGGATCCTCCTGCTGTTTTCAGGTTCAAGTTAGGTTCAAGTTAGGGATGGTGAGTTGGTTCAGGTAGTATGACCTGGTGGGTCTATTGGGCTGATGTCTCGAGAATTTAGCTGGCTGGTTGATGGGAGCTGTGTTAGCTAAGCATTTATGGGTGATAAGCGCCTGCAGTGTGATTCTGTCACGGATGGGTAATCAGTGAACTTCTCTCCTGAAAGATGAGATGTGACTGGAGCGAGGGATATGCACAGCTGATCTTAGTGCATTGTTTTGCAGAACTTGGAGTTTGTTTAAATTTTGCACGGAGGTCCCGAGGAGAAGAGTATCACAATAGTCCAGTTTAGAGAGGATTAGTGCTCTAGCTAGAGTAATACAGCTGGTGGTGGATGATAAGAATTGATAGGTTTGTTAGTGTAAGCTGTAGAGGGGGCTAATGAGTTAACTTGTTTTTTAGTGACAAGGTGGAGACGAGTTAGATACCCAGGGGTTTAACTTCCCTTGAGACTCTAATGATGTTCCCATCAATAGTGAAGGCATCATAGCATTTATCTAGTTTGGTTAATCGAGTTTGGGAACCAATGATCAGTAGTTCGTTTTTTTCATTGTTTAAACATAGACTATGGGCCTCATTACGAGTTCAGAGGTAGCCATGGTGATATTAGCGCCATGACTTCCTCCAAAATCGTGTCCGGGTTCCTTGAATAAGGAATTACTGGGTCATTCCAACCTTGGAGGATCCGGTAATTCCTCATTCAAAAAACTAATCACCATTCCCATTTGAGCCCTAAAAGGGCTCAATGGGAATGGGGATGGCGCTAATAACGGGCCCGTTAATAACGGGCCCGTTATTAGCTCCCTGGTCCCCTTGCGGGACCCGCAAAGGACGTCTGGTCTGACCAGACGTTCTGAGCGGGTCCCGCAAGGGAACCTCGTAATAGGGTGGAATGGGTTTACCAAAGCCAGCACCATTACCGGTGCGGGTAAACCTATTCCGCCAAGCTCGTAATGAGGCCCATGAGTAGCCATCCATGCTTTGTTTTCTAGATAGATGTCATTGATCTATACTTTGTACAATTTGCTGGAACACATGCTATTTCTTTGCACTTTGCCTCTTTCACTATATGCCTGTAATTAGCTGTGTGTTCCCACTTCTGTAGGAAGAGTAATCAATACATTAAGGATTGAGAATGCATTATTCAGTGTGCTCCTGGGATTTTTTTAATGCTTTCTGAGTACCATTCTAAAAAGTGATGTCGTCATTGCAGCTATAAATCAGATCCGGGTGTAGTAAAACTGTCTAAACCAAGGGCCTCATTACGACCCTGGCGGTACGGGGTAAACTGCGCCGTAAAAGGTGCCGGCGCCATTCACCCCGTACCGCCTCATTACGAGGTCCCCTCGCGGGACCCAGGAAGCAACGCCTGGTCAAACCAAGCATACTTACCGGGTCCCGCGAGGGGAAGAGGGAGCAAACAACGGGCCAACTCGTAATGGCCCGTTGTTTGCCCCCTCTCCCAATCCCATTGAGCCCTATGGGGGCTGAAATGGGAATGGGGAAGGACCGGGTTCGGGTCCTTGGAGGGAGGAATTACCGGGCCTTCCGAACTCGGAATGGCCCGGTAATTCCTCATTCTGACGACCCAGACCCGGACGTGATTTCGGCGGCAGCCATGCCGCCAATAGCGGCATGGCTACCGCCGAGATCGTAATGAGGCCCCAAGTGTGCTTTCCATCACTTGATGTATAAGCAGTACATGTCCTTGCATCTGTTAATTACACCGAATTCCTGTCAAACACAAGCATTGGCAAAGCCAATAGTTGTGGCTCTTGTATAGCCATTAGATAGCCATTTGCAAGGCACTGCAGTGATATGCCGGGGACTAACATCATTTACCAGCTGTTGCCATCTAATGGCCATGTACTCTCATTATGTTACACAAGTAAATACTGTTGACTTTCTCAGAGCTTGTTGGTAAGCGTTACAAGTGCAGGAAACTGTACTGCAGCCTAGGGAACTGCTGTGGGTTTGCAGAATCTGCAGAAAATGGGACCACTAAAACTGAGCAGCAAGTCCCAATAGGCATTGTGACAGGGAGCAGCAGCTAACTTGGGTGTGCGTGTATACATGCCTACCACGTTCTCGCTGGCCACTTCCGCTTTTTGTGGAAGGTGTGGAACAAACTCAGTGTACAGACATTGACAGTAAACACCACAGTGTTGTTGTATTCCCCTAACCACTGCTTTAACACCCTCTAAAACCCAAACATTATTCGGATCACACCACAATGGTGGAAGCACCCTGCAGTTACGCATCTTAGTACATATTCAGATGTGATGAATTGGATTCAGCTCCAAAGTAGCACAAGGATGAGTAAGAGTGTCCATTCAGCCCTCACACTTCTACAAACCAAAGCACAATCATAAAGCTAAAACCGGAACAGTAAAGAGATATACCTCAGTCGCCTTTTCTGGTAACGTGGGCTGAGGGAAGGCTATACTTTAAAGAGAGGTGGTAAGGTGAGCCAGTAGTGACCCAAAAAACACAGTATCACAGTCCAAAATAAAGGGAATGTCCAACCAAGGTTCTATAAAAAAAATATACACTTTAATCAAACACACCATCTGTAATGGAACAAATATGAAAATACTGTACAGAAACCCACCCCGAAGGTAGAACAGAGAAGATGCGATAGATTAGGAATGTAGCACTCTGAGCATAGGTCTGTGGGTGGCCAGTAAATCACTAGCCATAAAAAACAATATATCTTGGTGAAAACCAGGAACGGTCGTGCCTAACCAGTCTCTAGGGTCCAAGTGAACCGAGGGTACAGTTCAGAGTCAACAGTACTTGGATTCAGTTCTTGGTGGGTTGACAGAGTCTAACCCAGTTTTGAATGTAAATGCAAGCAGATCAAGCTTAGTTCAGGCATGTTGGGTCATGTGGTTCCCAACTGCAAGCAGGCATCGATTAAGGACAAAGGTGCAGTCAAAGAGTGGCTCTCAAAAATGCAGGTCAGGGCAGTCCCAGAATCACTTTGCAGTTGGCTAGACTGAGTCAGGCTTTAGCCGCTGGGAGGGGTCGACAAGTGACACTCCAGCGGTTCTAGTCGGCAGGTGGCGGTCATCGAAGTGGTGATCTTGGGTGCATCAAAGTGCGGTCGATAAGGTGACCATTCAAGGCCTAGCTGAGTTGGTCTGTAGTTTTAACACCCGGTGAGAGTCAGTGTATGACTCGCCTGTGATTCAGCTTGGGTCCTGGTTTAGAGCAGTCACTTCAGGCCCAGCAGGTGACAAGCTTTGGCTAGGACACGGTTCAGTGTCGAGCTGGTTTAAAGTGCAAGTAAGTTCGAAGTGGTGGAGCAGCGCAAAAACCAGCACCAGTGACTATCTTCTTGTTCCAGGTGTGGCAAACACAAAGCAACCAGTTTGGAGTGGTACAACAGGGAGATTCGGCTGGTCTGGCCACAGTTTGCGGTGGGGCCATTCAGGTGGACTTGAGAACAGGAGGATTCAGTTCAGGGTCTGCTCTCCCATCTATAGGAGATTCTAGTGCATAATGGTAGGTCCTGGTCCACAGCAGAGGTCACTCCTGATGTGCCCTAAGAGAGGGTAGGGGGCAGATCTTCCTTCTGTCTTGGAAGATTCCATCTTCACCTCAGGCTGAGGGCTTCAGAAAGTGCACCTTTCCCAAAGGAAGTCCAGTTAGTGAGTGCAAATCTACAGCCTTAAATGATCGGAGATCATCTGAGAGAATCTGAAAAAGGGGTGGGTGACACCTTCTTTTAAAGCTCAAATTCACCAGATGTTTGGATTAAAGCTAGCCTGCCTTAGTGGTCCAATCCCTTCTCTTGAACAGAGTGGACTTTGTCTGTCTGATGTCACAACCAAAGTGCTTCCCTTCTCTCTATGAAAAAAAGACCTTTAGAGATGCAGCACACTGGTGTGAGTCTACTCCTTTTGAATGGGTGTGCTCCTTTGATGCCTAAACCCAGGACAACTGCCTGTTGTGAGGCTGTCTCGTGGTGTTGAATGCCCTCACAAAAAGATCAAAGAGGGGGCCAGCCCTCCAGGTTCCTGTCCTGCCATTTGAAGGGCTACACACATCACCTTCCACAGCAGGGGTGACTCACAGGAGCTGATGTGTGTGTGATATCAATTAGGATGCAGCAGTCATGATCATAAGTAGTACCCATGTTCTATGCCTAAACTCAGGTATAGCTTTAATTTAGAGATTATCCTGCCACCATCATGAGTTACTTATGATCATTGTAGTTTTGGCACAGGGGTGTGTATCTTAAATTCAGCCTCTGCACAGCAGAGATTTGTCTGTCACTTCTGCTGTCAAATGGGCATCTTTCACCTCTGAACCTGCTTGGTGCCACGGGTAGAGCAGACACTGAGAATCAGGATACTGAGGCAGCAGGGTACAGATAGATACTATGCTTTTGGCATGGAGTTTATGAAAGGGGAATCTAATCAGTAGATTGCCCTTTCGATTTGGAATTACCTGCATCATTTTATTATGTAATACAAATAAAAAAGCCTGGGCTTTTGCACTCTTGCCAGATGGCAATTCCTCACACCAGATGTTTATATTGGCAAAAGTGGCACATCAGCCAAGCAAATGGCATAATGTAACTCTGGATTCTCTAGCTCAGAATGACAAACAACATCCAATCTGGGTAAGAAGGGAACTGGTCTAGCAGTGATGGGAACATTATGGAACCTCTGAAGCAGGGGTCTGCAACCTTTAGATCTCCAGATGTTTTGGACTACAACTCTCATTAGCCCCAGTCAGCATAGCCAATGGTGAGGGATCATGGGTATATTAATCCAAAACATCTGAAGAGCCACTGGTTGCAGACCCTTAGTCTAAAAACACAACTGGTGTATATGGAAAACGAGAACATGTACAGCAGCACTGCAATTCGATCTATAATACCAAAGCCAGTCAGTCAACTTTATTTTGGCAATAAGCCATAAAAGCTTTGCAAGAGGATATGAAACAACACAATAATGTAAACAAAAAAATTCCACTCAGCTTAGATATGTAAAATTACATACAACGATCCCAAGGTCAATCTCATAATTGAATTCATAACAAAGATTGCCAGGGGTAAAGCCAGGGTGGCATTAATATATCGTATTCTATGGGGGTGTTGGCCCAAAGAGTGTCAGCTATGGGCCTTTTACCAAGTGGATGATGTTTTATCCAAAAGAACTGGCCTCCGTGTTGCACTTCCCAGGCCATAGTCACTGGGTTCAATTACACTATTCCCCGGGGGACGATATCTCCCAAGGAAACTTAATAAGCCCCTAGTAATGCTTGGGTTCCTAAAGTCAATTCTGATAGAATCAAGAGCATTGCTCCCCTGCTGGTGGGCCCTAGTGCAGCTCAGATTTTGCTCTCGTGTTGCAAATAAACATCCCCTTACTACCCAAAGACAGTCTATGCATTTATTAATGAGTGCTTCCCTGGGTTCGTGATCATTTCATGCGAATTTGGGAACCCTACGGAGATATAATGGCCCCCGGCTCGGGGTGCTATTTACCTTCTAGTTTTTGCAATGGGGGAATGCAGGCATAATCCATATTGATTTCTGCTGTCACATTCAGGATTAGTCCTCGGCACCCGGTCAACCGGCACATTCTGCAACAGTATGAGGGAGGGTGATTCTTGGTCACTCCGGCAATGATTACAGCTAGTTATATCCGTTGTTAGCAGTGACCCTTTACCTACAGGTATGGGTGTGAAGCTGGTACCTGATTTATTCCCAAAGTTCAACCCCGTCCCACCCTTAGTAACGTTGGTGACTTTAGTGGCTCTGATGTTACTGGGGTGGGTTTCAGACAAAGGTGGTCCGGATTCCAAAGGTTCTTTAAAGCTCTTTTCCCATCCTCTTGATTATACATTAACTCCCCTTGTTTCAGTCCTTTCCCAACAACATCCACCAATGACAGGACCATTTTGATTTAAATTAAAGGTTAGGCAAGAACAATGCTGTGTTTGCACGTTTTGGTCACTGGGACAGCCTCACTGGACTACTTGATTGAATATTTTGTCACTTGATCGCAAGATGGAAGTGGACTGGACATTCCACTCTCTGGACCAACATGGCTGGTTGCTCCTGTTGACATCCCCTGCATCCCCCCATCCAGTTTCCCCCATTATCAGTCAGACAAACGTCCCCATCTGTAAATAACCAATTATGTGGCTCCTGTGGGCGCTGATTGTACTCATTGAGACAGGGGCACTCATCAGAAGTGACTATCTTAGAGGGCCCACAGCCCCCCTCACCTCCTATTTGGTACCACATTTTCAACAGTGGCCGGTGGGTGAGGATGCTCTGACCAGTACTGGTTGGGAGGTGAAACAACAGGCATGACAGTGATTGAAATAACAGGGGTGTCGATGGACATCCCAGTAGTCTGGGCAGTCTGGACAGTTGTTTCAGCCGTAGTCAAGGATAGGTGATCAATTCCACTGATCGGCCTAATATCCGAAGGCTGGCACTCAGGGGGGTTCGGGTTTATATGGAGTATTTACCCCCTGCCCCCCTCGCCCGCGGTCCATGCTGACAGGGACATTAAATGAGCCCAAGAAAACAGTTTATTTCGCTGATAAGAGAATGGGTTACCCCCTGGGGCCTTGGGGACTCAAGTAAACTGGCTTCAACGATACTTGATGAAAGGGGTGGAACTCATAGTGAGGTTTTCCTTTTCACGATCAGCAATTGCCGTTTGATCAGAGTTGCCAAGGCCATTTCTGATGCTGTAGACATGGCAGGCAGAACAGGGTTCGACATGTTAATGGAGAAGCAGGAGAGTTAACAAGTAGCCCTTTTGGAATATATGGCACAGGCACACTGTACAGATCAAGTTCCACTTGGAGCCAGAAAATGTTCGGCAGCAACCCAATAGTCGTGTTCGCCTCGTTAGACCCTGGTTAACGCTGATAATAGCAACGTTATATCACTCGTCCTCACCTTAATTCTCGTCTAGACAGGTCTGCAACCTGGGTGCTTAGCCAGTTCCACTTGCCTCACACATGACCTCCAGGAGCTACACAGCCTACTTGGCCACTTCAGCGGTGTCAACAGGCAGTTCTGACAGGGAACTACTTCCTTCTTCAATCAATCCCAGGGGACCTTCAAGTGCCTGCAAGCCACAAACTCCCTGCGGGCACCAACTCTCATGCCCTTTCCCACCACGGACCTCGCAGGCAGTGCTTTTCAGAGCAAGCTGGTGGGCAGGGCCTCAAGTCAGGTACGGCAAGTAACGTGGGCCACAGAAATGCTGCTGGATCCTCCCTGCATGCGCCAACTCCTGTGCCCTTTTCAAACCTGTGGGCTTCCCACGGGCGGAGGGAGGGTGTGCATGAAGAGTTGCCTTCTATATGTGGCTGCAATCGACCCCTATAAAGGTCCCACTGGCCTAGTATTTTTGCTAGCCCATTACATGGACTATATGTTGACTCATATTTCTAAATTTTCTTTAGTGTCATTTTTATGAACCAGTTTTGTTTCTACTGTTTTTCAGAATTAGTCTGTGCTAAACCAAAAAAGATCTTTGACTGAGTTCACATATTTGGGGAGAGAATTTCAATTAAAATGCATCAATCCCTGGTAACTCGGCCATCCACACTCTGGGTGTGCGCTCACCTGGGCTTTTCAACTATGTTTTATTAAATGGAATGATGGTAGACCAACCTCTGGAAAATGTGTGGGGCTAATCCACACACATTGTCCTATACTCACAGCACGAAAAACACATAGACCCATGTATTCTGGGTGGACACAGCCTACATGCTCAGTCCGCTCAGTCATATTTAGTTGGGATATGACAACAGGAGTAGACAATGCATTTCCAGAAGGTGGAGGACCAAACCTTCCCCTGCCACGTCCAGCCTTATAAAATAACAAAGGTTCCATGGGCCCGCAATGCTCTTTTTTTGGGCCCTGCAGCTGTTGGCATCGATTATCATCCCAATAGAGTCTACTTCAAACAGGCCCACCTGGGGCCTGGTTGCAGAGGTTAGCAAAGGAGACAGGAAACCCCAGCAACCTTTCATTTGCAACAGTGTTAACCTGAAACCAGCTTTTGCCCTCAGTATCGATGACAGTGGACTGGCATGCCTGGGACTGCATGTTTACAGTAGTCCAACCCGCATGGGGACCCCATTCATTACATACAAGAATGTGGTTTGCAGAAGCCAGAGAGTCCGGTCTTGTTGCAGCTTCAAGGGAGATCTTCGCTGTAATCAGGAACCACAGAGAGATCCATTAACCAGAGAGACTCTTTGATCAACAACAGACAGGAAGATGAGTGGGACTTAGTAACACATGTTTTCACCCTTTTACCTTTCCTAATGCAAAGCACTCTGGTTATGACCTCATGCATACAGGAACTTGTTGGTAGGGACCCCGGGATTGGTTCATTAAGGCAGGCTTAATCTACACCAATTACTGTGGCCCATTTGGCTTTAAAAGAGTGCTGAGCCGCTTTTTCAGCAGATCATCTGAAAATTTTGCAAGGACTAGCAAGAAGAACTCATCATTGGACCATGGCTGAAGGTACAGTCTGTTTTACATCTTCTGCCAGTGAAGGAAGGCCAGGAACTCCAAAGAGGGAAGGAAGATCCCTCCCCTAAACATCTCCCAGGGAACAGAGGGAGATACTGAATCTAGATGACCCTCCTGCCTCTCCAGAACCAGTACCCAGCCAGCACAACGCGTGCACTGCTAGGCTCTGCAGCAAGCTTCCTAGGTGGGAAGTGCCAGATGTTCTCTGAACCCAAAACCAAGGACACAGCAGCTGCCTCAACACACTATTCAGCTTTGGGCCGTCCACCTTAAAGGACGACACAAGCCAAGTGAAGAATCTGGGAAAGGTACCTCGATGAACATCTACTGTCATCCGCCTTAAAGGACATTTTCCAGCCATTCAAGTTGTCGAGCTGCAATCAACTGCAAGGCTGACCGTTATTATGCTGCAGTCGCTTAAAGACATCTGAGACATCTCGACCACTGCTTCAGAACCGCCAACCAGCACTGAGACAACGATTCCTGACCCCAAGCCGCCGTGTAGGCCAGCATGCCGTAATTTGTCCAACTTCGTTCGTCAAAATGTCTTGCCGCCTGAGGCCCACAGCTGTCTACCTCCTTGAATTCTGTCACAGAAGCCTGCAAAGCACACTGAAGCAGACTCGACCCTGCTGATCCCCAAGAACACCTACAGAACAAGGCAAATTGTGGTTCTGTCCGCCTGGTCATTCCTAGAAGCCGCCTAGAGACATTTTAAGACCCATTGTGCTGAAGCCAAGTAACCTTGAACTGTTGTGATTATTTACTATTCCGACGACCCTCCTGACAGTATACAGAGAGCATCCCTTTTCCTTCTTTGAAAATGTCTGTCCTCTGCATTCCTTTCCAGGGTGAGTTGTATTTCGTAGTGTTGCTAGAACTGTCTGTTGTGATAATAATAATAAAGTAGATATTTGTATACAACCTTGACTGGACAGTCACTTCTGTCATTGGGTAATAATTGTATTTTCGCTGTATTGCAACTAACCACAACCTTTCAGAGATAAGCCTGCAGTTTGAATCTGTTTGAATCCCTTCTGATGTACTGGAAGTGTGGGGCTGGAGGTGTGGGGCGATATTCATCCCTGGACCACTGGTGCCCCGGAAGATGATTCGTCACAATCTCTCCAGTAATACCCTTTTGGCGCTCTCACTTGTCTGCATTCTGGCAAATAGTCTTTTGGCTTTCTTCTGGAGCAGTTTGTGATCACATTTTTTTTCACACTTAAACACCAAACTCAGTTTAAAGCTATATGTCGCCCGAAACATATAATTCTAAACCTTCAATAATGCACACATAGCTTCCATGTGGCTACATGGCACGCGTGACACCTTTAGCAGTCCTGTTAATTTTGATTGCTGGGACTTGTAGACACATGCTGACAATGGGAACACGAAACTACAAGTCCCAGCAACACCAGGAGAAAAAACAAGACTAACTCAACCTGTCAGATGAATTTGAGACCACGTGACAGCTATGTACTATTCTCATTTCCCAGTCCGGGACGTTATGCTTCCTGCTTCAGGCATCTGGTTCACAGATCTACTACCGGGTCATATAGTTTCAGATAGCTCCTTGGCGCCCTTTTATGGCTGAATAGCTTGGAAGTAAAATGCATGATGACATGACAGTCTGTGCTTTTTTGGTTCGATGACGCGGCAGGTGCGACTTACCCAGGCAGCAAATAATCGAGCACCATAAAATGGGATAACATTAGGGACAGGGCCAGTCTCATAATTTTGGTTAGGTGCGTGGAGGACAGTTTTAAAAACCGGTTGAAAGTGGGGGTATGAGTCATTTTGCAACACCCAATGCCCATCCACGTGCCTGCATGCTCACTATCATGTGTGCCTTTGCTTTGAGAGCTCTGGAATCATTGCCCTTAAGCATAAGCTGTCTCTTTGTGCCCAACTGTACTGAAAGAACTGAGGATAACAACTATGCATAGGGACAGGTCAGGGCTGATTAAAAGAGGGCACTTTCTCGAGGTGATGGGCTGACTGCAGGTCCCAACAGTGCAAGAAAGCCGGTATCAGCATCTCACCAGGAACGGTAGATAGCTGCACCAGGCGCATTAACTGAATCGCTATCATGCCCACCATGTGTGCATTAGATCAATTTTTCACCCCAATTCAAAGGATATTTAGTTTCTCGAAGAGATTTTCATTATTGACAGGTGTGAGACTCTAACAGCTGAGCTGAGTAGTTCCTTATGGGGTTTGCATTGATAAGTGCAGGGCCGGAGTCTTTCCTCTGTCACTGTGATTTTTTTTTTAATGTTTCTGCCTGTTAATGATGAGGTTTAAATCTAAAAAACTCTGCTCTCGGATTTCACAGGCTCTTCCTCTTTCCCATCGACGCTGCAGAGTGCTGTCTTCTGCCTTCAACTTCCCCAATTTGGGAGGGCTTGAGCACTTCAACTGCTGTGACCACCTGTTATCACTGTGTTTAATAAGAGTAGGAATCCGTCATAAAGTGCTACAGAACACCACCCATTGTTATACTGTGTTAGCTACTCCTTTTGCCTATACACTGGATTTATCCACGCCTTGCAGTTACACTTATCTGCACCTTTGCTATACAGTCCCAATCTCATCCCTGACACTGGTGGTTACAGTGCCAATCTCGATTTTTCTCCCCATATGACCATTCTAAGCTACACTCTGAAAACGTGTTGCAATAACCTATGTAGGGATGTACTACTTGACAAACCATGTATCGTTGTACTACCTACCTATGTCTATCTCTATGCCATACTTATTGTTTGATATATTATCATTGTATGCAACTTATGTACCCATTGCCTTAAGAAATGCGCCCGGTAGCCTCCGGGCCTGGTCTGCGCTATACAAATAAAATAAATACAAATAAATACAAATACAAATTCTTTTCATGCTCAATTCTAGTAGTTTACCTTTGCTCACTGGCGCATAGGCATTCTGCTGGGGCGGTGAGCTGCTGCATGTTCCTGCCTAACAGATCTCACAGATTGCGGAGCTGTAATATTTTGAGAAATGGGGTGCTCTGAGTAGGAACAAGGTCTGGGGGAGGGAGAGTTCCACTTCCTTCTAGCAGGGCCGTTAGCGGTGCCTGGTGTTGAGGGATGGTAACATGGGCGTCTCATCACTGACTGATTGGCCAGCAGTTCTGGATGGCATAGTGCATCACTGCAAGGGCCTTGGCCGTGTTTTTTTCAGGTGACCCATGCACCTTCAGTGCTGTACATGGGAAATGTTTTACTCTGGCAACCCAACTCCTGTGGACGGGTAGTGGCCTGGGTGATGGGGCAGAGCTTGGGTTGGGGTCATGGCCGCCAAGTAAAAGGATTGTAAACAGTATAAACACGGGCCTACAATGAACACTCTGCTTCATAGAGAGGATGTAAAACAAGCACTCATCACATCATAATCCAATGTGATAATGCATAACAACCGAAAATAACATGTAGATTATTTGGAATATGATTTTACCTTTATTTTCTCCATCCGGAATGTAAGCCTACAATGACCAGAATGAAAATGAATGCGTTAAAAAAATCCTCTTTACAGCTGCATATCAAGACTTAAAGGTTCCACAGTGAAATTACATGCATGACATTAGCACCGGCGTGATGTCCTTTTTTTTCACACAGAATGCAGCTTTATGCCACCCTCGAATTTCTAATGTGCATCTGCATCCCTTAAAGGACAGGCCACAGACCACAGTGGATGTCAAATTACACACCCTGTGCTCTGACTGCATCCATCTAACAATAATCACTCTTCAATGTGCTTACATCAAAACAAAACAAGACACAACCCACGGCAGAGGTCTTCTGATCTGGGAAATGCATGTGATCTGTGAACAGAGCTGAACACTGTGGGTGTGGTGTTGTTTAGCGACTCAGGCATGGACGTTTTTGTATTCTTGGATTCCTGGCACTGAGAGAGCATTGTTGCTGGATTCCAGATACAGCGACATCTGGCTCTGTTCCTGTGTGGCACTCCCTACCGAGGGCTCGGGTTTTGTGGATCATTCAGGTCATGTATGTTGTAGAGCAATGTGTAAGTTATGTGGCTGTTGCAGGACAGAAAAGGCCTCTGGGGCTCAAAATAAAGCAGTTGACAGTTGCATGTGACATATTTAACGTATGGCTTCATTGTTAGGTTGAGGTTCAAGGGGAAGGATCTTGGACTACCTGGTCCAGAAGAAGACATAGTAGGCCAGATAATTAACATATACGTGGGAGGAAAGATGGCCTAAGGGTATGACCAGAGAAGGCCAGAAGCGATTAGAAGGCTGGGGGGACCTGCTGGAATGAAAGGCAATTGAGGTACATGTTGCAGTGAGGGGGAAGGGTTAAAACTCTGGATGTCTAAGGTGCAACATAGGCCATGATTAGTATTAAAGGAACATGGCCTATAACTTAAGAAAAGCAAACCTGCCTCCAATAAAGCGGTCAACCTGAACATGAAGCGCTTGTAGGTCAGTTTTTTAAACTAAGTACATGGTTGATTACAAACATTATAAATTGAGATGATACAAATACAACACAATACAGTTTAAATTCATAATCAATAACTAGTCATCCAATTTAAGAGCAGATGTAATAAACTCTTCAAACAAAATAATTTCCATCATTAATCGCACAGCGATAAACCTTTACATTCATCAATCAACTTTAAAGGTTATCAACTTTACATCCTTTAAAAAGGTCACCACCCTAATTAATAATTATGTTAGTTTCCCTGCAAGAATACAGTACCAAAAATAATTAATATTCAAGTACACGTCGTGCATATAACCTTTAAAAACTCTTCACTTTTCTCCTGTAAAAAAAGGCACAGTATCAAAATATGTTTTATAGGAAGGTTTTCATCACACTCCCATCGGGACATTGTACAATGTAAGGCGGTGCACTACTTCCTATTCCCTCTACTCATCTCTTTAAACAGCTGACATGAGCTTCTACCATCAGAGGTGGTTATCCAGTTCATATATATATGTTTTTGCTACACAAAGATAATTAATAAGAAGATCACGAGTAACACCACCATACTCTAATGCCTCTAAGCACTTTGTTCTGAAATGTATTAACATCCTGGCTTAGGGCTCGCCATCTGTGTGGGCACTAGATTGTATAAGAAGGCAGGTTTAGCAAAAAACAACTTCTTGTAAAGGCATAGCGCCTTCCATGTCACTACATCCGCATTGATGTTAAACCCCATTCATATCTTATTATGGAGATAAGTAGGCAGTTTGGAAGATCTAGTACTTTTCAGCAAATTTCTCCTACTAGTCTTTCAAGTTCAAATTTCACAGAAAAAGAGCTTGACTCTGACCCACATAACAAAGTGGGGATTACTTTTTGGTTATAAAATACAATCAACAGGATCATTGTGAAGTGGCAGTACTTTTTAAATATAAACAGCTGTTGTGCTCCCAATTGCATCCCTTTTTGCATCAAACTGTTTTCCCAAACAGTCCTATTAGAGATTCTGGTAAGAAAATGGCCCAGATATTTCACCATGGACTCTACTGCCAGTATATGTCTACCTAATGACCATGTACAATTTTAAGGCCTACTTCTATGTCCCTTAAAGCATAAAACATTGGTCTTTAGGGTGTTTGTCTTTAGCTTATTCTCAATCATATAGTCATAGAATTTGGACAAAAACCGCTGCACTCCTTTTTGCGTTCTGTCCATAAGCAGAATGTCGTCGGCGTAATTTAGCCAAAAACATTTCTCCCCAGCAGTCAAAGGAGATACAAAGGAGACTGACTCCAAAAATCCTCCCAAGACAGAGATATACAAGTTAACAAGGCAGGTGCCAAGACACACACTTGCCTTATGCTGTTTGCTGTAGAAATAGGTTCCATCACCAACCCCTGCATATTAAGGGGTTGGTGGTGGATATTAAGTCGAATCCTAATGTTTGTTTTAGTGTGGATAGAAACCAATATGTCCAATAAATACTCTGGAAAGTTTGAATTCTGAAGCTTAGACCACAATCTAAACCTATCTATTATATCAAATGCCAGACTTCGATCTACACATGTCACATAAAGTGGGTCAGAACCCTTGACCCCGGCCTGTTCCATTAATGCATTAATAGCTAAACCGTTAGCATCCACCTCAATGCCCCTCCTGAATCCAGTTTGGAATTTGGATACCCTATTTGTTTGTACAATCCACTGCTCAATTTCTCTTAAGCTACATGTAGCAAACATTTCACTTTCCACATCCAGGAGGGCAATCAGGCACTAGCTAAGAGGGTTCAGACGATTTCCTCTCTTGAAGATGAGTACTACAAGTGAGGCATTCCAGGATAGGGGCAACTTTTTAGACTTCAAAATATTGTTGAACAATTGAAATAGTACAAGGGCCCATACTTCTGGGTCCGATTTCAGGACCTTGTTACAAAAACCAGTTGGGACCCGGAGCATGCCAACTTGAAGAGGATGTAATATTTGTATGTATTTGCTCAGTGTCAATATTCAGGCACCAAAGATCAATGTAGTTAATGTAGAAAGATTCTGCTGTGGTGATACCATACAGTTTACTAAAGTGGTCGGACTAGCAATGTTCTGAAATTTAGTTGGTTAAGTATTCCACCCTATTTCCTTCTTTCTTTTGTACGTAGGACCATAAATTCATGCCATTATGTTCTGCCACGGTCTTTAGCATACCCTCAGCATCCCTTTTCCTAAATATTTTTCTATCCATTATTTTTAGACTAGGTGTGCAAACACCTTCACACACTCTCCTTATGACCAATCTTAGTTGTTGTTTTCTACATTTGAACCTCATTGTATTCATGCACATGGCAGGAGTTTATACCAGATCATCTTTTACCACACATGTCATCAACGTTTTCCTAAATAAATGGTGGAAACTCTTCTACCGTCAATACATTTAACTTTTGATTCAGTGTAGTGGAATGCCACAAAGAGAAGCTCTGCACTTTAAACAATTGGAGTCTCTTCTCACTCCACGAAATGTGGTTCTTCTTGGAGTTTACAGATATATAAACACAAGCTGATTGGGCAGCTTTTTTCAGGTTCACGCTTAGTCGCACTGAAAGGATGGAGTGATCACTAACTTCATTTTCTATGACCGTGAATTCTGTACCCAGGTTAAATAATTTTTCTGACAGTGTGATGTTATTGATCAAGGAAATGTGGGAGTCCCAATGCCAAGGAGGTCTACTAGGGATATCCCCCATGACTTGTCCATTTACAATGTGCAACCCCCGATTCTGAACATAAGCTCATCCATACCACACCTTGTTCCCTTTGTTTTGCATTATATTCTGCATTCAATACTTTTCCAACATTACGATAGCATTCAGATGATAGACAGTTGGAATTCCAGTCACCTCCCATCACAATAGCCCCTTCAGAAGATCTGACCTTGTATTCCTCTAGATTTCTGTTAATATTACTAACAAACTCTCCTAATGTAGAATGTGAAGGGTGCCGGTAGATATTAATGACTAACACTTGCTTCAAAAGTACATTATTGTTCAAAGAAACATCTATTGCCAAAATACCTCTGTGGTCCTTTGAGATACATTTCCCTATAAAACCAGGACTATTACTAATTGCTATAAGCAAGCTACCTGAAGGGTTCCACCTGCCAAGCAAGTTGCAATAAAGTATGGTAACCATTTAGAATTAGGGCTTGTATAGCACATGTTTCATGTAGCAAAAGTAAAGGATAGTCCATGAACAAGTTAGATATTTACTTATCTGTAACATGTTGTACAAACCCTCTAAGATTCCAAGATAATACTGATAAAAATGAGTCCTTCATAAGCCTATGATTCATCAAAGATTACTCCTGCCTTTATCATGGAGCTCCTAGTTTTTTTAAAAATAATGTAGCCGGTAGCCATCTCCACTCTTCCTGTATTTTGGAACCGACACTCGAGAGTCCATAAAACAGACGTACCTCATTGCATTATCTAATGGTTTGGAAATTCTCAAAATTTCACTCACGCCCATTTCACACGTTTCCCCCAATATGCTGTATATAGATATCCTCTTGTTAATATTATGGACCTGTGTCCCAGGTTTTATGGCGCTTGGATGAAGACCAAAACCTAACGATCTGAAGGATCCTACCCTTTCTAATAACATGGAGTAGACCACTTATGATGGAACTTTATTTGCTACGTCATCCCTCTGCTCATCAAAGAAATCCACTAGTTCTAGGTATTTTGAGTAGATCAATCTGAGTTTAGGCACTTCAATAAATAGCACTAATATATTTGAGCAATTCATTGCTAGACCAATTTGATAATTTGCGTCCAGGGCATATTCCAAGATGAAGTAAGGAGATCCTGCATTGAAGAGCTTATCAAGACACTTTTGTGGGTACCGACCCCCAGACGCTACAGCTGTAACCTGCTGCTTCAACAATGTGCCCAACTCACTATCAGCTCCTAAATAACTAACCAGCTCACTATATAAGCCCAATAGTTGAGAACTTATATTATTTAAATCCTTACCCTTCCTGTACATCAAGGCTGCACAAAGATCATCACAGTTAATTAATTGAGGCATGGCAGTACCATACTCTTGTCCTTTATTATAGTGTCCACACATTTGCCTCTCAACCCATTGACACTACCTGTACCCCCTCTCAGGTCTGTTAGACCTCTGTTACTTGAACACTCATAAGCTTGAAGACCCTTCATATGGGTGTTTGGGTGATTAGATACATGCTGTTTAATCTTCTTCCCCTGCTAATCTCTTCCCTTCACTTCCCCTTCTCTTTGCCTTGCCCATTCTGTTACTGCACTTGCATGATGCAAATTGTCTCTCGACCTAGTAGGAATGATATTGTCTGTTGTCTTCCCTGTTCCTCCCCTTCCTTCACTTCCCATCCTCCCCTGCATTATTGTACTACACTTGCACGATCTGATAGTCTCAAGATGGAGTAGCAATGTTATTGCATTGTATTTTCCTCTTCCCTCTCTCCCCCATCGCCTTGACTTGGGGCACCTTGAAACATCACTTGCCTGTGTAGGCGTGTAATAAATAACTAATAGATAAATAAAAAGAAATAGCCCACAACACTTTTAAATTAGTGTGATCCCTAGACAGCATAGCCTGAGGAGAAGCCGGGCTCAATCTCTTATGTAAATTGCATTGAATTTCCTTGTGCAATGACCTACTACTCATTGAATCTTTAGATGTCATTAGTTCTCTTTCCCTCTCAAAATCCACCTCTTTCATATTTATTAACAATTTAGCATCGTTATTTGACTAGTGATTACACTGAACAGCGATTTCATGTATTGTTAATACACACAGGGAGGAGGAGGCACCAAAATGATCTTGATACTGCTTCGACCCATGGGCCTGAGCCAACAAAGTACAATGTTTCGCCGTTGCCTGAATAAGAGCGGGAACTGACGATAGCAACATTCCAATTTTCGCTCTATTATCATCTAGTACCGAGGTTTGGGTTCCGTAATCACATTTAGTCACCATACATTCCTCAGAGTTTAACGGTGCTGAAAAACAGGAAATGTCAGTGTCCTTCCTCAGGACTTTCCATTGGACAAACAATGGAACAATCTTTCTATTATTCACATTCAGGCCTTCCTTCGACTGAGATTCACCACTTCCTCAGTTGAATGGATCTGCTGCAAGAATGTGCGTGAGTTTTTGTTTAAATGCTTGGTTTTAGACTTAGATTTACTTGGTTGTGTTACCAACCTTTCCACTCTTACAGGCTGCCGATTATCTCACCCCCCTCCTCAGGCATAACTATATCTAATGTCTCTAATTGAGTAAACCTTTGAGGAGTTGTTTTGTTGAGTACAGACACCACTTCCAGTGGTACAATAGGAAGCCACACATCTCCATGCTCCATCAAAGGCAGAGGCGTAGCCAGGAATGTCTAAAAAGTGGGGCCTGAGGCTAATCTAGTTGGGCCCACCTCAGTGACATTAACATCTGTAAAGGCCCACACAGTGCTGCTGAATGGAAATGTACACATTTTGGGTGGGCTTTGCCTGCTCAGACCCTACCCTATCTACACCTCTGGGAAGAGACGGTTAATGAGGCAGTGAATGAGGACCAACACATTTGGTTGCTTGCCCCTATACCGAAGGGGGATTTTTGACCATTTGCTGAGGCACTTTAGAATAGTTAGCTTGCCATATTTCCCAATGATCACTAAGGACTTCAGTTTTTAACTTGATCTAACTCAGTACTAGTGTATGAGCTACTTCACTTGTAATGTTGTCATAGAGCTCTAAGACTGATAGCGAGTTTGATTCTGTCATCAATGTCCCTCAAAGTATGGTATAGAGGGGCCATTGACCTATTATTTAAGTGTGAACTTCCTGATGAAGTGCATGTTGTGAGAAAGTCTGTTAGCATAGTATATGTACCAAAACTTTGCCCCCTTTGAATGGCAGAGATTGAACTTTCAAGCAACCGATCCATGAGCACTTGGTCCCCTTCATTTTCTGCTGAAGAGGATATCACCCCTATTTCAACTACTACCTCCAATATGCTTTGGTTATTAAGAACTGTTCCATTTACCAGGGTAGTATCCCAGCTACGGGGAAAGGACCTCACTTAGGTGCTAGTCCCAGATTTTGCGAAGAAGTCTGTTATTTGTTGGACTGCCACCAGAGTGGTTATAGTGCAGACGGAGGCCACGTTATTCCTCTTCTCCATCACCCTTTTCTCTCCCAGTGTGGTTGAGGTGACTTCCCCTAGATTGGCCTGAAGCTCACTCACCATGTCTTCCATAGTGCGGCAACACCTCCCGAAATTAGTTTGAGCGGTACCATTCCCTCGTTGCCTGCTAAATTAAGGCAAGTTGAAGCCATCATCTTTAAATCAGGGAGATTGACTCCTAAAGAGGGATTCACGGGATTATTCTGAGTAAAGGTCTCCCCCTGAGTTACGATTTTGGCTGTCATAAGGGCAGATTGGCTTCTTAGCGAATAGCCCGGTTTGCTTGCCATGTTGTCTTCGTTAAACCCTGCTAGATGATTGCCAACTGCATCCTCATACTTTTCTTCACTTCACCTTCACCTTCTGCTCAAGTCACAGTGCTCTACATAAAACGTACTATATTGTATAGAGTGTACAAAGTGCACACAGCTCAAAGGGACCAACAGACACTGTGTAGCACTGTGTAACACTGTATAGTAGGGAAAAGCAGGGAATAAAAAAAGATTGCACTCAGTGCACTCAGTGTGTAGTATATATGTGCTCCGGCTACAGGCTGGAGCCTGACACACACAGTGCAGCACAAACTGTAGCAAGTAATGTGTGCTCACATGCTCTTAGAAAAACACTCAAACACACAGGCAACTGAGTAAATGACGGACACTTACTCACGGCACCGTCAGCACAGTCTGTCCCTCAGCTAATGCTGGTCAAAATAAGAAAAGCACTGACAGGCCATAGGCAAATAGCTTCCACTGCATCCACCGGATCCGCAACTTGAAGCTCGCTTCATGCTGTTGTAGCCCCCTCACTTGCCAGGCTTGATCAGCTCAGAGCAAAGGACCTAGGGATGTTGTGAAAAATCGTCAAGATTGTCAAGTCGCATAGAAGGTCACGCTCTGGCCACTTCCGACAATCACCAGTTAATGACTCAATAGGTCATTCACACCGTCTACCCCAATTAGAGGCATTTTCACAAAACGTGTCCCAGCTGTCAAGGCAACAAATGTTTAGACTTTTGCAAATGGGCACATTTTTTTTGCTTGAAAAATTATGAATGTGAGCAAGAATTGAGGATCCACGCTCTAGGTGCCGAAGACGGGGGTGAGTAGGATGCCCTGAAATGTTTGCAAGATGTTCTATACTGAACACGTGCAGCCCGCATTATCTGCTTTTATGCAGAGTTATACTGCAAGAAATCACAAAGTAAACAAACCAAGCACTATGTCCAAGCTTAGTTGACTTTGTCTTCATCCCTAATTGGGCATTCTACTATGGTAAGAGACTGAAAACTCATGTGTTCCCTTATGAGCCTACGCTCTCTGCACGCCCCCACACTACCTCTCAGGCCAGCTGTTATCCAAAGACCTTAGGAGACAGGTGGAAATAAATCACAATATGAGGTCACTCTTTGCACATCTCTAGCTACCGCTGGGCGTGCTAGCAAATGCTGCAATATTAATAATGAGAACAATTAATTCAGGCAACACGCTCACAGCAAGTGAACCAAAACAAACAAGTGATTACCGCTAGATTGCTCTGATTTATTGGATCCTCTTAGAATGCATTAATGGATGTTTTCGATTAACATATTTAGTGCTGTTGATTTGGACGATATGGGGAGTTTTATGCTGGTGAATCAGCTCCTTTATTGAACTGAAGGGTAGCCGGATAGTGAGAGGACTGGGAGCGATAAAAAGCACTACTATAATTAAAGGTATCCTAACACTTTCAAATACGACATACCTCAATTATGCATGTTCTTATTCGTTAGTGTGAGGTGTTTGGTTCCCTCCTGACCTTCAAATAACATAAGTCTATACATTCATATATTGGCACATAAGAATTTCAGACAGATTTCCTTTTTCTATTTTTGGGCGTTTTAAAATGTGCCCTGTTTTATTTCTTTTATCACATTTTAGAACAATACAGTGATCATTTCTCAAGGTGCTGTGTTTTTAAGTGAAAATACAATTACATGAACACATACACGGTGAGAGAAAATATTTGTGAACACTTCTTTCCTATGAATCCTAATCCACGCTCTTTGTTTGTATTTAGTGTAAGGATTGGCAATAGGTTTTTCTTAGCATAGGGCCTTTTATTTGACAAGATGCCACTAGGACTGCTTTATTATTATTTCATGGTTGTAGCCAGTGGTTGAAGTGTACGAAAAGAAGTAGTGGAGTTATTTTCCCTACTGGCCTGCAGAGCTCCCCACATACAGCATCGCTGCACCCCCTCCCATGCACAATCAAACCCCCAAAACACATGTGCCTGCTCTTTAAGTAAACGTCCTGTGCAGTTCACTGAAAGTGCAAGTTTCAACTTCTTCCCAGACTTTTATTTTAAAACGAAACCGTCCGGAGTGGTTTCTTTTTGTAAATAAAAATATAGGAATGCTAAAACTTAATTAAAAGAAGTAGAGGAGCACCGCTCCCGACTGCTCCCACCCACTTCGACCACTGGTTGTAGCTTGCTCCCATCTTAGATTTAGGTTTAGATTAGGCGTTTTTTCAACACGCATATACAGTTTAACAAACACCCTTGAACTGTGATCACTTGTGTCTGTCTTTACTTTTGCTACCATGAGTTTCTTATACTTAGGACAGCGGTTTATACTATGATTCTGATCTGCTCCAAGTAAGGGAAGGCCTCAAAGGTCACTGTGCAGTAGGGAACAGTACAAGCCTCGAAACCTTTTAACCTTCACCAGCCAGATAATCTGGTTTTTAGTTTTTAGTATTTACAACTATAATAGGATGACTATTAAGGATGTACGCCACACTTACATACTACCCCATCCTTTTCCCATAACAGGGATACACAATCCATGGTCCAGATGAAGGCAGCACCACACTTCACTCTGCCGAACCGTTACTAGAAAAGGACAAGCCACACCAGCTCTAGCTCTTGACCACAATTGCAGCTAATTACTAGAGACGTCGACCCAGGATTGGTTATTTTGAACATTATAGCAAAGACAAGCTAAATGAATGACTAGATACTATTTGACTAACAGGACACACATGATGATATGAGTGAAAAGAAGCCAAGTGCCTAGTTGCCAAAAAAACACTGCGGGATAAGCACTGTCACTTTTCTGACCATTGTTCTTCTTGATGTCTTTATTGTTGGTCTGTTGAAAAAAGGCCTACATTTGGAGGCCAAAATAATGATCCAAAATCAAGAATGTGTCTATGCAATACTTTGTTTTATATGTATATGTCAATGTACCATGAAGAATAACAAGGTGTCATTTCTAATAACCTTTCCAGTACTCCTAATTTAATTAGATGGTGTTCTCTCACCACATATATGATCATGTAATTGGGCCTCATTCCGAGTAGGGCGGTAAGGGTTAACTACTACGAGTTCCCTTTGCGGGTCCTTCCTTAACGCCTGCTTTTGACCCCGGACCCACAAAGGGACTCCGGGGTCAATAACGGTACCGTAATTTACGGTACCGTTATTGCCGCCTTCCCATTGAGCCCTATGGGGGCTCAAATGGGAATGGGGAATGGCCCTGGTGAATGGGGAATTACCGGTCCCTCCGACCTCGGAATGGACCGGTTATTACTCCATTCACCAGGCCGGAGTTTGGACAAGTTCGGAGGCAGCCATGCCGCAAATAGCGGTGTGGTTACCTCCGAACTCAGAATGAGGGCCATTGTCTTTTTGGCTAAAAACACAGCACCTTCAGAAATGATCACGGTGCTGTTATAAAAGAAATAAAATAGGGAACTTTTTAAAACGCCCAAAAATAGAAAAAGGAAAACGGTCAAAAATTCTTATGTACCAATATGAATGTCTAGACTAATGGTATTTGAAGGTTAGGAGGGAACCAAACACCTCAAACTAACGCATATAATGACATGCAAAATTGAGGTATGTTGAATTTGACCTTTAGTTATAGTGGTGAATTTGCTCTTGGCTATTATTTATTTAGCAGGGCTTCTTCTGAAAAGTGCTAGTCTTGTGAAACCATCCACTAGATCACGGGTCTGCAACATTTGGCTCTCCATATGTTTTGGACTACAAATTCCATCATCCCTAGCCAGCATAGTCAATCGTGAGTGATGATGGGAGTTGTAGATCACAACATCTGTTGAACAGTAGGTCACAGCCCCCTTCCCTATATGTAATACCAGTTGTGTGATCTTCATGCATAACCAAACTAGCTGTGGAGGCACTTTTTGAAGTCAGTGGCCCTCATTACGACCCTGGCGGAAAGTGACTGACCGCACCGCCACAGCGTAAATAGCGTTTCCGCCATTGCACGATGGAGCAAAGTGCGGACCATTCCGACCCATCGGGCACGAGCACCACGCCATGGCGGAAGTGCAAAGTCCGCGATGGCGGAAATGACCCCAAAACGGCCCACACCGCCGCCGTACGGCGCCCTAGGTGCAATACCGCCACCCATCATAGCGGACACCGCAGTGAGCGCCAACCGGAAAGTACGGCGACCGTAAATATACGGAAACGGAAGTAAAAACATGGGCCCGGAACGGGAAACAACACCCCGTACACCTATAAAACCACAAAATACACACAACCACTAAAAACACCACCCTGAGACACATCCCAACCCGTCATCCACCCTAGTGAAACCAAGAAAAATGGGAAAAGTAGCGAAGAAAGCGTGCGACCGCAAGCGGCAGGTCCACTTCTCCCGTGAGGAACTCACCGTGCTTACAGAGACCCTCCAGGAGAATGCCGCCGCAATCTTCTCCACGCAAATGACCAGGACGGCACTTGCGAACAAGAAGGCCATATGGGCCCTGGTGGCACAGCGGGTAAGTGCGGTGGGGACCGCACCCCGCAACCCACAGCAATGCAGGAAGCGGTGGGACGACCTGCGGATACGCGTCCGTAGCATACTTTCTGCCAACCGCAACATTGCCACAGCCACCGGGGGAGGATCGGAATCACCCATCAAGTTGACCCCCTGGGAAGAAATCTGTGCCTCCACCATTGGAATGGAGAGCATAGAGGGAGTCGGAGGGATGGAGAAAGGAGTGCAGACATCCGGAGAATCAGGTAGGTGGCCCAAATAAAACCATGCCAAATCCACAATGTCCAATCATGTGACTCACATGTGTCCACATAGCGCAACAGCAACACATGGCCAGGAGAACGTCCACACACATTGGCCTGATAGCGCACTTTAAAACCACAATAAATACATAAATAATTAAAAACCCCAAAAACACCCACTACACGTGCAGCAGGCACACCCTAACTGCAGGCTGCCAAACAACTGCACCCTCACTCCACACACAAATGAAAGCACCTCCAAGGCCCCGACCCAAATCACCCTCAGGTACCACCCCAATGCATGTGATACATTGCCATTCCAATTCCCACAGACCCATTAATAACGCTCGCCCTCCTTTACTCCACCACAGGGTCCGATCCAAACGACGAGCTCCAGGACACCCCTACCAGCACACCTGCAAAGAGGGCCAAGACCGACGGCCAAAGACCCTCCACCTCAGCTGCACGCATCAAGACACGGCAGCAGCACATATCAAGTGGCAGCACACAGGAGGGAACATCAACAGGCACCCCAGCAGCCAGCATGCCCACAACAGCACCACCACAGGTCCCCCCAATGGATGCCACAGAAGGCACTGCCTCTGGTGGCAGCAGCACCATAGGTGACACCCCATTAATGGCAGCATGCTCCGACACAGAAGACGGGGATGTCGAAGTCAGATCCATCCATGACCTGTCCCAATCCCCCTGTCTGTTCCATCCCGTACACCATGAGGATACCACGCAGGGGCACCCACAAGACGACGACTGGCCATCCCCCACAAGCCCTGTGGCAGGGCAACATGAGGCGAACAGCCCCTCTGTGACACCACCGCAAATGGCCATGGCCCAGCAGAGGCAACAGTCCCTCGACCAGTTAATCGTGCAACAGCAGCAACTGGCCACGCTCCTCAAGGACCATGCCGATGGATGTGGGGGCACTAAGGCAGACATAGAAACATCAACTGAGACACTTAGGGCACAAATCGAGAGTAGCACCGAGAGCCTGAGAGTCCAAATGGAGAGTAGCACCGAGAGCCTGAGAGTCCAAATGGAGAGAAGCACCGAGAGCCTGAGGGGGGAACTGCATGCGACGTCCAAAGACGTATGTGCCGAACTTGCCGCAGTGCGCCGTGTGCTCACTGAGCTCTCACAAACCCTTAGGGACATGCATGGACGTGAGCAGGCAGAGACATCATCCGTTGCAAGTTCCGTCCAGGGCAGCCCCCAACGTAGATCTGGGAGGAACCTGCGCTCCACAGGCAGGGGTGCCCCTGATACCCGCAGAGGGGGCTTGCAATAGCGACTGCCCACTGACAATGAGCATCTTTGGACACTGGTGTTCGGGGGGGAGGTGGGAGGGTGGAGGGGGTGTGTTGGGCTCACTTGGGTGGCGGGTCGATAGGGTGTTCCACATGATATCACATATGCCATAAACAATGCACGATCAAACAATGAGATGTGTGGACAATGATCTTTGTGTACTAGGCCATCATAGGCGTACAGTCCATATTGTGCATGTACCAGACACACACAGTGCCACGAGTCCCGTGTCCATGTATCAGCCACCAGGCGTGAGTGCTAGAAGCATGCATCTATGAGATGCTGACGAATTTCACGGCCCTCCTGTGCCTCGCAGACTCCTTGAGGTGCTGCCACATCCCCACCCTCATCATGACCATCTTCAGGTGCTTGCAGTTCTGCGTCAGGGGGCATGGGCACATTTCTACGTACGCACATGTTGTGGAGCATGACACATGCCATCACCATCTTTGCAACCTTCTCATGGCGGTACAGGAGTGCCCCGCCAGACCTGCTGAGGCACCGGAAACGAGTCTTCAGTAGGCCGAATGCCTGTTCAATGACTACACGGGTACGTGAGTGGGCATGGTTGTAGTCCTCCTCATGCTGGTCCCGTGGGTTCCGGACTGGTGTGAGGAGCCATCTCTTCAGTGGATATCCGGCATCACCTGTATGTGGACGATAAACGAATTATGTGGAATGCCATTGCTACGTACGCACCCCCCCCCCTTCCTGCCAGGTCATTGCCGCATCACATACCCCACATCATCATGCATGAAATGAGACTCACCGAGTAGCCAGGATCTGTTCCCTGCGTGTCGCTCCATGTAGCGTGGTATTGTAGAGTTCCTCAAGACCATAGAATCATGGGTTGATCCAGGGAATCGGGCACAACAATGTGTAATGATCCTGTTGGAGTCACACACCATTTGTACATTCAGTGAATGAAATTGTTTTCGGTTGCGGTACTGGGCCTCCATGGCATGTGGGACGACCAATTCCACATGGGTGCAGTCGATGGCACCAATGCAACCCGGTATGCCGGCAAGTGCATGGAATCCCACTTTTGTGTTGGTAATTTCCTGCTCCGAGCGTGGTAGAGAGATGTAGTCGTCTGCGTGCTGCAGGAGGGCATCGAGCACTTGCAATAGTGTCCGTGAGAACAGTGGCTGAGAAATGCCATGCAACTGTCCGACTGTGTGCTGGTAGGTGCCTGTGGCCAGGAAGTGGAGTACAGACACCACCTTCAGTAGGGGTGGGATGGCGGTTGGGCTATCTATCATGCTGACAAGGTCAGCCTGTGTCATGTCCACAATGGCGGCTATGGTGTCCCGGTCCAAACGGTAGAGGGTGTGGATCTGCTCATCAGTGAGGTTGAACGGATGTGCTCGGAGGCGTGGGATTGCTGGCTGCCTGCGTGGTGGTAGTGGCTGTGCTGGCAGCCCTTGCTGGCCCTGCCTTGCCCTCCTCCTCCTCCTGCGTCTCCTCCGTGCGGCCGGTTGTAGTTGGTGTTCGTCTTCTTCTTGGAGTTGGAGTACTTGCAGTGCTATCAGGTCCCCCAGGGCCAACATCGCGAGTCCTGCCGGTAGCATTTCGGAGTGGTTGTGGGAGGAGACTGGGCGTGCAATTTATGTGTTTTCAGGCTGTATGGCCTCCACCTGTGGTGATTCATTCCACCTGTGCAAGCTGCTCTCCCCTTTGGGCGAGCACGTCCCGCACACAACGCTGCAATTCGAGGAATGGCATCTTGCTATTACAATCATGTATTAGTACCCGATGGCCGTGTAACATTGGTTGATATGTTCATTCGGCTATGGTCCCATTGTTTCACATGCATTCTTTGCAGTCGCGAACAGACTTGTGAAGGGTCAGTGGAACGTAGTACTCGAGTAACGGTGGGCCCTCATGCATCACTGTACCGAGTTGCACCGACGGGCGGGGCGTCCCATTTGTGGGTGAAGGCAGTTGCCATTTTCACACACAGCCGCACTAGATGGATTAATTTGTGATTTCAAGCGGCCACAGATGCCTTTTCGACGTGATGTTGCAAATGAGGAATTCGAAGGGCGGCGCTTTCGGTCTTCAGCTAGCGGCGAGGAGATGCCCACAGGTCTGACTGCAAATATAACGTTCTATTGTTCAGTGTCCTTGGGACAGGGGCCATGGCGAGGATGCAATGATTGATATGAATAGTTTGGGATGCGCAATAGCGAAGTGGATGATGAGGCCGGACGTTCCCAAATACATGTTACTTCACAACACTGGAATTACGGGCTGGGGCACAGTGGATTTTGCAGGCTGCATAACGCACAGACTCAATGGAATTCTCACATGTTATGTGAGTATGGAAACAGGCGTTATCATTACGGGATGAGGGAATGATGAATGGATGCATGGGCAGATGATTTGATACGGTGTTTGCCATGTACAGGGCTTCTTGGAATCTGTCCGCCTCCCCTGCGCTATGTGATGCAGGGCTGCCATAGTGGGACCATCGTCTATCTGGCCTTGTTGAGCCCTCCCTGTCTCGACGCGCCTTCAGACACTTGTGTCCATGCACGTTACCAATCCCATCTGATGGATTCTGTTTTCACAGACGCATGCACAGGTACACTCGTTTGTGATGGTGTTTTCACCTCGATATGGATAGTTATGAGTCGCAAGTGGTTTTGGGGTGGTGATGATCCTTTGGAGTGGGCTAGCATGCATATGGCTGTGGATCTAGTGTGATCATTGAAGTGAGTTGTTCGAATGTAGTTCTGATGGCCATTCTTTTCTTTTTCTTTTCTTTTGGTTGACAGGTATCTCCTCCCCTTTTGCCACTGCCATCTGTATGCCACTCCTGCAGATGGGTTTTACTCCCGACACCTGCTGCTTCGTGTTAATCAGTGGAGCAGCATTACGATCTTATGGGACGATCGCCAATGGGCCACATGCCCTTACGCAGTACTAGTGGCTAGGAGCAACATTTCGGCCTTTCAGCTGGACTAGTGCCTCCCTATTGGGACGGCCCTGCGGTTCTAGGCGCTTCCATGTTGCCTTTTCGTACGAGAATGTAGCCCCTGTGTACCATGAAGGAACAGGGCGTCACACAAGAAGTAGCTGGTCATTTCTTGCGGATGCAGCCCACAATGGTGAAATGTGTTTTGGAGTTCATGGCCTAATGGCTGTATGGGCTTGGTGAATTTGTTGTGCATTAAATTTCTATTCTGATATGGGCCGTGTAGCGTTCTTCTTTGCAAGTGATGTGGCATATTCCTATTTGGGGAGAGATGTATTGTGAGGAGATCTGCATTGGGTTCCAGCTTCGGAGTATAGTTGCGTGGTACTGTGCTGGGCGCGTTTGCCTACGAAGCCCAGTGAGGTCAGGGGTGAGGGCTGCCAATATGACTGTTTGGATGATGTCATGCTCAGGGGCGGGGGATTAGGTTTTGTGTAACAGATGCCGGTCAGCCAGGTGGATTGGTGGAATGATGTGATTATCGGAATGTTGCTGGTCACAGGTGCCTGTGTTTGCGTGCGTTTCTTGGTGGGAGACTGGGGTCATGTCCATTGGTATAGCTTCTGTATTCGTGCCATCTGTGCCCTGTAGCTCCCATTGGCCCCTCTTGTGATTCTTTTGTTCGTTGGCATGCATGGGTGACTTGTACATTTCACTGGTTGCATTGTGACTTCGTTGCACCTACGGGGAGTTGTACTATGTGGCCAGGGAGCGGTGTACAGGCACTCAGTGGGGCCGTTTACGGTTGATTCGCGATGCCGTACTTCTCACCATGGCGGAATGGTACTTTCCGCCGTGCTTGATGGCGTTAAGTACATGTCCGCTAGGGTCGGAATTCGCGTACCCTTGCGCCATGGTGGTAATTACGGTTTGGCATGGCGCGCGCGCGCGTACTTGGTGCAGTTAGCGTTGGCGTTCACTACGGTGTCGCTAATGGCATCGTACTTTACGGTGACGGGTCATAATCGCACCGAGCGCTATTCGATGGCGGTATTGCATTTCCGCCATCGTTTTTCGATTTCCGCAAGGGTCGTAATGAGGGCCAGTGCCAGGATTTAGGGTTATCCTCTATGCGCCAAGGCTTGCACTGGTCACAACCAGCGATTATTACCATAGAAATACCATCATGTACAACACTGTACCGGTGAGCACAAGGTTCACAATCAAGGAAAGTTGGATAATGATGCTTTGATTTACATGAGTAGGTATGAAGATGATTCTTAGGGCCTCATTACACGGAAGGCGGTAATCCAGGGTGCTATTAGCACCCTGGACCATGCCGGTAAATTACCGGCACCGCCTTGGTGGAAAGGGGAATTACCGCCCTATTCCAAGGTTGGCGGGGCGGTAATTCCCCCTTCCACCATTGCCCTTCCCCATTCCCATTTTCGCCCCATAGGGCATAATGGGAATGGGGAAGGAGCTAATTACGGCACCGCAATTTTGCGGTGCCGTAATTAGCACCAAGGTCCCTTAGCGGGTTGGTTTTTAACGCCTGCAAAAAGCAGGCATTAAAGCACCAACCCGCTAAGGGACCTCGTAGTAAGGCGGTAATGGTTAACGGTCACCGTTACCATTAACGGTGGCCGTTAACCATTACCGCCTTCTGTGTAATGAGGCCTTTAAAATCTATTTTAAAAGTCTCTGGTGTGGTGGAGTTCTTAATTTCCGGGGTAGGGAATGGATGCAATGGAGCAAGGAGGGTAAAGGAGTGGAATAGTGAGACGGCGCAAGAGGGACATAGAACAGACAGATTGGACAGAGCTTTGTATTACAGGTTAGGTGCTGGTGAGTTATGGGAGCCAAGTTCGTGAAAGCAGCCCATTAATAGAGTTGAATACAAGGGGGAGACCTTTCAAGAGGGAACAGTGTTGTGTGGAGAGCCACAATAAGGTAATTTGCAGAGGTGGGAGATGGACATAGGCTGTGGTAGAGAGTGTGAGCAGGAAAATTGTATTTGTTATTGTGGGTGTGAAAGAGTAGAGAGGATGGGCCAGTAAGGCAGTAGAGTAGCAGTCAAGTCAGCTGAGGACAAGAGTGGAAATCAAGGTTTGATTACAGTAGTATTTTAGATGTGGATTGAGTTTGCAAATGTGGAGTATGTCTGTCCTGGCGGCATATTCACAGAGGGAATGCATTTTTGAAGCTCAGAGTTTATCATCGAAGCAAAATCCCTGGTCGTGAGCCTTTGAGTATGGAACAGGGTAATTAGATCAGCGACAAAAGATATTCAGGAGGAGGGCACAAAAGGGTGAGACTTTGACAGCAAGTGATTTGGCGTTTCTGTAGGAAGCAACGTTTACAGTAGCAGTAACCAAGCTCCAGATGTTTTCCAAAAGTGCCACCATATCCCAACTGTTCGTTACACCATATGCTTTCCTTTTGCCTTGGATGAGATGAATGACGCTGCCACTGGGAGAAATATACTATGGCACCCAAGCTGTAGGCCTACATTGAACCTTGGGCAAGAATTGTACCGGTAGCAAGATTACTACAAGCGACAGAACGCCTCTAAGGTAGTACATCCAACTGCAAATCTCTTATATTGGAAAACAACATCAGTTTGTGATTAGTGGACTTCTTCCAAGCTTCTGCTCCAAAGGTCCTCATTCTTAGGGCCACAGCAGGGAAACCTTTTAAGCAAAAAAGGTTTGGCTAAACATGTTCTAATACTCTGCATTCTGTGCATTGTGGCATGCAACGAACCTAACCATACTGCATATACACTTGCAAATCCACGCATTAATGCATACTGATTTTGACTGCCTTACAATCAGTGCAATCCATTGATTTCCACCAGGTTTAACAGGCCCAATCCAATGAATTGCATTGTGGATGTTGGAAGAGGATTTGCACTGGTGCCGGACATTGCGTCTCTCTGCCATATGTATGCCCAAGACATTGGAAATGGCAGATATGTAATTTGTGGTCATTGCATGAATGACATAGCAGACCACTAAAAGGCGTAACTCCCACAATCTTAAACTAATTTCTCACTCCAGCGTGGTTGAGTATGGTGAGGCACGCGAATGCCAAGATGCAATAGTGATCAGGGAAATTAGGTATGTCTCAGAATGAGACTGCGACCCCTCGGCCAGGTCCATGCTCAGGCCAATGCGCACGCCAGATAATGTGGATTCACTGCATGAATGTGGTAGGTGACCCTTAACAGAAGGAGCTCCAGCAATCATAAAGTAACTCCTTATTCCATCCCAGCAGAGTGTGGCAAGGCACGGGAAGGCCCTGAAAGCAGCCGGGCCACCCGGTGCAGTATTAATAGACGACAGTCCATAGACCTCAGAAAGAGGCTGCCCGTGTCCACTGCACTGACAATTGGACCATCTCCGTTATGCCATCAAATGAAAAACCTTTTAGGAATACGAAGAGGCCAGACCGGACATAGCTCCCATTACCATACAAAAGGCACTCATGAGCAGATCCGTTAAGCAATTTCCGTGTGTACAATACGTCGGTATTTTTGTCAAAGGGAACAACTTTTCAGATGTGACGGTAAATGAATCACATATCTTTTACATTATGGTACTAATGCACTGTTTTCTATTGGATACGTTGTAATAAAGATCGCGGGGTGCATATTTAAGTGCTTGATAGAAAAAATAAATGAAAACGTTGCAGTATATTGTTTCTATGACAGGAAGTGGACATGGGCAGTGCATTAAGTGTGGAAAACATTAAAACAGTGTGGGGGTGGACGGATAGCTGGAGAACCTACACTAGACGAAGATAGAGAAAGCGAGAAGGCGAAAGCATGTGCTCTGTTGAAGAAGGCCTTGAGGTGCATTGAGGGAAGAGGAGAGCTGATGACAACCGCACGCAGTAACGAAGAGAAATAATTCTATCTTCTTACGAAAGGTGAGGAGGGCGAGTTGAGGTGGAATATGGCCGGGAGTGCAAAATAAGAGCCACTGAACCAGAGAGGAATTGGCTGAGGTCTTGGTTAGTGGTTAGTAGTGCCTTTTGGAGGTGCCATTTCACTGTAACCATTGGCGGTATAGAAGTGATGTTACTTTGTCACATGACACTTGAACTCTTGAGCTGACAGCACATGATCTTTACCCCAGATGACAGGCAATTGTATGTTGTCATCAAAGACGTTTAATGGAACTTGATGCTGCACCATATTAATTTATTTTTGGGAAATTCATAACAGGAAAGAGCAACCAGCTATTAAAGCAAAACCCGAGGGCGTGCTTACATTTAATAGGTCAGAATTTGTATTGGTTAAAACAAAGAGGCTGGAAAAACACTCCACAAGAGTGGTGAGCATGTATATTGGGGTGGCAGTTACTATCATGGGTGGCACCAGTGCCTACTTTTGGTTTGTCCAACTTGTGTTTGGCCTTCCCATGCTCATGGAGTGTAATGAGATGGAAACATTATTATGAGAGTGAAGATGAATTGCCTTGCAGACAAGGTGGACAGTTTTACTTTTGAATGAGTGCTGTTTTTTTTTTCTCTTCTAGAGGAGGTTTGTGTTTTTACTGTCTAAAAAAACAACTAACCCTTGTGAGCCCGGAAGTGACCCGGTCCTGGGCCGATGTAATGCCCCACCTTGAGGTTGTGTGGCCACACTGCTCCTATGTACCATCCGCCTCTCGAGACTGATCAATGGTCCCCTTTGTGAACCCATGTACTGCCCCTTTCTGTCACCCGCATGCTGGCCCCGTCCTTGAGTCTGTGCATTTTTCTCCTCTGGAGCCTAGGTGCCTTCCCTATATCTGAATAACATTGCAGTGAATTACTTTTTGGCAATTCATTTCGATGCATTTACTTCTATTTTATTTAATAATGGGGTGGATTTCACGTAACAAACCCCCTGCCATTCCCACTGCACCCTTATTCCCTTTAACAACAAACTTACATAGATATAACTTCCCCACGAAGTACATGCATGGAAGTGTATTACCACACATTAATTCACTGCAATGAAACTGTACACATCCTCTGAGCCTATGAGATGCCCCCCTGCTGAACTCCTGATCCTGTGCACTGTTGCTCATGTGATGTCCAGTTTGGTGAGCCCTCGTTCTGTCTGTCCCATCACGCAACCTGTACGCTGTCCTGTTTCCTTCTCTAAGCCTATGAATTGCAACCCCCCGTGCCTTCCCAACATCTGAACCTATGAAGTATCCCCCTCGTGAGCCTATGTGTTGCCCCCTTCTGAACGAATGTACTGTCCCCATGTGCTGCCTACTTCGGTGAATACATGTGGTGTTCCCTTTCGAAACTCGTATGCGGTCAGTCTTCTTCCATGTCCTTTGGTGCTCTTCCCGACCAGAGTCTGTATGCCTTCACAACATCTTAGCCTGTTATGTCCCGTGGGGACTGGTAAACCTGGGGTGCGCAGATGTGTTTCCCGTGTAACAAAGATATGGACCCAGGTGCTGCGTTCGATGGTCCCCGCCCATGGACTGCCTTATGTGCTGACATGGGGCCATCTTTATTCAGCTGGCATGATAACGGAAAACACGTCATACGCGCCTTAAAGGGGACACCGCCACACTCCACCTTTTTCATAATAACCCTAGCACAAACACTGCATCTCCTGAGGCCAAAGTGTAATCATGTAGCCTTCTTTGACTGTTCTCACATTCAGTTGCTTTCTCCTGTTCCTCTTGTATATCCTCTTGCATATCCTCATTCTCAATTACACCTGGAACTCTTCCTCATAATCCGTGATGAACCCACGGGGGCATCTATAAAACAGAGCTTCAACCAGAGCCATGCCCATGGAACAATGGGGCGTTATCCGGTACTCCAGAACAAACTGGTAAAGCGCCCTATTCTTGCACGTACCTTGACCATGCGCTATCCGGAAGACCTTGTTCAATATGCGCATAAACCTTTCTGCCTCACCATTTGCTCCGGGCCACACTGGGGTGATCTTTGTATGGCAGCCCCCATGGTCCTGTCGGAATTCTGAGAAACCTGCACTTTGAAATGGAGGGCCATTATCTGAGCACAGTACCCTTGATAGACCGTGGGTGGCAAACATCTTCTCCATCACTGGTACGAAATCATGGAGTGCAATCGATGCAACAAACTCCACTTCCTGATATCGAGATCTCTGGTTTGGTTGACCCAAAATCCATATGTAGATACTCCATATGTCCACTTCTGACCATGCGTTCAATTCAAGGTTCTGAGTGCTTTGGGGCGGCTGCCTGGCATGACAAAATTGTCCACTTTCTCCTCCAGGACTGAACACTAGACCTTAAGGCGCAACCAATCCATTCTTTTGGCAGCACCCTGATGACCTTGGTGTGCCAGTTCAATGACCCTTTGCATCAGGGAGACAGAGACCACCATTCTTGATCCATGCAACAGCAGACCACCTTCAAGGGAATGTGCGCTCACCTTTAATATGCCATAGCTGTTCCAGCATTGTCCTAGAATCCTGTGTTCGTTTTTCGAGGTAAGCCAGAACTGCTCTCCACTCACCTTGGGTCACTGCATCATGCAGAATGTTGAAGCATTCCTCTTTTTCCAACTTGACCCTTAGCTCTTACACTGCCATCAAGTTGGGTACGACCCTTTCAGTAATAGGCCTGATGAAATCTTCTGTCTCTTCTTCATCAATGGTTGGAGCCTTTGTGCCTCTTACCGGGAGCCTGGAAAGATAGTCAGCAGCGTTATCATTTCCGGGTCGGTAAGCCAGAGTTACAGTATATTCTTGAAGTACTAGATGCCACTTTTCTAAATTGGCAGGGGGTTTTTATGAGGGACCCGCCATGATGGGAATAAGGGGCTTGTGGTCAGTCACCACACGCACTGGTTTTCCAAATGTATATAGGTGACAGTGGTGACAACCCCATAGAATGGCCAGTGCTTTGTGCTTGATTTGAGAGTAACGCTGTTCAGCCACTGACAATGCTCTAGTGGTGTATGCAACTCGCCTGACTTTTTGATTGGATTGGGTGAGGTCGGCCCCCAGACCAAAAGGCCTGCCATTCACCATTTTTCAATGCTCAAACTAGGATTGAAAAATGCCTTGATGTCCTCAAAGGCTCTCTGCACCAGAGGTGTCCACTACCATGCAGACTACTTTCTTGTGAGATTTCTGAGAGGCTCTGAGATGGTTGCAAGGTCCTTGCTAAATCAGCCACAATCCATGATCATGCCCAGAAAACAAAGGTTTTCGGACACAATTTCTGGTGCCTTGGCCTCATGGATGTACATCACCTTCACTGGGTGCACTCATACGCCACCCTCTGGAAAAATGATGCCAAAAAACTCTATTGACTGCCTCAGGAAATCACATTTATCTTCATGGAGTGTCAAATTGAGTGAATGAATCTTCTCAAGGACCTTCTCGAGACATTCTATGTGCTCAGATTTCAAATGGGCAGACACTAAGAGGTCATCACTGATGTTAAGCGTACCATGAATACCAGCCAATGCTCCACGGTTTGCATTTTGGACCACCTTCGCTGCCAAAGATATCCCATAACGTAGTCTCTTGAACTGGTAAAGGCGTATTAAAGTTATGAATATTAAAGTTGTGATGTATCAAGAATCTTGGTGCAGACCAAGCTGATGGAATCCTGCCCTCGGATCCAATTTGGAAAAAAACATTGCACCCTGAAGGTCAGCCATGATATCATCTATGGTGAGTGTGATATGGCATTCCCTTTTTATCGCCTTGTTAGCAAGGTGCAAATCAACACAGATCCTAACTGGCTTGGGCAGCAATAACAATCGGAGAGACCCACGGGGTGGGCCCATCCACAGGTTCAATATTGTAAATTTGTATTCGTTTTTAAAGTTCTTGTTCCACCTTGTCCCTCAGATGGAACGTCACCCTTCTCTGTTGGAGGACCACAAGTTGTACTGTCTCTTCGATTTGGAGTTGTGTGGGCTCGCCCTTAATTTTCCTGAATCAAGTGAAAACATCTTTGAACATTCCTATTAACCACTGCACATTCTTGACATACATTCCAAACACGAATTGGACACGTTTTAGCACTTCTGCCACTGCACACCCCAAAAAGGTTTGATCACTGACTTGAGACACAAAGAAACATGCTTCAATTGTCTACTCCTCATGGTGAACTGACAGCACAAATATACCATTGAGGGGTAGCTGTTACTTACCCCCAAACGTGTATATTCGCACGTGGGTTTCATGAGGTTGCAGAGGTTGATGTAATGCCTTGTAATGTGTATTCACCATAACATTCACCAACGCTCCTGTGTCAATGAACACCTGAGTGCTTGCCACTTGTTGTCTGCTTCTGGAACGACAGCTGGTGCATTCCTTCCCCCTTGAGTGAGTGGCCAGTGCCAATGATCTGCAGACACGTGCGAAATGATTTGGGATGCCACAACGCCTGCATGTGTGTCCGTGGGTGATGACCCGCAAATCACGCTCCTCGTAATTAGTAATGTAATTCGGTATTAATGGATTAGACAAATATTATATGTGTGTCCTTTGGCTGGGCATTCCCCTCCATGTGGCAAATCATATCAACATTGTGGGCATGCGGAACTAGGTCCAGGCCAAGTCTCCTTCTTTTGCTAATCTGTCTTCTTACCGGCTCTACATACAGGCTGTTTGCTCACCACACATACCTCTTCTAACTTTATCGATTTGAGAGCTGCATCCATTTTGGATGCCCTCAGGTCCACCACTTTGTGCGAACGGCCAAGCTCCAAGAGGCACATCAGAATAATGCCCGGCTCTCTTAAGATTTGCTGCCACCTTTTGACCGACACGCAACCCTGTATGAGTTGTTGCCTCACCTCTTCATCTTCATTGACCCATGCACAAGTGGACGTCAATTGGCACAGCCGGCCATGAAAAGCGTCCAGGCTCTCACTGGCCTTTTGCATTGCCGATCTCAACACAAATCTCTCAAAATCAGTGTTCCCCATTGGGGTGCTATATTCATTCAATGCTGTGGCAGCGGCCGCATACGAGTTGTCAACTGGTCTCAGTGTTTTAAATATCTTGCAAACTGCTTTGACACCCGAATATATGAGAGTCAATTTCTTGGCTCGATCATCCAGCTCCCCAGTGGCATCAAAATACATCTCAAGCCTATATAGTCAGGGACTCCATCTTGGGCTCAGGCTTACAGGGGAACCCCCAATGTCGAATTCAGTCAGGGGGGCCAAAGATCCTTGTTGGCGAGACATTCTCACTGCAGCGGGTGCTCTTGTCTAATCCCCTTACATAACAACAAGCAGCAGCGCAGCCCTGGCGCATTCCTTCCCCCTCGAGTGAGTGGCCAGTGCCAATGATCTGCAGACACGTCCAAAATGATTTGGGATGCCACAACGCCAGCATGTGTGTCCTTTGGCTGGGCATTCGCATCCATGTGGCAAATCATATCCACATTGTGGGCATTTATTCATTTTTATTTATTTTATTTATTTCCCTTTATATAGCGCACAACTGCTGTTAACAATGCTTTGCTTGGTTACATAAGTGAATGAAGCCAAGTTACAGGTTTCAGTGCTTGAAAGACATGTTACATAAGTGTTTGAAGGAATATACATTTGCATGAGCCTGGTGTCATAGCTGCTTTCTTAATTCAGTAAAGCATATGTACAGTGCTTTAAGTGGGCCGGGGCCTGCCGGGGCCGGGCCCCGGCAGTCTCCAGAAAGTGGGGCTGAGCCGGGGCCCAGTCGGGGCCCCCGTCCCACACAACATTGGCGGGATGCATTATCCCGCCGCGGCCGGAGCCGCGACGGGAGATGCGCCCGTCATTATGTCGGCCAAGCTGACAGAAGTGCCAGCCAGCCAAAGCGACGCTGAGGCTGGCGGCACTTCTGTCAGTTAGTGTAACTCCCTCTGATGACCCCTCATCAGGGTCATCAGAGGAAGTTACTGTCCCTTTGTTTTCCCTCCCCAGGTCACTGACCCCCGCGGGCTCCGTGATCTAATATGCAGATTAAATCACGGAGCCCGCGGGTTCGCAGAGGGTGAAAGACGCCTCGGGCTCAGTGATCTATGTGCTCTGAGCAGATAGATCACAGAGCCCGAGGTGCTTTCTCCGTCGGCAAAGCTTTATAAAAGATGCCTTGAACTGTGTACGTTTCAAGCCATCTTTTATAAAGGTAGAAATATTTCTATGTTTATAAAAGACGGCTTGAAACGTGCACAATTCAAGGCATCTTTTATAAAGCTTTGTCGACGGACAAAGCTACCTTGCGGTTTGTTTTATCCGTCATCAACGCTTCATAAAAGATGCCTTGAATTGTTTACGTGTCTAGCCATCTTTTAGAAACATAGAAACATGTTACAAATATCTATGTTTATAAAAGGTGGCTTGAAAAGTACACAAACCATAGTAAGGTAAGCACAAGTGTGCGTAACTTACTATGGTTTGTGCACTTTTCAAGCCACCTTTTATAAACATAGAAATATGTAACATTGCTATGTTTATAAAATATGGCTTGAAAAGTACACACACCATAGTAGTACGCATACAAACATATAAATGCTCACATACATTTATATATTTGTTTGCGCACCTTACTATGATTTGTGCACTTTTAGGCCACGCCCACAATGAAAGCCACGCCCCCAAACGAGGCCCCCCCTCAATTTCTTACCCCACTTAAAGCACTGCATATGTATGCAGTCGAAGTAGATATTACAAACGTTACGCCTTACCCCATGTTGCAGGGAGGCAGCATGAGTTGCAGAGTCAAGATCGGTGGCACAAGAGCATGATGCCTTGCCCATGTTGCAGGGGGAAATGTACAACACATGATGCATATTATGTGTTACATTAGGTGCCATTCAGGTGTGGAGGTCAGGTGGGTGGCTTTGTTAGGGGGCGCAGGGTGAGACAGAGGAGGAGGCATATCAGTAAGGTGATCATGGGAGGGGACACGAAACAAACGGGCGACCATGGGGGAGGGAGAGAGGGACACGAAACAGTCGACCATGGGGGAGGGAGGAAGGGAAGGGGCACAAGACCAACGGGCGACTATGGGGAAGGGAGGGAGGGGTGGACACGAGACAAACAGGTGACCATGGGGGAGGGAAGGGACACGAGAACAACGGGTGACCATGAGGGAGGGAGAGGGGACACAAGACAAACGGGTGACTATGGGGAATGGAGGGGGGACATGAGACAAACGTGCGATCATGGGGGATGGAGGGGGGACACAAGACAATCGGGCGACCATGGGGGATGGAGGGGGGACACAAGACAATCGGGCGACCATGGGGGATGGAGGGGGGACACAAGACAATCGGGCGACCATGGGGGATGGAGGGGGGACCCGAGGCAAAAAGGCGATCAAGGGGATGGTGCGTAGGAGAGCAAGGTAATATATACCTGGATTAAAAGTACATACAGTGAATATTTGGTCACAATGATGAAGAGCTTGCATCGCGTAGTAATCAAAGGTAGATATGAATGGAGACAGAGTGATGATAAGCATTGTAAAGTTTGGAAAAGACAGAGAGAGGATAAAGTAGGATGAGAGAGGTTAGGAGGAAGATTGCAGTATATGATACCTTAGTGTCTGAGGTATAGTCTTGAGGGTCATCAGGTAGCCATACCTTATTAAGTGTGGCGAGCAGGGGTCCGGGCTCCAGCAAACAGGGTCACCGGCTCCGCCTCCTCTTTCTGGCTCCGGTGTCTGGACTGGAGTTGGTGAGCGCTCCAGCCAATGGGTGCCCCTGATGGTGCAGAGCTGATGCAGGGCCAGTTGATCCTGAGAACTGCCGTGCCACCCGAATATATGATGAGAGTCGATTTCTTTACTCGATCATCCAGCTCCCCAGTGGCATCAAAATACATCTCAAGCCTATATAGTCAGGGACTCCATCTTGGGCTCAGGCTTGCAGGGGAACCCTCAATGTCAAATTCATTCAGAGGGGGGCTAAAGATCCTTGTTGGCGAGACATTCTTACTGCAGCAGGTGCTCTTGCCTAATCCCCTTACATAACGACAAGCACCCGTGCAGCGCTGGGGTCCTATCACTATTGTGTCCTCTGTACCCATAGACTGGGAATGGTGAAAGAACCTGCTGGGGCTCTAGTACCAATGGCTCAAATACGTTGTCCCAAGCTGCTGTGAAACACTGGCCCTGCAGCACAAAGTCAAAACAAAATTCAGGGTGCAAAGCACTATCAGGAGGACCTCAACCGTCTGAGGGCACACACACCCTGCTTGGTGGCCACTGTGGCATAGCTGGATAGAATCCCCCTCATACAGGGTGCACAAACACTCTCCTGGGAGAGCCACAACCCAGTTCAGGCCACAGATGATGGGAAGGCCTCATAAACTGCACACCATATAACACGTGGGAACCATTTCATCACTGCCAAAACGTGATAGACTGAAGAATGTTAGAGTTCACAGCCTTGTAGTAGTTGTAATATCTCCTCAGGGAAGAGTGCAAGAATTGGGTGCTCCGCACCTCTACAAACTTGGAAAATTGCAGTCACATGCCAATAGGGGAGCCCCCTACACTCACCTCATTCTGCAGGATATGTGGCAGATTTAAATGACTACTGCAGCAACCGGGCCCCTGATGGATATGACACGCAGTACACAGGTGGCGTGCTCAACCGATGACTGGACTGTAGATGCTCCGCCTCACACGGGCAGCCTGCACACGCAGTCCCTGGACGCTCGATTCTCCCACGAGTTCACAGTCAGAGCCGGCCTTGTAGGGGGGCGAGCCGGGCGACCGCCCGGGCCACCACGCCCCCCAGGTCGCCTTTTGCCCCCGCCACGCCAGCTTGGAGGAGTCTTTCAAGGGCTCCCCCGAACTGGCGTTGTGGGAGAAGGCGCAGCAGGTGGCCTTTTACTGTAAAATGTGCCCGCGGCAGGGGGGTGCATTTAAATGCGCCCCTCTGCCGCGGGCACTTTGTTAAGCGGAAACCTGTGCAGTTCCCTCTGGGACCACTGCAAAAGATTTAGGACTACAGGTGTTTGGTGGTGAACCCACTTGGTAGCAGTCTGTACCACACAGATTCACTTGGTAGCTGTGGCTGAGCAGTCAGACTTCCCTCAAGAAGAGTTGAGCAGTATGTGGAGTATGCAAGATAGGGCAATTCTTCACAGCAAGACAAGTAAACACGCACCGAGGCTTAGTGTAAAGATATTACGGTATTTATTTATAATGAAACATCTATGGAAAACACTAAGGCAAATCACGGCAAACAAATCAAACACAATTACTCTACGAAGTAGAAAACAATCAATCCCCCTAGCAATATATTGACAACTCTAGGTTCTACCGGTACCACTTATTTTCAGACAGAGGTGCATACCTCAACCTAGATGACACTCGAATATTAGTTAGGACGGGAGAGAAAAAGATAGGCAGGTTATGAAATCAACACAGTTCAATCCTACGCGGATAAAATGCAAGGCAGGAAGGCAAGAATCACAATGGATCATAAAGTTCAGAGGCCAGGCCCACTCGGAGAGAGGCAAGGCGCGATGTCCCAAAAAGTCTCTAGTGGAGATGCATTCAAGTCTTTATAGCAAATTGTTATCGGCAGATTGAACCAGTTCAGAGCAAAGAATGAGAAAAGCTTGGAGGCGACCCAACGGAACGGAGAGGATTAAGACACCTCACTCGAACCGATAGAAAGGGAAGCCAGGCGGACACGGTACCTTGTTGTGGAGGGCAGCTCCGGCGGGGGCAGTTGGTCCTGGTGGTGGATGCACGTCGGGTCTTTGCCAAGAGTAGAGAGGTTCTCGTTGTCGAAGAAAGTGAAGTCCGGTGCACCACCAGGGAAGAGACCAGCCACGGAGTGCTCCGTCACAAGGCACCACCTTTTGGTCGCGGTTCAGGGGTAGTGGCTATCCGGTTGCCGAGGTGCTCTGCACGGGCAATTCGACCACTGCGTCCTGAGGCGAATAAAAAGCAAAGGGGACTGGTTGTTCCCACCAGTCAGGGGAAGAGACTCTCCGGCAGGGAGATCTCCTCTGTCGCCGGGAAGTGGTGAGTCGGTTCCGCAGGGCTCCATCGGAGGTGTCGTCGTGCAGGTCGGCTCAGCGTTACCCTCGTCGGATTCTTAGGTCCTGTGGCAACTTCTCAAGATCCAGTCCCAAAAGCCCTGCTTTTATGCAGAAAACCCCCATTCATTCAGCCTAGCTGTCACGCAACACATGCTAAGTGGTGAGCGGGAAGGCTCACCACCTGGGCCAATCACTCCAGAGTGCGACCGGAGTTGGCAAGGCAACTCGGTCCAGGGTGCCTAAACCCCCTCCCACACCCCTGTGGTAACCCAGACAGAATGGCACCACTTTGGAGGGTCTCTGTACAGAGCCCTCCAAAAGTGGAAAAAAGGGCTCGACCTTTGGTTTAGCAGTCACAGAGACGAACACAGACGCCATTTTACAAACCGAGTTCTGGCAGAAAATGCCATCTGATAAACCTATTTAAGATAAGTAGACCGTTGGTACGTTAGAGATTAACGAGAAAAAGTATCAATCTCCAACAATGGGACGAATCCCATAGGGTTATGTCCGGGGTCGAACATAACAAGTAGTTTCCACTGCCACCAGCCAAAAATCGACGAGGGGGGACGGGACAGTGCCCCCTCGAGTAACAGATCCAGGAGTAATCGAATTACCCCTACTAGAACGCCCACAATAAGATGGTTGGTACTAGTCCTGTTAGTAAATTTAGGTCTAGTAAAGCCAATGGTGACTTTACATGCCCGGGGAGACAGTAGTCAGTCCCCGGGTATGGAGTCTATGGTGGGGGATCCGCTAGGACGCCCCCGTGTTACGGCACGTAGGGTGTGGTGTAACACACATAGAAAAACATATGAGACCCTATGGAGTAAAAGACCCCATAGCCCATAGAACACATCGACATTCAAAGGAATTACACACATTCATGTCCAAGAGTGGGAGGAAAAGAGTCTCACTCTTGGCAGGATGGAAAAAACAAACTCCCGAAATCCAGCAAAGCTGCTGGGGGACTCACTAGGTTAGGAAATTCATCCTAAACAGAGAATTCTCCCTAACACACTTTTCACAAGAAAAGGCACCATTAGCCGCACACCACGCCAGCTGCGGGGAGTCTTTCAAGGGCTCCCCCGAGCTGGTGTGGTGGCAGAAGGCGTGGCAGGCCCCTCATTGCCATATAATGAACCCACACCGGCTGCCATATAATGAACCCGCGGCGGCGGTCTCATTCAATGGCAATGGGGTGGTAACGCACCCTATTTAACTTCCTCGCCGAAGCGAGGAGGTTAACATTTTTTTTTAAAAGTGGCCCCTCCTGGCCCCGTCCCCTGTTAACCGGGGGGGGCGCGGTGGGCGAGGTGGGCGCCAATCCGCCCAGGGCGCTGCTGCCCTTAAGGCCGGCCCTGTTCACAGTTCAGAGTGCTGACAGGCATACCAAAGTGAAAGGCCCCCTTGTCGCCTTTGTTATGTCCCTTGGGGACTGGTAAAACTGGGGTGCATGGATGCATTTCCTGGGCCACAAAGAAAGAAACAGACACAGGTGCTGCGTTCGATGGTCTCAGCCTGTGCACTGTTTTACATGCCAAGTTGGGACCTTCTTCATTCAGTCGGTGTGCTGACTGAACACGTCATTCATGCCTTAAAGGGGACCACACAACAGGGACTATGTACTTTTCCCCTCCTGAGCGTGTGTGCTGTCCTCCACTTGACCCTCTGAGCCTCTGTGTTTTCCGCTATCTGTTGTCCCTTCAGTGAATATGTGCCAAGTCCCCTTAACTAAGTATGCATGTTGTTTTTATTTTCAGGCCTGCGAACCTTCTTTTTCCACACAACGTTGGCTCAATGCAATTTTGTTTTATTCATGCCTACTGTGTGTGAATTCCTTTTTGAGTTTCGGTCTACGGTGTGTTGAAACCCGAATGCAGTCTGGGAGGTCTGTTAGGAAGATGTGACCCCAGTTAGTGCTGCTCTAGAATTATCGGTTCAAGGCTATAACATTTTCCCTTTGGCGTTCATCAGATAGGCTGTTCAAACAACTAGAGCATATTAACAGGGTAATTCATAGAATTTCGCAGAAAAGTGTCGCAAGCGGCTGGCACAGAGTGTCCGCGTGCGATTGTCTGCGCCAGGCACGTGCGCTAAAACCGATTTCCGCGCACAGCGTATTCATGGATTTTAGGCTCCCAAACCAGCCGTGGCGCAGAGTATCGCAGCGACCCTGCAGCAGCGCCAGTAACGCCCCCAAGAACGCCCTCGCGCAAGGAAAAGCCATCAAAATCGCTAAATCATCGCAAAGGGCAGCGCTAACCCTGGACCAGTCCACAGGGCTGCCAAACAAGGAACGCAAAGCGGGTAACGTGCATATCAGGGGTACGCGTGAAGTTATACACGCGATTAGCCAGGGTACGTGTATTACAGGGGTACGCGTGAAGTTTTACACGCGATTAGCCAGGGCACGTGTATCACAGGGGTACGCAGGAATTATCACACGCGATTTGGCTGGGTACGTGCATTACAGGGGTGCACGGGAATTATCACACGCGATTTGGCTGGGTACGTGTATTACAGGGGTGCGCGGGAATTATCACACGCGATTTGGCTGGGTACGTGTATTCCAGGGGTGCGCGGGAATCATCACACGCGATTTGGCTGGGTAGGTGTATTACAGGGGTACACGGGAAGTTCTACATGCGATTCGGCTGGGTACGTGTATTACAGAGGTGCGCGGGAATTCTCACATGCGATTTGGCCAGGTACGTGTATTACAGGGGTGCGCGGGAATTATCAGACGCGATTTGGCTTGGTACGTGTATTACAGGGGTGCGTGGGAAGTTCTACACGCGATTGGCCAGGGTACGTGTATTACAGGGGTACGTGGGAATTATCACACGCGATTTGGCTGGGTACGTGTATTACAGGGGTACACGGGAAGTTCTACATGCGATTTGGCCAGGTACGTGTATTATAGGGGTGTGCGGGAATTATCACACGCAATTAGGCTGGGTGGGTCCTCAGAGGTGTTCCCTGTACACCCTCCACGGCCCCTGCAGGCAGCCCACAAAACAGGGGACTACCCTGCACACCTGCTCATGTCCCCCTGCACCCCCACCCCCAGCAGTGCAGGGGCAGCCTCCACCAGGCCCCCACCCATGTCTCCCACCCCCCCACCCCCCAGCAGTGCAGGGGCACCCTCCACCAGGCCCCCACTCATGTCCCCTATCACCCCCACCCCCCCGCCACCAGGGGCACCCTCCACCAGGCCCCCACTCATGTCTCCCACCACCCCCACCCCCCAGCAGTGCAGGGGCAGCCTCCACCAGGCCCCCACTCATGTCTCCCACCACCCCCACCCCCCAGCATCCAGGGGCACCCTCCACCAGGCCCCCACCCATGTCCCCTATCACCCCCACCCCCCGCCACCAGGGGCACCCTCCACCAGGCCCCCACTCATGTCTCCCACCACCCCCACCCCCCAGCAGTGCAGGGGCAGCCTCCACCAGGCCCCCACTCATGTCTCCCACCACCCCCACCCCCCAGCATCCAGGGGCACCCTCCACCAGGCCCCCACCCATGTCTCCCACCACCCCCAACCCCCAGCAGTGCAGGGGCAGACTCCACCAGGCCCCCACCCATGACTCCCACCACCCCCACCCCCCAGCAGTGCAGGGGCACCCTCCACCAGGCCCCCACCCATGTCCCCTATCACCCCCACCCCCCAGCCACCAGGGGCACCCTCCACCAGGCCCCCATCCATGTCTCCCACCACCCCCACCCCCCAGCAGTGCAGGGGCACCCTCCACCAGGCCCCCACCCATGTCCCCTATCACCCCCACCCCCCAGCCACCAGGGGCACCCTCCACCAGGCCCCCATCCATGTCTCCCACCAACCCCACCCCCCAGCAGTGCAGGGGCACCCTCCACCAGGCACCCACCCATGTCTCCCACCACCCCCACCCCCCAGCAGTGCAGGGGCACCCTCCACCAGGCCCCCACCCATGTCTCCCACCACCCCCAACCCCCAGCAGTGCAGGGGCAGCCTCCACCAGGCCCCCACTCATGTCTCCCACCACCCCCACCCCCTGCCACCATGGGCAGCCCCCACCAGGCCCCCACTCATGTCTCCCACCACCCCCACCCCCCAGCAGTGCAGGGTCAACCTCCACCAGGCCCCCACTCATGTCCCCCTGCACCCCCACCCCCCAGCAGTGCAGGGGCAGCCCCCACCAGGCCCCCACTCATGTCTCCCACCACCCCCACCCCCCTGCCACCATGGGCAGCCCCCACCAGGCCCCCACTCATGTCTCTCACCACCCCCACCCCCCAGCAGTGCAGGGTCAACCTCCACCAGGCCCCCACTCATGTCCCCCTGCACCCCCACACCCCAGCATCCAGGGTCACCCTCCACCAGGCCCCCACTCATGTCTCCCACCACCCCCACCCCCCGGCAGTGCAGGGGCAGCCTCCACCAGGCCCCCACTCATGTCTCCCACCACCCCCACCCCCCTGCCACCATGGGCAGCCACCACCAGGCCCCCACTCATGTCTCCCACCACCCCCACCCCCCAGCAGTGCAGGGGCACCCTCCACCAGGCACCCACCCATGTCTCCCACCACCCCCACCCCCCAGCAGTGCAGGGGCACCCTCCACCAGGCCCCCACCCATGTCTCCCACCACCCCCAACCCCCAGCAGTGCAGGGGCAGCCTCCACCAGGCCCCCACTCATGTCTCCCACCACCCCCACCCCCCTGCCACCATGGGCAGCCCCCACCATGCCCCCACTCATGTCTCCCACCACCCCCACCCCCCAGCAGTGCAGGGTCAACCTCCACCAGGCCCCCACTCATGTCCCCCTGCACCCCCACCCCCTGGCAGTGCAGGGGCAGCCTCCACCAGGCCCCCACTCATGTCTCCCACCACCCCCACCCCCCTGCCACCATGGGCAGCCCCCACCAGGCCCCCACTCATGTCTCCCACCACCCCCACCCCCCAGCAGTGCAGGGTCAACCTCCACCAGGCCCCCACTCATGTCCCCCTGCACCCCCACACCCCAGCATCCAGGGTCACCCTCCACCAAGCCCCCACTCATGTCTCCCACCACCCCCACCCCCCGGCAATGCAGGGGCAGCCTCCACCAGGCCCCCACTCATGTCTCCCACCACCCCCACCCCCCTGCCACCATGGGCAGCCCCCACCAGGCCCCCACTCATGTCTCCCACCACCCCCACCCCCCAGCATCCAGGGGCACCCTCCACCAGGCCCCCACCCATGTCTCCCACCACCCCCAACCCCCAGCAGTGCAGGGGCAGACTCCACCAGGCCCCCACCCATGACTCCCACCACCCCCACCCCCCAGCAGTGCAGGGGCACCCTCCACCAGGCCCCCACCCATGTCCCCTATCACCCCCACCCCCCAGCCACCAGGGGCACCCTCCACCAGGCCCCCATCCATGTCTCCCACCACCCCCACCCCCCAGCAGTGCAGGGGCACCCTCCACCAGGCCCCCACCCATGTCCCCTATCACCCCCACCCCCCAGCCACCAGGGGCACCCTCCACCAGGCCCCCATCCATGTCTCCCACCAACCCCACCCCCCAGCAGTGCAGGGGCACCCTCCACCAGGCACCCACCCATGTCTCCCACCACCCCCACCCCCCAGCAGTGCAGGGGCACCCTCCACCAGGCCCCCACCCATGTCTCCCACCACCCCCAACCCCCAGCAGTGCAGGGGCAGCCTCCACCAGGCCCCCACTCATGTCTCCCACCACCCCCACCCCCCTGCCACCATGGGCAGCCCCCACCAGGCCCCCACTCATGTCTCCCACCACCCCCACCCCCCAGCAGTGCAGGGTCAACCTCCACCAGGCCCCCACTCATGTCCCCCTGCACCCCCACCCCCCAGCAGTGCAGGGGCAGCCCCCACCAGGCCCCCACTCATGTCTCCCACCACCCCCACCCCCCTGCCACCATGGGCAGCCCCCACCAGGCCCCCACTCATGTCTCTCACCACCCCCACCCCCCAGCAGTGCAGGGTCAACCTCCACCAGGCCCCCACTCATGTCCCCCTGCACCCCCACACCCCAGCATCCAGGGTCACCCTCCACCAGGCCCCCACTCATGTCTCCCACCACCCCCACCCCCCGGCAGTGCAGGGGCAGCCTCCACCAGGCCCCCACTCATGTCTCCCACCACCCCCACCCCCCTGCCACCATGGGCAGCCACCACCAGGCCCCCACTCATGTCTCCCACCACCCCCACCCCCCAGCAGTGCAGGGGCACCCTCCACCAGGCACCCACCCATGTCTCCCACCACCCCCACCCCCCAGCAGTGCAGGGGCACCCTCCACCAGGCCCCCACCCATGTCTCCCACCACCCCCAACCCCCAGCAGTGCAGGGGCAGCCTCCACCAGGCCCCCACTCATGTCTCCCACCACCCCCACCCCCCTGCCACCATGGGCAGCCCCCACCATGCCCCCACTCATGTCTCCCACCACCCCCACCCCCCAGCAGTGCAGGGTCAACCTCCACCAGGCCCCCACTCATGTCCCCCTGCACCCCCACCCCCTGGCAGTGCAGGGGCAGCCTCCACCAGGCCCCCACTCATGTCTCCCACCACCCCCACCCCCCTGCCACCATGGGCAGCCCCCACCAGGCCCCCACTCATGTCTCCCACCACCCCCACCCCCCAGCAGTGCAGGGTCAACCTCCACCAGGCCCCCACTCATGTCCCCCTGCACCCCCACACCCCAGCATCCAGGGTCACCCTCCACCAAGCCCCCACTCATGTCTCCCACCACCCCCACCCCCCGGCAATGCAGGGGCAGCCTCCACCAGGCCCCCACTCATGTCTCCCACCACCCCCACCCCCCTGCCACCATGGGCAGCCCCCACCAGGCCCCCACTCATGTCTCCTACCACCCCCACCCCCCAGCAGTGCAGGGGCACCCTCCACCAGGCCCCCACCCATGTCTCCCACCACCCCCAACCCCCAGCAGTGCAGGGGCAGCCTCCACCAGGCCCCCACTCATGTCTCCCACCACCCCCACCCCCCTGCCACCATGGGCAGCCCCCACCAGGCCCCCACTCATGTCTCCCACCACCCCCACCCCCCAGCAGTGCAGGGTCAACCTCCACCAGGCCCCCACTCATGTCCCCCTGCACCCCCACCCCCCGGCAGTGCAGGGGCAGCCTCCACCAGGCCCCCACTCATGTCTCCCACCACCCCCACCCCCCTGCCACCATGGGCAGCCCCCACCAGGCCCCCACTCATGTCTCCCACCACCCCCACCCCCCAGCAGTGCAGGGTCAACCTCCACCAGGCCCCCACTCATGTCCCCCTGCACCCCCACACCCCAGCATCCAGGGTCACCCTCCACCAGGCCCCCACTCATGTCTCCCACCACCCCCACCCCCCGGCAGTGCAGGGGCAGCCTCCACCAGGCCCCCACTCATGTCTCCCACCACCCCCACCCCCTGCCACCATGGGCAGCCCCCACCAGGCCCCCACTCATGTCTCCCACCACCCCCACCCCCAGCAGTGCAGGGTCAACCTCCACCAGGCCCCCACTCATGTCTCCCACCACCCCCACCCCCCTGCCACCATGGGCAGCCCCCACCAGGCCCCCACTCATGTCTCCTACCACCCCCACCCCCCAGCAGTGCAGGGGCACCCTCCACCAGGCCCCCACCCATGTCCCCTATCACCCCCACCCCCCAGCCACCAGGGGCACCCTCCACCAGGCCCCCATGCATGTCTCCCACCACCCCCACCCCCCAGCAGTGCAGGGGCACCCTCCACCAGGCCCCCACCCATGTCCCCTATCACCCCCACCCCCCAGCCACCAGGGGCACCCTCCACCAGGCCCCCATCCATGTCTCCCACTACCCCCACCCCCCAGCAGTGCAGGGGCACCCTCCACCAGGCACCCACCCATGTCTCCCACCACCCCCAACCCCCAGCAGTGCAGGGGCAGCCTCCACCAGGCCCCCACTCATGTCTCCCACCACCCCCACCCCCCTGCCACCATGTGCAGCCCCCACCAGGTCCTCACAATCCCCAATCATGTGCGTAATGGTCAGCCTCCACAGCCAAAAAGCCCTACCAAGTAACCCATTCACCCACATGGAAATGGAAATCACATGTTACACCCCCAATGTTCATGAAGCAAATGAACCCATGTCCGTCACACACATATTTTCCAATTGAATGGGAAAACACACAACATGACATGCATGAAACCAATGAGATGAAACCACACAGTGAACAATGGAAAAAAAAATGTATTGGAAAAAAATACGAATGCTAAAGAAAGAAAACTAACTACAATGTAAATGTGAAAAAATAAGCTGCATGTCCGCATAAAAACACAAAACTAGAAAATCAAATCCAAAAAATTTTGTCCAAAGTGAAATGTAAAAACTCTCCATGCAACAAAGAACTATGTACAAAAATAACAAGGGTCCATCATCACAACTGAACTAAGGAAACCTCCTAAAAAACCTACCTAAATATCAACTATATACAAAAAGTGGAGCAGTGTCCGTCGACTCCAAATCATAAGAAAAAACAAAGGAAACCTAAAACAAAAGAACTATATACAAAGGCGGCGGGCAAGTCCAGCGGCTCACTCCGTGGTGTTCCGGGCCAGGGCATCATCGAACTCCTGTTCGATGTCCCGGAGGCGGTCCAGTTCCATGGCCCCGAGGGTCCGCAGGGACACCGCCGTGTCCTCCTCCAACCCCCTGCGGATTGCCTCGAGGCACTCGGCCCGCCTCAGGGCCCTCCGCATGGAGTTCTCCGCCCTGACCATTGTGAGCCGCGCCTCTTCCGCCCGCCGCCGCTCCGCACCTATGGCGTGGCCCAACCACTGCCACACGGAAGACACTCTCTGTCCTGGGTCCTCCTGCCCTCCGGCCGATGCCTGCCCCTCCGATGTCGAAGGCCCCGAGCCTTCATGGCTCCCACCATGTTGCTGCTGCTGCTCTGCCTCTGCCCGTGCACTGCCTCCTGCTGCCTGCACATCCTCCGCCGGCTGGGGTGCAGTTGTTGATGTGGCCACCCCTGCTGGACGTCCGACTCCCGACTGTGGCAGGGATGCCTCCTCCACCAGCCTGGCCGCACTGTCAGAGGCAGCTCCACAGGGCACCCAGGTGACTGATGGGTGGGAAGATGGCACAGAGGACGACTGGCGCGTAGGGGGTCCAGTTGAGGAGGGGGTCGGAACAAGCCCCATCAGACGGAGGAATCCGGTCTGGGTGACCTGTCCCAGCAGGCTGACGTGGTCAACGAGCCATTCGAGATGACGTGCAGTCTCTCCATGAAAAGACTGCAGGTCACCTCGCATGGCCCGTTGACGCAACGCCACACCAGCCAGGACAGGCTCAACCCGGACCTGGATAGCCACGTCCGCAGGCAGAGGAAGGCCAGTTGACGTCAGCTCATCCCCTGCCTGGAAACGGGTCTGGACGTAGGCATCCCTGCTGGTGCAAGATGATGCAGGGACAGGATCGGGGACAGGATTGCACACAGGCACCTCCGCGGCGGCCTGTGCTGCCTCCTGTCCCTGGTCCTGGACTGCACCACTAGCACCAGTGGGATCCCCACCTCCAGACCCCGTCTCTGGTGCTTGCACGGCCTCCTCCTCCACCAGACCCCCCACCAACCTGGATGACTCCGTGCCATCTTCCCCTGTTGGGCCCTGTGGGGTCCCAGCTGCCCCTTCTGCTGCCGAGGAGTCCAACTCCAACCTCCGCCTCTTGGACCTCCCCCCGGCAGCTGCGGCCTGGGACGCGGCACCGGACTCCTCACTCCCCGACGAGATGACAACACGGGAGGGGAGCCGGGCCTTGCGTCTCCGGCTGGCGGTCGGATCCCCGCCGCTGTGCTCCACAGCACCTTCTCCGCCCTCTTCATCAGTTGACGCTGCAGACAGGGAGAAACAAAACACAGGCATCAGGGCACTGTACAATGGACACATACACACATGACAGTTGCACATGAGTGGCATTGGCAAACCTCAGACATGTCATCACAATCCCCAACACACATGTCATTGCAACTCGCACACATGAGCCATACCACAGCCATATCGCAACTGCCACCACCATCCATACACATACAACAGCATGAGCAGCCAAAGGTGACCCAGACATCACATGCAACACAGGAAGTGCACCACACATGTACACACACCACCACACTTGCATGCATGTGTACACCTCTGCCAAGTGTCGCACTGTTCAGACGGGCATCCATGTCACATCTGCCAATCAGGCTTACACATACCGCAGTCACATGCATCCATGTTGCATCACTGTTGCACCCTTGTCAAATACACACACATGCACATGTACACAGTGCTCATACATGCAGCCCAAAACAACATACATGCGTGACATCACGGACATGTCTACTTACATACACATACATACAAACATGTGTGCACGCACAACTGCATTTGCCATGCAAGCCTACACACACAAGCACCATCCATGTCTCACACATTACAGCCCTCGCATGTGTCAGCCCCACGGCCATGTACACCCCCACCCATACTCGACCCCATACAAACAGATGTGCAACCTGCACAATACCGAATAATCACCACACGCACTGCTCACAATCAGGATGCATGTACACTCACCGCTCGACTCCAGACGGGTCTGCTTCTCCTGGACCTGGACGTGGAGCGCTGGGGATATGCGTTCCAGGACCCCCATCTGTTCTTCCGACAAGTGGCCCCGGCGCCCCTTGGCATCCGCTGCCTTCAAGAGGCGCCGGGCCTTGTTCAGGGTCCTGGACCTGAAGTCCTCCCAGCGCTTCCTGACATGTTTAAGTCCCGGACTGCCACCCCCTCCGCGTTGATGGCAGTCACGATGTCAGTCCAGATCCGAGTCCGTCCTTCCTTGTCGGCACGGGAACTTCCGAAGAGGGCATCATACTGCCCCAGGACTTGCTCCACCAGGACACCAACTTCGGTGGCACTGAAGCTGGTGCCCCTCTGCCTCTCTGGCCGGGGGTTGTCAGTGGTCACAGATGGTGTTTGCCCCGACATGACAACCCCAGAGGCAGGAGTGGGTGGGCAACTGGGTCCTGGGGCTGGGCTGTGGAGCGATGGAATTCCAGTCGGGAGTCTTCGGTTCCAGCAGGGGTGGTCACAGCAACAGCACCCCTGGCTGATGTGCAGGCAGCAAATGGCAGTGCACGTGGGCAGCAGGCAGTCAGGCAGCAGCAGATGGTAGGTGGGAGCGTGCTCGGGACTCTGGGGGGCAGTAGTTCGGCCTTCTGGGCAAGAGCGTGGTCTTCCGTGTGCTTACGCGTGGCCAGCTTGGTACGGAGTGATTTGGCACGTGAAAATCCTGCACGTCAGCGTGAAAATCGAGGAAAGGCCCTTAGCGCGTAAGCGCGTCAGCACGCATACGCGATTCTATTGGACCAAAGGCCCTCAGCGCATAAGCGCGTCTGTGACATGACCCGCACGGGTGTTTCCCACACAGCACGTGATGACAGAGCACACGTGGAAAGACTGCACGTCAGAGTCTCATCGCGTGTGATTGGTGGAAATGGCCCTACACGCAGAAGTGACAAAGCGTGTAATTGGTGGAAATGGCCCTACACGCAGAAGTGACAAAGCGTGTAATTGGTGGAAATGGCCCTACACGCAGAAGTGACAAAGCGTGTAATTGGTGGAAATGTCCCTACACGCAGAAGTGACAAAGCGTGTAATTGGTGGAAATGGCCCTAGCGCGTACACGCCGCGTAAGTGACGCTGGACATGTGGCCCTGTATAAAAGGTATGTGTAGAACACGTTTTCCTTGTACGTGCTTTTCGTGGAGAGCGAGTGGGTGAATTCTGTACTTCTTGTCGTTTCACACGCGATTTACTTCACGGCGTTTCAAGTTCGTATTCCCTGTTACCTCTGACAGCTTTTTCTCTTTTTTCGCTTTTACTGGTTTACCTGGGCCTGTTCCCTCAAACAGTGTTCCCTTCTACTGTTGTCCTGTCTCCTCAGACAGCGTACAAATCTTCTTTTGGCGGGGGTGTTGCCAACCAAACGTGCTCCTTTTACATGCTCGTTTACCAGGCAGACGGTGAGTCACGCACGTATCTAACATCTGTGCTTGCCCCGTGTGTAGCCTACCCCTTCAGAGGTCATTCTAGGCTGCGTGTGACACGCATACGTTCATTCTTGTGTTACTGGGTGCCACAGCGTAGTGCAGGTTTTTCTTTCTGCACACGTGGTCTAGGAGGGGTTGCGTGCACGTCATCTCCCTTTTTTGGGGCTCCTGTGCGTAGCGTGACCCGTCATCTTTCCCCAGGGGTTACAATCAGCCTTGCAAGAGCACTAGGGTACAATTACCATCTGGTACCCAACCCCTTTGACCCCCTATTGCCCAGGACAATAGTTTCCAGCCACTCCCATACGCACATTTACATCAGTGCCATGGCTGGGAGGCGAGGATTCCGTAAGGGTGGCAAAGGTGGAAGAGCCACAAGTGGTGGCCGTGGTGGATCCGGTAGGGGACGTGGTCGTTACTTGCAGGGTGAGCCTGTCCCCCCATGTGTGGAGGACCAGTCAAGGGCACCCATAATCCCCCCCCCCCCCTCCCGTTGAGGCTGATGTGGCTGACACCATCCATGCTCAGCCCTTGTTGGACCAGCCCATTGTGGCACCAGATCTGGCTGACTCCATGGCTGACTTCCAGGTCAGCAGGCCTATGACACGTGCGCTGGTGCACGTTGATGTCACCATGCCACGTGCATCTGGGCCAGCAAGGTCATCTGCTGCACCAAGGAGGCAGGGCGGAGAGGCTGCAGGGGCAGCTGCGGCTCCATCCACCCCAGCCCTCACACACCCAGCCAGGACAGTGTCGGTCCTAGTCCATGCTGCTGACATTCCCCCTGACACCATCACACTAGAGCCAATGCCTGCACCAACTCCCATGCTGAGTGTGCAATCCCACACTCTTGATACAGAGTCCACCAGGGCTCCTGCCCCTAGTGTCCAGAGCGGCGCAGGACACTCAGGATCACCACCACCTTCCAAGCGGAAGAGGAAGAGTGCTCGTCCGGCACTGGCTGATGCCCCAGACACGGCTACACAGTCCGGCCCATCCAGGAAGCCCAGCTTCACGGATGACGAACTGAATGCACTTGTCGAGTATGTGTCCGGACATGACAACGAGATGGTCATTGTTGCAGGATCCAAGACCACACCTGCACAACGCCAGGCACACTGGCAGACCGTTGCGGACATCGTAAGTGCCCTTGGAATCGTGAGGCGCACAGCCAATGATTGCTATAAGCGCTGGAATGACCTAAAGCGCAGGGCAAAGAGTAAGCTGGCCTCAAGTCATGCCGCAACTCTAGTGACTGGAGGTGGGTCTCCAGTAGTAGACATGGAACTCACTCCACATGAGTCAGTCGCTGGGACCTACGTCACGGAGGAACAGATCCAAGGCGTGGGAGATCTGGCTGATTACGAGGCATTGTCCGGTGAGTGCACATGCATGTGTGTGTCATCCATGTGCATGGTGTGTGTGTGAGGGCTTCTGTTTGTGTGCCAGGTGAGAGTGTGTGCGCCTGAGTCGTATGGGTCAGCCATGTGCTTCATGCAATACTTCCTGCGCAGCTGCATTTGGCCATAGCAGTATCCCTTCTGCCAACAGTAGACATCTAGCCCAACTGCACGCCAGTTGCCCTTGAAGTGTCACCTTGCCACAACATAGTTGCTTATTTTTCACTGTTCATTCAGTCAGTTTGTTTGCATTCCACCACTTTCACTAGGCATGTCGCTGTCCACTAGTCACATGTCTGACATGGCTATGGTAAAGTGGAGTGACTTTGTTACCTGGATATCATTTGTACACACATGTCCCTGTGCAATTGGACCATTTCAGACTGGCAGCTCCAGGTGAAAAATCTGACCTGTTAGAATTAGAAAAGCGATTACATGTGGGAACTGGACTGAATGAATAGGTGCTGCCCTCCTCTCCATCTTCACTCAATAGCAATGGTACATGCCATCTGTGTGATGGCATGTGTGTTTCACCTGGCAATCACAGGCCAATGTGTGATGCCACTGCCAGGCAGCATGCAGGAAATGTGTTCATCTTCCATCTTGGTGTCATCAGTGTGTGCCATTTGCCTGCACTTCATACGCAGTGAGGGTGCATGCATGGGAGGGTTTTAGTCATGTGGGACATGTGTCAATCAAGTACTGGTTCTCTTGCTTCTCAGCCCTCATTGTGTGCCATGGTGCTAATGCCTGTTTCCATTTCTTTGTTTTCATGTCTTTGCAGGGGAAGACGCACCTGATACTGCTGGGGTTGTGGAGATGGTGCAGACGCAGGAGGGGTCCGAGGGCCGACCAACCACCATTGAGGGACGTGGTGTGGTGGTGGGGGAGAACCCACAAGTGCTGCAGGTCGTGCTCTCAAGGGGTGTCTCTGGCTGCACCTCCCCCGAGCTGTACTCAGGTGTTGATTCGGATGAGACCTACGTGCCGTCGCAGGTGAGTGTTCCAGGGAGGGATTCTGTTCTGTCTCACCCACCTGCACCAGGGTCAGAACCCTCCATGGGGATGTCAGTGTTGGCAGCTACGCCTTTGGTGGTTACGGATGCAGGGTCACACTCCGCGACATCTGATCCTGTTCCTGGGCCAGCAGATCAGAGGGGGAATGCAGTCCTGCAGCCTCAGGCAGTGCCGGCACAGCAAGGTGCAGTTCGCCTTGCCCCAGACAGGTGTGGTGCCCGCCGACGTGGTGGCCGTACGCCACCGGCAATACCGCATGGGAGCAATCCATTTACGGTATGGCAACCCAACAGGCTGCATCATCCGAGATGATGGCTCAGGCCATGGATAGGGTGGCCACTTCCATTGTCCCCCCAGAAAGGCTGATGGAGCGACTAGAGCAGGCAACCGACTCCATCTGCCAGTCACACAGGGAGGACATGTTGGGGTCCAACAGGGACAGGCGGGCGGCACTGGCGACTCTGCAGGAGGCCATCTCCATTGAGTCCCAGGGCCACAGGGAAGCCCTGAGGCAGGAGCTCCTTCACCTCAGGACGACTCTTGTTGAGCTTGAGGCTTCAACACACCAAAGGACAGAACAGCAGCTGGAGCGTCTCACCCGTACGCTCTCAGCTGAGATGCAGGCAACGAGGGCGGAGGTCCGGGCATCCCGTGAGTTGTTGCATGGGGACCTCCGCACACTCATCCTCCAGAACCAGACCTACCACACCCGCATGCTTACAGCCATGGAGGAGCAGACTAGGGCCTTGCGTGGGCTGCCTCCCATAGTGCAACCACCTCCGGATGCAGCTGCACAGGGTGATAATAGCGACAGCAGTGATACTCCCACAATAGGGTAGCCGTGTGGGCCATGAGCCCATGGAGGTGTTTTATCTTCCCAGGATCCACGCAGGTGGGTTCTGGTGTGCATCCTGTCCTCGGACCTCCTGGGTGGCCTCCCCAACCCCCCCGGGCCCATCAATGGCCATTTTTGATTGTTTCTTATTTTTATTTTTATTTTTATTTCTTTTATTCCCAATTTTTTTGGGACGATTTGTTGGCTTCCGTGGTTCCTGTGGGCATACGCTGCATTGTGGCTGGGCACATGCAGGCTTGTAATGTATTTGGTTCAGATGCTTGGGTTTGAGTCACACACACCCCTCCTGCTTCCCGTTTCCATGGGCTTGCAAAGGGTGTGCCCAAGTGACAGTGAATTACACAGTGACGTTGGACTCCCATGAGCTGTGTGGGCAGTCTGTAGTCAATACTGTGTATACATTCCTAGTGCATATTGCTGTTGTGTTGTACACTGCATGTTGCATTGATGTGTAACTCTTCTTCTGTGTCTACCTCCCAATTTGCAGGTCCCTTCCTCATGTCTACACAAGGACCTCTAGTCTGGAGATGGGGTCCATGTTAGCAGCAGTGCACCTACAACTCTACATGGCGCCAACACTGCACAGTTGGTAGTGGTGGGAGTGCAGGCATTTCCAGGTGGTGAGACTACTAATATGTAACATTTGTGATGTCATGTTAATGGTAGTACGTGCTCAAGTATGTTGTTGGTCCGGCATTGCTGTGAGCATTTCAGGTGTTGCAGGTTTCTAATAGGGACACTGTACATAGTGAGACTAGTGTCATGTTGTGGGGATTACTTTGTTTACCTGCAATTAGCATGACATGGCACGGTGTGTCGTGTGGCGGTGCTGGGGTTGGGTTGGCTGACATGGCACTGTCCTCTTGTTGCATTTTGCAAGTGGGTATTCATTTTAGCTGCTTCAATGTGTAACTTCACAAAACTGCATTGGTGATGTCTGTGTGGGTAGGGATGCACACATTGTGACACTTCCAGGTGAACAATCTCAGGCTGATATGGTATTCACGGTTCATTCTCCAGACATTCAGGATCAGTGTCAGGTTGAGTCATCATTGATTGTCAGATGGAATGTGCCAGGGCAGTGTGCACTCCACAGGGGTGTGATTTCTATGTGAAGTAATTAGCCACTAGCTGTGTACGGGCTGCCTCCCCCCGTGCCCTTTCCCCTCCCATGCGCAGCGGCTGTGCATGTGGTTGGGGATGTGGGGCCACCACCATGTCCACGGCCAGGCCCCGGCGTGTTGCAACGTTGTGCAGGACACATGCTGCCACTATGATCCTGCACACTACTAGGGGAGCGTATAACAGCTGCCCGCCAGAACGGTCAAGGGAGCGAAAGCGTGACTTTAGCACTCCGAATGTGCGCTCCACTATGCCCCTGGTTGTAATGTGGGCTGTGTTATATCTTACCTCGGGTGGCGTGGTGGGGTTCCGAATTGGCGTCATCATGTGGGGGCTGAGAGGGTAGGCACTGTCCCCTGTGGAGGTGGTGATTGGTATCATTGGTGGGGTTGTGACCTTGCTCAGTATCCAACATGCATGCATGTGCAGTGGCATACATACTCACCAAGCAGCCATGTATCGCCATGCCGCCCAGCTTCTAGGTCCCGGCTTAGGGTGGACATTCGGTAAATGAAGCTGTCGTGGGTGGAGCCGGGATAGTTGGCATATACTGAGGTGATGATTCCCTTGGCATTACATGCTACCTGCACGTTGATGGAATGCCAGTGCTTGCGGTTCCTATAGATGTGCTCAGATGCCCTGGGGGGACGTAGAGCCACATGGGTGCAGTCGATGGCACCTAGCACTTTGGGGAATCGTGCCACAGCGTAAAAATCCAGGGCGGCAGCATGCCTTTCTGCAGGTGTTCTGGGCAGGTATATGTGCCTGCGGACTGATGGGCGTGCAGTGATGATGTTCAAGACCTGGTGTAGGCAGCGTGACTGGGTGGCCTGTGACACCCCACCCACTATGGCACTTGTCCGCTGAAATGATCCAGTGGCTAAGAAGTGCAGTACATTGAGGACCTTCTCCAGGGGGCTGAGTGCTTGGGAGCACAGGGTGGGTGATGTGAGGTCATCCTCATACACTCACTCACCAGGTCCAGTATAATGTGTGGTGGAAACCTGTACCTCCCATACACCTGGTCATCAGGCATCCCGAAAAGGCTTGTTCTGGGTGTGAATATTCTGGCCCTGACTATCCTCCTCCTCCTCCTTTGGTAGCCCACTGCCACTGCTGCTAGGAACGGTATGTTCATCCTGGCGTCTGAGCTTGTTATTGTTAAAGTGCGCAAATTTATGCTTTGCGCGTGTTCTAGGCGAGCGTGTGACCCGCGCACCCCTGGAATCCAGTTCCCAGTCCAATAGCGTGTGGAAATTCACACGCACCACGGGATACAGGTTCGCTGACGTACTTGCGTGTGTAAGTGCCCGCGCACCCATGAAATACACGTACATAGGCCAATCGCGTGTACGCGCACTTTTGTCCAATTACACGCGATGACACTCTGACGTGCAGTATTTCCACGTGTGCTCCGTCATCACGTGCTGAGTGGGGAACACCCGTGCGGGTCACGTCACAGACGCGCTTACGCGCTGAGGGACTCTGGTCCAATAGAATCGCGTATGCGTGCTGACGCGCTTACGCGCTAAGGGCCTTTCCTCGGATTTCACGCTGACGTGCAGGATTTTCACGTGCCAAATCACTCCGTATCAAGCTGGCCACGCGAAAACACACGGAAGACCACGCTCCTGCCCAGAAGGCCGAGTTACTGCCCCCCAGTGCCCCGAGCAGCCTCCCACGTGCCATCTGCTGCTGCCTGCCTGCCTGCCTGCTGCCACCGTGCCCTGCCATTTGGTGCCTGCACATCAGCCATCTGCAGGGGTCCAGTTGCTGTGTCCACCCCTGCTGGAACTGAAGACTCCCGACTGGGATTACATCGCTCCACAGCCCAGCCCCAGGACCCAGTTGCCCACCCACACCTGCCTCTGGGGTTGCCATGTCGGGCACTTCCACATCTGGCACCAGTGGCAACCCCAGGCCAGAGGGGCAGAGGGGCACCAGCTTCACTGACAACGAAGTTGGTGTCCTGGTGGAGCATGTCCTGGGGCAGTATGATGCCCTCTTTGGATCGTCCCGCGCCAGCAAGGAAGGACGGGAGAGGATCTGGGCCGACTGTGTGGTTGCCATCAACGCGGAGGGGGTGGCAACCCGCAACGTCCTGAAGATCAAGAAGCGCTGGGAGGACTTGAGGTCCAGGACCCTTGTGAAGGCCCGGCGCCTCGTGGAGGGGGGCCGGGGCCGCATGAGTTCCATCCAGATGAGGGTCCTGGAACGCGTACGCCCAGCGCTCCACGCCCAGATCCTTGAGAGGGAGGCCCGTCTGGAGTTGAGCAGTAAGTGTCCAAGCATTACTGTGTGAGACAGGGCATGTTGCGGTGTGCTGGTTCTATGATACTTGCCTGTATGTGTGCCATAGGCCATGTATGCATGTATGTGTGCAGGGACATCATGGTAATGCATGTGCGACCAGTGATGTGTGACCCACATGGTTGTTGCATGTGTTCAAATGCCGCATGGGGAGCCCTATGCAGATTTTGAACATGAGAGCATGCCAGTCTCTGTACCTGGACATGGGTGGGGGTGAGGGATGGGTGCTGATGCCAGGTACATATATGGTAGCCATGTCTGTGTGCCTGACCTGCGTGTCTGTGACTTGTGCATGCCATGGATGCATGACACATGTGTGTGACAATGCACAGATTCAGTGAAGCAGCCAAATTACCCTTGTATCCGCTGTGTTTGGTGTGTTTGGGGCCAGATGGATGTGACTGAGGTGAAGTGTGTGCATGTGATAGGCATGAGCCATGATGCATGTGAGTTACATATCATTGAATGTTTCAAGAGTCCATTGGACATGCATGGAAATGTCCATGGCATGCACCATGCCTGTTACTGTGTGTGTTTTGCCTGGACTGACCCATGTGTTGTGGAGGGACATGATGGAAGTGTACTTTGACAGTGGTGCTCATCTGCTATTGCTTCCTGTCTAGGGGACCATTGTACAGTGCCCTGATGCTTGTGTTCTTTGTCTCCCTCTACGCAGCGGCTAGTGAAGAAGAGGGCGGAGACGGCGCTGTGGAGCAAGGCGGCGGGGATGCCCCCACGGCTGCAGCGGAAGGGGTGGGTGAGCCCCCACAGGGGCCTGCTACGGTGGGAGACGGTGAGGAGCCATCCAGGTTGGTGGTTTGCACAGAGGAGGAGGAGGCCGCCACTGGGGCACACATGGGGCCTGGTGGGGGCATCCCTGCTGGTGCAAGTGGTGCAGTCCAGGGCCAGGGGCAGGAGGCAGCACAGGTCACCGTGGAGGGGCCTGTGCATGTCGCTGTCCCTGACCCTGTGAGTGCACCACCATGCACCAGCAGGGATGCCCCGTCCCAGGCCCGTCCGCAGGTAGAGGGGATGTCCATGTCACCTGACTCCCCTCCACCTGCGGACGTGGGAACCCCTGGCCGTGTGGAGAAGGTCCTGATTGGGGTCGCGATGCGCACGGCTGTGATTCGTGATGCCGTGCGTGCTTCCCGGGAGGAGGACGCACGTCATCACGAAGTGCACCGTGCCGACGTGGCCCAATTGGGATCGGCCATGTTCGGGGGTTTCCTGCATGTGTTGTCCAATCTGGCGGCCCTCTCCTCCTCTGTGCAGGCTATACACCAGTCGTTCTCCTTGCCGTCTTCCGGCCCAGATGCCACCAGGGCCCCCTGTGGACCTGCCCCGACCAATGCAGCCAGCTCGGTGGGGATCCCATCCCTGCCACAGTTGGGAGTCGGAGGTCCAGCAGGGGTGGACAACACAGCAACTGGACCCCAGCAGATGGAAGATGTGACAGCATCATCGGGCAGGGCACGTGCACGACGGCGTCGGTGGTTTCCATCAGCCTGGATGCCGTCGTGCTGGCAGAGGCAGTGGCGTCGGAGGCAGCAGCAGGCTCGACGTGGGAGGCATCATGGCTCGGGGCCTTCAAGATCAGAGGGGCAGGCATCGGCCGGAGGGCAGGGCAACCCTGGGATGGTGGTGTCTTCCGTGTGGGAGCAGTTGGTCCAGCGGATAGGTGCGGAGCGGCAGCGGGCGGAAGAGGAGCGGCTCACCATGGTCAGGGCGGAGTTCTCCATGCGTCGGGCGTTGAGGCGGGCTGAGTGCCTCGAGGAAGCTCGCAGGGAGTTTGAGCTCGACATGGGGTTATCCCTGCGAGACCTCGGGGCCAGGACAGAGTCCCGCCTCCAGGACATCGACATGGAGTTCGATGATGCCCTGGCCAGCAACATCACCGAGTGAGCCGCAGGACTTGCCCGCTGCCTTTGTATATAGTTATTTAGTTAGTTAGTGTTAGGTTTCCTTTATTAATTTTTGTATTTTTGGACCGCTCGGACAATGGCCACTTTTTTGTATATATTATTTTCATTAGGTAGTAGTAGGTTTCATTAATGGTGTTGGGCTCATGGACCCTGGAATTTTCGTGTATATAGTTTGCTTTTTGAAGAAACATTTTTTTTATTAATTATTGTGTTCACCATGAGGAAATGGTTTTTCATTATTTTACTTCCACATGATTTTGCTTTGGACAACATTTGTTTTTGGATTACTTTGTTTTTTTTATTTTTACATTTGTTCTCGGACATGGACCATTTATTTTGTTATCCCCATTGTTGTATGTTTGATTTTTTTACTTATTTTTCATCTTTAATACATGTTTTTTTAACTTTCACTTGTGGTATTTTCTCATTGGTTTCATACATGTCATGATATGGGTTTTGACATTCACTTGCACCCATTGTGTATGCGTGTGTGACGGACATGTGTTCATTTACAGACTTGCCATTGGGGTTGTATCATGTAATTGCATTCACTATGTGGGTGGATGCAATCCTTGCCTGGGTGTTTGTGCTGGGTATGCTGGCCATTACTGCCATGATTGAGTATCGTCAGGACCTGGGGGCAGGGGGACATGTGTGGGTGCCTGGTGGAGGATGCACCTGCACTGCTGGGGGGTGGGGGTGGTGGGTGACATGAGTGGGGGCCTGGTGGAGGGTGACCCTGGTGGCTGGGGTGTGGGGGTGGTGGGAGACATGAGTGGGGGCCTGGTGGAGGGTGCCCCTGCACTGCTGGGGTGTGGGGGGTGGTGGGAGACATGAGTGGGGGCCTGGTGGAGGGTGCCCCTGCACTGCTGGGGTGTGGGGGTGGTGGGAGACATGAGTGGGGGCCTGGTGGAGGCTGCCCCTGCACTGCTGGGGTGTGGGGGTGGTGGGAGACATGAGTGGGGGCCTGGTGGAGGCTGCCCCTGCACTGCTGGGGTGTGGGGGTGGTGGGAGACATGAGTGGGGGCCTGATGGAGGGTGCCCCTGCACTGCTGGGGTGTGGGGGGGTGGTGGGAGACATGAGTGGGGGCCTGGTGGAGGGTGCCCCTGCACTGCTGGGGTGTGGGGGTGGTGGGAGACATGAGTGGGGGCCTGGTGGAGGGTGACCCTGGTGGCTGGGGTGTGGGGGTGGTGTGAGACATGAGTGGGGGCCTGGTGGAGGGTGCCCCTGCACTGCTGGGGTGTGGGGGTGGTGGGAGACATGAGTGGGGGCCTGGTGGAGGGTGACCCTGGTGGCTGGGGGGTGGGGGTTGTGGGTGACATGAGTGGGGGCCTGGTGGAGGGTGACCCTGGTGGCTGGGGGGTGGGGGTGGTGGGAGACATGGGTGGGGGCCTGGTGGAGGGTGACCCTGGTGGCTGGGGGGTGGGGGTGGTGGGTGACATGAATGGGGGCCTGGTGGAGGGTGACCCTGGTGGCTGGGGGGTGGGGGTGGTGGGTGACATGAGTGGGGGCCTGGTGGAGGCTGCCCCTGCACTGCTGGGGTGTGGGGGTGGTGGGAGACATGAGTGGGGGCCTGGTGGAGGGTGCCCCTGCACTGCTGGGGTGTGGGGGTGGTGGGAGACATGAGTGGGGGCCTGGTGGAGGGTGACCCTGGTGGCTGGGGGGTGGGGGTGGTGGGTGACATGAGTGGGGGCCTGGTGGAGGGTGACCCTGGTGGCTGGGGGGTGGGGGTGGTGGGAGACATGGGTGGGGGCCTGGTGGAGGGTGACCCTGGTGGCTGGGGGGTGGGGGTGGTGGGAGACATGGGTGGGGGCATGGTGGAGGGTGACCCTGGTGGCTGGGGGGTGGGGGTGGTGGGAGACATGAGTTGGACATGGGTGGGGGCCTGCTGGCAGGTGCCCCACAGTGCTGGGGGGTGGGGGTGGTGTGGGACATGAGTTGGACATGGGTGGGGGCCTGCTGGCAGGTGCCCCACAGTGCTGGGGGGTGGGGGTGCAAGGGGACATGAGTTGGTGTTCATTAGTTCAAGGAGACATGTGCCTTTGCTGGGGGGCATGCCCATGTTGGGTGGGCTGCCTGCGGGACATGACCAGGGATGCAGGGTAGTCCCCTGTGGTGTGGGCTGCCTGCAGGGGCCGTGGAGGGTGTACAGGGTACACCTGGGAGGACCCACACTGTCAAATCACATGTGGGACTCCCCGGCACCCCTGAAATACACGTACCATGCAGAAATCGCGTGTAAAACTTCCCGCGCACCCCTGAAATACACGCGCACAGGCTATTCGCGTGTGGAACTTCCCGCGCACCCCTGAAATACACGCGCCCAGGCTATTCGCGTGTAAAACTTCCCGCGCACCCCTGAAATACACGCGCACAGGCTATTCGCGTGTGGAACTTCCCGCGCACCCCTGAAATACACGCGCCCAGGCTATTCGCGTGTGGAACTTCCGCGCACCCCTGAAATACACGCGCCCAGGCTATTCGCGTGTAAAACTTCCCGCGCACCCCTGAAATACACGCGCCCAGGCTATTCGCGTGTGGAACTTCCCGCGCACCCCTGAAATACACGCGCCCAGGCTATTCGCGTGTGGAACTTCCCGCGCACCCCTGATATACACGCGCCCAGGCTATTCGCGTGTGGAACTTCTCACGCACCCCTGGAATACACGTAGCCCGCTCCCCCAGGCCCGATCGCGTGAGGAACTTCACGCGAACCCCTGTAATACACGTAGCCCGCTCCCCCAGGCCCGATCGCGTGTGAAACTTCACGCGAACCCCTGAAATACACGTAGCACGCTCCCCCAGGCCCGATCGCGTGAGAAACTTCACGCGAACCCCTGAAATACACGTAGCCCGCTCCCCCAGGCCCGATCGCGTGAATGACTTCACGCGCACCCCTGAAATACACGCGCCCAGGCTATTCGCGTGTGGAACTTCCCGCGCACCCCTCAAATACACGCGCCCAGGCTATTTGCGTGTGGAACTTCCCGCGCACCCCTGAAATACACGCGCCCAGGCTATTCGCGTGTGGAACTTCTCACGCACCCCTGGAATACATGTAGCCCGCTCCCCCAGGCCCGATCGCGTGAGGAACTTCACGCGAACCCCTGTAATACACGTAGCCCGCTCCCCCAGGCCCGATCGCGTGTGAAACTTCACGCGAACCCCTGAAATACACGTAGCATGCTCCCCCAGGCCCGATCGCGTGAGAAACTTCACGCGAACCCCTGAAATACACGTAGCCCGCTCCCCCAGGCCCGATCGCGTGAATGACTTCACGCGAAACCCTGTGATGCACGTACCCTGCTGAAATCGCGTGTGAGACTTCCCGCGCACCCCGGTATACACGCACACGTATTTTTTGTCAGCGGGTGTCCGTGTTTGTGGGTACCCCTTTGCACGTCATTTTTCCTGGAGGGCCACAGTATGGGACATTCATCATGGCAGTATATAGGTGCTATTTGTTGGCGCACCTTTTGGCGCACATTTCTTACAGCCGCAGAGACGCTACCGCCTGCTTTCTTGTGGCGGTCGTGTTTGTGCCTGTGCGCTGGTTTGAGCGTGCGCTTTTTTCCCCTATTCTATTCCATGAATACGTGTTGTAGGCGAGCGTGTGGGCGTTCCCGCACTTGTGCCCTGTACTTCCCCCGTGACGCCCACGTTTTGGCAAGTTGTTCCCCATTCCGAGTGTTACGCCCGTGTTCCGCCTACTTTTGTTGCGTGCGCCGCGCTATGTGCGAATTTCGCTGTGGCCTGTGCGATTTTCGCTGTGACCTGGCGCACGCTGTTAGATGGCCTGTGCGCCAACGTGCGCCGCGCACTTTTTTATCGCACATCCGCTGGTTTTCTCACGCACGGCCTTCCATGAATCGACGTGCGCTGCTTTTCGTGCGATTTTCGCACTTGCACTGCGATTTTCGCTATTCCACTGCGATTCGCACGTTTTTGCCCACTTGCGCCGCGCTAATTATTCCATGAATCGGCCTGTAAAGCTGCTGCTCGCTTTGGCAGCGCGGGGTTTCCCATTCCTCAATGTAATGGACTCTAGGTAGCAGTAGCACTTGCCATAGACATCCATCAGTGCTGGCTTAGTTTGTTATGCCAATGGGGATTCCATGATCTACTTCATCAGTCCCACACAACGCTAGAGCTGGCTGAGTCAGGGTATTTAAGGGTGGGTTGAAGTCAGGGCTGAGCTAGGGGCCTAACCTGACTCTAAAGGCCGAACGTGAGCGGAGCTAGGAAAACGGATTCGTACAGCACAGACGTATGGGTAGATAACAGAGCAAGTGCTGGGAAGAAGTAAAACATTTTACAGACTGGGCTCAAATCCCAGGTTCACCACCTAACTGAAATGTGTGATCCTAGGCAAATCATTTTGTTTTACCGTCTTATCTACCGAAGTTTGGAGTCCATAAAAGTGATTTACTTAACAGTTTATGCTTTTTAAAAAAAAAGACTCACTCATGGTTTAATACAGTGTTTCTTCCAATAACTATAATGGTGACAATTCTTATATTGCCTACCCAAAATATATGTGTCGCTCGGCTTTTTCGTGGCAACTGCTTGCATGTGTCTTAATCATTCACAGTCCCAGCAGAGCAGATGGTGGGGGAGGAAGCGGTAAGTTATTATAGGGTGTTATGTGAATGGGCCCGATGGTACTGGTGCGGGAAGGCAGGGGGCAGCACTGGTCTATGTTGAAACACTGGTGATTCCCACTACCCCGGTTTCAGTGACACAGACTGGACTGTGAAGCTGAGATGGGACTGGGAATGTGGATGTGGGTGTTGGATTTAGATATTTGTGAGGTGTGGTGAAAAAAAAAAAAAAAAGTTGCAGCACCAAATTTCTATTTAGGGCAGTCAAGCAGTATGTGGTGCTGGTTGTGAGGCTCAGATTTGGGCAGGCAATTGACCCAGAACGAGGTTCGGGCTAGAACCCCTGTTTGGACCTCAGTGAGCCCTGGCTCGCCCACGCTACATGCAGCACAATCCTAACATGCTTCAAGTGTTCTCCCCAATCCCTTGCAAAGTACTATTGTTCTGTGTTGATTGTCCTTGACGCCACTTCCGGGCAATAATCTAGGTGTTGATCTTTAGGACAACCCACTGCCTTGTTCATGCTGTGTAAAGGTCAATCAGATTACACGCAGTGACTGTTTTTGAATCCTCAATCTTATAACCCACGGCGTTGGACTTCATTTCCCCTTTCAGTTTACTTATGTGAGGCCATTTGCAAACAGAACTGTTGATTATTTTCTTGTCCATTTGTTCCTGGCGGCCATCTCACTGTGCAAGAATATGTCCTGCGTGTGGCTAGTTGCCCTTAGGGAAGTACCCAAGGAACCAGGGAAGCAAAGCTGGTGTTGACACCTTCCTTGCACCCTACAGTGGATGTTGAGTTTGGCTCTGGGTGGTATGGTTTTGAGGTTTTCTGTGCCGTATGGTTGTGAGTGTGTGTTGGTCTGGGTGGCAGGATCTATGGTGAAGATGAGGTCCTGTGGGCACATGTCCAGGCTTGGTAATTCATTAAGCTTCTCTATCTTTGCAGCAATGTTAAGTAAAGAACAAACTGCCTGGGGCCTTAGACAATAGTGTACTTGCAACTAGTTGTTATTTTGGGTGTCTGTGCGCTCATAATTAAGTCTTCTGGGGTTTTGGCAGCAAGTGCTGTGAAAGGACGAATAATGGCAACATATGTTTTCTAATCACCAATGGAAATCATCTCTTCCTTACACCCTAGAAAACAGATTCATTCTATTTGCGAAATGCCTTGGTCGCTTATTGCTGCAGGAATGGAAACAATTACTATGGGAAAAGAGCCTGTAAAAGGCAGGCAACCGTGCATTTCCCCAAGGTAACAGCCATTTACCATATGGAAACAGTTAATTACCATAGAGCAGGCGTCTGCAGTCTTTGCCCTCCAGATGTTTTAAACTACCATCAGCCCTTAGGGCACAAGTTGAGGGGGCCACACAGGTGCACATTGAATAACTACTTTTTTGAGAGGTGGACACCCTCCCCACTGTGTGTTGAACTAATTTAAAAAATATTGCTGCACCCACTTGAAGTGGTATTGCTGCCATAATGGATCAAATACTGTTCATGTGGCTATAAGCAGAGGTCAAAGTGGGTGGGAGTGGGCGGGAGCTGTGTTCCCATACTTTTTTATTTTTAAGTTTCACTGTTCCTATACTTTTATTTTAAAAAGAAACCATTCTGAAATGGTTTCGTTTTAAAATAAAAGTGTAGGAAGAAGTTGAAACTCTTCTGTGTACTGCACTGAACAGTCCCTTAAATAGCAGGTGTGTTTATTTGGGGGTTTGGATTGTGTGTGGGAGGGGGCACATGGATGGGGTTTGTGGGGAGTGGGGCAGACCAGCAGGGAACATAGTTCCACTACTTCTTTTCGTACATATCGACCACTGGCTGTAAGATACGACACGCACCAACAAGAGTGCAGGAATCGCATTTGTGGCATGCTAAAATGCCTTATGGTGACATTCTGCTATAGAGAACATGTTTTTTTAGGCTTCTTAGATCGAAAAAGTGCATAGGTTTTATAATTGGCCAGCAATGAAATAGGAAAATGTTCTTTTGACAAATGTGTATTTGCCCTCTGCACTTTATTGCACTCTAGTGTGAAGGACAAGTTGAATGAAATGTGCATATTTAACTTAAGGACATGTCCACTTCCCATGAGGTCACTTCCTAGCCTGCATAGTCAATGGTGAGCGGTCAGGGAAGTCATAGTCCAAAACATCTGGAGAGCCATAGGTTTGCTGACCTCAGCCATAGAAGAACCTTTCAGTACAATCTCAGGTGAGGATCGGCACACTACTGCGTGGGAATAGACCATCGCCAACGGGGAGCAGGTCATTACTATTGGAGAACAGACCATTACTGTCAGGAAACAGCCAGTACATAGGGGAAGGAGGCTCATTGCAGGGCCTCCTTCCACCAACAGATGTTTTGGGTTTTAGTTGATAGAAAATTGTTTGGTAGAGGCAGTTGTAACTTATTTTGCTGCTTCAACCTTTTGATTTATTTAAAAATTGTACTTCACTTTTCTCTTTTTTCTATTGACAGTATTGATAACAATTTGAGAACTTACTCTACAATCTATTTATTCACTTCAAAATTACTGCAGATAATGAGGAAGAACTACGAAGTGAAAAACGTGTCGGTCTTGTCTATTTCGGATATTTAACAATTGGATTTAACGCTATAACTCTTTTTTGACTCAATTATTATTAGGGTCCACAAGACGTCATGTTCACAATACTACTACAAAACACCTGAGTTCAGGATCAAAATCACAGTATATATTTTTCACCTTCTCAACTGGTCGGCAGACCAGCTGCTTCCTGTGTCGGGCAGTACGGTTGCATTATACTGCATACTATATTGGGCATGATCTCTATTCTGCCATAAGCCAATCTTAGATTGTTTGGGATGGGTGGCCGAGTTCTGTTGGTCCATTAAGCATTTTTCACTGGACGCTACCCCACAGAGGTGTTGGGTCAGACAGCTTCCACCCCTAGATCTGAGCGTGTAGGTAGCATTGCCATGAGCCCTATGGCCTTTAACAGTATCTTTAACCAGTTGAGGATTTCTCCACTGGTTGTGTAGGTGGGTAGTGTCCGAGACCTCTTCCAGCAACCGCGTCTGTGTAGGTGGTAGAGCCTCTGCCTCATGCTGACTCCTCCTGCCTTCCTGTGTTGATCGCGGGTGTGGTGGAGTGGTCTGTGTGAACTGGTCAAGAGTACTCAACATGTCGTTGATTTCTCTACAGTGTGAGTCGTGTGGAAATGTGTTCTCGAGCATCACCATGCATGACGTGTGCAGCCAGCAGTGTTACGAGTTAGTGTAGGCAGAAAGGTTACAGACTCCAGGCCTGATTCATGGAAGTGTTTCATAATGGCGCAGTCCCATAGGAAAACGTGCCATGAATCAGGACCTCCGTTTTTTAGAGAGAATCCGTTTTTTACAGACCATATAAACAATTGTATTACATTAACCCCCAAGACACGTTAAAGAAGAGGAAGATTCAATTACATTTTTTTTAATGAGCTTTTGTTCAGTTCATAATGCACTATGCAGCATCCTTTCTCTGGCGCATGATTTTCATTGAATAGGAGTAATATCGTACGGAAGGCTTGCATTGTGTTTGAGGGACTATTAATTACTTTGATGACGCAAAGAAAGGTTGGATTCCATGTTGGTCCCGTTTTAAAGGCATTGAGGACAGAAGACAGACATCGAGGGCTTGCTATGGGGCAAGCAGATCTTGGCACGAGCCAACAGAACTATTCAGATTCTCAAATCAGAATTATCCTGTGGCCATTGTGTTCTAGTTCCCATTACCTATACTTTCTATACTCTGAAACACTTGTGTAGGAGTGCGATCTAAATAAAATATAATTAAATGTTCATTTCATTTCTATACTTTACGTTTAATATTCCCCTCGCCGAACCTCGTGGGTTCTCATTTTTGTCATCTCCGCTTTCACTTTTCTTAAAAAAAAAAATGAATGGCCCACAATCCACAATTGGTAAATCAGAAATCACTATTTTCACTACATGTGGCATCCATTGCAAATGACTGTATTAATTAACTAATGACAGGTATCGCTACAAAATGAGGTATAACCAGGTTTCTTTATTAAACAGCTGTGGACACACTAGTACTCATAGTACAAAATAAGTTGTCCATTTTTGTCAGAGGTTGTTATTCAGATAGGAAAACCTCACAATGTGTGGACAATGCATTGTTCTAGAGCTGCTCCGTTCCTTACATGTGACGCAGTTATTTATCCACGGATGTGTATGGCTCTATGCGCTTCTTAGCATCCTCTTCAGACAGTGCAAAATGAAACCCTGTGGAGGCCCTAAGACAGTCCAAATTTCTGGGCCACCCTCGGAAATTATCTAATAATATGTTTTTAAATTTACCAACCAACAATTTTAATAAACCAATTGTATTACACAAAACTAAACATTAACAATTATTAATGTTATTAAACACATTTTGTAAACAATTCTAATAAACCAACAAAACTTGAAATATTCACTTTCCTCGTTTGTTTGTGGTGAAATCTTTCCGGGTAAAGAGTGACAACAAATAATATGTATGCTTTGTTGAAGAAAATGAAAGAATTCTTAAGCCAAAAATGAGTAAAAGTGCCTGAACAAGATAGATGTGTTCAGTTATGTTAGATAGTGAAGTTAATCAAACTTCCTTATAATTCAGAAAAACGAACTTTCTTAGTAATGCAGATGTTGGATATATCAAATCATCTGTGTTCTCGAAGCTTCTACTTGCAAATATTCTCTTAGGGTCTGGAGTCAGCTGGAAATCGTGGCACACTAACTCAAAAAAAGCTTAGTTTCTGCAGGTTTCTGGTTTCTTGTTATCAAGTGGGATAACATTGAACTAAGTAGTGTGCACATCGGCCACTAGGTGGAAATGACCATCACTACAAAATGACAGCTGTCAGAAAATGAGCTTTTAAGAGACAAACTGTTATGTGAATTTGATTTCTCTGGTTTATGTACCTTAAGTTGTTAATATGTACGTTACATAAAAACTTTTTTTTAATCTTTATTAAGTGCATTTGTTTAATTAACCTTTCACACTACATATAAAATATACATAAAACGAATCAATAAAAGGTCATTCATCATAATTTCATACATTTCAGAGCAATTGCAGAATATAATATACAATATAATCTAAAAAAAACGACATTTGTCTCACTCATGCCAGTAATCTAATTTTCACAATATTCCAGATATAGCGGGCCCCTGAGGTTAAGCGATTCAGCCCCATAAAGCAGACTCCAAAACTGGTCATGTTCAACATTTCTGAACTTAGCATATCTTTTATCATAAGGACAGAGAGGCCTAGTACATTGCGGTAAGATTTGTGCAGTCTCTACCACTTGCCCACACAACCTACAGAGTCTCATCTTTCTAGGCATTCCTTCCCAGGCATCGGTATAGCCCAATACTGGAAGAATATAGAACCTTAGGTATAGAAGGAAATGGACCAACCCAGGAGAGCGCAACTTGGTAAGTTAACTCTGAGGTGACTCCCCAAACGGACATTGATGGGAGTATTGTACATATCTGGGTCACAATGTCAGTTGGTCTAAGGATAATATTCTGTCTTGATAGTGAGTTTTCTCCTCAATTTTAGCGGATGAAATTCAACCTCATTCTTCAGCACTTCACTCTCACCAATGTCCGAGAAATGCCTTAGGACTGTTTGTTCCACAAACGTCCAATCGTGATCGTTCAATCGTCAACTTCTAATAATTCCTCACCTAATAGGTCACCTGAATCATTATGTATGATATGCATTTGAATACAAATGTTTCATTCACACCTTGGCACTCCATATTCGAATGTTACACAACCACCATATCTCTACTTGAAACATGGTTTACAAACTAACTTGGGCTCCACCACATGACTAATGATGCACAAATCACAATGTATATCACTCACTGCATAACCACTACAGCATTCAAAAAGACACCTGTTGGGTCGAAACACGTAGCGGCATATGTGTTTAAATAAATCACCTTCAATATACCCAGTAACAAGACTATGGGCCTCATTTCGAGTCCAGCGCTAACCAATGGCGGTAGTAGCGCCTTGGTCGGCACCGGACCCGTACCGGCACCACCCTGGTGGAATGGGAAATTACCGCCCTATTCCGAGTTGACCAGGGCGGTAATTTCCCATTCCCAAGGGCTCTTCCCCATTCCCAAATGAGCCCCCATAGGACTCAATGGGAATGGGGAAATTGCAAATAACGGTGACCATACTTTACGGTCACCGTTATTGGCTAAAAAGCCCCTTTGCGCCCTCGTCCCTAACGCCTGCTAAAAGCAGGCGTTAGGGACGAAGGCGCAAAGGGAACTCGGAATGTGGCGGTAAGGGATTACCGGCACCGGTCTCGTTAACTGTGACCGGTATCCCTTACCGCCATACTCGGAATGAGGCCCTATGTGTTCATTGCTTACAAATGCAATTGCATTTAGGGATACTAGCAATATCCCCGGCACAGCGCCTGGTTTGAGTTTGGTTCTCCCACTATACCTCTTCTAACTTCACTGAGACAGAAAAGCACCATCTTATAAGAACCACTTATTGTCTGCAGAATCAACTATTCTCCACACTTCATCAGTGCAGTGATCTGCATATTCTAGTGCTCTACCCAAACCTCAGTACAATACATCACTCAATGACTATCTATGTGAAACAGATAAGAACTCAGATGTAGGTAAATGGTTAGAATGAGTCACAAGTATAATTCCCTTTACTTAAGAAGTCCAAATGATGCATGGGGCCTAGTGCCCAAAATTCACAGGTTCCAGTACACGTTTCTCTATGGAAGTTAATCTCTACAGGGATGCAATGGGCTTGTGATGGTGAATTAAAACAGTTCCAAGTAATATTAAAGTTCAATAGCAATTTGTCAGGAGAAAGGTAAGTTCTTGTATCTTTTCCAAGCCAAAGCTAACCCAGGGGCAGAATACTTGACCAAGATTCGAGGACCAAAGGCAAGTAAGAGGGAGATAGGAGATAAAGGCATTTGCACTGCATTCTATCTTAGAGAACAGGCACAGGTATGCTGATTTACCCCCTGACTCTGAATTTCCCAAGGGTCATGATGGTTCATCTGGGGTCACTGGGAGCACAGTATTTCGTCTGTCCTTTGTTTGGGTGAGAGGCGTTCAGTGGTTGTAGGTTCGAGTGCATTTTCCGGTCAGGTGTTATTGCAAGCCCAATTAATAAAGAAATGCAGACTCCTGCAATGCAGATCTCTTCAGGGCATTTTACGGGGTGAAGGAAGGCAAGTTCCAGCAACAATCACCGTTTTCAGGTGACGGCAGGTGTCCTTCCAGTCACGCTCAAAGAAGCAGCTCCAGGACAGGTTCCGTTGATGCTAGGAATCTGACATCTTGGGAGAACATGACATATGGCACAAGCTGGTAACCACAAAAGGTCTGGGCTTGAACATGGAACAGCAATGATTCTGGTGAGGCAGACCCAGAAGGAGCTAGTCACTCCACCAGCCAGTTCATGGACAATTCCGAAGGCTCTTGAGGTAAGCAACCTCGAGCAGATGTTGAAACTAGTTTTTACCACCAGTGAAAAGGCTGAAGCACCGATGAGGGTCTTCTGAAATCAGGCAGAGGAGCAGGGCTTCACTGAGCAAATCACAGGAGAGGATGCTCATCTACTGTATAAGACGTATCTTTGAAAGATTCTTGGTTCAAAACTAGATCTGAGCAATAGCTGCAGGACTAGAAAGTTTCCCCATAACTAATGAGCAAAAAGCAAGGGAAGTGATGCTGAAGACTTCACTTCACTTCAAAAAGGCAGGTCAGTATAAAAACAAAGCACAAAAAATGAGGTTCCATAGAAAACGTTGGAGGGAATATTGCACACAAAAATATATTTCCTAACACTGACCCAACTTCTAGATTTTAGAGATGACGTTCAAGAGAAAAAAAAAGCAAAATAAATTAGAGTTTTTGGTTGAGTCTTTCAAGCATTCAGGCCTCAAAAACCTGATGCAATGGAAGCAATCATGCAATAGGATATTGAGACAGGGAAGTAGGGGGTGGAGGCTGTCCCATCTGAAGTGGGTGGAGATTGAAGCAGTCCTCTATAATATCTGGAGGGGGCACATACATACTGTCACTGGCCCATATGAGGATATTAACAGAAAATCAATACGGTGACTGTTCTGCATGAGTGTATACGAGGTTGTAAGGATGTAGCACATAATGTATCATGATTTTAGGAGAAGATTTAATGGTGGCCTTGCTTATGAGAACATATGTGGAAGGTGGGATGGTAGGTAGACACAGACAAGGATATTTGGAGAGGCAGGGCAGGAGGCCAACTTATTTAGGATGGTGTAGAGAAAGGACACAAGTTCATTCTGTCATGTAGACAAACAATTGGTTTGAGACTTTTCAGACAATCCCAGGCTTCTTCATGTATGCATGTACCTGCTGTTCTCCATGTGAGGCTTTCTTGAAATATACCATAATTAATATGAAAATCAGGCATAGAAACACCAGAGTTAGAAATTAAATGTGGTCCTTACTCTTTGCTCTATAGAGCAGAGCTAGCACACAACAAGGTATTCCCTGTTCTTTTACTGCTCCTTCCATTCATCACATACATACTGCTAATTTACAATTACATGCTTATATTAGCTGAACTGAAAACATTGACACCATATGGAAGCTTTCTAAACTAAACCCCTCATTGTACAGGGCCTATGGTCTTTATAGAATAATGGCAGACATACTGTGTGATATGGGAAAGAAAAATGCCAGTCCCACACACCACCCTGCTTAAGAAACTCTTAAGTCAGATCTCCTCGATAATACACTGCTTCTCACAGTACTCAGCATACAGTACTTACAGTGCAATCTATGACCAAGTCTTTGACTGGAAAGACTAATGGCCTTCACAGTTCAAGCTCAAGAGCACCACTGTTAAATAGGGGAAACTGGCACCCCTGTAGTTGAGCATCTTCAGTCCTAACTGAACAACCTCAGGCCAGTGATGTGTCAAAAGATGTCATACAGCCCCTCAAAGTTCAGTATTTAAAAAACCATTACCATCATGTTCCTTTTGTCGAGTAGACCACTGAAAAGTGTATTATTCTTCATATCCTATGGATATCAACTAAGCCACTAGCACATGGCAATTGAGTGCCAGTTGGCACTCGTCTCTTGATACACACTGCCACCATCATAATTCTACATCTCTCCCATCACCTTGTATGAGGCAGCCCAAGTCCACCCATCTTTGCACCAGGGCCATCTGAATCTCCATTCTGGAAAAAAAGACCTGAATTGCCTCTGTTACAATTCACCTCGAAATGTACCTTTGCACAGAGCCATGTTACTTGTGATCGACACAAATCAACACAACCGAAAGCTATGTTGCATAGTTCCCTTTGTCAAAACTAACCAAAGCAACCCAACTTTTCTTGCAGATGCAGAAGTGGCAAGAGCCCATGCAAACTGCAGAATAAGTTCAATTGAAAACCCAATAAAATAACATAAATTTGGTTCAGGCTGCATGAAAATGTTCTGCAGTGGCACCAATGGCATATATCATGGGAATAGGACACATGCTTTATAAGGATATGATATGTTATTTGGATATGATATGATATTTATAACACCCTTAATACCCAGAGGGTTCTCTGTGTGGAGCCGGGGATCGAACCTGTGTGGCTTTGCATCATCTTGCTTCCAAGGCGAGCACGTTTCCGCTGAGCTTTCCTCCCGAGACTACTGGCATATACTATTAGCATGTTAGGGTGTGGATAATGAAAATGATTTTCAGTAGCAATTCTAGCACATTTAATGTGGTGAAGGCATCATGAACATGCACTTTATAGTGCCAATGATGCCATGTATTTTAGGCACTGGGATCATGAAAGTGTGTTTTACAGTGAAAATTATGCCTTACATCATAGACACAGGTATCATGAACATGTTTTACAGTGGCAATGCTGTCATATCTTGTGGGGCAGCTATCACGAAAGGGTGTTTTATAATGGCAATACTAGCATACATTGTGGGCACAGGCACAATGACAATATATTGTATAATGCTCCTATTTACTCTTGGTTACCTGGCATCAATTGGATTTTAGCAAGCGTTTCCTTACAAAAACAGTTGTAAATGATATGGGTTTTGACTTATTTGTTTGCAAAATTCTACTCTAAAAATACACAATTTCAACCAATTTTTGTTTTTTTTATAAAACTCTATTGGTGAGAATCCCCCATCCACCTTGGTTGGTTTGTGCTCTCCTGCACCACTTGATCATTTACAACCATTTGAAGGAACTATGTGTGCCCAATGAATGAATAAAATCCCAGTTGCTACTGTAGGGCACTTGCAAGCATTTCTGTCAACCTAAGGCAAGTTCCAGTTTGAGCTCCCCTTACAGTGAGCCCATATTTGATATTGTATGGACTTGATAGTAACCTCTGGAGTCCTTATGCTTGTAGTACCCTAAACAGCCACCAGGAATCGACCTATTGTAACCCTTGGGCTAGGTGGGATGTCTCGACAGCTCCAGAATGTGCATAAGCCAATGTGAGGTCCCAAAGCTCATGGAGAGACCAAGCTGCTCGTGCCTGGTTGCTAGCAAACACACAAGCACTCATGGGTTGCCTAGCATAGTGTCATTAATAGAGATGGGGTGTCATCATGTGCTGTTCTTCAACTTTTCTCCAGCGATAAGGCAGACTCTTTGCAGTCTCAGCACAGGTATGAGTTCATTCCATGTTACTAGACTTACTGTTCCTGGTTCTATGATTCTGTATTGCTTTTCGTTCAAGTAAAATGGGTGGGGTTTGCCTTTTTTATTACTCTTAGGTTACTGGATGGCCTGAATTCTGGGATAGCTTGATCAGGTACTGGAGACCATGTGGCTAATAAGCAAGCTCTATGAGTAATGCACAGGATCCTAACAACAGTACATGCTCCAGGTAGTCAAGGGGAGGATCTTGGCACAGCTGGGATAGGGTCAGATGTTTTTCTTCAATGGCTAGCATGGCTCATCTATTTTGGAACAATAGAAATCGTGTTGGGTTTTTCATAGTAGACAAATGGGCACAATGCTGCATTAAGGAAAAGCATTCAATTATAAGTACAGTGGCAATGCTTCTGGTCCCCAAGGACAAAATGAAGACACCATCAGCAGTGCTTTCAAAGGCAACAAGTAATGAGGACGAGTGTGCCTACGGCTGATGACTGATCCCTCATCTCCGCTTCAATATGTTTCATGTTGGCATACTTGATGTTGGAGGAACATTGATCGGACATGAAATAATACCTCTCAGTCTTAACTAAAGGTGCAATTAGTATATCAGACTTACTGTTGAGGGGTGACTTGTCTGCCCCTTAGGCTATAGGAAAAGGATTGAATTTGATGCCTTATTTAGTTCTCTATAAACTTGCAGACACATCAATCAAGTTATGTTTTTGAGATGTATACCATGCACCACTAGCATTCTGATGGTCTATAGGCACTCAGGCAGATCTGAAAAAGATGGAGTGTCAGGGGAGGGTTAGTTAGTTAGTGGGACAGAGGGTGGGAGTGAAATAGAGATTTTGCTGTGCTGTTGGTAGCTTCAGTTCAGATAACATGGTCACTGTGTGTTGTGGTTGCTTCTAGATGGCATGGATTTGATGTGTGAGTATGTATTGGACTTTGTTCAGTGCGTATGGTGTAGTGCTGGAGATCTAGTGTGTTATGATTGAATGGGATGTTCGAGGGGGTGCAGTTTGCTGTGTGATTTCAAGTTTGCGCTGTGGGTGAGGTATTTGTGTGTTGCATTTGGTAGTTCCGAGGTGTGTTTGAAGGAAAAAGGTTTTGGTAAGGTAAAGGGTGAGAAAGGTGGATGTGTCCTCGTGGGATACATTATTTTTTTAGGCCGAAATTCCTTATAGGGTGGTTGGCGATATTATGCTTTCTTTTTCTTAGACCCGCCCACCCAGACTCAACTGTCCTATACATTTTCTTATAAGTATCTTATCAGAATCTTTTAAAATCTTTCATAAATCCTACTTCAATTCTTTAAGATTTTATAAGAATTTAATAAGAATTTGGGTGTCTTATAAGTTCTTAAAACGTTCTTATTATGGTTCTCATTGGTTTTGGTGGTAACATGGTTTGTGCTATCTCTCCTTGTATCAAGGTTGGGTGTTACTCTTCAATAGTACTTCCTGTTTAGGTGGGTGATTCATGGAGTCAGGTGTTTAGTAGTTATCTGACATTTCTATGTTCTTCTGTTGTTCATTGTTCCTTGGGAAGTGAGTTCCAGAGTTTTACTGCAATGCAAGAGAAGGCAGATCTAATATATTTCATTTTCAAATACTCCTTGAATGTTATTGCTCAATCTCAGGGTTCACTTCAGTCTGTAGATAGATATATTGTCCTGCATATGTTCTGCTTCTTGGCCATAGATTGTTCTGTGTGTTATGTAAAGTGTTGTGAAGTAAATCCCTTTTTGACTGGCAGCCAGTGTAGGGCTTCCAGTACTAGTATGATATGTTCTCTGTTGGTGTGTCTTAGGAGTAGTCTTCCAGCTATGTTTTGTATTCACTGTAGTTTTTGGTAAGGTTGTCCAGCATTCCAAGGTAGATGCTGTTGGCGTGGTCTATTCTTTATGATGGAGATGACAGCGAGTCTGGGAAGAAGTTTAGTTTCTCATCTTCTGTTTGTGAAGTTGACAAAGCGTAGTATCTGTTTGTGCATAGAGGGAAGAATCATTTCTTTACTACTGCACTGAACTGTGGCTGTAATGCTCAGTCATTGTCTATTAATATTCTGAGATTTAATGACTTTGGAAGATTCCGGTTGGTTTTCCATTTCCTTAGGCAATGGAATGTGAAGTTGATGTGATGGGTTGTTTAGCATGATCATGATCTTCGATTTTACTACATTTAGGCTTATAGAAAGAGGGCTGGAGAGTGGGGGAGGGGTGTCTCCACCTGCATTTTACGGTAAGAAAACAGTAAAAGAATGCAGTTAAATGGGATTCAGTGGGATGCCTTAAAATCTCCTTTAGCGGATGTTCTTTCTTTCTTTAGAATCTGGAACTAAACTGGACTCTTGCAGGACTCGCTCTTCAGGTATTAGTGCTTAAGCACCCATAAATGTGTCATTTTATTGTTCTCAAACTGTTGAAATGGCTCATTAACACCTGGTTTGATAAGATTGTATCCCAATTAAGGACTCTATATCCAGCGTGGAACCTGAAAGTTGCTCTGTCAGTTCTAGTGAAGAAGCCCTTGAAGCCTATGGGAACTTAAGATGTAAAGTTAGTGTCATTGAAAACAGCCCTTTAAGTGGCAATTCACCCAGCCTCCAGACAGTGCCAGCTTCAGGCTTTATATTTATGGGCTCCTTTTCTGACGTTTTCATAAGAAAAGTCCTTCATACTCATCCAAACCTACTTCTAAAGGTAATATCAGAGTTCGACTTAACCAAGAAATTATTATTTCTGTCTTTTTTCCAAATCCAACATCAGAGGCAGAACGATCTCATAGTCTAGAAATCAGCAGGACACTGAAATTCTATCTTGCACTCACGAAGGAGGAACAATTCTCTGATCGCTGGTTTGTGGTCTATCAGGATTTTCCTCTGGCATAAAGGCTGAAAAAGTAATCACTGTAATGTGGATAGTGACTTTTATTCTGGAATGCAGATCTCTCAGAAAGCTATCTCTGACTAAAGTGCCATGTGACCATTTGGTCGTAGCAAAAGCTTTTTCACTGGAGGATATTTGCAGAGTGTCATCATGGGGTATAACGAGCAGTTTTTTTTGTAACGCTGTACTGTGAATGAGATCTCCAGGTTAAATTGCACGCTTTAGTGTTAATTGTTAACTTCTTGTTCTAGCTGTTCACATACTGGGACTTCCACCATTTGGGATATGTGTGCATTGTATTCTCCCACATGTATGGCAGAAGGGGCAGGGAAATAAGAGTTTGAACCAGTTACTCACAGTAGTGACTACTGCTCTCCTGGTACATAGTATCCTTTCTTCTGTGGGTCCCACCCTCCAAATCCCTGTTCTAAAAAGTTTGATTCTGTGCGTTAATTAAAGCACTGGACTTTGATGAAGAGAGCATCCTAAAGGGAGGATCCACGGTGGGGTGGAGTAGCAGATGTGCACAGGCACGCAAGGTAGATTATGTCTCAGGACATTAACATAGCATTCCCTCATTGGCCAATTTCCGTTCTATATGAGCCAGTATGGCTCTGTAAATACATGTAGTCTGGGGATTAGCCAATGAGGGAAGGCCTTGCCATTCCCCTGGGCTTGCTGAACTAACAGAGTGGCTCGCAGTTCAGCGTTCCCTCATCACCAGAACATCCCACTGATGACCATGCCGCCAGTGCCACATGGCTTTTAGTGCAGTGCTCCCATGAGGAGAGAGAGCGCCGTGCTGAAAGCCATGCTGTCAGTGCAGCTTTCCTCCTTTCCCGGGCTGCACCTTACAGACGTGACCCGGCACCTGTAAAGTCTCACACCCCATTCAGTACCTTGTTAGGTTGGGGAGCAGCCATTTGTGCCCATCCCCGCAATGACTGCCTTCAGTCTTTGCTGGGCTCAGGGCTTTAAGTGGGCCGGGGCCTGCCGGGGCTGGGCCCCGGCAGGCTCCGAAATTTCGTTTTGAGGCGGGGCCCTGCCTGGGCCCACTAATCTCCCCTGGCAGCCCCTGCCACTACACGAAAAGACAATTTTTTCTACAGCCTGAAGCTCTCGCTCGTGTGCGAGAGCTTCAGGCTTCAGAAAAAAATGCCTTTCAACCATAATGGTGGCACCGCACCTACGAGGCATCCCTTTAATCAAGTGATGCACGTGGGCCGGCGCCACCATTATGGAGAAAACGTGAGGCCGCTGGAAGCAGAGGCCTTGCTTTCTAAATACTGAAGCTCCCGCGGATTCACGGGAGTTTCAGTCTTTAGGAAAAAGGCCTTTGCTTCCAGTGGCCTCACCCTTTCAGCCTTGATGGTGACGCTGCCCCTCCCCAGCTGGCGAGGGGCAGCACCACCATTAAGGCTGAATAGGCGAGGCGCTGTCCCCTGCCAGGCAAGCCTATAGAATATAAATGCAGAGATCAGCACCCTCTCCCCCATAGGGGAGAGGGTGCTAATCTCTACAAAAGGCTGCCTGGCAGGGGTGCCAGTAGCCCATTGAGCCGGGGCTCGTCAAGGGGGCGTGGCCTAACGGGCCATCAAGGCCCCCGCTGTTTGGCCACGCCCCCTCAATGAGTCCCGGCTCGATTTGTAGTGCCACTTAAGGCACTGGCTGGGCTACACCTGGAAGATGCACCCTGTCTTTTTCAAAGCTTGCCCTCCCTCCTCATACATGGTTGGTGGGAACTAACCAATCCCAACAACCACACAAGGGAGACTGCCTTTTTAAAAACAACATCTCTATATTTTGTTTCTTACACAAGGGACATAATTGCTTGATAGACCATACCCTCAGGCCGTACTGGGAGTTATGAGCCCTGAAAACCTTGTAAAATATCCTTGCTGCACTCAGGCCTTTTACTTAGTCTTCAGGTTGTATAACTCCTGATACAGCATTCAGGCTAATGTTGGGATGGAAATGAGCCTAGGCGCTTCCAGGTAAGGCAAACACCATTTGTGGTGATATAACGTATGATGGGGGAGTAATCCGCACTAACAGGCAACATGTAGAGGCACTTAGAGGTAGATGTGCGGCACTAGAAAACCCATTGCACATGACTCCATTTTGTATTAGACCCAGAAGGGATAAGGTGCAGGCTTGCGCTGTTCACCTTCCTGGTTTACAAGGGCTAATTTTTGTAAAACATACTGACTTTGCAAGAGCCCTTTTCCCAAGGAGGTCCACTTCCCCCTCGTTCCTCTAGTGTTGCAAATATTTAGTATCTTCCAAAGGAATGTGTCCTGCAAGAGCATGAGACCACAAAAGGGTCTGCGATGCTTCCATCCATCTACACTAAACTGCCATTAGGCCTCTAACCCCCACGCAGCCAGGCTGGAGCCAGCGTCATACCACTGACTCAACCCCCACATCTTTACATTCCCTGATAAGCAAGCGATCCCCAGGTCCCAACACAAATCAAGTGTCCACAGAGGATCTAAGTGTGTGCGGCTGTATTTCTTTCTAGCATGAAAACATATCCCCTGTAACACGAGGTACAGGGAGGGATACATTAAAAATCAAAGCCCAGGGTGGAGACCTTGACTGCAGGAACTGCGGTATCAATGAAGCCCTGAATGTGCGGTTCAGCGTGACTATTTTATCCTACTTCCCCCTGGCACCATTTCCCGGCCTGGTGCCTGCCACAATGGATTAATAACCAGGCTTAGCATGTTTAGTTTAGACAGAAACAATGTATTAATGTGTGTCCCGACCTTCACCATGAGGATGAGCCCAGTTGTCCCACATGGATTCAGACGATGAGAAAAAACTAAGCAATTACTGCCTGCCATCCCCTATGGAGCAGGCTCATGTGTAGAGTACCTCCAATCAGTAGCACCCATTTGTACTGTACAGCATGACACGTGTCTGGGTTTTAAGCCCCTGTTTGTAACCGTACGGGTCAGAGCGCTCTCGATCAGCAGAGTCTGTTGCTGATATTTGTATTCTGTACAATTAAACCTCTTTATCCTTGCAATGATATCTCCTGGCCTATTTCCCTATTGCATTGTTTTTATTCTAGAGTGTGCGTAAAAAGGGACTTGCCATCACTGGGTCAATAAACCTAAATGAAAGAACAACACTACTGAAAATCATGTTGCAATCCTATACGCATATAATGGAAGTGTGGGGGGAACGGGACTCTGAATTAAGAGTACAGTAGCTGCAATAGTGAATGAACTGCTTGTTCTTACTCTCCTCCTCTGTCCTTGTCATTTCTTCCTTCACTTCAAATACAATAGGAGATGCCGTGAATGCCATGTGCAATATAGGCTTCCAACAAACAGGCACATCTCGATTAGATTATGTAAGTTTTTGCAGATACATTTATCTGCCTTGCAATTTGGTGATCGCTGGACAGCTCTGGTAACGAGCAAAGGGATGGAAGTGCACATTAAAGTCCTTCTCTAACCTAAAGAAACGAATGTTTTAACATTAATTAAAACATCACACAGCAAAAGGCTGCACACAGTTATAGCCAATTAACTTCCGGCTGTTGATCAATCATTGCACAGCATCGACCCTGCCTCTGCGAGCACAGTCTGGGGGTCGCAGCAGCATCACAAGGAATGGCAATCTGCATGTATTCATCACTGACTGATCGGCCTGTGTGCTGGGCAGTTGGGCATAACAATGGAAATGGCTGTAGCATTTAACATTTTACTAGATCTAACAAATGTCCAGTTGGCCACACTTATTAAAAACAATGCCAACACATATACATTTGCGGATGGAGAGCAAAGCTTGTGATGTCAGTCAGCACTGCAAGTGGAAATGTACCCTTGTGTGCAGTTACCCGCCTTCCATTCAGTCTAAATTATGGTACTTCATGTGTCCATTTCTGACCCCATTTGTCCCTTTCCCACCCATGTGTTGTCCCGAGGGACTAGCATTGTGGAAGAATGAAAAAGGGTGTCTTATGGGATCCATAGGTAGCACTTATGGTGACACCATACACATATTTTGTGTGCTGGCATCCTACCCCACATAACCCCTGCAACATTGACAACAATACCTGTCTTCCTGCCACCCTGCCTTACTCTTTTGTTTAGCTCAGTACCACAGCCCACTACCCACGTGGGTGATGGGAGCCAGTCAAACATTAGTGTATGGAACATATTCTTGACACAAATGTAGAAAATGGGGCTGGTCAGTGCATCTTTTGTGCCGTCACACAGCCCCCCGGAAATGTACAGGTCAGATTTGAGATGAAGATGACCTGTGAATTTCTCAAACAAGTTCAACAATTGTGCATCTCTGGCCTTTTTTTTTTAAAATGTGTTTATAGTTTTTTGTTTTATTTTGGACCTTTTTTTCTATTGTCATACATGGAAAATGAACAGAATAACCAAACAAAAAGATTCAACACATGTGTTAATAATTAGGCATTACAACAGAAAGAAAATCAGTAATAATGCTTGACTGCAGATTTAAGCGATAACATGCCAACCACGCAGACACAAAAATAATTCAACTAATTGCACTTTATATGACCTTTGATGTTGCAGTTGTGAAATTACATTATACAACGTTGACATAGAATATGCTGCTAAACAGCTTTACAATGTAATCTGGATTCATACAACCTTCCAAAACAATGCAAGGTCAAATATAGTTGAGCTATACAACATAATAATACTTCTCACATTTAACAACTGATTTCCACAAGTGCCAGTTCATATTGCATTTAAAACACTGCATGCTAGGAATTATAGTGAAATGGTGTTGGAGAGGGTGGGCTATTCTTAGATGTATTAAAATCTCTTGCATTCACGGCGAGGAAAAGGAAGCCATTATCACTTGAGGATGGAGGGATTTGTTTCATTACAGCCTTGTGATCCTTGGCAAACACCACGGACACCTAGACCTGGTTTCCCATAATGAGCAAAGGAAATGAATGAATCAGTAAAGGGAGATAGTGATACAGTGTACAACTTTCTGTGATCTGTGCCAGGGTGTGTATTCCAAGCTTTTTTTTTTCACGGTGTGGGAAGAAAAGCAACTAGTAGTAGGAAATGGAAACATTTGCTGCAAGACTGCCTTAAAATGGGCAATAAGTATTGAGGGGTCAATAAGCAGCTCCTGGATGTGAATTACTTCAGTCAGTGCATTGCTGTGATGTATGGCAAACAACATACATAACCTTTTATGTTCCAGCCATAGGGAAGAAAGGAATACGTATGTCAGTCAGCACCGGGCAGCTAACTGGGCAGCACTGGCCGTTAAGCAGTTTAAGTCCAGAAAGGCCAACATAACTCCAAAAACAGAGTCAGGAAGTCAAATACTTCTTTAGATTTTAGCATGTAAAAATAGGACTTCCAGTTGTGGAAAGTCAAAAGTATTCTAAAAGATGCTGATGGTCTTTTTATTTTCTAGTAAAATACTAATTCACACCCCTATCACCCCATGTGGGCACATTGGGACTTTTGCAAATCCAATTACTACGTTCCTCCCTTTTATATCCATACTTGAAAAACAGGGCAATTCTATTGATATTATCTGTCAAGTTACTTGTATTGTTTGTCATGAAGACTTATACTTCCGAACTGTTAAGCTTGCAATTATGTTGCGTTCAAGGGAAGTGTATCACGTCCACCTTTCTAGGCCTGTAATTGCTTTACTTCCTCGCCGGAAAACGTTACTGAATCACTGGTACTGGTTGTAGTGAATAATTACATAGGGGCCTTGTGATCGTGGGCTAATAGTACATTATGATGTATTGTATTACAATCAAGAGGAAGGGTGAAAGCAATCAGAAGTAGAAAGTAAATGTATTGTTGCAGAAAAAAGTGGATCATGGGCGAATATGATATATTGAGCTCTTCAGTTCAATTATTAAAGATGCACACAATGCTGTGCAGAAGACTGTTCTCTTGTGTGGGGGTACCTCCTCAACGTAACCCATTCTTTCCTATAACCCATCTTGAAAACTGGGCCCAGCTTTTCCTACCATCCCTGGGCCCCGAGAGACCTGGATACATGCCCAAGACCCTCCGGCACCCATGGCATTTTGTAGTCACTTGATCTACCCCTGCTCTGTCATTAGCCTGTACCATAAAATGGCCCACATAAACTTCTACAAAACAAAAGAGGTGATGATAGGAAGTTTTAGAATTAATCTTAACATCTGGAAATTGCTCTGTCAACCCTCAAGACCATCATTCTTCAACCTACCAAGCCATTACAGGAAGGGCAAGGAATATATGTGAATCAGTTTTGGTCTCGTTCAACAAGGGGCAGTCCAGCCCGAACTGATTGGTCCCCTCCCTTCTGCGCAAGACTTCAAGCAACCCATGATATGTGTGGCCTTATTGGGTGTCATAAGTGAGGTGTAGCTTGGGACTTTAGGCCCAGCAGGTCGGGACCCAAGTTTGGTCATATGCGTTCCACTCTGGGTGACAAACAAAAAAAAAAAAGAGATGATGGCTGGAAAGTTTAGAATTAATCTTAACCTCTTGAAATTGCTCTGGGCAACCCTAGAGACCATTGTTTTTTTAAAATTTTTTTATTTTTTATTTGTTTAGTTGACAAATCAACTTTTCAAATACTTTACATGTTGATAGATATTCACATATTAAAAAAAATACAGTTTCAAACCGTATGGATACATAGAACAAGAGACAAAAATTACATTCATTTGTTTCCTTAAACATATATAGAATTAGTACAAATGTTATTATTCAAAATCTTCTACAGAATATGTCTATGCACTCCACTCATAAAATGAGGAAAACATATCACTGGGACATCATTAGTGATTCGGATTGGTAAAATCATATCGAGGTATTGGACTATCGCTATTTTTACTGTTAGTCTCGGATTTGAGAATATCAATCGCCATATTTGATCTCGATGTGAATAACTTTGGAAGGTGAGTACCTTCTTAAAACACATTTCTCGTATAACTCTTAGTGCAGTGCAATCCACTATGAGATGTTGCAGGGTTTCCTTTTGATTTACATTCAAACAGTACCGGTAATATCGAGCGATATTATTTTCCTTCTACACAAAACATCACGTGTGTTCCACAGGTGAACCTCAAATATTTTGCTCGTATGTGTGTGGACGGATATTTCTTCAGATATTCAGCCATCACCCCAAATCTCTTAGTGCCAAACAGAAACATTTAGAAATCTTTGTATAGAGTGGACTTTGCTGCATTGTCCGCTCAATCTTGCTGAACGATTTTTGTTTTTGCCCGATCTGGATTTGTAATAAGGAGATCTATAGTGACAGATGCATCAGCTAAGACATTCAATGCATGATTACGCCAACTTGCTGGAAATTTATTTTTAGAAGTGAGCAGGTGGTGTGTTACAACTTTCAGAATGCTGGATTTTTCTAATCCTACCAGACCTTTTCGGAATAAGGCACATTGTTTCCAAGTTACCTGCGAGTATAATGACAGGACGCCTAATTCATGGTGTATCAAAGCTATAGAGGTACTGCTTGGTAGCTGTAATATCTGTTTCCAATAATTGGACTCTATAAGATCCCAAAAATTACGTTTTTTCAGTGTGATGGCTTCTATTCCATACAGTAAAATGGGAGTGACTTGCATTTTCTAGAAGGCCATAATCTGCCAGAGACCATTGTTCTTCAGCCTACCTAGCCATTACAGGAAGGGGGAAATACCATATGCAAATCTGGCTTGGTCCTGCCCAAAAAAATGGGGCAGTCCAGCCCAAACTACATGGCAACACCCCTTATGCACAAGACCTCATGCACCTCAGGCATGTTTCAGCCTCATTGGGCATCATCAGAGAGGTGTAGCTTATCTTTCCAAGCTCAGCAGGCTAGGGATCTACATTTGAGCATGCCCGTTCCTCTCTTGGTGACTTAAGCAAAACGTAAGAGGTAACGTCTGAAAAGTTTAGAATAAATCCCAACCTCTGGCAATTTCTCTAGGCAGACCATTTTTCTTCAGCCTGCCCAGCCATTACAGAGAGGGGAAAGGCCAGATCCAAATCAGGGAGCGATGGCAAACTAAGGGAAGGTTCCTTGGAAAGTTCTGGGGATTTGGTCTGGCTGAAACCTGCACTGACTCCATGAAGACATTATTCAAATACAGTGTCTCCACAAAGCTCTTAGCTCTTAGCAATGTCCTAACAGGAAAGAGTAGTGCCTCTGCGGCTCTGACACCACAACACTACTTGGTGTTGCCAGGAAAACTGGAGGTAATCTGTGAGGAGGTTTATCCACAGAAATTGCAATACAATAAATTGAGCAGCCTGTTACATCCTGACTGCTTGAGAGAGAATGCCTGACAGGAGGTTTGAAAAAGAAAATCTGTTTGCCGTGCTGCATCCAATGAAAGGAAACACATTGAGAATGATGCATTCTGATAAGTTTTTTTAGCAGATTTCCAAGGTTATGTTGGCAGTCTACATCTTGTAAAAATATATTTATAGACTACCTTATAAATCATATGTCTGATTCAGTCTAGTCCTGTTCATGTCTCATATAGAGCCATGTAGAGGTCCCTCCCCACCCCCTGTGCCACCATATAAGTCAAGAACCAGGCCGGTGTACAGACAGAATATTTATTGAATAATATGTCCAACCCTCACGTCCAATGTGGGCAATTAACTTTTGAACCAATTGATTACACACACACCCTTCTCTGTGGCACAAAACAAAGCTTCAATACAAAAACTCACTATTTGGGGATTTCACTTTTGGGTCTCGTGTACATGAAACACAGGCACATAAACAGTTCAACCCTCCTGACTTTGCAGACCCCACCCCAGTCTGTGCAAGATATTGGACAGGGGGTGGGGAACTGAGGGAGGGTCTGGTCTCAGTTCCAGTTCTGAGCATTGACCCTCCTCCCAGGAGGATCTGTCAAGGAGCGGCAGGTGCCTTATAACTGTCACCCCAATTACCAGCAGAGAGTCGCTCAGGACCATCAAAAACTCCACACCGCAAGAACGGAAGACTCAGCCATGGGGAAAAGTTTAATGTCTCTATTATTTAACAAAACAACAGGGTTCATACTAGAACATGAATTTTCCAGGGCTCTTGTCTTCAGGTATGACAACACAAAACCCAGTTCCATCCCCGAAACCTGTCGAATGTTCACATTGGTCCGTTTAGGTGAATTATTTATGTATCCTATAAGGGTTAATTCTACTACTGGGTATCCATATATGGCGGTTCCAACTGGGACCACCTTTACGTGTATCAGTCTACAATGTTGCAGGGTTGCAGGGAGACCATTGGCTCCTGCAACATATTATACCTTCACGCGAAAGGCAGAATGTGTCGTACCAGCCATGGGACCCTGGATGGTTACCAGGCTGAGTGTACCATTTCAAGGCAATGAGAATGAACAGGGAGGTGCTGTGTGTTCCCTAATTTTGCCACCTCTGATCACCTGAGCCTAGGAGAGTGCATTTACTGGTTAATTTGTAAGCAACACTTATATCCTTCTACCTCTGATTTGATGGGAACAGCTTCTCTCTGGCTACCTTTATTGAATGGGCATTGTCTTGCTCTGCTGGGTCACATGTGTTGAGACCACAAAATGGAGCTCTCTTGCCTGAAATGATGAGGAGTTTAGCCTGAGTTTCTTGCAGGTGGCTTATCGTATTGGTAACCAGGAACTTTCCCATCTCCACTCATCCTTGGGTGGGTGCATCGTTCTGCTTGGCTCTCGCTGCAGTGATCTGCCAGCCCTTCCATGTATTTCAAAGTCTTTCTCCCCTTTCTTATTTTAGTTTGATATGCCTATAGCTTCCATATTTATCCTTATGGTATTCCGGGATAGTGGCAATCAAGCATGTGCAGGCTAGATATACATATACTTTGCTTCTTGAGGTTCAGCTTTGGTGAAAGACATGGATATGTAGAGATGTGTATGTGTGTCCGTCCTCTACCTGCGTTAGTCATAAGCATGTGTTTTAGTGTCTAAATGCAACAAGCTAATGTATGTTTGTGTAACTTCATGAATAGATGGCTATGTATTTAAGACTACATGCAGATTAGGTTAGTTTAGTTTCGTTTATTTACCTGTATTGCACACCTAACGCATGCGTATCTGGGTTCTTTTACTTGAGTATACAACATGGTTCATATTACAATACAGGTATTACATAATTACGATATATAGCAAATAACAAAATTACAATATAAGATATATCAGACTTGCAAACTTACAATAAAGGCAAGATTCTGGGTACACGATATCATGAAAAATAGTGTCAGCGAATGAACAATACATACATGTACTGTGTGCAATATGCATGAAAGTGAGACCTTTGAAACACTATGTTTAAGATGGACGCTCAGTGAAGAGCCAAGCTATTACTTTGGCTCTAAAGGCCCAGAAGGAGGGTTCTGCTCTAATGTCTGGTGCTAGTGAATTCCAGCATTTGGCTGCCGATACCAGGAAACTAGAACCTCCTGCAGTCTTTAATTTGTATTTTGGGATGATAAGGTGGTTGAGATAGAGGGATCTGGTGGGTCTGTCTGGCTGATTCCTTAAGAATCTGTCTGTGAGGTATGTTGGAGCTGTGTTTGAGAGGCATTTGTGTGTGATGACTAGCAAACGTAAGGTGATTCTGTCATGCACGCGTAGCCAAAGTGCATCTCATCTGAGGGCTTAGATGTGATTGTGGCATGGGATATTCAATGCTGATCTTAGGGCATTGTTCTGAAGTACTTGTAGTCTATTTAAATTCTGTGCCGTGGAGCCAAGGAATAAGCTGTTGCAATAATGCTGCTTAGACAGGATCAATGCTCTAGCTAGCGCAATGAGACTGTTTGTTGATACATACGGTTTACATGCATTTATCAGTTTGTTCGTGTAGGCTGTAGTTGAGGCTGTGACATTCACTTGTTTTTTGAGGGATAGAGTGGAATCTAAGTAAACTCCTAACGTTTTAACCTCGCTAGAAACTTTAATGGTGTTCCCATCAAAGTTGAAGGTCTTGTAGCATTTGTCCAGTTGTTTAGATAAGCTTGTGAAACGATGATCTTTCAGTTTTATCATTGTTTAAACAGAGGCTGTGGGCAGCCATCCAGGCTTGAATCTCCATGTAAATATCATTTATCATTTTTAAGTCTTTATCATAGCAACCAGAGAGTGCGATGAGGACCTGGGTGTCATCAGCATAGTTTTTGTAGGTCACACCCAGATTGTCAAGATGATCAAAGAAGAGCTTAGTAAAAGGTTTATATAGTGTTGGGGAAACACACGGTCCTTGCAGGAATCCACAGTGGATTGGTACTGGGAGAGAGGAAGCTGAAGAGGCAAAGACCCTAGTTGTTCTGTTAGAGAAGAATCATTGGATCCAACTGGTGCCATTTGTTGAGAAGACTGCGGCTGAGATTAGATGATTGGTCAGGATCTGATGGTCGACAAGATCAAATGCTGCTGAGAGGTCTAATAGCAAGAGGATGGCAGATAGGTTGTGATGTCAGTGATGACGTCATTGATATCTTGATTTGCAGTCAGTCATCTTGTTTGATTGATGACATCTCCTTCACCTCCATATCATCGACTGGGTGCAGTCTAGTGAGCAGCCTGAGGGAGTAATGTTTCTTACACCTGCGATACATTGATGATCCTAGTGAAGGGCCTAAGAGTGAGGTGCATCTGTCATGTCTCTGTCTTCGTGCTCAGAGTTGCGTGGGGGTCATGAACTCCATACTTGAACCTCTGTATTAAATCCTCCTCTGATTGACGAGTCGACCACATTACCTACACAACTCTCTCTGTTCACGTGTAATTTCAGGGGTCAAACCTTTGTTATCCCTCCGAGATGTCCATGGCACTTCGCATGTTCATCCAAACTCCATGTCAGGTAACTGCAGTCTGCAAACAGAGGACACTGTGTCAGTTGTGATTTCATTGTATTACTTATCTTTGTCTCTTCATCTTCTTCAGTCTCTAAGACTACCGATACTTTCATCCCTAAGGTCTTTTTAGTGGTCTTTTTGCATTGCATGATGGCTATTCTGATGACACAAAAGGTGAACAACACTAGTTTCCAGGCTGCCACCAATACTTTCAGTCCATTGGCCATCCATTTTTCTAATCCATGAGAAGATTTATGGCAGCCAGCCTTCGTCCTTTCCTACAGTGTTTGTGTCTGCCTCCATCTTGGCATGCACCTCTGCTAGCCGTGTAATGGCCTCTGTCAGGGTCCCATTGTCTTCATCATGGGCGGGAAAGAACGTGCAGCAAGAAGACCTGATCTTGGTGCACATACCTCCCTCCATGGCTGTGAGAAGGTCTAGAACATATCTGTTCTGGAGAGCCACTAACCTCACTAGTCGCAGCACCTCTTTGATGGCATTGAACTCTTTGACGGATGAATGTATCATCTGCATCGGTATCCAGTGATTCCCTCAAATACAAAGCATCAAATGCAAAACCATTGAATGCAAAAGCCTTGAAAGAATGCATTTTTTTTTCTAGGTCAAGGTTTTTTTTATTAAAAGGGGGCTTAAGGGGTAAAACAACAGGGGTTGGGGACCCCCATTAAAAATAAAATTATTTTTTTTAATGCATTTTTAATGCATTTTTTTTTTAGGCTTTTGCATTCAATTTGGATGTGGAGGCTATAACTAGGAACCATCTGCATCAACTCCCAATGCATTATTTGAAGCCATTTGGCATTTATGCTCATCCGGACTGCCGGAACGATGGATGTGAAGAACATTTCCGTTCTGCTGAACTGCCTGTGCTCTGGTGGTATTGTGTCCAGAGCCTCTTCCATTTTTGATGATGCATAGTTCCCTCTTTTTTCTCTGGTCAACACTAGAAATATCTTCTTTCCTTGGCGAGTATCCATGTTTGGGAATGTGTCTGCTTGTATGTCCTTCCGGGGCACTACCCACACTGCTGTATTCAACTGTACAAGTAAGCATGTTCCTCCACAGTTGGGTGGCAGTTGCAAGTATGCCCTCAACCTGCAGGCCAAGTAGTGGTCCATTAGCACTGCGGTTCTGACCTTCATGCCCGTTATCTCCAAGATCTCTTTACCTCCCTTATTCTCTCCAACCTTTACTGGATCATAACTCTGGAAACATAAAGACGTGCACTCAAGTGGTATAATGGGCATGTACCCTGCTTCATTGTCCACCCATGTGAGTAGTTTTCCACTTGCTTCCCATTCCTTGAGGCAATTGATGTTTTCCTTTTGCACTACTTCTACTGGAACTGTTAGGTGTGCATGTGCTTTGCTCCCAACCACTTCTCCCTTCCACGCATCTGCTGTGTGCCTTTGTCCATATACTAGCATATTTGGTCGTTCAGAGCATCTTGGAATTCCTCCTCCCTTGGTCCTATCTTGGGAGCGTGTAACTCCTTTTGTATCACTACCCTGGTTTCTCCTTTGTTCAGACCTTCAGTGACATATTCTATGATCTTGTCTGTACTCCAGTAATCGTCCATCATTTCTTGAGTTTTGATGTAACCATCTTCATAAGGGAACGTATTTCTGGACATCCACCTTATTGTGGCTCGTCTCCCTTGGAATGATCCTCTTGTGGTGCAGAGTGAAAAATGCATGAGGCATTGTATTTGTATTTATTAAGTTTATGTAGCACTTTACGTCAAAGCGCTTTACAATATAACAACAAGAATACATAGCACATATAAACCAGAAGCATATTTGCAAACATGAGACAAGCCTTTAAAAAACAGTGGGCCTCATTACGATTTGGGCGGTAAGGGATTACCAGCACCGGTAAGGGCACCGGTGCCAGTAATCCCTTACCGCCCTACTACGAGTTCCCTTTGCGGGCCCTCCTTTAACGCCTGGTTTTTCCAGGCATTAAGGACGGGACCCGCAAAGGGACTTTGGAGCTAATAACGGTACCATAATTTGTGGTACCGTTATTAGCGCCTTCCCCATTCCCATTGAGCCCTCTGGGGGCTCAAATGGGAATGGGGAAGGGCCCTGGTGAATGGGGAATTACCTCACCCGCCAACCTTGGAATGGGGCAGTTACAGCTCCATTCACCAGGACGGAGTCGGTAAGGCTTTGGAGGCAGCCATGGCGCTATTAGCGCCATGGTTACCTCCAAACTCCTAATGAGTCCCAGTGAGTAGAACATTTTTCCTATGATAAAGAACGGAAGGAGGAGTAGGAGGTAATGGAGTGGATAGAGAGGGGTAGAGATTTCCAGTGTAGAGGAGCAAGGAGTTGAAAGGAACGGAAACAAGAAGAGGCACAAGGGGTGGGAGGAACAGTAAGCAAGAAGAGATCAGCTGAATGGAGGGAGCGGGATGGAGTGTAGAAAGAAAGGAGAGAGGAAAAATAGGGGGGAGCGAGATCATGAAGAGATTTCAAGACGAGACAGAGGTAGTGAAATTTAAGTTGGCAGTGAAAGGGAAGCCATCCAAGATAATTGTGCTCTGACCTTTGGAATTTCAGTTGCTACAAATGTTCCGGATGTACTCATGGCATTGGGCATGAGAGAACAGACATTACAGCTCTCTCCAGTGGTTTCTTTCCCACTCTTGGCCATGTGTTTGTACCACATGTTTCAAATACGGGCCAAATCAGTTAGATAGGAATTTACCTGACTGAAATCTAGATCTGCACTGCGTCTAAGTCTCTTTACTTCCTCAGCAGTGTTTATTGCCTGCCCAGATAAGGGTTCCAAAACAGCATGGATATGGTTTATGTTAGTAGGGGTCAAGGATTGTGCATGTACAAATAACAGCCTTTGTAAAACAAGGATGCTAAAGAGGTAGAGACAGCAGAAAGCACAGACGATTATCACAACATTTCAAATTAAATTTCCCATTTTGTTATTACTGAGTGTTCTCACATCAGTCAACCTGTATCCCACCACCACTGCAATCACTGTTCTCCACGATCACCCTGGGTTGGCAGTCCCATGCAACACTATTCTTTCGTCTCTCAATATGACTGACTCAAGTTCTATTGGAATCACTTTTCCTTCCCTTTCATTGATGAAAATCTCTGTTCTAAATAAGAACTCATTGGGTATGTGTAACAGCCTACCCTGTATCCCTGAGAGCCATGCTATCAATACTTCTGCTCCATGTAGGAACAGCTCACAGTCTGCCGGTACCCCCCTTTGTACCTTTTGCCCGCTATATGCCTGGATGAGCTCCCTCATGTTTATGTAATGAATTCCTGGTGTCGAGCACACTATCCCCTGGTCTGTGAATGAAATGGTCATGTTGAGTCAGCTCATCATGCCTCTAACCATTATGTTCACTGGTGTCTGACAGGAATATAACAGTGACATGATCAGGTTGTGTTCTCCTACAGAAAGTGGAAGTTCTTTGGTAAAAGGAACCAAGTCCATAGCCCCAAAGAATCCCTGCGCATCCTTGGCAATGCCTGACATTGGATATCTTCCTTCCCTAATACAGGACCGATGTCGCCCATGTACCCACGAGAAAATAAGACTTGTCACCTGTTGTCACCCCTATGCATGGTTCCTCAGCTGGATTGGGTGTAACGGATAGGATTTAACACATCAGGTCGGTCTGTGTGCTATCCTATTGTGAGTATGAGGACATTCCCATCCCTGCGAATGGATTTCCCCCAACAGTCGCCCCACCAGCTTTTGCATTGAAATTTAGCACTGTGGAGTCTCTTGGCCCCTCTCTCTCCATCCCTCCTACTCTCCTCCTTCTCACCCATAGTATTGGATGCAATCACCAAGACTGTTTGCTCTATGAAGGTCTCCTCCAAACAGGTGCTTTCATGCTCCTCCCTTTTTTTGTCTACCCAGTCTTTTGTGGACAGTGCTTCTAACCCTCTCCCCTGTTACCCACCTTTCTCCTCCACACCGCCCTTTTTTGGCTTTGCCCCTATGGTACACTCAGTCTCCCTTATCTTTTCAAATTGATTCTCCATCACCTATCCTCCCTCTCTCACCAAGTCTGGAAGGAAGAAACTTAAAAAGCCACTCTCCTGAGATCCAACCCTGGTCTGCCCATTGCAGACACCTACATCAATGCTTCCTCCAGACAGATTATCACTGACATTCTCTTTGCTGTTGCTTCTTTGGACTTTTTGACTCCCCATATGGTTCCTGTCCTCTCCCCCTTTTCTTCCTCACCCATTACTCGTGGCACCAGATGGGAAGTACTCTTGGCTCACTTCACATAATCCAAGTGCACCATTGATGTCTATCACAACAGCACTATCATTGCCCATGGCTCTCAGCACAACATCTTCCTTCTTGACAGGTGTCTTGCATCTCTTTTCAACTCCCCCCTCTCCTTCCACCACTCATCCTCCCTCCTTGCATTCCCCAGTGGCGACACCCACCCTTTGCCCCCTCAAAAAACATTTAAACTGGGACAACCAGTTTCACTTAGCTACCCTCAATTCTCGCTCTGCTATCAAACACTCCTCTGATATCTGAATCCACCTTGAAGACCTTGACCTTGATGTCCTTGCTCTCACTGAGATGTGGTTCAAGGCCAGCTCCATCACTGCTTTTGACACTCTTCTCCATGAGGGCCACAAGATCCTGTCCAATGACAGGCCCTCCTGGCCTGGTCGTGGAGTGGCACTGATCTTCCCTGAATGGGTTCCTGCCTCCATCATCCCTACCCAAACCTATTCTTCCTTTGAAAGCTGTGTCTGCAGGCAATCTCTCTTATCTACTTTCTCTCTTACTCTTGCTAACCTCCTTGACCCACCTCCCTCTTTCTCTCTGAATGGCCAGACTTCTCCTCCTCTCTTCTTGCCTATTCCCCAAACCTATCCTCCTAGAGCACTTCAACATCCACCTCGACTCTCCAGATGCAGCTACTGTCCCCTTTTGCAATCTCTGCAACTTCCTTTCCCTCACAATCCTCCCCTCTGGCCCAACCCACTCTGCCGGACACAGCTTGGATGCTTTCATTTCAAAAGACATTCCAGTGTCCAACCTTCTACCACCCCTCTCTCCTGGTATGAGCACTCAATCCTCTCTTCCCATCTTGACCTCCCCTCCTTGACCATGATTCCCTCACACACACTACCAGTCTCCTTCTCCGTCATTCGACCGATGAAGCGCGTGTCATTTGCTCCCTTTGCCTCTTCCTTCATCTCGCCTCAGCCCCCTTCCTTGGACTCTCCTTCTGATTCTGTGCTAGCTAACCTCCATCTCTCTATCTCGAACACCCTGAACATCCTTGTCCCAATTGTGAGGATCCAAATGAAGCCTGCCTCTAAACGAAACTCTTGGTATGACTCCCACATTGGTAACTTTGAAACGCAGGTGCAAAGCTGCCGAGAGGAAGTCACAGGCATCTAGCTCATCCTCTGTCAAACTGGCCTACCGCCTACTCAAAAGGCTATATCATCTCACTATCTAATCCAATAAGAGGGCTCCTGTCCAAGCCTGCATCTTTGGAGCCACCAATAACACAGCTCAACTCTTTAAAATCTGCATGGAACATGGCAATAATACTGCAGTCTCCTCCTCTCCTCGTCCATCTCAGGCCCTCTGCACTGCACTAGCCACCCACTTCTCCACACACTCTACTCCTTCTCGCTCATTGCACCAGATGAGATCTCTAGAGTTGTCCGCTCCATGAAAGTCTCCTCTAAACAGTATTATGTAGACGATATGCAGCACTCCTTTCATCTCCCATCCTCTACCTCCTCCCCCTTCTCTCTCGTACCTGACTACCTGACTTCTATTCACGCATGGTGCTCTGCCAATGAGTCTGCCTTAAGGCGAGCAAGACAGAGATCCTTCTCATTGGACTGCCTGCTCCTTGTCCCCTCCCCATTCTCTAGCCACCCCCCTTGGGCTCTCTCCCCTCACCCATCTGTGAGGAAAAAACCCTGGGATCAACTTTGACTACTCTCTCTCTCTCTTTCTCTCCTCAAATCATGGCCTGCCTAGAAGTCCAACTTTCATCTCCACCTCCTCCGAGGTATTCTACCTTTTCTCACCTTCCCCCAGAAGTTAAACATCTCCAGATCCCTGGTTCTCTCAAGGCTGGACTAGCGCAACAGCCTCTTCCTCAATCTGCTTTTTTCCTACCTTTGCCCCTTCAACTAATCTAGAATAGGACTGGAAGACTTATCCTTGGCCTCAAGACCAGGGACTACATCTTTCCAGCCCTGAAATCTCTCCACTGGCTCCCAGTGACTGCAAGGATCAAATCCAAGACCCTTTGAATGATCCACTAGCCTGTCTGGGGCCTGGGACCTCTCTGCATCCAACTGTCCCTTCATAAATACATGCCTGCTAGAGTCCTTCGGTCCTCTAGCTCTAACTCTCTGCAGGTCAAACGTTGCTTCAAGCAGGGAGTGGGAGGTAGATCCCTTTCCTCAGCTGGGTCCTCCCTCTGGAACTGTCTCCCTGGCTCCCTTCAGACTTCAGCCTGATCTTAAGTTCTGTAAACTCCTCAAGATTTTTCTCTTATCCTCTTCTTTCCCTCTCCCCCTCCTGTGTTAACATTCCCTCTGCTGCTGAGACCTGCCACTGAGACTGCGGCCTGGTTCCTTCACAGTCACACAGGGGCCAGATCACCCCCCCACCATTCCCCCCAGCACCCCTGCCAACACTTGCCCGGGGGCACCCTTCCCCAACCAAGTCCACCCTGCCCACCGCACTTATCCTCCCTCCTCCTCCTCTCCTTCCCCTGGCACTTACTTTCTTAGCCAACCAAGCTCTTTCTTACCCCTTCCCTTGGGCACCCCACTCCTGCACTTCTTCCTCTCTTCACCCCCTGCACTTACCACCTTGTCTTGTACTTGCATGGTAGGATTGTCACAAGGCCAATATAATTATTCTCTTGTTCTACCTCTTTCCTATGCTCACCCCAAACAACTTGTCTTGTGGTACCTGGAAACACTTGTGTACAGATGTCATACAAATGCCAAATAAATAAATACATAAATACATCCTTGGCCTCAGGCCCAGGGACCACATCTCTCTAGCCCTGAAAGATGTCCACTGCCTCTTGGTGAATGCAAGGATCACATTCAAGACCCCCTGTATCATCCACAAGGCTTTGTGGGGCATGGGACGACGCTAATCCAACTTTCTCTCACTAAATCCCTCCCTGCTGGTGTCTTTGCATCCTCTAGTTTTAACTCTCTGCATGTCATATGTTTCTCTAAACAGAGAGTGGGGGATAGATCTGTTTCTTCAGCAGGAGCCTCCCTCTGGAACAGCCTCCTTGCCCCTATCAGACTTGAGTCAGATCTCCTTAAGTACCGGAAGCTTCTCAAGACCTTCCTTTTCTCCTCCTCCATACTTCTTTCCCCTGCTTGCTAATGCCCCCCTGCTGATACGACAGGCTGCCTGGTCCCTTCTTAGTCTAGACTAGGCCCTCCCTTGACCATGCCTTCAGGCACCCTTCCCTGATCAGACTACTGAGTCTGTACAGCCCCACCCCTCACACTACTTGACCCTTATGCAGTGCTTTAAGTGGGCCAGAGCCTGCCAGGGCCGGGCCCCGGCCCCGGCAGTCTCCAGAAAGTGTGGCTGAGCCGGGGCCCAGCCGGGGCCCCATGTCCCATGCAACATTGGCGGGATGCATTATCCCGCTGCAGCCGCAGCCGTGACAGGAGATGCGCCTGTCATTATGTCGGCCAAGCTGACAGAAGTGCCAGCCAGCCACAGCGACGCTGAGGCTGGTGGCACTTCTGTCAGTTAGTGTAACTCCCTCTGATGACCCCTCATCTAATTTTAACAGTAAAAAGAAAAAAACTTCCTTGTCAGACAGCTTACAAAATAACGGATAATTTCAAATAATTCGAAATTGCTAAACATCCCCTGCCCCTCACAGACAAATCACATGTTGACTTGTCTCCTCGAACCATACTCTAGACCAAACCTTCTGCATGGTGTATGCTAAGATTACTTCTATCTTCCAAAGTGCTGCAGTGACCAGTGCATCATGTGTTTTCACTAAGCAGGAAAACAAAACACACTTTAGACAGATAAAGTTAGATAAATGTAACCCCCTTCAATTTAAAAAAGGGGAGTTTTGATTAATGAATCACATGTGCATATAAATATGTTAAAATGGTACAGCCTGAGCTTGTTTCCTGCTGACTGAGCATGGCTCCGGTATTGTGAAGGTTTATGTCTGGCTTCATTACAAGTTTGTCGGTCCGGAAATAGGGGTGCCGTTAGCAACGTACCAGCACCCTTTCCGGACCACCAAACTAAGAGTCTGCCGATAGGGGCAATTAACTCCTGGCAGGACTGACCTGCCATGAGCTCAGGCCCCTACTGGCAGGCTTTTCACTGAAGCACCGGCACTGTTACTACTTCAGGTTTCCTATTACCATGGAGTTCTACAGGACTCCATGGGAATGGGAAATAACTGTTAGACTGCCTCCTATGATATTCCGTCAGAAACAGTGTTACGGGGTCAGCGGTGGCCGACTGCCTACCAGCAGGTTTCACTGCCAACCCCGTAATGAGGCCCTTTGTCTTCCAAATATTCCCCAAACAGCCTACTCCCCTCAAATGGAATTTTCAGGTCTATGGCCTCTTGGGTGTCTACCAGTCCCTTAGGTGAATATGACGCCTTTCAGAAATGCATTCCCCATAGGTATCAGCGGATCCCTGATGCCATCTTAAGCCAGCTCAGAGAGGCGCTGCACCTGTTTTTGTAGGTCTATCAAAATATGGGCACAATCCATTCCATCTTGCACGGCTTTATGCAATTTTTTAAAGCCTGCGAGAACCGTTTCAGCCATGTCGGACCAATGCATTTTAGCCTTCATTGCCAAAGAATCACCTGCATAGACCTTCATCAGATCTGCATTTGACTTACTTTCCAAGGGGTCTGCAGCTTCTTCTTCCACTGCAATGGAGGATCTGCCACCCAAGCTGGCTAAAATGTCATCAATTTCTTCGAGCATAGGTTTGTGACCCTCTAAGGGCTACACTTGATCCATACAATAAAATAAGAGGAAGGATCCTGTCTGGAATGTGTTTCCATTGCCAGATTGTGTGTTCTGAGAAACGTGTGGGGTTGTGCATTCTGAAAATCACATACTTTCCCAAACCTGGGCCAGCACTACTTTCACATCTTCCCTATCCAAGTATTTGGTATCCTCCTCTCATCTGAGGCACAGGGCATTGTTGATGAAAAGGAAGTGGAGTCATCAGAAATTGAGGATGATGATGTTGATGAAGGACCACATGGTGGCCTACATTTCTTTTTCTTCTTGCCCTCATGCTCCTGTCTGTTTCACAATGTGTTTCATCTGTCTCAGGGATAAAAAAAAGTGAACTCCAATTTATTTTTTCTCTTTATTAGTCTTCCTTTCCTTATACCCCATTCAACAACAGATGACTCAGACTCTGAATCATTCAGATATTTACTTTTCTCTTTTCTCTTTCCCATCCTGCAATCTAACCTTCAATAGAGGTTTAAAATGGTCTGACGAAAGAAACAAGCCTATTGAAGAAGACGAAAATGTGGCAGCAGGAAACCATAGTAAGCCTCCAAACTACCGCAGCTCATTTCTATACTGAGGCTGCACCTGTTCTGTCCTCACTCTCGCCCAACATGTTGGATCACCATACACTCAGTGACCCTATAGGATAGGCACGGAGCAGACCGCTCATCCAGTCTGGCCCCTCTCACCTCACCTTCTGCCCTGGCTGCTGAATTGTAGCCTCCTCTGGGCCCTTAAACATGGAGCTCTGGACCTTCGATTGATCACGTGCCTGGTACTAGCATGCTCGATCAGGCTCCCTCACCTCACACCGGGCGCAGTAGCCTGGCATCTGGATCAGCGATATTAAAGCAGGGATTCTCTCAGGAATTGTATTCACCCAATGGGTAAGGCATTTTCTCTTCGATTTTCTGACATTTAGACACACAAAACACACAGGGCTGAAACCGTCATCTTGTGAAAATTGTATCCGTTGATCAATCGTCCTAAGTTCAGGTGTCCTGGTGACAGTAGGTCCTAACACAAGTCCCTCAAACTTACACCCCTTGTCACAACACCAGTGCACTTCTCATTCAAATGTCTGTTGTGATCAATCTAATGATGAGTCTCCATAGAAATACCATGAGGCATCTTTTCTCTATAAATATCCACAAGCCCTTTCTGATCAGACAACATTGCAGTTTCTCCTGCCTTTGTGTCCATCTATTTCATTCTGAGCCTCAATGACTCCTTTTGATCAGTTCAACAACCTAACAATTACAACAAATACACCCAAAAAGAAAATGACACTAGCTCTAATGACTTTTCTCTAGAAGCGCTTTGACTTTCAATACGCATTACCCAATAGACACATTTCTTTGCTAAACCAGAAATACATTTTATTCTTAGATCAGTTCATTTTTTCATGATAACGTTTCAACTTTGGGCCTATTCCTGTTGTCTGTGTAATATGTTTTTTTATACCATGTCTTTGGGCCTGATCACGACCTCGGCAGTAACGCTAACGCTATTAGCGCGGGGGCTATTAGCGCGACTGCCATAGCCCCCGGCGCTAATAGCGCGGGATCACGAATTGGGCCCACTTGGAAGTCCCCTTTCCCCATTGAGCCCATTCGGAAATGCCCCATTCCCCATTGGGCTCAATGGGGAACATTTGCGCTCTTACCGCCGGCGGATTTCCCGCCGGCGGTAATAGCACAAATTTTCGGTGGATTTCCCCCCAGCCAAGAGCTGGGGCAAAATCCGCCGAAGCCCTGATTCGGCGGACCCTTAAATCTGGTAGTAATAGCGCTACCGCCGGATTTAAGGGTTACCGCCGAGGTCGTGATCAGGCCCTTTGTCTTCTTCTCTTACTTTTCATATATATGCAATTTAAAAGAAATCAGTGCATCATTTTATGTAAATCACTAAATATTTACTTTTCTCCCACAGATGATTTTCTCTTCCTTCAATCCTCAATAATTGTGCTATCAATTTAACCCTTCCTTTATGAAACTGAATATACAAAGAGGAAATTCATGAGAGAGAAAGTCAGTGAAAAGATGGTGAATCGAGTGAAAGTGGTGACGATTACTCACAAGATCCTAATCCTCCTCTCATGGAAGACGTTTCCACTTGGTGTACATGCCATCGATGTGCAGTAATGGCAGCTTTGGTGGCGAACACCTGCTGCAGAGAAAACTCTGTCTGCTTGGCCTACATAGTCATTGCATGAATGACGTTTCCACTTGGTGTATGTGCCATTGATGTGAAGTAATGCCAACTTTGGTGGCCAACATTTGCTGCAGAGAAAACTCTGGCTGCTTGTGCTATATAGACTAAGTCAAACCTCCACCACTATGCGTGACTCAGTAGCAAGACTTCATGGAAGCTTGCCTTAGAGATCCGTGTTGAGAATGTTGACTTTTCAGATGCACAATCCTATTGCAAAATATCGCTGTTGTTTACCTAGTAATGAGTACTGTACTTATCCTTGCACTATAGACCTTTATATTTTTCTACAATGCCATTGTGATATCATAGGTTCACTTACCATTTATATTTTGATGTATTGATCAATGAATGTATTGTTCTTTTTACATGCCAAACAATTCCAGTACTTTACGTTTCATTCAACTGTATTTGAATACACTGGTCTTTTATTAAATGTTAACAAACCTTACACTTTTACATTCATAGGAAATTAAAGCAATGAAGTAAAATGATGACAAGTGAATTAAAGGTTTTGTCCAAGTCACCAACACCACCCCAGATCAACCAGGTGCCCCAAACTACGCTTTAAAGACCCCTGTCCCTGCAATCAAGATATCGTGTGTACTTTGACAAAGTTACAGGCCTATGTGGCTCGCTACAGCCACACCTATCCCCCTTCCTCATCAAAGTCACTTCTCACTTGGGACATGCGCTCGCAGTGGGGGTGGGTGAAGAGGAACCCGGTGCCAAATACCATATACAATTCATACAGTTCATTGGGCCTCATACATTCAGTGAATGTATTCATGTCGCAAGAAAGTTGGGCCACTGGCAACTTAACAATTAAAGGTTATGCCTTTTTCAAAACATGGGGGAGAAGGGAGCCCTAGAAGATCAAACGAGGGTTGATTATCAGTACTAGTCACAGTGTCTCCTTGCAAACAATTAATAGCCCGATAGCCCAAATAAACATTATGGTGGTTGAAATCAGCTGCGGGAGAGGATGCAATAAGGGCAGAATACTTCTGCTGAACGTGCATATATGCACCAGGTGGTGAGCACATAGATTATATCTTTTCCTGCATTATTGATGTAATCCTGGCATGGTAGAAGGAGGAAAGGGATGCAATAATGCTAGTAGGAGATCTGAAAGTGCATTGCAGGGACCTGATCAGATTGGTATATGGTGAATGGATCAAAGCATGATCATTGCTGCCAGACACTAAAACCAATCTTGCAGGGTCCCAGTGGCCTGCTTTTCTGCATGAATTTGATTTCATTACGCTTAATGGCCGCATGGTGGGAGATATCCGGGGGGGAGGGGCTATACTTGGCATAATTGTCCCAATAAAACCACGATTGACTATGTTTATTGCTCCCGGACATAATCCCTTTTGTGAGAAAGATCAACATAACTGCAAATAAGAATAGTGACCATGCCCCACTAAAACTACATTTGCCTCATGATTGATCTAATATGATTTTTAAAGCGGGGGGCTTGTATATACAGGTGGAACAATCGTATAAGTTTGTCTGATCGCCACATAATAAAGATGCTCAGATTTATGGAAAAGAAGCAGCAAGGGAGTATAAGGGAACTTGATCATAAATCTAATAAATAGAGAAATTAATCTCAGAGTTAACATCTAGACTTGTTATAGCTAATGTTACTACTATTTTCCATGCTAATGATACTGGCATGGGACAGCAGTTTGAAAACATAATCAGGAATAGCAATGGAATGCTAAGCTGGCGGTAAACTGAAGGCTGATTAGGAATGCAAAAAATAGATACACAAATTGGCTCAAGGGACATAGGCAATCATTAAAATATACTCAATGGCAAAATATCTTAAAAACACTAGCCAGTGGAAAAACCAAACTGATTTGGGAAGCTATTGGCATGTACAGGGTCAATGTAAAGAAGAACTGCCTTAACCCTATGCCTGCCAATAAATGAATTACATGTATCTGTGAAATATTTAAAGGTAGAGGGGAGACCAATGTAGAGGTACCTGCGGTAAATGATCCTATAATTCCATCTGAACTGAAATATGTCAATGATATCCATATCCTTATACAAAAGCTAAAGCGATCGCAGGCTCTGGGGCCTAAAGGCGTGGCGAATGTTGGATTCAAAGATAGGTTGGAGCAATGGGCCCTGATTTTGTTGATACTGTTTGATAAGATATGTGCTTTAGGCATTATCCGTGAATCATGGTGACACTCCATACGATCACCTGTGTATAAACAAGACGGTAGAAATAATCCAGCTGACTACAGTCTTTTATCAAGGCTTGATATTACTGGTAAAATGTTCGGTTTATTAGTGCAAAAGCACTGCAAGAATGGGCAGAGCAATGAAAATCCTGACTCCTTTTCAAATAGGTTTTAGCATATTCAAAATAAAGTGATCAAGGCCTCCATGTCACACCCAGTCTGCCAATAATTTACCTAATCAGTAGATCGTTGAATCAAAAATACATACATTTTATTCATTTACAAGTATTATTTGACATGATGTACATATTGCAACCGACAATACATGGACAATTATATGTATTCCATTCTGAAAACAATATACTCGATTCACATAGACACAGAGACCAACAATATTCAAAATTAAGACCCAAACAACAAAGGTCAACATATATGTATAAAGTGCAACAAAACACACCTGGCTCCACAGGGGACCCTCAAGTGTTATCTAGTCCTTTTTTTAATCAGTTTTCAACCCGTTGTTTGCAGTGCCTTCATTTCTTCTTAAAAGATTCAACACTGTGTGTTTCGGCCATCAAACAAGCATTATGGGATTGTTCCAGCCATTTGCGGCCTTCCTCAGGACATTACCAATTTTTTCAACAAAAAAATGTATTCATGTGTCTATAAATAAAGGAAGCTTATGTACATGAATTATGTAGGCGTGGAGTGAGGGTGTGACATGTATATTCAATAGGACATATGCATTTGTCTGTGGCTGTTCCAATTCTCATTTACTATAAAGATGAACATCCTACCTGTTGGCAGTAGTCAAGCTCCTAGTTGGATCTAGTGTGGACTACTTGTTACGTGCAGTGTTATGCCTCCAAGACCTGTATCTGCAAAGCAAAATGGTATATATAAGTATTATATCCATTGTCTTCACTTATGTCCAAGCATCCCCTGGACTGCAATCTCATTTAGCTTACTTGCAGTGTTGCAAGAAGTTGTATCCAAATCAATGGTAATAGCCATAAAATACTTGCAGTATTGCAAGAAGCTGTATCCAAATCAATGGTGATAGCTGTAAAATACTTGAGACCTGCATGGGAAAGCATATATACAGTGTCAGGCTCCTAAATACTACTAGCCATATCACAACTCTGCCATAATACACCAGCCAAAATGTGTGACTCACTAATAAGTGGTGGAAGAGCCTCACAAAGGCATCTCAGAGGTGAGTGAAAAATCACCAAACTGCTTCAATCCTATAATGAAAATGTGCCTATTAAAGGTGTAGTCCATGAAAAGCCAATAACTATGCCTCCACAAAATTAGAGATGGGCATTTGGGGCCTACATTGCCACAAAGCAGTAGATACAACAAAGGTATTCACTCTATGTACAGTACAGACAGAATACTGAGCCAGTCCAATCTAGTGACAATGCATCAATAGCCTAAACTTTCCGCACCAGTTTGGTGAAAGAAAATTCAACAATTCCGAATTGTGTAGCTCATGGCATACCACTAAACCAGGACAGAGGGAAACTTGCTAGTTCTAAATCATCCAACATCAATCTGTAGCGTTCGGCAAGAATATAATGATCAAGTTATATCCATGGGGCAGTGTGTAAACCAACTACCATGTGTACAGTAACTCTATTGAAGCACAACCAGTGCACGTACAATATCAATCCCGGCAATATGCGTCAGAGTGTAACATCGCTGTAGCAACACATCGCCATAATGACAACCCATGCTGCCATCAAGCGAGAGCAGTTCTGCTAGTTGTATTCTCGAAGTTGGCCCATACAATATATTCCTTTACGTGCATCCCCGCTATTCAGGGACTAACCTCAAAGGATTAGAGAGTACTCACCTCAGTAGAGTATAAAATCGTCTCCCGGGAGCAGCCAGCCCAGCTAACAATTTGATTCTTGACTAATTTGGTAAACACAGCAGGTTGCTAAGTAATCTCTGCCATGTCCATATAATACATATAGAAGATGGACTGAGTTAACCATTCAGTGTCTCGGCTTGCAAAAATGGCAGACATTATTACAGGCTCATCTTTGATAACTAGACCTTCTGCAGGGGATACCACTAGGGAAATGTGTTCTAGTCAAGCCCATTAAGATTAGGTTAAATAATCACAATGCTCTTTTGAATATGTGTAGCGTATGAAAGACTAAGAATGTGCTAATCTAGGTGGAAGTACTGACACCTGTTTCAATAGCTGATGTGGCTGCACCCATGTTAAAGAATAACCTTGTGAAAGATGTTGGGTTCTCAGCAGAAAGACCCTCACCTCTATCAGTGGAAGATGTGGATGTATCCATATCAATGAATAACCTTGGGAAAAGTGTAAGGGGTCTCTGCAGTATATTATAAATAAAACAATAATAAAATATGAAAAACACAACCACCTATATGGATATCAGATCAGTATGTTGACATTATAGAAAGCTTATTGCATATGTCTTATAAACTCATGATAATATGTGCAGCGTTTCTTTGATGCTATAATATTTACAGTTCCACAAGATTAAACAAAACCAGCCACATATAGTGACAATACAGTTTCTTCTAGCATTGTAAATTCCCAATGTATGATATGATATGGCATTTATAACGTGCCTATACAAGTGTTTCAAGGTGCACAATATATGGTTTGATAATGCTACCTATATCTGTTCATGCTATAATAACCTTCAGTTATATGCATTTAAATGCAAAAGTCACATGTTGTATAAGGCACCTTCATGTATCAAACATTAGGTTGTTCCATTTGACAGAAACATTGAGGCCATGTTTGACAGTTTCCAATCTATAGATCCACCTTTGTTCCAATCTGTACAATTGTGCTCCCAGATCGCTGCCTCTTGGATGTGGCCTAAGCATCTGTAGTACAAAACAAAATATATTTGTGTCTGAGTGTCCCATGCGTTTATGATTTGATTTAATTTAATTTAATTATTTATAAAGTGCATATCTCTGGGAACCAAGCAGTTTTTAGACTTTTTCTAAAATGACTGTAAGAATCTATTTGACAGAGTTCCAAAGGAAGACCATTTCACAGCCAAGGTCCTCCGGAAGAGAATCGTCTGTCACCCCAAGAAACTGGTCTAGAATGAGGTACCACCATCAGATGTTGGTCAAGAGAACGTAAAGAATGTGTTTTCTGCTATATTATACTCTTTAATGAAAGATATACCGGTGCAAGCCCGTGTATGCATTTATAAATCAAACTCAACATTTTAGAAAATAACTCTTTGCAACACTGCGGGCCAGTGAATAAATCTGTGATAGCCCGAAATATAAGGAACATTGGGCAGTGCAAAGACCAGCCTAACATCTGAGTTCTGAGCGGTCTGCGGGTGCTGAATTTGATATTTAGGAATACCCAAAAGTAGGGCATTGCAATAGTCCAGCTTTGAGTTGGCTAAGGCTCCTACGACAGGGCCACAATTTTTCTCAGCAAAAAAAGGAAAGATGGGTTTCAACAATTAAAGTTGAAAATATATAGATTTGACAATTTGACCGATATGCATATTAAAAGACAAATCTGATTGCCAGATGCAACCGAGATTTTTTATATTAGGTGACAACTGGATTTGGAACACCAATAAAAGAGTGCAGTGGGACAAAGGTAGCAGCTAACCTTTTATTTTTTTATTTTTTTAGCCCAGGATACCAATTTCTGTTTTAGCTGGATTTAATTGGAGTTTGTTATCCAACATCCAAAGTTATATTTTATTTGCAAAGGCCACAATTCTATTCAGACCTTCTCTAGGTTGGGTGAGTCAGACATAGATCTGGGAATCGTCCGCATAGGAATGATATTGTAAATTAAACTATGCAAAAATATCCAACAGGGGACGCATATAACTATTGAAGGGAATAGGAGACAATGAAGAACCCAGGGTTACTCCACAGGGAACCGGAAGGAAATCAGAAACAAAAGAACCCAGTTTGACACATTGAACACTGTCTGATAAAAAGGAAGCAAACGATCTGAGGGACTTGCTGGGGATCCGAGCCACTGAAGTCACTCTCCCAGCAAGATATCAAGATCCACCATATCAAAGGCTGCTGATAGGTCTAGCATAACCAGCATGCAGATGTCACCCTCATCAGCAGCAAAATATCATCCTACTCAGAGCATTGCTGTCCAAGTCCCTGGCCTGGGTCTGAAACGTGACTGAAAAGTATCAAGAATATTGTGTTCCTCGAGAACGTTCTTCAAATGTCGTGTAACAACTTTTTCCAGAATCTTACTGGGCCACTAAATGCCTGCAATAAGCTGATAGTTGGCCAATATTTTATTGTCCAGAGTAGATGTCTGCAAAAGAGGCATGAGGTATGATGTTTTTAACTCTGTTCAGACAAAACCTTGGACAAGAGATCAATTAATAATAAAAGTGAAGGGACACTGAGAGCAGCAGCATGCTGATTAGCCAAAGAGGCAGGAATAGGTTCATAAGTTCAGTCTGTTGGTTACAGGGTTTTCAGCAATTCCTCAACAAAAGCTGAATCAACCAGAGAAAATGAAAAAGTACCAATTCATGGACCAGACACAGATAATGTGTCACTCACAGACGGGGACAAACAATTAGCAACCTCAAGATCAATGTTGTCCTGGATGGAGTCAATTTTGTTAATGAAAGATGCCAGTAGATTATCGGGAACCATGTTGCTTATACATGAATGATGTTCTGAAATGCGCTGCCTTATTTGCCGAGTAATTTTTCCCACATATGGGGCACTTCACTATATAAATCAAAAATGTGCTTTTACAATTAGTGTATGTCCTCAACTCCCACCTACTTGTGCCATATTCAAAATGTAGTATGGTCTTGGTGAAGTTGCAAGCTATGCACCCACCGCATATTTGATGATCTATCATGGGGGGAGCCCCCATTATGCAAAGACCCCAAGAGTTTCAGTTGGTACTTTGTACTTTTGAACTAATTTCTGTCTTACATTTGTGGTTCTTTAAGGCATATAAGGTTTTCTGTTAAGTGTACTGGCTTGTTTAACCAAAGGCCAATTTTTTTGTAAAATTCTTTTGATTTGATTGCGGACTGGACTGAAGGTGGTGATACGCACCATTCTTTCTTGTCGATCTCTCTGCTGTGTAGTCAATGCCAATTCCCTGTTGGATATTTGCTGCTCTTTTCAAGTTGCTTTTAACTACCTTTCTATGGTACCTTCTTGCAAGGAATCTTTTCTTTAGATGTTCTGAATGTATAACAAAATAATTTCTATTGCTGCATTTTCTACGAATTGTAAGAAACTGACTACACAGCAAATTATTTTTCAACTCAGCCGGGAGAAAACTACTAAAATGCAAAAATCCATTCCGATCTGAGGGTTTCCTATATAAGGAGATGGCCAAGCCCTCTGTGTTTTTATACATTTTGAGGTTGAGTAAGCTTCCATAGTGCATTTTGGCTTAACAGCACATGAGTTAAGCTTGTCAAATAAATGTTTTAGATCTATTTCACTGCCCTTCCATATGCAAAACACATACCATTTCATGGAAGCAATATAATAAGTGTAAGGGTTAAAAAATAGAAAAAATCAATAAAGTCTCAAAATGTGCCATATAAACATGAGCCACATCAGGGGCAAAGATTGCCCCCGTGCTGACCCCTTTGTCCTGCTTAGTTTTTTTTCTTTTCTTTTTTTTACAAGAAAATGTGTTCGGTCCTGGCTAATCTGACACACTCAATGATGAATGAACTGGGAGAATTGTGTTTACCCGTTTGTGAATGCAAAATAGTACCCAGGATATTTAGACATTCCGAATGGAGATGTACAAAGCATCCACATCCGATGTAACTAGAATATCATTAAGACCACTGGGAATAATTTTCAAGATGTTGATCATATTTGTTGAATCTTTAACATAGGCAGGCATCTCCCCCACAAATGGTTTCAGGATGTCTTCAGAATACACTGACAGAGGCTCTAGAATGGAATTAGTAGCAGCTACAATGGGTCTCCTGTGAGGATCTGTCATATTTGTATGTACTTTATGCAAAATATATAAGGCTGCTGTTTTGGGATTTTAAAAAGAATTCTTCATCACAGAGCCACCCTCATTTTACAGCATTTGTACTGAGACTATCTATTTCCTCCTGTACACGCATGGTGGGGTCAAGCAGTAATTTAATATATGATGTAATATCTAAGAGAAGACATTCACATTCCGCTTCATATTGGCTTCCTTCCAGTAACAAAATGCCCCCGCCTTTGTCTGTCAGTTTGATCGTGATATTAGTGTTGTTGCGCGCGGCAAGTTAGGCTATGGATGAATTGTCACTAGATTGGACTGGCACAGTAATCTGTCTGCACTGTGCACATAAGTGAATGCTGTTGTTTCATCTACTACAGTGAGGCAGTGTAGGCCGCGCATGCCCGTCTCTAATTTTGTGAAGGTATAGTTAACAGCATTTTATGGACTACACCTTTAATAGGCACATTTTTGGATTGAAGCAGTTTTGGGATTTTTCCCTTGCCTCCAGGACGCGTTTGTGAGGATCATCTACTAATTATTGGTGAGTCACTCATTTTGACTTGTGTATGATGGCAGAGTCATGATATGGTTAATAATAGTTAGGAGCCTGTCATTGTGTATATGCTTTCCCATGCAGGTCTCCGGAAATTTACAGTTGTCACCACATTGATTTGGATACAGATCCTTACAACACTGCAGGTAAGTTGAATGGGAGAGCAGTCCAGGGGTTGCTTGGACATAAGTGAAGCTAATAGATATAATACTGATATATGCCATTTCAGTTTACAGATACAGGTGTTAGAGTCATAACACTTCACGTAACAAGTGGTCCACACTAGATGCCACTAGGAGCTTGACTACTAACACCAGGTAGGAAGTTCAGCTTTACATTAAATGAGAATTGGAACAGCCCTTGATGAATGTATACGTCCTATTGAATATACATTTCACAACCTCACTCCATGCCTACATAGTTCATGTACATATGTTTCCCCTACTTGCAGACACACAGATACATTTGTTTGTTGAAAAAAACTTGTCATGTCATGAGCAAGGCCACAATTGGCAAGAGCATCACTAATGCTTGTTTGACGGCCGAAACACACTGTGTCAACTCTTAAGAAGCACTGAAGACACTTCAAACAAGGGCAGGTCACAGATAAAAAAGGACTAGTTAAAACAGAAGGGCACGTGTGAAATCAGGGGCTTTTTGCTGCACTTTATACATATATGTGGACCTTTGTTGTTTGGGTTTTAATTTTGACTATTGTTAGTTTCTGTGTCAATGTGAATTGTTGTTACACTATGCAATACGTATAACTTTCCATGTATTGTCGGTTGTATGTTTACTTGTAAAGGAATAAATGTGTGTATTTTTGATAAAAACACCTATTGATTAGGTATAGTATTGGAGGATAGGGTGTGGCATGGAGGCCTTGATCACTTTCTTTTGTATATGTTGATGATAGCCTGGAAGATTAAGGCCTACCAGAAGCCCTAAATATATAGAAAGATAGGTTTTAGGGATAGCTCATCAACTACACATAACGTCTTGTTGGTTAACTCTCTAGTGAAGAAGGCAATGGTAAAGTACATATTGCCTTTAAATGCACTATTTGTTGATTTGCAAGCCGCCTTTGACGCGGTCCACTGTGTCAGGTTATGGCATCAACTGGATGCCATGGGAATTCCATCATGGTTGTTAATGGCCATCAGACAAATGCATGAGAATACTTATATACATGTTCAGTTGGACGGGGGGGTCGAGAACCAGTGTGATACCCACATTTTGCGGGTTTAAGCAGGGCTGTTTGCTTACACCTCTCCTGTTCAATTTAAACGTGGCAGATTTACCTGACGATTTGGCACAGTTTAGTCGTTGTTTTCCTAAATGGGGGTGGAGAGACACATTAATTGGCTCTCCTATGCAGATAACATAATTATTTGATTATACATATGCAGGTCTGCATAGGGTGGCTAATGGCTTGGTGGTTTATACTGAAATTAATGGTCTGGTCATTTATTTTGACAAAACTCAGTTTATGTGTTTTGGTAGGGGATGTTGAAGAGACCAATGAAACACTTCCACAATGCTATAGTGTATACATATCTAGAATTAGAGCTTAGAACTTGAAAGAGGCACATATATTGCATTAAAGGCAGAGAATACTTAATGCCTTAATATAAACTGCACTTAATATGAAATTCGCCCTCAACATAGGTGGCTTTTTGTCCCGGAGTGCTTTACAATTGGAGGCCATCTATATGAAAGATCTCAAATGGTTAAAAAGGATTGAGGGAAGGTTCTGGCGCTCACTGCTTGGCCTTCCAAGGTATGTCTCCATTGAGAGGATATGCGTGGAATTGGAGTTGTTCTCCTTAGAATCCCTGGGGACTCATAGAAGAGCAACTTTATTAATAAAATCTTTGAAAGTACCTCAATGCGCTCTTCTCAGGCTCATGGGGATGCTACGGGAAAGTGGAGGTAATGAATTTACCCAAAGGGCTAAATTGTCTTTTGACCTTTTGAAAATCTGAATTGGTCTCCAGGCGGCTCATTGAATTTTTTTGAACTGAAGAACTATCTGGTTACTAAGGTTAAAGCCTGTGATTGGATTGTGAATTTCACACATCTTGAAAGTCTGCAACGTTATTCGAGTCATTCTCTATTATTTTACACATTTATGAAGGTGCAAAGTGACATGCTGAAATGTCATGCTTATGGGGTCCGCCGATTCTATCTGTTACTTAGATGTGATCAATGTCTTAATTCTGGTAATACATCTCTGATGATCACTCTATTTTATGTTTGGAAAGGTGGATTGAAGACAACCGAGTCTTTTAAAGAATGTTCATGATTGACTAAATACAATTCTTTATTAAATGGAGTCTTTTACATTTAAAAAGTCATAGATAAAGTTATTTGGCTCGATTTAAGAAGGAAAGTAACCACAGGGGATCTGCTAAGTCTGTTTTGGTATACATATGTACATTTTGAGGATTCCTTTCTTTTATGTGTAATGTATTTATTGTTTTTTATGTGTTTGTATATGTCTTGATATTTTATTTTGTAAATGAATGTGAAATAGTTATTTGAACTAGTCAACACATTATAATAAAACCAAGATTAAAAAATAACACTTTGTAAAAAATAAATGCATGCAATCGTTAATGTAGTGCCATGTACCTCCTAACATGCAACATTGACAGTAATCCATACATATAGTATGATTGTAGATCAATGTCATGGATTCAGTTGTTCTCAAAATACTCTATGTATGTGTGTACATACTGTAGAACTAAAGACGAAGAAATGCAATTTAATGTTTTAGTACTGCATTATATCTCATTTTATTTAGAGGAGGAGAATGCTGTGCTAACTCTAACATCAATTCCCTGTGACACCAGTGAAGTTCAGTAGGTATATTTCATAACAAATTATTGTTCAAAATGTTTGATAATTATAATGGTTGACTTCCTCTTTAGAAAACAAATATATATGTAGTTTCAAAAACAATAATGTGAATATCTTGCAATATCATTACTTTGTATTTGGTCTTTGCATCACTTGTTGAAATTCAACAATCATAACAGGTCACTTATCAAGATATAATTTTTGTTACCAGAGAATTTAATATTCACATAGTTATTTATTATCCATTGTGCAGTGCATTTTTATATAGAAGGAATCTACCACTGAATTGACCGAGATGGAAGAGACACAAGGACCACAGATATAATAAAATAATACTGACAGTCTTCATTCATCATCCATTGGACTTTACTGATCCTTTCATTGTGCAAAATGTTCACAAAAGTGAAGTAGTGTACTTGATGTGACTGTATTTAAGTTTCTTGGAACTGAATATATTACTTATTAAAGTATTGAGAAATTGAAGAACAATTAAAAAATAATAGGTTTTCATTTCTTATGTGTCTTCAACTCATTTTCTTTATCAGGAGGATACATTAGTGAAATCCTTTCCATTCATTTCCCCTGACACTTCTTATGGTCATAAATAAATGTTTTGAATACATTTTATCACCAAAGGTACAAGTATTGAAATGTAAAGTAGAATGCATATTTTCTACTTGAAACCTTTTCTGGTCCAGTTTGTGATATAATAGCTGCATAATACATGTATTTTCTAATATATTATGTTTTCTTAAAGGTTTGTTGTAAAAGTACTTACATCTTATGTTTCAACTCAAAATGCACATGATTAAAAGGAAAAACTGTGAATTATGGAGGTGTCTGTGTAAAATGCTATGATATATAGAAACAGAATATTCCCAATCTTCATCATCATAAAACAAATCATCACTAGAAGTATATTAAACATAAATGTGAGTAATACTTGTCAAATGACAAATAATGTGTCATTCAAAAATGTTTATGCCTTGTTATGTGCATAGATTTAAACACCAGTTGACTTTCAAGCAACAGAAGGAGGAAAGGTTCCAAAATTATATTTACACTAATTTACAAATCATGGTGAATGTTCCGTTACAGATGTGGGATTAATTCGGCACCTCAAGGTTGACTATATCAAAATGCACTTGGAAAACCACTGTAAACAAGATTCTGGATTAAAAATATGTGCTCAAAGTCGTTATTTCTAAATTTGTTTGTTGGTATCAGATTGCAAGGATGATATTAACATTTTCTGTAAGTGGGAAATCATTCTTATTTTTAAGTACATTAGAGGCCTAGGAAGAAGAAGAACAGAAGACTCAGACGACACCACTAACAAATGATGTTGCTTGTCAAACCGACGTAATTTGGGAGCAACTATTGTTTGAGTTTGCGAATGCTCCTCCCAAGTTTCGTAATTGTGATGCCGATGTGCAGTGGTTCGGAATCTGAACTGAATATCACCAGCGAGACACGGAAAGAAACAATGGATAATTGTTACAGTACACAACACCCACCGGAACTGACAGACAACACAGAAAAGGCTTCTTCATTTGTTGCTGATACTCTCCCCAATCTATGCCTACCAAAATATTTCTGACAAAGAAAGACATAGGGGGTCATTACGAGTCGGGCGGTAGAGGATACCAGTCACCGGTAAGGAGACCGGTGCCGGTACTCCCCTACCGCCCGATTCCGAGGTCCCCTAATGGGAACCGCAAGGGACGTGTGGTCCGACCAAACGTCCCTTATGGGTCCCGTTAGGGGACCAGGCATCTAATTACGGGCCTGCCATGAGCAGGCCCATAAATAGCACCTTCCCCATTCCCACTGAGCCCTATGGGGGCTCAAATGGGAATGGGGAATGGTTGGTGCAATGGGGACTTACCGGTCCTGACAGGGTCGGACTAGACCGGTAAGTCCCCATTGCACCACACCAGACTCGGTCCCATTATTGGTGGCAGTCATGGCCAAATAGCGCCATGACTACCACCAATCTCAGAATGACCCCCATAATCTTCCCTGTTTCCCTAATAGATTCTGAAAATCTAGAAAATCACAGATGTAAATCACGGAGGCATTTCCGAATTCATCTACAACAATGTCCATGACCGTAACTACACCATGAGTAGTGCGAAGGAATTATCCACCACCATAAAATCTGAAAACACTATATCACAGAACGATTGGCTATCTAGAGAAACAGAATTTGATGTTTTGACCGCTGCCTGATTGAGATTACAACAATGATTAAATGAAACTATGGGAAACGTGGGAGGATTTGAGCGGAGCCAATGGTTAAGTTTACTGGAGAAGTGAAAGGCATCAACCTAAAGATGAAGGGGAGCTCTGCACACGAGCATTCAACATTTTCATGTTCTGCTCAACCCATTCTTGTAAAAGTACCAGCTGGAATCGTAATCGTGTGCTCTATTGTTCAGTGGATCAGAGTTTAGTAAGAGCTCACGTTTCTGTACATTTTTAATTAATTGCTAAAACTTAATTCTGCAAATGACAGAGCTATGTTCACCTCTATTACTCAGGCCTGGGATCCCAAATAGTCATAGACAATGGTTCACAGTCAAAAGGCAAAAGGCTCATGCTAGTTCATGCCAGCTCGTGCTAGCTGGTGATGGACAGTGTGACATTCCTGGATTTTCGGCGAAGTACTGCACATACCACTTCCAAGACATGGACACCCAAAACATAGGGAGTTCTGTTGTGGTGCAAGTGTCAGAATGTACATTCTATGTTGCCATTAATAAATAGGGCTTCATTAAGTCCATTGGACTTCTGCAATCAAGGGGATTGCAAATATAATCGATAGCCACAGACAGGCATGTGGTAATAGCAAAGGTCATGCAAGAACAGTTCCTGGACAAAAAGCATCAATTTGATGTGTGGCATGTCACCAAATCAATAGCCAATAAAGTCACTGCTGCTGTTAAAAAAGGGATCAGAAGAGAAATATTAAAATGGTCACAGTTCATCAGCAACCTTGTGTGGTGGTGGTCAAAAACTTGTGAGGGTTTAGTTCAGATAGTTGAAAAGTGGTGTTCACTGCTCCATCATAGTTCAAACATACACTCATGGGTGGATACCGAGAATTATCTCAAGTGTGTGTGTGCATATTTTATTTTCTCTAACTCTTTTGATATGTTTGAGAGTACTTGTGAATGGGCAAAGTAGTGTCTGTTCCTGTGATTGTGTTTTTATATTTGAATATGAAATTGATTTGAATATGTTTCTTTTCTTGGTCATATAAGAATGTTCTGGACAAGCTAATAAATGTAATGCGTGGGTAGTTATTCAGAGTAGGGCGTTAGCGTTAAAATGATTTGAATTTGGAAAATGCCTCAGATTATACCGTCTGAGAAATTCTGGGTTTGATCAGATACCACTGACAGTATTACATGGAAATACTTGGAGCTGTATTATATGCTGTCTTCTTTTTGGAAACTGCTTATTTTTCAATATATCTAACAGGTCGAATAAAAATCCAAATTGGCTAGAATTTGTTTTGTCGAAACTTTCCATAAGAACCATAAAGTAACATGGATGGGTCATATTGAAGATCATGCTAGAATATTTGGTTAATGAAGTCACCATTGACCAAGACATTTCTAAAAAAATAAAAGGATGGACAAAGCTATCTTAAAGAATGAAACAGAGAACCAAGTTAAAGATGTATGGCTAGTGACTCAATTGTCAAGTCGTAATCATAGTAAAAGGATGAGGATTAAAAGAGACCAATAGTATATGGGACATAGTGGTGCCAAGTTTACCAACCAACGTTGACACTGGGTGGAAAAACAATGTGACTGGGACCTAGCCTCTTCTCCATCCTAATTAGTCAATGTGTGTGCCCATGTGTAGGAGCCGACTAGGTACACCGGCTACCGGTACACTGGCAAAGTAGCTGAAATGGAAATGAGTCAATCACTCCCTCTTTTCAGTAACCTAGCAGGGGATTGAAACAATGTGTTCCTTTGAGGCAGCCTAGATCACGAAGGCTTTTGTAGTTTGAATATATTTTTCATGGAGGGCTCTGAACCAGGAAACAACAGACCAGCCAGACTGGGGTATCATTGCCACCTTAAAAGAACTTCCCAGACCACACCTGCATATACCCATTGCTGAAAGACAATCACAAAATCACTTCATGTTGTCAGAAATTATCACTTATTATTTATGCAGGCATTGATCGTTAGGTATTCATCATTGTCAATAAGTTTATACTTATTATCTCTATTTTGATGTTTTTTTTTTAATTAGTTTCTGGCTATCATTTCAAATGTACATAAAAATCACTGAGTTAAAATGCTATCCAAATATGTCACATATAAAAACGTTGCTACAGGGACGTTATGGTTACAGGTAAAACCTAAAAAACGCAGAAATGTGCAAGTTGTGGTACGGTACGCAACCATAACTCGTGCTATCCATGTGCACTGCAAGGACTAACATCCATGACATCAAAGGTGACATCACAAATGTCATTGATGACATCACTGATGACATCACAGGTATGGCTCCCTCTTTTTTGTTCAGTGACATATCTACACTAGGTGCTTTTCGTCACTAACTGTGAGGAACTATAAAGTGAAAAAGGTACTTTATTTGTACACCTTACCCTTCTCATATGTTCTTACACTGCTTTCCTTGGTGTTCAGTCACATCATATGGTACATATATACAAACGGGAAGAAGGTAGCCTGAAATACAGCAATCATTTCTGTACATTAAGATAATGAGTTAGGTTATGAACACTTTCTGGTAGTACTGCTACTTTTTTCTTACTGTACTTTATTTGGATATAATGCTATTGGTATGTGTTGTGATATCTTTCAGTTTTGTGTGCAGTAGTACATTTATGTAGTAAGTGAGGGATTTGTTGCTACTTATAACATGTTTAACAGTAAACAAAAGTCTAAAAGAAAGCATGCATCATGTCACTATGCAACATGGGAAGAATTTGTAATTGCACCTTTATGATGCATGCTGTACACACTGCTTACATTTGTACATGAGTTTGGTCATGTAATAGAAAGAGATGTGTAATGTCATATTTTTTATAGCAATGCCTTGTCTAATGACCTACTTATATAATGATAGTTCTCCCCATTATCTCTGATAGTTTTCTCTCAACATTACAATGACAATCCCTTCTGGAGGCTTTGTATGACAACTAAATGCACATGGGATGTCATCAGTGATGTCATCGATGCCATTTGGGATTTCATCTTTGATGTCATGGGTGTTGGCCAGCACGCATGCTGTAAGGACAGGCTCCCGTGGAGCTCCATTCAGAGATCCTTGCAAATCGAGCTAATATCGCTATAACTGGTCTGCAAACTTAAAAAACCAAACAACATCGAAGGGGAACCGATTACCGACACTCGACCCTGTTCCTGGGGCGAACCGGGGCAGGGAAGGCTGAAAACGCGGAGCTGGATGCTGAACCCCTGGGACCCACAAGATGGCGGCGCCCACCGCGGAATAAGAACGAAGCTACGGAGGCCTAAATTACCTTGCGGACCGCGCCAACAAAGGACTCTCTCCCACACCGAAGCCGACTGGGCGGGCCACTCGTTCCCCAGCTGAGGAGAAACGACAGGGACTGAAATTCGAGCCCAGCGATACCGGCGCCGAAGGCACTCCGGGGTGCCGTCACTGCAGGAGGAACAAGGGCGAGAGAGACGCACTTGTGGTGCAGTCGAGCGGAGCTGATGGGAAGATCGTAGAAACAGCGGGTGCAGTGAGTCAGCATATAACACAGTAAGTGAGGCGGAAAAGAACCGGGGACCCCCCCCACCGCCCAGATTTGGGGCACGGGTGCAGGTGCGCGACGGCCCCACCCCAAATGGCCAACCATTAAGCGGGGGCGGCCAACTCGACCCACGGACCCGCTATCCTTCGCCCAAAGACACGAAAACCATAACGCAAACCAGGAACCGCAGGGAAGGCCTGCATAGCTTGTGGACCCGGCATAAGAGACTTTGGGACCGGACACCGGGGATGTCTCCCCCCAAAAATAAACCGAAATTGGTTACAATGGATTCCTTCACGACAGTCAGACCCCAAAGACAATCACAACATGACCGGGAGATCTCGGAAGAGCCGCCTAAACAAGAAGAGGACCTCAAACACACGCAATTCCTGCAGGTAATAGCGACCCTCCGCACATCAGTTGAAGGGAAGATAGAGGAGGTGAAATCGGACATACAGCTCATGCGTCAGGACGCCCGAAACCTAACTGAAAGGGTCACAGCGATAGAAACTACCCTGCAAGAAGACGTGGAGAGTACCCAAGATCTAAAGATAAAAGTCCAAGACTTGGAACAAAAAGTGGTAAGGCGGGAGGCGCGCTCCGAGGATGCCGAGGGTCGAGCCCGCCGAAATAACATTCGTATACTGGGGGTTCCAGAGGACTTGGAAGGCCAAGACCCGACAGAATTTATCAAAACATTGCTACAACAGGAAATTGGTCCAGGAAACCTCACCCAGGGGTTCTTTGTTGAAAGAGCCCACAGATCTCTCCAGAAACGCCCCCACCCGTCTCACACCCGCGCCCAATCATTGCCAAAATTCTAAACTTTCGTGACCGGGAAACTATCTTGCGGTACTCCAGTGAAGGTGGAGAGATCAAGAGGAAAGACTCAACAATAGTCATGTACCCAGATTATACCCCCACAGTGCAGCGAGCAAGGAACTCCTTCATCCCAATAAAGGCATAATTACAAAAGCTAAACCTAAAATACAGAGCGATATTTCTGGAGACCCCAGCCACAGCAAACATGTGGTTCGAACATAATAACGTGGCTGATGGCAAGGAGGAACCACCACGGTCAGACTTGGGCTGACTATGCACCCGCCATGGCAAGAAAAGCAAAGCGATTCCCCCACATGAATACAGACAGCAGACAAGTATACTACAATTGAGTCCTACTGTGATGTAAGCCAGATCATACAGGAGCTCGGAGGACTACGCGAAATAAAAGAAAGGCGACCCACCCCACCGGAATCTATGCAGGCAATCTGCCTACACACTACCTGATCCGGAAGGCCAGGAGTGGCCTGGAAGGCTCGGGACCCCCTGAGCACTGCAAGTTGAAAGCAACTGCTAGGGGCAGTTCGAGTTGTTTTTTGTTTGTTTTCCCCATTCACACAATGGGAGTTACTCAACTTAAAAAGTCTCCAACAGGTATAACAGGTGGTGCCAGGGAGGACGGGCACGGAGGGAAGAAGCCAAAAAGGGGTGAGCGAACGGAAGAGGTTGACGGTTGCTGGACTGAAGCAGCAGAAATCCTATTAACCCACCATGGCAACTAGAATAAAAATAATGACTTGGAACGTGAGGGGCTTGGGAACTTACCTACGCCGGAACAGAATCAAGTCCTACTTGAACAGAAAGGGAGAGCAAATAGCACTGTTGCAGGAGACACATTGCACGGCAGACTCTCTGGCCAAATTAGGCGAGCAATGGGGAGGACGAGGAATTGGAACCACCTACTCCAAATATGCCAGAGGAGTATACACCTGGATTCACCCCCAACTCCCATTCCATTTTATTAAGTCTGAGATAGATCCGGAAGGCAGGTTTGCGATACTGTGGGGCCGACTAGAACGGGAACAGGTATGTATAGTGAACTCCTATCTTCCCAACACTAATATTACGGCACATCTGAACTCAATGTATCCCAAAATCGCCCCATACAGGCACGGCATCTTTTTTTGGGCAGGGGACTTCAACTGTGTACGAGATCCCAACCTTGATAGGTCCCAGCCCCACCCGAAAGGTCCCTCAGCAGCCACGGTATCCCTATCCCTATTAATAGACGGACTAGATCTTGCTGACACATGGAGGGAGCAGCACCCCAACGCCCGGGGATACTCGTACTTCTCCTCCCCACATGACCTTCATACCAGGTTAGATTACGTTTTCATTAGCAAAGAACACCTGTCACAAATAGACAGTGCACAACACCTAGGGAGAACCATCTCAGACCACTCGCCACTTCTAGTAGAATGGAACCACGCTGGCCCTAGACCCCCTATCCCTATGTGGAAAATGCTGATTGACACCCTGGGTGACCTGGCATTCAGGGAGGAGCTGCACGACTTTATAGATAACTTTATAGAGGTAAATACCGGAAGTGTCGACCACCTGAGCACGATGTGGGACGCCCTAAAAGTAGTGATAAGGGGGGAAACTATAACAAAAGTGGGAGGTATTAGAAAACAGCTGCGACGCGAACTAGACCAGTGGGAGCAAGAGATTGAGCAATTGGAGGCCACCCCGGTGAACACTCACCAGAGAGAGGACACCCTCAAAGCACTTAGAGTTAAATGCACATCGGCATGGGATAGACTAGCTAAATTCGACTACACCCCCAAGTCTAACAGAGCACACACAGAAGCCGATAGGCCGAGTAGAATGCTGGCCTGTCTGTGCAAGAAAGAACACCCCAGGCACACAATCACCAAGATACAAGATGCAGAGGGCAATGAATTCCAAACACAACAAGGCATAAACGACGCCTCCAAGCGCTTTTATGAACACCTATACTCCCACAAGGACCAAGTTCCCCGAGACCAAATCACAGATACTTTGGAGGAAATAGGACTCCCCAGACTAACTCCTGAACAGACTGAGGATCTAGATGCAGACATCACGACCGAAGATATAACAGAGGTGATTAAATCGCTGGCCAACTGCAAGACCCCTGGGACCGATGGGCTACCCGCTGAGTTTTATAAAGCGTACGAGACCTCCCTAACACCTTTATTACATGAGGTTTTTCAAGAAGCATATGAGAGAGGGATATTATCCGACAGCATGAGAGAGACCCTTTTGATCCCGATCATTAAACCTAACAAACCTTACCGCCCAATAGCCATGCTCAATTATGATGTGAAAATACTGACAACGATATTAGCGAAGAGGTTGGCTAGAATCATAGGGGAGATCGTGCACATGGATCAGTGCGGCTTCATACCGAGCCGGAACACGACCATGAACTTATGCAGATTACAACAGATTACAACAGGTTATAAACCAAACTGAGGCTAGCATGGAGGCATGTGCACTGCTATCCCTTGATGCCATTAAAGCGTTCGATTCTATATGTTGGGAATGGTTCGTAGTGGTTCTATAAGGTTTCGGCTTTGGCCCGGGGTTCATTAGGTGGATCAAGATACTTTATACAAAACCCAGGGCTAGGGTAAAAACCGGAAAGTATGTATCTGAGGTCTGGGACATATGCAGGGGCACTAGGGAGGGATGTCCACTATCCCCCATGCTTTATGTACTAGGACTGGAACCTATTGCCATCTATTTTCGGAAACAATTCTTCGATGCTGGGATACGCCTGGGGGGAGTGGACCACATTATCTCACTTTATGCAGACGATGTGCTGCTATATGTTACGGACCCACACAATAACGTGCCCACAATGCTAGACGTCTTAGACAACTTTGCGAAGGTCTCAGGCATACAATTTAGCAGGGCGAAGTCCTGCCTCTCCCCTCTAACTGGCCTCAAGAGCAAGAATATTGTAGAACATCCTTCTGTGGGGATACAGTGGGAGGTCACCTCATTTAAATACCTGGGAATACACATAATGCACACCCCTGCACTGATGCACAAACACAACACGAAATCAGCAATCAAATGATTGTCCTCCCTAGATTCCTGTACAGGTTCCAAAATGTACATTACTAAATCAATGCTTCCTTTTTTCGCCTGCTAGAAGTGATACTCCGTGATTTCCTATGGGGGAAAGGAAGATGCTAGATAGCACACACCACCTTGGTCCTACCGCATAGCCAGGGGGGAATTCAACTCCCAAACTTCGAGAAATATTATTTGGCAGCGCAACTCAGTTTTGTGACCAAGTGGCTAGCAGACGACACCACATCTGAGACGCCCCTGATGCAACCCTTGGTCTCCCCGATCCATCTGAAGGAACTTATTTGGGCCCCCAGCCACCTGATGCGAAATGCCCCCTTCTTGGCTGCCCTATGGCGAAAAGTATGGCACAGAGCAGAGACACTCGCCCACGCAAAGCATCCCTACTCCCCAGACATTCCAATGATCTCGGACCTATGCAGAACCGACATGGACCTGCAACACCTCAGACGCTGGGAAGAAAAAGGGATATATACGTGGGGAGACCTATACGACGATGGCACCTTTAAAGAATTTGAAACACTACAGGAGGAAGCTGAAATCCACACGGGCCAGTTTCTGTGGTATCAAAGGATACGGACTACAGCACGAGACAAGTGGACAACATGGCCGGAGGAACCGGAATCAAACCCTCTGATCACACTATTGTACAGCTTGGGAGAGGGATGGAGACCAGTGTCCCAGATCTATGGCCACTTGAGTGACACCCCCAACCCACGAAGTGCTGATCTGAAAAGAAGATGGGAAACGGACATGGGCCGGGAAATGCCTGATGGAGAATGGGAGCGGGCTCTAGCGTACCCTAAAGCAGTCTCCAGAAACCACAGATTCAGGCAAATACAACTGAACCTGTTATATAGAACATATTTAACCCCATCCAGGCTGGCGAAATTAAATAAATCGCCACACTCTGTCTGCACCTGGTGCGGTGAGAATAATGCGGACCTGATTCACATGTTCTGGTCGTGCACCAAAACACAGTCCCTGTGGACCACCGTACAGCTGACAAGCGAAAAAGCAGGGTTGACTAGGTACAAGTGGACCCTGGACAAATGCCTTCTAGGAACGTACCCCAGGCCGGCCAAACTTAAACACCTGGCCAAATTAATGGACATCATGTGCATACTGGCAAAAAGGACAATTGCAATGTCCTGGAAAAAACCCGCAGGACCCCAACAAAAGGTATGGCACAGAGAATTGGAACGTTGGGTACAAGCTGAAACAAAGGAATGCGAAGACAGTGTTGCCAGGTCCACGGACGCCTGGAGCATGACCCTAACGGCCTGGAAAGAACTCACAGGATCCTTGTTTCACCCCTCGGATGACAAGCCCCCATGAACAAGAACAAACCTATGGAAAACGGATTCACAACCAACATCACAGGATCCCGAGAGCAACTAGCCACAACTTCACTGGGTCCTTACAAGCTCAAATCCCCTCTTCCCCCTCCCCTCGGTTTGCCCAACCCCCTCTGAACCAACAGACTGCCCTGCCATGATGGAAGGAGCACTTGGAGACAGTTAAAGTTGAATTGTTAACCGTTAATGTCTTATTACGAAATGCTTATTATCCTCTAACTATGGACATATTTTATGTCATGCAAATGTAAAAATGATAAATGCCAATAAATAAATTTAAAAATAAAAAAAATGGGTGTTAGTCCTTGCAGTGCATAAGGGTAGCGCAATCTATATTTGCGTACCGTACCATAACTTGCACATTTCTGTGTTTTTTAGGTTTTACCTGTAACCATAACGTCCCTGTAGCAAAGTTTTTCCATTCAATTTCATAGGATTTTGCTAGTGCAACTCAACATCCCTTTAACAACGTTTGTTGTTAGTGAATTTCGTATGTTTTTAATAGTACACTGAAACATAACGATGCTTTAGGCTACTTTTTCAATAAAGCGGAAATGGTTTTAGTAGCGCAACTTAACCATAACGTCCCTTTAACAATGTTTTTTGTTAGTGAATTTCATAGGTTTTTAGTAGGGCACTTTAACCATAACGTTCGTATGTTATAGATTTTTCAGGAAAAATGATAGGGTTCAAGGTGCACAAGTGAACCATAGTGTCCCTGTAATAATGTGTCCTTCACTGAATTGCATTAGATGTGTGCAGGATACGCTCAGTTTTTAAAGATGTACTGTACAACATATTGAAGCCGGAGGCTGGATAGTAATAGGCACAAAGGTAGGGAACACTGGCTCTATTTGCGGAGATTGGGTGCAGTCCAACGTGCCCAGAAAGGAAGGGGGGGGTAGAGAAAGTTGTAACATTCATCAAAAACAAAAAACATATACAAACAGCTGCAAGCGCGTGAGTTAGAAGGGAAAATGCCGTACCTATACAAAATCTGTACTTTTGCAACAAAGTGCACAAAGGCATAAGGTATGCAGCATAATGGAAAGCACCAACAAGATAGGTGATGTTTGCCTTCATCAATCTTACTACATACCTGCTGCACAATCAAACAAAGAAGGAAGAGGCAGAGGAGCAAACGGCAACTACTGAGAACAAAGCATCAGAGCAACGTGGTAAGTACACAAAAGTTTTTGTTGTAATTGCAAAGGTCCGCTAGTGTACAATGGTAGCAAAGCATCATATTTTCGGTTTGTGTGCAGCAATGGCTTCCACCCTAGAGTGGCTGGAGGAGAATTTTCCACATGAAGAAATGAGTGATGACGATAGGCCCATTGTTACCCGCTGCACTGTGAAAAGGGAAAGAGTTACGGCAAGGGCAAGCACCCTGGAATGGCTAGAGGAGAATTTTCCACACGGCCAAATGAGTGAGCATAATAACCCCATAGGTAGGGAACACGGTGGCAAGAAGAACACAATCACAATGTAAAACCTCATGTCAATTAACCACATTTGTTGTCTTTTAACAGAACATACTGTAATGCAAAGCTGTACAGAAGAAGCGGCACCTTTTCCACAGGACCATAAGGCCATTGAAACTGAACTAAACACTGGGCAAATGAAAGTTGATGCCAAAATCGAGCAGTTGCTCCTCCAATTTGCTGCCTTGAGAATGTTTGTAGAAGAACATATAAGGGGCAAAATAAGATATCACTGACCAACTTGCACATGTGCTCCTTCCCCATTTCCCTGCCCCCCTCCCCCACAAAATCAGTGTCATTTAGGACGCTTCGATGAGAGCTCAATCCCTTCTTTCCCTCAGCAGAAGCTTGTTGAAATGGAAACATCTCCAATATATGTATCTGTTTCTTGTCCCCCTTCCCTTGCCGATTAGTCGCTATAAATGTGTGCTAATCAAGATTGAAATGTTAATTTGTACAGATTGTGTATGTCCCTTTTTTTTAAAAAGGCCATTGTAAGTGAGAAGGGCACCGCACTAGTGGGGATGATTGCAAGTGAGAAAAATGGAGGAGGCAGACTACCGCAGCACCTGGATGCCCTATGCACAATCACAATACAATCATCCGTAGGATGCCACTACGGGCCGCATGTTTGCATGCACACATCTATCTGTAAATAATAACAGGAGCATCCGTTTATCTGTAGCACAACTGTGCACATAGTTATATCATGCTGTGACACCTGGTAACACTTTTCCTGGTGATCATAACCGAATAAACCTGTGATATAGTTGTACTAGATGGAAGCGTGTACCCACGTTCTGCAAGTATTTTTCCACCAAAAATGTCCCACCTACTGTATAGTGCTCACAGCAAGTGTATGTAGAAATGTGCAATGTACGTGTGCCATATGTTTAAGTAGGCTGGGGATGGCAAACGTATCAGTAGGAGATCTATGCACGTGCCACAAAGTGTAACATCCAATGTATGTCCGGCAGACAAGCTTACAAATGGAGAAAAATGACGACGTCACCATGGTAACCTATCAACGGTGCATGTCGTCCCTTATTTGGCGGACATGAGCCAGGTCCATACACATCGAAAGGGGACATTTCTCTGCAATGTATAGAGTGTTACAGTGAAAGTGCACCCTCACAGCGATCCTTCACACTAAGCAGCTATTTGGACGGCTTGTCCGCTTCCAAGCAGGCAGTAGGTTAGTGTCCTCTAAAGCATCCTCTGCATGTGCTCCTACCACCACTAGCGACACTCCAGGGGGCCACTGCGTCCTGCAAGCAACCTTGGAGGACATACGCAGTACAACAGACCACTACCTTTCAAAAGTCACTGTATTGTGCATATACTGCGACGCACTACTGTGTAGGGGAGAACATTTGCAAAATGCTATTGAGGCTGCTGTCCGGGTCCATGGCAGACACTGCCCCCTACCCAAGAAAGCTGCACCCTACATCTTCTGCTCTCCACGTACGATATTTTATCCCTGTGGTCAGTACTCGTTGCAAATCTCCCTTCCACTGCTGTCTTTTTTGGTGTCTCTTATAACACCAGGAAAAATGCTACACAGCCAGAAGGTGGGGGGATCAAAAAGGCTCTTTTCAGAGCCACATTGTACTGTTCAAAAATAGAAGTTCAATTCAAACATGCAGGTGGTGATGCTGCCTATAAGCGCTGTGTACAGAGATGGCAACAATGGGCAGTGGGACGCCGTCAATAGCATTGTATGCATTTCCTAAAAAAGTGGTGGCTCTGAGAAGAGCCTTTTTGGTACTATTTGAATTTTGAACGTTAAAATTGGTGAAAGACCACTGGGAAAATGCATCCTACACTTGCAGGAAGCACTGTACGGCATTTGGGATATTACGCAAAAAATTCTCATTGCCAGCATCAGCCAGATGAACTCAGTCTGAACGAAAAAATGTTCCTACCACGAAAGGTAATGTTTTCCTTGTGGAAGGAGAACATGCCAATGTTTTGCGGAAAAGCACACGCAGCCTTGTTCACATTGCAACGCGCATTCTCCATTTGTGGGCCACAGAAGGAAGAACACAGCAACATCTGCCTCTGGGCAATGCAAGAAAACATTATGTGTGATTTTGGAAACATTTCCATTAGTTGCCGAAATGTCTAATTCATTGTAAACTGCAGTGAAATGCTGGTAACAAGCCCTAAATTGTTCCCTCCACAATTAACAATAATAATGTCTGAATGAGGAAGCGTCACCAAACTAGCACAAAAAGGACCCACATGGAACCACTGCATAACACTTATTCTGTACCAGTGCACTGCGAGATTATCAAAACCTAGGTGTGCTGCTAGTGCACAAGGCTCTGTGTAAACTTGTACCCAATGTATTCACGAGTCGCCCAACAACCATATAGTCGGTCTACTTAACAGCACAGCCGTCCCCGTAGCCATGTCCACTCCTTTTGGCAAACAGATGTTCTGGCACAATCTGTTGCTTCACCCACAAATTCATATTGACCAATCCCAACTCCTGTGTAGAAATTATGCAAAGTGTTTATTTCTAATTTTGCTAAAGGGACGTGTCAAAAAACACCTTCTTCTCTGCTCCTTGTTATGGGTCACTCTCGGCTTGTGGTCCGTACATTACTACATGTGTGTCTGCACTGTACATTGTATATACGGCAACAGATTACTAATTGCATATAGAGGGAAAAAAATCACGGCCAATAACAAACGTCACACTGCAAGCACTAACGTTATCATGGCCACAAAAGAACATCCTATCATGGAACACAAAAGCAGACATACACATGAACCACTCAACTGTAGTCCCATTATCATATCAAGCACATTACGAAAAAAAGCATTTAGCATGTGCAATTTCCCCAAATACCGCGAGGGCCGTGGCCCAGTAGAGCAGGGCCAGTCCTTCTTTCCTTTCAAGTTGTCTTTCAGCAGCACTCCCTGATTGGCTACTGTTAAAGTATTACATACACATCTACCAATTAAACCAAGAACTGTGCATGTAAATCTATCACATATAATGAACAGTGCATAACAGCCGTTACTCACGCAGAGGTGACATATATTCTAAATCAACAAGAGAATCTCAAACCGACCCACCAGAACGACGAATGCCTACACATTAGTGGTGCCCAGATATAAAAAGAGCACAGCGGGCGGCTCCAGCTTCCCGGTCATAGCTGCTCAAACCTGGAACAGACTCCCCCTTGACCTCAGAATGGACCAACCCTACACTAGCTTCAGGCGGAAAGTCCTCACCTGGATTCGCTCCTTCGACACTTAGCCTGACCACCTTACCGACACGTATTCTAGAGACTGCGGATGAGCATAACTAGATTATTGGTCGCCAGACAACCTACTCTATCTACATTTCTGTATTTCCTGTACTGCCTGTATATGCTTTCCTCTCATCTGTACAACCATTTTTTTTTTTTTTTTTGTATTGTAACTAAGTTCTCAAGTATCCTTGTACTGCCTGCGCCCAGTTACCCTTGCGGGTTTGGTCTTCTGCGCTATACCAAATAAACAAACAAACAAACAAAAGCACCTCAATGAGAAAGTACGGGTCAATGGTCTACATCTTCTGCACCCACAAACATCAGCATTACTACCCATCAGCACACCCAGTAGGTATTACTATTTTTTCTACAGTACAGTGCCAACTATGTTATACGTCTGCATACCTCTCAACTCACATGCTTTTGGCGGGTGTCACCCGCCACTTATGCAGCTGTCTCACCCACCAAGATCCCTAAACACCCAGAACAATCAATGGGCTTTTTACACCCCAATTACAAAATTAGTTGTTTTCACCCTCTCAAGGGCCATGAAAGGTTGAGAGATATGCACGGTGCGTAGCAACAGTGTACCTAGGAGTACATCTCCATTACGTACTCAAAATTCTTACTGTTGTGCCTCCCATCATCTACCATTAAATTGCTCCTACAGTGGTAGGTGGTGGCCAAGGTTCTATTTGGCCACAACACGCATTGGTAGAAGAAAAAGGTTACTCTTTCTTTTGTTGCATCTTTTTTACAATGCTTTCCCCCATTACACCACCTCCTAGCAAATTTGTACAAACCACAAACACAACTATCAGGCACCCTTTCCCACCAAACTGTGCAAAATGCAAACATTTCAAGCATAACGACAGTTTCCATCCATACGTCACACATAACAACAGCAGTGAAGCAACAAAAAAAAGTTATCACCACGTTCAAAACACTAACATACGTAAATGTGCATAATCAAACGAAAACCTAGAAGCAATGCCTGCACTCATGTACTAAGCATACATATGCACAGAACTGCATGCAAATGGATGCCCAAAACCATTGTGATTTCCACTCTGTACATCTTTCCACACCTTTGTCTCATCCTTCCACACTGCGTAGTACTGCATTTGTCAAGGAAAGAGGCCTAACACACACATTTTTCATAACATGTGATACACTAAACTCCCAAGTAGTCCACCTACTCCCTTAACAAGCATGCTTATACCTCCAAGCGCCCCTTTATATTGTGCACCTTCCATTTATACAAACACACTTCATCTTCCTGCCAAGACATCCCCCTACAGTTCTGAAGAATGTAATTTGCAAATGTAAGCACTATGTCATTAGCCAACATATTTTGTTACCGTCTTCTTATACAGGAGCAATACCCACCTGTCTCTGGAAAGCTACTGGAGTGTACATTCAAAATACAGCCTACAAAACACCTACTCTCTGAAATCAACAAAGTACAATACCAGCATACTCTTGTATGTCTTACTAAACAAGTGCACTAATGTTCTACTGTAGCATATAGATGTGTGCCCATCCAGCAGTGTGTACTTCATTGTTACTGATCACACCTCTATAGGTGCTAAGTGTTTGTTATGTCGCCACCATTAGAATAATACCCACATACTAACATAGTGTCGCCAACTTAACCTTAAACACCACTGCTCAGCCCCACTCTTTCAATTAAATAACTGCCTACCCTCCCATTCACCCACTGACGCACATTGCATACATATGCATGTCAAAATGTGCACACACCCACACTTCCCTTTCTACGCCAACAGCTACTACACAATGCCTACCAAACTGGAATTCAGTAGATAGTAATGCAGAAAGTGAGCCACGCAACCTACAAACATAGAAAGTAGCCATCCACTGCAATGTCAATGTAAACAGAAAGGTGCAGGAGAAGAGGTAATGCAGTCATTAAAGAAAACAAATCCATCTACCAGTGAATACATTGTAGGTGATCTGGTAAAATCTGAGAATGTTCAGGAAACCATAAAATACAGTCCAACGCACACTACTCCTAAAAGAGCACGTACAAATGGTAGTGTAATCACAAGCAAGCATTCAAAAAACTAATTTTACAAAGAAAATTCCACTGCAGAGTCCTTCAGAACCTTAGAAGTAGAGGGCAGAAATCACGCTCAACCTTCAAAACCTACAGCAGAAAAGCCATCCTAGAAGCTCCTGTAGACACTGCAATAAGTGTGAAGCAATGTGACCATAGATACCTTTGGCCACATATGTACAGGTGAGTGGAGTCACACCACCAACACAGAGCCATACTTCAATGAAGAATCATACAAAAAACAACAAACTAACCAAATTGCCTTACATCCGAGTGGACGAGGGTATGAAAAGATAGACAATGCCATAATAGAAGAGGAAACACTTCTTTCAGAAATATCCCCATCAAACTTAGATGGCACTCTCCAATCCACCAAACCAACACGCCTCACCTACAAATGGCCTTGCACATCAATGTGCAATGCCCGGCCATGCCTAATCAAAAATTTGCAACAAATCCTCAATCAGTATGTCAAAGACACTGTCAAAAGAAAAATATTACAAACTATGGACTCCTGTCCAGTGTGCAAGTACACTGGATTACAAGGACAATCCTTAGCCTGCATTTCTGGAGCAGCTTGCAAAAGCACCTTTCACCATATTAAAATGTTAGCAACCCACCATTCAACAATCAGAAATCTAGTGTAAAAAACTGTACTATGCAAAAACTCCAGCTTTAGCAATCCAACATTTAAATGATATTCTCCTACACGTTATAGCCAAACAAGTGCTCAATGAAATTGAGCGCATCCAAAGGAAATACTCTGAAACTGAAGAGCACTTACCCACTCCAACATTGTCAGACAACACTACTGACAACAGTACAGCTATCAACGTTTTATATCACACATACAGAAATGAAATACAAAAGTTCAAAAGCACTTCTGCTGAAATGCCAAACCAAGTATGTGTGTGTTGTCGTAGAACTTTCTATAAAAAGAGCACCCCAACTGTTGATATAATGCAGAAAATAGAAGGTATTGAGGAATCCCAATGGTTTCAATTAGCTCTGTACCTTCTAGCAGAAAAAAAAGTACGACATTACCAACACCTCCATACTGTGCACATACTGTACTGCAAAACTTGACAATAACCAAAGGCCTTCACGGGCGAATAGTAATAATTTGGAACTGTTTCCACTGCCAAACGCACTGCAGCAGCTTAATTTGTATGAGAGCATTATAATACAAACAGTGCACCCATTTCAAGCAATAATACATCTTCAACGAAAAACTGAAAAATTACCTCCCACTGAATAACTGAAATTACAAAAATTGTTCAGCTTTGGTATTAAAATGCTGTCCCATAAAGAATGTGGCAGCTACAAAGCCGCTGAGCGCTTAACCGACACAGCCTTATATGGGAAATCTGACAACTTAGTGTGGCTAAGCCTTGGGCCTGCTGCATCCAGAAGAACAGTACTTAAATCGTACGAAGACATACAAACAATAGCCAAAAGCGATCCCAAAAGCCAGGACGTTTTGAAGAACAACTTATTGGACACAAACTACCCAAACAGAAGTAGTACTTTAGAAGCCTTGTCTAAGTAGCCCAACACTTCTCATACAAAAATAACATTACACCAACTGAGGAAAAAGGTAGATACAGAGTGGAAAGTTGTGAAGACAGACAGCCTGGTAAGATTTACCAAATGCAGCTTAATTAATCATATAAAATTGTCCTTAAACAACTCCTCAACACAAAGAACTGTACTGGCTCTAGTCCAACTTTTCAAACCATGGAGAAAAGAAGAAGATTTATTAGCCACCTCTACCTCCTATGAAGATGCTTTCAAAGCCACAGTACAATTACAGATGAAAATGGTACAAAACCATATTGGACAATGAACGCCAACAAGAAGAAGAACTTCAAATACAACTATCTGTAGACACTTCTGAGAGCAGTGAACCTTCGCAAACAGGCAGCCAAGAACCACTTGAAGAGCCACTCATAGCAAATGAGGCAGAATTAGCCATGACGGAGGTAACCACAACAATGCTTCAGTATGAGCACTCCACAGAAGAGTTGGCAGTACTTAAATTCCAACTAATCGATGAACAGCGTACCATTTTTGTAGAAGTAAGTGAAACCATTGAACATGGTCTACGGCACGAAAGTCAAAATTGCACCTGTGAAACCTACAAACCTGTACTCTAAGTGGTGAAGCTGGGTCAGGTAAAACATTCTTAATAGAAATTATCAGTAAATATGTCCAACAATTAACGAACAACAACCTTTCTGATGGTATAACCACCCCTATAGGTTTGGCTGCTTACAACATAGGTGTTGTCACTCTACACCGATTGCTACTCCTTCCGGTAGAACACCAAAACAAATTACAGTACTACAAACTTTCACCACAATCTGCTATGGAGCAACGCAGAGTTTTAAAACAAATGGATATGCTCCTAATAGATGAAGTGAGCATGGTCTCCAACTTAAGGTTGGCTTTGATTCACCTCAGATTGCAAGAGGTATTCAAAACAGACTATGAAGAACTCTTTGGAGGAAAACATGTAATTGTTTTTAAAGATCTGTTTCAATTGACACCAGTCAAAGGTGAACCTATCTTCAAAACCTTAGGACACAAACAGTGCCGTAAAAGTCTAGGAAGCATCGGGAATGTTAATCTTTGGCAACATTTCCAATACAGAGAACTAACTCAAAACATGTGTCAGTCTGCAGACTTCACCTATGCCAACATTTTAAAAAACGTACAGCTTGGTGTACTATCAAAGGAAGCGCAGTCTACCCTTAATAGTAGACGCATAAATGAGTTGTACGACCGTAAAACATGTGCTACTGATGTCATGGAACAATTAAATCAGAAAAATGTCAGCTGTATGTCCGTAATGCCAACTCTAGCAAGCTGTACACAATTTAATGCAACAATTAAGAAAAAAGAAAAACAACCACTCGTGCAAATTCATGCCACAGACAAACTGGATGTACATGGTATGACAATACCTATGTGTCAACAAGGCATAGCACAACTGCAAAACTTGAGAAACTCCATCTCCAACACAGCAGGTTTGGAGAGACTTTAAAATGTATGTGTCACCTGTAGAGTTATGCTTAGTGAATGGAGCACTTGGTACAGTTGTTGGCATCCAGGCATACCCACGGGACAACAGCATTCAGTTTGTAAACATCAAGTTTGATAAACTTTCAGAAATCAAAAATATAGGACGCAAAACTGCAAGGTTCCTTCTTTTCAAAGACATGTATGTACGCAGAGAGCAGTTTTCTCTGTCGCTAGCTTATGCAGTAACTATTCATAAATGGCAAGGTCTAACCTTAGATCAAGCATTGATTGATATTGGCAACACAGTCTTCAAAGAAGGCATGAGTTATGTAGCACTGTCATGGGTACGTACACTGGAAGGACTGTAGCAAGTTAATTTTGATACAACTGTACAATAGACTGTCCACTGCACACAGTGGTAAATTGCAACTGTCATTGTGCTTTCTTTTGCTGCCATTCCCCCTCCAAATGCAGACATATAAGGCACGACAAACCAAGAACGCAAGTCGTAGACTAAATCACCTCACCTTCTGCACACTCGTACACTGCCACATTCCCTGTTCTCCTCTTTGTATTAGTATTTTCCACTGGATATGTGGAACTGAAAGTGCTAAGTGTGAGGGTTTAAAATTATCCTCTGTAACCTCTTAAATCACCACTAACGCAAATCAGTCACCATCTCTCCGAGAATAGTCATACAACTACAACACATATGGACGTATCAGCACGTAAATACGCAAATGGACAGTACCACTTCAAAATTTACACAGATGTCCAAGTAACCACAGGTATGCACAAGCTTCTCTACTTACCCTGTACAAACGGGACACTGTAAACAGTTAGAATACACCACCTGGTATCTAACTGCAACCTGTATACGACAATGTTATTTGCAGCATCCCAACTACCCAACTGAACCTTAAACAACTACTGTACTACAAACATAGCATCAAACACTTCCAGTGTATCAGCAGTTATAGTATGCTAACAGGTACGTAACTACCATACAAATTCTGCACTAGCAGAGACCCCATCAATTGATTTCACTATACTGCATAAATTACAAAACAGTTTTCATAGTGGGAATGCAATGAAACTTCCATCAGTCCAAAGCACAGACTACCTACAAATCTTGGAAATTCCTACTTAATATTCTGGAAGCCAAACTTTACTAATTGCTGTACAAACCAACTACACCTTACTGCCAAGCACCAACCACTACCTTCGTAAGTGGACAAAAAATATTTTTCCTTGACACTATCGACCTAAAGCAACATACCATACTGGTAGCATTGACGAAATGCACTACAGTGTGTGTTGGACAATGTCATCTCCAATAAAGCCAAGGAGTACATCTACGCAAACAGTATGTCTACACAAAGCACAGTACCAGTATTTTCCACTAGATACGTGGAAGGAAAATTGCTAAGTATGAGAGTTTTAAACTATCCTCAGAAACCTCCGAAATCACGACTTATGCTAATGAGTCACTAGCTCTCCGACACTAGTCATACAACTCCAACACATATGGACCTACCACCATGTAAATCCGTAATTCGACAGTACGAGTTCAAATTGTACACAGATGTCCAAATAACCATATGAATGCACAACCTTATCTACGTACCCTTCACAAACAGGACACTGCAAACAGTTAGAATATGCCACCTGGTATCTAACTGCAACCTGAATATGACAATGTTATTTGCAGCATCACAACTACCCAACTCAACCTTCAACAACTACTGTGCTACAAACATAGCTTCAAACACTTCCAAAGTAGAAGCAGTTACAATGCGCCAACCGCTACATAACTACGGTCATAATACTGCATTACCACAGAACAATTTCATAATAAATACTTGCAAACCACTAGCAGAAACCAAACGCATTAAGAAACAATGGTACAAAAAGGAAGCAGTGAAACATTCACAAATCACCACCTGCTATAGAATGCCACCCATCCACCAACATGAATAGTCCAGATATCGTAATCCATTAAATTTCTTCCTACTTCAAAAGTACACTTTAAAAAGTGCTGTAACCACGCCAAGCGTTACTATCATTGATTGTGCACCATAGTAGCAACAACATTTCTAAGTTTTTTTTTAATCCAGCATGGATTTACTTTTCCCACAACAGACCCAATGATTATGCACAGAACCACAGGAACTGCGCTGATTGCACAGTACACTGGTTGAAAGCACAGTACTTATGAAGTGCTAGCTATGAGGGTCCAAAAAATAAAGAAATGTATGCTATGCAGTGTACTGCAAAGTAACTAAATACCTGCACTAACATATTGGGCCTCATTGCGAGGCTTGTGCTCCCAGAATGAAGGGGGCCAGTACGGGACCGGCCCCCTTCATTCCGTTAGGGCTGATTACAAGGGCTCAACAGGAATGGGGAAGGCGCTAATAACGGTACCGCAAATTGCAGTACCGTTATTAGCACCAAAGTCCCTTTGCGGGTCCCGTCCTTAACGCCTGGTAAAACCAGGCGTTAAGGGAGGACCCGCAAAGGGAACTCATAATAGGGCGGTAAGGGATTACCGGTACCAGTGCCCTTACCGGTACCGGTAATCCCTTACCGCCCAGCTCGTAATGAGGCCCAAATGTGCTCAATTTTCCCACAGATAATGCAGCAACCAGTACAACAACATTTTACACTCCACACACACAACACAGTGCAGGCCTTCCTCAATGCAAACAGTAAGTCTTCAACAATTGATATTATACTTGTGTACAACATTCACAGTACAATAAGTGCTATAGACATACCAATACCACCACTGGCAATGCACACCTATATTAAACTAAGCAGCTTGTGGCCATGCTCTGCACGCTTCACTACAGCCTCTACATTGTAGGGCCTCCAGTCATACACTAACCATTGTACACCCTGCCCACTATTACCACTGCACTGCAGAATTATACATTCAAACATCTATCCACGTATGACTAACCCCACACATAACACCTACCCCTTAGCCACTGCAGTTTACATTGTCTGCTATTTCTTCCACAGAATACATAACCTGTTTCCTACATACACTGGTCACCTAACCCTATCATAAATGCACACACTGAATTAACGACACTACAGTAACCTACCATACAATCTGGACAATCACAAGAAAACAAATTCATGCATGCATCAATACATTTTATGTAACTCTCCCAACTTCTGCACCATTTGGCTCCTTGTTTTCCACTGCCACCATGTAGGCCATTAGGTCACTTTCATTGTGTTGTACACCATTCCCAAAAAACGTAGCCAACCCATACTTCACTACAGCGCATGCATCATAGTTCCCCAGCCACATTGCAACCACTGCCTTACTGCTTAACTTTTTAAACTTCTGTTACCTTTTTTTCATTGTGTAAAGAAAACACCATTTAAAGTGCATAACCGCCTTACAATGTTAGACAAACGTTCACACTAACTGCTTTCCTTTCCTAAACAGTAGCCCCAAAAAAGGTCATGGAGTACGACACCAAACTGTGTGCTATGGACCACCGACCCCCGTGTTCTGAAACAGCAAACAAACAGAGTCTCACATTACCCACCGTTGCCTTGTAACCCACTACACATCTAACTTGTCCTTAACCAGTGTAAAAGCACATTTTATGTATTTTGCCATATTGTGCATTCACGTGACCATTTTATGGCACCATTATATCTACTTGTACTTTGCACTACCATCACCATAATGACACTACCAACATTTGTAAATACATGCCACAATCAAAACATGTTGCCGGCTGATACCTTCCTTTTTTTCCTTCATCATCCGTGGAAATCAAAACCTTACATACCTCTCCTCAAACAGGACACACGCTCATTGTAAAACTGCCTTGAGAGGGAAGCATGTTTATCTCCAAGGTCAGATATTGTGTAGAAGTCTAGCAAAAAAACATACATAACTTGCATTACAGTTCCATTGTGCATGTGCCCCAAAGGTACTATGCAATGATCCCATACGCGGTGCCCTGCAATTTCACACCCTCAAAATAGAAGCATGGAATTTGCTGAAATGATGTAAGTACACCTTCACATCACATGTGTATTACCAATAACAGTTATTAACGTGTTCCTCGGTATGCATATTTCCTTCCTCTACTGCTCACTGTCTCTCCGTACATTACATGGACCTTTGTGAAGGCAGTAAAAGAACGCTGTTACACTGCCTTGTCTCCACCATTCCCAGTAAATTGCAACTGTCATTGTGCTTTCTTTTGCTGCCATTCCCCCTCCAAATGCAGACATATAAGGCACGACAAACCAAGAACGCAAGTCGTAGACTAAATCACCTCACCTTCTGCACACTCGTACACTGCCACATTCCCTGTTCTCCTCTTTGTATGCCCTTTCACACAATTACTACGTCTATGCACCCTCAGTGCACTATACGTTATAACGGATACATGTGCACGCAGCGGTCAACCGGCACACAAACATGTACAGCTCACATTTCATTGATGCGCTTCTTACCAAAGCAGCTCCTCCATTCTCCAGCAATTCGAGGTGCCCCAATTACATTTCTTATTGTATTACTTTCTTTGTAGACACACAGACACATTGTGCCGTGGGTCCAACTACACTCGCTACCACTGTCAACTTTTAAAAAAAGCAACACATGAAAACATCATCTAGTCCCAATGGTTCCAAGACATTTTCTGGTTTGCAGCCATACAATCACAGTATTGCCTACAAACCAGGCAGTGGGTTCACATATGGTGCTACACACTAACACATACTACATGCTTCATCAGGCATGCATCTATTACTACATTATCCTTCCCGCAAAGTTTTGTCCTGTACGTTGCAATTAATACCCGCTAGTTACATCTACTCTTATTCCTCTTTCTACTCAGATACCTGGCACCCTACTGCGCATGCCACACCTTCCACATTCCAATAGATGGCTGGTGGACCAACCATTGGAAGATTACCATAAGCAATGTCTTTTCCATTGTTATTATCTGGGGTGACAGCTATGGGCGGTATGTCCACTGGCGGTTTCTGCTATACTAATCAACCTGCTAACCTTTATTCGATAAGCCATCCCAGAGGCACCAGATGCTACATTTGCTACCTTTCAAAAATATATATTGTTCCACACAGGCCACCAATCAGCACTACGTACACCATTTCCCACTGTGCTACACGAGAAAAGAAGAACAGAATTGCACAGACGGCATTGGTCACTGGATTTTGTTTGCGAAATAAAAGAGTGGTTATTTCACCAACTGGGTTTACATTCTGTTGCAAAATAAAGTACTTCCAAACACTCACTGTTAGTAAAGTAGGGAATGATGTGGAACTGTAAACTCTGTCTGCGCATGTCTGCTTTTATTTGTTGTTCCTATCCAGCGCTAGGTGCTCACATGACAGAGTGTGCTACGCTTGGCACGCACATAAACTAAACCTGGAATGCACGCCATGGCGAACGACTATCCACAAGTGAAGTCACTAACACCAGTGACTGCTGCGATGGTGTAAGCGGCATACAGGAATATCTAACAGAAGCGATGCACACATTACAATTCCACACACTGAAAGCTTCACCCGCTTCCTTTCGCCATCTGAACAAGTATGCCAAACAAAGGTAAAACTCAGATGGCCTGACTTCCTGTATATAGCTCCACTTAACGGCGTTCATTATGTTGCCGGCTGCAAATGTGTTGGACTATACATTCTCCTTAGTTTTCATGTATAATACTTATTAACTCGTATCATGTAGCACTGCCTTCTTTCGCTTTCAAAGTACAGGGTACAGGGATATGAGAGGTGTACCATACTGTACATTAATTGTGACATGTCAGTATGTGAATGGCAGCAAGGCCAATAACAGCCACCATATTCACGTGCTGTTACTTCACGCCACCTCTGCTGGTATGCCAACTGCAAAATGTCCTCCAAACCATGCTGCGACAGTGAGCACCCACAGAAGACAGACATATTTCCAGCCATGTATGCTGGACTTACATATAAGTGTAAGAATTGACCCAAAAAAAGGAAGATTCTTAAACCTACTTCCTAACAATGGCCACATTGTTATGTCAAACGCCCATAGCCATCCATACACAGCAGTATGCGCTTTCCAATCCCAAAACAACATGGTACACAGATTACAACAATCCATATACCATCTGCAAAACACTCCCCATCCCCTCTGAAGGTTGTTGCCTGTGCACCTATCCCACAGTGTGTTATGTATTAGTATCTGCGTACATAGGCCATGTCACAAACATTACGCAGTAAAACAATACTTGCATTTCCCACTTTCTTACTGCAGACCCTGAACGAAAGCTCACTTGACGTCCACACCCCTCCTAACACAAATGGTGTCTTATCTCACCAATGCCCCATTACGACCTGCACCATGCCCTCCAGATTGATTCTGCAAAGGCGCAGATCTTACCACATTTACATATTTACAAGTATATTGTATGGCACAAGGTACGCTTATAATAATTTATGCAAATTACCCAAGGCAAATTGAAAGTACTCTTTGTACAGATGTCTTCAATCCACATACCTCTACTACATACATACAATCCTCTCACCTTCTACTACACTTTCTCCTATGGTGTACCTCCATTATGATACTTCACTAATGTCTTCTGTTGTCGTCCCACCTGTTACAGGTCGTCTCTTTATTATATCACTGTACAAATGATTGTTGCCTGGTACAGGTCTCCTCTTTACTGTGTCACTTTAAAATTGTCTATTTTTACCTGACCCCATTTTCGTTGGACCTAACTGTAACCAGGATCCCTCGTGTGCCTTACTGTATATCTGTCATTGTATATTGCATCATTTGTATGTAATCCTCAAGTCTCACATGTATGCAATTCACAAGACTCTCGAGCACCCAGTTACCTCAGGGTTCGCTGCACGATATAAAGAATAAAAAATATGAATACCAATATCACAGGACTCCCATACATAGCAGCATTGAGTTGCAGTTTCCTTAGCAAGAGCCTACTCCTTTGCCACACTACTGCAAAGCAATACACCCATGCATGGAAACATGTCAGCACTTACCATTTCTGTCCACGGGTACATGTTGCTTCAGTAGTGTACCCAATGAAGTCAAATTTCTGTTACTTACTTCCAACCAGTGCCCACCCCCTCATGTCCAAGGGCCCCAGCCATACACGCAAGCCAGTATGAGTTTTGTAAGCACAATACAACATAGCACTTCGACTGCAAATATCGTCATATTCTCTCTAAAGCACTCCCCATCCGCATTGGAGTCTGCCTGCACTCACCAAAAATGATACTCACCTCCACAACTGCCCACCAATTAATTATCTGTGCGTACTTGCATACAAATTCCTTCCATATGCCAATGTCTAACTGCCCTCCCTAAAGCAAGGCAGTGCCCAAGCCCTAGGTTCTTGGGTACATAGGTGGAGGCCTACGGCCTCCGCCCATGCATCCAATTGCCTAGTCCTACTACACACCCACTGGAAGACAATAAAGTCATGCATGGTAACATTTCCCACAGTGCTTTACTGTCTACAAGTATGTATACATACAGCAACAGACTCAAACAAGGCAACATTCAAAGTGCCTACTACCAACCAGTGACACACTGTTACGGCCAAGGGCCGTACCCATGCACACAAGCGAGTATGGGTTTTGCAGGCACAAGGCAACACGGCATTCTGACTGCAAATATCCTCATATTGTCTCCAATGCACTAACTATACCCAATAGAGCCCGCCTGCACTCACCAAAAAATTATACTCGCCTCTACAACTACCCACTGATAAAGTACATCTGAGTACCTGCATACAAATTCCTTCTATGTGCCAATGTCTAACTGCCCTCCCTAAAACAAGGCTGTGGCCAAGCCCTACCATCTTCGTTACATAGGCGGAGGCGTACGGCTCCATCCATGCACCCAATACCGTACTCCTTCAACACACCCACTGAAAAGCAATATAGACATGCATACTACCATGTGGCCAAGTACGTTTGTTGACTACCGGTACGTGTGGGTACAGTAAAGAAGTCATGCAGTGCGACATTCTCCAAACTACTTCCAACCACTAGCCAAACTGTTACATCCAGTAGCCCTGGCCATGCACACAATCCAGTACACCTTTGCAGGCACAACACACTGTCATACATCAACTACAAATACTCTCATATTACGTCCAATTCACTCCCCATCCCCAATGCAGTCTGCCTGGACTCAATGCACTCTTTCTACGTATGTGTGCAAATCACACACCATTATCACGGGCCTCCCATACATGCCTACAATGTGTTTCAGGTAGCGTGCCCAACACCTACGCTACTCTTTGTACTTATGTGTAATATCCACATATCAATAGCACAGTACTCCCATCCATACATAGCATTTCATTGCGGTTTCATTGCCAACAACCTACTCCTTCCCCACACCCACTGTAAAGCAATGGAACCATTCATTGAAACATGTGACCACTTACCTTTCCTGTCCATATGTACATATAGGTACAGTAATGAACGCAATCAAGGCAACATTCTGTAACCTACTTCCAAACAGTGTCGACCATGCTATGTCCAAGAGCCCAAGTCAACATTCTGTAAGCTGCTTCCAACCAGTGGCCAACCTGTTTTGTCCAAGGGTCCCAGCCATGCACACAAGCCATAAGGGGTTTTGCAGGCACATCACAACATAGCACTCCAACTGCGAATATCGTCATATTGTCAATTTCTAACTGCCCTTCATAATGCAAGCCTGTGCCGAAGGCTGAGGTTCTTGGGTAGATAGGCGGAGGCCTATGGCCTCCGCCCATGCACCCAATTGCCTACTCCTACTACACACCCACTGGAAGGCAATAGAGGCATGCATGCTAACATTTCTCACAGTGCTTTCCCACCTACACATATGTATAACTACGCTAAAGGAGCCAACCAAAGCAACATTTGCACACCTACTTTCAACCAGTGCCCACATTGTTATGGGCAAGGGCCATTGCCATATTCACAGGGCAATAGGGTCTTAGAGGTACAACACGAAATAGTACTCCGACTGCAAGTATCCTCATATTATCTCCAAAGGACTTTCATCCCCTATACAGTCTGCCTACAGTGACCAACGTATCATAGTCCCCTGTGCACATAACCACCAATCCAGTGTATGTCAGTAGCTGCGGGAATGCAGTCTACCTGGACTCAATGCACTCTTTCTACATATGTGTGCATTTCACACACCATTATCACAGTCCTCCCATACATGCCTACAATGTGTTTCAGGTAGTATGCCCAACACCTACGCTACTTTTTGAACAAATGAGTGCTATCCACATATCAGTAGCACAGTACATAACACTCCAAATGCAAATATCGTCATATTGTCAATGTCTAACTGCCCTGCGTAATGCAAGCCTGTGCCCAAGGCCAACTCTCTTCGGTACATAGGCAGAGGCCTATGGCCTCCGCCCATGCACCCAATTACCTAGTCCTACTCCACACCCAATGGAAGGCAATAGAGGCATGCATGCTAACATTTCCCATGGTGCTTTCCTGCCTACACGTACGTATACCTACACTTAAGGAGCTAACCAAAGCAACATTCGCACACCTACTTTCAACCATTGCCCACACTGTTACGGGCAAGGGTCATTGCCATATTCACAGGGCAGTAGGGCCTTTGAGGCACAACACAACATAGTACACCGACTGCAAGTATCCTCATATTATCTCCAAAGGACTTTCATCCCCTATACAGTCTGCCAACAGTGACCAACGTATCATAGTCCCCTGTGCACCTAACCACCAATCCAGTGTATGTCAGTAGCTTTGGGAACGCAGTCTACCTGGACTCAATGCACTCTTTCTACATATGTTTGCATTTCACACACCATTATCACAGTCCTCCCATACATGCCTACAATGTGTTTCAGGTAGTGTGCCCAACACCTACACTACTTTTTGTACAAATGAGTGCTATCCACATATCAATAGCACAGTACATAGCACTCCAACTGCAAATATCGTCATATTGTCAATGTCTAACTGCCCTGCGTAATGCAAGCCTGTGCCCAAGGCCAAATATCTTTGGTACATAGGCAGAGGCCTATGGCCTCTGCCCATGCACCCAATTGCCTAGTCCTACTCCACACCCAATGAAGGCAATAGAGGCATGCATGCTAACATTTCCCCTGGTGCTTTCCTGCCTACACGTATGTATACCTACACTAAAGAAGCTAACCAAAGCAACATTCGCACACCTACTTTCAACCAGTGCCGACACTGTTACAGCCAAAGGCCATTGCCATGCACACAAGCCAGTAGGGCCTTTATAGGCACAACACAACATAGTCCGACTGCAAATATCCTCATACTATCTCCAAGGCACTCCCCATCCCCTATAAAGTCTGACTACAGTGACCAACATATCATAGTCCCCTGTGCACCTAACCACCAATCCAGTCTATGTCAGTAGCTGCGGGAAAGGTCCACATCGCAGCAATGTGCTGCCAAACAATTCTTCCTTTTGTTTGTGTTGTTATGGTCTCTCTTGCAGCAAAAGGTCTGAGCAAACTCGCCTGCCTACCTAATCGCTAAGTGCCTCCCTGTTCTCCCATGCATACAGCCATTTTACGGGGGTGGTACCCAAGCCCTAGGCTCTTTCTACGTGGCATGGCCATGCAGTGAAAAGGGGACACCTTACCCAGACCCAATGCAAACCAAGTTAAAGAAGCAGGTTAATATTTTGTCAGAAACCCACCGCTGCAAAATAACACAAATGCACAACGTCAACATAACCACCGGCACCCATAGCCTTCAGCACAAAACATTGCCAATATCTTCGCTTCCCCCTCTTTCACCCAGCTGATCCTGCAAACCATTCTTTCCAATGCCTTTCGACGAGCCACTATCCTCCGATACACCATGGCAGGGTCTCCCAATAACTTTGATCCACAGCACGCTTCCCTCCAGCAAACCATCGGCTGCGTCCACTGTATGCCGACAACACGGCGTACCGCTGGCCAATGAGATATCAGTCCACAGAGTGAACAGGGAAATGGGTCTGCAGAGTGGACCCAGATATCACACGTTTTTTGGGATGTACATTTCAGTGTTTTGCAAAAAATGTACTGGTCCAATTTCCACCGAACACACAAAATCACGCTTTCTGGCACAAGCCCCTGCTCCTGCCGCAAATTTGGTGAAAATCCATCCAGCCGTTCGGCCTGTAGCTGTGCGCAAAGTTTTTCCTCATTCAGTCTATGGGAAAAAAAGAATTTTGGACCCCCCCAGCATGAAACCCATAGGGCAGGAAGGGAGGAAGGGTAAGAAATACATTACAGCAAAACAGCACACAATTTAAGATCAGAGGGGGTGGGAAAGGGAGGGATTCAAACCCACTGTGCCTTGCGAGTATTCAGAATGTGCAAGTGTAGAAGGAAGAGGGAAGAGGGGCGTAAGTGCTGGGGAGTGTGAGCCAGTGGATGAGTCAGAGTGCTACACGGTCTGGTCCATGGGAGGTGTAAGTGTGAGTCTCCAGTGCAGAGGGTGTGCAAATCCAAAGTGCTGTGGACATACATGAGCTGGGAGGAATTGGTGTGGGAGGTCAAGGCCCAGAAGATGCATATCCGTTTCTCCCTGAGAATGTAACTCTATGTATCTCTTTATCTATCTAGCAATCTCTCCATTCACCGCTCTCTATCCATCTACCTTTATCTATCTCCCTGTATGGATCTCTCTATATCTCTATACCCATTATCTGCATAAATCTCCATCAATGCATATCTCACTGTCTACATCTTTATCCATCCATCTCTTTCTATGCATCTGTGTCTCTATCCATCTCTCTCGGCATCTATGCACCTTTTTTAAACTCTGTAATTTGATAGACATCCCACGGCCACCCTCTGTCTGTATGTCTGTCTATCTGCCAGAAGTGTTGTGTCTGATTGTATCAATCTCTATTGGTAGCTCTGCACCCCCTGAAATCTTGAAAACACAGTTCTATAGACAGACTGCATTGCTCATAGCACAAAGGAATGACTCTAGCCACGTGCTCTGTATCCATTAAGTACAGGTAATGTAGACACATCATTGCCCCGCAGTAACTTTCCATTCCTCCCCCTCACCAAACCACATCTGAGCCCACCCATCCCCTCATTGTTTCGGTCAAAATGTAAGAGAGAACTTGGTTTTTGCAATTGCCAACCGAGATGACTCTATTTTGTGATACTATGCTATTTTATTCAAATTCCTTTAAAAATGATACTCAAATTTCGATGTTAGTAAGGCAACATGTTTATCTTGGGTTACAAACAAGGTACTCATTATTCAATTTATGAAAAAAATGTGAATGGGAAAACCAGCACTAATCACTTTGGTCTGCAAATGTGGACCAGAGATAATACACGAATCTCCCGCGCGTGCATGTAGACGTGTATCTTTATTCATTAATATTTTAACATAGTTTGATAAATAGTATGTATATTAATAGTAACATTTAAAACATTATATTATGGTGCGGAGAAAAACAATTGTCTTCATTTTTATCTCGACATCTAAATATAAATAGGAACATATGTTTCATTCCTGCAGTAAAGTTAAAACCGAAAGCCATGGGAACCTTGGCATTGTCAACACTGAAAGAAGAGTCTTGTTTTGAGGGGCTTCCAAAATGGGCAGAGTAAAAATTCCAAGCATAACATTTAGTTACTTATCAGAAATAAATAGATAATATGAACTTCAAAGGTACACATCGGCCAAAATACAAGTTAAGTTCCTGAATAACTCTCGAAGAAAACGACCTGCATTTTACTTTGCAATAATGGACAGCCAACAATTCATGTAAGTACTGTTTTCATAATTACTATACTAGTTATGTTACTGTGTGCTTGACGTGAACCGATGTTGTACATTTATCTTCCATATGATGCAAACAAAGAGAATTGTTTTTGTTAGAATACAACATGTAGAACGAATATGTAAATAATGAATAAATCACAAAGCAAACTTAGCATGTCGTGGTTTTGACTTCTAATTGAATTTTGAACTTGTAGTTTAATTTGCACTTTGTAAGAACTATGCTAAATGTGGCAGCATGTATATCGAAGAAAAACACAGGACTTGCTTGAATATATTCCCATGTAACTTGGAAAATTGTGAGGTATGCAGTAAACGTGAAACATGTGAAAATAATGGATTGCCACACTGATATAAACCATATAAACTTGTTGAAATGCACAAATCAATATCTGATGCATTCATATGATTCATTTATATATGCAGAATACATATAAAGTTATGTTTTATTTCTTTTGACAATGGAAACTAAAATATACTTTTGCTTTTTTACATCTCAATGGATACGTCCTAAAAACGTGTGTATGTCATCGGAGCCATTTGCCCGTGGATGGATTCTTCAACCAAAACTGGAGCATCACCATTATAAGCAGAATAGTCATCTCCCTCTCTGGGGCACTCGTGCCTCTCCTGTTGGCCCATTTGCAGTGCCCGTCAGCAGGACAAACATGACATAATTTCATCAATGAACACATGCAGAGAGCAAAGCGTTATTTTGAATGTTTAACAAATAATTTTTTCTCCTAAACTGACCGCCATGTGCTTTGAGAGAAAACGGAAAATGGAACTATGTTGAATTTTATTTCAACCCATGTAACTTTTCCTTGCACAATTCAAGCACTGGGATTAAAACAATGAAGAATGAAATCTGAAAGATTTCAAAGAATGTGACCGTCAACCTAAACATGATTACCGTGGCTTGGAGTAAAAAGTCTGTTCTTCCATTGATCATGTGCGAAAAAAGTTATAATGGCTCTGTCCAATGTATTTAACTGTTTCCGTTGCAATAAGAAATATCTCGACTTAATCACAACTATGAGTAATTATTGAAAAGTGTGACTTGTTATCTTCCGTTTGTGAAAAGTGAGTAATCATTAACTGTATGTGTATGTGTGTGTGTATGTGTATCTTCCACATTTTCCATTAGGTGACATGATGGCGTAGTTTCTGACAGTGGACGTTTGGCTACGCTGTGCACCAATATCATGACAAGGGGAGTAGCATGTCAGTTTGACGTGGCAATGTCAGCTTGTGGGGTGTGTGTTATGATATACTGTCACCAGGGCACTTGAACTTAGGGCGATTGATCAACGGATAAGATTATCACAAGATGATGGTTTCTGACCCGTGCGTTTCACGTGTTTAAATGTCAGAAAATAGAAGGTAAGATGTAAAAGGAAAGGAAAATGTGATTGGTCGATATATATGCAAAAAAATACATGCCCTCTCCATTGTGCCTAAAATTCCTGAGAGAACTTCTCCATTAATGCTCAATTTGACTTCCTTGCCCCACAGGGGTGCCAGGGGCATGCATCTCCATCCTCTCTGCTCCACCCCATTAGAGGAAAATCTGGAGAGTCCCCAGGACGTAGCTCCCCACAACTCTGTCATGGATAGAGCTGCATCACGGTTCCTGTGGAACAGTAAAACAAAAATGTTTTAAGTGCATTATACTTCTGTGTAAGAAGGAATGGGATCATGGAGGAAACTTGGGAATCATTATTTCTTTCAGGGAGGCAGGCCCTCAAATGTAAGTACTTGAACTGGAAAGGGGGACGTGGAGTTATGTCCCAGCTCCACCAAGCAACACATTTTGGCATTATGCTGCTGAACACTGGTTTGCAGCTGCATGCTGTATTTCTCATTACACAACGAGAGGACGGGACAAATTGAGCATGTCCCAGGTCCCTAAAAAAGGGAGGTTCTTGCATGCAGAATAGAAGGCACAAAGGACCATTGAAATGTGTGCCATCGATGGCAAGGGCTAGGTTCAAGCCACTTTCACCACATTGCATACAAACGAAATGATTAAAGCCTTAATGAGAGGCAGCTGTCTCTCCTTCACTAGCGAGCTCCATATTTCCGCTTCCTTCTTAAAGGTATTTATGTGCACTGTACAAACTCTGTGACCCCCTCCTATTCCACCAAGATGAAATTAAGTGTTGCTGTGCATGTCAGACGTGTGCGATTTCTGATGTCATCACTCAGCTGCAGCTGTTTAGGTGGCTTCATTATTCTTTATCGGCCACGCACGTGTTTTCCACTCTCAAATCAAGTGATATATATACATGGCACATGCCCTGCTTTCTTGAACACGCAGCTACTGGGCAGGAATCGATCTCTAGCTGTGCACTGGCATACAGGAAAACTGACCGATTTCTTTTGGGTTTTAGGAGCAAAAGCTTCTTCCTTTTAAGAGGGTGCCCTGAACCCGCAGTGGCTGCAAGACTTAACCACTCGTTTACCGGGAAGATAGGTTGGACAACAGGTGTTGCAATGTCTCCCAAAGAGGATCTTGGACGCCATTTGATCATTAAATTATAAAGCATGTCTTGCGCCTGGCCATCTGTGTCACTGAAGTTAATTATTGTAATACTAATGCCATATCAGCCGGATAGTTCGTCCTTATAAAACGTGTAGCTGCAGGGTTCTAAAAATGCAGCAGTTGCATTCCCTCAATCGCTTTTAGTTTTGAAAGGCTGGTAGTGCTGGGGCAGAGACGGTCACATGTCAGGAGAGAATGACCTGTGACTGACTCTCCCGCTTAGAATAGCCCGGGACACGCCTGAAGGGCTAGCCAGACAGGCCATTGTGCTTCAGTGTTTTCCCAGCCAATAAGCCACTCTAATGGCTTAGTGCCCCACATAGTCTGAACCAATATTACTGCTGCAATGTGTTACACGTTTCTTTTTACCGAAAGCAATACAATGTATCAATTTGTGTAGTCATACCTGCATTAATCATGATCAGTGTATGACCCACAACAGTTATGTGATGAATCCATGTTTCTGTTGGGTACTCTTGTTTCAATAGGTAAATTATTAGACATGGATATGTAGGTACAAAGAAACAAAACGTGACATGTTCATGAATTTTATTTCTTAAATCCAATGACATTTCTATCTAAATTGCATTAACCCTTAGTTGAAAATCGAAAATACCCTTATTAAATACTGGACATTTTTCGATTTAAAATGTTCAACTGGATGACAACCTTAATTGGATATGACTGTACTTTTATGCAATACGTATTGTCTGATAAATATTCAGGTTCCATTACTAAACTACCTAGTGCAACTTAATACACTTCATGGGCGTTCCTTTGCTGAGGACAAGTTTGCTCGTTGCATTTGTATAGACATGCATAATAAATCAGCAGTTAAGTGGTTAACAAATGGTGGACTGCCAACATCAGCACTTACATGCTGTTGGATCTCCTCTATGAAATCTTCCAAAACGGAGTGCAAAAGTGTCAGAAAAGGCAAAGCCACCTTTAAGGCTCACTTTTTCTCTCCATTTAGAGTAAACGGAATGTTACCTGCCATTAAACCCAGGCAGACAACATTTACAATTGATTCCTATGGAATAATATGCCTGCTTTAAAGTGGTACCAAAACAGACTATTTAATAGTGAGCTATCGATGTTGAGCCATAATGAAAAGCTCATTCTGATGTAAAACCAGGAAGCATAAGTAGGTGTAGTAGTGTATTGCCGAAATGTTATACCCATTTTTTGTTCCTACTCTGGGTCTCATTTTCATCAGAGCCCTGCTGTCAATGGAAGACGTAAAAGTAAGGCTTTTACGTCTTCCATCTTACTTTTACGTCTTCCATTGATGCAACGGTTCATTTTCATTCATGTGTATGGCAGAGAGTAGGGGCCAAACGCAACTTGCATTTCCGCTGCCTCCCTTCCTCTCCGCCGCAAATGCTGGGTATTTCTGTGGAGCCTGCCAGCTTTATGTGCCAGCATAAACCAGGCAGACTCCATAGGGATCCATTGTACACACTGCCTTTGCCCTGCACATTTGCACTCTGCCATGCAAATGACAAAAATTTGGCAAATGGGGAGCCCCTTACGTGTATGTCTACAAGTAAAGGCTCCCCGCCGCCAAATTACAGCCAGGAGCAAAATGTGCTCCTCTGTCTCTAAGAGCCATGAGAATCCTCTGGAGTGTGAACATTTGGTGTAAATGGATTACAATGTGTTTTGACGCATGCTAGGGCTTAGAACATTTGCTATTGTGTGCTGTCTCACCCTGATAGTAACAGCGGGCTGTTTAAACCCGCAATGCGTTCATCCATTGAAATGTGACTTCCCGTGTCTGCACGGTGCGTGAACAATTCACATCACTCTGAGTGGAAGGGCTGTTCTTCACAGCATCAGACTGTGGAGCTAGCTTGTCTTGTGGTGTGGATTTGAAATCATTTTATTTTTTACTTTACTTGCTCATTTATCACAAGCCTAATATCAACGAATGGTTTGTAAAACGGCCGGGACTCAAACCTGTCCTGCGCTGCATTGTCTTGCTTCCAAGACAAAGGCGTTGCCCCTGAGCTATCCTTCCCCTTCCGTTTAATTAGCTCGCACCTGGATTGCGGCAGATCCTGGACTCTGATGCTCTGATTATTCCTTTTGAGTCTAACCAGTACTATTACATAGCGCTGTGGCGCGCTACGGCAGATTAGGCCATGACGAAGGGCCGATTCGGTCTGAAATGCATTGGCCATTGACATATGGCATTATTAGGTATTACATTGGTCATCTCTTTTCAGATATTTGAGTTGTGTAATGGAGTCCTTGTTAAATAACATTCATGACTGTGTCAGGATCACATTATTTCACTAACCTGTTGGTTGCATGGTGTGCAGCCCTCACCGCAGGCTTATAGCCTGGGTCCTGGTCATAGCTGTTACTGAGTGTCATATGGGGAGGCACCACTGGAGGGTTTGCTCCCCATTTAGATTTTCGCAGGATTACTCAAGGTACATATTACGTTTATATACACAGACTGCGGGGCCCACTCACGTGTTTTCTATTGCTCCTTCATGTCATGTTCTGCACCTCAATATTCTCTCAGCCTTTCTTTCCATCAACCCAACGCACAGAATAACAAAACTGCCTGTTTAAAATAGTTACGGCTTAAATGAGAGGCAGCAGTTTCTCCTTCACTAGCGCTCTCCACATTACCTCTCCCTGCTCAAAGCTATTCAGGTGCACCATACAAACCCTGCAAGCCCTTCTTACTTCACCAACATGAAACCAATTATTGCTGAGTATGTCAGACATGTGCATCTTGTGAGGTTATGAGACAGGCACACATGTTTAGGAGACTTCTTTATTGTGTATCAGCTACACACGTATTGTTCACTCTCCAATTAAGGGACATATATAAATAGAACATGTCCTATCTTCTTAATTACTCGGCTAATGAGCAGGAATAGATCTCTAGCCAGGGCTGGCTGGAAGGAAAAGATTGATTGGACAAGAAGTAGTGTTGAAATGTCTGGCACAGAGGATTTTGGACATACATTGATCATTAATTTATAAACGGAGGCTTTGTGCCTGCCCATCTGTGCCTTGCCATGCCACTAGAGCAATCACTGCACTTCTAATGGCTGACTGTCCTGATAGTTTGTCCTTATAATACCTGTGGCTGAGGGTTCTAAATATGCAGCTGCTACATTCCTTCAATGGCTAGTAGTTTTGAAAGGCTGGTAGTGCTGGGGCAGAGACAGTCACATGTTAGGAGAGAATGACATGTGACTGACTCTCATAAAGAGGAAGGATGAGGTTGAGACAAAAGAGGGTCCAACAGAAGGCACAAACAGTTCGTTGGGGATAATAAGTAACTATTTGTTTGTTTGCAGCCTCAATAAGATACTCTCTGAAGAAAACCCTTTTGGCTTGGCAAATGGCTTTCCTACATTGTCTAACTTTAGGCGAGTAAAGACAATGAGCCTCTGAAGAATAGGCCAGACTCCACGTGAGCTCTAATGATTTGGTGAGAGATATTTATACTGCCAACAAGGGGGTAAAACATTTAGCATGCTGTTGCATTTACACAGTAGAGACTGTTTTAGACAGGTCTCTGCATCATGAGCTGTGGTGACCCAGATATTAAAGACAATTTGAGTCATATTGATATCAGTAGAGGACACATCCCTTGATGAGTACTGGTGTGTGGAGATGAAATGAGACACTTCCAAGGACGAAATGATGTAACACTCAGGGTTAACTGACTGGAGCCAGGAGAAGAAAAAAAGAACACAGAATAGAATAAGCACGACTCAAATGATGCCATCACAGGAAATACGAACTAGAAAGAAAACACATCATCAAGGAAGTAGAGAAAATTAGATACAAAGTATGACCCATCATATGTGTGGCTTCTCTCACCAGATGAGAGAAACCAAACACATTCGTGCTGTCATTAAGGGCATTAGCAAGTTTCACATTTGAACAGTCTATCTAAAAAGTGATGATCAGTGAAGACACTCAGAGCTAGTGAGACCCACCAACTCTACAAACCTACTTACTAATGCAAACCATTTTCTCAGACCAGTCCAAAATGCCTCACACACAGAAAGACTGTCAAACAAGAAATATGTTAAGAGGAGTACATTGCAGAAACTAAAGGTTAACCATTACTATGAACATCTTAAATCTCGATAAGCCTGGTCTAGATGTCTGCAGGAAAAAGCGTCCTTTCTCAGCAACCTGTTATATCTTGTGATACCTTTCCACCCACAAACCCATTCAACCAACAGCGCCTGGACCACCCACTCATAGGAGAGAAGCGACAACAACCCATATCTAACAACAAATAATCTAAAAGTGTTTTGGGAAGCATTCCAGCAGTGCACACCTTTCATCATCAAGGACTACCAAACCATGCACTGTCACTCATGACCTCACAGATACATTTGAGTGAATCACTCACTTTCGTGCAACCTGCTCAGTCTTCTCAATGAGAGTCAGGAGCAGCAAAGATGCACCCTCAGCCACTAGCCAGGACTTACCCACTAGCACCAGAAGCATGCAGACAAACACATTGAAATCATGAGAAACACAAACAAAATGTGAGCGAGTCGTTAATAAGATAGACTGAAACTTTACCAAAGTATACTCAATGGGCCTCATTACGACCCTGACGCTAAGTGAAAAACGATGGCGGTAAAAGATTACCGCCATCGTTTTCCACTAGGTCCGATTATGACCCCTGACCGTTAACTACGATGCCATTAGCGGCATCGTAGTTAACGCTGCCGCTAACTGCACCAAGGACGCGCGCACGCGGCATCCCACACAGTAATCACCGCCATGGCGGAAAGGTACGCGAATGCCGACCCAAGCGGACAAGCACCTAACGCCATCACCCAGCCCGTAAAGTACCTTACCGCCATGGCGCTAGTAACGCCATCGCGAACCAACCGTAAAGGGCCTTGTGCAGTGAATCCAGCTGCCACAGGTGCACAGAATCAGCACAGGTGGAGCGAATACAGACTCAGGAAGTAGAAAAAGAGCACACCCAACCCCTTCCCAGACCCAGTCACACTCCACAATGATACCAATAGGACTAGCAATGTTGGGGCAGGAGGACCTGATAGCAATGCAAGTGCTACAACTTCAACTACAACAACAACAACAACAACAGGCTGCACAGAGGAGACGCAGGAGGAGAAGGAGGGCAAGGCAGGGCCAGCAAGCCCCACCAGCACAGCCAGTGCCACCACAGAGGCAGCCCCCAATCCCACGCATCAGAGCCAGTCCATTCAACCTCACCGCTGAGCAGATCCACACCCTGTACCGACTGGACCGGGACACCATCACCACCATTGTGGACATGATACACAACGACATTGTCAGCATGATTGAAACACCCACCGCCATCCCCCCCTACTGAAGGTAGTGTCTGTGCTCCACTTCCTGGCCACAGGCACCTACCAGCACACAGTGGGGCACTTGCATGGCATATCACAACCATTATTCTCACGTGCACTGATCCAAGTGCTTGATGCCCTCCACAAGCACACAGACAACCACATCTCATTGCCACGGTCTGCCCAGGAGATTGCTAACACCAAAGTGGGTTTCCATGCACTAGCTGGCATACCTGGTTGCATTGGTGCCATCGACTGCACCCATGTGGAATTGGTGGTCCCACATGCCATGGAGATACCGTACCGTAACCGTAAACTATCTAACCAATCAACGTGCAAATGCTCTGTGACTCCAACAGGATCTTCACACATTGTTGTGCCCGATTCCCCGGATCAACCCATGATTCAATGGTCCTGAGGAACTCCACAATACCACGCTACATGGAGCGACATGCAGGCCCAAGATCCTGGCTACTCGGTGAGTCTAATGTCATGACCATGGAAATGCGAAGTGGGTAGGTGATCGACGTACCAATGCATACTTCACCTGGCAAAAAAGGGGGGGGGGGATGATGCATACTTCACCTGGCTGCGGCTAGCAGTAGCCAGACCATACCCTGAGGCAGCACTTACGTCATCTGTCATCTGGCATGCCTGACCTAAGCAGCCCCAACATGGGAATGAAGGTGTGTCCCAACCATGACACAACCATCTGCAAGTGTATTGTACAAAATGTGACAACATTGACTCCAACGAATAGCAGCTACATGCACGTCACCAAACACCATCTACTGATAGGCCTGTCCCCCATAACTGCACACAAAGGAGGCACATGACGGACAGGAACATCAATACACCACAACTCAGACAGCAAGGCCCACAAACTGTCCACATTGACATCAGTATTGTTCACTGGGGTCATAATGTGCCAGACATCAATGTTGCAAACATGTGAGCGTTGACCTCACAGGACACGTGCCAGGTCACCTGAAATACGGCCTGAACGGACACAGTGGATGTGCACTCACAAGGCACTTGTCACCCCTTCATTGTGACTTGGCATGCAAAACAGTACATGAGAGCCATGAGCATATACCGGTTGCATAGTGTGAATCCATTAGTGCGACTAAAAGTGGTGCAAAGTAACAGTTTAATGCAAGACATGGCGTCACGTCATGTTCAGTAATCATTCTCATCCCTGACACATACATTGTTGTCCACTTACAGGTGATGCAGGCTATCCCCTGAAGAGGTGGCTCCTTACACCAGTCCGGAACCCACAGAACCAGCATGAGGAGGACTTCAACCGTGCCCATGCACGTACCCGTGTGGTGATTGAGCAGGCATTCGGCCTACTGAAGGCACGTTTCCGCTGCCTCTGCAGGTCTGGCGGGGCACTCCTGTACCGCCATGAGAAGGTTGCGAAGATTGTGATGGCATGTGTCATGCTACACAATATGTGCGTCAGACGAAATGTGCCCCTGCCCCCTGACGCAGACCTGCAACCACCTGGCGATGAGGATGATGAGGGTGGGGATGGTGCAGCACCTCAAGGAGGCAGCGATGCACAGGAGGGGCGTGAAATGCGTCAGAATCTCATTGACCAATGCTTCTAGCACACACGTCGTGTGCGTGTGACATGGAGAGGGCACTCGGACCAATGTGTGTGTCTTGAAAATGCACACTGCGGACTATTCAACAATAAAGCACACATACGCAATGAGCAATGTTCACACATATGATTTGTGCAAAACGAAAAAGTGTATTGTGATTTCAAAAAGGAATGACACACCCCCTCCACCCTCCCACCTCCCCCTTGAACACCCCAACACACCCCCTCCACCCTCCCACCTCCCCCCTGAACACCCCCTCCACCCTCCCACCACCCCCCTGAACACCCCAACACACCCCCTCCACCCTCCCACCACCCCCCTGAACACCCCAACACACCCCCTCCACCCTCCCACCTCCCCCCTGAACTCCCCAACACACCCCCTCCAACCTCCCACCTCCCCCCTGAACACCCCGACACACCCGCTCCACCCTCCAACCTCATCCCTAAACACCCCGACACACCCCCTCCACCCTCCCACCACCCCCCTGAACACCCCAACACACCCCCTCTACCCTCCCACCACCCCCCTGCACACCCCAACACACCCCCTCCACCCTCCCACCTCCCCCCTGAACACCCCAACACACACCCTCCACCCTCCCACCACCCCCCTGGAATCCCTATGAAGGTGTGGTACTGTCTGTGCAGCAGTGTGTGAAGGAGTCCTGCTCAACTGTCCAGCCACTACTGACAGTCCCCTCCCCTGACCCCCGGGGCACCCCTGCCCGTGCTGCACAGATTCCTCCCAGATCTGCGGATGGGGCTGCTCTGTGCCGAGCTGGTTGATGAGGAGGGTCCTGGCTGCACGATTGGACGCGTGTCCCTAATGGCCTGTACTAGTTCTGTGAGGACGTGCCGCACAGCAGCGAGCTCTGTACAGATGTCCTTTGTGGAGGACTCAATGGCATCCGTGACTCGGTCCGCACTTCTCTCCATGGCAACACTTGCACCCCCACACTCTGCTACGTGTACATTAAGGAGGGTGTATAGCTGCTGCTGGCGGGTGATTATCTCTTGCAGGGTCTGCTGGTTGCGCTGGCTCATGCCCAGTGGCATTGCCATGTCCATTGGGCTGCTCGCCTCAGGCTGCGGGGATGGGGTGGCTGGCCAATCCTCGGCCTCCGAATGCCCCTGTGTGGCATCCGCCTGCAGGGGGCTTAGGGATGTGTGGGGGGAATGTGGGTGGGCAGTGGGGCTTCCATCATCGATGTCCTCGATGCTCCCTGCCTCACTGTCTGAGGATGCTGCTATGGCAGCAATTTCCCCCAGGGTGCTGCTCGCAGCGGAGCCTGTCCCTTCGGTGGGCACAATTGTTGACGTGTGCGGTGCTGCTGCTGCGTCTCCGATGACTGTTGTGGTGGCTGTCACTGGCCTGGCCTCTTCCCCTGGCAGGGTTTGTGGCTGCTGGTGTGTTTTTCCAGGGACGGCTGAGGTGGAGGCTTGCGGCCTTGCCACTGTTGTCCTGGCCCTCTTGGTGGCTCTGGAGGCAGTGGTGTCCTCATCTTGGAGGTCTGAATCAGAGCCTGTAGTGGAGCAAAGGTGGGATACTGTTATTGATGGGTCTGCGGATATTGGCCGTGCATTGTGACGAGTGACATCTTAACAGTAGGTACATGCAGAACATTTCCGGCAGGGGCATACAGGTTTTGTGCCTTTTGTGTGGAAGTTGCATGGTGGTATGTGGGTGCCAGCAGTTAGGGTGTGCATGCTGCATGTGTGCAGGGTGTATTCCGGATGTGTCTGTGGGCATTCTCCTGCCGATGTGTTGCATATGCACTATGGGTCAACATGGTACTTCACATGATTGAACTTTGTTGCTTTTAGCATGGCTTGATTTGGCCACCTACCTGCATCTCCAGATGTCGGGACTCCTCTCTCCATCCCTCCGACTCCTTCGATGCTCTCCATCCCAATGGTGGAGGCACATATTTCTTCCCATGCCTGAAGCTTGATGGGGGATTCTGATCCACCCCCGGTTGCCGTCCCCAGGTTCCGGTTTGCTGAGAGTATGCTCCGGACCCGTAGCCTCAGATCGTCCCAGCACTTCCTGCACTGCTGTGCAGTGCGGGGTATGGCCCCCACCGCACTGACACGCTGTGCCACCAAGGCCCATATGGCCTTCTTTTGGACTATTGCCGGCCTGGTCATCTGCGTGGAAAATACTACTGCAGCATTGTCCTGCAGTGTCTTGGCAAGCATGGTGAGCTCCTCACGTGTAAAGCGGTCCTGGCGCTGCCGGTCGCATGCCTTCTTCACAACTTTCGGCATTTTTGGGTGGGTAGTAGGGTGGGTGATGGGTTTGTCAAGGTTTCAGGGTCGGATCTGGTATGGTTGGGGAGGATGGCAATGGATTGTGTTTTTAAAGATGGCCGCCGTGCTCCTTCCCGTTCCGCCGCGATGACGCTACTTCCGCTTCCGCTTAATTGCGGTCACCGCTAATTACGGTCACCGCTAATTGCGGTCACCGCTATGATGGGTGGCGGTAGTGCACCATGCGCAGCGTACGATGCCGGTAGGGGCCATTTTGGGGTCTTTTATGGCATTGCGTTCTTTGCATTACCGCCATGGCGTAATGCTCGTGCGCGATGGGTCGGAATGTGCCGCACTTTACGGCATCCGGCCATGGCGTAAACGTTAATTACGCCATGGCGGTAATGTTCGGTACTTAGCGCCAGGGTCGTAATGAGGCCCAATGTCTAAACCTAGCATGGAGAGCCATCAGGACCTCAGTGATGGAGGCACATATGTACTATTTCTCACAGAAGCTTGAGTAAAATATTATTAAAAAGCACACACATTCCTCACAACCAACTTCAAATTCATACAGGCAAACAGGAAGAAGAAGAGGAGGTGGCTTAGCCATAGCACATAAAGAGCACCTCAGAAGATGAACATTTCTTCCTTTTGACATTCCATACTGTGAATTCCCTTCCTTCCAACTGGGGCTCAACCACAAGACTTATTTGAGGTTAATTCTAACATACAGATCACCCACATACAAACCAACCTTCAGAGAAAAGCTAGCGGATACATTGACTGCCGTTGAGTGGAACATGATCTGGTTTGTAGAAGAAACTCAATCATCTGTCATATCTCTAAGGTCACCTCTAGCCAGCCTCTACCTCAAAAGGATGGTCAGGGTGGCAACACACATAGCTGGAGACAAAATGGATGTTATATAATGTTATGTAATCTGCAAATTCGTGATGAACAGACGAACATCAACACTTCCCACTCTAAAAAAGTATAGCCACAGTTGCAAAGAGAATATGGAAATTCCTGAACCTTGAAGAACTGGAAGCCTGAACGGCAACAACTAGCCCCTGCAACTTGGTACTTGATCAGCATCTGCTTGAGGAATTAGCAGAGACACTCCACATCTGTATTACATATTCACTAGAAACCCTGGCCACGAATAAACATTTCACCTCATCCCAGTATACAGAGGAACCAAGATGGTTTAACACACACCACCCTTCATTTCTCCTCTATTGACTGACAAGCTTCAAGCAACCTACAAGATCTTGAACCTGCAATTGGAAACCAGCAATAATGGAGCTGAATGCCCCAGCCCCCTTATAATAACTTTTCCAAAAGACAAAGCATGGTTCTCTCTTGTACAATCAGCCCTAGCAAACAAAACCCTCAACCTATGTGATAAAACCATACTTAAGAAAGCCTTGCTCCCCACCACCAAAGCAGATACCCCAATAGCCATTGGCTCCCCACACCTCATGACCCTTCTTTTTCACTTCTCCCCCATCTCCTCGACAGATGTGCTCACCACCATTCAACACCTCAAAACTTCCCACTGCACTGGTAACATCTGCCCTGCCAACTTCATCAAGATGTGCTCTGACCCCCTCACTCCCGCCATTGCCAAATTTATCAATGCTTCCTTCAACTCCCACACAGTTCCAAACTCCATCAAAGAAGCCTGGGGCACACCACTCCCTTGACCCCACCCTTCCTACCATCTACCACCCATTCACAACAGTGCCCTACCTCCTGAAATGTCTCGACCTCACTGTCTACTCCCAGCTCCAAACCCACCTAGAATTCAACAACCTACTTGGCACCCGCCAATCTGGTTTCAGGCCCAGACACAGTACTGAATCCACCCTCCTCGACCTAAACATTCAGCTTGACCACAGCCGTGACGTGGAGGACCTTGCAATACTCCTCTTACTTGACCTCTCAGCAGCCTTTGATCTCGTCGATCACAACATCCTTTGTCACCACCTCACTGTTACGTTGGACCTCTCTCTCAAATCGGACAACTGGGTCAAGTCCTTCCTAAGTGAACAAACCTCTAGGGTATTCACGTGGGCTGAATCAGCAGATCCCATTCCCATCTCCCCCATTCCCGTCTCTTATCGGGTCCCTCAAGGATCATGTCTCTCACCCACATGTACAATATGTACACTAAGCCACTCTTTGACCGCCTGGAGAGCCTACAATTCCAAACACTAACTTTGCTGATGACACGCAGGTCCTCCTCAAACTCACCGGCAACCATGCTAATATCAACCGGGATTACAGCATTATCCAGGCCTGGATGTCTAACCACCATCTCTGCCTGCATCTCTGCTCATTGTTGGCTCTCTGCACCACCTCAAACATCTTGACCCTGCGTTCACCTCTTTTTGCATCAACAGAAACATCACCCCTGTCTCAACGCATGTCAAAATACTGGGAGTCTTACTTGACTCTGAGCTAAACATGCATAAAGATGTCATGGCTGTCACCTCATCCGCTGCCTATTTCATCAAACTTATTAACCTATCCAGGAAGCTCCTCAGCCCCAACAACTGCCTCAAACTGGCTATGGCCATTATTGGCAGAACATTGGATTACTGCAATTCAATCATTGCAGGAACCTCCACAAAAACCTCAACAAACTACAGTTGATAGCCCTCAGAGCAGTGTGGGGATTGAAATGATCAGATCACATCTTCAAAGTGAGACACAAAGCTCACAATCAAGGCACACATAGAGTTAAAAATCCTATCTATTACTCATCACTTCCTCCACAACACTGCCCTTCCATTCCTCACCCACCATATTTCTAAAAAGCAAAAAGCTCAACCTACGTAGCCTGTGATCCTCCTCCTCCACCTAGTTAATTACCCCGAGATTCATCAGAAAAAGAGCTGGAGGAATGAGCTTCACCATTATCCGCCCACCCTTTGGAACACGCTCCCTTCCAACTTCAAAGAAGAACCAGCCTACCAGATCTTTCGAAAAAATATCAAAATAGCACTGTTTAATAAATATGCCTAAACTACTGCCTGTATTGCACTGCCTGCAATGATAACTGTACCCAGACACTATTTTTGTAACCTACGTGTTATAAATGAACAAACTGTATTGTAACCTCTAGCGCCGTGATACTTCCGGGTCATGGTCGCTGTCAACAAATGAAATAAATAAATACATCATTTTGAAAGTGGAATCCCAGAGCGACTAGGCCATGAGCCGAAGTATGAATACCAAATTCTACAAAACATGTGTCTACAAACTGGGGAAACCTAATGGCATCTGTCTTATAGGAAACAAAGTGATTTGAACAAGTGAATCAAGGGCATGAACATCCGTGAAGACCTGCTCTCCATCCTTGATTCCAACACCCCTTGTGTCCTCATCGTACTTGATCTCTCCTCTGCCTTCGAAATGGTCAACCATGTCATCCTGCTCAACCACCTCCGTGATAATCTGGGGATCACTGGTCAGGCCCTGGCGTGGCTGACTTCTTTTCTCTCTGATCCACCCTCCCAGGTTCAACTTGGGTCCTTCCTCTCCTCTATCTCTATCTCTACATGTGGTGTCCCCCAGGGGTCTAACCTCTCTCCATTGCTGTTCAAGCAATACCTGCCACTTCTTGTCTACCACATTGCCGTGCTCTGCCCCAACTTCCAATGCTATGCAGAAGACATTCCGCTCATTTTCAGGCTACCCTCAGCCACCTCTTCTCCCTCTCCCATATCTGACTGTTTTTCCGCCATCCAGGAGTGGTGTACCGCCAATGATCTCTGCCTTAATGCCAGTTAGACCGAGATTCTCCTCATCGGCACGCACACCCCCACCCTCCTTTCTTGTTACTCTCTGGCTGGCCTCTCTTGGCCCTCTTCCGCCTCCCACCTGAGAGGCAAAAAACCTCGGGGTCATCTTCGACTCCACACTCTCCTTCTCTCCTCACATCTCCGACGTCTCTAAGAAGTCACAGTACCAGCTACACCTCCTCAGGGGTATTCTTCCTTTCCTCTCCTTCCTCCAGAAGCTCACTGTCTCCAGAGCTCTGGTTCTCTCTAGGCTGGACTATTGCAACAACCTTTTTCTAAATCTGCCTGCTTCCACCCATCCGCCCTCTGAAACTCATCCAGAACATGACTGCGAGACTTGTCCTTGGCCTCAAGCCCAGGGATCGTATCTCTCCAGGACTGAAATCTCTGCACTGGCTGCCAGTGGCTGCAAGGATTAAGATCTAAACCCTCTGCATTGTCCACAAAGCCTTCTGGGGCCTGGGGACTCAATGCCTTTAACTCTCTCTTCCTAAATATCTTCCTTATCAAGCTCTTCGCTCTTCTGCCTCGAACTCCCTCAGGGTCAGTCGCTTCTCCAAGCAACACGTTGGTGGTAGATCTCATTCTTCGGCTGGGGCCTCCCTCTAGAACAGCCTTCCTGCCCTCCTGAAACTTGAGAAGAGCCCTCTCCGGTTCCGGAAGCACCTCAAAACCTTTTTCTTAGCTTCTACTGTCTCTCCTCCTCTCCCTTGCTGATTTCCTGGCTGAAACTGACTTTGCACTGGCTACCTGGCCACCTTCTGATCTCGGGCCCAGGTCCCCTCCTCTGCCAATTGCCTTCCTTTCAACCCCGGACATGGGGACTGTGTTTTCTGTATTCCTACAGTCCCTTTACCAGTACTTGACACTTGATGCCTGCACTTACCCTTTACCCTTGCACTTGCCAGCTGCTGGACGAACTTTACTTATTGTTATTTATTCTTTTATCCTTTTACTGCACTGTCCCCTCCCGCTTCCCCTTGCACTTTCCCCTTCCCACTTCCTATTCACTTGCGTAATCTGAATGACACCTGGCCTAGTAGGATCGTTGTCTGTCTTCCCTCTGTTCCCCTTCACTTGCCTCGTCACGCCTTGAAACACTTGTGTATAGGCGCGTTATAAATGCCATATCATATCATATCATGATGTTAGAAGAACTAAAAGACACCATTAACCTAGAACAGTTCTGCAACTCTGTGCCACCATACCTACAACATGCAGTATGGCAGTTTCATCAGCCTAAGATGAAAAAGGCTCTCCAAATGGGCACTGGACAAGAGCAGGCATACCTGTCATACCCCGTTTACCCGAAATTGCATTAAAAAACATATCCAGTTAGTTCCAGGAACTAGAGTGCACCAACCACATACAGGCCATTAACTCTCTTGGGTTTGTAAGTAGTGGTACAGAGGACATATCGAGGAAAGTACTCCTGCATCTCAGTGGGGATCCTGAACAGATTGATTGAGGACCTTCACCAGGAAGTAGGAGGAAACCAGAGGTGAAATGTTACACATATATAAAATTAGCCATTTCTCTTGCACATATGCATACAATCCACAAGAAGAACCCATAGACATAAACTATTTCTACATGGGACAGCTACTCATCAGCCAAGGGAAGCAGGACAGAATCTGAGCATGATCCAGTGGAACATCTGGATATATTGTTCCAAAGAGCAGCAGGAGGAAAACATTACTGAATCCTAGTAGACATAGGGCATCATTATGAGTGAGCCGGTGCGGAAAAGGTGCCAGTAACTTGTTACTGGCCCCTTTATTTCTGTTTTTGCCGGTAGGAGCTCTGAACTACCGGCAGGCATGAACTGCCGGGAGTTGAGGCCCTTACCAACATGTTTTTCACTGAAGCAGTGGCACCGTTACTAAAGGTGCCGGTGCTTCAGGGTTCCCATTTCCATGGAGTCCTATCAGACTCCATGGGAATGGGAGCTTACCGTACTGCCCCCGTTTGTGATATCCCGGTAGCACCAGGATGTCAGGCGGTGGTAACAGTAATACAGGGTTGGCGGCAACCCACCAGTGGCACCAGAGGCTTACCACAAACCTCGTAATGAGGGATAGACTGGAAAGTTATGACAGCTATTCTGGACTCTGGAATCCCCCAAATGGACATTCAGGCAGACTTTGTTCTTCCTGAACAACTCATGGCTAATTAAATTGTTCCCTTAATGTGCGTTCACATGGACTAGGAAATCTACTCAACGACACAGGTGGAGCTTAAAGTTTAAGGGTAAAGTATTTCGAGCCCTCAAGTGTCCCATGCCAAGCATGAGTCAGACATCCATCCCTCTTTTTATCTTGGAATTCTGGAAGTTGAAGTCCAATACCTAAAGGGTGAAAGACAAAACTACATGTCCTAGAGCTCCAAGAAAAAAACAGGACTGGATAACTCATGCATGGAGAAACATGAGAGCTTTGGAATTCCAATAAAAGCCACTATTATGCTGAGTGTGCTAGAAAAATGAATTAATGTTCACTTATTAGCAATGATTGAATATAATCCTGTTCAATAAAAAACTCATCTTTCATCCCGCCAAAATTAGGATTTTGACGGATACAATGGCTGGGCTATGCAGATGATTTGGCTCTTCCGGACCTAACTCCAGTAGGCCTACAGTCTTTGTTGGATCAACTAAAATTGATATGGCAAATTCTCTGACAGTGAACACGGCAAAGTCCAAAATGATGATCTTTCAGCCAACCTCCCACAAGCACACAATAAGGTTAAAGAACAGGCAGATACATAGTATGGTAGTCAAGGAGTACACATATCTAGGGATTCATCAGGATAACTGGTTATGGGGAAATATGCAGCTAGAATATGTTCAAATAAAATCTGCATCGATAACCGCAGCAATTGGTTCACTAGCCCATCAAGGTGGCAGGTATTCAATTGGGGCTGTTCTCCAGCTCTATAGGGCAAAGATTATATCTGTCATTATGTATGTGGATGAAATATGAGCTCTTACAAATTTAACAGTGCTGTGTAAATTGGAGTGCATGCTGATTAAACGACTCCTTCGTCTGCCACCAAATATGGCGATTGAATTGGTATACCTGGAGTTTAACATGGTACCGATCCTGACTAACCTGTATCTTTGCTGTCTTATGTTGGTGTGAAAACTGGTCAATGCTCCATCACAATCGCTGATGGGTATCCGCCAAACAGCACCGCAATTGAAATGTCAAAGTATGGTTTGGAGTAACATTGCACAAATACAAAAGATTGCAGCACAGTGGCTCCTTCTGGCGACCACCAACATGTAAGGTTGGCCGTAGAGCCAATACAAGAAAAATATGAGGGATTTGATTTGTGAACATTGATTTGACCAACTTTTGATTACCTTGTCAACAAAGAAGCATGTGGCCTCGTTTGTACAATATATCCAGGAGACTACCTCCGAAGTATAGTACAAGTTTTATGTGAAATAACTTGGTCTGGGTTTACTTAAGACTGAAGTTTAATATCGTAATGACTAAGGAGATTGTGGGGGCCTGGGTAAAAGCTCTGGAGAATGAATGATACTGTAGCCTATGTGGGGATACAAGGCTGGAAACAGTGTAACATCTTATGCAATATGGAGTGCTGCAGGAACTTCAGAGGAGAGTATGCCTGGTGGCTGGGGTACCTACCTCCTGGTCAACTGGTATGACATGGGCTGGATTTATGAGTGGTGATTGGAAGTCGTCTATTGTTCATTTCACTTTGTTTTGGAGGAAAAATATGATTATATTGGACATAGTAGGTTAGTATATTTAGGGCATGATGGGTTTTTGTTTTAGCTTATGTTTTCTTTTTAAAAAAAGGCAAGCTCAGGATGCGATGAAAACCTATTAAATGTTTGATGTTGTCAACTGTATAACATGTAATAAAACATGTTTAAAAAATGAATTAACTTAAGGAGTGACCTTTCTTCCTCCTTGTGATGGATGGAGCGAGCATGGAGAAAAGGACAAGCCACTACACCAGTTACCACAAAGCCAGATTCAGACAAAATGTCTCTCAGGGCAGATGGATTTCACCGGTCAGATAAGGGTGTTGAAACACCTGGGAATGGCACTGATATTTCATACAAGAAACCCCTCCAAATTGCCTAACCATCCTTCCAGGAAAGTGTGAAAAGAGCCACTCAACCATCTTTCCTAATGAAGTAGGCACAATGGGAAGACCATAGGTCCCTAATCACATCCCTAACGCCGAAGTAGAAAACTTCCTGCTGCCCTGGGAACATTGTTTTTGCCTAAGAATTGCAAGTATAAGGATAGAATGAGGAAAGATCTATACATTAATCACTCATGGATCCACCCAGACTGGAGTCCATGATCTACATTTTGCATACCGTGAATCTCAATTGCCCAAGAGAAAAGAGTTTAAGAACATTGCTTGAGGAAAATGTTCCAGGTTGTGCTCAGACACATTTGCCACAACAGTGTATTGAAGGATAGCATGACAAATCATACTGCTAGAATACTTTAATGTGAGGGCCCTCCTGGAATTTATTAGGCGTTTTCAGAGGTGAGCAGCTGTCGTACTTAAAATGACAGACTAATAAGATCAACTAGCAGAGCTACTGGGCTGTCTGCCCTGCAATGCAAGTACCCTCTGGAGCTAGCCGTACATACAGGTTCTTCCCAATAAGAGGATACACTCACACTTTTAATACACCTGGCAAATATAACTAGATTATTCCCCCAAGGTCCAGCCCTGCTGCCCTACAAAATTGGAATGTAGCAGATGAGTGTTGTGCGAGGTAGGATTCTAGGTGCGTAGTTGCAGATGCAGAGCAAAGTGTGGCAGGACGGGGAGGAGGCTAAAACAAGAGAGAGAGAGAGAGAGAGAGAGAGGAGCAGAGTAGGTGGATAGGTGAGACAGAGTAGCATAGTATGTTGCAAAATAAGAGAGAGAGAGCGAGAGAGAAGCAGAGGGGTGGAGAGGAAAGTGTGAGGCAAGAGAGGGGGAAGAGTGATTGAAAATCAGAAACATGTTAAATAGAGAGAGGGGTGCGAGTGCAGTGAGGTAGTGGATGCAAGTAAGAAACAAATACAACTTTGCCATGACCTGCCAAATCAGCAGTATCATCAGTTCCACTAATTATCATTGAATGGTGCATAGGCATTTAAGACGACAATTGTTGGAAAAACATTGTTCCACTCTTTCCAGGGCCATCACTGGCCCAGGATTGACTATTGTAATAGTTTATTGTGACAAATTGGATTCTGCTCTGCAGGAGTACGAGGATGAGTAGAACACTTTAATTGAGCACACCATCTGCACGTAGAACGAAACATGATTACTACACAAAAGCACACCCAAAGGAAGAACAGAGAAGATGCACCATACTAGAGTAAGTGGCACTCTGGGCATAGTTCCAGTGGTGGTAGGCAACGTAGCACTATAAAAAGGGTATCTTGTTGAAAACAGGAGTGATTAAACCTAACCAGTCTCTAGAGTTCTAGTGGGCAATGGGGGCAGTTCAAAGTCAACAGTACCTGTATTCAGTTCTTGGTGGCTGGCGCACTCAGACCTGGGGTTGAATGTCAATGCAAGCTGATTGGGCTCAACTTGGGCACATAGGATCGTGGAGGGCCTGGCAGCAAGTTGGCTTTGAGTAGTGGTGCATTTGGTTGCTCTGTCTGGTCAAATGGTGGCTCTTCAATGGTGCAGGTCGGGGCAGTCCCAGGAATGCTTCACAGTTGGCCAGGCCTGGTTGGGCTTTAACCACTGGGAGGGGTCGATGAGTGATGCTCCATCGGTTTGAGTTGGCGGGCGATCGTTGTTGAAGTGGTGATCTTGGGTGGGTCGATGTGAGATCAATGAGTTGCAGTTCTAAGGCTAGCTGGGGCAAGCCATGGTTGTAACCCTTGGTTAGAGTTGGCTAGTAACTCTTCAGAGATTCATTTTGGGTCCTGGCGATGAGCAGTCGCTTCAGACCTAGCAGGTGACATGGTTTGCAAGGACACAATGTAGTATGAAACTGGTTTAGATGCAAGCAATAGTTTGGCTGGATGGAGGATTACAGACACCAGTGCCAGCACCTTTCCACTTGTTTAAGATGCAGTGAACACAAAGCGACTGGTCTGGTGCAGTAGAACAGGGAACTTTGCCTGTTTCTGGCCCTCCAGTTGCTGTGAGGCCTTTGCAGAGGACTCGAGGAAAGGATACTTCCATTCAGGGCATGCTCTCCTAGCTTTGGACAACTGTTGCAGAGTGGTTGGTCACGGTCCAAAACACTGGTCACTCCGGATATGACCTGGGAGTGGTTAAGGGACAGATCTTCCTTCTGTCTTGGACGATTTGTTCTTCACCTCGCTCAGTGCTTCGGAAATTACAACTCTCCCAAAGGAAGTCCAATGAGTTCTCCAGGATGACTCTGCAGCCTTAAAGGATCCAAGAGCAACCTCCTGCCTATCTACTCCTGCCCACCTCCCTCCCTTCTGACAACAAAGACCATTATACATGGAGCACCCTGGTGTGAGGCTACTCCTTCTGAATGGGTTTTTTCCTTTGATACCTGGGCCCAGGACAGCTGCCTGCTGTGCAGCTGTCTCTGGTGGAGGGTGTTCCTGACCCTCGCAAAGGTGATTAAAGAGAGGCTGGGTCCTCAGGCCTTCTGTCCTTCCATTTGGCAGTATTGGCTCACCTGACCTGAATACACATTCCCTTTCACAGCAGAGCTGACACACAGGAGCTGACAGAATATCAATTTGGATATGGCGGCCATGTTAATAAGTAGCACCATGCACTATGCCTAAACTCAAACATAGTTTATCTTTAGAGAGTACCCTGCCACCGGCATGGGGTACTCATGATCATCATAGTTGTGGTACAGGGGGCATAAATGAAATGGCACTTCTGTGACAAAGTCACTTGGCTGTTGCGGTCAAGTGAGCATCTTGTGACCTTTGAACTAGCTGAGTGCCACAAGCCGAGCAGGTGCTGTAAAACAGGCTACTGATGCAGCAGGGCACAAGTACTCTATGATTTTGGCATGGAGTAGCCATCAAAAGGGGTCTGATTAGCAGATTACCCATTGGAGAAGAAATCACCCACACAATGTTATGTATTAATATATATTTTTAAAAGCCAGGGCTTTGGATCCTTGCCAGATGGCAATTCCTCATATTCGTATACTGACTCAATGAAACAACTGATCCAATACTTACATGTGCTACAGAGGTCAGTGGCTTGTATACTCTCCATTAGCCTCAAGTGGGATCACATTTTTGGGGTGACTGCATTGGCTTCCTTACATCACCAGGTTTGAATTCAAACTTGTGGTACTGCTTCACAAGACTCTAAATTGCTGAGCTCTGGAATATTTTATGTGCCCTCGAGAGCCCTGAGATCTTTTAGCAATTTGAAGCTGATAATTCCTCGATTCCTGGCAGTTAAATTCTTTGGAAATTCAAGCACTGTCTTGAGTGCCATAGTCTGGAACTTCCTTCCTCTAGATATTAGAGCAAAAGTGGATCTTTTTGCCATTTAGAAAAGGGGCAACATCCTATTGTTTGATCGGTGCTCTTAACACCCTATTTCTCCTGCCAATCTGCTGTTTTCCCTACTGAATCTTTGGTGGTCATGTGTGTGATTAGAATCCTACGGCTAGTAGCACCTCTTAGCTTCCATACCTATGCACGAATTCAGAACAGAAAATAATTTAGAGGGGGATGAGAGAGATAGAGGCAATGTGGAAATGATTGGGGGAATGAGAGAACAGATGTAAATAGGAGAAGAGGAAGAAAGAGAAAAGGGAACAAGATGTGAAGGAGAGAAGGAAAGAGAATGGCAGAGAGGAGGAGAGGGGGAAGGGAGAAAACATAGGAAAGTAGTATGATAGAAACAGGGTGGAAAGCAGAGGGGATGCGAAAAGAGAAAGCAAAATGTGATTAGTGAAAGGAGGAAAAGGATGTGAGTCTCAGAAAGACCACAACGTGGTGGGTGGTGAAACCTAATGTTAAAACTAAAGATCATGAAGGGCCATTTAGCATGGTTAACCATAACAGCCAGGGTGAGAAGCCTATAATCCCCTCGGTCATACTGCCTGTATAGTTGCCTGATGCCCGACTTGCTTACAAAAACTGAAGGTTATCAATTGGGGTACCTTGTAGTAGAATTCAGATAGAGCAATGCTAGGTCCTGAGAACATCAGCAGCTATCAGGAAAGGCACAGCAAAGGCCCAGAAAGGAGCATGCAACACTATAAATCCCAGAGGTGTGGATTACTGTCAAGAAGGTCAACCTGATTCAGCGGCAAGAGGGCAGGATGGGGACCACATGAAGTCAGGAATGCCAGAGACTGCTCAAGCCTGGTTAGAACCAAAAGCCTTGCTCTAGCTCCATTTGTGTGATTTTGTGAAAGAAGACATTGCAATCCACAGACAGTCAAAAGAACTACATGAAACTGTATGTTTGCACAGAGTATATTGTTTATCTCTTTACAGGAATTGTATGTTGATGCAAAACTAAAGATGAAATGAGTGCATGTATGGTGTGCAACCTGCAACATTGCAAACTGTGCATCCAGAAATCCTGGCTTCCACAGTTGCCTGTATATGCAATCCTAGGTACATCACTTCACTTACCTGGATCATATTTCCCACAATTGTGGTCTCTTAGAGGTGATTATGTTAAATATGCACTAGACAAAACACACTACTTACATACAGTGCATTAAACGAGTGTTTGCTCCAAAAATAATACAGATATTTATCATGTGTATAATGTGCACACCACAGGCTGAAGTATCAATAACCTTGCATAATGCTCTTATGAGCCACGTTTTATTCATCAAAGAAACTGTTAAATAGATGATGCACTACACTGTTTAGTGGGCAAGAGGGTTTGCCTGGGGCATTTTTCTTTGTGATATAAGGACCCTGCCAGGTCAATTCTTGTATCCTCCACCCAGGCTATAGGTTGCGGCCATGGGGTTTCCATGTGCTACCCAGATTGTGAATGAGCAGTGGAAGGTCACACTCGTCTTGAGCAAAGGGGATGCTTGCCTAGATATGGGTCTTTCCATTTGCCATAGAGCTCTTTAGTTTCGGTCCACAATCTCCAAATATCAAGGATATGTGGTTGCTGCCTGTTTCTCCTACTAGTGTCTGATGACAAATTGGGGATAGCTCGGCTATGATCTAAGCACGTTAGGAACTGTGCAAAATAATAAGTTCCAAGGCTGTGCCAAATAATGACTGCAAGTAGCTAACCTTTTCCCACAGTTTTGTTGTTGTGTGGTGTCTAAATCTTGGAAGTACGAGTGCAAACAGCAGGGAATTATTTAGGCCGACATGAATTTGCCTAAAGTTATGTGTAGAGCTCCATTCAGGATGGTTAACATAAAGCTACAATTCCTCTCTTTGCTTAACATAAGGTTTTATATATTTGTCAGGTAGGTATATTTTTTGATTTGTGTACTTTTTGGTCATCTTTATGAAAATTAGCATTGTTTAAGCTCCATAAAACCATAAGTTAACAAACATATATCAGCTAGAGATATGAACATATGTCTTCACATGTAGGATGCTGGACACATAATTTGATTTCACTGTGTCGTATCTTCCAAAATGTGGATGCCAGGTAAAGCGTTCTTGTTGGGGGACAGGGAGCAGGACTAAGGTATTGGCTTGTGTTCTGGTGGACAGGGAGTAAGATTACAGGTACTGGGATTTTGTTGTGGGAGTTGAGCAGGCAACAACAGGTTGGGGTTTTGTGTTTTCGTTGTGGGAGTTGAGCAGGCAACATAACAGGTTGGGGTTTTGTGTTTGAGGATGGGGCAGACAACAAGGATTTCATATTTTATCAGCTTAGAATGTGTCTGGCACTTACAGCAGGCCCCCTGGCTCAGGTCAGGCTTGGCTATATTATTATTTTTTTTGGGTCCCCAGCTCTAGATTATGGTCACGGTCCAAAGAACGCCTGACTGACTTGTGGAAAACCTTACACCCATCACTTGTTCTCAGTTAACACCCAATCCCTGGTTTGTTTGTTATCGACAAAAAACTGAAAGTGAATTTATATATGGTTTGGAGTCATCAGTCCATACCTCAGCTATGCCAGTACATAACACATTAACAAATACCTAATAAAGTATACCACAGTACATGAATACAATACGTGCATACTATTTGTACATAAGAATAGAAATGAATAGGTTAATAGGTGTACACCAGTAACACACACACCTTAAATATGTATGCAAAATTAAAATAATAATGAATAGTACTCAGGTCAATGTGTTCATCCAGTGAGATTGGTCTGATCCTAGGCTTTGCCAGCCAAAGTACCCACATGTTCTAAGCAAGCTCGTAGCTGCTTCAGCACCTGCTCACTTTAAGCTGCCCTCCACCCTCTTCCCTCACCCACCACATCACACTCGATCAAAATTGAAAACTATATAGCATTTACTTCAATGCACGGATCCCACTTTCCCCGCCACCTCTCGGCCTCCTCAACTCTGGCATCCAGCTCCTCTTGGCTGCATTTACTGCCATGGAAATGGAAGAGTGACTCCACCTGCGGTGACAGCCATATTATTATCAGGGTTTTATTGGGATAAAAAAACAGAAAGTGAGCTCACTGTGGCACCCTGTTTACTCTCAAATAACGTGGCCCTAAGCACCGCAGATGCCGCCGAGGGAGGGGTGGTGTGCGGGGTTAGGGGAGTGTGGGGTTATTGACAATGAAGCCCACAGTGGCAGGTTTTCCTGGTCTACCTCAGAGGCCATTTTATCAGAGGTGAAGGTGCATGTTTTGTGTGGCTATGCCTTGTCTCCATTTTCCGTATTTGTGCCATTTCAGACCACCTGCGCACGCACAACTATTTCAATAACTGTATCGGATTTTGTTGATGTATTTTTTAAATAAATTTTTATTTAACATTTTTAATAGCAGCATTACATGAGCTATATATACCACAATATAAAGGGCCATCAAACATCATATACATTAACATTCTTGAAACAACAACATATCAATGAGAAGTCCCGGTGCATGCCCTGTCTGTAATTATGACGGGGGCAGATTCTAAGCATTAGGGAACCAACCGTCAATTTGTATGCTCTTTATGCAGCTGATTAATTTTTGGTAAATCAATCTTTATCGTGAGTGTCAATTCAAAGTAAGGATTAGGGGTCTGGCAAAAAATTTTATAATTGGATTTGATCATTTTGGGCAATGACGAAGAGCCGCCAAAGTCGAGGCAGAGTAAATGATGTTACCATTCGGCAGGCTAGGAGAGGGGCAGCTCCCGCCCCCACGCCTGCTCCTCTCCCCCACAAGCGCAGAGACACGCAGTCTATGTCACACAATGCAGAGGAAGGGTGAGGTGCGAACATGCTCCTCACCCTTCCTCCAAACAAGGTGGTAAGCACCTACGGAAAACCAAAGGCACGCAGGGCCCAGGTTCAAAGACCTGCCCCCTCCTCAGGGGGCCAGACGTGTCAGCTATCTGGCCAGGGACTGGCACACAGCCCCACCTACTATACACATCAAAGACCCAGGGCTTCCCTGGGTCTTATAAATAAGAGCAGAATGCTCTAAGAAAACACAATCTGTTTGTGGACCCTGAACGGGGACCTAAACTGACAGGAGGTTTGCTGTTCACTCAGCGTCTTCCAAAATGTGCTTCTTTAGCAATCTTTAAAAGATCACTGCTTACGCAGCGTCTTATCTCCCCCCTTTGAACTTTGTCCTGTTCAGAAACTCTCAACTACAGGTGAGAAGCGAGAAACCGTGCTGAAACAGAGGACACCCCAGGGAGAACGCGGTAGAAACAGGATCCAAGGCCGGTACGAACGAGCGCGGAGGAAAAACAGACAAAGCGCACAGACGCAGACATTCGTGTCTTTTTCAGCTTTGCAGACCTAAAAGACATGGGTCCCAAGCGAAAATCACGAGGACCTCCGGCACCGGCACAAAAACCGAAATCACCCCACTTGCTTGCAGCCATGGAAGCAGCGGAGCACTACGGCTGGCCCTGGGTCTGAGAAAATATGTATGGCTTACCAAAAGAAGGGGTCCTCATACCAACCAGGCATGAGGACGAGACGACACCGGCAAAGAAAAGGAAGTCTGCAGAAGGCATGGGAAAACGTAACAAAAAAGTGTCTAAATTGTATGAGAACATGAGTGAGATGCAGCAGTTATTGCTTGAAATTAGGGGCAAACAAACACCTTCCACAGCCGAGTCCAGGCAGGCAGATTCCATTTTACCACTAGTACCAGACATCACAATTACCACCCTCCCACCAACAACAGCTACATCACCGCCATTGCCAGCAACACCAATAGCACAGGAACAAACAACACCAACATCAGCCATCACAGTTGTAACTACGCCAACAACGACAGCTCCTGACCCTAAATAAATAAATAAATAAATATATAAAGTTGCTCAAAAAGGGAAAACCTGGCTAGCATACAACATTAGATTCAGGAGAAGCATGTCAGAGAGGCCATCAATAGAATGGGATGAGGTACAGAATGACTTATACATGTTAAACGCAGAGCCTCCTTCAGAAGAAGAGACCGCGCAGTTAACCCACAAAAATAACAATAACTCACAGGGCCCCAGACCCTCCAACAATGAAAACCACAAAAAAGGGGAGCAGACCTTTCAGAAGAACCAGCCATGGGGGGATAAATCTAATAGCCACAGGCAGAACAAAAACCATTCTCAGAAAGCCAACATCCCTTGTAAAAACTTTGGGAAAAGCCAGTGCACACACATGGGGAAAAGAATGCTGGTACAAGCACACGTGCATAAACTGCAACAGTGACCACACAGCGACTAACTGCACCAAACTACCAGCCAAAAATACAAAGGAATAACATCAAATGCATCTCGCCAACCCTTTATCTAACTCCGGGCTGCTCACCCATCAATCCAGACAATTTTAGAGAGGCACTCATGAATTACCCAGACAGAGAAACCAGTGAAACAATCCGGCAAGGTTTCACCCAGGGTTTTGTCATCCCCTTCAAGGGCAGCGGGTCCCTGAATGTCCCAAACAACCTAAAGTCAGCCAGGGACAACCCACAAATGGTCGAAAGCAAAACTGAGAAGCAATTACTACTAGGCAGAATCGTGGGACCTTGGGACCGCATGCCCCTCAAAGATTACAAAATATCACCACTAGGTCTGGTCCCCAAAAAAAGAACCTGGGAAAATGAGGCTAATTCATAATCTATCCTATCCCAAAGGCCGATCACTAAACGACGGTATTCCGCACACGGAATGAGCGGTATCGTACACGCACTTTCAAGAAGCGGTAGGACTCATACAGGAATGCGGCACAAATGCCTTGATGGCCAAACTGGACATCGAATCCGCTTTCAGATTGCTTCTGGTCCACCCTGACTCACAGCAATGGCTAGGTTTCACTTTCAATAATACATTCTATGTAGGCAGGTGCCTCCCCATGGGATGCGCAGTATCTTGCCCCCTATTTGAACAATTCAGTTCCTTTTTTCAATGGGCCTTTCAAAAACAGACCAGGGTCCAGGGTAGTACACTACCTCAACGATTTCATGGTAATGGGGCCGGCAAACTCTGAAGAATGCAGCAGAGCCCTGGCAACGTTAGAAGAAATGACCACGCAATGGGCCATCCCCCTGGCAGCCGTAAAAACGACCAAACCAGCCACCAACATAATTTTTCTAGGCATTGAAATATACTCAGCGAAAGGCCTATGCAAAATTCCAGAAACAAAAATAGCAGAACTCCTGGAAAAAATACAAAGCTTGACAACAAAAGACAAAGGCACAGTGAAAGAAATCCAGTCACTAGCAGGAAGCCTTAGCTTCGCAGCCCGAATTATCCCTCAAGGGAGGGTATTCTCCAGAAGTCTGGAACTAAAACTCTAATTTTACACCAAACCCCACCTACACATCCGACTAGGCCCAGAGGTGAAACAAGGTCTAGAAATTTGGGGAAATTTCCCTAAAGATTTTAACGGGACAACACTTTGGCGTACGCCATTGAACACTTTGACAAAAAGGGTCCTTTTCACCGATGCAGCCGGGAGCAGGGGTTTTGAAGACATACTAGAAGCAGAATGGGTGGCAGGACACTGGCCCATAATATGGCAAGCTGCAGGTGGACAAGAAACATCACCCTCCTAGAAACATTTCCCATCTGGCTTACTTTACACATCTGGGGCAGGCAGCTAGCGAACTCAGAACTCTTGGTCTGGTGTGACAAGATGGCCGTGGTAGGCTACATAAACAGAAGATCCACTAAATGCCCTTTAGTGCTGAAAGTCCTACGAGCCATTACAGTGGTCACACTACAAAAAAACATTGTGGTGAAAGCAAAGCACATTGCAGAAGCAGACAATAATATTGCAGATGCTTTTTCTCGCTTTCAGTGGCAAAGATTCCGGGAGCTAGCACCGCATGCCCAGGAACAGATGACACCAATACCAGCAGAATGCTGGGCAATAATGGGAACTCAAAAATAACGGCACCAATGCCAGCGTCAAAGAGCAATGGCTGTGGTGCTCAAAAAGAACCAAGCACCTCAAAAACGGGTGCCAACAAAATAACGGCATCAATGCCTGTGCCAAAGATCAATGGCCGGGTTGCCCATCAAGAATCAGGCACCTCAAAAACGGGTGCCAACAAAATAAGGGCATCAACGCCGGCGCCAAAGAGCAATGGCCGGTGTGCTCAACAATAAGCAGGTACCCTTAAAAATGGGGGCATCAAAAAGTTGGGCATCAACACTGGCGCCAAAGAGCAATGGCCGGGGTGCTCAACAAAAAGCAGGTACCTCAAAAATGGGGGCCTCAAAAAGTTGGGCATCAACACTGGCGCCAAAGAGCAATGACCGGGGTGCTCAACAAAAAGCAGGTACCTCAAAAATGGGGGCCTCAAAAAGTTGGGCATCAACGCCGGCGCCAAAGAGCATTGGCCGGGGTGCTCAACAAAAAGCAGGTACCTCAAAAATGGGGGCCTCAAAAAGTTGGCCATCAACGACGGCACCAAAGAGCAATGGACGGGGTGCTCAACAAAAGGCAGGTACCTCAAAAATGGGGGCCTCAAAAATGTTGGCATCAACGCCGGCGCCAAAGAGCAATGGCCGGGGTGCTCAAAAAACAGGCACCTCAAAAACGGGTGCCAACAAAATATCAACATCAACGCCAGCGGCAGAGAGCCTAGGTCGGGATGTCCAACGTGATACAGGCACCTTTATGACGGGTGCCAACAAACCCCTGCCAATAGAAAATAAGAACCCTGGCACAGGTTTCTTAATAGAGATGGCAGAGAAAGCCCTGGCAAGCACTACAGCATCTCAGTACAGTAAGTGTTTGCAAACAGTATTTAGAGCCACAGGTTGAAACCATGTCGAGTTAATAACGATTAAAGACATAGAAACATTCTTGAAATGGGCGCATGAGCAGGGCTTTAAAAGAGACTGGGCTAAAAGACACCTAGTGGCAATCTCATATTTCTCAAAATTACAGGGTGATTCAGACCCCACCCAGAACACCCTCATTTCCTACGCCATGAAAGGATGGGCCAGAGCAGAAGGGCCCCAAGTAGACAGCTGCCGCCCCCTTGATTTAAAAAAACTGGTAAAAATAGCAGACCAGTTAGAAAGCATATGATGGCAACCTTATGAGATCATATTATTCAAAACAGCATTTTTTCTGGCCTATTTCGGGGCTCTTCGGGTGGGAGTGCTTATCGCCTCCATCACCAAGGCCACAAACAGTTTAGGTGTTATGGAGGTCAGGGTCAGACAAGACAGCGTCAACATAGAAATCCAACAGTCAAAAACTGGGGCCAAAAGAACCATTAACATGTGGTGTATCGACGATGCAACAAACTGCCCAGTATGCATCACCAACCTCTATCACGCACAAAGGCCCAAGGTTGGGGGGAGGTTCCTGATCCACAGGGATGCCTTGGCACTAAGCCGCTACCAATTTAAAGGGGTACTGATGAAAGCAATCAGCACCGCAGGGTGGGACCCCAAGGACTTTGGCACCCATTCCTTCAGAATAGGTGCAGCCACCTCAGCATGGCAAGGAGGCCTGGCTCTATTACAACTAAAAAACATAGGGGGATGGAAGTCAGATTGCTACAAAAGATACATCAGACCACAGCTAATATAGCCATCCCCACCTTTTCTTTTCCTTTCCCTCCCCCCCTGCAGAACCTACAGGCACCGGGAAGACCTCGCTCAACTCAGCATGGATTGTCGGCCACTCATTCGTTTTAAGAACAGGCCGATGGGCGGAAGAAACCAACGAAGGTCCGCCTTTTAGAAACACCATCACTTCATGGTGGGGCTACAGGGGCCTAGGGTGGACCGACATCCACAAAACATTAGCAGAGCTGGTCGCATACAGAGACCCGCCCGAATTTCTCATGATACATTTAGGGGGTAATGACCTGGTGAACTCAGGAAGGAGAGACCTATTCGAGGGAATCTGCTCCTCATTGGCGGGCATTTCCCACAACTGGAGGGAAACGGAAATATATTTTTCGGCCATTCTTCCCAGAAAGAAATGGCTGGGGGCCCACTGACATTGCTAGAAGAAAACTCAACAGGGGATTAGAGAAATTAAGTACAGCGAGATGGCTGGGTTTCATAAAACACCCAGCCATTACCCTGGGTGAGCCGGATCTTTTTCACAAGGACGGCACCCGACTATCAATCCAAGGCATGGAACATTTCTTTCGAGAAATCACAGCAACTCTCGCATCTAGAGGCTGTTATTGGGAGATACTTCCGGGGGAACACGGCCAGCCGCTAACCTGCCCGTGTGTGGCGGCCCGGGCCAGAGGGGGTAACCTCAGGACCCGGTGCCCAAAAGTATGATATTATTATGATATGTGATTATTTGTGCATCTGCATAACCATATCTGTACAATAAAATCCTACGGCCTTTGATTGCCAACACTTGACAATATGTTGTGAGACAAATCATTTAGTTTGAGGGTCGGGGTTCGACCTACAGTATGCATGCATATGGGTTCATCAGTTATGGGCAATGACGCAGGGTCTCCCAAGTCGAGGCAGAGTAAATGATGTTACCATTCGGCAGGCTAGGAGAGGGGCAGCTCCCGCCCCCACGCCTGCTCCTCTCCCATACAAGCAAAGAGACACGCAGCCTCTTTGACACAATGCCGAGGAAGGGTGAGGTGCGAACATGCGCCTCGCCCTTCCTCCAAACAACAAGGTGCCACGCACCTACGGAAAACCAACAGGCACGCAGGGCCCAGGTTCAAAGACCTGCCCCCTCCTAAGGGGGCCAGACATTTCGGCTCTCCGGCCGGGGGCTGGCGCACCGCCCCCACTACTATACACATCAAAGACCCAGTGCTTCCCTGGGTCTTATAAATAAGAGCAGAATGCTCTAAGAAAACACAATCTGTTTGTGGACCCTGAACGGGGACCCAAACTGATAGGAGGTTCGCTGTTCACTCAGCGTCTTCCACACTTTGCTTCTTTCCCACAAAACCATCCCACCCTACAAATAAGGGAGAAGAACAAAAGAAAAGAAGTACAGGGCACTGTACGGTGTCCACAACGAGTCATGTGACATGAGAAGGCAGCACGGGCGAGAGGGGGTTACCTCGGGACCCGGTGCCCAAAAGTATGATATTATTATGAGATGTGATTATTTGTGTATCTGCATAACCATATCTGTACAATAAAATCCTACAGCCTTTTATTGCCAACACTTGACAAAATGTTGTCAGACAAATCATTTCGGGTGAGGGTCGGGGTTAGGCCTACAGTATGCATGCATATGGGTTCATCAGTTATGACATACATGCCCCAAAAGCATGTTTGTTGGGGGTGGATCGAGATCGCAGAACATGAAAAAAAACACTGAATTCACGATTATTTTTCTACGTGAAAAGATTGTTCCAACGTTGCTTAACTTCGCATGAGAATCAATTGCTTGACAAACTGGACGTGGTCAGGTGTTGCAGAGTAAAACTATTTCCCTTTTTTCCATGAAAAGTGTCATATAACCATAACTATACTGTCATCTTTGATGTCGTGGGTGTTAGTCTTAGCAGTGCACGGTGGTGGCGTGAGTTATGGTTGCTTAGCTTACCATAACTGGCGAATTTCAAGGGTTTTTCGGTTTTACTTGGAACCATAACGTCCCTTTAACAAAGTTTTTTCACTGAATTTCATAGGTTTTTAGTAGCGCAACTTAACCATAACGTCCCTTTAACAAAGTTTTTTTACTGAATTTCATAGGTTTTTATTAGTGCAACGTAACCATAACATCCTTTTCAATGGAGGAAGACCACTAGCATCCTAGGTTCTCAAAGTGGGAACCAGGGGTGGTAACAAAAAGATTTTTCTTCCCAAACCGGGACGCCGCAAGATGGACACCAGGGAAAGGGAAGGCAGGGTGTATAAAGAGAACACAACAGGGCATCGGCGGAGGTTCGGGAAGACCAGGAGTGAGACACGGGGCATGAGCAGGGGGTGGAAAGAAGGGAGACCCGGGGCATGAGCGGGAAAGAAGGGAGACACGGGGCATGAGCGGAGGGTTCGGGGGGGAGAAGGGAGACACGGGCATGAGAGGGAAAGAAGGGAGACACGGGGCATGAGCGGGGGGTGGGGAGGGAAGAAGGGGGACACGGGGCATGAGCGGGGGGTGGGGGTGAACAGGGGAGACACAAGCCATGAGCGGGGGGAAACGGAGGGAGACAGACACGGAGCATGAGCGGGGGTGGGGGTGAACAGGAGAGACACAGGGCATGAGCGGGGGTAGGGCAAGGTGGGGCCCCCACCCCCGCTCATGCCCCATGTCTGCCCTGTTCCAACAGTGCAGACACGGGGCATGAGCTGGGGGTGGGGGGAAAGAAGGGAGACACGGGGCATGAGCGGGGAGTGGGGGGGGACACGGGGCATGAGCGGGAGGTGGGGGGGAAAGAAGGGAGACACTGGGCATGAGTGGGGGGTGGGTGGAACAAGAGGTCAACAAGGGGCATCATAGGAGGGGGGACAAGAGGAAGACACGGGGCATGAGCAGGGGTCGGGAGGGAACAGGAGGAAGACACAGTGCATCAGCGAGGAGTGGGGGGGACAGGAGGAAGACACGGGGCATGAGCAGGGGTGGGGGGAACAAGAGTTCAACAAGGGGCATCATAGGAGGGGGGACAAGAGGAAGACACGGGGCATGAGCGGTGGTGGGGGACAACAGGAGAGAGCCACGGGCATTGAGCGGGGGGTGGGGGGAACAGGAGACAGACACGGGGCATGAGCGGGGGGTGGGGGGAACAACAGAGAGACACGGGGCATGAGCGGGGAGTGGGGGGCAACAGGAGACAGACACGGGGCATGAGCGGGGGGTGGGGCCAACAGGAGACAGACACGGGGTATGAGCGGGGGGGTGGGGAGAACAGGAGACAGACACGGTGCATGAGCGGGGGGTGGGGGGAACAGGAGACAGATACGGGGCATGAGCGGGGGGTGGGGAGAACAGGAGACAGACACGGGGCATGAGCGGGTGTGGTAGGGGGCAAAAGGAGACAGACACGGGGCATGAGCGGAGGGTGGGGGGCAACAGGAGAGAGACACGGGCATGAGCGGGGGTGGGGGGAACAGAAGACAGACACGGGGCATGAGCGGGGGTGTGGGGGGCAACAGGAGAGAGACAAAAGGCATGAGCGGGGGGTTGGGGGGTACAGGAGACAGACACGGGGCATGAGCAGGGGGTGGGGGGCAATAGGAGAGAGACACGGGGCATGAGTGGGTGGGGGGAACAGGAGACAGACATGTGGGCATGAACGGGGGGCAACAGGAGAGAGACACAGGGCATGAGCAGGTGGGGGGAACAGGAGACAGACACGGGGCATGAGCGGGGGTGGGGGGAACAACAGAGAGACACGGGGCATGAGCAGGGGGTGGGGGGCAACAGGAGACAGACACGGGGCATGAGCGGGGGGTGGGGCCAACAGGAGACAGACACGGGGCATGAGCGGGGGGGTGGGGAGAACAAGAGACAGACACGGTGCATGAGCGGGGGGTGGGGGGGTACAGGAGACAGACACGGGGCATGAGCGGGGGGTGGGGGGCAACAGGAGAGAGACACGGGGCATGAGCAGGGGGTGGGGGGAACAGGAGACAGACATGGGGCATGAGCGGGGGGTGGGGGGAACCACAGAGACAGACACGGGGCATGAGCAGGGGGTGTGGAGCAACAGGAGACAGACACGGGGCATGAGCCGGGGTGGGGGGCAACAGGAGACAGACACGGGGCTTGAGCGGGGGGTGGGGGCAACAGGAGACAGACACGGGGCATGAGCGGGGGGTGGGGAGCAACAGGAGACAGACACAGGGCATGAGCGGGGGTGGGGAGAACAGGAGACAGACACGGGGCATGAGCGGGGGGTGGGGGGCAACAGGAGACAGACTCAGGGCATGAGCGGGGGGTGGGGGCAACAGGAGAGAAACGGGGCATGAGCTGGGGGTGGGGGGAACAGGAGACAGACACGGGGCATGAGCGGGGGTTAGGGGGAACAGGAGACAGACACGGGGCATGGGTGGGGGGAACAACAGACACGGGGCATGAGCGGGGGGTGAGGAGAACAGGAGACAGACATGGGGCATGAGCGGGGGGTAGGGGCAACAGGAGACAAACACGGGGCATGAGCAGCGGATGGGGAGAACAGGAGACAGACACGGGGCATGAGCGGGAGTGTGGGGGGCAACAAGAGAGAGACACGGGGCATGAGCGGGTGGGGGGAACAGGAGACAGACACGGGGCATGAGCGGGTGGGGGCAACAGGAGACAGACATGGGGCATGAGCGGGGGGGTGGGGAGCAACAGGAGAGACACACAGGGCATGAGCGGGGGGTCGGGGGAGGGGAGACACACGGGGCATGAGCGGGGGGTGGGTGGGAGGGGAGACACACGGGGAATGAGCGGGTGGTGGGGGGAGGGGAGAGACACATGGGGCATGAGCGAGGGGTGGGGGGAGGGGAGAGACACACGGGGCATGAGCGGGGGTAGGGGTGGAGGGGAGAGACACACGGGGCATGAGCGGGAGTGGGGGGAGGGGAGAGAAACACGGGGCATGAGCGGGGGGTGGGGGGAGGGGAGAGACACACAGGGCATGAGCGGGGGATGTGGGGGAGGGAGAATGACACACGGGGCATGAGCGGGGGTGGGGGGGAGAGACACACAGGGCATGAGTGGGGGTGGGGGGGAGGGAGAGAAACACACAGGGCATGAGCGGGGGGTGGGCGGAGAGAGAGAGACACACGGGGCATGAGCGGGGGGTGGGTGGGAAGGGAGAGACATGCGGGGCATGAGCAGTGGGTGGGGGAGACACATGCGGCATGAGCGGGGGGTGGGGGGGAGGGGAGAGACACACGGGCATGAGTGGGGGAGGGGAGAGACACGGGGCATGAGCGGGGGTGGGGGATCGGAGAGACACACGGGGCATGAGCGGGTGGGTGGGGAGGAGTGAGAGAGACACCCGGGGCATGAGCGGGGGGTGGGGGGAGGGGAGAGACACACGGGGCATGAGCAGGGGGTTGGAGGGAGGTCTGAGAGACACACAGGGCATGAGCGGGGGTGGGGGGTACAGGAGACAGACACGGGGCATGAATGGGGGGTGGGGGGCAATAGGAGAGAGACACGGGGCATGAGCGGAGGGTGCGGGTGGTGGGGGGAACAGGAGACAGACACGGGGCATGAGCGGAGGGTGGGGGGAACAACAGAGACAGACACGGGGCATGAGCGGGGGTGGGGGGCAACAGGAGACAGACACGGGGCATGAGCGGGGGCGGGGGGCAACAGGAGACAGACACGGGGCATGAACGGGGGGTGGGGGGAACAGGAGACAGACACGGGGCATGAGCGGGGGGTGGGGAGACCAGGAGACAGACAAGGCGCATGAGCGGGGGGGCTGGGGGGAACATTAGACAGACATGGGGCATGAGCGGGGGTTGGGGGGAACAGGAGACAGACACGGGGCATGAGCTGGGGGTGGAGGGAACAACAGACACGGGGCATGAGCGGGGGGTGGGGAGAACAGGAGACAGACACGGGGCATGAGCAGGGGGGCAACAGGAGACAGACACGGGGCACGAGTGGGGTTGCGAGGAACAGGAGACAGACATGGGGCATGAGCGGGGGGTGGGGAGAACAGGAGACAGACACGGGGCATGAGCGGGTGGGTGGGGGGCAAGAGGAGAGACACACGGGGCATGAGCGGGGGGTCGGGGGGAGGGGAGACACACGGGGCTTGAGCGGGGGTTGGGGGGAGGTGAGAGACACAGGGGCATGAGCGGGGGGTGAGGGGGAGAGGAGAGACACACGGGCATGAGTGGGGGGGAGGGGAGAGACATGGGGCATGAGCGGGGGGTGGGGGGGATCGGAGAGACACACGGGGCATGAGCGGGGGGTGGGGGGAGGGAGAGAAACACACGGGGCATGAGTGGGGGGTGGGGAGGAGTGAGAGAGACACCCGGGGCATAAGCGGGGGGTGGGGGGAGGGGAGGGACACACGGGGCATGAGCAGTGGGTTGGGGGGAGGTCTGAGAGACACACAGGGCATGAGCGGGGTGGGGGGTACAGGAGACAGACACGGGGCATGAATGGGGGGTGGGGGGCAACAGGAGAGAGACACGGGGCATGAGCGGAGGGTGCGGGCGGGTAGGGGGAACAGGAGACAGACACGGGGCATGAGCGGAGGGTGGGGGGAACAACAGAGACAGACACGGGGCATGAGCGGGGGTGGGGAGCAACAGGAGACAGACACGGGGCATGAGCGGGGGCGGGGGGCAACAGGAGACAGACACGGGGCATGAGCAGGGGGTGGGGGGAACAGGAGACAGACACGGGGCATGAGCGGGGGGTGGGGAGACCAGGAGACAGACAAGGCGCATGAGCGGGGGGCTGGGGGGAACAGGAGACAGACATGGGGCATGAGCGGGGGTTGGGGGGAACAGGAGACATACACGGGGCATGAGCTGGGGGTGGGGGGAACAACAGACACGGGGCATGAGCGGGGGGGGAGAACAGGGGACATACACGGGGCATGAGCAGGGGGGGCAACAGAAGACAGACACGGGGCACGAGTGGGGTTTGGGGGAACAGGAGACAGACATGGGGCATGAGCGGGGGGTGGGGAGAACAGGAGACAGACACGGGGCATGAGCGGGTGGGTGGGGGGCAACAGGAGAGACACACGGGGCATGAGCAGGGGGTCGGGGGGAGGGGAGACACACGGGGCTTGAGCGGGGGGTGGGGGGAGGTGAAAGACACAGGGGCATGAGCGGGAGGTGAGGGGGAGGGGAGAGACACACGGGGCATGAGCGGGGAGTGGGGGGAGGGGAGAGACACAAGGGTCATGAGCGGGGCTAGGGGGGAGGGGAGAGACACACGGGGCATGAGCAGGGGGTGGGGGGGAGGGGAGAGACACACAGGGCATGAGCGGGGCGTGGGGGGAGGGAGAGAGAGACACACGGGGCATGAGCAGGGGGGAGGGGAGAGACACACGGGGCATGAGCGGGGGGTGGGGCGAGAGAGACTCATGGGGCATGAGCGGGGGGTGGGGGGAGAGAGACACATGGAGCATGAGCGGGGGGTGGGGGGAAGGGGAGAGACACAGGGCATGATCCGGGCATGGGGGGAGGGAAGAGACACACGGGGCATGAGCGGGGGGTGGGGGGAGGGAGAGAGACACACGGGGCATGAGTGGGGGGTGGGCGGGAGGGAGAGAGACACACGGGGCATGAGCGGGGGGTGGGGGGAGGGAGAGAGACACACGGGGCATGAGCGGGGGGTGGGGGGACGGGAGAGACACACGGGGCATGAGCGGGGGGTGGGGGGAGGGAGAGAGACACACGGGCATGAGCGGGGGGTGGGGGGAACAACAGACACAGGGCATGAGCAGGGGGTGGGGAGAACAGGAGACAGACACGGGGCATGAGCAGGGGGGGCAACACGAGACAGACACGGGGCACGAGTGGGGTTGGGAGGAACAGGAGACAGACATGGGGCATGAGCGGGGGGTGGGGAGAACAGGAGACAGACACGGGGCATGAGCGGGTGGGTGGGGGGCAACAGGAGAGACACACGGGGCATGAGCGGGGGGTCGGGGGGAGGGGAGACACACTGGGCTTGAGCAGGGGGTGGGGGGGAGTTGAGAGACACAGGGGCATGAGCGGGGGGTGAGGGGGAGGGGAGAGACACACGGGTCATGAGCGGGGGTAGGGGGAGGGGAGAGACACACGGGGCATGAGCAGGGGGGGGGAGAGAGACACGGGGCATGAGCGTGGGGTGGGGGGAGGGGAGGGGAGAGACACACGGGGCATGAGTGGGGGGTGGGGCGAGAGAGACTCATGGGGCATGAGCGGGGGGTGGGGGGAGAGAGACACATGGAGCATGAGGGGGGCAGGGGGGGAGGGGAGAGACACGGGGCATGAGTGGGGCGTGGGGGGAGGGAAGAGACACACAGGGCATGAGCGTGGGGTGGGGGGAGGGAGAGAGACACACGGGGCATGAGCGGGGGGTGGGCGGGAGGGAGAGAGACACACGGGGCATGAGCGGGTGGTGAGGGAGGGGAGAGACATACGGGGCATGAGCGGGGTTTGGGGGGAGGGAGAGAGACACACAGGGCATGAGCAGGGGGTGGGGGGGAGGGAGAGAGACACACGGGGCATGAGCGGGGGTTGGGGGGGAGGGAGAGAGACACACAGGGCATGAGCAGGGGGTGGGGGGAGGGAGAGAGACACACGGGGCATGAGCGGGGGGTGGGGGGGAGGGAGAGAGACACACAGGGCATGAGCGGCGGGTGGAGGGGAGGGGAGAGACACACGGGGCATGAGCGGGGGGGTGGGGGGAGGGAGAGAGACACACGGGGCATGAGCGGGGGGTGGGGGGAGGGAGAGAGACACACAGGGCGTGAGCAGGGGGTGAGGGGGAGGGAGAGAGACACACAGGGCAGGAGCGGGGGTGGGGGGAGGGAGAGAGACACACGGGGCATGAGCAGGGGGTGGGGGGGACGGGAGAGACACACGGGGCATGAGCCTTGTGTGTGGGGAGGGAGAGACACACACGGGTCATGAGCGGGGGGTGGGGGGAGGGGAGAGACACACGGGGCATGAGCGGGGGGTGGGGGGAAGGAGAGAGACTCATGGGGCATGAGCGGAGGGTGGGGGCAGGGAGAGAGACACACGGGGCATGAGCGGGTGGTGGAGGAGGGGAGAGACACACGGGGCATGAGCGGGGGTTGGGGGGAGGGAGAGAGACACACAGGGCATGAGCAGGGGGTGGGGGGGATTTAGAGAGACACACGGGGCATGAGCGGGGGTTGGGGGGGAGGGAGAGAGGCACACAGGGCATGAGCAGGGGGTGGGGGGGAGGGAGAGAGACACACGGGGCATGAACGGGGGGTGGGGGGAGGGAGAGAGATACACAGGGCATGAGCGGCGGGTGGAGGGGAGAGACACACGGGGCATGGGCAGGGGTTGGGGGGGAGTTGAGAGACACAGGGGCATGAGCGGGGGTAGGGGGAGGGGAGAGACACACGGGGCATGAGCAGGGGGTGGGGGGGAGGGGAGAGACACACGGGGCATGAACGGGGGGTGGGGGGGAGAGAGAGAGACACACAGGGCAGGAGCGGGGGTGAGGGGGAGGGGAGAGACACACGGGGCATGAGCGGGGAGTGGGGGGAGGGGAGAGACACACGGGTCATGAGCGGGGGTAGGGGGAGGGGAGAGACACACGGGGCATGAGCAGGGGGTGGGGGGGAGGGGAGAGACACACGGGGCATGAACGGGGGGTGGGGGGGAGAGAGAGAGACACACAGGGCAGGAGCGGGGGTGGGGGGGAGGGAGAGAGACACACAGGGCATGAGTGGCAGGTGGAGGGGAGGGGAGAGACACACGGGGCATGAGCGGGGGGTGGGGGGGAGGGGAGAGACACACAGGGCATGAACGGGTGGTGGGGGGAGGGAGAGAGACACATGGGGCATGAGTGGGGGAGGGAGAGAGACATACGGGGCATGAGCAGGGGGTGGGAGGAGGGAGAGAGACACTCGGGGCATGAGCAGGGGGTGGGGGGAGGCGAGAGATACACGGGGCATGAGCAGGGGATGGGGGAGGGGAGAGACACACGGGGAATGAGCGGGGGGTGGGGGGTAGGGAGAGAGACACACGGGGCATGAGCGGGGGTTGGGGAGAGGGAGAGAGACAAACGGGGCATGAGCGGGGGGTGGGGGGGTTTGTATGTCAGGAGACAAACTAAAACACGGACATGAGGTAGTGCGGCAGATCCTGCTCCTCAGCACTCCGCTGGCCACCATGTGCGATGGCGTGAGCGGGGGGCTGGAGGAAAAGGGGAGACACGGAGCATGAGCGGGGGTGGGGGGGACAGGAAGGACACACGGGGCATGAGCGCGGGTGGGAGGAACAGGAGACAGACACGCTCCTGCTGACCTAACAAAGCCTCTCATGCGGGAAAGAAAGATGGCGGGCGTCTCTGAAGCCAGACGCACTGCACGCTTTCACCGCATCCAAGGAGAGAGCACGTCAGATGTCCGCGGACATCACGCAAGCTGTTTGCCTAATCACCGTCCTGTCCGCGGAGCGAACAGGGAAGTGTGTCCGCGAAGCGAACACAGATATCACTAATTTTTTTTTACCTACTTTTTGGTCATTTAAAAAAAAACTACTGCACGGATTTTCATCCATCCAGCGGTTTGGGTTGTAGGCACGAGCAAAAATGTTTTCCCATTCAGTCTATGGGAAAAAACAGAACTTTTGTCACCCCCCTATAACTTTTCCCCCCCTGGACAAATCCTCACCAAACTTTGCAAAAGAATTCAGAGAGGGCCATATACTGTTTTTGCAAAGTTTGGTGAGGTTTCGTCCAGAGGGGGCGAAGTTATAAGCCACCCAAAAAGTGCTCTTCCTATGGAAACACCAACTTAACCATAGCTGTTAAGTGGCAGTGTAATATATGATAACAAGCCACGCGACAGTGGCGAAACGCGTCAGTTGCTTGCACTCTGCTGGCTTTCATAATTTTGGGAAAGATGAAAGATTTTATGAAAATAATGGATTTTTTTTCTCGAATAAAGTGTCAAATATTTGAATTAACTTTTGGACTCTTGGCCTTTGTACTCAAAGCAATCCTCACGGGAGTGCTGCGCACTACGACAGTGTTCCCTCGCCGCCAAGTCTTCGATATACACACACAGATAATATTATATTGTATATGCATAATATAATTGTTGCATAATGTAATTGTTGTACAGCTTTATTTTGCTTCAAAATCAATTAAGAGTGGTTAGGTCTCGCTATCTAATTTAGGACTCTGCACACATTATTCAGTTCCTATGAATGTCCTCAGCAGGCTGCCATGTATACACAGTCCAGGTGTTGTCAACAGCTGGATCTCTGCAAAGCGCAATTCCCAAACTGATCACCTCTCAATAAATAGTCAGTGCACAGATTTGAACATCTCTTATTGAATCTCCCACTTGGCTACGCCTGGCTTCGCTACACTAAGTGGAATGTGTAGCCCATGCAAAATAGCTCTGCGGGATTTGCATGTGCAGCTTGCGGAAATGGAAAACATGTCCCTTCTGAGCATAGATAGTGGAGAGAAGCTGATTCCCAAAAGACTTGCCCGTAAACAACATGGATGAGATATAATAAATTAGTGGTGCCATCTGGACCACTTTTGTAAATGCTGCATTATTGACATCATGTGTGGAAATGACCACCTGTTTCTCCGTAATCCCTTGCACTTGCTTGATCCAGCCCTGCGAGGACCACCGTTCAGTTGAAAAGATAATTGATACCAACGCGTGGCACAGTACATGCTTATTTGAAAGTCACTCATTCAAATATTCCTTCAAAGACCAGCTCAGACCCAGGGCCGTACTTGGCGGACTGACCACTAAACTTACTGGGCCAATGCTTGCTTGAACAGCTACCCACGCCTCCAGGACCAATCCCGTGATGACATTTTGCGTCATCAGTGCTGTGATAGGTGCCTCCACTGATCACCCTTCCCAACACAGGGGCTGTATCAACAGAGGACTGATTGTGCATTAAAAACAGAGGCAGAAGTGGAAGAAATGTGACTCACGGACAGCACACGCACAACACACGTTGAGTCATAGAACCACATTTGTTAAGATGTTGGACGTGGACAGCTGTAAAGAAAACTAGTGGTACTATGATGTTATGATAACGATTCTTATACTGTGCACTGTTATGATATGATATTTATAACGTACTTAATACCCGCGGACCTGGGGATCGAACCTGTGGTGTTCCGTGTTGTCTTGCTTCTAAGATGAGCACGTTGGCTCTGAGCTATCCTCCCATTGCCACCAGTGTGGACTCTTGGCGCTCTGACAGTTCTCTAATGCTAGGAGGGTGACAGTGTATGTCAGTAGGACTGAGCAGGGGAAAAAAGAGCAAGAGCGCTGGATGTGCTGTTGGCAGATCAGTTCGGAGAAACTGGTCACTGAGCGCAGGTGTGTTTTCCAGTTGGTAGTTGCCATGTGGCGTTGAGTGAGATTATGCCTTCTTTGTTTCGTTGTCTTTGTGACCTCTGTTTCGCAAACAATTAAATTCACTGCAAGGAAAGTCAGACGTTTTAAGTTAGCACAGCATGTTGACAAATCTTCCCCTCTGATGATAATAAGGCCCTAGAGTCGTAGAAAAATAGTTGTTTTTTGTGCACCACAAATGTCACCATGCACAGTCACCCAATCATGGAGGGTGCTGACACATTAATGACCGAAAGGAGCCATGGGTCTGTAAAATAGGCAATTTGTTTTGTCCATCAAAGACCTTCCACGGCTTTCTAAGAGTAGCAACATAGATGCATAATTTGGTCTATGCTTCATTAGGTGCTCAGCCTACTGTGCCCATTGAAGCACAGCAAGGTGCCCCTGTAGTCTCCCGCTCAATCTCAGAGGAGTCAGAAGGAAGAAGTTACCAACTTCTTGCCTTACAGCTGACAAGCCCAGCAGGAGCCCGAGTACATTGATGCGCATCAGTCAATTTATTAGTGAATATGAAGTGGCATGCTTTAAAAATAAACTGCGCAAGTGGTTGTGAAAAGTAGCGCAGCTATTACCAATATAAAACAAAAATACGTTTTCTTCAGGTCTTGATCACTAAGTAAAGGCGAACATCAGTTGTGCTGTGCGTTATAAAAACTGAACTAAGACCATTATGCCAATTTTATAAACAGACATAAAGTGCGTGCCCAATAAGGCCTTGGAAACAAAGGAAAAAAGCTTGGGCAAAACACAGAATCATGTCATGTAGCCATCACTGGTGATGTCACTATTGTATCAAAAATGCTTAACGTTTTTGAAAGCCTGATACTGAAATGCCTCGGAAAACAGGTACACATTTTGATTAGATAGGTTTAAGTATACAATCCTATTGCTCCTAACCAACCCAATTGAGCAGGGGTGGCAGTGATATAGGGAAGATGGGTTGGAGGTGCTGAGTGATATGTTTTGCCCAGAAGAGTAAGCATTTACTTAGTCCATCGCTGACCCAGCTGCGAAAGTCGGTGTTAGGTAGAAACCTGTGCAGTTCCCTCTGGGACCACTGCAAAAGATTTAGGACTACAGGTGTTTGGCAGTAAACCCACTTGGTAGCAGTCTGTACCACACAGATTCACTTGGTAGCTGTGGCTGAGCAGTCAGACTTCCCTCAAGAAGAGTTAGGCCGTATTTGGAGGATACAGGATAGGGCAATTTACACAGTAGAACAAGCAGACACGGATCAGAGCTTGGGTGTAAAGATATATAATTATTTATTTAAAAACACATCTATAGAAAACACACTGGGACTAATATGGCAAACAACTTCAATCACAGTTACTATAAGTATATATCAATCCCATAACAATATTTCGACAAGTCTAGGTTCAACGGCACCACTTATTTGCAGACAGAGGTGAATGCTTTAACCTAGATGGCACTCTAGTATTCGTTAGAAAGGGAGAGAAAAAGGCAGGGTATGAAACCAACTCAGTACCAACACTTTTACGAAACAAATGCAAGCGAGCAAGGCAGGGTCTACTGTAAATCACAGTGTTCAGAGGCCAGGCCCACTCGGAGAGAGGCAAGGCGATATGTCCCAAAAGTATCACAGTGGAAATGCACTTCAAGTCTTTGTAGCAAAATGTCACAGAAAGGTTGGACTAGTTTAGAACAAACGTTTAAGGTCTGGAGGCGACCCAATGGAAAGGTAAGGATTTAAGACACCTCACGCTAACCGTTTCAAGGGAAGCCAGGCGGACAGAGTACCTTGAGAGTGAAGAGGCAGCTCCGGCGGGGGCAGTTGTTCCTGGTGGTGGATGCAAGTCGGGGCTTTGTCAGAAGATGAGATGATCTCGTCATCGAGGAAAGTTGAGGATCGTTGCACCACCAGGGAAGAGACCAGCCGCGGAGTGCTCAATCACAAGGCACCACCTTTTGGTCGCGGTGCAGTGGTCAGTGGCTATCCAGTTGCCGGGGTGCTCAGCACAGGCAATTCAACCACTAGATGTCCTGGAAGCGAAGAAAAAGCAAGGGACTGGTTGTTCCCACCAGTCAGGGGAAGAAGACTCTCCAGCAGGGAGATCTCCTCTGTCGTTGGGAAGTGGTGAGTCGGTTCCGCAGGGCTCCACCGGGGGTGTCGTCATTGCAGGTCGGCTCAGCTTTACCCTTGTCAGATTCTTAGGTCCTGTGGCGACTTCTGAAGTTCCAGTCCCAAAAGCCCTGCTTTTATGCAGAAAACCCCCATTCATTCAGCCTAGCTGTCAATCAAACATGCTAAGTGGTGAGCGGGGCGGCTCACCACTCGGGCCAATCACACAAGAGTGCAACTTGAGTTGGCAAGGCAACTCAGTCCAGGGTGCCTAAACCCCCTCCCACACTCCCTGTGGTACCCAGACAGAATGGCACCACTCTGGAGGGCTTCTGTGCAGAAGCCCGCCAAAAGTGGAACAAAGGGCTCAACCTTTGGTTTGGGAGTTACAGAGGCGAACACATACGCCATTTTAAAAACCAAGTTCTGGCAGAAAATACCACCCGGTGGATTTATTTAAGACAAATAAACCGGCGGTATGTTAGAGACTAACGGGAAAAAGTATTAGCCTCCAACAATGGGAAGAATCCCATAGGAATATATTCGCGGTCGAATATAAAAAGTAGTATCCACTGCCACCAGCCAAAACTCGACGAGGGGGACGGGACAGTGCCCCCTCGAACAACAGACCCAGGGGTAATCGAATTACCCCTACCAGTACGTCCACAATAGGATGGTTTGTACTAGTTCTGTTAGTAAATTTAGGTCTAGTAAAGCCAATGGTGACTTTACATGCCCTGGGAGCCAGTAGTCAGTCCCAGGGTATGGAGTCTATGGTGGGGATCCTCTAGGACACCCCAGTGTTATGGCACGGAGGGTGCGGTGTAACACACATAGCAAAACACATGAGGCCTTATGGAGTAAAAGACCCCATAGCCCATAGAACACATTGACATTCAAAGAAATCAACCACATTCATGTCCAAGAGTGGGAGGAAAAGAGTCTCACTCTTGGCAGGATGAAAAAAACAAACTCCAGAAATCCAGCAAAGCTGCTGGGGGACTCACTAGGTTAGGAAATTCAGCCTAAACAGAGAATTCTCACTAACAGTCGGCAATCGAGATATAATTCTTGGCAATGCAGGTCGGTCTGCCCTTGTAAATGTAGACGGTACGATTCGATTTGTTCGGTGGCATGGCTCATGAGTTAAGCACTTGACTATGGCATAGGTCTTCAAACCGCACGTTCAAATTACAACACACCCCACTTACCCCTATATCTTTCTGGGTGTTATATGGGTGCAAGTAATGTAGAGGAGGTCCCAAATGCAACCCGCACTCCAACCGTCCATTTTGAAGTACCAGGAATGTTCACGCCAAAATATGTGACGTATGATGAGCAAATAAACCAGCAGAGAGCTGCAGTACGGCTCTGTCCAGTACCCATCAGATGAACAGCACCTATTGAAGTACCGATACCAAGGAAAGCATGGAGAGTAAGGTATCCATTGAGAAAACCATATCAACAAATGAACAAAATGAAGATCGTCTAAGTACAGTCCCTGAAGAAACCAAAAAGGTCTTAATGAAAGACAAATGGTGACGTCACGAGAACCCGGTTTGACTCACATATAAAAGAAATGATAATCAGAGAATGACGTGACATAATCAGAGAATGAGACGGGATGCCATGGGCCAAGGATATCATGAACCTAAAGTGAAAGGACGATGTCAATTGTAAGAAGCTTAAGCCATGAGCATAATGAAGATATTCAACCAGTTTACTCATGTTCATATGCTTGGAACCGCAAGAAAGGTACAAAAATTGTGCGGCTTGCTATGCTTAGTTGAAAGATAGTGCAGCAAGCGCCACATATACATATCTACGTCAAACGAAGCACATTATATAAGTGTATTTATACTTTGCAAAAGAAGCAGAATCAACCCAAGGTTATTAAAGGCCACACAAAAAGGACTTCATATTTAGCAAAATCAAGAATAAGTGGCAGGAGTGAAACTCAACAGAGACAAACCGTGCCAGCAAGACCAAGGTCGTATCAGTAGAATAGATGAACAGTAGCTACAATTAATTGAAGCTAAGAACATAATATCCTGCCTCTAAGCAAGGTCAAAATAAGAAGACAAAGGCAGGTGGTGGTTGAAACGAAAATCAAATACACAAATTATGTGGAAAAGAGGCAAATTCACGGTGTCTGAATCACATGACCAGCTGAGCAAGAAGAAGCAAGAGTTTCACACCTACACATGGCAGCAGGCCAGGTGGAGATATCAGAACTTTTCCAGACAGGAGATGAAGTCTCGAGGCCAATCACAGTGAAATAATTGACACATGGCCACTAAAGTGATGATTGATTGTAACAATAATTGGAGGGGGAACTAAGGGGCACCACGCACCTGACCTACTATTCCGCATGCTGCTAAGCAAAGTGGAAAAGTATGCATGGGGTTGGTGCCAACCCAATCACAATGGACCAAGTAATCTAGGGTCCTATAGTTAGTAGAACCAATAGGACGTTGTACTTTTAGTGACGTCTGCAGTAGCCATTTTGAAACAAGGGCTTAGATGCCCACCTGACAATGTTTACCCAATTCCCTCACTCTGTTACCATATACAGCTATAGTACATATATTAAAGTTACCTTTCCATGCCAACTTTTAAGCGTTACACGTCAATGATGACGAGTTTTCAGTATAAATGTTATGATTTTTATGAAGTTCGTTGGAGTTTAAGCAAGAAGGAAGATCGCGCCACTGCTGATATTCATAACTCCCTGTTTTTTGTACTTGTCATTAAACGGACTCCCTTTGCCAAACCGTCGAGTTGTCATTATTGATTTGGTGTTGGAGTATTTAATCTGTACCCCCTCCATCTCACGGGTGCTGCTATCTTGTCCTAAAGTGCTTTTGGGCAAACCCATACTCTATGGGCCAGTTGAGGGTCCTGGAGCACACTTGGTAGCAGAGATTGATGGTTATCGATTATCGATTAGAATAAGACACCCATTGACCGTCGACATAAAGTAACTCTACGTCCTCGGTAATATCACAAGTCCTTTGTCATCCGGCTGAGTAGACCGTGAAGCTCCCCGTAGACAGTGGTTAGAGTAAAAGTAGCATCTGAAAATGAGGTCTGAAGGGACCCATGTTACCCACATAACCCCTTCCCACTCCTACGGGTAGCTGAGCGGGTGAACGGCAGGAGAGGCGGTGACGAAGGCGGTGATCTCGAGCATCCAGAGAGGAAACATGTGAACTGTGAGTGAACAAGACTAAATGCTTTGGCAAAAAGTGCATGCCTTAGAACAAGTAAGGGATTAAGGGATAAGGTAACAGAGGGAGGCGGGAAAAGCCACATATAGTCAGAAGTAGAGTAGGATATATATATATGGGGAAGGAAATGGTGACTTAAAGGGTGATTAAAAGTAGTAAAAGAGGATACCGGGGAGGACACCCGAGAAGAGAGAGGATACTGGGGGGGACATCCGTGAAGAGAGAGGATTTGCCTAATTCCTACGCTATAATATAGTGGATAGAAGAAACTTGCATCCAGAGTCCTAAATGAAGAGGAACAAATATGTCACCAGAAAGTTTAAATATGCTTTGTGAAAGGGATGGGTTTAAACTCCTTGTCGGGGTAATATTAGAGGCAGAGGTCTATGTAACCAGCTGGAGATCATCTAGTCTGTTAATGTCTGTCTTATGTGTTATTTGTTGTGACGTCATAGGTCAACATTTTTCCTTCGAGGAACTAACATAACAATTACACAAATAAGTAACTGAGATATTGTAGTGTACGAATTGATGTTCATGATTAAAAAGAAGATATAAAATGTGGAAAAAAAGGGATTGGAGCTTGCGACGATTGGTGCTCGCTCATATTGTTGGAATTGTTTAAGTAACGAAAGACATTAACAAGTGTTGTATAAAGAGGAAGGGAACAGATTTAAATATGGAAGATATGACTCCATTAGTACACATGTGCAAACAATTGACAAAACATGCACCTTAGCTGAAAAAGTACAGTGCAGTATGGGTTAAAGGAACCGCAAACAAGATGCTTATGCCTTGGCCCCAGGGTGGATTGTTATCTAAAACAGTCTTGCAACACATGACAACATACTTGCACGCCACATACACGGGCAAAAAGTTAGACAAACGCTTAGCTAGTCTAGAGTTGTGGAAAATGTACCAACAAGATAACAAGCAGATTGGATACTTAATGTATACACAGGGGAGTGAGACGCCCTCAGCGCCTCCCCCCCATCTGAAACAAAAATTGAAGAGAGTAAGGATGAAGGGTTATACCCGCTAAGAGAACTTAGAGAAGCCACGGCGTATAGCAACCCGGCATAAGGGTCACCTATGCAAAGCGGTGATGAAAATCTAGACAAAGATAAAGATAGAGATATCACCTTCAAAGGAGAGATGCGAGAACGAGAGAAAGGACCAGACACAAGCAAGTACATCTCTCGATACAGAGAGAGAAGGCAAAAGATGGAAAGGGAATGAGGATAGAACTAATGAGATAGCACTCACACAAAACAAATAGATAGGAGGTCAGATTTTATTGAAACTCGATGGCAAAGGCATTGATGACGCAAAACAAAAAGAGAAGCTAGATGATGTACAGAGAAAGGAGAAGGAAAAGGAAAAAGGATTGACAGATGAAAGAATAAGGAAAAAGGATAGACAGAGACGAGAACAGTTATATCGTGAAGAGCAGGAAAGGCAACACAATCATAAACAGAGTGTAGCCAATGATCAAGACAGACAGGAGCAGCGAAGTATAGAGGAAGAACAAAGGATACGAGAGAAAAGAATAAAGAGATGAAGGGATGAGGAAATCCGAAGGGCAAAGAAATGTAGAGACGCAAAGAAAGAAGAAGACGATAGGGTCAGAGAAGAAGCGAGGAAGGGCAGAGAATTTGATGACAATGTAGAATGTAAGCGAAGACAGAGAGCACGCAATCGCAAATATCTGGAAAGAGAGGTTAAAAAAGCTGAGTCAGTAGTAGACTGGGAAGATATAGAAGAATTCTTTCCTGAGTACGATTCAGTACCAGGCACGTGTATGGCTAATATCGAGGATGACTTGGACACCAGAAGCATCGGAGAGACGATCGATTGAATATATGATGAAATGGGGCTAGAACGAGTATCCCAAGGGGGGGGAGATGAGTGCCTGGAGAGCACTCAGCTTTACGATACTGAGGACGTCTCCCGAAGCAGTAGAGAACTGTCCCTAGATAGGTTGGAAATAAGTAGGAACAAGGAGGATGCAAGAAGTTGCACGAATTGGGTGCAAACAATGTCTGACACCGAAAGAGAGGAGCATGAGAAAAAAGAGGAAGAAAGGAGACGCGAAAAGCGATTCCCAGGAGGGAAAGGGATAACATGGTTAGATTCGAGTGGGTCGAGTGGGTCTGCACCAAGGGTATCAGGGTCAGACATGAAGAAGTATCTCACGGTCAGAGGGGGGTGTCTCCACCACCCTATGTGAGCCGGCTCAGGACATTGCCAGGTAGGCGGCGATGTGGGAATATTACTCCCGCAATAGACAGGAGAACAATGAGAGAAGAGAGAGAGGGCTATGCGGCCTAATTTCCGTTGCTCGAGAAAGGAGGAGCAAGACCACAGTATATTCCATGGCTACACATGGATCGGGAAAACCTGAAAAATAAGCTTCCAATGCTGATATTGGGAGCAGGAACATGGCTACACAGAGCTAGAAAAAATGACGGGAGGGAACACGTTAGCTATAGGGAATAACAAAGGTCTCTTAATCACCATACTTGGTGATAGAGCAGACAATGTGTGGACATGGGCAGGTTATCCTGGTGTGACCACAGTCAATACCGTGCATGACGGAGCTCCATTTAACAATTGCAGAGCCGCGGTATGGAAAGCATTACGATTGCTATATCCAGATACTTCCGATATGGGAGTTATCATGACTCGGAAAATGAAGGAGTCAGAAGACCTGTTGATTTACATTTAGAATTTCCAAGACACGTGGGTAATCGAGACTCGGGAATCTTGGGGGAAATCTATACCCGTGTTCTACCATATATTGTGCCAAGGGCTGCCAGAGCCGGTACAAAAACAGCTCAAGAAATTGGTAGGAATCGAGGCCAAACCATGGTTGGAAATACAGCTGACCATCACACACTATTGCAGGCTATTGCAGGAAAAGAATCGCAAAAAAGAAGCTGCACGAAAGGGTGAAGAGGCAAAATTAGAACAGAAGAAATTGTCAAAGTATGCCCTTGAAGGAGCAATGATAACTAGCACAGATGGATCGAACATGCAACAAGCCAATAATTCACAGCAGAATAATCAGGGCAATACTGGATTGTACCCCAGGGGAAGAGGATTTAGAGGGAGAGGATGGCAGAGTAATGTGGGAGGGTTTCAAAGTAACCAAGGAGGTTTTCAAAATATGCAAAAAGGCAAGCAAGATATGTCAAATGGGCAAATGATCAGACTACCGCCAGCATGTTGGCTGTGTGGGATGACAGGGCATCTAGCACGCACATGCAGAAGTCAAGGCATGATGCAAAACGGCCAAGTAACAGGAGCAAGTATGGCGAATCCACCTCTGTTTTTATAGCAGGGGGGAAATGGAGTTGCACAGAATCACGCGGTGCAACAGCAAACGCCAGGAGCACAGCAAAGCTTGCAACCCCAGAATTTGATGACTTTTCCCAGGGACAGTCTCAACAGTCACCGATGCAACTGTCACATACAGTAAGTACAGGGCAGGCTGCGAACCATGGAATGAGGGGTAACACTGGTGATGGGGAAGTCCATTTGCACGTGGTGGGACAATATTATATATGGACTAGGACAGCTCACTGGGAACCCTGATGTGTTCTATCCTATCAGTGACACCAGACTCTCCAGGAACCAAGGGTGGATGTCGTTGTAGGGGATAAAGAATATTTCTTCCTAGTAGACACAGGTGCAACACGCTCGTGTATACGTGAAGGCAAATTTTCCTTGTCCGGCAATGCTATAAATACTCAAAGTTTCACAGGAGCTAGGTAGAGGGCATAGTTCCACTTCAGGAAAGCATTATTTGAACATGTGTGAAATGATTAGAGCATACGCAGGACACACAGCTATGAGGGCTATACCATTAGAGCCCGAATATTTGCGTATGCAATACATGTGCTAATGGCAGGGCTGCCAGTCCTTGCTGAGAAAACCATGAGGACCCCAGACGAATTTCTATTTAGACCAAGAATACCTATGCACGAGGAATTGGACAAGTATTTCCCTTGGTGATAAACATAGCTGCAATACGAGAGAAAATGCCTTTGATCGATGGTTTTGATTATGAAGGCTGACAATGGTGCACAGTAATCGCCATTGAAGACGGGTACAGATTGACTGACGTCACTGATGACGATCTGTTTGACAAGCAAGCAGATGGGGGAGAAACAAAAGTTGAGGTAAACCTCACTTTTTGGGTGAAAAGTATCAAAAGAGAAGTGCCTCAGAGAATGATGCTGGCACAGAACCATCCTGAATATTTCGAGGAAGACATGGCCCAGGTGCCTGTCTCATTGTGGACCACAGGTCCCTATGATGTAGGCTTACTGAAAGGGGTCGGAGAAGTGAAAATCAAACTGAAGTCAGGAGCTATTTTACCAAAAGCACAACAATACCCCATGTCCTGGGAGGCAGATGAAGGACTTTTTAAGACAATTTCTGCCATGATGGAGCAGGGAATTTTGATGACGTCAGAGTCACCATGTAATATGTCAGTGTACCCTGTGAAAAAAAGTAAAGGGGGGATCTTGGAGGCGAGTACAAGATCTGAGGCCGATAAATGATATTGTTGAGGTCGAGTTCCCTTAAATCCCTAATACGACTAAATTCTATGTAACATACCTCACGGGGATTGACCTGAAAAATGCATTTTCCTCAATCCCATTGGACAAAGACTGACAAGATCTGACATCATTTACGTTCAGACCGATGTGTCTGAAAAGCACAAGGCTACCCCAGGGGTACTGTGAGTCTCCTATCTTTAAAAGAGTCCTGCAGATAGACCTGAGCAATATTGCATTAGAAAGTGTTGTCTTGTAATATGTGGATGACATCTTAATTTGCAGCACGACAGAGGAACAATGTAGACACGATTATCTTCAGCTATTGACTATATTGGCTGAGAAAGGATATAAAGTTGACAAAGAGAATTTACAATGTTGTCAATAAGAAGTGCTATACATAGGTCAGCTGGTCTCACATGAGGGGAAAAGAGTTACCCCAGAAAGAGCTGAAGCCATACTGAACACAGCCAAGCCACACACGGTGAAACAGATGCAGAGTTTTTTTAGGCCTTTGCAATTATGTCAGGGCATGGGTTTTTCGTACACCAAGCCTTTGCTTCAGGCCGTAAAGAAGGCACAAGTGACGGAAGGAAAGATCGAGTGGTCTGAGACCATGAAGGAAGGATTTCCTGAACTCAAAAGAGCCATTTGCACGGCACACGTTTTAGGGATTCCCAATTATGCAGAGAAATTCTACCTGTTCTCACACACGAATGGCAGCGTCATGACGGCAGTGCTCACACAGAGAACCACATTGGGGTACAAGCCCCTGTCATATTATAGTGGAAATTTGGAACCAGTGATGAGGGGCCATTTCCCGTGCAAAGTTTAGCAGCCGCCGCGTTCGCCATCAAGAAGGCTATTACCATTGTAATGGGATGCTCAATGACGTTATACGTCGAGCACTCGCTATTTGCTATTTTAGAGAAACCAAAGGACACACTAACATCTCAGAGAGCTTCTGCTTATGAAGTTATCATATTGAATCCATCGATTAAAATATTCCGATGTAAAATAGTCAACACAGCTATGTTCATAGCCGAGACAGTCACTGAAGGAGAGCTAATAAATAACTGTGCGAATTATGAAGAATTCTATAATGAGATCCCCAGAGTGAAAGAAAATGCATTGGCAGAAGGAGAAATTGTCTTCATTGACGGCTCTTCAAGAATCGATCAAAACGACAGGCAAACATACGCAGGCGTTGCTGTGATGAAGCACACAGCAAATGGTGAATTTTGAGTGCTTCTTAGTGCACGAATAACATCTAATTATTCAGCACAGGCTGCAGAATTATTAGCGTTGATACTGGCAATTGAGAATCAGACAGACCAGGAAGTGACTGTGTACTGTGACTCTGCCAATGGGACGCCCACAGTGCACGCAGGCTCAGAGCGCTGGAAAAGGAGGGGCTACCTCTGAGCGGATGGTACACCAGTGCAGCACACAGCCCTATTGGATAGGCTAATTAAGGCACTATAGCTCCCAGTGGGCATAGCGGTCGTGAAATGAGCCGCCCACACGAAGGGGACAGATTTTATCTCACGTGGAAATCAAGCAGCAGACATGGAAGCCAAGCATATGGCATCCAAGAGCGAGACAATCATGGATGTGGAAGTCACTAACATAAATGAGAAAATTATTATCGCACGGAGCGAACCTGAAAGTTACAATAATATGGGACAGACCCAGTTAATGAAACTCCAAGGGGAGGCACCACAGGAGGAGAAGAACTTATGGAAGCGGCAAGGGTGTTCTTTAAACACCTCCAAAAGCTTGTGGTGACAAGACAGCACTGGTAAACCAGTAATGCCTGTAGCCCTGATAAAAATAGCGCTGGAGAAGTTACACTATCCAGCACACATGACAAAAGAGAATCTAGCAGCAATGCTTGCTGAAGACTGGTTCATACTGAATTTAGCAGAGCATGTTGCATTATTTATGGTGAACTGTATAATTTGCCAACAGTTCACAGCTGGGCACACACTAAAAGTAATCAGAGGAGTCATCCCAGGGCCCAATGGACCTTTTCAGCACTTGCATGTCAATTACGTCAATGTGATTCAAGTATGTAATGGGTACAGGTATCTAATTGTTGTGGTGTGTCCATTCTCTAGATGGATAGAAGCAGGTCCATGTACCCACCCAGACTCTACCTGTGCAGCCAAATTTCTAGTAAGAGAGGTATTTCCCAGGTGTGGGGTATGCAAAGTCATGAGATCAGATAACGGGACTCACTTTGTAAATTAAGTTTTTGAGCAGATTAGCTTGTTGCTTGATATAAAGCACAAGTTCTCGTCAGTGTATCATCCGCAAGGTAACGGGATATGTGAAAAGCTCAACAGCTTGTTGAAGGAAAAGATAGCCAAGTTGAAGCTTACTGTAAGAAAGGGATGGTTACGCTGCCTTCCTTTGGCACTGTATGCACTCAGGAACCAACCCGGTTCTGACCATCATCCTACACCGCACGAAATAGCCACAGGAAGAAGAATGCGCACCCCACTGACACCCTGAGACGGAGCTAGCTAGATGTGATGCCCAGTCGAAAGGAGAAATCTTAGGGTCTGAAATGCAAAATTACTTGAATTGCATGACAACTTGCCTTACTGTAATTTCAGGCCAGCTGCAGCGATGACGAAAAGGGTGCAGGGCAGCACGGAACACAGAAGGAGATAATACCACAGGTATTAGGCACAGGCACAGCTCAAGGACTATGTCTTCCATTCATCTTCCCTGGAGATACAGTCCTGGTAAAGAGGTGGGACGAGCCAAGGCTTAACAGTCCCTTTACAGTGGGAGACTGCACTCCCTCTGTAGTGAAGCTATAAGGAAGAATAGCTTGGATCTTTTTGGGGGACATCAAGTCTTACATCGGAGAAGGTCCCCTGCCTGCACCCCACTGCAAAGAGACTACAGACGACGGGGAAGAACCACAGTACTTGCAGACGAGATCCATGACGAGGAAGAAGGACGCATGACAAGCAGCAAAGCAAAGACAAGGAACTTTTGTGCAAAAGTTGTGGCTTCATTTTGGACATTCCTCTGAGAAAAAAAAGGGGGAGAAGTACATAAAAATGGACACTCTGTGCATCCTACTTAGAGGGTGAAGAAGAAAATTGCATTTGTAAGCCACAACATAGTCTGCCGACTTTGAACTTTGGACTGAGGCAGACTGAAGTCTTGACTAGAATAGAATATGCCAAATTTTGATCGAGAGCACATACATTTGAAAGAAATACAGTATCCAGATTCCTTCCACACAGAGACCTTGTTCAGAATCACTTATGGTGTCCCACAGTAGCGACATCGCCAAAGGTGTGGTGACATACTTCTATCTAGTGCTAAGATCGTACTAGTCACTGGGGGGGAGGCTCACAATCATTACTGACTTCCTTCAAGATCCCGAAAACGAAAAGACTATAAGGAGGCTGCTTACTGAAATTGCTGAACATTTCCTCCTACTTCTGGAATACAGCGAGGTTGAAGCAAATGTCCCAAGCGGAGGAAGAAGCGATTATGCTTATCAACGTACTGTTCTTTTGCCTAATTGAAGACTGTCCAGATCTTGTTGGAAGGACAACAGATGTATTGACATTTCATCGAGATCCAGCAAATACAGAACGTCTGAGCATAATCCTAAATGGTATTGTGATCCAAGTTGGTCTTCACGCACACTGAAATTGCAGAAGCTGTTCACAGTGAGTGAGAGCCAACAGTACCAAACTGCAGCAAAGACAGGACAAATGTCCCTGTCACCATAAGACAGCAGGTTGGCAAGTAATGTCCTTGTTTGCCTAATCGAAGATTTTCCAGGGCTTGTGGGGAGACCTGTCGATGTTGACATTCTCACATTCATCAGAGACCCAGCTAATTCTACTCAGATTGGGCATGCTCTTGCATGGTATCGTGATGCAAGTGGAACTTTCTAACCATCAACAGAACTATTTGAGAAGATTTAAAACTTTCCGCCGAGGGGCAGATCGAGAGAGCAGTGCCAGAGATTTAATTTCTTATTTTTATATTGCCAAGGACACAGCATGTCTTCGGGAATGAAGCAGATCAGAGGAGTAGATTGGGAACTAATATGCTTTGAACATGCACAGTAAAGAGACTTGCTGAATTATTGACTGATGGGACACTTCCCATAGCCCGATAAGAGAACTGTGTCCAGAAATAGTTAACAATCCAGTGTTCAGACAAAAGGGATACAATTGTGTAGTACCTACAGCCCACAAACAGAATCAATAGAATCCAGAGATAATATTGCTTAGAAGTTGTATTAAAAGTTAGCATATTTCAACAGATGATCGAGATGGGGATCTAGAGCAGCAATCTTGTCCTCCCTCAGGAGGAAAGACGTTCGTACTTTTCTGGAAGTAAATGCTGCCGATTGACCTACAGGGACATAATGTATGCATATGAAAGAAGTTGGAGGACGGAGTTCAGAAGGCGAATGCTTTGTTTGTGCACTCTTACCATACAGCATGGGAAAGTCCAAGATCTTCGTAGCTGTAGAAATTGATGTCCGGACAGCACACTGGGCATCATCAAGAGTTGGCCGGTAACTCCGGCGCTATTAGCGCCGGCGTTTATAGCACTACTGCCAAACCCCCCGGCGCTATTAGCACCGGATCACGGGTTTCGCGGAAGGGTTATTGCCCATTGGGCCCATTCGGGAATTCCTCATTCCCCATTAGCCCAATGAGGAAAATTTGCGCTATTAACGCCAGCGGATTTCCCGCCGGCGGTAATCGCGCCAACAATCGCCAAAACCATGATCTGGCGGACCTTTAAATGCGGCGGTAACAGCGCTACCGCCGCATTTAAGGGTTACCGCCAGACTCGTGATGAGGCCCACTGTCTTTCACATGTAGCAATGTGCAAGACCAGAGGCCAGTTCATGGGTAGTGCTGCCTCACTGAAGTGGGCAACTGAAGCAACCAATCCAAATGAAGACGATTATGCCCAGGATATAAAGACAAGAAACAATGGAAAGACAAAACACATTGTGATCAGGTACGAGAAGCCTGGAGTTAAAGGAGCAGAAATCAGAAGAGAAGCAAACCAGAAGCTAAATGTCTAAGGAAAAACTCCTGAAGAAGCTCATAGTTGAAAAACAGTGGCCAAATGCAGATTTGGGCACAGTGCTTTCAACAGAGGGATGGGAGAAAGGAGTAGTGATATGCAGAGCATGGATAGTCATAGGTCAATACGAGCCTACCATCAACATAGTGCGAAATGGATGCAAGCCATTATGGCCAAAGCTTGCAAAGCTGCTGACATGGGTCGAAGACAGAGGAGGACCGTTGCAGATAGTGACACTAGAAAGTCAAAAATTCGGCTTCAGAATAATAGCACAAGAAAGATGGGAGGGAATAAGAACTGTGGACAAGTTTTTGACGCACACGGAATGGTGCATGGAACTGCGGTAATTATGGATCATTATTGGGCATGTGGATCTAAAGAATACATCAGTCTGCCAAGAAACTGGGGAGATATATGCACAATAGTGAATGTCCATGTTCCAGCGTTGGTGATCCAGAAAAGTGACCTGAACATTGACAGTTTTGCAAAAGCAGATGCTCACCTAAGAAAGAAGAGGTCTGTGGAGCTGCTGACTCGAAGAAGAGAGAGAATTACTTTTCTGCCAATTCAGAAGAAGCCTTTCATGCAATCCCATATGAACAAAGGCTATTCAGCCTTACCTCTTCAGTGTTCACAATAATTTTCATGCTAAGATTTCAAGTTGGAGCAAATACTAAATGGTTGCAGATAACCAGATGGGAGTTACTGCAGACCATCAACACGACCATAAAGGGGTTCAACGCAATCAAAGAAGAGTTAAGGGCAGTCGGCCTGATGACTCTCCAAAACAGATATGTGCTTGACATGATCACAGCGATGGATGGAGAAGTTTGTGCAAAAATTGGAGAATCCTGTTGCACATTTATACCATCTCATGATGAAGAAAGAGGAACTTTAACAGAGGCCATAGGTATGCTGATGAAGCTACAGAATCAGATGATTGATGAAACTGAGGAAGATGATGTTGACAGTTGGTTTGGATCGCTATTCTCATAGGTTCGACAATGGATGGCAGATGCATTCAAGTTCTTAGGAGCCCTGCTAGTGATGATATTGCTAGGATTCTGTGTTATCAAGATTGTAATATCTCAGTGCCAGAAAACTGCAAAAAAAGCCATAGGGATGAATATCATGATTGATGTTGAGCCAGTGTCGTGGGGAAATTCTGCCGGGGTCGGCCGGGCCGTCCGCAGACCTCCGGGCAGGGAGGCCCCAACTCCTCCCGTATATCCCAAAAGAGATAGAGTATGAGACACACACAAGAAGCAAGGTGACTCTGCTGTTTATTAAACACAAACGGCAGGGATGGGTCAAGGATCATACGCGTCTGACCTGACACACACACAATCGTGGGGCTCGCAGGCCCTTTTTACTGTAGTATGACGCGCTACCTGCGTCACTTTAGAAAGTTAACAAAAAACCTATCGCCACTCTTAATTGGTTGCTCGAGTGGTAGGGTTAGTATAGCATACGTATAGAGAATAATATGAGTGGACGAGGTTTAGTCAGGTGATATATCTGGGTTGTCCCTACAATTAGATACATGAGAATTGTTACATGAAGACTCCTAATGATTGGTTGATGTTAATGGCGTCAGTGATAAGAACCCCATGTTCTGATTGGTACCATCGCTGTTCCCAGCTCTCGGTGTACCTGCAATGTGCAACAATGTTTCACTATGGGTACATGCAGACAATGTGAAGACTTATTCATGAGCTGGACGGCCGACTACTCCCACTGTCGCAGATGTCCATTGATCCTTTCAAGTGTATCTGCCTGTGTCTTGTAACGAGGGATCCGGACGCCTCTTTCCTCCTGGGCTTGGCATCTCGTCAGGTTCGGCTTTGTCACGTGAGGTGGGACCGTGTTTGAGGCAGAATTCTGCACAATTAATATTGTTTTTCCACTGTGCGCCTGGTTTAATTGCAGGTGCGACTTTGATGTTGGTGCACGGCGTGCGAGGTTGCAACATCGTGCCCTTGATGGTCTGCTTTTGGAATGTGGGTTTGCAACATTACGACCTTGGCTGTTTGCTTTTCGCCAGGCTCATCCTGCAGGATCAGCAACCTGACTCTTGCTCTGTTAACGTCCACGGAAGCTCTTGCTTGCGGCCTACTTAGGCCTGGTGTATAGGTGGAACCGTTTGGTGCACAGGCGCTTTAGGTTATAGTCTCATATTGTCTTATGACCAGTATCGTGTCTTCGTTATAATTCTCATTATAGCACCTAGGTTTAGAAGAAGCGTAAGCAAGCTCTTTAGATGAGTTCATGGTGCGTCTTGCGTTTCTGCATTTTGAGAGCCTAAGTGAAAAATAATAAAGATGCACGTCCGTGAGTATGTCTGTCGCCTACGTCATAGCACTGAGTATATTCTTCGTGTAGATTGGTGCGGGAGTGTCCAGTGTGTATGTTGGCACAGGTGTGCTATCCGTTGGCTAGGTCGTCATGGCATCTCTAGCGACGTATAGTTTTAGTCTAGTTGATCCATGCCGCAGGCATCGGCATGGGCAGGGCGGGCTGCTGGGCAGGCAGATGGACACATCCTTATGTTCCTGTACCAGGGTATCTGGTCGTCTCGTGGCGGGTGCTTGGGCCGTGAACCTTTAGGCCAGGCGTGAGAGGGGAAAGATGGGAGCCTGTTTTTCCATTTTCCCACTTCAGTCCCCCCTCTGGTCGACTTGTCGACCACAAACATATCCTTTTCGTTATCTCCTCTTACTCTCCATATTTTAGTTATTCCTCCTAAATGTCCATAATGGTTAACATGATCTTCAAATGACCAATACATATATTCACAGGTTCCTCCAGGAGTACAGTATACCCATTTCCCTATGTAACTCCTGGGGTTTCTTGGGTTCTCGACCTTCACCGATGGTGGGTCCAGGTGGTTGGTGATGATCTGGTTGCGCAATTTCTCTCTCTCTTGTATTACTATGCCTGTGTGTTGGCCGTCATCTGCTGGCATCAGTGGGTGCATACCGACCATTTCAAGCAACTCGTCAGTGGTGCGTGCCTTCCGGGCTTTCCAAAATCTTATTATGATCAGTGTAGCTCCAGCCAGAATAATACAACCAACTATAATTTTCAGTCCATCTGACAGCCAGGATGGCATCCATGACCATAATAGCGAAAACCAGCTCTCATCCTTTTTCACACCTTTACTTTCATCCACCATTTTGGAGTGCAACTGGGCCAATTGTGAAACTGCTTCTGTCAGTGTACCGTTGTCAGCATCGTTGGCAGGAATGAATGTGCAGCATGATTGTCCTATCTTTGCGCAAACTCCTCCTTCCATGGCAGTGAGGAGGTCCAATACATATCTGTTCTGCAGTGCTACCATCCTTATTGCTCGCAGCTCCTCTTTTATCGCGTTGAATCCGTTTACTGTAGAATTGATGGTCATCATAAGTTCCCATCTAGTTATCTGGAGCCATTTTGCGTTTGCGTAAGCCTGTAGTCCCGGATGGATTATTGAGGAGAAGAACATTGCTGCTCTGCTGAATAGTCTGTGTTCTGGCGGGATTGAAGTGAGTGCCGTTTCTGACCTTCCCCAAAGGTAATTTCCTGTCAGAGGTTCTCCTTGTCTTTTCCGTCTATTTAGGACAGTATCATTGCCGCTGGTCCTGTTCCCTGGCTCCTCCTGAGGTGGTACAGATCTCTTATTTCTCTTGTCCCCTTCATCCATCTTGGGAAAGTTCGCCACATTCACATGCTTCGGGGGTACCACTAGTGATGGTACATTGACGTGCACCATCGTGCATACACCATTCCACAGAGGGGGCAGTGTGTGATATGCCTTTTCTCCACAGGCCCAGTAATGGTCCATTATCACTGCTGTTCCTGCTCCCCCCTCAGGTAACTCCATCACACTTCCACAATTGGTGTTGTATCCTACGTCCACCTCTCCTTTATGTTGGTAGCATACTTTAGGCGCAGTCAGCGGCAGTATTGTTATCGGGTCTTCATCCGTTTCTATCCATGTGAGCATAGGCACGTATTTGATCCAAGTCGTCCAACATCTGTGGTTGTGTGCATCGATAATTGAAATAGTTTCTTTTGTTACCATGTTGCTGCCAACCACTCCTATCTCCCATTTGTTGTCCAAGTACACTTTCCCCGTTATCGTCACCAGTGGCCTCTCCCAGCATCCTAGTTTACCAGGAACTTCAGTGGCGTACCAATCACATGATAAATACTGCAGTGTTACTTTCTTTGTTTCTCCTTTTGCAGGACCACTTGTTATGTATGCATGTAAACTGCTCTTGTGGTAGCTCAAATAAGTCCTGAGGAAGTTGTTTACGTATGGTTATGAGTCTCGTGTTTTCCACGTCATATGCACCACTGTCCCTTGAAATCTTCCCTTCGTTTGGAACAGTGCCAAGTATATTATGCATCGTGCTGTTTTTTCGTCTATTTCTGTGGCAACAAATGTTCGAGAAGCACTCATGGCGTATGGTATTAATGAGCAAACGTAGAAGCTGTCTTCTGTTGTCTGCTTACCAATGCGGGTCATGTGTTGATACCATATGTTGTTTGAGACGTGTGCTGAATCTTGTATATAATTGTCAATACCTTTATTATCTGAGTATGTGCTGCGTCGAACTCTATTTTGCTTGTGTGCAATTTTACTAATATCACCTGACGTAACACCTGTTGCAGCTGGGGATGGGGGTGTGTTAGGTTTGGGTACAGCAATAATATTGATAGCACAGCTGTACTGCCATACAGAGGCAGCTACGAACCCGGTGATTACCAAAATCCCTATTACTTTTATTACATATGCTAATTTCACCGGCATTTTGCTCTTACCTTGCTGCAGTCCGGCAGCGTATTCTTGCGACGTTACAGTTGCCCGCCTGAAAATTCTCAATATGCTGGTTATTAAATGTTAGTTGTTGTTTTTTAAGCTCTCCCTATCAAATAGTCATTCAGTGCCCAGGCAAAGAGCTGTTCCCACGCTACTCTAAGCGATCTATCTCTTAGGGCAGGTAAGTATGGGTGGAGGCGGGGCATCGAATATTCTATGGCCAAAAGGAACGCTGTGTAGTAGACACATACCCTTTTCCTTTTCAGGTACGTTGGCCTTTTTATTTCATATACAAATTGGTGTGACAATTCTTCTGGGTAATTATCGTCTGAGGGTACCATCTACTCCTGGGCAGTGAATTTGTTAGTTATCTACTTTCTTAGCAATACAATAATACGCGGTTCCTGCATGTGCGAGAGAAAAGAAAAGAGAGCATTCACATGTTCACATGTGTATTTGTGCAAGACAATGTCCTTCAGTTCAGTTACTACTGTAATGGGGACAGGGGTCAGTGGATGGTGGGCAGGGGGTTTTTGGGTTCAACTGGTGGGCGTGGCTTTTACTCTTTGAGCGTGTGATCATGGGGTGGGCTGTATGGGGAACACCCCTTCCTTCTTCAGTTATTGTCTCTGGGGAGTCTGGGGAGTGACAAGGTATGGGAATACTTGGGCCGCTGGCTGTGGTAGAACTTTCTTCTTCCGTTGTCGATGTTGTTGCTGTTCTCTCAATGGACCTGTCGGTGGCGCTGGGGCGGGTCTGTTGTTTGTAGATCTTTACGTCGTGTAGGTGGTTCCAGGCACGCTTGTCCTGTAGCTTTACTGCTCTTGTTGATACCTCCTCTACCAGATGGGGACCAGTAAAGCGTGGGCTATTCCATTTCCTATTGAAGTTGCGAAGTAGCACGTGGTCACCTTTAGCAATCTCACACAGTCCTTCCTTTTCCAGTTCTTTATCCGCGTCTTCTTGTTGGCTTCTATTAGACCCGCCCCGTGTGCGCTCGAGCTGTTGAGACACAAACACTACACTAGTAATCAAAGAAGACACATATTGGTACATTTCATCACCCAGAACACTTGCAGTACTTTCGTGGTCGGTAAATGCTCTTGACGTTGGCGTTAGGGGAAGGCGCATTTGACGTCCGGTAACCACCTCATGGGGAGTGAGGTGGTGGTCGGACCCTGGCCTATTCCTTAGCTCAAATAAGGCTAATGGAAGACAATATAACCAACTCCTCTTTGTTGTTTGCTGTATCTTTGCAATTGTCTCCTTTAATAGGCCATTCAGGCGTTCACATACACCGTTGGCCTGTGGGTGGTATGCACATGCAAATTTATGTTTAATGTTCAGCAGTGATGTAATGTGCTGAAACATCTCGTTTGCGAAATGTGGGCCATTGTCTGACCTTAACACCTCGCACACTCCCCACCTGGGGAAGACCTCCCTCACTAGGAATTTGGCTGCTCTAAATGCATCTGGGTGTGAACAGGGCCCTGCCTCAATCCACCTAGAGAATGGGCATACTACTACAATCATATACCTATTTCCTTGACATATATTAATCATATCAACAAAATCAATATGGAGATGCCTGAAAGGTCCCTCTGGCCGGGGTATGGTACCTCTTATCACCTTTAGAGTGTGGCCGGCCGTAAACTGTTGACATGTGAGACAATTACTGATAAAATTTGACACATGCGAATTTAACTCGGGGCAGAACCAGTCCTCCCTAATTCGTGCTGCAATTACTTCCTTGCCTGTGTGGCCTGGATGATGTAGTTGGTTCAGGGCGGTGTTCAAAAGTGCCAATGGTATTACAACCTTTCCAGTGCCACCCTGGCGCCATAGTGCGTCGGTTGGGGACATTGTACATCCTCTTTTTACCCATATTTCTTTTTCGGCCATTGGTGCAGCCGCTTGTAACTCCATAATCTGTGTGGCTGGGAGATGGGTGTACCCTTCTCTCATCAACATCTCCTTAGCCATTCCCCTCCCTCTCCCTCTCTGTGACTCTGGGGGGTTCCATATCTCACCAAAATATGCAGCATACTTCGCATGTGTGTCCGCTGCTGCGTTTCCCTTCGAGACGTGGTCCTCACCATTGGTGTGTGCAGTGCACTTCACTAAAGCTAATTCTTGGGGGTCATTAATTACTTCAATTAGTTCAGCCAATAAGAGGGCATGTTGCACTGGAGTGCCATCAGCTCTCCTAAACCCTCTTCTTCTCCATTTCGACAGCCCTGAGTGGACAGTAGATGTAACATATGCGCTGTCGGAATATATGGTCACCCGTTTGTCAAAGCTTTCCTTCAACGCCAAGATCAGTGCGACCAGTTCAGCTGCTTGAGCGGAGTAATGCTGTGGTAATTGTACACATTTCACTGCCACACACACAGGTACCTCCATCATTTTCACCACTGCAGCCCCAGTTCTCCTCACACCATCCCTCTGATCGATAGTTGATGACCCATCAATAAACAACAGCTCACCCCCCTCTAGTGCATTTTCCTCAACTTTTCTAGTACATGAGTACATTTCAGTTATTTGTGTACAGTCATGGGCATAATCTCCCTCCTCAATTACTTCTGCTAGGAACCTTGCAGGGTTGACCGTGCTGCATCTAACAATTGATAGTTCGGCTCTGGATAAAATGATCTCATAACCTGATGCTCTTTGCGTGGTTAGGGTGGATTTAGGTTTATTTAATATCGCAAAAAGTGCATGTTCCACAAATAGTGTAGTAGGGCACCCCATGGTGATTGCTGATGCTTTTTCCACCGCAAAAGCAGCTGCGGCGAGACCTTATTCACAGGGGAAGTGGCCTAACATTACAGGATCTAAGTGGCCACTGTAAAATGCTACTGGTTTGTAGCCCATGCTTGTTTTTTGAGCCAACACTGCTTTCATTACTGCTGAGTCGCAATGTGAAAATATAAAAAATTGCCGCTCATAGTCTGGGGATGCCAGTACCGGAGCAGTTGATATCGCATCTTTTAATTCATCAAAGGCTTCTTTCATTTCCATCGTCCACCCCAGTTTCTTCTCCCCTTTATTAGCTTCCCGCAACGCCTCAAGCAGAGGTCCTATGTACGAACTGTAATCAAATACCCAAGCTCTACAGTAGTTGCAGAGCCCCAGGAACTGCTGCAGTTCCCTTACAGTTTGTGGCATTGGAGTGGCCGAAATAGCTTGTGCTCTTTGTGGTGCGATCCTTCTTCCATGTTGGGATATAAGCTGACCAATGTAAAGTACCTGTTCTTGACAGTACTGTATCTTTTCCATGTCTACCTTATAACCTTTGTTAGCCAATATTGTCAACATCTTTAAGGAGTCCTCTCTGCATGTTTTTTCGTTTGTACTGCAAATTATTATGTCATCCACATACTGCAACACCGTGCTTTCTACTTCAATGTTACCCAAATCCATCTGTATCACTCTATTGAAAATTGAAGGTGATTCACAATACCCTTGTGGTAATCTGGTGTGCTTCCACTTAGTGTTTCTGTAAGTGAAGCTCGTCAGATCTTGTGAGTCTGGGTGTAATGGTATTGAGAAAAAAGCATTTTTAAGGTCGATCACTGTAAATCGTGATGCTTCTGCTGGAATGCCACACAAGATTGTGGCCGGGTTTGCAGCTACGGGATATTCCGCTTCCACTATGTTGTTCAAGGGCCTGAGATCCTGTATAAAGCGCCAAGATCCCCCTTTAGCCTTGCGCACTGGGTACACAGCCGTATTACATGGTGATTCTGAGGGGACCAATATACCATTATTTATAAGGGCCGTTATGGTTTCATATATGCCCTCATCTGCCTCTTTTGATAGTGGGTACTGTTTTACTCTGGGGAGTATTGCACCTTTTTCCAATTTTATTTTTACTCCCCCTATAATTTTTATGCAGCCCACGTCATAGGGGCCAGTAGTCCACAATGATTTGGGTACTTTTGACATATCGTCCTTAAAGAAAGGGACCGGGGTGCATGCGGGTGCCTCAAGTGCCATTGCAATTTTTTGTGCTACTTGTCTGTAGGCCACTCTTAGCCATATTTCCACACTCATCATAAACACCATTTCACCTTCCTCCTTTTCATCTGAAAACAGCTCCTCATCTGACACCTGGGTGAGCCTACATCCTTCTGCTAATGCTATCACTGCCCTCCATGCTCTTCCTTCTCTGTCTTGGGCATGTACAGCAATATAATCAGCTGTTGCAATAATGCTCTCAATATCCATTGAAACCACCTTCCCTTCTGGTTCATTAACAGGTGTTTCTGGTCTGAACAGATAGGCTGCTGGCCTTCTCCATATTTTCCCTTCTATCCCTGGCATCCATGCAATTGCCATGTCCGTTCCATACTGGAAGAGTTCACCATCTACTGGCTCCGCCCTAATCGCTGTCTGTCCACAGTATGCCTGCATAATCTGTCGTGCTGTGAGCATGTTAATCCCCGGAGTAGAGCAAATTATGCTGTCCTCAGTAAAGGAGATCGTCATATTCAACCTGTTCATTATATCTCTCCCCAGTATATTTACTGGTGAGGCACTATAATATAACAGTGGAACTGACAGATCGTAATCTCCAATAGATAAGGGAATGTTATCAGTAAAGGGAACCAACCCTCTAGCCCCAGAGAATCCTTGGGTGTTCATGGTCTCGCCTGACATCTTAAATTTACCTTCCCTTATGCAAGACCGGGTCGCCCCGGTGTCAACAAGGAATGATAATTTTTTGTCACCTATCGTTACCTCTATGCGTGGTTCCTCCGCACTATTAGGTGTTACTGACAGGATGGGACACACCAAGGCCGTCTGTGGGCTGTCCTATTGGGGGTACAACGACTGGCCATTTCCGGTATAAGGGTTGTGTCCCAAAACCGTCACCCTACCCAGTTGTGTTTGTGGTATTTGTGGTTGTTGTGTCATCGCTACCTGTTGCTGTGGCAGTGTTTGGGGCTGTTGTTGTGTTAATTGTTGTTGTTCATTTCCTTGTGGCAACATTTGCTGTTGTGGTATGCCCTGCTGTACCTGTGCGGGCCTTGGTTGTCCCTGATCACTCCATGATGGTGTTCCTGGTCTAACTCTACACGTGCGTGACATGTGCCCCAATAGTCCACAGCTCCAACACACCGGTGGTTCCCTATTCTGCCATGGAAAGCTCCCTGTGTTGTCCTGGTATACTGGTTGCCCTGTGGGGTAGGAATTTCTAAATCCCCCCACCTGCAGTTGGGTACCATACCCGTACCCTCTCCCTCTCACAATTCCTCCTTTCCCCCTGTTATAATTATAATACCCAGCTCCTTGCACTGGGTATCCTCCTCCCATGTTGGACGTGTTTGGTTGGAGTGGCGGCACCTGTTGTGTTGTAGTCTGTGAAGGTGGTATTTGGGAGGAATCTTGTGCAGCCACTACTTGTGTGGGGCTTTGGGTCATTGTTGTAGGTATAGTTATTAGTGCCCCTTCCATTGTGTATTTAGTAAGCTTTTTCTGTACTAATTTAGCCTCTTCCGTTTTCCTGTCCTCTTCCTTTTGTTTCATTTTTCCTTGCCATGTCCTACAATGATGCACTATAGTCAGTTGTATTTCGGGCCATGGTTTTGCTTCCATTCCCACTACTTTCTTTAGTTGTTTCTGAACTCCTTCTGGGAGCCCTTGTACTAGTATATGGTAAAATATTGCTGGTGTTTTATCCCATTGTTCTCTAGTTTCCATGCGCCACTTCTCTTGGATTTCCTGGATATAATCAACAGGATCTTCGTTCTCACGCATCTTGCGGGATGTAATTGCTCCTATATCTGATGTGTCTGGGTACTGTACCCTCAGTGCCTGCCATAGTGCATGTCTGCAGTTTGCGAACGGTGCCCCATCGTGCGATGTATTTGTTATTGTTACCCCATGAAATCCCGCTCTCTTCCAGATGTCATCCGCTCTATCCCCTAATATTGATATTAACAGGCCCTTTACATCTCCTACTGCCAGCTTCTGTCCTGCGGTGTGTTTTTCCATTTCATATATCCATTTACCCGCACCTCCACTTAATGATGGGAGCCTACATTTTATATTTTCTTTATCGGTATGCTTCCAAGGAACATACTGTGGTCTAACCCCACCTCTCTCCAAAAGTGGCATTAAATTATGTCTTGTTTCACCCTTTGTATTCCATAATATTGAGTCCTCACACCCTTCCTTCTCTTCCCTTTCTTCCACATTTTCACTTTCGTTTGTATTTCCCCTGCTCATACCCCTTTCTTCTCCATCTTTTCCCCTTCTTCCATCTTTCTCTGTATTTAATGTGGGCATGTGTATACCTCTTTCCTGCCTACGACTAGGGAGGTCTTTAAGCCACCATGTATAGGGTGTCAATTCGTCGGTGAAGGGCGCTAGTTGTATCTTGCGTAACGAACGTGAGGTGGTTGAGCATGTAGGGTGCGATAGGGGAGGGGGTGATGGGGATGTTGCGTCCTCATGTGCCTGTCTTTCCTCTATTCCTTTCTTTCCCTCCTCACTTCTCTCCATCTCATCCTTTCTCCTACTGATCCATGGTGAATCTATGTGGTCCGGGTGATGTATAGTTTATCTAAGCTTTCCCTTTCACTGTTTCTTCCTTCATTTTCCACTCCCTCTTCCTCACTACAAAAGCTATTCATAAACGGCACCCCCCCACTCGGTCTTTTTCCCCTTGATGGTTACTGTTTGTAAATCTATTAGGTCCAGTTCTCCTCTTTCTCCTTTATCAACCGCTCCCCTTTGTGCTGATGTTGTTGCTACTTCTGTGTCATCATATACATCCCCCCATATTCCACTCTCCCTTCCCCTATCTCCTCTTTCTCCTTCATACCTTTCCTCCATCTCTTTACTATTTTCCTCCCTTTTCCTTTTCAATTCCTCCATCACTTCACTTCTCATCTGTTCTAATATTCTTTCATCCTCTTTCTTCCTTTCCCATTTCGCCCTTTCCTTTTCTACTATACTCTCCATCACCCTCCCTTCTTCGTATTTTCTGGTTGATTCTGATAGTAACCTCCTCCTCTATATTGCCATTTCTTTTTCTTTTTCTTCTTTTTCCCTTTTCTTTTCCCGCAGTACTACTCTTGATACCCTTTCTGCTGCTGCTTTTACCCTATCAGCTTATCTCCTTTGATCCTCAGTTCGTTCCCTTATTTTTTTCCAATTTGTTCTTACCTTCTCTCCTTTTCCTCACTCTCTCTCTCTCCTCCCTCTCAAGCTGCTTGATCAATTCATTCTGTTCATCCCTTAATTTTGCTAATCGTTCCTCCAAAATCTCTTCCTTTTGTCTTAACAGCTCTTCCCCCCTCAATTCACTCTCCCTGGCATTATCCTCGTCTGTTTTCTTTACTACCTCCTTCTCTTCTCCTGTTAATGAACCTCGTAATTTTAATAATATCTGTGCAGCTACCCATTCATCATTTCCTATTTCCACAGTCTGGTCATCTCCAATTCTCCCCTCCCCTGCTGGCATTTTCCTATGAGCCACATATGGTGGAGGGCTGTATGCCGGGTTCGAGTATCCCTCAGCCGCCCTTATCTGTCCTCTTTCTATTTCTCCCAATTCTCTTAAAGGGTACAACCCCCCTCCCTCTGTTTTTGCTCCCGTTGCTATGGGTATATCATTGCTCGGTTCCTTTTTTATTTCATCTGCTTTATTATTCTTTTCTCCTCCCTCACCTCTGTTTCCCGTGTTCTTTGGGTCCTCATTCCCCTGTTTCCCATCCTCTCCTTCCTCCTTAATCTCTGCTTCTTCTGGTATTTCCCCCATAGTGAATATTCCATTTGGTCCTGGTCGGGACCCCTGGAACATCCTCCATAAGTTAAACACCTCCACGTGGTTTGCCAACTTCTTCCCTTTATACGTATTGTGCAGATGATTTAATAGTGAATGTTGAGCATATGGATCGAAGCTACCGTTAGGCGGCCACGATGTTAACATTTTGTTATCCGTCCCCTGGGTCCATTCTATGCTATACTTAATCAGTTTCTCCCTATGGGGTGGCAATGTTGTGCATATGTATTGTAGTGGCGTGGTGAGGGTGTTCCCCCACCCTCCCGATCCTGTTCCGTATGACATAGTAGCGCTCCACTTGCTACCCTTCCCTAATCTGGTATCAGTTTATCCCACTAGTAGTTTACAATATACAACCTTATATCGTTACCTGGCCCCGTATGTTTGGGGACTTACGATAGTCCGCTTAAGGAAAATTATAAAAATATAGCATGTTACATTTGTAGATTTTCCTCTGCCTTTCTTCCTTTATACAACACCCTTACGGCCCCCTGCGGCCGAGGCGTACGTAGCCCCCTGCGGCTGCGTACCCCTTATTTCGTTTTTATACAGGGGTCCTGTTTTCCCGTGCTCCTCCCCCTTCTACACTTGCCGTGGCCGGCGTTCTCCGTGCGCAGCCACGTTCCCCGTTTCGCCTTTCCTCGATCAACTCGTTTACCGTTTATCTCCGTTTCCACTCCCTTACCATAGTTCTCTTCCCCACCACTCTCAAAACTAATATGCCTCGTGCTTGCGATATCCTATGAAAACTCTACTGGTGACGTCACCAACCTCGTAGAGCTACTGGTAAGTTCTTCGTATATTCTTTAAATCCAAAATACACCTGCAATCTACCCCTGTTAACCCCACAGCTGTCTTCCTGTCACTCCTGGAACAAGGTAATCAAATCAACAATATAATCGGACTGCGCACACTGCGTCGCCTCGCGTGTGATACGCCCCTCGACAGGAGGGCTTAACCAGCCAATTATCTTCCGTATTGGGCAACTAACTAGCTACCGCCTACAGGGAAACGTCATTTACCTATCGAGTGTCTTGCTCGAACAATAGGGATCCTCATCTACTCATTGATCAATAAATGCCAAATCGTAGGAAACCACACACACGCACACACCCTTACACGTAGTCTCGACCTAGACCAATCAGTTTCTACGATCGGCCGCACGTGATGTTTTCGTGCTCCGCCCCCTTCTCTCGCGTTACGTAGCCAACTGCTCTCGCGCTTGTTCAACTACCATTCATTCTATTTCTAACACTAAACTGTCAAACCTTCGCCGTTCACCTGTGCAACACCTTCCGCCTCCCGTATTTTAATTCCTCCCCCCTCCCTCACAATTTCACATTGTTTGTTGTGCGTGGCATGCTCACCAAGTTCTCTTGATGCGGGGCCGCTCGACTGCGTGCACCCCTCCAAGCGGCTCGCCACCTCTCCTCGTCTGGACCACGTCTGGACACTCGCCAACCGCGGGCGGGATACTTCTCAACCGGCTCCCGAAGGCCAATATCCGGATTGTGCTGTCCGGTCTTCTCGCAGTTCCGCGATGGTCCTGTAGTCCTCAGAAGGGGGTGACGGCAGAGGGGGCCGTGCCGCCGGGCCTCCTCGCAACTGGAGTGCTTGGAAAAAAGTAAAAAATAAAAATGCCCATCTTAAACAGATCTCAGCAGTGCCTCCAACTTGTCGTGGGGAAATTCTGCCGGGGTCGGCCGGGCCGTTCGCAGACCTCCGGGCAGGGAGGCCCCAACTCCTCCCGTATATCCCAAAAGAGATAGAGTATGAGACACACACAAGCAGCAAGGTGACTCTGCTGTTTATTAAACACAAACGGCAGGGATGGGTCAAGGATCATATGCGTCTGACCTGACACACACACAATCGTGGGGCTCGCAGGCCCTTTTTACTGTAGTATGACGCGCTACCTGCGTCACTTTAGAAAGTTAACAAAAAACCTATCGCCACTCTTAATTGGTTGCTCGAGTGGTAGGGTTAGTATAGCATACGTATAGAGAATAATATGAGTGGACGAGGTTTAGTCAGGTGATATATCTGGGTTGTCCCTACAATTAGATACATGAGAATTGTTACATGAAGACTCCTAATGATTGGTTGATGTTAATGGCGTCAGTGATAAGAACCCCATGTTCTGATTGGTGCGCCCGTGAGCTTCCCAGCCTGGGACCATCGCTGTTCCCAGCTCTCGGTGTACCTGCAATGTGCAACAATGTTTCACTATGGGTACATGCAGACAATGTGAAGACTTATTCATGAGCTGGACGGCCGACTACTCCCACTGTCGCAGATGTCCATTGATCCTTTCAAGTGTATCTGCCTGTGTCTTGTAACGAGGGATCCGGACGCCTCTTTCCTCCTGGGCTTGGCATCTCGTCAGGTTCGGCTTGGTCACGTGAGGTGGGACCGTGTTTGAGGCAGAATTCTGCACAATTAATATTGTTTTTCCACTGTGCGCCTGGTTTAATTGCAGGTGCGACTTTGATGTTGGTGCACGGCGTGCGAGGTTGCAACATCGTGCCCTTGATGGTCTGCTTTTGGAATGTGGGTTTGCAACATTACGACCTTGGCTGTTTGCTTTTCGCCAGGCTCATCCTGCAGGATCAGCAACCTGACTCTTGCTCTGTTAACGTCCACAGGAGCTCTTGCTTGCGGCCTACTTAGGCCTGGTGTATAGGTGGAACCGTTTGGTGCACAGGCGCTTTAGGTTATAGTCTCATATTGTCTTATGACCAGTATCGTGTCTTCGTTATAATTCTCATTATAGCACCTAGGTTTAGAAGAAGCGTAAGCAAGCTCTTTAGATGAGTTCATGGTGCGTCTTGCGTTTCTGCATTTTGAGAGCCTAAGTGAAAAATAATAAAGATGCACGTCCGTGAGTATGTCCGTCGCCTACGTCATAGCACTGAGTATATTCTTCGTGTCGATTGGTGTTTGAGTGTCCCATGTGTATGTTGGCACAGGTGTGCTATCCGTTGGCTAGGTCGTCATGGCATCTCTAACGACGTATAGTTTTAGTCTAGTTGATCCATGCCGCAGGCATCGGCATGGGCAGGGCGGGCTGCTGGGCAGGCAGATGGACACATCCTTATGTTCCTGTACCAGGGTATCTGGTCGTCTGGTAGATGGGCAAACTCTTCTCGTGGCGGGTGCTTGGGCCGTGAACCTTTAGGCCAGGCGCGAGAGGGGAAAGATGGGAGCCTGTTTTTCCATTTTCCCACTTCACCAGGATGGAAGCCCAAAGACCTGACTGACGGAGAAATAAGAAACTTTGTGAAGGCCAGCATTCTTGCACCAGAAGGAACAAAGTTTCTATATCCCAGGACGCATATAAATGATGTGGGAAGATGGGTCTACTGTAAACCAAATGGACAGTGTCAACTAATGATGTGGAACAAGGACGAACACGTAAGAACAGCAGGAAGCTTGAAAGGAGTAATAAAGATATGGACCCCAAAGAGACATTTCTTCAGACCATCATGTATAGACCCAGAAGATGAGGAAAGAACAGAGCCAAGTGATGAAGTAAAGGGAAATACAGAGGAACCAAAGAAGACAGATCCAAAGAAGGAGGTGAAAGTGGTCGATGAATCGTACAGAGGGGGGAGTGTATAGGAGGTCCAAAATGCAACCCGCACTCAAACCATCCACTTTGAAGTAACAGGAACGTTCATGCCGAAATATGTGATGTATGATGAGCAAATAAACCAGCAGAGAGCTGCAGTAGGGTTCTGTCCCGTACCCATCAGAAGAGCAGCACCTATTGAAGTACTGATACCAAGGAAACCATGGACAGTAAGGTATCCATTGAGAAAACCACCATATCAACAAATGAAACGAAATGAAGATCATCTAAGTACGGTCCCTAAAGAAACCAAAAAGGTCTTAATGGAAGACAAATGGTGATGTCACGAGAACCCGGACTGACTCATATATAAAAGAAATGACGACCAGAGAATGATGTAACGAGACAAGATGCCATGGGCCAAGGATATTGTGAACCTAAAGTAAAAGGACAATATCAAATGTAAGAACTTAAGCCATGAGCATAATGAAGATATTCAACCTGTTTACACATGTACACAAATCATGCGGCTTTCTATGCTTAGTAGAAAGACAGTGCGGCAAGCGCCACATATACATATCTACCTCAAACAAAGCACATTTTATAAGTGTATTTCCACTTTGCACAAGAAGCAGAATCAACCAAAGATTACTAAAGGCCACACGAAAAGGACTTCATATTTAGCAAAATCAAGAATAAGCTGAAGGAGTGAAACTCAGCAGAGACGAACCATGCCAGGAAGACCAAGGTCGTATCAGTAGAATAGATGAACAGTAGCTACAATTAATAGAAGCTAAGAACAGAATATCCTGCCTCTGAAAGCTCAAGATAAGAAGACGAAGGCAAGTGGTGGGTGAAACGAAAATCAAATACACAAATTATGTGGAAAAGAGGCAAATTCATGGTGTCTGATTCACGTGACCAGCCGAGCAAGAAGAAGCGAGAGTTTCACACCTACCTACGCATGGCAGCAGGCCAGGCGAAGATATAAGAACTTTTCCAGACAGGAGATGCAGTCTCGAGGCCAACCACAGTGAAATAATTGACACATGGCCACTAAAGTGATGATTGATTGTAACAATAATTGGAGGAAGGCCGGGGGGACTAAGGGGCACCCCGCACCTGGCCGACCATTCTGCGTGCTGCTAAGCAAAGTGGAAAAGTATAAATGGGGTTGGTGCCACCCCAGTCACAATGGACCAAGTAATCTAAGGTCCTATAGTTAGTAGAACCAATAGGACGTCATACTTTTAGTGATGTCTGCAGGTGCCATTTTGAAGGAAGGGCTTAGATGCCCACCTGACAGTGTTTACCAAATCCCCTCACTCTGTTACCATATACAGATATAGTACCTATAATAAAGCTACATTTCCTGAACCAATAGAATTACATGCCAACTAAGCGTTACACGTCAATGATGATGAGTTTTCAGTATAAATGTTACGATTTTTATGAAGTTCGTTGGAGTTGAAGCAAGAAGGAAGATCGCGCCACTGCTGATATTCATAACTCCCTGTTTTTTGTACTTGCCATTAAACGGACTCCCTTTGCCAAACCGTCGAGTTGTCATTATTGATTCGGTGTTGGAGTATTTAATCAGCACCCCCATCCATCTCACTGGTGCTGCTATCTTGTCTTAAAGTGCTTTTGGGCAAACCCTGACTCTATGGGCTGGTTGGAGGTCCCGGAGCACATAAGGTACCATGAACTTCTGGGCTATAATAGCATCTATCGTCACAGTGCATAGAAGACGGAGGAATCTGGCCTACAGGGCTATAGAAAACAAGCACTGGCAAAGCCAACATTGTTGGCTTGTGTCCATGCAATGTATAGGCATTTGCCATGCACTAGCATAATGGTACTACCTAGCCGCAAGATAACAACAGCTGGCAAATGAAGTGAGAACAAGTCATGTGATGGCAGTGCTTAGCAAATACTTTGCAAATGCATATCTAATGCTTATACACAAGCCACCACTGTTGGTTATGCCACAGGTTCCTTTTAACAAGGTTTCATTGCAAGGATACTTCAGATGATGTACAGCCGTAATGAACCCATTACCTTTACGTGTTTGTATTTTGTATTTATTAAGCACAATGGTGTCATTTCGAACACAAATGGTTTACAAAGTAGGCAGTAACAGAAAGTAAAGAATGCCCTAGTGTAAGGGAACTTTACATAATAGCATTGTTGGATTGAGTGACGTATGTCAGGTGGTGAAGGGACAAGAACGAGAACATATAAGGACATAGGAATTACTTTAACACTACACTACCATTAAACGATGATAGCCGAAAGTCAATAGAATGAGGAGGTATTGGGGTCAGAACTTGGTTTCTTTAAGAGACCTATAGCTGTGGCTGTTTTGTAACAGGTTGTGGCGATAACTGTCAGAGTGCAGCTGAATAAGGCAAAGAGGTGAGCGGGGGTGACAGGTGCATGTTCCTTGACAATTTGTGGTGCAAAGGGGTGAAGTGGAGGTTGGGGGGTTTTAGAGTGAAGGATGGGTAGAAGTTCAGTGGGGAAGGTGAGGGAGAATTGCAATACATAAGAGAGTGCAGGAAAGACAGAAGGATGGAAGAATGAGGTAGGATAGGAAAGATAGAAGTGTGGACGGAGTGTCCATATTTCAATGATTTTAGTGGAGAAGTAGGAAGCAAAGATGTCGGTAGAGTGAGAGGTGAAGAAAAAGCTGTGGGGGAAGCCTGCACCTGGAAGCTCAAGGATACTTTGCATGGGTGTAAGCAGAGAGAGTCAACATGATTAGTGTAATAGTAGGATTTGGTCGTGCTGTGCTTAGACCTGTGGTCACGGTTAGTAGAGAGACCTTGTATGTAGTGAAAATGTGTGGTATCAGTATGTGTACCAACGGCATTAGCAGTGATGCATGGTTACCCCGAACAGCTGGATGACTTGGGAAATAATTGGTTAAGGGTAAGGTAGGTGAGGGTGACAGAGCAGGCAGGAAAGTGATCTTTGAAGGAGTAGACAATGTGTAAATGAATTCAGTAAAGGTGAGAGCAGTTGAGTAAGTAAGTGGAAGACATTGAGCTTTGGAGCAAGATGTTAACTTGGTTGAGGCAGGAGACCATTGAGTCCAGTATGCATTTGCATTTCGTCAGATGCTGAATGGCTTGTGTCCATGCAATGTATAGGCATTTGCCATGCACTAGCATAATGGTACTACCTAGCCGCAAGATAACAACAGCTGGCAAATGAAGTGAGAACAAGTCATGTGATGGCAGTGCTTAGCAAATACTTTGCAAATGCATATCTAATGCTTATACACAAGCCACCACTGTTGGTTATGCCACAGGTTCCTTTTAACAAGGTTTCATTGCAAGGATACTTCAGATGATGTACAGCCGTAATGAACCCATTACCTTTACGTGTTTGTATTTTGTATTTATTAAGCACAATGGTGTCATTTCGAACACAAATGGTTTACAAAGTAGGCAGTAACAGAAAGTAAAGAATGCCCTAGTGTAAGGGAACTTTACATAATAGCATTGTTGGATTGAGTGACGTATGTCAGGTGGTGAAGGGACAAGAACGAGAACATATAAGGACATAGGAATTACTTTAACACTACACTACCATTAAACGATGATAGCCGAAAGTCAATAGAATGAGGAGGTATTGGGGTCAGAACTTGGTTTCTTTAAGAGACCTATAGCTGTGGCTGTTTTGTAACAGGTTGTGGCGATAACTGTCAGAGTGCAGCTGAATAAGGCAAAGAGGTGAGCGGGGGTGACAGGTGCATGTTCCTGACAGAGCAGGCAGGAAAGGATGTTAACTTGGTTGAGGCAGGAGACCATTGAGTCCAGTATGCATTTGCATTTCGTCAGATGCTGAAGAGGAATGGGATACATGGGAGGAAGAGAGATGGTGAAGTGAATGAGAGATTGGGAAGAGGGGGCTTTGTCAATTTGTCGATTGTGTCATAGAGGAGACTAGAGAGGAAGATAGGAATGTGAAAGCGAGAGTGTTGTTTTAGGTCCTGTTTGGAATATGGGCGGACTAGTGCGTTTTCAGGTATTTTCAGAAGGAACAGCTTGGACTGAATCATATTGGAGGGTTGAGGTCATCTATTACGATTGTGTGAACATCAACTGTGAGCATTTCAATAAAGATGTCAAGGTCAGTAAAGACTAGGTTGAGAGTGACCATTGGTGGAGTAGAGTAAATATGACCAAAGGAGAAGGAAGGGAAATCAGAGAAGATAATGGGAGTGGGTGGTGGGTTCTTTTTTAAAATTAGACCAACACCTTTTTTTACAGAGATATGGGGAGTGAGTGATAAAGTCAAAGTCAGCTAAATGGCTGCTAGAGAGGGAATCCTGGCTTCGGTAATTGCCATCAAAAGTTTTCAGTGATGGGAATTGAAAGGACTAGTGAAAAAAGACGTATTTGGGAGAGAGAATTGTTTTGCAGATGCACATAGTGAAAACAATAAGAGGGAAGATCTAGAGGAGTTAGGTGCTGGATCTGAAGAAAGGTGGCTGGTAGAGGTGATTTGGTTGGAGTTTGGGGGTTGGGGAGAGAGGCACAGCCTGATTGATGTTCTTATAGAGAGTGAAGGATGGGAATGAGGTCACAGGGGAAAGAAGAGGGGCGTGGGGGAAAGCAGGTGGACAGAGGCCATGGGAAAGAGGGAGACAGAGACAGAAAAACAGTTAGAAGGAAGAGGAGCAGGATTGATGCCCTTGGGCTTGGTGCGCTATAGAAATAAATAAATAAACATTGGCCAGAACATGGGCTACAAGGGATTATGGGGGATACTGTGGGTCTAGGTCAAATGCTCGTAGGCAACCAAAACAATTAAAAGTTAGTACACAGGGTCATATGTGATCAAAAATGTCATTCATAAGGTGAAGGCTATATATGCATTGGTGGCAGTACACAACGTTAACTGAATTGCCTCATTGCATTCGTAATCAATGTTATTATTAGCCATCTCAATGGTACTGATTTTATCATCTTCGGATGGATAAATGGCTAAGTTGGCCCTGGATGCATTCCAACCTGTGATGGCAAGTTACACAGAGCTGTCAAAGGAGAATGATTACCTCAGTCATCAACTTTACCAGAGCTAGACCTCCACAAATGAATATCCTTTTCATTTTCAAGCAGAACCAAGGTGTCGTCCATGGTTGTCTCAAGTCATTTCGCTTGCAGTGATTTGATTTCGAGATTTAGTTACCTCCAGGGTGGAACTCAAACTCTAAAGTCATCTATGCAGTTCAGCTCCTGATTTCTTTTAAAGTATCTTTAAGACCATGCTTCATCACTGATGTAGGAGACCAGATTCGGCCTACGCTCGCTCAGTTCATGTTCAACCAGCGTTGCAATGGTTTTTCAGACTGTACTCTATTAAGGCAGAAAGTGGACATCCACAAGGAGCTTAGTTGGTATTATACCTCCACATTAACCATGCTCACAGTGAAATTCCTTGAACATTCGGCAGAGCATGTGGTGATTAGGTTTTCATATTCCATAAAGCTTGTCTCTTGTCTTGCCATAAAATGATTCTTTTCCTAGCATGAGTTCCTGGAAAATGGAATAGAAATTTGTTTCTGGCTATTTCATGGCTTCACTCTGTTCTTGCAACTTTTAGCTATGTAATTGGTTGCAGCAGTGTATGGTTATTTTGATTGGATACGTTTTGCTTCGCTCAATATGAGTAGGAACAAAAGATGTTAATGGAATTCCAGCCTGTTTTTTAAAACTAACTAATTACAAGTTGGTTGTCTTTTAGGAGGACTTATCACCCGCACTTGCATGGAGGTATATCACAAAGGGGAAAATGGTCTTATTAAAAAAGAAAATAACTATTTATAATGAATAGTGAATAGATGAACCTGTTGAGGATTTACCAGTTACCAACACTGGTAATGTTACATTTGTTTTGGTGGTATTAGCAGGGCTAACTCGTAATGGGGCGCACATTTGGCAGACTTCAGAGCACAAGGAGTTTGTCAGCTGGTGGTTAATAGGCTTATTTCATGAGATTCTGGAGTTCTAACTCCTTTATTTGCCTAATGTACCTATGAGCAAATCTACTGCAGATAAAAACAAAGAACGTTTTCTACAAAATAGTAGCATCACCATCTTTAATTTAGTTTAAAATATAGATTTTGTGATGACTCAAGTTGGGACAAAACATAATTTTCAATATTAACATTTAAAAAAGTCTTCATTTAAAATAAATACAGGTAGTTATTATTTCGAAATCTTGGCTGAATGTATCATTCATATCAGCATTTGGATTGCAATTGTTAAAAAGAATGAATACCTGCCAACTATATCTTTCAATACAATGGGCCTCATTACGAGTTTGGAGGTAGTCATGCTGTTTTTAGCGGTATGGCTGCACCCAAACTCGGGTCCGGTCCCGCAAAAGGGGACTTACCGGGCCATTCTGACATTGGAAGGCCCGGTAATTCCCTTTCATGGGACCCGGATCCGGTACGTCCCCATTCCCATTTGAGGCCCCTTAGGGCTCAATGGGAATGGGGGGATGCTAACAGCAGGCCCATTATTGATGGGCCCGTTGTTAGCATCCTGTTCTGCTAGCGCGTCCCACTCTGCACATCTGGTCTGGCCAGGCGTACAGAGCGGGACCCGCTGCAGAACTCGTAATGTGGCGGCCCGGTATGAACGGTGCCGGTCCCTTACCAGCACCATTCATACCGTGGCCGCCACAGTTGTAATGAGTCCCAATGTGTTATTTCACGATTAATGTTGTTTGTGAAGTGTTATTATTGCTGAGAATCAGGTGATTTAAGAATCAATGAAATTGAACTAGAAGTGCAGCACAATATTCAATAAAGTCAGTTCAGGCAAGATGTTAACTCTTTGGGCCTCATTCCGAGTCGGGCGGTAGGGGATACCGGGCAACGGTAAGAGGACCAGTGCCGATAATCCCCTACCGCCCGATTCCGAGGTCCCCTAACAGGAACCGTAAGGTACGTTTGGTCCGACCAAACGTACCTTACGGGTCCTGTTAGGGGACCTGTTAGGGGACCAGGGTGCAAATAACGGGCTTGCCATTCGCAAGCCCGTTATTTGTACCCTCCCCATTCCCATTGAGCCCTATGGCGGCTCAAATGAGAATGGGGAATGGTTTGTCCAATGGGGACTTACCGGTCCCTCCAGGGTCGGAATGAACCGGTAAGTCCCCATTGGACAACACCTGAGGCGGTACCGGTATGGGATGCAGCCATGGAGCTAATTACTCCATGGCTACCACCATACTCGGAATGAGGGCCAATTTGATCCCCAATCTTTGTCGAAGAAAGAGGAGAGTCTACTTGGAGACGCAGGAGCAAATAGGATTTTCTAATCTGTGGGGGTACTTGGAGGATTGGGAGAGGGGATACCTGAGAATTCCTTAAAAAGGAGACATTTTGCTGTGATGGTAGTGGCACTGCTCTAACCTTTAGAATGTACTTGAGTTTGATACCTTACTGACTAAAAAGTCTTTCTCTCTCCCAGAATACTGGAAACGTGAAGGTTGTACATATGGCCCATCAAGTGGGGTACATCCTTGGGTGCCTTCTTCTATTGGGGTGGTGGGGCTCCAGATCAGCTCCCTTTTCAGCAGCATGCATTTTAACCTGCAGACTGATATAAGACCTTGAGTCAGTGGCTGCCATCTTAAAATAATGACCTTAGATAATGTCATGAACGCAAGCTCACTTAATTGCAGCAGCAAGAAAAAATAAAGATGCAGACAGCCTTCAGAGTCTGTAGTAAAACGGCTTTATGTTCTTTCATCGACGGCTATTTTTCAACAGGTTTTTTTACAAAAATGTTTCACCAAAAAACCCATCTAAACATTTATTTATTTTATTTCTGGGGGTTCCCCCCAATGCGCCCCATCCCCTATTGTTTTTCTTTACTATTCCCAACACCCCCAAACCTTTATGTGCTCTTTCACATCCCTCCCTACATATTTCGATGTTTTTTTTCAGCGGTACATTTTTGTTAAAAACCCTTTGGAAAAATAGCCATCGATGACAGAACGGTATACGAGTAACACTACGTAAAAGCAACCTGCAGATGGACACAAAGCCACATGAAAGCTTTGGCAAAGGTTTGAGCTGAAAATCAAGGCACAGGAGGGAGCAGTAGGCATGCAAGTATTCAGCATGGAGCAGCCATGATTAACTTTCATGATTATTACTAAATGGTCTGAATGCTGTGAATGCTCTGAATGTTCAGAATTCAACCTTAATACTCACCACTCACTTCAACTATGGATTTGACCTAATCTGTCTTTGATTACTGATGTGGATTAGGTGCTTGTACCTTAACTATCTTATTTCAACTCTTTGGTATTGTGAGATTAACCTCAGCTATTGATTTAGAAAGGTGAGTCACATGAATGACTGACTTTTGAGTACCTTCTCTTACTAATAACTTTTGACTCGTTGGATGTTTCTGTCTGAAATGTTCCCCAATAATTGCCCTTGACATATCTCGCTACTCGCCCTAAACTGGAAACTGTGGGATAAATTCCTTCAACAGTTCAAAAGTCATTAAGCGTTGAATAAAAAGCTGTTTTCAGTCACTGGTATTCATATTCGCATAGGTGAAAAGTGCACACGGACGCAGCGAAAAAGCGCAGGATGGATTTACACCAAGTAAGAAACAAGATGGCTATAAATCGTAGCAGAAGTGTCTTCTGATTGTTTGGTGCAGATCCATCTAGTCATATTTTTTTTAACATTTCGTGGAGAATGGATTGAAACGATCTAAAGAAAAGAAAACAACTCAATATTTCGTCCATGGTGCATTGCAGCAACTGATACTTTTCAGAAATGAAAAGCGCCCATTTTTTTTCATCAATATGAGTTGTTTCTGCACATATTCCATGGGCAATTAATTTGAAAACCATTGGGTACACACAAAAAATGTATTCTACTACACATAGGGCTCATGTTCATTATGGCATCGCATAAACAACATGTGCAAAATGAATGCTTACAGATTGTACCAAAGCTTTTTACTCCACACCACATATTCATTAATTTGAATATTGGAAAGGGGGCACGAAACCGAATGACCTTTTCCAGCACCTCCATCTTCTCTGTCAAACAAATGCAACAGCATTACACTAGCATGACATGTACATGCTGGCATTAATGCTTTGGATTCGTACTAAATCTATTGTAAATGCTTCCTGCCGTCCATAAATGGTAGCTGCTTTTCTGACCTTTATTTTGCACTTTGTAGTACAAAAGATTCAAATTGATTGATTGATTGATATTTTATTTCTACCGCGCTCGTACACAAGTGTTTCAGAGCGCGACAAGGCAAGGGAGGGGAACAGGGGAGAACAAAACAGCGATCTTACTAGGCCCAGTGACATTGAGAACGCGCAAGTGCATGGGAGAGGCGGAAGGGAAAAGTGCATGGAAGGGGGAGAGGTGGAAAGTGCGAAGCAGAGGAGAAACAGATAAATAACAATAAATAAATAATAAAGGCAACAAACAGTGGTAATGCAGCCAGCAATTTGCAAGTGCTAGATTTAAGGCAGCAGACAGGGTAGGTCTGATAAGTGCAGGAAGAAAAAGGGGGGGCTGTATGGGTACAGATACAGACCCTAGTGCAAGGGGTGGCCCGGAGGCAGTGCGGGAGGGTGGCAGGATGAGCAGGTACCTGGGCCCAAAATACAGAGGGAGGCCAGGTGCACGGTGCCAAGAGAGAACAGATCAGCAGGGCAGAGGGGGAGCGAAGGCAGAAGAAAAGAGGAAGGTCTTGAGGTGCTTCCGGAACCGGAGATGGTTCTCCTCAAGTTTTAGAGTGGCACGGAGGCTGTTCCAGAGGGAGGCCCCAGCCGAAGACAGAGAACTACCCTCAGCTCGTTTCTTAGAAAAACGACTGGCCCTGAGTGAGTTGGAGGTAGAGGAGCGAAGAGCTCGAGAGGGGAGGTATTTACGGAGGGATAGCTGAAGGTATTTTGGACCCAGGCCCCAGAAAGGGTTTTGAATTTAAACCTTGCATCCACTGGGAGCCAGCGGAGAGATTTCAGAGCTGCAGAGATACGATCCCAGGGCTTGATGCCAAGGACAAGTCTTGCATTCCTGTTCTGGATTAGTTGCAGAGGGCAGAGAGTAGAGGCAGGTAGGTTTAGAAAGAGGCTGTTACAATAGTCCAAACTAGAGAGAACCAGATCTTAATATACGATGAGCTTCTGGGGGAGGGAGAGGAAAGGCAGAGTACCTCTGAGGAGGTGCAGTCGGAAATTTGACTTTTTAGAGACCTCAGAGATGTGGGCGGAGAAGGAAAATGTGGAGTCAAAGATGACCCTGAGGTTCTTAGCCTCGCAGGTGGGGGTAGGAGGAGGACCAAGGGAGGCCGGCCAGAGAGTGAGGGGAAAGGATGGTGAAGGTGTGCGGATGAGGAGGATCTCCGTCTTGCTGGCATTCAGACAAAGATCATTGGCGGCACACCAATCTTGAATGGCAGTTAGGCAATCAGAGATGAGAGAGGGAGAGGAGGTGGCAGAGGGCAGCTTGAAAATGAGTTGAGTGTCGTCAGCGAAGCACTGGAAATTTGAGCAGAAAATGGCAATGTAGTGGGCGAGAGTTGCCAGGTATTGGTTGAAAAGCCAGGGCGAGAGTTTAGACCCCTGGGGAATCGCATGGAGGGGGCCTGTTTGCACCTAAGTGCAAACATTACGGCTCCCCATTTATGCAATTTACCTAATATAGGAACATGACATCCCAAATAGAGCACCCATTCTCTTCCTGGTTCCTCATGATCTCAAAGTGCCCCATGGTCCCATAATGGAAAAACATCTCATGGTGCTTAAGAAACATGATGATAATATTGAATGTAACTTCTGTGATGATGTGAAAAGGAAACACATTATTAATACAAGTGGTGTGATATACAGCATGACAAACTCTTGAAATTCAGTGAAAAATCTTTAGTCAAAGATGCTATGGTGATTGTTTAATGCAACAAAGCTCAGAATTTTGGCAGCGGTTGAAAGCTTTGCCACCATAAACCTCTATTGTGCAGCCCATCTGCACACTGATGAACATCACAGAGTGCATCACAGATGACATCACCAATGTCATCTCTGATGACATCAATTATTTCATAATGGATTAAATCACTGGAAACAAGAGCACAACGATGACATCACGTATGACATCACAGCTTACATCATGGTAAACTACCCGTGAGAGTTAAAAATCTCTTGGTCTATTTCAAGACATAACGAATACATTGTACAGATCTATGTGTAGTGCGTGCCAACAGAATGCCAATATGTCTGTGAACCCATTGTGGGGGAGAAGTGTGAAAAGGTCTTGCCACAGACCAGGCCAAGAGGCTAATTTGCATGGCCTGTGGGCCCTATGGCATGGCCAAAGGCAGCACCCTGAGAAGTGTTGCCATTTCCACCGGCTATGGGCAGTGGCCCATGTACCTTTTGTGGGCCACTACGGAAGGCTCGGGGGAGGTTGGCTTGTGGTTGTCTTCGGTGTGCTCTAGTTTCACATTTTAACATTGAATATGTAATAATTAGATACATATGGGATGTCATCTGTGATGCCATCAGTGTGTTCATTGGGTATGTAAAAGAGGGCTCCGAGTTAAGGTGTCTTAGCTTCCAATATCTGTCGAGTTTCAAGGCTTTGTTACATTAAACCAACACCTTAACGTCACTTCAACTAAAGTGTTTTCACTGCCTGTCTTCTAGTCCCTTACAAGGTCTTCCAAATCCCCAGCTCCACTACACAGAGGCTATCTTCCTCCCATTACCTCTGCCATTTGGCCAACTCACCTTCAGTGTGAAAGCAACATTCCTGCAGCAGTGGCTTACTTAAAACACAGGGCCCCTTGGGCAAGATTGACAGAGGACCCTGAGTATGCAACACGTGGATACTGGGCTTAGGGTGAGAGGCGTTATTGGCTATTATGTGTGTGCCAATGATGAACGTTATGGACACATGTTTATGTTTCTAAGTTTTCTTTTTTTATACAATTGGAGTTACAGGGTTAGAAGTCGGACTCTGGCTGTAAACAGCCTGGTTGCCTCACCAGGTTCTGCTGACATACATAGATTGTCCTGGATCTATCAACCATTGAGATGTGAAAATGTGCACCCTTCCACAAATCCGGTATCAGACTACACCTGTGAAAATCAGAAGGGATTCATTTGGTTGGCTTTGGATCTAGAAAGAGCTGCACTTTGAGCAGAATTGCTATCTTTTCTCATGTAAAACAACATTGCTTTGGTTTTAAATACAGTGAGAAAACAAAGTGCAATTCCCACTTTGCATGCGCAAGCATTAGGATTTGAATGAGCTCCCAATAGTTGAAGTTACCTCCCAGTCTACCCACTCATGTGACTTAGCAGGGACATGGTTCCAGAGGGGCTATGTCTAATTACATGGGGGAATTTGCATGCTCAATCAGCAGGTCTGCCTCATGTAATTCTGCTTCAGACTTCTTCATGGACAATGCCTTAAAAAAATGAGCTTTAGGATTCAGATTGGACAGCCAATGGGAAGCAGATACTGGAAATGCAACCAATACCTTCAGAGTGACAAACACATTTGGAAACACCACCTGCTATTTTATATGATGAGATGAATGGTCACTATTATTACATACAGGGCAACGCTAGTCTAGTAAACCATGGGTAAGGACTTTTTGAAATATCATACAAAGTGTGCTGATTCACTTCTAGGGGCCCTGAATTCTGGGAGATAAAACACATACAAATCAATGTTGTGCCCAGGATCACACATTTTAGTTAAGTGGTGAGACTTGCATTTGAGCTTAGTCTGCAATGTAGGTAGTTGACCACATATATTTCCATATCAGCTTGGTAAAGTATGTGTTAATGTGTGGGTTTGAAGAACGAAAGTAATACTCCATTTTATACTGCTAACACAAGTACACAAGTCACATAAGAAACCAACCTGAGAGTGTTTAATTGTAGAAGCATGTGGATCAAAAAGTGTATGTGGGTCAATTTGTTTTGAATCCTAAATCGCAAGTAGGAGATCACATCATTTGCACTTTCGTTTAAAAGGACCCATCAGTGCAATTTTAATTGTTTTCATCTCACAAAACACAAAGAAAATCACCTTTACTCTTCTCTTTTCCACGTGTGGAAAAGTGCAAATGCCTCCAGCAATTTTTACCTGTGGGCGGCACCTACAATGGTATAAATCTCAGGCGTATTCCATACAAATCTATTTATGTATTATTTTCCGATGGCAGGAATATACAATTTTGGGGAAAACCAAGCTGATTGGTCAGGCAGTCGTCGAAGAGCAGGCAGACGTGTTAAGTCAGCTCTGCTTTCCAACTCTACCTACCAAATCATACACAATCCTGCAGGTGTGAAAAGTGCCAGTAAATATTTTTAATGACACGTTTTAAACTATGCGAGTCTTGGAAAATGATGCCCAATTTATTGCAGCTTTATTTGCACTATCCTAAATTGAATCCTGCAAGTTCTAGCATGCAAAGAAATCAGAACCTACACAACCATCTCCTACATATAAACGTGAAATAAAATGCAAGGCAAGTTGATTGTTCCGCACAGCTTGCTGCATGTTCGGTACCCCCATACTTTCTATTCATACAATTGCACTGAAATAGTGTATTCAAATATTTAACGATTTGAAGAAAAACAAACCCTCAATGGCCACTGGCAGTTACACATTACCATCATTAATCACTTCCCATTGTACATTGTCTGCTCTTGAGAGGTGTTAAAAAATATAATTAAGTTCTCACTGTGAAGCCGTTCGCAGCCCTGTCTCTGAGGTGAGAGAGATGCAGAGCAGAAGGGCCCCGTGGGCATGTGCTCCTTTTTCAAACGTTATATCCAGCTCTGTCCTAGAGGACACACACAATAGCAGTGTAGGTTCTAAGTACCATTCTTGCAGGTGCCTCTGTTGCTGCTCCTCTAATTCTACTTTTAACCACAAAATAACACATCACCCTTTCTTCAAGATATTTGTATTTTCTGTGGTCACACTGCTCCGCTGTCTGCAAAAGCTGGGGTCACTATAGCAAACACGCATCTGGCAACATGACTCTCACCTAAAGAGAGAGAGAAACAGAGGCATAGAGACAGAAACAGAGAAAATGAGAGAGCAGCGAGAGAAAGAGAGAGCGAGCGTGCTAGATTAACATACAAGGCAATATGATAACAATATAATTCTACTAATGTAAAAGAACATGGAGCATTTATTTAGTTCACACTACAAACTATAATGGCCTCTTTGTGGTTACATAATAGGGAGTGTATTAACCAATTGAGTTTGGCAACTTTTACTGACTTGATGAAGGATGAAAAGAAGTGTTCGCCTTGCCAGTATTCAGAACCTTGATCTACAATTTACAAGGGCATCCACGACCTCAACCCTCAACCTACTGAGCTATCTTGGTCTTCATTATGTTGCTTCATTAAGGATGGTTTACATATGCAGGTGATCCTAGCATACTGTATTGCATGTAATGCCTCATACTTCATTGAAGTCGAAGCATAAATATGTTTGAATGTTTCTTGATTTTTTAACATCTTTTTTGTGAATATTTATTTAAAACAAATGTTTAGGGGTATACAAAGAAAGCTAACAAGAGTCTTCAATCAATAATCCCCTAACCCCACCCACCCCCCTTCCAAACCCAGAACGTTCTCTTGCCTGGACATCAAGCGACATTGCAGTCTATGTAGCAAAACCATTACACATCTCTCTATTAAGAAACCTTGACTATATGTCTAGTGTGCTGTTCTTGTTCGGCCTATCAGTTCCTCTGGCTCACATATCTGAAGTGGCTACCACTGATAAAATCAAATCATTCCATTCTGTGGCCTTAACATGCGAAAGAAATGTAAGGTGCAGATATTATACAGTCCTACCTTTTATCAAAAAAAAGGAGGTCGTTATTTTGCTTAAAAACCTGGAGTGCTAATAGCAATAATCTTCCGTTCCACTGGCTGGAACGGGTAACAACAGCTCCGGGGACCCTCGTCAAAGGCCTTTGCTACGCTGGGCCCTATTAACTTGGGCGCCCAGGCTTTTTTTCACCCAATCCATCCCATTGAACGGGTGATTATTGCTACAGTATGAAAAGAATCAACGGCCTCATGTTCCCAGAATCCACTCCTTCTAGTTCCACCTTACTCTTGTTCCCAGGATCCACTCCCTCTAATTTCCCCTTATTCTTGTTCCCAGGATCCACTCCCTCTAATTCCCTCTTACTTTGACTTTGCTCCTCAGTTCGCTTGACTCTAAGACATCTGGGCCGTCTGTCAAGCTTTGCATGATTTCCACCAGCTGTGTGGCAGGGGGAGGACGTTTTGCTCTGCAAACACTCTATCCTCCAAGTCGGAGATGTGAGTTTTTGCCTCTTTTATACTGTGAAGAATACCAGCTAGATCCATCCTTATTTATTTAATTTCAGCCTGTTTAGAATTGGGCCGCATTCTAATACTTTTGTTGGCGCAAGTGATGAGAGTTGCATCTCAATACTTGCGCCCAAAAAAAGGTGCACCCATATCCACAAACGTCATTTTTCTCATTTTGCACAAACAACGGGACATACATGCATATTTTAAAGTGTATCCAAAATTCACAAATGGTTTGTTCGATTTAAGGGCATGTCACTGTGAAATGCACTCCCTATACCCTGTATATGCGGGCAGTCTGTAATACATTAGTGTTTGGAGCACACACCCGAAACTAATATATGCAATGAGGTATTTTTGAGAATAAGACAACCTTCACATTTCTGAAATGAGCACAAATGAAAAAAGTGCATTGCCTGCGCTTTTCTTATTTGCACTCCATTTCGAGAATCTACACCTTTATGTTTTGATTTATACTCTAAAGCATGCCATACATCTCAGAAGATGGACCAGAGCCGTCTGAGACTTTTGATTTATCTGAATGTTCTCCCTAGGATGTGGGTGACTCACCTTCCTTGCTGACTCCCACCCCCCAGCACTCTTCTTGGGAAAGACAGAGCCATTCTGTCTGCAGCCTTTTATAGTGCATAACAAAGGGTCTATGTGGCCTCTGCCAAACCAACACATGGCTCTGTTCATGTCATGTGTCAATCCCGGTGTAGCAGTCCACAATGGCTTCCAGGTCTCTGAAGTCACGTGGTTCTTCCAACGGCAGAGCTGCTGAAGTGCAAAGCTTGATCTGGTGAGACTTAGAGCACCCTGGCACCTCATGTCCCACAAACCCAATGATTATTCTGGCAAGGTAATTGGACCTTATTGACCATCAATCGGTTCGAACTACAAGATTAAGTAACACCGTGCACTTAAGCTGTCTACGGTCCAAGTGTGCAAGAGGAAATGGTCGCTCTTTTGTGTAACTGTAAGAAACTCAGGGGAAGAACCATCCCCCTCTGGAAATTGTGCAACATGTTAAAAGTACATTAAAAAGCCAGAAGAACTCTAGGGGAAGGGAAAGCCCCTTTTTCTGATGGAAATTTATGGGGTTTCTTTTCTACACTTTAGAACTTTATGCTTGCAACTTTGGAAGAAAGCTGCGGGTGTTCAGCTAAAAGACATCCCAATTTCATTTTATATTGAGTTTAGTGTTTGAGGGTCAGTTTAGGATTTTGGACACAGGACAGAGAACTCTTTTTGATTATGATACCCTGACACAGACGTTTCTTAGTTGTGTTGAGGCAAGGAAACTACTCCTAGAGTTAGAGATAGGTAGGCTTTCCTCAAACCCCTCTTTTCTTTCCTTAAAAAAAGTCTTAACCCAACACCAACAATGCCACTATGTCTGAGTCTTACTCTTTATTCCTCACAAATGGAGTCAGGTGTGGGATTGTGCCCAGTTGATACAAACCGGGGATCCCACATGAATAGTATGCAGGATTGCACAATATCTAACCTAAGGATGGAAGTCCCCCTTCATTTACTAACTACCCAGGCTATACTCTCAGTTAGGAAAACCATGGAGAGGAATAGCTATAATCTTGTTTGCCCCAAGAGCATTTAGTTCCTGCCAGAGACAACATTGTTATCTCGTTGGATTTACGGGTAGACTTCCCCTCAGGTTTTGCCACTTATATCATGCCTCCGAGAGGATATGGCCAAAAGAGAGAGAACATGTTACTAACCATGCTGTCCTGTAGAAGGGAAGTGTAGGGTATTTTGTGGAGATTTGGGGCCTGACGGTATTTTATTACCGCCGAAAAATAACTTAGCAATAATCACTCTTTGTATTCAGATTTGGCCATGTGCAACAATAATACAATGGACATGCATTATTTCAGCACCCAGACCTGCATATTTGGTATACGTGGTTGGTGGTATTTTGGTGAGCATAATTCCCTTGTTTTATTTGTGGCCCCAATGTCCAGAATCCCTTATCTTTGCTTAGATTTTTCGTGTGATCACTAGAGAGACCTCAGACCTGCATTCTAGGAATACCACATTTCCAGTGATAGTGTTGGTGTGCCACCATGGGCGAACTCACTGACTTATTTACGACAGAGAGCTATATGTGGTAGTCTTGTGGTAATTTCCACTACCTTATATACGGTAGGGAGCTATGTTCAGAGAGTCTCTCTTCCCGTTGGCTCATGTACCTCCAACAAGCTATGCTACAGTCACTCACAATTATTCATACTGATTCTGACATGCACACATCTGTCTTAAAATGACCATTGCACTGTTTAAAAATCTCCCCACATCATCGGCATTGTAATGGTAAATAGAAAATAAAACACCCGTCTGTTTTCAAATATTTTCTGTATTATAAAAGCTGCATTTAGACACGATCTCATTCTTTACAGAAATAAATAAAATGGTACAGTCAAAGCATTGTCTATGACACACTGCAAAGAGCGTGGCGGAGAACAGAACTCAAATTGCAACATTGGTATTTGATTAAGACACGCACAGGAATCCTACACTGACTGCATATTACCGTACACACTCAGCTCCCACACTTCTCATTACCTTATCTTTTTAGTTGTTCTCTTTGTGAATGTGGCTCTCTTGGATTAACTCCAGCAAAAAGGAACGCTTGCCTTCTCAAGCCGGGGTCATTGCCTGGAATTCTCAGCTTTTTCAGATAGGAATGCCTCAGCCAGTGGAAAGGTTTTTCTTTCAGCTCTCCCCAATCTCGACTGCAGCAGGACACAGGAATCTGCATTCAGTCAGGACCCCACAGCCAGGTCTTCTCCCCAGTAGTGCAGAAAGATGTCTGCCTGTCTTTTTCCCTGATACTGCCCACTAAAACTTTCCTCTCAGCCCTCTGTATGACGTGTTCCAATGAAATCCATCATCTCTCATCCTCCTACTCTTCAACAATAGCTTCGCTTATACATTTGCAATTGTTGCAAATCTGACTTCCTTCTTCCTGCAGTTACTGTGCACAAAAACACGGAGAATCAGGCAGAGAAGAGAAGAAAAAATCTCTGCACACGCATTTAAATGGTTTTCAGAGTATGCCTAATTCTGCAGTGGAGAACACATTTTATTAGTGGGTTATGTTAAATAAGGTTTTATTAGTCAGGTTAATTGTTAATAGGTTAGCTGTTAATTTTCAAATGTGTCTCTAGCAATATAGGCATTTCAGGTGAAAAATAGTGTGCATTTTTAAATGAGCACGTGTGCTTTTAACTGTAAAAATAGATTTGCATCTTATATGTTAAAATCGTTTTTGACTGAATAGCCTGTCTTTCCTTGTTAATCTGGCAACCCATATAGCAATGCACCGCACCCTTGTGGAGATGCTGCAAAAAAAATGTGCTACTTGTGCAGTATTGCTGTACTCTGTACTGTAACACGCCAAATATCCTTACATATACCCTCCTTTTTTTTTTAGAACTTGGCTATAATCCAAGCCAATTCCTAAAAACAACTTGTTCTATTTTTTTTTACAATATAGCAATCCAACAAAATGAATATTCATGTGCATCAATGAAAATTTGCAATCAACATTTCATCTGAGTCCATCAGTTCATAAAATGTTCCACATTTGCCTTCTCAGTGGAATTGGCATTACTTTAAGTTTAAATTTTCCAAGTCAATTAAAAACAATGAAATAAAACAACTAACTAAAACAAATAAGTAATATAACAAATTAAAATAAATAATTAAAATAATAAATACGTGGAACTTCATATGCCGGAACTTTTGTTTTGTCTCTTTTGGTATGTCCCGACCAGCGATGTTATTCGGTTCATTCGAGTACTCTTTCATCTTGGCAATCTTGAATCCACAGTAGTCATCTCTTTTGGCATTCCGGTTATTTTGTCTTCACCTCCACCTGGAGGCAGGCATCTTTTGGTCTTCATCCAGGGGACTCCAGGACTCCATCGTCTCCCGTGGCCTCTGATCCCGGAACCTCCGACCAAATAATGTTAATTGTCTAAATCAAAATAGAAAATAAACAGATTAAGTACATAGCACAATACTAACTTCATCCTTTTGCCAAAAATAAAACATGCTTGGTAAAAATACTTTGTTTCTTTTTCTTTTTTCTGAAATTAAACACAAGTTAAAAGAAAACAAACACATATAAAACAGCATTCAATATTTAATACACTTTCTCTCTGCACACCAACCACGAGCTTCTGTTATATGTGCATTTATTTATTTATTTATTTATATATTTATATTATATATTTTTACATATATTACAGTGTTTATGTGCCATCATAACAATCAACTTTTTTTTAACTTCTTTGTCACTGCCTCCTGATTACACCCATTTATTTTCTCAAGGGACTCTATCTGTTTCTACATGCTCAAGCTGCCTGATCTCATGCCTGGGATGGCATGGTTTGATTTGATTTACATGGACAAACTGCTCTATTGCTGTTTCACCTTCATTTTTCAAAATTTTATACACTACAGGAGAAACCTTATCTATAATTCGAAATGGCCCCTGCCAGGCTGCTAGAAAATTAGAATTTTTCTGTTTACTTTTTCCAAAATGAAACTTGTACACCTGATCCCCTACATTGTATTCCTTTACTGATGTCTTTTTGTCATAATATGACTTAGCACTGTCAGCAGCCCTTTCCAGATTTCTCTGCACAAAAGCAAATGCATGTTGCAAATGCCTCCTCAGTTCATCAATATATTCATGAACCGTGGATGCACTCACTAGAGTTTGCTCATGTGTTCTGTATAGTAGGTGTTGTGGTAACACCATTTTCCTACCTGTTAAGACCTCATGGGGGCTAACACCTGTTGCTTTGGCAGGAGTCGACCTGATTGCCATCAGAACCAACGGTAAACGTAAATCCCAGCTGGAACCTGCTTCTGCCACAAATTTCTTTAAAATATCCACAACAGACCTATTGCTTCTTTCAACTGTACCTGAAGACGCCGCCCGATATGCGATATGTAGTTTCCTTTTCACACCTAGTATTTGCCATACCTTGCTCATTAGAGTACTTGTGAAATGACTTCCTCTGTCTGACTCAATTCTTTGCGGCAACCCAAACCTTGAGAACACATGGTTCACCAGCAATGTGGCTGCTGTTTGCGCACTACAATCTGGTGCAGGAATGCACTCAATCCACTTTGACATCAAACATACCACACTCAAAATATAACGGTGTCCCCTGCTCGACCTTTTTAAAGGACCTACATAGTCTATTTGCAAATCTGACCATGGGAGAGTTAGGCCTCTTTTCATCAATGGTGCTTTATGCATTGGTGAAGCAGGTTTAAATTGGGCGCATACTAGACATCCTCTAGTATATAATTCCACATCTTGGGACATATGAGGCCAGTAAGCATAATATTTTAGTATTTCTAATGTTTTTTGTGAACCTCTATGGCCTGCAGTTATGGCATCATGTGCATGGTGTAGCATTAGTCCTCTGAATGAAAGGGGTACTACCCACTGTATTTGCCCTGTTATGGACTCTCTAATCATGAGCCCATCCTGTAATCTAATTCGTGTTTTGTTCTTTAATAACACCCTCAACTCTTCTTTTCCCATGCAATCTTTTTCTGTTAAAGGATTTTGTTCAGGATCTATCAAATGATTATAATAGATTCCCAAAATTTGATCATTCTTTTGTGCCTCAATCAAATCTTGGTCTGGCGTGTCATGACTCCACTGCACCACCGGTTGATCTACCTCCTTTGGTGCTTTAGAACGTGTGACTGCATCAATTTGTATTTCACCCATTAAATAATCAATAGGTAGCAATTCTCCCATCACAGCCCCAATCTTAGCCAGATGGTCTGCCTTATCATTTCCCTCCTTATCCTCTCCTGGTGTTTTTAAATGCCCACGAATTTTTCTCCAGTATATTGTTAAATTATTTTCTGACACCAATTTGTCTATGGCTTGTATCATTTTTCCATGTTTAAGTGGCTTTTTGTTGTATGTAACCATGCCTCTTGCTTTCCAACCAGGCAAATACTCCACAAAGCTATTCCGTGCATAGTCAGAATCAGTCACCAGGACAATTTCACTGAACTTTTTATCAACTGCAGTAGCAATTGCTTTATAGATGGCTGCCAATTCCGCCACCTGACTGCTCCTATCTCCAATCCTCATCCCTATACTAGGAACGCCTTCACATTTCAACCAGACATTTCCTATTCCTGCCACTAATTGTTTATTACTGTCATTTTCAATGTGAAAAGCACAACCATCCACATATACAGTTGGCAAATCCTTGCATGTTTTTTCATCAAAAGCTTTGTGTGGTGATTGTTCAAATTCCTGTAAACTAGCTTCCACTTCCATTTCATTTGGTATTTGTTCAGCTGCACAGTCATGTAAGTCAGCTAACCCTTGAGCAATTGGGCTCTTTTTATTTTGTCCATATCTCACTTCTACGGGAAAACCTTGTAATGCCAGCGTCCATGAAGTGATTCTGGATTGCGCTAGATTGCCTGATCTAATTCTTTTACTCTCTAAAAATTGCAACGGTTGATGATTTGTTTCAATAATCACCTTTTCTCCCTGAACAATGGGGCGGAAATGTTGTAGCGCCCACACAGTGGTTAATAGGGCCTTCTCACATTCATTAAATTTCATTTCAACTTGGGAAAATGCCTTACTTGCATATGCAATGGTTTTGTGATTCAAATCGTGTTTTTGTGATAACACTGCTGACATACAATGTTCAGAAAAGCCTATTTCTATAAAGAAATCCCTGTCCTTTATGGGGTATGCTAAACATGGTGCCTTTACAAGACATTCCTTCAATCTAGCCACTGCATCAGACTGCTCTCTTTCCCATCTCCAGGGAGTATTTAGTTTAAGCAGTTTAGTCAATGGTTGAGTGATTTCTGCATAATTCTCAATGAACTTTCTGTTATAGCCTGTCATCCCTAATAAACTTTTTACTCCTTTCACATCTTTAGGATCTTTTAATCTTTGTATGGCCTCTATTTTCTTCCTTTGTGGATTTAGCCCACGTTCAGTCACTTCATGCCCTAGAAAGTTCACTTTTTTCTTGCACCATTGTGCTTTTTGCATAGATACTTTGGCGCCTGCTTTCTGCAATTGGCCAAGCACATGTCTTATTTCATCAAAATGGCTTTTAAGGTTTTCATTTTTTATCAGGACATCATCCACATAAACTATTGTTCCTCTTTCCGCTGCATCCGGCATGGCCTTTCTCAAAAATATGCCAAATTCACTCCCACTATTGATGTACCCGAACGGAGCTCTAAGCCAGGCATATTGAGTCCTGTCAAATGTAAAGGAAAATAAGTGTTGTATCTCCTCTGCCAATGGCACACACCAATATCCAGAGGTGAGATCTAATGTGGTAAATACCTTTGAACCATGTATCTGAGCTAGGCCCTGATCAATGAATGGTAGTGGCCATCTAGATACTGGTACTCTTTTATTTAACTCTCTTAAGTCTGCACACAGCCGCCATTGACCATTTGGCTTTAACACACCTAAAATAGGCGTATTGGATGTGCTATGAATGGGCCTGATTATTCCCCGTGATTCCAAATTTTTAATAATCTCTGCCAATGATTCTAAACATGCCAGCGGTAGTCTATACTGGCGTACAAACACTGGATTTCTGCTACAACCTTCTGGTAGTGTGGCCACATGTAAATCAGTTAAACCACAATCATAAGCATCTTTTGCAAATACATCCTTAAACTCCATAAATATTTCCCTCAGGTCGTCTCGATCCTCATCGCTGTCACATGCATCCGCTAAGGAGATCTGCTCTTCTACCATTCTGGAAAATTCTGGAAACTCTTCTGGTAAAGGAATCTCAGCGCTTTCCTCTAACTGTGTGGCTGTGTCTTTTTGTAGAGCTGCCACTTTTAAATATTTTGGCATATCAGCTTCCACTTCAATGGGCTGATTTCCTGTTTCATTTTCATTTAAATTAAATATTATGCAATCCTCTTGATGGCAGCACACTGTCTCATTTGAATCATAAGGATACACAGAATGAATTTTAAATATTCCTTTGGGCTGAGAGTCCAGGTGTTCTGGCAACTCGCCCTTGGCATCTACATATTTTTCAGGAATATTCCCAATCACCATGTTATTTAAATCTGCCGTATAATGTGATTTTTGTATGGCCATTCCTAATGGGGAGTTTTCCTCTAAATGAATATCCTGACAACCTTTATTATTTACCATGATTTTTACAGATCCCTCACCAATGTCTACCAATGGAATGTATTCATAATCCAGGCCTTGCTGTTTTATGGATTCATTCAGGCATACAAATGCATCAGAGCCTTTCATCTGCTGTCCATTTTTGCATTTCAGTGTTATTGCAAACTGTTTTGTAAATGCAGGAACAATAGTATTTTTCCTCATTTGTAATTCGACTGCATAAGGAACTAGTTGTGCACAATGATAAGCCCTTCTTTTGTCTTCAAATTCAGGTGCCGGACCACCTAGGCGTGACCATATTTTTTGATTAAGGAAATCTAACACCATACACATTCTGTGCATGATGTCATTGCCCATGTAAAATTCATTTTGTGCTCCACTCACTATCCATACATTATGGTAAATTATTTTCTGCCCAATGCTAATTTTAAGCATGCATCTGCCTGCAATTCGGTTTTCAAAGTCTGGACTGTCCAACCCAGAAACATATTGGTTTTTAATCCTAAATTTCGGGATTTCTTCCCTCTCCATAATTTTTTGCAACAATTTCTCATTAATGAAACTCCTTTCATGTTCAAGCGCTAAAGTGGCTTTTATTGTTTTAAGATAATCATTTATACCAACGTGAACCCATGGTTGCTCATCTTCCATGTGTATTTCTGCCAGAGTGGTAATGTGTTTTTCTGAATCTGTTTTAGGAACAATATTCTGTTTGCATGTATTCTCTTTTAAGTAAAAACGTAATGTGTGCTCATCTATAGCAGTCTGCCAATCTTTCCTTGGGTCCAAGTATATTTGTACAGGTAGTTTTTCATTGTCGCTCTGATCTTTGTCTTGACACATTAATATAACAGTGACACTAGGTATGCAGCTATTCTGGAGATATACCTCCACAGCATCATTTGTTTTGGCAACGGTGTGACATTCTTTTATATTGCTGTTTTGTGATTTTAGTTTCTTAGGCCTCAATGGTTTTTTGGTTAAGGACCACAGCACTCCATTCACCCCATCTATGAGAGGAGACAATCTTTTCAGGCAATCTGTCCCCATCAGAAATGGAATTTCACAAATAGATGTGATCAATACCTCTTGTTTCATTCTGTGCTTTCCTATTTTTATGTCAACCTCAGTTACACCTATGATGGGCACCTCCTCCCCATTAAAGTTATGCACTGGGCCTTGATTTGCCTTCACTGTGATCTGACTCTGTGGAGGCCTCCCTTCATTGATACTCTTTACCAGCTCCTTGGACATAATTGTGGCCTGTGCGCCAGTGTCAATCATAGCGAAGGTGTGGCATTTTTCTTCTACAGTGATGGGTGCATAATATCTGTCCTCAACTTCCTCTAATACACATAAGAAATGTGAATTCTTACTGATTTCAGGGCTCACCTTTCTCAGGTCTTTTTCACTTTTGGCTAAGCACATTGGTAAATGAAAAGACATTTTTCCCTCCTTTTTACCCATTTCTGTGCGAGATATTTTATTCATTTCTCCATGATCAGAAGTTTTTTGGAGTGTGGCCACTGTTCGCCCATCCATCTGGGTAACATCAGAGACCACATTACAACCTTCCAACTGAACATGTGTAACAACATCATTCAGCAATTTGTCATTTTTTAATTCTGTGCATTTGTGATCATTTAGTGTAATACCAGCCCTTGCAGCCTCTTCAAGAATATGTGGCTCAAAGAATTCTTCAGGTGATTGACTTGTACCCTCCTTGTGAGTATTTCCTTTTTCTGTCTGTGTTTGGTCATTGTTTTGCTTGCCCAGGGAAGGAGCTATGGCATCCCCACTTACTCCCTGTTCACTGGTATTCCCCATGCATGAGTCATTTTTCTTAAATCTGTCCCTTTGTTCTTTTGGAATTCCTAATGTTTCTTTTTCATTTGTGCAAATCTTTACTGTTTTATTTAGCTCTAAGTTAAACCGTACCTCTTTTTTAGAAGTATTTGCACTTTCTATCACAATTTCATTTACTGGTACTTTCATTTTTAATCCATTAGTCACCTCAGAGTTGTCATGCAAAATTATATCAGAGCAATCTGTCATTTTGGCACTGCAGTTATCATGAGTACTTAGTCACTTTTCGGAAGCCCCTCGGTCATTGCTATGGCCATCAGCCCCCTCTTTGGAAGGTTGTTTTTGCGCTGTATAGAGCTTTCCTATTTGCTCAGCTAACATTTTCACTTGGGCCTCAAGGCACTGGAACCTTTCCATCTCTCTAGGATCCTCTTTCTGTGGCCTAGGTCGATATTGGTTGTTTTCCCCCTGATTGGATCTATTCTGATACCTCTCAGGTGATTGATACCGGTTGGGATGGTTTCTGAACTCTTGATTCATTTGTGGAGGGGAGCGGGTTGCACCCATCCTTTGATTATAGTCCCCTGGTGGGGAATCATTGTACTGGCGTGGACTGTAGTTCACGTTTTGCCTCATGTCCTGTCTCTCAGATTGTGGGTACTGGCCCCTATGTTGATTTCCATTATCAGTAAATCGATCCACGTATCGGGGCCTATCCTGATTACCATATATCATGGTGTTGGGATCAAACCTACTCTGTGTCCCCAATGACTGGTAGGGACCATCATTTCTTTGATCTTGATTTTGTCTCTGGTTATTGTTCATACCTGCCATATCAGGCCGATATCTTACCCGGGGTCTATCCCCTAAATATCTAGGGCTGATGTAGCTCTCTCTATTACTAGGATCATGTGTTTGGAACATTGGTACAGGAAATGGCGATCTTTGTTGATTACCCCTTTGTTCAGGTGTCACATTATTTTTACCTTGGCTTTGAGCAGACTCAAGGGACATTTTGGCTGACCTGATTTCCATTACTGTGGCTGAGGGTTCTTTAGATTTAGGCCTAGTATCTTTCATTTTATCACTTTCTCTACCCTGACAATAGAGTACCTCATATAGCTTGGTGCTTTGATGTACAATCCATTCAAGGGACTTGTCACGGTCAAATTCACGGACCAATTGGGATATGATGTCTTTCTGTAGCCCATAGAAGTATGCGGTTTTAAACTCATTGGAATTTGAGTCAAAAGATACATCAAAGCGATAGAATGCTCTTTTTAAGTCTTGTAAAAATTGGCGAGGGGATGTATTAGGTCCAGCAGTAATAGTGTACGCGACTTTCTTTGCCTCCTGCAATGACTGAAAAGGAGAAAAATGACGCCTAATTTCTTTTTCAAACTCCAGCCATGTCATATTCTGCTGTTCATTTAATCCCCTTATGATGCTGGCCGTCGGGGCATCTAAAGTTAAATGAAAATATTGTCTGTACTGTTCCTTAGGTATCTGGAGTGCTTTAAAAATGTCATGTACCGCTTCTAAGTGATCCTCAATGCAGCATTCACCTCCCTTTTTAAATGGTTTGATCAGGGCTTTAATGGATTTCATTATTTTTATGGGGCTACTCGTTGCAATGCATGGAATTGCACTATTTTGTGATTCAATCCTGTTTTCAGGTGTATGAGATTGGTGGCTGCCCCCAATGGGAGTATGAAATCCCCCAAGGGCGCTGCAACCAAGTTCAGTCACCGGCCCAGTCACTGGGGCACTAGCTCTTTGGGCAGAGCTAGAATTCACCTCCACTCCATTGAATGTGGTACCCTGCCGCCTCTCCTGGGACCTGGGAATGCACATTTGCTGTTCTAAGTCCTTACACTTTTTAAGGAGTCCAGTTGCTTCATTCTGCAAATAATTATTTTCATCGCTCATTTTATTAATCGCCTCCTGCATGTCGCACATTTGCATTTGGCATTCATTGAACTCTTTATTTCTTTTGTCTCTTTCTTGAATCATTTTAATCATTTCTTGTTCTGCACTCTGGAGATCACCTTCTTTTTCACAATGTTCTTTTTGTAAAATCTGCATTTCTGAAACAACCTCATCTTTATCCTGCCTAATGTGATCCACTAAGGCTTTTAAGTGTGTCAATTCTTGCTCACTATCTTCAAATTGTTTCTTGCTTTTGGATAACTGAGTATCAAAGTCTCTGCATTTTAATTGCATGTCTTTTTGGCATACATCCAATTCTGCTCTCAACATTTCCTGATTTTTACTTGCCCCATCTAATTCAGTCTTTAACCTGTTAATTAGCTGAGTATCATTCTCTTGCATTCGCAGGGACTTGTTTAAAATAAACCATATTTTGCCGCATAGCCGTATTAAACAGTCTTTCTCTGCACTTTTATCGGCTGCATTCAATAATCTTGTAAGGCAGACCTGAATTATGCTGCCTTCTGCAAAAATATTGTCTAGTTTTTCTTTCTGCACCTCACCCTGAATGCGGTTACTCCATTCTAACGTGCTATTCGAAGACCAATTCCCATGTGCAAATAACTTTGCCTCTAAATATTGCACTAGATCTGAGAATGTGGTTTCCCTTTGTGGCATTCTGAAATTCGTTTTTAGTGGCACACTGCTATTATAAAATGGGTTCCCTTTAATGTGCAAATGGCAGTGTGAGACACGCTTGCCACGCCCAGTAGGTACTCTGTGATCACTTTCCCGGCCTGCAACGCACCATAAATATGTAGGGTATTTTGTGGAGATTTGGGGTCTGACGGTATTTTATTACCGCCGAAGAATAACTTAGCAATAATCACTCTTTGTATTCAGATTTGGCCATGTGCAACAATAATACAATGGACATGCATTATTTCAGCACCCAGACCTGCATATTTGGTATACGTGGTTGGTGGTATTTTGGTGAGCATAATTCCCTTGTTTTATTTGTGGCCCCAATGTCCAGAATCCCTTATCTTTGCTTACATTTTTCGTGTGATCACTAGAGAGACCTCAGACCTGCATTCTAGGAATACCACATTTCCAGTGATAGTGTTGGTGTGCCACCATGGGCGAACTCACTGACTTATTTACGACAGAGAGCTATATGTGGTAGTCTTGTGGTAATTTCCACTACCTTATATACGGTAGGGAGCTATGTTCAGAGAGTCTCTCTTCCCGTTGGCTCATGTACCTCCAACAAGCTATGCTACAGTCACTCACAATTATTCATACTGATTCTGACATGCACACATCTGTCTTAAAATGACCATTGCACTGTTTAAAAATCTCCCCACATCATCGGCATTGTAATGGTAAATAGAAAATAAAACACCCGTCTGTTTTCAAATATTTTCTGTATTATAAAAGCTGCATTTAGACACGATCTCATTCTTTACAGAAATAAATAAAATGGTACAGTCAAAGCATTGTCTATGACACACTGCAAAGAGCGTGGCGGAGAACAGAACTCAAATTGCAACATTGGTATTTGATTAAGACACGCACAGGAATCCTACACTGACTGCATATTACCGTACACACTCAGCTCCCACACTTCTCATTACCTTATCTTTTTAGTTGTTCTCTTTGTGAATGTGGCTCTCTTGGATTAACTCCAGCAAAAAGGAACGCTTGCCTTCTCAAGCCGGGGTCATTGCCTGGAATTCTCAGCTTTTTCAGATAGGAATGCCTCAGCCAGTGGAAAGGTTTTTCTTTCAGCTCTCCCCAATCTCGACTGCAGCAGGACACAGGAATCTGCATTCAGTCAGGACCCCACAGCTAGGTCTTCTCCCCAGTAGTGCAGAAAGATGTCTGCCTGTCTTTTTCCCTGATACTGCCCACTAAAACTTTCCTCTCAGCCCTCTGTATGACGTGTTCCAATGAAATCCATCATCTCTCATCCTCCTACTCTTCAACAATAGCTTCGCTTATACATTTGCAATTGTTGCAAATCTGACTTCCTTCTTCCTGCAGTTACTGTGCACAAAAACACGGAGAATCAGGCAGAGAAGAGAAGAAAAAATCTCTGCACACGCATTTAAATGGTTTTCAGAGTATGCCTAATTCTGCAGTGGAGAACACATTTTATTAGTGGGTTATGTTAAATAAGGTTTTATTAGTCAGGTTAATTGTTAATAGGTTAGCTGTTAATTTTCAAATGTGTCTCTAGCAATATAGGCATTTCAGGTGAAAAATAGTGTGCATTTTTAAATGAGCACGTGTGCTTTTAACTGTAAAAATAGATTTGCATCTTATATGTTAAAATCGTTTTTGACTGAATAGCCTGTCTTTCCTTGTTAATCTGGCAACCCATATAGCAATGCACCGCACCCTTGTGGAGATGCTGCAAAAAAAATGTGCTACTTGTGCAGTATTGCTGTACTCTGTACTGTAACACGCCAAATATCCTTACAGAAGTTAGATTTGCCCTCTTTTGCATTTCTCGTCAATCCCAGTTAAAATCAGAAGTGCCAAGTTGGTGAGAAACCTGATATATAAAACCCAATGGGAGTCTCCTGCCAATGAGACCCACAGTGAAAGTATTTTACGGAGAATAGAGCCCAAAAAAAGGTTTTTGTTTCTCTAAAGGGGAAAATGTCAACCTCCCCAGTTCCATAAACTCCTGGAAAATGTCCTTCCCCATGAAAATTGAAAACCTTGACATTCTAGCGATGATAAAGTTCCTATCATCCCATCGGGATAATAGCTATATTGGACTTGGGGAAATGGGAGAGCACCCTGGGAATCCAAATGAAGAGAGTAGAACCTCCGAAAAATGTTTCTGTCTCTTACAAGGGGAGGTGGATTATGATCAGACCAAGAGTGAGTACTGGGGGGAGAATGTGAAACGTTCCAGTGCCCTAATACCTCTGAGGAGTTTCTTCCACTAGATTTGGAAAAACTGGAAATTTTAGGGCCTAAAGTTCCAAGATCCTTCCATAGGTTTCATAACCTATGAAATAACCTAATGTTATCATTCCATAGGTTATGATAACATTATAAAATCTGGAGGTAGTGAGAGTTCCACTCTATACCCTGAGAGGAATAGAATTCTCGAGGAACCGATAGCGGTATCTCAGCTCACCCTTCAATCCACTGCAATCCAAGTTGAGACCCCTACTAGGGACAAAAGCCTTCCCGATGCCTCACCTTCTTGTGAAACTTCCTGTCCCTTAGAAATAGAGAACTTTGAGACTTTCAAGAACCCAGATGTCCTGCCCCTCATCTGGCACAATAATTCCATTATGTCTGGGGAAGAGTAGGAAGATAGTTTCTTCCCTGGTAAAGACACCCTATCAGAGTTATCTGTTCCCCTGAATAAACAGGAGACGCTTAAAATAGGAGGAGAAGGTGGAGAGATCACATCCTCTGAACCATCATCTCCTACAAGAAACAAACCAGAACTCTCATGGGAAAAGTTTGGAATCCCTGCAGGGTAATGTCCCTTAGAACAGGAGTGAGAATCATACACCCCAGGGACACTCCTCAATGATTTGCAGCGATCTAATACACCTGACCAACCTAAAGGTAATGAAACTGGTTTGGACTTCAAAATTATCGGGGGTAACCCACCCCTATATTCTCATTTCCTACCCAAGATAAATTATGCTTCTCTTGTGGAGAGTCCTGTCATCCAGCAAGGTGTTGTCCCTCAAATTGGATACATTTCTCTAACATACCATTGTTCAAAGAATCCAGCCAGAATAACCAATTCAAGGAAGCAGGGGCTGAACCATCCTATATGAATGAACCATTCTATACGAATATCCTCAACGCCAAACATAGTGAGATGAGGACAAACTGGGATGTGAATCCAGAGAGGTTTCTCCCTAGAGGGAGGAAAAATAAGAGCAGGAGAAAACTGAGCACCTTTTTATACACCAGAGGTGAAACCATCTACAGAATCCCTGCTAGCCTAGCCAGAAAATCTATCATGGCTCAGCTAGACACTGGGAGTAAGGGGTGTGTCATAAGAACAGAACTACTTCCCCAGTGATGGAAGATGATACAAAAAGAAGGGAAGGCTGTGTCCATGGCCATATTGAAAGACACTCACAAACACAAATCCCTGGCACCATCTTGGGAAACGTATTAGATTTTATAGTAGCCATTCCCAGCATAACATACGCCATTCTAGCATATGTTTTTTTTATTTTAATAATTTTTATTGTATAAATATTAATTCTGATACAGGTATCAACAAGTTACAGACTTTGAATGCAACAAGAACAATTAAGAATAACATATTGAATGATTGAGGTCAATTGTAAAAGTACTTCAAAATAAATAATTCATTTGTTAAATTCACTTACATTTTTGTATGAACTAAAGTTGATATTAACAGCATAACTATAACCGGTTGGGTTGGAATAGAAGTAACTCTAGTCTGTAAAGAGTGATTTATATGTGGTGAATATATAGATAAGGGGGAAACGTACAGGGAGACAGACACTAGACATATAAGGACTAGGAGGGTAGAGGTTGGGGGGGAGAATGGGTATATTAGAACATGTTATCAAAATAATGTAATTATTTCAAATATTGTTTAGTTATGGCATTTCAGTTTGAGTATAGACATATGGTTAGTGATGAAGACATAAAAGTGTAAATTCATGTACTATGAGCAGTTGCATTGAAACAGTTGAGATACTTAGTTACTTGGTGAAATAAAGCCATTTAGCATTATATTTTGGAATTGTGTTAAGATTCTTGGCCATGCACATTTCCAGTTTATGAGTATAACAAATAGTATTCCACCAAACTCTTGCAGAAAACAAACTAGAGTCTTTCCAGTTAGCCGTAATGCCTTTTAAAGCTATACAGATGAATAGATCATATAGTCTAGCAGGATCAAAAGGAATATAAGTTGTGATAGCTATACTTCCTAAAAATATGTTAACAATGGAGAAAGGCATAGAATATACATTTAAGAAATTTCCAAATTTCCTGCCAGAATTTAACAATATATGAACATTCGAAAAACATATGCATATACGTATCGGGAGATATACCACATGACCAACATTTTGCATCATACTTTGGATTAGACTTAGCCAATTTGGCTGGAGTAATAAATGCTCTAGGAATGAAGAAATAATAGTGTTGTGAAATATTTGCTGACACAGATATTTGTTTAATTTTGGAAAACAGGCTGAGCCAAATATCATCTTCAAATATGTAGCCTAAGTCGAGTTCCCATTTTTGGCGGATAGTACAAATCTTAAAAGTTGAGGTGAGCAAATTCTATATTTTAGAGGCACTAACTTCGCTGACCATGGTAAGGTGCATTAGTCTAAGGGCATCTGGAGTGAGAATTTCATTGGACAATTGGTCAAGTGCATCAAGACAGGAATTAATTAAGTTATTATAAAATTGAAAATCTTTCTTAGATACCTTAAATGTGGTAGAGAGTTGCTGGAAGGAGAGGATGTGAGGGTCATCTATAATATGTTGAATGAATCTGATACCTTTTTGAATCCATGTTTTGCGATTAAGGATCTTATTATTAATTACAATGTTCTTATTATGCCATAATAACGGGGAAAGATGCTTATTGGGGGTCAAAGTGGTCATAGTGTGTGGAAAAAGAAAGGTTTGTAGAGCAGAAACTGATGCTTTCATAGGATCCAAAATCTTTTTAGATGAGTATTTAAATATGTATATATAATCTGTGATATTATTTGGTAGAACTACTTGTTTTTCTAATGTACACCAAGTCGGGATATCAGCGGATATGGGATCCATGAACCATTGACGGGATTGTTTTATAAGAAATGCAGAGTGATATGACTTAAAGTCAGGGAATATGACTCCTCCCATATCATATGGAGCTTTTAGTTTCGTCAGAGCAATTCTTTTACTTTTTCCTTTTCCCCACAGGAAGTTAAGTAGTATGGAGTAAATGGATTTGAAAAAGGAAAGGGATAAAGGGACGGAGAGAAGCTACAAATAGTATAGAATTATGGGAGTAAGCATCATCTTGATAGTATCTAAGCGCCCCCACCAGGCGAGGTAAAGTGGAGACCATTTGGATGTCAGATCCTTAAGGGTACTCAGTAATGTTTCAGTATTGAGTTTGATAGTATTTGGGATAGTTGGGGCAAAATGAAGACCTAAATATTTAACAGAGCTGCTGCACCATTTAAGGCCAAAAGTGTCAATTTCGTGTTTAAGACAGTATGAATTTAAGGGCATAATTTCTGATTTATGTGTATTTAGTTTATATCCTGAGACCAGACCGAATTGCGATAGTGCACTCAAGAGGTTAGGAATGTGGAGTTTGGGGTTTTTAATTAGAATAAGTATATCATCCGCATATGCTGCAATTTTATTTATTGAGGCACCGACTTGAATTCCCGGGATGTTTTTATTAGATCTTATTAATTCTAGTAGCGGTTCAAGAGAGAGGATGTATAGTAATGGTGAAAAGGGGCAGCCTTGACGCGTTCCTCTAAGTAAGGGAAAAGAGGCGGAAGTCTGACCATTTAAGTAGATAGCGGATTTGGGGGCAGAGTAAAGAAGTTTAACAAGTGAAATACATTTTTCACCACAACCATGCCAACGTAGAATTTGAAACATAAAATTCCAATTGACGCGATCAAAACCTTTTTCCGCATCTAATGCAATGGCCGCATAGCCTTGAGTGTCCTTTTTGTCATTGGCTGCCAGGTTAATGGCGTTTAGTAAGAGTCTGGCATTAGAGGATATATTACGTCCCTTTACATAACCTGTTTGGTCTGGTTTGACTAGATTCGGAAGCGAGGATTCAATCCTGTTAGCAAGTATTTTGGCAAAAATGTTGCTTTCGATATTAATAAGGGAAATGGGTCGATAGTTGCTTGGAAGAGTAGGATCCTTGTCAGGTTTTGGGAAAACAATAAGTAAAGCTTCAGAAAAGGATCCGGAGGAGCATTTTTGTGAAATAAAATATGAAAAAAGTTTTTTAAGTTTAGGTGTTAAAACCTGGGAAAATATATTATAGAATTCGGTGGATAGTCCATCAGGGCCGGATGCTTTACCTTTTCCGAGGCTATAGATGGCTTTGGTAATCTCGATGGAGGTGATATCATTTTCAAGATGAGAAAGATCAATTTCAGGATAAGAGGTTCGACTGATGTTGTTCAAAAAGGAATCAATGTTTTCTCTGGAAATAGCACATTCTGGAGTATAGAGATCAGTATAGAATTTTCTAAAACATTCTAGTATTTCATCAGATCGATGATGCGTTGTTCCACATTTATCTTGAATGTGAGAGATTTGAACTTTTTCTTTTTTGGTTTTTAAATAAGAAGCCAGCATTTTACCTGCCTTATTAGAAGTTTGATAGATCTTTGTTTTGTATTTATGAATGGTACCTGCCGCTAACTCTCTGATTTCTTTATTGATTTCAAAGCGTATTTTGATTACTTGTTGTAAGTTTGCTGAATTAGTGTCTGTATAGTAGTGTTGTTCTGCAAGAGTAAGTTTAGCATATAGATCATCCAGATGTTTTTTCCTAGTTTTTTATTCTTGCCTGAGAGGGCCATTATATGACCTCTAAGGGCCGCTTTGAAAGCATCCCAGTTATTGACAGTGGAGGTATCTTGGTCTTGGTTATCATTGAAATATTGTTGAATGAAGATGTTGATGGATTGAATAGAGTTTGAATCATTTAAAAGCAAATTATTAAGTTTCCATCTGGAAGCACCTTTGTTCATATCTGTTAGGGAAAAGGAAGTGATGACCGGAGCGTGATCAGAAATAATAATATTGGATATTTTGGAGTCTATAATGGATCCAGATAGGGTCTTAGTAGCAAAAATATAGTCAAGACGTGATAATGTGTTATGAGGAGGGGAATGGAAAGTGTAATCCAAATGTGAAGGATGAGAAATTCTCCAGGAGTCAATAAGTCCTGTTTCTCCTAGGCAGTTTATAAAGGATTTATGAGTTTTGTTGGGTTTAAACATGCAGCTGATTTTCGATCTAAAAATGGGTCAAGAACCTGATTGACATCACCACACATTATCAAATTGGTGAAGTTATTTTTCAGAATCATTTGTTTGATATTGTTCCAAAAGGAGGGATCTGGTAAAGTAGATCCATATATGTTGAGAATTGATACTTGTGTCGTGTCAATAAGCAGTTTTACCCAAACCCATCTTCCATTTGTATCAGCATCTTGGGCAATAACTTTATAGGGTTGTTTTTTACTAATTAGTATAGCTATGCCATTTTTCTTGGATATAGCTGGACTAGAAATCACCTCCTTCACCCAGTGAGACTTAAGTTTCATAGTTTCTTTGGGGAATAAGTGTGTTTCTTGTAGGCACGCTACTGTCGGTTTAAATTTGTTCAAGTGAGACAATACTTTACATCTTTTCAGAGGATTTTTACAGCCCTTGATGTTCCATGTTATGCATTTAAAGATCATTTAGTGAGAGAAAATGTGATATTCATACATCTTATAGCTATAGTACAGTAATAAGCATAAAACATTTGTCATTTGGTTGAAAATATGTATACCTAAATATTTGAATAGAAGGAAGAAACATTGGGGATCAGGAAGGGGAAAAGGGGGTTCGATCAAAACTTGGCGGGGAGTATGCCTTATTGAAAGAGTGATTTTAGAGATCAAACAGGACATGAGAAGAGGAGTTGGGTGGGGGTATAAATAGGGGATAGGAAACGCCTTCTGGGTCGCTGACTAGAAAAAGAAGCAACCACTAGTGGAAGAGGGACCCAAAAGAGAGCCCACCCCACATAGTAAATATCAATGTAATGTCATAGCATTAGGTAAATAGATACATATACGTATAGGAGTCAAGTGATTAAGATTCGGTTTCAAATAGTAGGTGATGTTGAGGCCACCGCTGGAGCGGAGGTGTCCATATTTTCAACTTTAGTTTTTATTTGCATTTTTATATGGCAAACAACAAAAGAAAAACTGAACAACCCCTCCCCCCCCTCCCTTTGTGGCTCCCCCCAAACCCCTACAACCCCTCTCACTCCCCGTGTCCATTCCGGTGATTTGTTCATGTGAGACTCCCTGTGTTGACTCCATCTCTCGAGCCTCGAGGGCGATACAATTCGTGACCGTGTCTTTAGCTGACTTAATGCCTCCGTTCCTCAGGTTGTGGGGACCCAATCCATAGTGTCCTGTCTTACGGGGCTTAACCCGTTCCCTTATGGATAGGCACCTTCCCTTAAGTTCAATGGACATCCCATCCACAGGATTGCTGCACCCCGTACCAGTCTGTGAGGAATGAGCTTGTGTCATTGTTCACCATGGCAGTTAGTTTGTCCATCAGGAACATGTTTTTTACTTTTTTCAGCCAGTCCTCCTTGGATGGGGGTTCAGGACTCTTCCATTTCTGGGCCAGGGCTACCCTGCCTGCTCTCAGCATGGTTTCCCACATCCTTGGGTATCGGTGGAGCTCTGTGTCCTCCGGGGGAGGCCCAGCAGCATCGTTAAAGGATTTAGCGGCAGACTGTCCTCTGTTACTTCCTCTATCCAGCCCCTCACCGACTCCCAGTAGGTCTGTACTTTTGGGCAGTGCCACCACATATGGCTTCTAGATCCCATCTGACCGCAATCTCTCGGGCACCTTGGTGACACCCCTGAGAACATTTTAGACAGTTTTACAGGGTCTCTGTGCCACCCCTGTATTATCTTAAAGTTATGCTCCATGTCCGAGGTGAATAGGTTCCCATGGAATGCTATCTTGAATATTTTGGCCCAGGCGTCCTCAGAGATCTCCTCGCCTGCCAGGTCGTTCCAGAACAGGCGGAAGCTCCTTCTTCCTTGAAGGTTGTAGTTATTTAGTATTTTATACACACTGGACATCACCCCCTTCCTGGACGTCGCTGAGTCTAGAAGCTTCTCAAAAGGAGTCAACTGCCTCCTCAGGTTTGGGCCCCATGATTGGGCGCACAGGATGCCCTTCAGGCGGAGGTACTCGAAGATGGAAAGTGATCCTTGTCCGAGAGCAGCTTTCAAGTCCTCATAAGGCATGAATTCGCCTTCTCTGAACATCTGCCCAGCCCACTCCAGTCCCTTATCTGACCAGATCTGAGAGTGCCTGAACCCCTGCCCTCCCAGGTTGATAGGGTGGCCCCAGAGAGAGGACATCGGAGACGGCCATGTGGTAAGGTGAGCGGTGCTGGGGCCCTCTTTCCAGATGTCCCAGAGGACTCCCACGGTCGGATGGGATCTTAGGTGTTTCGCGATCGTCCTGCGTGGTGCCCATAGGAGATCCCGGACCTTTAGGGGGTGGGCGTCCATGTCCTCTAAGTAAGACCAGTACGTTCCCAGCCCCTCTTTCATGTGCTCCAGGAGGACACGCAGTTGGGCCGCGCAGAAGTATAGGTGGAAATCCGGTAGCCCAAATCTCCCCTCCTCCCTTGGCAGGGTCAGCGTGGCCCTTCCGGTTCTCAGGGTTTTCCCCTGCCATACAAAGTCTCGTACCCCGTTCTGTAAATCTCTGAAGCTCTGTGCTGGGACTCTAGTCGGGAGTGCAGTAAAGAGGTACAGGAGCCGTGGGAGTACGTTCATTTTGATTGCAGTCATTCGGCCGTACCAAGAAAGGATCATCTTCCCCCATCTCCTCAAGTCTGAAGTGATCACCGCAATCATGGGGTTGTAATTGGCTGCTCCCAAATTCGCTAGATCCCTGGTGAGAAGTACCCCCAGATACCTTATGGCAACCTTACCCACCTTAATCCCGTGAAACCTGTCCAGAGGGTCTAGCACTGGGTCTATTCTTCTCATTGGAAGCATGACAGATTTCCCAGTGTTTATTTTTAGCCCAGAGAAGCGTCCAAAAGCAGAAACCAGGGCCATGAAGGGGGGGAGCGAGGAGCCCGGGTCCACCAGGTAGGCCAGGACATCGTCCACAAACAGGGAGAGCTTGAATTCTACCTCACCCCTTTTAATACCCCTGATATCCGGGTTGGCTCTGACCGCTATTGCCAACGCCTCCATCGTGAGGACGTATATCAGGGGAGAAAGTGGGCATCCCTGCCTTGTCCCGCGGGAGAGGGGGAATGATTCGGATAATATCCCATTCACCTGTACCCTTGCCGTTGGGGCTCTATAGAGGGCGGTTATCCAAAGCATGATGTGAGTTCCAAAGCCCATTCTGCGGAGGAGGAGTTCCATGTAGCGCCACTCCACCCTGTCGAAGGCCTTCTCCGAGTCCAAGGAGAGGACGCATGCGTCCAATTCCGACGACTGAGCGAAGTGGAGAAGGTCTATTGTTTTGCAGATGTTATCTGACCCCTGCCTTCCTCTGATAAAGCCCACCTGGTCCTGTGTACTAACTTGGGCATTATACCTTCCAACCTCCTCCCCACCACCTTGGCCAAGATCTTGACGTCAATGTTTAGTAGTGATATGGGGCGATAGGAAGAACAATCCGCTGGATCCCTTCCCTCTTTGGGCAAGACCGCTATAACGGCTCCCATCATGGATTCTGGGAGGATGTCCCCCTCTAGCACTGCTTTGAAGACCCTTGCTAGGTAAGGGGCCAGGGAGGAGCGAAATCTCTTGTAAAAGAGGACGGAGAAGCCGTCCTCCCCCGGGGTAGTGCCTACCTTGATCCCACTAATCACCTTGTCCACCTCATCCTCGGTTATCGGGCCCTCCAACCCCTCTGTCATTTCCCCGGAGAGGGATGGAATCTGTATGGAGTTCAGGAAGTTTTCTATCTGGGTGTCGTCCCCATTGTATTCGGAAGAGTAGAGGGTTCTGTAGTATTGTCGGAAAGCCTCTCCTATATGGGGAGAGTCGCAGCCTAGGAGTCCCCGGGCGTCCCTCACCTCCTTCACCCTCCTGCTTTTCTGTACCTCCCTTAACTTCCAGGCAAGGATCCTGTCCGCCTTGTCCCCTTTCTCATAATATTTTTGCTTAACCATTTGAAGACTCCTCTCCGTTTTGTGTAGGAGGAGGTCTTTTAGTTGGAGCCTATGGTCCTCCAGTGCTGCCACCCGGTCACGGTCTAGGGGTTGGGTCAGGGATCCACCCGGTTGGAGACAGGCTATTTTTTCTCGCAGGGCTTTCTCCTGGGCCTCTCTCTCCCTCTTCTTTAGAGCACCTATTTTTATCAGGACTCCTCGTAGGGTTGCCTGGAAGGCGTTTATCCCCGTTATAATTAAGCTCAAAGAACTCTGTTATGGAGTCCAAGACCTCCTGAGCAATGACCTCATCCTTTAACAGGGCGTCATTGCATTTCCAGCGCCCTCTGCTTTCCCTATTCCAGCCCATTGTGATGGTGACTCGGGCCATGTCGTGGACCGACCAGGGGACTGGGTCTATCCTGTAGCCTGCTACATACGGACGAAGAATTTCGTCCGTTAGGATGTAATCTATCCTGGAAAATGAATTATGTATGGCTGAGTAATAAGTAAAGGAGGGGATCCCTGTCCTAGGGGTCGGGATAGTGTCTATCAGGCCCAGGTCCTCATTCACTCTCCGAAAGCTCTGTGCCATGACCTCTTCTGTGGACCTGGGGCTGAGGGGGCCCATATTTTCATTCTTAATGGATTGTATGAAGAGCCTTAAGTCTGCAGGATCATTGTACCTCCCTTAACTTCCAGGCAAGGATCCTGTCCGCCTTGTCCCCTTTCTCATAATATTTTTGCTTAACCATTTGAAGACTCCTCTCCGTTTTGTGTAGGAGGAGGTCTTTTAGTTGGAGCCTATGGTCCTCCAGTGCTGCCACCCGGTCACGGTCTAGGGGTTGGGTCAGGGATCCACCCGGTTGGAGACGGGCTATTTTTTCTCGCAGGGCTTTCTCCTGGGCCTCTCTCTCCCTCTTCTTTAGAGCGCCTATTTTTATCAGGACACCTCATAGGGTTGCCTGGAAGGCGTTTATCCCCGTTATCATTAAGCTCAAAGAACTCTGTTATGGAGTCCAAGACCTCCTGAGCAATGACCTCATCCTTTAACAGGGCGTCATTGCATTTCCAGCGCCCTCTGCTTTCCCTATTCCAGCCCATTGTGATGGTGACTCGGGCCATGTCGTGGTCCGACCAGGGGACTGGGTCTATCCTGTAGCCTGCTACATACGGACGAAGAATTTCGTCCGTTAGGATGTAATCTATCCTGGAAAATGAATTATGTATGGCTGAGTAATAAGTAAAGGAGGGGATCCCTGTCCTAGGGGTCGGGATAGTGTCTATCAGGCCCAGGTCCTCATTCACTCTCCGAAAGCTCTGTGCCATGACCTCTTCTGTGGACCTGGGGTTGAGGGGGCCCATATTTTCATTCTTAATGGATTGTATGAAGAGCCTTAAGTCTGCAGGATCATCAAAGACTGCAGAGCGTCCTTCATGTGTAACTTTAAAGGAGCATGGGTGGAACAAGCCATACCGGACATTGAGTTGTTTAAGAGCAGGACGGAATGCCAAAAAGACTGTTCTTCTTTGTGCTGTACTTCTTGCCACATCCTGTGAGATAAATATCTTACTGCCATGCCAAATTAGAGATTTACATTCTTTAACTGTGGAAATAATAAGTTGTATTTGAGAGTATTCCAAGAGGTAAAATATTAGAGTTCTTGGTGTCTGACTTGATGAGGGAGAGGCTGAGGGTTGACCAATCCTATGGGCTTGTTATATATTAAAAATAGTTTCCAAAGGCAAATGTAGTATGGCCGGTAAAATTTTTTGTAGGAAGACAATGGGGTCAGTGCCCTCAACTCCTTCAGGAAGGCCAGAGATGCGTAGGTTATTGCGCCTGCTGCGATTTTCTAAATCTTCATTATGCTTTTGAAGTTCTTTAATGGATTTCTCCATTTGCGCAACTTTAGGAGATATATCTTCAAGCACGCCGTTTCTTTTCTCAGCCTCTTCTACTCTGTTGTTAACACCCATCCACCTTTCATCAAGTTGCTGTAGCTTAGCATTTGTGTTTTCAATGAAGGGTTTGAGTGCCCTAATTTCAGCAAGAATGGCTTCAATGGCTGGGTCTGAGATCCCTGTTGCAGGTGGTGAGTCACTTTTGGGTCTTTTCAGAGTAGATGAGGAGGTGGTAGCATCTTTGACAGAGGCGCCATTTTGTTGGTTGGCTTTGCTGGTTGCCATGTTTAAGCAAATGTTCACAAATATAATCTGTTCTGGCGTATAACTCCTTGTAGCAGATCTTTATGATGATTTGTAGTATATAATTATTACTTCCATATTATTGTTCAGGCTTTACTCAGACCAAGAGAGATCAAATAATGGAAAAGCCCTGAATAATAAGGCATATACTACTGGAGAGTCCCATAGATATGTTGTTTAGGACTGTAATCCATAAAGAAAGGTTTGAACCTGTATAGCTGTAGGGTAACCGTGGTTGGTTGATTGTAACCCAGTTTGACTGTACTGTGTTGGAATGTTGGAGCGACAAAGAATGGGTGTAGTGCAAAATTTAAGAGGAGAGAAGAGTTTTTGCTAGAGGGAGACTGACTTAATACATGGTATGCCTTAAGTTGTGGCCTGCTGGCCCTTTTACCTTTTTTTTTCCCCCAGTATCCTTAGTGAGGTTTAAGATAAGCATTGACTTTATAATTATTCCAGCCCTTCTTTTTTTCTTTTATATTAACACATTCAAAATATATATATATATATATATATATTTTTATAAACGTATCCTTAAATATATGTTCATAAAATAATCAGTCGCTTTAAGTTTGCTTTCTTACTGTTTTTTTTAATTTTTTTTATCCAGTCTCCCAGCAGGTGGCGTGTTCATGAGAGGAAGCTGCGTGTCTGGGTCCAGTCCGGGGAGTCAGCTGATACAGCGTGCCACTCCTCTTCTCACGAGGGGTGGTAGGCGTTCTGTTATACGTCCGCTTTGGTAGCTGGAGAGAGGAGCTGCAGCGTGTGAGACGTTTCTGCACTTCGGAGCCGCGGGAGAAATCACTGAGTTGATGCGGGATGTCGGCGGCGCTCAACAGGAAGATTAAGGTAAGTTAAGAAAATGTAAAATTTAACCTAAATGCTTTTTATATAATATGTGGGGTGGAGCCGATCTTCTAGGCCGCCATCTTGCCTCGGCGCCAAGCCACGCCCTGCATTCTAGCATATGTTAAAGGTCAATGTCGGTTGGTAATTAATAGGTTCACTTATGTCCAGATTTTAAATATCAGGATTACCAGGATCGCTTCCAGGAAGGGTGTGTAGGTCCCATTGACTTATTAATGGTCAGCACTGATCACTTACAGGAAGGGGGCGTAGGTCACTGTGACTTATTAATAGTCATTGAAAAGGCTAAACATATAGGTAACTGTCTTCTTTTGAATTTGAAAGGCATATTGGTATCAGAGGAATGAGTGGTATGCAGGGTATAAGAACAGTATCTCAGTTCCATTGATTACATGGGATTCTATGGAGTGTTTTTGTAGACATCTAATTGTCAACCCTGTTCCATTGCATAGTGCCTGTGATGGCATAAGATTGCATAGTAGCATAATTACAGCACCTACTTTCAGTGTTAGCTCATGAGGAGGCATTCATCTGTTTTACTCTTTAGATACTGAAACTTTGAGCTGGTAATTAACTGCTCATTGACACTGGAACCGCTGTGTCCTGTGCGGAGAGAAGTGGGAGTGGAAAGAAGAAACTTGAAATTATTCCAAATGTTTGCGCTAGTTGAAGGTGAAGGTGACCGCGTAGACCCATGCTCATTCCATTTGTTAAAATTATAGCTGTTGTTGAATTGGAGGGGAACACAGAGGTGCACTTTGCCATTTGGACAGCAGAAGGCAACCTAACACTGATACAGTGCATCAGCTGAGTGCAGAAACATACCTAAGTGTTATATATATATATATATAATTTGGCAATGATCCCCAACTTTCCGCTACCAATTAGTTATAGAGAGTGACAGTCAACAATATGACCAGTGGGTCACACTGGTGGTCGAAATAAAAATAACAACCCATAGGGGTGCACCTCCCTGTTTGAAAAGACCATCCAACCCACAGGTAGAAGAAACCCTTTCTTATTTCCTTGAAACAAAGTGCAACATGATAAGATGCTTGTCTCTTGGCCTTCAAAAATACAAAGGAAGAAGAAAGGCGGAAATAGTAAACCGCTTAGATTATTTTTTCTTGATGGACAAAGAGATCAGCATTTTAAGGGGAAGGGTATGGGATGAATCTTACAATGTCGTCACTCCTTTTCCTGGGAAAGTCTCTCCCACAATGGCCATAGAAAGGCAGAAGCTTTCTGATCCTGACCCTGGGGGTGGCAGTTTGATGGAGTACTGCATGAGGTGAGACAACCTTCAGGGGAGCGAAGGGACATTGTCGAATGAGACATGGTATCCCCTTTTTCCTCAGGGACTGACCCCTTGACACTGTTTCCCAAACATCTATGTTTTATGGAAATAGAGAAAGAGAAAGAGAAAGAGAAGACCTTCCTCCATGAACTGTGATGAAAAGAAACCTAATACATTAGGTGAATTAGGTGAATGGGAATAGTGAGATGAAGAGGAGGGCTAGAGCCAAGAAGCTGACTGAATCTAAAAACCAAAAGAAAAGCTCTAGTTTTTTAATGAATCCAGGAGGTGGTGCAATGCTTAAAAACAGGAAGCATCAAGATGGAAGGGAACTCACTATTCTAAACGCAGGTCAGAAAACCCAGAGAGAGTGTAGTTGGTGACAAGAGAACTGCTGGGCAGACATACTCGCAACCCCAGGGAACCAGAAAAGGCTAGACGTTCTGGGAAGGACGGGTAGGCTACAGGAGCCTTGATAAGACGCAGCATGGAGACAAAACACTCTGGGAAGGACGGGAAAGCCTGCCTCAGGTGCCCGAGAGCTGCAAGAGCCTCAGAGAAACACTGTGCAGTCCCGAAGATGCAGACCAAAGGGAAAGGTATGTGGGGAAATGGAAAGGGGCTGGAGACCCAGGGAAGCCGGGAAACAACTATGTGAGAGGATTAAAGACCATGGGAAGGTCGGACAAGTTTGTAACCTGCATAGTACGAGACACCATTGTGAAGGAGGTCTGGGACCGTGAATAGGAACTATGGAAAAAAGTCCTGGCAGGAGAGTATACCAGGTAAACAAAGTCCAGGACCTGCACCCAAGTGATGAAGTGAGAAAGTCCTGACATTAGAGTAAACCAGGCATGCTGCAAATCTGCGACTTATATACAATTGTGTTTGAACTCTGTTTACCATATGAAACTCAGGGGAATGGAACTGAGATCCCCTAAAACTGTAAAACCTTTGAAGGGAAGTATCATACCCCTTTAGAAGGTAGTGTGGAAAAAACCTACGAGAGGTTGACAGAATATCAGTGAATCAACCTTTGAAGTGAAGACAATGCCCATGATTTGTGGAATTAAGGGGTAGTGAGTCTCCCTCTTTTTTTGTGTAAGAGGAGGAAACTCAAGGGAAGAGTTGCTCCCCCTGAGACTGTGGAGTACAGAAAGTGGTGAACTGTATAATTTGAGGAAACTCCATGGAAGAGGAATCCCCCTTGAGATTGTGAAAAATATTAATTGGAGGAAGAATTCGGTGGTAGAGCCGCCACCCCCGTAGAAATTGTGGAACATGTTAAAAGAACATTGAAAAGCCAGAAGAACTCTATGGGAAGGGAAGCCCCCTTTTCCTGGTATAACTTAATGCGTTTTCTTTTCTACACTTTAGAACTTTATGACTGGAACTTTGGAGGAAAGCTTCGGGCATTCAGGTAAAAGACATCCCCTGTTTCATGTTATATTGACCTTAGGATTTTGTACACAGGACAGAGAACTCCTTTTGATTTAGACACCATGTCACAGACGTTTCTTAGTTTTGGTGAGTCAGGGAAACCCATCCTAGAGTTAGGGATATGTAAGATTCCCCAAGCCCCTGTTCTCTTTCATTAAAGTATTTAACAACACCAAAAATGCCACTGTGTCCGGGTTTTACTCTTGATCCTTCACAATACCTAATGCAGATTCGCAGTGACAGAAAGTATTTTGTAATGCATATTTTAGAAAATGTGTATTCCTGTGCTTTACTTGACATAGAATTCTGCATACTAGTGCACTAAAAGTGCCTGGGGCTAATTCAGGTGATGTTGACTAGAGATTAACAAACGAATTCCTGGGGAATTAACCTATGCTGAAACTATTTACCAAACCAATTGTCAGTAAAACATAACGTAGGCTCAGAATATGTGCTGTATGCTACTATGAATATGGCAGTGTGCTGACAACATAATGTGTTATGCTATCTTGTATTTGGATAGTTTCTCCTGCTATAGATTATGGTTTTGAAGCACTTTACCTGACAGAGAGGCAATGGAGGAATTTGATAGAACATGCAATAGTGATAGGGAGGATCAAAGTCAGGTACATAGTTGCCATAAGGGTGGGTGATAGATAAGAGGCTCAGGAAGGCATGACAAGGAAATTGCGGAGAAAATATATTTGTACACTTGGACCACGTTAATCTTTGGACACAACTGTATCCTTTGTGGTGCGGCACTGAATGGAGAGATAGCGGCAAAGAGGTATTCGCCCTGCCAGGGGTTATGTCTGGAATTCATGGTGATCTTGGGTATGTTGAAGCCATGCCCAAAAAAACACGAAAGGCAGAAGCCCTCATAATTACTTCCCTAGGCCCGCATCAACATATGGAAGCTTCTTCCCTAGGGGGTGACCTTTCCCATGGGGCCAGGGCGGTGCGCCCACATCACAATATCCCCCCTGGTGGTGGTGCACCAAGGCCGATCAAATGGGAAGGTAGCCCCTTATGGCATTAGGGACAACCATCTTCACAGGACGCAATATAACCATGCATTAAGACTTCTGTCCCATTCTCCTATTGTTAAACCCTCCTTACTCTTCTGTTAATACAAACCCTATCTTCTACTGTCAATCTCTTAAAATACTTGACAGGACTAAAACATCAGAAAATGCAAGATGCACTACAAGCAGTTCTATTTTTAGTACAATGAAGAAGAAAATCGCTTGAAAACAAAATATCACTCCGGAGAAGCAGAGCAAGCCCTCTAATCTCTCATCGTGTATTATTGGTCCAGAGCAATTCAACCATCCAGCACTTGTGTTCAAAGGGCACGCATCTGTAACCCCAAGAGAGAGCTGTCCTCTCAGAAAGAAAACAGTCTGCCAGAGATCGACCGATCAGACGAGAGCCAGAGGGAAAGGTGTGAGTGGAGGCAAGAAGGTACCCAAACGCAGTTGAAGATGGAAGGGCAGCTCGGGCAATTGCATAGACAATCCTCCAGGCATCCCAGAGACCGGCAAGGCACCAGAGAAGGAGGATGTACAGCTGGGGAGAAGCAAACATCTGTGAAGCCACAGCAGACTCAATCCCCTCACTGAAAGCCACCGGAGCATGAGAGAAAAGAGCAGATGCTCAGGAAACGCTGGTATCTTCAAAGAAGAGATAAACAGGTACATAGGTTTACCAAGAGAGGCTGGAGGCTTAGCGGGGTGAAGGGATGAAGGAGGATGCTCCAAGAAGAGGGCCTGGGACCCTAACAACAAATATTGCGAGTCCTACACACATTGTGATAAGACAGTCTGGAACCCTGGGAATGGACATAGCGAGTCTGGGACCCACTTCCAAACCCATGAGAAGAGTACTACTTGGCAGTAAACCAAGTGGTTCTGAACACTGCAAGTCTGGGACCCACAACCAAAGTCTTAGGAGGGTCTGGGACCCTGTGAAGGAATATTGCGAGTCTGGGACCTGCATCCAAAGAGAGGGAATTGTTTGTCAGGAGAGTGAACCAAGCTGTTCTAAACACTGGGAGTCTGTGACCCGCACCCAAAGTGATAAGCGGGTCTGGGACCCTAAGAATAATTTATGCAAGTCTGGGACCCGCAGCCAAAATAAGAGAATAATCAATACAGGAATCCTGCACCTGGCAACGAAAGTGCACCCAGTTGTTTTTATAAAGCAGTGTGGATTCAAGAAACCCATTCTTGTAGATTATCCAGAGACATTTGCTTGAAAGAATATAGACATGAGAGGACGAAAAGGAAAGAAACATACAACCAATTGGAATCTAAGGGAAAGGATCAAAACCCTAGCCTTGGAGTTCTACACTTTTCTTTGTTTCTTCACTTTTGATAACCAATAGACTGGGAAGCTTTCTGTTGGTTGGAACCACAAAGAACATTTTACTTTGGGAAAGATAATCATCATCATTATCATCATCACCATTTACTTTTATTTGGCTTTAAAACCATCAAGTATAAACACAACATAAAACCATAATTCATATGGAGTACAGTTTACTGGAGTTAAAATCCTCAAGATAAAAATTATTAAATGGCTTAGAAGAATATAAATTAGCAATCCATAATTTGCATATCATTTACAATAATAAAAACGAAGAAAGAAAGAAAGAAAGAAAGAAAGAAAAAAAGAAAGAAAGAAAGAAAGAAAGAAAGAAAGAAAGAAAGAAAGAAAGAAAGAAAGAAAGAAAGAAAGAAAGAAGGGCTATAAAACATATTTTCAACATTATAGTTTAGGAGAGCATGCTTGCAGCCTCACCATTCCATCAGAAGTTATGCCATTTTCACACAAACAGTTGTTGGTCAAGATCATCTTGTAACATTTGGTCTCTATTTCTCAGGCCTTTTAATCTATATATCCAGGCCCTGTGTATATAATGGACAGTTGCAAATGCTGCATGGGACTTTACCGGATGTTTACATAGATTCATTGCATCCTTCATTGTGTGAATCAAAAAGTATTCATATGCTCCCATCTGCGTGAGCAAACGTGGCTAAATTACCTGTTCTTTGGGAAGGTACCCACTCGAGAGTCTGCAGCTACACTTTAGCCCACTGTACCTTTCACAGAAGGGAAATATCTATTTGTATATCAGTCTTTGTCTCGCCCACATGGGCAGTCCAGCACCGAAAATGCTATGGCAATTCTCTTCTAAAGAAGAGTACCAACAACAGCTCAAGACACATGGTTCAGCCTTGTTGGGCCTCATCAATGAGATGGATCTGTGCCTCTCTGAGCAGAGTGGGCAAGGGGTCCATGTCTAGTTGACCCTAGGAAACTTAGGGCGACTAAACCTAAGTCCCATAAAGAATCAAAAAATAGTCATAGTCACCCCTCTGTGAGATCAAACACGGCTAAATGACCTTTTCTTTGGGAAGTTACCGACTTGAGAGTCTGCAGCCACAATTTAGCTCAGTGTACCTTTCACAGAAGGGAAATACCCATTTGCAAATCAGTCTTTGTCCCACCCACATGGGCAGTCCAGCACCGAAATGCAATGGCAATTCTCTTCTTAACAAGAGTAAAAACAGCAACCCCAGACATGTGTTTCAGCCTTGCTGGGCCTCATCAGAGAGATGGAGCTTTTCTTCTCTGAGCACAGTGAGCAAGGGGTCCATGTCGGGATGACCCTAGGATTTTTAGGGTGACTAAACCTAAGTCCCTTAAACAATAACAAAATAGTCGTAGGCGCCCCTCTGTGAGATCAAACACAGCAAAAATGACCTGTTCTTTGGGAAGGTACCAACTTGAGAGTGCGCAGCCACAATTTAGCTCACTGTACCTTTCACGGAAGGGAAATATCCATTTGCATATCAGTCTTTGTCCCGCCCACATCTGCAGTCCAGCACCAAAATGCATTGGCAATTCTCTTCTGAACAAGAGTAAAAACAGCAAGCCCAGACATGTGTTTCAGCCTTGTTGGGCCTCATCAGTGAGATGGAGCTTTGCCTCTCTGAGCACAGTGAGCAAGGGGTCCATGTCTGGATGACCATAGGAATTTTATGGCAACTAAACCTAAGTCCCTTAAACAATCATAAAATAGTCATAGGGGCCCCTCTGCGAGAACGAACACGGCCTAATGACCTGTTCTTCGGGAAGTTTCTCACTTGAGAGTCTGCAGCCACGCTTTAGATCACTGTACCTTTCACAGAAGGGTTATGTGAATCCCTGCAGCTTCAAAAATTGGGTGCTGATAAAAACCTCTTAAATGATTATACATTGCACAAGTCAAGAGGAAATTAGTTACTGTTTCTTCTTTCACCCCACATAGCGGGCAATCCCCTTTTTCATCTCTTCACCATGATTTTGTAAATAATGACGCCAATGGCAATATTCCTAACCTTAATCGAACATACATTGATCTTTCAAATCGGGGATTAATTTGATCTAGGTGGCATTCAAATCCTGTCCAGGACATGCGCAATAAATAATCTGGGCCTAGTTTTAGCCTGTTAGCTACTTCTGTGAGATGATCTATTGATCTTGTATCTGCAGCCTTATTCTAGAATGATTTGAACCATTTACACTTGGGGAAGTCTCCCATGCTTCGCCATCACCTAACACCATCAGGGTATCCTTTACATGTTTCAACCACTCAAGGCTTTTCCCTCCCCTGAGAGACAGGAGATGCCCTACAGCCTCTCTTTGTTTCTGTAGTCCCGTAGTGTGCGATAGTGTGGCATAATCTCACCCAGTACAATACTGGTTTCAATCTGATATAATCACCCATGGCAAGACATTCAATTCCAAGCGCAGGAGTGCTGGACGGGCACTCTGGGATAGAAGCAACAATTGTTTCAAAAAATCACATTACAACCTATCCAGAGCCCTCTTGTCCCCACACCCCCAAATGTAAGCCCCATTTATTGAAGCAGGAAAGGCCTTTTTTTGTATAATTCCAGCATGGGGGTAACTGCACCACTCACATACTTATTAAAAAAGGATTCTGTGGCCCCACTAAATTTGCTGAGGTTTGTGCTATATTTGTTTATCTTCTCTGACCACTCCCTGTTTTCCTGGAACCGAAATCCTAAGTATTCGAAAAATCCTAATTGCTCTAATTTCATACCATTGATTTCTAGTATTAGGGGGGTAATGATTTGTGCGTTTTGGTCGGAAAACCATTACCTTCATCTTCCCTATATTTAGCTCCATCTGAAGCTCTTCGGTGGTCTTCAGACCTTGGGATGTAGTCATCAGGATCAGTGCGTTGTCAGCATAAAAATGAGGTGTGTATTTTTCCATGCTCATGTTAAAGCAGTCCATACACCCCTCTAATAACGCATCAATTACCTCTTATATATACACAGAGAATAGGCGCGGGGCAAGAACACATCCCTGCTTTACACCTTTCTGTACATTAAAAGGGGAAGTTAATTCACCTCCAAGTCCGAATCGGACTTCAGCACGGTTTTCGGAATAGATCTGTTGTATTAAAATAATCAAGTGAGCGGGGGCCTTCCTTGAACGCAAAATTTGCCACTGCATCTTTCTAGAGACACCATGAAAAGCAGTTCTTAAATCTGAGAATACTGCATACATTTTGACTTTCAATAGTACTATATACTTTTGGATTAAAAGAAACAGTCTAAAACACTCGTCTGCAGTCCCTTTATTTGCATGGAACCCTGTCTGTAGATTCGTGATTATATAATTTGAATCTACCCACTCTAGATAACCTAATAAAACCTTCCCGAATATTTATCCAGAGCTGTCCAATAAAGATATCGGGCGGTAATTAGCTCCAGAGTCTCTACCTCCTTTCTGGTATAGGGGGATGATCAGTGATTGTTGCCAAGATGAGGGCACCTTTCCTAGTCCAATAATAACATTAACATTTTTACACAAGACCGGTGCCCAGATCATAATTTCATCCAAATAAAAGTCAACTGGGGTAAAATCTGCACCTGCTGCCTTACCCCATTTTTGAGACTTTATCCCCATTTTTGAGATATCCCTCACACTAACAGTGAAAGCCACCTTCCCACATGATTCTGGCTCTTTGTGCTGAGCAACAGTGAAGCACTCCTGATTGCTAAATAAACCACTAAAGTGAGACCACCATGCCTCTGCCGTAATACAGCAGTTGAGGTCCTGATCACCCCTCAAATCCTTCCCAGTTATCAGCTTCCATAACAGAATATTATCCCTCTTTTCACTTGCTATGAGGAGCTCATTGCATTGGTTCATATTGGTTCAGCTATATTTTTATAATCAGTTCTATATAATTGTATATACTTGTATATTATTGTATTTGGTTTTTATCCATTTTGGCACCGTGTTTAACACTTTCTATAATCTTTTTTTTGTCCTTCGACATTCATCATCATAACAATCTCCTTTGTCTACAGCATTCTTCTTTATTGGGCACCTCAAGAGAGTTATAAGGGGCAGAAGATTTCCTCTGAGAGCATTAAACTCAGACAAAATATAATTATCGTATCTATAATACAGATGATCCCAACATTGTCCAAAATGGCCCCATTCAAACTTGATGTTGGCACTTTTTCCATTATCCTTGGCCAGTTTGCATCTTTACATTCATGCTCAGTTATGACTATTTCCTGTGAGATGAGCGTTGTCTGGACTCTGCCCCCTTCATATTTGTCATAAGTACCCTTAGACTAAGTGGCCCTTGGTCGCTGTCAGATCTGTCCATTGCCTCAATTTCCTATACCTTGTCCCAGTCTTTACCTGTGATTAGAATGTAGTTAATGATTGATTGACCGTTATAGCCCTCAAAAGTATTTTTTGCAAGCTGGTCCCTACCACAGCTTTCATTACAGGCCCTTAAGTTCAGATCATAAAACAGTTGAGCTGTTTCTAATGCTAGGCGGTGGGATCTCTTTGCTGGTTAAGCAACCTATGTAGGTATATCCCATGCGATAGCCTGATCTTCCCAAATTCCTTCCAATACCCTACTTGGTTTGATCTGTAGATGTATATCTCCTGCTACCAACGTGACCATATTATGTAGCTTTGTATTATTCCTCTCTTTTTTTCCCGGCTAGAGGGTCTTTTTAGTGTTTTAATTCCCCTGTGCCTCGCTGGCCTGTTATAAACATGAAACAATTCCTTCTATTATTGGTTACAATAATTAAATATTTGGAGGTCGGGTGCACCAGTCTCGTCCACTGTTACCTCCCAATTTATTGTTGTGTTTATCCAAATAAGTAGGCCGCCGCTCAGCCTACCTTTGCGGCCTTAACTGATACAAAGTGACCCTTGTAGGTCAATTGTACTTAATGGCCAGGTTTCATGTAGAAGTATTATTTGAAAGTTTATTTTCAATGTAACTCAATCAGGGTATTCAAAGCTTGTTGTAAACCCAGCAATATTCCAAGATAAAAGTCTAATTTCGGTGGATTCTATCCACTATTCTGCTCAAAGGTCAGTCAATCCATTTCATCTAAATCAGTACCGATGTTACTCCCCAATTGTTCATATATTCCCCCTCTTTGTCCTTCAACTATACTGTGTCTTGTTATTGCCCTGGGTCTATGTTGAATGGGTCCGTTCTCTCGATTTCTATGCCATGCTAAAAAAAGTTGCAAAGGGTTTGAGTGTAATATTGACACTCTTTTGTGAGTAACACCTAATGCCAATACAAACAACCCATTGACCAACGCCCATTAACCTATGAACACATCTATGTAGTCAAACATTGTGTTTTGGATGGGTTCCCTATTACGCCTAACTGAATCTTCTCTAATTAGTGATAGACACCCTCTAGTATGTCGAATCCAGGATGTGACTTTATTGGTCAGGGCTTATTGATCTTCGAATGAGTTTCGGGATAGGTATGGTACACTGGCAATAAATACTGAGGGGCAGCCTCTATTAGATCTATTGTGTGGGGCACTACTTATTCCTACCCTATTGCTAATGTCCCTGTAGGATCTCCCAATTAATATTGAGTTGGGTCCCAGTGGTTGGGGTTCTCATAGCACTAATGGTCAGTTTGGGATTTTGCTCAGCCATGGGTGTTGGCTAGTTTCACGATTATCCATGCTCACGGGAGTCATTCTGTTAAAATTAGAGGAATTCTCAGATGGTGCACTATTTGTATTACCAAATTTTCCATTCATAATTATTGTATTTCCCATCATACTGGTGTTCTTATTCACTACATTAACATAATCTGCCTTCGGCTTCATCAGAAAAGCAACCTTTTCCTTTAACAATATAATCTCATCAGCCATTTTCCTCAACCAACTCTCTAGTCTGCTGGTGATCGTTTCCTTGATTTCCGAAAGCAACTCTTACCCCCCTGGGCTTATCACACACATGTCTGATGAAGTGTTAGTAATAAAATAAGATACACAAGTCTGCGTGCATGTGTCAATCATCTTGCCTATGTGAGTCTGTGGTTTATTTCTTAAGTTCTTTCTTGACCCCCCTTTCCCCACAATACAGGGTTCTGTTTCCTCCTTGTTCTGACTCAGTGGGCTACAGCAGTTTCAGAAGCCCCCACATTGATCCCCACATTGACACTGTCTAAAAACAGACTCCTCACTCTTACCCATGGCAGGGTTAAGCCTGTCGGCCTTTGACAACACCCTTTCCTCTCTCCTTCTATTCCCCCCACCCTAGTTGCATTCATCTATTCGGGAAGATCATTATTGGGTTCTTTAATTATAGGACCCTTAATTACATTTATAATGTGGGGGTGAATCTCAATGACATAGGATAGCCCCGCCTCACTCCCGCAGCATGCCCTAGGATCCTTGACCGGGAGGGCATAAGTCTTCCCTGCTTGCGCTGGCTTCAAGCCAACTTGAAACAGGGCAACAGGGTCCTCCATACGGTCCCGGCCAGCATCAGGGCCCTTGTTATTTCCACTGTAGAGTTATGGGGTCGCAGGGGACTATCAACAGGTCATTGTCCTCTCATGTTGCCACACAGTTGGACAGAAATCCGGGTGCCACTACGGACAACCCTCATTCTTTGAGCCCCCTTCTATGGTATGTTTATCAAATTCATCCCCTGAACGCTCTGTACCATCAATATCGAGGAGCAGCTCTTGCATCTCTGTGATTAAGATATTAACGTCTTTTAATGGCTTGAACATTCATGAAATATTTCTGTGTCTATCCTCCTGGAAGATCAAAATGCCGGCTTTCGTTTTCATCATAATATAAGATGGGAGCAAGTCAGGGCAAGGCAGGCACAGCAAAAGACAGAAATTGCAGGAATATAAAAGTACAAAGTGCAGGTACAAAGTTAGTACAGAAGAGCTATAGGGCCTTTCAATTTGCTAATAGAACACAGAACAGTAGGAGCAATCAGTACCTATAAAATCACGGGGAATGGCGGAAATACAGGTACAGGAAAGTGCAACAGTGCTTCTCTAGTCTGGAAAAATAAAAGTTAAAATAGCTTCCTAATCAAAACTTCCTTTAAAACAATATATGGCAAAAAAAAGTCAATGGACAGTTATTACTAACAGATACGTTTACGAGTCCGTTTCAAAAGCCATAGTTTCAGGTTTTCCAAAATGTCTACCTTCTGGAAAGGAACCCTGCAGTTCAAATTATGCATGGAGCGAGGCAAGCCCGACTCCCCCTCTTTCTCCCAGGCTGTCCTTGATACACAACTCCGGGTTTTAGCCAATAACTCAAGGCAAGAAATGTCGCAAACGCTCCCTTCGTGAACAAAAGCTACTGGGTATGAAATGACCCCGGCTTTCGCTGTTCAAGGTGCGGGTTCACGGGAGGTGGATGAACATCTTGAGGTTAGCGCCAACACCCAACGATGTAAGTGAACAATAAAAACAATTTTAAAAAGCGCTACACTTGCATAGCGATATCCTTACATTTAGCCTCAGTTAGTTGCATAATTCAAGTTTCCACTCGCCAGTTCGCTAGCTTACCGTTTATATTCGTTGGTCAGGGTTAATCGAAGTTGCCCTCCCCAAGTTCCCAGATTCCAACAGCTGCCCCTGCTCAGCACGGCACAGCACAGCAATTCTCCTGCTCGTAGAGAGTGGAATGGAGAAAGGTTGTGCTGATTTCCCGCTGGGATTCAAATTTGTAAGAGCATGGGCTTTATCCAGCAAGGGTGGCTGGGAATTATTAAATGCTGTAGGAGGGGGTGTGGGGGGTAGGGGTGTGGGGGGTTGGTAGAGCTACAAACAGCCGTGTCCTTTGCCAGACACAGGAAAGAATATCTTGCAATGTTATTTTTCAGTTACTAGTGTTAAGGTCAGAACTAGGCTTTTCAGACAGGACTGGGACAGACTTTATTTTCGTTTCGGACATTCTGACAATTCCCTTAGTTTTCTTAGAGGCACGGAACCCCCTGTTACTTTTAGGGACAGAGAGGCATGTTTCCAAACCTTTTTCGTGAACAATACAAGTTTCTGCCCAAAACCAGACCCCCATTGTGTTCAAACCTTACTTCTGCACCCTTACATAGGCTGTTAGGGTGGGTTCTTGATCCACTTGATAAATTGTGGGGATTCCTGTGAACTTCCTATGTGCTCCTCCCTTTCCAATTTTAAAAAATATAAAGGAGTTACAGGGCAAAGAGTTCCAGTTAAAAGTCTCTGTGACGGAACCTATTTATACAGTTAAACAATTATTCCTTGCACAATTAAAAGTCCCCATTTCCCAACAAAAACTCCACTTTAAAAGAAAGCCCATAGTTAACGGAGCTCATCTTTCCAACTACTCCATTGGTCCCAACCAACATTTTGTTTTTAGATCCAATAAGAACCTCCCACCAATCCAATAGGAAGCTTGGGTATAAATCCCAGTCTAAAACAAAAACCTCAAGTAATTTCCTCAGAGCCTGTATCAAGTTCTACCTTGTCCAGGCACCTAGAGCAAGGTTCTGAAGAAAGGCCATCACAAAGTAGTGAGACTGCTGTGAAATATTTCTGTAGTCCTTTGGAGATGAAGGGTTTATTCGGAAATTTGAAGGGGACATTTTTTCTTCATGACACCAGGAAATTCTTCTTGAGATCCCTCTTAGTTTTAGGACACACAGGAATTTTTGCAACCCCTTTTCGTGAATAGTAAAAACCATACCACCATTGTGTTTGAGCCTTACTTCCGCACACTTACAGAGGGGTTGCATGTCAGGAATCCGAATATGTCAAGTTTTCAAAAGCTCCCTGAAAAGTGAGCAAATCAACCATGTTTTGTTGTTGCCTGATTTATGTCATAGTTACCACATGGTTATATGTGTTTCTGTATTTAATTATTTATTCATTTTATATACTTGACCAAACCTCTAGGCTTATGCTTCTGGGAAAAGTGCGTAAGTACACAAAGGCTGTCTTTGGCTCAGCAGTAGTCAGGCTTGTGAGCCTTCCACAGTGTCCTTTTTAAGGGACATGTGTATATTTGCCTGTTTAGGAGGGTGCCACCTGCAGCCTTATGGCTGCTTCAAGGCTCTTGAACATTAGACATTTGAAGCAAAGCATTATAACGAAACCTCAACATAGTATGACATGACCTAACCAGCTAGTTTAAAAGAAAACGGTCATCATAACCCCTCAAAAAGAGTGAATGGGTACATACAAATGCAAGTAAATGAACAGAAACCCTCAGGTAGATTCTAGCGAACTTGCCTTTAGCTTTGGCAAAATACCCTATTGATCCCAACAGAACAAGACATTACACAAAATGTTTCTACAGTTTAAAAGCATGAAATGGCATAGTTTACATAGCACAGTCTAGCATACCAACTTCAAATTCGAGCCTAGCATAGACACTATAGCGCAGTACAGGCGCATAGCAAATCATGCCATCGCTAGAAATCCCAATGAACAATGATGCAGCCCAGCAGAAACAGCACCACAAAGGTAACATGTCCGCAGGAAAAGATATATAAGATATTGGAGTGGTTACGCACACACACACACACGCACACACACACACACATCCTCTGCTCCTGACTCACCGTTTCTAGATTTAAAGTCTGCTGCTCTTGGGGATGACTGCTTTCAAAATGTCAATGGATGCTCTTTTGTAGATCTCAGCCTTGGGTCTCAAAGGCAGGATGACTCCAGCCCTCATACCCTTCCTTCACTCGGCAATCGGGCAAATAGCTGTTTCCTTTCATTAGGAATTGTCTAGTAGTCTGTTTTCCAGAATAGTTAGATGTGTGCGTGGAATATCAGGATGGAATGACAGTGTAGCCTGGGTTTTTGTTCATAGAGCGGCAGTTGGAAGGAAAGGTTGGTTAGTTATCGATGGTCCGGTGTTGCTGTGCTTATATAGATCATACTTGCATGGTATTGAACTTACTTTCTGTAACAGAAATAAAAGAACTCATTTACCATTAGAAGTGTTCTTTTATAACGCACTTAATACCAGTGAGTCGTTTCTAAGCGCGGGGTCGGGATTCAAACCTGTGTTGCACTGCGTTGTCTTTTTGCCAAAACAAACACATTACCCCTGAGCTATCCTTCCTTCTCATGTGGATTTGGCTTGATTTTTCACCACCACAACCAAGATACTTTATTGTCGATGAGCTTGAATTTTGTTGACAGAGACGTTCAGGACTGAAATAAGCTATGATGGGGGGAGCATCAAAAATCTTTACAGCCACTGTCCCCTAAGGACCCATGTACATCCCATTGATTAAGGAGTGGTGTGTGCTGCCAGGAGGTAGCCATCAGCTCCTCAAGGTCAGCCGCTGGGTGGACTGCTGGCTGGGAGCTGCCAGTCAAAGGTGTTGGTTAGTATGGGAAGGCAGCTGGAACAAGATGACCGGCGACGTCCAGGTCTGGCATTGTCCCCAGGGAGTGGCGACCATGGATGTCAGTGCAGTGACACAGGCATACGGGGCAAGTGGGGTGTTGTGCATCCAAGTTGTGGAGAGGCGCATCCTGCTGGTGGGGAGGTCCAGCCCACAGGTGGACAGGTGACACAGGAGTGTGCACCCTGCGGTTATTGAGCTGCGTTACAGGTGACACAGGAGTGTGCACCCTGCGGTTATTGAGCTGCGTTATCCAGGAGCGGAGAGAAGCCACGTCATGGGAGGGAGCTCAGTGACCATCGATACCTCTGGAATGATGACATGGTCAGGGGGCAACACGGGATCATCATCAAGTTTGATGCACACATTGAGGAGCGTCAAGCATTGGAATGGGAATGATGACACAGAGCGCAATGCTTGACTGTTGAAGACTGTGGTGTACTCTGCAGCAGCAGATACAATGGAGGTGATGGCACTAAGGCACAACACCGTTGTTGGTGCTCTGGGAAAAAAACAGAGTGTTATGGCACATCTTTCCATGGATGGTGGCACAAGGTATGAGGATGAAGGGAAGGTTCCTGCAAAAAGACTTAAAAGGTCTGAGTAAGGGCAGGTGGAAGGTGAGCCCGATATTGTACGGGGGCAGAGTGTATGAGTCCGATCTGAGGTTCGAGTGCATGCTGATTCAGCTGCTGCATTTATGGCTCTTATAATTGGAGCATTTCTGGGGAGTGTTTTAGTTGAATGTTTGAGGAGGTAGAGGTGTACTAATCTGCTTGTCAGAATGCTTGGATCTGTGCATGGAATGTCAGGATGGAATGTCAGTGGAGCCTGGGTGAGTGTTCCTAGAGTGGAAGTTCAAAGGGAAATTTGCATAGGTATGGATGGTCCAGTGTTGTAGTGCTTATAAATATTGTAGTTACATGGTATTGGACCTACCTTCTGGAACAGGAAAAAAGCAGCTAACATTCCTTGTGTTGACTCGGTTTTATTGTTCAACACAAGAACCAGGATACTTCAATGTGCAAATACCTCCCTTAATTAAGACTGCTTATCTATTTTAGCCATAGGAAGGAATATTTGAGTCCTTTTTGATGAGAGAGTGATGGCTCATTCGTTGAAACTGTTAGCATCCATAAATACATTTTTGTTTTCCTATTTCCTTTTTCTTATTTGAATTGTGTGTATATACATTGCTAACATGGTGACTTGTATTAGCGTCTTAGAACTTTGAGGTACTGCAGTGTGTTCCAAAGCCCTGGAAAGTAAATAAATACATAAATAAATGAAGCTGCACCAAACAAAGAGGGGTTAGAGCCCCGCCTGACTGTGCTGGGGTCCTAGGGCAATGTATGAGGAGGTCAAGCTCTATGAGTAAGAAGACATTGCCCATGTTGTATAGACACTCGAGTGCAGGTACTAGCATGCAGTAACAGACTGGTTCTCTTATTTCATGTTATGTTGCTTTGATTTGATTGTTACCATGAGGATATTTCATGCACTGTGGGGTGCTCTATTCCGCTGCCAGGTTATCTCACAGGACTGAGGAGCAGGGAGGGAAGCCTTAAAGACACAAACCAGCAAATCTCAACACCAGTAGACCAAAAGATCAACACTGAATGGACCCTAAGAAAACAAAGACAGCAACGCCCTTGTCATTATTTCCATAGGCTCCAAAGCATTTGGGAGGGGTGAATGTCAGAAAACTACATTTGCCGAGTTTGCCAAGTTTGCAAAAGCTCCTTGAAAATTGAGCAAAATAACCTCTTTTTTTGGGTTTGATTTATGTCACGTTTAACGTAATGATTTTATTTTGTTACTTGACCAAACCCTAAGTGTGTGCTTTAACATTGTTCACATTGTTATACTTTGTGCTTGTAAAGAAGTCTGAGTGTTGGCGTGGACCCTAAAAGGTTGCATGAGTGAGAGTGTTAGCCATAAATGAATGAGTACGAATAAGACTCTGTTAATGAACAACGCAATTAAAAACATGAAATAAACCAAGGAGCATGTGTTACCCCACTTCTCCATTCCTATCCAATGCGGTTTCCTATACGTCATCCCAGTTATCCCAAAACCCCCACCTTTCCAAACACTTGTCCCTAACCTCATTTCCCCAACGGGGCCAAAGTATTCCACCTACTCATTAAGTACAGACACTACGACCTCAGAGGAGGTGGTAGAGTCTGTGCTACTCCTGCAAATGATGCAGTTGGTACCCAACAGTCACAAGTATTTACTGATATTTTTTAAACCTTTGCTTAATCTGGTCCACACCAGATCGTAACAATAATACAACCAGCACAGTGTTTGTTCGAAGATCATACACATACATTTCGATTGGGATGACACAAGTTGATATCGAAGAGCTTTCAAAGACATTCCCAGCCCTCCACTATTAATCATTACATGAACAGTTGCCATCTCAGACTTAACTTGGCGCCTGTCCCCTTGACATACTACTGAAGAACAGATATCCTCTCCCGTCTCATCCGTCTACGTCTCAGCTCTAAACAGATCCCATATATTAACAGGTCTTGAACAGGCATGGGCCAGCTGACATAATGTGGTTTCTGTATCATTACACCATGTCAAATCCGCGAGTCAGTTATTCAGTACAGGCGGTTCACAACTGTTCCATTACATTAAAATGCACCTTGTAGCCAACAGTAGGCTAATAGTGAGGAGCTTACTAACCCTCTTACCCAGTCCCTGAAACCACCCAAACATGCAGCACACAGGGATGTCATTTCACCAAAATGCCAGGAGTAGCGGAAGTGACATCACACGACCCTTGACCCCCTGGTGACATCACAGGAAGTGATGTCATTTGATCCCACCCCAAAGTGATATCCTGGGATGCGATGGAACGTGACCTTTCACCCGTTGACAAAACAGGAAGTGCTATCACATAGCATTGTACACTACAAAAAATATGGTTACGATATCACTACGTGATGTACATTTCATACAAGAATTGATCGCTATATGTATCGTTAAGATCAGTGTGTATAGGCCCATATTACCAAATTACTGTGAATGCAAGCAGACGTCCATGACCAAATGATAATGATGTGTTATTATATAGCACTTACGCTGAAGCCCTTTATATAGAAAAAATATACACCCAATATCACCCAACCTGTATTGGTACTCATTTATCGACCTCAGAAGGATGAAAGGCTGAGTTGAGACATTTAAGAACATACTAAATCAGTGACTCACCCCCAGAAGTGTGCCTGAAATAAACCTTTAAAGAGTCTATCAATTATTGTATAGAATTCCAGAAAGACACATTATTTGGTATTCCTAATCTTTCTTATTAATGGTCAGTGCTGAAAGAGTTAGACTTGTGTCACTCCTTTTCTCCTTCTTCTTCTTTTTTTAAGGGGCTTTAACAAGAAAGCCAGCCATTCCAAAACCAAAGAGCCACATGGTGGTGGCCACAGCCCATGAGCTTGCATTACAAAAAACAAAAAAAACAAGGCGACCCCTAAATGACGTCCCTGGCTGCACACTTTCTGTCTAGGGATTACAGCTTGTAACATCTGTCCTACCATGTCCAGCACTTGATTCAAAACTCTGACAGCATGGGACACAACCACATCATGTGCAAAAATCCTGCCTCGTGCTCTGCACCTGGGACATCTATCATCCACAGACTAATCAAACCTGCTCCGACGAGACAGGGTTAAATATACACAATGTAATACTTTGTACTGGATCAATTTAAATCTAACATTCAAGGCAACTTTGTGGCTGTAACTGCACATATACGTACACATCTTATCATACAACTCCAGGCCAACTTCGTCTGCCCATTTCTTTCTGCAATGAAGATCCTCCCTGAGGACTGCTTCCTGCACCTGACGATATAAACTGAACACTATGCCCCTTGCCCCAGCTGAATCCACTACATATTTCAGAAGTGGGGTGGGACAGGTTCCAATGGGAAATTAGGGGTCCACCTGTGAAATGCAGCCTTTAAATACTGAAAGGTGTAAGAGCCCTCCCCGTCTTTAGAAGTGTAAAAAGAATAAATGAGACACCCCCTGACGGGGAATAAGGCTAAGAGAACTGGTTGCAAGAGTTCAAAAAATATCTTTATCTAAATGACATCCAAAGAACTCTGCTGCCCGAGAGCGCTCTGACAAATTTCACACTTACATCACATTATAAAGAGAAAGGTCCTCATAGGTGACACAATTAACATAGGGTATTAAGTCAGCTCAGGATTGGACAGTCATTATAGCACTATATAGCTGAGGCGGCACTGTTTCATCCAGATTGGTTGCTCCTTTGGCGGGACGGTGAGCATCACGTGGTCCGGTTGTCAGTGTCCAGGAGATGATGGTCAGGTTGCCGTGATGCGGGGTGGCCACTAACTAACCTAACATAATTCATCCTTGTGAAGCATGCACTAAACAATGATCATTGCAACTTTTTTTGAACAAATCATTGTAAACCGATAAACTTCGTTCATGTATTTACATCATTAATAACTGCGGCTTGTACGGGGGCATCAGGTTAAGGGTTTTGACCCTCATGATAACATTGATTGAAGTGAGGGTCTGGACTTGTAAAGAATCTGAGCACGTTGGCGTTTGTTAGTAGTGATAGACAATATACTGCTACAAAGGTCTAGATGTTAGTTGAGGGCTCGCTAGTTGGGCACCGTGGCGGGATCACATATCTGGCACATTAAGAGAATACCTTGCGGGGACACAGGGTTACTTTGGCAGTAATTTTTTAATCGCTAGGGTCAGAGGGCATGGATAGATTTATGGAGATGGATGAGCCACAGCGCTTGGCTCGAGCTGGTTCACACGCGGGGCACTGATCTCAGAGGAAAAGTGAAATGTTACATTTGTTCTTTGTTGCAATTACCTCCGGCCTCATCATGAGGATGGGGCTGCAGAGTTTTCCAGACACACTGAGAGAAAAGGTAGGGGCCGTATGCACTGCGTGCGCAGCGCTGCAAAAGGGAGAGAAGCCTTTTCGTATTATCGCAGTGAGGCCTAGTTACCAAGATGGAGTCAAGGGGGTACAAAATGGATGCCCTCTGTCCTGCGCAACGGTGCCATCTATGCAAGTGCCAACTGACACTGGCATCACATAAGGGCAACGGGGGTACTCCCCACCATCGGAGGCACATGGTCCAAGTTTGTACGAAGGATAGTCGGGGCGGGGGACCTACTGGCCCCTCACTCCCACATAAAGGTGACCCTGAAGTCATTGCCCATCTTTTCCTGGACCAGTTCCCTAGTTACAAACTGTCCCTATGAGTAAATGTTGTACATATAATTCACACCTTTCCCAGACCAGGAGGACTGAGTGGTGGTGGTGAAGGAAGGGGCCACACCTTGGATATCCCAAACGCAAAACTCAGGTGTATATGGAAACTGCACATGCAACCTTTTCATCAGCTGCCCCTAAGCCCCAACAGTGCACCCAACCAGATCAAACCGGGACCTTTCATCCACCCTCATCCTCACCCCTTGCAGAGAATAGGGATGGACTGCTTTTTTTCCCACCTGCTCCTGAGGGAACAATGGAGAGCATGTCATCCAATATGATGCAAACGATACCTGAGTAGAAAGAAAACATAATTCCAGATCAGGTGTATTCAGCCCCCATGCTCAAACGTTCTTATTAAAGTTTCCCAATTAATTTTGGGCTCTTTCGGAGGCCAGGTGAGTTTTATCAACAATGGTCTGACGGTTTTAAAACATGATGCTCCAGGCCAAACTGGGAAATTCAGGAAACAAATACAGGAATTTGGCCAGAATAACCATTTTCATTATAGCTATCAGACCTAGTAACGCATCGGTTGATCAATCAGAGCAGAGAAGAAGGTAACGGGAACAGCAGGAAGATCTCAAGGGGTCTGGAAAGCCAAACCAAGAAGCCCATTTTGCATCGTATTGGATGCCGGGATCTCCATTGTACCCTCATGTACGAGTGGAAAAAAGAGCAGCCCATCTCTATTCCCTACAATCAATTGAGCAAAACAACCTCTGTTTTATGTTGTTTGTATTGTTTTTCTCATTTATGTCATGGTTAACATAACATTTTAATTGTGTTACCTGACCAAACGCTAGGCATGTGCTTTACCATTGTTAACATATTTATATGTTGTGCTAGTTAACAAGTCTGAGTGCTGAAGTGGACCCTAACATGTTGCATGAGTGAGAGTGTTAGCTATAAACGAATGAGTACTAGCAAGACTCTGTTAAAGAACAACACAATTAAGAACCTCAAATAAACCACGGAGCATGTGTTACCGAACTTCCACATTCCTTTCCAATGCTGTTTCCTTAACATTATCAATGTTTTCCCAAAACCCCCACTATCCAAACACGTGTCCCTAACCTCAATTTCTCAATGGGGCCATTGTATTCCAACTACCCACTAAGTAGAGACAATACAACCTCAGAGGGGGTGTAAGAGTCTGTGCTACTCATGCACATGATGCAGTTGGAACCCGACAGTCACAAATATTTATCATTCTTTTTTGTAAAACCTTTATTTAATATGGTCCACATCAGATGGTAAAAAAAAATCCAACCACCCCAATGTTTGTTCGAACAGCATATACATACGTTTAGATTGGGAAAAGTTGACATCAAAGAGCTTTCACAGATAACAAAGTGTCCTGGATCACCACATTCCCAGCCCTCCACCACTAATCATTGCATAAACGGTTGCCATCTCAGACGTAACTTGCCGCCTGTCCCTTGACATACTACTGGAGATCACATATCCTCTTCCTCCTCATCCATCAACCTATACCCGCTGCATCCTCCTCCAGTGGCCGTCTACATCTCAGGAAGTCTCAGTATATGCTACAATATATGAACAGGTCTTGAACAGGCTGAGGCCAGTTGACAGAATTCGGTTTCTGTATCATTACACCATGTCAAATCCGCTAGCCACTTATTGACTGCAGGCAATTCACAACTGTTCGAGGACATTAAAACACACCTTGTAGCCAACAGTAGGCTAACAGAAAGAAGTGTCCTAGCGCTCTTACCCAGACCCTAAAAGCACCCACACATGCAGCACACTATCTGTCTAGGAATTACAGCTTGTAACATCTGTCCTGTGATGTCCAGCACTTGATTCCAAAACACTGACAGCCTGGGACACAACCACAGCATGTGCAAAAACCCTGCCTCGTGCTCTGCACCTGGGAAATCTATCATCTACAGACTCATCAAACCTACTCTGGCGAGACAGGGTTCAATATGCACAATGTAATACATTGTACTGGATCAATTTAAATCTAGCATTCAAGTCAACTTTGTGGGTGTACCTGCACATATACGTCCACATCTTATAATCCAACTCCGGACCTACTTCGTCTGCCCATTTCTTTCTGCAATGAAGATCCTCCCTGAGGACTGCTTCCCGCACCTGACGATATAAACTCACAACGATGCCTCTTGCTCCAGCTGAGTTCACTACATATTTCAGATGTGGGGTAGAAGGTTTTGATTGAAAATTAGGGGTCCACCTTCAAAATGCAGCCTTTAAATGGAAATACTGTAAGGGGACCCTGAAGTCATTGCCCATCTTTTCCTGGACCAGTTCCCTACTTACAAACTGTCCCTCTGAGTAAAAGTTGTACATATAATTCACACCTTTTCCAGACCAGGTGGACCTAATGGTTGCATCGCAGGAAGGGGCCCATCTTGGATATCCCAAACCCGCAACTCAGACATAAATGGAAACTGGACCTGCAACCTCTTCGTCAGCCGGCCCTAAGACCCAACAGTTCACACTACCAGATCAAAGCGGCAACTCTCATCCACCCTTATCCTCACCAACACCCCTTGCATAGAATAGGGATGGCCTGCTCTTTTTTCCACCCGCACATGAGGGTACAATGGAAAGCCAGGCATCCAATGCAATGCCAACAATACCTGAGTGGAAAGAAAATATAATTCCAGCTGTACATTCAACCCACCATGCTCCAACGTTCTTATCAAAGTTTCCCACTTCATTTTGGGCTGTTTGTATGCCAGGCGAGTTTTATCAACAATAGTCTGACTGTCTTAAAGCATGATGCTCCAGGCCAAACTGGGACAATCAGGAAAAAAGTACAGGAATTGGGGCAAGATAACCAAATGGTTAGAATGCAAATGCATTCTACTATCTGACCGAGGAACATATAGATTGATCAACTGGAGCAATGTCCCAACAGAGAACAAGGTAACAGGAATGACGGGAAGACTAGAAGGGGTGGGGGAAGCCAAACCTAAAAGCCAATTTTGCATCGTATTGGATGCCAGGCTCTCCATTGTACTCTCATGTGCGGTTGGAAAAAAGAGCAGCCCGTCCCTATTCCCTAAAATCAATTGTGCAAAACAACCTCTGTTTTTTGGGGGGTGGTTTTGTTTCCGCATTTATACTACGGTTAACATAATGATTTAATTTTGTTGCTTGACCAAACCGTAGGCTTGTGCTTTCAAATTGTTAACATTGATATACTTTCTACTAGTAAACAAGTCTGAGTGTTGAAGTGTACCCTTACAGGTTGGATAAGACTCTGTTAAAGAACAGCGCGAATAAGAAAATCAAATATACCAAGGAGCATGTGTAAGCCTACTTCTACATTCCTATCCAATACTGTTTCCTAAAATTTATCCCAGTTTTCCCAAAACCCCCACCTTTCCAACCACGCGTCCCTAAGTTAATTTCCCCACTGGGGCCATAGTATTCCACCTACTCACTAAGCACAGACACTACGAGCTCAGAGGGGGTGGTAGAGTCTTTGCCACTCCTGCACATGCTGCAGTTGGTTCTCGACAGTCACAAATATTTCCCAATATTTATTTTAAAAACCTTGATTTAATCTGGTCCACATCATATTGTAACAATAATACAGCCACCACAGTGTTTGTTCCAAGAGCATATACATACATTTAGATTGGGATAATACAAGTTGACATCAAAGATCTTTCAAAAATACAAAATGACCTGGATTGCCACATTCCCAGCCCTCCACCATTAAGCATTACATAAACAGTTGCCATTTCACACTTAACTTGGCGTCTATCCTCTTGACATACTACTGAAGATTGCATATCCTCTCACTCCTCATCCATCAACCTATACCCACTGCATCCTCCTACAGTGGCCATCTACATACATCTTAGGAAGTCTCTAAATGGCTCCCATATATCAACAGGTCTTGAAATGGCAGGGGCAAGATGTCAGAATTTGGTTTCTGTATCATTACACCATGTCAAAACGGCTAGCGACTTATTCACCAAAGGAGGTTAACAACTGTTCCAAGGCATTAAAATGCAAATTTTAGCCACCAGTAGGCTAATAGAAAGGAGCCTCCTAGTGCTTGGTATCCAAATTCATCAATTAAATTGGCCTGGATGAGGCACATTCTGAAGGGTCCCTGTCCAGCTTTAAGATCAAAGCTATTATACCCTCTCTCATAGTGAAGGGAAGCCTACCCTTCTGGATTGATTCTTCCCACACTTGTAGCAAATAATTTGCCACATTCGGGCTGAAATCCTTATAAAATGTGGATGTAGTTCCATCCAAAACAGAAGCCTTAGGAGAAGGCAAGTCCTTTACAGTGGCCATACTATCGTCAAGTGTGATTGCCTTCTGAAGACTCATACAACACTCCTCATTGAGAACACTTAATGGGATCTCTTTGAAAAATGAACAAAGCCTTGCGTGGCCCTTAACTGCCCTTTCCCCATATAAAGATGAATACAACTGCCTGAATCCCCAAAATGAGCTAATTGCTCCTTATCATTTCTAATGACAATGATGTCCACCGAATTCTGTTCACCTCTCAATAGAGTCATCAAATGACCCTCAGGCCTCACCTCCTCCCCATATTGTTGGGTCCTTTGGGAAATCACCAGGTACCGCACTTCCCTATCTGCCTACACCTTAAATTAGTCCAATGCAGTTCTGATAGAGGCCCATACCTCCTCCTGATTTACACAACCTGTATTTGCTTGGATATTTTTGAACTCACTCTCAAGCTCATCCGGCCTGCCCCTGATCGCGTTGAGCATTCCATTTTCAATGACCATACACCGGCCCCTTAGGTAGACCTTGAAAGTCTCCCAAACAAGACAGATCCCAAATTTGTCTTAAAGAACTCATTAATCTTGTCCAAAACAGCCTGAATTGAGCACGTCATGCAAAGCTTGTGCCTTAAAATGCCAGTATGGACACTGCAAAGTCTCGCCTCACAAAGACCACTGCCATACCATCAGAGAATTATCTGAAATAGTCCTTGCCAACAGATATCGCATGTACTAATGGAGAGTTGGTTAGAATAATCTATACACAATCTCACATGGTGCACAGAAGAGTAAAATGTGTAATCTAGCATTTTTTGGCGCAAGATATGCCAAATGTTATGCAGGTTCAATTCAGACATACCATTCAGTATTCCACATGCAGCCAGAGAGTATTGTTTCACACAATGCCCAGTTTTATCCAATACTGGGACTGTGTTCAGGTATCCAGCCAGTATCAACTGAGTATGGGAGTACTGGTGACACTTATCAATAAAGATCTGGTAGAACTCTGGATCATTCAAATTCAGACTATAAACATTAATGAAGGTCAGAAGTCTGTGCCCCAATACCTCAGAGACAATAACATAATGCTCTGCGGGGTCACTCTCCTGCTTCAACATCCTGACTCCAAGAGATCTATGAATAAGAATAGACATCCCTCCAGACAATCTGGAATAAGATGTGTAGGCCTGCACAGTCATCCAAGATCTCGCAGATGCTTCATTTGGGGCCCCAAAAAGGTGTGTTTCATGCAGCATAAGTGCATTAACCCTATGTCGCTCCCAATATACATCCACTCTCTGCATCTTAGCAAGGTTATTTAGACCCCGTACATTCCAGCTAATGGTCTTGCAAGCAGACATCCTCTTTACTTCTTTCCTGTAGCCTGTCATGCCAGGATTGTCTCCCAAACGTAGTCTGTACTACTCAATATACTCTTCCCACATATCACCCAATGTGAACTGATTTAACACCCAAACCCAACACCCCCCCTCACCGCACCCCACACTGCCATCCCCAAAATCACAGTGAAATCCCCATTCCACATCCCACACCCACCCAAAACCAACAAAGTGGGAAACATCCCATGTACGCTAGGACCTTTTCTCTCCACTCAACCAAACCATGCGAAAGCGGAGGGTGACTGGCCCACTTCTGAGTAACTTAAACACAAGGATTTTACCAATTTATTACATTCTTACACTCTGTTTAACATCCTACCCCCTTAGCAATATTTCTGCAAGGGAATAGCATCTGAATTGAAGGAGAACAATAGGTTAAAATCCCCAGCAACAAGGTTCCCACAAATCCCCATACCACAGCTACAACATAATGAACACATCTCTGTAGTTGTTCATCGTTTGAGAAAGGACTCCATAAGGGACGGCACCTCAGTTGGATCCATGAAAAAATGTGTTTTATTGTCCTGAACAACCCACACCTTAGAGGGATACAGCATAGCGTATTGTAACACTCGTACCCGTAACTATCGCTTTACTGCAACAAAATGTATGCAGGTCCACTGCACAGATGATGTGAAATCCAGGTAAATCTAAATCCTGGACACCTGGTAGTGCAGGTCCCAGAACTCTCTTGCTTTCCTTAAAATGATATACCTCTCCATGTACTTTAGGAGGCAGACAATCACAGGTCTGGGGTTCTGACCCAGCTTCGGGACCTGCGAAAACACCCTATGTGCTGTTTCTACAAGGAATTGCTGAGAAAGGGGCGTGTCAGCCAGAGCCTCCTTAATAAGGGGTTTTGACAAACTCATCCATGTTTTGTGGCTTGACAGATTCTGGTATCCCCAATATTCGAACATCATTGTGATGAGATTGGGCTTTTAGATCCTCACTTTTAGTCTTCACATTGGCCATCTCTTGCTGCAAGGAGCAAATGGCCTGACACATCTCTGAACTTGTGTCCTCCAGTGTCCCAGTCCTATGTTCAGCCTCAGAGATCCTCCCACTCTCCTCCTCAATTCTGTGCTGCATCTGATCCACCTTGAATACCAGGTTGTCCAGCTTCCCAGTCACTGATTTTAACCTTGACTTTATCTTTCCTAGGAGGACAGTCATCAACATGACCCTCTGGAGTGGCACTGCTCAAACCCGACTCCACCAAACCTGCCACCTCATCCCTATTGTCATCCTGCAGAGGGCACTCAATGAAGCCCTGAATCTGGTTGTACTAGGTGCCTCCATATTTGTAAAAGAGAGCCCCGCCTGTTTTTTGGCCCCTTCACCATTGACCCTATACCACCATCCAATCAATTCAGCCACCAAAAGGCCACACTGTCCACTTAAGCTGATCTACAGGAGGAATGCACCATGAGCCACTACAAGGCTGTGTCAGCTCCTACTCTCTCCAGAGCAACGCAGCTGTCCCTTCACCAAATAGCAAACAGTAGGTCTCCACTCGTTGAACCCTCTCAATTTTGGGCTAGGATATCAACCATCAGCTGCCACCTTGGCCGTTCTCAGTGAACCATAAATCACACCTTCAGTTGCCTATTCATTGCCCAGAGTAGGGCTGCAATTTTTCCAGCAAGCAGGACACTGTGCATCTCCCGTGCTCTGCACTCAGGCAGCTCCAGCCTTTCTTTGGCACACAGTGACGCTCATGCTGCCAATCTCCCACCTGCAGGGCCAACACCGCTCCACAAATGGTTTCCCAGGGAGCGCCCTTGGTGGTCCTCGCTGCCACGCACCATCCCTCAGTGAATACGCTTCGAGCTGCACTCGCTCCCTCTGGCAGTTCTCCTCGTTCCTGGCCCTGAGCTTTCGTCTCTAATGGTCGAGACTGGCACACCACACTTAGGCCCCCAACGCCACTTCACTGCAAATCTCGCGGCTGGATCCAGCAACCAAAGCAGCAGCCTCCCACTCTGAGTTCGTCTCAGTTAATCTGCTGGCCCAAAAATTGGAAACTGCTAGGGAGCCGATGGTCGCTCACAGAGGGCGAATGGTCACCATACTTTACCCAGCGATGCTGTCCACTCTGCGGTCCAAAACCTGATATACGTGGGGAGTATATTCCAATCTGACTACTAATGGGCCAGCACAGCACATCCACCTCACATGGAGTGCAAGATGGTGCAGCCATCTTGTTGAAGGACCACCTAGCATCCCCCAAATATTGATCAATATTGATTAAGTATGAAAAACAAACATTTTGGTTTTCACAGTTGCAGCATGTGAATGAAATTCAACACAGTTCCAAAATTCAGACAATGCTCTGTTATGCTCTCTCCAGTAACAAAACCTATTCACCAATACCCACCCCTGAATACCTGTGCACTACTGCCCACATTTGGCATGCACCTAAATCTGGCCGCTGTATGCCTTTGCATCCTCTAAACCCCAGTATCAACTAGCACCTGTCTCAGCGAGGATGACACTGTATGCCGGTGGGTCTTGGCCGGCACTTCACTGTAGTGAAGGCATCAGCTGCTCTCCGTCTCGTCTAGAGTGAGCCAGTGCTTTGGTGTGGCTGGCCCTTTTATACAGCCTGTAGTTTTTTTATGCAAATCCTGTAGTTCGACTGCCACTGGTTCTCCAGCCTGTACCCCCTGTATATCAGGCATCAAGGCGATCTAATGGCCATGACAGATGTAACAAGCACCCCTGAACCTTGAGGCCTGGTATTGGCTGACTGGGGGTGGGATTTAATTCATTCATTAATTCATTCATTTTGTCATTTGTTTAGCGCCTTTCACCCTAATTATGGTCCCAACGTGCTTTTGGTTGAACGCCCTCAGAGGGACCCGAGTCCAACATTTTGGAGCATTGGGAGGTGCTGTGCATGTGTGTGCATTTGAGCCATTAAAGTTATGTGAGGGTAGCGAAGACCCTGCTAGTCACCCATGTCTGAATGGCATGTGGGTGAGCGTAGCAGAGGTAAACTATAAAGTAAATGAGGTGAATTGTGTTGAAGCAGAGAGTTATGTGGGAAGCTACAGTTCAACTGTTTGTCGTTGAATGTAGCTTCATTCTTATGACAGGGGTGTTGTGCAATAGTGTTTGTGTTACATGTGAGTGCAGGGTGTGTGGAATGAGCCTCTGCCTTCCACTAAGTTACGAAGGTCAGGTGTTCAAGGGGTGAGAAAGGGTAAATATAACAATGCATCCTGGGTTTCGTCTATGTACCAAGAGCAGCGCTACGTATCAGCGACAAAATAAGTGCTAAATGAATGCATAATACTCATCCATTGAGAGGATCTTAGAGGGATGAAATGCCATCCAGTTCTTTCTAATGTGAACAAGGCCCCCTTTTTGTGTTTTCTGACAAGAGTAACATACATTGCCCTCTATGCCTACAACGTTTCAGGATGACCTTTCTCCTGTGGTCAGGAGCACTTGGCTACTGGTCAGCGCCCTGAAACCATGATAGTACAATGATAACAGCTGTTTGATCAGAGCAATTAACTACTCCTGTTTCAGTCCCGCAGACAGAGTTCTACAGACACGTAGAAAGGAATGCTAAAGACGTGGCATGCTGTGCCCTCTCGACCCTCCCCCTAGCTCTTTTCAAATCCTGATACGTGCCTCCTCTGCTGTCTGGAGGTAGTGAGATAACACTCTGATCTTAGTGATGCTCTCCCCACAGCCCCTCCCCCATCCACCGGTCTGCCACCAAACCTCCCTTTCCCTCTGCTGTGTAGGTCTCTGTCTTACCAAGTTCTGCGCTTTGACATTCTCATAAAGAAAAAAAGAATCCTGGCGCTCACCAAATACACACAAGCTGGAAATCCACTGCAGCTGCTAGATTTCCAGGCAGTTTCATCATCTTGAAGAAGGAGATTGAATGATGTGTTATAATCCTGTAGCCTGCACTATCAATATTGAAACATCAAACAAACCAAGCTAATTATGTTCCCTGCAGCGAGTCACCAGGCAGCATCAAGATTATTAATTTGACCATTCCTTACCAAAAGAGAAACAATTATGTTGTATTTTACACCAACCTACTCTCACTAGAAGCTAATTTTGTAAACGGCTATACCACTTAGGAATATTGATTAATGTATTAAAGAAATTGTTTTCTAAAAGTGAGGCCGTTGTGGTAACTGAATGTGTGACTCACTTTTGGGTCAATGCCGCAGAAATGTTGCTTTTCATTTGTATCAGAATGTTACATTATTTTAAGTGCGCCCAGTTAGTTAATAGAAATGCTTTCTGAAGTGAGTGCATGCCATGTCACGATTGCTCTATAAACCGGAATGTGTTTTGCAGTTATTGCTTTTTAAAATGCCTGTCATTACACGGTCTGCGGTATTGACCCCGTAGTGATGGTCAAGCTGCTCAAAGCAGAAGAGCAGTTTTGGGTGGCTTATAACTTTGGTGCTGTTTGATGAATTTTCACAAAAGTAGACAGCCACCTCTGAATTATTTTGCAAAGTTTAGTGCGATTTCGTTATGTGGGAAGTTATAGCGGTGCTCCCAAAACGTTTGAAATCCGGATAGACATGAATGGAAAAATGATTTGCTTGCAGTTGCAGTCCAGACCGCAGGACGGATTTGCACCAAACTTGCATGAGGAACGGGGGCCGGTCCCCGAATGTATGCGTTTTCAAATTTCAGTTTGTCGGCTCACTTCTTGATTCGGATTCCACGGGTGCCTCTAGGCCAATCGGAGAACTGCGTAACATTTGCAGACATGGTACGCGGCAGCTGATTGGCCAATTTAAAAACATAAAACAAATGTAAACGTTTCAAACGGACGACATGTTGAAATCACGAATTGCTCCAATAGTCTGCAGACATTGCAGCACCAAAAACTCAGAAAAACACATTTCTCCTTATTTTAAGGATGAAAGAGAATCTGGGGAAGAAGGGGAGAGAAGAAAACAGAAAAATGCATACGTTATTGTGTGTACAAATGGCTGTGTGGTGGTTGTTGAGTGTGCAACTATTCTTCCAACCCAATGCCAATACGGACATCACCATCTGTCCACGGTCATTCATTGAGAATGATAGTTATGTTTTATATGTTACAACAATGCTTACTTTGGGTTTTATATGTATGTAATGAAACTAGATAGTGTGACTAATATGTCAATTTTTGGTTCTTTTGAGGATGAAAGACTGTCTGTGGATAGTGAGGGAAAGAAGAAAAGCAAAACTATATGTGTTGTGTGTTAGCATTGCTTTGAGTTTGTCGCTGAGTATGGCAATAGTACTAGTAGTAATAACTGTGGCAATAACAGTACGTTTACTTAGTTTGAATGCTCACAATAATGGTTGAATGCTTGAAAGAATGTGGCTACTGGCTATGGACATAACAGTTTGTTTACCTTGGGTAGTATTAGTAATAACAATACATATTATGCCCCCAAACAATCTGGCCATGGGCACACCAAGATGTTTAGTTTGGGTCGATTGTGTGCAACAATGTGGCTAATGCTATGGCAATAATAGTATGTTTACTTAGTTTGAATGCTTGTAATAATGGGTTGAGTGCTTGAAAGAATGTGGATAATGGCTATGGACATAATGATTTGTTTACTTAGGGTAATAGTAGTAATAACAATACATATTATGACCCGAACAATCTGGCCACTGGCTATGGCCACAACCATTTTTTTACTTCAAGCAATATGGCTTCTGCCATGGGCACAATATGTTTAATTTTGGATTGAATGTGTACAATAATGTGGCTACTGGCTACGTCCATAATGTTATGCTTCCTTTGGGTTGAATTTGTGCAGAAATGCTGCTACTGTTCATGGCTAAAATAGTGCACTTAGTTGGACAAGTTAACAAGGGAATCTTTGTGTTTATTTGTCTGTAAAGAGAGGAAAATAAAGTCATTTGTAGGACATGGTATGGATGACAGACATTGTTAAGGTTTTACCCATACATTTACTTTTTTGCCCCTCATAAAAAGTGCTTTGCACAAACTATGTTTTCTACATGTGTGTGATATACTGTTGTTATATTAAAATGTTGTAATCATTGTGTATTATGGAAAAAATCAAATGTGGGTTGAAAAAAACATTTTGTAATTTACTGTTTATAAAATGTACATTTATTTTGACTGTTCCTCAATTAATTTCAGACTATTACATCTATGAAAGGGAGACATATGTTGTATATGTAGAAAGTAGTACAGTGGTAGTATGGGTGTATTTACTAATTACATAGATGATGGTTTGTTTAAAGGGAAATGCAATTAAAGTATAATTGTGTTGTGTGTGTGTTTATGTTTGACATAGGCAGATGCCCTTTGTTGTATTCTGTGCAGCATTACAAAAGTGGTATAGTGGTAGTATGGATGTATTAACTCATTACAAAGGTGTTGGCATGTTTTAAGTATATTGCAATTAACACATATTTGTTTCACGTGTTTTTTGATGTTTAAAGTAGTTAGATACCCATTGGCATATTCTAACTGTATAGGATTGTAAAATGTGAATTGAAAGTATTTGTAATGACTCAATTTGTATTCTAGGAATATTAAGTATGTTAGTATTGCTGGTAACCTATGTTTTTGTGTAACGGAAGTGTTGTTACATTCAAACCAACCACTTATTTTGTTCACATATGCAGTATAGTGGCCTGAAGTGGTTGTGGCACCAGTGTGGTATATTATGCCTACTGTTGTGAATGTTTTCTTGCCAAGAGATATTTGGACATGTGTGAAGTTAGTGAAGGTTATTGGGACTCTGCCGCTCCAGAAAACAGTGGCAGTATTTTTGTATACTTGCACTTTGCCGGACCAGCAGAGTACAAGTTTTCCAGTGGGGGTTACTTGATTTATCTCCAGCCAAGAGCTGGAGGCAAGTCAGACCCCCACCAGCAAAAAACAGCCAGTTTTACCAATGTCGGTTATACCAGCAATCTCCTCCATGGAGTCCTATGGAACCCCATGCAATGAGGATTTATTGCCCTTCCCACCACCTATAATATCCCAGTAATTTCAGGTTCTGAGGTGACAGGAATGGTAAAACGATTTGGTGGTACCCTGCCAGATTGCCCAACATGATACCACCAAACCTCTAATTTCCCCTGGGAGTTTACAGTTATTTTTAGTGCCAACTGCATTGTATCTTAAAAACATTAATATTACATATTGGGCCTTTGAATCTATTTGTATTTTGGACATATGGTCTGAATTGCAAAATGAGCATGATATGCCATGATTTGCATTTTGGAGAAGTTGTTGAAATGGAATTGAATTACAATTAAGTATAGATACATACACAAATTGGTTGTTAGCGATATGCTCTTGTGAAACATGGTTGCAGAGACTGCATGTATAGTTCCAAGTGTATGACATTTGTAAAATGTCATTTATAGGGATGTGTTGTGTCTCTAATACTTGTATTCTTGAGTGTCCTCTTGTGTGTTTATGCACAGTAGTCCAATTACTGTCTTATCCTAGAAATACTGTATATATTGGGCCTCATTACGACCCGGGCGGTAAGGGAATACCAGTACCGGTAAGGGCCTGGTGCCGGTAATCCCTTACCGCCCTATTCCGAGGTCCCTTTGCGGGTCCTCCCTTAACGCCTGGTTTTACCAGACGTTAAGGACAGGACCCGCAAAGAGACTTTGGAGCTGATAATGGTACTACAATTAGCGGTACCGTTATTAGCACCTTCTCCATTCCCATTGAGCCCTATAGGGTCTCATATGGGAATGGGGAATTACCACCCCTGCCAACCTTGGAATGGGGCGGTAATTGCTCCAATCACCGTGGCGGAATCAGTAAGGTTTTGGAGGCAACCATGGTGAAAATGGTGCCATGGTTACCGCCTGGGTCGTAATGAGGCCCATTGTCAGGGTTGTTAGTGACATTTCTGTGCAGGATGAGCATTTGTAAAAATAGCTGTCCTGAGCCTTTTAAGTAAATACTGTCCACAATTGGTGGCAATTGGAATAGAATATTGATTGCTACGTTTTCATAACAAGTTAATCCAGTTGTTGCTAAATTTAAAAGGACTAGATCATTTCATAGCTGTTTAGTTTGAAGGTCCTACTTTGTTTTTGCTGGGATTATTGGGAGATCTTATATGGTTTCTGTTTGTACTAGTTGTTTTCTAAAGGTTTTTTTTTTTTTTAGCTAAAAGGTACATATCCAGATTTGGGGCGTATATTGCATGCAGCCTGTTATATTCTAGGATGCAAGGAATGTCAGTGTTGACATGGTTTGCATCAAAGTTACCTAAGAACAGAAGAGTGAATGTACGAAGATGTCAAAGTGCTATGTAACACATACCTCCTTTGAAGACTGTGCTACCAATGTCTACGAGTGCATGATCGAAGGTTAGACCTTGTGACTTGTGAATAGCAACACCATATACAAGAATCAGAGAAAATTGTTCTCTGCATGCACACATATCTTTGAGAAGACGGAAATGTGCTGTGTGCGTTTTATGTCAGTTTTTTAAAATGTATCAAAACTGATGATGACAAGCTGAATATTGTTTTTGTTTGTATATGTTTAAAAGCCAACAATTGTTCCAATGACTCCATTGACTAAACCTTGTTCTACGTCAAGGTTGCTTTTTAGCATCACTTGCAGTTTAATCACGGGGTAAATGTTTTTTCCAACCCAGCTTTGTTTGAGATTGATTTTTCTAGGTGATTTAGTTGTGGTGTTGCTTGTTGACACATAGGGAGTGTCATATCATGCAGTTTTGGTTTGTCTGTGCAGCTGATTTGGACTATGTGTTGTATCTCGTTTTGAGGATTGTTTCATTGAATTGGTTTAGGTTTGCAAGGGTTGGCGTTAAGCACATGCATTTTCAATTTTATGTTCATTGTTCCACTACATCTGAGGCAGATGTGTTTTGTCCATTCAGCTCATTTATCAGTCTACTTTTCAAGGATGACTTTGCATGTTCATTAAGCACACCAATTCTAATTTTTAAAATTTGAGCATATGTTAGATATGCAGACTGAAACATGTTTTATGCAAATTCTCTGTAGCAAAAATTATGCCAAATATTGACATTGCCTATGCTGCCGAGTGTATTACATCATTCCTTGTAGCCTAATGTTTTAAATATGAGTTGCCTTTTCACTGGTGCTAACTGTAGAAGGGCTCCAAAAACAATAACATGTTTTCCTCCAATAAGTTCTTCGTATCTAGTTTTTAGGATTGCCTGCGCTCTTAGATGAATAAAAGCAAACTTTAGATTGGAAACCATGCTTATTACATATAGTAGGAGGACCTTCCTTTGCCATACAATTCTGTATACTTCATTTGCAGCTACTGCTGACCATTTGTAATATTCTAATTTGTTTTGGTGTTGTACTGACAGGTGGAGGGATCAGTGTAAAGTTGCACCTCCTATGTTGTAGGCAGCTATATGTTTGGTGGCTGTTACAAATAAATGTTATTTGTTTTGTCTTTTAAAAAATGTCTGATTGTTTTAAATAAGAAGGTTTTGCCATACAAGAGCAGTGGTTTGTATTTTGTACAACTGCATGTAATATTGTCAGGTTTTAGTCCCTGTTCAATATCTTAAGTGGCTGCTAGGTAAATGCTGAGTTGTTCATCATACAACTGTGATTTTAGCAGTGGAAAACCTTTTTAGATTGGATTGATACATGTTGTTGTCTACCTCATTCATTGCTATTTCTGCTTCATTTTGAATGTGTGGTTCTCCAAGTGGTTCTTGTCTTCCTGCAAGAGATGGTTGACTCCCTGCAGGAGTTTAATTATCTAGCAGTGTTTCTATTTCTTCTTCTTGTTGGTGTTCATTGTCTAACATTTATTTGTACTGTTTAACATTATCTTTTGTTATACTGCTTTCATTTGCCTTGAATGCTTCTTCCAATGTGTCATTGTCACCTAACAATTCTTCCTCTTTTCTCCTGCGTTCGAATAGTTGCAGTAGAGCCATGTAATAAAGTTCTCTATTCTCGGCAGATTTAAATGATATGTGCACATTTTTAATTAGACTGGGTTTTGAAAGTTTTAATAGACGTCTTTCACAATTGAATACAGAATATTTGCCTATTGTCTCATTTGGCATAACTATATTTTTTCTAGGAATAGTTTTGGGCTATATAGTACAGGCGCATGTTTTCCAAAAGCAGTACTTCTCTTAGGATAGTATGTGTCAATGAGATTATTTTTTAAGATATCTTGGTTGTTTGTATCTTCTGTGGCAATAGATTTGATTGCTTGATAGGAGTAAAGCACTCTTTTTTGTGATGAAGCTTGACCAAGATTAAGCCAGGGAATGTTTTCAGATTTCCTATACAAGGCTATACCTGTTAAACGATCTGCAGTTTTGTAGGTCCCGCATTCTTTATGTGACCACATTTTGATACCAAAGCTGTACAATTTTTGGGAAAGTGCTTTGTCACATGATATATCATCTCAGAGTTCTATTAGCTTGGTTTTCTCAGCTTTGGTGAGACAACCTATGACATATCTTTCAACAGCATTTGAATTGCCTTGAATGTATTAAATGTCTATGTCATATGTCAGCATTGCAGAAAATGACAATGATAGGATAGTAATCATTGATGTACTTGGATGATTCATCTCTTTTAATGTTGTATGTGGTTTTGGGAGATGTGCCTTTGACACTGTCCGTAACTGAAGGCATGAAACGTTTTATTTGACCTTTGGTACAAACTGGTCTAGGCAATGCTGTTTGGCTATTTGTCCCTTCCAATACATATACATAGTGGAAAAGAGTGGTTGATGGGCATTATCCAAACAAGGCTGGACGTCTTACAATTGATAGACGTAAATAGTTTATCTTCTTATCCTATTTCCTTTTTTAGGTGGCACACCAGCGCTTCATAGGTTTAGATGTGGATAGGAGGAAGGGATAGTTAGAACTTCATCGTATCCTTTCTGTCTTCCTCCACATCCTTGGTTCTTGATAACCAACTTTGCCCTCAACCACAGTGGTTTTTCTGAAAACAGTTTATTTTTTCTTCTGTTTGTCGGAAATCAGATACATTAGGCTGTAACTAAATCACACCACAGATGTGTTTTGCCCTAATTTTTGTGTTATAGAATCTATAGAGTAAGGGCAATTCCCTGTCAATTTAGTACTTGCCCCCCCTCTCAGGTTAATTCCTAGGCAATGCAAACCAACATTTGTGAAATATTTCCCTTTGTTTTTGTTTCAAGGATGGCAGCCTTTGGCACACTTATGGTGTTGGAAACAAAAGATTTGTGTCCATAGGTCATTATGTATATCTTCTGAGGGATGTCACAGGTAATGTAGTTTTCAATCAATTGTAAAACAGTGTCATCACTGTTGTGGCCATATTTGGGAGCATTGTCAATCCACAAAAGCATGTAGCTATGTGGTGCTCCACTGGATTGTTATTATTTCCTCCAAAAGAAGCATTCTACTTATTTGAGTGGAGGACAATTGTTATTACAGATGAAGTGAAACATGGCAATGACACAATGGTGAAAGTATCTTAAGACATTGACAGGATCGAGAGAACAGAGTTCTCCTGTAATTTTTATGTATATTTCCATCTTTGTTTTGGCTTGCAGTGCTGGTCCTCCTAATCGTGGTGTTTCAAAATTTGTATTAATGTCTATTGGCAAGTATACTACTTTCCCACAAATGCATTTGAGCGATTCTGATGGAAGCAATTTTGCAGTTTTAGGGTTGCAGACATATTAAAGCTTGGAATGAGCATACTGTTTGGATTATGATACTCTCATATAGATTAAGTTGTTGGATAGCATTTGGAAGTGGAAATATTTGTAAGTTATTACTGATAGCCTATTTGATGTCATCTGGTTATTATAAAGCTTAGTTCTGCTGTATATACAAACTATTAAGGGATCATTTATGTTGTATTTCTGTTCTGCTGTTAGATATAAGGATAATTGGAACCACTGTGATTCATCATTGTCTTCAATCGTGTAGGCCAAACCTACTATTTTTGTGAAGGGTGCAATGAGCTAAAATGTGTTTTTAGACCCTCCTGTGTGGAAGAAATTCCATAGAACAGGGTATTTGACCCATGGCCATTCTCAGTAGAGGGCTTCCACACTCCTTTATGAAATTATAACCCAAGGTAATCTAGACATGGACCCCTTCCTCACTGTATTTTAGAGAGGTTCAGCTTCACCTCACTAATGAGGCCCGACTAGGCTGAAACACAAGTCTGGGTTGCTGATGGTACTCTTCTTCGGTGCAGATTTGCCTAGCATATTGGTGCAGGACTGCTCTTGTGGGTGTAACAAAGACTGATATGAAAATGGCTATTTTTTCCTCTGTGAACAGTGCAGTGAACTAAAACGTGGTTGTAGCCCCCCCTGAGTGGAAGAAATTCCATAGAACAGGGTATTTGACCCATGTTTGTTCTCAGTAGAGGGGCTCCCACACTTTTTTATAAAATTGGAAAACTTGGGGTTTCACCCTAAATAACCAAGGGTAATTGTCAGATACCTGGTATGGCTCAGTGGTGTTAACGATAGGTCTTGCCCGCGTAGTGTAGGCGAAGAAATCTCCCTACTAATGTAACTATCTGGGTGAAGGGTAGACACAGAAAGATCTATTAGTTGAGAGAGATGGACACACGCAGGACCCGGGTAACATTGGTTGGAAGAGGAGGATGGCAGCCGGAGCAGGAGCTGTAACAGAGATAAGGACGATCAATCAAGAATGCCAGAAAAAGGAATGGACTAGTTAAGACTATTGTGGGATGGCTAACCTGAAACGTAAATCAGGGATCCCCAGTGGAGCAGAAATAGGAAAACCCCTCTAATGGCGGGATTGTTGTCTTCCAGGCACAGGGGGAACCCCTAAAGAATAACAAGAAAGACTATGACACATCAACAACCCCCTGGATGAAGAATTATGATCAGACAAGGACAGAGACACTTACCAGTCGTGAAGCTGAGGAATGTGCATCCAGACACTGCACCCGGTGTGTTGGCCCAAATAGCCTGTCCCGACGGCACGAGGACCCCTGGTACGATAGTGACCAGAAGTCTCTAGTTCCAAGTGGTCACCTGTCCCGAAAGAACGTGGACGCCTAATGAAAATTAAGTTCCAGGGGTGGAAGTCCTTGAGTTCCTGCACTGAAATCAGGGCAAACACATGGGGGGGGTGTCGGGGTGGATGAAGTGTTGTTGCTGAGGCTTGAGAGGAGGTACCACGGACACTGGTAAGTTTGTCGCAGTCTGGGTCTGTTTCTGAGGTAAGTCAGAACAATGACAGAATGGCAAGCAGTATCGAGTCGTGCAGCAGTCCTGGTTTTTTCCCTAGGTAAGGCAGGACAATTACAGAATCGGCAAGCAGCAGCGAGTCGTGCAGCAGTCCGGGCCTTTTTCCGAGGTAAGATAGAACAATGGCAGAATCAGCAAGAAGTAGCAGGTCGTTTTTTGTTCCAAGTTCGTTAAAGGCTGAAGTAGCAGATCACTAGACACAAGGACAAGGAAAGCAGGTTGCAAGGAGGGAAGGCAAGAACAAGAAATACGTAGTGTCTTGATTAAGGGAAAATCAGAAGCCCTGAGTTCTGGAACCAGGAAGCTTATATACTTTTTCTGTGGGAACACGTGAGCCCACCCCCAACACTTCGTACGTTGTCATGCAACAAACGCCACAGTCGCCATGGCAACCTCCAGGTTGCTTGCTGGTTGTATCAAGAGCGTGGGGACCAGGCTACCTTTGGTCGTCTTTGGCGCTGTGGATAGGCTACATCCATTGTAGTTGGCCTTGATCGTGAACCATGTAGAACAAGCATTATATCTCTCCTTGCATCCCGGGTATTGGAGCACGTGTCTTGAAACCCCTAATGCTCTCCTGATAGCAGGTATCCTGACAGTACCCACCCGTAAAGATCCCCTCACACCCCTCGAAGACCAAAACTTAGCCAACAAGGTTGGGGAATGGATGTGCTGAGTGGGTTCCCAAGTCCTGTCTTCCAGGCTATAGCCTTTCCAAGCAACCAGATACATACACATGCCCTTGCAAACTCTGGTATCCAAGATACCGCTGACCTCATACTCATCGGAAGGCTCTGGAATAAGGGAAATTGAGTCAGTAGAGGGTGGGGTGGAAGGGTGGAAAGGTTTCAGAAGGGAAACATGAAACACAGGATGGATCCTCCATGAAGGGGGTAAACCATACCGGACAGCCACAGGATTGATGAAATCCATGATGGGGTAGGGTCCAACAAAACGAGGGAGCAAGGAGCAACGTCCCGGGATGCACAGATTACGGGTGGAAAGCCAGACTTTGGATCCTACAGTATAGGGAGGAGTAGGACTTCTGCGGGCATCAGCAAAGGTCTTATCACAGAACTTAGCTTTATGCAGATGAGAAGCGATGTTATCTCATACTTTCGTCAGATCCCTAACACAGGAGCTAGTCGCCGGACTGGTCAGAGATGACAGTAGATGCAATAGGATAGTACATGGATGGCGGCCATAAATGGCAAAAAAAGGGGAAGAATTGGTAGAAGTATGAAGCGAATTATTATACGCAAATTCAGCCATAGTCAAGAGAGATAGCCAGGTATCTTGGTATTGTAGAACAAGACAATTCAGAAATTTCTCAATGGTCGCATTCAGACTTTCATTTTCCGTCCATCTGAGGGGGGTAAGCAGATGAAAAATGATCTTCAATTCCCAGTGAACGTGTGAGAGCCCTCCAAAAGCGTGATGTAAATTGGGAACCATGATCGGTTACAATGATGTCCGGTAGGCCAAAGAATTGGAAGACATTATGGAGAAAGAGGTCAGCTAATACAGGAGCTGTAGGAAGTCCTTTACAAGGTACAAAAAGGGCAATTTTGGTGAATGAATCTATTACTACCCATATGATATCAAAACCTTTGTTCCTTGGCAACTCCACAATGAAATCCATGGTCAACATGACCCAGGGTAGTTTCGGGATGGGTAAAGGACATAAGGGGCATACAGGTTTGGCCAGATTGCTCTTGGACTAGGCACACACAGGACAGGAAGCAATGTACTCTGATTTGTCGTTGCCCATGGATGGCCACCAACACCAATGGTGCAAGAGCTCTGTGGTCTTCCTGACCCCGGGATGAGCCGTACACTTAGATTAATGAACCCACTTCAGTGCTGTAACGCGAGGGGAACCCTCAGGTAGGTAGATGGAACTCTGGTAATAAGGGAGTCCCTGGAACACCTGGAGATTGTAGTCTCAGATTTCTTGAGGATGTTTGCCTACCCAATCAGACAAGATGGTGCGTAAAGATGTCTGCAAAGTACAGGCATAAACCACATGCTGAGGCAGTAATATGGGACCACCGGTCTTAGAACAGGCTGTGGTCCCATGGAGATGGGACAACACATCCGCTTTTGAATGCCTTGAACCCGGGCGGTATGTGATCTCAAAGTGGTACATGGAGAAGAATTCATGCCATCGTGCATGGCGAGCTGTGGTACACTTTATTGACTGCATGGGTAGGAGGTTTCGGTGGCCAGTCAACCTTGTACTAGCAACGTGGTTCCCAGGAGATGATGCCTCCATACAAGAAATGTGTCCCACACTGCCAGGAGTTATTTTTCCATGATGGTATAATTGGCCTCAAGCGAGGTACGTTTTCATGAGTGAAAGGCCACTGGGTGTAGGAAATCAGTGTACTTACAGTTCTGTGACAAGATGGCCCCTACCGCCGTGTCTGATGCATCCGCTTTGACCACAAATGGTAGGTCAGGATCTGGATGGAGCAGGACCGGAGCTGTGGTAAAGGTGGATTTCAAGGTATCAAAGGCATCTTGGGCAGCTGGACCCCACACAAATGTCATTTTGGGGCTCGTAAGAGACGTTAAAGGGGCAGCGATATTTAAGAATGACTTGATGAAAAGCCTGTAGTAATTGGCAAAGCCAAGAAAAGACTGCAGCGTCTTTATGTTACTTGGTGCAAGCCAGTCCAGGACTGCTTAGACCTTCGAGGTGCTCATTCATATGACTTTGTCAGTGATGCCATGGCTTAGGAATTCGACCCAGGTTACATGAAACACACATTTTTCCAGTTTGGCGTACAATTGGTTATCCCAGAGACGTTGGAGAAACTGGGAATCATGTTCTACATGGGTTTCATAAATTGGAGAATACACCAAGATATAGTCAAGGTAAACAACAAGAAAACGGTCCAGCATATCTCGAAACACATTGTTTATAAAGTGTTGGAAAGTGGCCGGGGCATTGCACAGACCAAACGGCATCACACAGTATTTGTACAGACCATACTTTGTTTTGAAGGCCGTTTTCCACTCCTCGCCTTGGCGCATACAACCAAGTTATATGCCCCTCTCAAATCCAACTTGGTAAACAGCTTAGAACAGCCTAATTGGTCAAGGAGAACCCAAATGAGAGGAATAGGGTACTGGTTCTGCATCGTCACAGAATTGAGAGCACGATAATCTATGCAGGGGCAGAGATCACCCTCTTTTTTGGGAACATAAAACATGGGAGAAGCTGCCTGTGAGCGTGATGGCCGTATAAAGCCGTTAGACAGGGCTTTGTCGATAGTATTTCAAGATTGCATCTTCCTTGACCGTTAAAGAGTAAATACGGCCAGATGGGATCTTAGCCCCAGGGACTAGGTCTATGGGGCGGTCATAGGGCCTGTGTGTGGGTAGAATGTCGGCATCCCAGGCACTGAAGACGTCCTGGAATGCATGATATTCCTTGGGTAACACGACAGTGGCAGTGCACCGATAATAGAAGCAGCATCTAACAATTAATGACAAGGGTTCTTAATTGAGTCTTGGGTTTTCAGACAGTGTTCCTCACAGTATCTTGAGGAAAAGTAGACTTCTTCATCAATCCAGTCTATAACCGGGTTGTGCAATTTCAACCAAGGGAGACCCAGGATGATTTTATACTGGGGAGCGGCGATGACATCGAAACGTATGGATTCCCTATGTCCCACAACGGTGGTCATGTCCATAAGCACTGTATGTTCAGTGACTAGACCAGAAACCAATGTGGAACCATCCACTGCGTTCACGATTTCGGGACGTTCTTTAGTGACCAAAGGGATGTTCTTACCATGAGCATAAACCTGGTCAATGTAGTTCCCAGTGGCCCCAGAGTCTAACACCACTTCCCGAACCATGAAGAACCTGAAGGAAGAACAAAGCTTACCTTAATCATGAGGGGGTTGGATCCCAGAGATAAGGAACTCAGTGACTGGGTTCCGTCTGTCACCAAGCTTTTCCATTTCCCAACTTCTTAGGTATTTTAGTACAGGCTTTCAGAAAATGCTCTGAGGAACCACAATAGGAACAGAGGTTAGAATTCTGCTGCCTTTCTCTTTCCGCAGTGGTCAAAGGCCCCCGTATAGCCCAGATTTGCATTGGCTCCTCAGTTCCTTACGCGTTGGAGTGCAGTGTTGTGATTACCGAGGCCAAAGCCCTTTTCTCTTTCAGCCCTTCTCACATCTATCCACAGTACAAGATCCAAGAGTTCATGAAATGCCATTGGAACCACCGGTACAGTGGCTAGAGTATCTTTCAGATTGTCTGCTAGCCCCTTATAAAACAAGGAGGCCTTCTTATCCTCTGCCCAAACCGTCTCGGCCATGAGTTGATTAAATTTGCAACATAAGCAAGAAGTGAAGTATCACCTTATTGCAGGCCAAGGAGTTCCAGTTCCGTAGCTTGAGCTGTATAATGCGTGTTGAAGACATGACTCATGGCGTCCAGAAGGGCATCACAATCAAATTGTAATGGGCTACCAGCCTCAAGAAGAGGATTCGCCCAGGCTGCAGCAGTTCCACCCAAATGGGACAAAACAAATGCTGCCTTAGTAGTACTGTCAGGGAAAGCATGTGGCCGACACAAGAAGTGTAGCCTACACTGATTCAAGAAGGTGCGATACACCTTAGGGTCGCCATAGCACAAAAGGGAACTGGGAGGTCAGATAAACTGGGGGTGTAGCCGGAGATAGAACTGGATCAGGTGCATCGGGGCAGATACCTGAGGTGGCATGGCTACTCCAAGATGGGCACTCACTTGGAACCCCTCAATCTGACCCTGCTTAGCTGCATGGGGTGAGGCCATATCAGCACAGAGTTCGGCCATCATTTGTGTATGTGACTGGGAGGCGGCATGGGCCGTGGCCATTTCCATGCGGAGTTCTGCCACCATATGCATCAAGGTGGCCAGGGTTTTGCTGGTGTCCATCTTATATGTTAAGGCTTCTGATTAGGTCAGATACCTGGTATGGCTCAGTGGTGTAAATCATAGGTCTTGCCCGTGTAGTGTAGGCGAATAAATCTCCCTACTAATGTAACTCTCTGGGTGAAGCGTACACACAGAAAGATCTATTAGTTGAGAGAGATGGACACCAACTTGACCCGGGTAACATTGTTGGAAAAGGAGGATGGCAGCTGGAGCGAGAGCTGTAACAGAGACAAGGAAGGTCAATCAAGAATGCCGGAAAAGGGAATGGACTATTTAAGACTATTGAAGGATGGCTAACCTGAAATGTAAATCAGGAATCCCCAGTGGAGCAGAAATAGGAAAACCCCCTCTGATGGTGGGATGGTTGTCTTCCAGGCACAGGAGGAACCCCTAAAGAATAACAAGAAAGACTATGACACATCAACAACCCCCTGAATAAAGAATTATGATCAGACAAGGAAAGAGACACTTACCAGTCGTGAAGCTGAGGAATGTGCACCAGGCACTGCACCCGGTTTGTGTTGCCCCAAATAACCTGTCCCGATGGCACGAGGATGCCTGGTACGATAGTGACCAGAGGTCTCTAGTTCCAAGTGGTCACCTGTCCTGATGGAAAGCGGACACCTAACGGAAATTAGGCGCCAGGGGTGGAAGTCCTTGAGTACCTACGCTGAAATCAGGGCAAACACGTGGGGTGCATGTCGGGGTGGATCAAGTGTTGTTTCTGAGGCTTGAGAGGTACCAAGGACTCTCGTAAGTTTGTAGCAATCTGGGTCTGTTTCCGAGGTAAGGCAGAACAATGACAGAATCGGCAAGCAGTATTGAGTCGTGCAGCAGTCCGGGTCTGTTTCCAAGGTAAGGCAGAACAATGACAGAAACGGCAAGCAGTAGTGGGCAATTTTTCCTTCAGAGTTTGTTAAAGGTCGAGGTAGTAGATCACTAGACACAAGGACAAAGAAAGCAGGTAGCAAGGAGGGAAGGCAAAACAGGACAAGGCAAGAACAAGAAATACGTAGTGTCTTGATTCAGGCAAAATCGGAAGCGCCGAGTCCCGGATCCCGGAAGCTTATATTCTTTTTCCGTGGGAATTTGTGAGCCCGCCCCAATGCATCATACGTTGCCATGAAATGGCCGCCACAGTCACCATGGCAACCTCCAGGTTGCTTGTTGGTTGTATCGAGAGCATGGGGGCGAGGCTAACTTTGGCCATCTTTGGGACTGTGGATAGGCTACATCCACTGTAGTTTGCCTTTATCATGAACCATGTAGAACAGGCATTATATCTGTCCTTGCATCCCGGGTATTGGAGCACCTATGTTGTCTTAAAACCCTGAATGCTCTCCTGATGGTAGGCATCCGGACAGTAATCCAGACGTGGACCTGCTGCTCAATGTGTCTTAGAGAGGCTCAGCTTCACCTCATTTGTGAAGCCTTTCTAGGCCAAAACATGTGTCTGGGGTTGCTGATGGTACTCTTCTTCAGAGGAAATTTGCCTAGTGTATCGGTACCGGACTGCCCTTGTGGTAGGACAAAGACTGATATGCACATGGATATTTCTCATCTGTGAAGGGTGCACTGAGCTAAAACGTGGTTGTCGACCCTCCTGACTGAAAGACATTCCATAGAACATGGTATTTGGCCCATGTTCGTTCTCAGGGACTACAACGGTCCTTTGTAAAATTGTAAAACTTGGTGTTTCACCGTAAGTAACCTGGATAATCCAGACGTGGACCCTTTGCTCACTGTGTCTTAGAGAGGCTTAGCTTCACCTCACTGATGAGGCCCAAATAGGCTGAAACATGTGTCTGGGGGTTGCTGGTCGTACTCTTGTTCAGAGGAGATTTGCCTCGCATTTCGGTGCTGGACTGCCCTTGTGAGTGGGACAAAGAATGATATGCAGATGGATATTTCTCCATTTTCGTTCTCAGTAGAGGGGCTCCCACACTCTTTTTTCCTACTATTTTTGTACTTTTCTTATAGAAAGTTCTGCGACAACAGACACATACTTTGTCTGGAATTTCAGACGACATGTTTTCAAACTTTGCTATTTCTTTTTTGTAAGTGTTTGTAAGGACGTTACTGTTAGAAAATTGTTGGTTAATCTTTTGTAAATTAACTGTGTTTTATAATTCTAGTTCAGTTCTGAAATATTTATTTAGTTTGTGTTCTATTTGTCTGAGAATTTCTTTGGCTGTGCCATTTAGCAGATTGTGATTGAGTTTTTGTAGTTTTGTAGTTCTAGAGCAGGACTTTTAGCATTGTATAATCTATGCACAGGGTTCCACATTGTAGAATGGTGTTTTGCTAACATTTTCATATGATGAAGGTGCTTTCACAAGCAGTTCCTGAAATGCAGGCTAATGAATATCCTCTTAGTTCAGTGAGCAAGCAAACTGGGCTGGAGTCCATGTTTTGTAAAACATTGATTCTACTTTTGTCTTTTATTTAAAAATAGTGATTGAGGAATTGTTGTTAACATTTAATGACTGTTGGCACACATTACATATTGAGCTGCAGGTCCATTTGTACCCTGGATGACTTGTGTGGACATAAGGAACATTTGGCTGAATGTTTGTTGGGAATATTATTCTATTAAGGTTTCTTTTGCCATAACAGTATCTGCTACTATTTCATAGCCTCTTCCATTTCATTCTGTTTAAAACTATTACTAATACTTTTCTTTTTTGTTTGAAAACATGTCAATTCGCTGTCAATCAGAACTTCAAGTATCAGTTTTCTTTGGTACTTTTTAGGTGAGGAACGTGACTTTATAGATTTTTTAATGAGATTTCTAAGAACTCTGTGCCAGAACATTTGATGTAAAATTGATTTTTTTGAATATTTTACTTTGGCTACATTGGTATTGCTATATATATAGTTTGAGGTTCATTTTCAATTGTAATTCTTTTACTACATATTTGATTACTTTTCTTTTTTGATGCAGGAGCAATAGTATTGTTAGTGGGGACTGTTGTACATTGCAAGAACACAGTTACTTGTTTTGTCGCTTGTACATTGTATATACATAGTTTTAGTGGAGGGTCAGCATATGACTTTCCCTTCTTTTTATCCCCGCAATCTTTTCTTTGTTTCCTACTGAGCTGATTTTTATTAGGCATTGTTTGATATGTGTTAGGGAAAATAAAGTGTGTACTTTAATGTTGCACAATGGCTGTGTGGGTGCTTTGTACAGGGATGAAGGAGCGTGGTGTATGGATAATGATGTAGATTAATTTTGGGTGCTGGGACAAGTAAGAGGGTTGTTGCAGTGATAATATAGATTATAATTGCGATGGTATGAGGAATGTGGGGATAAAAGAGAGTAATGTGACAAAGTGGGATGTTGGAGTAATAATATAGATTATAATTGCATAGTAGATGTGGAAGAGGAATGTGTAGATAAAGAGAGCTATGGACTAAAATATTTGTAGAGAAGAAGTTCTTTATCAGTTATGTAGTGGTAAGAGGGCAAGGGATGTGGGGATAAGGCAGACTCATATGATTTCAATAATGTTATGAGGCAGGGGAAGTGGAGCAAGGAATGCATTGTTAGTGAAGTTGCATGAGGGAGATAGTTGTAAGGATAAACATATAGGTTCATGTTGCATACCGGGATGCGGAAGAGGGGTGTTGGACTAATAATATAGATTATAATTGCTCAGTAGGATGTTGCAGAGAAATGTATAGATAATGGGAAGTATTGAGCAAAAGATTTGTAGAGGAAGAAGTTGTAGACCTCTGGTGTAGTGCTATGTGAATGAGGGATAATGGAAAATAATGTGATTTGAGTAATGGGTTGAGGAAGGGGGAAACACGGCAATGAATGGATTGTTGGTAGTGAAGTCACATGAAGTTGAGGGGTGTAAGCATAACAATATATTTTAATGTTGCACAATGGGATGAGGAAGACGCTTGTTCTGGGAGTAACATGAGGCAGATACATGTATAGGTTATAGGAGAAGTGATAGAAAAGATGTGTAGAGTGAGAGGTTATAGAACTCTGGGCAGTTGGGTAAATGATATGGGCTTTAATTGTAAAGTGGTTTGTGGAAGAAGTATTTTTTGTGTTATGGGTTGGAGAGTGGTGGTATTACAGGATAAGCAGGAATGCTGTGTTGTAATGGAAAATAGTGGGATTGTTGCAATGGAATGAGGAACTGGGAAATAGCATTGAGTATAGTATGAATGGATAGTTTAGGGTAATATATAACGTAGGTATGTTATTATAATTGTTACATATATGCACATTAATATACTTACTTTGTAGAAAAGGAAGAATTGTGTTTCATCACTTGTTTGCTAATCTTTATTCTATAAATGTAAAAGAAAGATTGTTGGCCAATGTGAACATCCTGCACTGTTATAAGTAGTAGGACATGGCATTCACTATGAAAGCAGAAGTAATTTAAAAGCACTATTAAACCATTGCAATGGTTGATGCAGTGAAGCACGATTTGCAGCAGAGAAAACCACTTGCAGTTGAAGTGAAGTTAATGACAAGGTTGTATAGCACAGTGTGATACGAAGGTCTGCTATAGTTTGGACAGATGACAGGGCATTTTTTAAAACAAGATGCAATTATTTGTTGTACTGTAGGTTGATAATTGAGGTACTTTAACATTTTGCATACATCATCTATTCCAATCTGTAATTGCTTATGCAGTGCTGGTGTTTGTTTTGCATTCTGGGTGCTGTAGTCCGAGTTTCATACTGGGGAATACAGAAGTACAAGTTCCAGAATGGAAAGGATACAAACAGGATTGGATAAGCACCTACAGATTGGAATGGGTCTTGTTGGCAACTACAGAATTGTGGACAGGTATAAGTAGTAGCACATGTGAGACACTATGTATGCAGAAATCATGTTGAAAGCATTAATTGGATATTTGGATAAGTGCTGCATTGAAGTATGTTTTGTATCACAGAACCTCAGTTGTTCCACAGACATCAGTGTCTCCCGCTTCCATTACATGGAAAGCGGGGGATAATTGACAGTTTCATGCAGTAGGCATTTTCGGAATACAAAGCTTTCTGTCCACTGTATCCTGTCTCGCTCTTTTTAGCGTTGGGATTTGAACATAGATCCAAAGCTGATGGAGTTCATATGAATGTATTATAAAATTTGTTTCAATTCTATGTTTAGACATTTTGAAAGGTGATTCCCCATGGAACCTATTTTTTGGGTGGAGTCTTGTTTTGATTTTTTTTTGTTATTTTTTATTTTTAGGCAGAAAGACGGAGAGAAGGAGGGAGGGTGCGGGAGGGAAGGGGCACCAACCACTCTAATGGAAGGACAGGTGGAAAAGGAAAGCACTGGTCATACAAACTAAAGTAGGGGACAATTTCCGTTATGGGTTTACACAGTAACCTCAAAGGTGCAGTGGAATTGCTCCCTCCAGCAGATGAGTGCAACACAGTACACATATATCACAGTTGTCCATTGAAGGTATTAGTCAACTGCTTCCTGTATTGCAACAGGAGGAATCCTCTTCCCCAATGAGGTGGAATGAGTGTTGGTAGGATGGCAGGAGTGGAAGATGAGGGTGAAGTCTGCGGATGCTGGAGAGAGAAAAGGGAATGAATGAGGAAACACTGACATTTTTCTAACTACCTTATACCCCCACTGAAGACCAGAGGATAAACATATCCAGCTCTCCATGTACCTCACAGCCTTGTTACACCCTGACACGAAGACCTCCTCTAAGCCCTGCCTCACACTGCGGTGCCTCATCATATACAACAAGGTGCCCCCCCAACAACTACATATATCACAGTGTGAGTGCCATTACATTTCTAACCTGAAGCTACACCGGCTTCAGCCCATTCATCTCGTTTTAAGGGCCAGCACGTGCCTGCCTTCTCACCTTACTTGCACAACTCACCTTGTTCCATCCCTCCCAGCACTCCGGCCTTTCCCACAGCTCACACAAGAGCTGCTCCCAGAGACTTGGTAAAGGTAGCCATAGCAATCGTACACACAACTCGCTGTACTCAACTCATACAGCGGCTCGCAGCACATACATCGAGACCTGCTTCTCCATTAGGTAAGCTAACGCTAGGAGAGAGACCTTTGGTCTCAGTCTCGCATGAATGCCTACTGCATACGCTAGCATTTTTGTTTACATTCTTCATTTAGGCGACTATCCTCGCCTCCACCGTATGTTACTCCTGACTTCGTTGGAAAGCACCCTCCTGCAGAGATGCTAACCGGCTCTAGGTTTTAGACATACCACAGCAGGATATTGATTACCTCCATTGAGGTATGTACATGGGTGTTCCCATACTCAAATCATGTGATGTGACCCTCACCCTACATGCCCTTACTCCCTCCATTTATGTCTCCCTATATACAGACAGCCATTACCGCTGCACTGCGGCTGCAGAGCTAATGCACTTTCCAGCCTCTGCTTTTCAGATCCATTTCAAAATCCAGCTTCCCGCCACTGAAGCCATTTAACAGGGGTAAGCACGATACAATGTGAATCACCCTCTTTCTCCATGGGACACTCATCCCTTGCTCACCATGCCACTGATTTTATGGTACCACAAGCACTGCATGATTATCTCAGAACCATGTGTCCCCTTAACTCTCTCTGAGCATCTTGATTATCTCTGCTCCCCCCACCCACTTCCTTTCTGGTGATGCTTACAGGGAACTCCTAAGCACCCTTGGCCTCTAAACAAGCATTTCCTCCACTATGCCCCAGGTCGGGGGTTTGCTAAATCACTGGGAAACACTAAAAAGGCTTTATGACACAGGTTGACACATGACCTGACAATTTCCTCTTTAACCTATCCATGTTTCCTCAGGGGCCATCGCATAAGTTCAGCCCTTTGGTCCTGAGGAAGGTGGACACATCTATTCATACCTCCGAAACGTAAAGCCCTTGCGCCCTGATTCAGTCCTGCACTTGGTACACTCTGTATTCACACTCACCTCGCTGCACTACGTAGACCCCTGAACTCTTGATCTATTAATGCTTGATTCATGTATGAAAAAGAAGCTGGTTAATTCTCAGCAGCCTCTGAGTGAAACAACAAAAATCTACTCTGAGTATAAACGATTAACTGTGCACATTAATCATTTTTGTTTATTCTGAGTATTTTTTGTACTTGTGCCACACCCGAGAACTGTATCAGTCATAACGGTTACCACTGGATGAGATGTCATTCTGTATAGGTGTGCTTTTGTACAGTTTTCTTTAGCTTTGTATTTTTCTTATGCTCCACGCGTCACATGTATTTGGTATTACTTCATGTGTATTACAAATTGTAAATGTTTTTTTTCTTTGCCAGGTCAATTAAATTATACCAAATAAATGTTCATTTTGACACAACCTGGAGACACAGCACAGCGTGCTTTGTTCTGATTGATACCGAACAAGTAAAAGGACCCCCAACGTCATTAAGGTTCTAGACGTGTAAAATATTTCCACTACATGTTTACACCCATTTGAATATACATGGATTTAGTTCACTGTAACTACTCAATCCCCTTTCTCTGTCGGGACACTCTTGTTGTATTTAGCTAAAGGGGACTGAGGGCCTCATTCCGAGTTTGGAGGTAGTCATGGCGCTATTTGCGCCATGACTACCTCCTATACGGTACCGAGTCCGCCCTGGTTCAATGGGGACTTACCGGTCCATTGCGACCTTGGAGGGACTGGTAAGTCCCCATTGAAAAAAACATTCCCCATTCCCATTTCAACCCCCATAAGGCTCAATGGGAATGGGGAAGTAGCTAATAACGGTAACACAATTTGCGGTACCGTTATTAGCTCTCTGGTCCCTTAGCGGCTCCCGCTAAGGGTGCGTGGTATAACCAGGCACCCATTGCGGGACCCGCTAAGGGACCTCGTAGTAGGGCACAAAGGGATTACCAGCACTGATGTCCTTAACGGTGCCCGGTATCCCTTTGCGCCCTACTCGGAATGAGGCCCTGAGTCATTTGGAATCAAGAGCAAGCACGGTTTACTGCCCCTATGTATTCTGGAATACATTTAAAGAATCACATCCATGGATTGCAAAGTTTAACATTTTAGTGACTATGAAGAAGCACCATTGAGTTATCGTCTAAGCCATATAGTTTAGTTGGATAACATGTGTTAGAATGAGTTTGATTTTGACAATCTGAATTTTGATTTGTCGAACTTGTGTGATTTGAAGTATTATTCTGACATCGCTTCAACTGTGGTTTTAAAAAGGGGGTGTCTGCTTAGAATAAGCGAAATATTGAATATTCTGTTGGAAATGTTAGGATGAGAGGCTGGCATAATAGATATTTGAGGCCAGCTATGACTGTTTGGTTAACACCAGTTTACTCCTGTGAAATTTCAGTAGAGAGTTACCTCGTTCAATTTTGAATTTGAAAAGATTAATTAGACACATTTTATTTGAAAACCAGCTTGCTTCTTGTCATGGAGAATGAGGATGTGATTGTTATGAGAGTGCCTGTTAGATCAGTATTTCCCAGTGCTGTTGCACAACCTAAAAATAATCCAAATTGTGTGTGTCTTGTTTGTGGTGGGATGGAGAAACCTGAATCCGGTGCCACTAAGTCGAATTAGATATATATTTGACTGGTATAGGCCATTTTTATGATGGAGGCATGGGCACTGGATGTCCCAGACACACACTATCAGAATGCTGTCATGCCAGCACATGCTGCATTTTCTTTAAGGTGCCTGTTTGCTAAAACTTGGGGCACGGGGAGCACAGGGCAAACTAACCTTCACCTGCATCTCACTGCTGCTGTGCTGTTTGGCACCTTTAGCACAAAACTGCCCGTCTCTGGGAGTTTGGCAGCACTGAACTACAGAAGCAGTCACCACAAACAACACATAGTAGGGAAACAAAACTTGTGGAACTGCCACCCTTGCAACTGTGTAGCACAAGAGAAGTGTCTTTCTCGGTTAGAGCATGCACTGCCCCTTTCTCGGTGCAACATGTTGCTGCCTCTATTAATGCAAAATGACATACATAGCTGAATTCATTTACCCAGTATAAAAGACATGGGGCCTCATTACAACTCAGGCGTTAAGGGTTAACGCCACCGTTAACCCTTAACGCCTGATTCTTATTTTAACGCCTGCTTTTAGCAGGCGTTAAAATCCATGGCGCTAACCTGCCATGGTGCTAATTACGCCGCCGTAATTTACGGCGGCGTAATTAGCGCCTTCCCCACTCCCATTATGCCCTATGGGGCAAAAATGGGAATGGGGAAGGGAAAATGGGAAATGGGGATTTACCGCCCCACTCACCTTGGAATGGGGCGGTAAATCCGCCATCCACCATGGTGTAAACGGAGTTTACACCATGGTGGTAAAGTTGGTGCACTTAGCACCAAGGTTGTAATGAGGCCCATGATCCAAGCAAATACAAGTAAGGACAGGGACACACAGACAACGCTGCAATGCATGTGGCAAGCATCCTCTTGCATCAGGTCATCTGCGTGTGTTTTGCTTTGTCTAAGAGATATAGGGCCTCATTATAAGTTTGCCACTTCTGAAAACAACAGTGCGCATTTTAGAGGCTGCAATGTTTCAGTAATGCAATCGACCCTCTGGCGACAAAGATAAACCATAAGGCAAAAGGATCGTTGTTGTCTGTCATAGATAAACTATCACATGCATCAGGGGCTTACCTATTCACTGCCGAGATTTCTATACTCACCCCTGCAGGTTATAGGTTCAATTACTGCCAAGGTCAGAGTAGCCTCCCATTTTTCTTAGATTGATAAATAGTGCCTGTGTTAATTGGGAAATAATAACACCTGCTTCCTCCAGTGAAACGAGACCACCAACAATGTGGTATTAAATGCTATCTAAAAACAATGAATTTCAGATGGCTTGTGGTGTCACAAATCTTTGCACATTTCCAGGAATGCATCATGAAAAGTGTGTGGTTCACCAATGGGTCACCAGCGAGGCTGCCGTCCTTATCAGTGCATGGAAGGCCACTGCAGTGCAGTCAGGCATGCAACAATATTTTTCTATTTGCTGGGGTGCTGTGGTGAGCAGGATGGGCAAAGGCGTGTTTTGGGGGGAGTGTTTGGCTAGGTGTGTTCCCCCCAAAAATGACATGTACATATTTGCCAATTGCCAAACTTTCAAAGTGAGGACCAATGGCCACTTTTGAATGGGATTGTCCGGAATGAGCCAATAACTGTGACTGCTTGTGTTACTGCACTACAGGCTGCACACATTGCATGAGGCTCTTTGAGATAGACCCCCCGTTTTATTTGTAAAGAGCCTCAATTCAGACAGGCTCTACAGGTCAGGAGATCTTTCACTGCCCTTGTTCCCTGGCACTGTAATTCCACCCTTTTTTTTCCCTGCCGCAACTTCTAATCCTTCTCAAAAGACTTTACTCGTTTACATTTCCATTTTTTTTTTGCAAGGTTCAGTGTCCAGTAAGCAGCTCGAAACCTTTGAGAGTGTGTGGTCTGTAATTTCTGTAAATATGAAACAAATTGAATAGGAGGATTCGACTATAACTACTTCTGCAACTAGGACCATCACTGCTCTTGTGGTTAACTGCTTATAAAGCTATGTCAGGGTCGAAGCCTTTAAGTATATACATTTGAAAGAAATTACAAGGTACTTTGAGTTCAACTTTACGCTTGTTCCCAAGTTGATTCTCATTTCGGAAAACAAAAATAAAAGCTTTCTCAAACTTCAAACAAAGATATTACAAAACAGGGAGACCAAGCCCCTGATGATATTGACTTTTCAGATCAGAGTAGTCCCTACATCAGCGCTCTGTAATATTTAATTCTAAAGCACAGCGCCGGGCAGGATTTTTCCCACACAAGACTTTTGCCTGAAAAAAAAAGATCAACAACACAGCAGCCTGTTTGTTTTTCTCGACAGGAATTTTCGGTCACCGAGTTTGCGAATTTGAATTGAACAGCTATTCTCCCAAGAGTTATGAGACGGTTGTGTGTTTTAAATCAAGGACGAGCCTACACGCATTTATTTTGCACTTGACCGTAAACTGATGAGTTTCTGTTTCTCTGTTGCTCGGCAGAGTCCTTTTTGCCCCTTGCCAGTGCTTGGCCTGCATGTCTCAGACTGTTTTATTGCTTGACCTTGATGTACTTTCAAAAGGTAAATTATGTCTTTAGGGGTCATACCGAGTATGGCAGTAGGGGGTTAACAGCACCGGTAAGGATGCCGGTGCCGTTAACCCCCTACTGCCGCATTCCGAGGTCCCTTAGTGGGTCCCACTAGGGCTGGCTGGTTTTACCAGCCGCCCTTAGCGGGACCCGTTAAGGGACCATGGAGCTAATAATGGGCCCGCAATTTGCGTGCCCGTTGTTAGCTCCTTCCCCATTCTCATTGAGCCCTATCGGGGCTCAAATGGGAATGGGAAATGGTTTTCGAAATGGGGACTTACCGGGTCCACATAGGTCGGAATGTCCCGGTAAGTCCCCATTCCGACTACTGGGACCTGGACCCGAGTTTGGAGGCAGCCATGGTGCTAATAGCACCATGGCTGCCTCCAAACTCGGAATGACCCCCTTTGTTTTGAATGTGGTGTTTGAAATTCCACTTCGGCTGCAGTACTGAAATTTGACGAGGAAGGACCCTATTTAGGTTTGGAGTCCAATGCCTTCCTATATTGTCCCTGAGTCGGGATATCATATATGTGTGTTTTCAGTTTTTCAACAGACCTTAGTGGATATTTTACAAACAGGTTTGGTTGCATTTTACCCCCTTGTAATTACTGTGGTGAATACCGACAATCTACTTTTCTTCTTTAAAAAGCATTGATTGGGGAGATCCACTACAACACTTACTCATTATGAGATTCTTCCCCAATCTTGCTCTTTACCCTGTCAAAATTATCTGACTCCACCCCCCATTGTTCTTCTCTTTCCATAAACAGTGTTTCCGACGATATGTTTGGCTGTCATTTATTTATGTATTGCTCATTTATAACGTGCTTAATACCAGGAGTGGTTTCTAAGCACCAGATCCACATTCGAACCTGTGTTGAACCACATTGGGCCTCATTACGACCGTGGCGGTCCGGAAATAACGGTGGCGGTAAACCCGCCGCCACCGTTGTTTCCGGACCGCCTGATCCCGACCCCTGCAGGCGGGAGGTGATGTTCCCGCCAGGTCTGACCTGGCGGGTTTAACACCGCCCGCCTGCAGGCGGACGAGGAAACACCGGCAGCATTACAAGATGCTGCCGGTGTTTCCATGATCCCGATTCCCATTGAGTCCCATAGGACTCAATGGGAATGGGGATTTACACCATTCCGCCTCCGTGATTCCCGGTAAACCGGGGTTGTGATGCCCCGGTAATTCCGGGAATCACGGAGGCGGAATGGTAATACGAGTCCGGCGTTAACCAGGCGGTTTTACCGCCTCGGTTAACGCCGGACTCGTAATGAGGCCCATTGTCTTGCTTCCAAGACAAACGTGTTGCCACTGCGAGCGTGTCCGGACAACCACGCCGGTGATCCCACTGGTGAGCGGATCCCCGCTGCAACCGCTCTCCTCCTCCTTCGCACATCCCACGGTGCTCCGTGTTCCTCCAGCTGTTCGCTCCATTCGCTGCGCACAGCACCATTAGCCGCCCAAAAATGATCCCAGGTATTTTCCACATGACATCAAGGGCCTAGCAACCAAGAGAGAAAAAAAAAAAATGTTCTTTGATCTCTGTCTTCTCATACGGCCGATCCTCATTTTGCGGAGTCCATCTTCCTCGTCCCAGTACCATTTTTGGACAAGAGCCAAAACAGCTTTAAAGACAATAACCACTATTCAAAGGCCAGGGGTCAAGCAGTGAACGCCATCATGAGTGCGCCAGCTGATCAGGCAACATCCAGCACGCCGCCACCACCAGCGCCGGCAATCACAAGATCTACTGCCACGGCATGGCGCATGCCACCACCGTTCTCCATGACGTCCCAGGCAGACAAAGGGGGGAGGTGGGTGGAGTGGCTAGAAGACTTCAACAATTTCATTGAGGCTGCGGGGGAAGAAAACTCCCCTCGCCTACGCAGTATGTTCATAAACACGGCGGGTGGAGAAATAAAAACACTAATAAAAACCATTCCGCAAACGGAAATAAATAATTTCGATGCCCTCATAGCTGCTCTAAACAAACGACTTGTCATCACGCCCAACAGAGACTATGAAAGATAGGTTTTCAACCAATGCTCACAGTGCAGCGACGAAACAGTGGACAAATTTCTCACGAGACTACGCGTCAAAGGCGCTCATTGCCAATTTGACGAATTTTCGCTTGATGAAGCGCTGCGTCTCAAGGTAATTGAGGGCTGGGTGTCGGCAGCACTACAGAAACAACTTTTAAAGAAACCTTCCCAGATCGCCGATGTCAGGTCATTTCTAGGGATGGCGGGGTACTGTGCTCGATATATCCCGCACTATGCCTCAATCACGGAACCCCTCAGGCGCCTGCTCCAAAAAGATGTTCCGTTCACATGGTCCGAGGAGTGCCAGGCCGCGTTTGATACCATCAAACACTCTCTGATGGAGGCTAGGAAGCTGGCATACTTTGATCCTGAATGGCACACCGAGATAGTGGTAGACGCTAGTCCGGTCGGCCTGGGTGCAATTCTGGCGCAAACCAGTGGCCAGGACACTCACCCGAGACACATTGTGGCGTACGCCAGCAGGGCACTAGCTCCACCAGGATCGGCATACTCGCAGGCGGAAAAAGAGAGTCTGCCGGCCGTCTGGGCGTGCGAACATTTCCATAATTTCATCATTGGCAAAAAATTCACACTCATCACGGACCATCAAGCTTTGTTATCGCTATTTGGTAATCCTCGCACGAAAATGCCCCCCAGGATTGAGAGATGGGGCATCCGCCTGCAAGAGTATGATTTTGAAATCATCCATCGACCAGGGGGTGGGCACAACCCTGCAGATTACCTCTCTAGGCACCCGGCAGGCAAGCACACTCCAAGAAAAGGTCACGCAGAGTACATAAGTTACATCACCGCCAACGCACTACCACCTGCCATATCCATTGAAACCGTTGCGGTCGCGTCAGCTGCAGATCCATCGCTGGCATTAGCGATCAGTTTTACGGAAAATAGCAAGTGGAAAGACTTTCGAAGAGCAGTCCAAAGCCACCCAGGAGCATGCCGCGATGAGATGGAGCGCCTGGCGAGAATACATACGGAGCTAGCTGTCCAAGACAATTCCATCCTGCTACGAGGGTGTAAGATAGTCATTCCCTCTGCATTGCGCATAGAGGTCATCAAGACGGCGCATGAAGGTCATCGGGGAGCGGAGAACACGAAACGTCAGTTAAGATGCAATGTGAGGTTCCCTTTCATGGATGATCTAGTGACGTCGATCGGTGGGTAAAGAACTGCACAGCATGTCAGTGCACAGCAAAACCTGAACCACCAGTACCGCTCAGAATAACTACGATCCCAGAACATCCCTGGGAAAGAGTAGCGGTTGACTTCTATGGGCCACGGGAGGAAGGAGATTATTTACTGTTGTTCATTGATGATCACTCTCGGTTCCCCATTGTGAAACGTGTCAAGTCAACAGCATTTGCCCATGTCGCAGCAACATTCGATGAAGTTTTCAGTGAGTGGGGCATACCTGACGCACTTAAGTCAGACAATGGAGCTCCGTTTAGTGGCCATGAATTTGGGGTGTTTGCCAAACACATTGGATTTCGCCATCAAAGAGTAACACCAAGATGGCCGCAAGCCAACGGCATGGCGGAAAGGTTTATGGCGTCTATCAAGAAAACCATGCAAACAGCACGCCTGGAAGGATCTGATCCACATCAAGCGCTATGTAGAATGTTGTGTGACTATCGCAACACCCCTCACAAAGCCACCAATCGAACCCCAGCAGAGCTCATGATGAAGTATCAAGTGAGAACCAGGGTTGTGAACAACCCAGCAAGGAAGCCCAAAGTTGATCATGAAATCATCGAAAGAGATGAAGCGGTGAAAGAGAGAGCTTGTGAACAAACCGACAAAAGAAGGGGAGCACGACCCAAGGATTTCCAAATTGGGGATGAAGTATGGGTACAAAGAGCTGTAACAAAAAAAACAGATTCGCAGTTTGATCCTGAACCGCTTCAGGTAGTTGCAGTCAAAGGAACAATGATAACTGCGGCCAATGGAGAACAGGAAGTGACCCGCAACAGCTCAAGGTTTAAACATGTCATGAAAGGGCCAGAGGAGAGACCACCTCAAGAAGAACGTGACACAGAGGACAGAGACAGTCACGATGAAACGTGGGTTCCCCTCGGACCGCAAGTCCAACGCCAAGTTGCCCCCGAGGAAGACACCGGCGGCGGCTCTGCCCCAGAGACGTGAGGAAGACCCCAGAGGAATGTGAGGAGACCTACCATGTTAGTGGAGGAGTGTTAACTGGTTTTGCCACAAGGCCAAGTTCATGTTATGCGAAAGGGCAGTTGTGAACATTACTTGAAAGGACATTTGTCCGGGGGTGTTGTTACAGGTGAGTGCCCCTTTAAGGCAGCTCACTCGTGGGGGGAAACGTCACGTCCGGATGGGACGTGAGGAAAGGGAGATAGCCGTTGCAGGGGCACTTCCGATTGTAACGCGAATAAAGAAGTTGTGCATTCCAACGCTGGCGTCCTGTCTTTCATGTGGGGCCCCTAAACCCCAACAGATCGCATATCTGCTTTTTCTTCGGGTTCTTTTCTTCTGGATAATTGCTCAGTTGCTTGCCCACGTTTTTGGATGATTTCACTTAAGCCTATTTTCAAGGTACGCGGGAATGTACTAAACTGGTAAAATAGGATCTCCAACTTGCACTTACCTTTATTTAGGTGTTTGGCGGGAGCGCCCTACTCAGTAGAAACAAGTACACGCGGTATTCCCAATGTAGGTCGCTGTTATAGAGTCATTGAAAAAATGCTGTAGTGGTGACATTAAAAGGGGACAAATTGCAACAAAATGTCATACATTGATATAGAGTAAATTAAGACTGTGATTGAACTGTTACACATTTACATCAGGATTAGACCAGGCAGAGATTGATCGTGGGAGGGACAGAAAGTGAGGTGAAAGACACAGCTTCTCTGGCTATTTGGAATTTCAGTCTTATTTTAAATATCTCTGCCAATTGGAATGCCTTAATGCCAGGTGACAGAGCACTCAAATGGTGGGGGGCCAGCAAGGTAATGGAGGCAGCATGGATGAGGGGTTGGAGATGGAGAGAGAGAGGGTATCGCGGGCTATGGAGTGAAGCCCAAGCAGGAAAGTTGAGGGGTAAAGTGAGTGATCTTGCTTTGAGAGTGACCTGGCATGCTGACCATATGCAGTGTTGGGAGAAGCTCTAGGCAGGTTGTAGAGGGTGCATGTGCAAATATGAGTATTTCAAACAAGGGGTGAAAGTAGAGAGGAAGACCCGTAATTAAGATAAACTAGTGGTTCAGTCTCCTGAGAACTAGAGTGTAGATGAGAATTTTGACACATTTTGGGTCAGGTTCTAGTAGTTCTTACTGATGGTTAAAAGGCTCATCCTACCCACAGAGGCATTGATGAAATGATGTAGTTTGAGATCTCTATCGAAGAGGACCCCACACTTGAAAAGTCTTAGGTGATTGTGTCAGGAGGAAAGGAGAAAGGGGATGGGAAAGTGGGGTTGGTAGTGGAAGCTTGAGAAAAATGACTTCAATTTTTGAGAAGTTTAATTTCATACAAGACACAAAACAATTGGTGCTGTGATTAGAAATGTCAGTGTTAAAGGAGGAAAAGGTGAAGAAAATCAAGATATTATCAGCAAAGGGGTTACACATGAGGCGTATGGATTAAATACGTTTACCCTTAGCTGATCTGCACAGAGAAAAGAGCAGTGGGCAAAGGGCTGATCCTTGTGGGAAACCCATTGGGAGGAGGGTGAGAGTGAACATTTTAGAATTCCTGGATATGGAGAAGGAGCACTCGAGAGATTTGAGGTGAAACATTTAAGAATGGAGTCCTTAAAGCCAATAGAGGAAAGAGTTTGGAGGAGAGAGGAATGACCCAGAGTAATAAAGGCAGGCGAGATATTGAGTAGAATAAGGGTAGATCAGAACTGGGAGTGGTTTGCAATATTGAGAAAGTTTGGAACATGAGAGGGATCTGTCCACGTTGGATAACTGGTGACCCCTTCAATATTGTAGGATGCTGGACAGAACATTGTTCTCTTGTTTATTCATGATGCACTTGAAGACAGGCTGAACACTCTCAGAGCTGTGAGGCACAAAGGTGTTGGGTTAGTAGAAAGTGGATTTACTAAGGTCATCATTCAGGTTTGCTCAAGATTGGTATGGGCATGTCCTGTGACAGATTCAATCTCTTGACAACGGGAAAGATTGCATTTTTTTTATTTTAGGCAATTGCATAATGTAGGTTATTATGTTTATGAAAGGGAGGCCTACAAATCAGTCTCCCAATTCATAAGGCTCCCTACCAAAAAACATGCAACGATGTAGCTTTTCTATGACTGTCTCCTGACATGACCAGCACCTGTCCTACAGTAATAACAGGGCAGGATAAAAGGTCACATGCCACAACAGCTGCTGGAACATACAGTCCGACCAGGCAGAGGTGGCTGTTAAATCTTCTGCATCTCTGATTCAAATGTGTATAATTGTGTATCACAACAGCCAGGTGGCACAATACTTTCTAAGTATAAGCCATGTCTGGTTATGACATGGTGGTTACTGGGATCATACAATTATGAAACCAAATAAATGTTAATGTCATAGTCTCAGCTGGGTGAGGTAACTCGTTCGTGACAGGGCTGGTGTGTATTAGCAGACTGGCCTATACACACAATCATTATGTGAGACCCCACCTCGGAAACTACTTGTTTGGTCCTCCGGAGAAAGGTTGATACCTTTATCTAGGATATAGAAATCCTCACTTGATGGTTCCCTGGGAACTGATTCTTCAAAGACATGATACGGCCTCTCTCAGCAGGATGTTGATTACTGGAGTCCCTTTAACATAGGCAGACAGCAGAGTAGCTCAGAGAATACTTAAAGCCCTGAGAGGCATTTTGCCATCTTGGATTCTGCTATGGCACCCTAACCTCCGACCCCATCGCCACTTCATGGTGACAAAAAGCTCTGAGTATGACATCATAAGGCAAAGGACACTTGTTCCAGGATCCTGGATTGGACCCCTTTGAACAGGCTTGCTTTGATCAAATCCACTGTATCAGTCTGCCCTTAAAAGAGTGGAACCCACCCCTTTGTTGATTCATCTTTGCGCTTCAAGACAAGAAGGATCCACATGTACCTGTATTGGGGATACAGTCTATTTGAAATTACTCTGCGACAGAGGAGAAGAAGGAGGCTCCAACGAAGAGGAATGCTCTACTTATTACCCACCTCAAAGGCGCAGTTGTCCTGAAACTGCCATACTGCAAGATCTCCCTGCACCGTGTTCACTGACACGAGGATACTGCTCAATGTTGGGAATGGCCCTCATGCAGATGCCAGACAGGCTTCTTGGAGTCAAAGTTCAGAAACATAGAACTCATCTTGCCCCTTAAACACGACCCTGGATTGGGCCTTCCAGCAACTCAGTAGCCCACAGGCAGCTCAGACCCCTGTTCACTGCAGGGATACAATGTAAAGATGGCTCAACTTTGCTCAGCTCACGTTAAGCTGCTATATGATCTGTAATGCTGCCTTTTGCCCTCTAAAAGCTTTGAATCACATACCTGCTTCTGTAAGCTTTCTTGATGTTGACTTGAACCAGTGAGGGTCATTGTTGCTACAATTCGGCCACTAGCTCACCACTGTGGAAACACCAGATTCGCCCAACAGAAGCATCATCTTGACTGGACTCGAAAGCCAACTTTTTCATTGCAAACCCATCAACCCCCCTGTCTAGAATGATGAATCGTCCCAGTGAAAACATTGCCTCGACCCGGCTCAACTGTTGACTTAACCTGTTGGAAGCCATCAACTCAACCCATCTCAACCGATGAATCAATCAAGAGAGAGACCCATCTCGAATTTGCCTCGATACTGACTCACCACTGGAACATTACGACTTGACTGTCTCTACACTGGCTCAACTGCAGAAAAGCACCAAAAAGCCACCTGGACCAATGTTGTTGAGACCCTAATAAAAGTAATGCAGGCTGTTACAGAGGCCCTGAACCCCTGGTCCACTGTAAAAAGAAGCTAAGAGATTAATAACATCCCATACTTTGCGTTTTAAAGACACCTCCAAGTACTTTTGACATTTTTCTGCTCAAATTAAATGCCTTCCTCCTGTTTCCATCCGGAGCACCCCTTTTTGCTCTCAAAGTCTGCATTCAATGTGTTTTACTTTTAAAGGGGTGGGTCTTTTAGTATTTTTAATAGAACCTTGGTTTGACATTCTTTTATAGTGGTTCCACTGTAATCTTGTTGTTTCTGTTTCATTTGTACCAGTTGACATCCGTCCTGAAAACTATAGCCCCCCCTTCAGCTCATGTTACCAAAAGTGGCAAAGGAAGTATACCTGTTGTGCTGTGCCTGTTTCCTCTTATCGATTGGGATCATTGTTGGCTTAGTAGTAGTGTGGGGCTGAATAAGTGCTTTAGCCACTACTTATTCCTGTGCTTCCGCAGACCTGTAGTTATTTCATCAAATTCATGTGACTCAAAGGTCGATGGGTCTGTAGAATGTGGAAATACTAGTGAGCATTAGGTTTTTTCAAGATGGCTACAACCTTCTTGAAGTGTGCTTAAAAGTTACCTGCTGATAGAGAAAGGTTGAAAAGGGAGGAGAGTTGATAGCAGTAAACTGGTGAAAAAATGTTTTAATTATTTTGTACATTTGATCAACATGATCTTAGTACAATGCACAAAAAATGACAAAAATGTTATGTTACATTTAATTAAAGTATCACGTACATAGAAAATTCGAGTCACAACTCCAACGTTTTCAAAATTCCATGCAACATTTTGCTAGCTGAGAAGATAACCAATTGGTCATCCTCCTTCATTAAATGATTCCATAATCAACTCAATGCATCAAAATTCACCAAATCATACTTAACCATGTTGTGATGCCTCAAACAAATCAGTCCTTTACAGTCTAGTATTAAATGCTTTATAGTTTGCAACACTATCCTCGGTTTTACAAATTATACATATCTGCTCCTTACAAGGTATATTTGATCAAGCCCCCATCACTACAAATATAGGTAAGATGTTGAATATCAACAACAATGGGCCTCATTCTGAGTAGGGCGGTAAGGGTTAATGGTCACCGGTAACGAGACCGGTGCCGTTAAACACTTACTGCCCTACTACGAGTTCCCTTTGTGGGTCCTTCCTTAACGCCTGCTTTTAGCAGGTGTTAAGGACGGGACCCGCAAAGGGACTCTGGGGTCGATAACGGCACCGCAATTTACGGTACCATTATTGCCGCCTTCCCCCTTCCCATTGAGCCCTATGGGGGCTCAAATGGGAATGGGGAATGGCCCTGGTGAATGGGGAATTACCGGTCCCTCCGACCTCGGAATGGACTGGTAATTACTCCATTCACCAGGCAGGAGTTTGGACGAGTTCGGAGGCAGCCATGATGCAAATAGCAGAGTGGTTACCTCCGAACTCGGAATGAGGCCCAATTATCACATTTTACTGTCAGATAGGACATATTTGGGTTTCACCCAGAATAGCGACACAAACATTATGTAATTCCATGCAGGGTATCTAGTACTTAGGTCAGTCAGATTGTAAACATAATCTAGGTCTAATAATTTAGAAATCCACAGTCCTTTGGCTGACAAAATAATGTTCAAATATGTTAAGCAGATGCAATGACAACAATTCACTATTTATATTACATTATTAGTCTAAGATAAGAGACAACCTTTTTTATAATGTGATGATGTAAATGATTCATTTATGTCTCAGTGATTTAGTAGATACCGACTTGTATTTAATTACAGAAAAATGGATTTGCTGCATTGCCCCAGTTATCATAGATCTGAATAAGAGGCCTTCGACTCCATCTACTGGGAGTGGCTCATGCAGGTCTTGGGAGGCTTCGGCTTCGGTAAGGGCTTCATCAGATGGATCCAGGTACTCTACAGGTCTCCGATGGCTAGGGTCAAGACGGGCAAAATAGTCTCCGAAGCCTGGGAAATACAGAGGGGCACGAGACAAGGATGCCCACTCTCACCTATGTTGTATATACTGGGACTAGAACCAATTGCTATATACTTCCGCCAACAGTTTTTCGATGCTGGCATCAGGGTGGGTAATGACTATAACATCATATCATTATACGCGGACAACGTCCTTCTCTACTTGAGGAATCCTGAAGTAAACGCACCAACATCTCTGGAGGTGCTTGATAACTTCGCAAAATACTCTGGGATACAATTCAGCAGACTCAAATCCTCTGCATTTCCTCTGGCCGGTCGGCGAGATACCCCAGTAATTGAACTCCCATCTATAGGGATAAAATGGCAAACCGACAAATTCCGATACCTAGGAATCAATGTGGGCCACACTCCGCAGCTCACACATGAGCACAACACCGAGGTCGCAGTCACCACCCTCCGGAGATCTATAAAATTCTGGTCCAAACTACCACTAACAATGGTTGGAAGAGCAGCAATTACCAAGATGATAATCCTCCCCCGACTCCTGTACTTCTTTGTGAACATTTGCCACTACATACGGCCACCATTCTACAAGAAGCTAGAGGCCATCATCAAAGACTTCTTGTGGGGTCCCCACAGGCACAAATTGGCGCTGGCCACGCTAACTCTGCCACACAAGGAAGGGGGAATAAAACTCCCTGATCTACAGCTCTACTACTTGGCCGCCCAACTCAGTCACGTCATGAATCATCGGCTGAACTAGGGCTACTGAAGCAACCCCACACAAATTTAATCCCCAAAGAAACTCTATGGTACCCCACCCGGCAACCTTTGGCACTCCCCTGATCGTTGAGCTCGGCAGGAAGGTATGGGCCAGGGCCTGCTATATAAGAAAGGTGAAACACCCGTATTCGCCTGACAACCCTATAATGGTCGATGTGTGCAACACGAAGGTAGAGATCTTCACAGCTAGGAGATGGGAAGAAGCTGGCATATACACATGGGGGGACCTGTTCGAGGATGGAGAATTTAGAGACTTCGAGTCGCTACAGGACAACGATGGAATACCCAAGGGTCAATTCCTCTGGTACCATAGGCTTAAACAGACCGCAAAGAAGCAGTGGAGTGTCTGGCCGGAGGAACCCGCCCCAGACACGCTGCTACAGGAGATGCACAACCTTTCGGATGGATGGAGACCAGTCTCCAGGCTCTACAACAAGCTCATAGACAGACCTAATCCCAAAGGCATGGCACTTAAGGAGAGATGGGAAGCAGACCTTGAAACACCACTCACAGACAAGGAATGGGAGAGAGCACTAATATACCCAAAGAAAGTGTCGAGAAACGCCAGGTTTGGTCAGATACAACTGAATGTCCTCCATCGGACATACATGACTCCCCAAAGGGTCGCTGCATTCAATGAGAGGGTCCCATCAACGTGCCCATGGTGCAGAAATGACAAGGCAGACATGATTCACATGTTTTGGACCTGCACTAAGGTGATGTCACTATGGTCCAAAGCTAAACAATCCTGCATGGACGCTGGAATGGAAAGATACGCTTGGACACCTGGTGAATGCCTTCTAGGAACTTATCCCAGACCAAGTAAAATCAAACATATTGTGAAACTAATGGATATTTCATGCATATTAGTTAAAAGAACCATAGCGATGGCCTGGAAGACACCTGCAGGCCCGAGGCACGAACGCTGGCTAAACGAGATGGCAAGATGGACCGCTGCCGAAACCAGAGCCTGGCAGGACGGAACCATATCCTGCGGTGACATCACAAGCGGCACTTTCGACTCCTGGAAGGCCCTCCTGAGAGACATGCGATTCACAAGCCTTCCTGAGCACCAACAGCGTGTGGCAGCAGCAGATAAGCAGCACCACTGCAAAGTCGAAGCCCCCTGGGACGGATCCCCCCCCTCACTTCCCGAGATACCAACATTTTGACCTAATGTGCCATTCCGGACCTCACATACACCTTATACGAAGACTGTTGTTGTTACTGTTGTACCCTTTTGTTCTGTTATAGTTCACATGCATATACCGTTTTATTCCTGTTCTAAAAACCAATAAAAATACCTTGAAAAAAAAAATCATAGATCTGAATAAGAGCTTGGCTTATTTATATTCCACTGGCTAACTTGAAGGCACTGTTCAGGGTCTCATACCTCGAGATTTCCCCAATCAAATTTTCACACAACAAAATCTCAGGTCAGTTTACTGTAAAATCTAACTGTTGTCTCCAGATGTAGTCCTAATCTTCCTTGCTCTTCAACCACTCTTAGCTAAACTCTTGTGTGTTGCTTTCCCTAGGTTGCACTGGTTGCTCCGCTTATCTAGGGTGAGGGGATAGTACAGAAAGGACTTGCCCTATCGCATGACTATTATACACACTGTGAAACATGGCTCATACGGTTTTTCTAAAAGGCACATGTCGTACTTATCGTGGTATGTGTTGTTTGCCTTCCAAATGAAATTGTGTATTTTTTATTAGGCTTCTTTGTTTGGCAGATATTCTAAAAACTAAATTCCATAAAATATTTATCAGTTTTGTGTATTGTTGTAAAATCCTTTACAATACTTAAACGCAAATTTGTCGCTTTGGGTTACAAATACAGTATATCAGGATAATGATCTTTCTTTTGGAGATCATTCTGCTCTGAGTGCGGGGGGAAGAGCGTTCCATTGTTTGGCTGCTAGGTAGGGGAAGCTTGCACCGCCTGCTTTGGTGCATTTAACCTTGGGTAGGACTAGGCGGTCAGTGTATGGTGTTCTGGCACGTCTTGTTGAGTGTGCTTTCACTAGTTCTGAGAGAGGTACGATGGGGCTGTGGTGGAAAGGCACTTGTGGGTGATTGAGAGGGTTCTGAAGGTAATGCGAGCTTGGATGAGAAGCCAATGGACCTCCTTTCTTGCTTCTGAAATGTGGTCTCTTCTTTGGATGTTTAGGGCTGCTCGTAGGGTGTTATTTTGAATTGTTTGGTGTTTCTTAATGTTGCAGGAGGAGGTGCCTGCAAAGAGGACATTTCAATAGTCCATCTTTGAGCCTATGATAGTTTGGACCACCGTTAAGCAGCTGTTTCTGATTAGGAAGGATCTGGCAGCATTTAGGACTTTGGTTGAGAAGGCTGCTGATGAGACGATGGCATTCTCTTGGCGGGATATGGTTAGGGAGGCATTGAGGTGCACTCCTAGGGTTTGGACTGAAGTTGTGAGAGGAACGGAAATGTTATCCATCTGGAATGCAGAGTACAGTTTGGAGGGATTAATTAGAGTTTTACGGAGTCCGACTAGTAGGATTTCGATGTTGTCGCTGTTTAGACAGAGGACGGTCTATGCCATCCATGACTAAATCAGCCAGTAAGTATTGTTGGGGATGTTTGAATCCTCTGCGTAGTTACCTGTGAGAGGGATCATGATTTGGGTATCATCAGCATAGTTAGTATAGTTAGTATAGGCTATGCCACGGGAGTCCAAGATGTCGAAATGGGGCCTGGTGAAGATGTTGACGAGGGTGGGGTAAAAACATGACCCTTGTGGTACCCCACAGGGTATGGGGGACGGGGAGGGGGCATTGCTTTTTCTGTGAACACCTTCATGACTCTTCCTTCCAGAAAGGAGGCAACCCAGTCAGTAGCACTAGGGGAGAAATTGGCTGGGGCCATGAGGGGATGTCATAGGATTTTATGGTCGACAAAGTCGAAGGCAGTTGATAGATCAAGGAGGAGTAGGACTGCTGTCTTGCCCTCATCTCTGATCTCGTCCAACTGATTTTTCAAATCTAGGAGGGCTGACTCAGTGCCATGGCTGGGGTGGAATCCAGATTGGTGCATTCCTAGGATGTGTTTTGTTTAAAAAAAAGCCTGTACTTGCAAGTAGGCTGCACAATCAAGGATTTTTAGCAAGAAGGGGGCAGTTGTGATCGGTCTGTAGTTGGCGGGAAAAGCGGGTTCTAAGGACGTTTATTTTCAGAGGGGGGCGACCCATGCTGGCACTTAGCTCATGGAGAAGAGGCATTTAAGAAGGCAGTGATGATAGGGGTTAAAGATTCAGCACAGTCTTTGATGAGGGTGGCTGAGCAGATGTCCTCTTTGCATTTAGAGGGTTTAGGGTGTTGATAATTCTTAAGGTTTCAGTTTCTGATAAGTCTTTGAAGCAGAACTCTGAAAGAGGAGTTGGAGGGTATGCTTGTGGCAGAGGCAGGGGGGCCTTAAGGTGTTTAGCTGCATGACTGGTCCTGTTCACCATGTCGAGTCTATTTAGCATAGCCTTTTTGATATCCATGCACCAGGTTTCACCTTTGCTAAGGGTGGGGGCAGCAGTGGTGGGGGTTTCCAGTTCCCTACAGATTGAGGAAATCTCTCTGGTGTCAGATTTGGCATTATAGATTCTGGAGTCGAATGAGTTGGCTTGGGCAGATATAATGGCTGATTTGTATTGTTTAGCAAGTTCAAGGGGATGGTGGGATTTCTTTGCCAAAGTAGTCGTGCCTGACGTTTAAGGTTATGCAATTCTAGGAGATTTTGGGTGAACCAAGCGTTTGAGTGACTGATGGGTTTGGCTTGGCGAGGGAGTAGGGGGACTATGGAATTTACTGCTAGGGTAAGGGTGTAGATATCAACAAGTGCCTTAGGGTCGGTCAAGAATGGGGCATTCAGGCATGGGTTATCCAGCCAGGGCAGGATGTTTTCTTTGGTGAGCTTCCGAGAGCTGTGTGTCACAGCTGGAGAAAGTGGTGTGGAGGTATGTTTGGGTCTAGATGATTTTGGGATGGTGAAGTGAACTATGTGGTGGTCAGAAAATGGGCAAGTGGTGTTTGAGCTTATGGAGACTTTGCAATTGTGGTCGGCAATCCATTCTAATGTACAGCTCTTGGCATGGGTGAGGTTGATGATGCAGTTAGTGAAATCTGGTGTTTCAAGTGCTTTGGCAAGCAAGATCGCCTGTGGGTCATTGGGGTCATGGAGGCCAGGTTGAGGTCTCCCAGCAAAATAATTTTTGTGAAGGTTTTTTATATTGTACTCAAGGATGTGGAAGAGGTTTTCCTTGAAGTTATGAGTGATACCAGGGGGGCAGTAGATGAAGTGGATGGTGATAATGCAAGTGGGGAGGGAGAACGTTTGAGGGATAGTAGGTCTGCATTGTCCCTGAGGGATGTTTGTAGCTGTATGAAGGACTCTTTGGATACCAGCGCAACGCCACCACCTCTGGATGTGAGCCTGTCATTGCGGTAGATGGTGTAACCGGGAGAATTGGATAAGGATAGTGCAGGGCCCGATGCTTAATGCTTAGATTAACTGTGGTGGAATTATCCATCCAGTACCCAGTTTAAATTATGGGCAAGATGTTATATGATGATATATTTCATAAGCTATGTGAATCATGCATGCAAAAAAGATTTGAGGGGGCATCCAACATTGCTTACAGATTATAATTGTTTGGGTCATCCGGCACTCCACATTTGTAAACAGGTACCAACATGCTATGTGTTCAAGTACTTGGGAGTACACAAGTAAAAATAACAGCCGAGTGAAAAGGCTTCAGTACTTTATCCCCACATATGCAGGCCTAATTTAAGTAGAGAATTTCATATGCCATCAGGGCCAGGAGACCTTGATGTTTTAAGATGTCTAATACTATTTTGTATTTCCATATAGTATTTAGTGTACATCCAAATAGCATTCTGAACCATTCCTTTATAGTAATAGAATGCACCACTGTGCCGGCTCACACACTCAATATACTGAGCTCTGGCAGATTCAGGTACGGTGGGAATGAGATGGCGGGGATAATCGACTCGACATATCGTCTTCCAGAAAGTGTGAGAGTCATGATTTATAAATATATTATGCATTTCAGCCAACTGTGCACTGACTTCTTTTTTTTTTTTGATCAGTCCAAAATGAATATATTGTTTTCTGTGCTTGACATGCCATTATCATGATTTCTTTTCTGTATATTCACACAATTTGTCTCTCAGATCTTTACAGAACATTTTTTTTGCATTCTTGAGCGCTTTGAAATACTTGCCTGTGTATAGGCGCTATATAAATAAACAATACCATACCATTCATAACTACCAAATGTTGAGTAACCGAGAAGAGAGAATCAGAAGCTTTGAGTAAAGAGTCTTTTTCGATTGGGTTACCTATGTGTGAATCTATTTAATGACAACTCGTATTAATAAGTGCAAGGCAGACGAGGTGTTTCTCATGACTCTGTTAAAACTAGTATACAAACACATTTTTTAAATTTGATGACCGACACTTTGTTTGGATCTGCAGAAGGAGCACAGTGGCTGTGATGGCACCCAGCTATGCAAATGCTTTCATGCTTTATTTAGAGACAGAATTTGTCTTGACATCAGAAAGATGGCAAAGGAACCTGGGGTTTTACACCAGGTACATAGACGACATATTTGGAATTTGGAATGGCCTGGTAGATGAGTTGGAGAACTTTTACATGATAAAGTTTCCTTCGATCCATAGCTTCAGTAATGTTCATTTCTTGGGCATAGAAGTGTATGCAGAGAACAATAACCTTAATACAAAAATCTTCACAAAAAGTACTGATAGGAATAATGTACTCCTAGCTACAAGTTACCATCCAAAAAGTACACTAGAAAGGGTCCCTATTAGCCACTTGATTAGGTATGGATAAAAAATCACACCAGCTAAAGAATACAAAACTCAAGATAGACAACTGAAAGAAAACTAAATCAGTAGAAATACGATTGGGAATTAATAGAGTCTGCATCGAATATGGTGGAACAAATTCCAAGAGAAGACTTACTTAAATCCAAATCCATGAAGGAGAATCCACCATCGGTTTATGTCACCACATATTCAGTGCAAAGTCATAAAATCAAAGGGATAATTAAACGACTTGGGAAATCATGAAACTTGACAGTACTCTAGAGAGATTATCTCCAGCGCTACAAGTATTTGCTAACAAGAAGAGCATGGCACTAAGAAATATGTTGGTACAAGCTGAATTCAAAGAACACCAAAATAAGGCCAAATACACAGGGACACAGCCGAGTCACACTGACAACACTGTGGTAACATTCTAAAAGCTACATTTTTAACTGTGGCTTTAAAAAGAGCTAATTTGCAGCACTTGACCTAACTCTGAACTCTGGGGAGTAAGTCTCCAGCCTTTTTAGGCTCCAGCCCAATGACTCTACCTTGACCAATAGTGGTGTCCTAATGTACTAAACGGGAAAAATTGTGAAAATCCTTTTACGAAGTGTGGACCTATAATTTCTTCTTTTGTAAAAATCAATTTGGTTAAATACAAATTAAAAAAAAAAAAAAGGTAATTTCATTCTACACACCTACACGGGGAAAAAATCCCTTTGAAACATTCGAGCACTTGTGACCTCGCCAATGTGATTTATACCTTAAAGTGCCTATGTAGCTTCTGTTACATAGAGATAACAACACGTAAGGCCGAAACCCGTTGGAAGGAGCACAAGTCAATATTCAAACAAGGAATTTGAAGTCCCTCGTTGCCAGCCACTTTCTAGAGGCAGAGTATAGCATTGCACAGGTACAATTTAAGATTATGGAGAGAGTGGTGATGTCAAAATGAGGTAGTGATCTGCAAAGGAGATTACTGCAAAAGCAGATGAAATGGATAGAAAATCTAAAATCATTGAATTCATAAGGTCTGAGCATAGAGCAGGATGCATGCTTCTTGTAGGATACTAGCCTGTGAATTAGAGTGTGAACGGACCAGAGATCCGGGAGGAAATGGTCATCGAATGACTGTTATTTCATTGTAGTATAATCCTTGGTAATACTAGATATTCCTCTTAATGAGGCAGAGATTGTGGCCGGAGCTCTGGTCTGGGGGGCAACTACAACTACTGGTATGTAAATAATCATTACGACTAACCCAACTCGATGTAAGGTTGTGATAAGTATGCCTGGAGAAGGAAGCTTGGCAGTAAAATGATGGGCAGAGTATGGTAAATATGTGCAAATGCCATAGGTAAACCACATTGGGTCGTCTGCAAGATGTAGAGTAGTGGAGCTCTAGGGAACTGAGTACAATAGAGGACTTATACTACTAGTCCTATCTAATTCCCTTAAATATAGGCTCACAGGGAAGAAGCCGTAAGGGGCGCAACTGTAACAGACAATGCTGTCTGTAGGTATGTTGAGTCAGTAACCATGAATTCATTTTGAATGCGTTTGGTTGCCGGCAAACGACATGTACAGGCTGACGTGTCAGAGCTGAGGGATCCGACCTTAGGACACTTTGCAAGAGCTAGAAAACTCGAATACAGGACACTTTGAGAATGTAGAGGCTGAGCTCAATGCACAAACCACAAGGGAAACCCATACTCATAATATGATTTGTATTATAAGAGCATTAGTTGCCCAGATATTTTTTAATGAACCAGTGCAGAACTCACTTAGTTGTATGATTAATAAGTGTTTGAAAGCATTATAACTAAATGTAACCTATAGTAAGTAAACATGATTAAAAACAAAGTGGTTAATAATCAGTATATGGAGCGGGTACACTAGAATTACTTGATCTTGACATCAGGTATGATGACCGCTGCGCAATCTGGGGAAGAGCCTCAGTTTCGCTACCAGCATCACCATGGCGATGGTTTAAACATAAAGGACGATGTGGGGTACCCGACCGGTTTGCCAGTTGGATACCTCGCGTTCCCTGCATAAGGTGTTCTACTAAGGCACTGTAAGTAATGGGGAAAAGGAAAATGTGCATATGCTTTAGGAAACATTTTATTATGTTGACACGATCAGACTGCGCTAATGGAACCCCTTGTCCCCTTAGATGCGGATCATTCGAACAACATAGAAATGCCAAAAAATTGCATGCGTTTATACGCGCTAACCGACACCAAGTCGGGTAAGTTGTGAGCATTAGTGTTCCACTCATACCGGATTGAGTCTTTTTATGATTGTTTAAATTAAGTGTCAAGCCTGGGCACTAAGAAAGGTTTGTTCTTTGATTTTAGATATATGCACAATGTAAACGATCAGTGAGACGTGGAGGTGTGTAAACAAACATATTTGCAAAAATATGAGTTTGTATAAAATGAATATTTTAGTATAGATAGATTGTGAGATCTACTATTTTTCTTTGTAGAACACAAGACATTGATGGGAAATGCAGCTTAGATATCACATCAGTTTAGCCCTGGAAGAAGGATAAAATTAAATATCCGAAAAGCATCTACAATAACATATGAAAACAAAAATATGGTTTTTGTTTCCTGATGTAAAATAGCCACTGATGTGGAAGTTGGTTAAAACTATGGAATCTCTGTATTTTGAGTTGCTATGGAGCATGAAAGTGAGATTTGAATGAACTTTGTAACTTTATTTGTAGGTCTTGACATGCATTTTGAGACTAAGGAGAGATTATGTGGAAAAACATTAACGGCCCGATTCATGGAATAATGCCCAGAGATCCCGCAAAGCCCAGACCCCGAGAACGACTCTGCGCAAGCCTGCACACAGAAGTTATTCTGCGCACTCTGCATATCCATGGAATTGTTCATGCAAAGTAACCGTATACGCACGTCGTGGCCGGAACGCACCAACACTGCCCATGCAAAGCAAAAACAGCCAGAAAGAGCTACCTTTGCGTGCTCCCCGGGTCCAAAGACATGTCCCCTTAAAACAGTGCGTTGTGTCCCCCACAAACAGGCCTGCATTTCAGGGAACCTTTGCTGGGTCCCCCGTAACTGTTACCGGCACCCTGACAACATGCGTCTGACATGCGTACGATTTATCGTAACTCTTGAAAAATGACACTGCATACTCGTAGCCCCAAGCTAGATCAGGGGCTAGCTGCATACACGCACCTCTGAATCCGACACCCAATCTGACCTCTGCGCAAGTGTCTGTATACCTGCTATCGGTTGGCAGATTGAATGAGGGCTTTGCATGGCCAGTTTCCTGCCAAGAGGTTGCACGGTCGGATCCATAAATACGTATTGTAACGCGCGATAGTCAGCGTGCAATGGACTGCCTGCAAGCAGTCCCTCGTTAGGCCCACATTTTCCCTTGTTGGTCCTCTTTTTTTGAGTGCTGCCCCCTTCCCTACCCTCTGCTTAAGCCATGCCCATGCTCTGTATGGTGTCTCACGAAAGGCACTCAGCCACTCACAGAGACGTGCTGACCTGTGTGAAGTCCTGGCAAAGTACCAAAAAGTGCTGCGTAGTCGAATCCATGAATCAACAAATGGGATTTCTCATGTAGTTTGGCACTCATAGTCTCTATTTACTACGCAAGTAATTCCATTAATAGAGCCCTAAATATGTACTGTGAAGAAAGAAATTACTGTACATTGTTTGAATGCAGTACAATTATAAAGTGTATTTTTTTAATTACCCAATTTTCATATCAATTTCTGTTTGCACTGCTGAAGTTTCCTTACCTCCCAATTATGAAATTATAAAATGTTTACCTGGAAGTGTTCCCATGTACTAAAGAGGCTTCTGCCCCAGTATCAATTAAGGCTCGAGCCTCCTGTGTAATACCCGAATGCCATAATAACTTTACTGTTACATGAGGTCATCTGTTTACCCTAACATGGGCTGTCACTACCAGAGTTTGACCTTTATCCTATTCATCTATAAACTGTCATCCTTTTGATTCTCTCTCCACCATGGCACTAAGCATCTTCCTTAAATCAGCATAAGTTGGCTAGGCAGGTATTCGATCTAGTGGATCATCATCAACCCCATCTGGGGATTATCCAAAAGGATCTACCTCCTTTTTTGGTTTATGTAAATCCTGCTGCTTTACTTGTAGTGCTCCTTCCTGTCTAAACCTCCTTTTTTGTACAACAAGTACATATTATGTGTTGTAATTCCATCAATCTCGTGGCACACCATCTTTCAACAAAGCAAGGAACATATCCTTCCTAGATACACAGGAATCTCGACTGTCAAATCTTTTGCCAAGAGTGTGTTTTTAATTTCGCCCCTCCCTTTCCTGCAATTGTTCCTGTGGTTTTTCCCATTCACCTAAATCTGCGAGCTGTCTAATCGCATCAACCACTTCATCAGTAACTTTCCCCATCATACCCACCAACAAAGTAATTATGATGTTTTTATATGCAGGGAGGGGGGGCTGTCCGGACTAATGTGTTCCTCGCAGAAACAGACAAATTCACCAGCACCATATGCTCTAGAGTCTCAAGGTGAATCGCTTCCTTCATAGCATGTTCCCTAATTCTCTGAATATCTTCCATCAATGTGTACCATTTTTTGTCATCAGTCGGCCAATCCGATGTTATCGGATATTTGTGATTACAACCTTGCTCAGCCAATTGCAAAAGGGACAATTGTCCATCGTCACTGTTACCATCATGAGGAGGACCTGCACGCAGGGTCTCCTGTATTTGAACATCATTAGACAAGGACAAAAACCTAGCAGAATCTGTCATATCGACTAGAAGACCCGTAATCCCTCCATCAAACATTCTGACCATCTAAGCCAGCAATGATTCACCCGCCCTTTGTTTTACCAGATTGACTATTTCCCCAACTTCTTGTTGTGAATAATCTTTAAGGGCAGTCATGTCTACCTCACCACCTCCAGGATTCAATGAATGGCGACCTCATTTTTTTTCGTATGACGGGATTAACTGTCACTTCTTTACATGCAGGCTTAAGCTTTGTTACTTGATTTGGTTCAGAATCGCTGGTAGTAGTAGTGATGTGAAAAACATCACCATCCCATTGATCGGGATCCCAATCTACACCTGCGGAGGCAATTACAGTTGCTACTTTACATGAATTAACCCTACCTCTCCTCTTTCGATATTTATATCGAGCAACTGTTATCGCAGCTCGTTCAGCCACTGCTTGATATTTATCTGCTTTATTATGATATAACTTCATTTGAAGTTGTTGCATTAATGCAATTTGTTTTTCAGCAACCAATTCCTTTTCCAACTTTTGAACAGAATTTTGCAATTCTACATTCATTTGATGCATTTTTCTAAATGCATGCAACAAAATCCAGCCTCTTCTCCCAAGAACTGAACACACCTTTCCCTCTTCCATTGGGACTAAATGTAAACATTTAATCAATTCATCTGGGCTTGCCTCTCCTATACTACTATCCCAGGTCTCACTCGATCCTGCGCCACATGCCCATGTTTGTGCAATTTTATCATAAGGGCTTTTAGACCACCCAGGGATAGTTAAATCTAGGCAATCTCCACCAGCGGAGCCACCTTTTTTCCTAAATAAGGAAGTCATTGTAACAAAATGAAATGGATTTTTCACTTCCCTAACGTCAATATCACAATATCACAACATGCACACTTATAGTACAAAATTCTCAATAATATTCTGGGGGGAGGGACGGGAACGCTATTTTTTTTCCTGCCGTTTCGAGTCCAAAAACTTTAACTTTAATTTATCAACAAGATCCTTTGGCATCCATATCAGCACAAAGACCCTGCTCACAGCGCCAAAATGATTTGCGTCTGTTTGGCCCTATGGGGGAGGCACTAACACTTGTGTCTCCCCAGCCCCTTGGCAAAAACAAGTGATTGGACTCATACGAGTAGAAAGATAACACATACATTATATAATATCATAAAACAAATGGCTTGTTATAGGCCCTTTATTCACACAATATAGTATATATGTATAGATACCAATAAACAAACATACACTTAGATATATAAGAATTCAAATATAGGTTACATCACCGTCAAACATGAGGCAGAAGAAAACTTCATCTTGGCCACCATAACACTGCTTAGTCCCTTAGCAGGTAGGTAAAGAGATCACTGCGTCTAACAGGGTCTGAAGCGGAGCGTCCTCCCTTTCAGCGAGACTGCATCACCCGGGGGTCCAGATTCCAACTAACTTTCTCCATACAATGCTCTTTCCTTTATGGGAGCATTTCCCCACCCTTCTCAATTGCATGTTGCTCTTGGATGAAGAACAGATCACATGTCGAATGGACAGAGGGTGGAAGAATCCAGTTAGAATTGGAAAAACCCAGCACCCTTTCTCTCTCCCATTCATTCCCAGACCCCTTATCATGCACCTGCAGTGTGCTCCGACTCCCTTTCTGTACTTGTGCTTCAATGGACTATACAATAACTATTCTAGAGTAAGTCCACTCGGATAATATTTATGTGACCTTGCTCTGTTGTCGCTGCTACTTGCTTATTCTGTGAGGCCCGCGGAAATGCAGACTTTATCACTGTGATTGAAGATGAGTGTTCAAAAATGGCTGTGCATCGATGCCATGTTATTCTGGCTCATATTTTATGCACAAGCATTACAGGGACGTGTCTTGCAGTGCATCTATCTCTGCTCAGATATGAGGCAGTGCTCTGTCCCCATGTAGAATGTTGTTAACCACTGCCATCTGACTAGCCAAGTAGTACGATTGGAGGCGCAGTAATCCAATTTCACCCTCCCAGATGCAACGTGCAGTATGTTTAGTGTGATTTGTGGATGTCCCCCAACCCATAACAGTGTCCTGAGAATGCTCTCTATCTTGTAAAATTCTAGATCTGGTATCTGAAGGGGGCATTCTGAAGGATGTATAAGAAGAGTGGTAGTGCTAGCATCTTAAAGAGAGCCGTCCTCCCTAGCAAAGTCAGTGGGAGCAGTACCCAGTGTCGGACATCCGTTATGAATCTTCCAACTATCGGGTGTAGGTTTCAGGGTATGTATTCCGACAGGTCAGTTGTTACTTGGATCCCCATATAGCGGAAGTTTTCAAGTTCAATGCGATATGGGCACTGTGGGGGATAGCCTGATTTGATCTCCTTGACTGGAAAAAAGGGTGGATTTGTGCCAATTTACCAGTAGCCCACTAAATGTCCCGTATTGCTCAAGAAGTTTTGTAATGACCGGACAGGATCAAATTGGATTAGACAAATACAGCAGGATGTCATCCATGTACAGCAAGACTTTGTCTTCACCCCTTCTGGCCAGTGGAACACTTTCCACAAGTTTGCATGTTGCAGCAGTATGGCCAAAGGTTCAATGATTGATGCAAAGAGCCATGGGGACAAGGGACATCCTTGACGAGTCCCCCTCCTCAGTTTGAAGGTTTGAGAAGGCCATCCGTTAGCCCTAACCTCCGCAATCAGGGATTCGTATAGAAACTGGACCCAGTCGATAAAGGACTTCCCGAATCCCATTCGCTGCATATTCACCCAGTGGCTTTCCCAGGAGACTGAGTCAAAAGCCTTCTCAGAGTAAAAAGCCAGCAATGCGAGAGGTTCTTGGATGATCAGAGCTCTTTCTAGCATCAGGTGTAACTTGCAGATGTTCATGCTTGTTGATCTTTGTGGCATAAATCAACATTGTTCCGTGTGGACCAGTGCAGAGATCACCGTTTGTAGTCTATTAGCTAGTACCTTCGCCAGGATTTTCATCTTACTGTTGATCAGTGATATCGGTCTGTATGAGCTGCATAGCTCTGGCCATTTCCCTTACTTTGGGAAGACGACTATGCTGGCACTACGTAGGTCCGATTGTAGACTCCACTTCTCCTCACAGTGGAAGAAAATCTTAAGTAGAGGGGTGGCCATTTCGTTCCCTCCTAGTTTCTTCCACACTTCTATTGGGAAGCCGTTAGGATCCGGTGATTTCCCAGATTTCCCAGTAACTGAGAGATGGCTTCTACAATTTCCAACTCTGTAATATGCTCTTCTAGGCATGTTTTTGTGTCATGCTGAACTCAGGGAGTGTGATGTCATCTAGGACGGTAGTGTTGATAGGTTCGATCAGGAATTTGTAGAGCTCTGTGTAATAGTCCACAAAGCTTTCCGCAACATCTCTGTCAGAGTGTAATAGTTTGTTGGATGCTGTTTTAATACCCCTCATTTGTCGGTGACTGGTATCCCTTCTCTAACACCAGGCCAATATTTTACCGGCCTTATCCCTGGTCTTGTATATTCGTGTGCGCATTTCTGAGTGTGCCTGCTTGGCGTTATCTAAGGCGATATTGTGGCATCGTTCTTTGGCTGTTAAAAGGGTTTGGTGTGTTTCAGGCATTCCTGTAGCTATGAATTCAGTCTCTCTCTTTACTACCTCCTGTTCGGCTGTTACCATTTTTTGTTGATGTGACTTTTTGTGGACCGATGTCCAGGAGAGCACTTCTCCATGGAGAACCGGTTTATAAGCTTCCCATAGCGTTGCTGGGCTGTCTACCCTACCACTAATCAGCTCAAAATACGTGGCCATTTTAGCACAAATGTGATTGATACATTCTGAGAAGCCAAGGTAATAACTATTTAATCACCAAGATGTGAGGGGTTGGCCTGTTTGTTTTTAGCTCTAGTAATAAGGGCGAGTTGTCAGAGATTCCCCAGGGAATTAGGGTCGCATTGGTTGCTCTGTGCACGTCTATTGTTGGAAGAAAGAAATAGACCAGCCGTGAAAGAGAGGTGTGGACCCTGGAGGGATAGGAGTATCCTCCCTCAGCGGGGTGTAGATAGCGCCATACTTCTGTAAGGCCTAATGCCGAAGCGAAGGTAGCCAGTCTGGTAGTCACCATAGGGTTTCTACTACGTAGATGTGTGCAGTCTAGTGCCACATTCATCACGTTGTTAAAATCTCTGCCAAGAATGCAGAGATCTGATCCGTGGGTTGCGATCACAGGTGTTACATCACCAAGCAGTTCCTCTGTGAGCGTTGGGGAGGCATATATTGTGAGAATCACTATCGTTTCTCCCCACAGGACACCCCGCATGATTACAAATCTGCCCCTGAGATCCTGCATCACTTGGGATAGTGTGAGGGGGAGCCTCTTGTGTACCAGGATCAGAACCCCTCTGGAACCCTCGGAGAAACCTGTGTGCATCGCTGTGTGGTAGTTTGAGCGTCAGAAGAGGTTGCCTGTTGTGCCAACTTAATGCGTTTCCATAAGATGAGCAACATCGGGGGAATGTCTATTGAGGAATTGTGTAATTAATCGCCATTTGACCCCAGTACGGCATTAACGTTCTATGAAAGGAGTTTCAGGGATCTTACTGCATCATTGGTCATTGCAACATCGAAGATCCATTGAGTAAGGATATGTCAAGCTGTGTGGGGTGACTGCCATGTATATGCTTGTTGCAGTGTAGAGATGCGGATACCAAGGTGAATCTAAGCGGTGTATTGGGAAATTAAAATCAAATTCACTAACAAACTTTCCTCCCCGTCCCCATCCTCCATCCCAACTTGAAGCATCTGTCGCCCGAACCTTGTTGATAGGCGAAAACTTCAGCTATCAACTCTCAAACAAGATCATACGACCTATGCAGCCAACTATAACAAACAGGTAACTTTGGTCGCGCAAACAGTCACATGTTGGCGGGGTGCGCCGGGTCACGCAGCAGTCACTTAAATCTTGGGGATTGTCACTAAATCTCAGTAGCAGAGCGTGAGATTGCGCTATTAAGGTGGTGCATTCCTGATCGATAGCATTGTCTGCACAGTGCTTACTGTACTGTGCATTAGTCATTATCCATGGGAGGTGGTGCCTCTTGTTCCTGGTCTGGTAGTGGTTGATCCAGTGAAGGTTCCTTTGGGTCGGGCCCCAGGTCTGTTATTCTTATTTTTCTTTTCTGGCCTTCATTCTCCCTCAAGATGCTGTTCTGCCCATCTCCACACATCTTTAGTGTCCCTGAAGTGCACTGTTGAGTTGTGTGGCGAGTGAAGACCATATTTGACATTTAGGGCCTGCAGACGTTTCTTGAGTTGGTCAAAGGATTGTCTCTGTTGCAGCTCTCTAGTGAGGTCCGGAAAGAAGGCGATACAGGACCCGTTGTATGTGATAGATCCCTTTGCTCGGGCCATTTGGAGCAGGGCGTCCTCGTCTCTTTAATTTAGTAGTTTAGCAATCACTGTGCGTGGTGGTTTCCCAGACTTGTGCCTTGCAATCGGCATATGGTGGGCTTGTTCAATAGAAAAGAAGTTTGAGAATGTCTTGGGCGCAAATATGTCAGTCAACCATTGTTTGAGAAATAGCTCCTTATACCGCCGCTCTGTATTCTCGGGCAGACCAAGGATGTGGATGTTGGTGCGCCATGACCCACCTTTTCCTTCATTCACCCTATTCTTCCAGCGTTTTTAGACGTGCAATCACTCTGGACATTTGTTGACCCATTGTGCAGAGTCCATCCTCGGCACCAGCTATACGTCTTTCAGCTTCCCCTGTACAAGCTGTTAGTTTCTGCAGGTCATGACACAGAAGATATATGTCCGCACTTATCGCATCCATTTTCTTTTCCATGGAGGCACGTGAGTTAGCAATGGCATTCATCACGTCTTTCAAGGAGGTCGTGTTCTCCATTTCTTTCATGTCCTCTGGTCTTATTTGCTCAGTGGGGGCAGCTGTCGTAGGTGTCGCGTACTGCTCCATTTTACTTTGGGTGGATACCTTCATAGGCTTGTGTTTAACCATACTGAGATGTTTGTCTTGAGATGGATACTCACTTGGATCGTCTGGAACAAGCCTTCAGTACAAGCGTTGTTGGCGCTAGTACGGTCTTGATTGTTGGCATTTTGAATTACCCCAGGGCTTCAATTGCATCAGAGTGGACCAGATCCGGAGGTCCAGTCATTCCATAGATCTCTTTCTATGCCACTGGGCTGCAAAGGTGTTCCAGTTGAGGAGAGGCTTCATCCTAGTAGGTACCTCAGGTGTTGTCCTGACAAATGACATGTCAGTCTATCTAGATTCTACAGGTCTCATCCCATGCAGCATTACTCTGATGAGTTAGGCCATTCATTGTTCAAATCTCCAATCTCAGTGGGCCAGGAGGCATCAGGACAGGCAAACGGGTCCCAGTATCTGTTTGTCATGGGTTTTAGGGCTTGTATGATTTGTCTGATCTCGATACAGGCCCTCTTGTCTGTACGAGTATGTTCTCAGCTTGAGCGGAATGGCAGGGCCCCCTCGAGTTCTTCTTGGGGTTAATGCGTGTTTTAGGTCCGCTCGCCACTCGTGGTGTGCTTCTAATGAACCAATCACCAACAGTGTCATTTCACTCGCTGTGGCAGAGCCCAGTGCAATCGACGCACTCAAGGGCCACAACTCCTTCTCCTGGCAGTGATTCCTTTGACATTTTCCCTTTGCTTGCCCCTGTTACTACAATTCTTCTACTTTCGCACAGGAGGTTGCTCCATGTTGTTGTGACACCATTGCTGTACAGATTTCCATGCGTTGTATGTTGTGTTGCCCTTTCACTGTTGTATGTTCATCTGTGGTAGGAGGTATCAGCCCTCTTTAATGCATTGATTGCCGAGTTTGATTGTGCCTCAGTGTAGATTCATATCCCATATGAGGATCAGCACCATTCTTTCGGGCTAATTTAGGTTTGTTGCTTGGTGTTGGTGGTGGCACAGGGTATTGAGGAATAAACACAATTTCAGCTTTTTTTGTGTTTGTGAGGGAGCGTGCCCATGGTTACTGTAGCATGGTTCTCCTGTGGTGGTGCAGAGGTGGGGTATTTCAGGGTATTCCAGGGCCGGATGTGCCCATGTCCCCCATCGTTCAGTAGTGGATTGATGTTGCTGAGTGAAGTGCCTGCCAATGCGGGTGCGGTACGGTCGCAGTTTACAGCATCCCAGCCACAATGTGGCATGTATATGGCCCAAGAGTGAGTCTCCCATATAGGGCAGAATTGGCGCGTGCCTCCTTATCGCTACAGGTTTACGGACTGCCGTGTCCCTTTGGATAATTCTATTCAACTTTGCCGGTGTTGCTTAAATAATTGTTCGGCAGTTGCTAGCAATGGGTTATAGCTCATTATCGTAAAAATGTTACTGTGCCACACGCTGTGGTCCAGTATTAGTGTGTATATATGTATTGCGTTGTTGGTAAGGTAGCGTGCTATCGTCATGGGTCGGCCAATGGCATTGACTCACCAGCGATATATGTGTGCCTCCTCATCTCTCCAGCCCTTATCTCCGATGCAGTGGAGTGGGCGAGGCCGTGGTCCCCTGGTGTGGGAGCACCCCAATGGTCTCCGGGAGGAAAATGTCACTCAGTGGGTCAGGGGGAGTGTTGGGGGATCATGTTATTGCAAATGTCTCAGCATGTTGAAGAGGGGCTTAGACTGGAATTTGTTGTTCCTCAGTTGGTGCCAGGGGATTCAGGTCTGTAGGATATTTTGTGTAGATCTGGCGGTATTTTCTTACAAAGAAAAAATGTGTAATTCGGTGATGACTACCCCTTGCATTTCGATTGGGTTTGGCCTTATTTCCTTTCAGTGACCATACCTTATTACATTACATAGGACAATTTATTAGTATACACTATTGTCGGTGGTTTAGTGGTGAGCATAATTTTTCTGTTTTATTTGTGGCCCCAATATACACAAAACCTTTCTTATTCTTAGAATGTTCTCGTGATCTATAGAGGCCTCAGACCTACATTCAGAAACACCACAGTTTCACATATAGCATTCTCAATAACCTGTGGTATTATCACTGATTTATATACATCAGTGGATTATGCTTCCATAGGCCTCCTTGCTGGTTCATGGACCCCCAGCAATGTCTATTGTATTAGATTCCACTCAGACACCATGCGCTGAGTGAACACACGCACACAGCTATGTATCACTGCTAGTTCTATCTATTCCATCTGCATGGGAAACATGACACATGTATTACCTAAAAATCTTCTCCCTTTTCCGAGATATTATTCTAAATGCACCAAGAAAAGACAAAAATAAAAACACTGTACACGATCTGTGTATATCATTTGTATTATAACAGTTGCATTTCAAAGTAAAACGCTTACCCTTTTTTACACTGGGGTTACGGCATTGTCTATAATAAAAAGAAGAGAAAAAATACAGCGACAGAACAACATCCACTTTGCAACATTACAGCATGGCAATTCAACACAGGGGATTCCCTTTTTCTAATCTGCCTGATATTTATAGAAGGTCATTCGTACAGCACACAATAACCTCAATTCACTTGGATATTTACCAGCTATCTGTAGTTATCCCACACACGACCTTTCCTCGCACACCTCTGGATAATGGGCCCCGGTTTGCCTTTGTAATCTCGAAGGTTTGGAGAGCACAGCGAGAACATACAGTTATCTGCAGTTCTCAAGCAAGTGCTAATTGAAACTGGCCATGCCTGCCTCACAGCCCATTCTCAGATGATCCGTCTCAGCAGCTCAGCAAAAAGCCATCTGAACTTTTTTCTGTTAGACTTTTCCAGCAAACCTCTGTTGCTTACGCAGCCTATCTGTAGATATACTTCCCTCCAATCATATTAGCAGAAAGTGTATTAGGTTGCCACCCCTGTGTTACAAACAATGTGATCTTCATACTGTAATAACTGTTTCTGTTTGATTTCCTGTTGCCTTCATGTCCTTCATATTCAGCGCATCCAGAGAAAATCAGAGAAAAATGCACGTTTAAAATCGAATTTCAAAACATGTATTTCCACCTCATTTCCACATAGAGATTTCATTATAATGTTACTGAGTTACTACTAGTGATTAGTATTTGTTAATTAAGTCAGTCAATTAGATAGCTAATGTAGTCTCCTGTGAATGAGGCATTTCAAGTAAGAGAAAAATAAAAAATGTGTGCACATTTAAACCTGCAGCCTGTCTCCATCTGCATACACATATGTTATGCTAGCAACATAGGGCTGGCTATATGTGTGCCACATTATTGCTGGCAATAGAATGCTATCACATTCAGTGAAGCGCTATACTTCAAAACACTATAAATTATTCTACATTATCCCTCCTTTTCTGAGAATTTGGCAGTGCTCCAAGCCACAATTGTAAGAAATTCAAATTGCGCTATTTTTCTTTTTTTAAATGTATGCATATTGGGATAGCTTTCATTTCCCGTTGTAGCTAAAATCATGAGCAACATGTTCACCTTTACGGACAAAACAATTAACCATCCTCCCATTACTAGCACCACAACAGCAAAACCCACCATAGTGCATTCCCCCAGGTTCCCCAATTAAACTTTTCCACTTCTATTATACCCAGGTTACGAACTGTGATATAGTTTTTTCTCAAATTCATTTTCACAGTATGTTTTTCTTTATGATTCAATAAGAACTCCACACCAGGGTATATTGGAAATGCATCCCTTTGAAAAAATTCAATATTTTCTACTTGGCTTTCCCAAATATCATTTGTAATATGAAACAATGTTAAACCCCCAATCGAAATAATTGTGTCCTTTGGAACCTGTAAGTAAAACACATTATATTTCACCTGTTTGACAACAAATATTCCATGTTTTAAATGTATTATTGTCAGATTCTTCATACAGGTACTGACCAACCATTTACCTTTGACCATTTTAGCTTGTACCAACTCTTCACTTCCCATATTGCTAATAACTACTTCACATCCTCCTGATATACTTGGGTCAGATTTCGAACCACAAATAGCGTCTATAGCATCAGGAATAAACGGTTTAGCCGGATACATGTAATTTTGTTCTTTCAATTTTACACAGGTTTCCAAATTTGGGATCAAGTAAACCTCAGGCTCCCATGACTGAAATGCCACCACTTCTGGAGTCTTGATCTTGATAAACTTGTCTTCTTGCCAAAATCCCACATTGTGTACCCACTTAGTTTGATAAATGAGTTCAGGAGCTATATATGGGATGCATAATAAAAACCCTATATCCAACCTTTCCAAATCCACATATAAGGGCATTGCATTGCCCATTTCAAATGCAATTTTCACTTGTACCACATCAATCTCCCTCCTGGTCAACCTTTCTATCATTTGATGAATAGTATCCTGTTAAACAAAATACAATGGTATATGTCCTCAAATCAATTGTGAAATTGCAGTTTGAACTTCCCTCATGTAATTCACCAGCAATCTATCAACAGGATTCATTATATTCAGGATCTCATTCAATGTCCGGTCATGCTTAATAATTAACTTAGTTGTCCGTTGAATAACTTCCGCTTGTTCATTTAAAATGATTGCAGTTTCATTTATAATCCTTACTTTTTCATCCAATCCCCCCCTAATTCCATCTAAAAAATTTCGTTTCATTTCTAAGTCAATACTCAGTTGTTGTGCTTTAGTACTCAGAGTCCCTACTGAAATGGCATTTGCTGTTCACATCGTGGTACCTATTATGGCTCCAACTATAGACATTACCAATGAGACCGCAAGCATTACTGCTCCCCTTTTTCCTCTCCTTTTCTTTATGTCCCCTGAATTCACAAATGTTTTTTCTAATTGTATCAACACATCTTTTATCGACTACTTGGCGTCCTCTTTTCTTAGTTCTAGCCACTCTTTAGTCTGCTCAGCTTTAAATCCAGTATTATTAAAATGTTTTTACATCAATGTATCAGGATTCAAGAGTAAAAAAATGTTCTGGAAGATCATCCTTCTATCGCTCATAATGAATCCTGGTGCTTCTTCTACCACAATACCAGATGCTGGTCCGGGCTCAATGACAACTTGTGCTTCCAAAGTTTTGAAATTCCCTCCGATTATCATAACAATCAGCCATATCGTTGGCGTCATCATCAATGTTAATTGTTTTATAGATGTGGTCTTCGCCCCCCACCCCCGGGGCTTTTCCGGAAATCCATCCTCGTAGACTCCAGGACTTCATCCTCCCGTGTCCTCCGGTCCCGTGACCTTCGACCAAAGATTTGTTAGTATTCTAAATCAAATAGAAAAGAAACAAATTAAGTATATAGCACAATACTAATTTCACCCTTTTACCCAAAAAAAAAAAATATATATCCATGTGCTTTGCAAAATATTTCACCCTTTTCCTTTCGCCTTGTGAAACTAAGCACATGTTAGAAAGAGAACAAACATACGTAAACCATCATTGATCATTTAACATATTTCAACTTTGTACAAATAATATCACTAGCTTCAACCCTCTTTTACTGATCATCACATATAGTCTTTTTATTCACATCTATTCTATTACAACAATCACTTCCATTTTTATTTCTCTGTTATTGCCCTATGAATAGACTCATGTCTTGTTTCATGTATTTAAGGGACTTTTCTGTTTCTACACGCTCAAGTCTCTTTACCTCGTGGTTGGGGTGCCAGGGTTTAATTTGATTTACGTGAACAAACTGTTTTGTTACTGTTTCACCTTCAGTTTTCAAAATTTGTTTACACCACTGGAGATATCTTATCTATAATTCGAAATGGCCCCTGCCAGGCTGCCAGAAATTTTGAATTTTTCTGTTTACCTTTTCCAAAATGAAATTTATACACCTGATCCCCCACACAATACTCTTTCATCGATATCTTTTTATCATAATATGACTTTGCACTGTCAGCCGCCCTTTCTAGATTCCGCTGCACAAAAGCAAATGCATGTTGTAAATGCTTCCTCAGATCATCCATGTATTCATGAACTGTAGATGCGCTTACAAGTGTCTGCTCATGTGTTCTGTATAGCAAGTGTTGCGGCAACACCATTTTCCTACCTGTCAATACTTCATGAGGGCTAATACCTGTTGCTTTGGCAGGAGTTGATCTAATTGCCATCAAAACCAAAGGTAAACGTAAATCCCAGCTGGAACCTGCCTCTGCTACAAACTTCTTTAATATATCCACAACAGACCTACTACAGTGTTCATCTTCCCCAGAAGAAGCAGGTCTATAAACAATGTGTAATTTTCTTTTCACTCTCAGTATTTGCCATACCTTACTCATTAGAGCGCTTGTGAAATGACTTCCTCTGTCTGATTCAATTCTTTGTGTTAACGCACATCTTTAAAATATATGATTTACCAGTAATGTAGTCGCTGTTTGCGCACTACAATCTGGTGCAGGAAAACACTCTATCCATTTTGACATTAAATAGACCACACTCAAAATATACCGGTTCCCCCTGCTCGACCTCTTTACAGGCCCTACATAGTCTATTTGAAAATCTGACCATGGAAGAGTTAAGCCTCTTTTCATTAATGCGGCTCTATGTATCGGTGAAGCAGGTTTAAATTGGGCACATACTAGACATCCTCTAGTATATAATTCTACATCTTGGGACATACGTGGCCAGTAAGCATAATCTTTCAGTATCTCCAATGTTTTTTGTGAACCTCTGTGTCCTGCAGTTATTGACTCATGTGCATGGTGTAGCATTAGCTATCTGCATGAAATGGGTACCACCCACTGTATTTGTCCTGTTATGGACTCTCTGATCATGAGCCCATCCTGCAATCTAATTTGTTTCTTATTCTTTAATAGCACCCTCAACTCTTCTTTTCCCACACAATCATTTTCTGTTAAAGGGTTTTGTTCAGGGTCTATCAAATGATTATAATAGATTCCCAAAATTAGATCATCCTTTTGTGCCTTAATCAGATCTTGATTTGGTGTATCATAACTCCACTGTACCACTGGTTGTTCTACATCCGTTGGAGCTTTAGAGCGTGTAACTGCAGCAATTTGTATTTCAACAAGTAAATGTTCAATAGGTAGCAACTCTACCATCACAGTCCCAATTTTAGCTAAATGATCTGTCTTATCATTTCCTTCCTTATCCTCTCCTGGAGTTTTTAAATGTCCACAAATGTTTCTCCAGTATATTGTCAAATCATTCTCCAACACCAATTTGTCTATGGCTTATATCATTTTTCCATGTTTAAGGGGCTTTTTATTGTATGTAATCATGCCTCTCGCTTTCCAGCCAGGTAAATATCCCAAAAAGCTATTTTGTGCATAATCAGAATCAGTCACCAGGACAATTTCACTAAATTTATTATCAACTGCAGTAGTAATTGCTTTATAAATGGCTGCCAATTCCGCTACTTGACTGTTCCTAGCGCCAATTCTCATCCCTATACTGGGAATGTCTTCACATTTCAACCAGATATTTCCTATTCCTGACACCAATTGTTTATTACTGTCATTTTCAATGTGAAAGCATAACCGTCAACATATACAGTCGGCAAATCCTTGCATGTCTTTTCATCTAAAGCTTTGTGTGGTGATTGCCCAAATTCCTGTAAACTAGATTACACTTCTACTTCGTTTGATACATGTTCAGCTGCACAGTCATGTAGATCTGCCAAACCTTGAGCAACTGGGCTCTTTTTATTTTGCCCATATCTCACTTCTACAGGATAACCATGTAATGCCAGTGTCCATGAAGTGATTATGGACTGTGCTAGGTTACTTGACCTAATTCTTTTACTCTCTAAAAACTGCAAAGGTTGATGATGTGTCTCAATAATCACCTTTTCTCCCTGAACAGTGGGGTGGAAATGCTGTAGCGCCCACACAGTGGTCGAAAGGGCTTTTTCACATTCACTAAATTTAATTTCAACTTGGGAAAATGCCTTACTTGGATAAGCAATGGTTTTGTGACTCAAAATATGTTTCTGTGATAATACTGCTGACATACAATGTTCAGAGAAACCTATTTCTATAAATAAATCCCTAACCTTTATGGGGTATGCTAAACATGGTTCCTTTACAAGACATTGCTTTAATTTAGCCACTGCCTCAGACTGCACTTTTTCCCATTTCCAAGGTGTATTCAGCTTTAGCAGTTTAGTCAATGGTAAAGTAATTTCAGCTTAATTTTCAATGAACTTTCTGTTATAGCCCGTCATTCCCATTCCCTTTTTAACTCTTTCACACTTTTAGGGTCTTTTAGTTTTTGTATGGTCTCTACATTTTTCTTTTGTGGGTTTAGTCCATGTTCAGTCACTTCATGGCCTAGAAAATTCACTTTTTTCTTGCATCATTGTACCTTTTGTAAAGATACTTTGGTGCCTGCATTTTGCAATTGGCCAAGAACATGTTTTATTTCATCAAAATGGCTTTTCAAGCTTTCATTTTTTATCAGGACATCACCCACGTAAACTATGTTTCCCCTTTCCGCTGCATCAGGCATGGCCTTTCTCAAAAATATTCCAAATTCACTCCCACTATTGACATACCCAAATGGAACTCTAACCCATGCGTATTGGGTCTTATCAAATGAAAATGAAAAGAAATTCTGGATCTCCTCTGCCAATGGCATGCACCAATATCCAGAGATGAGATCTAACGTGGTAAACACTTTTGAGCCATGCACCTGAGCCAGGCCTTGATCAATGAATGGCAGTGGCCATCTGGATACTGGCACTCTTTTATTTAATTCCCTCAAATCTGCACATAGACGCCACTGACCATTTGGCTTCAACACACCTAAAATAGGTGTGTTGGATGTGCTATGAATAGGCCTGATGATTCCCAGAGACTCCAAATGTTTAATTATCTCTGCCAATGACACTAAACATGCCAGTGGTAATCTATAGTGGCGCACAAATACTGGGCTTCTACTACACCTTTCCGGTAGCGTGGCTACATGCAAATTAGTTAGGCTGCAGTCATAAGCATCTTTAGCAAAAACATCTTTAAACTCCATAAACATTTTTCTCAATTCATTTCTATCCTCATCGCTGTCGCATGCATCTGCTGATAAAATCTGCTCCTCTACCATTTTTGAAAATTCTGGGAAATCTTCTAGTGGAGGAATCTCTTTGCTTTCTTCTAACTGTGTGGCTGTGTCTCTCTGTAATGCTGCCACTTTTAAATATTTTGGTATACCAGCTTCCACTTCAATGGGCTGATTTTCTATTTCATTAGCATTTAAGTCAAATGTTATATAATCCTCTTGATGACAGCACACTGTCTCATTTGAATCATAAGGGTACACAGAATTAATTTTAAAGATTCCTTTGGGCTGAGAATCCAGGTATTCTGGCAACTCACCCTTGTCATTCACATACTTTTCAGGGATATTTCCAATCACCATGTTATTTTGATCTGCAGTATAATGTGATTTTTGTATGGCCATTCCTAATGAAGAATTTTCCTCTAAATGAAGATCTTGACACCCGTTATTATTCACCATAATTTTTACAGACCCTTCACCAACATCTATCAATGGAATGTATTCATAATCCAGGCCTTGCTGTTTTATAGATTCATTCAAGCACAAAAATCCATCAGAATCCTTCATCTGCTGTCCATTTTTGCACTTTAGCGTTATTGCAAACTGCTTGGTGAATGCAGGGATGATAGTATCCTTCCCCAGCTGTAATTCAACTGCATATGGAACCAGTTGTGCGCAATGATAAGCCCTTCTTTTGTCTTCAAATTCAGGTGCCGGCCAACCTAGGCGTGACCATATTTTTAGATTTAGGAAATCTAACACCATACACATTCTGTGCATGATATCATTGCCCATGTAAAAGTCATTTTGTGTCCCACTCACTATCCAAACATTATGGTGAATTGTTTTTTGTCCAATACTAATCTTCAGCATGCATCTGCCTGCAATTCGGTTTTCAAAGCCTGGACTGTCCAAACCAGAGACATATTGATTTTTAATTCTAAATTTCGGGATCTCCTCCCTCTCCATTATTTTTTGCAGCAATTTCTCATTAATAAAGCTTCTTTCTTGTTCAAGTGCTAAAGTGGCTTTTATTATTTTAGAATAGTCATTTATACCAATGTAAACCCATGGTTGCTCATCTTCCATGTGTATTTCAGCATGAGTGGTGATGTGTTTTTCTGTATCTGTTTTAGGAGCAGTATTCGTTTTGCATGTCTTTTCTTTTAAATAAAAACGTAATGTGTGCTCATCTATAGCAGTTTGCCATTTTTTCCTTGGGTCTAAATATATTTGTACAGATTGTTTCTCATTTTCACTCTGCATTTTATCTTGACACATCAAGATAACAGTGATGCTACGTATACAGCTATTCTGGAGATATACCTCTACTGCATCATTTGTTTTGGCAACGGTGTGACATTCATTTATATTGCTGTTTTGTGATTTTAGTTTCTTAGGTCTCAATGTTTTTTTTGGTTAAGGACCACAGAACTCCATTCACCCCATCCATGAGAGGAGACAATCTTTTCAGGCAATCTGTTTCCATCAGAAATGGAATTTCACAAATAGATGTGATCAATACCTCCTGTTTCATTCTGTGTTTTCCTATCTTTATGTCAACTTCGGTAACACCTATAATAGGCACCTCCTACCCGTTAAAATTATGCACTGGACCTTCATTTTTCTTTACTGTGATCTGATTCTGTGGGGATCTCCCTTCATTGATGCTCTTTACCAATTCTTTGGACATAATTGTGGCCTGCGCGCCAGTGTCAATCATTGCAAATGTATTGATATAATATGATATTTTATTTGTATCGCAGTCGTACACAAGTGTTTCAGAGCGCGACTAGGCAGGGGAGGGGAACACGGGAGAACATAACACAACAACGATCTTACTAGGCCCAGTGACATTGAAAACGCGCAAGTGCATGGGAAAGGGAAAAAGGGAAAACGTGCATGGAAGGGGGAAAGTGGAAGGTGCGGAGCAGAGGAGAGCAGAATAAATAATAAATAGAATATTGAGGCAATAAACAGTGGTAGTGCAGCCGGCAAGTGGCAAGTGCTGTGTTTTAGGCAGCAGACTGGGTAGTCTGATAAGTGCAGAAAAAGAAGGAAAGAAAAATGGGGGGGGGCTGTATGGGTACAGATACAGTCCCCAGTGCAAGGGGTGGCCGGGAGGCAGTGCAGGAGGGTGGCAGGGTGAGCAGGTACCTTGGCCCGGGTACAGAAGGTGGCCAGGTGCACAGTGCCAAGAGAGAGCAGGTCAGCAGGGGTTGGGGGGTGAAGGCAGAAGCAAAGAGGAAGGTCTTGAGGTGCTTCTGGAACCGGAGATGGTTCTCCTCAAGTTTTAGAGTGGCAGGGAGGCTGTTCCAGAGGGAGGCTCCAGCCGAAGATAGAGATTTACCCCCAGCACGTTTCTTTGAAAAACGATTGACCCGGAGGGAGTTAGAGGTAGAGGAGCGAAGAGCTCGAGAGGGGATGTATTTGCGGAGGGATAGCTGAAGATATTTTGGACCCAGGCCCCAGAAAGCCTTGTGGACGATGCAGAGGGTTTTGAATTTAATCCTTGCATCCACTGGGAGCGAATGGAGTGATTTAAGAGCTGGAGAGATACGATCCCAGGGCTTGAGGCCAAGGACAAGTCTCGCAGTCCGGTTCTGGATAAGTTGTAGAGGGCGGAGAGTAGAGGCCGGTAGATTTAGAAAGAGGCTGTTACAATAGTCCAACTTAGAGAGAACCAGGGCTTGGCAGACAGTGAGCTTCTGAGAGAAGGAGAGGAAAGGCAGAGTACCTCTGAGGAGGTGCAGTAGGAAGTTAGACTTTTTAGAGACCTCAGAGATATGAGCGGAGAAGGAAAGTGTGGAGTCGAAGATGACCCCAAGGTTCTTAGCCTCGCAGGTAGGGGTAGGAGGAGGGCCCAGGGAGGCCGGCCAGAGAGTGAGGGAAAAGGATGGAGATGGTGTGCCGATGAGGAGGATCTCAGTCTTGCTGGCATTCAGAAAATGGTCATTTGCGGCACCCCAATCTTGAATGGCAGTTAGGCAGTCAGAGATGAGAGAGGGCGAGGAGGTGGTCGAGGGACGTCGGAAAATGAGTTGAGTGTCATCAGCGTAGCACTGGAAATTTGAGCAGAAAAAGGAAATGCAGTGGGCGAGAGTTGCCAGGTATCGGTTGAAGAGCCAGGGTGAGAGGTTAGACCCCTGGGGAACCCCACAGGTGGAGAGGAAGATAGATGATAGGAAGGACCCACGTTGGACCTGGGAGTTCCGATCAGAGAGGAAAGAGGTCAGCCAGAGCCTGATCAGTGATACCCCGGTTATCACGGAGACGGTCGAGCAGGATGGTGTGGTTCACTGTGTCAAAGGCAGAAGAGAGATCAAGAAGGATGAGGACAGAGGGAATGTTAGAGTCCAGGTTGGAGAGTATTTCTCTTCTATAGTGATGGGAGCATAATACCTGTCTTCAACTTCCTCTAATACACATAAGAAGGGCAAATTCTTACTGATTTCAGGACTCACCTTTCTCAGGTCTTTTTCACTTTTAGCTAAGCACATTGGTAAATGGAAAGATATTTTTCCCTCCTTTCTGTCTATTTCTGTTACGCTCACCTGGTTCCCACAGGGGCGTTGATCGGACCCGGACAGCTGCGGTCTCCACCAACGTGATGCGTAGTGCCGAGATGACTGTCTGGACTGGCCCACCTAATCTCGTCTGCTTGATCTGTAGAAGTATTCTCCTGCAAGTGGAGAAAGGGATTTAGCCACCCGTGGATTTTAGTGATGGCCCCCTCCAACTGTTCTCGTTCTCCCCTCTTGTCACCTCCGATATCCCCTTTTAGTAACCTCACCTTATGTTTTTAAAAGATGAGCTCTCCATCCTGCATGGCATGCCGGGGCGCGTAGATACCAGTTACTTCACTGGTTTGAGGGTGCTGGAGGAGTTCCGGAGGAATATTGACTCCGGGGTTTATAAGTTCAAAGAGTTCAATATGTCCGATGTTCACTCTTATTCCATTCCCTTGTTGAATTGCAACTGGTTCAACAGAACATTGCCTGGAGGCAGCTGATGGCGTTCAGGTAAGAGTCTGTATTACCCAACACTGTCCGGTATAAGTTGCATGAGTTTAACTTGTTATTTTCTCCCTTTATAGGTGCGGCAAATGAAGATGAGGCATATTAATGGGTAATGCCTCCGGTGGTAAATCAGGTAAGCCTATGGTGGTAAGATATTGTATTTGTCGGCTCTCTTGGCTCACCATGTTGTTTCTTTTGTTTTTTCCCCCAGGTGCTGAAGTTCGGCGAAGAAAATGATGGAGGCAGCGCCGGATCGAAAAATGCTGTGAGGACTGGTGAGTATGGCGTGGCGCTGCAGCTGGCGATGCGCCACATGCAGAAATAATGTCCTTTTCAAGTTCGAAGACGTGATGGATCCGGAATCAGGTAAGGATTGAAATAATGTTGTTGTTCTAACCTTTCCTTCTTCTTTCCTCTTTTGCTAGGAGCTCAGGATTCGAGACGGGCGTGGTTGAAGACTGGATGCTGACTGCAGGCACGGTGAGCATTATGCTGCTGGATGCAGAATAACGCGAAGCGTGTGTTGCTGATTGGGCGTGGTTTAAATAGCCTCCAAAGTAGTTCCAGGTAAGAAGTTCCCCAGAACCACACCCGAGTAAAAAATAGTCCCTGTAACAAAATAGTCCCATCCAAGCCTCACGTTGGCTTGGATTCAGTTGCAGCATGGTCTGCATGAGCTAAGTAATGTCTATGAGCATGGCGCCTATGGCTCCAGGACTAATTTATTATGAGCCTGGTGCCTAAGGCGCCAGGACTGAACCCTGACGGCCACTAGCCCGGGCTGCTGGGTTTTAATAAATATCTGGATGCCCGCTCCTGGGGCTAATGGGCTTGGTCCTGATGCCTGGGGGTAGGCGTCATGACAGCACTCCCCCCCAAGACCCCTCCTAAAGGTGTTCTTCCCCTTGGTCCTGGTTTGTCTGGGAAGTTCTGATGGGATTTTTTCACCAACCGAGGTGCATGAACGTGGTCACTAGGCTCCTATGATCTTTCCTGTGGTCCGTAACCCTTCCAGTCGATTAAATAAAAAAGTCTTGATTTAACCATTTTAGAGTCCAGGATATTTTTAACTTTGAATTTGGGTTCCCCATCTATTAGGATGGGGTCGGGTGGCTTGGCTAGTCTTGTCCCGGGTTGAACTGGTTTCAGGAGTGAAACATGAAAGACAGGATGGATCCGCATATAAGAGGGTAATTCCAATTTGACGGCCACCGGGTTGATAATGGCCTTAATAGTGTAAGGTCCCAAATATCTAGGATTAAAAGTCTGAGTCCCTTTTAGAGGTATGTGTTTTGTGGCCTGCCAAACTTGATCTCCAATCTGGTATTGTGGGGCTTCACTTCTATGTTGATCAGCATTTTTCTTGTATTTCTCTTTCGCTTGTTTCAAATGTTCTGTTGCTTCCTTAAAGGCTTGTGTAATAGTAGAGTGCAGATGATTCACTGCGGGCATTTCTAAGTGTTGAGGCGAATCGAGTTCTGATGTTCGAGGATGATGTCCATATATGGTATAAAAGGGGCTTTGTCTGGTTCCAGAATGTACAGAGTTATTGTATGCGTATTTGGAAATCCATAAAATATCCTTCCAATTGCTTTCGGTTTGGTGTAGCATGCAACGTAGGTACTGTTCAAGAGTCTGGTTCGTCCTCTCCGTCTGACCATCGGTCCGGGGGTGGTGACTGGTTAAAAACCTCTCTTCGATTTGCGCTAATTGACCACATCTTTTCCAAAATTGAGAAATGAATTGGCTACTTCGGGCAGAGACCAATACAGAAGGAAATCCATGTTTTCAAGAAATTCCTTGGCCAAAATTGAAGCACAAGGTAATCCCTTTAAAGGAATAAAGTGGGCCATCTTGGAAAAAAGATCCACAATAACTAGAATGGTGCTAAATCCATTACATGGAGGTAGAGCAGTAATAAAGTCTGAAGACAAAGTATGCCAAGGTGTAGGAGGAATATCCAAAGGTTGTAAAAGACCAGCTGGTTTCTTCTTTTGACTTTTGTTTTGGGCGCAGATACCACAAGATAGCACAAATGACTTTATGTCTTTTTGCCAGGTGGGCCACCAGAATTGTCTTTTAATTTTAGCTTCAGTTTTTGCGATACCTGGATGTCCTTCCATCAGAGCATCATGATAATTGGAGATAACTCGTTCTTGTAGTTCCTTGTGTGGTAGAAATAAATGCCCTTGATAGTAAGGTAGGTAATTGCTGACTGAATAATCTTTGCCTTTCTTTACCCAGTCCTGCAGGGCTGCAGGATCGAAAAGTTGTTGGATTTTTAAATGAATATCTTCTAAAGTCTGTAGAGTAGTTATGCCAAGAATTCTTTGTTCTAAAATTATAGGCACCGGTTCCGGGTTCGAATATGCTTCTCCCATCCCTATTCGGGATAAGGCAACTGCCTTGCCGTTTTTACAACCTGGTCGATAAGTGATCACGAAGTCGAATTCGGCAAAGAATAATGCCCATCGAAGTTGACGCGATGATTGGGCCTTGGCTGTTTTCAAATACTGCAGATTCCTGTGATCGGTGATTACAGTGATGGTATGCCTAGCACTGAGAAGATAATGCCACCAAGCCTTGAAGGCGGACTTGATGGCTAATAACTCCTTATCAGTAACTGCATAGTTTAACTCGGGTGCTGAGAACTTTCTTGACCAGTAAACTACTGGATGAAGTTGACCGGTTTCAGGATCCTTCTGGGACAGGACAGCTCCCATGGCTAAACTGGATGCATCGGTTTTAACTATGTATGGAAGCTCAGGGCGTGTATGCTTTAAAACAGGTGCAGATGTGAATTTCGACTTTAGCTCTTGGGTGGCTCTTTCAGCCTCTTCAGTCCACAAAAAACGTTTGTTTTTTCGCAAAAGTGCTGTGATGGGGTGAACAATATGTGAGAACTCAGGAATAAATCTGCGATAGAAATTAGCAAATCCAAGCATGCTTTGTACCCCTTTAACTGAACTGGGTGATGGCCACTTGAGGATTGCGTCCACCTTTCGAGAGTCCATTCGAACTTCTTTTGGAGTCAGGATAAATCCAAGGAATTCAACTTCTGTAGAATGAAAAACACATTTCTGCAATTTCGCGTATAACTTGTGCTGGCGTAGTTTCTCAAGGACTGCACGAACGTGCTTCACATGGTCTGATTCTGAGGAGGAGTACACTAGAATATCGTCTATGTAAACGACAACACAGACGTCAATGAGTTCACGAAGGACATTGTTCATAAAATACTGGAAGGCTGCTGGTGCATTGCACAACCCGAAGGGCATCACCTGGTATTTGAATAACCCGTACATGGTGCAAAAGGCAGTCTTCCATTCGTCGCCTTTCTTTACACGTACCAGATGATATACCCCTCGGAGATCTAATTTAGTGTAGATGCAAGCGTCCTTTACTTGGTCTAGTCATTCGGGGATCAGAGGCAATGGGTATCGGTTCTTAACCGTGATCTGATTTAATGCGCGGTAGTCTATGCACGTTCTGATGTCACCTTCCTTTTTAGGCACGAAGAACAAAGCTGAGGATGCAGGGGACTTGGGTGGACGAATGAAGCCATTAGCAAGGTATTGGTCCAAGTATTGTCGTAGGTGAAGGTTTTCGGGTTCTGTAAGGGCATAGATCCTACTACATGGAGGTTGTGCACCGTGTATGAGGTCGATTTGACAATCGTATGATGTGTGAGGTGGTAAGGTGTTTCCCTGTTCTTTTTGGAAAACATCCTGGAATTCTTGATATTCCTGAGGTAACTGCATGACTGGAGTAGCGACTGTGGCCAGGCCTTTGTTCAAGGGTTTTTTCGGGTAACAGGTGGGTGCACAATCCAGGAAGGTTATTCTCTTCTCTCGCCAATCAATACAAGGATTATGTGTTTCCAAACAAGGTATCCCCAGTATTATTTGGAACTGCGGGGCTTTGTTAAATCAAACACAATAGTCTCTCAATGCCCATCCTGACCCAACAGTGTCATCTCTGCGGTGGAATGAGTTACAGGCCCAGAGACAATTTCAGTTCCATCGACTGTGGTGATGACATCCGAGGTGGTCTTTTTGCAGAGAAGTAGATTCATCCTAGAAGCCAATTCGTGATCCATGTAGTTTCCTACGGCCCCGCTATCAATGTATACCCTTACTGCATGCATACATGATGGCTGCCTTGGATCAATAAGGACCATTGGTATGATGAAGTGCGAGGTCTGAGTATCCTTCTTCAAGCTCGGCAAGCGGACCTCTACGCTTGTCGGGCGTGGTCGTTTCCCGAATCAGGCTCTGTTTGATTTCTATCAGCAACTCCGACTACCTTCTTGGATGGTTTTATAGGGCAATCTCGTAGAAAATGTCCTGAGGCCCCACAGTACAGACACAATTGCATCTGCCGTCTCCTTTCTCTTTCTTTTTGAGTTAAGGGTCCCTTAACCCCCCCGATCTGCATCGGTTCTGATGCATCTGTTCCTTTGGGGGTAACATTGGGTTTAACCAATACCCGATTCTCGAACTTAGCTCGATCAGCCTTTCTATTCTGAAGTCGGTGGTCTAACTGGACCACTAAGTCTATATATTCTGCGCAATCCTGATGTGGGTTCACAACTTGGGCCAAAACATCTTTGAGTTCACCCCGAAGTCCACGATGAAATAATGTAATTCGTTTTACCTCTGGCCATCCGGTTTCCACCACCAACCTATTGAAGGTTGCAATATAGGTTAGTAGATCCTGGTTACCTTGTCGTAAGGATAAAAGTTTGTTATCCAGGGCCTGTCCCTGTGAATGTCTGGCAAATAGTCTTTCCCTGTTCAATTGAAAACCTCGAAAATCCCGAAGAAGGGGGTCATCCTGTTGACTAGTGGAATTGACCAATCCGCTGCGCTGCCACTAAGGTATGATAGTACAAATGCTACTTTGGCTTGGTCATTTGGAAAAGCTCCAGGTCTGCATAAAAAGTGCAAGCGGCATTGGTTCATAAACACGCAAACTTTTTTGGGTCTCCAGCAAAACGTTAGGGTGGAGCTAAAGGAATGCTCCCTGGTAGAACCACTTGCACAGGATTGCTCGATGAAACAGAAGATGGATTCCCCCCGAGTCCAGGTAATGGTGTTTGCCCAGCTTGGTTTTGCAGCAATTGTCTAGCAAGATCATCAGTGCGCTCCGTTGAAACAATCAGTTCTCTCCTGAGGGCATTAGTTTCTTGGCGCGCAGAGTGCACTTCTGCCCTAAGTTACCCTAACAATAGGGCCAGTTGGTCGGTTTCTGAAGTTTCCATTACGCCCGGGTGGGGATTTGTAGATAGGCTTCACGTTCTGTTACGCTCACCTGGTTCCCACAGGGGCGTCGATCGGACCCGGACAGCTGCGGTCTCCACCAACGTGATGCGTAGTGCCGAGATGACTGTCTGAACTGGCCTGCCTAATTTCATCTGCTTGATCCGTAGACATATTCTCCTGCAAGTGGAGAAAGGGATTTAGCCATCCGTGGATTTTAGTGATGGCCCCCTCCCACTGTTCTCGTTCTCCCCTATTGTCACCTCCGATATCCCCTTTTAGTAACCTCACCTTATGTTTTTAAAAGATGAGCTCTCCATCCTGCATGGCATGCAGGGGAGCGTAGATACCAGTTACTTCACTGGTTTGAGGGTCCTGGAGGAGTTCCAGAGGAATATTGACTCCGGGGTTTATAAGTTCAAAGAGTTCAATATGTCCGATGTTCACTCTTATTCCATTCCCTTGTTGAATTGCAACTGGTTCAAAAGAATATTGCCTGGAGGCAGCTGATGGCTTTCAGGTAAAAGACTGTATTACCCAACACTGTCCAGTATAAGTTGCATGAGTTTAACTTGTTATTTTCTCCCTTTATAGGTGCGGCAAATGAAGATGAGGCGTATTAACGGGTAATGCCTCCGGTGGTAAATCAGGTAAGCCTATGGTGGTAAGAGATTGTATTTGTCGGCTCTCTTGGCTCACCTTGTTGTTTCTTTTGTTTTTTCCCCCAGGTGCTGGAGTTCGGCAAAGAAAATGATGGAGGCAGTGCCAGAATCGAAAAATGCTGTGAGGACTGGTGAGTATGGCGCGGCGCTGCAGCTGGCGATGCGCCACATGCAGAAATAATGTCCTTTTCAAGTTCGAAGACGTGATGGATCCGGAATCAGGTAAGGATTGAAATAATGTTGTTGTTCTAACCTTTCCTTCTTCTTTCCTCTTTTGCTAGGAGCTCAGGATTCGAGACTGGCGTGGCTGAAGACTGGATGCTGACTGCAGGCACGGTGAGTGTTACGCTGCTGGATGCAGAATAACGCAAAGCGTGTGTTGCTGATCGGGCGTGGTTTAAATAGCCTCCAAAGTAGTTCCAGGTAAGAAGTTCCCCAGAACCACACCCAAGTAAAAAATAGTCCCTGTAACAAAATAGTCCCATCCAAGCCTCACGTTGGCTTGGATTCAGTTGCAGCATGGTCTGCATGAGGTAAGTAATGTCTATGAGCCTGGAGCCTATGGCGCAAGGACTGATTCCTATTATGAGCCTGGTGCCTAAGGCGACAGGACTGAACCCAGACAGCCCCTAGCCGGGGCTGCTGGGGTTTTAATAAATATCTGGATGCCTGCTCCCGGGGCTGATGGGCTTGGTCCGGATGCCCGGGGGTAGGCGTCATGACAATTTCTGTGTGAGAGACCTTATTCATTTCCCCATGTTCAGAGGTTTTTTGGAGTGTGGCCACTGTTCGCCCATCCATCCAGGTATCATCAGAGGCCATATTACAATCATCCAACTGACATGTGTAACAACATCACTTGGCAATTTGTCATTGTCTAATTCTGTGCATTTGTGATCATTTAGTATGTTACCAGCCCTTTTAACTTCTTCAAAAATATGTGGCTCAAAGAATTCTTCAGGTGATTGACCTGTACCCTCTTTTTGACTATTTCTTTTTTCTGCCTGTTTTTGGTTATTGTTCTGATTGCTCAGGGAAGGAGTTATAGCAGGAGAAGAAGTTGATGATGTTTTTGGCATATGGTGTGGCCCAGACAAAGATGTGTTATTATTCTTGGAATACCTTAACTCAGTACATGACAATATCAAATTCACCATGGAGGTAGGCAGGCCATTACTACATTTTCTGGATGTAAATATAGAAATCAAGAACAACACTCTATCCACATCTGTCTACCACAAACCAGCAGATGCCAATAATCTCCTCCACTTCACAATTTTTCACCCAAAAGCGATGCTCAAAAGTCTTCCATTCAGCCAGATGTTGAGACTTAAAAGGATCATATCAGACCCAGCAGGACTAGACACGGAGTGCTCCAAACTGATTGACAAATTTGAATCAAGTGGGTACCCTGCCTCGATATTGAGTGAGGCTAAGGAAAGGTCTGACCTGAGAACTAAGGAACAATTATTATCTGTGAAAAATAAAGAGAAGGAATCACCACTCTTATATATATCCAAATTCTCCCGTCAGAGCTTCCAAATTAGCAAGACAATTAGGAAACACTGGGGAATACTCCAAATTGACCCAACTCTCCACAAACTGTTTCCTAAAGCGCTGATGATGGCATTTAAGAGAGGCCGTAACTTCCGCGATAAACTGGTAAAGGCGGAGAGGCTACCCAAAGAAAAACAATAATTTCTAACAACAAAAAGAAAAGGCACATTCCCGTGTCTGTCTTGTTCGCATTGCAACAACGTGATCAAAGGTGACTCCATCAACCATCCCCAGACCGGGAAGAAAATTAAATTGAAAGATTATGCAACATGCCTCACACCAGGAGTAATCTACTCCATTAAATGCCTGTGTGGACTTCTGTACATCGGCCAGACAACCAGACCCGCCAAGGAGAAGTGGACCGAGCACAAATCAACAATCTGATGCAAAAATAGCAAGTCACCACTGGTAGGACATTTCTTAGAAAACAGTCACTCTATAGCTCAACTAGAATTCCAGATTTTGGAAGTGGTGAAGCGTCCCCATAGAGGAGGTGATTATCAATCAATCTTATCATGACGTGAGAAGTACTGGATCCACTACTTGGATACATTAGATCCTAAAGGTCTAAATGAATAATTCTCACTAAGATGCTTCATCTGAACCAGATGACTACTTGACTTTATTCCACATGGAGGTCACATGTTGATCTCAGAGATTGTAACTCTTATGAACATGTTTGCTCTTTACCCATTTCGAATTACTTACATACTGTTCTTCTTTTTTACATTATTAACCATGGTTCTCAACATTAGAGGACTTTATTAGACGATGACACAGCGGTATAACTCTAGTAACAACATCACATATTGTCGCCATAACGACACGGTACAAGTATTCTATATCACTAGATTAACCTTACTGTATGAGCATTTAGGATGTTTTTATCATCTTTAGATCTTCATATTTGATGTATCTTCAACATAAAGTATAAACTTCAATACAGTGATTGTTTACTAGCTCGAATGTATTTTGTCATTCTTCGACATTAATAAGCATTGCAACAATGATTCCATTGTCATGTGACACTCCATCAGTAACATAACTTTAAGATACGTAATTACTGTTCATTGTGAAAGAACACCCGCTTCACACCAATCAAGAGCATTAGTTTGCTGTTTAGAATTCGTATGGTTATTTAGCTTAGAGTGCCCCTTTCAACATGGAACCTACTCTAGTCACTTACTGCATTCAGTCCGCCTCTAGTTTCTATTATTTTTTCAGCCTTTGACCTTTCTAGCCCTACATGATAGCCAACACCACGTGATACACTGATCTTGATCACCGTGGCAACCGCCACGCTCTCCAGAGTGCAACCTGTACCAGACACAGTGTATGCTACTTGGCAACAGGTATTCATTCCGTCTTTACATACCATTTAGAGGCGCTTACTTTGCGATCCGGCCAGCATCTAAATTTGTTTGTTTCCTTACAGATATCGTTCAAGGGCCACTGCATGGGAACGACTTCTTTCCATAGGACAGCAAACCTTAATACATCCATTAAGTAACGGCTTCTACGACCGCTCATGAAGCAACCGGCACGTCCTGTGCCATTTCCGCTGCTGAGTTTCCATCAGACCGCATCAGGTATTTGAAGTACATTTAGATGTACTTTTTTCCGACCAGTTTTTGTCTTCAATACATAGCTCATACCTGCACTCCCCTCTTTTTAGAGCACGCAGAATACTACGGACTCACAAGAAAATACAAACGCTGCCTATCACGTTACTCATGAAATTCTCAGCTATGCTTCCTCTGCATTCAAGTGCCCGTGGGGACTGTTGCATGAGTGAGTTTCATTTTACCCTTGATTTCCATAACCCCAGTCGTGGCAGTATTATGTATTAGTATACACCGATCACTTAATAGCCGTCAGTTGAAATGGATCCTTTTCTTTATTTTTTCACCTTTACAGATATAGTTAGGTTTACCTAACATAGTTGAATACATTGGTATTTTATTCGCTTCCAAGCAAGGATTGTTCCACCTCATGACAAGAGATAGACACTACTATCCATCTCTTGAGACATGTGAGTTATTAAACCTATTTTATACCATACAACTATCAGCCTGATGAGTTACTGCCGCCTTAGAACTAATTTAAACATATATATATATATATATATATATATATATATATATTTCACTTCCTCACACTTCTAATCCTCTAACCTTTATTAACAGGTTGTTTCCTGTCAAGTGATCATTCCTATAGATACCGCACTAATTTAATGCCACTATTACCACCCAGCTAACTAATGTCCTGTCTAATTGGTGCTCACCGGGTCCGCTTATGTTGAAACAGTGTCTTGTAACCGCATGATGTTTGTCCTTACCATGAACGTCTTATTGAATGAACAGCATGCCATATGATAACCATCTCAATACTTTGTATTGTTGCTAGACAATCACTACTGCTGGTCAATGTCTCTTAACATGTGTTTCGTAATGTTAGCTATACACAATTATGGAAAATATACCCACAATAGTTACTTTTTCTCTTCCCCCCCTTTTTTTTCTGCTAACTACCTCAACTGTGTCACAGTGCTACTAGGCTCAAGAAGAAGAGGGAATTACCTTGAAACGCGTCAGCCAAGCACAGTTTAATTTGTGGATATGTTTCCTTGTTTTCCTTTGCATTTTATGCCAATTGACCTACAGTCAACTGTAATCATTGAATTATATTTATTTCTGTTCTTTTGAATTAAATGTTTCTACCTTTTCGTATTTGAGATTATCATTTACCAGAATTGAACATTCTGTATCTGTGAAATTGAATGCAATTCACTGAATGTCTTTATTGACAACATTATATAGTGTGCAGGGGACGGGAGGGCTCCCAATTTGGATCCTCTCATTCTTTCTACTTCCAGAAACATTGGTCTTGTGCCAAGACCATTTTTATCCCCACCGCACCTTAAGATTCTAAAAAACTCTAATAATTAACAATTGATTAAGGACCTTGATCTATTAGTGTGCACCGACAACCACAAACAAGGAGTTATAGCATCCCCACTTACCCCCTGTTCACTTGTATTCCCCATGCATGAGTCATTTTTCTTAAATCTGTCTCTTTGTTCTTTTGGAATTTCATGTTTTCCTTTTTCATTTGTACAAATCTCCAATGTTTGATTTAGCTCTAGGTTAAACCGAACTTCTTTCATAAGGGTATTTGCACTTTTTGTCACATGTTCATTTACCGGTATCTTTATTTTTGAATCTTTAGACATCTCAAAGTCATTATGGAAAATCACATCAGAACAATCTGTTTTCTTGGCACTGCAGGTATCATAAGTACTAGTCACTTATCAGAAACCACCCGGTCATTGCTATGTCCTTCTGCCCCCTCCTTTGATGACTGTTTTTGTGCTGTACAGAGCTTTCCTATTTGCTCAGCTAACATTTTCACTTGGGCCTCGAGACACTGGAATCTTTCCATCTCTCTAGAATCCTCTCTCTGTGGCCTAGATCGATATTGATTGTTTTCCCCCTGATTGGATCTATTCTGATACCTCTCAGGGGAATGATTTCTATTGGGATTGTTCCTGAACTCTTGATTCATAAGTGGAGGGGAGCGGGGTGCACCCATCCTTTGGTTGTAGTCCCCTGGTGGGGAATCATTGTACTGACGTGGAGCGTAATTTATATTCTGCCTCATGTCCTGTCTCTCATGTTGTGGGTACTGACCCCGATGTTGATTCCTGTTATCAGTAAATCGATCCACATATCGGGGTCTATCCTGATTACCATATGTCATGGTGTTGGGATCAAATCTGCTCTGTGTCCCCAATGTCTGGTAGGGACCATTATTTCTTTGATCCTGATTTTGTCTCTGGTTATTGTTTATACCTGACATATCACATTGATAGCCTGCCCGGGGGCCTATCTCCTAAGTACCTAGAGCTGATGTAGCTCTCCATATTATTAGGGTCATGTGATTGAAACATTGGTGCAGGAAGTGACGACCTTTGTTGATTACTCCTTTGTTCAAGTGTCAAATTATTTTTACCTGGACTTTGAGCAGACTCAAGGGACATTTTGCCTGACCTGATTTCCATCACTGTTGCTGAGGGTTCTTTAGATTTCAGTCTAGTGTCCTTCATTTTATCATTTTCTCTACCCTGACAATAGAGTACTTCATATAGTTTTGTGCTTGGTGTACAATCCATTCAAGGGACTTGTCACGATCAAATTCACGGACCAACTGTGATATGATGTCTTTCTGTCATGCCATTCTGTGGCATTCTTCGATGAGCACGTCCCATGTACATATAACTTTGCCTCTAAATATTGCACTAGTTCTGAGAATGTGGCTTCTATTTGAGACATTCTGAAATTCGTTTTTTAGTGACACACTGCTATTATGAAGTGGGTTCCCTCAAATGTACAGATGGTAGTGTGAGACACACCTGCCACGCCCAGTAGGTGCTCTATGATCACTTTCCCGACCTGCAACACACCATAAATATGTAGGATATTGTGTGTAGATCTGGGGCCTGGTGGTATTTTCTTACAAAGAAAAAATGTGTAATTCGTTGATGACTACCCCTTGCATTTAGATTGGGTTTGGCCTTATTTCCTTTCAGTGACCATACCCTATTACATTACATAGGATAATTTATTAGTATACACTATTGTCAGTGGTTTAGTGGTGAGCATAATTTTTCTGTTTTATTTATGGCCCCTATATACACAAAACCCTTCTTATTCTTAGACTGTTCTTGTGATCTATAGAGGCCTCGGACCTACATTCAGAAACACCACAGTTTCACATATAGCATTCTCAATAACCTGTGGTATTATCACTGATTTATATACATCAGTGAATTATGCTTCCATAGGCCTTGTTGCTGGTTCATGGACACCCAGCAATGTCTATAATAAAAAGAAGAGAAAAAATACAGCGACAGAACAACATTCACTTTGCAAAATTACAGCGTGGCAATTAAACACAGGGGATTCCCTTTTTCTAATCTGCCTGATATTTATAGAACGTCATTCGTACAGCACACAATAACATCAATTCACTTGGATATTTACCAACTATCTGTAGTTCTTCCACACACAACCTCTCCTCACACGCCTCTGGATAATGGGCCCCGGTTTGCCTTTGTAATCTCGAAGGTTTGGAGAGCACAGCGAGAACAGTTATCTGCAGTTCTCAAGCAAGTGCTAATTGAAACTGGGCATGCCTGCCTCACAGCCCATTCTCAGATGATCCATTTCAGCAGCTCAGCAAAAAGCCACCTGAACTTTTTTTTGTCAGACTTTTCCAGCAAACCTCTGTTGCTTACGCAGCCTATCTGCAGATATACTTCTCTCCAATCATATTAGCAGAAAGTGTATTAGGTTGCCACCCCTGTGTCACAAACAATGGGATCTTCATACTGTAATAACTGTTTCTGTTTGATTTCCTGTTGCCTTCATGTCCTTCACATTCAGTGCAGCTAGAGAAAATCAGAGAAAAATGCACGTTTAAAATCGAATTTCAAAACATGTATTTCCACCTCATTTCCACATAGAGATTACCTTATAATGTTACTGACTTAGTACTAGTGATTAGTATGTGTTAATTAAATCAGTCAGTTAGATAGCTAATGTAGTCTCCTGAGATTGAGGCATTTCAAGTAAGAGAAAAATAAAAAATGTGTGCCCATTTAAACCTGCTGCCTGTCTACATCTGCATACCCATATGTTATGCTAGCAACATAGGGCTGTCTATATGTGTGCCACATTATTGCTGGCAATAGAATGCTATCACATTCAGTGAAGCGCTATACTTCAAAACACTATAAATTATACTACAGGTCCACCAGTCCCGTCCTCCGGTCCACCAGCTTGTGGGGTTAGTGCAGCTTGCAGCGGTTCTCAGCTGTTCTTCCGTCTCCCGACAGCATTAAGGTTGCTTTCTGCCGTCACCTTCAGTTCTTCCCATGAGTCTGTGGTGGCAACGCTTCCAGGTCAAGGCGTTATCACTCAGGTTAGTGGAGCTCGTTCCCCCGCAGGTCTGTATGTGCTGTACATGGGCTCTCAGCTCCAATGTGCCAACACTAAGTTCAGTCGATCCAGGAGCTATGTTTTAAATTGCGGCCAGCTTCTTGCCATAGGCGGTGCTCCTCCATGACACGGCTCGGTCTCTGCAGCCATTTTAGCCGAAACTGTTCGCGCCAACGTGCTGCACTTCTTCGTGTCAAATATCTCTGTTAATAGTCAGCATTTGCCGATGATTTCCCATCCACTTGCTCCATCCACCATTACTGTCTAGCAGACGTCTTCTTTTTCTTTTCTCGCCCCGTATTCAGGATGTTATCGCAGGATATTGCTGGTGGCTACGGTAGTTCCAAAGGACTCACGTCCTCATCGCTGGCTGGCTGGCCATGCCCCCAGACTGAGAAAGGTCTTGGGGCCCGGGGAGAGGTCTGTTGAAGATACTAGAGCAGAGGTGAGAGAGAGAAAAAGAGAGAGAGAGAGAGAGAGAAAAGCTGGCCCGGCTGAACAGGAAACCAAGGCACAGTGGAAGGCGTTGGTCCAGGGGCAACATATTCTGCTCTAAAGCGTGAGTTAAGCTTGGGGCCTTGTCAACTGCATTTTGAGATTAAAGGCATATGGTATCATACACCACAACATAGCATAGCTAAACATAGTATAAACTCCCGGGTCACCCACGCAGCTAAACTAAAATGATCACTCATTTTTTTCTATGTTGATGGAACCATGCTCTTCGCTCATATAGTAGTTCTTTTCATATTTATGATAATGTGTTATTTTATTATTGCTTCTGTTATTGCATGTGCAATGCAACTTAGAGTTGAAGCAGAAGGTATACAGAAGCTATACAGAGCTGGGAACAAGAGTGCACGCCTCACCCCCCTCGTTTTTCTAAATATGGTTTCGGGAGTTCCGAGCTCCAGAGGCAGCAGGCCCGGGATCAACATGCCCTACTTAGGAGAGCCACATCGTTGGTTTTTCCCCCCTCCCACCACCGTGGGTCTTAAACTGTGCTATTGGAGGGAGTTGGTTCCTGGCTGCCAGCATTGACTACAGCTACCAGAATTCCCTGAGTACTAATCAGCTACTCCTAAACAGACTGCCTCCCTGAAGATTGCAAGAGGCATGAAAGCGCTTGGAGGAGAAGAGCAACTGAACTGCAGAAGGTATACAGAGCTGGGAACTAGAGCGCGCGCGTTACCACCCTCGTTTTTCTAAATATAGTTTCGGGAGTCCCGGGCACCTGAGGCAGTGCACCAGGGTCAACGTGCCCTTCTTAGGAGAGACATATCGTTGTTTTTCCCCCTTGCCCCCACCATGGGATTTAAACTGTGCTATTGCAGGGAAGTTGGTTCCTGGCTGCCAGCATTGACAACAGCTACCAGATTTCCCTGAGGCCAAAATTGGTACTAATCAGCTACGCCTGAACAGACTACCTCCCTGAAGATTGCAAGAGGCATGAAAGTGCTTTGAGGAGAAGAGCAACTTAACTGCAGAAGGTATACAGAGCTGGGAACTAGAGTGCACGCCTCACCCCCCTAGTTTTTCTAAATATGGTTTCGGGAGTCCCGGGCTCCAGAGGCAGCAGCGCCGGGGTCAACATGCCCTACTTAGGAGAGCTACATCATTGGATTTTCCTCCCTCCCCCACCATGGGATTTAAACTGTGCTATTGGAGGGGAGTGGTTCCTGGCTACCAGCATTGACTACAGCTAACAGAATTCCATGAGGCCGAAATTGGTATACAGAGCTGGGAACTAGAGTGCGTGCCTCAACCCCTCGCTTTTCTAAATATGCAACTTAGAGCTTGTAGAAGATAGGTGTGGTATTAAAAATATAAAAATATATCAACCTATTTCCCCCTTTATCAAAGTGCATAATTCTGAGTAATGCGTTAGAATGGTATCTCTTTGATTCTAAAGAACTTCACACATTTCCTGGCTGTATCAGTTAAATTATGCTACTGGGCACTAACACTCAGGCATGCTGTCCCCAAGCTCTAGGTCACTGCTTGGGGTGAGTATTATCATAAAACATGACTACTGACTCCATATCCACTTTCCACAGCCTCAATTGAGGTGGAGGTAAGGGTCATGGGTCAAGATTGACCACAGGCGATCACAGCAGGGCTGGCACTGTCTAGTCCCCATCAACAACCTCTGGTGCCCGAAGGTCTGTTGCTGGGCAGATGTGATGGCCAGTGGATGTCCATGATTGGGCAACATTGGGCTGTTTGAATGCTTCAGAGCATTACCATTGGTGGGCTTGGGCTTGCTCTTAGCCTGAATCCTGGGTAAAATGAGGACTTCTGCAACTGTTCATCAGATCAACGTTGTAGCCAAGACTTCGACGACAAAGAGCAGCCCACTGATGACCTGATGACAACCCCTGTAGCTGACCAGCATCAACTCCAGTGAATGGATTGGTGAATATCTGCTCCTTTGCCTGATCTCAGAAGACCCTTGTTGGTGATTCAGGCCCTGTTCTGGTGGGGACAGACAGTCTTTACCCCTGCTGGAGGATCTGAACCTTTTGGGCCTTTCGCAAGTGTCTGTGGACCAACCGGTGGACTTACCAGCTCTCTCCAGGGCTACCTCATTGCAGCCATTGTTGTTCCAAGCAGAACATTGGATCCTGGTAGATCTCTGACTTTTTCCCACAAGTCGCCTGCACCTGCAGTTTCAGCTGTCTCACTCCAAGGGAAGCTTGTGTGTTCACTGCTGTACAATTGCCTGTCGCTGTCTGATGGTGGTGACCTTTGTTGCATCTTGCCTTCTTTGTGTACATGAGGTATCATATGGCTCTCTCTCCCACAGAAATTGACTGTTTTCTTCATTTGGGTCTTCAACTGGAAGCTGTCCAGACTGAAACTAAATCCCAAAAAAACAAAGTTTCCTTGTGTCTAGATGACCCTTGTGGTGGAAAAGAGAACAGAGCAATGAACACAGAATAAAGTCTCGAACCTACTCAAGTGGAATCTGGAACATCCTGAGGCAGGGGGTGGTATGTGTGTCAGGTGCCTATGGATAAAGTCCTGATCTAACTCACTTTGACCTAACCTCTGGTGGTGGGACCTGGGTTAGGGATCCTTTACTAGGCCTACCTTATCGAATAGGATTGAGTTGAGTCCTTACTTAAACTTAGCTAATTACTTATCTAACCTTGACATCATTTATGAATAACTTTACCTGAAGAATCTATACATTGTAAATTGTGACATTCTTAGAATTACACTTATTAAGATTGAGGGAAGGTAAGCTAGTCTTGTGGTGGTTTTGCTCATTTTCCTTGCATCTGACAACTCACCTGTATTGCCCTGGTAATTAATTCATATGCCCACAGGATACTAGTTGTCCACAATTAACTAGCCATCATCCAGTCCTGGATGTCAGCTGCCTACTTCTCACTGGTCCCCCCACTAAACAACAACTTGTCCAACAATGTCTCAATGATGTAGCCTAAAAGGATGTAACTCACAACTCTCAGCTGCAGCAAAATTCTTCGGCTTCACCATTGACAGCAGTCTGTCCTTCCAGAAATACACAGTACAAAATGCTCAAACAGTCTGCTTCCAAAATCTCCACCCATTTCAAAATCAAACCCTTCATCCCGCCGCAGGACTTCCGGACCATAGTGTAGGCAATTGTGGTCTGGACATCGATGGTGGAAAAGCCCTGCGGAAAGGGCTCCGAGCCACTCACTTAGCTCCCCTAAAAGCAATCCACTATGCTGCAGCTTGTTTTGTTACGAGTGTGTGGAGATTTCATCAAATATCCATCATACTAGAAATACATTGGCCTCCTCTCCAGGATAGGATTATGTTGAAGACTACACAGATCATCTACAAAGCAGTCACGAGCAGCAGACAACCACACCTGGCAGCTAAGCTCCACATATCTGGCGGCTTACGCTCCTTGTGCAGTAAATCAACCAACTGGCTCAAATCACATCTAGTCCACAAAGAGAGGTCCTGCAACAAATCCTTCCTTTGTTACGCACACATCCTCTGGAACTCGAAATGCCCCCACATTTTTCCAATTTTGCAAATCTCTCAAAATGTGGCTTTTTGAACATCGCCTAGCCTTGGACTAATACCAATGGACGTACACAACAAAACTCACAGTACTGCGCTACTGTTAAAAGATGCTAGCCTAAAATGGAAGCTACCCAAACCTTTTACAGTGCTCTACTGCTCTCGAGCCTGGTCCACACTTTAAACAATGAAATTAAATAAATCAAATTAGGGGATTTGAAAGCTGTTCTGTTAGCCCCTTTGACAGATATTTCTTTTGCAGACTAAAATGTCACTGGAGGTACAAGGTTTCTTAAGAAAAATTTACAAATTGTATGATTTGGTCACTTAACCTTGAAGGGTGGGATACCTGGAGAAAAAGACTTTGTATTATCCCACCCCTGCCATGTTTTGCTCCAGCACCATCCTTAATATTTGTATGTACTTCTCTAGTTCCTATAGGCATTTGGTCCAACAGTCTTACTTGACAAAACACAGACTAAAAGCTTTTAAATAAACCACAGCTATTGGTTGTCAAGCGTGTCAATACTCAGCCTTACCACAACGCAGACTGTAAACCATTACCAAGAATTCAATAAGTATTACATGTTCGGGGGCCAGATTGCAGAAACTTTGGACCAGTGCAAGTGCAGGTTTGCATGGTATTAGCACAAAGGCAAAGATTGCCCTAGTGTGAAATATTTTAGGCCGTATTTGAAAACATTTGCATTATTACAAGTATAATCTTGCACAGTATTATCACTGGGGCAAGGTTGCCATGCATTTTTCCATGGAATTTACACCGGGCAACTCTTTCCCTAGTGCTAATAAGGAATGGTATTTGTGACAAATCAACTTCCGGGGCACCAGTGGTCCAGGGATGAATATCGGTTTCTAAACCATCAAACAGCCCCACACCCCTGGGACACCAGAAGGGATCCGAACAGATTGGAAACACAAGTAAATTATAACCCTTCTTGTCCAATTTGGTAACGTGGACGGAACAGCAGGCTTATCTCCGCAAGGTTGTGGATCGTTGGTCATTTGCAACACAGCGAAAATACAATTATTATCCAATGATAAAAGGGACTGCCCAGTCAAGGTTGTATACAAATATCTACTTTATTATTACAACAGATAGTTCTAGCACACTACAAAATACAACCCACTCTGTAAAGGAACACAGAGGACAGGCAGTTTCACGAAGGAAAGGGATGCACTCTGGATACTAACAGGTGGGTAGTCAGTAAAGCTATCCGTCTTAACTGTTTACGGTTATTTGGTTTCAGCACCAAGGGAGCAAGTATTCATAAATGTCAGTAGGGGCCTTCGGAGAAAGACCAGGTGGACAGAACCACAATGTACCTGGTGCTTGAGATGATCTTGATGCTTGAGAGTGTCAAGTTGGTTCCAAAACACTTTGAAGCTCCTGCGACATGGTTTAAGATGGGAGACAGCTGAAGTTATCAGACGACAGGCAGTTCAGCAAGCGAGGCTGGACAGACGGCTGCAGTCTGGCCTACACGGTGGCACAGGGTCAAGATACCTTGTCTCTGTGCTGGTCAGCGGATCTGGAGTGCTGGTCGAGGGATCTTGGATGGCTTTAGTGACTGCAGCATGACAATAGTCAGTGGTGCAGTAGGTCGCAGTTCAAGGGCTCGACTGTCTCAAAAATGTCCTTAAAAGATGGACGCTGGTTGATGCTTGTTGTGGCACTCCTCCTAGCTTTATTGCAGGGCTTATGTTGTCCTTTAAGGTGGACAGCCCTAATCTGAGACGAGTGTTTGCAGGCAATGACCTTGTCCTTTTTCAGAGACTCTCTGGCAGTTCCCATCTAGGAAGCTTTCTGCAGAAACTAGCAGGGCACGCTATGTGCTGGGTGGGTACTGGTTCTGAGGCTGCTGGACTGGTCATCTGAGGGCAGTATCTCCCTCTGTTCCCTGGGAGATGTTTAAGGGAGGGATCTTGCTTCCCTCTTGAAAATCCTGGGCTTCCTTCACTGACAGTAGCTGTAAGGCAGACTGTACCTTCAGCAAGGGTCCGAATTCGTCCTTATTCTTACTCCTTTCGAAGTCATCAGATGATCTGCTAAGTGATGGTCTCAGCCCTCTTTTAAAGCCAAATGGGCCCCAGTGATTTGTGCAGGCTAAGCCTACCTTATTGAACCAATCCTGGGTCCCCACTAATAATCTTCTGTTATGTGTGAGCTCATAACCAGAGTGCTTTACAACAGGAAAGGTAAGGCGTGACAACATGTACTATTAAGTCCCACCCATCTTCCTGTCTGTTGTGGATCAAAGGTTTTGCTCTGTTTAATTGAGCTCTCTATGACTCCTGATCAAAGTGTAGGTCGCCCTTGAAGCTTGTGGTGAGAACAGACTTTCTCTCTCCATCAAATCACATACTTCTTCCCTCTGAAAAAGCGTTCCCTGAAGGGGTTGCATACTTTAAACAGTTTCCCCAGACATGACATTCACTGCCCTTCATACAGAGGAATGAGAGCTAGCTTCAAGCAGACACATTGCATTTCAAAGAGGTGTTGGTGTTTCCTGTCCCTTGTGTTAGTTCTGTGACCAGGCCTCTTTGCAGGCCTGTTTTAATTTAACTCTCATCAGTATGCGCTGCCACCACACTGAACTTTGAAAATAGAACAGAGCGGATTCCTGGAGCATTTGATAGTTTAATTAGGTTGGCCATGGTCAGAGGATGGAGTTGCCTTCCCCCTTCAGAGATGCTTTGATGTACCTGTGCTGTCACATTCCAGCTAATTGTGACAGGGAAGACTGCGCCTGTAGGCTGTGTCCCCCCGGAGTACACTTGACAATGTGTTTGCTGTGCAAGGAGCATAGGAAAATGTGTGCGGATCAGCCCCACACACGTTCTGAGGTTGATCTCCGATCATTCATTTTAATCACAAAATCACAAAATTTCAAATAAGCCCAGGCGCAAGCACACTCCCCGTGTGGATGGTCGAATTCCTCACAGGATTAGCACTAGAGTATAATTTGCCCAGGTGCAAAAATGCATAGCAGGTATATGACTTTTGCAGTAGGGCAGTTTTTGTCTCAGTGTTAATATGATGCAAAATTGCACTTGAAATCGTTTTTCACTAGGGCACACTTTGTCCTGGTTCTCATACTGTACAAAAGTGCACTTGCACTGGTGCACGTTTCTGTAATCTTCTCCCTGAATGTCACCTGACACATATGTGTTGACTTTGTTCATAACGTTTACGGGAGTGTAGCATTTTGAGGGAATGTTGTATGGGCTGGTTTTGATGTTTGCTGTATCAAGAATGCTCAGAGAAGACTTGTTTGGTGCAATATAACATGACAAATGTTATCAATTTAAAATTTAATTATTTGCTCCGAGCAGGCAGGGGCAGAGGACGCCAATGTGCAATATTTTGGAGGTGCTGAGGCAGGCTGGGCTGGTAATCAATAAGGGAAAGTATTAGCTTGGTGAGCAGAAATAGCCCTCCTTGTACCAAACAATACAGAGCAGAAAGCATAATCACTACGGTGAATTTGGCAGAAGCTACGAAGGAAGCACCAGAACCCATAAGTAAAGATCAGGTGTGCGCATTCCTACGATCCAAAGTATATGTTTCAAAGTTCGTGGAAAATGTGCTTTAAAAAGTGCAGCACTATCTGCATTTTTAAATAGTGGTGTGCTATTTTCACAGTTCAAAGAGTTATGTAGTGTCTTCATATTTTAGCACGATATTAATTGCTTATGAGTGTGTGCCGTGAGTACAGTGTGACAAGTTCCACCACCATTATTTTTTCTAACCAATTTAAGACATTTAAATCCCACCATTGGCCTCGTGAGCCTTTAGATCTCAATCAGATAAACTGGGACTGAGAAGGGTCAAGAGTGAGACTACGTCATGGTGTGGCACTTTCATCCAATGAGTGATATTGCCTACATCAAGATACAAGTGAATCAACTGGGGCCAGATTACAGAAACTTTGCACTGGTGCAAGTGCAAAGTTGCACAGTATTAGCATTAGGACACAGTTTGCCCTATTTTTTAAAACAATGGGACATATTAGAAAACTATTGCACCATGACAAGTGCAGTTTGGCAGGATAAACACACTAGGGCAAAAATTGCCCTTGGGCAAAAAGATACATTTTCACTGAATTATTCCAACAGGGCAAAATGTGCCCTATTGCTAATACAGAATGGTATTAGCATTGGTGCAAAATTTGCCCTGGTGAAAAAAATGAATTGAAAATGTATCTTTCTTGCACTATGGCAATATTAGCCAAACTGAACTTGTCATGGTGCATTCGTTTTCTAGTATGTCCCAGTGTTTTAAATAACGGCACCATTTTCCCTAGTGCTAATATCGTGCACGTTTTGCACTTGCACTGTTGACCCGTTTCTGTAATCTTCCTAAGACATTTCGTAGACTATCATTGATGCCAATAGGGAATGTGCTTCAATGTTCTGGAGTTTGGTTATGTGTGTAACTGGAACCACTCCCTGACTGAAATCCCTCACAATATTACATAAATATTGAATGCATGAGATGGAAATTTGAAGTTCCTGCATTCAAATAGTTTTTTCTTGGCTAAGTCTCCTTAGTACCTCTGCCTTGGATCAATCATCGTTCACACGTTATTGCTTAGAAGCATACATTGCCAACGCTATTTATTTTAGAAATAACCTGATGTCGCCACGTGTTTTGAGGATGAATCTCACGTATTATGAGTGGCAGTGTTATATGACTCATTATGGCGTCTCGTTGGACTCCATTGGGGCTTTACGGATTTGCCACTGGTAGAAGTTTGGCTGGTGTTAAATCCTCCATTTTTTTGTAGGAAGTAACCGCAGCTAGTGGCAGGTATTATTTTCTCTGAATGTCCTCAAAACTTAGACTATGGTGGTACTGTAAAAATAGAGATAGATCGGTTGCCGGTATTGTTTTTACTAATAATAATGAAAATGTAGTATTTATATAGCGCTACAACCCTCAGGTATCTGAGCTCTGCATATTATTACCCATGGTGTGTGGTGCTCATTTATCAACCTCAGAAGGATGAAAGGCTGAGTTTGGCCCAGTCGGGATTCAAACCTGCATCAGCAGGCTCTGTGCAGGTGTCAAAGCTGGCGCTCTACTCGCTATGCTATGGGACCAGCTACTGTCACTGACATACTACTTATGAGGCCGAAAACCTTGCATTTTCTCTGCAGAATAGCTCTGTTACTTCCATGTCTGGCTTAGATGTGGGGTGAATGCTGTAGAAATATGTGGTATCAGATGCCTTTTTTTCTGATGGACGCTACCTTCGATCTTTTAGGGTAAATAAGCTTAAAACTGTTCTTTTCTTATCTTTATTTCGAGAGTAAGAAGTTTCACAACTCCCAGTGCTTTATGCTGTTTTTCCTTCTGGTCTTGTTTAGCACCAATATGTCTGTGTTCAACTCCCAATAATTATTGCTGTTATTTATTATTGTTCTTCTATAAGACACTTAACACCAACAAGTGGTTTCGAAGGGCGGGATTCGAACCTGTGTTGCACTGCGTTATCTTGCTTTCAATATATACACATTGCCACTGAGCTCTTCTTCCTCCTTAATACAATACTATCACCAAAAACATACTGTGTGCATGCTGACTGAGTGAAAACGCGCATTTCCTCGTTATATGTTTGCTGGCCTGGAATTAATGTGCAGGTAATTCTGTTTACCTGCACGTTTCCGTACTGGCAAACTACAGCTTTGCCTGTGGGGTGGCCTTATTCACCTCCAGCCAAGAGCTGGAGGTAACTCAGGCGCCCCATTGGCAAAATACAGCTGGTATTACCAGTGCCAGTAATAGTGGCAATCCTGCCAGGGAGTCCTATCAGACTCCAATGGAGTGGGATGTACCTACCCTTACTGGCACCTGTAATCTGCCAGAAATTCCAGTAGACCAGGTGCCCATAGTGGTATTACCATGTGGTGGTATCCTGTCCTGGCCCGGCTCCAGGAATGTTCATCTGAATGGGACAGATTAGTTATCGGAGGGGCCCAATTTCCATTGGGTGTGAGTGTAGAAGTACCCTAAACACATTGAGCCAGATTTCCTCTATCTCTGTTCCAGCAATAATTGGGTTACATGTGATTTTAACAAATGAACAAATAGAGGATGACATTTTAACAAAACATCCCCCTAAGCGCCCTGTTTCCCCAAGTTTAAACCCCCCAACCTCCTCCCAACCAGATATAATCCCTTACCCCACTCGCATATATTTTGTTTTAAAAATTCTGTATTTTTTCATTGTTTTCCATTTGTTTAAATTGTATTCTCTATTTTTTATTTGATATAATCATTGGATACCCAATAAATGTCTTCCCAGTTCCAGAAAAATCCATTCACACCCTTGAATTGGTCTAGTCTGCTCTGATTTAAAAGGTGCAGACGTCTGGATTCAAATCTAGATTGTTGGGACTAGGGAAAAGATGTTTACCCATAAGACTACTTGAATTTCTGATCATGATGCTTGTAAGGATTACACTCAGTGGCAGATTTAAGGCAAACTGCTTTAGGCGCAACATTGACAGAGGGCCCTTGCTATGCTGGGCATGGGGGTGGAGATTGAGGTGGGAGTAGTTTATGGCTTTCACAAGTGAAACAAATGTTGCATGTTTTTAAATGTTTTCCCTGACAAACTGATTTGCCCAGGATCACCCAATTTGTTCAAATGGGAAACCTGCTCTCCCCTCCATCTGCTCAACCCTTCCACAATCACTTGCTCTACAGTACCCATGCCAAAGTCTTCTGCTCTCTGGTTCCAACCGCTCCCTTGTTGCCTTCCATAAACTCCCACTCTACTTTGACTTTCCATTTGCTACACTTCAGTTTGCACCCACACGTCCCATCTTTATGAGGACAACATCTTCCAGTTTTATTCGGTTGACACTGAGCCCTCCTTTAAGCTTCCTTCCTCTACTTCCTCTCTCTTTCTCAATTGTCTGACTGCTATCCAGGTATGGTGTGCTGCTAATGATCTCTGCCTTAGTTCTTCTCATTGGTACCCCCTCCTTTCCCTTCTACTTTCTAGCTCCCCCACCTTTGACCCCCTCCTGCCACCCTGCTGTGAATCAAAAAACCTGGGGTCATCTTTGACTCCTCTTTCTCCTTCTCACCTCATATTACTGACCTTACCAAGAAGTATCACTTTCAACTTGGCCTTCTCCGAAGCATTCTCCCTCTCCTCACCTTCCCTCAGAAATGCAATGTCTCCAGAGCTCTGGTTTTCTCCAGGCTGGGATACTGCAACAGCCTCTTCATTGATCTGCCTCTGTCCTCTCTTCACCCCCTTCAACTAATCCAGAATACGACTGCAAGACTTCTTGGTCTCAAGCCCAGGGCCTGCATCTCTCCAGCCCTAAAAGCTCTTCACTGTCTCCCGGAAGGTTGCATGGATGAAATGCAAGACGCTCCTCAGCATCCACAAGGTTTTCTGTGGCCTGGGGTTGTGCTTCATTCATCATTCTCTCACTAAATACCCCCTTGCTAGAGTCCTTCAATCCTCCAGCTCTAACTCTCTGCAGGTCAGATGCTTCTCCAAGCAGATATATTTCTTTGGCAGGTATTCCCTCTGGAATGGCCTCCCTGTCTCTCTCAGACTTGAGCCAGATCGCCTTAACTTCCAGAAGCTTCTCAAGACCTTCCTCTTCTCAGCCCCCTTCCTTTTCCTCCTTCCTTGCTGAAGACGCCCCTGCTGATACAACCGGTTGCCTGGTCCCTTCTGAGTCATAGAGGGGCCAGGGCCCCCTTTGACCAGTCTTCCTCAGCACCCTGCACTTGCCTCCAGGCACCCTTCCCTGATCAGACCACTGAGTCTGATCTATTTCCCCGCTTGCATTTCTGACCCTCTACCCCTCCCCCATAGCACTTGCCCCCAGGCCATTCCTGGCACTTATCCAACCCGTGAGCTCTTTCCCTCCTTCATACCCCTGTCCCACCCGTTACCTACCCCTCACCCTGCCCAGCCACCTCCCCTGCACTTCCAGTTGCTGCACTTGCACAATCCGAATGTCACAAGGCCTAGCAGGACCATTTTATTGCTGTTTCTATCCTCTCAGATTCCATTCCCTACCCCTTAGTCTTGAACAACATAATGCAATAATGGAGCTATAAAAACAGAACAGAAAGAAAGAGAAGCAAGCGTAATAGTGTGGCAACATCAATTTAGCTATCTTCCCATACCTTCCAATCTGCTTTCCCGTCTCTCTTCTATCAGCTGCTCCTTCACCTTTCACCCGCAGGCACCTTCCATCAGCTCCCCATGACCACCATTCCCAACTACCACCACTCCCACCTACCCACCCCCACCATGCCCTCTTGGCATGGCTGGAAAGAATCTAGGATGATGTCTCCTCCACCTCTGTGAGGGTTGAGCAGTGAACCTCCCAGTACCTATTCAATCTCAGATGGTGTAAGCTCAATAATGCCTCCCTGAACACTGTGGCTACTCCCAGCAGGCCACAGAGGAGGTGCTTGTGATCCTGCCATCTTGTTGTGAAAGACAGACACCACACCAGAATCTAAAGCAATGAATTGGACATCTTATTTGCAACAATATTACATTTTGAACCACAAAATTGTAGTATTGTTGCATTGTTGCAGCATATTTTGTGAGGGGTGCCAACATGCAGGTGAGAAAGCCATTGCAGTGGGTGATGGATCAATAGGCAGATGGTGCAGGTTGACAATTTTTTGGCCTCCTAATATAGCTCCTGGTGTTGCATGTGTATGGGAGGAAAGGTCTCTAAGACCCCCCTCCCCCTACATTTCTCATCTAGGTGGGGCTTATGACTCACCAGCAGCCATCAATGCACCTGGGCCCGGGATGTGGGATGGCTGCGGGCCGACGCATGGGACTGCACGGCTCACCCTGTAGCGTGATACAGACTCCATTTTATGATACACCTAGACTCCATTTTGAACATAACAATTTAGGCCTCAGTAGCACAAGCGGCCTGCAAGGCTGCAGATCTCCCCACCCGACAGCACACAGCGAGCCAGCACTTCCCTCACCCTCCTCCTCATTGCGGCTCAGCTGAAGGCCTGCTCTCACAGGAGACTAGGCGCAAACAAGCTACATTACAAACACTGTATCTTTCACCTTCTGCAGTACATCATTGCCCTGATGTTGACCGGACCAAAAGCTGAGGTCTGAGAAAAACAAAACTGTCTCTATAAAACATGTCCTGTCTTCTCGCAGACCCCAGCATCTATAATATATGTTGTGAATAACCCCCAACCCTGTTCCCCGTTTGAAGCGCCAGACATGTATGTTAAGCCCGTGTGCCACCCAGTCTTAGCCATGCTGCTAAGCCATCTGTAAGAACGATGAAATAGCCACAAGTCCAAAAGGTTGATTGATCATATTAAAATGGGATGACCCTCGCCCAACTAAGAACATCCATATGTGAAGTTATCAAATATATGTATATTCGAACTTGCCATTACTACTCAAGGGTTATTGTTGCTGCACAATATTTAAAAGCAATGAGTGATATCCCTATGTACCATATGATTCCCCATAAATACTTAAGTTCATAAGTAGACAATTAAGGGTTGCAATATGTACGGGTCATTTTAAGTAATAAATACTGCCCTTATTAATGAAATATCGTTTGAAGTAATTGTTTAATCTTTAAGTATGTACACAAGTCTAATTATAAGTAGAATGTTGCAGACTCTTGCCTATGCTACTTTATACGCCAACCTGGTTCTACCTCTCGTTTTAATGCTAGCTTTTCCCATGTGTCCCAGCACCCAGATGTAAAACCTTAGCCCAGTGAATGATGTGATGCTAACACAACCTTTATTGATTTTCTAAATATGATACCCATGAAGTACGAAAAGGTGTAATACATACAGTGTTCATAAGCTTGCATGATCATCGATATATATATATATATATATATATATATATATATATATATATATATATATATATATATATATATATATATATTCAGTGAAAAAACTTTGTTAAAGGGACGTTATGGTTCCAAGTAAAACCGAAAAACCCTTGAAATTCGCCAGTTATGGTAAGCTAAGCAACCATAACTCGCGCCACCACTGTGCACTGCTAAGACTAACACCCATGACATCAAAGATGACATCACAAATGTCATTGATGACATCACTGATGACATCACATGTCTGGCTCACTATTTTTTCTGTTGCTGACATATCTAGGCCACATGGTTTTCTTCAGTAACAGTCAGAAACTAAGAATTTTATTTTATTTGTAGACGTATCCTTCTAGTAGGTTCTTACAGTAATTCCCTTAGAGTACAGTCACATCATATGAAACATATACATATGGGAAAACACAAGCTTGAAAGACAGCAATCCTTTTTGTGCATAAAGATAATCACTAGACTTATGAGCACTTTCTGATAGTTCTGTTGTTTTTTTTAATGGCTGTACTTTCCCTGTGGGTCCAATGACATCAAGTGATACATATACATAGGGTAAATAGCAGCTTTAAAACAGAGCAATCATTTATTTGCATGAAACTAATCAGTTAAGTTATGAGTTGTTCCTGCTACTACTTGTGCTTTTTTGCTAACTTCACTTTCCCTGTATATACCCATATTGGTATGTGTTCTTGTGTCTTTGTGTTTTGTCTATAGTAATGCAATTATGTAATACATGGGTTTTATTAGCTACTTATTACATATTTCACAGTACACAAAAATCTATTAAGAAAACAATTATCATTTCATTATTCAACATATTAACATTACGAATATCATACCTTCATCTTGTACGCTGCACACAATGTTATGTTTCTGTATGAGTAGCTTAGTATACTAGATAGAACCCCATAATAGAATGCTATTTATATCAATGCATCGTTCAATGCACTTATTAGGGTATATTTCTTGCAATGATTCTTGACACTTTTTTCGCAACATAATAAGAATCCCTTCTACACATATTTCATGAGAAGTACATAAACATGTGATGTCATCAGTGATGTCATCAATGACATTTGTGATGTCATCTTTGATGTCCTGGGTGTTAGTCTTAGCAGTGCACGGTGGTGGCGCGAGTTATGGTTGCTTAGCTTACCATAACTGGCGAATTTCAAGGGTTTTTCGGTTTTACTTGGAACCATAACGTCCCTTTAACAAAGTTTTTTTCACTGAATTTCATAGGTTTTTAGTAGCGCAACTTAACCATAATGTCCCTTTAACAAAGTTTTTTCACTGAATTTCATAGTTTTTTAGTAGCACAACTTAACAGTAATGACTTTGACTTTATATACATGTCATATGGAACTGACTAGATCTCTTCTTATGAACTTGATGTCCGAGAACGTATTTAATGTTCGCGGACGTGTTCGGAGAACAGTACCACTACCTAAAAACTGTGGGAGGGGGGGTATGTTTGATTGTTATATCATAATATAGGAACATTTAACAAATTCAAAAGGCAGCACACAAACACATTATATATAGTAATACATAAGGAATGTAACCCATATATGTAACACACTAACCATTCATTTAAATACAATATGTTCTGAAATGGAATATACCACAAGAAGATAAATTGGCTTCCAACATAATTACCTCACAGACACAACAGAACTGAGAACAAGACCAAACCCACTGAATACATAGGACTTATCTTACCAGAAATAGTAAGGATACTTCATTTTACACATATATTTATAAACTTTCTGTATTAGATTAAAAAATATATTATCTTTTTTTTTTTCTCACAGTAATGTCTAGTACTCTGGAATGGATAGAGGACAATTTCCCACATGAAGAAATGCCACAAGATAGTGAAACTAATGGTAAACACTTTATAATATAAACCATTTATTTATTATTTTTTTATATACATTTAACATATATATTATTTTTTTTGTAGAGAGCATACCAAAATAGAAAAAACTTCAGAAAACCCTGTTATCGATAACAGTCTTCACAATATAGAAAAATGGATGTATTGTTGGCTAATTTTAATAATTCAAAAACTTTTGTAGAAAATCATTTCAAACCAAAAACCTCGTACCATTGCCCCACATGTACTTGTCCCTCCTCACCATATCCCAGTCAATTATCCCCAAACCCTCTCCATAATCCAAAACGTTTTGATGAGACTTCCATCCCTTCTTCACCTAATACCAATCATGTTGAAACCCCAAATTCTCCTGTTTTTGTTTCTGTTTCTGCCCCACCTTCTCTGTCATAAATTATTAATATATGTTAAATAAAGTTTAATTTTTATATTGTATTGTGAATAGTTTCCGTTTTTTTTTTAAAAACAATAAAAGTGTCCGCGGACAGTGCGAGTGTTCTGAAATGTTCGTACATAAACGCCCTGAAGAACACCACACCTGTTCGTACTGTTCGCTAGCAAGTTGAAACTGTTCTAAGAACACACGTGGTGTCCTGAAATGTTTGTAAAGAAACAAAAATTAAAGTGTTCTAAAGAACACTATATCTGTCTGTAATGTTCGCTATCAACTTAAAACTGTCCTAAGAACACAATTGGTGTCCTGAAATGTTCGTAAATAAACGAAAATGATGTGTCCTGAACAACAGTACAACTGTTCGTAGTGTTCGCTAGCAACATGAAACTGTACTAAGAACACACGCGGTGTCCTGAATTGTTCGTAAACAAACAAAAATTAAAGTGTCCTAAAGAACACTATACCTGTCCGGTACTGTTCGCTAGCAAGTTCAAACTGTTCTAAGAACGCTATTGGTGTCCTGAAATGTTCGTACTTAAACGAAAATGGAGATGTCTTGAAGAACACTATACCTGTTTGTAGTGTTCGCTACCCAATTGAAACTGTTCTCAGAACACAATTGGTGTCCTGAAATGTTCGTACATAAACGAAATTACACGTGTGTTTAAACTGTTCTAAGAACACACGCGGTGTCCTGAAATGTTCGTTTCACGTGTGATGCACTTTTAATTACTTCAGAACCCGAACAGTGTCCGTAGGACATCAATGCGCATGCGCTAACCAATCTCCGTGCACTTGGTGTCCTGCGGACAGGCGCTTCCTTCGCGGACTAGTTCGCAAACGGATCATATGACTGCGCCCACGCTCATCGTGTGTCCTGAAATGCGGACACTGTTCGTGTCCCCGAACAATTTAAAAGTACATTTTCAGTTAATCCATAATATTTTTCAATAAAATCTCACCATGGCACACGTCCCACATAGCAATCTTGAGTTTCTATATACCTTTTGAAACTTTCCGATCCTTTTTTTGTGTTCGATCTGTCCGCGGACAGTGCGCATGTCCGCGAACCGAGCACAAGCACCCCTATAAAAGACCACGCCCAAGAGCTTATTCCCATTGTGTTTCTGGCTATTCTTCAGAACACAGTGATTTTTGCTGCCACATGCAGACTACACCATCATCGAGATGGCATCCTTGGCTGCTGAACTGCCACTTGGTGCTGCACCTGCTTCAGCACCAGCCCCACCCCCTCCACCACCACCACCTCCCCAAGGGCCTGAAGAGGGGAACAGGAGTGAGGATGCGGAGGAGGAAGAAGAGGATGATGAGAATGAGGTAGAGGAAAACCCTACTACCCGCACTAGGCGTGAGTCTTGGGTGTGGCGGTTATTTACCATTCATGGTAATGTTCCTAAGGCTCGTGCGAACCGTGTTACCTGCAATGAGTGCAAAATGATACTCAGTCGCGGGAAGCACGGTAAGTACAGCTTTGGGACCACTACTATGAAGCGACACCTGAGGTCATTTCACCCTCGGGCTATTCGCAGGGTTGTACCTTGCGAAGAACGAAGCAGGTTGATTTCCTCTACTTCATCCTCTGTTTCTGATACTGTCACCACAAGGACCACCTCTGTGGGACAGCGTCTTCCTCAACATGCCTCACAGGCCATACAGAATGCTCATGACCCTTACCTTTGGAGGGTCACAGTTGTATGTATGTACTGTGACACAGTACTCTGCAGGGGGGAGCGACTTCGGAGTGCTTTTGAGACTATCGTCTCAGAGCACGAGAAGACCTGCTCACTACTCAAATAAAACCCACTCTACATCTTCCTCTCTCAGCTCGCCCTTTCTTATCCCTGTGGTTGGTGTCCCCCCCTTTACCCTCCTTTACCCTCCTCTCCTAGTGTGTCGTGTCTGAAAAACCAAAAAAGATACAAAATTACAAAAATCAAAAAAAAAATAAGGCTCTTTTCAGAGCCTCCTTTCCCAGTTAAAAAATAGAAGTGAAAATAAATGAAGCAGGGCTCTTTGTCCGCGAACATTAAAAATATTGGGTTGCTACTCCATCACAAACATTGTAATTTTCTCTGGAAAGAAGTGGTGGCTCTGAAAAGAGCCTTTGGGTGGTGTTTGTAAGTCAAAAATTGTAAATGCTTAACATCTACTTCAAAATCGTTGTTGTAATTCCAAAAAAGGTCGCAATGCATTTTGTACATTTCTCAGAAAAATCTGATTGCCAGCATAAGTAAGATGGACTCCATCTCTTCGAAAAATGTATGTACTACAAAACATAATATTTTCATTGTGAAAAGAAGACATGCCAAAATCTCTTAGAAAGGCACAAACAGCCTTATTAACATTGCGCCTTGCTTTTTCCATTTGTGGACCAAATGAAGAAGAGCGAAGCCACATTTGTCTCTGCGCAATCCATGAAAATATCACTTGAGAATTAGGAAACATGTCCATAACCTTCCTAAATCCTTCTTTCATAACAAATTGCAAAGAAATTCCAGTCACATGTCCTAAACTGTTCCCTCCACAATGAATTACAATTATGTCTGGATGTTGCTCTGTCTCCAAAGTAGCACAGAGAGGTAGCAAGTGCAACCACTTCATTCCACGTACTCCATGCCAGTGTACTTCCACACGTGGGAATCCAAGATCTACAGCTACTCCACAGCTTTCTGCATGCACCTTCAACCAATGTATCCACGAATCTCCTAAAATCCAAACAATCTGTTTTCTGAAACACACAGCCATAGCTATCTTTTCTCTCAGCAAAAAGAGTATCTGAGAAAATCTCTCCTGGCACAACACACCCACCAAACTTTCCTGACCAATCCCTTTCAGTGCTTATTCTCATTTGCATGACTTCTGAACCCAAAAATCCCCGGATGTAACTCCCGATGTCCGCGAACTACCGCCATGTCCGCGGACATATCGTAACATGAACAGTCCTTCTACCATTTCCACTACACTCTCTCTGCCATTCCCTCATTGGATGTACCTCAAAAATCACATGACCATGCACCAATCACATTCAAGACCTCTACATCTAACTGCATCATCATAGATCAGCACTGCAAATGTACTCTGAATCTCTCTGAGTACAAGTGTCATATCATTGGCAAGCAGCATCTACCAGAAATACTGTACAAGTCTTCAAGATTTCTACTTGCAGCTCCATGCATATCCATATGTATGAACACAAACTTCAGGTATGCATATTTTCTGTATAGTAGATGAACACATTTTCAAACAGACTTTTACCTTGTAAAATCTGTAACATGAATTTACTGTACTTTTTTCAATTTCCTAAAATCAACTATCACTTATAAACCTTTATAATATTTACTTTCTTTATACACACAAACTCAAATCATGTTAAACTAACATTTTTTAAATAAAATATATAGACTACATATATTCAAACAAAATTGCATGCAAACACAATCTATGTTTAAACCTTTATAAAAATACTTATACATTTTCATATTTTTTGTTTTTATTTATTTATTTACTTAATTACTTTAAATTAGACATGACATTGAGGCGCTATTACCTAGAACAGTTTACTTACATAAATAGTGGTATTCACTAATATATTATAAATTTCACAAGACATAGTAAAGATATTTTTTTTTGCTACAGTTAGTCATTCAATACAATTTGTTCATTAAGAACATATCATATGTACTGAACTGATGCAATGTATCTTATGTAAATAAATTAGTTTAATGGTTTTACAGAAGGCACTGAGGATTAAAATTAAAAAAATCAATATCTAAATTAAAAACAGTGCTATATACAAACAAAGTTACTAATTTGAAGCTTTTACAATTGCAGTGAAGACCAGTTTCCTGAAAAGAAGCAGCCGAATTCGAAGAAGAAAGAAAAACTAAGAAGTTACCTGTTAATTTTAAAAAAAAGTAAGTAAAATATCACCATAATATTTGTATTATTAATCAAATATACTATAACATTAATACGAGCTATTTCGGTTTCTAAAAATAGAGATTTTGTACCATTTTGTCCAAAAATATTCCATGTCTTAAACAGCGATTTACAGCCAGAATGGCCCACAAATTTCTATTTTTGGACACACAAATTACCCAACTGAACCACTACAATTTTCATATTATAGAACAAACAACTGTTTTAATTGTATACATTAGATTTACTATTTGTGCTTTTCCACACCACTAGCTTACTTTTTTTTGTCATCTGAACCCCAGTTTAGTAACACATAAATTCAAGAATACCTATCCCTACTAGTTTTAGTTCCCAATGCACAATCACACACCATTACATACATCTTTATCATCTTACTCAAACACTCATGCACACAGCACACATACATTCCTGAACACCCCAACCCATATCTTCTTTATTTTTTTCAACAGACCCTAAAGAATGCCTACCAAAAGTCAAGTCCGTAGAAAGCAACGCAAAAGTAGAGCAAATGAAAATAAAGGTGTCCAACATAAGCATCCATCTCTAGCAGAATTTGTAAAAAAAAGGTGAAACAAAACAGCTAATACAATCATTTAGTGAAACACAAGAAGTTTCAAGTACAACAACTTCGCTTCCTCGATCAAAATGTAAAACAAACCAAAAAACAATTAACAGAAAATCAGCTATCAGTACAGATAAAACTACTTCTTCAAATTTTAATATAGTGCAAAGTAAGCATACCAAGAAAAGTATTTTAGCCAAAATATACCGTCACAAAGTCCTTCAAAATCTTATAAAAACAGGAGAGAAATCAGGTTCAAAGCTTAAAACCTATCGTAGGAAATTAATCTTAGAAGCATTGATGGACAGTGCAATTCTTCTCAAAAGAAATGTATTTATTTTACTGTTAAACAAAATGAAACCACTAACAAAACTAATAACTAAATTACAAAAAAGACTTCTCAATAAGCGAAATATCAACAGAAAGAACTTCTTAAGTATCAGTGGAGGTGAATGGAATCACACTACAAGCACAGAACCATATTTTAATGAAGAAGTACAAACAAAAGCAAACGAATACAATTGCCATACATAGCAGTGGTCGAGGTTATGAAAAAGTGAATAATACCATAATGGAACAAGAAGTACTTCTTACAAAAATATGCCCTGAAAACTTAGAATTACCCCTCCATTCAACTGAATCAGAACGTCTAGTGTTCAAATGGCCATGCACGTCAATGTGTAACATTCCCAAACAATGTTTCAAATCTTTACGCCAATTCCTCAATAAATATGTAAAAAGAAAAGACAAAATCAAAATTAAATTACTGCAAAATATAGATACCTGTCCAGTGCGCAAGTACACAGGACTACATGGACATTCATTGGCCTGCATTACAGGACATACTTGTAAAACCACTTCCCATGATATCAAAAGGATATCAACACATCATTCAACTATAGGAAATCTAGTCTATAAACTGTACTATGCTAAAAGTCCTGCTTTAGCACTAGCAAATTTAAATAACATCCTTCTACATGGTACAGCAAAAGACCTACTTGAAGAAATTCACTATATCCAGAAAAAATATTTTGGAAGTGAAAGCCATTTACAGAATGAAATAGCTTTAAACCAATTAAGCAACAATTCTACACATGGCATCCTTTTGCTAAACACATACAAAAAAGAAATACTAAAATTTAAAAGTACATCAGCTGAAGTACCAAACCATGTATGTGTATGTTGCCGTAGAATTTTTTATAAAAGTAACACACAAACTGTGGACCTATCATACAAAATAGAAGACAATGAAGATTCTAAATGGTTTGAATTAGCTCTCTACCTTGTAGCAGAAAACAAATATGAAATTACTGAACCCTTAATACTTTGCAGTTATTGCACTACAAAACTTGACAACAACCAAACTCCTTCACGTTCTATCACACTAATTTGGAATTATACCCAGTACCAAAACCTCTACAACAACTTAATTTATATGAGAGCATCATAATTCAAACAGTACACCCATTTCAAGCAATAATACGCCTTCAACCAAAAACAGCAAAATTACCTCCCTCTGAATTGGTAAAAGGCATTCGTGGAAAAGTAGTTTATATACCATTAAATCTAAAAGAAAATGTGCATACTCTAGGAGTGCAACGTCCAATGCAGCAATCTTTAATTATATTAGTAAATGGAGTACCTACAAAAGACAAAAAAATATGGCAACAGCTCGTAGATTTATATAAAGTTAGACAAGCCTTCCAATATCTTAAAGAGAATAATGAATATTACAAAGAAATTAATATTGAAGAAAACTTGAAAGATACAACTGAAATAAATCAAGAAACACAAGAAGCTGGTCAATTTGAGCTACTAGATCCTGCTACAATATCAAATACTTTAGACCATTATACAATTCATCCTTTGCACTATAATGACACCGTACAAGATGTACTGGAAACTTACCAAATGCGTCAAACAAAAGGATCACCAATCAGTATATGGGAAAAAAGTATAGAAGCACGTGCTTTTCCTCTACTCTTTCCTACTGGCAAAGGTGGAAGGTATGATGATAGACCTATTCAAATATCAGCTTCAGAATACCGCTCATTACGGATGTATTCTGAAGATCCCAGATTTAGACAAAATGTGGAATACATATTCCACCTACTCTTTGAAAGTGAACTAGCAACTTTATGTTACGGAGTTGCACACATATTAAAATCAGGATCACACTTTCAAAATATGACAGCTACACAATTATTAGAGAAAGTGCAACAAAAGGATGAGGTTTTACAATCAAATATTACAAATCTATTAGCAAATATGCGTGGTACTAAAGAGTACTGTTTTCGACGTCATGGAGATGTATGTTGTATGATCAGAAACCTTGGCCCACCCACTTGGTTTGTTACATTAAGTTGTGCAGAATATGCATGGGAAGATTTACATGATTTCCTACGCATATCAAATAAAAACAAAACAAACATAGATATTCTAACACCTGGAGAACTTTGTTCTTTGGATCCTGTTAATGTTTCAAGATATTTAAACCATCACTTCATTGCTATGCTACATTTTATTTGTAATAAAACTGTTCCTCAACTTGGAGAAGTGCAACACTTCTTTTGGCGAAAAGAATACCAAGCCAGAGGAGCACCACATATCCACATGCTTTTATGGATTAAAGATGCTCCTAAATTTGGACAAGACAGTGATGCCACTGTTTTATAGTTTATTGAAAAATATGTCACTTGTGAAATTCCATCAGAAGCCACAAATAGTGATCTTCATGCACAAATTTTACAATTTCAAAGACACAAATGTGGAAAATATTGTCGTCGCAAATACAAAAACAAAGGCAAATACTACACCAAATGCCGATTTGGTTTCCCTAGACCAGTTACAAATACAGGTCAAGTAAACAACCTCATGTCTTCAGTTAGACATAGTGTTAAAGGTAAGTCACCTAAAAATACATATTACATAAAAAGAAAAGAAGAAGAAAAATATATCAATGATTATAATGCAATCATTGCCCACTTATGGAATGCTAACATAGATGTGCAGTACATTGCAGACAATTCTACTGCAGTTGCACGATATGTCACAGCATACTTACATACTTAACTAAAGCAGAAAAGACAGAGCTCCAAGACCTCTGGAATGACCTGTCATCAGATAAAACAGTATCTCAGAAATTATGCAGCTTGGGCATAAAAATGCTCAGCCATAGAGAATGTGGATCTTATGAAGCAGCTGATCGTTTAACTGGTACTTCATTGTATGGTAAATCTGAAAATATAGTATGGCTAAATCTTGGTCCAGCTAAATCTAGAAAAAGAGTTCTAAAATCATATGAAGATATAGAAACAATAGCCAAACATGATCCCAACAGCCAAGACATTTTAAAAAACAATTTATTGGACACATACTACCCAAACAGAAGTAATACTTTGGAAAACATGTGTCTATACCAAATAGCCCAAAACTACACATACAAAAATAATATGAAACCTGATGAAAAAAAAGGTAAATATAGAGTGACAGACTGTGAAGGCAGCTTAGTTAAACTCACTAAACCAAATTTAATTAATCATATCAAATTGTCAATGAAGACTCCTCAACATAAAGAAGTATATTACATGTCCCTGCTACAACTCTTCAAACTATGGAGAAAAGAAGAACAATTACTAGATAACTATGACTCATATGAGGATGCTTTCAAAGCAAATGAAAGCACTATAACTGATGTAAACTTTACACAGTACAAAACAATGTTGCACAATGAACAGCAACATGAGGAAGAACTTCAAGCCCAACTAGATAAGGATACTCCTGACAGTAGTCAACCTTCTGTATCAGGAAGCCAAGAACCACTGGGAGAACCACTAATAACAAATGAGGCAGAATTCGCTATGATAGAAGTAGAAAACACCATGTGTCAGTATGAAGATAAGGAAGACTTAACTATACTACAATCAAAACTAAACAATGAGCAAAGTAGCATTTTTCAAGAAGTAACAAAACAAATTGCACATGGTGTAAAACATGAAAATAAAGAATGTTCCTGCCATAATTATAAACCTATACTACTGTACGTCAGTGGTGAAGCTGATTCTGGCAAAATATTCCTAATCAAAATCATTAGTAAGTTCTTTCAACAATTGACAAAGAACAAACTGTCAGCTGTTGTCACTGCCCCCACAGGTTTAGCTGCCTACAACATAGGTGGTGTTACATTACACCGATTACTACTATTACCAGTAGAACACCAGAACAAATTAGACTATTACAAACTTTCTGCAGAAGCTGCAATGGAATTACGCAGAGTATTGAAACAAATGAAAATGCTACTAATAGATGAAGTGAGCATGGTCTCCAACCTGATGTTAGCTTTGATTCACCTCAGATTACAAGAAGTACTCAAAACAGACTATGAAGAGCTCTTTGCAGGAAAACACATTATTGTTTTTGGAGATCTGCTTCAATTAACACCAGTAAAAGGTGAACCTATTTTTAAAACATTAGGGCACAAACTCTGCCGTAAAACTGTTGGCAGCATTGGAAATGTCAACCTTTGGCAACATTTCCAATACAGAGAATTAACATAAAACATGCGCCAATCTGCAGATCTAACTTATGCCAACATTTTAAAAAGTTTGAGAGTTGGTATACTTTCTAAAGAAGCAGAAGCAACATTGAAAACCCGGCACATTAATGCACTTTATGGCGATAATGCATGTGCTACAGATGTTATGGAACAATTAGCCCACAAAAATGTCAATTGTATGGCCTTAATGCCAACTCTTGCAAGCTGTCTCAAATTCAATGAAATAATGTTAAGTAAAGAAATGCAACCAATAATGGAAATTAGCGCCACAGAAAAACTAGATGTACATGGTATGACACTACCCATGTGTGACCAAGCCACAACAAGACTAAATAATTTAGAAAAATCAATCTCAAACAAAGCAGGCTTAGAAAAGATGTTAAAATTATCCTTAAATTGCAGAGTAATGCTTAAACGTAACCTTGACATGGACCAAGGACTAGTTAATGGAGCACTGGGTACAGTTGTTGGCTTTCAAACATACCCAGGTGACAACAAAATTCATTTTGTCAATATACTCTTTGACAAACTTTCAGAAGTAAAACGGATAGGACGCTCAACAGCTAGATTCCTTCTCTTCAAAGATATGTATGTACACAGAGAACAATTTTCTCTAACTCTTGCATACGCAGTCATGATTCATAAATCACAAGGTCTTACCCTAGACAAAGCAATGATAGATATTGGTAACACAGTCTTTAAAGAAGGCATGAGCTACATAGCACTATCACGCTTACGTACACTTGACGGTCTATTTCTAATCAACTTTGATGCAAGTAAAGTAAACGCTGATATTCCTTGCATTTTAGAATATAATAAACTTCGCTCACTATATACTCCCCATCTAAACACATATTCTGTTCCACAAAAACTAAAACGTTGTAAAAGAAAACTAAATCAAACAGAAATGCAACAGGACGTCACTGCAAATCCTCCAAAGAGAGTAAAAGAAACTAATACTTCATCAAGTACCACAAACAAAAAAGAATCAATTAGAGAAAGTAAACCAGGTACTTCTTTAAAGAAGGAAGACAAACTCCAAAAAAAGCAGTTAGATACAGAACTACCTGGACCATTTAAATTCTCAAATATAGTTGGTGTAAGTTGCTATGCAAATGTAGCAATGAATATTTTATTTCAATTACCACCAATTGTTGACAACATTTACTTACACAGTACAGACCCTTTGTGTTTGCAAATGTTAGTACTTCACAGAAATGCAGCAAACAATCCTGACAACACATATAGTGTTTTTGGAATAAGACGCCAATTGGACTACTGTGCTGGAATGGTGAAATTCACTATAAACTCACAGGAAGATCCACAAGAATTTCTAATGTACTTACTATTAGTACTGGAAAAACAAAAACATACCTATAAATGAAATCTTCCAGATTTCATACATGTGGAAACATACATGCACTCTGTGCAACAATGTGACACAAGAAGAAATTCCCAATGAACGCATCATATATATATATCAATACCAAATTGTGAATCCATTCCATTTCAGCAACTTGTACAAAATGCAAACCATGGTAGATTATGCTCTACCTGCAATTCAGATAATCGCTCCACGTTAGTAATACAAACACATAGTAAATACGTAATACTAATGCTTCTACGTTACAATGCAGATGGTACCAAAAACAACTGCAAGCTGACTGGATTCACACATAGTCAAATATCACTTGGTAAGAAAACCTTCACAACAATAGGTGTAATCTACCACGCAGGAGCCACAACCAATGCAGGGCACTACACGGCATATATAAAAAAGAAATGTGGATGGTTTGAATGTAATGATAGTACCATTACTCTAAAGCAGAGATTACCAGCAAATCTTACAAACGCTTATTTGATGTTCTTAAAACCAAAATTTGATAAATAAACTGTATTTAAACCTTTAAGTAAATTTGTGTTAAAAAAATATAAACTGTTAGAATACTCCAAAAGCTATCTAACTGCTCAAAGATTCTACAACAACTAATCAGATAAATGAATACCACTAAATTAGACCAAAAAATACACAGTTAGAATACGCCAATTGGTATCTAACTGTCCCAAAATTATAAATTTGTGTTAAAATAATATAAACTGTTAGAATACTCCAAAAGCTATCTAACAGCTCAAAGATTCTACAACAACTAATCAGATAAATGAATACCACTAAATTAGGCCAAAAAATACACAGTTAGAATACGCCAATTGGTATCTAACTGTCCCAAAATTTAACAATATCCAAATAGATAAATCAAAACCACTAAAAAATATTAAAAAAATAGACAGTTAGAATACGCCAATTGGTATCTAAATGCTCCAGAATTTTATAATATCAAAACAAATGAAGAATCTGTTACTGCTCCAAAAAAAATACAACAAAGCAAAGTATAAAGCATTAGCCAGAAACAAAAAGTGAACACTGAAAACAAACAAACAAATAAACTGTAGCATAACAGAAAAAAGTTTTTTTTTTTAATCCGACATGGATTTTTTTTTCTCCCACAGACCCAATGATTTTATCAACAAATACAGAAACTGAGCAAATTGCACAGTACTCTGATTTGTACTCTACTAAATATGAGGGTCGAAAAAAAATAAAAGTATATTGCTTATACAATGTGATAAGTCATTACAAAATACTAATACTAACATGCTATTTTCTTTTATCACAGAAATGAAGAAGAAAAACATGGACTCCCATTACTAGACCAAACAGTAAGTGTACAATAATGACAACCATAGCAGCATATTACATCCATAGTATCTAATACCTTTGTTCCTTATACATTTGTTTTTCACCCAAAGTTATAAGCAAATATGAATGTGATATGGTGCGGTGGTCATTGCCAGGGCATACAGTCTTTGCCCTGGCAACAACCACCGCAGCATATCACATCCATAGAGTCAAACATTTCAACTATGATCTATGGGAAACTTTTAATGTCCGCGAACAATGTGAGTGTTCTTAGAACACTTTGAACTTGCCAGCAAACAATACGGACACCGTTTTCAGGACACCCCCTACGAACATTTCAGAACAACGCGATAGTTCTTAGAACACTTTCAACTTAACAACGAACAATATGGACAGCGTCCTCAGGACACCCCCTACGAACACTCCCCGGACACCGCGAGTGTTCTTAGAAGCGTCTTCAGAACACCACCATCTTGTTTATTTGCGAACATTTCAGGACACCGCGAGTGTTCTTAGGACACATTCAACTTGACAGAGAACAATACGGACAGCGTCCTCAGGACACCCCCTACGAACATTCCAGGACACCGGGAGTGTTCTTAGAAGCTTCTTCAGAACACCACCATCTTGTTTATTTGCGAACATTTCAGGACACAGCGAGTGTTCTTAGGACACATTCAACTTGCCAGAGAACAATACGGACAGCGTCCTCAGGACACCCCCTACGAACACTCCCCGGACACCGCGAGTGTTCTTAGAAGCGTCTTCAGAACACCACCATCTTGTTTATTTGTGAACATTTCAGGACACCGCGAGTGTTCTTAGGACACATTCAACTTGACAGAGAACAATATGGACAGCGTCCTCAGGACACCCCCTACGAACACTCCCCGGACACCGCGAGTGTTCTTAGAAGCGTCTTCAGAACACCACCATCTTGTTTATTTGCAAACATTTCAGGACACCACGAGTGTTCTTATGACACATTCAACTTGACAGAGAACAATACGGACAGCGTCCTCAGGACACCCCCTACGAACACTCCCCGGACACCGCGAGTGTTCTTAGAAGCGTCTTCAGAACACCCCCATTTTGTTTATTTGCAAACATTTCAGGACACCGTGGGTGTTCTTAGGACACATTCAACTTGACAGAGAACAATACGGACAGCGTCCTCAGGACACCCCCTACAAACATTTCAGGACACCATGAGTGTTCTCAAAAACGTCTTCAGAACACCCCCATTTTGTTTATTTGCAAACATTTCAGGACACCGCGGGTGTTCTTAGAACACATTCAACTTGACAGAGAACAATACGGACAGCGTCCTCAGGACACCCCCTACGAACATTCCAGGACACCGGGAGTGTTCTCAAAAACGTCTTCAGAACACCCCCATTTTGTTTATTTGCGAACATTTCAGGACACCGCGGGTGTTCTTAGAACACATTCAACTTGACAGAGAACAATACGGACAGCGTCCTCAGGACACCCCCTACGAACACTCCCCGGACACCGCAAGTGTTCTTAGAAGCATCTTCAGAACACCACCATCTTGTTTATTTGCGAACATTTCAGGACACCGCGAGTGTTCTTAGGACACATTCAACTTGACAGAGAACAATACGGACAGCATCCTCAGGACACCCCCTACGAACATTCCAGGCGCCCGGGAGTGTTCTTAGAAGCTTGTTCAGAACACCACCATCTTGTTTATTTGCGAACATTTCAGGACACCGCGAGTGTTCTTAGGACACATTCAACTTGACAGAGAACAATACGGACAGCGTCCTCAGGACACCCCCTACGAACACTCCCCGGACACCGCGAGTGTTCTTAGAAGCGTCTTCAGAACACCACCATCTTGTTTATTTGCGAACATTTCAGGACACCGCGAGTGTTCGTAGGACACATTCAACTTCAAAGAGAACAATACGGACAGCGTCCTCAGGACACCCCCTACGAACACTCCCCGGACACCGCGAGTGTTCTTAGAAGCGTCTTCAGAACACCCCCATTTTGTTTATTTGCGAACATTTCAGGACACCGCGGGTGTTCTTAGAACACATTCAACTTGACAGAGAACAATACGGACAGCGTCCTCAGGACACCCACTATGAACATTCCAGCACACCGGGAGTGTTCTTAGAAGCGTCTCCAGAACACCACCATCTTGTTTATTTGCGAACATTTCAGGACACCGCGAGTGTTCTTAGGACACATTCAACTTGACAGAGAACAATACGGACAGCGTCCTCAGGACACCCCCTACGAACACTCCCCGGACACCGCAAGTGTTCTTAGAAGCGTCTTCAGAACACCCCCATTTTGTTTATTTGCGAACATTTCAGGACACCGTGGGTGTTCTTAGGACACATTCAACTTGACAGAGAACAATACGGACAGCGTCCTCAGGACAACCCCTACAAACATTTCAGGACACCATGAGTGTTCTCAAAAACGTCTTCAGAACACCCCCATTTTGTTTATTTGCGAACATTTCAGGACACCGCGGGTGTTCTTAGAACACATTCAACTTGACAGAGAACAATACGGACAGCGTCCTCAGGACACCCCCTACGAACACTCCCCGGACACCGCAAGTGTTCTTAGAACAGTTTCACTTTGCTTGCGAACAAAACGGACACATATTGAGTCCTTAGAACACCCCTCAGGCAGTTTATTTAGAACATTTCAGAACACCCGTGATGTCCGCAAACAAATCGAACACAAAAAGAACGTCTAACACATAAAAAACACAACTTTCATCCTATCTCATACATTCCCACCCTCCCCAAACACTCCTACACACCAACACACTCTACAAAATACACATTTTGAACAAAGTTTCACTGCGCTGTCCGCGGACATCCGCGAATCCAAGATGGCGGGCGCAACCGAAAAATCGGACGCGCTTCACGCTCCACGCTGTCCAATCAGCAATCACGTTGCATGTCCGCGAACATCACGCAAGACGATTGGCCAATCAGGACACTGTCCGCGGAGCGAACAGGGAAGTGTGTCCGCGAACCGAACACAGATATCACTAATTTTTTTTTACCTACTTTTTGGTCATTTTAAAAAAAAATACTGTACATATTTTCACCAAATTTGCAAAAGCACGCTTTCGGGAGCAAGCCGCTGCTCCTGGTCCAAATTTGGTGTAAATCCGTCCAGCGGTTCGGGCTGTAGCTGTGCGCAAAGTTTTTTCCCATTATGTCTATGGGAAAAAACAAAAGATTTGGGACCCCCCCTATAACTTTGCCCCCCCTGGACCAAACCTCTCCAACCTTTGCAAAAACATTCAGAGTGGGCCATATACTTTTTTTCCAAAGTTTGGTGAGGATCCGTCCAGGGAGAGCGAAGTTATAAGCCACCCAAAAAGTGCTCTTACTATGGAAACAGCAACTTAACCATAACTACATGGCCACTACCGTGGCCATGTAATATATATATATATATATATATATATATATATATATATATATATATATATATATATATATATATATGTATATGTATATATATATATTACATGGATGCGGTAGCGTCCATGTAGTTATGGTTAAGTTGGTATTTCCATAGGAAGAGCACTTTTTGGGTGGCTTATAACTTCGCTCCCTCTGCCCGAATCCTCACCAAACTTTGCAAAAAAAGTATATGGCCCACTCTGAATGTTTTTGCAAAGGTTGGAGAGGTTTGGTCCAGGGGGGGCAAAGTTATAGGGGGGGTCCCAAATCTTTTGTTTTTTCCCATAGACATAATGGGAAAAAACTTTGCGCACAGCTACAGCCCGAACCGCTGGACGGATTTACACCAAATTTGCGGCAGGAGCAGCGGCTTGGTCCAGAAAGCGTGCTTTTGCAAATTTAGTGTAAATCCGTCCAGTAGTTTTTTAAAAAATGACCAAAATGTAAGGCAAAAAAATGAGTGATATCTGTGTTCGCTTCGCGGATGGACTTCCCTGTTCGCTCCACGGACAGCACCCCGATTGGCCCATGGGCTTGCGTCATATCTGCGGACATGCGACGTGTTCACTGGTTGGGCGGTGTGGTGCGTGATGCGCGTCAGATTTTCTGTTGCGCCCGCCATCTTGCATTCACCGCTGACCTCGGACAGCACGGTGAAACTTGAATTAAAAATTGTATTTAGTGGCGTGTGTTGGTGTGTAAGAGTGTTTGGGGAGGGTGGGGGAGTATGAGATAGGTTCAATGTTGTATTTTTTTTTATGTGCTAGACGCTTTTGTTGTGTTCGATTTGTCTGCGGACAACACGGCTGTTCTGGAAATGTTCGTAAATAAACAGAATGGATTCAGTGTGAAGTTGAAAGTGTTCTAAGAACACTTGTGGGGTCTTGGAATGTTAGCAGTGGGTGTCCTGGAGACGTTGTGTGTATTGTTTGTTGGCAAGCTGAAAGTGTTCTAAGAACACTCACGGTGTCCTGAAATGTTCGTACACAAAGAAAATGGGGGTGTCTTGAGGACGCTGTCCGTATTGTCCTCTGGCAAGTTGAATGTGTTCTAGGACCTTCCTTGTGTCCGAGGACATTAAAAGGGTTGCAATGCTTGAATCTATGGGTGTGATATGCAGCGGTGGTTGTGGCCAGGGTATAGAATGTTGGGTGCATGGCCATTTGGCCATGTACCCAACACTCTATGGCCTGGCCACAACCACCGCTGCATATCACAGTCATATGCCATGCACACAAGAGTCTATGCCCTGGCTAGAAGTATCGTAGCATATCACAGTCATATGTCATGCACCCAAGAGTCTATGCCCTGGCCACAAGTATAGCAGCATATCACACTCATAGTGGCTAAGAACACTCGTGGGGAGTTGGAAGGTTCGCAGGGGGTGTCCTGGAGACGTTGTCTGTATTGTTTGTTGGCAAGCTGAAAGTGTTCCAAGAACAGTCGCGGTGTCCTGAAATGTTCGTACACAAAGAAAATGGGGGTGTCCTGAGGACGCTGTCCGTATTGTCCTCTGGCAAGTTGAATGTGTTCTAGGACCTTCCTTGTGTCCGCGGACATTAAAATGGTTGCAATGCTTGAATCTATGGGTGTGACATAGTCATATTACATGCACCCAAGAGTCTATGCCCTGGCCAGAAGCTCTGCAGCATATCACAGTCATATGCCATGCACCCAAGAGTGTATGCCCTGGCCAGAAGCACCGCAGCATATCACACTCATAGTGGCTTATAACTTTGGGTCAAAAACAAATTTATAAGGAACAATGTTATAAGCCAGTATGGGTGTGATATGCTGCGATGGTTGTATTTATGATGTTATACTTACTATTTGGTTTAGTAACGGGAGTCCATGTTTTTCTTGTTCATTTCTGTGATAAAAGAAAATAGCATGTTAGTATTAGTATTTTATAAAGAGTTATTACATTGTAAAATCAACATTTTTTCTTTTTTTTTTACCCTCATATTTAGTCGATGACAAACGAGAGTACTGTGCAATTTGCTCAGTTTCTGTGTTTGTTGCTAAAATCATTGGGTCTGTGGGAGAAAAAAAATCCATGTTGGATTAAAAAACTTTTTCTGTTATGCTACAGTTTATTTGTTTGTTTGTTTTCAGTGTTTACTTGTTCTTTCTGGCTAATGCTTTATACATTGGATTGTTCCAGTTTTTGGGAGCAGTAAGATATTAGGTATTTGTTTGGATATTGTACAGTTTTGGAGCAGTTAGATACCAGTAGGCGTATTCTAACTGTTTATTTTTTGATATAATTTCGTGGTATTGATTTATCTGTTTGAATATTTCAAAATTTTGGCACAGTTAGATACCAATTGGCGTATTCTAACTGTCTATTTTTTTTATTTATTTGAGTAGTCCTAATTTATCTGTTTAGTTGTTGTAGCATCTCTGGGCAGTTAGATAGCTTTTGGAATATTGTGACAGTTCATATTTTTGTACTACAAGTGTACTTAAGGTTTAAGTACAGTTTAGTTATCAAATTTTGGTTTTAAGAACATTAAATAAGCGTTAGTAAGATTTGCTGGCAATCTCTGCTTTAGAGTAATGGTACTATCATTACATTCAAACCATCCACATTTCTTTTTTATGTATGCAGTGTAGTGTTCTGAGTTGGTTGTGGCTCCTGCGTGGTAGATGATACCTATTGTTGTGAAGGTTTTCCTACCAAGTGATATTTGACCATGTGTGAATCCAGTCAGCTTGCAGTTGTTTTTGGTACCATCTGCATTGTAACGTAGAAGCATAAGTATTACGTATTTACTATATGTTTGTATTACTAACGTGGAGCGATTATCTGAATTGCAGGTGGAACATAATCTACCGTGGTTTGCATTTTGTACAAGTTGCGGAAATGGAACAGATTCACAATTACGTATTGATATATACACAAAGCGCTCATTGGGGATTTGTTCTTGTGTCACATTGTTGCAGAGAGTGCATGTATGTTTCCACATGTATGAAATCTGGAAGATGTCATTTATAGGTATGTTTTTGTTTTCCAGTACTTGTAGTAAGTACATTAGAAATTCGTGTGGATCTTCCTGTGAGTTTATAGTGAATTTCACCGTTCCAGCACAGTAGTCCAATTGTTGTCTTATTCCATAAACACTATACGTGTTGTCAGGATTGTTTGCTGCATTTCTGTGAAGTACTAACATTTGCAAACACAATGGGTCTGCACTGTGTAAGTAAATGTTCTCAACAATTGGTGGTAATTGAAATAGAATATTCATTGCTACATTTGCGTAGCAACTTACACCAACTATATTTGAGAGTTTAAATGGACCAGGTAGTTCTGTATCTGACTGCTTTTTTTGGAGTTTGTCTTCCTACTTTGAAGAAGTACCTGGTTTACTTTCCGTTATTGATTCTTTTTTAATTGTGGCACTTGATGAAGTTTTAGTTTCTTTTACTCTTTTTGGAGGATTTGCAGTGACATCCTGTTGCATTTCTGTTTGATTTAGTTTTTTTTTAAAACATTTTCCTTTTTGTGGAACATGATATGTTTGTAGATGGGGGGTGTATAGTGAACGAAGTCTATTGTATTCTAAAATGCAAGGAATATCAGCGTTTATTTTACTTGCATCAAAGCTGATTAGAAATAGACTGTCAAGTGTACGTAAGCGTGATAGTGCTACGTAGCTCATGCCTTCTTTAAAGACTGTGTTACCAATGTCTATCATTGCTTTGTCTAAGGTAAGACCTTGTGATTTATGAATGGTGACTGTGTATGCAAGAGTTAGAGAAAATTGTTCTCTGCGTACATACATGTCTTTGAAGAGAAGGAATCGAGCTGTTGAGCGTCCTATTCTTTTAACTTCTGAAAGTTTGTCAAAGAGAATATTGACAAACTGAATTTTGTTGTCACGTGGGTATGTTTGAAAGCCAACAACTGTACCCAGTGCTCTATTAACTAGTCCTTGGTCTACGCCAAGGTTACTTTTCAGCATTACTCTGCAGTTTAAGGATAATTTTAATATCTTTTCCAAGCCTGCTGTGTTTGAGATTGATTTTTCTAAACTGTTTAGTCTTGCTGTGGCTTGGTCACACATGGGTAGTGTCATTCCATGTACATCTAGTTTGTCTGTGGCGCTAATTTCCATTATTGGTTGCATTTCTTTACTTAACATGATTTCATTGAATTTGAAACAGCTTGCAAGAGTTGGCATTAAGGCCATACAATCGACATGGTTGTGGGCTAATTGTTCCATAACATCTGTAGCACATGTATTATCACCATAAAGTGCATGAATGTGCCGGGTTTTCAATATTGCTTCTGCTTCTCTAGAAAGTATACCAACTCTGATACTTTTTAAGATGTTGGCATAAGTGAGATCTGCAGATTGGCGCATGTTTTGTGTTAATTCTCTGTATTGGAAATGTTGCCAAAGGTTGACATTTCCAATGTTGCCAACAGTTTTACTACACAGTTTGTGTCCTAATGTTTTAAAAATAGGCTCACCTTTTACAGGTGTCAATTGAAGAAGATCTCCGAAAACAATAATGTGTTTCCTGCAAAGAGCTCTTCAGAGTTTGTTTTGAGTACTTCCTGTAATCTGAGGTGAATCAAAGCCAACATTAGGTTGGAGACCATGCTCACTTCATCTATTAGTAGCATTTTCATTTGTTTTAATACTGTGCGTAGTTCCATTGCAGATTCTGCATAAAGTTTGTAATAATCTAATTTGTTTTGGTGTTCTACTGGCAGGAGTAGTAATTGGTGTAAAGTTACACCACCTATGTTGTAGGCAGCTAAACCTGTGGGGGCAGTGACAATAGCTGACAGTTTGTTGTTTGTGAATTGTTGAAGGAACTTACTGATGATTTTGATTAGGAATGTTTTTGCCAGAACTAGCTTCACCACTGACATAAAATAGTATAGGTTTGTAATTTTGACAGGTGCATTCTTTGTTTTCATGTTGTACACCATGTGCAATTTCTTTTGTTACTTCTTGAAAAATGCTACGTTGCTCATTGTTTAGCTTTGATTCTAGTATAGTTAAGTCTTCTTTATCTTCATACTGACACATGGTGTTTTGTACTTCTATCATAGCTAATTCTGCTTCATTTGTTATTATTGGGTCCCCCACTGGTTCTCGGCTTCCTGTGACAGATGGTTGACTACTGTCAGGAGTGTCCTTATCTAGTTGGGCCTGGAGTTCTTCTCCGTGTTGCTGTTCATTGTGCAACATTGTTTTGTACTGTGCAAAGTTTACATCAGTTATACTGCTTTCATTTGCTTTGAAAGCGTCTTCATATGAATCATAGTTATCTAGTATTTCTTCTTCTTTTCTCCATGGTTTAAAGAGTTGCAGCAGGGACATGTAATATACTTCTTTATGTTGAGGAGTCTTTAATGACAATTTGATATGATTAATTAAATTTGGTTTGTGAAGTTTTACTAAGCTGCCTTCACAGTTTGTCACTTTGTATTTACGGTTTTGTTCATCAGGTTTTATATTATTTTTGTGTGTGTAGTTTTGGGCTATGTGGTATAGACTCATGGTTTCCAAAGTGGTACTCCTGCTTGGGTAGTATGTGTCCAATAAATTGTTTTTTAAAATGTCTTGGCTGTTGGGATCATGTTTGGCTATTGTTTCTATATCTTCGTATGATTTTAGAACTCTTTTTCTAGATTTAGCTGGACCAAGACTTAGCCATACTATATTTGCAGATTTACCATACAATGCAGTACCAGTTAATCGATCAGCTGCTTCATAGGATCCACATTCTCTATGGGACAGCATTTTTATGCCCAAGCTGTATAATTTCTGAGACACTGTTTTATCTGATGAGAGGTCATTCCAGAGGTCTTGGAGCTCTGTCTTTTCTGATTTGGTTAAGTATGCTGTGACATATCGTGCAACTGCAGTAGAATTGTCTGCAATGTACTGCACGTCTATGTTTGCATTCCATGAGTAGGCAATGATTGCATTGTAATCATTGATATATTTTTCTTCTTCTTTTCTTTTTATGCAATATGTATTTTTAGGTGACTTACCTTTAACACTATGTCTAACTGAAGACATGAGGTTGTTCACTTGACCTGTATTTGTGACTGGTCTAGGGAAACCAAATCGGCCTTTTGTGTAGTATTTCCCTTTGTTTTTGTATTTGCGACGACAATATTTGCCACATTTGTGTCTTTGGAATTGTAACATTTTTGCATGAAGATCACTATTTGTGGATTCCGATGGAATTTCACAAGTGACATATTTTTCAATAAACTGTAAAACAGTGGCATCACTGTCTTGACCAAATTTAGGAGCATCTTTAATCCATAAAAGCATGTGGATATGTGGTGCTCCTCTGGCTTGGTATTCTTTTCTCCAAAAGAAGTGTTGCACTTCTCCAAGGGGAGGAACAGTTTTGTTACAAATAAAATGTAGCATAGCAATGAAGGGATGGTGAAAATATCGTGAAACATTAACAGGATCCTGTGAACAAAGTTCTCCAGGTGTTAGTATATCTATGTTTGTTTTGTTTTCGTTTGATATGCGTAGGAAATCATGTAAATCTTCCCATGCATATTCTGCGCAACTTAATGTAACAAAGCAAGTGTGTGGGCCAAGGTTTCTAATCATACAACGTACATCTCCATGTCGTCGAAACCAGTACTCTTTAGTACCACGCATATTTGCTAAAGATTTGTAAGGTTTGCATGTAAAACCTCATCTTTTTGTTGAACTTTTTGTAATAATTGTGTAGCTGTCATATTTTGAAAGTGTGATCCTGATTTTAATATGTGTGCAACTCCGTAACATAAAGTTGCTAATTCACTTTCAAAGAGTAGGTGGAATATGTATTCCACATTTTGTCGAAATCTGGGATCTTCAGAATAAATTTGTAATGAGCGATATTCTGATGCTGATATTTGAATAGGTCTATCATCGTATCTTCCTCCTTTGCCGTAGGAATGAGTAGAGGAAAAGCATGTGCTTATATACTTTTTCCCATATGCTGATTGGTGATCCTTTTGTTTGACGCATTTGGTACGTTTCCAGTGCATCTTCTATGGTGTCATTAGAGTGCAATGGATGAATTGTATAATGGTCTAAAGTGTTTGATATTGTAGCAGGATCTAGGAGCTCAAATTGACCAGCTTCTTGTGTCTGTTCAATTATTTCACTTGTATCTTGCAAATTTTCTTCACTATTAACTTCTTTGTGATATTCATTGTTCTCTTTAAGATATTGTAGGGCTTCTCTAACTTTATGTAAATCTACCAGTTGTTGCCAAATTTTTTTGTCTTTTGTAGGTACTCCATTTACCAAGATAATTAAAGATTGCTGCATTGGACGTTGCACTCCGAGAGTGTGCACATTTTCTTTTAGATCTAATGGTAAATACACTACTTTTCCACGAACACCTTTCACAAATTCAGAGGGAGGTAATTTTGCAGTTTTTGGTTGAAGGCGTATTATTGCTTGAAATGGGTGCACTGTTTGAATTATGATGCTCTCGTATAAATTAAGTTGTTGAAGGGGTTTTGGTAGTGGATACAATTCCAAGTTATTTGTGATAGCACGTGAAGGAGTTTGGTTGTTGTCAAGTTTTTTAGTGCAGTAACTGCAAAGTATTATGGGGTCAGTTATTTCGTATTTGTTTTCTACTATAAGGTAGAGAGCTAATTCAAACCATTTAGAATCTTCATTGTCTTCTATTTTGTATGATAGGTATATAGTTTTTGTGCTACTTTTATATAAAGTTCTGCGGCAACATACACACACGTGGTTTGGTACTTCAGCTGAAGTACTTTCAAATTTTAGTATTTATTTTTTGTATGTATGTAGTGAAAGGTTGCCATGTGCAGAATTGTTACGAAGTTGGTTGACAGCTAATTCATCTTGTAGGTGGGTTTCACTTCCAAAATATTTTGTCTGGATATAGTCGATTTCTTCTAGGAGGTCTTTTGCTGTACCATGTAGAAGAATGTTATTTAAATTGGCTAGTACTAAAGCAGGACTTTTAGCATAGTACAGTTTATAAACTAGATATCTTATACTTGCATGATGTGTTGATATCCTTTTGATATCATGGAAGGATGTTTTGAAAGTAGGTCCTGTAATGCAGGCCAAGGAATTTCCTTGTAGTCCTGTGTACTTGCGTATTGGACAAGCATCCACATTTAGCAGTAGTTTAATTTTGATTTTGTCTTTGCTTTTCACATATTGATTGAGGAATTGGCGTAAAGACTTGAACATTTTTTTGGGAATGTTACACATTGACGTGCATGGCCATTTGTACACTAGATGTTCTGATTCAGTTGAATGGAGGGGTAAATCTACGTTTTCAGGGCATATTTTTGTAAGGAGTTCTTCTTGTTCCATTATGGTATTATTAACTTTTTCATAACCTCGACCACTGCTATGTATGGCATTTGTATTTATTTGCTTTTGTTTGTAGGCTTCTTCAATAAAGTATGGTTCTGTGGTTGTAGTGTGACTCCATTCACCTCCACAGATATTTAAGAAGTTATTTCTGTTGACATTTCGTTTATTGAGAAGTCTTTTTTTGTAATTTAGTTTTTAGTTTTGTTAGTGGTTTCATTCTGTTTAACACTAAAATAAATAACTTTGTTTTGAGAAGAAGTGTACTGTCTATCAATGCTTCTAAGATTACTTTCCTACGATAGGTTTGAATTCTTGAACCTGGTTTCTCTCCTGTTTTCATAAGATTTTGAAGGACTCTGTGACGGAACATGTTGGCTAAAATACTTTTCTTGATATGCTTACTTTGTACTATATCAAGATTTATAGAAGAAGTTTTATTTGTAGTGATAGTTGATTTTCTGTTAATTGTTTTTTGTTTTTTTTACTTTTTGATAGAGGAGGGAAAGCTTATGTACTAGAAACTTCTTCTGTTTCACTACATGACTGTATTAGCTGTTGTGTTTCAACTTTTTTTACAAATTCTCCTATAGATGGATGTTTATGTTGGAGACTTTTCTTTTCATTTGCTCTACTTCTGTGTCCCTTGCTACGGAGTTGCTTTTTGGTAGGCATTCTTTAGGGTCTGTTGAAGAAAATACAGAAGGTATGGGTTGGGGTGTTCTGCAATGCATGTGTGGTGTGTGCATGAGTGTTTGAGTCAGGTGATAAAGATGTATGTAATGGTGTGTGATTGTGCATTGGGAAGTACAACTAGTAGGGATGGCTATTCTTGAATTAATGTGTTACTAAACTGGTTGTTCAGATGACAGAAAAAAGTAAGCTAGTGGTGTGGAGAAGTATAAATAGTATATCTAAAGCTATACAATTAAAACAGTTATTTTTTCTACAACATCTAAATTCTAGCGGCTGAGTTGGGTAATTTGTGTGTCGAAAAATAGGAATTTGTGGGTCATTCTGCCAGTAAATCACAGTTTAAGACCGGGGGATTTTTGGTCAGAATGGTGCAGAATCTCTATTTTTAGGCACAGAAATAGCATGAATTAAGCTTACAGTGTGAGTAATAATTCAAATATTATGGTAACATTCTACTTACTTTTTTTCTAAAATGAGCATTTTGCTTCTTAGTTGTTCTTTGTAGTTCCAATTTGGCTGCTTCTTTTCAGGAGAATTGTCTTCACTGCAATTGTAAAAGAAAGAAATTAGTAATTTGGTTCGTATATAGCGCTCTTTTTAATTTAGACATAGATTTTTTAAATTGAAATGCTCAGCGCCTTCCTTAAAACCATTAAAACTATTTCATGACTAACTGTAGGAAAGAAAATATCTTCTCTATGGCTTGTTAAATTCATAATGTACCACTGTATACCACTATTCCTGCAACTAAGCTTTTCCACGTAATAGTGAGTCCATGTCATAGCCTGCTTTTCCACGTAATAGTGAGTGAATGTCATAGCCTGCTTGTCCTATATAAATGTAAGTAATTATATAAACTAAAAAAGTAAAACCAAATATGTGTTTGTACAAATATTATTCTTTGAGATTTGATCATAGAGTGTGCATGTAATTTTGTTTGATTATATGTAGTCTATATTTTTTATATGAAAAAGATTAGTTTAACATTATTTGCGTGTGTGTTTGTGTACGAAGAAATTAAACGGTATAAAGGTTTGTACGTCACAGTTCATTTTAGGATAATGAAAAAATGATTTTACATTCATTTTACAGATTATACAAGGTAAAAGTCGGTTAGTAAATATGTTCATGTATTGTATAGAAAATATGCATACCTGTAGTTTGTGTTCATGCATATGGATATTGACGAAGCTGCAAGTAGAAATCTTGGAGATTTGTCTAGTATTTCTCGTAGATCGTGCTTGCCAATGGTATGAGACTTGTAGTCCGAGAGATTCACAGTACATTTGAAGTGCTGAACTATGATGATGCAGTTACATGTAGAGGTTGTGGATTTGATTGGTGGATGGTCATGTGATTTCTTAGCTACATCCAATGAGGGAATGGCACAGAGAGTGAAGTGGAAATGGTAGAAGGGCTGTCCATGTTACGATACGTTCGTGGACATGGTGGTAGTTCCAGGACACCGCGTATTACATCCGGGGAATTTGGGGTGGGGAGGCATGCAAATGAGATTGAATGTAGCAAGGGATTGGTCAGTAAAGTTTAGTGAGTGTGTTGTGCTAGGAGAGGTTTTCTCTGATATTCTTTTTGGTGAGAGAAGAACAGATAGTTTTGGCTGAGTGTTTCAAAAAACAGATTGTGTGGATTTTGGGAGACTCGTGGATACATGGGTTGAAGGTGCATGTAGAAAGCTGTGGAGTATCTATAGATCTTGGATTCCCACATGTGGAAGTGCACTGGCATGGAGTGCTTGGAATTAAGTGGCTGGACTTGCTACCTCTCTGTGAAACTTTGAAGATTGAGGAAAATCCAGACATAATTGTAATTCATTGTGGAGGGAACAGTTTAGGACATGTGTCTGGAATTTCTTTGCAATTTGCAATGAAAGAAGGACTTCAGAAGATCATGCATATGTTTCCAAACTCCAAAGTAATTCTTTCACGGATTGCGCAGAGACAAATGTGGCTTTGTTCATTCTCATGTGGTCCACAAATGGAGAAAGCAATGAAAATATTATGTTTCGTAGTACATACATTTTTGGCAGAGTTGGAGTCCATCTTACTTATGCTGGCAATCAGATTTTTCTGAGAAATGCACAAAATGCATTGCAACCTTTTTTAGAAATGCAGCCTCTATTTTGAAGTAGGTGTTAAGTATTTATAATTTTTGACATACAAACACCTCCCAAAGGCTCTTTTCAGAGCCACCACTTCCTCCCAGAGAAAAAGGCAATGGTTACAATAGGGCAGAACCCCATTTTTTTCATTTTCGTGAACTGTCCGCGGACTTTCAAGAAATAGAAAGGGCCCTGCATTCTTTATCGTTACTTTTATTTTTTAACTGTGAAAGGCGGCTCTGAAAAGAGTCTTATTTTTTTTTTTGTTATTTTGTTTTTTTTTTGTTTTTTTACACACGACACACTAGGAGAGGAGGGGGAAGGAGGGTAAAGGGGGGACACCAACCACAGGGATAAGAAAGGGCGAGCTGAGAGAGGAAGATGTAGAGTGGGTTTTATTTGGGTAGTGAGCAGGTCTTCTCGTGCTCTGAGACGATAGTCTCAAAAGCACTCCGAAGTCGCTCCCCCCTACAGAGTACTGTGTCACAGTACATACATACAACTGTGACCCTCGAAAGGTAAGGGTTATCAGAATTCTGTATGGCCTGTGAGGCAGCTTGAGGAAGACGCTGTCCCACAGAGGTGTTCCTTGTGGTGACAGAATCTGAAACGGAGGATCAAGTAGAGGCAATCAACCTACTAGGCTCTTCGCAAGGTACAACCTTGTGAATGGCCCCAGTGTGGAATGAGTTCAGGTGTCGCTTCATGGTCGTAGTCCCAAAGCTATACGAACCATGCCTCCCGCAACTGAGTACCATTTTGCACTCATTACAGGTGACACGGTTTGCACGAGCCTTAGGACCATTCCCATGAACTGTAAACAACTGCCACACCCAAGAATCACGCCGCGGGTGGCTAGTAGGGATTTCCTCTACCTCATTCTCGTCCTCCTCTTCCTCCTCCTCTGTATCCTCACTCCTGTTCCCCTCTTCAGGCCCTTGGGGAAATGGTGGTGGTGGAGGGGGTGGGGGTGGTGCTGAGGCAGATGTAGCACCATGTGGTAATAGTCGAGCCATGGATGTCATAGGCTTGGAAATGGAAATCTCAAAATCTGCAAAGTATGCAGCAAAATGAAGTGTGCTCTGTGGAATAGTCAGAAACACAATGAGAATGCGCTCTAGGGCGTGGTCTTATATAGGGGTGCTTGTGCGCGGGTCGCGGACATGCGCACCTTCCGCAAGACAGATCGAACATCAAAAAAGGTTCAAAAAGTCACAAAATCTATGTGGAAAGTTAGGATTAGTATGTGGGATTTGTGGTTTGGTGATTTTTTAATGACGAATATTGTGGATTACTTGGAAATGTACTTTTAAACTGTTTGGGGACACAAACAGTGTCTGCATTTAGAGCACGAGATGAGCGTGGGCGCGGTCACATGATTGTTTTGTGAGCATGTTCCCTAAGGTAGCGGCCGTCCGCAGGACACCCAATGTACGGACATTGTTTTGCGCATGCGTGTTGATGTTCTACGGGCAGTGTTCGGGTCCTGAACTAATTAAAAGTGCGTCACATGTAAAACGAACAGTTACGGACAGCCGTTTGTTCTTAGCATAGTTTAATTTATTTGCTAACAATATGGACAGACAGCGTTTCAAGCACACCTCCATTTTCGTTTATTTACGAACAATTCAGGACACCACAAGTGTTCTTAGAACAGTTTCTGCTTGCTAGCGAACACTACGAACAGGCATAGTGTTCTTAAGGACACCTCCATTTTCGTTTATTTACGAACATTTCAGGACACTACGAGTGTTCTTAGAACATTTTCAACTTGCATGAGAACATTACGGACAGATGTAGTGTCCTCAGGACAGTTACATTTTCGTTTCTTTATGAACATTTCCGAGCAACCGCGCTGTCAGTCCGTGGACACCTAAATTGGTTTCATCACAAAGAACTGAAAGTAATTACAACAGAATATAAGAAAAGTAACTTTATTTCATATATATATACAATTATGACTGGGAAGGTGGGGCAGAAACGGAAACAAAAACAGGAGAATTAGGGATTTCTAGATAACTGGGATCAGGTGAAGAAGGGAAGGAAAGCTCATCGAAAAGCTTTGGTCCATAGACAGGGTTTGGGGTTAACTGAGTGGGATAGGGTGAGGGGGGACAAGTGCAGGTTGGACAATGGTGTGCTGTTGGTGGTTTCACATGATTTTCCACAAAGTTTTTCAAATCCATAAAATGTTGCATAAGGTCGTCCATTTTTTGATTAATCTGTTGTAGAGTGATATCCTCTGATTGTTGTTGTGAGATGCTTGGAATTTTTGTATGGTCTGTAATAAAAAAAATGTATATGTTAAATGTAAACAAAATAATATTTATTAATTGGTTTATATAGTAAAGTGTGTACCATTAGGTGGACTATCTTCTAACATTTCCTCTCGTGGGAAATGCTCCTCTAGCCACTCGAGATTACTAGACATTTCTTTGAGAAAACAAAAAAGTAATATGTTTTTTTTTTTCTAATATAGAAAGTTTATAAATATATGAGTAAAAAGAAGTGCACTTACTATGTCTGGTGAGATATGTAATTAGTAGTCTATACGTCTGGTCTTGCTGTTGGTTGTGGAGCGTCTGTGAGGTAATTATGGTGGAAGCCACTTTATCTTCTTTTGGTATATTCCATTTTAAAACATATTGTATTTAAATGAATGGTTAGTGTGTTACATATATGGGTTACATTTTTTAAGTATTACTACATATACTTTGTATGTGTGCTGTTTTGTGAATTTGTTAAATGTTCCTATGTGATGATATAACTATTACACATACCCCCCAGAGTTTTTAGGTGGTGGTACTGTTGTCCGAACATGTCTGCGGACCGTTAAATTCAGTAGAAAGGGTTCAGTATGTTCCATATTATATGTACATAAAGTCAAAGTTATTATTATTAAACTATGAAATTCAGTAAAAAAACGTTGTTAAAGGGGCGTTATGGTTAAGTTGCGCTACTAAAATCTATGAAATTCAGTGAAAAAACTTTGTTAAAGGGACATTATGGTTAAGTTGCACTACGAAAAACCTATGAAATTCAGTAAAAAAAGTTGTTAAAGGGACGTTATGGTTCAAAGTAAAACCGAAAAACCCCTGAAATTTGGCAGTTATGGTAAGATAAGCAACCATAACTCGCGCCACCGTGCACTGCTAACACTAACACCCAGGACATCAAAGATGACATCACAAATGTCATTGATGACATCACTGAGGACCCCTCACCCTGCCCAGCCACCTCCCCTGGACTTCCAGTTGCCACACTTGCACAATCCGAATGTCACAAGACCTAGCAGGACCATTTTATTGCTGTTTTTATCCTCTCAGATTCCATTCCCTACCCCTTAGTCTTGCAGCACTTTGAACAACATAATGCAATAATGGAGCTATAAAAACAGAACAGAAAGAAAGAGAAGCAAGCGTAATAGTGTGGCAACATCAATTTACCTATCTTCTCATACCTTCCAATCTGCTTTCCCGTCTCTCTTCTATCAGCTGCTCCTTCACCTTTCACCCGCAGGCACCTTCCATCAGCTCCCCATGACCACCATTCCCAACTACCACCACTCCCACCTACCCACCACCCCACCATGCCCTCTTGGCATGGCTGGAAAGAATCTAGGATGATGTCTCCTCCTCCTCTGTGAGGGTTGAGCAGTGAAGCTCCCAGTACCTATTCAATCTCAGATGGTGTAAGCTCAATAATGCCTCCCTGAACACTGTGGCTACTCCCAGCAGGCCACAGAGGAGGTGTTTGTGATCCTGCCATCTTGTTGTGAAAGACAGATACCACGCCAGAATCTAAAGCAATGAATTGGACATCTTATTTGCAACAATATTACATTTTGAACTACAAAATTGTAGTATTGTTGCATTGTTGCAGCACATTTTGTGAGGGGTGCCAACATGCAGGTGAGAAAGCCATAGCAGTGGGTGATGGATCAATAGGCAGATGGTGCAGGTTGACAATTTTTTGGCCTCCTAATACAGCTCCTGGTGTTGCATGTGTATGGGAGGAAAGGTCTCTAAGACCCCCCTCCCCCTACATTTCTCATCTACGTGGGGCGTATGACTCACCAGCAGCCATCAATGCACCTGGGCCCGGGATGTGGGATTGCTGCGGGCCGACGCATGGGACTGCACGGCTCACCCTGTAGCGTGATACAGACTCCATTTTATGATACACCTAGACTCCATTTTGAACATAACAATTTAGGCCTCAGTAGCACAAGCGGCCTGCAGGACTGCAGATCTCCCCACCCAACAGCACACAGCGAGCCAGCACTTCCCCCACCCTCCTCCCCATTGCAGCTCAGCTTAAGGCCTGTTCTCACAGGAGACTAGGCGCGAACAAGCTACATTACAAACACTGTATCTTTCACCTTCTGCAGTACATCATTGCCCTGATGTTGACCGGACCAAAAGCTGAGGTCTGAGGAAAACAAAACTGTCTCTATAAAACATGTCCTGTCTTCTCGCAGACCCCAGCATATATAATATATGTTGTGAATAACCCCCAACCCTGTTCCCCGTTTGAAGCACCAGACATGTATGTTAAGCCCGTGTGCCACCCAGTCTTACCCATGCTGCTAAGCCATCTGTAAGAAAAATGAAATAGCCACAAGTCCAAAAGGTTGATTGATCATATTAAAATGGGATGATCCTCGCCCAACTAAGAACACTCATATGTGAAGTTATCAAATATATGTATATTCGAACTTGCCATTACTACTCAAGGGTTATTGTTGCTTCACAATATTTAAAAGCAATGTGTGAGATCCCTATGTACCATATGATTCCCCATAAATACTTAAGTTCATAAGTAGACAATTAAGGGTTGCAATATGTACGGGTCATTTTAAGTAATAAATACTGCCCTTATTAATGAAATATCGTTTGAAGTAATTGTTTAATCTTTAAGTATGTACACAAGTCTCATTATAAGTAGAATGTTGCAGACTCTTGCCTATGCTACTTTATACGCCAACCTGGTTCTACCTCTCGTTTTACTGTCAGCTTTTCCCATGTGTCCCTGCACCCAGATGTAAAACCTTAGCCCAGTGAATGATGTGATGCTAACAAAACCTTTATTGATTTTCTAAATATGGTACCCATAAAGTACGAAAAGGTGTAATACATACAGTGTTCATAAGCTTGCATGATCATCGATATATATATATATATATATATATATATATATATATATATATATATATATATATATATATATATATATATATATATATTACATGGACGCGGTGGCGTCCATGTAATTATGGTTAAGTTGGTGTTTCCATAGGAAGAGCCCTTTTTGGGTGGCTTATAACTTCGCTCCCTCTGCCCGAATCCTCACCAATCTTTGCAAAAAAAGTATATGACCCACTTTGCAAAGTTTGGAGAGGTTTGGTCCAAGGGGGGCAAAGTTATAGGGGGGTCCCAAAACTTTTGTTTTTTCCCATAGACATAATGGGAAAAAACTTTGCGCACGGCTACAGCCCGAACCGCTGGACGGATTTACACCAAATTTGCGGCAGGAGCAGCGGCTTGGCCCAGAAAGCGTGCTTTTGCGAATTTGGTGTAAATCCGTCTAGTAGTTTTTAAAAAAATGACCAAAATGTAAGGCAAAAAAATGAGTGATATCTGTGTTCGCTTCGCGGACGGACTTCCCTGTTCGCCCCACGGACAGCACCCCGATTGGCCCATGGGCTTGCGTCATGTCCGCAGACATGCAACGTGTTCACTGATTGGGCGGTGTGGTGCGTGATGCCCGTCAGATTTTCTGTTGCGCCCGCCATCTTGTATTCGCCGCTGACCTCGGACAGCGCGGTGAAACTTGAATTAAAAATTGTATTTAGTGGCGTGTGTTGGTGTGTTTGGGGAGGGGTGGGGGAGTATGAGATAGGTTCAATGTTGTATTTTTTTTATGTGCTAGACGCTTTTGTTGTCTTCGATTTGTCTGCGGACAACACGGCTGTTCTGGAATGTTCGTAAATAAACATAATGGATTCGGTGTGAAGTTGAAAGTGTTCTAAGAACACTTGTGGGGTCTTGGAATATTAGCAGTGGGTGTCCTGGAGACGTTGTGTGTATTGTTTGTTGGCAAGCTGAAAGTGTTCTAAGAACACTTGCGGTGTCCTGAAATGTTCGTACACAAAGAAAATGGGGGTGTCTTGAGGACGCTGTCCGTATTGTCCTCTGGCAAGTTGAATGTGTTCTAGGACCTTCCTTGTGTCCGAGGACATTAAATTGGTTGCAATGCTTGAATCTATGGGTGTGATATGCTGCGGTGGTTGTGGCCAGGGTATAGAATATTGGGTGCATGGCCATTTGGCCATGTACCCAACACTCTATGGCCTGGCCACAACCACCGCTGCATATCACAGTCATATGCCATGCTCCCAAGAGTCTATGCCCTGGCTAGAAGTATCGTAGCATATCACAGTCATATGTCATGCACCCAAGAGTCTATGCCCTGGCCACAAGTATAGCAGCATATCACACTCATAGTGGCTAAGAACACTCGTGGTGAGTTGGAATTTTCGCAGGGGGTGTCCTGGAGACGTTGTCTGTATTGTTCGTTGGCAAGCTGAAAGTGTTCTAAGAACAGTCGCGGTGTCCTGAAATGTTCATACACAAAGAAAATGGGGGTGTCCTGAGGACGCTGTCCGTATTGTCCTCGGGCAAGTTGAATGTGTTCTAGGACCTTCCTTGTGTCCGCAGACATTAAAATGGTTGCAATGCTTTAATCTATGGGTGTGACATAGTCATATTACATGCACCCAAGAGTCTATGCCCTGGCCAGAAGCTCTGCAGCATATCACAGTCATATGCCATGCACCCAAGAGTGTATGCCTTGGCTAGAAGCACCGCAGCATATCACACTCAGAGTGGCTTATAACTTTGGGTCAAAAACAAATTTATAAGGAACAATGTTATAAGCCAGTATGGGTGTGATATGCTGCGATGGTTGTATTTATGATGTTATACTTACTATTTGGTTTAGTAACGGGAGTCCATGTTTTTCTTGTTCATTTCTGTGATAAAAGAAAATAGCATGTTAGTATTAGTATTTTATTAAGAGTTATTACATTGTAAAATCAACATTTTTTCTTTTTTTTTGACCCTCATATTTAGTCGATGACAAACGAGAGTACTGTGCAATTTGCTCCGTTTCTGTGTTTGTTGCTAAAATCATTGGGTCTGTGGGAGAAAAAAAATCCATGTTGGATTAAAAAAAACCTTTTTCTGTTATGCTACAGTTTATTTGTTTGTTTGTTTTCAGTGTTTACTTGTTGTTTCTGGCTAATGCTTTATACATTGGATTGTTCCAGTTTTTGGGAGCAGTAAGATATTAGGTATTTGTTTGGATATTGTACAGTTTTGGAGCAGTTAGATACCAGTAGGCGTATTCTAACTGTTTATTATTTTATATAATTTTGTGGTATTGATTTATCTGTTTGAATATTTCTAAATTTTGGGACAGTTAGATACCAATTGGAGTATTCTAACTGTCTATTTTTTGATTTATTTGAGTAGTCCTAATTTATCTGTTTAGTTGTTGTAGCATCTTTGGGCAGTTAGATAGCTTTTGGAATATTGTGACAGTTTATATTTTTTTACTACAAGTGTACTTAAGGTTTAAGTACAGTTTAGTTATCAAATTTTGGTTTTAAGAACATTAAATAAGCGTTAGTAAGATTTGCTGGTAACCTCTGCTTTAGAGTAATGGTACTATCATTACATTCAAACCATCCACATTTCTTTTTTATATATGTAGTGTAGTGTCCTGAGTTGGTTGTGGCTCCTGCGTGGTAGATGATACCTATTGTTGTGAAGGTTTTCCTACCAAGTGATATTTGACCATGTGTGAATCCAGTCAGCTTGCAGTTGTTTTTGGTACCATCTGCATTGTACCGTAGAAGCATTAGTATTACGTATTTACTATGTGTTTGTATTACTAACGTGTAGCGATTATCTGAATTGCAGGTGGAACATAATCTACCGTGGTTTGCATTTTGTACAAGTTGCTGAAATGGAACGGATTCGCAATTAGGTATTGATATATACACAAAGCGCTCATTGGGGATTTGTTCTTGTGTCACATTGTTGCAGAGAGTGCATGTATGTTTCCACATGTATGAAATCTGGAAGATGTCATTTATAGGTATGTTTTTGTTTTCCAGTACTTGTAGTAAGTACATTAGAAATTCGTGTGGATCACGGTTGCTGGGATCCTCCCAGATGACTACCTTCTTCACACAGCAATGTCACTGTGGCCCCCCCAACAACACTATACGTGTTGTCAGGATTGTTTGCTGCATTTCTGTGAAGTACAACATTTGCAAACACAATGGGTCTGCACTGTGTAAGTAAATGTTCTCAACAATTGGTGGTAATTGAAATAGAATATTCATTGCTACATTTGCGTAGCAACTTACACCAACTATATTTGAGAGTTTAAATGGACCATGGGGTCGATTCATGGAAATAATGTGTGCCGAAAATTCCCGCGCAGAGGTGCCAAAACGTGAAAATCGCAGTGCAAGTGCGAAAATCGCAGGGAAACCAACGCACATCGATTCATGGAAGTCTGTGCGCGAGAAAAACATTGGATGTGCGCTAAAAATGTGCGCCGCGCACGCCGGCGCACAGGTCATCCAACAGCGTGCGCCACTGCGAAATCGCACATAGCGTGGCGCACATCACAAAAGTAGGCAGAACACGGGGCGTAACACTCGGAATGGGGAACAACGCGTGAAAATATGGGTGTCACGGGGGAAGTACAGGAGGCAAGTGCGTGGAACACCCACACGCACGCCTACAACCCGTATTCATGGAATCGAATAGGGCAAACCAGCGCACGGTCAAAGACACGCACAGGGCCAAAAAAGTATGCCACAATAAAGCAGGCGGTAGCGCCCCTGCGACTGAAAAAAAATGTGCGCCAAAATGTGCGCTAACAAAAAGCACCCATATACAGCCATGATGAATGGGCCATACAGTGGCCCTCTAAATGAAAAATAGCGTGTGCGCGTGTTTCTGGGTGCGTGGGAAGTTCCACACGCGATTGGCCTGGGTACGTGTACTTCGGGGTGCGCGGGAAGTTCCACACACGATTAGCCTGGGTACGTGTACTACGGGGTGCGCGGGAAGTTCCACACGCGATTGGCCTGGGTAGGTGTACTTCGGGGTGCGCGGGAAGTTCCACACGCGAATGGCCTGGGTACGTGTACTTCGGGGTGCGCGGGAAGTTCCACACGCGATTGGCCTGGGTACGTGTATTCCGAGGTGCGCGGGAAGATTCACACGCGATTTCAGCAGGGTACGTGTATTTCGGTGGTGCCGGGGAATGCTACACGTGATTTGGCCATGTGGGTCCTCCCAGGTGTTCCCTCTACACCCTCCATGGCCCCTGCAGGCAGCCCACACCACAGGGTACTACCCTGCACCCCTGCTCATGTCCCACAGGCAACCCATCCACCATGGCCATGCCCACCAGCCAACCCACATGTTACCTTGCACTACCGATCACCAACACATGTCTCCCATCACCCCCACCCCCAGCAGTGCAGGGGCAGCCTCCACCAGGCCCCCACTCATGTCTCCCACCACCCCCACCCCCAGCAGTGCAGGGGCAGCCTCCACCAGGCCCCCACTCATGTCTCCTGCACCCCCATCCCCCAGCCACCAGGGGCAGCCTCCAACAGGCCCCCACCCATGTCTACCACCACCCCCACCCCCCAGCAGTGCAGGGGCAGCCTCCACCAGGCCCCCACTCATGTCTCCCACCACCCCCACCCCCCAACAGTGCAGGGGCAGCCTCCACCAGGCCCCCACTCATGTCTCCCTGCACCCTCACCCCCCAGCAGTGCAGGGGCAGCCTCCACCAGGCCCCCACTCATGTCTCCCTGCACCCCCACCCCCCAGCCACCAGGGGCAGCCTCCACCAGGCCCCCACCCATGTCTACCACCACCCCCACCCCCCAGCAGTGCAGGGGAAGCCTCCACCAGGCCCCCACTCATGTCTCCCACCACGCCTACCCCCCAGCAGTGCAGGGGCAGCCTCCACCAGGCCCCCACTCATGTCCCCTATCACCCCACCCCCCAGCAGTGCAGTGGCAGCCTCCACCAGGCCCCCACTCATGTCTCCCATCACCCCCACCCCCCAGCCACCAGGGGCAGCCTCCAGCAGGCCCCCACACATATCCAACTCATGTCTCAATGCACCCCCACCCCCAGGCCACCAGTGGCAGCCTCCACCAGGCCCCCACCCATGTCTACCACCACCCCCACCCCCCCAGCAGTGCAGGGGCAACCTCCACCAGGCCCCCACTCATGTCTCCCACCACCCCCACCCCCCAGCCACCAGGGGCAGCCTCCACCAGGCCCCCACTCATGTCTCCCATCACCCCCTCCCCCCAGCAGTGCAGGGGCAGCCTCCACCAGGCCCCCACTCATGTCCCCTATCACCCCCACCCCCCAGCAGTGCAGGGGCAGCCTCCACCAGGCCCCCACTCATGTCTCCCATCACCCCCACCCCCCAGCCACCAGGGGCAGCCTCCACCAGGCCCCCACTCATGTCTCTCATCACCCCCACCCCCCAGCCTCCAGGGGCAGCCTCCACCAGGCTCCCACACATGTCCCCCTGCACCCCCACCCCCAAGCAGTGCAGGGGCAGCCTCCACCAGGCCCCCACCCATGTCTACCACCACGCCCACCCCCCAGCCACCAGGGGCAGCCTCCACCAGGCTCCCACACATGTCCCCCTGCACCCCCACCCCCAGCCACTGGGGGCAGTCTCCACCAGGCCCCCAATCATGTCTCCCACCACCCCCACCCCCCAGCAGTGCAGGGGCAGCCTCCACCAGGCCCCCACTCATGTCTCCCACCACCCCCACCCCCCAGCCACCAGGGGCAGCCTCCACCAGGCCCCCACCCATGTCTACCACCACCCCCACCACCCAGCAGTGCAGGGGCAGCCTCCACCAGGCCCCCACTAATGTCTCCCACCACCCCCACCCCCCCCGCCACAAGGGGCAACCTCCACCAGGCCCCCACTCATGTCCAACTCATGTCTCCCTGCACCCCCACCCCCCAGCCAGCAAGGGCTGCCTCCACCAGGCCCCCACTCATGTCTCCCACCACCCCCATCCCCCAGCAGTGCAGGGGCAGCCTCCACCAGGCCCCCACTCATGTCTCCCTGCACCCCCACCCCCCAGCCACCAGGGGCAGCCTCCACCAGGCCCCCACCCATGTCTACCACCACCCCCACCACCCAGCAGTGCAGGGGCAGCCTCCACCAGGCCCCCACTCATGTCTCCCATCACCCCCACCCCCCAGCCACCAGGGGCAGCCTCCACCAGGCCCCGACTCATGTCCAACTCATGTCTCCCTGCACCCCCACCCCCCAGCCACCAGGGGCAGCCTCCACCAGGCCCCCACCCATGTCTACCACCACCCCCACCCCCCAGCAGTGCAGGGGCAGCCTCCACCAGGCCTCCACTCATGTCTCCCACCACCCACACCCCCCAGCAGTGCAGGGGCACCCTCCACCAGGCCCACACTCATGTCTCCCTGCACCCCCACCCCCCAGCCACCAGAGGCAGCCTCCACCAGGCCCCCACTCATATCTCCCACCACCCTCACCCCCCAGCAGTGCAGGGGCAGCCTCCACCAGGCCCCCACTCATGTCCCCTATCACCCCCACCCCCCAGAAGTGCAGGGGCAGCCTCCACCAGGCCCCCACTCATGTCTCCCATCACCCCCACCCCCCAGCCACCAGGGGCAGCCTCCACCAGGCCCCCACTCATGTCCAACTCATGTCTCCCTGCACCCCCACCCCCAAGCCAACAGGGGCAGCCTCCACCAGGCCCCCACCCATGGTGACCACCACCCCCACCCCCCAGCAGTGCAGGGGCAGCCTCCACCAGGCCCCCACTCATGTCTCCCACCACCCCCACCCCCCAGCCATTAGGGGCAGCCTCCACCAGGCCCCCACTCATGTCTCCCACCACTCCCACCCCCAGGCAGTGCAGGGGCAGCCTCCACCAGGCCCCCACTCATGTCCCCTATCACCCCCACCCCCCAGCAGTGCAGGGGCAGCCTCCACCAGGCCCCCACTCATGTATCCCATCACCCCCAACCCCAGCCACCAGGGGCAGCCTCCACCAGGCCCCCACTCATGTCCCCTATCACCCCCACCCCCCAGCAGTGCAGGGGCAGCCTCCACCAGGCCCCCACCCATGTCTACCACCACTCCCACCCCCCAGCCACCAGGGGCAGCCTCCACCAGGCTCCCACACATGTCCCCCTGCACCCCCACCCCCCAGCCACCAGGGGCAGCCTCCACCAGGCCCCCACTCATGTCTCCCACCACCCCCACCCCCCAGCAGTGCAGGGGCAGCCTCCACCAGGCTCCCACACATGTCCCCCTGCACCCCCACCCACCAGCCACCAGGAGCAGCCTCCACCAGGCCCCCACCCATGTATACCACCACCCCCACCCCCCAGCAGTGCAGGGGCAACCTCCACCAGGCCCCCACTCATGTCTCCCACCACCCCCACCCCCCAGCCACGAGGGGCAGCCTCCACCAGGCCCCCACTCATGTCCAACTCATGTCTCCCTGCACCCCCATCCCCCAGCCACCAGGGGCAGCCTCCACCAGGCCCCCACTGATGTCTCCCACCACCCCCACCCCACAGCAGTGCAGGGGCAGCCTCCACCAGGCCCCCACTCATGCCTCCCTGCACCCCCACCCCCCAGCCACCAGGGGCAGCCTCCACCAGAACCCCACCCATGTCTACCACCACCCCCACCCCCCAGCAGTGCAGGGGCAGCCTCCACCAGGCCCCCACTCATGTCTCCCATCACTCCCACCCCCCAGCCACCAGGGGCAGCCTCCACCAGGCCCCCACTCATGTCCAACTCATGTCTCTCTGCACCCCCACCCCACAGCCACCAGGGGCAGCCTCCACCAGGCCCCCACCCATGTCTACCACCACCCCCAACCCCCAGCAGTGCAGGGGCAGCCTCCACCAACCAGGCCCCCACTCATGTCTCCCATCACCCCCACCCCCCAGCCACCAGGGGCAGCCTCCACCAGGCCCCCACTCATGTCCGACTCATGTCTCCCTGCACCCCCACCCCCCAGCCACCAGGGGCAGCCTCCACCAGGCCCCCACTCATGTCGAACCCAGCAGGGCAGGGGCAGCTTCCACCAGGCCCCCACTCATGTCCCCTATCACCCCCACCCCCCAGCCACCAGGGGAAGCCTCCACCAGGCTCCCACACATGTCCCCCTGCACCCCCACTCCCCAGCCAACAGGGGCAGCCTCCACCAGGCCCCCACCCATGTCTACCACCACCCCCACCCCCCAGCAGTGCAGGGGCAGCCTCCACCAGGCCCCCACTCATGTCTCCCACCACCCCCACCCCCCAGCCATTAGGGGCAGCCTCCACCAGGCCCCCACTCATGTCTCCCACCACCCCCACCCCCCAGCAGTGCAGGGGCAGCCTCCACCAGGCCCCCACTCATGTCCCCTATCACCCCCACCCCCCAGCAGTGCAGGGGCAGCCTCCACCAGGCCCCCACTCATGTATCCCATCACCCCCAACCCCAGCCACCAGGGGCAGCCTCCACCAGGCCCCCACTCATGTCCCCTATCACCCCCACCCCCCAGCAGTGCAGGGGCAGCCTCCACCAAGCCCCCACCCATGTCTACCACCACTCCCACCCCCCAGCCACCAGGGGCAGCCTCCACCAGGCCCCCACTCATGTCTCCCATCACCCCCACCCCCCAGCCACCAGGGGCAGCCTCCACCAGGCCCCCACTCATGTCCAACTCATGTCTCCCTGCACCCCCACCCCCCAGCCACCAGGGGCAGCCTCCACCAGGCCCCCACCCATGTCTACCACCACCCCCACCCCCCAGCAGTGCAGGGGCAGCCTCCACCAGGCCTCCACTCATGTCTCCCACCACCCACACCCCCCAGCAGTGCAGGGGCACCCTCCACCAGGCCCCCACTCATGTCTCCCTGCACCCCCACCCCCCAGCCACCAGAGGCAGCCTCCACCAGGCCCCCACTCATATCTCCCACCACCCTCACCCCCCAGCAGTGCAGGGGCAGCCTCCACCAGGCCCCCACTCATGTCCCCTATCACCCCCACCCCCCAGAAGTGCAGGGGCAGCCTCCACCAGGCCCCCACTCATGTCTCCCATCACCCCCACCCCCCAGCCACCAGGGGCAGCCTCCACCAGGCCCCCACTCATGTCCAACTCATGTCTCCCTGCACCCCCACCCCCAAGCCAACAGGGGCAGCCTCCACCAGGCCCCCACCCATGGTGACCACCACCCCCACCCCCCAGCAGTGCAGGGGCAGCCTCCACCAGGCCCCCACTCATGTCTCCCACCACCCCCACCCCCCAGCCATTAGGGGCAGCCTCCACCAGGCCCCCACTCATGTCTCCCACCACCCCCACCCCCAGGCAGTGCAGGGGCAGCCTCCACCAGGCCCCCACTCATGTCCCCTATCACCCCCACCCCCCAGCAGTGCAGGGGCAGCCTCCACCAGGCCCCCACTCATGTATCCCATCACCCCCAACCCCAGCCACCAGGGGCAGCCTCCACCAGGCCCCCACTCATGTCCCCTATCACCCCCACCCCCCAGCAGTGCAGGGGCAGCCTCCACCAGGCCCCCACCCATGTCTACCACCACTCCCACCCCCCAGCCACCAGGGGCAGCCTCCACCAGGCTCCCACACATGTCCCCCTGCACCCCCACCCCCCAGCCACCAGGGGCAGCCTCCACCAGGCCCCCACTCATGTCTCCCACCACCACCACCCCCCAGCAGTGCAGGGGCAGCCTCCACCAGGCTCCCACACATGTCCCCCTGCACCCCCACCCACCAGCCACCAGGAGCAGCCTCCACCAGGCCCCCACCCATGTCTACCACCACCCCCACCCCCCAGCAGTGCAGGGGCAGCCTCCACCAGGCCCCCACTCATGTCTCCCACCACCCCCACCCCCCAGCCACGAGGGGCAGCCTCCACCAGGCCCCCACTCATGTCCAACTCATGTCTCCCTGCACCCCCATCCCCCAGCCACCAGGGGCAGCCTCCACCAGGCCCCCACTGATGTCTCCCACCACCCCCACCCCGCAGCAGTGCAGGGGCAGCCTCCACCAGGCCCCCACTCATGTCTCCCTGCACCCCCACCCCCCAGCCACCAGGGGCAGCCTCCACCAGAACCCCACCCATGTCTACCACCACCCCCACCCCCCAGCAGTGCAGGGGCAGCCTCCACCAGGCCCCCACTCATGTCTCCCATCACTCCCACCCCCCAGCCACCAGGGGCAGCCTCCACCAGGCCCCCACTCATGTCCAACTCATGTCTCTCTGCACCCCCACCCCACAGCCACCAGGGGCAGCCTCCACCAGGCCCCCACCCATGTCTACCACCACCCCCAACCCCCAGCAGTGCAGGGGCAGCCTCCACCAACCAGGCCCCCACTCATGTCTCCCATCACCCCCACCCCCCAGCCACCAGGGGCAGCCTCCACCAGGCCCCCACTCATGTCCGACTCATGTCTCCCTGCACCCCCACCACCCAGCCACCAGGGGCAGCCTCCACCAGGCCCCCACTCATGTCGAACCCAGCAGGGCAGGGGCAGCTTCCACCAGGCCCCCACTCATGTCCCCTATCACCCCCACCCCCCAGCCACCAGTGGAAGCCTCCACCAGGCTCCCACACATGTCCCCCTGCACCCCCACTCCCCAGCCAACAGGGGCAGCCTCCACCAGGCCCCCACCCATGTCTACCACCACCCCACCCCCCAGCAGTGCAGGGGCAGCCTCCACCAGGCCCCCACTCATGTCTCCCACCACCCCCACCCCCCAGCCATTAGGGGCAGCCTCCACCAGGCCCCCACTCATGTCTCCCACCACCCCCACCCCCCAGCAGTGCAGGGGCAGCCTCCACCAGGCCCCCACTCATGTCCCCTATCACCCCCACCCCCCAGCAGTGCAGGGGCAGCCTCCACCAGGCCCCCACTCATGTATCCCATCACCCCCAACCCCAGCCACCAGGGGCAGCCTCCACCAGGCCCCCACTCATGTCCCCTATCACCCCCACCCCCCAGCAGTGCAGGGGCAGCCTCCACCAAGCCCCCACCCATGTCTACCACCACTCCCACCCCCCAGCCACCAGGGGCAGCCTCCACCAGGCTCCCACACATGTCCCCCTGCACCCCCACCCCCCAGCCACCAGGGGCAGCCTCCACCAGGCCCCCACTCATGTCTCCCACCACCCCCACCCCCAGCAGTGCAGGGGCAGCCTCCACCAGGCTCCCACACATGTCCCCCTGCACCCCCACCCACCAGCCACCAGGAGCAGCCTCCACCAGGCCCCCACCCATGTCTACCACCACCCCCACTCCCCAGCAGTGCAGGGGCAGCCTCCACCAGGCCCCCACTCATGTCTCCCACCACCCCCACCCCCAGCCACGAGGGGCAGCCTCCACCAGGCCCCCACTCATGTCCAACTCATGTCTCCCTGCACCCCCACCCCCCAGCCACCAGGAGCAGCCTCCACCAGGCCCCCACCCATGTCTACCACCACCCCCACCCCCCAGCAGTGCAGGGGCAGCCTCCACCAGGCCCCCACTCACGTCTCCCATCACCCCCACCCCCCAGCCACCAGGGGAAGCCTCCACCAGGCTCCCACACATGTCCCCCTGCACCCCCACTCCCCAGCAGTGCAGGGGCAGGCTCCACCAGGCCCCCACCCATGTCTACCACCACCCCCACCCCCCAGCCACCAGGGAAAGCCTCCACCAGGCTCCCACACATGTCCCCCTGCACCCCTACCCCCCAGCCACCTGGGGCAGCCTCCACCAGGCCCCCACTCATGTCTCCCACCACCCCCACCCCCCAGCAGTACAGGGGCAGCCTCCACCAGGCTCCCACACATGTCCCGCTGCACACCCCACCCCCCAGCCACCAGGGGCAGCTTCCACCAGGCCCCCACCCATGTCTACCACCACCCCCACCCCCCAGCAGTGCAGGGGCAGCCTCCACCAGGCCCCCACTCATGTCCAACTCATGTCTCCCTGCACCCCCACCCCCCAGCCACCAGGGGCAGCCTCCACCAGGCCCCCACTCATGTCACCCACCACCCCCACCCCCCAGCAGTGCAGGGGCAGCCTCCACCAGGCCCCCACTCATGTCTCCCTGCACCCCCACCCCCCAGCCACCAGGGGCAGCCTCCACCAGGCCCCCACCCATGTCTACCACCACCCCCACCCCCACCCCCCAGCAGTGCAGGGGCAGTCTCCACCAGGCCCCCACTCATGTCCCCTATCACCCCCACCCCCCAGCAGTGCAGGGGTAGCCTCCACCAGGCCCTCACTCATGTCTCCCAGCACCCCCACCCCCCAGCCACCTGGGGCACCCTCCACCAGGCCCCACCCATGTCTACCACCACCCCACCCCCCAGCAGTGCAGGGGCAGCCTCCACCAGGCCCCCACTCATGTCTCCCACCACCCCCACCCCCCAGCAGTGCAGGGGCAGCCTCCACCAGGCCCCCACCCATGTCTCCCACCACCCCCACCCCCCAGCAGTGCAGGGGCAGCCTCCACCAGGCCCCCACTCATGTCTCCCATCACCCCCACCCCCCAACCACCAGGGGCAGCCTCCACCAGGCCCCCACTCATGTCCGACTCATGTCTCCCTGCACCCCCACCCCCCAGCCACCAGGGGCAGCCTCCACCAGGCCCCCACTCATGTCAAACCCAGCAGGGCAGGGGCAGCTTCCACCAGGCCCCCACTCATGTCCCCTATCACCCCCACCCCCCAGCAGTGCAGGGGCAGCCTCCACCAGGCCCCCACTCATGTCTCCCATCACCCCCACCCCCAAGCCACCAGGGGCAGCCTCCACCAGGCCCCCACTCATGTCTCCCATCACCCCCACCCCCCAGCCACCAGGGGAAGCCTCCACCAGGCTCCCACACATGTCCCCCTGCACCCCCACTCCCCAGCAGTGCAGGGGCAGCCTCCACCAGGCCCTCACCCATGTCTACCACCACCCCCACCCCCCAGCCACCAGGGAAAGCCTCCACCAGGCTCCCACACATGTCCCCCTGCACCCCCACCCCCCAGCCACCTGGGGCAGCCTCCACCAGGCCCCCACTCATGTCTCCCACCACCCCCACCCCCCAGTAGTACAGGGGCAGCCTCCACCAGGCTCCCACACATGTCCCGCTGCACACCCCACCCCCCAGCCACCAGGGGCAGCTTCCACCAGGCCCCCACCCATGTCTACCACCACCCCCACCACCCAGCAGTGCAGGGGCAGCCTCCACCAGGCCCCCACTCATGTCTCCCACCACCCCACCCCCAGCCACCAGGGGCACCCTCCACCAGGCCCCCACTCATGTCCAACTCATGTCTCCCTGCACCCCCACCCCCCAGCCACCAGGGGCAGCCTCCACCAGGCCCCCACTCATGTCACCCACCACCCCCACCCCCCAGCAGTGCAGGGGCAGCCTCCACCAGGCCCCCAATCATGTCTCCCTGCACCCCCACCCCCCAGCCACCAGGGGCAGCCTCCACCAGGCCCCCACCCATGTCTACCACCACCCCCACCCCCCAGCAGTGCAGGGGCAGTCTCCACCAGGCCCCCACTCATGTCCCCTATCACCCCCACCCCCCAGCAGTGCAGGGGTAGCCTCCACCAGGCCCCTCACTCATGTCTCCCAGCACCCCCACCCCCCAGCCACCAGGGGCAGCCTCCACCAGGCCCCACCCATGTCTACCACCACCCCCACCCCCCAGCAGTGCAGGGGCAGCCTCCACCAGGTCCCCACTCATGTCTCCCACCACCCCCACCCCCCAGCAGTGCAGGGGCAGCCTCCACCAGGCCCCCACCCATGTCTCCCACCACCCCCACCCCCCAGCCACCAGGGGCAGCCTCCACCAGGCCCCCACTCATGTCTCCCATCACCCCCACCCCCCCAGCCACCAGGGGCAGCCTCCACCAGGCTCCCACACATGTCCCCCTGCACCCCCACCCCCCAGCAGTGCAGGGGCAGCCTCCACCAGGCCCCCACCCATGTCTACCACCACCCCCACCCCCCAGCCACCAGGGGCAGCCTCCACCAGGCCCCCACTCATGTCCAACTCATGTCTCCCTGCACCCCCACCCCCCAGCCACCAGGGGCAGCCTCCACCAGGCCCCCACTCATGTCACCCACCACCCCCACCCCCCAGCAGTGCAGGGGCAGCCTCCACCAGGCCCCCAATCATGTCTCCCTGCACCCCCACCCCCCAGCCACCAGGGGCAGCCTCCACCAGGCCCCCACCCATGTCTACCACCACCCCCACCCCCCAGCAGTGCAGGGGCAGTCTCCACCAGGCCCCCACTCATGTCTCCCAGCACCCCCACCCCCCAGCCACCAGGGGCAGCCTCCACCAGGCCCCACCCATGTCTACCACCACCCCCACCCCCCAGCAGTGCAGGGGCAGCCTCCACCAGGTCCCCACTCATGTCTCCCACCACCCCCACCCCCCAGCAGTGCAGGGGCAGCCTCCACCAGGCCCCCACCCATGTCTCCCACCACCCCCACCCCCCAGCCACCAGGGGCAGCCTCCACCAGGCCCCCACTCATGTCTCCCATCACCCCCACCCCCCAGCCACCAGGGGCAGCCTCCACCAGGCTCCCACACATGTCCCCCTGCACCCCCACCCCCCAGCAGTGCAGGGGCAGCCTCCACCAGGCCCCCACCCATGTCTACCACCACCCCCACCCCCCAGCCACCAGGGGCAGCCTCCACCAGGCTCCCACACATGTCCCCCTGCACCCCCACCCCCCCAGCCACCAGGGGCAGCCTCCAGCAGGCCCCCACTCGTGTCCCCTATCATCCCCACCCCCAGCAGTGCAGGGGTAGCCTCCACCAGGCCCCCACTCATGTCTCCCTGCACCCCCACCCCCCAGCCACCAGGGGCAGCCTCCACCAGGCCCCCATCCATGTCTACCACCACCCCCACCCCCCAGCAGTGCAGGGGCAGCCTCCACCAGGCCCCCACCATGTCTCCCACCACCCCCACCCCCCAGCAGTGCAGGGGCAGCCTCCACCAGGCCCCCACCCATGTCTCCCACCACCCCCACCCCCCAGCCACCAGGGGCAGCCTCCACCAGGCCCCCACTCATGTCTCCCATCACCCCCACCCCCCAGCCACCAGGGGCAGCCTCCACCATGCTCCCACACATGTCCCCCTGCACCCCCACCCCCCAGCAGTGCAGGGGCAGCCTCCACCAGGCCCGACCCATGTCTACCACCACCCCCACCCCCCAGCCACCAGGGTCAGCCTCCACCAGGCTCGCACACATGTCCCCCTGCACCCCCAACCCCCAGCCACCAGGGGCAGCCTCCACCAGGCCCCCACTCATGTCTCCCATTACCCCCACCCCCCAGCCACCAGGGGCAGCCTCCACCAGGCCCCCACTCATGTCTTCCATCACCCCCACCCCCCAGCCACCAGGGGAAGCCTCCACCAGGCTCCCACACCTGTCCCCCTGCACCCCCACTCCCCAGCAGTGCAGGGGCAGCCTCCACCAGGCCCCCACCCATGTCTACCACCACCCCCACCACCCAGCCACCAGGGAAAGCCTCCACCAGGCTCCCACACATGTCCCCCTGCACCCCCACCCCCCAGCCACCTGGGGCAGCCTCCACCAGGCCCCCACTCATGTCTCCCACCACCCCCACCCCCCAGCAGTACAGGGGCAGCCTCCACCAGGCTCCCACACATGTCCCGCTGCACACCCCACCCCCCAGCCACCAGGGGCAGCTTCCACCAGGCCCCCACCCATGTCTACCACCACCCCCACCCCCCAGCAGTGCAGGGGCAGCCTCCACCAGGCCCCCACTCATGTCTCCCACCACCCCACCCCCCAGCCACCAGGGGCACCCTCCACCAGGCCCCCACTCATGTCCAACTCATGTCTCCCTGCACCCCCACCCCCCAGCCACCAGGGGCAGCCTCCACCAGGCCCCCACTCATGTCACCCACCACCCCCACCCCTCAGCAGTGCAGGGGCAGCCTCCACCAGGCCCCCACTCATGTCTCCCTGCACCCCCACCCCCCAGCCACCAGGGGCAGCCTCCACCAGGCCCCCACCCATGTCTACCACCACCCCCACCCCCCAGCAGTGCAGGGGCAGTCTCCACCAGGCCCCCACTCATGTCCCCTATCACCCCCACCCCCCAGCAGTGCAGGGGTAGCCTCCACCAGGCCCTCACTCATGTCTCCCAGCACCCCCACCCCCCAGCTACCAGGGGCAGCCTCCACCAGGCCCCACCCATGTCTACCACCACCCCCACCCCCCAGCAGTGCAGGGGCAGCCTCCACCAGGCCCCCACTCATGTCTCCCACCACCCCCACCCCCCAGCAGTGCAGGGGCAGCCTCCACCAGGCCCCCACCCATGTCTCCCACCACCCCCACCCCCCAGCCACCAGGGGCAGCCTCCACCAGGCCCCCACTCATGTCTCCCATCACCCCCACCCCCCAGCCACCAGGGGCAGCCTCCACCAGGCTCCCACACATGTCCCCCTGCACCCCCACCCCCAGCAGTGCAGGGGCAGCCTCCACCAGGCCCCCACCCATGTCTACCATCACCCCCACCCCCCAGCCACCAGGGGCAGCCTCCACCAGGCTCCCACACATGTCCCCCTGCACCCCCACCCCCCCAGCCACCAGGGGCAGCCTCCAGCAGGCCCCCACTCGTGTCCCCTATCATCCCACCCCCAGCAGTGCAGGGGTAGCCTCCACCAGGCCCCCACTCATGTCTCCCTGCACCCCCACCCCCCAGCCACCAGGGGCAGCCTCCACCAGGCCCCCATCCATGTCTACCACCACCCCCACCCCCCAGCAGTACAGGGGCAGCCTCCACCAGGCCCCCACTCATGTCTCCCACCACCCCCACCCCACAGCAGTGCAGGGGCAGCCTCCACCAGGCCCCCACCCATGTCTCCCACCACCCCCACCCCCCAGCCACCAGGGGCAGCCTCCACCAGGCCCCCACTCATGTCTCCCATCACCCCCACCCCCCAGCCACCAGGGGCAGCCTCCACCATGCTCCCACACATGTCCCCCTGCACCTCTACCACCCAGCAGTGCAGGGGCAGCCTCCAGCAGGCCCCGACCCATGTCTACCACCACCCCCACCCCCCAGCCACCAGGGGCAGCCTCCACCAGGCTCCCACACATGTCCCCCTGCACCCCCACCCCCCAGCCACCAGGGGCAGCCTCCACCAGGCCCCCACTCATGTCTCCCACCACCCACACCCCCCAGCAGGGCAGGGGCAGCCTCCACCAGGCTCCCACACATGTCCCCCTGCACCCCCACCACCCAGCCACCAGGGGCAGCCTTCACCAGGCCCCCACTCATGTCCAACTCATGTCTCCCTGCACCCCCACCCACCAGCCACCAGGGGCAGCCTCCACCAGGCCCCCACTCATGTCCAACTCATGTCTCCCTGCACCCCCACCCACCAGCCACCAGGGGTAGCCTCCACCAGGCCCCCACTCATGTCTACCACCACCCCCACCCCCCAGCAGTGCAGGGGCAGCCTCCACCAGGCCCCCACCATGTCTCCCACCACCCCCACCCCCCAGCAGTGCAGGGGCAGCCTCCACCAGGCCCCCACCCATGTCTCCCACCACCCCCACCCCCAGCCACCAGGGGCAGCCTCCACCAGGCCCCCACTCATGTCTCCCATCACCCCCACCCCCCAGCCACCAGGGGCAGCCTCCACCATGCTCCCACACATGTCCCCCTGCACCCCCACCCCCCAGCAGTGCAGGGGCAGCCTCCACCAGGCCCCGACCCATGTCTACCACCACCCCCACCCCCCAGCCACCAGGGGCAGCCTCCACCAGGCTCGCACACATGTCCCCCTGCACCCCCAACCCCCAGCCACCAGGGGCAGCCTCCACCAGGCCCCCACTCATGTCTCCCATCACCCCCACCCCCCAGCCACCAGGGGCAGCCTCCACCAGGCCCCCACTCATGTCTCCCATCACCCCCACCCCCCAGCCACCAGGGGAAGCCTCCACCAGGCTCCCACACCTGTCCCCCTGCACCCCCACTCCCCAGCAGTGCAGGGGCAGCCTCCACCAGGCCCCCACACATGTCCCCCTGCACCCCACCCCCCAGCCACCTGGGGCAGCCTCCACCAGGCCCCCACTCATGTCTCCCACCACCCCCACGCCCCAGCAGTACAGGGGCAGCCTCCACCAGGCTCCCACACATGTCCCGCTGCACACCCCACCCCCCAGCCACCAGGGCAGCTTCCACCAGGCCCCCACCCATGTCTACCACCACCCCCACCCCCCAGCAGTGCAGGGGCAGCCTCCACCAGGCCCCCACTCATGTCTCCCACCACCCCACCCCCCAGCCACCAGGGGCACCCTCCACCAGGCCCCCACTCATGTCCAACTCATGTCTCCCTGCACCCCCACCCCCCAGCCACCAGGGGCAGCCTCCACCAGGCCCCCACTCATGTCACCCACCACCCCCACCCCTCAGCAGTGCAGGGGCAGCCTCCACCAGGCCCCCACTCATGTCTCCCTGCACCCCCACCCCCCAGCCACCAGGGGCAGCCTCCACCAGGCCCCCACCCATGTCTACCACCACCCCCACCCCCCAGCAGTGCAGGGGCAGTCTCCACCAGGCCCCCACTCATGTCCCCTATCACCCCCACCCCCCAGCAGTGCAGGGGTAGCCTCCACCAGGCCCTCACTCATGTCTCCCAGCACCCCCACCCCCCAGCCACCAGGGACAGCCTCCACCAGGCCCCACCCATGTCTACCACCACCCCCACCCCCCAGCAGTGCAGGGGCAGCCTCCACCAGGCCCCCACTCATGTCTCCCACCACCCCCACCCCCCAGCCACCAGGGGCACCCTCCACCAGGCCCCCACTCATGTCCAACTCATGTCTCCCTGCACCCCCACCCCCCAGCCACCAGGGGCAGCCTCCACCAGGCCCCCACTCATGTCACCCACCACCCCCACCCCTCAGCAGTGCAGGGGCAGCCTCCACCAGGCCCCCACCATGTCTCCCACCACCCCCACCCCCCAGCAGTGCAGGGGCAGCCTCCACCAGGCCCCCACCCATGTCTCCCACCACCCCCACCCCCCAGCCACCAGGGGCAGCCTCCACCAGGCCCCCACTCATGTCTCCCATCACCCCCACCCCCCAGCCACCAGGGGCAGCCTCCACCATGCTCCCACACATGTCCCCCTGCACCCCCACCCCCCAGCAGTGCAGGGGCAGCCTCCACCAGGCCCCGACCCATGTCTACCACCACCCCCACCCCCCAGCCACCAGGGGCAGCCTCCACCAGGCTCGCACACATGTCCCCCTGCACCCCCAACCCCCAGCCACCAGGGGCAGCCTCCACCAGGCCCCCACTCATGTCTCCCATCACCCCCACCCCCCAGCCACCAGGGGCAGCCTCCACCAGGCCCCCACTCATGTCTCCCATCACCCCCACCCCCCAGCCACCAGGGGAAGCCTCCACCAGGCTCCCACACCTGTCCCCCTGCACCCCCACTCCCCAGCAGTGCAGGGGCAGCCTCCACCAGGCCCCCACACATGTCCCCCTGCACCCCACCCCCCAGCCACCTGGGGCAGCCTCCACCAGGCCCCCACTCATGTCTCCCACCACCCCCACGCCCCAGCAGTACAGGGGCAGCCTCCACCAGGCTCCCACACATGTCCCGCTGCACACCCCACCCCCCACCCCCCAGCCACCAGGGGCAGCCTCCACCAGGCCCCCACTCATGTCTCCCATCACCCCCACCCCCCAGCCACCAGGGGCAGCCTCCACCATGCTCCCACACATGTCCCCCTGCACCCCCACCCCCCAGCAGTGCAGGGGCAGCCTCCACCAGGCCCCGACCCATGTCTACCACCACCCCCACCCCCCAGCCACCAGGGGCAGCCTCCACCAGGCTCGCACACATGTCCCCCTGCACCCCCAACCCCCAGCCACCAGGGGCAGCCTCCACCAGGCCCCCACTCATGTCTCCCATCACCCCCACCCCCCAGCCACCAGGGGCAGCCTCCACCAGGCCCCCACTCATGTCTCCCATCACCCCCACCCCCCAGCCACCAGGGGAAGCCTCCACCAGGCTCCCACACCTGTCCCCCTGCACCCCCACTCCCCAGCAGTGCAGGGGCAGCCTCCACCAGGCCCCCACACATGTCCCCCTGCACCCCACCCCCCAGCCACCTGGGGCAGCCTCCACCAGGCCCCCACTCATGTCTCCCACCACCCCCACGCCCCAGCAGTACAGGGGCAGCCTCCACCAGGCTCCCACACATGTCCCGCTGCACACCCCACCCCCCAGCCACCAGGGCAGCTTCCACCAGGCCCCCACCCATGTCTACCACCACCCCCACCCCCCAGCAGTGCAGGGGCAGCCTCCACCAGGCCCCCACTCATGTCTCCCACCACCCCACCCCCCAGCCACCAGGGGCACCCTCCACCAGGCCCCCACTCATGTCCAACTCATGTCTCCCTGCACCCCCACCCCCCAGCCACCAGGGGCAGCCTCCACCAGGCCCCCACTCATGTCACCCACCACCCCCACCCCTCAGCAGTGCAGGGGCAGCCTCCACCAGGCCCCCACTCATGTCTCCCTGCACCCCCACCCCCCAGCCACCAGGGGCAGCCTCCACCAGGCCCCCACCCATGTCTACCACCACCCCCACCCCCCAGCAGTGCAGGGGCAGTCTCCACCAGGCCCCCACTCATGTCCCCTATCACCCCCACCCCCCAGCAGTGCAGGGGTAGCCTCCACCAGGCCCTCACTCATGTCTCCCAGCACCCCCACCCCCCAGCCACCAGGGACAGCCTCCACCAGGCCCCACCCATGTCTACCACCACCCCCACCCCCCAGCAGTGCAGGGGCAGCCTCCACCAGGCCCCCACTCATGTCTCCCACCACCCCCACCCCCCAGCAGTGCAGGGGCAGCCTCCACCAGGCCCCCACCCATGTCTCCCACCACCCCCACCCCCCAGCCACCAGGGGCAGCCTCCACCAGGCCCCCACTCATGTCTCCCATCACCCCCACCCCCCCAGCCACCAGGGGCAGCCTCCACCAGGCTCCCACACATGTCCCCCTGCACCCCCACCCCCAGCAGTGCAGGGGCAGCCTCCACCAGGCCCCCACCCATGTCTACCATCACCCCCACCCCCCAGCCACCAGGGGCAGCCTCCACCAGGCTCCCACACATGTCCCCCTGCACCACCACCCCCCCAGCCACCAGGGGCAGCCTCCAGCAGGCCCCCACTCGTGTCCCCTATCATCCCACCCCCAGCAGTGCAGGGGTAGCCTCCACCAGGCCCCCACTCATGTCTCCCTGCACCCCCACCCCCCAGCCACCAGGGGCAGCCTCCACCAGGCCCCCATCCATGTCTACCACCACCCCCACCCCCCAGCAGTGCAGGGGCAGCCTCCACCAGGCCCCCACTCATGTCTCCCACCACCCCCACCCCCCAGCAGTGCAGGGGCAGCCTCCACCAGGCCCCCACCCATGTCTCCCACCACCCCCACCCCCCAGCCACCAGGGGCAGCCTCCACCAGGCCCCCACTCATGTCTCCCATCACCCCCACCCCCCAGCCACCAGGGGCAGCCTCCACCATGCTCCCACACATGTCCCCCTGCACCTCCACCCCCCAGCAGTGCAGGGGCAGCCTCCAGCAGGCCCCGACCCATGTCTACCACCACCCCCACCCCCCAGCCACCAGGGGCAGCCTCCACCAGGCTCCCACACATGTCCCCCTGCACCCCCACCCCCCAGCCACCAGGGGCAGCCTCCACCAGGCCCCCACTCATGTCTCCCACCGCCCACACCCCCCAGCAGGGCAGGGGCAGCCTCCACCAGGCTCCCACACATGTCCCCCTGCACCCCCACCACCCAGCCACCAGGGGCAGCCTCCACCAGGCCCCCACTCATGTCCAACTCATGTCTCCCTGCACCCCCACCCACCAGCCACCAGGGGTAGCCTCCACCAGGCCCCCACTCATGTCTACCACCACCCCCACCCCCCAGCAGTGCAGGGGAAGCCTCCACCGGGCCCCCACTCATGTCTCCCACCACCCCCCAGCAGTGCAGGGGCAGCCTCCACCAGGCTCCCACACATGTCCCCCTGCACCCCCACCCCCCAGCCACCAGGGGCAGCCTCCACCAGGCCCCCACTCATGTCTCCCACCACCCCCACCCCCCAGCAGTGCAGGGGCAGCCTCCACCAGGCCCCCACCCATGTCTCCCACCACCCCCACCCCCCAGCCACCAGGGGCAGCCTCCACCAGGACCCCACTCATGTCTCCCATCACCCCCACCCCCCAGCCACCAGGGGCAGCCTCCACCAGGCTCCCATACATGTCCCTCTGCACCCCCACCCCCCAGCCACCAGGGGCAGCCTCCACCAGGCCCCCACACATGTCCCCCTGCACCCCCACCCCCCAGCCACCAGGGTCAGCCTCCACCAGGCACCCACACATGTCTCCCATCACCCCCACCCCCCAGCAGTGCAGGGGCAGCCTCCACCAGGCCCCCATTCATGTCTCCCATCACCCCCACCCCCCAGCCGTGCGATTTGCCTGGGTACATGTACTTCGGGGTGCGCGGGAAGTTCCACACGCAATTGGCCTGGGTACATGTACTACGGGGTGCGCGGGAAGTTCCACACGCGATTGGCTTGGGTACGTGTACTTTGGGGTGCGCGGGAAGTTCCACACGCGATTGGCCTGGGTACGTGTACTACGGGGTGCGCGGGAAGTTCCACACGCGATTGGCCTGGGTACGTGTACTTCGGGGTGCGCGGGAAGTTCCACACGCGATTGGCCTGGGTACGTGTACTATGGGGTGCGTGGGAGGTTCTACATGCGATTGGCCTGGGTACGTGTACTTCGGGGTGCACGGGAAGTTCCACACACGATTCGCCTGGGTACGTGTACTTCGGGGTGCGCGTGAACTTCCACACGGGACTGGGCCTGTGAGAGTGGGGTACGTGTATTCCAGGGGTGGGAGGGAATATTTGCTCGCGACTGGGCCTGGGAGAGCGTGCTACGTGTATTCCTGGGGTGGGCGGGAAGATTCACACGTTCGCCTACGACGTGCCGAAAAATAAATGGTCCAATCCTGAAACACGTACGCCAGCATGAAGCAGGCGTACGTCGACCCGCGCAGCATAAAACTGCGCGCAAACAACAAACAAGCTCAGACGCCAGGATGAATATACCGTTCCTAGCAGCAGTGGCCGTGGGTTACCAAAGGAGGAGGAGGAGGATAGTGAGGGCCAGAATTTTCACTCCCAGAACCAGCCTTTTTGGGATGCCTGATGACCAGGTGTATGGGAGGTACAGGTTTCCACCACACATAATACTGGACCTGGTCAGTGAGTGGGAGGATGACCTCACATCACCCACCCTGTGCTCCCAAGCACTCAGCCCCCTGGAGAAGGTCCTCAATGTACTGCACTTCTTGGCCACAGGATCATTTCAGCGGACAAGTGCCATAGTGGGTGGGGTGTCACAGGCCACGCAGTCATGCTGCCTACACCAGGTCTTGAACATCATCACTGCACGCCCATCAGTCCGTAGGCACATGTACCTGCCCAGGACACCTGCAGAAAGGCAGGCTGCCACCCTCGATTTCTACGGTGTGGCACAATTCCCAAAAGTGCTAGGTGCCATTGACTGCACCCATGTGGCACTACGTCCCCCCAGGGCATCTGAGCACATCTATAGGAAACGCAAGCACTGGCATTCCATCAACGTGCAGGTAGTATGTAATGCTAAGGGAATCATCACCTCAGTATATGCCAACTATCCAGGGTCCACCCACGACAGCTTCATTTACCGAATGTCTACCCTAAGCCGGGACCTAGAAGCTGGGCGGCATGGCGATACATGGCTGCTTGGTGAGTATGAATGCCACTGCACATGCATGCATGTCAGATGCAGAGTTATGTCACTACCCCACTAATGATACCCATCACCTCCTCACCAGGGGACAGTGCCTACCCTCTGAGCACCCACATGATGACGCCAATTCGGAACCCCATCACGCCTCCAGAGGTAAGATACAACACAGCCCATATTGCAACCCGGGGCATAGTGGAGCGCACATTCGGAGTGCTCAAGTCACGCTTTCGCTCCCTTGACCGTTCTGGCGGGCAGCTGTTATATGCGCCCCCAGTAGTGTGCAGGATCATAGTGGCAGCATGTGTCCTGCACAATGTTGCAACACGCCGGGGCCTGGCTGTGGACATGGTGGTGCCCCCACATCCCCAACCACATGCACGCCCGCTGCGCATGGGAGGGGAAAGGGCACGGGGTGAGGCAGCCCGTACGCAGCTGGTGGCTAATTACTTCACATAGAAATCACACCCCAGTGGAGTGCACACTGCCCTGGCACATACCATCTGATAAGCAATGATGACTCGACCTGACAATTAAGACGAACAAAGGGACAGTCAACTGTCAGAACCATAGCAGCCTGAGATTGTTCATGTGGAAGTGTCACAATGTGTGCATCCCTACCTACACAAACACCACCAATGCAGTGTCATCAAAATACACTTCCATGCTGCAGAAATGAATACCCACTCGCAAAATACTACATGAAAACAGTGCCATGTCACCCAACCCCTCCCCGGCACGGCCACACAACACACCATGGCATGTCATGCAATGTGAGAGGAATGAAATTAATCCCCACAACATGCCCCAAGTGTCACCAGCTACAGTGTCCCTAATGGAAACATATCCACACATGAAATGCTCACAGTAATACAGGACCTACAACACACATTACCAAATACTTACCAAGAATACCAATCACCTACACAACCTCCAACCTACCTTAAACATTACATTACAGACTTAAAAATTTGCTAGCCTCACTACCTGATGATGCCAGCCCTCCGAACACTTCCAAGTATACAGTGTTAGCGCCACGCAAGAGTGTAGGTGCACTGCTTACAACATGGACTCCAGTTCCAAGGTGGACCGCATTGTGAAGACATGAGGAATGGACCTGCAAATTAGGAGGATGAGATGGATGCAGAGGCACATACCAATACACCATGCAGTGTACAATACAACAACAATTTGCACTATGAATGTATACACAGTATTGACTACAGACTGCCCACACAGCTCATGGGAGTCCAATGTCACCATGTACGTCAATGTCACTTGGGCACACCCTTTGCAAGCCCATGGAAACGGGAAGCAGGAGGGGTGTGTGTCACAAAAACCCAAGCATCTGAACCAAATTCATGACAAGCCTGCATGTGCCCAGCCACAATGCAGCGTATGCCCACGGGAGCCACACAAGGCAACACACTGTCCCAAAAAAAAAAAAAAAAATGGCCATTAATGGGCCCGGGGGGGGGGGGGTGGGGGAGGCCACCCAGGAGGTCCGAGGACAGGGTGCACACCAAAACCCACCTGTGTGGATCTTGCGAAAAAAAAAACACCTCCATGGGCTCATGGCCTACACGGCTACCCTATTTTGGGAGTATCACTGCTGTCGCTCTCCTCACCCTCTGCAGCTGCATCAGGAGGTGGTGGCACTATGGGAGGCAGCCCACGCAAAGCCCTAGTCTGTTCCTCCATGGCTGCAAGCATGCGGGTGTGGTAGGTCTCGCTCTGGAGGATAAGTGTGCGGAGGTCCCCATGCAACAACTCACGGGATGCCCGGACCTCCGCCCTAGTTGTCTGCATTTCAGCTGAGAGCGTACGTGTGAGACGCTCCAGCTGCTGTTCTGTCCTTCTGTTTGTTGAAGCCTCAAGCTCAACAAAAGTCATCCTGAGGTGAAGGAGTTCCACCCTCAGGGCTTCCCTGTGGCCCTGGGACTCTATGGAAATGGCTTCCTGCAGAGTCGCCAGTGCCGGCCGCCTGTCCCTGTCGGACGCCAACATGTCCTCCCTGTGTGACTGGCAGATGGCGTTGGTTGCCTGCTGTAGTCGCTCCATCAGCCTTTTGGGGGGGACAATGGAAGTGGCCACCCTATCCATGGCCTGAGCCATCATCTCTGATGATGCTGTCTGTTGGGTTGCCATACCGTATATGGATTGCTCCCATGCGGTATTGCCAGGTGGCTGACGGCCACCACGTCGGCGGGCACCACACCTGTCTGGGGCAAGGCGAACTGCGCCTTGCTGTGCCGGCACTGCCTGAGGCTGCAGGACTGCATTCCCCCTCTGATCTGCTGGCCCAGGAACAAGATCAGATGTCGCGGAGTGTGACCCTGCATCCGTAACCACCAAAGGCGTACCTGCCAACACTGACATCCCCATTGAGGGTTCTAACCCTGGTGCAGGTGGGTCGGACAGAACAGAATCCCTCCCAGGAACACTCACCTGCGACGGCACATAGGTCTCATCATCCGAATCGACACCTGAATACAGCTCGGGGGAGGTGCAGCCAGAGACACCCCTTGAGAGAACGACCTGCAGCAGTTGTGGGTTCTCACCCACCACCACACCACGTCCCTCACTGGTGGTCGGTCGGCCCTCAGACCCCTCCTGGGTCTGCACCATCTCCACAACCCCAGCATTATCAAGTGCGTCATCCCCTGCAAAGACATAAAAGAAAACAAATGGAAACAGGCATTAGCACCATGGCACACAATTAGGGCTGAGAGGCTACAGAAACAGTACTTGATTGACACATGTCCCACATGACTAAAACCCTCCCATGCATGCACCGTCACTGCGTGTGATGGGGAGGCAGATGGCACACATTGATGACACCAAGATGGAAGATGAACACATTTGCTGCATGCTGCCTAGCAGTGGCATCACACATTGGCCAGTGATTGGCAGGTCAAATACACATGCCATTACACAGATGGCATGTACCCTAGCCATGGCGTGAAGAGGGAGAGGAGGTCACCAATTGTTCATTCAGTCCAGTTTGCTCATATAATTGATTTATTCATTGAAATGGTTCAAATGTTTAACCTGCAGCTGCCAGTCCAAAATGGTCCTATAGCACAGGGACATGTCTAAACTAATCATGTCCAGGAAACTAAGCCAGTCCACTGTACCATAGCCATGTCAGACATGTGACAATAGGACTGAGAAATCCCGAGTAAAAGTGGTGGTATGCAAACAATCTGCCTGAATAAACAGAGGTAAATAAGCAACAATGTTGTGGCAAGATGACACTCCAAGGGCAACTAGCGTGGTGTTGGGCTGGATGTCTAATGTTGGCAGAAGGGATTCTGCTATACCCAAATGCTGGTGCCAAGAATGTATAGGAAGAGGCACACGGGTGACCCGAACAACTCAGGCACACACACCGTCACCTGGCACCCAAACAGAAGCCCTCCCACACACTTCATGCACATGGATGACACACACATGCATGTGCACTCACCGGACAATGCCTCGTAATCTGCCAGTTCTCCCACGCCTTGGATCTGTTCCTCCGTGACGTAGGTCCCAGCAACCTGCTCATGTGGAGTGAGTTCTATGTCGTCTGCTGGAGACCCACCTCCAGTCACTAGAGTTGCAGCATGACTTGAGGCCAGCTTATTCTTTGCCCTGCGCTTCAGGTCATTCCAGCGCTTGTAGCATTCATTAGCTGTGCGCCTCACGATTCCAAGGGCACTTATGATGTCCGCAATGGTCTGCCAGTGTGCCTGACGTTGTGCAGGTGTGGTCTTGGATCCTGCAACAATCACCATTTCGCAGTCATGTGCGGACACATACTCTACAAGTACATTCAGTTCGGCCTCATTGAAGCTGGGCTTCCTTGACGGGCCGGGCTGTGTTGCCGTGTCTGGGGCATCAGCCTCTACTGGACGAGCACTCTTCCTCTTCCGCTTGGAAGGTGGTGGGGATCCTGAGTGTCCTACGCCGCTCTGGACACTAGGGGCAGGAGCGTGGGATTGCACACTCAGCATGGGAGCTGGTGCAGGCATTAGCTCAAGTGTGATGGCATCAGGGGGAATGTCAGCATGATGGACTTGGACCGACACTGTCCTGGCTGGGTGTGTGAGAGGTGGGGTGGATGGAGCCGCAGCTGCCCCTGCAGCCTCCCCAGCCTGCTTACGCGGGGCAGCAGATGACCTAGCTGCCCCTGATCCACGTGGCCTGATGACACCAACGTTCACCGGCGCACGTGGCCTAGACCTGCTGACCTGGAAGTCAGCCATGGAGTCACCCTGTGCCAGGTCTGGTTCCACAGTGGGCTGGTCCAACAAAGGCTGAGCATGGATGGTGTCAGCCACGTTAACCTCAACCAGGGGGGGCATGGGTGTCCCTGACTGCTCCTCCACACATGGGGGCCTAGGGGCACCCTGCAAGTCACGGCCACGTCCCCTACCGGATCCACCATGGCCACCACTTGGGGCTCGGCCACCTTTGCCACCCTTACGGCTTGGTCGCCTCCCAGCCATGGCACTGATGTTATTGTGCGTATGGGAGTCGATGTGAATTATTGTCCTGGGCAATTGGGGGTCAAAGGGGTTGGGTACCAGATGGTAATCGTACCCTAGTGCTCTAGCAAGGCTGTATGTCACCCCTGGGGAAAGATGACGGGTCACGCAATGCACAGGCACCCCAAAAAAGGGAAGTAAGGTGCACGCAACCCCTCCTAGACCACGTGCGTGGAAAAATAAACCTGCACTACACTGTGGCACCCAGAAACACAAGAATGAACGTATGCGTGTCACACGCAGCCTAGAATGACCTCTGAAGGGGTATGCGACACACGGGGCAAGCACAGATGTTAAATACTTGCGCGACTCACCATCTGCCAGGAACAAAAGCGTGAAAAATATGCACTTGTGCGCGTTGGCAACACCCCTGCCAAAATAAGAATTGTACGCTGTCTGAGGAGACAGGACAACAGTAGAAGGGAACGCTGTTTGAGAAAACAGTCCCAGAAAAAAGAGGAAAAGAGAAAAAGCTGTCAGAGGTAACAGGGAGTACGAACTGGAAAAGCTGTGAAGTAAATCGCGTGTGAACCGACAAGAAGTACAGATTTCACCCACTCGCTCTCCACGAAAAGCACGTACAAGGAAATGGCGTTCTACACGTACCTTTTATACACACGTCACAGACGCGCATACACGATGAGGCCATTTCCACCAATTACGCGCTTTGACACTCGGACGTGTATCTCTTTTTTTTTACACGCGCCGTTCTCTACAGCCATGCGCGTGACGTCACAGCTGCGCATGGTGGCCTTTGGGGCAATGAAATCGCATATGCGCACACACGTGGTAAAACTGCACGTCCGAGTGTCATCGCGTGTAATCGGAGGGAAGTGAGCGTACACGCGATTGGCCTGGGTACGTGTATTTCTGGGGTGCGCAGGAGGTTTCACACGCGATTGGTGGAAATCCACGTGTGCTCTGTCATCACGTGTAATGAGGGAAACACCCGTGCGCGTCACATCACAGACGCGCTTACGCGCTAAGGGCCTTTGGTCCAATGAAATCGCATGTGCGTGCTGGCGTGCATACGCGCTAAGGGCCTTTCCTCGATTTACACGCAGACGTGCAGGATTTTCACGTGCCAAATCACTCCATATCAAGCTGGCCACGCGTAAGCACACGGAAGACCACGCTCCTGCCCACAAGGCCGAATTACTGCCCCCCAGAGCCCTGAGCAGGCTCCCACCTGCCATCTGCTGCTGCCTGACTGCCTGCTGCCCACGTGCCCTGCCATTTGCTGCCTGCACATCAGCCAGGGGTGCTGTTGCTGTGACCACCCCTGCTGGAACCGAAGTGAAGTGGGAGAATGGAAAACCAGACTCCCGTCCTTCACCTCTCGCGCTTGGCCTAGAGGGTCGCGGCCCAGACACCCGCCACGAGAAGAGTTTGCCCATTTACCAGATGACCAAATACCCTGGTACAGAAACATACGGATGTGTCCATCTGCCTGCCCAACAGCCCGCACTGGCCATGCCGACACCTGCGGCACGGACCAACTAGACTGAAATCTACACATCGTTAGAGATGCCATGACGACCTAGATAACGGGAAGCACCGCTGAACTATTATACACACTGAACATTTCCACACCAATCTACACGAAGAACATACTCAGTGCTCTGACGTAGGCGACAGGCTTATTCACGGACGTGCATCTTTATTATTTTTACATAGGCTTTCAGAATGCAGAAACGCAAGACGCACCATGAGCTCATTTATAACGCTTGCTCACGCTTCTCTTGAAACCCGTTACCATCATGAGAGATATACTGGAAACACGATACTGGCCATGAAACTGTATGCCACTATAACCTAAAGCATCCATGCACTAAATGGATTACTCGTGCACCAGGCCCAAGTAGGCCTCAAGCAAGAGTTCCCGTGGACATTAACAAAGCAAAAGTCAGGTTGCTGAGCCTGCAGAAAGAACCCAGTGGAGCAACCAGCCAAGGTCGTAATGTTGCAAACCCACAGTCAAGAAACAAATCTTCAAAGGCACGATGTTGCAACCTCACACTCCACGTACCAATGTTAAAATCATATCTGCAAATTAAACCAGACATACAGTGGAAAAACAATATTAATTGTGCAGAATTATGCCTCAAACACGGTCCCTCCCCACGTGACCAAGCCGAACCTGACGAGATGCCAAAACCCAGGAGAGAAAAGGCGTCTGGGTACCTCGCTACGAGACGCAGGCCGACACACTTGAAAGGCTCAATGGACACCTGCTACAGTGGGAACGGTCAGTCTCCCACCTATGAATAAATCCTCACATTGCCTGCACGTACCCATATTGAAACACTGTTGCAACCACAGGTGCACCGTGTGCTGGGAACAACGGTGGTCCCAGGCTGGGGAGCTCACGGATGCACCAATCAGAACATGAGGTTCTTATCTCAGACGTCAGTAACGTTAGCCAATCCTCAGGGGTCTTCATGTAACAATTCTTATGTATCTAATTGTAGGGACAACCCAGATATACCACCTGACTACACCTTAACCACTAATATCATTCTCTATAGGCGTACTATACTAACCCCACCACTCGAGCAACCAATCAAGAGTGGCGATAGGTTCTTTTGGTAACTTTTTGGAATGACGCAAGTAGCGCGTCATAATGTAGTAAAAAGGGCCTGCGAGCCCCACTATTGTGTGTGTGTCAGGACGAACGCGTACGCTCCTTGACCCATCCCTGCCGTTTGCATAATAAACGACAGAAGTTGCCTTGCTCCTTGTGTGTGCCTCATACTCTGTCTCGATCCGAGATATACACGGGAGGAGTTGGGGCCTCCCTGCCCGGAGGTCTGCGGACGGCCCGGCCGACCCCGGCAGAATCCCCCCCGACAAGTTGGAGGCACTGCTGAGATCTGTTTAAGATCGACTTTTATTTTTTATTTTTCCAGGCACTCCCGTTGCGGGGAGGCCCGGCGGCGCGGCCCCCTCTGCCGTTGCCCCCTTCTGAGGACTACAGGACCATCGCGGAGCTGCGAGAGGACCGGACAGCGCAATCCGGATATTGGCCCTCGGGAGCCGGTTGAGAAGTATCCCGCCCGCGGTCGGCGAGTGTCCAGACGTGGTCCAGACGAGGGGAGGTGGCGAGCCGCTTGGAGGGGTGCACGCAGTCGAGCGGCCCTGCATCGAGGGAACTTGGTGAGCATGACACGCACAACAAGCAATGCGAAATTGTGAGGGAGGGGGCGGAAGTAAATAAGGGAGGAGGGAGGTATTGTAAAAAGGTGGGGTGAAGGTTTAATTGAGTGATGATAATGGAATGAATGGTAGTGAATTGAGTGCGAGAGAAGGCGGCTAACGTTACGCGAAAGAGGGGGGCAGGGCACGAGAACAACACGTGCAGACGCTCGCAACAAAAAGCTAACGTTACGCGAAAGAGGGGGGCGGGGCACGAAAACATCACGTGCAGCCGCTCGAAAGACACTGATTGGCCTAAATCGCGACTACGTGTGAGGGTGGGTGTGTGTGGTTTCCTACGATTTGACATTTATCATTCAATGAGTAGATGAGGTTCCCTATTGTTCGAGCAAGAAACTCGATAGGTAGATGAGGTTCCCTATTGTTCGAGCAAGAAACTCGATAGGTAGATGACGTTTCCCTGTGGGCGGTGGCTAGTTACGTAGTTGCCCAAAACGGAAGATAATTGGCTGGTTAAGCCCTCCTGTTGAGGGGCGTATCACACGCGAGGCGACGCAGCGTGCGCAGTCCGGTTATAGTATTGATGAGATTACCTTGTTCCAGGAGAGACAGGAAGACAGCTGTAGGGTTAGCGGGGTAGATTGCAAGTGTATTTTGAATTTAAAGAACATAACACGAATATACCAGTAGTTCGAAGAAATAGGTGACGTCACCAGTAGGGATTTAGTAAGATATCGTGAACACAAGAAGCTTTGGGTTTGACATTGGTGGGGAAGAGAAACATGATAAAGGAGCGGACACGGAGATAAACGATAAACGAGTGGATCAAAGAGGAGAAGGGGAAGGGGGCGTGGCTGCGCACGGAGAACGCCGGCCACGGCAAGTGTAAAGGTGGGAGGAGAACGGGGAAAAAGGACGACTGTGTAAGATCGTCGTAAGGGGTACGCAGCTGCAGGGGGCTGCGTGCGCTTCGGCCGCAGGGGGCCGTAGGGGAAGGAATATAATATAACATCATAAATATATTTGTTTTATAATTTTTTTTTTTTGTGATTATTATCATTGCATAAATTGTCAAAGGATTGTCGTAAGTCCCCACACTTGCGGGGCAAGGTAAGCAATAAAAGGTTGTATGTTGCAAACTGGTAGCAAGGGGAAGGGTAAGAAAGGGTGCGCTAGTATGTCATACGGGAGAGGGTTGGGAGGGTGGGGGAATACCCTCACTACCCCACTACAACATATATGCACCACACTGCCACCACATAGGGAGAAGTTAATTAAGTACAGCATAGAGTGGACCCAGGGGACGGACAACAAAATGTTGACACCATGGCCGCCTAATGGTAGCTTTGACCCATATGCCCAACATTCACTATTAAACCATCTGCACAATACATACAAGGGGAAGAAGTTGGCAAACCATGTGGAGGTGTTTAACTTATGGAGGATGTTCCAGGGGTCTAGACCAGGACCAAATGGAATGTTCACTATGGGGGAAACACCGGAAGAAAAGGAGATTAAGAAAGAAGGAACGGATGGGGAAAAGGAGAGTGAAGGAACAAAGAATATGGGGAATGAAAAATTGGGTGGAGGAAAGGTTGATAAATTAGCTGACATAAAACAGGAACCGAGCAATGAGATACCCTTAACACCGGGAGTGAAAACAGAGGGGGGAGGGTTGTACCCTTTAAGAGAATTAGGAGAAATAAAAGGACAGTTAAGGGCGGCTGAAGGATACTCAAACCCGGCATACAGCCCTCCACCATATGTGGCTCATGGAAAGATACCAATGGGGGACGGGAGGAGAGAAGAGCAGACTGTAGAGATAGGAAACGATGAGTGGGTAGCTGCACAGATATTGTTGAAATTACGAGGATCACTAACTGGAGAGGAAAGGGAGGCGGTAAAGAGAACAAACGAGGATAGTGAAAGAGAGAGTGAAATGAGGGGAGAGGAGCTGCTACGGCAGAAGGAAGAGATTTTGGAGGAAAGATTAGCTAAACTAAGGGATGAGCAGAATGAACTGATAAAACAACTTGAGGGGGAGGAAAGAGAGAGAGTGAGGAAAAGGAAAGAAGATAAGGACGAATTGGAAAAATTAAGGGAGCAAAGTGAGGAGAGAAAGAGGGAAGCTGTAAGGGTAAAAGCAGCAGCAGAAAGGGTATCAAGAGTAGTGATGAGGGAGAAGAAGAAGGAAGAAGAAGAAAATGAAAAGGAAATGGAAATATGGAGGAGGAGGATAATATCAGAGACAGCTAAAAAATATGAAGAGGGGAAGGTAATAGAGAGTATAGTAGAAAGAGAAAGGGTGAAATGGGAAAGGAGGAGAGAGGATGAAAGGATATTGGAACAGATGAGCAACGAAGTAATGGAGGAATTAAAAAGGAAAAGAGAGGAAAATAGTAGGGAGATGGAGGAGAGGAGTGAAGGGGAGAGAGAAGAGAGTAAGAGGGAGAGTGAAAGATGGGGAGAAGTATATAAAAATAGAGAGGTAGCAACAACGTCAGCACTAAGGGGAACAGGTGGTAACAACGGAAAGGAAGAGGGAGACCTAATAGACTTAAAAACTGTAACAATAAAAGGAAAAAAGGCAGAGTGGGGGGCGCAATTTATGAATGATTTTTGTAGTGAGGATGGAAGGAAGAGTGAAAGGGAAAGCTTAGATAAGCTATACCTCACTAGAACAAACATAGATTCGCCATGGGTGAGTAGAAGATGGGAGGAGCTGGAGAGAAGTAAGGAGGAAGTGAAAAGAATGGGAGAAACACAAACTAACGAACACACGCCACCGACGCTCACCAACCAACACACGCCACCCACATCACCATCACGCTCTCTAACGCCACACCCCACATGTTCAACAACTGCACGCTCTCTGCACAGAATAAAGCTCGCACCCTTCATGGACGAAGTTACACCTTATGCATGTCGGCTTAGGGACCTCCCTAGTCGCAGGCAAGACAGGAAAACAGACGTGCCAATATTGAACACAGGAAAGGATGAAAAAAGGGGAAAGGAAGAAGAGGGAGGTAGGAGAAGAGGTAGTAAGGAAGGATTTGAAGTAGTAAAAGGAATGGGGGAAGAGGAGGGGTGTGAAGAGTTAACATCATGGAGCATAAAGGATGACACAAGACAGAATGTAATGCCACTGCTGGAGAGAGGAGGGGTTAGACCACAATATGTACCTTGGAAACATACGGATAAGGAAAACATAAAATGTAGGCTCCCATCATTAAGTGGAGGTGCGGGTAAATGGATATATGAAATGGAAAAACACACCGCAGGACAGAAACTAGCAGTGGGAGATGTTAAGGGCCTGTTAATATCAATATTAGGGGATAGAGCGGATGACATTTGGAAAAGAGCGGGATTCCATGGGGTAACAATAACAAACACATCGCATGATGGGGCACCATTTGCAAACTGCAGACATGCGCTATGGCAGGCACTAAGAGTGCAGTACCCAGACACATCAGACATAGGAGCCATTACTTCCCGTAAGATGGGTGAGAACGAGGATCCTGTTGATTATATCCAGGATATTCAAGAGAAGTGGCGCATGGAAACTAGAGAACAATGGGACAAAACACCAGCCATATTTTATCATATACTAGTACAAGGGCTCCCAGAAGGAGTTCAGAGACAATTAAAGAAAGTAGTGGGGATGGAAGCAAAACCATGGCCGGAAATACAACTGACTATAGTACATCACTGTAGAACATGGCAAGGAAAAATGAAACAAAAGGAAGAGGACAGGAAAACAGAAGAGGCCAAATTAGTACAGAAAAAACTTACTAAATATACCATGGAAGGGGCACTAATAACTGCGCCAACACCAATGCCCCAAAGCCCAACGCAAGTAGTGGCTGCACAAAATCCAGCTCAAATAGCGCCTCCACAAGAGGTAATAGAGCAAGTGCTGCCTCTGCAATCACACGCACAGAACATGGGAGGAGGGTACCCAATGCAAGGAGCTGGGTATTATAATTATAATAGAGGGAGAGGAGGGTTTATGAGGGGAAGAGGATACGGATATAATACCCAACAACAGGCTGGGGGACTCAGAAATAATTACCAGACAGGGCAACCAGTATACCAGGACAACACAGGGAACTTCCCATGGCAAAACAGGGAACCACCCGTGTGTTGGAGCTGCGGACTATTAGGACACATGTCACGTACATGCAGGGTCAGGCCAGGAACACCAGCATGGAACGAACAAGCACAACATAGGACATCACAAGAACAGCAGGGCATACAACCACAGCAGATGTCACCACAAGGGAGTGACCAACACTATTCCCTACCACAACAACAAATAAAACAATACCTGCCACAAGTAACTGGTGCAGCGTTAATACAACCACCACCACAACCTGAACGAACGCAATTGGGTGGGGTGACGGTGTTGGGGCACAACCCTTACACAGGGAATGGCCAGTCATTGTACCCCCAATAGGACAGCCCACAGACGGCCTTGGTGTGTCCCATCCTGTCAGTAACACCTAATAGTGCGGAGGAGCCACGCATAGAGGTAACGATAGGTGACAAAAAATTATCATTCCTTGTTGACACCGGGGCGACCCGGTCTTGCATAAGGGAAGGTAAGTTTAAGATGTCAGGCGAAGCCATGAACACACAAGGGTTTTCTGGGGCTAAAGGGTTGGTTCCATTTACTGATAACGTTCCGCTATCTATTGGAGATTACGATCTGTCAGTACCACTTTTGTATTATAGTGCCTCACCAGTAAACATACTGGGGAGGGACATAATGAACAGATTAAATATGACGATCTCCTTTACAGAGGATGGCATAATTTGCTCTACTCCAGGGATTAACATGCTTGCAGCACGACAGATTTTGCAAGCATACTGTGGACAGATAGCGATCAGGGCGGAGCCGGTAGACGGCGAGCTATTCCAGTACGGAACAGACATGGCATTTGCATGGATGCCAGGGATAGGAGGGAAAATATGGAGGAGACCAGCAGCCTATCTATTCCGACCAGAAACACCAGCTAATGAACTGGAAGGGAAGGTCATTGCAGTGGACATTGAGAGCATTATTGCAACAGCTGATTATGTTGCTGTGCACGCCCAAGATAAAGAAGGGAGAGCATGGAGGGCGGTGATAGCACTAGCAGAAGGATGTAGGCTGACCCAGGTGTCAGATGAAGAGTTGTTTTCAGAAGAAAAGGAGGAAAATGAAATGGTGTTCATGATGAGTGTAGAAATGTGGCTAACAGTGGCTCACAAACAAGTGGCACAGAAAATTGCAATGGCACTTGAGGCACCCGCTGGCACACCAGTCCCATTTTTTAAAGAAGATATGTCAAAGGTGCCAAAATCATTATGGACTATTAGCCCTTATGATGTAGGATGCATTAAAAGCATAGGGGGTGTAAAGATAAAATTAAAAAAGGGTGCCATACTACCAAGAGTGAAACAATACCCATTGTCAAGAGAGGCAGATGAGGGCATATACGAAACCATAACAGCCCTTATAAACAATGGCATATTGGTCCCCTCAGAATCCCCATGCAACACAGCTGTGTACCCGGTGCGCAAGGCTAAAGGAGGGTCTTGGCGGTTCATACAGGACCTCAGACCGTTGAACAACATAGTAGAAGCAGAGTATCCAGTAACAGCAAACCCGGCCACAATTTTGTGTGGCATTCCAGCAGAAGCATCACGGTTTACAGTGATTGACCTTAAAAATGCTTTTTTCTCAATACCATTACACCCAGACTCACAAGACTTGACAAGCTTCACTTACCGAAATAGGAAGTGGAAACATACCAGATTACCACAGGGATATTGTGAATCACCTTCAATTTTCAATAGGGTAATACAGATGGATTTGGGTAACGTTGAGTTGGAAAGCACAGTGTTACAGTATGTGGATGACATAATAATTTGCAGTACAAATGAAGATAAATGTAGAGAGGACTCATTAAAAATGTTGACGATATTGGCTGAAAAGGGGTACAAGGTAGACATGGAAAAGATACAATACTGTCAGGAACAGGTACTTTACATTGGCCAACTGATATCACAATATGGAAGAAGGATTGCACCACAAAGAGCACAGGCAATATCAGGCACTCCCGTGCCACAGACTGTAAGAGAACTACAGCAATTTCTGGGACTGTGCAACTACTGTAGAGCATGGGCATTTGATTACAGCTCTTACATAGGACCCCTGCTTGAGGGTTTGAAGGAAGCAAATAAAGGGGAGAAAAAGTTGGGATGGACTATGGAAATGAAGGAGGCATTTGATGAATTAAAAGAAGCAATATCAACTGCTCCAGTACTAGCATCCCCAGACTATGAGCGACGATTTTTTATATTTTCACATTGCGACTCAGCAGTAATGAAAGCAGTATTGGCCCAAAAGACTAGCATGGGCTATAAACCAGTAGCATTTTACAGCGGTCACTTAGATCCAATAATGTTAGGACAATTCTCTTGCGAACAAGGTCTTGCTGCAGCTGCATTTGCAGTAGAAAAAGCATCATCAATAACTATGGGGTGTCCAACTACACTATTTGTAGAACATGCACTATTTGCGATATTGAATAAACCTAAGTCCACACTGACGACACAGAGGGCAACAGGTTATGAGATTATTTTGTCCAAAGCTGAACTGGCAATTGTTAGATGTAGCACGGTTAACCCTGCAAGGTTCCTAGCAGAAGTAATTGAAGAGGGAGATTACGCCCACGACTGCACCCAAGTAACTGAGATGTACTCATGTACTAGGAAAGTTGAAGAAAACGCACTAGAGGGAGGTGAGCTTTTGTTTATTGATGGGTCATCAACTATTGATCAAGGAGACGGGATAAGGAGGACTGGGGCAGCAGTAGTACAAATGATGGAAGCGCCAGTGTGTGTGGCTATTCAGTGTGTACAATTACCACAGCATTACTCTGCTCAAGCGGCGGAACTGGTTGCACTCATATTGGCACTAAAGGAAAGTTTTAATAAAAAAGTTACTATATATTCCGACAGTGCATATGTTACATCCACTGTCCACTCAGGGCTATCAAAGTGGAGAAGAAGAGGGTTTAGGAGAGCTGACGGCACTCCAGTACAACATGCCCTCTTGTTGGCTGAACTAATTGAAGTAATAAACGATCCCCAAGAACTAGCCCTAGTAAAATGCACAGCACACACCAATGGAGAAGACTATATATCAAAAGGAAATGCAGCAGCAGACGCACATGCAAAATATGCTGCATATTTTGGTGAGATATGGAACCCCACAGACTCACAGAGAGGGAGAGGGAGGGGAATAGCGAGGGAGATGTTAATAAAAGAAGGGTACACCCATCTCCCAGCCACCCAGATTATGGAGTTACAAGCGGCTGCACCAATGGCCGAAAAAGAAGTATGGGTGAAAAGAGGATGCACAATGTCACCAACCGACGCACTATGGCGCCAGGGTGGCACTGGGAAAGTTGTAATACCATTGGCATTGTTAAATACCGCCTTGAACCAATTACATCACCCTGCCCATACAGGCAAAGAAATAATAGCAGCACGAATTAGAGAAGATTGGTTCTGTCCCGAGTTAACATCCCATGTGTCAAATTTTATCAGCAATTGCCTTACATGTCAACAGTTCACGGCCGGTCATACTTTAAAGGTGATAAGAGGTACCATACCCCGACCAGAAGGACCTTTTCGGCACCTCCACATTGACTATGTTGATATGATCAACATTTGTCAAGGCAATAGATACATGATAGTAGTAGTATGCCCATTTTCTAGGTGGATCGAAGCAGGGCCCTGTTCACACCCTGATGCGTTTAGAGCAGCCAAATTTATAGTAAGGGAGGTATTCCCCAGGTGGGGAGTGTGCGAGGTGTTAAGATCAGACAACGGACCCCATTTCGCAAATGAAATGTTCCAGCATATCACATCCCTACTGAACATTAAACACAAATTTGCATGTGCGTACCACCCACAGGCCAATGGTGTATGTGAACGCCTGAATGGCCTATTGAAGGAGGCAATTGCTAAAATACAGCAAACAACAAAGAAAAGTTGGTTGTATTGCCTTCCGTTAGCACTGTTCGAACTTAGAAACAGGCCAGGGTCCGACCACCACCTCACCCCACACGAGGTGGTTACTGGACGCCAAATGCGCCTTCCCCTAACACCAACGTCAAGGGCATTCACCGACCAAGAAAGTTCTGCGAATGTGTTAGGTGATGAAATGTATCAATATGTGTCTTCTTTGATTACTAGCGTTGTGTTTGTGTCTCAACAGCTCGAGCGCACACGGGGCGGGTCCACCAGCAACCAAGAAATAGACGAAAATACAGAATTGGGAAAGGAGAACTTGTGCCAACTTGCCAAAGGTGACCACGTACTACTTCGAAATTTTAATAGAAGGTGGAACCAGCAGAGGTTCACTGGCCCCCATTTAGTAGAGGACGTATCAACAAGAGCAGTAAAACTAAAGGATAAGCGTGCGTGGAACCACCTGCATGATGTAAAAATCTACAAACTGCAGACCCGCCCCAGCGCCAACGACAGGTCCATTGGAAAAACGCCAACAACATCCCCGGCAGCGGAAGAAAACACAACCACAGACAACGACCCAATTGTTCCCTCGGAGAGAATAACGGACGAAGAAGGGGGCGATCCCCACACTGCCCACCCCATGGTCACACGTTCAAAGAGTAAAACTGCTCCCGCCATCTGAGCAAACCCCCCCCCATTGACTACTAAATACAATTGTAATAAAAACTAAGGACTTCGCTTGCACCAATACACATGTAAACACGTGAATGTTCTCTTTTTCTCTCGCACATACAGGAGCTGCGTAATATTGTATTGTTAAGAAAAGTTATCTAACAAATTCAGTGTGCAGGCGTAGATGGTGCTGCCAGACGATAGTTACCCAGAAGAATTGTCACACCAATTTGTATACGAAATAAAAAGGCCAACATACTTAAAAAAGAAAAGAGTACGTGTATACTACACGGCCTTCCTCCTGGCCATAGAAAATTACATGCCCCACCTCCGCCCATACTTGCCGGTCTTGAGAGACCGATCACTTAGAGTAGCGTGGGAGCAACTCTTCACCTGGGCACTGAATGACTATTTGATAGGGAGAGCTTAATGAAACAAAACTAACATTTAATAACAAGCACTTTTTGAGAATTTTTAGGCGGGCAACTTTAACGTCGCAAGAATACGCTGCCAGGACTGCAGCAAGGTAAGAGCAAAAATGTCGGTGAGGTTAGCATATGTAATAAAAATAATAGGGATTTTTATGATCACCGGAGTTTTGGCTGCCTCTGTATGGCAGTACAGCTATGCTATGAGTTTTTTTGCTGCACCCAAACCTAATGTACCCCACCTCCCTGCTGCAACAGGTGTTACGTCAGGTGGTAACAGTAACAATGAACAAAAGCGAAATAAAGTTAAACGCAGCACATACTCAGACAATAAAGGTATTGATAATTATGTACAAGATTCAGCACACGTCACAAACAACATATGGTACCAGCACATGACCCGCATTGGTAAGCAGACAACTGAGGATAGCTGTTACGTTTGCTCATTAATACCATACGCCATGAGCGCTTCACGAACATTTGTTGCCACAGAAATAGATGAAAAAACAGCACAGTGCATAATATATTTGGCCCTGTTCCAAACGAAAGGAAGATTCCAAGGAACAGTAGTGCACATGACATGGAAAACACGAGACTCATACCCATATGAAAACAACTTCCTCAAGACCTATCTGAGTTATCACAAGACCAGTTTACATGCTGAAGCATTCAGATACATAACAAGTGGCCCTGAAAAAGGAGAAACAAAGAAGGTAACACTGCAGTATCTACCATGTGATTGGTACGCCACGGAAGTTCCGGGTAAACAAGGATGCTGGGAGAGGCCATTACTGACGATAACAGGAAAGGTGTTCCTGGGTACCAGCTGGGAGATAGGAGTGGTTGGCAGCAACATGGTAACAAAAGAAACTATCTCAACCATCGAGACACACAATCATCGATGTTGGACGACATGGATCAAGTATGTACCAATGCTCACGTGGGTAGAAGAAGATGAAGACCCGATAACTATATTACCATTGACTGCGCCCAAAGTATGTTACCAGCATAAAGGAGAGGTGGACGTGGGATATAACACCAATTGTGCAAGTGTGATGGAGTTACCTGAGGGGGGAGCGGGAACAGCAGTAATAATGGACCATTATTGGGCCTGCGGAGAAAAGGCATATCATACACTGCCTCCCCTGTGGAGTGGTGTGTGCACAATGGTACACGTCAATGTACCATCACTAGTGGTACCTAAGAAGCATGTCGATGTGGCGAAATTTCCGAAAATGGATGAAGGAGACAGGAGAAGAAAGAGATCTGCACCACTCCAGAAGGAGCAAGAAAACAGGACCAACAGCAATAATACTGTCCTAAACAGGAGAAAAAGACAAGGAGAGCCATTAACAGGAAATTATCTGTGGGGAAGGTCGGAAACGGAACTAACATCAATACCGCCAGAACACAGACTATTCAGCAGAGCAGCAATGTTCTTCTCCTCAATAATACATCCGGGACTGCAGGCATACGCAAACGCAAAATGGCTGCAAATAACCAGATGGGAACTAATGATGACCATAAATTCGACAGTAAATGGGTTTAACGCAATTAAAGAGGAGCTGCGAGCTGTAAGGATGGTAGCACTACAGAACAGATATGTATTGGACCTTCTCACAGCAATGGAAGGAGGAGTTTGTGCAAAGATAGGACAATCATGCTGCACGTTCATACCTGCCAACGATGCCGACAATGGTACACTAACAGAAGCAGTTTCACAATTGGCCCAGATGCACTCCAAAATGATGGACGAAAGTAACGGCGTAAACAAGGATAAAAGCTGGTTTTCACTATTATGGTCATGGATGCCATCTTGGCTGTCAGATGGACTGAAAATAATAGTGGGATGTGCTATTTTGGCTGGAGCTGCACTGATAATAATTAGATTTTGGAAAGCCCGGAAGGCGCGCTCAACTGATGAGTTGCTGGAAATGGTGGGAATGCACCCCTTGATGCCAGCGGATGACGGCCAGCACACAGGTGTGATAATACACGAAAGGGAGAAGTTGCGCACCCAAATCATCGCCAATCATCTAGACCCACCATCAGTGAAGATCGAGAACCCAAGGAACCCTAGGAGCTACATAGGAAGATGGGTGTACTGTACTCCTGGAGGAACATGCGAATACATGTATTGGTCATTTGAAGATCACGTAAACCATTATGGACATCTCGGAGGGATAACGAAGATATGGAGAGTAAGAGGAGATAACGAGAAGGATATGTTTGTGGTCGACAAGTCGACCAGAGGGGGGACTGAAGTGGGAGAATGGAAAACCAGACTCCCGTCCTTCACCTCTCGCGCTTGGCCTAGAGGGTCGCGGCCCAGACACCCGCCACGAGAAGAGTTTGCCCATTTACCAGATGACCAAATACCCTGGTACAGAAACATACGGATGTGTCCATCTGCCTGCCCAACAGCCCGCACTGGCCATGCCGACACCTGCGGCACGGACCAACTAGACTGAAATCTACACATCGTTAGAGATGCCATGACGACCTAGATAACGGGAAGCACCGCTGAACTATTATACACACTGAACATTTCCACACCAATCTACACGAAGAACATACTCAGTGCTCTGACGTAGGCGACAGGCTTATTCACGGACGTGCATCTTTATTATTTTTACATAGGCTTTCAGAATGCAGAAACGCAAGACGCACCATGAGCTCATTTATAACGCTTGCTCACGCTTCTCTTGAAACCCGTTACCATCATGAGAGATATACTGGAAACACGATACTGGCCATGAAACTGTATGCCACTATAACCTAAAGCATCCATGCACTAAATGGATTACTCGTGCACCAGGCCCAAGTAGGCCTCAAGCAAGAGTTCCCGTGGACATTAACAAAGCAAAAGTCAGGTTGCTGAGCCTGCAGAAAGAACCCAGTGGAGCAACCAGCCAAGGTCGTAATGTTGCAAACCCACAGTCAAGAAACAAATCTTCAAAGGCACGATGTTGCAACCTCGCACTCCACGTACCAATGTTAAAATCATATCTGCAAATTAAACCAGACATACAGTGGAAAAACAATATTAATTGTGCAGAATTATGCCTCAAACACGGTCCCTCCCCACGTGACCAAGCCGAACCTGACGAGATGCCAAAACCCAGGAGAGAAAAGGCGTCTGGGTACCTCGCTACGAGACGCAGGCCGACACACTTGAAAGGCTCAATGGACACCTGCTACAGTGGGAACGGTCAGTCTCCCACCTATGAATAAATCCTCACATTGCCTGCACGTACCCATATTGAAACACTGTTGCAACCACAGGTGCACCGTGTGCTGGGAACAACGGTGGTCCCAGGCTGGGGAGCTCACGGATGCACCAATCAGAACATGAGGTTCTTATCTCAGACGTCAGTAACGTTAGCCAATCCTCAGGGGTCTTCATGTAACAATTCTTATGTATCTAATTGTAGGGACAACCCAGATATACCACCTGACTACACCTTAACCACTAATATCATTCTCTATAGGCGTACTATACTAACCCCACCACTCGAGCAACCAATCAAGAGTGGCGATAGGTTCTTTTGGTAACTTTTTGGAATGACGCAAGTAGCGCGTCATAATGTAGTAAAAAGGGCCTGCGAGCCCCACTATTGTGTGTGTGTCAGGACGAACGCGTACGCTCCTTGACCCATCCCTGCCGTTTGCATAATAAACGACAGAAGTTGCCTTGCTCCTTGTGTGTGCCTCATACTCTGTCTCGATCCGAGATATACACGGGAGGAGTTGGGGCCTCCCTGCCCGGAGGTCTGCGGACGGCCCGGCCGACCCCGGCAGAATCCCCCCCGACAGAAGACTCCCGACTGGGATTCCATCGCTCCACAGCCCAGCCCCAGGACCCAGTTGCCCACCCACTCCTGCCTCTGGGGTTGTCATGTCGGGCACTGCAACATCTGGCACCACTGACAACCCCCGGCCAGAGAGGCAGAGGGACACCAGCTTCAGTGCCAGGGAAGTTGGTGTCCTGGTGGAGCAAGTCATGGGGCAGTATGATGCCCTCTATGGAAGTGTGCGCGCCGACAAGGAAGGACGGACTCGGATCTGGATGGACATCGTGACTGCCATCAACGCGGAGGGGGTGGCAGTCCGCGACTTCCAACATGTCAAGAAGCGCTGGGAGGACTTCAGGTCCAGGACCCTGAACAAGGCACGGCGCCTCTTGAAGGCAGCGGATGCTAAGGGGCACCGGGGCCACTTGTCGGAAGATCAGATGAGGGTCCTGGAACGCATATCCCCAGCGCTCCACGTCCAGGTCCATGAGAGGCAGACCCGTCTGGAGTCGAGCGGTAAGTGTACATGCATCATGATTGTAATCTGTGCGTGTGGTGATGTGCCAGTAGTGTGCCGGTTGCACATCTGTTTGTATGGGGCCAAGTATGGGTGGTGGTGTACAGGACCGTGAGGCTAACACATGCGAGGGCTGTCATGTGTGAGACATGGATGGTGCTTGTGTGTGTAGGCTTGCATGCCAAATGCAGTTGTGTGGGCACACATGTTTGGATGAATGTGTATGTAAGTGGGCATGTTCGTGATGTCACACATGTATGTTGTTTTCAGCTGCATGTATCAGCACTGTGTACATGTGCATGTGTGTGTATTTGACAAGGGTGCAACAGTGAGGCAACATGGATGCATGTGACAGCGGGATGTGGAAGCCTGATTGGCAGATGTGACATGGATGCCCATCGGAACACTGCGACAGTTGGCTGAGGTGTACACATGCATGCAAGTGTGGTGGTGTGCGTGCATGTGTAGTGCACTCCCTGTGTTGCATGTGATGTGTGGCTCACCTTTGCCTGCTCATGCTGTTTTATGTGTATGGATGGTGCTGGCAGTTGCGATGTGGCTGTGGTATGGCTCATGTGTGCAAGTTGAAATGACATGTGTGTTGCCAATTGTGATGCCATGTCTGAGGTTTGCCAATGCCACTCATGTGCAACTGTCACGTGTGTATGTGTCCATTGTACAGTGCCCTGATGCCTGTGTTTTATTTCTCCCTGTCTGCAGCGTCAACTGATGAAGAGGGCGGAGAAGGTGCTGTGGAGCACAGCAGCGGGGATCGCACCGCCAGCCGGAGATGCAAGGCCCGGCTCCCCTCCCAGGTTGTGATCTCGTCGGGGAGTGAGGAGTCCGGTGCCGTGTCCCAGGCCGCAGCTGCCGGGGGGAGGTCCAAGAGGCAGAGGTCGGAGTTGGACTCCTCGGCAGCAGAAGGGGCAGCTGGGAGCCCACAGGGCCCAACGGGGGAAGATGGCATGGAGTCATCCAGGTTGGTGGGGGGTTTGTTGGAGGAGGAGGCCGTGCAAGCAACAGAGATGGGGTCTGGAGGTGGGGATTCCACTGGTGCTAGTGGTGCAGTGCAGGACCATGGACAGGAGGCAGCACAGGTCGCCGCGGAGGTGTCTGTGTGCAATCCTGTCCCTGATCCTGTCACTGCATCATCTTGCACCAGCAGGGATGCCGACATCCAGACCCGTTTTCAGGCAGGGGATGAGCTCATGACAACTGGCCTTCCTCTGCCTGCGGACGTGGCTATCCGGGTCCGGGTTGAGCCTGTCCTGACTGGTGTGGCGTTGCGTCAACGGGCCATGCGAGTTGACCTGCAGTCTCTTCATGAGGAGACTGCACGTCATCTCGAATGGCTCATTGACCGCGTCGGCCTACTCGGACAGGTCACCCAGGCCGGATTCCTCCGTTTGATGGAGCTTGCTACGACCCCCTCCTCAACTGAACCCCCTATGCGCCAGTCGTCCTCCGTGCCATCTTCCCACCCATCAGTCACCTGGGTGCCCTGTGGAGCTGCCTCTGATGGTGCAGCCAGGCTGGTGGAGGAGGCATCCCTGCCACAGTCGGGAGTCGGACGTTCAGCAGGGGTGGCCACATCAACGACTGCACCCCAGCCAGCGGAGGATGTGCAGTCAGCAGGAGGCAGTGCACGGGCAGAGGCGCAGCAGCAGCAACGTGGTGGGAGCCATGATGGCTCGGGGCCTTCCACATCGGAGGGGCAGGCATCGGCCGGAGGGCAGGAGGACCTAGGACGGGAACTGTCTTCCATGTGGCAGCGGTTGGGCCACGCCATAGATGCGGAGCGGCAGCGGGCGGAAGCGGCACGGCTCACGATGGTCAGGGCGGAGAACGCCATGCGGAGGGCCCTGAGGCGTGCCGAGTGCCTCGAGGCAATCTGCAGGGAGTTTGGGGGGAACATGTGGACGGCCATGCGGACCCTCGGGGCCATGGAGGAGGAGCGCCTCCGGGACAGTGAGCAGGAGTTCGATGATGCCCTGGCCCGGAACATCCCGAAGTGAGCCGTCGGACTAGCCCGCTGCCCTTGTAAATAGTTATATAGTTAGTGTTAGATTTCCTTTGGTTTAGCATTTTTTTTGGACCTTTTGGACAATGGGCCAAATGTTTGTAGTTATTTTTTTCAGTTAGTGTTATTAGATAGGTTTCATTTCTTAGGTTGGGATCATGGACCCTGGATTGTTTATCTGTACATAGTTGACTTTTGGATTTTCAATTTTTATTATGATTTCGCCATGGAGCAATGGTTTTCAATTTTAATTTTCCATTGGATTTACTTTTGTGGACTGTGACTTTGGACACCTTTCCTTTGCATTATGATTTGTGGTTTTGCATTATTTCACGGACCTGCTGTTTTTTTTTTTTAATTTCTATTATTGTTTGTTTATTTTTTATTCAATTTAGGTTGCTTTTAATACATATTTTTTCTTCAAAGTTCAATGTGTAGTATCATCTCATTGGTTTCATACATATCATGATATGGGTTTTGACATTCACTGACACCCATTATGTGTTCATTTCCAAACTTGCAATTGGGCTTCTATCATGTTTTTGCCATTTCTAAGTGGGTGGATGAAATACTCGGGTGGGTGTTTGCCATTTGGAGGCTGACCATAAGGGCCAGGGATCTACATTGTGGTGACATGTTGGCTGGGAGACATGAGTGGGGGCCTGGTGGAGGCTGCCCCTGCACTGCTGGGGGGTGGGGGTGGTGGGAGACATGAGTGGGGGCCTGGTGGAGGCTGCCCCTGCACTGCTGGGGGGTGGGGTGGTGGTAGACATGGGTGGGGGCCTGGTGGAGGCTGCCCCTGGTGGCTGGCGGGTGGGGGTGATAGGGGACATGAGTGGGGGCCTGGTGGAGGCTGCCCCTGCACTGCTGGGGGGTGGGGGTGGTGGTAGACATGGGTGGGGTCCTGGTGGAGGCTGCCCCTGCACTGCTGGGGGGTGGGGGTGATAGGGGACATGAGTGGGGGCCTGGTGGAGGCTGCCCCTGCACTGCTGGGGGTGGGGGTGGTGGTAGACATGAGTGGGGGCCTGGTGGTGGCTGCCCCTGCACTGCTGGGGGGTGGGGGTGGTGGTAGACATGGGTGGGGGCCTGGTGGAGGCTGCCCCTGGTGGCTGGGGTTTGGGGGTGCAGGGAGACATGAGTTGGACATGGGTGGGGGCCTGGTGGAGGCTGCCCCTGGTGGCTGGGGTTGGGGTGCAGGGAGACATGAGTGGGGGCCTGGTGGAGGCTGCCCCTGCACTGCTGGGGGTGGGGGTGATAGGGGACATGAGTGGGGGCCTGGTGGAGGCTGCCCCTGCACTGCTGGGGGGTGGGGGTGGTGGGAAACATGAGTGGGGGCCTGGTGGAGGCTGCCCCTGGTCGCTGGGGGGTGGGGGTGGTGTTAGACATGAGTGGGGGCCTGGTGGAGGCTGCCCCTGCACTGCTGGGGGGTGGGGGTGCAGGGAGACATGAGTGGGGGCCTGGTGGAGGCTGCCCCTGCACTGCTGGGGGGTGGGGGTGATAGGGGACATGAGTGGGGGCCTGGTCGAGGCTGCCCCTGCACTGCTGGGGGGGTGGGGGTGGTGGTAGACATGAGTGGGGGCCTGGTGGAGGCTGCCCCTGCACTGCTGGGGGCTGGGGGTGGTGGTAGACATGGGTGGGGGCCTGGTGGAGGCTGTCCCTGTTGGCTGGGGGGTGGGGGTGCAGGGAGACATGAGTTGGACATGAGTGGGGGCCTGGTGGAGGCTGCCCCTGGTGGCTGGGGGGTGGGGGTGATGGGAGACATGAGTGGGGTCCTGGTGGAGGCTGCCCCTGCACTGCTGGGGGGTGGGGGTGATATGGGACATGAGTGGGGGCCTGGTGGAGGCTGCCCCTGCACTGCTGGGGGGTGGGGGTTGTGGGAGACATGAGTGGGGGCCTGGTGGAGGCTGCCCCTGGTGGCTGGGGGGTGGGGGTGGTGGGAGACATGAGTGGGGGCCTGGTGGAGGCTGCCCCTGCACTGCTGGGGCGTGGGGGTGGTGGGAGACATGAGTGGGGGCCTGGTGGAGGCTGCCCCTGCACTGCTGGGGGGTGGGGGTGGTGGTAGACATGGGTGGGGGCCTGGTGGAGGCTGCCCCTGGTGGCTGGGGGGTGGGGGTTCTTGGGAGACATGAGTGGGGGCCTGGTGGAGGCTGCCCCTGCACTACTGGGGGGTGGGGGTGCAGGGAGACATGAGTGGGGGCCTGGTGGAGGCTGCCCCTGGTGGCTGGGGTGTGGGGGTGATAGGGGACATGAGTGGGGGCCTGGTGGAGGCTGCCCCTGGTGGCTGGGGGGTGGGGGTGATGGGAGACATGAGTGGGGGCCTGGTGGAGGCTGCCCCTGCACTACTGGGGGGTGGGGGAGGTGGTAGACATGGGTGGGGGCCTGGTGGAGGCTGCCCCTGGTGGCTAGGGGGTGGGGGTGCAGGGAGACATGAGTGGGGGCCTGGTGGAGGCTGCCCCTGCACTGCTGGGGGTGGGGGTGGTGGGAGACATGGGTGGGGGCCTGGTGGAGGCTGCCCCTGCACTGCTGGGGGGTGGGGGTGGGGGTAGACATAGGTGGGGGCCTGGTGGAGGCTGCCCCTGGTGGCTGGGGGGTGGGGGTGCAGGGAGACATGAGTGGGGGCCTGGTGGAGGCTGCCCCTGGTGGCTGGGGAGTGGGGGTGATGGGAGACATGGCTGGGGGCCTGGTGGAGGCTGCCCCTGGTGGCTGGGGGTGCAGGGTGACATGTGTTGGTGGGCAGTAGTGCAAGGTGACATGTGGGTTGGCTGGGGGGCATGGCCATGGTGGATGTGGTGCCTGCAGGACATGTGCAGGGTAGGCCCCTGTGGTTTGGGCCACCTCCAGGGGCCGTGGATCGTGTAGAGGGAACACCTGGGAGGACCCACACGTGCAATTCACGTGTGGTGCTCCCCTGCGCACCCCTGTAATACACGTACCCTGATGGAATCACGTGTGATACTTCCCGCGCACCCCTGAAATACACGTACCCTGCTGATTTTGCGTGTGATACTTCCCGCGCACCCCTGAAATACACGTACCCTGCTGCTTTTGCGTGATACTTCCCGCGCACCCCTGAAATACACGTACCCTGCTGTTTTTGCGTGTGATACTTCCCGCGCACCCCTGGAATACACGTACCCTGATGGAATTGCGTGTGATACTTCCCGTGCATCCCTAAGATACACGTACCCTGCTGCTTTTGCGTGTGATACTTCCCGCGCACCCCTGAAATACACGTACCCTGCTGTTTTTGCGTGTGATACTTCCCGCGCACCCCTGGTATACACGTACCCTGATGGAATCGCGTGTGATACTTCCCGCGCACCCCTGAAATACACGTACCCTGCTGCTTTTGCGTGTGATACTTCCCGTGCACCCCTGGAATACACGTACCCTGCTGTTTTTGCGTGTGATACTTCCCGCGCACCCCTGGAATACACGTACCCTGATGGAATCCCGTGTGATACTTCCCGCGCACCCCTAAGATACACGTACCCTGCTGCTTTTGCGTGTGATACTTCCCGTGCATCCCTGGAATACATGTACCCTGCTGTTTTTGCGTGTGATACTTCCCGCGCACCCCTGGAATACACGTACCCTGATGGAAGCGTGTGATACTTCCCGCGCACCCCTAAGATACACGTATCCTGCTGCTTTTGCGTGTGATACTTCCCGTGCACCCCTGAAATACACGTACCCTGCTGTTTTTTCGTTTGATACTTCCCGCGCACCCCTAGAATACACGTACCCTGATGGAATCGCGTGTGATACTTCCCGCGCACCCCTGAAATACATGTACCCTGCTGCTTTTGCGTGTCATACTTCCTGTGCACCCCTAGAATACACGTACCCTGCTGTTTTTGCGTGTGATACTTCCTGCGCACCCCTGGAATACACGTACCCTGATGGAATCGCGTGTGATACTTCCAGCGCACCCCTAAGATACACGTACCCTGCTGCTTTTGCGTGTGATACTTCCCGTGCACCCCTGAAATACACGTACCCTGCTGTTTTTGCGTGTGATACTTCCCGCGCACCCCTGGAATACACGTACCCTGATGGAATCGCGTGTGATACTTCCCACGCACCCCTGAGATACAAGTACCCTGCTGCTTTTGCGTGTGATACTTCCCGCGCACCCCTGAAATACATGTACCCTGCTGCTTTTGCATGTGATACTTCCCGCGCACCCCTGAAATACACGTACCCTGCTGATTTTGCGTGTGTTACTTCCCACGCACACCTGATGCACATGTACACAGGACAATCGCGTGTGGAACTTCCTGCGAACCACTGAAATACACGTTCCCCGCTTGGCGTTTGATGTTTGCCAGCCCTGTGAACTGGTCCAGGGTTAGCGCAGCCCTTTGCGATTATTTGGGGATTTTGAAGGCCTTTCCTTGCGCGAGGGCGTTCTTGGGGGCGTAACTGGCGCTGCTGCAGGGTCGCTGCGCCACGCCTGGTTTTGGATGCGAAAATCCATGAATACGCTGTGCGCGGAAATCGATTTTAGCGCACACGGCTGGCGCAGACATTCGCACGGGCACGCTGTGCGCCAGCCGCGTGGGCCACTTTTGTGCGAATTTCTATGAATTACCCTGCATGTAGTTCTGTATCTGACTGTTTTTTTTGGAGTTTTTCTTCCTTCTTTGAAGAAGTACCTGGTTTACTTTCCCTAATTGATTCTTTTTGATTGTGGTACTTGATGAAGTTTTAGTTTCTTTTATGCTTTTTGGAGGATTTGCAGTGACATCCTGTTGCATTTCTGTTTGATTTAGTTTTCTTTTAAAACATTTTCCTTTTTGTGGAACAGGATATGTTTATAGATGGGGGGTGTATAGTGAACAAAGTCTATTGTATTCTAAAATGCAAGGAATATCAGCGTTTATTTTACTTGCATCAAAGCTGATTAGAAATACACCGTCAAGTGTACGTAAGCGTGATAGTGCTACGTAGCTCATGCCTTCTTTAAAGACTGTGTTACCAATGTCTATCATTGCTTTGTCTAAGGTAAGACCTTGTGATTTATGAATGGTGACTGCGTATGCAAGAGTTAGAGAAAATTGTTCTCTGTGTACATACATGTCTTTGAAGAGAAGGAATCGAGCTGTTGAGCGTCCTATTCTTTTAACTTCTGAAAGTTTGTCGAAGAGAATATTGACAAACTGAATTTTGTTGTCACGTGGGTATGTTTGAAAGCCAACAACTGTACCCAGTGCTCCATTAACTAGTCCTTGGTCTACGTCAAGGTTATGTATCAGCATTACTCTGCAATTTAAGGATAATTTTAACATCTTTTCTAAGCCTGCTGTGTTTGAGATTGATTTTTCTAAATTATTTAGTCTTGTTGTGGCTTGGTCACACATGGGTAGTGTCATACCATGTACATCTAGTTTGTCTGTGGCGCTAATTTCCATTATTGGTTGCATTTCTTTACTTAACATTATTTCATTGAATTTGAGACAGCTTGCAAGAGTTGGCATTAAGGCCATACAATTGACATTTTTGTGGGCTAATTGTTCCATAACATCTGTAGCACATGCATTATCGCCATAAAGTGCATTAATGTGCCGGGTTTTCAATGTTGCGTCTGCTTCTTTACAAAGTATACCAACTCTCAAACTTTTTAAAATGTTGGCATAAGTGAGATCTGCAGATTGGCGCATGTTTTATGTTAATTCTCTGTATTGGAAATGTTGCCAAAGGTTGACATTTCCAATGCTGCCAACAGTTTTACGACAGAGTTTGTGTTCTAATGTTTTAAAAATAGGCTCACCTTTTACAGGTGTTAATTGAAGAAGATCTCCGAAAACAATAATGTGTTTTCCTGCAAAGAGCTCTTCATAGTTTGTTTTGAGTACTTCCTGCAATCTGAGGTGAATCAAAGCCAACATTAGGTTGGACACCATGCTCACTTCATCTATTAGTAGCATTTTCATTTGTTTTAATACTCTACGTAGTTCCATTGCAGATTCTGCAGAAAGTTTGTAATAATCTAATTTGTTTTGGTGTTCTACTGGCAGGAGTAGTAATCGGTGTAAAGTGACACCACCTATGTTGTAGGCAGCTAAACCTGCCGGGGCAGTGACAATAGCTGACAGTTTGTTGTTTGTGAATTGTTGAAGGAGCTTACTGATGATTTTGATTAGGAATGTTTTGCCAGAACCAGCTTCACCACTGACATACAATAGTATAGGTTTGTAATTTTGACAGGTGCATTCTTTGTTTTCATGTTGTTCACCATGTGCAATTTCTTTTGTTACTTCTTGAAAAATGCTACGTTGCTCATTGTTTAGCTTTGATTCTAGTATAGTTAAGTTTTCTTTATCTTCATACTGACACATGGTGTTTTGTACTTCTATCATAGCTAATTCTGCCTCATTTGTTATTAGTGGGTCTCCCAGTTGTTCTTGGCTTCCTGTGACAGATGGCTGACTACTGTGAGGAGTGTCCTTATCTAGTTGGGCCTGGAGTTCTTCTTCGTGTTGCTGGTCATTGTGCAACATTGTTTTGTACTGTGCAAAGTTTACATCAGTTATACTGCTTTCATTTGCTTTGAAAGCATCTTCATATGAGTCATAGTCATCTAGTATTTATTCTTCTTTTCTCCATGGTTTAAAGAGTTGCAGCAGGAACATGTAATATACTTCTTTAAGTTGAGGAGTCTTTAATGACAATTTGATATGATTAATTAAATTTGGTTTGGTGAGTTTTACTTAGCTGCCCTCACAGTTTGTCACTTTCTATTTACGGTTTTGTTCATCAGGTTTTATATTATTTGTGTATGTGTAGTTTTGGGCTATGTGGTATAGACTCATGGTTTCCAAAGTGGTACTCCTGTTTGGGTAGTATGTGTCCAATAAATTGTTTTTTAAAATGTCTTGGCTGTTGGGATCATGTTTGGCTATTGTTTCTATATCTTCGTATGATTTTAGAACTCTTTTTCTAGATTTAGCTGGACCAAGACTTAGCCATACTATATTTGCAGATTTACCATACAATGCAGTACCAGTTAATCGATCAGCTGCTTCATAGGATCCACATTCTCTATTGGACAGCATTTTTATGCCCAAGCTGTATAATTTCTGAGACACTGTTTTATCTGATGACAGGTCATTCCAGAGGTCTTGGAGCTCTGTCTTTTCTGATTTGGTTAAGTATGCTGTGACATATCGTGCAACTGCAGTAGAATTGTCTGCAATGTACTGCACGTCTATGTTTGCATTCCATAAGTAGGCAATGATTGCATTGTAATCATTGATATATTTTTCTTCTTCTTTTCTTTTTATGCAATATGTATTTTTAGGTGACTTACCTTTAACACTATGGGCCTCATTACGGCCCAGGCGGTAAATTACCGCCTGGGTCGTACCCTTACCACCATGGTGTAAATTATGTTTACACCATGGTGAATGGCGGATTTACCGCCCCATTCCAAGGTGAGTGGGGCGGTAAATCCCCATTTCCCATTTTACCCTTCCCCATTCCCATTTTTGCCCCATAGGGCATAATGGGAGTGGGGAAGGCGCTAATTACACCACCGTAAATTATGGTGGCGTAATTAGCACCATGGTCCCTTAGCGCCATGGATTTTAACGCCTGCAAAAAAGCAGGCGTTAAAATCACCATGGCGCTAAGGGACCTTGTAATCAGGCGTTAAGGGTCGGTGCCGTTTACGGCGCCGTTAACCCCTTAATTCCTGACTCGTAATGAGGCCCTATATCTAACTGAAGACATGAGGTTGTTCACTTGACCTGTATTTGTGACTGGACTAGGGAAACCAAATCGGCATTTGGTGTAGTATTTCCCTTTGTTTTTGTATTTGCGACGACAATATTTGCCACATTTGTGTCTTTGGAATTGTAAAATTTTTGCATGAAGATCACTATTTGTGGATTCTGATGGAATTGCACAAGTGACATATTTTTCAATAAACTGTAAAACAGTGGCATCACTGTCTTGACCAAATTTAGGAGCATCTTTAATCCATAAAAGCATGTGGATATGTGGTGCTCCTCTGGCTTGGTATTCTTTTCTCCAAAAGAAGTGTTGCACTTCTCCAAGGGGAGGAACAGTTTTGTTACAAATAAAATGTAGCATAGCAATGAAGCAATGGTGAAAATATCGTGAAACATTAACAGGATCCTGTGAACAAAGTTCTCCAGGTGTTAGTATATCTATGTTTGTTTTGTTTTCGTTTGATATGCGTAGGAAAGCATGTAAATCTTCCCATGCATATTCTGCGCAACTTAATGTAACAAACCAAGTGTGTGGGCCAAGGTTTCTGATCATACAACGTACATCTCCATGTTGTCGAAACCAGTACTCTTTAGTACCACGCATATTTGCTAAAGATTTGTAAGGTTTGCTTGTAAAACCTCATCTTTTTGTTGAAATTTTTGTAATAATTGTGTAGCTGTCATATTTTGAAAGTGTGATCCTGATTTTAATATGTGTGCAACTCCGTAACATAAAGTTGCTAGTTCACTTTCAAGAGTAGGTGGAATATGTATTCCACATTTTGTCGAAATCTGGGATCTTCAGAATAAATTCGTAATGAGCGATATTCTGATGCTGATATTTGAAAAGGTCTATCATCGTATCTTCCTCCTTTGCCAGTAGGAACGAGTAGAGGAAAAGCACGTGCTTCTATACTTTTTTCCCATATGCTGATTGGTGATCCTTTTGTTTGACGCATTTGGTACGTTTCCAGTGCATCTTCTATGGTGTCATTAGAGTGCAATGGATGAATTGTATAATGGTCTAAAGTGTTTGATATTGTAGCAGGATCTAGGAGCTCAAATTGACCAGCTTCTTGTGTCTGTTCAATTATTTCACTTGTATCTTGCAAGGTTTCTTCAATATTAACTTCTTTGTGATATTCATTGTTCTCTTTAAGATATTGTAGGGCTTCTCTAACTTTATGTAAATCTACCAGTTGTTGCCAATTTTTTTTTGTCTTTTGTAGGTACTCCATTTACCAAGATAATTAAAGATTGCTGCATTGGACGTTGCACTCCGAGAGTGTGCACATTTTCTTTTAGATCTAATGCTAAATACACTACTTTTCCACGAATACCTTTCACTAATTCAGAGGGAGGTAATTTTGCAGTTTTTGGTTGAAGGCGTATTATTGCTTGAAATGGGTGCACTGTTTGAATTATGATGCTCCCATATAAATTAAGTTGTTGAAGGGGTTTTGGTAGTGGATACAATTCCAAGTTATTTGTGATAGCATGTGAAGGAGTTTGGTTGTTGTCAAATTTTGTAGTGCAGTAACTACAAAGTATTATGGGGTCAGTTATTTCGTATTTGTTTTCTGCTATAAGGTAGAGAGCTAATTCAAACCATTTAGAATCTTCATTGTCTTCTATTTTGTATGATAGGTATATAGTTTTTGTGCTACTTTTATATAAAGTTCTGGGGCAACATATACACACGTGGTTTGGTACTTCAGCTGAAGTACTTTCAAATTTTAGTATTTCTTTTTTGTATGTCTGTAGTGAAAGGTTGCCATGTGCAGAATTGTTACGAAGTTGGTTGACAGCTAATTCATCTTGTAAGTGGGTTCCACTTCCAAATTATTTTGTCTGGATATAGTCGATTTCTTCTAGGAGGTCTTTTGCTGTACCATGTCGAAGAATGTTATTTAAATTGGCTAGTGCTAAAGCAGGACTTTTAGCATAGTACAGTTTATAAACTAGATTTCTTATACTTGCATGATGTGTTGATATCCTTTTGATATCATGGAAGGGTGTTTTGAAAGTAGGTCCTGTAATGCAGGCCAAGGAATGTCCTTGTAGTCCTGTGTACTTGCGTATTGGACAAGCATCCATATTTTGCAGTAGTTTAATTTTGATTTTGTAATTGCTTTTCACATATTGATTGAGGAATTGGCGTAAAGACTTGAACATTTTTTTGGGAATGTTACACATTGACGTGCATGGCCATTTGTACACTAGATGTTCTGATTCAGTTGAATGGAGGGGTAAAGCTACGTTTTCAGGGCATATTTTTGTAAGGAGTTCTTCTTGTTCCATTATGGTATTATTAACTTTTTCATAACCTCGACCACTGCTATGTATGGCAATTGTATTTGTTTGCTTTTGTTTGTAGGCTTCTTCATTAAAGTATGGTTCTGTGGAAGTAGTGTGACTCCATTCACCTCCACAGATATTTAAGAAGTTATTTCTGTTGACATTTCGTTTATTGAGAAGTCTTTTTTGTAATTTAGATATGAGTTTTGTTAGTGGTTTCATTCTGTTTAACACTAAAATAAATAACTTTGTTTTGAGAAGAAGTGCACTGTCTATCAACGCTTCTAAGATTACTTTCCTACGATAGGTTTGAAGTCTTGAACCTGGTTTCTCTCCTGTTTTCATAAGATTTTGAAGGACTCTGTGACGGAACATGTTGGCTAAAATACTTTTCTTGATATGCTTACTTTGTACTATATCAAGATTTATAGAAGAAGTTTTATTTGTAGTGATAGTTGATTTTCTGTTAACTGTTTTTTGGGTTGTTTTACTTTTTGATAGAGGAGGGAAAGTTTATGTACTAGAAACTTCTTCTGTTTCACTACATGACTGTATTAGCTGTTGTGTTTCAACTTTTTTTTACAAATTCTCCTATAGATGGATGTTTATGTTGGAGACTTTTCTTTTCATGTGCTCAACTTCTGCGTCCCTTTCTACGAAGTTGCTTTTTGGTAGGCATTCTTTAGGGTCTGTTGAAAAAAATACAGAAGGTATGGGTTGGGGTGTTCTGCAATGCATGTGTGGTGTGTGCATGAGTGTTTGAGTAAGGTGATAAAGATGTATGTAATGGTGTGTGATTGTGCATTGGGAAGTACAACTAGTAGGGATGGCTATTCTTGAATTAATGTGTTACTAAACTGGTTGTTCAGATGACAGAAAAAAGTAAGCTAGTGGTGTGGAGAAGTATTAATAGTATATCTAAAGCTATACAATTAAAACAGTAGTTTTTTTCTACAACATCTAAATTCTAGCGGCTGAGTTGGGTAATTTGTGTGTCGAAAAATAGGAATTTGTGGGCCATTCTGCCAGTAAATCACTGTTTAAGACGGGGGGATTTTTGGTCAGAATGGTGCAGAATCTCTATTTTTAGGCACAGAAATAGCATGAATTAAGCTTACAGTGTGAGTAATAATTCAAATATTATGGTAACATTCTACTTACTTTTTTTCTAAAATGAGCAGTTTGCTTCTTAGTTGTTCTTTGTAGTTCCAATTCGGCTGCTTCTTTTCAGGAGAATGGTCTTCACTGCAATTGTAAAAGAAAGAAATTAGTAATTTGGTTTGTATATAGCACTCTTTTTAATTTAGACATATATTTTTTTTAATTGAAATGCTCAGTGCCTTCCTTAAAACCATTAAAACTATTTTATGACTAACTGTAGGAAAGAAAATATCTTCTCTGTGGCTTGTTACATTCATAATGTACCACTGTATACCACTATTCCTGCAACTAAGCTTTTCCACGTAATAGTGAGTCCATGTCATAGCCTGATTTTCCACGTAATAGTGAGTGAATGTCATAGCCTGCTTGTCCTATATAAATGTAAGTAATTATATAAACTAAAAAAAGTAAAACCAAATATGTGTTTGTACAAATATTATTCTTTGAGATTTGATCATAGAGTGTGCATGTAATTTTGTTTGATTATATGTAGTCTATATATTTTATTTGAAAAAGATTAGTTTAACATTATTTGCGTGTGTGTTTGTGTACGAAGAAATTAAACGGTATAAAGGTTTGTAAGTCACAGTACATTTTAGGATAATGAAAAAATGATTGTAGATTCATTTTACAGATTATACAAGGTAAAAGTCGGTTAGTAAATATGTTCATGTATTGTATAGAAAATATGCATACCTGTAGTTTGTGTTCATGCATATGGATATGGAAGAAGCTGCAAGTAGAAATCTTGGAGATTTGTCTAGTATTTCTTGTAGATCGTGCTTGCCAATGGTATGAGACTTGTAGTCCGAGAGATTCGCTGTACATTTGAAGTGCTGAACTATGATGATGCAGTTACATGTAGAGGTCGTGGATTTGATTGGTCGATGGTCATGTGATTTCTTAGCTACATCCAATGAGGGAATGGCACAGAGAGTGAAGTAGAAATGGTAGAAGGGCTGTCCATGTTACGATACGTTTGTGGACATAGCGGTAGTTCCAGGACACCGCGCATTACATCCGGGGAATTTGAGGTGGGGAGGCATTCAAATGAGATTGAATGTAGCAAGGGATTGGTCAGTAAAGTTTAGTGAGTGTGTTGTGCTAGGAGAGGTTTTCTCTGATATTCTTTTTGGTGAGAGAAGAACAGATAGCTATGGCTGAGTGTTTCAAATAACAGATTGTGTGGATTTTGGGAGACTCGTGGATACATTGGTTGAAGGTGCATGCAGAAAGCTGTGGAGTATCTATAGATCTTGGATTCCCACATGTGGAAGTGCACTGGCATGGAGTGCTTGGAATGAAGTGGCTGGACTTGCTACCTCTCTGTGCAACTTTGAAGATAGAGGAACATCCAGACATAATTGTAATTCATTGTGGAGGGAACAGTTAAGGACACGTGTCTGGAATTTCTTTGCAATTTGCAATGAAAGAAGGACTTCAGAAGATCATGCATATGTTTCCAAACTCCAAAGTAATTTTTTCACGGATTGCGCGGAGACAAATGTGGCTTCGTTCTTTCTCATGTGTTCCACAAATGGAGAAAGCAAGGCGTAATGTCAATAAGGCTGTTTGTGCTTTCCTAAGAGATTTTGGCATGTTCTCTTTTCACAATGAAAATATTATGTTTCGTAGTAAATACATTTTTGGCAGAGATGGAGTCCATCTTACTTATGCTGGTAATCAGATTTTTCTGAGAAATGTACAAAATGCATTGCAACCTTTTTTAGAAATGCAGCATCTATTTTGAAGTAGGTGTTAAGTATTTATAATTTTTGACATACAAACACCTCCCAAAGGCTCTTTTCAGAGCCACCACTTCCTCCCAGAGAAAAAAAGCAATGGTTACAATAGGGCAGAACCCCAATTTTTTTTATTTTCGCGAACTGTCCGCAGACTTTCAAGAAATAGAAAGGGCCCTGCATTCTTTATCGTTACTTCTATTTTTTAACTGTGAAAGGCAGCTCTGAAAAGAGCCTTATTTTTTTTTTTGATTTTTGTTATTTTGTATTTTTTTGTTTTTTTACACACGACACACTAGGAGAGGAGGGGAAAGGAGGGTAAAGGGGGGACACCAACCATAGGGATAAGAAAGGGCGAGCTGAGAGAGGAAGATGTAGAGTGGGTTTTATTTGGGTAGTGAGCAGGTCTTCTCGTGCTCTGAGACGATAGTCTCAAAAGCACTCCGAAGTCGCTCCCCCCTACAGAGTACTGTGTCACAGTACATACATACAACTGTGACCCTCGAAAGGTAAGGGTCATCAGAATTCTGTATGGCCTGTGAGGCAGCTTGAGGAAGACGTTGTCCCACAGAGGTGTTCCTTGTGGTGACAGGATCTGAAACGGAGGATCAAGGAGAGGCAATCAACCTACTACGCTCTTCGCAAGGTACAACCTTGCGAATGGCCCCAGTGTGGAATGAGTTCAGGTTTTGCTTCATGGTCGTAGTCCCAAAGCTATATGAACCATGCCTCCCGCGACTGAGAACCATTTTGCACTCGTTGCAGGTGACACGGTTCGCACGAGCCTTTGGACCATTCCCATAAACGGTAAACAACTGCCACACCCAAGAATCACGCCGAGGGTGGCTAGCAGGGATTTCCTCTACCTCATTCTCATCATCCTCTTCTTCCCCCTCTGTATCCTCACTCCTGTTCCCCTCTTCAGGCCCTTTGGGAAATGGTGGTGTGGAGGGGGTGGGGGTGGTGCTGAGGCAGATGTAGCACCATGTGGTAATAGTCGAGCCATGGATGTCATAGGCTTGGAGATGAAAATCTCAAAATCTGCAAAGTATGCAGCAAAATTTAGTGTGCTCTGTGGAATAGTCAGAAACACAATGAGAATGCGCTCTAGGGCGTGGTCTTATATAGGGGTGCTTGTGCGCGGGACGCAGACATGCGCGCCGTCCGCAAGACAGATCGAACATCAAAAAAGGTTCAAAAAGTCACAAAATCTATGTGGAAAGTTAGGATTAGTATGTGGGATTTGTGGTACGGTGATTTTTTAATGAGAAATATTGTGGATTACTTGGAAATGTACTTTTAAACTGTTCGGGGACACGAACAGTGTCCGCATTTAGAGCACGAGATGAGCGTGGGCGCGGTCACATGATTGTTTTGTGAGCATGTTCGCCAAGGTAGCGGCCGTCCGCAGGACACCCAATGTACGGACATTGTTTTGCGCATGCGTGTTGATGTTCTACGGACAGTGTTCGGGTCCTGAAATAATTAAAAGTGCGTCACATGTAAAACGAACAGTTACCGACAGCCGCTTGTTCTTAGCACAGTTTAATTTATTTGCTAACAATATGGACAGACATAGCGTTTCAAGCACACCTCCATTTTCGTTTATTTACGAACAATTCAGGACACCACGAGTGTTCTTAGAACAGTTTCTGCTTGCTAGCGAACACTACGAACAGGCATAGTGTTCTTAAGGACACCTCCATTTTCGTTTCTTTACGGACATTTCAGGACACTACGAGTGTTCTTAGAACATGTTCAACTTACATGAGAACATTACGGACAGATGTAGTGTCCTCAGGACACTTACATTTTAGTTTCTTTACGAACATTTCCGAACAACCGCGCTGTCAGTGCGTGAACACCTAAATTGGTTTCATCACAAAGAACTGAAAGTTATTACAACAGAATATAAGAAAAGTAACTTTATTTCATATATATATACAATTATGACTGGGAAGGTGGGGCAGAAACGGAAACAAAAACTGGAGAATTAGGGATTTCTAGATAACTGGGATCAGGTGAAGAAGGGAAGGAAAGCTCATTGAAAAGCTTTGGTCCATAGACATGGTTTGGGGTTAACTGAGTGGGATAGGGTGAGGGGGACAAGTGCAGGTTGGACAATGGTGTGCTGTTGGTGGTTTCACATGATTTTCCACAAAGTTTTTCAAATCCATAAAATTTTGCATAAGGTCGTCCATTTTTTGATTAATCTGTTGTAGAGTGATATCCTCTGATTGTTGTTGTGAGATGCTTGGAATGTTTGTATGGTCTGTAATAAAAAAAATGTATATGTTAAATGTATACAAAATAATATTTGTTAATTGGTTTTGTTAGTAAAGTGTGTACCATTAGGTGGACTATCTTCTAACATTTCCTCTCGTGGGAAATGCTCCTCTAGCCAGTCGAGAGTACTACACATTTCTGTGAGAAAGCAAAAAAGTAATATGTTTTTTTTTTCTAATATAGAAAGTTTATAAATATATGAGTAAAAAGAAGTGCATTTACTATGTCTGGGGAGATATGTAATCAGTAGTCTATACGTCTGGTCTTGCTGTTGGTTGTGGAGCGTCTGTGAGGTAATTATGGTGGAAGCCACTTTATCTTCTTTTGGTATATTCCATTTTAAAACATATTGTATTTAAATGTATGGTTAGTGTGTTACATATTTGGGTTACATTTTTTTTAAGTATTACTACATATAATTTGTATGTGTGCTGTTTTGTGAATTTGTTAAATGTTCCTATGTTATGATATAACTATTACACATACCCCCCCCAGAGCTTTTAGGTGGTGGTACTGTTGTCAGAACATGTCTGCGGACCGTTAAATTGAGTAGAAAGGGTTCAGTATGTTCCATATTATATGTATATAAAGTCAAAGTTATTATTGTTAAATTGTGCTACTAAAAAACTATGAAATTCAGTAAAAAAACTTTGTTAAAGGGACATTATGGTTAAGTTGCGCTACTAAAAACCTATGAAATTCAGTGAAAAAACTTTGTTAAAGGGACATTATGGTTAAGTTGCACTACGAAAAACCTATGAAATTCAGTAAAAAAACGTTGTTAAAGGGACGTTATGGTTCAAAGTAAAACCAAAAAACCCCTGAAATTCGGCAGTTATGGTAAGATAAGCAACCATAACTCGCTCCACCGTGCACTGCCAACACTAACACCCAGGGCATCAAAGATGACATCACAAATGTCATTGATGACATCACTGATGACATCACATGTGCATTTACTTTTCATGAAAACGCTGTACAAGGGATTCTTATAATGCTGACCAAAAACTGTCAAGGATCATTGGGATAAATATCATGAGCTAATTAGTGCATTAAGCAATGCATTGATATAAATAGCATTCTGTTATGAAGTTCTATACAGTATACTAAGCTACTCATGCAGAAACATAGGCAATGTGTGCAGCATACATGATGAAGGTGCAATATTCATAATCTTGTCTTGTTGAATAGTGAAATGACAACTGCTTTCTTATTAGAGTTTTGCATACTGTGAAACATGTAATAAGTAGATAATAAAACCCACTTAATACATAATTATTACAGACAAAACACAAAGAGACAACAACACATACAAATATGAGTATATACAGGGACAGTGAAGTAAACAAAAAAGCAGAAGTAGTAGCAGAAAGAGTTCATAACCTAACTGACTGTCTTTATGCAGAGAAACTATTGCTCTGTTTCAAAGCTGCTACTTACCATATGTATGTGTATCACATGATGTGACTGCACCCAAAGGAAAGGAGAGTGAGTACAATGTATACAAATATGAGCATATACAGGGAAGGTAGAGTAATAAAAATAAAACTATGAGAAAGTGCTGATAACCCTAATGATTATCTTCATGCACAGAAAGGATTGCTCTCTTTCAAGCCTGTGTCTTCCGCTATGTATATGTTTCATATGATGTGACTTGACCCTAATTCTACAAATATAGTACCTTTTCAATTTTTACTTCCTGACTGTTACTGAAGAAAACTATGTGGCCTAGATATGTCAGTAAAGGGAAAAAAGGAAGAGCCAGACATGTGATGTCATCAGTGATGTCATCAATGACATTTGTGATGTCATCTTTGATGTCCTGGGTGTTAGTGTTAGCAGTGCATGGTGGCGCGAGTTATGGTTGCTTATCTTACCATAACTGCCGAATTTCAGGGGTTATTCGGTTTTACTTTGAACCATAACGTCCCTTTAACAATGTTTTTTTACTGAATTTCATAGGTTTTTCGTAGTGCAACTTAACCATAACATCCCTTTAACAAAGTTTTTTCACTGAATTTCATAGGCTTTTAGTAGTGCAACTTAACCATAACGTTCCTTTAACAAAGTTTTTTTACTGAATATGTATATATATTACATGGCCACGGTAGTGGCCATGTAGTTATGGTTAAGTTGCTGTTTCCTTAGGAAGAGCACTTTTTGGGCTGCTTATAACTTTGCTCCCCCTGGCTGAATCCTCACCAAACTTTGTATATGGCCCACTCTGGATTCTTTTGCAAAGTTTGGTGAGGATTCGTCCAGGGCAGGCAAAGTTATAGGGGGGGCCCCTAAACTTTTTTTTTCCCCATAGACTGAATGGGGAAAAAACTTTGCCAGCGCCTACAGCCCAAACCGCTGGACGGATTTTCACCAAATTTTGACCAGGGGTAGCGGCTTGGTCCCGAAAGCGTGCTTTTGCAGATTTGGTGAGAATCCGTCCAGTAGTTTTTTTTTAAATGACCAAAAAGTAGGTCATAAAAAACTAGTGATATCTGTGTTCGGTCCGCGGACACACTTCCCTGTTCGCTCCGCAGACAGTGTCCTGATTGGCCAATCGGCTTGCGTGATGTCCGCCGACATGCGATGTGTTCGTTGATTAGACGGCGTGGAGCTTGAAGTGCGTCAGATTTTCGGTAGCGCCCACCATCTTGGATTCGCGGACGTCCGCGGACAGCGCGGTGAAACTTGGTTTAAAATTTGTATTTAGTAGAGTGTGTTTGTGTGTAAGAGGGTTTGGGGAGGGTGGGAGAGTATGAGATAGGTTAAATGTTGTGTTTTTTTATGTGGTGGACTCTCTTGTTGTGTTTGATTTGTCTGTGGACAACACGGCTGTTCTGAAATGTTCTAAATAAACTAAATGGGGGGCTGTTCTGAGGACGCAATATGTGTCGGTTTTGTTCTCAAGCAAGCTGAAACGGTTCTAAGAACACTCGCTGTGTCCTGAAATGTTCGTAAATAAACAAAATGGGGGTGTCCTGAGGACGCCGTCCATATTGTTCTCTGGTAAGTTGAATGTGTTCTAAGAACACTTGTGGTGTCCAGAAATGTTTGTAAAAAAACAAAATGGCAGTGTTCTCAGGATGCTGTCCGTATTGTTCGTTGTGAAGTTTAAAGTGTTCTAAGAACACTCGCTGTGTCCTGAAATGTTCGAAGTGGGTGTCCTGAGGACGCTGTCCGTATTGTTCGCTGGCAAGTTGAATGTGTTCTAAGAACACTTGTGGTGTCCTGAAATGTTCATAAATAAACAAAATGGGGGTGTTCTGAGGACGCTGTCCGTTTTGTTCGTTGTCAAGTTTAAAGTGTTCTAAGAATACTCGCGGTGTCCTGAAATGTTTGTAGGGGGTGTCCTGAAGACGCTGTCCGTATTGTTCTCTGGCAAGTTGAATGTGTTCTAAGAACACTTGTGGTGTCCTGAAATGTTTGTAAATAAACAAAATGGGGGTGTCCTGAGGACGCTGTCTGTAGTGTTCGATGGAAAATTGAATGTGTTCTAAGAACACTTACGGTGTTCTGAAATGTTTGGAAATAAACAAAATGAGGGTGTCCTGAAGACGCTGTTCGTATTGTTCTTTGACAAGTTGAATGTGTTCTAAGAACACTCGCGGTGTCCTGAAATGTTTGTAAATAAACAAAATGGGGGTGTCCTGAGGACGCTGTCCGTATTGTTCGATGGCAAGTTGAATGTGTTCTAAGAACACTCGCGGTCTCCTGAAATGTTCATAAATAAACAAAATGGGGGTGTCCTGAGGACGCTGTCCGTATTGTTCGATGGCAAGTTGAATGTGTTCTAAGAACACTCGCGGTGTCCTGAAATGTTCGTAAATAAACAAAATGGGGGTGTCCTGAGGACGCTGTCCGTATTGTTCACTGGCAAGTTGACTGTGTTCTAAGAACACTCGCGGAGTCCTGAAATGTTCGTAGGGGGTGTCCTGAAGACGCTGTCCGTTTTGTTCGCTGGTAAGTTGAATGTGTTCTAAGAACACTTGCGGAGTCCTGAAATGTTCGCAAATAAAAAAATTGGGGTGTTCTGAGGACGCTGTCCGTAATGGTCTCTTACAAGTTGAATGTGTTCTGAGAACACTCGCGGTGTCCTGAAATGTTCGCAAATAAACAAAATGGGGGTGTCCTGAGGACGCTGTCCGTATTGTTCGATGGCAAGTTGAATGTGTTCTAAGAACACTCGCGGTGTCCTGAAATGTTCGTAAATAAACAAAATGGGGGTGTCCTGAGGACACTGTCCGTATTGTTCACTGGCAAGTTGAATGTGTTCTAAGAACACTCGCGGAGTCCTGAAATGTTCGTAGGGGGTGTCCTGAAGACGCTGTCCGTATTGTTCGCTGGCAAGTTGAATGTGTTCTAAGAACACTTGCGGAGTCCTGAAATGTTCGCAAATAAGAAAATTGGGGTGTTCTCAGGACGCTGCCCGTAATGGTCTCTTGCAAGTTGAATGTGTTCTAAGAACACTAGTGGTGTCCTGAAATGTTTGTAAATAAATGAAATGGGGGTGTTCTGAGGACACTGTCCGTTTTGTTCATTGTCAAGTTTAAAGTGTTCTAAGAACACTCGCGGTGTCCTGAAATTTCATAGTGGGTGTCCTGAAGACGCTGTCCGTATTGTTCTCTAGCAAGTTGAATGTGTTCTATTCACTTGTGGTGTCCTGAAATGTTTGTAAATAAACAAAATGGGGGTGTCCTGAGGACGCTGTCCGTAGTGTTCGATGGGAAATTGAATGTGTTCTAAGAACACTTACGGTGTTCTGAAATATTTAGAAATAAAGAAAATGGGGGTGTCCTGAGGACGCTGTCTGTATTGTTCGATGGCAAGTTGAATGTGTTCTAAGAACACTCGCGGTGTCCTGAAATGTTCTTAAATAAACAAAATGGGGGTGTCCTGAGGACGCTGTCCATAATGTTCGTTGTGAAGTTGAAATTGTTCTAAGAACCCTTGCGGTGCCCTGAAATGTTCGCAAATAAACAAAATGGGGGTGTTCTGATGACGCTATCCGTTTTGTTCATTGTCAAGTTTAAAGTGTTCTAAGAATACTTGCGGTGTCCTGAAATGTTCATAGGGGGTGTTCTGAAGACGCTGTCCGTATTGTTCTCTGGCAAGTTGAATGTGTTCTAAGAACACTTGTGGTGTCCTGAAATGTTTTTAAATAAACAAAATGGGGGTGTCCTGAGGACGCTGTCCGTAGTGTTCGATGGGAAGTTGAATGTGTTCTATGAACAAGTACGGTGTTCTGAAATGTTCGTAAATAAACAAAATGGGGGTGTCCTGAGGACGCTGTCTGTATTGTTCTTTGGCAAGTTGAATGTGTTCTAAGAACACTCGCGGTGTCCTGAAATGTTCGTAAATAAACAAAATGGGGGTGTCCTGAGGACGCTGTCTGTATTGTTCTCTGGCAATTTGAATGTGTTCTAAGAACACTTGTGGTGTCCTGAAATGTTTGTGAATAAACAAAATGGGGGTGTCCTGAGGACGCTGTCCGTATTGTTCGATGGCAAGTTGAATGTGTTCTAAGAACACTTGCGGTGTCCTGAAATGTTCACAAATAAACAAAATGAGGGTGTCCTGGGGACGCTGTCCCTATTGTTCGTTGTCAAGTTGAAAGTGTTCTAAGAACACTTGTGGTGTCCTGAAATGTTCGTAAATAAACAAAATGGGGGTGTTCTGAGGACGCTGTCCTTTTTGTTCGTTGTCAAGTTTAAAGTGTTCTAAGAACACTCGCGGTGTCTTGAAATTTCATAGGGGGTCTCCTGAAGACGCTGTCCGTATTGTTCTTTGGCAAGTTGAATGTGTTCTAAGAATACTCGCGGTGTCCTGAAATGTTCGTAAATAAACAAAATGGGGGTGTCCTGAGGACGCTGTCTATATTGTTCGATGGCAAGTTGAATGGGTTCTAAGAACACTTGCGGTGTCCTGAAATGCTCATAAATAAACAAAATGGGGTGTCCTGAGGACGCTGTCCGTATTGTTCGATGGCAAGTTGAATGTGTTCTAAGAACACTCGCTGTGTCCTGAAATGTTCGTAAATAAACAAAATGGGGGTGTCCTGAGGATGCTGTCCGTATTGTTCACTGGCAAGTTGAATGTGTACTAATAACACTTGCGGAGTCCTGAAATGTTCGCAAATAAAAAAATGGGGGTGTTCTGAGGATGCTGTCCATAATGTTCTCTTGCAAGTTGAATGTGTTCTAAGAACACTTGTGGTGGCCTGAAATGTTTGTAAATAAACAAAATGGGGGTGTTCTGAGGACGCTGTCCGTTTTGTTCGTTTTCAAGTTTAAAGTGTTCTAAGAACACTTGCGGTGTCCTGAAATTTCATAGTGGGTGTCCTGAAGACGCTGTCCGTATTGTTCTCTGGCAAGTTGAATGTGTTCTAAGAACACTCGTGGTGTCTTGAAATGTTCGTAAATAAACAAAATGGGTGTGTCCTGAGGACACTGTCCATATTGTTCGATGGGAAGTTGAATGTGTTTTAAGAACACTTGCGGTGTCCTGAAATGTTCGTAAATAAACAAAATGGGGGTGTCCTGAGGACGCTGTCCGTATTGTTCGCTGGCAAGTTGAATGTGTTCTAAGAACACTTGCAGAGTCCTGAAATGTTCGCAAATAAACAAAATGGGGGTGTCCTGAAGAAGCTGTCCGTATTGTTCGTTGTGAAGTTGAAAGTGTTCTAAGAACCCTTGCGGTGTCCTGAAATGTTCGCAAATAAAAAAAATGGGGGTGTTCTGAGGACGCTGTCCGTATTGTTCTCTTGCAAGTTGAATGTGTTCTAAGAATACTCGCGGTGTCCTGAAATGTTCGCAAATAAACGAAATTGGGGTGTTCTGAGGACGCTGTCGGTATTGTTCGTTGTCAAGTTGAAAGTGTTCTAAGAACTATTGCGGTGTCCTGAAATGTTCGCAAATAAAAAATGGGGGTGTTCTGAGGATGCTGTCCGTATTGTTAGCTGGCAAGTTGAAAGTGTTCTAAGAACACTCATAATGTCTGCGGACATTAAAAGTTTCCATAGGCCATAGTTGAAATGTTTGACTCTATGGGTGTGATATGCTGTGGTGGTAGGGGCCAGGGCATAGAGTGTTGGGTGCATGGCCATTTGGCCATGCGCCCAACACTCTATGCCCTGGCCCCAACCACCACAGCATATCACACTCATAGTTGCTTATAACTTTGAGTCAAAAACAAATTTATAAGGAACAAAGTTATAAGCCACTATGGGTGTGATATGCTGCGATGGTTGTACTTATTATAATTTACTTACTGTTTGGCTTAGTAACTGGAGTACATGTATTTCTTGTTCATTTCTGTGATAAAAGAAAATAGCATGTTAGTATTAGTATTTTGTAATGACTTATTACATTGTATAATCAACATTTTTTTTTTAACCCTCATATTTAGTAGATTACAAACCAGAGTACTGTGCAATTTGCTGAGTTTCTGTGTTTGTCGCTAAAATCATTGGGTCTGTGGGAGAAAAAAAAATCCATGTTGGATTAAAAAAAAAACCTTTTTCTGTTATGCTACAGTTTATTTGTTTGTTTGTTTTCAGTGTTCACTTGTTTCTGGCTAATGCTTTATACATTGGCTTGTTGCAGTTTTTTGGAGCAGTAACATATTATTTATTTGTTTGGATATTGTAAATTTTGGAGCAGTTAGATACCAGTAGGCATATTCTAATTGTCTATTTTTTTAATATATTTTAGTGGTATTGATTTATCTGTTTGGATATTGTTAAATTTTGGGACAGTTGGATACCAATTGGCATATTCTAACTGTCTATTTTTTGCTCTAATTTAGTGGTATTCATTTATCTGATTAGTTGTAGAATCTTTGGGCAGTTAGATAGCTTTTGGAATATTCTAACAGTTTGTATTTTTTTACTATAAGTTTACTTAAAGTTTAAGTACAGTTTAGTTATCAAATTTTGGTTTTAAGAACATTAAATAAGTGTGTGTAAGATTTGCTGGTAATCTCTGCTTTAGAGTAATGGTACTATCATTACATTAAACCATCCACATTTCTTTTTTATATATGCAGTGTAGTGCCCTGAATTGGTTGTGGCTCCTGCATGGTAGATTATACCTGTTGATTATACCAAGTGATATTTGACCATGTGTGAATCCAGTCAGCTTGCAGTTGTTTTTGGTACCATCTGCATTGTAACGTAGAAGCATTAGTATTACATATTTACTATGTGTTTGTATTACTAACGTGGAGCGATTATCCGAATTGCAGGTAGTACATAATCTACCATAGTTTGCATTTTGTAAAAAGTGCTGAAATGGAATGGATTCACAATTAGGTATTGATATATATATATATATATGAAGCGTTCATTGGGGATTTCTTCTTGTTTCACATTGTTGCAGAGAGTGCATGTGTGTTTCCACATGTATGCAATCTGGAAGATTTCATTTATAGGTATGTTTTTATTTTCCAGTACTTGTAGTAAGTACATTAGAAATTCTTGTGAATCTTCCTGTGAGTTTATAGTGAATTTAACCATTCCAGCACAGTAGTCCAATTGTTGCCTTATTGCATAAACACTATACGTGTTATCAGGATTGTTTGTTGCATTTCTGTGAAGTACTAACATTTGCAAACACAATTGGACTGTACTGTGTAAGTAAATGTTGTCAACAATTGGTGGCAATTGAAATATAATATTCATTGCTACATTTGCGTAGCAACTTACTCCAACTATATTTGAGAGTTTAAATGGACCAGGTAGTTCTGTATCTAATTGATTTTTTTTCAGTTTGTCTTCCTTCTTTGATGAAATACCTGGTTTACTTTCCCTAATGGGTTCTTTTATGTCTGTGGTACTTGATGAAGTTTTAGTTTCTTTTACTCTCTTTGGAGGATTTGCAGTGACATCCTGTTGCATTTCTGTTTGATTTAGTTTTCTTTTACAACGTTTTACTTTTTGTGTTACAGAATATGTGTTTAGATGGGGGTGTATAGTGAGCGAAGTCTATTGTATTCTAAAATGCAAGGAATATTAGCGTTTACTTTACTTGCATCAAAGTTGATTAGAAATAGACTGTCAAGTGTACGTAAGTGTGATAGGGCTACGTAGCACATGCCTTCTTTAAAGAATGTGTTACCAATGTCTATCATTGCTTTGTCTAGGGTAAGCCCTTGTGATTTATGAATGGTGACTGCATATGAAGAGTTAGAGAAAATTGTTCTCTGCGTATATACATGTCTTTGAAGAGAAGGAATCGAGCTGTTGAGCGTCCTATCCTTTGTACTTCTGAAAGTTTGTCAAAGAGGATATTGACAAACTGAATTTTGTTGTCACGTGGGTATGTTTGAAAGCCAACAACTGTACCCAGTGCTCTATTAACTAGTCCTTGGTCCATGTCAAGGTTACGTTTAAGCATTACTCTGCAATTTAAGGATAATTTTAATATCTTTTCTAATCCTGCTGTGTTTGAGATTTATTTTTCTTAACTATTTAGTCTTGTGTAGCTTGGTCACACATGGGTAGTGTCATACCATGTACATCTAGTTTGTCTGTGGCGCTAATTTCCATTATTGGTTGCATTTCTTTACTTAACATTATGTCATTGAATTTGAAACAGCTTGCAAAAGTTGGCATTAAGGCCATACAATTGACATTTTTGTGGGCTAATTGTTCCATAACATCTGTAGCACATGCATTATCACAATAAAGTGCATGAATGTGCCGGGTTTTCAATATTGCTTCTGCTTCTTTAGAAAGTATACCAACTCTGATACTATTTAAGATGTTGGCATAAGTGAGATATGCAGATTGCCGCATGTTTCCTGTTAATTCTCTGTATTGGAAATGTTGCCAAAGGTTGACATTTCCAATGCTGCCAACAGTTTTACGGCAGAGTTTGTTTCCTAATGTTTTAAAAATAGGCTCATCTTTTACTGGAGTCAATTGAAGAAGATCTCCGAAAACAATAATGTGTTTTCTTGCAAAGAGCTCTTCATAGTTTGTTTTCAGTAATCTGAGGTGACTCAAAGCCAACATTAGGTTGGAGACCATGCTCACTTCATCTATTAGTAGCATTTTCATTTGTTTCAATACTCTGCGTAGTTCCATTGCAGCTTCTGCAGAAAGTTTGTAATAGTCTTATTTGTTCTGGTGTTCTACTGGCAATAGCAGTAATCGGTGTAATGTGACACCACCTATGTTGTAGGCAGCTAAACCTGTGGGGGCAGTGACAACAGCTGACAGTTTGTTATTTGTCAATTGTTGAAGGAATTTACTGATGATTTTGATTAGGAATGTTTTGCCAGAACCAGCTTCACCACTGACGTACAGTAGTATAGGTTTATAATTATGGCAGGAACATTCTTTATTTTCATGTTGTACACCATGTGCAATTTGTTTTGTTACTTCTTCAAAAATGCTACGTTGTTAGTTGTTTAGTTTTGATTGTAGTACAGTTCAGTCTTCTTTATCTTCATACTGACACATGGTGTTTTCTACTTCTATCATAGCTAATTCTGCCTCATTTATTATTAGTGGTTCTCCCAGTGGTTCTTGGCTTCCTGTTACAGAAGGTTGACTACTGTCAGGAGTGTCTTTATGTAGTTGGGCCTGGAGTTCTTCTTCGTGTTGCTGTTCATTGTGCAACATTGTTTTGTATTGTGTAAAGTTTACATCAGTTATAGTGCTTTCATTTGCTTTGAAAGCATCTTCATACGAGTCATAGTTTTCTAGTATTTCTTTTTCTTTTCTCCATGGTTTAAAGAGTGTTAGCAGGGACATTTAATACATTTCATTATTTTGAGGAGTCTTCAATGACAATTTGATATGATTAATTAAATTTGGTTTAGTGAGTTTAACTAAGCTGCCTTCACAGTTTGTCACTCTGTATTTACCTTTTTTTCATCAGGTTTTATATTATTTTTGTATGTGTAGTTTTGGGCTATGTGGTATAGACACATGGTTTCCAAAGTATTACTTCTGTTTGGGTAGTATGTGTCCAATAAATTGTTTTTTAAAATGTCCTGGCTGTGGGGATCATGTTTGGCTATTGTTTCTATATCTTCGTATGTTTTTAGAACTCTTTTTCTACATTTAGCTGGACCAAGACTTAGCCATAATATATGTTCAGATTTACCATACAATGCAGTACTAGTTAAACGATCAGCTGCTTCATATGATCCACATTCTCTATGGGAGAGCATTTTTATGCCCATGCTGTATAATTTCTGAGACACTGCTTTATCTGATGACAGGTAATTCCAGAGGTCTTGGAGCTCTGTCTTTTCTGCTTTGGTTAAGTATGCTGTGACATATCATGCAACTGCAGTAGACTTGTCTTCAATGTACTGCACATCTATGTTTGCATTCCATAAGTGGGCAATGATTGCATTATAATCATTGATATATTTTTCTTCTTCTTTTCTTTTTATGTAATATGTATTTTTAGGTGACTTACCTTTAACACTATGTCTAACTGAAGACATGGGGGGTCATTCTGAGTAGGGCGGTAAGGGTTAACGGTCACCGTTAACGAGACCGGTGCCGTTAAACCCTTACCGCCCTATTCCGAGTTCCCTTTGCGGGTTGGTACTTAACGCCTGCTTTTTGCAGGCGTTAAAAAACCAACCCGCAAAGGGACCTAGGAGCTAATTACGGCACCGGAATTTACGGTGCCGTAATTAGAACCTTCCCCATTCCCATTGAGCCCTATGGGGCAAAAATGGGAATGGGGAAGGGCCCTTGCTGAATGGTGAATTACCGACCCCGCGAACCTTGGAATGGGGCGGTAATTCCGCCATTCACCATGGCGGAGTCGGAAAAATAACGGCGTCAACCGGTTAACGCCAGGGTCGGAATGAGGCCCATGAGGTTGTTCACTTGACCTGTATTTGTAACTGGTCTAGGGAAACCAAATCTGCATTTGGTGTAGTATTTCCCTTTGTTTTTGTATTTGCGACGACAATATTTGCCACATTTATGTCTTTGAAATTGTAAAATATGTGCATGAAGATCACTATTTGTGGATTCTGATGGAATTTCACAAGTGACATACTTTTCAATAAACTGTAAAACAGTGGCATCACTGTCTTGAGCAAATTTAGAAGCATCTTTAATCCATAAAAGCATGTGGATGTGTGGTGCTCCTCTGGCTTGGTATTCTTTTCTCCAAAAGAAGTGTTGCACTTCTCCAAGGGGAGGAACAGTTTTATTACAAATAAAATGTAGCATAGCAATGAAGCGATGGTGAAAATATCTTGAAACATTAACAGGATCCAAAGAACAAAGTTTTCCTGGTGTTAGTATATCTATGTTTGTTTTGTTTTTATTTGATATGCGTAGGAAATCATGTAAATCTTCCCATGCATATTCTGCACAACTTAATGTAACAAACCAAGTGGGTGGGCCAAGGTTTCTGATCATACAACGTACATCTCCATGAAGTCGAAACCAGTACTCTTTAGTACCACGCATATTTGCTAATAGATTTGTAATATTTGATTGTAAAACCTCATCTTTTTGTTGCACTTTTTGTAATAATTGTGTAGCTGACATATTTTGAAAGTGGGATCCTGATTTTAATGTTTGTGCAACTCCGTAACATAAAGTTGCTAGTTCACTTTCAAAGAGTAGGTGGAATATTTATTCCACATTTTGTCTAAATCTGGGATCTTCAGAATACATCCGTAGCGAGCGGTATTCTGATGCTGTTATTTGAATAGGTCTATCATCGTATCTTCCTCCTTTGCCAGGAGGAATGAGTAAAGGAAAAGCACGTGCTTCTATACTTTTTTCCCATATGCTGTTTATATGCTGTTTGGTGATCCTTTTGTTTGTCGCATTTGGTACGTTTCTAGTGTATCTTCTACGGTGTCATTAGAGTGCAATGGATGAATTTTATAATGGTCTAAAGTATCGGATACTGTAGCAGGATCTAGAAGCTCAAATTGACCAGATTCTGGTGACTCTTGAATTATTTCAGTGGTTTCCTTCAAGTTTTCTTCAATATTAATTTCTTTGTAGTTTTCATTATTGTCTTTTAGATATTGCAAGGCTTGTCTAACTTTATGTAAATCTACCAGTTGTTGCCAAATTTTTTTGTCTTTTGTAAGTACACCATTTACTAAGATAATTAAAGATTTCTCCTTTGGACGTTGCACTCCCAGAGTGTGCACATTTTGTTTTAGATCTAATGGTAAATACACTACTTTTCCAAAAATACCTTTCACTATTTTCGAGGGAGGTAATTTTGCTGTTTTTGGTTGAAGGTGTATTATTGCTTGAAAGGGGTGCACTGTTTGAATTATGATGCTCTCATATACATTGAGTTGCTGTTGGGGTTTTGTTAGTGGAAATAATTCCAAATTATTTGTGATAGCACATGAAGAAGTTTGGTTGTTGTCAAGTTGTGTAGTGCAGTAACTGCAAAGTATTAAGGGGTCAGTTATTTCGTATTTGTTTTTTGCTATAAGGTAGAGAGCTAATTTAACCATTTAGAATATTCATTGTCTTCTATTTTGTATGTTAGGTCTACAGTTTTTGTGTTACTTTTATAAAAAGTTCTGTGGCAACATACACACACACGGTTTGGTACTTCAGCAGATGTACTTTTAAAATTCAGTATTTCTTTTTTGTATGTGTGTAGTAGAAGGTTGCCATGCATAGAATTGTTGCTAATTTGCTTTAAAGCTATTTCATTCTGTAAGTGGATTTCACTTCCAAAATATTTTTTCTGGATATAGTCAATTTCTTCAAGTAGGTCTTTTGCTGTACCATGTAGAAGAATGTTATTTAAATTGGCTACTGCTAAAGCAGGACTTTTAGCATAGTACAGTTTATAGAATAGATTTCCTATAGTTGAATAATGTGTTGATATCATTTTGATATAATGGACGGTGGTTTTGCAAGAAGGTCCTGAAATGCAGGCCAATGAATGTCCTTGTAGTCCTGTGTACTTGCGCACTGGACAGGTATCCATATTTTGCAGTAGTTTAATTTTGATTTTGTCTTTGCCTTTCACATATTGATTGAGGAATTGGCGTAAAGACTTGAACAATTTTTTGGGAATGTTACACTTTGACATGCATGGCCATTTGTATACTAGATGTTCTGATTCAATTGAATGGAGAGGTAATTCTAAGTTTTCTGGGGATATTTTTGTAAGCGTATTTCTTGTTCCATTATGGTATTATTAACGTTTTCATAACCTCGTCCACTGCTATGTATGGCAATTGTATTTGTTTGCTTTTGTTTGTATGCTTCTTCATTAAAATATGGTTCTGTGCTTGTAGTGTGACTCCACTCACCTCCACAGATAGTTAAGAAGTTATTTCTTTTGACATTTTGTTTCTTGAGAAGTCTTTTTTGTAATTTAGTCATTAGTTTTGTCAGTGGTTTAATTTTGTTTAACACTAAAATAAATAACTTTCTTTTGTGAAGGATTGCACTGTCTATCAAAGCTTCTAAGATTAATATCCTACGATAGGTTTTAACGGTTGTGCTTGATTTCTCTCCTGTTTTTTATAAGACTCTGTGACGGAACATTTTTGCTAAAATATTTCTTTTGGTATGCTTACTTGGCACTATATCAAGATTTATAGGAGCAGTTTTATCAGTAGTGGTAGCTGAATTTTTGTTAATTGTTTTTTGTTTCGTTTTACATTTTGATAGAGGAGGCAAAGTTTCTGTACTTGAAGCTTGTTTTGTTTCGCTAAATGACTGTATTAGCTGTTTTGTTTGAACCTTTTTTTACAAATTCTGCTAGAGATGGATGCTTATTTTGGAAACTTCTATTTTCATTTGCTCTACTTCTGCGTTGCTTTCTACGGACTTGATTTTTGGTAGGCATTCTTTATGGTCGGTTGAAAAAAATAAAGAAGGTATGGGTTGGAGTGTTCTGCAATGTATGTGTGCTGTGTGCATGAGTGCCGGAGTATGATAATAAAGTTGTATCTGATGGTGTGTGATTGTGCATTGGGCAACTAAAACTAGCTGGGATGGGTATTCTTGAATTTATGTGCTACTAAACTGGGGTTGAGAAGACAGTAGAAAGTAAGCTAGTGGTGTGGAAAAGTACAAATAGTAAATCTAATGGTATACAATTAAAACAGTTGTTTGTTCTATAATATCAAAATTCTAGGGGCTGAGTTTGGCCATTTGTGTGCCGAAAAATGGGAATTTGTGCGCCATTTTGCCTGTAAATCTCTGTTTAAGAAATGGGGATTTGTGGACAGAATGGTGCACAATCTCTATTTTTAGGCACACAAATAGCATGAATTAACCTTACAGTGTGTTTGAGTAATAGTACAAATATTATGGTGGTATTTAACTTACTTTTATTCTGGAATGAGCAGGTTTCTTCTTAGTTCTTCTTTGTACTTCAAATTCGGCTGCTTCTTTTCAGGAGAGTGGTCTTCACTGCAATTGTAAAGGAAACAAATTAGTAATTTTGTTTGTATATAGCACTGATTTTAATTTAGACATTGATTTTTATGTTTTTGTGCAAGTATTGTTGTTTGATATTTGAACATAGTGTGTGCATGCAATTTTGTTTGAGTATGTTAACTCTTTATATTGTACTTTAAATATGTTAGTTCAACATGCTTTGCAAATGTGTGTGTAAAAAGCAATTAAATAGCAGATAGGTTTGGAAGTGACAGTTGATTATAGGAGATGGGAAAAATGACAGTAAATTCATTTTATAGGTTATACAAGCTAACAGTCAGTTAATTTGTTTATATGAATCTATAAGAATTGTACATGTACTATACAGAAAATATGTATACCTGTAGTTTGTGTTCATGCATATGGATATGCATGCAGCTGCAAGTAGAAATCTTGGAGACTTGTACAGTATTTCTTGTAGAAGGTGCTTTGCAATGATATGACACTTGTACTCAGAGAGATTAACAGTACATTTGAAGTGCTGATCTATGATGATGCAGTTAGATGTAGAGGTCCTGCATGTGATTGGTGGATGGTCGTGTGATTGCTTAGCTATATCCAATGAGGGAATGGCACAGAAAGTGAAATGGAAATGATAGAAGGACTGTCCATGTTACAATATGTCTGCGGACATGGGGGTAGTCCGCGGACATCATGTGTTACATCTGGGGATTTTGGGGTGGGGAGGCATGCAAATGAGAATGAGAAGAGCAAGGGATTGGTCAGTAAAGTTTAGTGGGTGTGTTGTGCCAGGAGAGAATTTCTCAGATACTCTTTTTGATGAGAGAAGAACAGATAGCTATGGCTGTGTGTTTCAGAAAACAGATTGTTTGGATTTTGGGAGACTTGTGGATACATTGGTTGAAGGTGCATGCAGAAAGCTCTGGAGTAGCTGTAGATCTTGGATTCCCACATGTGGAAGTGCACTGGCATGTAGTACGTGGAATGAAGTGGTTGGACTTGCTACCTCTCTGTGCTACTTTGGAGACAGAGCAACATCCAGACATAATTGTAATTCATTGTGGAGGGAACAGTTTAGGACATGTGTCTGGAATTTCTTTGCAATTTGCAATGAAAGAAGGACTTGGGAAGGTCATGGACATGTTTCCAAATTCTCAAGTAATTTTTTCACGGATTGAGCAGAGACAAATGTGGCTTCGTTCTTCTTCATTTGGTCCACAATGGAGAAAGCAAGGCGCAATGTCAATAAGGCTGTTTGTGCCTTTCTAAGAGATTTTGGCATGTCCTCTTTTCACATTGAAAATATTATGTTTCGTAGCACATACATTTTTCGCAGAGATGGAGTCCATCTTTCTTATGCTGGCAATCAGATTTTTCTGAGAAATGTACAAAATGCATTGCGACCTTTTTTGGATTTACAACATCCATTTTGTTGTAGGTGTTGAGCATTTCAAATTTTTCAAACACAAACACCACCAAAAGGCTCTTTTCAGAGCCACAACTTCCTCCCAGCCAAAACTGCAATGGTTATGATAGGGCAGCACCCCAAAATTGTAGATGTTCATGGACTGTCCGCGTACTTCTAAAAAATACACAAGGCCCTGTTTCATTTCATTAATTTTCACTTCTATTTTTAAATTGTGAAAGGCGGCTCTGAAAAGAGCCTTTTTTTTGTTGTTTTATATTTTTTTTGGTGTTTTATACACAACACACTAGGAGAGGAGGGAAAAGCAGGGTAAGGGGGGACACTAACCATGGGAATAAGAAAGGGCAGGTGGAGAGAGGAAGATGTAGAGTGGGTCTTACATGGGTAGTGAGCAGATCTTCTCGTGCTCTGAGACCAGAGTCTCAAAAGCACTTCGAAGTCCCTCACCCATGCAGAGTACTGCGTTGCAGTACATACACACAACTGTGACCCTCGAAAGGTAAGGGTCATCAGCATTGCATATGTCCTGTGAGGCAGCTTGAGGAATACGCTGTCCCACAGGAGTGTTCCTTGTGGTGACAGGATCGGAAACGGAGGATGCAGTAGAGGAAGTCAACCTACTACGCTCCTCACAAGGTACAACTTTGCAAATGGCCCCAGTGTGGAATGACCTTAGGTGTCGCTTCATAGTAGTTGTCCCAAAGCTGTATGAACCAAGCCTCCCGCGACCGAGTACCATTTTGCACTCATTGCAGGTGACTTGGTTTGCATGCACCTTAGGTACATTACCACAAATGGTAAATAAACGCCACACCCAAGACTCACGCCGAGTGCTGGTAGTAGGGACTTCCACTACCTCATTCTCGTCATCCTCTTCATCCTCCTCTGCATCCTCACTCCTGTTCCCCTCTTCAGGCCCTTGGGTAGGTGGTGGTGGTGGAGGGGGTGGGGGTGGTGATGAGGCAGTTGTAGCACCAGGTGGCAGTACTGCAGCCATGGATACCATCAGGTTTCAAATGAAAATCTGGAAAGTTGGCAGCAAAAGGCACTGTGTTCTGTAAGATAGCCAGAAACACAATGAGAATGAGCACTAGGGTGTGGCCTTTTATAGGGGTGCTTGTGCGCAGTTCGCGGACACACGCATTGTCCGCGGACAGATCAAACACCAAAAAAAGGTTCAAAAAGTCCCAAAAAGTATGTAGAAACTCAGGATTACTGTCTGGGGCTTGTGCTATGGTGATTTATTATTGAAAAAGATTTAGCATTGAAAAAGATTGTGGATTGCTTGAAAAGGTCGTTTTAAATTGTTCGGGGACACGAACAGTGTCCGCAGTCAGAAAACACGCTCAGCGTGGGTGCGGTCATATGATAGCTTTGCGAACATGTCCGCGAAGGGAGCGGGTGCCCGCAGGACATCAAATGCACTGAAACTGTTTTGCGCATGCGCGTTGGTGTTCTACGGACACTGTTCGGGTCCTGAAACTAATGAAAAGTGCGTCACAAGCGAAACAAACAGTTACAAACAGGTGTTTGGTCTTAGAACAGTTTCAACTCGCTTGCAAACAATACGGACAGGCATAGCATCCTCAGGACACCCCCATTTTATTTATTTGCGAACATCCCGGGACACTTGATGTGTTCTTAAAACAGTTTGAACCTGCTTACGAACAGCATGAACAGGTCTAGCGTCCTCAGGACATCCCCATTTTGTTTATTTATGAATATTTCAGGACACCGTGTGTGTTCTTAGGACAGTATCAGCTTGGCTCCGAACAATACGGACAGGTATACCGTCGTCAGGACACCCTCATTTTGTTTATTTACGAACATTTCAGGACACTGCATGTGGTAGTTTGATTGCGGACATCCCGAACACCAGGAACACTTAGGACAGTTTCAACTTGCATGCGAACAGCACGGACAGATATAGGGCCTCATTACACGGTAGGCGTTATGGATTTAACATTACCGGTAACAGAATACCGGTAACGTTAAATCCCCATGCAGATTACGACCCTGCAAAATCGCTATTAGCGGCACCGCTAAGTACGGTGCCACTAATAGCGGGCAGGCCGCGTGCGCGCAACCCTCCATCCCGTAAATTACGCCATGCTGCTATTAGCACAGCATCACAAGGCTAGTGGACATGCCAATAGCGACATGGTAAAGCCCCCCAAACCCCTTACCGCCATGGTGCTAATACCGGCATCGCGAACCACCCGTTAAGAGAACTGAGTAGTGTTCCCACCTGCCACAGGTGGACACAATCATCACAGGTGGAGGCAATGGAGACTGTGGCAGCTCAAAAGGAGCACACCACACCCCTTCCCACACCCCTTCCCACACCAAGATGGTTCCAATACTGGCAGCATTACATGGCCTGGAGGACCTCATTGTAGCGCAGCTGCAACAACAACAGGCAGCACAAAGAAGAGGCAGGAGGAGGAGGAGCAGGAGGAGGAGGAGGGGAAGACAGGCACAGCAAGCACCACCACGGCACCTAATCATACCACAGAGGCACCCACCAATCCCCAGGATCAGAGCCAGTCCATTCAACCTAACCCCTGAGCAGATACACACCCTGTACCGTCTGGACCGGGTTACCATCACCAGCATCGTGAACCTGATACACAATGACATTGTGAGCCTCATAGACATCAGAACTGCCATCCCCCTGCTACTGAAGGTGGTGAGTGTGCTCCACTTCCTGGCCACAGGCACCTACCAGCATACAGTGGGACAGATGCATGGTATCTCACAACCAGTATTCTCCTGCACGCTGAACCAGTTACTCGATGCCCTCCTGAAGCATGCACCTGAACACATATACATGCCACGGACTGCCCAGGATATTGCAAACACAAAAGTTGGTTTCTATTCACTGGCAGGCATCCCAAGTTGCATCGGGCCATCGACTGTTCCCATGTGGAATTGGTGGTCCCACATCACAATGAAGTAGTCTCCCGAAACAGGAAGCAATTCCACTCCATCAATGTCCAAATGGTATGTGACGCTAACAAGATAATCACACATTGCTGTGCCCGATTTCCCGGATCAATCCATGATTCCATGGTACTGCGGAACTCAACTATCCCACGCTACATGGAGCGACAAACCGCACAACGTTCGTGGCTACTTGGTGAGTAGCAGGGCAAGCACATGGCAGCGTGATTGGGGGCGGGAGAGATACATACTCCAACTGGGTGTGATTGGGGGGGACAGATACATACTCCAACTGAGTGTGATTGGGGGGAGATACATACTCCAACTGGGTGTGTTTGGGGGGGAGCGATACATACTCCAATGGGTGTGTTTGCGGGGGGAGATACATACTCCAACTGGGTGTGATTGGGGGGGAGAGATACATACTCCAACTGGGTGTGATTGGGGGGGGAGATACATACTCCAACTGGGTGTGTTTGGGGGGGGATGCATACTCCAACTGGGTGTGATTGGGGGGGGGGAGATACATACTCCAACTGGGTGTGTTTGGGGGGGAGAGATACAAACTCCAACTGGGTGTGTTTGGGGGGGAGAGATACATATTCCAACTGGGTGTCGTTGTGGGGGGAGAGATACATACTCCAACTGAGTGTGATGGGGGGGAGAGATACATACTCCAACTGGGTGTGTTTGGGTGGGGGGAGAGATACATACTCCAACTGGGTGTGATTGGGGGGGAGATACATACTCCAACTGGGTGTGATTGTGGGGGGGAGAGATACATACCCGAAATGGGTGTAGCTTGTCGGCTGTCGGCAAAATGCACATACAGATGTACGCCAATGCCCATCTGGGAAGGCAGCAACGTACTTGAGATGAACCGACATGCAAGTATAAGCTACACAACACAGATGACATTCCAGGTCTAGTAACAATAAACATCCATCCACATACACATTGCACAACATTCCAGGCCACAAAATACAAACATTTCACACATACCATCAAGATAGTTTCCTGAATTAGTCCAGCACAACATCAACAATGCAATGTGCCCTATAATGCATGCAAAGGGATCACCCCTAGCCATAGCATTTCACCACACACCTATAGCACCACTGCAGTGATGCCTCTCTGCATGGCAACATCAATGTTGGAATGGCAGTACACCAGCAGTGTTGAACCAAATCTGCCTGGGCCCAGGGACACCGAAGACCTTGCCTCACCCAGGACATGTCAATTACTGTTGGAGGCATTAATGGGGCATGTCCGCTTGCAGGGTCGACCTACCCCTTGCACATTGCTGTCACACAGACCATCTGCATGTATGCTGTTAATTGTGTACTTGAATCACAATGCAATGTCAATTTGTGTGATATGAACAGGACGCTCTTGAGGTGAACAGTAGCAGGACCCTGTTTGTTCCCCCATACAGGTGATGCGGGCTATCCCCTGAAGACCTTGCTCCTCACACCTGTACGAAACCCACGGAACAGGCACGAGGAGGAATACAATCGTGCACATACCCGTACCCGCATCGTGATCAAGCAGACTTTTGGCCTTTTGAAGTCACGGTTTAGGTGCATTAGCATGTCTGGTGGGGCTCTCCTGTATGGACATGAGAAGGTGGCCAAGATCACCATGGCATGTGTCATGCTGCACAATATGTGTATCAGACGGAATGTGCCCCTGCCCCCTGACGTTGAAATAGAAGCACCTGATGAGGATGATGATGGTGATGAGGACGGAGGTGAAGGGGATGCAGGTCTTGCAAGAGGGGATGGGCAGGAGGGAAGTGCTGTGAGACAGCATCTGATCAACCAAATATTCTGAGGAACATGTTTTCGTACTGTCACATGGATATGGGTATTAATGCACTGGTGTATGTTTGGAAGCACGCAATGGACCCTGTCGCCAATAAAGTACACAAACACAATGAAGATGTCCAAGCCTGTGTTTTGATCAGAAACCAGTGTATTGAGTAACGGAAAGGTGAAAAAGTTCAAATCCCCAAACACCCCCCACAACAGACCCATAACACCCTTCCCCCCACCCCCACAACAGACCCATAACACCCTTCCCCCACCCCCACAACAGACCCATAACACCCTTCCCCCACCCCCACAACAGACCCATAACACCCTTCCCCCCACCCCCCACAACAGACCCATAACACCCTTCCCCCACCTCCCACAACAGACCCATAACACCCTTCCCCCCACCCCCACAACAGACCCATAACACCCTTCCCCCCACCCCCCACAATAGTCCCTCATATGTCTGCCATGTTTGCGTTGGCCCATGCACGCAGACGAATCTCCATTGACCCCCTATTTGCCATTGTCTGTAGCAGCATTTGGAGGATGGGCAGACATGCGCCTGGTGGTGCGTGTTGAGCGCCGGAGGGGGCTTGTCTGTCTAGATCCAGAAGATGACGATGGGGCAGACTGGCCTGGTTGTGAGAAGTGGCGGTCCATTGTGTCGGCCATGCGAGTAAGGACCTCCCTGAGCCTGGATATCTCGTCCATCCTCTCAGTGGAGTGCCTCGCCGTCTCCACAATATTCTCCCTGAGATGGGCAGCCTCCTCAACATGCTGGCCAACCAGCACAGTCAGTTCGTGTTGACGCTGCAGGATGGTGGTCAGTTGAAGGGCAGTGCTGGGTGATGGTGTACTGGATGCTGTGCCCTCAGATGCATCCACTGCAGCAGGTGAAGCCACCATGGGGGACATCATGGCTGGATTGTTGTCCTCAACAGTCACATCAGACCCAGGTGTCTGGAATGGTGCTGGCTCTGGGGTTCTAGGGGGGCTTGGGGTGTGCATCTCCATTGGCCCAACTAGGGTGTCCTCCTGATCAGATAGGGGGGCAGTGGCGGCTGCCTCACCAGCGGAGCTTGCCGCAGCTGATGGTGGGCCCTCGGTGGCTGGTATTGGTGCCTGTGGGTTCACCTCTGGTGGTGGGGCTGCAGTTTGTAGTGCAGCTACTTCTGCCCTGGCAGTGGCACTCCTACGATGTTTCCGGGCCATCAAGTGTGACCCTCCCCCGTTGCCCCTGGATGTTGTGGGGGTGTCCTCCGAGTCCTGTGCCCTTGGCCTCTTACTTGTAGCTGGTGCCTGGGATGCATTAGCGGCATCCTCACCATCTGTATGTGAGCCTGTCAGGGACAAGAAGGGGGATGGCATTGGTTGCGTTTCAATATACTTAATGCAGATTACATGAATGATGCAGTTGTGGCCATTGGGACTTAGTAGTGTGGATGCAGGTGATGTGCCAGTTCAGTGCCTCATCCATGCATGGTTGTGTTTGGAACTTGTATCTGGTGATGTGTGCATGTCTGTGTGTTTGGGTCTGACACTGACATGGTGAGGGATGGATGCATGTGTGGATGTGTGTTCATGCATGAGAGGAGTCTGTGCTCACATATGGGGGGAACAGTACATTCACATCGCATCCTGTCATGTGTACACTCACCTCCATCCGAAGTGGTACCCACGCCGAGCTCCATGGTGCCTACTCCCTCAATGGATTCCACAGCAATCAGGTTTCCACAGGTCACCTCCCATTCTTTTAGTCTGATTGGTGAACCAGCTCCACCTGCACTGGCAATGCGGTGGTTTTCCGCAAGGATGCCCCTCACCCGCAGTCTGAGGTCGTCCCACCTCTTTCTGCACTCACGCACCGTGCGGGTGCTGGTGCCCACTGCACTGACTTTGACTGCAACTTCCTACCAGATGGCTTTTTTTGGGAGTAGTGTTGGCCGACGCATGTCATTGGCAAAAACAACCTCTGCATTCTCAGCCAGGGTCTGTGTCAGCATATTCAATTCCTCTGCTGTACGTTTCTCCTTGCGCTGCCTGTCAGTACTTTTTTTTAATGCCTTGGGCATGATGCAGGTGTCCCGGATGATGTTGAACTGCTAACGACTCAAAACAGGTCCAGGGGGCAGAGGATGGCAATGGATTGTGTATTTAAAGATGGCCGCCGTGCTCTTTCCCGTTCCTGTGCGATGACGCTATTTCCGGTTCCGCAATTTAACGGTGACCGCTATTTGCGGTGACCGCTATTTGCATACAGCAGGAGGGCGGAGGTGCAATCTGCACCTTCGTCGAGGGCGGTAGGTGACTTTTTTGGGTCTTTACCGCCATGGCGGTATATATGATATATATGATAGGTTATTTATAACGCGCTTAATACCCAGAGGTTTCTAAGCGTGGACCCGGGGATCGAACCTGTGTTGCTCCGTGTCGTCTTGCTTCCTAGGCGAGCATGTTGCCACTGAGCTATCCTCCCGGTTTACCGGCACGGCGCTATGCTTGTGTCCGCGTACTCGTAATGGTGCGTTATTAGCGCACTCTTGCGAGGGCAGACATGTTGATAGCGCCATGCCGGTATTTTGGAATTTTTACCGCCCAACGTGTAATGAGGCCCATAGTGTCCATAGGACGCCCCCATTTTTGTTTCTTTAGAGACATTCCGGACACTTGTGCTGTCCGCGGACACCTGAGCTGCTTTTTAAAAAAAGACAAGAAATGAATTATGACACAATATAATAATTTTACTTTATTTTATATGGATGTTAAATTTATGACAGAGAAGGTGAGGCAGAGACTGAAACAAAAACAGGAGAATTGGGGGTTTTAAGAGGATTCATATGAGGTGAAGAAGGGATGGAAGTTTCATCAAAACGTTTTTGTTCATGGAGAGGATTTGGGGATAATTGAGTGGGATATGGTGAGGGGGGACAGGTACATGTGGGACAATGGTATTCTTTCAAGTGATCCTCCACAAAGTTTTTTAAATTGTTGAAATGTTCCATGAGTATGTCCATTTTTTCTTCCATGTGCTGGAGAGTCTTATCTAATAATTATTTTCATTTACTAATTTCAATGTTTGTATGGTCTGTACAAAAAAAATGTATGTGTTAAATATATATAAAATAATATTTATTAATTGGTTTATACAGAAACGTGTCTACCATTAGGTTCACTATCTTCAGATATTTCCTCACGAGGGAAATGCTCCTCTAGCCACTCCAGAGTACTAGACATTTCTGTGAGAAAAAAAATGATATCACTTTTCTTGTATCTAATACAGGCATTTTAGAAATATATGAGTAAAATGAAGTACACTTACTAGCTTCTGGTAAGGTGTGTTCTTACTGGTCTGTACACCTGCTGTTGCTCTTAGTTGTGGAGTTTCTGTGAGGTAATCATGTTGGAAGGCTATTTTTCTTCTTTTGGTATATTCCATTTCAGAACATATTGTATTTAAATTAATGTTTGATGTGTTAGATATATAGGTTCCACTTCTTATTTATTAGTACATATAATGTGTTTGTGTGCTGGTTTTTGAACTTATGAGTGATCATATGGAAAGATATAACAGTTTAAGATACCCCCTGAGTTTTTGGTTAGTATTGCTGTTGTCTGATTTTGATGTCGCACAGTCGGCGGACATCAAAATCACTAGCTGGGATTCAGTATGTTCTACGTTACATGTATATAAAGTCAGGGATATTATGGTTAAGTTGTGCTATTAAAAACCTATGAAATTCAGTAAAATAACTTTGTTAAAGGGATGTTATGGTTAAGTTGCACTACTAAAAACCTATGAAATTCAGTAAAAAAACGTTGTTAAAGGGACGTTATGGTTAAGTTGCGCTACTAAAAACCTATGAAATTCAGTAAAAAAACTTTGTTAAAGGGACGTAATGGTTAAGTTGCGCTACTAAAAACCTATGAAATTCAGTAAAAAAACTTTGTTATAGGTTCCAAGTAAAACCGAAAACCCCCTGACATTCGCCAGTTAAGGTAAGCTAAACAACCATAACTCGCACCACCACCGTTCACTGCTAAGACTAACACCCAGGACATCAAAGATGGTAAGAGAAAGCGCAAAGCGCAGCGCCTTTATTGTCTTTTAAAGCTAACCTATGTTTTCTTCTTCTTCTACTCACAGGCCGCTGTGGTGCTGCGAGTGGATGAGAGCGCGATGAAAAACAGGCCCCCGGAATCCGTTAAGGTAAGTTCAGCGCTGCACAGTTGTTTAATATTGAAAGCAAACCTGAATATGTCTCTTTTCCTTTGCAGATGTTGCTGTAGTGCTCCGGATGGAAGCATGGCGTAGCACCATGGAATTCAGGTAAGACTCTATTGAATTTGATATTTTGGAAGCGCGCGTTCTAATATTGTTTTTCCCTTTCTCGTTATTGCAGGTCTCAATGTTTGAACAGCAGCTGTGGTAATAGGTTCGCTGGAAGTCCTTAAGCTAGTACTCACATGTGTACTCACATGTGAGTGATGTTTCTTCTTCTCTCGGTTTCCACAGATTGCAGCCCAGTTGAGATGCTGAATGCTGGATGGTGTTTACTCAGGTAAAACAGAATAATCTTGTTCTTGTTCTTGCAGGATTACAGGAAGATGCTGAAGACCAGGAGCTGGACACGGTGAGCGTCACGCTGCTGGTTGCAGAATAACACGAAGCGTGTTCTGCAGTCAAGGTGTGGATTATATAGCTCAGGTAAAGTAATACCAGGGAACATAGTTCCAGGCCTGCCACACCCAAAACACTAGAAAGCATGGCTTGGTTCTTGGAACTAGACTGTGTGGGTGCTTCCATGTTGGATTTAAAGGCCCATATACATTTATGGGACCTAGTTTGAACAGCCCTTCCTTCCTACATATGAGCATGGTGCCAAAGGCACCAGGACTGGCTCCAGGAGCCCTTTTGCAGTGGTATTAAGGCCTTCAGGGTTCTGGTGGGAGCCTGCTGTGGCACAACTTGTGCCCCCTCACAGTGGTCATGACAGCATTCCCACCCAAGGCCCCTCTCATGGTATCCTTCCTGTCCGGTTCGGGTTTAGTGGGGTTATCCAGGTGAAACCTCTTAATCAGACGTGGTGCGTGAATATGTTCACTTGGTTACAAAGTTCTGTCTTGAGGCCCGTACCCTTTCCAGTCCACTAAATAGTATATCTTAGATCTGGTACGTTTCAAATCCAGGATGTTAAGACTTGGGTTCCTGGTTGTACAGGTTTTAAAAGTGACACATGGAACACCGGATGAATTTGCATGCTTGGTGGTAAGGCTAAATTGACAGCCACCGGATGTATCACTGATTCGATGGTATAAGGTCTTAGATATCTTGGCCAAAAGGTCCGGATATCTTTTATGGGCACATGTTTTGATGCCAACCAGACTTCGTCTCCAACTTGGTAATCGGGAGCTTTCTTTCGATGCTGGTCCGAGAATTTTTTTTGTCTGTCTTTGGCTTGCAGTAAATGTTCATTTGCCCTTTTTGAAAGCTTAGGTTATTCTTGTGTTTAGAGTCTTTACTGCTGGCATTTCCAAGGTCGTGGGGGAGTCTAGTTCAGAGGTACGTGGATGTCTTCCGTATATTGTGTAGAACAGGCTTTGTCCCGTGCTGGTGTGTGTGGATTTCTTGTATGCGTATTCCGCTATCCATAACAGGTCTTTCCAATTCTCTTCCACTTGATGCAGCATGCAACGTAGATACTGTTCTAATGTCTGGTTTGTTCTTTCTGTTTGTCCATCCGTTTGGGGGTGATGGCTAGTGGATAATCGAACATTGATTTGTGCCATGGTACAACATTTCCTCCAGAAGTTGGATACAAATTGGCTTCCACGATCTGAGATTAGGACTGAGGGGAAACCATGCAGTTTTATAATCTTTTCAATAAATGCTTTTGCGAGACCAATAGCGTTATGAAGTCCTTTGAATGGAATGAAATGTGCCATTTTAGAGAACAGGCCTACAACCACCAGAATGGCATTAAAACCTTGACAGGGAGGTAAGTCTGTAATACAATCAGGAGAAATAGTATGCCAGGGAGCCGTTGGAATATCCAGTGGTTGTAGGAGGCCTCTGGTTTCTGTTTTTGTGATGTATTATGTGCACATATCCCACAGGATAGAACAAATCGAGCAATGTCCTTACGCCAGGTTGGCCACCAATAATTCCGTTTAACCTTGGCTAGAGTCTTAGCAATTCCGGGATGGCCTTCGGTCAGGGAATCGTGATAACCAGACATGACCAATTCTTGCAGTTCTTTACTTAGTAGATATAACCGTTCCCTCAAGTAGGGTAATCCATCCAGAACCATGTGATGTTCATTTTGGGAATTCCATCTCTGCAAGATCTCGGGGTTCATTAAGGTTCGAATCTTATCTTGAAGTTCCCTCAGAGTCAATGTGGTGGTGAGTTCCAGTAGTTTATCACTTGGGATGATGGCAACAGGGTCCAGGGTACTGTTTGTTTCTCTTCAACACCCATACGAGACAGTGCATTGGCCTTCCCATTCCAAACTCCCGGTCGGTATGTTATTACGTAATCATATTCTGCGAAGAATAGAGCCCACCGCAACTGTCGTGACGATTGGGCTTTTGCTGACTTTAGGTATTGAAGGTTTCGGTGATCTGTGAATACTGTGATGGTATGTCTTGCACCTAATAGATACTGCCTCCAGGCTTTGAAGGCTTATTATATTGCCAACAATTCTTCGTCTGTAATTGCATAGTTAAGTTCTGGTGGTGAGAATTTACGTGACCAAAAGGCCACAGGGTGTAATTGGCCTGTCTCTGGATCTCTTTGAGAGAGAACTGCTCCCATAGCTACGCTAGAAGCATCAGTTTCCACTACATAGGGGAGATCAGGGTGAGGATGTCGTAAAATTGGCGCAGAGGTGAATCTTTTCTTTGAGTTCTTGAAAGGCCTGTTCCGCCTCTTCAGTCCATTGGATTTTTTTTTTTTTTCAGTAATGATGTGATTGGGTGGACTATCCGTGAGAAATCTGGAATAAATTGGTGATAAAAATTTGCAAATCCAAGCATGCTTTGGGTTCCTTTAAGTGAAGAAGGCGACGGCCAATTAAGGATGGCATCTACTTTGTGTAAATCCATCTTGACTCCCTTTGGCGAGAGAACAAAACCGAGGAACTTAACTTCAGTGACATGGAAGGAGCATTTCTCGAGTTTAGCGTACAGTTTGTGCTGGCAAAGTTTTGCAAGGACTGAGCGAACAGGTTCCAAATGTTCTCTTTCAGAGGGGGGATACACCAGGATGTCGGCAATATAGACCAGGGCACCGACATCGATTAATTCCTGTAATACATCATTCATGAAGTATTGGAACACTGTGGGAGCATTGCACAGCCCGAAAGGCATTACCTGATATTCGTAGAGGCCATGCTTGGTGCAAAACGTGGTTTTCCTTTCATCACCTTTCTTAACACGTACAAGGTGGTATGCTCCTCTGAGGTCTAGTTTGGTGTAGATTTGGGCATCCTTGACTTGGTCCAACAGTTCCGGGATAAGGGGCAAAGGGTAGCGTATTTTCACAGTGATTTGATTAAGTGCGCATTAATCGATGCAAGTCCTCAAATCTCCTTCCTTCTTGGGTATGAAGAATAAGGGAGAAGCTACCGGTGACTTTGACGGGTTGATAAACCCTTTAGCCAAGTACTGATCCAGATAGGACTTCAAGTGGAGATTTTCAGTTTCCGTAAGTGCATAAATTCGACCACAAGGAACCTGTGCACCAGGTATCAGGTCGATCTGACAGTCATAGGGCCTATGTGGTGGTAATGTGTTAGCCTGTTCCTTCTGAGAAACATCTTGATAATCCTGATATTCTTTTGGTAAGATGTCCATTGGTTCTGCGATCACCGATGCTATTCCTTGAACAAATTTCAGGTTTGGCTGTGGTATAGATTTTGAGTAGCAAGCGTGGGCACATTCCTCGGAAAAGGTCAGTCTCTTTGCACGCCAGTCTATGTGGGGATTGTGAGTTCCTAACCATGGCATCCCTAAGATCAACCGGAACTGAGGAGCTTTGATGAGGTCAAACGTGATTGCTTCTTGATGTCCATCCTGACACAGAAGGGTTAACTCTGTTGTGCATTGGGTTTCTGGTCCCGAAGCAATTTCTGTACCGTCAACAGTAGTTACATTTTTCAGTTGTTGGTTTTGTGCATAAGGGAAGTCCCATTTCTGTTGCCAGATATCGATCTATGTAATTACCAACTGCTCCGCTGTCTATATATGCCTCTATGGCATGCATCCGTGACAGTCGTTGGTGATTGATCAAGGTTACTGGTAGGGCGAAATGTGAGGTCTGTGACTCAACCTTCTCGCTCAACAAGCGGACCTCTATGATTGCCGGGCCTGGCAGTTTTCCGATTCCTTTCCATCATCTTCTTTCTCTGTTGCGCCTACCACCTTCCTTGGAGGTTTCACTGGGCACTCTTTGAGGTAGTGACCCGATTTACCGAAGTACAGGCATAACTGTAGCTGTCTCCTCTTGCCTCTTTCAACCTTGGTTAAAGGGGGTCGTACTCCTCCGATCTGCATGGGTTCTCTGGTATTTTCTGATGGACGTTGAACATTATCTTTTGAACGAACGTACATGGCACGATTTTCGAGTCCACTTCGGTCTGTTCTTCGATCCTGTAATCTGTGGTCCAACTGAACTTCCAGGTTGATACTTTCTGCACAGTCTTTAGGTGGGTCTACCACTTGAGCAAGGACATCCTTCAGGTCTCCTCGTAGGCCCGATGAAACAACGTGATTCTTTTATCTTCTGGCCACCCCGCTTCTACAACCAGTCTATTAAAGGTGGCAATATAAGTCAGCAAATCTTGCTTCCCTTGGCGGAGGGACAGGAGTTTGTTATCAAGAGCTTGTCCATGCAAGTGTCGAGTAAATAACTTTTCCATCTCCTGTTGAAAACCCCTGAAGTTCTACAGTAATGGGTCGTCCCGGCTCACTAAAAGTACCGACCAGTCTGTGGCGCCTCCACTCAAATATGATAACACGAAGGCCACCCTCGCCTGGTCATTTGGGAAAGCCCCAGGCCTACAAAGAAAATGGAGGCGCCACTGGTTCATGAATGTTGCATACTTTCTGGGGTCTCCATTAAACCATTCTGGTGGTGCCAGGGGTACTGCTCCCGGCAATGTTATCTGTACTGTATTGACTGATGATGGTGTAGTGAAGGATGCGGCGAACCCGGGCAATGGAGGCTGCCCTGCCTGTTTTTGTAGTAGCTGTTTGCTTAGTTCATCAGTATGGTCTTTTGTGACTATTAACCCTCATCTTAAGGCATTGGTTTCCTGCCGTGCTGCGTGTACCTCGGCGCGTAATTTCCCAAAAGCTGGGCTAACTGATCAGTTTCAGATGTCTCCATGACACCCAGGTGGATAAGGTTTAAAGTATTTGTGTTCTCGTACGCTCACCTGATATCCCCAGGGGCGTCTAGAAGGCTCTGAGATCTGGAACCCTGGATGCGTAGTTGCCCAGTGCTGAATAATGAATCTTAGTTATTTGTAGGGTGAGCTATCCATCCTGCGTTTCTTGTGCAAGAGCACTTGATGTTTGTTGGGGAGCTGCCCGAGTTGCTTCACTTAATTGTAAGTCTTTGTTCTGTTTATGATGGGAATTCGTTAATGTCTTTATCTCCTTCTTTTCAGATGCAAAGGTCTTGATGGTGGCGTGCCGGATGGAGAGGCACGTTTCTAGGTAAGAGAAAGCGCTAAGCGCAGCGCCTTTATTGTCTTTTAAAGCTAACCTGTGTTTTCTTCTTCTTCTCCTCACAGGCTGCTGTGGTGCTGCGAGTGGATGAGAGCGCGATGAAAAACGGGCCCCTGGAATCCGTTAAGGTAAGTACAACGCTGTGCGGTTGTTTAATATGGAAAGTGAACCTGAATATGTCTCTGCTCCAGATGGAAGCGCAGCGTAGCGCGATGGAATTCAGGTAAGACTGATGGAATTCGATGTTTTGGAAGCGCGCGTTCTAATATTGTTTTTACCTTTCTCGTTATTGCAGGTCGCAATAACGAGAAAGGCCTTTTGGCCTTTTGAAGTCACGGTTTAGGTGCATTAGCATGTCTGGTGGGGCTCTCCTGTATGGACATGAGAAGGTGGCCAAGATCACCATGGCATGTGTCATGCTGCACAATATGTGTATCAGACGGAATGTGCCCCTGCCCCCTGACGTTGAAATAGAAGCACCTGATGAGGATGATGATGGTGATGAGGACGGAGGTGAAGGGGATGCAGGTCTTGCAAGAGGGGATGGGCAGGAGGGAAGTGCTGTGAGACAGCATCTGATCAACCAAATATTCTGAGGAACATGTTTTCGTACTGTCACATGGATATGGGTATTAATGCACTGGTGTATGTTTGGAAGCACGCAATGGACCCTGTCGCCAATAAAGTACACAAACACAATGAAGATGTCCAAGCCTGTGTTTTGATCAGAAACCAGTGTAATGAGTAACGGAAAGGTGAAAAAGTTCAAATCCCCAAACACCCCCCACAACAGACCCATAACACCCTTCCCCCCACCCCCCACAACAGACCCATAACACCCTTCCCCCACCCCCACAACAGACCCATAACACCCTTCCCCCACCCCCACAACAGACCCATAACACCCTTCCCCCCACCCCCCACAACAGACCCATAACACCCTTCCCCCACCCCCCACAACAGACCCATAACACCCTTCCCCCCACCCCTCACAACAGACCCATAACACCCTTCCCCCCACCCCCCACAATAGTCCCTCATGTGTCTGCCATGTTTGCGTTGGCCCATGCACGCAGACGAATCTCCATTGACCCCCTATTTGCCATTGTCTGTAGCAGCATTTGGAGGATGGGCAGACCTGCGCCTGGTGGTGCGTGTTGAGCGCCGGAGGGGGCTTGTCTGTCTAGATCCAGAAGATGACGATGGGGCAGACTGGCCTGGTTGTGAGAAGTGGCGGTCCATTGTGTCGGCCATGCGAGTAAGGACCTCCCTGAGCCTGGATATCTCGTCCATCCTCTCAGTGGAGTGCCTCGCCGTCTCCACAATATTCTCCCTGAGATGGGCAGCCTCCTCAACATGGTGGCCAACCAGCACAGTCAGTTCGTGTTGACGCTGCAGGATGGTGGTCAGTTGAAGGGCAGTGCTGGGTGATGGTGTACTGGATGCTGTGCCCTCAGATGCATCCACTGCAGCAGGTGAAGCCACGATGGGGGACATCATGGCTGGATTGTTGTCCTCAACAGTCACATCAGACCCAGGTGTCTGGAATGGTGCTGGCTCTGGAGTTCTAGGGGGGCTTGGGGTGTGCATCTCCATTGGCCCAACTAGGGTGTCCTCCGGATCAGATAGGGGGGCAGTGGCGGCTGCCTCACCAGCGGAGCTTGCCGCAGCTGATGGTGGGCCCTCGGTGGCTGGTATTGGTGCCTGTGGGTTCACCTCTGGTGGTGGGGCTGCAGTTTGTGGTGCAGCTACTTCTGCCCTGGCAGTGGCACTCCTACGATGTTTCCTGGCCATCAAGTGTGACCTTCCCCCCTTGCCCCTGGATGTTGTGGGGGTGTCCTCCGAGTCCTGTGCCCTTGGCCTCTTACTTGTAGCTGGTGCCTGGGATGCATTAGCGGCATCCTCACCATCTGTATGTGAGCCTGTCAGGGACAAGAAGGGGGATGGCATTGGTTGCGTTTCAATATACTTAATGCAGATTACATGAATGATGCAGTTGTGGCCATTGGGACTTAGTAGTGTGGATGCAGGTGATGTGCCAGTTCAGTGCCTCATCCATGCATGGTTGTGTTTGGAACTTGTATCTGGTGACGTGTGCATGTCTGTGTGTTTGGGTCTGACACTGACATGGTGAGGGATGGATGCATGTGTGGATGTGTGTTCATGCATGAGAGGAGTCTGTGCTCACATATGGGGGGAACAGTACATTCACATCGCATCCTGTCATGTGTACACTCACCTCCATCCGAAGTGGTACCCACGCCGAGCTCCATGGTGCCTACTCCCTCAATGGATTCCACAGCAATCAGGTTTCCACAGGTCACCTCCGATTCTTTTAGTCTGATTGGTGAACCAGCTCCACCTGCACTGGCAATGCGGTGGTTTTCCGCAAGGATGCCCCTCACCCGCAGTCTGAGGTCGTCCCACCTCTTTCTGCACTCACACACCGTGCGGGTGCTGGTGCCCTCTGCACTGACTTTGACTGCAACTTCCTACCAGATGGCTTTTTTTTGGAGTAGTGTTGGCCGACGCATGTCATTGGCAAAAACAACCTCTGCATTCTCAGCCAGGGTCTGTGTCAGCATATTCAATTCCTCTGCTGTACGTTTCTCCTTGCGCTGCCTGTCAGTACTTTTTTTTAATGCCTTGGGCATGATGCAGGTGTCCCGGATGATGTTGAACTGCTAACGACTCAAAACAGGTCCAGGGGGCAGAGGATGGCAATGGATTGTGCATTTAAAGATGGCCGCCGTGCGCTTTCCCGTTCCTGTGCGATGACGCTATTTCCGGTTCCGCAATTTAACGGTGACCGCTATTTGCGGTGACCGCTATTTGCATGCAGCAGGAGGGCGGAGGTGCAATCTGCACCTTCGTCGAGGGCGGTAGGTGACTTTTTTGGGTCTTTACCGCCATGGCGGTATATATGATATATATGATAGGTTATTTATAACGCGCTTAATACCCAGAGGTTTCTAAGCGCGGACCCGGGGATCGAACCTGTGTTGCTCCGTGTCGTCTTGCTTCCTAGGCGAGCATGTTGCCACTGAGCTATCCTCCCGGTTTACCGGCACGGCGCTATGCTTGTGTCCTCGTACTCGTAATGGTGCGTTATTAGCGCACTCTTGCGAGGGCGGACATGTTGATAGCGCCATGCCGGTATTTTGGAATTTTTACCGCCCAACGTGTAATGAGGCCCATAGTGTCCATAGGACGCCCCCATTTTTGTTTCTTTACAGACATTCCGGACACTTGTGCTGTCCGCGGACACCTGAGCTGCTTTTTAAAAAAAGACAAGAAATGAATTATGACACAATATAATAATTTTACTTTATTTTATATGGATGTTAAATTTATGACAGAGAAGGTGAGGCAGAGACTGAAACAAAAACAGGAGAATTGGGGGTTTTAAGAGGATTCATATGAGGTGAAGAAGGGATGGAAGTTTCATCAAAACGTTTTTGTTCATGGAGAGGATTTGGGGATAATTGAGTGGGATATGGTGAGGGGGGACAGGTACATGTGGGACAATGGTATTCTTTCAAGTGATCCTCCACAAAGTTTTTTAAATTGTTGAAATGTTCCATGAGTATGTCCATTTTTTCTTCCATGTGCTGGAGAGTCTTATCTAATAATTATTTTCATTTACTAATTTCAATGTTTGTATGGTCTGTACAAAAAAAATGTATGTGTTAAATATATATAAAATAATATTTATTAATTGGTTTATACAGAAACGTGTCTACCATTAGGTTCACTATCTTCAGACATTTCCTCACGAGGGAAATGCTCCTCTAGCCACTCCAGAGTACTAGACATTTCTGTGAGAAAAAAAATGATATCACTTTTCTTGTATCTAATAGAGGCATTTTGATGTGTTAGATATATAGGTTCCACTTCTTATTTATTAGTACATATAATGTGTTTGTGTGCTGGTTTTTGAACTTATGAGTGATCATATGGCATGATATAACAATTTAAGATACCCCCTGAGTTTTTGGTTAGTATTGCTGTTGTCTGATTTTGATGTCGCACAGTCGGCGGACATCAAAATCACTAGCTGGGATTCAGTATGTTCTATGGTACATGTATATAAAGTCAGGGATATTATGGTTAAGTTGTGCTATTAAAAACCTATGAAATTCAGTAAAATAACTTTGTTAAAGGGATGTTATGGTTAAGTTGCACTACTAAAAACCTATGAAATTCAGTAAAAAAACGTTGTTAAAGGGACGTTATGGTTAAGTTGCGCTACTAAAAACCTATGAAATTCAGTAAAAAAACTTTGTTAAAGGGACGTAATGGTTAAGTTGCGCTACTAAAAACCTATGAAATTCAGTAAAAAAACTTTGTTATAGGGACGTTATGGTTCCAAGTAAAACCGAAAACCCCCTGAAATTCGCCAGTTAAGGTAAGCTAAACAACCATAACTCGCACCACCACCGTTCACTGCTAAGACTTACACCCAGGACATCAAAGATGGTAAGAGAAAGCGCAAAGCGCAGCGCCTTTAATGTCTTTTAAAGCTAACCTATGTTTTCTTCTTCTTCTACTCACAGGCCGCTGTGGTGCTGCGAGTGGATGAGAGCGCGATGAAAAACAGGCCCCCGGAATCCGTTAAGGTAAGTACAGCGCTGCACAGTTGTTTAATATTGAAAGCAAACCTGAATATGTCTCTTTTCCTTTGCAGATGTTGCTGTAGTGCTCCGGATGGAAGCATGGCATAGCACCATGGAATTCAGGTAAGACTCTATTGAATTTGATATTTTGGAAGCGCGCGTTCTAATATTGTTTTTCCCTTTCTCGTTATTGCAGGTCTCAATGTTTGAACAGCAGCTGTGGTAATAGGTTCGCTGGAAGTCCTTAAGCTAGTACTCACATGTGTACTCACATGTGAGTGATGTTTCTTCTTCTCTCGGTTTCCACAGATTGCAGCCCAGTTGAGATGCTGAGTGCTGGATGGTGTTTCCTCAGGTAAAACAGAATAATCTTGTTCTTGTTCTTGCAGGATTACAGGAAGATGCTGAAGACCAGGAGCTGGACACGGTGAGCGTCACGCTGCTGGTTGCAGAATAACACGAAGCGTGTTCTGCAGTCAAGGTGTGGATTATATAGCCCAGGTAAAGTAATACCATGGAACATAGTTCCAGGCCTGCCACACCCAAAACACTAGAAAGCATGGCTTGGTTCTTGGAACTAGACTGTGTGGGTGCTTCCATGTTGGATTTAAAGGCCCATGTACATTTATGGGACCTAGTTTGAACAGCCCTTCCTTCCTACATATGAGCCTGGTGCCAAAGGCACCAGGACTGGCTCCAGGAGCCCTTTTGCAGTGGTATTAAGGCCTTCAGGGTTCTGCTGGGAGCCTGCTGTGTTACAACTTGTGCCCCCTCACAGTGGTCATGACAGCACTCCCACCCAAGGCCCCTCTCATGGTATCCTTCCTGTCCGGTCCGGGTTTAGTGGGGTTATCCAGGTGAAACCTCTTAATCAGACGTGGTGCGTGAATATGTTCATTTGGTTACCAAGTTCTGTCTTGAGGCCCGTACCCTTTCCAGTCCACTAAATAGTATATCTTAGATCTGGTACGTTTCAAATCCAGGATGTTAAGACTCGGGTTCCTGGTTGTACAGGTTTTAAAAGTGACACATGGAACACCGGATGAATTTGCATGCTTGGTGGTAAGGCTAAATTGACAGCCACCGGATTTATCACTGATTCGATGGTATAAGGTCTTAGATATCTTGGACAAAAGGTCCGGATATCTTTTATGGGCACATGTTTTGATGCCAACCAGACTTCGTCTCCAACTTGGTAATCGGGAGCTTTCTTTCGATGCTGGTCCGAGAATTTTTTTTGTCTGTCTTTGGCTTGCAGTAAATGTTCATTTGCCCTTTTTGAAAGCTTAGGTTATTCTTGTGTTTAGAGTCTTTACTGCTGGCATTTCCAAGGTCGTGGGGGAGTCTAGTTCAGAGGTACGTGGATGTCTTCCATATATTGTGTAGAACAGGCTTTGTCCCGTGCTGGTGTGTGTGGATTTATTGTATGCGTATTCCGCTATCCATAACAGGTCTTTCCAATTCTCTTCCACTTGATGCAGCATGCAACGTAGATACTTTTCTAATGTCTGGTTTGTTCTTTCTGTTTGTCCATCCGTTTGGGGGTGATGGCTAGTGGATAATCGAACATTGATTTGTGCCATGGTACAACATTACCTCCAGAAGTTGGATACAAATTGGCTTCCACGATCTGAGAGTAGGACTGAGGGGAAACCATGCAGTTTTATAATCTTTTCAATAAATGCTTTTGCCAGACCAATAGCGTTATGAAGTCCTTTGAATGGAATGAAATGTGCCATTTTAGAGAACAGGCCTACAACCACCAGAATGGCATTAAAACCTTGACAGGGAGGTAAGTCTGTAATACAATCAGGAGAAATAGTATGCCAGGGAGCCGTTGGAATATCCAGTGGTTGTAGGAGGCCTCTGGTTTCTGTTTTTGTGATGTATTATGTGCACATATCCCACAGGATAGAACAAATCGAGCAATGTCCTTATGCCAGGTTGGCCACCAATAATTCCGTTTAACCTTGGCTAGAGTCTTAGCAATTCCGGGATGGCCTTCGATCAGGGAATCGTGATAACCAGACATGACCAATTCTTGCAGTTCTTTACTTAGTAGATATAACCGTTCCCTCAAGTAGGGTAATCCATCCAGAACCATGTGATGTTCATTTTGGGAATTCCATCTCTGCAAGATCTCGGGGTTCATTAAGGTTCGAATCTTATCTTGAAGTTCCCTCAGAGTCAATGTGGTGGTGAGTTCCAGTAGTTTATCACTTGGGATGATGGCAACAGGGTCCAGGGTACTGTTTGTTTTCTCTTCAACACCCATACGAGACAGGGCATTGGCCTTCCCATCCCAAACTCCCGGTCGGTATGTTAGTACGTAATCATATTCTGCGAAGAATAGAGCCCACCGCAACTGTCGTGACGATTGGGCTTTTGCTGACTTTAGGTATTGAAGGTTTCAGTGATCTGTGAATACTGTGATGGTATGTCTTGCACCTAATAGATACTGCCTCCAGGCTTTGAAGGCTTATTATATTGCCAACAATTCTTCGTCTGTAATTGCATAGTTAAGTTCTGGTGGTGAGAATTTACGTGACCAAAAGGCCACAGGGTGTAATTGGCCTGTCTCTGGATCTCTTTGAGAGAGAACTGCTCCCATAGCTACGCTAGAAGCATCAGTTTCCACTACATAGGGGAGATCAGGGTGAGGATGTCGTAAAATTGGCGCAGAGGTGAATATTTTCTTTGAGTTCTTGAAAGGCCTGTTCCGCCTCTTCAGTCCATTGGAATTTTTTTTTTTTTCAGTAATGATGTGATTGGGTGGACTATCCGTGAGAAATCTGGAATAAATTGGTGATAAAAATTTGCAAATCCAAGCATGCTTTGGGTTCCTTTAAGTGAAGAAGGCGACGGCCAATTAAGGATGGCATCTACTTTGTGTAAATCCATCTTGACTCCCTTTGGCGAGAGAACAAAACCGAGGAACTTAACTTCAGTGACATGGAAGGAGCATTTCTCGAGTTTAGCGTACAGTTTGTGCTGGCGAAGTTTTGCAAGGACTGAGCGAACAGGTTCCATATGATCTCTTTCAGAGGGGGAATACACCAGGATGTCGGCGATATAGACCAGGGCACCGACATCGATTAATTCCTGTAATACATCATTCATGAAGTATTGGAACACTGTGGGAGCATTGCACAGCCCGAAAGGCATTACCTGATATTCGTAGAGGCCATACTTGGTGCAAAACGTGGTTTTCCTTTCATCACCTTTGTTAACACGTACAAGGTGGTATGCTCCTCTGAGGTCTAGTTTGGTGTAGATTTGGGCATCCTTGACTTGGTCCAACAGTTCCGGGATAAGGGGCAAAGGGTAGCGTATTTTCACAGTGATTTGATTAAGTGCGCATTAATCGATGCAAGTCCTCAAATCTCCTTCCTTCTTGGGTATGAAGAATACGGGAGAAGCTACCGGTGACTTTGACGGGTTGATAAACCCATTAGCCAAGTACTGATCCAGATAGGACTTCAAGTGGAGATTTTCAGTTTCCGTAAGTGCATAAATTCGACCACATGGAACCTGTGCACCAGGTATCAGGTCGATCTGACAGTCATAGGGCCTATGTGGTGGTAATGTGTTAGCCTGTTCCTTCTGAGAAACATCTTGATAATCCTGATATTCTTTTGGTAAGATGTCCATTGGTTCTGCGATCACCGATGCTATTCCTTGAACAGATTTCAGGTTTGGCTGTGGTATAGATTTTGAGTAGCAAGCGTGGGCACATTCCTCGGAAAAGGTCAGTCTCTTTGCACGCCAGTCTATGTGGGGATTGTGAGTTCCTAACCATGGCATCCCTAAGATCAACCGGAACTGAGGAGCTTTGATGAGGTCAAACGTGATTGCTTCTTGATGTCCATCCTGACACAGAAGGGTTAACTCTGTTGTGCATTGGGTTACTGGTCCCGAAGCAATTTCTGTACCGTCAACAGTAGTTACATTTTTCAGTTGTTGGTTTTGTGCATAAGGGAAGTCCCATTTCTGTTGCCAGATATCGATCTATGTAATTACCAACTGCTCCGCTGTCTATATATGCCTCTATGGCATGCATCCGTGACAGTCGTTGGTGATTGATCAAGGTTACTGGTAGGGCGAAATGTGAGGTCTGTGACTCAACCTTCTCGCTCAACAAGCGGACCTCTATGCTTGCCGGGCCTGGCAGTTTTCCGATTCCTTTCCATCATCTTCTTTCTCTGTTGCGCCTACCACCTTCCTTGGAGGTTTCACTGGGCACTCTTTGAGGTAGTGACCCGATTTACCGAAGTACAGGCATAACTGTAGCTGTCTCCTCTTGCCTCTTTCAACCTTGGTTAAAGGGGGTCGTACTCCTCCGATCTCCATGGGTTCTCTGGTATTTTCTGATGGACGTTGAACATTATCTTTTGAACGAACGTACATGGCACGATTTTCGAGTCCACTTCGGTCTGTTCTTCGATTCTGTAATCTGTGGTCCAACTGAACTTCCAGGTTGATACTGTCTGCACAGTCTTTAGGTGGGTCTACCACTTGAGCAAGGACATCCTTCAGGTCTCCTCGTAGGCCCGATGAAACAACGTGATTCTTTTATCTTCTGGCCACCCCACTTCTACAACCAGTCTATTAAAGGTGGCAATATAAGTCAGCAAATCTTGCTTCCCTTGGCGGAGGGACAGGAGTTTGTTATCAAGAGCTTGTCCATGCAAGTGTCGAGTAAATAACTTTTCCATCTCCTGTTGAAAACCCCTGAAGTTCTACAGTAATGGGTCGTCCCGGCTCACTAAAAGTACCGACCAGTCTGTGGCACCTCCACTCAAATATGATAACACGAAGGCCACCCTCGCCTGGTCATTTGGGAAAGCCCCAGGCCTACAAAGAAAATGAAGGCGCCACTGGTTCATGAATGTTGCATACTTTCTGGGGTCTCCATTAAACCATTCTGGTGGTGCCAGGGGTACTGCTCCCGGCAATGTTATCTGTACTGTATTGACTGATGATGGTGTAGTGAAGGATGCAGCGAACCCGGGCAATGGAGGCTGCCCTGCCTGTTTTTGTAGTAGCTGTTTGCTTAGTTCATCAGTATGGTCTTTTGTGACTATTAACCCTCATCTTAAGGCATTGGTTTCCTGCCGTGCTGCGTGTACCTCGGCGCGTAATTTCCCAAAAGCTGGGCTAACTGATCAGTTTCAGATGTCTCCATGACACCCAGGTGGATAAGGTTTAAAGTATTTGTGTTCTCGTACGCTCACCTGATATCCCCAGGGGCGTCTGGAAGGCTCTGAGATCTGGAACCCTGGATGCGTAGTTGCCCAGTGCTGAATAATGAATCTTAGTTATTTGTAGGGTGAGCTATCCATCCTGCGTTTCTTGTGCAAGAGCACTTGATGTTTGTTGGGGAGCTGCCCGAGTTGCTTCACTTAATTGTAAGTCTTTGTTCTGTTTATGATGGGAATTCGTTAATGCCTTTATCTCCTTCTTTTCAGATGCAAAGGTCTTGATGGTGGCGTGCCGGATGGAGAGGCACGTTTCTAGGTAAGAGAAAGCGCGAAGCGCAGCGCCTTTATTGTCTTTTAAAGCTAACCTGTGCTTTCTTCTTCTCCTCACAGCCTGCTGTGGTGCTGCGAGTGGATGAGAGCGCGATGAAAAACGGGCCCCTGGAATCCGTTAAGGTAAGTACAACGCTGTGCGGTTGTTTAATATGGAAAGTGAACCTGAATATGTCTCTGCTCCAGATGGAAGCGCAGCGTAGCGCGATGGAATTCAGGTAAGACTGATGGAATTCGATGTTTTGGAAGCGCGAGTTCTAATATTGTTTTTACCTTTCTCGTTATTGCAGGTCGCATTGTTCGAACAGCAGCTGTGGTAGCGGTTCGCCAGAAGTCCTTAAGCTAGTACTCACATGTGAGTGATGTTTCTTCTTCTCTCGGTTTCCACAGATTGCAGCCCAGTTGAGATGGTGACTGCTGAATGATGTTTTCTCAGGTAAAACAGAATAATCTTGTTCTTGTTCTTGCACGATTACAGGAAGATGCTGAAGACCAGGAGCTAGACACGGTGAGCATCACGCTGCTGCTTGCAGAATAACACTTCTCAGGGTGTTCTGCAGTCAGGGTGTGGTTTATATAGCCCAGGTAAAGTAGTACCAGGGAAAGTAGTTCCAGGCCAAACACACCCAAAACACTAGCCCGCATGGCTTGGTTCTTAGAACAAGACTGTGTGGGTGCTTCCATGTTGGATTTAAAGGTCTATGTACATAAATGGGACCTAGTTTGAACAGCCCTTGCTTCCTACATATGAGCTTGGTGACTGGCTCCAGGAGCCCTTTTGCAGTGGTTTTAAGGCCTTCAGGGTTCTGGTGGGAGCCTGCTTGTGGCACAACTTGTGCCCCCTCACAGTGGTCATGACAGTATGTGTCTCTGATTTGTATGCATTGTGCGTCTTCATATGTATTGTTTGTACTAACACAAGTGTTTAATAAGTCTTGAATTGTTAGCTTTATTCCATGTTTAATATTACTGAAAACTCTGATAGGCTAGCATTCGTTATTCTACTATCCAACATCACTCCAATATATATATTTTTTTTAGATGGGTACTGTTTTTAATACATTAAGTAGTTCATGGTAGGTCTCCCGATCAACCCTGACATCTTGTTACCAACATTACAAACACAATCCCTGCTAGGGACTTTTCATGAAATTAATTCCATATTTGATGTCATCAGTGAAGTCATCAATGACATTTGTGATGTCATCTTGATGTCCTGGGTGTTAGTGTTAGCAGTGCATGGTGGTGGCACGAGTTATGGTTGCTTAGCTAACCATAACTAGTGAATTTCTGGGGGGTTTTGGTTTTCCTCGTAACCATAACGTCCCTTTAACAAAGTATTTTCACTGAATTTCATAGGTTTTAATTAGTGCAACCTATCCATGACATCCCTTTAACAAAGTTTTTCCTGTGAATTTCATAGGTTTTTATGATTGAAAATGTTTCATGATGTTGCATCTCTGTATATATGCTATTGACAATTTCACTTTTAACATATATGAAAGAACTGTAAACCTCCTTTAAGAAACACATTTTTTGCAATGCATACTAATGTGTGTCATTATCAGCAGCGCATGCTGGGGATTCAAGTCATGGTTGAATTGCCAAGGACGTGAGGCTCGACCATGACCCCAGGCCCACCAAACCACCCCCATTATCATCTGCACATACCCTGCATCCTAGTTCAGTTTTCACTATACCCTCATAATGTGACAAGGGGCCAGTCTCCCCAATTCATGGGTCATGGGCATCCTGCATGCAGCATGCCCAATAAGCAAATCACAGTAGATATTTGTCCTTGCCGAGGGCCAGGCCCACTGCCCAGGCAGCAAATGTATAGCATTTTTTCTACTTACTTTTTGACACTTTAAAAAAAGTAAAACACAGGACAGATTTGCAGTAAAAACAGGCTTTCAGGTCTTTGCTGATGCTCCTCACAGAAGTTGGCTGCAATCCCTTCCAGCACTTCAGGCTGCAGCCACAAGCAGAATTGTTTTTCCCATTTAAACCTACGGCTTTGACCGTGCCACATGCACCAATAAGTAAATCAGAGTAAGTATTTGTCTTTGCCCAGAGCCAGGCCCACTGTCCATGCACCAAAGTTATATCACTATTTTTTGTACTTACATTTTGACACTTTGGAAAAATAAAACACAAGACAGATTTTCAAAAGCATGTTTTCAGGTCCTCGCTGATGCTCCTCATGCAGGTATTTTGTAATACAGTCCAGCACTTCAGGCTGTAGACACAAGCAGATTGTTTTTCCCATACATACCTAGTGATTCAGCCATGCCGCAAGCCCCAATAAGCAAATCAGAGTACACATTTGTCCTTGCTCAGTGCCAGGCACATTACCTAGACAGCAAAGTTATCTCACAATGTTTTGAACTTACGTTTTGACACTTTAAAAAAAATAAAACACAGGACAGATTTGCAAAACCATGCTTTGAGGTCCTTGCTGATGCTCCTTGCAAATGTTTTCTGCAAACCTGCACTTTGGGCTGTAGCCATGAGCAGAATTTTTTTCTCCCATTCAAAACTATCTAGACCTTGAAAAACTTTACCACATAGTCGGTACCTGGAGGCCATGCCCACTTTAACCCCATTGCCAGTCCCTCGTTGTCATGGCCAGATTGTACCATGTCCCGGATAATCTGGCCACTGCCCATGGCCACAGGCTATACCTCAGTCACCAAAGGCATATCACTATATTGTGTACCTACATTATGACACTTTTCAAAAAATAAAACACTGACAGATTTGCAAAACCATCATTGAAAAGTGTCAACATCTACGTACAAAAAATAGTCATAAAACTTAGCCCCAACTTCACAAAATCCATTCAGACTTTGCTCAAACATTCAATGTTGGGTTTATAATCTTTCTGAAAACATTTGTGCAGATTCGTCAAACAGAAACATTGTTATAAGCCATCTAAACATGTTGAGACCCTGCTCTAATATTGCCTCCTCTTGGCATAATCCCACCAAACTTTGCAAAAACATTCAAATATGGGTCTAAAATCTTTTTGCAAACTTTTGTGCACATTCATCAAATGGCACCAAGTGTATAAGCCTTTCAACTATTTTGGGACACCCCTCTATTTTTGCCCCCTCTTGACGAACCAGCACCAAACTTTGCACAACCATTCAGGGTCAGGTTTAAATAACATTGCAACATTTCAGGCAGTATGATTGAGTGGCGCCAAGGTAATAAGCCATCCAAAAACTGCTTTTCACCGACCTTGTAACAAAGAAAAATGCATGGATGTCCCCGAACATCTGCACTGTTTGCGGACTTCACAGAAGAAAAAAATGCTTGTTTTTTTGCTTTCTATGACCATATCTTATCCGCATAACAGCTCACCTCCCAGAGATAGTTTCATTAGTTTGCCAAGTGCAATGTTTTGTTTTTTAATATGTTTTACTGCAATGTCCTTGGACTACGAGTGTTGTTCGCAAATCCAACATGGTGCCCATTTCAAAAGTTTTTAGGCACTTCACTTTTTTAATTGGCCAATCGGTGAGCATGTATGTTGTTAGCAAATATCACCCTGCTCTCTGATTGGTCCAGAGGCGTCTGTGGACTCCGAATGAGGAAATTAGTCAGTGGACCAGTCCCAGATATCACTAATTTGTTTTTAGCTACTTTTTGGCCATTTACAAAAAAAAATGACTGACGGATTTACAGCAAATTTATAAAAGCACACTTTTGGGACCAAGCCGCCACTCCTGGCACAAATTTGGTAAAAATCCATCCAGCTGTTTGGGCTGTAGGCGCAAGCAAAACATAATTGCCATTGTGTCTATGAGGATTTCCACACATTTTGGGACCCCCCCTAAAACTTTGCCCCCCCCCCCCTGGATGAAACTGTACCAAACTTAACAAAATCATTCTGAGGTGGCCATATACTTCTTTTTGCAAAGTTTGGTGAGGATTAATCCAGGGGGGTCAAAGGTCCAAGACACCCAAAAAGTGCTCCTTCTTTGAGTTGAGCAACTTTACCATAACTACAGGGCCAGTTGATTTTGTTAATTGACAGTGAGAATTCTAAAATTCTAAAGGTTCTGTATATATAGATGTTAACCTTGTCATATGTTCTTAAGATACTTTCCATAGGGTTTGGACTGAGCTCATGGTGCACATGCATGGGACAATAAGCAGGCCCCAAACGGATAAATCATTTTTATACATGATGAAGAACTCTGATCGTATTGTCATTTTTTGGACAAAGTGGTTCTTTCCTCCTTACTAGTTTCCCAGTATGTGTCTCAGATTGTTATGCATTGATGATCTTCATATGCATTTCTTGAACTAACACATGAGTTATGTTATGTTATGTTATGTTATGTTATGTTATGTTGATTTATACAGCGCACCGCTACCACTCATGGGTAACCTCCAAGCACTCGCATGGCTCTGCAAGAGGGGGTTGGTTGGGAGGTGAGTGTGGATAGGATCAAAACCAGGAGGAACTGGCATCTGTGAGTGTTGTTTTGCATGTGGGAGTTGGTGCAGGAGGCCCCACGTGTTATAACCATATGGGTAGGACTCAGTGCCTCGGGTGTGTGCTAGTGTTTGCATTGGTGTTAGTGTGTCATGTGTGCTTGGTGTGGGTTGTGGTTGTGTGCACTAGTTAGATTGTGTCCATAGGGGATCCAGAGTTTTGGGAGGCTGTAGCTGTATGACTATCTAGTGTCTTGGTGAGTACTTGTGATGTTGACGATTTATGGACTATGAGGTGGGTGGATCACTTCTAGGAGTACTTCTGGAATCTCAGAGATGTTGGGTGTGAACATAGAATTGATTCTTGGTGTGTTTATGTGTAGTGTGCCTAGCCCAAGGTCCAGTGCAGTGGCGTTGGTTATGTTGGAGGAGCAGGAAGGGGAAGAGGTTTAGTAAGTCAGTCACTTTGTTGGAGCCTCTGGTGTGACTCTTTGGTTGCTGCTTGATATTATGTACCCACATTCTTGGTTGTGGTTCTCCGGGCCATCTCGCCTCCTCTCTGGTTGCTTATTTGTGATATTATTGCTGCCATTGTCCCTTGCGGTTGTCATTGTCTGTTGAATAACCAGATTTTGAGCCACTTCCTGAAGGTGATGTGGTATTGTAGGTCTTTGCTGGTCCCTTCTTACTGACTGATATTGTCTTGGAGGAATTCAACTCTTTGTCTAGGCAAGGCTTTTTGGGCGATGCAGAGTGCTTTGAATTGATGCTTCTTTTACTGGTAACCAGTGTAGGCTTTTCAGTGCTGGAGTGATGTGTCCCTTCTGTTTAGTCTTAATGGGATGCTTGCTGCAGTATTTTGCACCCTTTGGAATTTCTTTGTCAGTCTTTCCGGCATTCCTAGGAAGATGCTCTTTGCGTAATCAATTCTTGTGCATATCAGGGATATGATTGTGAGGGTTCTGTGAGGGAAGGAGAGATAGGGGTAGGGGTGAGCAGATTTAGGAGGAAAAAACAGTTTTTGATGATTGCATTGACTTGTGGTTCCAGGGATAGTCTGTTGTCCATTAGTATACCTTTGTTATTTACTATGTCAGTAGTCTCCGGTTGCATTCCTATGCCGACCGACCAGTCCAGTTGTGGGTTGTCTGCATCGAGTCCTGCAGGTGAAGGCATTATTTCTGTTTTCATCGGGTTCAGTTGTTTTCATCCAATTGTAAATGTCTGTGAGGCAGTTGTTGCAGCAGTTATTTTATTCCTGGGTTCTGTTTGTTTTCACAATCAGTTGTGTGATCTGCGTAGTTGTAGGCGGTTAGCCTGTGGGTTCGAGTGACTTTCATCAGTGGGCATATGTAGATTTTGAAAAGCAGAGGAGTGAGGCTGGATTCCTGTGGGAGTCAACAAGATGTATTCTTTGGTGTTCGAGGTGAGGTGTGTCTCGTAAATCTTGATTTGTTAGCTGTTAATTCCTGGTTTAACATCGGTCAGGATTCTGATGGACTTGGATTTATGAATCTACTGGCCAAGATTACACATACTTTGATAGTCCACGCTGCAGTCATTGCCTATGTGTATGTATTATTACATTGCTGTATTTACAACACTTCAATATTACATGTCAGTTTAAATAAGCACATGTTTTGATATTCGCAGTAATTCATGAGAGATCTCCCGATCACGCTTGATATGTTGCTAGCAACATTATAAACAGAACCACTTATAAGGACTTTTCATCAGAATTGAAAAGAGATGTGATGTCATCAGTGATGTCATCAATTATATGATTTATGATGTCATCTTTGATGCCCTGGGTGTTAGTCTTAGCAGTGCATGGTGGCGGTCTGAGTTATGGTTGCATAGCTTACCATAACTGGTGATTTTCTAGGGTTTTTCGATTTTATTTGTAACCATAATGTTCCTTTAACAAAGTTTTTTCAATGAATTTCAATGGTTTTTGTTAGTGCAACTTAACTATAACGTCTGTTTAACAAGTTTTTTTCAGTGTATTTTATCAGTTTTTATTAGTGAAAGTGGGCCTTATTACGAGGTTGCGGGTACCCGGTTAGTACGACCAGCGTGTTGCCGCCGACCCCATAACACTGGATCTTCCGCCTGACTTCCTGGCGTCACAGAAACATTACAAGTCCCAGCGGAGCGTGAAGTCAGGCGGGAAATCTTGTAAGTCCCCATTCCCGTGGAGTCCTATAGTTCTATAGGACTCCACGGGAATGGGGATTCGGAAGAACCATGGCAACTCTGCCTGCCGTGGCCGCTGTGGCCGGCAGGGTCAGACTTGCTGGGTGCAGCGGCCCTAGCAGGCAGACTCGTAGTATGGCAATCCAGAAACAAGGGTGCCGGTGAGCTTACCGATACCCTTGTTTACGGACCACCACAATTGTAATGAGACCCAATGTTTCATGATGTTACATCACTGTATATGTTGTTAATAATTCCTTATTTAACACACATGAAAGAACCATGAACTTCTTTAACAAACATATTTTTTGCAGTGCAAATTGATGTGTGTCGTTTTCAGCAGCGCATGCTGGTGAAGCAAGTCATGGTTGAATTGCCTAGGGCATGAGGTTCGACCATGACCCCAGCCCCACCAACTAGCGCCGTTATCCACTGCACCTAACCTGCATCGTAGTTCAGCATCGACTATACCCTAAGAATGTGACCGATGGCCAATGCTCAGTCTCTCCAATCCATGGGGCATGGGCGTCCGCGATGCCACATGCCTCAATAAGCAAATCAGAGTAGACATTTGTCCTTGCCAACGAACAAGCCCACTGACCAGACATCAAAATTATATCACTATTCTTTGTACTTACATTTTAACATGTTGGAAAGAGTAAAACACTGGACAGATTTGCAAAATAATGCTTTCAGGTCCTTGCTGATCCGCCTTGCACAAGTTTGTGCATAGTACGCACCCACCGATTGGTCAATAAAAACGTGAGGGGTGTCAAAACTTTTGAAACAGACACCATGTTGGATTCGGGAACTGCGCCCATAGTCTGCGGATATCTCAGTAAAAACATCATAAAAAACACAACATTACACTTGTAAAACTAATGACACAATCTCTGGGGAGTTGATGGGATGGATATGGCCAGAAAAAGCCAAACATAGATGTGTTTACTTCTCCAAAGTCCACGAATATCTCAGATGTTCGTGGACATTGCTGGGATGTTTGCCAACTTGACAAAAGTTCAAGGACATCCAGGCATATTTCTGCATTATAGGTTCGGTAAAGAGCAGTTTTTGGATTGCTTATAATTTTGACGCCATTCAATGAAACTGTATGAAAATCTGGTGTTTTAACTAGAGGGGGCAAAATCAGACGGGGGTCCCAAAATGTTTGAACGGCTTACAAATTGGTGCCATTTGATGAATCTGCATACAAGTTTGCAAAAAAAGATTTCAGACCGAACTTTGAATGATTTTGCAAAGTTTGGTGGGATTTTGTCAAGAGGAGGCAACATTAGAGGGGGGTCTCAACATTTTGAGATGATTTATAACGTTGGTGCCGTTTGACAAATCTGCGCAAAAGTTTGCAAAAACATTATAGACCCAACTTTGAATGTTTGTGCAAAGTTTGAATGGATTTTGTGAAGGGAGGGATATGACATATCACTCACTCATTGTATACCTACATTTTAACACTTTTCAAAAAATAACACAAAGACGGATTTGCAGCAAACATGTGTGAGGACCATAGGCAAGGACCCGAAAGCATGGTTTTGCAAATGTGTCTGTGTTCTATTTTTTTAAACGTGTCATAATGTAGGTATAAAAATAGTGAAATATTATTGGTGACTGAGGTAGAGCCTGTGACCATGGCTAGTGACCCGATTGTCTGGGACATGGTGCAGACAATCTCACCACTGGCCATGACCACAAGGGATCGGCAATGTGGTAAGGTTTTTCAAAATAAGGATAGCTGTGAATGGGAAAACAAATTCTGCTTGTGGCTACAGCCTAAAGTTCTGGACGCAGTTGCAGCAAACCTGCCTGAGGAGCATCAGCAAGGATCTGAAAGCATGTGTTTGCAAATCTGTCTTATGTTTTATTTTCCAAAGTGTCCAAATGTATGTACAGAAAACAGCGATATAACTTTGGGTCCTGGGCAATGGGCCTGACCCTCTACAAAGACAAATGTCTACTCTGATTTGCTTATTGAGGCATGCAGCATGGCTGAATGCCTATGATCCAATTATGGTGGAGAGAGCCCATGACTGCAAACCATGAGCACTGGCCATTGGTCACATTATGAGGGTATAGTGGACACTGGACCAGGATGCAGGGTAGGTGTAGTGGATAATGGGGGGTTGATGGTTTGCTAGGGCTGGAGTCATTATCAAGCCTCATGCCCTAAGTTTTTCAACCATGACTTGCATCCCCAGCATGAGCTGATGAAAACGACACACATCAGCATCTGCTGCAAAAAAGTGTGTTTGTGAAAGAAGGTTTATAGTTCTTTTATATATATTAAAAGAAGAATTATTAATAATGTATATACAGTACTGTAACATCATGCAACATGTTCACGTATCAGCGACCACTGCACTATAACTACAGGGCCTGTGGTAGCAGTCCTGTAGTTATGGTTAAGTTGCTCAACTCATAGAAAGAGTACTTTTTGGGTGGCTTATAACTTGGCCCCAACGGATGAATCCTCACCAAACTTTGCAAAAAAAGTATATACCCCCTTCAGAATGAATCTGTGAAGTTTGGTGTGGTTTCGTCAAGAGGGGCAAAGTTATCGGGGGGGTGCCAAAATATGTGGAAATCCTCATAGACGCAATGGAAATATTGTTTTGCCTATACTTACAGCCCAAACTGCTGGTCGGATTTTCACCAAATTTGTGCCAGGAGTGTCAGCTTGGTCCTGAAAGTGTGCTTTTGTAAATTTGGTGTAAATCCATCGAGTAGTTTATTTTTTAAATGGCCAAAAGTAGGTAAAAGTAAATTAGTGATATCTGGGTCTTGTCCGCTGACTCACTTCCCTATTCGGTCCACGGACACCCCTCTGGACGAATCAGGGTGCGAGGTGATGTCCGTGAACATCAGACGCGCATGCTGATTGGATAGTGAAAAGCGTGAAGTGCATCATATTTTTTTAAACGGTTGCCATGTTGGATTTGTGGACAGCCGACATTGTCCACGGATAGCACAGTGGGGAAAACATCTGGAAAACACATTTGGGGTTATTTGGTGGTCGAAAAAGGGGTTGGAAAGGGTGTTGGGGTGAAATAAAGATGATATGGAGCTATTTTTCTAAGTGAAGAAAGGGTTTGCAGATGCATCCAAGTCTGCAGTCAATATTATTGTCCACGGACATCATTTCATTTGCAGGGAGGGTCAGGCTGAGTTTTGTTTTTTAAAGGTGTATTGTATGTACTTGTCATATGGTTTAATTATATTGTGGTGGTTGTGGCCACTTGCCACACAGACTATAGTTGTAATTATAGGTACTGTAGGGGGAGTTTACAGTATTTGTAATATGGTGGAATATCATTGAAGTGTATATGGCATTTATGATTTTAGGGCAATTGAGGACAGTGCTTACGGAATACGTTTTTGTTTATATTTGGTATGCATACAGTAATAAAGTTGGAATCTCTGGTTCTTTTTCTGTGAAAAAAAGTTACATTTGTGACATACACATTTTCTTTTCTTGACTCTCATAAACAGTACATTCTATGTACTATGTTTGGTCCAACATTAGTGTGTGCTACACTGTTGTTGTTGTACTGACATGAAATAATCATTGAGCCATTGGCAAAAAAAATCCATGGAGAATAAAAAATATATATAATTGTGGGGGTGCAAGTGTGATATTATGTTTATTTGAAGTTTGTTGTAATTAAGGGAATGTTTAAAGTAGTTAGATACCTGTTGGCGTATTCTAACTACATTAGAATTTACAAGAAGTTTTGCAGTAACAAGAACTGTGATGGTGTATTTGAAGTGTATTAAAACGAAGGGTATTTTTGAAGTAGTTAGATACCTGTTGGCATATTCTAACTATCTTAACTTTTAAAAGTACTATTGTAGTATTATGGATGTAGTTAGATACATGTTGGCATATTCATATTAGGATACAGTTTAGTGAATACATTTGAGTTGATGGAATATTAGGTAGGCATTTGTTAGATTAGTTTTGGAGTAACAGAGGTGTCATTACATTCAAACCAACCACATTTTGACATATTGCAATATAGTGCCCTGAAGTGGTTGTAGCATTAGTGTGGCATATTATGCCTACTGTTTTGAAGGCTTTCTCGCCAATAGATACTTGGCAGTGTGTAAAGGTAGTGAGTTTCCAGTGATTTTAGGTACCATCTGCATTGTACCTTAGAAGTATTAGTTTGACATATTGGCTATGTGAGTTTATTTGCATGCTGGAACTATTTTCTGCATTCCAAAAGGGCATTATATGCCATGATTTGCATTCTGCAGAAGCTGGTGAAATGAAATGGATTCGCAATTTGGTATGATTTATATACAAATTGTTCATTAGGGATGTACTCTTGTGAAACATGGTTGCGGAGAGTGCATGTATGTTTCCATGTGTATGAAATCTTGCATATTTCATTTATAGGGATGTTGTGGTTTCCAGTACTTGTAGTAAGTACATTAGAAATCATTTGGGATATTCCTGTGTGTTTATGGTAAATGTTACCACTCCTGCAGAATAGTCCAATTCTTGCCTTATAACTAAGACACTGGGCCTCATTCCGAGGTGGGCGCAAAGGGATACCGGGCACCGTTAAGTCATCGGTGATGGTAATCCCTTTGCACCCTATTCCAAGGTCCCTTTGCGGGTCCCGCAATGGGCGCCTGGTAGTGGGAGCTGCTAAGGAACCAGAGTGCTAATAACGGTACCGCAAATTACGGTACCGTTATTAGCTACTTCCCCATTCCCATTGAGCCCTATGGGGGCTCTAATGGGAATGGGGAATGGATTTTTCAATGGGGACTTACCGGTCCCTCCAGGGTCGGAATGGACCACTAAGTCCCCATTGAACCAGGTCGGACCCGGACCCGGTATGGGAGGTAGTCATGGCGCAAATAGCGCCATGACTACCTCCATACTCTGAATGAGGCCCACTGTAAGTGTTGTCAGGATTATCTGGGGCATATCTATGAAGGATGAATATTTGCAAACATAACTAGTATGAGCCGTTAAAGCCGTTTAAGTAAATGTTTCGAACAATTGGTGGCAACTGGAAGAGAAGATTGATTGTTACATTTGCATAGCAATTTAAAAGAGAGTTGTGTCTCTGCATCGTTTGATGGGCCTGCAGATTTCTTCGGAGAAGAGATATTTGTGTTTTTGTCTTGTGATGGACATGAGGTTGAGTTTGTACTAAACAGTTTTGTGGCTGTATTATTTGATGGAGAAGTAGTTGATTGTTGTTTCCTTAGAAGTATTGTTGGGAGATCTGTTATAGGTTCTGTTTGCATTAGTTTTCTTTTTAAAGGTTTTATTTAGGCACAGGGTACATATCTAGATGGGGGTGTACAGTGCATGTTGCCTGTTGTATTCTAGGAGGCAAGGAATGTCAGCGTTGGCTTTATTTGCATCAAAGTTAACTAGGAATAGACCAATGAAATTATGAAGATGTGAAAGTGATACGTAACTCATACCTTCTTTAAAGACTGTGTTGCCAATGTCAATGAATGCGTGATCTAGGGTTAGACCTTGCGATTTATGAATAGTGACAGTATATGCAATAGATAGAATTGTTCTCTGTGTACGTACATGTCTTTGAAACGAAGGAAATGTGCTACTGTGTGGCCAATTTATTTAACTTCTGTAAGTTTGTCAAAGTGAATGTTGACAAACGGAATGTTGTCATATGGATATGTTTGGAAGCCAACAACTGTACCAATTGCTCCATTGACTAAATCTTGTTCTACATCAAGCTTATCTTTTAGAATTACTCTGCGTTTTAGACGGAAGGTTTATATTTTCTCCTATCGAGCTATGGTGGAGATATATTTTTCGAAGCTATTTAGTCATGCTGTTGCTTGTTGACATAGGTAGTGTCATGTTGTGCACTTCTAGTTTGTCTGTGGAGCTGATATGCAGTATGCATTGCATTTTTGTTTTAACATTGTCTCGTTAAAATGACTACAGCTTGCGAAAGTTGGCATTAAGGACATGCATTTTATATTTTGTTGAATTAATTGTTCCATGACATCACGAGCAGATGTGTTTTGCCCATATATATCATGGATTAGTCTACTATTTAAGATGGATTTTGCATTTCTAGCAATCAGACCAGTTCTAATGCTTTTTAAAATGTTAGCATTGGTGAGGTCAGCAGACTGACGCATGTTTTGAGTTAGTTCTCTGTATTGAAAATGTTGCCAGAGATTTACATCTGCAATGCTGCAGAGTGCATTGCGGCATTGGTTGTGTCCTAATGTTTTGATAATAGGTTGACCTTTTACTGGTATTAACTGTAGGAGGTCTCCGAAAAAAATAACGTGATTCCCACCAAGCAGTTGTTTGTAGTCGGTTTTTAGGATGTCTTGAATTCTGAGCTGAATTAAAGCCAAGATGAGGTTGTAAACCACGCTTACTTCATCGATTAGGAGCACTTTCATTTGTCTCGGAATTCTGTGTACTTCAGTAGCAGCTTCTGCTGATAATTTGTATATTCTAATTTGTTTCTTCTGGAAGGAGCAGTAGTCGGTGTAAAGTTACACCTCCTATGTTGTAGGCAGCTAAACCTGTGTGGACTGTTACAACGGCTGAAATGTTGTTGTTTGTTAAGTTTTGTAGAAACGTGCTGATTATTTTAATTAAGAACATTTTACCAGAAACAGCTTCACCACTTACATACAGGAGCAAAGGGTTAACATTTGTACAGCTACAAGTTTTAGTTTCATGTTTAAAACCATGTTCAATTTCTTCAGTGACTTCTATTTAAACCGTGAGTCGTTCATCATTTAGCTGTGACTTGAGCACTGACAAGCCTACTTCAGATTGTTTCGATTGATAAATGGTATTTTCTACCTTAGTCATGGCTATTTCTGCTTCATTTAAAATGAGTGGTTCTCCAAGTTGTTCTTGGCTTCCTGTAAGGGAAGGTTGACTGCCCTGAGGAATGTCTTTATCTAGTTGAGCTTCAATGTATTCCTCTTGTTGGAGTTCATTGTCCAACATTTGTTTGTATTATTTGGAATTCACATTTGTTTTCTTTCAGTGGCTTTGAATGCAGCTTCAAATGAGTGATAGTCACCTAATAATTCTTGTTCTTTTCTCCAACATTAAAAAAGTTGTAGTAGGGCCATGTAAAAATGTTCTTTATGTTGCAGATATTTAAATGATAAATGTATATGATTAATTAGGCTGGGTATGGTAAGCTTTCCTAGGCTTCCTTCACAAGTTGAGACTGAATATTTGCCAGTTGTCTCATCTGGTGTGACATTGTTTTTGTTGGAGTGGTTTTGGGATATGTTATGCAGGCACATGTTTACCAAAGCAATACTTTTGTTTGGGTAGTATGTGTCAATTAAATTGTTTTTTAAAATGTCCTTGCTCTTGGGACAATTTGTGGCTATTGTTTCTATCTATTGGTAGGATTTTAGTACTCTTTTTCAGGATCAAACTTGACCAAGGTTTAGCTAGACAAAGTGTTCAGATTTGCCATATAAGGCTGTGCCTGTTAAATGGTCTACAGCTACGTAGCACCCCATTCTCTCTGGCAAGCCATTTTATACCAAAGCTGCACCATTTTTGTGACAGTGTTTTGTCATATGATATCTGCAAAAGTGATCCACAACGCACACCTACTTATGAATGTTAGATTTGTATAAATCAGATATAATTGTCTTTGTTTTCCAATAATTATAAAGATTTAAGGTCCAGGGGAGAAAAGACGATCCTGGCACATGGACTATAGAAGTAAGTAATGCAGAATAAAAGTTCCCAATATGTGTGAACTCCTGTCCCCTCCACAATGTCAATGGCCAAAACTCAGCTAAACTATTATGTTAAGAGGTGATACATATGTGTAGCAGACAATCCTAATGAAGTTGTAGGACAGTGGGGGTGAAAGTAGGGCTATGTGCCATGGTGAGAGTCTTGCTTGTGCATTGCATAGTGATAGTACTCTTGATCATGCCAGAAGAGGTACTAGGTAGTGCAAGTTTTGAGATGCAGTGGGGCCCAGTAGAAACAGCTAGTGAGAGGAGAGGTTGTGCTAGTGGGTTTGGCTGAGGGCTTATCTACAACAAAGCTGGTAGGAAGGGGGTGCGTGGTCGTAGTTTGGGCGCAAGGGTGTGCTTAGAGACCATGCCCGGTTGTGGACTGTGTTGATTGTCTTAATGGCCATTTGTAACTGGCAGTAGGAATGTGGTGAAGGGAAGCACGGTGAGCAGTGATGAGGTGTACAGGGTGCTCGACACAGTGAGGGGCAGAGCATGCGCAAGAGGGTGATTAGGCACAGAGGGGGCACCTGTGAAGACAGACTGAACAGCGCTCATGTGTAGCAGTGGAGGGCAGAAGAACTGGGATAGTATTCTGTCTGTATGCCAGCAAGCATCAGAAGGGGTCTGGGCCCAACGTAATTCAACAAGCAATTTTGTTCTTAGCGGTTACAGGTGCTGCAAGGGGTGGGATGTGGGAGGGTAAGTGTTGAGGCTAGTGTGATAAGGCAGTTGGTGCCAAGAAGGATAGTACCAGGGATGCAAGACAGGATATTGTCATACACATGTACCAATGTTATAGGCTTACCTTCTGCAGAACTATCTCGCAGCTGGAAACAGCAACATTCTGAAATACATGGCACTTGCGGTGAGCAGCGGAGAGCTACAGAGAGGAGTGATTGCCTTTGCTCCCGGCCCTCACGCTTTGGCATTTCCCTGCCGGTCGTCGTCCTCATTATTTATTAGAGCAGTAAGTGTCCAATGGGATGTAGGGAGGCTGCTTGGTGGGGTACACAGGTTTGGTGTGGTGCTAGTGGCGGCCATATTTTCACAGGGTGCAGCCTGTGTTTGTTGATAGGGGAGGGCACAAAGTTGTGGAATGTATATGCATGCTTTGTGCATGGGTGTGTGGGTGTGATTGTAGAGATGAATAGAGTGCTGTTTGATTGTGAAGTGGCATAATGTGTGTGGGTGGGAAGGTTGTAAGAGTAAGAGTTTATAGAGGTGCGATGGGCTTGGGTAAGTGAGGAAGGAAGTGGTGGTGTGATTGAATACATAAGGACATTATCATGTTTCGAGGAAAACAGTGGGTGGAATAAAGGTGCTGTTTGTGTGGGACTAGAGTGTGAATGATGCAATATAATGAGTAAGAGAGAAGTAAATGTTGATTCAACAATTCTCTAGGCTAATATATAGTGGAAGTATATTGATACAATTAGAGAGATATACATGGTACATTAATGTTCTTACTTTGCAGGATGTGAATGGTATTCCTTGTTTGGTAGCTGTCTTTAGCAATCTTCTAATTCCCTGTAATTCTAAAAGAAATTTAGTAGGTATATTTGGTAATGGTGAAGTACTTTTGGTAAGCAATGTTGTTATTTAGGAAGGTAGGAGGAGTTGTTGGGAAAAAGAGTTAATGAAGCTGTGTCATGGGTAATACACTAAAATGTGTTAACTATGTAGTTAGAAGAATTGGAGTATAAGTAGTTCTGTTTCACACTTCAGAAGAATCAGGGCAAATATGGGTGTGAGGAAAAGGTACACATCTTGTTATTTTTGTGCTACTGATTTTAATAAAAGATGCATTTTGTTTGTGGTGTAATGTATTTGTATTGTGTTGCAGTGTTTTTGAAGAATAGGGAAACTGTGGCCTAGTGGTATTGCAATGGCGGATTTTTGTCGCATCAGTGTTTTTTGTCTTATAGTAGATGATAGGAAAAAATATCCCTTTATATGTAACATGACGTGATCTATATAGATACATTGGTGGTATACAGATATGTGCTGATCATTTAAAAAATATTCTCTTAGGAGCATCTGCATGAAAGTTAAGAAATGCATTTTTGCATTTATAGAAGCTCTCTGTGTAACCTTTTTGTAAAAGAAAATAAAAAATCATATGGAAAACATTTCTAGACCATGTTTAAGTGGCACTTGGTGTGTGTACATTTAGTATGTTGGCAGTACATTCATACTTGCCAACATGATCCATTGCAATCTGTAGGTGCTTATGTGGTCCTAGCTTTTTTGTTTGCATTCTGGCACCTGTAGTTCCACTTTTCCCATTTTAAAACTTGGACTACAAGTTCCAGATTGCAGAGAAGAAAACAGGACTGGATAAGCACCTACAGATTGGAATGGGTTATGTTAGCATGTATGCATGTACTGCCAACATGTTATACTTCCACATACCAAGTGCCACTTAAACATCTTCTACACATGTTTGCATCTGCTTTTTCTTTCTTTTTGAAAATAGTTAATCACAGTGCTGCTATCAATGCACATATGAATTTTTTTTAACTTTTATCAAACTGCTTCTGAAAAGAAACGTTTTTAAAAGCACAGCATTGTAAGTAGTTACTGCTTGATATGAGTAGGTGCTCAATGCTGCAATGCATGACAATTGCTAGAGTGGTTAAAAAAGAGAATATACTTATTCAGAAGATTATTACAGGGTACGTAGCAGGAACCCTCTATATCTATATATTTGTAAAATAGTTGAAGAAAATATTTAATCTTGTTAGATGAAGATGTTGTTGAATCTGCAAATAGAAATCTTGGAGAGTTTCACAGTAGTTTTTGATGCAGGTGGCAGTGAGTAACAGGAGACATGTACTCTGACAGTTCAGCAGTTTATCTTAAGTGTTGAACTGAGATGACAGGGATAAATGTAGAGTTTTTGGATGTAATTGGTGGATGAAAGGGTGACTGTTTGAAAGCAGCTAATGAGGGACTGTTATAAACATGAACAGGGTAGAAGGGCGGCCCTGTGCTACTTAGTTGTTCCCCTAGGTAGTCCCCAGGGATCTGTCACCCAGGTGGCCAGGACACGACTATCACTATTGGATCTAGTTCCTGGGGCTGGACCAGTGAGGGAGGATCACCTGGAGGGAGTGGGACACCGACGGGCGAGATGTGGTATCCCCTTCCTTTTACACATTTTTCACATCCTCTCACAGAGGATATTTCAAACCACTCCCCCCTTTCTAACTCTAACACTTTTGCACAACACAAAGGGCAACAAACTAACACCAGAGCTATTTACCTGAAATTTCCCAATACAATTGTCAGGCAAAGTCAGGCAATTGATCAGAATCTCACACACCTGATGGCCCTTTTCCTTCTACACAGGAATAAAATGTGGAGCCAGAGAGCACAGAACAAAAAAGGCGAGCACGACGAGACAGTTACCACGCGGCAGTACAAGAGAAGGAAAAAGGTGGCTGGAATCTAGAGGGTGACGAGGAGAGAAGTGACCTTGCCCTTTTCAGCCCAGACTCGCAGAACCTTTCCAGTATCAAGCTTAAGTCTGGGAACAATAGCACAAGTGTCCTGCAGCAGATGTTAATGGTACACGGGCAAGCCTATGCCGATAAGCAGGAGCGAGTGAAGATCCTACGCCCATGGTACCGGCCTTGACTCCAAAGAAGCCAAAAGCCAAGCAGTTCACCACAGACGGTGAGTCGAGGCGAGAACTGATAAGAACCGGGCTGTATTGAGTGAGAATCACAAAGTGGCAAGTTTGAAACAAAGCTGAACTTTGAATGAACTGTAAACAGTGTGAATGGGAATCCCGCTGCAGAGGAAAACGGGCACCATGTGGGTGCTAACTCCAGAGACTTTGGTCGAGCCCCATATGAGAGAAACTATAGATACCAGAAGATATACAGAGGGTCAAGCAAAATCCCCATACAATCGAAAGACTTAAATCTACAAGCAGTGTGACAGAAAGGGGAGTAAATCCCACAGTGAGAGTAAACATTGGGAAAACAAGGGAACAGAATCCCATTAAAGGCAAGAGGGGTCTGAACCTGACCAAGGGAGATCCAGGGGTGAAGCCATCACCCAAGGCTATAAAGTCAAATGTGGTCCGTGCCCAGAAGAGGGTGACCCAGGGGTGAAACCTCCACCCTACGTGAAACTGTGATAAACAATTGAGAAGTGTCAAGGGGGACCTAGTGGTGAACCCATCATCCAGCAAACATTGGGAAAAAACTTTAATTTGTTTAAAGGAACTTTTTGTTTTTGTTATTTGAACACATCAGGCCCGGAAGGCTAGAAACTTTCAAAGGAAAGGAGACTTGGCCATGGACGGTCCTGAAAACTGCCATTGGAACTGTTGTCTAGTGCTGGAGAGGCCAGAGACTGTACTGTGCTCCAAGCACCTAAGTTACCCCATGTCCAAAACATGGGGAAGTAGACCCAGATTGCTGCATCCTGACATATTATTTAAGAACACTTGTTTCTTTTCTTGAAAGTTATCCCCCATCCCTTGTTTGTATTAGTTGTGAGGTTTAGCAATAGGTTTTTTGGTATTGGCCCCTTTATTTTGATACAAAACGCCACTAGGACTGCTTTATTTTCCTTTGATGGTCGACGGTTGCTCCCACTTTAGATTTAGGTGTAGATTAAGATTTTCTTCCAACCTGCACAAGCATTCATTGTTCAATAAACACCCTTGAACTTTGATCACTTGTGTCTGGTCTGTTTTACTTGTTGTCACCATGAATTCCTCACAGCGGACAAATCCGGTCTTTCAAGTTTGGGCTGTGTTGCTCCACTATCTTTGCAGGTTGCATTAAAGGATATGGTGCAAGGCTTTAATAAACAAATACATCATTCAATGGGAAGTATGGAGATGCCCAAATGTGAAGAAGGTAGGCACCATCTAAATAACGGTATATGTGCTTTTTTGAATGGTGTAGGCATGGCACCTTTTGAAAATGAAAACATCATGTTGGATGGTGCAAACCATTTTCGGAGTGATGGAGTGAACTTGACTGACTTTGGCAATGAGATGCTTTGTTTAAATACTCAAAGTGAAAGTGTATGTGAAAAAGATGTACAGTCCATATGAAAACATATGTAAGTAGTTCTAGAAAAAAAATAAGAAAAGCAAAACAAAATTCAAAACTGAAAAAAACAAAAAATGTCTCTTTTAAGACCAACCATTGTACAATAATTTGTTTAAATGAAATGAAAAATCTCCCTTCCCCCTTCAATTGAATGCTCTGTCCATATCCACTGTGGTGTTCCGCGAACAGCATGTGCCACATACAAGTATTTTGAGGATTCCTGGCATGGAAAGAGGACTGCAGAGACTGTGGACAGTCGTGGATGTCTGTGGACATCGGAGGAATCAGCTAATTAGGTCTCCTGGGTGTGGTGTGTGATATGCAGGAAGGCTTGGTAGCAAGAGTTATCTTTGTTGTATACAGTGAAGATGGCTATGGCTATGGCTTTCAGAAAGCAGACTTTCTGGATTGTGAGAGACATGCGGATCTATTAGCTGAAGGTGTATCCTGAGCACTGTGGATTGTTTGACAATCTTGGATTTGATGTATTTCAAATTTCATGGTATGGAGTTAGAGGAATGAAATGGGCGGAATTCCTCCCGTTTTGTGAGAATATGGTTAACCTGAAGCATCCAGACCTCATTATAGTGCAGTTTGGGCTATGTTACTTGAAATGTCATTACAATTTGCAATGAAGGATACATTTGGAAAGTCCATAAAACTGTTTCCACATTCAAAAATGATGTTTTTATGGCTACCTCATAGAGAAATGTGGATGTGTTTGAATGTATTTGTCCACAAATTGAAAAAGCAAGGTGCAGCTGAATAAAGTTCTATTTGCTTTTTTGCGGGATGTTGGGATGACATTTTTCCATAATGAAAATATTAAATTGAATATTGCAAAAAATGTTCAAAGAGATAGAGTGCATCTCACTGATGTAGGCAATCAGATTTTTCTTGAAAACATTAAAAATGCATTGAAGCAGTTTGTGTGAACATATAGAATATGGATTCAAGTATTCATTTGTAATTGAAATAAAGAAAAAGGAAAAACCTAAAAAAAAAGTGGAAGCATTTTTGTGATAGTTAGAAAACATAATTAAGTTCAGTAGAATAATTGTTAGCTGAGTATATAAAACCAAATTTTTTTTTAAAAAAGTATATAAAAGCGAAAAAGAGAAAAAAGGGTTTGTTTAAGAGTCACCATTTCTGAACGAAAAACTCTTTAAATTATTTTAATCCTCCCACCCCACATTTGGAATTTTCTAGATGTCCACAGACTACTGTGCTGCCTGCGGACTATGTAGACTGTAAAGGGTCCTTTGATTTTTTTTTCAGTTCTATTTTTTAACTATAAAAGGCGGCTCCTAAAGGAACTAGTTTTTTGTTTTGTCATGATTTTGTATTTATTTTGGCTTTTTTCAGTTTTGTTTCAGGAAAGGCAAGGTAAGGTAAGGGAGGGAAGATAGGGAAGGGGCACCAACCTCAGAGACGGTGGGGCAGGTGGACAGAAGAAGATGTTGGGTGGGCCTTAGAATTCAGGTGGGGCAAGTGTTTCTCATGCTTCTGGACGCGGCCTCGAAAGAACTACGAAACTGCTCCTCCCTGCAAATTGGAGCATCGCAGTACAAACATTGTACTGTGACTTTCGAAAGGTAAGGGTCAACAGTGTTCTGTATGGCCTGCAAGGCAGCCGCTGGGATCCTCTGCCCACAGGAGTAGTCTGTGTGGTGACAGGAGCGGTCACGGAAATGGGTGTAGAGACCGTCAACCTGCCTGTGCCTGAAAAAGGCACAGCCTTTTTCTGACCACCCGGGTGGTTGAATATGGTGTGACGGCACATGGAGGTGGGACCATTGGAGTACAGCCCAGGTTTTCCACAACTGAGTGCAATTTGCACTCAGTGCATCTAACCTTGGCTGCCTGGGCCTTTGATACACCTCCAACAATGGTGAAAAAATACCACACCTAGGACTCAATACGGGTGCTGGAGGTCAGCACTTCCTCTACCTTATCTTCATCTTCCTCTCACCCTCTTCTGTATCATCGCTCCTGTTCCTCTTTCCAGGCCCTCCAGATGGTGATGGTGGTGGGGGTGGCTTGGGAGAAGGGATGGCCATGACTGATGCCATTGGATTGAAATGTAGCTGTTCTGCAAAGCAGGTGCTGTGAACTGCTCTCTCCAGGAATGATTGAAGTACTGGGTGGGTCCCTTCAGAGGAACGTTCCGCATACTGTGCGTCTGTCTGCTGACTACCTTGAAAATTTGTAAAAAGTTGCCAGATAAACAAAGAATGGGTCTAGCAGTTCTGAAAGGGTACACATTTGACTTGGAACACTGTAGATTTGCGGAAAATGCAGTTTTAGACTGTGCACAGATCACGGACACTGTTGGGTGTGGTCACGTGGTGACGTCCGTGGACGTCCACAGCACCAGTGGCCATCCGCAGACACCCATTGGGTGAGAATCCCAGGGAAGATGGGTGTGAGTGCTCGTGGAACAGGTGCGCTGTCAACAGACCAATTAAAAGTGTGTCATGCAAAAAGTAACATGTCCTGACATGGCGCACTGTCTGCGACACCCCCATTTTGTAAATGGACACCCTGGACAGTCGTTAGGACTTGATACTATCAACTGGGGTTTTAAAAACAGATATGCCAGTAGAATATAAAAGATATTTATAGTATGAAAAATAAATATATTTATGAAAGAGAAAGCATATCAGAATGGGAAACATAAATGGGAGAATTTGGAATTTCTCTACAATAATGGTCAGGGGAAGAGGGAGTGAAGTTTCATCAAATCGTATTTCATTCAAATTTTGAGAATTTGATGGAGATGATTACTGGGGCAAGAAGGACAGGTGCAAGAAGGACAGTGATAATTAACATTATTAATAACATGGTTTTTAACCTAACTTAAAAATTCCTTAAAGTCTTTACTAAGTTTATCCAATTGTGCATACAAAAGCATGATTTCATTATGTACAGTGGGGAAATGGCTTCTCTTTGTGATTCTTGGAGTTCTCCATAATTAATTTGGGTGTTGTTTCCTTATGTGAACTATGCACTATAAGAAAATAAATTATTATTTTACTGAGGTCTGTTGAAATGACCTTTTTTCTTTATATTATAAGACACATATTTACCATTAGAGATGTTGTCATCACTAATTTCTTCCGTTGGAACGTTTTCTTCCAACCACTCAAGTGTGCTTGCCATTTTTGTCAAAATATAAAAATTGTACTATCTGCTTATAAGAAATGTTTACATAATGAATGCTAATAATAAATACAGTGTACTTACTGTTCGGCGAGAGACTGCTTTGGAATAAACGTTTTGGTGTATGTGAGTGTCTGAACAGCTGTATTGAAGTGATAATATGAGGTGTACAGTTATGGTATATGCTTGGTGCATTCCATGATATTGTGTGTTATAATAATAAAAAATAATGTACACATTTTGAAGTAATCATTTGTGCAACATGATATATGTGGGTGCAATAAATAAAAGTAATGTTGTTTTATGTATGTGTTTGCTGGTTCATGGGTAGAACATTTTCTGTTCTCCCCTGTGCTTCTGGGCTTTGTGAATGCTACCTTCTGTCCACAGACTATCACACTGTCCGCAGACTGCTAGATTGGGGGTGAATACAATATGAGGAACTTGCAGCAAAGTAAGGCTGCACTGGTAAAAACCTATGAAATTCTGTGAAAAAATGTTGTTGAAGGGATGCTATGGTTACAAGTAAAACAAAAAAACAAAGAAATGTACAAGTTATGACACTCTAAGCAGCTATAACTTGCGCCATCGCAGTGCACTGCTAAGACTAACACCCAGGACATCAAAGATGACAGCACACGTCATTAATGACATCACTGATAACATGACATATACAATTAACGTTTATTAAAAGTCCCTACAAGGGGTTGTGTTTATAATGTTAGTAACAAGATGTCAAGGCTTATTGGGAAACCTATTATGAACTACTTAATGCATTAACCCCTTAATTGCCAGGCTATTATGCAGGTCTATGCATAAAGGACAAGCATACGCGTCGTTGACACTTAAAGAATGTACACATGTAAAAAGAACATTATATTGGAGTGTTGTTGTTAATACAGGAGGCTAATCATATGTACACATACGCAATACCTGCAGCATGCACCATAGAAGTACATTATGTTTAATCTGCTAATTTCTGTTAGTTCAATAATGAATGCTACTTTATCAGAGTTTTCAGTACTGTCAAACATGGAATAAATAGCTAACAATTCCAGAATTACTATACACCTGTGTTAGTACAAACACTGAATATAAAGATGCATAATGCCTACAAATTAGAGGCAAATACAGGGGAATTAAAGTAAGGAAGAAAGAAACAACAGCACCAGAAAATGTCAATTACATTAAAGTTAAAAAAAGGGGGTCTGGGAGTCTCTCTACCTGCACAAACACTTCCCAATGACCTGTTCTTGGGTGGATGGCCCCTGGGAGAGACTCTATCAAGTCTTTAGCTCACTGTCCCTTTCACAGAGACGTCATTTCACTGAATATCAGTCTTTGTCCTGCCCAGGGGCAGCCTAGCACCAAAATACTAGGCAATTCTCCTCTGAACAAGAGTACCAACAGCAACCCCATACACAGGTTTCAGACTTGTTGGGCATTATCAGTGAGGTTGAGCTGTGCCTCCCTAAGAACAGTGAGCAAGGGGTCCACGTCTGGATCACCCTGGTAACTTACGGTGAGACACTAAGTTAATTTATACAAAACAAAGGGGGTTAGGGATTCTCTCTACCAGCACGAACACAGTCCAATGACCTGTTCTTGGGTGGATGGTCCCTGGGAGAGACTCTGCCAAGTCTTTAGCTCACTGTCCCTTTCACAGAAAAGAAATGTCCCTGCATATCAGTCTTTGTCCTGCCCAGGGACAGTCCAGCACCAAAATACAAAATAGGCAATTCTCCTCTGAGTACCAACAGCAACCCCATACACGTGTTTCAGCCTTGTTGGACATCATCAGTGATGTGCAGCTGTGCCTCTCTAAGAACAGTGAGCAAGGGGCCACGTCTGGATCACCCTTGTAACTTAGGGTAAGACCCAAAGTTAATTTATGCAAATCAAAGGGGGGTCTGGGAGTCTCTTTCAGAGGAGAATTGCCTAGCATTTTGGTGCTGTACTGCCCCAGGGCAGGAAAAAGACTGATATGTTTTGGATATGTATCCTCTGTGAAAGATAGTGAGCTAAAGAATCTGGGTAAGGATCTCGTAACCAGGACTAATGGCTGGCAGAGGGACTCCCAGGACCCCCCTTGTTAATTTGCATATTATTGGCACCAGACGGAACAGGAATATGCGTGATGCTTCCTGGAGAGTGGATGGTAATAAAATGGGCACAGGGGCTGATCACAATCATACTGTTTGTAATCCTACAATAGCTCATAATTCTGTCCAAAATGGCATTGACCACTCTCTGGTCCAAAAATTCCAACTTAACAGAGTCGCAGAAACTGTCACCCTTGTTGCTCACTCTAAAGCAGCTCGCTATGGTATCCCTAGTCACTAAAAAAAACAGAACCCCTTGCAGTACGGAGCCAGTGCAAGCACCATTTTTGAATGTGCATCACTTGGTTCTCATTTACTTAGGGCCCCTTATCGGGGTTAAGTGGAGAAAGGAACTTTTCCCTGAGCCCACGTTCATCATGTTCCCACTCCAAACACTACTAGAGAGAGAAGGCCTGTCTTCAAGTACATCATCAGCCTCCAAGGCCATTCGTGCCAAACGTTCCAGGGGGCTGAAATTCTCTGCTGATGTAGACAGTGTGTGAATCACTTGGGTCAGGCCAGACACAGGCAGAGTCTCAGGGACCAGGAAAATGCTCCTATAAAAGTTCTTAGCTGGGATACACTCCTCCGATACCCAAGAGGGGTGACAACTTGTGAGCAGGGCTGAAGTGGCATCTTCCACCCCTACTGCTAGTTGTGGCAAAACCTCATGGTTAATGAGCTCTGATGTACGATAGAAAGAGGTCACATTAGTAAAGTCAGGGAGGGTGGCATGGGGTTATAGGGCAAAAGAGGTTCAGGCAAAGTTGTCAGGTTGGAGTCATTTCCACTGCCCTTATCTTTGCCCATAGCTTTATCACGGCAGGTAAACTGTCCTAGGGTAATCAACAGGCCCTCATTCTCTGGAGGGTTGGTGTGAATTCTGGCAATTGGATTTTCTGCAGAACATGCACCATTCGAACCCCCTGTAGTGCTGGTGGTCCCTCCATCGAGGTGGACCCCTATTTTGTTCTCCATCTCCCCCATGACATCCTGATTAGACCCAAGGAACTGATGGATTTCTGTTATCAAGAAATAAGCCTCTCTCGTGATTCTAGTAGGGGTGGAATCTTTTACTGCAAAAGATGTATCAGTCTTGCCCACTGCACCTGGTGGGTTCCCAGTTTTCGCCGGAGAGTCAGTATCTTGCATTTAGGCTCTGGGGATTCTTCTATACTTAAATAGGAAATAAGCAGTATATGGAAAAGGTTTGGTAGGGGACTCTAGATGACTCTGGGCGGGGGTAATTTACCATGTGGCCCGCAAGCTGGGATTAAATCAGCAGTCACCACAGTCACTATTACCTTCAGTCTTGGGCCAACCCCTCTCCCCTCTCACCTTATGGTACCTCCAGTAACAATTCTCAGTTGCAATACTGTACCTAGGGCCCAGGACTTGGGGCTCAGATGCAAGATGAGAAGTAATGTCCGAACCTTGTTTGAGTGCCCCTCACCCTTTTGGGTGCAGAACACCCTGCGAGGGCGCAACACCCCTTCCTTTGATCCCCACGAGCTTCAGCCTTGGCGGGTGATAGTGGAGTCTAAATGCAAGAAAGGGCTTTGGCCTAGCCCTGCAGTGAAGTATGGTGGCCCTATGAAGTAACCATGGTGGGTTCCTTCCACCATACACCAAACAGGAACCAGGTAAGTTACATTTAAGTTTACTGTGCCCAAGTGTACAGGTAAGTTCTTGAGTACAGAGGGAAGAAACACCGGCCCATCCACACAAGGTCAGCTCACTCTCTCACTCTAACTGTCTCCTTAGAATCTCAACACTCAAAGGACAACACTCCACACCAACATTCCACCAATTCAAAATTCCACGGCACGAGCACATTACAACACTCTCCTGGGCAAAAAACAACACAAATGCGGGACGCAACCATGCACACTTGATCCCTGTGGGCTTCGGCCCTGGCGGGAGATGGTGGAGTCTAAACAAGAAGGAGGAATGGCCTAGCCCATAGTGAAATATGGTGGCCCTCCTGGGCAAGAAACAGCACAAATGTGGGACGCAACCCCACACCCTTGATCCCTGGAGGATTTGTATCAGTTTTACAGATTGAACATTACCCAATTAACATCTAAAAACTCAAATGAATGGCAAGTCATACCTGACTTTAATGTCAGTTTTAATGTGATCGGATAAATGTGCATTTTCCATACAAACTGTACACAGAGTGTATGAGTTTTACAGTCCGGACATTACACAATTAACATCTAAGGATTCACATGAACAGCAAGTCACAGCTGACTTTGATGTCAGTTTTAATGTGATGGAATAAATGTACACTTTTCATACAAATGTACACAGAGCGTATGATTTTTATAGTTTGTATATTATACAATTAAGATTTAAAAGCTTACATAAAAATCAGGGCTAATTTTACACATGTGTCTAGTACACATAACATGTTGACATACACATGTGCTCTGACATGCACCTACTACACATGCACCTATGACACATGCATCTATGACACGTGCTACTACTGTGCACACTCTTACAGCACACATTTACCACAGACTATTATGACACACTCTAATGACAAATACTCCCATGAAATGTGCACCTACTGCATGTGCTCCTATGACACATGTTGCTTTGACAAGTGCTGTGACAAGTGCTCCCATAATGCACACTACTTTGATACAGTATCCTATGACATGCTCACCCACTTCACATGTGCATACTACGCATATGCTGTAAATGTATGAAACATGCTAACAAATGCACATATGACACATGTACCTATGCCACATGCACCTCTGAAATGTGCACTAACAACTCATGCTCGTACGGCACATGCTCCTATGACACATGCTCCTACGACACACGCTCCACCCATACACACTCTTATGACACCCACTTACTGCTCACTCTTACGATGCAAAATTAAATGATACACACTCCTACAACACATGCTATTATGACACATGCTGCTATAGCATATGCACCTACAACACATACTCCTGTATTACTATAATACATGTCCCTATGACATGTGGACCTACTACACATGTGCCTACTACACAGCATGTGGATGCACTACACATGTCCTTAGGATGCATGTTCCAAACACACACACTCTATTATGACACACACCCTTAAAATGCACACTTACCACACACTCTTAGAACACATATATTCTACAACACATGCTCCTACAACACATACTCCTGTAACATGCACTCCTACAAAACATGGTTCTATGACACAAACTCGTACAACTCATACCCCTGTTACACATGTGCCTACAACATTCACTGCAATCATGAACACAGAGCATATGAGTTTTACAGTTGGTACATTACAAAACAACCTCTACTGAACCCTTACATCAAAGGCAAGTCATATGAACTGCATACAGAGGATATGAGTGTTTTTTTATGTACAATTTTTACATGCACGAAGAGGAGTGTGATCACTAAGGGCTGATCGTGATGTTACTTTTCAGGAGATGTAATAAATGTACATTTTTCATAGGAACTTTAGCAAGTGGAAGCTGATGTTCATAGCTCATAGATTACACAATCGACATCTTTTGAAAACTGACAGGAAAGTCAGGGCTTGTTTTTGATGTAGGTTTTCAGGAGTTGCAAATTCCATACAAGTGGAAAGCTTATATGCTCCACTCATGAGTAATAAAAATGCACATTAAAGTTATAATCGTTCATACATTTAGGAGGCATTAAGTGCATGAGCAGAATACAAAACACACCACACATTCTTATGACACACACTCTAATAACATTTGCCTATGACATGCACTCATATGACACATTCAGCTACTACAAATGCTCCTACTAAACACAAACAACATGCTCCAATGGCATGCACTCCTACAACCTGCACTCCTACAACACATGGTCCTACAACACAAACTCTTACAACAGATACGTCTAACACACTTACAACATGCTCTGCAAGCACGTATGCAAAGCGTATGAATTTTATAAATTGTATTTTTATAAATTTACCATCTCCTATAAACTCACATCAAAGGCAAGTCAGAGCTAAATTTGATATCAGTTTTAAGGACATGGAATAATCAAAAGTGAATTCTTTAGAAAACCCACAGGAGCCAACATGCCTTTACATGCGAACAGTGCCTATTGCAAGAATATGGTCTGGAGTATTCCCTATGGAGAGTTTGTTCGACTGAGAAGGAACTGTACGAAAATTGAAACATATGACAAAGAAAGCAAAGTTACCGTTTGGGGATTTAACAAACAGAATTATCCCAAAAGAATAATTGAACGCACCTATTTGAAAGCACGACAGTGAGAGAGGATGTCATTGTTAGTCGACCCCAATGAGGAACACGAGTCACCCAGACAGAAGGAGATGGTACGGCTGGTTCTGACATGTGGACAGACAGCCAAGATAATAAAAGATATTGTCAAAAAATACTGGCATTTACTCACCACAGATATAGATCTACATGACACGCTCTGATCTCATCCCTTCCTTTCGGAAGTGCAAATCGATAAAAGATGTACTAGTGAGCAGCTACATGGCACCCGAACCAAAAAAGAGTACATCTACTTGGCTGACACAAAGGAAGGAAGGTTTTTTCAAATGCTCGAAGTGTAATATCTGCAAATATGCGGACGAATGTATCGCATATGTGCATCCTATTTTGAAGACTTCTTTACCAATTACTGAAAAGATCACCTGCGACTCAGAATACATAGTATATTTCCTGAAATGCACTCGCAGTCAATGGTATATTGGAAGCACAAAATGCAGATTGAAAATAAGAATATTGCAACACATTAGGGCCATTAAAAACCGGGACTACAGATATCCTATGGCCAAACATTTTTGGGAAACCCATGAAGGAAAACTATGTGACTTCTCATTTTTTGGACTGAAACAAGTAAATATCGGCTCAAGAGGAGGAAATAGAGAAAAGTTATTAAGACAACATGAGACTCGGTGTATTATTGACTTTGAGAGCAAGACCCCTTTGGGACATAACGTAGATGAAGTATTATACACCTTTTTGGGAGAATGATGATGGGATGTGCTTATTTGTAGGATCATATTGCCAGTCATTTAGTGATGTTATTCGTACACCTCTCCCAGTCAATAGCCAAAATCTTCAAAGTCATAAGAACATATGAGGGTTACATACGAGACAGATGATTTTGCTGTGCAATCACTTTGGTTTACTAATGATATGAAAGATGTCATTTCCATGACCTTCTGGTGGCTGACATGAGAGTCAGATGTAAAAGTACCCACCCACATGTTGGAACTGTAGTTAACCTTTCCTTTCCAGTTGTGTAGAAGGCAATTACAAATTATTTTAATATCCTCTTTCAACTAGGTTGTTTGTAGGATGGTCTCTTTTTAAAAAAAAATACCTGGTCTATGGTGAACATTTCATTATCTGTGTACTTTTATTTAGTGCTTGCAACAATTGATAGGCCTAATGGTCAAATCTCACAGACATCATTAAAGAAGGCAATTCACTTCATCTATGTTTGTAAGAGGCTCTTTGTTCAACTGCTAAAATGGGATCTCACTATGATGTGTACACAAAATATGACATGGATGTGTTTAAACTAATAAGCATTAACAATCAATGGACCACTTGGACATTCATTGGATGAAAAGCACATTATCAAACTGCTGTTAGGGCACCTACTGTACTATTCTCTCTTATAAACGTATAACTGCCATATATTCTAATAATGGGTATCTATTGATCCACCTGATATTCTCTATCATTCGGCAGTCTGATGCATGAGCTAGAATGAAATGATACACACTTGTGAATTGCAACATATATCTAGAGATTTGCCAATATTGCCTTTCATTCTCTTTAGAGCTAGTAGTGATGCCTTGGACTTGATAGTCTGTGCAGGAAAACTAGCACACTAAGTCCGAAATACTGGCCAATATAAGCGGTGACTCTATTTGAGACACTAGACATTATTATTTATTAACGGCACACGAGGCATTATACACGGAGTGTCGGCACCTCTTAACAGAGTATGTTTAGTGTAATGTTGGCAATTACTTGATCCCGAACAACTAATTGGAGATTCCTTCTGGGACATTGATGTCCATTAGGTGAATATGGCGAAAGCCATCACTCGAAGGAGATATACATTGGCATAGACTAGCAGTGGGAATATGTAAACAAACCATGATTATTGGTGTATGTGGACCAACTAAGGTAGTGGCATTGTATTCAACATGAGAGAATGTTCAGTCCTCTTTCTATGACCATGTGTGGATTAAACCAGAGAATATATATGTTTGCCTAGACCAGGGGGAAATTGTGTGATCAAGCTACAGGAAAAAGCGAAACGCGTCGTCCCGTGGATGGCCTCCAGTGATTAATTACTGGGCTGAGGTTGTGAACCCACAATTTTAACTACATTTTTTTCAAAATAAAGTCAACTTTTTTAACAAAGACTCAGATGGTTTGCAACCCTTTTTTCAAGGAGACCCTCAATCTTAATCCGTTCTAACTCCCACCCTGTGCAGTGCGATTCACATTTCCAACTAAAGGCTTTTTGGCAGAAGAAAAAGTTTGATATATATATATATATATATATATATATATATATATATATATATATATATATATATATATATATATATATATAATATATATATATACCTTTCATACAAACAGTATCAAGAGGCAAACGATTTTCACAGTCCAGTTTACATCTAACAACTCACACCAGTCCAGGCTGATTTTGATTTTAGTTTTCAAGGGATAAAATAAATGCAAATGTTTCCTGCCAACTGTAATTTACATCTTTTGGAAGCTGACAGAAAAGTCAGGGTTACCTTTGAAATACATTTTCAGCAGCTATAAATGACATACAATTTTGAATTGGCCAAGTCATATATCCTCTCATTAAAATCTTTCAGTTGTTGAACAGAACACAGTGCTTCTGTTCTTGGAAGCGAGCTACATACGGGGGAAGAGTTGCATTCCAGACCTTGCTATCTATGAGGTACTATTCGTGTCCTGGGAGCCGACACGCTCTAACAGGGCTCAGCAAGGGGGGGCATAAGAAGAGCATAATTCAAGCCTTTAGCTGATTTATTCTAACATATTCTACCATATAACGAGACTGGCTGGCAGCTGAAAAATTATTAAATGCCCTGCAGCTCTGCTTCAAGGCTACATTCGGGAGGGAGTCGGGCATTCTTCCTGGCGCTGCCTACGTTGTGTTTCAACAAACTTTTGTTATCCTCGCGACCCTGCGGCCTTGTCCTTTCACGTGCAGACAACAATGTTTTACAGTCGAGCGGTGTAAGCAGAAAATGTACTGCGAAGCAATAAGAACAGAAAGCAATGAGCAATGGTTAGAAAACAAAATGGCAATTCTTGTTACATCAAAATGGCTGTTCATTGGCAAACTCGGAAACCTATATTCTGTCATAACGTGCATGAGGCGGTTGGCCCACGGCCATCAGAATACGTTTGCGGTCACATATGAGAGGTATCCATTTTTCTAGACTGACAAACCCTCCTTTGGCCGTATGCCAAACGTCTCATCCATTTATTGTAAGCTCCTCTAATGATGATAAGTCTGAAGTGCTTATGTCTGAATTTTGCATGCTATCGTAAACATCATAATTTTCATCAATATCTATAGCCATCAATTCTTTTACTGTTTTTATCTCATTTGTGTCTTGGTCAGCCCGACCATGAGTTTGTTTTCTTTTTGTCATCATATGCATACATCCCTTAGTACATCCCTCAGTTACCTCAGCGCAAACTATTGGTAGGCAGTGTATGCAACAACAGCACGTTATGAATATTCCAAACACCACTACTAATATTGAAATCAACGTCCATCCCCAGAACGCAGTATTCCCCAAAACCAAGACCCTATTCCCCAGCTTCCTTCTCCAGTAGGGAGTTCGGAACTTAGGACATGCATTTTCTTTATTGCTTCAAAGATTGTAGGGGAATAGTCATCTACATATACACAACACGCTGATCCCACTATTTTGCAAATTCCCCCACGATCAACCAGGATCACATCGAGAGCCATTCTAATTTGCAGCGTCATTAACCTGATTCCTCTTTCTTCCAACGTCATGTTAAATAGTATATCTGTCATTGTGTTTATGGTATTTTTTAGTATTCTGGACAGCTGCCTTATATTATAGGAGTTCACTATCTGCCCCAAGAATGGAATGAATGATTTTGCTACATCAGTCGCTATCAAAACACCCTTGCTAGTCCTTTTGACTCTAGCTCTGGATAGTCTGGCCATGTCTGCTGTTTTTAAGAGGAATACTCCTGGGAACAGTAGACCTAGGTAACATGTACCTCCCCAGTTTCTGGACAACCAAGGATATGCTTTCTCTCCACATATAAAATAAACTGGATCTCCCACATATACTGGTTCTATTTCCCATTTCAATACAACTCTATTCATGCATCCAGTATATTTTCCGACTGAAAAGGAGCCTTTCTTTTTTAGACAAAAAGGGGCAGTTCTTGGGCTATAATTCACCGTGTAAAATGGGGGAATTGCATCTTTGTCCCCGTCTGTTCTTACACGAAACGTCATTACAGATGTTTTTTCTGGTGGGGACAATCTATCTCGTCTATTTTGTCGTGTTATCTTTCGCGTACTTTTCCTCGTGGGCTCTGGGGCCATTACTTGTGCTTTATGGAATATGGAACAACCCACAGGCTTCATTATTATTTCCTCAAACTCATTCATGTTGGTTCTTTCTAATTTACCCATACTACTCTCATTCCATTTCCCATAGAACATTGCACTTAAAGATGCACTTCATGCAGAACTTAATGGTAATGGCTGTACATACCAACCTATTCCTTTCCCAGCATGCTGTGGTAAATGGGCACACACCCAGCAATTTGTTTTCTTCAGAATTGCATGTGTCATATTCATAATTAATAACAACGTGTTATTCCCAAACCCTTCCCTGTGTCTTTCTTCCATTGGGGGCAGGGTATAAGTAATCACCTGAACCTGGCTTTCAGTAGTGGATATATTAACTATTGGTAAAAACATTTCTAATTGGTGTATCGATTCCACATACCATAATACTAGGGCTGTCGTTATTGGTGCTACCACCCTCATAAAGCACATAATTATTGTCAGTGCCAGCATACAATTCTTTTTACCATGCGTTTTTCTTAAGCTTACAGTCTTTATAATTGACTCATTCTCAGCAGTGGGGCAGAAGGAGGCTTGAACCGGTCCCGACATGTTTTTCATCGTTCTTCTTCTTCCTTATTACAGTTCGTCGTGGATATCTCTCTTCGTTGCGCTTGCTCTGATGTCAATGAGTTCAACGGAATTGTCACAGTTCAGTTCTGCCAGTCCTTTATGGCCTGAATTTGCTTATTTATTTTTAGGCAAGATCACTTGTCCTTTCTCATACTGCTCAGAGGACTTTTAATCAGTTATCTTATTGCCTTAGTACCATGTCCGCTCTGGTTCCAGACACATGTACTTTCTATGATCGCACCGAGGAGCCGCGAGTCTTGAATTGTTCGACTTGCACAATTCTCACGCTTCTCTCCTCTACACCTCTAGCTCCTTCTCCGTCCATGAGTAGAACCAGAGGTTGATATAAACGCCAAAGAACTGTGGATCACTTTGTCTTTCGAGGCCGCAAATTGTATCGCCTTACTCCTGGTATTGTGTGATCCGTGAACAGTGCCGGTGCACTTCCAGATTCAGGCTCAAAGTAGGGCTGTGGCACTACTGCAGGTGCTGGTGTGCGCCGCGCCAGTGATGCAGATTCGGTCTTTGGCGTGCTGGCAAGTGCTGGTGGGTGCCAAAGGGGTACACGTTTAGTCTCTGCTGGTATTTGCAAGACAGATTTCGTGTCAGCCAACAGTGATGTTGATTCTGCTGGGCAACGTTGGGGCACTCTTTGCCCTTCCCCCTTTTTGGCAGTCGTCTCAGGCTTTGTTTCGAGTTTCACTTCTCGTTTGGGCAGATTTGGTGGCTGCTTACTGGCAACAGTTTTTTCTGTTTCTGGGACCGCTGCCTCTTTCCGGTCGTCTTGGTCAGGCAAGTCTTTCAGCGCTATTGGTAATCCATCCACCCAACTCAACTTACTTCCCGCACATATTTTACTGATCTTTGACTTGAGAATCCCATTGTGCCTCTCCACAAGACCGGCCGAACTCGGATGCCTTGAACTATGGAATCTCTTATCGATCTGAAGACCCGCACATATCTGTAACACCACTGCACCCACAAAATTCGGGCCATTATCTGACCATAAGAAACGGGGCAAGCCAAAACGGGAAAAATATTCTTTAAGCATTACTTTTGCCGTGCTCATTGCTGTGCAGTCCTTTAAAGGATATGCCTCCACCCACTTACTGAATGCACAAATCACCACTAGGACATATTTCAAATTTTGGCATCTCTCCATCTCTATGAAATCAAAATGGATCACCTCAAAAGGCATAGAGGGCGGGCCAAAACTGCCTATTGGAGTCACTGGCCCTCATTACAAGTCAGGCGTTAAGGGGTTAACGGCACCGTAAAGAGCGTTGGCGCCGTTAAACCCTTAACGCCTGATTCACACGCGTTAAAGTCCAAGGCGCTAAGCGACCTTGGTGCTAATTACGGCACCGTAATTTACGGTGCCGTAATTAGCGCCTTCCCCATCCCCATTATGCCCTATGGGGCAAAAATGGGAATGGGGAAGGGCAAATGGTGAATGGGCAATTACCGCCCCACTCACCTTGGAATGGGGCGGTAATTCCGCCATCCACCATGTAAACATGTAAATACTAACAAAAGCAGCACAAACGAAAAACATTTTAAAAACAAAGAAAAACAGTTTAAAATATGTATAAAAAAACGAATATTCAAACAACACATGGCATTACTTTCACTATAAAGCATTTTCGCACAGACAAAAATATTGCAAAATAATAACAGGTTGAGTTTAAGTTACCATGGAATTAAATTTTAATGTAATATTTCTTTTTAATGTATTTATACATTGTATTATGTTGTTAACTCACTGTTATTATTTTTGGTGTTTGTAGACTGTACGCTTTTTTTGGCTTAATCTTAACTCTTTTGTAAATTATTGCTTCAAATATATATATATATTTAAATATATATATATTATTTTATTTATGAGTATTTCTCTAAGCATTTGCACTTTATCAGATTTAATTTGCTGCTATAGAGACTAAGCACAATTATGTGCCTAGTATTTGCACTAAGGCATTTGCACTTTCTAATTGTTGAAGGAAATAGAGATTGTCCCCAGTATCAATGACTCTTTGGGTCTGCACAGTTCTGTCTGATTATGACCCTATATTTCATAATTATTTTATCATTTTGGGTCCGCTTGTGCATAAAATATGCATCAGATGAGATCCATATTGTCTGCTGCTTTATCACGGTAAGGCTATAAGTCATCAGTTAACAGGAGGTTCAATTGTCTTCTCTTATATTGCAAATTGAAATTTGGATTTATTTTATTAAGTATGGTTGAGCTGTTTTAATATTGAACATCTTTTTTATAATTTTCAGAAATATTGAAGGTGTACATTGTTGTAATGAATTACATTTTCCAAAGAGTTACTACTGTTGGACTAAATTGCTGCTGCCTAACCATCTGCTCCCTCTCTGCAAACGAGACTTGCCAGTATGGCTTTGACATTTCAACAAGCATTGCTGGTGCATTAAACATATTACCTGCACTTGCGGTTTAATGCTTTCAGTGTTTTGTCAAATGAATGCGGTCAATCCATCTGTCATTTACCTCAACATAAAACATACTAACTGACAATTTAATGTCCCTTATCTATGCTATTTAGAATCATACTTTGGGTTTACATGGAAATTGAATTATGCCACTCCATTACAGTAATGCAGTCTCTTTTTAAGCCAAACTCTATAGTAATCACAAGATTTGCACAAGAGGGGAGTAACAAATGGATTGTATATATTTTTGGAAGCGACCACAGACTACTGTTTCATCACAGCCTAAAGAAGCCCTTGTAATGGGCAAAACATGTGCCATTGTGGGTGAGTGTTTTTAACTTTACCTGGTCCGTTAGGATTATGCATTAATTGCCAATCCTTTATGTGTGTTGTTGTATATGCCCTTAATTAAATTTACCAGGCACCCTTCCACGTGTGCCCAGGCGTTTTTGTATCTCAATTTTGTTTGGAGGAGCGATTGCCTTTCACGCTTTGAGATAGTGTAAAACACATATATTTTTATACATTCAAGGACAAAACTTTAGTTGCAGAGACATTAAGGTGAGAACTTAATGCAACAAAACCCCTGAAATTTACCTAAAGCCACTTTAACCTCGCACCCCCTGTTGCGCAGCCTATGACCACAATGAAGACATTACAAATTACATCACTGATGCCATCACTGGTGACAAGACTTATTATATTGTATATAATCGATTACATCAAAAATGGAATTAGACATAACATCATTTATAAGTGAGCTCATGAAAAGTTTGATTACCTTAATAACAATTTAGGCCGTGGACTTGGCCATAACAAAGCCTGGGGTCGCTGGCCAATACCAAAGACCATAGCTAGTGGTCGGTTACTGTTCAAATACACCAATACTCATGGTTAAAAGCCATGCCTAGTAGCCCATTGCTGTTTTAAAAAAATACAGAGGGCAACATAGAAAGCCGTAGTCAGTGGCCATGGCTAAAGGCCGTAACCAGTGCCTATTAATATGTTAGAATATACCATCCGCATACCTCAACACTGTGGCCACTGGCAAGTATTGTGTTGAAGACCATGGCTAGTGGCTCGTTAGATTATATAACATACAGTGGGCACGGTTGGAGGCCATAGCTAGTGGCTAGCTAGTATTGTATAATACACAGTGGGCACGACCGGAAGCCATAGTTTATTGCATTTTATTATTGTAAAATATACAGTGGAAATGGCCAAAAGATGTACAAACTGCTCAAGGTCAAAGGCCATGGCTAGTGGCCCATTTATATGTTAGAATATATAGTGGGCACAGCCAAAGATAGTGGCCACTGGCCTGTATTGTGCTAATGTTCATGGCTAGTGCCTGACCAGTGTATATAATAAACAGTGGACACGGTTGAAAACTGTACCTCTGGTAAATTCAAAAATCTATGGTTGGTAGACTGTTAGTGTTTTAAAATATTCAGTGCGCATCGGTGAAGGTTATCACCACTGTCCATAACTGAAGGCCATGACTAGTTGCCATTTATGTGATAAAATATTTGGCCATGCACACTGACCATGGCTGAAGGTCATGCTTAAGGCCAGTTATTGTTGTAATGTAATTAGTGTTGTCACCAGTGATGTGATTTGTGATATCATCATTGTGGTCATAGGCAGCGCAACAGATGTTGCGAAGTTAAGGTGGCTTTAGCTGAATTTCAGGTGTTTTGTTGCATTACGTTCTGACCTTAATGTCCCTGCAACTAAATGTTTTTCTGTGAATTTCAAGGGTTTTGTTACAATGTATTGCTCACCTTAACATTCCTGAAACTAAAGTATTTTCCTTTAATTTCAAGGGTTTTGTTATTGCATAAATAATTCACATTAATAATACAAATAATTCAGCCAATCAAAACACTGTATTATGTTTAGAAAGTAAAATAAAAAGAAACTGAACAAACACATACACCCCATATAAACCTGTTGCTACAAAAAAAGAGTTTGCATATGGACTTAACTTGTTAAAGTATTTACATGTATATATACTGTTCATGAATAGTTATTAAAATCTTACAGTAACTGGCAATATATTTTAAAATAAATATTTATCAGACTACTGCCCATATGTATGCAGATATATTTATATATATTTTTTCTTTAAAATTGTATAGCTGCATCTACTAAGGATACATGCTCTGCTATGCACAGTAATGACTGGGGTGCGAGGTAACACGCGTGTGCGAAATGAGCCAATGGAACGTCTGCATTCCTCGACATTGCAGCCACATCTAAATCCCCTCATGCTAAAAGGGATTGCAAGACTGCACTGCAACAAACCCTGCCACCTCCACTTGTGTTGCTTTTCTTTTACTTAAATTACATTTAAAAAAGAAACATACAGCCTTGAACCCTGGTCTGCAAGAGATTGACACCTAGAATTTGACCACTAGGCCACAATAACCTGGTGTGTACCGGGGTGTACATTTCACACTTAGCCTATACATGATAAAAGGCTAGGTATGAAACTTGTGAAAATCCAAACAATAACTTCATTGTAGCATAATGGTTAAGTGTTGTGTCTTGAACTCCTTAAGCCCAGAGTTCTCTCACAGCAGCGTTCAGCATAAACGTGATTTTTCTTATTTCATTTTTTTTTCATTTTTACAATGTTGCTCAGAGATGGTGTAGTCCTCTTTTTTAATATATGTGTAGTGTAAGGGGGAATGTGTGGTGTGATGGTGTGCATGTCATCTGAGAGGGTGTGCATACAATGTGTGTGTGTTTGATGTGAGTGTGTATGTGTGTATGTGTACATGGTGTGAAGTTGTTTGTGAGGGATAGTTGCATGCAGTTTATAATGTTGCAGTAAATACATGTGTTTCATGTTTGATACGTGTTCAATTCTGCAATGACGGTGTAATACATATCCCATCCTCTTTTTATAATGTTGCAGTAAAAACATCTTTTTCACGTTTAATCCATATTTAAAAAAATGCAAAGTGCCTGCAGGTTCATGCCCATTGCGACCTCTCGTCGCAAAACATCCTTGCGCCAAGAGGTACAAAATGTGAAGTGCCTGCAGGTTCATACTGCACCAATTGCATCCTCTCATGCCAAAACATCCTTGCGCCAAGAGGTCCCTGCCCCAACTGGCTTCATCTAACTGTGCGTGCCCAAACAGAACATGTGGTAAAACGGTCACGCCATAACGGTGTGCCCCTAACTAGCCATACCAAAATGTCCTGTCGCATGCTCCAAGCCCCTTGTTTCATGGCCGGTTTCTTGTTTACTGTTGTGATACATCGCACAACCCCCACTAAGTACATTTAAGCAGCACGGAAATGGTAAAAAATGACAGGCTGCAAGAATAACATATGCCTGCAACCATAGCAAAAATCAAAAGCTGGCACCCATGAATATACGCACAGTACTGCTTATCTTCAAAGTAAGGAAGGGGACAGCCCACTCAGACCATGTTGCTTTAAGTGGTCTTGTAAGTATGCCTCATTTATTAGGCACCGTGTCCTGGTTATTATGTATGAAACATTGTAGGCTTTGAGAACTCCCAATATTTTAGTGGTTAAGCAGAGTGGTACAAGCCCCTTGTTTTATGGCCGGTCTCTTGGTGACTGTTGTGATACATCGCACGACTCCAATTACCTGCATTTAAAAAGCACAGAAAAAGGTAACAAATTATTGGCTGCAAGAATAACATATGCCCAGGTACTTTTGCACCCATAGCGAAAATCAAAAGCTGGAACCCATGAATATAAGAACAGTACGTGGCCACATATTTTAAAGTGAAATATACACATTTACTTCAATTGAACTTCTCCTTAGAAGAAGGTCCGCAAGACAAAATTGCATTGGATGTTTAAAAAAAGTAATGAACACCTGAACAATAACCTGATAGAGGACATCTTTCAATAAATATGCTGGCAAAGTATACAAGGTTCTCACCTTTTAATCCCAGCAATCTGTAGTGAACTATTCCCTGGAAAACAAAATCCCAATATGAAACAAGTGCTTGTTACTGGTGCCCTGAAAAGCAACAACATTCAGGGGGACATAACTGCACCAATGTCCAGGATTGCAAACACTCTTGCCACATCATGGGCAAATACTCATGACTTACTTGCCCTCTCATCATTACCCCTCCTCACCCCATGTCTCGATTTCAACAATACTCTGCTTTGTAAAGATAACCTGAAAAGTACACATACCATAGTGTCATCCAAATATATACTTCCTTACAGAACTTTATTAGGCAAAAAGTGTACAATTGTGGCATTATTTCCCCAATCTTGACTGTAAGACCACAAATGCCAGAATGCAATTCAGCAAAAGGGCAAAAAATTGTTTCAGAGTGCAAAACTTTCATGGACTGACAGTAGCACGGTTTAAAAAAATAATAATGCTGATGCTGTGTGTTATGAAATATTTAAGACTTTGAGAACTCACAATGTTTTTAGGCAATACGCAGTGAGATTAAATTATTTGCAATGTAGGACACACTTTGGTTAAGAAGCATTTTCCAAGTGGTAAACCCCTTACAGCGCCATCATTATGGCGTGGGCCGATTTGGCACGGGCATTCGGCTGCATCACCCATTTCGGTGCACCCTTTACATTGAGAAAGCCATTCCGCTCTGTTATTTTGACATTGCAGCCACTTCTAAATGTCCTCATGTTGAATAACATAACAGGACTGCACTACAACAAACCTCCACAGCTCCCACTTGTGTTGCTTTTCTTTTAATTAAATTAAATTAGTTACATTAAAAAAACATACAGCCTTTAATCCTGTTTTGCCAGAGCTTGAGGCCCAGCATTTAATCACTAGGCCACAGAAGCTTGGTGTTTCATTGGGCATACATTTCATACTTACCCTATAATTTAATGTGTTCAATGATAAAAGGCTAGGTATGAAATTCATGAAAATCCAAACAATAACATCATTGTAGCATAATGGTTAGCTTCATAGCAGTGGTCAGCATACATTTTTTTTTCATTTCATTTTTTCTGTTTTATAAAAATGTGGATGCTGTGTGTTATGGGATATTTAAAACTAAGAAAACACACGGCATTCAGGACTGTGGACTGTCCACCATCCATGCAGTAACCAGGACCGACCCTGGTTAGTTTCAAAGCGAGGAAGGACCTAGCCCCCTTAGGCCATGTTTCGGTAAGTGTTCTTCTAAGGGGTGCCTCTTATATTAGCCAATATGGCCTTAGTGGGCTGACCCCTTCCTCAGTTTGAAGCTGAGCAGTGTTTGTCTCAGTTAAGGCAGGGATGGGAAACCCACTGTTGCTGTAAAAATACCTATGTTTTTATGTTTTATTATTGACTGGGAGACTACAAATATCAGAATGCAATTCAGCAAAAGGCAAAAAATTGTCTCTGAGTGGAAAACCTTAAAGGTCCATTTGGTCCCCCATCCATGCAGTAACCCGGACTGACCCTGCTTAGTTTCAAAGTGGCTCTAACCCTGCTTAGCTTCAAAGCAAGAAAGGGCCGGCCTATTACTCTAAGTGGTCTTATAAATTTGGCTAATTTGTAAGGCAGCATGGCCTGAGGAGACTGGCCCCGTCCTGTCTTTGAAGCTAAGCAGAGTGTGTTCAGGTTACTGCATGAATAGGAGACCTGGATAGCAAGTAAGTAGATGTCACTATAGTTATAAAAAAGTTTTTAAACAATGTAACCACGAGTACCGAACTACACATACCAGCGGTTATCTGTAGTCCACTGTAACCTCGGATAAAGCCGCGAATATTGACAAAACAGCTGAAATAAGAGTGCTTCCCTGCCCACCGACACCATCACCAAGTGCCCCTCATCTGTGCCAGCTCCCCCCACTCCCCAGATGACTTCTCCCCTCTCCTTTTCACCCCAGAGCACACGCTGCTTCTGTGATGCAGGTTGCTTCCAAATGTCAGCTATTGTCAGCTAGACCCGAGGCTACTGAAAGCTTTGTGTTGCAAACTTGGTCCCTGGACCCCCTCCAACTCCCAAATTGCACTCAGTGCTTTTTAGCCATCCTCCCACCTCTACCCTGGTGGCATGTGTATGTTTTCTGACCTACACATAGCTTTTAACTGTATTTTATTTACCCATAATGCTTCAAGAGAAAAAGACAAAGACAATTTCCTGGAGAAAAAGGTTTGCATTTGGACTAATTTGCATACCTAAAATGCCTTGCTGTTGTGGCTCAGAACTGGAGGTGAACTTGCAGTGATGACTACTTGGTGGTGTCATGAAATGTGTGACTTGGCTAAAATGGACTTTCCTATTGTCACATTTCTAGTGAAAGGGTTTTTATAAAAACCTTTTTAAACCCACCCTAACTTTCTTGGTGTTATTACACGGCCCACAGTAGTGGCCGTGTAGTTATGGTTAAGTTGCTAAACCCATAAGAAGAGCACTTTTTGGGCGGCTTATTACTTCGCTCCCCCTGGATGAATCCTCACCAATCTTTGCAGAAGTATTTGGCCTACTCTAAAGTTTATTGCAAAGTTTGGTGAGGTTATTGGTTATTTGGTGTAAATCCGTCCAGTAGTTTTTATTTTAACGACCAAAACGTAAGGCAAAAAAATTAGTGATATCTATGTCCGCTTCGCGGACACACTTCCCTGTTCGTTCCGCGGACAGGACACCGAATGGATGATCGGCTTGCGTCATGTCCACAGACACTCAACGTGTTCTCTGATTGGCTGGGATGAGATGTGAGGTGCGTCAAATTGTTTCAATGCGCCTGCCATATTGGATGCGCAGACATTTGCTGGAAGTGAGCATAAATCCAATTATGGGGAGTGTGTTGGTGTGTGTGAGTGCTTGGAGAGGGTGGGGGAGTAAGAGATGGCTCAAATGCTGTATTTGTTTAGGTGGGAGAAGGCTGTGATGTGTTTGCGGTGTCTGCAGTCACCGCAATTGTCAGCGGAGATACTAAACACTGGGCGCACTACTTAGAATGTTAATTGAAGTGCGTTTTGAGGTGGATGTATTATGTTTTTGGGTTGTGGTCATTTGGTAGGTGTTTGTTTCTATGGGTGTGTTATGCTGCAGTGGTTCTGGCCAGGGCCGTAGGCCATGCACCCAACTGTAGGCCCTGGCCACAACCACCGCAGCATAACTCTACACTGTACCAAACATTTTGATTGTGGTATGTGGGCTACTTAGGGGAAATAAATGCGAAGTATTTGATGGGGTCACCAGCTTGTTACTCAGCAGGTGATTACTAAGTACTGGGTGATTCTGTGGTGCTTGGAGAGGGGAGAGTCTGAAATAAAGTAAGGGTTGCAAGAAAGGACTTGGTGCTTGTGTTGCAGACTGAAGGGAAGGGGGAGATGTTGTATGTCTTGTTTTACAACACTGTTTCTATGGGTGTGTTATCCTGCGGTGGTTGTGGCCAGGGTCTAGAGTCTTGGGTGCAAGGCCGAAAGCCATAGGCAGTAGTCCATGCACCCAAGACTCTAGGCCCTGGCCACAACCACCGCAGCATAACTCTACAATGCTACCAAACATTTTGATTGTGGTATGTGGGCTACTTAGGGGAAATAAATGCAAAGGATTTGATGGGGTAACCAGCTTATTCCTCAGTAGGTGATTACTGAGTACTGGGTGATTCTGTGGTGCTTGGAGATGGGAGAGTCTGAAATAAAGTAAGGGTTGCAAGGAAGGGCCTGGTGCTTGTGCTGCAGACTGAAGGGAAGGGGGAGATGTATATTTTGCTTTAGAACACTGCACATAGTTGTAGATGATAGATATGACTGCACCTGTGCATAGTTGAATGCTGTTGTGAAATATAGAACAGAATGGACAACCTGCTGGAATGAGAAAGCTGTGTACATTGGAAGAACAGTTGTAGACGCAGTGGTGTTGTTTCACCTGGGAGCCTTTGAAATTATATTGGCTATCTGTGTGCATAAATAAAGATGCATGTAATCATCTTGGCTGTGTTTCATTTTATAACACACTAGAAAGCCTGTTTTCCATAATGATACTGTTATTTCTCCCATCTTTTAACATGAAATGCCACTTTGTCAGATAGCTCTGTGTGTTGTGTCTGATTACTATTATAATAATTCCTAAAGGAAGTTCAAATTATAGATTGTATGGAAAATATCCAGAATGTATAGAAAGGAAATTGTATGTACATGCAATACACTATAATGCATTAAATGCTATTATGGTTCAAATGTGGATAAATATGTGGCAGTGGTTACACAAATGACAGAATGAATGAAGAGAATACAAGTTTCCACATTACAATTAGTAATATGGGTAAACAAAAAGTTGGAGAGCAGACAGTTTTGCAACTGACACTTGACCATATCATATGGGAGAAATGACTGTAAGCTTTTTTATAGGTTATACTGGGTAAGTGGAAGTTACCCTGTTTACATGTATTTACACAAGAGCTATGCATGTACTGTGCAGAAAATATTCATAACTGTAGTTATTGTTCATGCATGTGGATGTGCATGAATCTGCAAGTAGAAATGTTGGAGAGTTTTGTAGTAGTTGCTGTAGGTGCTTTGCAGTAACAGCCCAATTGTACTCAGAGTGATCAACAGTACATCTAAAGTGCTGAATTGTGATGATGGAGTTAGATGTAGAGTTCTTAGATGTGATTGGTGGATGGTTGTGTGACTTATTAACAGTAGCCAAGGTGGGAATGGTGCAGAGAGTGAAGTGGAAAAGGTACAAGGGCTTTCCCAGTGTTACGCGCTGCGCGGACACCGAAGCTGTTCGCGGACAGGGTGTGCCACATAAGGGGCTTCTCAACATATCTGGCATGAAAATAGGACTGTAGGGAATAGCCAATCAGGTGTTGAGGTTTTGCTTTGTATTGAGAGAGGCTGTGTGTAGTGACGATGGCAGAGGTGGAGAAAGTCAGGGTGTTGGTGCTTGGAGAAATGTTTGTGAATGGTTTGGAGCAGTATGCTAGATGTAGGAATGTGGCTAGCAATTTTGATGTAAAAGGAGTGGAGGTGATGTGGAGCACTGTGCCTGGTTTCAATTTGCAAACAATGTTAGAAGCTAGGGTTAACAGTCCGCATGTGGTTGTTCTGCACTGTGGTGCATTGCATTTGGGCTATGTCAGTGCCCCTACTTTGTTAAAAGATCTAGACAACTTGGTTCAGGCAGTAATGAAACTAATTCCAAATGCCAAGGTAATTTTTTTCTGGTTTGGTACCTAGGGCAATATGGGACATAGTTCTGTTTTTGGTTCTCAACAAAATATTGCTAGGTGTTTGATCAACCGAGGCATGTTTGCTTTTATGCTTAGAGCTGGCATGTTCTTTTGCAAAAATGACAACATTGACTCTGGTAATTTTGATTACTTTAAAGAAAAGATGGTATGTCTTTATCTTTTATGGGAAATGCCAAAAAAAAAAAAAAAAAAATACAAAATAGAAGGTGTTTCTGAAGCATCTGCAAAAAACCCAAAAAAGGGCACTTTTCAGAGCCAACCTCAAAGGGGAAATGGGGCACACTATTTAAATTTAAATTTCCCACGCTCAGATTTTACGATTTGTCCGCGGACACCACGGTTGTCCGCAGACAGTACATATTACATACAGGGTTTTTGAGGTTGAAAGGCATGCAAATGAGACTTAGCAGAGCAAGGGATTGGTCAATAGGGTTTACTGGGTGTGATGTCTGAACAGAGAATGTGTCAGAAAGTCTTTTTCTTGAGAGGAGAGCAGATAGCTATGGCTGTGTGTTTCAGAAAGCAGACTGACTGGATTTTGGGAGATAGGTTGGAGGTGCATGCAGATCACTGTGGAGTGGCTCTACATCTTGGATTCCCTCATGTGGAAGTGCACTGGTCTGGAGTGCGTGGAATGAAGTGGTTGGATTTGGTACCTCTTTGTGCTACTTTGGTAATACAGTGTCATCCAGATATTATTATTATTGTTCATTGTGGAGGGAACAGTTTATTACATGTGTCTAGAATCTCTTTGCAATTTCCAATGAAAGAAGGACTTGGGAAAGTCATGGACATGTATCCAAACTCCAGAGTAATTTTTTCCCGTATTACATAGAGACAAATGTGGCTGCGCTCTTCTTCATTTGTTCCACAAATGGAGAAAGCAAGGCGCAATGTCAACAAGGCTGTCTGTGCCTTTTTGAGAGATGTTGGTATGTCCTCTTTTCACAATGAAAACATTATGTTTCGTAGTACACACATTTTTTGCAGAGATGGAGTACATCTTACTTATGCTGGCAATCAGATTTTGTTGCGAAATATACAAAATGCATTGCAACCTTTTTTGAAATTACAGCAATCCATTTTGCAGTATGTGTTGACCATTTGACGTTTTGAAACACAAAAAAACACTGCAAATAGGTTCTCTTCCGAGCCACCACTTCCTCCCATAGAAAAGTGCAATGTTTCTGACATGGCAGCACTGCAAACATTTTAGAGGTCAGCGGACAGTCCGCGGACTTCTAAAAATGCACATGGCCCTTCAGCATTTCATTGACACTTCTATTTTTGAACTGTGAAAGGCGGCTCTGAAAAGAGCCTTTTTTGGCAGTTTTTGTTGGTTTATATATTTTTTGTTTTTTTAAAACATGACACACAAGGAAAGGAAGGGAAAGGAGGGTAAGGAAGGGACACCAACCATGGGGATAAGAAAGGGCAGGTGGAGAGAGGAAGATGTAGGGTGGGCCTTATTCAGGTAGGTAGCAGTCCTTCTCATGCTCTGTGGCCGCAGTCTCTAAAGCACTTCAAAGGCTCTCTCCCTGCAGAGTACTGTGTAACAGTACATGCACAATACTGTGACCTTCGAAAGGTAAGGATGAACAGTATCACGTGTGGCCTGCAAGGCAGCTGGAGGGATGCGCTCCCCACAGGAGTGTCTCTTGTGATGGTAGGAGTAAAAATGGAGGATGCTGCAGGGGAACTCAACCTACTATGTTTATCGCAAGGTACAACTTTACAAATAGCCCCACCGTGGAACGAGTTTAGGTGTCGCTTCATTGAAGTAGTACCATAGCTGTACAAACACAGTTTCGCACAACTCAGCACCACCTTGCACTGATTGCAGTTCAACTTTTGGTACTCCATCAAGAGTGGTAAATGACCTCCACACCCAAGTATCACGGTGAGCACTAGTAGTAGGGATTTCCACTACCTCGTCCTCTCATCCTCTTCATCACTCTCCTCTGTATCCTCATGCCTGTTCCCTCTGCAGCCCCATGGAGAGGCGTTGGTGGTGGAGGGGGTGGGGGTGGTGTTGAGACAGCAGTAGCACCAGCAGCAGACATGGATGCCATCAGGACAGCTGTTTTAAAGAGCAAGAGCAATCCAACACAACAAGTAGCAGTTTCTGTCCTAGAAGCCCAAAAACAGAATAAGGAGCAGCTCTGGGGTGTGGCCTTTTATAGGGGTGCTGGGGTGCGCTTTGCGCCACCGGTGCTGTCTGCAGATACTTTGAACACCAAGAAAGGGCTCAAAAAGTTCCAAAAAGTATGCAGATCGCCAGGTACATGGTCTGGGACACGTTCAAGGGTGAACTTTCCCAGGAAAATACCTTGGATTGCCCAAAAAAACACTTTTTAGGTGTCCGGGGACCCGGAAAGTGTTCATTATGCTTAGCGCGGGTGCGGTCACTTGATGACATCGCAGACACCAAATGCGTGGGGTCGGGTTTACGCATGTGTGCAGGTGTTCGAATGACATTGTTCCGATCCCCGAACTAATTACAAGTGCGACCCACGTGCCGCGGACAGTTGCAGACATGCACAATGTTCATAGGGGCAAAGGGTGTGATACACATGCGCGCAGGTGTTCTACGGAGAGTGTTCAGGTCCTCGAACAAAATAAATGTGCGTCACAACTTTGCGGATAGGCAGACGGGCTATGTGTTCTATGGACATATTCATTCCGGTTCCGGACAATGCGAACAGGGGGAATGTTCTTAGGACACTTTACAAAGTTACGAACATGCAAACATCTTTAGTGTTCTGCGGACACCCCCATTTTGACTATGGACAGCTCGAACAGGTACAGTGTCCTTAGGACACCCCCGTTTTGGTTAATTACAGACAAGCGGACATCTTGTGTGCCCTAAGGACACTTCCATCTTGATGGAGGACAGTGCGAACAGGTATAGTGTCCTTAGGACACCCCCGTTTTGGTTAATTGTGGACATGTGGACATCTTGTGTGTCCTAAGGGTACAACATCCTTTCATCGCAGGATATTTTTTCACAGTGTTTTTTACTGTGAATTTTTTATTGAAAAAGCCCATTGAATTTTTTTGGGGGGGTTAAAAAATTATATATATGGGATGCGCGTTTTTGGTAATCGATATAAACTGAAAGGGAATGGGGGTTCAGGGGGAACTCCCCAAAAATAAATGTTAAAAAAATTCAATGGGTTTTTTCAATAAAAAGTTTGTGGTAAAAAACCCGGCGAAAAAACATCTCGTGATGAAATGACATGGAACCATCCTAAAGACACCTCCATTTTGATTGCGGACTGTACAAACAGGTATGGTTTCCTTAGGACACCCCCATTTTGGTTAATTATAAACATCCCGGACATCCGTGCTGTCTGCGGACACCTTAACTGCTTTTTTTAAAAAAATAAGACACAGAGGAATATAGTAACAACACACTTAATATTTCATTATTGTATAAAAGTATATAAATATGAAAGAGAGGGGGAAGCAGAAACTGATTCAAACACAGGGGAATTAGGGGTTTGTACATGATGGACGGTAGGGGAGGAAAGGATTCAAGTCTCATCATAATGTTTTCTTGCTGGGGAGTTTTTGGGGATGGTTGGCTGGGACATGGAAAAGGGGTACAGGTACATGCGGGACAGTAATATTTAATGTTTTCTTTTATATGGTCCTCCACAAAGTGTTTTAAAATAATGAAATTTGACATTAATAGATCAATTTTTTGCTCCATTTGCTGCAGACGATTTTCTAAGGTCTCTGTTTCTGTATTTCTAATGTATGTATGGTCTGTTAAAAAAAGAAATGTGTTAAGTACATATAAAGTCATGGTTATTAATTGGTTTATATAGAGAAGTGTAGTGTCTACCATTAGTATCACTGTTTTCACTCATTTCATCCCGAGGAAAATTTTCTTCCAGCCATTCCAAAGTACTAGAAATTTCTGTGTAAAAATAAAAACAAATATTACCTTTAGTGTACCTAATACAAAAAGTTTATAAATATACAATAAATGTAGTATACTCACTAGTTTCTTGCTAAGTTTTGCAGTTACTGCTGCATAGGTGTGCTGTTGCTTTTGGCTGTGCAGTTTCTGTGAGGTAATTCTGTTGGAGGCATATTTATTTTGTTTGGTATATTCATTTATGTTGCATAGGCTATGTAATTGGATGGTTGGTTTCTTACATATACAGTTTGCACTTCTTATTTATTATTGAATGTAATGTATTTATGTGCTGCTTTTTGAACATGTTCAGTGTTTTTATTGCATGATAAAACAATTTAAGATACCCCCTGAGTTTTTGGAGAGTGTTGCTGTTGACCACGTCCATCCACAGACATGTGCATGGTCCGCAGATGTCAGAACCACTAGCAGAGGTAGGGGGTTCAGTATTTTCTATGTTATATGTATATAAACTAAGGGAATCCTAGTAAACATGTATCAAATTTATAATATATATACCTATATTCAATGAAAAAACTTGGTTACAGGAACATTATGGTTAAGTTGCGCTACTAAAATCCTATGCAATTCAGTAAAAAAACATTGTTAAATGGACGTTATGGTTAAATTGCACTACTAAAAACCTATGAAATTCAGTGACGTTATGGTTCCAAGTAAAAACGAAAAACCCCTGAAATTCCTCAGTTATGGTAAGCTAAGCAACCATAACTCACTCCACCACCGTGCACTGCTCAGACTAACACCCAGTATTGTTACAAAGGAGTGGTGTCATATGTGATGTCATCAGTGAGGACATCGATTATGCCATTTGTGATGTCATCTTTGATATGCTGGGTGATAGTCATAGCAGTGCATGGCAGTGGCACTAGTTATGGTTGCTAGCTTACCATAACTGGAAAATGTCTTTGATTTTTTTATTCTTAACTTGCAACCATATCATCCCTTTAACAAAAGTGTTTTCACTGAATTTCATGGGTTTCTACCTGTGCAACCTAATTTACCAGCAAGTTTATAATTTCCCTTCACCCACTTTGTGCTTCAAAAATTATTCTTCCCTGCCAGATAACAGCTATAATGTTTATGGCAGTATTGCTAGTCCGTGGACGTACCTGGGGACAGGTGGAATCAATATTACCCAAAATCATAATGGGACACAATATTCTTTTTTGTTTTAGAATGAAAATTAGACATAGAGCAACCCTCCAAACAATCAGTACAGCTATGTTTTACATCCATTGTAGCATTGGAAAATAAATATACTGTTTTCAAAATGATAACACAATATTGCAGATTCGACCAAATGTTGAAGATAACTGAAGCACAACTTGCAGTCAGGAAGAAAATTTCAAAGGTTTAGTAAGCAAACATTATCTTTGCATTTGGTTTATAAACATGCAGTATGTAATTGTGATAGTGTGTAAAAATGCTATATAACTAAATATAAACATTACATATTATAAAAGAAATGGCAAGCACTCTGGAAAGGTAAGAGCTATATTTCCCAAAAGAAGATATAACTGAGGAACAACCTAGGAATGGTAAATTATTTCATATATTTTACAAAACAAAACAATTCTGTTATGTATACATAAACTATTGCATTCTATTTATCACATATCTGTTATACTTCACAATCTACAACAATTGGAAGAAGAAACGAATCATGAGGAAAAGAAAGAGAAATATTGAAAGTCAGATGAAGAAATTATGTGTACAGATGAACCAAGCTTTAAATCAAATCACAGAGCTGTGTACATATGTAAAAAATTTGAAATGTTGATTTTCATTGCCCTACCTGTCCCTGTACCTGTGACCTTATCCCCCAACAATCACCCGAGTCATTTCAAGAAGATATTAGCGATCAACATGAGATTTGTATCCCTACTTCACCCAAAATGAACATATAACACCCCCCAAATTCCCCTATTTTTCCCACAGAAATTCTCCCTCCCTTTCATAACATACATTAATGTACATATTTGTTATCTTTTTTAAATACAAAATACAATTTGAAGCCTGCTGAATATATATATATGTTTGTGTCTGCAACCGCATATTAGAGTGATTGCATGCAGAGTGCTGACATTCGTGAACAGACCGTCACGCCCGCAGCAACAGTGACACACCTTTAATTATTTGATGAATGTCAGATTGCAGTCGCTGTCCCGATAGCGCACCCGAGTGATGTTGCTCAGCTGTGCAGACATTCACGATCAACTAACATTTCCGTAATGGCATGATGCACTTTTAATTTGTTTGTGAACTACAGAGTATAGTCGCGTTCATCCAAGTGCACCCACGTGAAACCAAATGCTGCAACATGGTCACGGACATCCACGAAGTTCACAGCATGAATATACTCATGCAGCATGATAAGCTGTCTGCAGTTGATGTCAATGCTTCACAGACATTTTAAAATCCAATTTGCATCCACCCTACCAACTCTCAAGTTGAAACTTTACCCTTGCACAACTGCTACAAACATTCTTTATTGTTCTCTAAACATTTTACACATTTGAATGCCCTTTTCTGGCTTCTTCGGTTTGAGGACAGGAAGAAAGACTGTGGACAGTTCCTCCAAGTGGGCCACCCATTTCTTTTAGTCATTCTCAATCTGGCAGACCTCTGCAGAGGACTTTCTTTTGGAAGCTGCTCTGTAAATTTGAAATTCTTCACAAAAATCACCTGTGGCCATTTCCTCCCCTGTGGTGCCCCCACCACAATCACACTGACCTGGAGGACCTGGTGAAGGGAACGGGGCAATTCATCAGATGATCTGCAGGAGGAAGAGGAAGATGAGGATGCATTAACTTCTAAGTTTGGTGGTCAGAGAGAGACCTGGGTTTGGAGGTATTTTACCACCCTTGGGGCAGTGACGAATCTCAGGCTGCCCGCATGTGCTGCACTCATTGTGGCATTACACTCAGTCATGGTCAAAAGGGACAGCCTCCATGCACTTCCACACCTGGACTTTCCACCCGACTACCCATAGAAGACAATTCATTTCATGGGACGTAGATCCACCACTTAAGGTCATCTGGGGAGTGTTGCAATTCCAGAAAATGGGATACTAGTGGTGCTGCGTGATTTCTACACTGTATCCTCGATCTGTGCTTATTGATTCTGATGTGAGCTGGTCTTGTATTGTCTACAACATATCTTAAACCTCATGGGAATTCTATGCAGTATATCACATCACTGGTTTAACAATTAGACATGAATCGTAGTTCCCGTCTTCTGTTCTCAACCTGGAATGTCAGTGTCTTAGTGGTGAATTTGCAAGCTCTAGAGTTTCCTAATGTAAAATGTCCCATCCGTGGGTGTAAATCCCAGTTGCCTATATTGGATCTCGTCTGCTTGGTTTTGGAATTAACAAAGTGGTCTTTGAGATTTTTAAACTGTTTGACAGCAAACAACAGTATTTGGGTGCTGGGTAAACAGGTGGAGATCATTGGTCAATATTTCTTCAGCATTTTCTTAATGGCAGAAGAATTGGTACTCTAAGTTGTGACACTTGTTACCCTGTCCTGTGCAGTGTTTTTATGTTTTTTCTCCAATGGGGTATCTCTCTGTGTGTATCTTGCTCTTTTGAAGGCTTGGGAGACCACTTTCTTGGGGTATCCTCTTTCCCTTAGGTCATAGCTCAATTTGTCGGCATTGTGATAATAATCTGCTATGGAGGTGCAGTTATGCTTCAGCCTCAGAAATTGTCTCTAGGGTAGATTCTCTTTAAGAGATCGCGGGTGGAGGCTAGAGAAATGTAAGGAGGTATTACAGTCCGTCTTCTTCTTGAAGAGAGTACACGACAAGTATCCCAATTCTGTTTTGATGGTCAGATCGAGGAAATTAATAAATTGTTTGCCACATTACATAGTGAACTTTATTGTATGGTGGAACCCGTTGATGTATTGTATGAAATCATGCAGGGTTTCTCAGTAGTTTCCTTCCCAGATAAAAATGATGTCATCAATATACCTGTACCCGTTTTTGATCTGTGTCTTCTATTGGTTGCTTTCTGTTAAGATGAATTCCTTCTTGAAGGCTGCCATGAACATTGTGGCCACGCATGGTGCAAATGCTGCCCCCATTGCCGTTCCTCTGATTTGAAGATAGAATTGGCTAGCATACTGAAAGACATTTTGCTTTAAAGTAATGCTCATGAGCTCAATGATACATTTTGCTGGTACTCTTTGTTGTTCACTGTTATGAGTCAAGAAGCTTCATATTATCTCAACTGCTTCAGCCTGTGGTATGTTCATATATAGAGATTTGATATCTATGGTCACCAGCAAGTTGTTGTCTATGTCCAAGCTCCGGCCTTCAAAGATTTTGATTGTCGCAGTTGTGTCTGTGTTGGTAAGTAGGTGTCAGCTGACTGATGGGCTGCAGAAAAACATCAACACATTTGCAGAGGGGTTCCAGGCTGCAGCCTCTGCTGGATACAATCGGTCTACCTGGTGCTGTGGTGGAGTCCTTATATATTTTGTGGAGTGTGTAAAATGATGGAATGCGTTATTCTGAATGATTCAGATATTCAAATTCCTCCTTCATGAGCCAGCCTCTGTCAGCTCCAAATTGTGTTGCTTGTCGTATTTCTTCTCTAATTTCCGCCATTTGATCTCTGCGTAATGGTTGGTAACTTTCTGAATCGTCCAGTAGGTCCATAACCATCCTATTGTATTGGGCCTGTGGGAAGACAACTATGCTACGCCCTTTGTTGGCTGGTTTGATTAACCATTGATCTGCAATCAGCTCCGCGAGTGCACCTCTCTCACTGTTAGACAGATTGTTCCTGATGTTCTGGTTGGCAGGTCTCAGTTGTTCAAGATCTCCCAAGACACATCTTTCAAAAATTATTATTTCCTTGGGTACTTGATTGTCAAGTGGTGTGAAAGTGGAGGGGACAGTGTCTTGTCTGGTTTCTGGATGTTCTTGTTCTGCAAATAAGTGTTGAGTCTAAGCTTTCTGAAGACATGTTTTAAATCTATCTCTGTGGAGAACGAATCTGTGCGGTTGGTAGGAACAAAAGAGAGTCCCTTCTCTAAGAGTTTCATTTGCATAGGTTTAAGAATAATGTCTGACATGTGAAAGACTGGAATGGCTCTCTCCTCAATTCTTTCTGGTGTGCCCATATATGTTGTGTCTACTGGTAATATCCCCTCCTGCATTGTCTCAATAGTCTCCTGCCTCACAATGGTTGAAAGTCTGGATTGAAGAGATCTCCCTCGTGTCCTCTCTGCTGGCCTCTGCCTAAAAAAAGGCCTCTGTCCTCTTGATCTCTGAGGTTGTTGGTATCCGTAGCAGTATGGGTGTTCTCCGGCTGAATCACTGCTGGTGTCCGAAAAGGTCACCCACCTGCATGTCCCTCTCCTGTTACTGGGTGTTTGTTGGGATATGTCAGTGTTCCTTTGCTCCAGAAAATCAGAATTCAGATAAGGATACATTTTCTCTGTTCTAATTCCTGCATGTCCTTATTACGTTTTTTTGTTTTCTTAGCCATTGTGGCCGCTCTGAAGTCCTCAAATAGCTTTCTTATTTCCATAATTGTATCACTAGCATTAGTGGTTGTGGTATTAGAAATGAATTTCAGTTCCTCTGCTTCCAATTCTTTTTGTAGTGTGAATACAATCCTCTGTGCTGTGGAAATGGTTGGCACTATTAGGTCTCTGCTGCATTATGTGGCTATGTGGCTGAAACTGGTTTTATAGGCCTCATCTTCTAAGAAGATGCCTGTTTCATTATGTACTACTATGCATGCAGGGATGATGTTAGCTTTCAAATATTCCCTTAGAAATTGACTATGTACCTCCATTCTAAAGCCTTTTTTCTTTAGTAAGTAATTCGTCAACTTTAGTATGTGTTTGGGTGGCACTGCCTGCTCCTTTTTGATCAAACAGTGAGGGGCCTCTAATGATATTTGTTAGGCAGAATTATATGTAGTACCCTTTGTGAACACCACATACAATTAAGACTACAAGTGACAGTACAAATTCACCTTTGGTACAAGCCTGTACCAAACAGATAAAGTGGTAGTGATTGCTGAGCAGCCAGACTTATCTGAAGAGTAAGTGAGCAGATATTTACACAAAGGACAGCAATTACTATGATTCAGGCAAACACTGACTCAAGGTTTTCAAGTTAAAGAATATACATTTATTTCCCTCTTCAGTTGTATAACATTACACTATTATAATCAGTCTAAAAATCACACTCTTAATACACCACACCACTTCCCTTAAATTCCAGACAAGTTAAGCTCACAAAATGAAGTGGGAGTAAAATGGCTCTCCAGCAATTTAAAAGGGAGGGAAAGACAAAGTTATTAGAAAGTAAATCAAACCAGCATGTAAGTGCTCAGGTCAGTTGAACAAGATGAACTACAGAGATAGAATCAGGTGGAAAAGGCTTAGAGCCAAAGCCAATGGGTCAAAAGTCTTTTGATCAAGATCACACAGTTCACGGTCGTTCACGGTAAAGTTTGTGGCACGGTTTCCAGATGAGGTTGGATGATAGAAAGGTTAGTGTAAAGAGAAGAGAAGGACAAGCCCTCAGATTGGAGAAAGATTTCAAACACTTTCACCGCGGTTAAACGAAACGAGCAACCGGATTTGCACAGTACCTTAAAACGGAGAGGAAGCTGTAGCTGAGGCAGGCTTTCCTGTTAGTTCCTGCAGGCTCACAGTTCCTGAAGCTGCTGTCAGACTGACAAGAAGTAGGAAGACTGGAGGGTCCTGCGCTACCCAGGGAAGAAACCAGCAGCAGAGCAAAACAACGAATAAAAGGTAAGCTCCTTAAAACCCAAGCAGGGTCCGACCTTCCTGGCTATCCGGCCCACTGTAGCTCTGAACAGCGAATTCGACCAGAGGAGGGGTCCTGGCTTGGAGTTTGGGTGAACTGGTTTGTCCCACCTGCTCAAGGGAGGAAGTTTCCTGGAGGATCTTCTCTGTCATCGGATTCTGGAGATTCGGCCCTGCAGCAGGGTTTCACCGGGCGGTTCAGTCATTGTAGGGGTCCTCTTCTGCCAGCTCCTCGTTGGTTCTTTCGTTCCATTGGCGACTCTGACTTTCCAGTCTCAGAGACCTGCTTTTTATTCAGTTTTCCCCCATTCATACAGCCTGGCTGTCAATCACACAGCAGGGTGGCTGTCCTGGCAAGGACAGTCCCCACAGCCAATCAAACAGGAGTGTGACTTGGGTTACCAAGGGAACCCATGGCAGGGGTCCGAAGATCCCTCCCTCACATCCTGCCTACCTAGACTTTCAGGCACCTTAAGGAGGGCTTCTGTACAGGAGCCAGCTAAAAGACAGCAAACAAAGGAATCATCCCCGGTTTAGCACGCAGAGAAAAACACGAGAAAGACTTTAACAAACAGAACTGGCAAATAAACCCAGCCGGAGCCAAAATAAAATGTATTTGGTCAAGCGGGTTTATGTTCGAGGCTAATATAATAGCCTGAAACAATACCATGGTTATATAAGATAAACGCGTTAGAAAAGTTAGGGTAGTTACCACTGCCACCAGCCAAGTCTTAATGTAAAGGGAGCGAAACAATGCTCCAAGAGACACAGCCAACAAGGGATACGAATTAACCCTTTCCAGTACTCCATGTAAGATGGGGTGTACTGGGTCTGTGGTTAAAAGTGACTAAAGTAAAGTTAATGCAACTTTACCTTTTCTGGGGGACAGTAGTCAGCCCCAGAAAATGGAGTCAGTGGGAAGTCTCAAAGACAACCCTGTGTCACTGCATTGAAGGAGCTGTGTAACACACATGAAAAATATGAGGCCATGGAGTAGGTGAGGCTCCAGTGCTCAAGTTCACAAAAAAAGTGAAAACACACACAGCAATACACATGTAAGGGTAGGAAAAAAGGCTCACGCTCTTACCAGGTGAGAAAAATAAATCCTAGAAATCCAGCAAAGCTGCTGAGGGACTCATTAGGTAAGGGAAATCAGCCATTTATGAGAATTCTTCCTAACAATATTCGAAATGTGTTCCCCACTATAACTCAAGGTGGCACTCTCTGCAATAACCCAAAGTGTGTGTAAGTGATGTAAAAGAAAGGACAAGTGATAGCCGGGTGAGAATAAATTAATTTGTGTACATAGAGCCCTTAATGTGTCTCAGCAACATGTGCAAGGAGACCCTAAACTCAGCATAGGCTGCAAATATACTATAACACATGAGGGTCAGCCACTACTCTGTCTGGGACTGAGGTAACATTAGCTAAATACAACAAGAGTGTCCCGACAGGGAAAAGGGATGGATTAGTTACAGTGGTGTAAGGGGGCCTAAAAAATAGTCGAAATTTCGGCCATCGCAATTATGAGGGCAACATTTTGGGCCAATGCCCTGTTTTTTTCGTTACTGCACTTGCACTGTCAGAATGCCTCAAGACCTAGTAGGATCGTTATTATTTAGTTTTTTCTCCCTTCCTCCCGCTCTCTTGTCTTGATGCACCTTGAAACACTTGTGTATAGGTGCATCATAAATACCAAATGAAATAAATTAAATGCAGACAGTCAGGGAGGGACCATCTGCTGGCACCAGGTAATTTTCGCTCTTGTTCTTACTGTATTTGAAGTTTTGATAATTTCTTGTTTGAAGCTTGGAATCTTCCCTATCTATCACACTAAATATAAGCTAAATTGGCAAGTCCCACCAATATTCTCTTCGGCAGCTGGTCTTCAAATGAACTCCATCATCTATGAAAACAGAACACATAACAGTTTAGTGTCACCAGATTTTAAATGACCCTTTCTTCAAAGACCATTGATATATTGGTGAAATTAGCCTGTCAACCTAATAGGCAGATGGGGTTTTGTAATAGTCAGGAGAACTTCTGAAAAGAGTGTGGTTAGCTCTGTTTTTAAAGTTAATTGTCAAAATGAAAGATGAATTGTTGTTCTATCCCTAGACTTGTTCACAAAATACTGAGTTCTCATGTCTATTCAATGCAATTGTATAGTCTTCAAATCTCTGTGTTTTGAGTTGGACCAAGACCTGTGTTTGAATTGTCAAAACAAAAAATATCATATTTTATGACTTTTCGAGAGAGCACACACATTCCTTCCAAACAGCAGTCTCAGAAAAGTTCATTTCATACTTGCAAAAATGCAAGTTTAAACAAAGGTCACATCTCATTGTGTTGGCTGTAGTGGCTCTTCTATCTGAAATATGGGAATGTGTTTAAACACACGTATCACTCCACAATTATTTTTCTTGAGGGAATCTGTTGCTTTGAGCAATGTCATTACTTGATTTATCCAAATACATTTTCATACTTGAAACATTGAAAGTAGGACGTGCACGTCTTATTTTATATTGTTTTTGCCAGTCCAAGTCCAATTTAGGAGCAATGTTGCATGGCAAATCCAATTACATTTTTAGGGTAAACAGCTCAAGACAGTGGACTCATTTTGGAAGTACCCTTTTATCAAATACATACCACAATATTTGACTGTATCCTGTAGCAAGCTATATAATTCTACAATGTTTTGGGATAGAATCTATATGTAAGGTGTTTCTCCCCTTTAATCTGTAGGAATGAGTGAAGCACAACCTGCAGGAGACCTGAGCATAGGAGTACAACACCTGACTGCACACATGTGCAAAATATGAAAAACCCAGGGGGATAATGTATGGACCTTCATGAGGGCCTAGGTTTGGTCAGCCCAAATGACCGACAGTTGTACTGGTGCCCCTGATTAAATACACAGGCACATTTTTACTTCTATAACAAGCGTGAGCCACTTTCTTTTATGTAATTTAACTCTGTCAACCCAATCCTCAGTACATATGGGCAATATTACACTACTGTGCACCTAGCAGAGCTGCTCTCTGCTAGTACATGAAAGGAACAATACATTACAGTTCTCATTCTGTCACTTTTTGTTAGCATTCTTTACATATTTTCTACCATAATATTGAAATAGGTCCTGGGGTAATCCCTGAGGACAAGTAACTTCACATTTGGTAAATAACAGATTGAATAGGTCAGTGAGGTAATCTTGAGAACAAGTGGATTCATGTTTGGTAAATAAATAATCAAATGGACCCATGGGGATCACTTTGAGAGCAAGTACATTCACATTTGGTAAATAAATAATCAAATGGCCCCGTGGGGATCACCTTGAGCAAAAATACATTCAAAGTTGGTAAATAAATTGGTGCATAAATCAGTGGGGTCACCTGCAAACAAGTGCATTCACATTTGGTACATGAATAATCCAATATATCAGTTGGGTCACCTGAGAACAAGCACTTTCACCTTTGGTAAATAAATAGTCAAATATATCAGTGGGGTTATCGGAGAACAAGCGCATTCACGTTTGGTAAATAAATAATCAAATATATTTGTGGATTCACCTGAGAACAAACACATTCACCTTTGGTAAATAAATAATCAAATATATCTGTGGATTCACCTGAGAACAAACGCATTCACCTTTGGTAAATAAATAATCACATATATCTGTGGATTGACCTGATAGCAAACACATTCACATTTGGTAAATAAACAATCAAATACATCTGTGGATGCACCTGAGAACAAATGCATTTGCATTTGGTAGATAAATAATCAAATACGTACGACTAGGGTCCCCTCACTACTGATAGTGGCAGAACATGCCACTGGGACATACCACACTCAACACACCAAACCACCAATACCCAGTCAGGCCACCAGGCCGTAATGCATCTCTCCCCTGCGCTAGGCGAGGCCCCGCGGATAGACCCTAGCAGGGCTTTTCAGATTCTGCACAGTACTGGCTAAATGTCAAGCTCAGAGCTGGGCACGTCACTGCCTCCTGTGCGGATATAACCAACCCCTCCGGGCCCCACTGGGCCTTTCACACTGTGTTTCTTGAGTCGGCCAAACTCACCTTTTTTCTCGGGCGAGTTCCCTCGTCCCCACACTCCACGGAGCTACTGATGGTGTTAGGCCTCTCAGCGTCCCTGGGACAGGAGAGGAAAAATATTACCTTCTGTCTGGCCCTCCACTGTCCATGTGTTAGCCGTAGCTCCAGCACACGCAGGGGTGGGGGTCCCTGTCTTACTCTTTCCCTACCCTACCTGACTGCTAATACTCAGCGCGAGAACACACTCTGCTCTCTTTTCCACATGAGCTGTGGCAGGCAGGTGTGGCACCTGCCAAGGGTTCCTTCTGAATCACGACCTCCGGCACACTCTCTCGACCCCGGGTGTGGGAGAGAGAAGTACCGGCTCAGACTGGTGGATGGCCTACGGTTGGAGCCTTTCCCTGACATAACAGAAGGCGTGGATGCCCTCTGAGACTGTATGGAGCACCCTTATCTGCTCGTCTTGCCCGGCGTTCTCCCTCAGACTCTCCACTGGGGCTCTTATGCTACCTGGGAACTCTCCACTTGAGTCTGCCAGCAATGGCTCTCGCGCCGGTCCTGAGGTGAAATCACCTCACAGACAGCTCGCTCCCCCTGCTCGTGGAACCTACCATGATTGCTCAGTCACACACTGCGCGCCAAAACCACACAGCAGGGTGAAATCACAACGCGAGAGGTAAATAAACAAACATGCTCTCCAAACCACGTGACACATAGCCCATGCACACACGGAAACCCCCACGACATGCAGGTTTACATATAGTATATGGTATGTGTACTGCAGCAGCTTAACAAATTAATGTTATGCACTGTAGTTTACAACAGTATTCACACGAGACCTGCGATAATCTCAAGTAGAAACTGTATTACATGACTTGAGGACCTACTATACTAAAATATATTGTACAGTACAAGGTAGCGTGCTGCAGAATATTACAGTGTACAATTGTAATTAGTGCAGTAGTAAAGGGTATTTACAGTACAGTATTTGTACAGAAAATAATTCAGTTTCTTAAATATTCATATCAAACTGTAGCCAGGTGTATAGCTCATGCACAATACACTCCTCTCAGGAATGGTTTAATGACGTGCAATTCTAATTCATGGATGAAGGGTTGTGGGTCCTTCTCAGCCCTTTTTCCTTCCACAGTCCATAAAGTGAGTACTGCAAGTGGCTAATATTGACATCAATCACTTTAGCGCTCAGAAGCAGATCTGCATGAAGAACAATAAAAATCACGAGATTATTAATAAATTAACTGAAAGTCATATTTTTGGAATAATTTCTCTTCTACCATCCTATTCAAAAACAGAACACTATTCTATGAAAGGCCCTGGAACTGAGGGGCCGATTCATGGAACAAACGTGCGCCGAAAATCCATGCGCAAGCAGGCGCAAGGGAGCGCAAGCGTGAGAAACGCAGCGCACGCGTGCGATTCAAGGAAGACGCTGCGCGTGTTTCCCGCTGTCCGTGCGCCCAATCCAGCCATGGCGCACGCAGGCATACACGGCGTGCGCTACGCGCACAGCAAAAGCGCACATAGCGCGGCGCACACAACCAAAGTGGGCAGAACAGTGGGTGTAAAACGCGGAATGGGGAACAACGCGTGAAAAAGAAGGCGTAACTGGGGAAGTACTGTAGGGTACTACACGGAACGCCCACACGCACGCGAACAACCCGTATTCATGGATCCGAATACAGAAAACCCGCGCACGGCAAAAGACGCGCACAGGCGTCAACGCGTCCGCCACACGAAGGCAGGCGGAAGCGTCCCCACGCACAGTACAAAAGTGCGCGCAAACAACAAACACGTATATACAGCTACGATGAATGCCCCATTTGTCGCAGCACTGATCGTGGGACACCGCAGGAGGAGGAGAATAGCCAGGGCACGCATTTTCGCACCAGGGACAAGCCTTTTTGGGATGCCTGAAGACCAGGTCTATGGCAGGTATAGGTTTCCACCCCATATCATCCTAGACCTGGTCAGGGAGTGGGAAGATGACCTTACATCCCCCACCCTTTGCTCCCAAGCATTGATCCCCTTGGAGAAGCTGCTCAATGTCCTGCATTTTTTGGCCACTGGGACGGTTCAGCGGACTACTGCCATAGTGGGGGGGTCTCACAGGCCACGCAGTCACGCTGCCTACACCAGGTACTGGCAATCATGACAGCGCGCCCCTCAGTCCGCAGGCACATATACATGCCCAGAACACCCGCAGAAAGGCAGGCCGTTGTCCTGGATTTTTTCAGGGTGGCACACTTCCCCAAAGTGCTCGGTGCCATAGATTGCACCCATGTGGCCCTACGTCCACCTAGGGCCACTGAGCACATCTACCGAAACCGCAAGCACTGGCATTCCATCAATGTACAGGTAGTATGCGATGCAAAGGGAATCATCACCTCTGTCTATGCAAACTACCCTGGCTCCACCCATGACAGTTTCATATACAGAATGTCCGCCCTGAGCCGGGCCCTGGAAGCTGGGCAGCATGGCGACACATGGCTCCTAGGTGAGTACAAATGCCCTTGCACATGCATGCAAGTCACACACAGACAAATACCCAAACCCTAATAATCTCAACTATTATCACCTCCCCAGGGGACAGTGCCTACCCTCTGAGCAACCACATGATGACGCCAATCCGGAACCCCACCACACCACCCCAGGTAAGATACAACGCCACCCATAATGCAACCAGGGCCATAGTGGAGCGCATATTCGGAGTGCTCAAGTCACGTTTCCGCTCCCTTGACCGCTCTGGCGGGCAACTACTCTATGCACCACCAGTAGTGTGCAGGATCATTGTGGCAACATGTGTCTTGCACAATGTTGCAACACGGCAGGGCGTCCCGGTGGACATGGTGGTGCCCCCACATCCCCAACCACAGGAACAGGCGCTGCCCATGGGAGGGGACAGGGCACGTGGCGAGGAAGCCCGGACCCAGCTTGTGGCCACATTTTTCACCTAAACTCCCACCCCTGCGGAGTGCACACAGGCCTGGCACATACCAGGTGACAATCGATGATGACAAAGAGACAGTCAACTGTCACAACCCTACCACCCTGAGATAGTTGCCATGGGAGTGCCACATCGTCTGCATCCCTAGCTACTTAAACACAAGCTATCCTGTGTGACCAAAAGGCACACATATGACATATGACATGATATGGCCTATACACAAGTATTTCAAGGTGCGATGAGGCAGGGAGGGGGGAACAAGGGAAGACAGACAACGGTACTACTAGGCCAGGTGTCATTTAGATTGTGCAAGTGCAGGGGTAGGGGGAAGGGAAAAGTGCAAGGGGAAGGGGAGGGGGGGGGGAGTCCAGTACAGGGGAAGTAGACCAAAAAACAATTACATAGGTCGGCTGGTGGCAACTGCAAAGGTAAGTGCAGACAAGTGCTGGGAAGGGGGGGCTGTAGGGATAGAGATACAGTGCCGCAGTGCAGGGGTTGCCATGGAGGCAGTGCAAGTGGAGAGTGGCTGGGCCAGGGACCGAGGTCGGTGAGAGTGGCCCAGTTGCAGCTCCAGTGCAGTTCCAGTGAAGAATTCCGCAAGGGAGAGGCAGAGAGAAAGCAGAAGCAAAGAGGAAGGTCTTGAGGTGCTTCCCGAACCGGAGATGGTTCCCCTCAAGTTCAAGTGAGGCAGGAAGGCTGTTCCAGAGGGAGGGCCCTGCCGCAGAGAGAGATCTACCCCCAGCTAGTTGCTCTTAGAAGCGGATGACCCTGACATGCAAGGTGTGCATCACACACACCTGCAAAACAGGCCATGGCCCTCACTGTCATGTCACTCAAACCCTCCCAAACCACAACATGGCATGGCAAGCAATACCCATACACCAACACAGTAACGATAAGGTACACATTGCCATGTCCAAAATCTACAGTGGCATCAGACAATGATGCGTGACCTGGAATCAGATGAAATGACAGACCAACAACCTCCCACCCAAAATAAGTCATTTCCAAATGCATTACAAGAGTTGTAGACGTAACCTAACAATGAATGCTTGTCTACATGCACATTGTGCATTGCAAAATCAACACTTCAGCTTCTGTGTGCTGTGTCCTACTCCTGCAACACACTGCTCAGCGCACAGCACAGTGAACAGCCATTGTGTGTGATGCACACCCTGAGCATCACATCTAAGTGACAGACCACATCAAAAAGCAAATTAGGCATGTACAGGATCCATAATTGGTCACAGAACATGTGCTGCAGGGACACAGTGGCCACCAGAAGGCAAACAGTGTACACGTGGATATGCAAGGGTGGGAGTACATGTAGTGCATCAGAGTGCAAGTGTGTGGTTCTGCAAGGACATGCGCTCCACATATGCATGTGCACTCAAGTGACCATCAGTGTTCTCTACACATCACATGTGAACATTCACCATGTGTACACACCAGCATGTCAAACCACAACTATCCCCTCGCACCTGAAAGGTAAACACAACACATGAACAGGCATTGATCAGCAGAACACAACATGTACATAGGATACCACCATTACAATGTCAGAGTTCCCATCACACTGCAGGGCAAGGCAACTATCAACAACAACCCCCCCTCCCTCACAAATGACCATGACCCACTGAACAACTGCACCTGGGTCATGGAGCCTTCAAACCTCAATTCCACCTGGCCACAGGATCACCTTTACCCTTCGTCACCATCTCCCACCTTGTGTGTAAAAAGGTGCCTGCACCCTCATAATCCACACTCATTTCCAAAATCACAAAATCCAAGCCAGAAAAACGAACCAGAACACCCTCCAGTAGATGACTTGACGTAGCAGTAACTCACAAAGGCCAAGTACTACCACAATGATGCAACAACCAAGGTAGCACAGTAAAACAATGTCACAACAGGATGTTAACCATGTGTGGTACATGACATAGGATGATGCACCATGAACGGATGTGTACTGTCACAGGTCCTGTGTACAGGCGCGGGAGTGTCACGAAACAACCACCCCCACCGTGTCCCGGGTGCCTGCAAGGTCAAACTCACACAGGCCCCTGAGACCCGGGTGGGAAAGGAGGTTCAGAGATATGCAGTCGGGACAGGTGTTGACACACTGGATGACTGGAATGAGTGGCAGGAGAGGGGAGGAGGAATGACACATGAAACTAGGGAATGCACGAAAATGTACTACCTGCATGAACACATACACAATCCAATCAAACTTGGACATCATTGTCATGGCCTTCTGTAGTCCAGGCTTAGGAGTGGTACGAACCAACCACCCCCTCTAGGGTTTTGGCGCCTGCAAGTTCGGGGCTTACACAGGCATCCGCAACCCCAGCGGGAAAAGAGGGTTAGGGAACGTTGCTTGGATAGGTACGGGAAGCAGGAACACCGGGTAGAGGCTACAGGGTTCAAAATTGCATAGGATTCCGGGTGATTAGGGGGAAAAAACATACCAAATTGAACCACACATACATCCATGCATTAGTACACTCCCCAGCAAGCCTATGCAGAGCAGTTTGAAAGAAAAACAACAAGACACTTAGCTCTGGTTTTGAGTGCTGGCCTCCTGCCTGCGCACTCTCAGGTCCGGTTACAGGAGCACTGCAATGCTGCAAAGAGAGCCACAGTCAATAACCTGTACGTGCCAATTACACAAAAACACAACACCAAACATGCCCCATAGCAACAAACTACTCTCCAAACAGACAATCTGGTGTAGTTGCTTCATACCCATATATAACATTACCCCTGTGACGGGTCATACACAGTCAATGCAGTAAGTCAGCCGCCGGTGGGTGCGTGGCAAATGGAACACCAATGTGTCACAATTCACACAACATGCAATGTTCCCTGGGTAAGCAGACAGACCCATATAGCAAGCCATGACTTTTGAGCAAGTTGCGTACCACCATGACCGAAACAAAGTTGGCAGTGCATTTATCATAAAGTACATGGAAATGATATGCACTCCGCCCGAGTATGTCCCTTGCTGTATGTCCCTGTGAGCTGCCCCTTTCCATGTCTCAGAAGGCTACATGGTTGATACAAGTGCCTCAATGGACCTTGGTGTACCGGAGGGTATGTGCCACTGCCCCTGCACGTGTCACAGACAACCTTACTATCAACAGCCATCAGTCCACCAACACATGTGAGCTGCATTGTGTGCTTCAACACCAATATTTGTCTAAGCTCACTCTCAGTGCTGTGACTAAGCCTGCATGTGCAACTCGCCTGGTGCAAGCTTTGCTGTGTTGTGGCCCCCCTGTGCTGCTCACCTTGCCTGGAGTTCCTTGGAACACGTCAGCAGTTCTAGGATGTAGGTCTGCAATCCCTGTGCCTCTGCTTGTGCACACATGTGCATGTGGGCACCAACAAACGTGTCCAGAATTCCGTCATCCAATGGGCCATGTCTGCTGGCAAAGGTGCTCAGGAGGCTCATCCCCCTGCCAAATGGGCATGAAACACATGATTAATGCTTCAAAGTAGTCTGTGTGTGTCTCATCAGGCATCTCATTACTTGACCATGTCAGAGAGTCACATCATAAATCACACCATCAGTCCATCTTTCACATCCAAAGTGTGGAACACTATCTACAGCATGAATTGCAACAAGCATGTGTACAGTAAAGATAAGAAACATACTACACAATGCATAGCAATTAATGTACACATTAATCATGACACACCCCATCTAGCAAAAGCTGAAAAGTGGACAATAACACCAAAATCATCCCCACTAGGGGTGTAAACACAAGTCACACAGCACCAGACATGCCACAGATATGACAGTCCAAAGCCCTTGTGTAAAAGTCTGTGACATCGAACCATCCTTGCGAGCCCATGGATAAGGGAGGCAGGAGTGGCATATGTGAGTCAAGGACCCCAAGCAGCAAACACATACACAAGATAAGCCTGAAGGGCCCAGCTGGAACAGACAGTGGATGCCTTCAAAAGCCACAAAGCACCGCACCGTCACATGAAAGCACAATAGACAAGCAATTTTAAACTAAATCAACTATTAACTAATTACACTAACAATGGAAAACCTACATTACCTAATTAAACTAACTATCAAACAGAAACTTAACTAACTAAACTAAAAGAAAAATCAAAAATGGCCACATACGACCCGGGGGGGAGGGGAGGCACCCAGGAGGGGGGAGGTACAGGGTGCTGCTCAACATCCACATGCGATGATGCTGAGCCAAAAAAAAAAAACCTCCATGGGCTCAACGCCTGCACAGCCCGACCTATGTGGGAGATAGATGGTCGTCCGAGTCTGGCTCATCCTGGAAAGGAGGACGTGGCACAGTAGCCTGGCCACGCCTAGCCGCAGCTTGCCCCTCGTCGGCAGCAAGTCTGCCGGACGGGTGAGCCTGGTTCTGTGTGGCGATGTGACGTAGGTCTGCATGGAGAACCTCACGTGATACACGTGCTTCCTCTTGCAAGGTAGCACGTGTAACACAGAGTTCCTCCTGCAAGGCCTGGCTGGACAACCGCTGCACCTCCCGGCAAGCCTGTAGCTCATCCGAGATGGTACGCTCAAGCTGTGCAAACCTCTCCTCTGCCTGCTGCCTCTGGGACATCATAAGGACACCCAGAGTGGATCTGAGGGAAGCATAATCCTCCCTCAGGGCATCCATGTGCGCCTCTGCGTGAGCAGTAATTGCTTGACGCAGAGACGACATTTCAGCCTGGCGTGCCCTGTCTGAGGCCGCCATGCCCAGCCTGAGCGAGCGGGCCGTGGACCGTGCCGCCTGCTGCTGGAGAAGCACCTGCCTAGCAGGGGGGAGCACAGATCGGGCCACACGCTCCATGCTCTCAGCGATGTTCTCCATTGCTGCCCCCTGCCGTTCTGAATTGGCAGTTATGTCTTGCTCCCACTCAGTATACTGCGGTTGCGCGCGGCGACCGCGTTGCCGGGCTTGACCCCTGCGGGACCCAAGGACCGGGGGGTCCTCGCTGTGTTGGCACCGCCCGCGGCTGCACGACTACATGCCCCCGTCGACGTGATGTCCCAGGCACATCAGTGACTGGTGTAGAGGGTGACCCTGCGTCCCGATCCACCATGGGCGGAGGAACCAAGACTGTCTGATCCCTCAGTGCAGGGGTCGCAGACAGAGGAGTGTCCACATCAGAATCACTCACCCCTGACACATGGACTTGATGCTCATCCAACTCAAAATGGACGTCAGAGACGTCATCAAGGCTGGACTCATAGGCAGCCAGAGACAAGATGGACTGCAGCACTTGGGGGTTTTCGTGGCCTACCACCCCACGACCCCCACTACTGCCGGGCTGATGTGGTGGTAACAACCCTGTGTCTGGCATGACAACACCATCCTCCGCCTCCATTGCGTCATCACCTGAAAAATATAGAGAAAAAAGGTCACTACACATGTCAGAAGCACACAACACACACACACACCGACAGCAAACGCATCCGGCAGACATGTGACACACAACATATAACCTGGCATCCATGCTGGGTCAACTTTGAATAGCTTCTGTGATCAGACCTGTTGAAAGGTGGCAGTTTCCATGGAAGTGGGTCTATGCAGTGCAGAAAATGTGTACGCCACTCACTACCTACATGTACAAGGACTCCATGGTGTGTGCCAGGAAATGTGAAGGCAGTGCAATGTCAAATTCAGACATCACGTGCATTGTGCATTCAATGTGTACCATATCTAGAAGCCAAGCACCCCTCCACCCCAGTACCAAAGCAGGGATGCCTAGCATGGTATCAAAAGGCTGACCATACACCTGTGTATTGACAGGCAGTGTTGACTGGCATCAACAGCTTAATGTGATTCAAGTGACAACACTGCAAATGATGCTGGGACAGTAAGCAGGACACATGATGAAAACTCTGGATTCCGCCCATGTGTGACGAAGACACAACAACAGTTGGACAGAGTCATTGGCCATTGAACAGGCTGAGGCCTGTGAGCCACACAGATTGTCAGACCCTAAACATGTGTGCAACGCAGGACTGAGCCACAGTTGACATGGGAAGGCTGATGAGATGCCAGGCAATGAATATAACCAAGGACTTGTATTACAGTGATCATCCAGTCAAGGACACATAGGGGCATGCGTGCAATGCACATGGAGCGTGAATGGGCACTCATGTCCCTGCGGGACATCTGACCTATGCACAGTACAAGTGAGATACCCTGCATCGAGTACTAAGGCTGTACCACACGGCATATGTCTGGCAGATTCTACGCTGGAAGTTAGCATCTACACAGGACACATGAACAAGAAAGTACACATTGGCAAGATTGAAGCAGAGCAGTGCAAAGGTGGAACTGAGGTGCAGAGTGGCGGAGGAGGGGCAAGGGAGCATGCCTACATGGAGTCCCCCCATGCAGGCAGAGGAGACATGCATGACGGAAGCATTGCATTACTTACACATCAGAACCATGTACACGTCACATGTAGCGGCAATCATGCACAACACATCCCACAAGTGAAACACACACGTCCTCAACAAACACGCATCAACACTCACTGGACTGCGCATCAAAGTCCAGCATCTCTCCCACTCCTTCGACCAATTCAGGTGGTATGAACTCCACAACGAGAGCCTCATGCGGAGTGAGCTCTTCCACCTCTGGTGCAGGCCCACCGCCAGTCACCAGAGTCAAGTTGTAATTAGAGGCACGCTTAGCCTTAGTGCTGCGTTTGATGTCATTCCAACGCTTTTTGCACTCTTGCGCCGTGCGCACCTCATGGCTGAATGAACTGACATGTTCCACAACATTCTTCCAGTGGGTGTCACGTTGGGCAGCCGTAGTCTGACTATTGGCACCCACTAGCATGTCACGGCTTTGGCCCCGCACGTAGTCCACGAGGAAGTCCAGTTCCTACTTACAGAAAGGCTTCTTCCTCGACGTGCAGGAGGTCGTGGCTGTGTGAGGGATCCCAGCCTGTGCTGCAGGTGCAACCTTCCTCCTCTTGGACTGTGGCGCAGACCCTGGCTGGCTAATGCCGCCCTGACCAGTATGGCCAGTGGGTTCGGTGGATTGAGCCAAGGGAGTGGCAGGTGGAGGGATGCCTGACTTGTGTCAGTGGCAGCTGAGTGCCCACTAATGGACCCTGCGCAGCAACATCAGCTGTGGCAGGGTCATTGACCGCAACAGTCCTGGTTGGCAGACTCACAACCGGGGTGCTGTTGGGTGCATCTGCTACTGCACTTGCCAAAAACCGGCTGTTCGGGGCAGCAGGTGACGTGACTGCCCCAGGGACACGTGTCTTGGTCTGAGCAGCCCGGCCTGCCCCTATGGTTTCCCCCCTGGCCTGTTGGAGATCTACCAAGGGCTCTTCAAGTGCCAACGCAGCCTGCGCTGGCAGACCCCGAACCTGGGTGGCGCTGTCCACAGCTGCACCTGCAGTATCACTACCCTTGGGCCCGTGGCAGTCGATGGAATGGACTGCCGAGTCAAATGGGTGCCAGTGCCAGATGCAGGAGCTGCATCCGCCGGAACCACAGGGGGTGGTGGCATGACTGCACCGACACATGGCACAACATTGTGCTCAAGTGGCGCACCCCTGCCTCTTCCCCCTCTGTGGCCGCCCTGGACACCCTGGAGTCCCCCTACTCCCTGGTCACCACGGCCACGTCCCCGACCACACCCGCCACGAGGAGGACGCCCAGCTGAGGCGCCCCTCACCTTTGGTGGCCTCCCAACCATGGCACAGATGTAGTAGTGCTGGCACAGATGGAGTGGTGCCAATTGGAGGTGTACACCACAATTGACCTGGGCAATTGGGGTGAAGGGGGTGGGAAGCAAGATGTTAACAGCCCCCCTGCACCTGTAAGGCTGTATGTGACCCCGGTGATGTGGTGACGGGTCACGCAACGCTCAGGCACCCCAAAACTGCAGTAAAACCGTGCACGCAACCCTGCAGCCTACGTGCGTGGATTCAACCTCCCGCAGTACGCGGTGGCACCCAGTAACACAAATAACGCGTACGCCTGGGACACGCAGGCTACTATGACATCGAAAATGGGTGCGATACACAGGGGCACCCGCAGTGGGAAAAAGAGCGTGTGCGACTCACCGTCTGACTAGCGCGATGCAGAAAAACACACGTAGCCAATACCCCCGCCAAAAGAAGAGATACGTCCTTGATAGCTGTGAAGTTGTGAGGGCGCGCGAAACAACAGGAAGCAGCAACACACATCGGTCTCCACGAAAGGCACGTACAGTGAACTGCTGGGCCCGCTCACCTTTAACCCGTGCTGAGGGAAAAGCACACGCGCGTCACGTCACTTACGCGCATGGGCCCTTTCCTCGTATTACACGCGGACGTGCAGTTTTTCACGCGTGCTGAAATGCCCATGCACGCCTGTGCGCGTCACGTCACAGGGGCGCTTGCGCTTCAGGGGCCTTCTGTCCAATGAAATTGCGTATGCGTGCAGACACGCTTACGAGCTAAGGGCCTTTCCTCAAATTACACGCTGACGTGCCGAATTTTCACGTGCCAAATCACTCCGTATCAAGCTGGCCACGTGTAAGCACACGGAAGACCACGCTCCTGCCCAGAAGGCCGAACTACTGCCCCCCAGAGCCCAGAGCACGCTCCCACCTGCCATCTGCTGCTGCCTGACTGCCTGCTGCCCACGTGCCCTGCCATTTGCTGCCTGCACATCACCCAGGGGTGCTGTTACTGTGACCACCCCTGCTGGAACCGAAGACTCCCGACTGGGATTCCATCGCTCCACAGCCCAGCCCCAGGACCCAGTTGCCCACCCACCCTGCCTCTGGGGTTGTCATGTCGGGCACTACAACATCTGGCACCACTGACAACCCCCAGCCAGAGAGGCAGAGGGGCACCAGCTTCAGTGCCACCGAAGTTGGTGTCCTGGTGGAGCAAGTCCTGGGGCAGTATGATGCCCTCTTCGGAAGTTCCCGCGCCGACAAAAAAGGACGGACTCGGATCTGGACTGACATCATGACTGCCATCAACGCGGAGGGGGTGGCAGTCCGCGACTTCCAACATGTCAAGAAGCGCTGGGAGGACTTCAGGTCCAGGACCCTGAACAAGGCCCGGCGCCTCTTGAAGGCAGCGGATGCCAAGGGGCGCTGGGGCCACTTGTCGGAAGATCAGATGAGGTTCCTGGAACGCATATCCCTAGCGATCCACGTCCAGGTCCTTGAGAGGCAGACCCGTCTGGAGTCGAGCGGTAAGTGTACATGCATCCTGATTGTGAGCTGTGCGTGTGGTGATGTTTCAGTAGTGTGCAGGTTGCACATCTGTTTGTATGGGGTCGAGTATGGGTGGGGGTGTACAGGGCCGTGGGGCTAACACATGCGAGGGCTGTAATGTGTGAGACATGGATGGTGCTTGTGTGTGTAGGCTTGCATGCTAAATGCAGTTGTGTGGGCACACATGTTTGGATGAATGTGTATGTATGTAGACATGTCCGTGATTTCACGCATGTATGTTGTTTTCAGCTGCATGTATCAGCACTGTGTACATGTGCATTTGTGTGTATTTGACAAGGGTGCAACAGTGATGCAACATGGATGCATGTGACAGCCGGATGTTGAAGCCTTATTGGCAGATGTGACATGGATGCCCATCTGAACACTGCGACACTTGGCAGAGGTGTACACATGCATGCAAGTGTGGTGGTGTGTGTACATGTGTGGTGCACTTCCTGTGTTGCATGTGATGTCTGGCTCAGCTTTGCCTGCTCATGCTGTTGTATGGGTATGGATAGTGCTGGCAGTTGCGATATGGCTGTGGTATGGCTCATGTGTGCAAGTTGAAATGACATGTGTGTTGGGGATTGTGATGGCATGTCTGAGGTTTGCCAATGCCACTCATGTACAACTGTCATGTGTGTATGTGTCCATTGTACAGTGCCCTGATGCCTGTGTTTTATTTCTCCCTGTCTGCAGCGTCAACTGATGAAGAGGGCGGAGAAGGTGCTGTGGAGCACAGCGGCGGGGATCCCACCGCCAGCTGGAGACGCAAGGCCCGGCTCCCCTCCCATGTTGTCATCTCGTCGGGGAGTGAGGAGTCCGGTGCCGCGTCCCAGGCCGCAGCTGCCGGGGGGAGGTCCAAGATGCGGAGGTTGGAGTTGGACTCCTCGGCAGCAGAAGGGGCAGCTGGGACCCCACAGGGCCCAACGGGGGAAGATGGCACGGAGTCATCCAGGTTGGTGGGGGGTTTGGTGGAGGAGGAGGCCATGCAAGCAACAGAGACGGGGTCTGGAGGTGGGGATCCCACTGGTGCTAGTGGTGCAGTGCAGGACCAGGGACAGGAGGCAGCACAGGCCGCCGCTGAGGTGCCTGTGTGCAATCCTGTCCCTGATCCTGTCCCTGCATCATCTTGCACCAGCAGGGATGCCTACATCCAGACCCGTTTTCAGGCAGGGGATGAGCAAACGACAACTGGCCTTCCTCTGCCTGCGGACGTGGCTATCCGGGTCCGGGTTGAGCCTGTCCTGACTGGTGTGGCGTTGCGTCAACGGGCCATGCGAGGTGACCTGCAGTCTTTTCATGAGGAGACTGCACGTCATCTCGAATGGCTCGTTGACCCCGTCAGCCTGCTGGGACAGGTACCCAGGCCGGATTCCTACGTTTGATGGGGCTTGCTACGACCCTCTCCTCAACTGAACCCCCTACACGCCAGTCGTCCTCCGTGCCATCTTCCCACCCATCAGTCACCTGGGTGCCCTGTGGAGCTGCCTCTGACGGTGCGGCCAGGCTGGTGGAGGAGGCATCCCTGCCACAGTCGGGAGTCGGACGTCCAGCAGGGGTGGCCACATCAACGACTGCACCCCAGCCGGCGGAGGATGTGCAGGCAGCAGGAGGCAGTGCACGGGCAGAGGCACAGCAGCAGCAGCAACGTGGTGGGAGCCATGAAGTCTCGGGGACTTCAACATCGGAGGGGCAGGCATCGGCCGGAGGGCAGGAGGACCCAGGACAGAGAGTGTCTTCCGTGTGGCAGCGGTTGGGCCACGCCATAGATGCGGAGCGGCAGCGGGCGGAAGAGGCACGGCTCACAATGGTCAGAGCGGAGAACTCCATGCGGAGGGCCCTGAGGCGGGCCGAGTGCCTCGAGGCAATCCGCAGGGGGTTGGAGATGGACACGTCGACGGCCCTGCGGACCCTCGGGGCCATGGAGGAGGACCGCCTCCGGGACATTGAGCAGGAGTTCGATGATGCCCTGGCCCGGGACATCCAAAAGTGAGCCGTCATACTAGCCCGCTGCCCTTGTACATAGTTATGTAGGTAGTGTCAGGTTTCCTTTGTTTTTTTATTTATTTTGGACCTTTTGGACATTGGCCACATTTTTCTATTTAGTTTATTTTATTAGTTAGTGTAGTTAGATAGGTTTCATTTCTTTTGTTGGGATAATGGACCCTGGCTTGTTCGTCTGTACATAGTTCACTGTTGGATTTTATTTTTCTTTCACAATTTACCCATGGAGCAATGGCTTTCAATTATTATTTCCCATTGGATTTTCTTTTGTGGACAGTGACTTTGGACACAATAACTTTGGATTATGATTTTTGGTTTTGCTTTTTTTCACGGACATGCTTCTTTTCATTTTTGTACATTCCCATTTCTGTTTCTTTATTTTTGATTCTATTTATGTTTCCTTTAATACATATTTTTTTATTGAACTTCAATGTGTAGTATCATCTCATTGGTTTAATGCATATCATGATATGGGTTTTGAGATTCACTGACACCCATTGGGTGTATGTGAGGGTCATGTGTTTGTTTCGAAACTTGCAATTGGTGTTCTGTCATGTAATTGCCAATTATGAGTGGGTGGATGCAATACTCGGGTGGGTGTTTTGCATTTGGAGGCTGACCATAGGGACCAGGGATTGTGATGACATGTTGGCTGGGGAACATGAGTTGGGGCCTGCTGGCAGGTGCCCCACAGTGCTGGGCGGTGGGGGTGGTGGGGAACATGAGTTGGACATGGGTGGGGGCCTGCTGGCAGGTGCCCCACAGTGCTGGGGGGTGGTGGTGGTAGGAGACATGGGTGGGGGCCTGGTGGAGGGTGCCCCTGCACTGCTGGGGGGTGGGGGTGGTGGGAGACATGGGTGGGGGCCTGGTGGAGGGTGACCCTGAACTGCTGGGGGGTGGGGTGGTGAGAGACATGGGTGGGGGCCTGGTGGAGGGTGACCCTGCACTGCTGGGGGGTGGGGGTGGTGGGGACATGGGTGGGGGCCTGCTGGCAGGTGCCCCACAGTGCTGGGCGGTGGGGGTGGTGGGGAACATGAGTTGGACATGGGTGGGGGCCTGCTGGCAGGTGCCCCACAGTGCTGGGGGGTGGTGGTGGTAGGAGACATGGGTGGGGGCCTGGTGGAGGGTGCCCCTGCACTGCTGGGGGGTGGGGGTGGTGGGAGACATGGGTGGGGGCCTGGTGGAGGGTGCCCCTGCACTGCTGGGGGGTGGGGGTGGTGGGAGACAAGGCTGGGGGCCTGGTGGAGGGTGCCCCTGCACTGCTGGGGGGTGGGGTGGTGGGGAACATGAGTTTGACATGGGTGGGGGCCTGCTGGCAGGCGACCCACAGTGCTGGGGAGTGGGGGTGGTGGGGAACATAAGTTGGACATGGGTGGGGGCCTGCTGACAGGTGCCCCACAGTGCTGGGGGGTGGGGGTGGTGGGGAACATGAGTTGGACATGGGTGGGGGCCTGCTGGCAGGTGCCCCACAGTGCTGGGGGGTGGGGGTGGTGGGGAACATGAGTTGGACATGGGTGGGGGCCTGCTGGCAGGTGCCCCACAGTGCTGGGGGATGGGGGTGGTGGGAGACATGGGTGGGGGCCTGGTGGAGGGTGACCCTGCACTGCTGGGGGGTGGGGGTGGTGTGAGACATGGGTGGGGGCCTGGTGGAGGGTGCCCCTGCACTGCTGGGGGGGTGGGAGTGGTGGGAGACATGGGTGGGGGCCTGGTGGAGGGTGCCCCTGCACTGCTGGGGGGTGGGGGTGGTGGGAGACATGGGTGGGGGCCTGGTGGAGGGTGCCCCTGGTGGCTGCGGGTGCAGGGGGACATGCGTTGGTGGGCAGTAGTGCAAGTTGACATGTGGGTTGGCTGGGGGGCATGGCCATGGTGGATGGGGTGCCTGCAGGACATGTGCAGGGTAGGCCCCTGTGGTGTGAGCCACCTGCAGGGGCCGTGGAGGGTGTAGAGGGAACACCTGGGAGGACCCACATGTGCAATTCACGTGTGGTGCTCCCCGCGCACTCCTGTAATAAACGTACCCTGATGGAATCGCGTGTGGAACTTCAAGCGCACCCCTCTGATACACGTACCCTGCTGAAATCGCGTGTGGAACTTCCTGCGCACCCCTGGAATACACGTACCCTGCTGACTTCGCGTGTGTGACTTCCCACGCACCCCTGGAATACACGTACCCTGCTGATATCGCGTGTGAAACTTCCCATGCACCCCGAAATACACGTAGCCAGGACATTCGCATGTGGAACTTCCCGAGCACCCCTGATATGCACGTACCCTGCTGATATCGCGTGTGAAACTTCCCGCGCACCCCGAAATACACGTAGCCAGGACATTCGCGTGTGAAAATTCCCGCGCACCCCTGATGTACACGTACCCTGATGGAATCGCGTGTGGAACTTCAAGCGCACCCCTGTAATACACGTACCCTGCTGAAATTGCGTGTGGAACTTCCCGCGCACCCCTGGAATACATGTACCCTGCTGATATCGCGTGTGAAACTTCCCGCACACCCCAAAATACACGTGGCCTGGACATTCGCGTGTGGAACTTCCCGCGCACCCCTGGAATACACGTACCCTGCTGATATCGCGTGTGAAACTTCCCGCACACCCCGAAATACACGTAGCCAGGACATTCGCGTGTGGAACTTCCCGCGCACCCCTGGAATACACGTACCCTGCTGATGTCGCGTGTGAAACTTCCCGCGCACCCCGAAATACACGTAGACAGGACATTCGCGTGTGGAACTTCCCGCGCACCCCTGAAATGCACGTACCCAGCTGAAATGACGTGAGGTTCTTCCCGTGCACCCCAGTGATACACGTAGCCCGCTTGCCGTGCTGGTACAGGGTTAGCGCAGCCCTTTGCGCTCGATTGGGGATTTTGATGGCTTTTCCCTGCGCGAGAGGCGTTCCTGGGGGCGTAACTGGCGCTGCTGCAGGGTCGCTGCGCTACTGTGCGCCACGGCTGGTTTTGGTAGCTGGTATCCATGAATACGCTGTGCGCTGAAATGGGTTCTGGCGCACGCGGCTGGCGCAGGGATTCGCACGCGCACACTGTGCGCCAGCCGGGTGCGCCACTTGTGCGCTGAATTCTATGAATTACCCCCTGAGTATCCTAAAGCTGCTTGCCAGAGATAATAATTTTTAGGAGATTACAAAGTGGATCAGGAAGGCTGGGTTCGAACATGCACCAGTTCTTATTAAGTGATATGTGAGCTGACAAATATCAAAGCAGACACGTTTGAGATATGCATTTGAAAAGGGTGTCTATTTTGGGAGAGTGTGGGGGATCTCAAAACCTAATGTAAAATTACCATTTTTTAAACATTCTGATTGTTACTGTAAACATGCATGAAACTTCACCAAATTTGTTGGGAGCATTTGGCTGTGGCCAGACCAGTTATTTACAAAATTGGGTGACATTTAATGGATGATGTCAAACCTTAGAGAGGGAAACATTTCTAATTTTCATATGTTGGGTAACACAAGACTGTAATAGAAAGATGGCATATTTTCATCAGGTTTGCAAAGGTAGCGGGCACCCCTCTCTCGATAGAACAAGGCTTGATAACCTGTTCAGTGGTTATTAACCATTTGAGAATTCGCAGCCACTGCTTTTTCTCACTGTGCCTTTCACAGATGGGAAATATCATTTGCATATCAGTCTTTGTCCTGCCCAGGGGCAGTCCAGCACCGAAATGCGATGGCAATTCCAACCTGAACGAGAGTACCACCAGCAACCCCATACACGTGTTTCACCCTTGTCGGGGATCATCAGTGAGGTGAAGCTGATGCCTCTCTAAGCACAGTGAGAGGGAGACCACGTCTGGTTGCCCCCAGGAGACCTAGGGTTACCAATCCCAGGTTCCTTGAAATTTGGTTTGCAAAGGTAGCGGGCGCCCCTCTCTCGATAGAACAAGGCTTGATAACCGGTTCAGTGGTTATTAACCACTTGAGAGTTCGCAGCCACTGCTTTTTCTCACTGTGCCTTTCACAGATGGGAAATATCCATTTGCATATCAGTCTTTGTCCTGCCCAGGGGCAGTCCAGCACCGAAATGCAATAGCAATTCCAACCTGAACGAGAGTACCACCAGCAACCCCATACACGTGTTTCACCCGTGTTGGGGATCATCAGTGAGGTGAAGCTGATGCCTCTCTAAGCACAGTGAGAGGGAGACCACGTCTGGTTGCCCCCAGGAGACCTAGGGTTACCAATCCCAGGTTCCTTGAAATTTGGTTTGCAAAGGTAGAGGGCGCCCCTCTCTCGATAGAACAAGGCTTGATAACCTGTTCGGTGGTTATTAACCACTTGAGAGTTCACAGCCACTGCTTTTTGTCACTGTGCCTGTCACAGATGGAAAATATCCATTTGCATATCAGTCTTTGTCCTGGCCAGGGGCAGTCCAGCACCGAAATGCAATGGCAATTCCAACCTGAACGAGAGTACCACCAGCAACCCCATACACGTGTTTCACCCTTGTTGGGGATCATCAGTGAGGTGAGGCTGATGCCTCTCTAAGCACAGTGAGAGGGAGACCACGTCTGGTTGCCCCCAGGAGACCTAGGGTTACCAATTCCAGGTTCCTTGAAATTTGGTTTGCAAAGGTAGCGGGCACCCCTCTCTCGATAGAACAAGGCTTGATAACCTGGTCAGTGGTTATTAACCACTTGAGAGTTCGCAGCCACTGCTTTTTCTCACTGTGCCTTTCACAGATGGGAAATATCCTTTTGCATATCAGTCTTTGTCCTGCCCAGGGGCAGTCCAGCACCGAAATGCAATGGCAATTCCAACCTGAACGAGAGTACCACCAGCAACCCCATACACGTGTTTCACCCTTGTTGGGGATCATCAGTGAGGTGAAGCTGATGCCTCTCTAAGCACAGTGTGAGGGAGACCACGTCTGGTTGCCCCCAGGAGACCTAGGGTTACCAATCCCAGGTTCCTTGAAATTTGGTTTGCAAAGGTAGCGGGCGCCCCTCTCTCAATAGAAGAAGGCTTGATAACCGGTTCGGTGGTTATTAACCACTTGAGAGTTCACAGCCACTGCTTTTTGTCACTGTGCCTGTCACAGATGGAAAATATCCATTTGCATATCAGTCTTTGTCCTGGCCAGGGGCAGTCCAGCACCGAAATGCAATGGCAATTCCAACCTGAACGAGAGTACCACCTCAACCCCATACACGTGTTTCACCCTTGTTGGGGATCATCAGTGAGGTGAGGCTGATGCCTCTCTAAGCACAGTGAGAGGGAGACCACGTCTGGTTGCCCCCAGGAGACCTAGGGTTACCAATCCCAGGTTCCTTGAAATTTGGTTTGCAAAGGTAGCGGGCACCCCTCTCTCGATAGAACAAGGCTTGATAACCTGGTCAGTGGTTATTAACCACTTGAGAGTTCGCAGCCACTGCTTTTTCTCACTGTGCCTTTCACAGATGGGAAATATCCTTTTGCATATCAGTCTTTGTCCTGCCCAGGGGCAGTCCAGCACCGAAATGCAATGGCAATTCCAACCTGAACGAGAGTACCACCAGCAACCCCATACACGTGTTTCACCCTTGTTGGGGATCATCAGTGAGGTGAAGCTGATGCCTCTCTAAGCACAGTGAGAGGGAGACCACGTCTGGTTGCCCCCAGGAGACCTAGGGTTACCAATCCCAGGTTCCTTGAAATTTGGTTTGCAAAGGTAGCGGGCGCCCCTCTCTCGATAGAACAAGGCTTGATAACCTGTTCGGTGGTTATTAACCACTTGAGAGTTCACAGCCACTGCTTTTTGTCACTGTGCCTGTCACAGATGGAAAATATCCATTTGCATATCAGTCTTTGTCCTGGCCAGGGGCAGTCCAGCACCGAAATGCAATGGCAATTCCAACCTGAACGAGAGTACCACCTCAATCCCATACACGTGTTTCACCCTTGTTGGGGATCATCAATGAGGTGAGGCTGATGCCTCTCTAAGCACAGTGAGATGGAGACCACGTCTGGTTGCCCCCAGGAGACCTAGGGTTACCAATCCCAGGTTCCTTGAAATTTGGTTTGCAAAGGTAGCGGGCACCCCTCTCTCGCTAGAACAAGGCTTGATAACCTGGTCAGTGGTTATTAACCACTTGAGAGTTCGCAGCCACTGCTTTTTCTCACTGTGCCTTTCACAGATGGGAAATATCCTTTTGCATATCAGTCTTTGTCCTGCCCAGGGGCAGTCCAGCACTGAAATGCAATGGCAATTCCAACCTGAACGAGAGTACCACCAGCAACCCCATACACGTGTTTCACCCTTGTTGGGGATCATCAGTGAGGTGAAGCTGATGCCTCTCTAAGCACAGTGAGAGGGAGACCACGTCTGGTTGCCCCCAGGAGACCTAGGGGTACCAATCCCAGGTTCCTTGAAATTTGGTTTGCAAAGGTAGCGGGCACCCCTCTCTCGATAGAACAATGCTTGACAACCTGTTCAGTGGTTATTAACCACTTGAGAGTTCGCAGTCACTGCTTTTTCTCACTGTGCCTTTCACAGATGGGAAATATTCATTTGCATATCAGTCTTTGTCCTGCCCAGGGGCAGTCCAGCCCCGAAATGCAATGGCAATTCCAACCTGAACGAGAGTACCACCAGCAACCCCATACACGTGTTTCACCCTTGTTGGGGATCATCAGTGAGGTGAAGCTGATCCCTCTAAAAGCAGTGGCTGCGAACTCTCAAGTGGTTAATAACCACTGAACAGGTTATCAAGCCTTGTTCTATCGAGAGAGGGGCGCCCGCTACCTTTGCAAACCATATTTTCAAGGAACCTGGGATTGGTAACCCTAGGTTTCCTGGGGGCAACCAGACGTGGTCTCCCTCTCACTGTGCTTAGAGAGGCATCAGCTTCACCTCACTGATGATCCCCAACAAGGATGAAACACGTGTATGGGGTTGTTGGTGGTACTCTCGTTCAGCTTGGAATTGCCATTGCATTTCGGTGCTGGACTGCCCCTGGGCAGGACAAAGACTGATATGCAAATGGATATTTCCCATCTGTGAAAGGCACAGTGAGAAAAAGCAGTGGCTGTGAACTCTCAAGTGGTTAATAACCACTGAACAGGTTATCAAGCCTTGTTCTATCGAGAGAGGGGCGCCCGCTACCTTTGCAAACCATATTTTCATCAGGTAGTAAGATCATCATCAGATCATCATCAATTCTTACTGTAAAATAACACATTGATGACTCGATCTATGTTTCATCTCACACTATGACCGAAATGAAGAAAAGTAGGAAATAGCCATTCTCATGACATGCTCTTGTCCTCTCTCAACATCCCTCTGGAAATCTGGACTGGTCCAAAACTCCTTCAGTTTGAGAAAGAACTGAAGACTTGTTGCTTCCAAGAACACCTTGGCATAACCTAGATTCTGGCTACCTTGTGCACAACCCTGTCCTATATTGTACTGTGATAATTATTCTTAATTTTTACTTGATGGTTTTTCAAATTGTTGCGACAAATGTTTTTCTCTAGGACCTATACAGAGTTCTAGTCCTACCTATCTTGGTTCATGCTATTCAAATATATAGTTATGATTATATTAATAATGCAACAAATATTTTGGGACTCCACAGACCAATTTCTACAATATTTTCGGTATTGTCTAGTCATTCAGTTAGTCATTGTTTTTTATCATCAAGTTGATGAAAATGAACAGATAGTACAGTACAACACAACATTAATAATATTCTAAACACAGAATTAAAAAAAAAAACTAAGGTTGCAACATGTGGACATTGACAATGCCAACTTTAAGGTTTAACATAGTATTTAATACTTAACAAACACAAAAAACAAAAGTTTGGGAAACTTAACTCACACTTTTATTTTGAATTGTGTTACATTTTATTAACTTACTTATCTTTAATTTGTAAGGAACCAACCACACTACACTGAATGCTTCCTAGTGACCCAAAACAAAGAGGTGGGGAAAGAGACAGTGGAATGAGGGGGAAAAGGGTAATTCACAATTCTTGGACCATTCAGATCTGAGGGGGATAAGGTAGGTGGAGAGGAGCTAAAGTGTACATCATATTAGCAGGGTGAAAACACCCAGTGCAGGCCCAAGTAGAGCGGCAATTACCCCAAGCTCCAGCTAAAAGTGACACGGTAAAAGGATTTAAGTGCAGACATAGGGTCAGAGCAAGTGTAATGGAGCCAGGAGGAAGGCAGGAAAAGCTAAGAGGCTCGCTTCATCCCCTATTATGGATCAACAACCTAAGGAACAAGCCCCATTAGGTGACTGGGCAGAGAAGGTCAATTTAAAGTGTGAGCCTTATGTATTTCTCAAGATTTATCATGTCTTTCTTCAGATTTGCTGTTCATGTGTAAGTTATTTCTGAAAGCAGAAACACCAGAACTGATAAACTGAGATTAAGTTACCTTCTCGTGAAGGCAGTAGAGGTGGCCCTACTTGCTCTGGTAGACTTTATGATTTACATCATGCCCTGCATGCCAGGGCCTAACCTCCACTCTAAAAGGTTTCTAAATGCCCATCTTGGTCTGCAGCAGGGTTTGCAGCAGTCAATATTGTTGTCCTGAAGCAAGGCTCAGAAGAAGGCTGGGTCTATGGGGTTTTATGCAAGAGAAATTACTATCCCAGAGTACCCAACAGACTAACTATTGGATAGCAATATTGTCATAGATCTAACTTTAGAGAGTTTATGTAACAATACCTTTTACCATTTTGTGTATGATACACATTAGGTGCTTTCAATATCTTCAATTCACAGTTGTAGCTCTAAACTAACACGTGTTTGCACGTGCAATATAGTGTCTTTTATCCTCATAAGTAGAAACACATTATGGATGCTCTCACTTTATTGTTTAGCATCTATGCATATGTATTCTCTTGTAGAGATAATATATGGGAGTTAGAGTAGAACAGTCTAACAATATACACTTCCTATTACAAGCCATTAAATAGTTGAGTAGATCCCCAGCATCTTAAATTTTTAAAATGGGCCCTTAGGATAGTTCAGGGGCAATATGCTTGTCTTGAAAGCAAAACAACGCAGAACAACACAGATTTTAATCTCATTTTAATCTCATTTAATCTCATTCCTGCGCTTAGAGAATGGTCTCTTATGTTAAGAGTGTTATAATAAATGAATTAATTAAAATGCTATAACTACCTACTACCCATCAATAATGTATGTGTAATGTTAAGGATTTCAATCAGGCACGCACCCGGGTCTCGCGTAGCATGTAGTGCGCAAATGAAATACTTATTTTATTTGTGTTTATAAATTCAATATTCTGAATAATATACCACTCATATCACAACCATCTCAAAATACCCCCCCAGGTCACACTGGCCCTGGAATCAGGCTAGTTTGTAAAGGTAAAGCTTTATTTATTTATTTAATATTCAAATCACACATACATTTTATATGGGGCAGCAATCACCAGGCGGTGACAACACAATTCAAGAGCAATTGATTTCACTTATAATCATGCAGAATAGAAGACACAAGAAAAAGAACAGTTTTGGTTTGTGAACAGGTAGCGTCTAGGTTAATATTTCCACCTGCAAAGTTCTTAAGGTACAAATGAGTAATCCTACACAGAGGAAAATAATCAGCAGGTATTCAGGAATGAAAGACATTGTCTAGAGTTTGGATGCAATCTCCCCTCCCCAAACAAGAGAGAAAACCGTTATTGGAAATTGACACTTTTAAACTGACAGGTGAAAATGGCTTTGTGACACAATGCAAAAAGATGCAAAAATGCTTAAATTGATGAAAAGTCTTATGAAAGCAACACTAAACAGGTCCTGACACACATGAGTGACAAGATTTGCAACAGTACAAACTTTAGATCAGAATGGGAGTGAAGAATCACTTTGAATGGGAAAAAGACACATGGGAAACTTTGGTGAAATGTAAATCCGCTGCAAAATTTCACTTTGCGATGTTTAATAAAAACGGGTCAAATACACTCTGATGTGGTTTTTGGTTGTGGATGTAGCTAAGGGTCTTAGGTATCAGTGAGAGTTGAAATTAGGTTTCTATCTTTAAAATTGAAGAAGTTCTAGAAGTTTTATTGAGAGGGGTTTTTGAAAAATAGGCGCAGAGAAAAGGAAACATTTTATTTAAAAAATGACAGATTGGTTTTATTACACTATATTTATGACTATGAAAAAGAGAATGCCACGCATGAATCTCCACAGTTACTCACGGCCGCTTGTAACTCTTCACGTATGATACTCTAGTTTCCGTTCTGGATGGGAATTACTTTATTTAATCCAAATCACTAATGGGTTATGGTTTAATAACATAGATGAGAGAAAAATCAGCACAAGAATGGTTCTGACAATACTAGGGTTCTGAAGTTAAAGATGGGATGGGTTGAGATTGAGATAAGACAATGCAAATATACTATGGGTCACTGTTCTTCCTATTGATACTTACAGTCCCTTGTAATTAAGATTGGACCGTCAGGGTTATGGTCAGCGGATCGGGTCAGGTCTACCGGCATCAGTGTACTTCTGGAGGGATCAGTCAGCTGGGCGGTTCTGGTCAATTTGGACGGCACCTCAACTGGATTTGGAATGGATAGGCCCTTCTGGTCACTGGACACAGCAGAGTAGCAGGATGTGAGTACCAGCAGGCAAGCCTTAATGGTAGCAAGCCAAACTGGATCAGAATGAAATTCTCTTAAGTTTGGGATGGTTGAATTTGGGCGTAGCTAACAAGAGTTCAGCAATTGTTAAGTCCTGGATTCTGCAAAGAAGTCTGGAATCAGCTGAAAGGTGAAGAGTTCTGGATAGGATGCAGAAGTCAGGAACAAAGCGTGGTGCAGGAATCTGGATGTGTTCAGGAAGCAGTGTGTGTCTATGTGTGGTAAAGTTCCTATATTTATCCTACCAAATGACATCACAAAGTTTATGATGTGGGCAGAATCTCAAAACACACCCCCACGGCTGTGAGTGGCCACAGGCAATGGCCTTCTGGTTGGCAGTTAGAAAAGAGCTGTCATCTTTATTATGGGCTTTAGGAACTCCCACATTGATCTTGACCAAAACTTAACCTTTGCACAAATGTACATTTATAAAATTATGTCCCCTAATTAAATCGGACACAAACATTCTATATTTTGTGAGTTATCCTTACGTCCAGTTCCCATCTATGTGAGAGCTGTCTTTGTCACTCTATAAACTTTTATCAATTTTAATCATTACAGTTTGGACTAATAATTTCTAATTCAGTACATATCTGGGCGATTATCACTGGAGCATGAATATACAATCTTAGACTTGCAACATTAACAGTTTCGCTACAATTATGTTTTTCCTGTAACTTTGGTTCCTTAGGTGGTACAGAGTTCATTAATGTCTTCAAAACAATGGCCTAAAATTAGGTTAACATCTACCAATTTTTAGATTTATCCTCCTTCAGGTTGCACAGTTAAGAGTTTCAAACTTACTCACATATAAAGATTTAAACAGCAAAAGTTCCAGACAGTTTTTTTTTCTCCTTTGTAACTTCCCGTTCACAGGCAACAGCAGTCACATTCCTTTGATCAGGGAGGTGTGTCCTCTTCCTTGAGAGGGAAGCTCCCCTGTAGAGATCAGTTGGCAGCTGCCATTGTTCTTGACTCAGCTAGAGATGAAAGCCTGCTATGCTCTTTGCTGTAAATATGCAGGAACCTCAATCATCCATTAAGGCTTCCTGTAACAAGGGAGTGTCAACCTGAGGTGTCATCTTCCCCAGGCTGGTCACTGTCAGGCCAGAATTAAGTATTTACTGAACTCCCAACTGGGTTACATTAAAATTCACTCTAAGGTCTTTCCTTTAAAACATAAAAAATAAGCACAGTTTATAAGGGATTTGGCTATTTAAAAGAATTAACCACTTCACAAACATGCTTTAAATAGGCACATTTTGCAATTTCTTCAGGAAAAAGAAACACCTTTACACTGGGTTTACATCTTATTTTCTTATGCAGCACACACATTCAACTCAGCATTATTCTGTCTCTGAGTGCTGGAAATTGTCTGCAATCTGGAAGTAAATATTCAGCTTATGCTTGGAGTTCCTTTGCACAGCTGAAATGGATATGTTGCCATTTGTATCCGCATTTTTCTCTTGTAACTGAAAACAATTGTGGTGTTTCCTAAAGACATTTCTTAGCTGCTGTCAGTCAGTGAGGCCCGGTCTTCTCTAACTGCACTGGATGATCTGTGGTTTTAGCACATTTTTCCTTTCAATGGTTCACTTGGAAAATGACTGAATTTAGTGCCAAAACAGCACTTTGAAGGTTACAATTGATTGGGAAAGCTGCATTTTAAAGGCATTTTCGGATTTTAGCACACTTATGTGGCCTTGCTTCATGTGACAGGTAACAGCACCCACTAGCATTATCCTGCAGAAAGTTCTCTTTTGACATCAACTTTGACTGTGTGTGGCAGGGGGTTGCAGCCTTTTTGTGATTTATGAACCATGCGCAGTTTCGCAGATTTGGCGCACACAGGGGTTAGCGCATTCATTTTTGGCTATTTCTTTCCCCATCGGCAAAGGGGTAAAACTATCCAACAGTAACCACTTTTGCACAGTAAAACTAAAATGATGCTCACAACTGTGGTGCCTTGGATTGACAATCCAAGAAACAGGTGAGGTTGTAATTAACATTTGATTACGTGACTAATTCCAGACCAGTCCCTTAGCGCAGGATTGGGATTAGAACATGTGCTGCTCTGCACTGTCTTGCTTCCAAGACAAACACATTGCCCCTGAGGTATCCTCCCGACCAACCTCTTTATACCCGATTAGGTGAAATGGTTAAACACCTAGTCAAAAGTTCTGTGGATTCAGTGGACAATAAACCTATTAAAAATACATCATGGTATCTCCTAATGGTGCAACCATGGAACAGAAAAATGTATGTTGCAAACATGGTTAAAAATAACTGATTTCAGCCTCCAAAATATTAAAAGAGTCAACAAATTAGAAATTTGAAAAACTGTCAGAGTGGCAAGTTGTTGTCCCATGAGCAGTTTATAGTCTCAATGTGAGGATAACTAAAAGATCTTTGTTTGTTGTTTCCAAGACAGTTCGGATTTTTAATATAGTTTTACCTCCAAATTATTTAATCAGGCATTCAAAATCAGAATTTGAAATAAATGGCAATGTGCCAATTTGCAGGACATTATAATGGAATAATAGTCTTGACCTAGTCATTAAATCACTGCTTGCTCTTTAACCAGACAGGTCAAAATCTTGTGGTTTAGCAATTTTTCCTGAAGGCTCTTGACCATTTACCATCAGCAGTCTTCAGTTATTTTCAAAAATTAATTCTGGCTTTATAAACTGGCTTATAAAGGAGTAGTCTCTACCCTTTAACCCTGCCCCTGGTATGTCCTTCATGTAATCAGTAGCAAATTGCCATCAAGTTTGTTCACTTTGTTATGAAGCCAAAGTTACGCTGTTGGCTCCATACACATTAACTGGCAAGTTTGGTTTTGAACAAGGAAGTAATTTGCCAAAGAGAACAGAACAACATCCCTAACCATAATATTATTACTTTTCGGCACTCAGCTTTTCTCGATAAAGCGTTCATGCTGGTTTACTTTGTACTTGCATTACCTTTGACGTCCAGAATTTGTTTATATACATCTTCGCATGTGGACTTTTACAATTTCTTATCATAATTTCTACCTATCAGCATATATTCTTATAACTGACAATGCATGAGTTTGCATTTTCTCTTTGCATGACATCACATTCCAATATGGTGGATTTCCTAGATTTCTAATTTCAAAGATTGTTTACAATAAGAATGAATGAACCCTGAATACTTTACAAATCCATGCATTTTATTTAATTGTTACTTTTGTTTTGCCTTGTGTAATGACACATTTTCAAAAGATGCTTATATTGTTTAGCAATTAGCTGTTCTTTTGGTTTGAAACTCTGCACTCTCTTTGTGTATTTTCAAAGTATGAGAGAACAACTGATGAAATGGTTACTTGCGCTCTTTATGGCTGGGCACAAAGTGTTGTTTTTACAAATGATTCTTAAACACAAAGGACTGCTTCACAAAGCATTTTCCAATGAGTGCATCCCATTGAAAAATGCACTGTGAAGCAGGCCCAAACTGTTTGCGCAGTCCAGCACTATCTTGTGATTTTTGCATATACATGAATGCAGTTTGAATGCATATCACTTTTGTGTCTCTGCCAGATCCACCTAACACCATCTGCAATGAGTGTGTATTCAACCCTATAAGGCAATCTGAAAGGGTTCAAAAATGGTTCACAAAGAGGCTGATTCACAAAGCATTGTTCAATGAGTTCATCCTATTGCAAAATGCTTTGTGAAACAGGCCCAACTCTTTCTGCAGTCCATCTCTATCTTGTGATTTTTTGCATAAGAAAATGCAGTTTGAATGCACATCTCCTTTTTGGCACAGACATCTCCCTCTAACATCAATTGCAATGAGTGTTTTTTAATGATATAATGCAATCTGAAAGGTTTCAATACATTTGTGTATATTATTCACTTTAGCTTGAAAAGAGAGTGTCAAAGCCAATAGTTCTGAATGCACATATATGAAATGCATCCCTGTTAAAGTCAATAGGAATGTTCTAGGCATATTGTGACTTTTTTTGGATTGAGAGCTGTTCAATTTATAGGTAATTATGCAATTGATGAAATAGGATTCTATTTTCTGGTGACACCTGAGGCCTTATATAACATGCAGAGTGCTTTTAATTCAATCATAACCCTTAAAGGGAGATACCATTGGGCCTTCAGAGCAGGGTAGATATAGCCAACAGGTTTTAGGCCTGTAGGGATCTATGGCAGTAATTATAAAAGCAGCCAACAAAATGGGTGCAGATGACCATGTTTGCAATAAAAGCAGCCAGTAAAATGGGTACAAATGGGAGCAGCAGATTAGGGATACAGGTCAGCAATTTTAGTGTGATTAATATAAATGAATGCAAAAGGAGACAGTAGATTTAGTAGTGCAGGTGTAGGCAGACCAATTAAAATGATGACAGTCTATTAGGCCTTCAATGGCAAAGCAGAATGTTTGCAAAAAAAGGCAGTGGATTCAAAGTGCATTATATATATATATATATATATATATATATATATATATATATATATATATATATATATATTACATGGCCACGGTAGTGGCCATGTAGTTATGGTTAAGCTGCTGTTTCCATAGGAAGAGCACTTTTTGGGCGGCTTATAACTTCGCTCTCCCTGGACGGATCCTCACCAAACTTTGCAAAAAAAGTATTTGGGTCACTCTGAATTTCTTTGCAAAGTTTGCTGAGGATTCGTCCAGGGGGGGAAAAGTTATAGGGGGGGTCCCAAAACTTTTTTTTCCCCATAGACTGAATGGGAAAAAAACTTTGCGCACGGCTACAGCCCGAACCGCTGGACGGATTTACACCAAATTTGCGGCAGGTGCGGCGGCCTGGTCCCAAAAGCGTGCTTTTGTAAATTTGGTGTAAATCTGTCCAGTAGTTTTTTTAAAAATGACCAAAATGTAAGGCAAAACAATTAGTGATATCTGTGTTCGCTTCGCGGACAGACTTCCCTGTTCGCTCCGTGGATATCACCCCGATTGGCCCATGGCCTTGCGTCATGTCCGCAGACATGCGACGTGTTCGCTGATTGGACGGCGAGGGGCATGGAGCGCGTCAGATTTTCTGTGGCGCCCGCCATCTTGTATTCACAGTCGACCGCGTACAGCGCAGTGAAACGTGGATAAAAAATTGTATTTAGTGCCGTGTGTTGGTGTGTAAGAGTGTTTGGGGAGGGTGGGGGAGTATGAGATAGGTTCAATGTTTTGTTTTTTTATGTGCTAGACGTTTTTGTTGCGTTCGATTTGTCCGCGGAGAACACGGCTGTTCTGACATTTTGTAAATAAACTAAATGGTGGGGTGTTTAGAGGACGGAGTATGTGTCATTTTTGTTCGCAAGGAAGGTAAAAATGAGCTATGAACGCTCGTGGTGTACTTAATTGTTCGTAAATACACAAACTAGGGGTGTCCTCAGGACGCTGTCCGTATTGTTTTCTGTCTAGTTGAATGTGTTCTAAGAACACTCGCAGTGTCCCCAAATGGTTGCAATTACACAAAATGCGGGTGTTCTGAGAACGTTGTTTGTATTGTTTGTTGTCAGGGTGAAAGTGTTTTAAGACCACTCCTTTTGTCCGCTAATAGTACAATTTCCTAGGGGCGTCAACCGACTTTTTGTCCACTAAAGAAAAGATAAATCCGGCTGGTGTGTGCCGACATTATGTGATAATCCTATGACTGGCGCTATTGACCTGGCTGACTTGCTTTTGCGACACTAAATCATATCTCCCGCCCCTAAGCCTGATATTATCAAAGCATTCATATTAACCGCCTCTCTCCGTGACGTTACAGGGTGCGTAATCAAACACGCCCAGTTCTCTGCAGTCCTAAGTGACTTTACACAGAACCCGGAAGACAACACATATTATGTCACAACACAGCGCGCCACAATTCGGAATATGAAACAGTGATTTAAAAGCAAACAGCAAGATTGTAAATGTTGTAAAGTACATTTATTTGACATTAAATGTTTAGAGAATATTCAGCAATTTGCATTTGTCTTTGTTGTCGATCCGCAAAAGTTCATGTTGATGCACGCGATGTTCCTTTGCGGTACAGAGGGTGTTAGATCAGCTTACAACTCAGTGCGCTACAATTCGGAATATGAAACTGTGGTTTAAAAGTAAACAGCAGGATTGTACATTTGGTAAAGTACATTTATTTCACATGAAATGTTTAGTGAATATTCAGTGATTTTCTATTGTCTCTGCTGTCGATCAGCAAAAGTTTATTTGGAGCCACGCGTTATTCCTTTGCGGTAGATAGGCTGTTGGTTTATGAGAAAAGCAGTAAATGGTCGCTCTGATAATCGGAAGGTTGCTCCAACAACGAGCCATTAGACCACCCTATTGGTTGGTATGTTGTTTGTAGCCGCTAGTACTGCGTAAAGGCATATTGGTCCTTGGCGATTGTCCCATAAAATGGTGAGGGTCATGAAGTTGCATATTTGGACCTGCACCTGGCAGTTGAAGACCCCATCCGATGGAGTCTGTAAATCGTGACATAGGCTAAATGGAGCCACATACCTGTTTTAAAAAACATAAATTAGTCTCACCAGCCGATCTTCATTAAAAATCATCATTTTATTTATTAGGGCATGAAACTATTTGCTATAGAAGATAGTGCAACAGAGTATGTTAATAATAAAATAATAATATTTTCCCATTCATATAGCGCTAAGAACCGTGAGGTATCTAAGCGGTGTTTATTATTAACCACGTTGTGTGGTGCTCATTTATTGACCACAGAATGATGAAAGGCTGAGTTTGGCCTTGCCGGGATTCAAACTTGCGTTAGCAAGCTGTGCACGGATGTCAAAGCGAGCGCTGTATTCGCTGTGCCACTTGACAGGCTACAGTGAAGTGGCACAGCGAGTAGAGCGCTTGACCGCCTATAGACCGGTTAAATTATTTCTATTAACCCACCCTGTGTCGTCTGCCTTTTTCAGAGCCCTCTAAACGACAGGGGATCAATTGGGCGGTGATAGTGCGCGGTAGAAAACATTATGCCACTTTCAACGAACAAGTTCAACTTGAGCGGTCTTTAATGCTACGCTATTGTAATTATATTTGGTATAAAATAATCTAAAGGGTTACTTACAGTACAATTGCAATTTCCATTGTCTACGAGTGGTGCAGTCCCAAAATACAACTCTGCGTGTGCCAACGATCTTTCGCATAGTGATATAATATATAAAAGTGGTTTCGTTTCAGAAATTTCATCTTTATCTTCTCTTATGTTTTAGGAACACTCCTTCAAGAGAAGTCTTTCATCACAATCTCTGTCTGTCAAGGTCAAAACACAATACAACCTTATAGTCCGCTTCGTGAGCCTCTCCGGGGCCCGAGAAAAAAATGGAAGCAGCTGACCTTCACTGTGAACGAGCATAAATTCTTACTTTGCTACATTCTGTGTAAAGCAATCTGTAGAAGTTGTGGAAGCAGCTGACCTTCACTGTGAACGAGCATAAATTCTTACTTTGCAACATTTGTGTAAAGCCATCTGTAGAAGTTGGTTTTTGCCCGCCATGTTTGTATATTGTTGGCGTGATATTAAAAAAAATTTGTTTAAAGGACGTTATGGTTCTAAGTACAGCCGAAAGACCCCTGAAAATCGCAAGTTATGGTAAGCTATGAAAAATAACTGGCGCCACCACCGTGCACTGCTAAGACTAACACCCAGGATATCAAAGATGACATCGCAAATGTCATTGATTAAATCACTGATGACATCACATGTGTATGTACTTTTCATGGAATTTGTGTACTAGGGATTTTTATTATAATGTTGCGAAAAAAGTGTCAAGGATATTGCAATAAATATCATACCGTTATTAGTGCTTTGAATGATGCATTGATATAAATAGCATTGTATTATGGGATTCTATCTAGTATACTGAGCTACTAATGGAGAAACATAGCATTGTGTGCAGAGTACAAAATGAAAGTATAATATTTGTAATGTTAATATGTTGAATAATGAAATAATAATTGTCCTGAAATGTTCGAAAATTCACAAAATGGGGTTGTTCTGAGGACGTTATTCGTATTGTGTGATTGCTTAGCTGTATGCAATGAGGGAATGGCACAGAAAGTAAAGTGGACGCCGTCCGCGGACACCGCGGCTGTTCGTGGACAGGGCGTGCTACATCCGGGTTTTTCCAGGAAATCCAACATGGAAAGAATACTGTACGGATCAGCCAATCAGATGTCGAGGTTGTGGATTTGTGTTGAAAGAGACTGTGTGTGGTGAAGATGGCAGAAGTGGAGAAAGTCAGGGTGTTGGTGCTCGGAGATATGTTTGTGCATGGTTTACAGCAGTATGCTGAATGCAGGCATGTTGCAAAGAACTTTGATGTGAAAGGAGTGGAGGTGGTGTGGAGCAGTGTGCCTGATTGCAATGTACAGGGAATTGTACAAGTTTGTGAAGATATGGCCATGATGAACAGTCCGCATGTGGTAGTTTTGCACTATGGTGCTTTCCATTTGGGCAACGTCAGTGCCCCTACTTTGTTGGCTGATTTGGAACGCTTGGTTCAAGCAGTAATGAAGATCCTTCCAAATGCAAAAGTAATTTTTTCTGGATTATTACCTAGGGCAATATGGGACAATAGTTCAGTTTTTTGTCTTCAGCAAAATATTGCTAGGTGTGTCATCAACCGAGGCATGTGTGCCTTCATGCTTAGAGCTAGTATGTTCTTCTGTAACAATGAGAATATTGATGCCAGTAATGCTGTTAATTTTAAAGAAGATGGCATTTCTTTATCTTTTACGGGAAATGCCTTTCTATTATGGAATGTAAGGGTTGCTTTGGAGAAGGTTATGTGAAGATTTTAGGAGTAAAGTAAGAAAAAAAAACAAGAAAAAAAATACAAAATAACAGGTGTCTGTCAAGCATCTGTAAAAAAAAACGGCTCTTTTCAGAGCCAACTTCAAAGGGGAAATGGGGCACACTATTTAAATTTACATTCACCACGCTCAGATGTTCGATGTGTCCGCGGACATGGCAGTTGTCCTCGGACATGAAAATCACTACGAGGGGGTTAGTATGTTCTATGTTACATGTATATGAAGTCAGGGATATTATGGTTAAGTTGTGCTACTAAAAACCTATGAAATTCAGTGAAAAAACTTTGTTAAAGGGACGTTATGGTTAAGTTGCGCTACTAAAAAACTATGAAATTCAGTAAAAAAAACTTTGTTAAAGGGACGTTATGGTTAAGTTGCGCTACTAAAAACCTATGAAATTCAGTGAAAAAACTTTGTTAAAGGGACGTTATGGCTCAAAGTAAAACCGAAAACCCCCTGAAATTCGGCAGTTATGGTAACATAAGCAACCATAACTCGCGCCACCGTGCACTGCTAACACTAACACCCAGGACATCAAAGATGACATCACAAATGTCATTGATGACATCACTGATGACATCACATGGCTGGCTCTCCCTTTTTATCCTTTACTGACATATCAAAGTCACATAGTTTTCTTCAGTAACAGTCAGGAAGTAAAAATTGAAAAGGTACTATATTTGTAGACTTAGGGTCCAGTCACATCATATGAAATATATACATAGCGGAAGATACAGGCTTGAAAGAGAGCAATCCTTTCTGTGCATGAAGATAATCATTATGGTTATCAGCACTTTCTCATAGTTTTATTTTTATTACTCTACCTTCCCTCCATATGCTCATATTTGTATACATTATACTCACTCTCCATAGACTGAATGGGAAAAATGTTTTGCTCGCGCCTACAGCCCAAACCGCTGGACGGATTTCCACCAAATTTGGACCAGGAGCAGCGGCTTGGTCCCGAAAGCATGCTTTAGCAAATTTGGTGAAAATCCGTCCAGTAGTTTTTTTTAAAATGACCAAAAAGAAGGTAAAAAAAAATTAGTGATATCTGTGTTCGGTTCGCGGACACACTTCCCTGTTCGCTCCGCGGACAGTGTCCTGATTGGCCAATCGTCTTGCGTGATGTTCGCGGACATGCAACGTGTTCGCTGATTGGACAGCGTGGAGCGTGAAGCGCGTCAGATTTTTCGGTAGCGCCCGCCATCTTGGATTCGCGGACGTCCCCGGACAGCGCGGTGAAACTTTGTTCAAAATGTGTATTTTGTAGAGTGTGTTGGTGTGTAGGAGTGTTTGGGGAGGGTGGGAGTGTATGAGATAGGATGAAAGTTGTGTTTTGTATGTGTTAGACGTACTTTTTGTGTTCGATTTGTTTGCGGACATCACGGGTGTTCTGAAATGTTCTAAATAAACTGACTAGGGGGTGTTCTAAGGAGTCAATATGTGTCCGTTTTGTTCGCAAGCAAAGTGAAACTCTTCTAAGAACACTTGCGGTGTCCGGGGAGTGTTCGTAGGGGGTGTCCTGAGGACGCTGTCCGTATTGTTCTCTGTCAAGTTGAATGTGTTCTAAGAACACCCGCGGTGTCCTGAAATGTTCACAAATAAACAAAATGGGGGTGTTCTGAAGACGTTTTTGAGAACACTCCCGGTGTCCTGAAATGTTTGTAGGGGGTGTCCTGAGGACGCTGTCCGTATTGTTCTCTGTGAAGTTGAATGTGTTCTAAGAACACCCGCGGTGTCCTGAAATGTTCGCAAATAAACAAAATGGGGGTGTTCTGAAGACGCTTCTAAGAACACTCGCGGTGTCCGGGGAGTGTTCGTAGGGGGTGTCCTGAGGACGCTGTCCGTATTGTTTTCTGTCAAGTTGAATGTGTCCTAAAAATACTCGTGGTGTCCTGAAATGTTCGCAAATAAACAAAATGGGGGTGTTCTGAAGACGCTTCTAAGAACACTCGCGGTGTCCGGGGAGTGTTCGTAGGGGGTGTCCTGAGGACGCTGTCCGTATTGTTCTCTGTCAAGTTGAATGTGTCCTAAGAACACTCGCGGTGTACTGAAATGTTCGCAAATAAACAAGATGGTGGTGTTCTGAAGACGCTTCTAAGAACACTCGCGGTGTCCGGGGAGTGTTCGTAGGGGGGTGTCCTGAGGACGCTGTCCGTATTGTTCTCTGTCAAGTTGAATGTGTCCTAAGAACACTCGCGGTGTCCTGAAATGTTCGCAAATAAACAAAATGGGGGTGTTCTGAAGACGCTTCTAAGAACACTTGCGGTGTTCGGGGAGTGTTCGTAGGGGGTATCCTGAGGACGCTGTCCGTATTGTTCTCTGTCAAGTTGAATGTGTCCTAAGAACACTCGCGTTGTCCTGAAATGTTCGCAAATAAACAAGATGGTGGTGTTCTGAAGACGCTTCTAAGAACACTCCCGGTGTCCTGGAATGTTCGTAGGGGGTGTCCTGAGGACGCTGTCCATATTGTTCTCTGTCAAGTTGAATGTGTCCTAAGAACACTCGCGGTGTCCTGAAATGTTCACAAATAAACAAGATGGGGTGTTCTGAAGACGTTTTTGAGAACACTCCCGGTGTCCTGGAATGTTCGTAGGGGGTGTCCTTAGGACGCTGTCCGTATTGTTCGTTGTTAAATAGAAAGTGTTCTAAGAACTATCGCGTTGTTCGCGGACATTAAAAGTTTCCCATAGATCATAGTTGAAATGTTTGACTCTATGGATGTGATATGCTGCGGTGGTTGTTGCCAGGGCATAGAGTCTTGGGTGCATGGCCATTTGGCAACAACCACCGCAGCATATCACATTCATATTTGCTTATAACTATGGGTGAAAAACAAATGTATAAGGAACAAAGGTATTAGATACTATGGATGTGATATGCTGCTATGGTTGTCCTTATTATTGTATACTTACTGTTTGGTCTAGTAATGGGAGTCCATGTTTTTCTTCTTCATTTCTGTGATAAAAGAAAATAGCATGTTAGCATTAGTATTTTGTAATGACTTATTACATTGTATAAGCAATATACTTTTATTTTTTTTTCGACCCTCATATTTAGTAGAGTACAAATCAGAGTACTGTGCAATTTGCTCAGTTTCTGTATTTGTTGCTAAAATCATTGGGTCTGTGGGAGAAAAAAAATCCATGTTGGATTAAAAAAAAACCTTTTTCTGTTATGCTAAAGTTTATTTGTTTGTTTGTTTTCAGTGTTCACTTGTTTCTGGCTAATGCTTTATACTTTGCTTTGTTGTATTTTTTTTGGAGCAGTAACAGATTCTTCATTTGATTTGATATTATAAAATTTTGGAGCAGTTAGATACCAATTGGCGTATTCTAACTGTCTATTTTTTTAATATATTTAGTGGTTTTGATTTATCTATTTGGATATTGTTAACTTTTGGTACAGTTAGATACCAATTGGCGTATTCTAACTGTGCATTTTTTGGCCTAATTTAGTGGTATTCATTTATCTGATTAGTTGTTGTAGAATCTTTGAGCTGTTAGATAGCTTTTGGAGTATTCTAACAGTTTATATTATTTTAACACAAATTTATAATTTTGGGACAGTTAGATACCAATTGGCGTATTCTAACTGTGTATTTTTTGGTCTAATTTAGTGGTATTCATTTATCTGATTAGTTGTTGTAGAATCTTTGAGCAGTTAGATAGCTTTTGGAGTATTCTAACAGTTTATATTTTTTTAACACACATTTATTTAAAGGTTTAAATACAGTTTATTTATCAAATTTTGGTTTTAAGAACATCAAATAAGTGTTTGTAAGATTTGCTGGTAATCTCTGCTTTAGAGTAATGGTACTATCATTACATTCAAACCATCCACATTTCTTTTTTATATATGCAGTGTAGTGCCCTGAATTAGTTGTGGCTCCTGCGTGGCAGATTATACCTATTGTTGTGAAGGTTTTCTTACCAAGCGATATTTGACCATGTGTGAATCCAGTCAGCTTGCAGTTGTTTTTGGTACCATCTGCATTGTAACGTAGAAGCATTAGTATTATGTATTTACTATGTGTTTGTATTACTAACGTGGAGCGAATATCTGAATTGCAGGTAGAGCATAATCTACCATGGTTTGCATTTTGTACAAGTTGCTGAAATGGAATGGATTCACAATTTGGTATTGATATATATATGAAGCGTTCATTGGGGATTTCTTCTTGTGTCACATTGTTGCAGAGAGTGCATGTATGTTTCCACATGTATGAAATCTGAAAGATTTCATTTATAGGTATGTTTTTGTTTTCCAGTACTTGTAGTAAGTACATTAGAAATTCTTGTGGATCTTCCTGTGAGTTTATAGTGAATTTCACCATTCCAGCACAGTAGTCCAATTGTCGTCTTATTCCAAAAACACTATGTGTTGTCAGGATTGTTTGCTGCATTTCTGTGAAGTACTAACATTTGCAAACACAATGGGTCTGTACTGTGTAATTAAATGTTGTCAACAATTGGTGGTAATTGAAATAGAATATTCATTGCTACATTTGCATAGCTACTTACACCAACTATATTTGAGAATTTAAATGGTCCAGGTAGTTCTGTATCTAACTGCTTTTTTGGAGTTTGTCTTCCTTCTTTAAAGAGGTACCTGGTTTACTTTCTCTAATTGATTCTTTTTTGTTTGTGGTACTTGATGAAGTATTAGTTTCTTTTACTCTCTTTGGAGGATTTGCAGTGACGTCCTGTTGCATTTCTGTTTGATTTAGTTTTCTTTTACAACGTTTTAGTTTTTGTGGAACAGAATATGTGTTTAGATGGGGAGTGTATAGTGAGCGAAGTCTATTATATTCTAAAATGCAAGGAATATCAGCGTTTACTTTACTTGCATCAAAGTTGATTAGAAATAGACCGTCAAGTGTACGTAAGCGTGATAGTGCTATGTAGCTCATGCCTTCTTTAAAGACTGTGTTACCAATATCTATCATTGCTTTGTCTAGGGTAAGACCTTGTGATTTATGAATCGTGACTGCGTATGCAAGAGTTAGAGAAAATTTTTCTCTGCCTACATACATATCTTTGAAGAGAAGGAATCTAGCTGTTGAGCGTCCTATCCGTTTTACTTCTGAAAGTTTGTCAAAGAGTATATTGACAAACTGAATTTTGTTGTTACGTGGGTATATTTGAAAGCCAACAACTGTACCCAGTGCTCCATTAACTAGTCCTTGGTCCACGTCAAGGTTACGTTTAAACATTACTCTGCAATTTAAGGATAATTTTAACATCTTTTCTAAGCCTGCTGTGTTTGAGATTGATTTTTCTAAATTATTTAGTCTTGTTGTGGCTTGGTCACACATGGGTAGTGTCATACCATGTACATCTAGTTTGTCTGTGGCGCTAATTTCCATTATTGGTTGCATTTCTTTACTTAACATTATTTCATTGAATTTGAGACAGCTTGCAAGAGTTGGCATTAAGGCCATACAATTGACATTTTTGTGGGCTAATTGTTCCATAACATCTGTAGCACATGCATTATCGCCATAAAGTGCATTAATGTGCCGGGTTTTCAATGTTGCTTCTGCTTCTTTAGAAAGTATACCATTTTAAAATGTTGGCATAAGTGAGATCTGCAGATTGGCGCATGTTTTCTGTTAATTCTCTGTATTGGAAATGTTGCCAAAGGTTGACATTTCCAATGCTGCCAACAGTTTTACGGCAGAGTGTGTGCCCTAATGTTTTAAAAATAGGTTCACCTTTTACTGGTGTTAATTGAAGCAGATCTCCAAAAAAAATAATGTGTTTTCCTGCAAAGAGCTCTTCATAGTCTGTTTTGAGTACTTCTTGTAATCTGAGGTGAATCAAAGCTAACATCAGGTTGGAGACCACGCTCACTTCATCTATTAGTAGCATTTTCATTTGTTTCAATACTCTGCGTAATTCCATTGCAGCTTCTGCAGAAAGTTTGTAATAGTCTAATTTGTTCTGGTGTTCTACTGGTAATAGTAGTAATCAGTGTAATGTAACACCACCTATGTTGTAGGCAGCTAAACCTGTGGGGGCAGCGACAACAGCTGACAGTTTGTTGTTTGTCAATTGTTGAAGGAACTTACTAATGATTTTGATTAGGAATGTTTTGCCAGAACCAGCTTCACCACTGACGTACAGTAGTATAGGTTTATAATTATGGCAGGAACATTCTTTATTTTCATGTTTTACACCATGTGCAATTTGTTTTGTTACTTCTTGAAAAATGCTACTTTGCTCATTGTTTAGTTTTGATTGTAGTATAGTTAAGTCTTCCTTATCTTCATACTGACACATGGTGTTTTCTACTTCTATCATAGCTAATTATGCCTCATTTGTTATTAGTGGTTCTCCCAGTGGTTCTTGGCTTCCTGTTACAGAAGGTTGACTACTGTCAGGAGTATCCTTATCTAGTTGGGTTTGGAGTTCTTCTTCATGTTGCTGTTCATTGTGCAACATTGTTTTGTACTGTGTAAAGTTTACATCATTTATAGTGCTTTCATTTGCTTTGAAAGCATCCTCATATGAGTCATAGTTATCTAGTAATTGTTCTTCTTTTCTCCATGGTTTGAAGAGTTGTAGCAGGGACATGTAATATACTTCTTTATGTTGAGGAGTCTTCAATGACAATTTGATATGATTAATTAAATTTGGTTTAGTGAGTTTAACTAAGCTGCCTTCACAGTCTGTCACTCTATATTTACCTTTTTTTCATCAGGTTTCATATTATTTTTGTATGTGTAGTTTTGGGCTATTTGGTATAGACACATGTTTTCCAAAGTATTACTTCTTTTTGGGTAGTATGTGTCCAATAAATTGTTTTTTAAAATGTCTTGGCTGTTGGGATCATGTTTGGCTATTGTTTCTATATCTTCATATGATTTTAGAACTCTTTTTCTAGATTTAGCTGGACCAAGACTTAGCCATACTATATTTTCAGATTTACCATACAATGAAGTACCAGTTAAACGATCAGCTGCTTCATAAGATCCACATTCTCTATGGGTGAGCATTTTTATGCCCAAGCTGTATAATTTCTGAGATACTGTTTTATCTGATGACAGGTCATTCCAGAGGTCTTGGAGCTCTGTCTTTTCTGCTTTAGTTAAGTATGTAAGTATGCTGTGACATATCGTGCAACTGCAGTAGAATTGTCTGCAATGTACTGCACATCTATGTTTGCATTCCATAAGTGGGCAATGATTGCATTATAATCATTGATATATTTTTCTTCTTCTTTTCTTTTTATGTAATATGTATTTTTAGGTGACTTACCTTTAACACTATGTCTAACTGAAGACATGAGGTTGTTTATTTGACCTGTATTTGTGACTGGTCTAGGGAAACCAAATCGGCATTTGGTGTAGTATTTGCCTTTGTTTTTGTATTTGCGACGACAATATTTTCCACATTTGTGTCTTTGAAATTGTAAAATTTGTGCACGAAGATCACTATTTGTGGCTTCTGATGGAATTTCACAAGTGACGTATTTTTCAATAAACTGTAAAACAGTGGCATCACTGTCTTCACCAAATTTAGGAGCATCTTTAATCCATAAAAGCATGTGGATATGTGGTGCTCCTCTGGCTTGGTATTCTTTTCTCCAAAAGAAGTGTTGCACTTCTCCAAGGGGAGGAACAGTTTTATTACAAATAAAATGTAGCATAGCAATGAAGCGATGGTGAAAATATCTTGAAACATTAACAGGATCCAAAGAACAAAGTTCTCCAGGTGTTAGAATATCTATGTTTGTTTTGTTTTTATTTGATATGCGTAGGAAATCATGTAAATCTTCCCATGCATATTCTGCACAACTTAATGTAACAAACCAAGTGGGTGGGCCAAGGTTTCTGATCATACAACGTACATCTCCATGACGTCGAAACCAGTACTCTTTAGTACCACGCATATTTGCTAATAGATTTGTAATATTTGATTGTAAAACCTCATCCTTTTGTTGCACTTTCTCTAATAATTGTGTAGCTGTCATATTTTGAAAGTGTGATCCTGATTTTAATATGTGTGCAACTCCGTAACATAAAGTTGCTAGTTCACTTTCAAAGAGTAGGTGGAATATGTATTCCACATTTTGTCTAAATCTGGGATCTTCAGAATACATCCGTAATGAGCGGTATTCTGAAGCTGATATTTGAATAGGTCTATCATCATACCTTCCTCCTTTGCCAGTAGGAAAGAGTAGAGGAAAAGCATGTGCTTCTATACTTTTTCCCATATACTGATTGGCGATCCTTTTGTTTGACGCATTTGGTAAGTTTCCAGTACATCTTGTACGGTGTCATTACAGTGCAAAGGATGAATTGTATAATGGTCTAAAGTATTTGATATTGTAGCAGGATCTAGTAGCTCAAATTGACCAGCTTCTTGTGTTTCTTGAATTATTTCAGTTGTATCTTTCAAGTTTTCTTCAATATTAATTTCTTTGTAATATTCATTATTCTCTTTAAGATATTGGAAGGCTTGTCTAACTTTATATAAATCTACCAGCTGTTGCCATATTTTTTTGTCTTTTGTAGGTACTCCATTTAAAAATATAATTAAAGATTGCTGCATTGGACATTGCACTCCTAGAGTATGCACATTTTCTTTTAGATTTAATGGTAAATAAACTACTTTTCCATGAATGCCTTTTACCAATTCAGAGGGAGGTAATTTTGCTGTTTTTGGTTGAAGGCGTATTATTGCTTGAAATGGGTGTAATGTTTGAATTATGATGCTCTCATATAAATTAAGTTTTTGTAGAGGTTTTGGTACTGGGTATAATTCCAAATTATTTGTGATAGAACGTGAAGGAGTTTGGTTGTTGTCAAGTTTTGTAGTGCAATAACTGCAAAGTATTAAGGGCTCAGTTATTTCATATTTGTTTTCTGCTACAAGGTAGAGAGCTAATTCAAACCAATTAGAATCTTCATTGTCTTCTATTTTGTATGATAGGTCCACAGTTTTTGTGTTACTTTTATAAAAAATTCTACGGCAACATACACATACATGGTTTGGTACTTCAGCTGATGTACTTTTAAATTTTAGTATTTATTTTTTGTATGTGTTTAGCAAAAGGTTGCCATGTGTAGAATTGTTGCTTAATTGGTTTAAAGCTATTTCATTCTGTAAATGGCTTTCACTTCCAAAATATTTTTTCTGGATATAGTGAATTTCTTCAAGTAGGTCTTTTGCTGTACCATGTAGAAGGTTGTTATTTATCTTTGCTAGTGCTAAAGCAGGACTTTTAGCATAGTACAGTTTATAGACTAGATTTCTTATAGTTGAATGATGTGTTGATATCCTTTTGATATCATGGAAAGTGGTTTTACAAGTAGGTCCTGTAATGCAGGCCAATGAATGTTCTTGTAGTCCTGTGTACTTGCGCACTGGACAGGTATCTATATTTTGCAGTAATTTAATTTTGATTTTGTCTTTGCTTTTTACATATTTATTGAGGAATTGGTGTAAAGATTTGAAACATTGTTTGGGAATGTTACACATTGACGTGCCTGGCCATTTGTACACTAGACGTTCTGATTCAGTTGAATGGAGGGGTAATTCTAAGTTTTTAGGGCATATTTTTGTAAGGAGTACTTCTTGTTCCATTATGCTATTATTCACTTTTTCATAACCTCGACCACTGCTATTTATGGCAATTGTATTCGTTTGCTTTTGTTTGTACGCTTCTTCATTAAAATATGGTTCTGTGCTCGTAGTGTGATTCCATTCACCTCCGCAGATACTTAAGAAGTTCTTTCTGTTGACATTTCGCTTATTGAGAAGTCTTTTTTGTAATTTAGTTATTAGTTTTGTTAATGGTTTCATTTTGTTTAACAGTAAAATAAATAAATTTCTTTTGAGAAGAATGGCACTGTCCATCAATGCTTCTAAGATTAATTTCCTACGATAGGTTTTAAGCTTTGAACCTGATTTCTCTCCTGTTTTTATAAGATTTTGAAGGACTTTGTGACGGTATATTTTGGCTAAAATACTTTTCTTGGTATGCTTACTTTGCACTATATTAAAATTTGAAGAAGTAGTTTTATCTGTACTGATAGCTGATTTTCTGTTAATTGTTTTTTGGTTTGTTTTACATTTTGATAGAGGAAGCGAAGTTGTTGTACTTGAAACTTCTTGTGTTTCACTAAATGATTGTATTAGCTGTTTTGTTTCAACTTTTTTTGCAAATTCTGCTAGAGATGGATGCTTATGTTGGACACCTTTATTTTCATTTGCTCTACTTTTGCGTTGCTTTCTACGGACTTGACTTTTGGTAGGCATTCTTTAGGGTCTGTTGAAAAAAATAAAGAAGATATGGGTTGGGGTGTTCTGGAATGTATGTGTGCTGTGTGCATGAGTGTTTGAGTAAGATGATAAATATGTATGTAATGGTGTGTGATTGTGCATTGGGAACTAAAACTAGTAGGGATAGGTATTCTTGAATTTATGTGTTACTAAACTGGGGTTCAGATGACAAAAAAAAGTAAGCTAGTGGTGTGGAAAAGTACAAATAGTAAATCTAATGTATACAATTAAAACAGTTGTTTGTTCTATAATATGAAAATTGTAGTGGTTCAGTTGGCTAATTTGTGTGTCCAAAAATAGAAATTTGTGGGCCATTCTGGTTGTAAATCGCTGTTTAAGACATGGACATTTTTGGACAAAATGGTACAAAATCTCTATTTTAAGAAACCAAAATAGCTCGTATTAATGTTATAGTTTATTTGATTAATAATACAAATATTATGGTGATATTTTACTTACTTTTTTTTTAAATTAACAGGTAACTTCTTACTTTTTCTTTCTTCTTCGAATTCGGCTGCTTCTTTTCAGGAAACTGGTCTTCACTGCAATTGTAAAAGCTTCAAATTAGTAACTTTGTTTGTATATAGCACCGTTTTTAATTTAGATATTGATTTTTTTAATTGAAATCCTCAGTGCCTTCTGTAAAACCATTAAACTAATTTATTTACATAAGATACATTGCATCAGTTCAGTACATATGATATGTTCTTAATGAACAAATTGTATTGAATGAATATCTTTACTATGTCTTGTGAAATTTATAATATATTAGTGAATACCACTATTTCTGTAAGTAAACTGTTCTAGGTAATAGCGCCTCAATGTCATGTCTAATTTAAAGTAATTAAGTAAATAAATAAATAAAAACAAAAAATATGAAGTTGTATAAGCATTTTTATAAAGGTTTAAACATAGATTGTGAAGTACATACACATGTGATGTCATCAGTGATGTCATCAATGACATTTGTGATGTCATCTTTGATGTCCTGGGTGTTAGTCTTAGCAGTGCACGATGGTGGCGCGAGTTATGGTTGCTTAGCTTACCATAACTGGCGAATTTCAAGGGTTTTTCGGTTTTACTTGGAACCATAACGTCCCTTTAACAAAGTTTTTTCACTGAATTTCATAGGTTTTTAGTAGCGCAACTTAACCATAACGTCCCTTTAACAAAGTTTTTTCACTGAATTTCATAGGTTTTTAGTAGCGCAACTTAACCATAACGCCCCTTTAACAAATTTTTTTTCACTGATATATATATATATATATATATATATATATATATATATATATATATATATATATATATATATATATATATATATATGAAATTATGAAAATTCCCATCTGTGTTAAGTTGCATTGAGAAAACAACCTATATTAATTAACTAACTTCCCCACTAAATTACACCCCAGTAATGAATTAGCTCTTCTGATTAATGTTGCAACACAATGTCAGGAAACACAGATGGAAATTCGGTCTTATTTTTCTATCTCTTTTAACTCCATGGAAAAGGGATGCACGGTAAAAAAAAACAAAAAATGAATGACCTGTCTTTTTGTGCATTCTGAAGCCTCTTTGTTTGTGCAGTAAATAAGTTGATATATACATGCTCTTGTGAGTGATTGGACAGTGGAATCAAGAGCTTAGTAGTTGATGAGATACGTCAGAGGGGAGGCAGCTCTGCTCTTGATTGACAGGCAGTTTTAATAAATACGGGGTTAACTGAATAAAGGGCTTCTTCTTCTACTCCTCTGCCCTGCTCTTCGGGTGGCTGCTGACTGCCGGCTATGGAGAGAATTCAGAAGCTGCCTTCCTGGCTGTTGGGGATCCAAGGCCATTTCTCTGAGTGCTAATGATCATGCAGGGCTTGAGAAGGCTTCATCGCAGACAGGCAGGAGTGAAGGGAGGGTCGTGCTGATAAGATGCAGCTACTTCTAATCCTTATGTAAGTGTTTGTGGAATTGAGGAGAGCGTTGAATGACTGCCAAATATCTCTGTGTCTGTTTCGACAAGCATAGGTCATTACTTTCAACAGGGTCATTGTTGTTATATTTTGCACACTGGGAAATGACAAAAGAAAAAAAAGTTTTGCAGTGCACATTTATATCTTGTCTTTTAGATATCAGCGGCAGTGTCGGACTGTTGGTAAGAGCTCATAACTGTATTATCATGAAATGTAATGTTGTTTTTTTTCATAATTAGCTAGATTATCAAAAATTATAATTGCAATAACAGAAAGAACACTGGTGTCATTTGTTCTCCTTTTCATATGTCTGATGATCATTATTTTAGTGGAGAAAAGTAACTGGGAAGCACCTTGGGGATTACATCGCAGCGGTAAAAGTATTTACCGCAAGAGGTAAAAGTAAGAAACAAAAGGGGCAATACAAAGGCAAGCTAGAAAGTTTGTGTGTTGGTGCGAGTGTGTTCCACCATGCATGCTGAGGCTAATGATCTAGTTAAGTCATTAGCACTATTTATACCCAATCTGTGACATTGTTTATGACCTTACCAGGTTCCCTGTAAATGTGCTAAGCCTGGGTGGATGCCTACAGTCAACCCAAGTGTAGGACATAGTTATACAAAAGGGAAGGTATGCTCACCACTAAATTACCATCGAAATGAGTTAATGCCAATTTACCGCCAATTTACCACAATACCAAAATGCTGCCAAGTTAGGTAATAGCCCAAGGACAAAACCTCCTACATATTTGGTGCATTAGCCCTGTGGGAACAGACTGTAAAGCAGCTAATGGGAGTGGCAAGTGTTTTCCACACAGCTAGTTGTGCATGTAAAGGGAACTAATTTTGTGAGATTAGTGTAGCACTGCAGGCTGTATCATAATATCTTAAATTGAAGCCACATATCCTGAGCTGGTAAAATACCTAGAGGCAAAGTTATATGTGCATGGGGTATGGTCATAAGAAAATGCCATAATGTGGCATGACTGCATTCATGGAGAGGTGCAGAAAGAACCACTGAATAATACCTTTGAAGAGGGCAGTATGTCTTTTGCGATTGTTTAGAGCTACTGACAAAAATGTTGAAAAAGACTGCTTGATAAGACTTTGTGCCAAGATCTGGGTCATTTCGAATCGATCTTTACGATGCAGGAAAATGATGCTGAGATGATTAGCAGATTACAAATCAAATTAGATGAAGCTGATGAGCAGAAGAACAATCTAAAATCAAAAATCAGAATTAGAGTCATGCCAGAAGTACAATCAAAATGCAATGAATTTGAGACACAATTGTCTCAGAGAAGAAAACAGTTTGAAGACAGCCAGCAAGAACTAAAACACCTGAAAGGGTTGATAAGCGACATTAGACAAGACAAAGTGGATGTTATTTTAGAGATGCAAACTCTCCAGAGAGACAATATGGAGAAAGAAAGTGAGCTCCAAGCTATTGAAAAAGTGATAACTAAAATTTTCCAGGAAAGGGACAAAAGGGATAGGGAATTTAGTCAATGCCAAATGCAGATAAGTGAGATGCAGAATGTAATAAATAAGATGGGTGATGAAAATACTTATCTGTGTCAGGAGGCAGACTGGCTCCATAAAAAGTGCAAAGATTTGGAACAGCAAATATGTAATTTTAAATCTCAGGCAAAGCAACAGATATCACATTCTGACCGCCTTTTGACCGACCACCTGTCTGATAATAAGTGACTAAATGCTAATGGCTCCTGCAATAATAAAGATACAGAACTTCATGAACCAATTTTGTGTAACAGCCCTGAATTGGTTGCTGATTTAAACATGGCGATGACTGTAAATAAGAATGAGGCAGTGGATGCAACTGCACCTAAAAAGGACGTTTGGTTTAATTTAGCGTTAAATAAAACTATCGAAGAGTGTGCAAATAAAAAGGAGAACAGAAAAAATAAACAAGAAATTCCAAAAGAGCAGAGATACAGATTAAAAAAGACACTGTATGCCATGATTAAACACCTGATAAGAGGGTAGGATTAGTTGTTAAAACATCTTCCCTGGAGAGTCAAAATGCTGATGAGATGCAGACTGAAAAAAGGTGTGCTAAAAAGGAGGGCACAGTCCAGTCACCTGAAGAGTACTTCGAGTCACATGTCTTTCAAGAGGCTAAAAAGACTGATACCATGCCAGATGCAGATATATGCTGAGTGTCAGAAGATGGCAAGTTACCATGTGATGTTTATGAGCATGTTCAGTTAAAGAACTGCAGTGTGAACGCTGATAGTCCCCGAACAGAGGCTACACTCCAGATGACTTCTGAATGTGGTGAGACAGACAAAGTTTCCCAAGATGAGATGGGCAAAAAGGAGGGAAAAATATCATTTCACTTGCCCCTGTGTTTGGCAAAAAGTGAGAATGGCCTGAGAATAGTGAGTCCTGAAATCAGCAGATATTCACACTTTCTGTGCATGTTGGAAGAAGTTGAGGACAGGTATTATGTTCCCATTACTGTGGAAGAGATGTGCAATACATTTGCAATGATTAACACAGTGGAACAGGCCACGATCATGTCCAAAGAGTTGGTAAAAAGTATCAGTGAAGGGAGGACCCCACAAAATCAGACCAGAGTGAGACAAAATGAAGGCCCGGTACATAATTTCAATGGTGAGGAGGTACCTATCGAAGCTGTCAATGAGGTTGACATAAAGATAGTAAAACACAGAATGCGACAGGAAATATTGATCACATCTATCAGTGAAATTCCATTCTTGATGGGAACAGATTGTCTGAAAAAGTTGTCGCCCCTCATTGATGGAGTAAATGGTGTTCTGTGGTCTCTAACAAAAAACCATTAAGGCCTAAGGAAGTAAAGTCACAAAACAGCTGTGGAAACGAATGCCATACTGTTGCTAAATCAAATGATGCAGTGGAGGTGTATCTTCAATATGGCTGTGTGCCTAGTGTCACTGTTATCCTGATGCGTCAGGGTGAAATGCAAAGTAAAAAAGAGAAACAATTCATGCAGATTTATTTGGATCCTAGGAAAAAAATGGCAAACTGAAATAGATGAAAATATGTTGCATTTTTACTTGAAAGAAGAGAAGTGCAAGCAGAATGTTATCCCTAAAATAACCACTGGAAAACATATTACAACCCTTTCTGAAATATACATGGGAGATGAGCAACCATGGATCCATATTGGTGTAAATGGTCATTCTGAAATGATAAAGGCCACGTTTGCACTTGAACAGGAAAGGAGTTTTATTAATGAGAAACCATTACAGCGAATTATGAAAAGGGAGGAGATCCCAAAGTTCAGAATTAGAAAATCAACACGTGTTTGGTTTAGATGAGCCAAACTCTGTGGAATAGAATTGTGGGACGATGCATGCTAAAAATTACAATTGGCCTGAAACCTATCTGTCACAATGTGTGGATAGTGAGTGGGACACAAAATTTGTTTTTATTTGGGAAATGACATTATGCACAGAATGTGTATGGTGTTGGATTTCCTTAACCAAATAGTGTAGTCCCGGGTAGGAGGATCTGCACCTGAATTTTCAGACAAAAGACAGGCTTATCATTGTGCGCAATTGGTTCCATATGCAATTGAGTTACATGTGAAAAAGGAAGTACCATTACTGCATTCACCAGACAAGTCACTATAACACTAAAGCATAGATATGGACAGCAGATGAAGGATTTGGATGCATTTGTGTGCTTAAATGAATACATGAAGCAGCCAGGGCTGGAATGTGAATACACACCATTGGTGGAGATTGGGGATGGGCGCATCAGAATCATTGTAGATAATAAAGGGTGTCAAGTTATTTATTTGGAAGAGAATTGCGTGTTAGGAATGGCAATACAAAAATCACATTACACTGCAGATTTCAACAATATGGTGGTTGGGAACATCCCAGAGAAATATGTGAATGCACAGGTTGAATTGCCAGAGTCTCTAGATTGTCAACCTAGAGGGATGTTTAAAATTCAGTCTGTGTATCAATATGATTCCAATGAGACAGTGTCCTGCTATCAGGAGAATTGCATATTATTTGATTTAAGTGAAAATGAAACAGAAAATCAACCTATTGAAATGGAGGTTGATTTTCCAAAATATTTAAAAGTGGCAACTCTGCAAAGAGCTACAGCCACACGACTAGAGGAAAGCACAGAGGTTCCTCCATTTGAGGGTTTTCCAGAATTTTCAAAAATGGTGGAGGAGCAGATTCTGTCAGCAGATGCATGTGATAGTGAAGAGGACAGGAATGAATTGAGAAAAATATTTATGTAATTTAAGGAGGTCTTTATATATGTTGCAGACTAACTGACTTTGTGTGTCAATAACAGTTGCCACTGGCATGCATGGAGTTACTAGCAGAGATACATTATCAGACCCATTCATAGTACCTCACACCCTCCCGTAATAGGAGTATTAAAACCAAATGGTCAATGGCGTCTGTGTGCAGACTTGAGGGAATTAAACAAAAGGGTACAAGTGTCTAGATAGCCGCTCCCATTTATTGATCACCCATTTATTGATCAAGGCCTTGCCCAGGTTCATGGATCAACAGTGTTTACCACATTAGATCTTACATCTGAGTACTGGTGTGTGCCATTGGCTGAAGACATTCAAAACTTATTTGCATTTTCATTTGATAAAATGCAATATGCTTGGTCCAGAACACTTTATGGGTATGTTAATAGTGGGAGCGAATTTGGGATATTTTTCAGAAAAGTACTTCCAGATGCGGTGGAAAGGGGAACCATAGTCTATGTGGATGCTGTTCTGATTAAAAATGAAAGTCTGAAAAGTCATTCTGAAGAGATTAGACATGTGCTTGGTAAATTAAAAAAAACGGGAGCCAAAATATCCTTGCAAAAGGAACAATGGTGCAAAAAGAAGGTAAACTTCTTAGGCCATGAAGTGACTGAGCATGGGTTAAATCCACAAAAGAAAAAGGTGGAAGCAATACAGAAACTGAAAAATCCTACTAATCTGAAACATCTAAAAAGTCTACCAGGGATGACAGGATATAAGTTTATTGAGAATTACGCCGGAATCACTCAACCCTTGAATAAATTGTTTAAGCAGAATATACCTTGCCTATTACAATTAATATTCAATTATTCTGTATGTATTTTATGACTGACGTCTGTGTTTGAAATAAGGATACTCACACATGGTTTGTCTGTTAGCATACATCAGAGCCTTGTTGAGATTTGACTCGTTCCGTACACGTGATGTACAAGGCTTATAGCAGTTCATACATTACAATATTTTGTTGGACTGCTTTCTCTCAATGTCATTGGCATTTGCAATGTACTATGTCCACTGACTGTGTGTCTAAGCTACGAAATGTCATTTGTTATTCACATCCTAAATTCATTTGACCCGTTCCATCCACATGATGTAGAAGGCTTATAGCACTCAATACATAACAATGATTTGTTGGACTGCTTTTCCTCACTGTCATCGGCATTTGTAACGTACTATGTCCACTGACGGTTTCTGAGTTATGAAAAGTCATTTGTCATTCATGTCCTAAATTTATGCCCATAATATCTATCAGATATTAGTGACTCTGGACTTCCACGACTAGTAAAGCTTTTTGAGACAAGCGGCATCCATCACACTTGCCTACCCATGTCCCGTCTCGCGGTCCACTTAAAGATGGCCACCTGGGATTTGGACTTCTGTCTCCTTTTGGTAAGAGCTCATAACTGTATTATCATAAAATGGAATGTTGTTTTTTTCATAATTAGCTGGATTATCAAAAATAATAATTGCAATAACAGAAACAAAGCTGGTGTCATGTCTTACCCTTTTCATATGTCTGATCACTATTTTAGTGGGGAAAAGAAACTGGAAAACACCTTGGGGATTACATCACAGCGGTAAAAGTGTTTACCACAAGAGGTAAAAGTAGGAAACAAAAGGGGCAATACAAAGACAAGCTAGAAAGTTTGTGTGTTGGTGTGAGTTTGTTCCACCATGAATGCTGAGGTGGAACAGAGCCCTCCAAGGTTGTAGGCTAATGACATAGATAAGTCATTAGCACAATTTATACACAATCTATGACATTATTTATGACCTTACCGGGTTCCCTCTAAATGTGCTAAGCCTTGGTTAATGCCTACAGTCAACCCAAGTACAGGACATAGTTATAAATTGGTGAAGGTTTGTCTTATCATATAGGGCAGTGTTATGAAAGGTATGCTCACCACTAAATTACCACTAAAATGAGGTAATGCCAATTTGCCACCAATTTACTACAATACTAAAATACTGCCAAGTTAGGTAATAGCCCAGGGACAAAACCTCCTACAGCCCACTATCAGACAGATAGCCTTATTAAGAATATGTTACAGGGTGCAAATTGGGTACTAATAGGCCTCATCATGAGTTGGGCAGTGTCCCGACTGGGATAATGCCCAACATTATTTGTGTTACCACCCACCCATCCTGCGGTATTACAGCCAGATCACGGGTTGGGCACTAAACGTTATTCCACATTTCCCATAGGGTCTGTGTGGTAATTGCACCGAATATCTGTATTTTCCTGCCGTGTTTACCCCAGCTTAGAGCTGGGGTAAACACTTGTGATTGGGCAGACCCTTAAATGTTGCAGTAACCCAGTGACCACCGCATTTAAGGGCTACCGCCCAACTCGTGATGAGGCCCTTAGAGAAAACATGAAAGGAGAATATTGCATACCGATGCTTGGAAGAAATTTAAAAACATACATTTTCTTGATTTTGGTGGTTGCTGGTTAATAGTGTTAGTTGTTAATTGGGTTAGAAAGGGACCCTTTTAGTAGAAAATTTAAGATACCCATTTTGCACTTTGACAGACCGCTTAGTGTTGAATAGACCATTGACAACAACAACGTGAATCATAGTGAAAGAACAAGTGATGGAGATGTGATGGAAGAAAAGACTTCACAGCGAATGACCGCATAAAGAAAAAACATAGATGGAAAACACTTTTAATGAGTACAATTCAAAATTTCATTAGATAATTCAGCTTATTAACTTGGTTGCACAGTATACCGAGAAGGGGGTCACACACTGCAAACCGTAAGAATCACAAATGTTTTGTTATAAAATGTTATGGGTTGAAATTGTGATTAAGGGAGCACAGGTGTAAGGGCTTAGCTCATTGTGGCATTTTCACATTTAGAAATGAACCCCAGATTAAACAACAAAACGAAATGCAGCAAAACTGCAAATGTGTGTGTGGATTGACTTATATTTGTACAAAGTGTCTATGCTAGCTAACAGTAAGAACATGTCTGTAGGTAGCAGGCACATTTCAGATTCCAGATTTTGAGCGATTGTACAGTGGAATTTGATTATGTGGCAACAACTGATAAATGCAGCTAAGTATAAACATATGGGTTTATTTTATTTAAATGCGTATATATGTCTAGAACCTGCACCTTTATAGAGCTGCTTGCTAATCAAAGTGTCGCATGTTAAGGGGGCTCTGACAATTAATATGGATTTTCATTCAAAGTCCTGTGCACTTTTTTGCATTGGGCTTCCTACATATTTGGAAACGTTATAAATTAAGTTGTGTGGCAACCGTTTACTGTAAGAACCGGCATCCCATATCATGCATATCATGCACCCAATTACTAAGGGAGCAATACCGCTATAAGCAAAAACAGAAGGCAGCCAGCAGGAGGAAAGCAATGCAATGTAATTGGCAATTCCATCCAGACCGAAAATAAGCATATATCAAACATGCATGCCTCCCTGGCGAATGCCTGATGAATGTCATGATGAGTGTCGTTGGCAGCCGCTGGCTTTGGTCAGTGTGGCTTGACGGATCTCAGCACATCCAGGGGTCCATTCCTCTCATATTTGTGCTTGCCTGCTCGAGCACCGATGGAGGCTCATTCTGCTGTGAGGGGCTGAGGTCTTCTAGTAATGGGACTGGGACCGAGACCCTACCGGCAGTCACCTGGTTCTGTATGGCTGAGAATTTGGTGGGGAATCTTTGGGACGGTCCATGGCTTGTGTGCCCTGGGTGATACTGACACAGGCTTAACCTTGTCTGGCGTGAGTCCCACTGGTTCCCGGCAGTGTTGTACATCTGTCACTCTCTACCACTTGCAGTCCTTTTGACCTGTTTTACTGTTCCCCCGTTACTGGTCAAGAAGGCCTCTTGCCAAATGACCAGTTGTGCATTTTTATATGTTTGTTTTGGCTATTTAGGTGACTTCTGTCTGTGCTTATTGCGTCTTCTGCTTTGATAACCCGCCCACCCAACTCTCCCTCTCCTTGCTACTATCCCGATGTGTGCCTCTGTCTCAGGTGCAACTCTGCCTCTATGGCTTAGTGACAGAGGTTCTACCAGTGAGGTCAGTTAAGTAGTGGCGGGTGTTGAGGTGGCCTCACTGTTGGGCATTCACCAACCATCTTTTTAATCTTGGTAGCTTCCACCTTGCAAGTGTTTGTTTGGATTCTATAAATACACATCTTATATTTCATTGTGGGAGTACATTGCTTGAAACAAAGTTTGACATTATCTTCAGCATACCTGTCACTAGAGCACTTGCCTCCAAAATGACATCTATGCATGTAGCTGAGCCACACTACTGTCAACACAATATCCCAGACCCAGTGGCAGTAAAAGGGCTGCCATTGGAAGTCCTTACACCTGCATCTCCAATTCCCTGTTGGAATTGGCTGTCGGAGGTGCAGGTGCTTGCATTGTATAATAAGAGACCATGTTGCCCTCATGGTGATAATGTTCAGAATGTCCTTGGACTAGCCTTAGGCTCCTCCTTGGTGATTGTGGGCACGAATATGGATGGCCTTGCCTAGATCATGGATGTTCTTCTGGTGAGATAGCCAGTGGAGGTCTATGGGGAAGTACCAATGGTCAATTTGTAACCGGGCCTATGCCCACAATATACTTTTTGGAGAGAGTGGAGATAGTTAGCCCAGAGTCCTTGTCTCAACCACCTCAGTGACCCTCAGGGTAGCTGGACTAACAAATGGATCATAATTCACTAGTCCAGATCGATGTCACCTAGTCAAGATGAACTTCATACGTGAACTCATTCAGTGCAATTATTTTGCTGCCTTCTGTTTATGGGTGGAATCTATAGACAAATGTGCATTACAATTCGATCTGGATAGGGTAGATAATTGTTCCCATAACATTCAAATTCATGGCAAGGATATAGCTTGCGAGACGGACCAAAATGAGGCATATGTGTCTCAACCACCGAAGGATAACATTGTGGAATTAAAGGAGACAACATTTGATTCCCATGCTGCGACCCTACTCTGCCTGTAACAGCTGGAGAACTAGCACAAAGATTTATAACAAACACTGTCTCCTGAATTTGGAGAGTTAGTCCAAGAGCCTTCGTTTTCTGTTTGTCTTGTTAACTTTAAAATTAAATACGGAGTCATAAAGAAAGCATGTGCTGACAAAATGCCTTTGATTGCGGACAAAGATTTAAGATGATTTATGATGGACCACAGAAACGTTGTCATCACAGATGTGGAAAAACCTGCAGGCTTGAATCAAGGGAGGCCCTCAGAAACCAAGTTCTGCCCTGGTTACGTCAGAGGACTGGGCCTAGGACTATAAGATCTTCTGATCTGAGGGTTTTCTAGAGGATCAAATTAGACAATTTATGTTCCTACAACAATAGGGACTTTGTTTTGGTGAGGTGTGGGTACAGTATCTCTCATTCTTTTTGAGTATTTGCAAAAACGTTCTTCATGGCCTGTCTTAGCAGTTGATTTTGAATAGGTTCTACAGCACAGTATGTAAATGCTCAGTTCGTGAAGATGTGATTATTTGTTGTATGTTTATATCGGATTTACTTAACCTATTCATGTTGCTTTTTATGCTTGATGTACTGTTTCATTCCTACTTATGTTTGTTGTTCGTTGATGTGTTTCATGTTGCACTCTGAGACCTTTGGGTGTGTGGCACATTCGAAATATTAACATAAATAAATCAAGAAAGGAGATCTTAATCTGTGTCATCAGGTTCCATGGCTCAAATAACTCTAAGAGTTAAGACCAAACAGATGAATCTAATGGCACACAGCCTGGCACTAAAGGGAATGCACGTGTCATTTCAGTCTGCTGATTTTGAAAAACATGGCGTGAGGGTATAGTTTAAACCATCAGAGCCTGTTTATTATCTTACCTTTCTGGAATCTATTATTCTTTTCACTTGCATGGGCATGGCTCATTAGCCATTCATTCTCTAACGTACTTAAGGAGGACAAGATACACACTGTTCGTGAAGTCTGACCTGGGCAACACTAACACTGTGGTGTCTTCCACCTTGTGTTGTATATTTAGGTAATGCAGGATGTGTTTGGGCACCAGATGTACATGTGAGAGGATGTGAATACCTCTCTGATCTGATAGATGAAAAATGACTTGTGGTCAAATAAAAAGCCCAGTTTCTTACCTTTCATCACAGGAGTGGAAGAAGGACCTATGGTTATGGACTAGTTGAAGAAGAGGTAGGTATGGCTCTTGACCCCAATAAAAATAACCCTGTCTTCAGGGTGTTTAAGCGTAGGTGGCTGTCAATTATCCAGTCCTGGCATTTTCTTCAGTTAGGCAACATGAAGGTGCTTTGAGTATAATCTGGATAAAGCCGAACGTGGTTGGAGAAGGATTCTAGAACATCCGACTATGTTTCACGTAGCATGAGGATAAGACTTAGCTTTGTTGGACACCGAGCCTGAAGCAGAACAGTTGGGAGCTGAAGGGACTCTGGATTTAACATTTACACTTCTGTCTTGAAGGAGGGAGGTTCCCCATTTCAGAGCTGTGCGTTTGATGCCAAATAATATTGAAACCTCGACAGCAAGTTTTGATGTTGTAAAGTGTCAAAAGCCACTGAGAGGTCAAACAAACTATAACAGAACAGTATGAACATTAGTATTCCTAGTGGACAGAAACAATTAGTTGTGTGAAGCAGAGTGGTTTCACTGCTGTGGGTATGGCAGAAGACAGACTGGTTTTTATGCAAAAGTAAATCCGTTCCACTATGCTCTGGGAGTTTTTGGGCTGCCACTTTCTAACCAGCTTTCCTATGAGAGGGTAATTGCTAATATGGTGGACAGCGTTCAAAGATCAGCAGAAGGATTTTTTTTAGCACAGTGGTCTCAGTAGGCACCTCTCCATAAGCAAGGCACTTCAGACCACTGCAGGCTGTTCTGAAGCAAAAGTGAGAATGTTTTTCTTTATCATTGTCTCGGCACATGGGCGTATCTGTTCAGAGGCCTTCATTTTGGGTCATTGTCTTAATGAGTTCTTCTGAAGCAATTGAACTCAAAGTGATGCAAGGACATTTTCTACACTTTCCCAGTCCTTGTCAGTTGGTCAAATGTAGAATAAAATATGTTGAGGTTGGGGATGTCTGCAACCTTGCCTTGAATGAAAGTGGCAAGCTCATCGGCGAGTTTTAGCAGTACTGGGGTGGGTTGAGCAGCTTTCAATATGTGCTTGTAGTTCTTTCAAGATCTTAAAGTTGTCTGCTAAATGGTTGCTTTCCTGAGCTGTTTTGGAGGAAATATTTTCTTCCTGATGAAAGCATTGTTATTGTTAATATGTGTATCTATTAATAGTATTTTGTGTTTGGTAGTCTATTGTTGTATGCGTGCTTGTTTGCACGAATTTATTTATTTAAGATTTGCATAGCACAGAACCACTGACCCTAGGGCTTAAGGTTGCTAACAAACAAGAACAAAACAAACAGAAGCCAACAGGCACAAGGGTGAAAATCTGGGGGTGGGGAGCTAAACGGTAGGGCCATAACACTTAGCAAATGGATGTTAGATAATATCTGGTGTAAAATCTAATAAAGATGACAGTAATAGGGGGTGTGGCCACCAAGCATTCTATGCGGACGTACTGAGCTTGAGCTCCAAGGCTGCCTGTAATAAATCCTGCACTAAATATCCCATTTTCCCACCTAAAGCACAGGGAAACATATACGTTGCCGATCCTCCCCTCGACAGACCGTGGGGGTGGCAATATATGCCACAAGATAACTGGAGAACGGTGGGGGCCTGGTGGAGATTTGTGCAGTCAGTGATCTTGACGGGGTGCTCCGGGACGTGCGGCTGGGCACACAGATCACAGGACTACAAACGGACCCCTGCTCAAAGAGTCAGGCATGGGATCCGGATTCCACGCTGTAAAGGGTACTTGGAACAGAATAACAGGACCCTCAGCAGCAGAGTATTAGTGAAGACTCAGTTTGCTGTAAGGGGAAGGAGGCCAGCATCCTGTGGCCCATGCAGCAACATGGAGTAGATCGGAGGTGGCACCACAGAGGAGATCTGCCCACCTGCCGTGGAGGAGGCTGCAGGGCTGCTGGGTTGACAGCAGCAATAAGGTTCTGGGGGGTAAAGAGAGATGTAGAGAAGGACCACCCCCCTCATAGTAGAAGCACTGGCACCACATCCACTGATACACCTATGGGGGAGCATCACTACAGAGGGGCACTGCCCAGACTTGCAATCCCATGCACGGATGGATCCAAGGCATTGCTCACAGACTGGGGTGAGCAACACTTTTACCATGCTGTGCAGAACACTGATAACATTGATGGCTCGTGGACAGGCCTTACAGTGGAGGCAGGCATGCGTTTTGTGAGTTCTGTACTGTGCTGTCCCACAGAAATACAGAAATACTGAAGGCTGTAAGCGGTGAAGATCTGGTGATGGGAGAAGTGGCCAGGTGGCATTAAGGGATCCAGAGTGGTAGCCCAATTGGAAGTCAGATCCTCCACAACCTGCTGGGGATGGCGGTGACGAGCTGGATGCGCACTGACATCAGGACCTCGTAACCGGCATTGAATGCTGGTGGCCCAGGAGGGACAAACAAGGAGGTGAGCATATTTGGTGGATTTTGCCCATCTGGACTGTTGGAGGCAGTGGGGGGAGAATAGTGGAGAAAGTGGCACTACAGATTTCCGGGCACGGGAAGACAGCTTTAATGGAGAAGCTATTCCTAATAAAAAGTACGAAGATTCCTGTAATCGAGAGTCAAGAGGAGATGAGATAGATAGGAAAATAACAGCCACCTAATTGTACTATGCCATTAGATCTAGTCACTCAGAGTAAAGCCAACAGGGTACAGGATCTCTCTGCATGAACAACCAGCTACACCAGAGTTTGACCTACATATTGTGCTGGTATCCACCTAGAGGTGGGGTGGAACGTAGAACAGGCTAAGGACTCACAAATCACAGAGGTCACAATGGTCAAAGGTTAGCAAAAAATGGACCACTACATGGGCAGAACAAAGACAATGCTGGGAAAACACATAATGATGGAAGCAAAAATAGGCGACGCAGACCCTGAAAATGCGGGCAGAGTCACTGTGGAAAGTTTGATGGTGCCAATCCAGGAATCCAGGGCGTCACTAGAGGGGAAGATCCAAGAGGTGGAGTGGACATTACCCTAGTGCGTGCCGATCTATGGAAGGTCAGTGAAAGAGTAACAGAGGTGCAACAGCAGATAAGAACTGTGGCAGATGAACTGACCCTACTGAAAAATAAAGTCAAGGGTTTGGTGGGCGCAGCAAGAGCCTTGGAAATGAATGCGGAGGGTGCGGAAAGTGTGTCCCTGAAAATGTAATATAAGGTTGATCGGAGTGCTCGAGGGAGAGGAAAATCCCAGTGCAGGACTGTATGTGGAGAAACTAATTCTGGGGACATTGTAGCTGAAAGGATTGTCAACATTATTCACAGTGTAGAGAGAACACACAGAGTACCATGCAAGTCCCCAGAATCAGGAGGACCGGCCGAGAGATCATGGCCAAGTTACTAAACTTCAGTGATAAAGATGCAATCCTCCAAGAATCACCCAGACATGGCTGATTTGAAGTTTGGAACGCTAACATCCTTATATTTTCAGACTTCACAAAAGAAGTTTAGAAACAAAGACATTGGGCCTCATCACGCGGTAGGCGGTAAGTAACAGTTCTTACAGGCATGGAGCAAATAACGTGTCCGTGTAGTAACCAGCCCGCTACTTGCGTGCCATTACGAGTACGCGGCCACAAGCTTTGCGCCATGCCGGTAAGGACACTACCACCATGCTGTTAAAGGCCCCAAAAAGTCCCTTAGCGGCTTCAAGGAAATTGCTGATAGCACGTGCGCCATCCATGAATCCAGCATTAGCGGTCACCACTAAAAGCGGTGACCGCTAATAGCGGTGACCATAAATAAGCGGAACCGGAAGTAGTGTCATCACACAGCAATGGGAAAGAGCATGGTGGCCATCTTTAAAAACGCAATCCATTGCCATCCTCTGCCCCCAGGACCTGCAGTAACAATACAGCTGGCCAAACTTAATCCTACAACACCTGAGAATGCCCAAGGCCCTAAAGCAAGGTGCAGCATGCCAGTGCAAGGAACTCTTCTCCAATGAGGAACTGACAATGTTAGCAGACACACTAGCTGCTAACGCAGAGGTTGTTTTTGCGCACGACATGCAGCGTCCAGCACTGATAAAAAAAAGGAGATCTGGGCAGAGGCGACACGGAAAGTCAGTGCGGTGGGCTCCACCCTCCGCACTGTAAAGAACGTACGCAAGTGGTGGGACGATCTGCGCCTCCATGTATGGAGCATACTAGCAGCCAACAGGAGCCTGGCCATGGGTACAGGAGGCGGAAGAGGAACCCCAATCAAGATGCAAGAGTGGGAGGAGACATGTGCCAGCACCATTGGCATCAAATCCATTGAGGGAGTGGGTCAAATGGAGCGCGGCGTGCCGTCATCGTCAGATGGAGGTGAGTGTCCACACAAAACACTGCAATGCAAAGCATGAGGTACCCCCCCAAATGTGACCTGGAAATTAGCTAATGGATGGGGCATCTGTTACGCTCACCTGGCTCCCACGGGGGCGTCGATCGGAACTGGGCCGCTGTTGTTTCCACCAGCGTGACGTGTAGCGCCGAGATGACTGACTGGACTGGCCACTCAGCCTAGTTTGTCTGGCTCACAGGAATATCCTTCTGCAAAGGAGAAAGGGAATTAACCACCCGTGGAATTAAGCGTTAACCCACCTTCCCCACCCCCGTTGTCTTCCCACAGATCACTCTTGGTGTCCCCTCTTTAGTCGCACCTGATGGTTTGGAAGGATGAGCTCTCCATCCTGCATCGAACGCAGGGGCGCGTAGATGACCAGTTACTTCACTGGTGTGGAGGAATTGGCAAGTTCCTCTGACTCTAAGAATTGTCAGAGGAACTTGCCAATTCCTCTAAGAATCCAGGCAAGGCGCCGTGAGACGGTAGGTAGAAAGAGTTCAAAATGTCTGATCTTCACTCTGTCCGATTCCTTGCAGGTTGCCGGTTTGTCGTCACGAAGAGTTCCACGTGGCAACCGGTAAGATTTAGGTAAGTCTATTGTGGAGATAGGTTTTCCCCTATAGTCCTTTGTTTTCCCCTTAGGGACCCGAGATGAGCTAATTACCCCCTGTGGTAAATCAGGTAAGTCTTCGGGGAGTAGCTTGCCTTATTGTCCTTTTGTTTCCCCTTAGGGGCCGGGGTACGGCGAAGATGCTGTGTAAGCTGCGCCGACCCGAGATGAGCTAAGTACCCCCTGTGGTAATCAGGTAAGTCTTTGGGGGGTAGCTTGCTCACTTGTCCTTTTGTTTTCCCTTAGCTCACCTTGTTGTTCTTATCTCCATAGGTGTCGGCGAGCGGCCGGGAGGTGCTGAAGATCGCGATGGAATGCGGAGATGCAGCGAAGGCCGGTGAGTTCAGCGCGGCGCTGCGAGATGCGAGGCGACGCACGTGTGACTTCTTGCTTCCAGCTCGAGTGCGTGATGGATCAAGGATTCAGGTAAGGATTACTGTGATGCTCCTGTTCTAACCTCTTCTCCTTCTTTCTTCTTATTTCTAGGAGCTCCGGGCTTGAAGCGGGCGTGGGAGAAGACTGGAAGCTGCTGCAGGCACGGTGAGCGGTACGCTGCTGGATGCAGAATAACGCTAAGCGTGTGCTGCTGTTCGGAAGTGGTTTAAATAGCCTTGGAAGAAGTCCCAGGTAAGTATCCTTCCATAGCTCCGCCCGAGTAAAAAGTAGTCCCTCAGGTAAAATAGTCCCTCCTAAGCCTCATTTGGCTTGAGGCCTTTTGCAGCATGGTCTGCATCAGGTAAGTATGCAGCATGGTCTGCATCAGGTGGGTTTTCAACTATGAGCCTGGCGCCCATGGCGTCAGGACTGACTCTGTTTATGAGCCTGGCGCCATAGGCGCCAGGACTGCACCAAAACAGCCCCTAGCTGGGGTCTATGGGCGCACTCAAAATGGCATGATGCCTGCTTCTGGGGTTGCTGGGCCTGATTTGGTTTCCCGGGGGCAGGCATCATGACAGCATCACACACACATGTACACAACCCTGCCCATATGCTGTGCACATCCCCACACAACCACATGCATGCAGCACCTCAGACACGTGTCACCCAGACTCATGCCTGTATGACCCACCCATCTGGCTAACAACCTGTATGGCCAAACTTGAAGTCCAAATGCACAGAACTGCAGCAACAACAACATATGCATGATGCATGTTCGCCCATCACTGATGCTATCCCTCTCTTGGTCCCCCACAGGCTCACAATCTGACAGTGAGGAGCAGGACTCTGCGACGCAGGCCCCAACAACAATGAAGCAGGCCAGGGGCATGGAAGTAGGCACCAGGCCCAGCACATCGAGGGGCACTGGGAAATTTGGACTGCCACAGAGGGCCAAAGCCACACATGTACCCACGTCACCAAGGCGTGAAAGGCCGTCCGACAATGTGGTAGTACCCACACCAGCCATTCCCACCACGCAGGAGCCAGTTGCAGAAGGATCTCTGTCCGCTGCAAACAGCTCGATTGGAGAGGCAGCTGCCACGGCACCCATGTCAGATGTTGAGGAAATGTGCATTACACCCGTGGAACACCACACACCCAGCCCGCAGCAGTCAGCCCAACACAGCCCACGCCCCACATCAAATGCCAGCAGCCATGAACTGTCTGGTGGTGAGTTTGTGGCAGGGAGCTGGAGTCCCATGGAGTCATCACCTGATGGCGGACACATGCCACAAGCTGCGTCAAGAACCACCAAACGCAGGCCCAGAGACCATGTCATCAGCATCATACGTCAGCGCCAGGAGGAGTTGACTGCGCTGGTTGGCCAGCATGTGAGCGAGGGTGCCCTGGCGAGGGAGGAGTGCAGGGAACATACCAAGGGCATTAAACAAGCTTTTGAATCCTGCACCAACCGCATTTGCGATAAATGAACAGCTGTGAGGCAGGTCCTCACCCGCATCGCAGATGCTATGGAGAGCCAGCGTCCCACACATGGACCATCCGAGCACCTCTTCCTCTGCCAGCTCAAGGTAGACCAGCCCCCTGTGCAGGTCCATGCGAGCCATGCGGCACACAAACTTGCAACTGCCCAATGCTGGTAGAGGAGGTGGGAAGTAGGGGCAGCCTGATATTGGTGACTCGTGTACACTAATGCTGCACTGAAGTGCAAGCCATGTTTGGGGGGATTGTGGGTGGAGGGGGGAGAGGGTGTTTGGGGGATTTGTGGGGGTAAGGGGGAAAGGGTGTTTGGGGGAGTTGTGGGGGAGGGGGAAAGGGTGTTTGGGGAAGTTGTGGGAGAAGGGGGAAAGGGTGTTTGGGTGAGTTGTGGGGGAGGGGAGAAAGGGAGTTTGGGGTGGAGGGTCCATGCACTTCCTAATCTTATAATATTTAATACACCCATTGTGTCATGAAAAATCACATGAGTGGACATTCTTCATTGTGTATGTGTGCTTTATTGCCAAACAGTGCACAGTGTTCTTTTCCCCACAACACCCAGTGCCCTGAGTCCCACATCCATTGCACCCTCTTCATCCATGTGTATTAGAAATATTGGTCTATCAGATGCTGGCGCACAGCACGTCCCTCCTGTGCATCGCCACCTGCATGACGTGCAGCCCCATCTTCTCCCTCCTCATCCTCACCAGGTGGTTGCAGTTCAATGTCAGGGGGTAGAGGCACATTCCGTCTGATGCACATATTGTGCAGCATGACACATGCCATGGTGATCTTGGCCACCTTCTCATGCCCGTACAGGAGTGCCCCGCCCGACCTGCTGAGGCAGCGAAACCGTGTCTTCAAAAGGCCAAATGTCTGCTCAATCACCACACGGGTAAAGGTATGTGCACAATTGTAGTCCTCTCCATGCCTGTTCTGTGGGTTCCGGAAAGGGGTAAGGAGCCACCTCTTCAAGGGATGGCCAGCGTCACCTGCATGGGTGCACCTATGGATATGTGTAAGTGATTACATCAAATGGAACCAGTACCTATCACACACAAGTCAACTTTGATTTGTGGATGACATCCACATATCCCTACATGCATGGAGGTAATCAAAGTAACTGCAATGTGGGAAGGTGATCTAGTCCTTGCAAGTGTTCATGCACTGTGCATGCCTACAGCAGTTGTTGCCATGAACTAGGTGATGTGTAGTCATTCGTATCCTTTGGTCCTGGCACTGTTGGAACCTGACTCCTAGTGATCTGCCATTCCAAACTTGATGTCCCCATGCTGGCATGCAACACTTCTGTTGTGGTGTATGGGTGAGATTCCGTATATTAGCTTCAGGTGATCCCTTTGTACGCATTCATGGTCGCATTTCCATTGTGATGCTGTTCAGCGGACATTTGCATTGGCCATATTGGCAGCATGTTGCTGCATTGTGTTGTAGAGGGTACGGCCTGATGATGTGCAGTGTACATGTGGATGGATATGGCATGGTTGCAGTAATGGCTTATTGTCATTGTTGTGCAGCTTACGTCTTGCAAATTGTTTTCATGTGTCAGGTTCAGTCTGGCCTGCCTTGGGGGACAGTGGTGTATTTCAGTATGGGCATTGTTTAGTCTGTCAACTGATCTCACCCAGTTGGAGTATGCATCTCTCCCCCCCAATCACACCCAGTTGGAGTATGCATCTCCTCCCCCAATCACACCCATTTGGAGTATGCATCTCTCCACCCCCAATCACACCCATTTGGAGTATGCACCCCCCAATCACACCCAGTTGGAGTATGCATCTCTCCCCCACCAATCACACCCAGTTGGAGTATGCATCTCTCCCCCCAATCACACCTAGTTGGAGTATGCATCTCTCCCCCCCAATCACACCGAGTTGGAGTATGCATCCCCCCCCAAATCTACTCCCCACATCGCACTGCTATGTGCTTGCCATGCCACTCAGCGAGTAGCCAGGAACGTTGTCCTGCATGTCGCTCCATGTAGCGTGGTATCGTTGAGTTCCACATGACCATTGAATCATGGGTTGATCCGGGTTATCAGGCACAACAATGTGTGATGATCTTGTTAGAGTCACATACCATTTGCACGTTGATGGAGTGTATTGCTTTCGGTACACTGCCTCCATGGCATGTGGGACCACCAAATCCACATGGGTGCAGTCGAGGGCCCCGATGCAACTTGGGATGCCTGCCAGTGAATGGAAGCCAACTTTGGTGTTAGAGATCTCCTGGGCAGTACGTGACAGGGATATGTGTTCACTTGTGTGCTTCAGGAGGGCATCAAGCACCTGGTTCAGCGTGCGTGAGAATACTGGTTGTGATATGCCATGAGTCTGCCCTACCATGTGCTGGTAGGTGCCTGTGGCCAGGAAGTGGAGCACAGAGACCACCTTCAGTAGAGGGGGGATGGCGGTACGGATGTCTATGAGGTTGACAATGTCGTTGTGTATCATGTCCACAATGGTGGTGATGGTATCCCGGTCCAGATGGTACAGTGTGTGGATCTGCTCAGGGGTTAGGTTGAATGGACTGGCTCTGATTCTGGGGATTGGTGGCTGCCTCTGTGATACAACTGCCTGCACTGGTGGGGCATGCTGTGCCTGTCTCGCCCTCCTTCTCCTCCTGCATCTCCTCTGGGCTGCCTGTTGTTGATGTTGCAATGCAATCATGTCCTCCAGCCCCAGGATTGCTACTAGTATTGGAATCATTTTGGTGTGTGAATGGGTGTGGGAAGGGGTGTGGTGTGCTCCTTTTGTGCTGGCACAGTTTTCATTGCCTCCACCTGTGCTGATTGTGTGCACCTGTGGCAGTTGGGAACACTGCACATGGCCCTTTATGGGTGGTTCGCGATGGGGTATTTCCGCCATGCCGATATCTGCTTTTTGGGCCTGATTCATGCCGCTATTTGCATGTCCGCCTGAGTTGTGATGTACTCCTATTTCCCCCATGCTGCTATTTCCAGCATGAGGGGTCGCGTGCCCGCACCCATGTCGCAATTAGAGGCACCGTTCTTTGCGGTGCCGCTAATAGCGAGTAGGCTGGTCGTAATAGACCAGAGCGGTTAGCGATGCCGGTAATCCTTTACCGGCATCATTTTCCCCTTACCTCCTACCTCATAATGAGGCCCATTCTGTTGATGTGATACGTCAGCAACTACGAGATGAAAATCTGCATTACATGATGTTTTTCTCCACAAAACCCAAGGACTTGGTGGACAGGAAATAACATTTCTTTCTATTACCGTGAGAGGTTTGGAGCTGTTTGGACATCAGGGCATTGAGCACAGCTTGGTGTGAAGCTTGAGGGAAAGGAGACATGGCACAGACCCAGGTAACATGAGACTTGGTACCAGCAGCAGCTGTACTGAGGTTGCTATGGGTGGCCAAACTTGTTTGGAGAATTGAACGCTGAGGAAATGAGGAAGACGCTGGAGGTGGGCGGACCATCCAGTATAGGGTTAATTAGGACAGATGGAGAGACTGAATGGTCGATGTTTGGGGGCAGTGCAGTTAGGGGTTTGGAGCTCAGGGAACGGCAAAGAGTTTGGGGAGGGCAAGGTACGTGAGGTGAAGGAGAAGGGAGAGGGAGATTGGGAAGGGCAGGGGGGAATTAGAGGGATGGGAAGGGGATATAAGTATATTGATATGGTGGGGGCATTTACAAAGAGTGTTGTTTTTACCATGATATAAAGAGTGGGCAACTAGATATGACAATGTTCATTGAACTCAAGATCCGATAAATGTGGGGCAGTTATTTCAAAGTAAGAACATGGAATGTATAAGGGCTTGGTCAGAGTGGGAAAAGGCTGAAGGTATGGACATTCTTGAAATGAAACTGGGTACAAATAGCGTTACTTCAAGAACACATCTGCAGGGGAGGGACCTGAAAGGCTTGGAAGCTAGATGTGGCGTGGGGGGTTTGGTTCCTCATACTACTCCTTTGTGAGAGATATTCTGATATAAATAGCTCCACGTGTGCCCATCAGAATAGATAACACAACAGGGATTCTGAAGGTAATACTGGTGGGCAAATTGGAAGGGAGAGGCATTTGCGTGGTAAACTCGTATGCTCCAAACAAGGATGAAAAAGACTACTTCACTTCAGTGGTTAAACTGGCAGGGGGTCACAGATCCGATATATTTGTATGCGTTAGAGATTTTGACTGCTTTTTAAATCAAGGACTGGACCACACTGGGAAGCCAGGTCCCCCTAAACAACAAGCATCTCTATCACTGTTCAAGGTTACAACATATTTGGATTTGGTGGAATTATGGTAGGAGTCCCATGGTTAGGAGAAGGGTTATTCATATTACTCAAACATACCTGATTCATACTCCCACTTAGATTACATATTTGTAGGAAGGGAACATTTTTATTGGTTTAGAGATACAGGGGGTCATTACGAGGTTGGAGGTAATGGAAAAATGATGCTGCTAAAGGATTACCGGCATCGCATACCGCTCTGGGCTATACTGACCTAAGACCCCGGTATTAGAGGCGCTGTTGATAACGGTGCCTCTAATAGCGGCAAGGGCACGAGCATGCGGCCCATCATGCCGGCATTACCGGCATGCCGCTAATGGGAGGACATCACAAGTCAGGCGGACATGCAAATACCGGCATCATGAAGGCGCTAATAGGGGCTACCAGAATGCCGGTAATACCGGCATCGTGAATCTACCATAAAATGCTATGTGCAGTGTTCCCAACTGCCACAGATGCACACAATCAGCTCAGGTGGAGGCAATGGAGTCTGAGCCAGCACAAAAGGAGCACACCCACACACCACACCCCTTCCCACACCAAAATGATTCCACTAGTAGTAGCAATACTGGGGATGGAGGACATGCTTGCATTGTTACACCAGCAACAACAACAACAGCAACAGCAGGCACCACAGATAAGATGCAGGAGGAGAAGGAGGGTGAGACAGGCACAGCATGCCCCACCAGTGCAGCCAATGGTACCACGCAGGCAGCCCTCAATCACTCGCATCAGAGCCAGTCCATTCAACCTAACCCCTGAGCAGATCCACACCCGGTACCGTCTGGACCGGGACACCATCACCACCATCGTGGACATGATACACAATGACATTGTCAGCCTGATTAAAATACGCACCGCCATCCCCCCTCTACTGAAAGTAGTGTTGGTGCTCCACTTCCTTGCCACAGGCACCTACCAGCACACAGTGGGGCACATGCATGGTATATCACAACCCTTATTTTCTCGCATGCTGAACCAAATGCTGGATGCCCTCCTGAAGCACACAAGGGCCCACATATGCCTACCACAGACTCCCCAGGAGATATTTGACACAAAAGTTGGCTTCCATGCACTTGCAGGCATGCCAAATTGTATAGGTGCCCTCGACTGCACCGTTGTGGAGTTGGTGGTCCCGCATGGCATGGAGGTGGGGTAATGCAACCGCAAGCAATACCACTCCATTAATTTGCAGATGATATGTGACACCAGCAAGATCATCACACATTGTTGTGCCCGATATCCTGGATCAACCCATGACTTAATGGTCCTGCAGAATTCTACGCTACCAGGCTACATGGAGCGACATGCAAGACGACGTGCTTGGCTGCTTGGTAATTTGCATGACAGGCACATGGCAGTGAAATTGGGAGATAGATGCACACTCCACCATGGGGCATTGTTGATGTGACAGCATGATGTGCACATCAGAAAACACTGTGCCCCAAAGCATCCAAAACTGTACATGACGACAAAATCTCATAGCAATGAAGAAAGCTGGACACCTATCACAACATGCCAAACTTAAAAACACCCAACATCCTACAACACATCCACCACCCATCATCATACCTCATCCTCTGTAACACAATCCTGGAACATGATGTGAACATTCACTATGTAAATAACTGCAGAAAATCACTACACAGGACAAGCATCCATGTGAGTGCACTGAAGAACATCACCAAGGGAATCCACTGCTTGTCACAGGGCCGCCACCACCAATGAAGTGCAGCAGGTCACCATCCTAATAATCAGCGCAGAATGCCTAAAATTGCAGAGCCTCTTGCCAACGCTGCCTGTTAGAAAATCAGACAGAATGCTACACATTACAAATTTGACACAAACAATGATGTATGCATCCACAATGCATGAGCAACATCAGGGCAGTGTACACCGTGTATCAACTTGGAGATGCAACCCACACCACAAATCCATGGCAAAGAACACATCGATGGCATAAAATTGGCATGAAAATTGTGTGCATACAACCAGGGACATGTGCATGTGTGACTACTACAGCTGTCCATCATGAACCGACTTACATATACCTTTTATTGCCTCTCATACAGGTGATAGTGGCTATCCCTTGAAGCCGTGGCTCCTCACCCCTGTCCGAAACCCACAGAACAGGCATGAGGAGGACTACAATCGTTCCCATACCCGCACCTGTGTGGTCATCGAGCAGACCTTTGGCCTGTTGAAGGCATGGTTTCACTGCCTTAGCCGGTCGGGTGGGGGACTCCTCTACAGGCACGAGAAAGTGGCCAAGATCATCATGGTATGTGTCATGCTGCACAACATGTGTATCCAAAGGAACGTTCCCCTGCCCCCTGGCATTGAACTGCAACCACCTGGTGATGATGAAGGGGATGAGGAAGATGTGGCTGCACATCATCGCGGTGCCGATGCACAGGAGGGACGTGCTGTGTGTCAGTCAGTGATAGCACAATATTTCTGACACATGGGTGCAGAGGCTGACATGAAAGTTGGACAGAGGGCACTGGGTGTGGGAGTACATGTACACTATGCACTGTATATGAATAAATGACACATTTGCAATGAGGAATGTCCACTCAAGATATTTTGTTTCACAAAACGGGTGTATTTAAATGTCAAATAAAGATTGAAGTGCTCAAACCCTCCACCACACACACCCTCACCCCCTCCCCTTCCCCCCAGAACTCCCTCACCAACCCTCACCCCATCCACCTCCCCCCACAACTCCCTCACACACCCTCACCCTCCCTCCCCCACAACTCCCCCACACATGGTGTCCAAGCAATTGTCTATTTCCTTCATCAGGCTGGCCAGTCTACATTCTGCCACTCCCTGCACCTGGTGGCGGCATGTCCGAGTGGCGCAAGGTGGGCGCCGACCTGCGTAGGTGCTGGTTTAGGTGGAGCTTTAGGAAGATGGGGTGGCCGCCTGCTCCATTCGGGGGCCGGATGCTCAGACTCTATTGAATCAGCAATGCGGCTGAGGACCTGCCGCAGGGAAGACACCTCCTCGCACAATCTACTGGTGCTATCCACAATGATCTGCTTCAGGGAGGCGTGTTTTTGCACCACTCCTGCCTTGCTTGGGCACTGTCTGTGACAAACTCTCTCATCAGGGCAGTTAGCTCCTCCTGTTGCTGCGAAGCATGCCCTGCCTGCTGCACCCCTGCCAGTACACCAGTGGAGGTGGAGGGTGCTTGTGTGTCATGCTCAAATGCATTTGGGCACTCCATGGGACTCATGGTCCCTTGGATGTACTCCCAACCAGACTGCTCTGGGGTGGTGCCATGGTTGGAGTCGACAGATGTAAGCTGTGGGATGGTGCCGGACTTGGTGTAGCCAGTAGGTCGGAGGAGTCATCCTCGACGGGCGCCCACACCTGTCACAGCACGTCGTCATCAGTCAAGGGTGCTGTAGCTGCTGCCTCCCCGACAGAGCTGTTCTCTGCAGAGAGTGCCCCTTCAACTGTCTCCTGAGCAGGTGTCACAGGAGTTGTGGGTACAGTGGTGATGGGCCTTGGTGGTAGCAGTGCCATGGCATCCTTGGGTGGTTCGTTCTTCGGTGCCTGTCGTGGCTTGTGTGGGGCTTTGGAGGTGGAAGGCCTGTTGCCTTCATCCCTGGCCCTCTTCCAGGGTGTAGTCAGCTGTGGGGGTGAGTCCCAGGCCTCGCTGTCAGGATCTGAGCCTGTGGGGGTTGAAGAGAGGGACGGCATGAGTGATGGTTTGACAAGCATCATGCATACATTTGTATAATTGCTCATCTACACAATAGAGGGGAATAGGCAGTGGAGTTTGGATGATCACATTGCTTGCTATATAGGTGGGTAATGCAGGCATCTGTCGGGGTCACCCATGTTGGGGCGGACGTATGCTATGTGACATGCATATCTGTTGTGGCCTGCGTGCAGTGTGACTTATGCCATTGACATCTTAGTTTGGTGTTTGTCAGGTATGGCATTGCCATGCTGCAGGCATCTGCATATGTCTGTGCTGCAGACGACAACTAGGCCAGGATTGTGTGTGTATTGGGGCATGGCTTGCCTCTTTAGACAGACAAATTGGTGGACTATCATCAGACTTTGCATTAGTGTTTTCTTAGGACACTCACCTCCTTCCGCTGATTTGGTGGTGCCACACTCCATGTGACCCACATTTCGATGGCCTATATGCCGATCGTGCTGGCACATATCTCCTCCCACCAGCTCAGCTTTATCAGTGAGCTTGATCCTCCACCAGTTGCCACGGCCTGGCTCCTGTTTGCGGACAGGATGTTCCTGACTCGCATGTGCAGGTCATCCCACCTCTTCCAGACATCCTTAGTTGTGCGGGAGGTGTTGCCTACCACGCTGACTCTTTGTGCAACTAGTACCCAGATTTCCTTCTTCTTGATGACTGCCTCCCTCTTGAAGCTGTGAGCGAATACAACATCAGCATTCTCAGCCAGGGTCTCAGCCAGCATGGTGAGCTTGTTTTCATCAAAGTGATTCTTGCGCTGGCGGGAGGCGCCTTTTTTCACTGCCTTGGGCATTATATAGTTATATAGTTGTTCTGGGTTCATGTAGGTACACACCAATATACTCCAGGTCCTGGGTGCTGAGGATGGCAATGGATTGTGTTTTTAAAGATGGCCACCATGCTCTTTCCCATTCCTGTGCGATGACGCTATTTCCTGTTCTGCTTATTTACGGTGACCATTATTAGCGGTCACCGCTAATAGCGGTGTCCACTATTAGCGATGACCGCTAATGCCGTTTTAATTGATGCCGGTAGTGCTGTCTGCACTTTACATGATGCCGCTAATAGCCATTTTTAGGACTTTAACGGCATAGCGGTAATGTTGTTACCGGCATGGCGCAAAGCTTGTGCACGCGAACTCGTAATAGCCCTCTATTAGCAGGCTCTTTACTACACGGACACGTATTTGCTCAATGCCGGTAAGGACAGTTACTTACCTCCAACCTCGTAATGAGGCCCACAGAATATCTAGGGAGAATAATATTGGATAACTCTACTCTTGTGACGATCTTTCAGGGACCACTGAAAAGATCGGCCGTCTCATTATGGAAAATTAAAGCATAGGCCCTAAAAGACAATGCATAGCACGAGGAAGTGTCCACATTCTTTGAACTGAATGAGGGATCAGTAGATGATGCAGGGGTGCAATGGGAAGCCTTTAAAATAACCATGAGAGGGATATTTATGAAAAAGATGACAGGAGTTAGAAAGGCAAAGAATGACTTCCTGAGTGCAACTGAAAAATCAGTTCAGCATTTGGAGACATAATTGGTGAAGGCATCATGAGTAGGGGGGAGATCTTGCGCAGGTGGTGAGGTCTCACCAGGAGGGGCAAGACTCTCTACTGGAGTTTGAGCGCAGGCAATGTAATGTTACGGTTCATGGAGAAGGAGATGAAGTTGGCCACCTATGAGCATGGCTGATAAGGCAGGAACAAACCATGTCAGTGATTACTCAAATCTTTAATGAGGAAAGGGACATGGTGACATCCCAGCAGGTGATAAATTAGGTGTTCCAAAAATATTATAAAAATGTATATACGAGCGAGGGCACATACTCAGAAATAGATGCGACTGACCTGTTCAATTTGGTAAAGCTGCCTAAATTATCAAATGAACTTAAAGAGGAGATAGAGGTATCGATAGAGGAAGCGGAAATCTGCAAATCCATGCAAAAAAGCAAGGCAGTAAGGAATGATGGTTTTTGCGGTTGAATTATACCATAGATTCACTGAGCTGCTAGTACCTCAACTGAAGAGCGTGTACGAACATGCATTTGAGATAGGGATTCTTGCAGAAACGATGCAGGAAGCAGTGATTACGGTCCCTCTGAAGAAAATTAAGGTTCCGGGTAATTGTGACTAATTCCGGGCCATTTTATTGCTAAATGTGGATGCTAAAATTCTGGGGGAAATGGTAGCTATGAGATTGTCCAAAATAGCCCTGGATCTGATCGACCCGGGCCAATGTTGGCTTGTAGGAGGATTTAACACAACAATGAACTTATTCTATATGTGAGTAACCCACTAGAGAATATACGATCATACTGGAGGTCTAGGGTAATTTCAGGAAACTTTCAGATTTTTAGATTAACTGGGAAATATTGATTCTATTTCCTCTAGCATGGTTACATAATCAGCATAAAGAGGCCCTTCCAGATTGGTGAGTGGAATGGGAACTGGAATTTTTTCCAAGTGTCAATTTGTCAATGGGGATTGATCACGGAGAGGGAGAAAGCTAAAACACTAAAGAGGATATCACATGTTATGATAATCTTAGCTAAATAACAAGTAGCAATTTCCTGGAAATGCCTAAATGATCCATCAATATGGCAATGGATTCAGGATATACAACAATGGGGTTTGGCCGAAGTGGAGAATTTAAGGAAGTACAACAACCTGGAGGAGGAAGAGGGAGCGTAGCTCGATTGGGGTCGAATACTAAATGAACTGACTTCCCCCCTGGATTTAAACCCCCCATGATAAAGATGGATAATGGCAACTTTACAGAATGGGAGTGGTAATAGACATTATCACGTTGAAGGGACTAATTGCCAAAGGAGAAAGTCAGTGACAGAGGTCGAAAGAAGTGCAGACACTTGGCAACCTGGAGGAAGAATGGTGGATGATCTATAAAGGGGAAGCAGGGGATATATGAATGGTTGTATTCATTTGGATGTTTTCAAGTTGACACAGTGGGATGACTGGCTGTCATTTGTTCTCCATGGCCTTGAAGTGAGAGAGTGGTCAGTCACCAGGTATTCACCATGCAAGATGCAATATGTGAGAAATATGCAAACCATTTCAGGAAATTCGGAATGGGGAAATACTTTTCCCTATTCTGAATTTCAACAAGGTAGCTCTGCATTTCATCATCCACATTTTAGCAAAGGTTTGTATTTTTAACTAGGGCCAAGGTTGTGCGACTCGTATGTACTATATGAATTTAAATAGATGCCAAGGTTGAGAATGCAAAGAACAAATGCTAGTAAATAATCACTTTGCTCCACGATACCACCGTTGTGGGCTGAGATGCACTGAAATAAATCTAACATGAAACTAACATACTAATTTACCTTACCCATTTAACGTTTAACAGATTCCCAGACTAACATTTAGTGCAAACTAGTGCATGATATAAACTTGGTGCAGATTGATGATAATGCATGATGGTCTGGAAATGAAATAAACTAAATATGCAGGCTTAAAGCTGTGCTGTGTATTAAAGTGTGGAATATGAGATCTGTTCTGCTAAAGACATTGCATTGTTTCAGAGCAGGAAACAGTGCCAGATGAATGTAGCATTTTCCCTGCTGTGAATCTCGGTCAAAGGAACAAAGGAAATCACCTTCTAAATTAATGGGCTGATTTGTCAAGGGGAGGTTCTTTGAATGACACATGAGTTTTTGAAAAAGACTTAAGGCAGGCATGGCTAGTTCATTCACTCACTCACTGGCACAGGGAGCAGAAGCACTAAGAGAGAGAGCTCGTTCCAGGGCTGTCTGTCTCTCTCCTGGATAGGCAGTCCTTAGAAGAGTTGCAGTTTTGAGCACCCTTGTCTGTGATTGACCCTGAGTGGTGCAGTAAGCAGAATAGCTGGGGAAGGACTTTGTAGGTTAAATCCAGACTGAGTAGGGGAATATCGTCAACTGAATCTAGGTCATTATGCAGTAATTGAGGATCGTGTAGTATACGTGATAAAAGTTTACAGGTTGTGTGACAGAAATATGTTTTTTAAAGTAATTCACAATCTATATTTAATATGGATCTCCACTTATGAAGTGAGCTTTTGTTAGGATAAGAGGCTCCTAACTGCCAAGAATTGTGAGAGAAACATTCAAGGTTTCCTCATCGGACTTTGTGCTGGCCAGCCAGCAACAAATGTGTAAGTGAAGCTTATTATTAGAAAAGCTATTTAATGTTTTGTGAGCTCTCTAATGAAATGCATGTAATCCATGTTCAGGAATAGCCACTGTAAAGTAGTACGGCATAATGCAACAGTTAGGTCATTTTCTGAATTGTAACATTTTATAAAGCCACAAAAGAGAAACATTATTTGGATTCATACCCTTATTATGTGCCTGAATTATTGTTAGCACATAGACTGAGGTACAACAGCTGGTAAGCTTATTTTACTGCAGGGCGTAATTCACATTACCAGATGTGGTAAAACATAAGTCAAGTCAACCAGTTTATTCAGACTGAAAATAAAATCCATCAAACGCAAAACAAAAACAACACACAAAAAGCAATTACAATCAATAGACCATATAATTGAATAGTACAGCAAAGAGTCTCTTAGGGAAAGAAAAGGGTGAAACAAAGGACCCCATCACCCTCTGGATAACTCCCCTTGCCTGGGCCTGACCCCAAAAAGCCTGTCCGGTCACGGCCCAGGGGAGTGAGGTTTGCCCCAGACAGGGGGTAGGTCCTCCGGACTGACCTTATGGGCGATTTGGAGCCTAAATATGAGTGTGGGCTGATTAGAATTCCGCTCCCCGGCGACCCACCCGTCCCCCCCATTGACCCAGGTCCCTGCTCGCCAGTCTCCAGTCCCATAAGGCCAATTCCACTATGTCCTCCGAGCTCTTGCCCAAACTGGTCATTCTCCGACAGCCCACCAAGGTTTCCCTGGACACAAAGGAACATCCTCTAACGGATCGTAGCCAGTGTACACATTTGTTTACAAGAGACTCCCTGGACTCCAACATGTTCCTTTCCATTTTTGGTACCCCGTGAAGATACACTGTAGCTCGACCAGTCTGGTCTTGAACAGGAGGCTGAGATGGACCGTCTCTGTGCCGTGGACCATAGGCAATCTTCCCCCCATGATTAGGGCTTTTTAGAACTACTGGATTTGGGGCATATTCCGCCACCCCACTGAGCTCACTGTGCTTGGTGCCCCCAGCCCTGGGATCTTTTCCAATGTCCGAATGTACAATCCCAGACAACAGGCTAGGGCAAGAAGATGTTGGAGCTATAGTCTCGGGACACAGAGGGGCTTGGTTCTTAGGGTGTACCAGAAAAAAGTCAGAGAGACCCTTACAAACAATTGGAATGGGAAAGGGCTCCCCCTCCCTTTGCTCCCTCTCCTTAATGGCTATTAGTGTTGTAAGCAAATTTCTAATAGCAGCCAACTCAGCCAAAACTTGGTTGCACTTACACCCCCCGAGTGACAGATCCACCTCGACTGGTGGGTTAATAACCGACCCTACAGCCGGGGAGGTTTCACATTTTGGTTGCTTAGACACCCTAAGTGGAGATAGGTGGAGAGAGGGGCTGGCCATTGGGCACACTGTGGGCATAGGTACACTCCCGGAACTTCTGTTGCCCAGGGAGAGATTGCACACAAGGTCGTCGTCAATATATGAGCTGCCCCCCACAATTGGGCTAGCCAGAGCGGTGCTAGAAAGAGTCTTTCCCGGGCTGGCACGAATGTTAGAGCCTGGTGACGGGGTGGAGGCCACGATGTTGTTTGCAGGAGTGGAGTTTACTGAGGGATAGCTGCTGACTAGTACTCTGATTCCTGCAGTGTCTCCCTCATTGGACTACGGCATCTCTGTTCCGGGACCAAGTATTCCAGAGATGGATAACACCTTGGGGGGACTGAAGCTCAAGGTGGGGACAAGGGGAGAGAGCACATCTGCAGTGGATGGATGGGACAAAACATAAGATAAATTGTATGAGTTTTCAGAAGTGCTAGGCGTGCATGTGAAAACAACTATTTGGTTGTGAAGTGATCAATGTATTTTTAGAAACACAGCCTAAAAGGGCATAATGTGGTATTGTACATAAGATACCACAGGATGGCATGAGTTAATTATTCAGACTCTACTAAGTCCAGTACTTGTTTACTGTTAGTGACCCTGGTAAAATAATTATTGGGTAGTGTTCTGAAGTTAGTCTCACCACTAAAAAGATACCCCAATAAATGTACCACAATGTAGTACCAAGAGCTAATAAAAAATACCATTATACCAAATACCACAAGATAGCATGAGATACTAAAAAGATCTTTAACATTTTGGTACATTGGCCGGGAAGCGGTAAAAATAATTACTGACTGTGGCCTTACATCATAAAGCATAGCCATATTGTGCACTAATTCTCTGAATTAGAGCTATGAGGTAGTGCAGTACGGTGTGCTCACTTGACTCTTGTTATATTATCATTGTCAATAGTACCGCAATGTCCCAAATTGAGGCTGAATTTTCTGAATTGTCAGATTACCTCGAGGCAAAGCTGTATGCTCATACAAATTGGTCCTCAGAAAATGTGACAACATGGAAAAGCAGGATTAGCACAGAAGTAGAAAAAGAGATATTTGAAGGTATTTTTTATTAAGGAAGCAATGTGCAGGTGTGTATCGTTAGGCTGTTCCAAGCGTTAGAACTCACAGAAGAGAAGAATTGCATTATCAGACCGTGCGCAAAACTTTGGTTTCTGCTACACAGATCCATAAAGATGCAAAGGAAAGACAGTGAAGTCATTAGCAAATTACAGCAAATTACAGTGCAGTGTGGACAATGAATGTGATCAGGTGCAGCAATTAAAAGCAGAATTAAAACAGAGGGAGGTAGACACAGAATTGCAAGCCATGTGTAGTGGCCTTGCTATTCAATTGGCTCAGAGAGAGAAACAACGTAATGACAGTAAGCAAGAACTAACCCATTTAAAAACAATATTGGATGATATAAGTCAAGAGAAAGATGTTGCAATTTCCGAAATGCAAATCCTTAGAGAAGTTAGGGAGAAAGATAGGGAGAAAGATAAGGAATTCCATGCTATGGAACAGGAGACATTTACATTACTGGATGAAAATGAAAAATAAAGCCACTTGATCATTTTCTGATATAGATCACAGAATTACAAGCAATGATCAATAAGGTCAGGGATGAGAATTATGCTCTCTGTCATGAAGCAGAACAGCTTCATGGACAATGCAAGAACCTGGAACAGCAAATATTTAATCTCAAGTCTCAGGAAATGTGACAGGGTACCACATCCATTGGAGCTGAACTCAATCACAGCCCTAGCCACGGAAATGTACCAGCAGTTGTCTACATGGCCAGACATGGTTATAACCCAAAGTTAGAGTGCTGAATCCCTTATAAATATTCACACACATTCTTGCACACAAGAGATCAGGAATCAGTGAGAAAATGACACATACCAGAATGCACCATGTAGTCATTTAAAAATTAGGAAATCTATCAAGACTTTGATAAAACCATGCAAAGGGGAGGGTTTTGCTGCATGGAAGACCATTTAGATGCAGTTCACAATATATTTAAAGACCTTCAGATTCCTATGGAACAATATAGACAGTACTTTCACCTCACTCTAGATGCAGCATCTGCTAGTATCATTTGTGGTCTCAATGAACGGGAGAATGTGTCATGGGCAGACTTTGAGAAGGAGATTAGGCATCAATTCTTACCTTACCAGTCTATACAGCAAGCCAAGAAAGCCATTTATACTATGATGGCACAGCAACATGATAACCCCTTGGCAATTATTTAAAAGCTTAAAAAGAGCATTTTCACAATTTGATGTGACGTTAACCCTAACTCTGTAGAATTTAAAACTGCATACTTCTATGGGTTCCAAATAGAAATTCTCTCCCAGTTAATTCTTGACTTTGAGAGGGAAAAACTACTGGAATGGATAATAGAACAGGGGACCAAACTGTATGAAGTGATATTTGGTCAGAAAGAGGACGGGACTAAGAAAATAGTCTGTAAAGATTCCCCTAGAATCAGCCCAAACTCTGGCAAAGAATGGCATAACACTTAATCAAAGGGGCGTTCCTCCACAGAGGACATCACCCCAAACTCCTATGTTCCAATCTATTGATCCCAGCGAAAGATCTTACATTAGTCCTAGATATCTTGGTAGTTCTCCCACAGTGGGATTTCATCATGATATGCCAGGCCTAAATAACAATCAAAATCAAATGTACAAAGGCCTATATCAGACACTATGGGCCCAGAGTAGATTGGATCTTAACACAATGGTGTATGGCCACCAGGAAAGACCAAGATATGTGGATAGATTCATTGACAATGGAAAAAAGCATAGGGAACAGTTCCCACCAAAGTTAAGACAAAATATGAATTATGTGCCTCGCCAGTATAATCAATCCCAACCACTGGTCATCCATGGTCAAAGGATGGTCACTCCACTTTCTCCACCTCCTGTCACATGAATTCAGAGGTAACAAAAATAGAAATCAATCTCCTGAAAGATATCAAAACAGACATAATCAGGTTGAGTTTAATAATTCCCGACCTAGACCACAAAGAGAGGAACTCAGAGACATGGACAGGTTTCAATGCTTAGAGGCCCAAGTCAAAATGTTGTCTGAACAGATAGGAAAATTATGTGCAGGCCAAAAGCAACACCCAAGTGAAGTTGCCGAAGGTCATAGGAGTGATCTTGTGAGTAGCAACAACAAGTGACTAGTTATTCACCTCTGCTCTGATGAGAACAGAGAAGCCCATGAATCACCCTTGAATAGAAATACAGAATTGCTTGCTGATTTAAAAATGAGAAAACAAATGAATGAAAGTGAGACAGGAATTTCAACACACACAAAAAGGGAGTGTGGTTCAAGCTGGAGTTGAACTAGACCATTCAGGTGTGTGAAGATGAAGAACAAAAAGGGGAAAATTAAAAAGAAAAACCCAAAGAACAGAGAATCAGATTTAAAAAGAATATCCAATGTGAAAATGAAACACAAAGCAAAGAATTAGGATCAACAGATAGATTATCCTTACTTGATAATCAAAATACTGTTGATACCTATGCAGTGGAAATAATTGCCCAAAAGGCGGGTGTCGGTAATCTGAGGAGTATTTTGAGCCACAAACATTCCAAAGGACAGAAATGGCAGGCTCTGTACACAGTGCAAATAAGTGTTATACACCAAAAGCTGACATGCTGTCATGTGATACTTGTGAAAGTACCCAGAAAGGCACAATGAGAAATTGCGGTGTGAACACTATTGGTCCCAAGTCAGAGGGGCAGTCTGTGGCTGCACTCCAAATGGGTTCAGAGCCCAGGAGAATAGACAAAGAAATTCAAAATGAAGTGGGCAAAAAGGATGCTAAAATGCCATTTCATATCCAGTTGCCTAGCAAAAAGTAAAAAAGAGCCTAAAAAAGCAAGTGCTGAAATTAGTATGTTGTATGCACACTAGAAGAGGTTTCGGTAAGGTACTTTGCTCCTATCACTATTGAAGAAAAATGAAATGCATTTGCAATGATTGACATGAGTGCCCAGACGACGATAATATCAAAAGAACTAGTGAAAATTATCAATGAAGGGAGATCCCCTCAAAATCGTGTAAAGGTAAACCAAAATGAAGGCCTCATGCACAATTTCACTGCGGAAGAAATACACATCGAAGGTGTCACTGAAGTTGACATAAAGCTACAAAAGTATCAGATGAGACAAGAAGTGTTGGTCACACTCATTAATGAAAAACCATTACTCATAGGGACAAATTCCCTGCGGAGTTTATCGCCCCTCATTGATGGGGTACATGGGGTATTAAGGTCCTTAGCTAAAAAGCCATTGAGACCTAAGAAAGTCATGACCCAAAGCAACAGTGTAAAAGAATGCCACACCATTGCTAAATCCGAAAGTGCAGTGGAAGTACATCTTCAGAATGACTGTGTGCCTAGTTTCACTGTCATTCTCATGTGTCAGGATGAAATGTGAGTAGGCAAAGAGAATCCGTCTTTGGAGATTTATTTGGACCCTAAGAAAAACTGGCCAACAGAAATAGATAATAACACATTGCAAACCAAATACTACTTTAGAGTTAAATCAGGAAAAACGCATTTCAACAATCTCCGAATTACACATGGAAGAAGGGTAGGCATAGATACCTACACATGCAAAAGGGCATTCTGAAATGATTGTGGGCACTTTGGCACTTGAGCATGAAAGGAGTTTCATTAATGAAAAGGTACTCTGGCAAATACTTGACAGAGAGAAGATCCCAAAGTTTAAAATAAAGAACCAACACATCTTTGGCCGAGTTGGGACAACATATTATATGAAGATGTATGTTAAAGATTACAATTGGCTCTAAGAGCATTTATCACAGTATGTGGATCGTGAGCGGGACACAGACCACATTTTATTTGGGAAATGACATCATGCACAGAATGTGTATGTATTAGACTTTCTAAATCAAAAAGTCTGGTCCAGGTTGGGAGGAGCCGCACCTGAATTTGAAGACGAAAGACAAGCTTACCATTGTGCCCAAATGACACCATATGCAATTGAACTTCAAGTGAAAAAGGATGTTACCATTCCTGCATTTACCAAACAATATACAGTAGCATTAAAATGCAGGAAGGAACAACATATACAAGATTCTGATGCCTAAGTATGCCTAAATGAATTCATAAAGCAACAAGTGTTAGAATACAAATATACACCGCTGATAGAGATTGGGGATGCACCCATTATATCCTGGTAGACAATAAAGGGTGTCAAGACATTCATTTGTAAGAGAATTCAGCATTTGGAATGGCAGTACAGAAATCTTACTAAACTGCTGATTTTAGTAACCCAGTGATCAGGATATCCTTGAAAGCTATGTGACTGAACAGGGTGAATTACCAGAATCATTGGAGTCTAAACCAAAAGGAATCTGTAAGGTTCAGTCTGTGTACCCTTATGAGCCAAGTGAAATGGTATGCTGTCATCAGGATGATTGTATCCTATTCTAATTAGGTGAATCTAAGAGAGAAAAGCAGCATATGGAAGTGGGGGTTAATATTCTGAAATATTTGAGGGTAGCGACTCTCCAAAGAGACACTGCCACACAGTTAGAGGAAAGTACAGAGGTCCATCCTTTGGAGGATTTCCCAAAGTTTTCTAAAATGGTAGAGGAGAAGACTCAAGATGCAGATGCTTACACACATGAAGAAGAAAAAGACCAATCGAGGAACATATTTATGGAGTTAAAACAGAATTTTGCCAAAGATGCCTATGATTGTGGGCTGACCGATTTGCATATGGCCATACTACCAGAAGGACATGGTAGGGAACTGGTATTTGTGGGGCAATATAGGTGTGTTTGTGAATCAATAGCTGAAATAATCAAACATTTAGAATCTAGAGGAATCATTAGGCCTATTCATAGTACATCAAATACTCCTATATTTAGCTGAAGACATTCAAAAACTATTTGCATTTTCATTTGACAAATCACAATATGCATGGTCCCGGACCGCTTTTGGGTATGTCAAAAGTAGGAGTGAGTTTGGGATATTCCTGATCAAGGCACTCCTCGATGCACCTGAAAGAGGAACAATAGTTGATGTGGATGATGCGCTAATCAAAAATGAAGATTTTAAAAGCCATTTCAATGAGATCAGGCATGCATAACGTATCTTTACAGAAAGCACTGTGGTGCAGCAAAAGAGTAAACTTCCTAGACCATGAAGTGACAGGGCATGGATTAAAACCAGAAAAGAAGAAAATTGAAGAGATTCAGAAACTAAATGATCCCACTAACTTGAAAAGTTTAAAGAGTTTGTTAGGAATTGCAAGTTACAACCGAACTTTTATTGAAAATTATGCAGAGATTAGACAACCTTTGACGAGATTACTGAAGCAGGGTGTACCCTGGAAATGGGAAAAGGAACAAAGTGAGGCAGTGTCCATGCTAAAAGAGTGTCTGATGAAAGCACCATGTTTGGCATATCCAATAAAAAAACAGGATTCTTTTGTATAAATAGGACTCACAGATCAATGCATGTCAGCAGTGTTAAAACGATGCAAATAACAAAACCATTGCATATGCTACAAAGGGATTTTCACAGGCAGAGACCAAATTTAGTGAATGTGACAAAGCTCTTCTGACCAAGGTTTGGGAATTGTTACATTTCTATCCTGTAATTCAAGGGGAGCAGGTGATTGTTGAAAGAAATCACCAGCCTCTGCAATGTTTGCAAAGTAAGAGGATCAGATCAGGGATTTGGGGCCAGTCAAGAATAATCTAATGCCATTAGCCCTTCAAGGATTTCCAGTAGAAGTGATATATGGATAAAATAAAAACAGCCTAGTTGCTCAAGGGCTAGCAGAGTTGTATGCTTGTGCAGCTGTCTGTGCACCTGATGATACAGGGCTAGAGACTCATTTAAATTAATTTGAACAATCCCCACACAGGGCCTTCAATGAAGAAACATGTAAGGATTTATCAACTATATTAGTAGACGGATGTGTATACCAAGTAGAAAATAATACTGAAAAAGAATTTGTGGCAGGAATAGGAAATTTGTGGTTTAAATGGGACAGCGTTCCAAGGGTAAGCATCAGGATAGGCCCCAAAAGCAGTTAAGTAGCAGAACTGGCCACTATTTACACAGCAATACCTACAGCAGTGGAAAATAGACTCAGAAAAATAGTTTAGTCACTGATTCTTGCTATGCGAAAAATAGATTTGTGGTGTATTTACCTGGCTGGAAGGTGAAAGGGATGCTCACGTGTAACAAGAAGCCACTTAAACATTGCAAGATGATTCAAGCTATAGACAAACGTGTCAAAAATGCACTGATAATACATTGGAGGAAAATATGTGCTCATTTCAAAACACCAGGTGAAGATAAGGAAGGAAATGATAAGGCAGATCAATTAGCCAAAATTGAAGCTGTAATGGGGGAATTATTATCTATTGAACACCTGCTTGGTGAAATACAGATAGATGCAATACCATGCTCAAAAACCCTGAAAACAGTTGAACAGCCTGTGGCACAATGGAGTTTTGATACTCCAGACCAAGACATGATTAAGGCACAAAAGGAGGATCTTATTCTAGCCCCATTTTACAACCATTTTCTCGATGCAGATCAAAATCCACTAACTGAAGAGGACTGCAAAGGGAAAGAGGAATTCAGGGTGTTACTTAAACACAAAAAGAAATGAGGTTACAAGATGGACTGATGATTGGAGAAGCCATGAAAGGCCAAATCCAATGGGTAGTGCCTTTTTCATTTCGGGGATTGGGGTTACATCATGGCCACAAGGGGGTTCTGGGAGTTTTTCTACTACTGCCTATATCCCGGGTTAGAGGCTCAGCCAGAGTCTTTAGCTCACAATCCTTTCACAGAAGAGAAATTTCCACTACATATCAGTATTTGTCCTGCCCAAGGGCAGTCCAGAACCAAAATGCCTGGAAATTCACTTCTGAACAAGAGTACCAACAGCAAGCCCAGACACGTGTTTCGGCCTGGTGGGGCCTCATCAGTGAAGTAGAGCTGTGCCTCTCTAAGAACAGTGAGCAAGGGTTCCACATCTGGATTACCCTAGTAACTTAGGGTTAAAACCCAAAGCTACTCAATATGCAAAAACAAGGGTGTTCTGGGAGTTTCTCTACTATCAGCCTATATCCCGGGGTAGAGTCTCAGCCAGAGTCTTTAGCTCATCATCCTTTCACAGAAAAGAGATTTCCACTACATATCAGTCTTTGTCCTGCCAAAGGGCAGTCCAGGACCGAAATGCCTGGCAATTCACTTCTGAACAAGAGTACCAACATCATCGCCAGACACGTGTTTCGGCCCGGTTGGGCCTCATCTGTGAGGTGGAGCTGTGCCTCTCTAAGAACAGTGAGCCTGGATTACCCTAGTAACTTAGGGTGAAAACCCAAAGCTACTTAACATGCAAAAACAAGGGGGTTCTGGGAGTTTATCTACTACCGGCCTATATCCCGGCTTAGAGTCTCAGCCAGAGTCTTTAGCTCAAACATCCTTTCATAGAAGAGACATTTCCACTACATATCAGTCTTTCTCCTGGTCCAACTAAAGACTCTGGGTAAGGCTCTCGTAACCAGGACTAATGTCTGGCAGAGAGACTCCCAGGACCCCCCCTGTTATTTGCATGTTTTAAGTAACTTTCGGTCTCACCCTAATCTACTAGGGGAATCCAGACGTGTACCCCTTGCTCACGATTCTTAGAGAGGCACAGCTCCACCCTACTGATCAGGTCCAACCAGACCGAAACATGTGTCTGGGGTTGCTGTTGGTACTCTTGTTTGGATGAGAATTTCCTAGCATTTCGGTGCTGGACTGCACCAGGGCAGGACAAAGACTGATATGTTTAGGATGTTTCTTCTCTGTGAAAGATAGTGAACTAAAGACTCTGGGTAAGGCTCTCATAGCCAGGACTAATGTCTGGCAGAGAGACTCCCATGACCCCTGCTGTTATTTGCATGTTTTAAGTAACTTTCAGTCTCACCCTAAGTTACTAGGGGAATCCAGACATGGAACCCTTCCTCACTATTCTTAGAGAGGCACAGCTCCACCCAATGGTGAGCTCCAACCAGACTGAAACACGTGACTGGGGTTACTGTTGGTACTCTTGTTCAGTTGAGAATTTCCTAGCATTTCGGTGCTGGACTGGCAGGACAAAGACTGATATTTTTGGGATATTTCTTCTCTGTGAAAGATAGTGAACTGAAGACTCTGGGTAAGGCTCTCGTAATCAGGACTAATGTCTGGCAGAGAGACTCCCAGACATTATGCCCACAATACCATAACTTCAGGCCACAGAGGTTCACAGAAAACATTGGAAATTTTAAAAGGTTATGCCTATTGAACACACATGTCTCAAGATGTTGAGCTCTACACTAGAGGGTGTTTAGTGTGTGCACAGTTTCAGCCTGCATCACTAGCTCATAGAGCACCATTAATGAAAAGAGTTTCGACACTCCCATGGTCCGATTTGCAGGTAGATTATGTAGACCCCATGAGGATATCAGCAAGGGAAAGCAGGTACATGACCAAACCAAGAGTATAAAAGTGTCTGCCTGACACCAGTTTGGCAGGAGAGAGGAATGGTTGAAGGACAGAAGAGACCGTTCAGGCAGCTTAGATCTTTGCCCCTATCCTCATTTCTTTAAAGAATACATTTGTTACACTTGACAGATAGACTCTTGGCCTTACTTCTATAGAGGGGTGCATTTATTCTGGTGTGAGCGTGATTAGGGGTAACCTTATAATTAGGGAGGCCCCTGTAAATTGTGCTACCCTTACATATTCTAAGCCTAGCCCACTTTCTGTTGTCAATAATTGACCCCTTTCCTTCATGTTGCTGTTGAATGTTTTGAACTATGACATCTATGATTACTACGGCTGATGGAAGTTATAGTCCAAAACATCTGCAAAGCTAGAGTTTGCAGTCCCCTACTCTAGGTCCTACGTTTTGCCACGTTTGCATTTGTAGCGTTCATGTTACTGAAGTTAAGGGATTACTGTGGCTGGTAATGTCTTGACTTTTGAGGTTCTGATTATTTAGATCTGTGTTTGTTCCTCCGCATAGCCTGTGATGTGGGCAATACTAATCATATCAAGTGACAATTCTTATATAGCGCTTTAATCTAATTACATGGGACATATGTACATACATTACTCTCATGGTTCCCAGTGACAGCGAGGATTAAGTTCAAAACCCTCTGCATTGTCCACAAGGCCTTCTGGGGCCTGAGGCCTCAATACCTTCAACTCTCTCTTCATAAATATCTTACTTCTCGAGCTCTTTGCTCATCCACCTCCAACTCCCTCAGGGTTAGTCACTTTTCCAAGGAGCTAGTTGGTGGTAGATCACTTTCTTCTGCTGGGGCCTCCCTGTGGAACAGCATCCCTGCCTCTCTGAAACTTGAGGAGAACCATCTCTGGTTCTGGAAGCAGCTCAAGACCTTCCTCTTTGCTTCTGCTTTCTCTCCTCCTCTCCCCTGCTGATCTCTTGGCTGAATCTGAAACTTCACTGATTACCTGGCTACCCTCTGATCTTGGGCCAAGGTACCCTCCCTGCCAGTTGCACACTTGCACCACCCCCTGGCAACCCTTGCACTCTAGGACTGTTTCTTCATCCCTTAAACCCCTACTAGCACTTGACCCCTGATGTTGCACTTACCCTTGCACTTGCCACCAGCTGGCTGCACTTCTATTATTTATTTATTTATTTATTCATTTTACTGTTATCCTAAGTACTGCACTCTCCCCTCCCCTGCAATTGTGCGAGCCCAATGTCACCTGGCCTAGTAGGATCGCTATCTCTGTCTTCTCTCATTTTCCCCAACCTTGCCTCATTGCGCCTTGTGTATAGGTGCGTTATGAATGCCATATCATATCATATCATCCTAACGTTTGTTTGTCTAATGTCTAAATGGGTGGAGTGCATTCCAGCTCTGGACTGCAGTGCGCCGACGGCAGCCACTTTACTTGTAAATCATATTTTTTCAAGGTTTGGTTTACCTTAAAGAACAGCATCAGACCGTGGAAGTCATTTCACTGGTGCATTAATGACAAATATGTAGCAAATCTTGGGTGTGAAGCAGAGCTACACATTTCTTACCAGGCCTCCTGTTCAGGGGGAGTGAAACAGTGAACAGATCGATAGTACATATGTTGAAAAAGTTTGTAGCTGAAGCAGGATCTAGTTGGGATTTGTGACTTCCATTGGTATTAATGGCTCTCAGGTCAACTCTCTCCTAATCAAAAAATCTCAGAGCTCCCATGAAATCTTGACAGGTCGAAAAATGGTTTTGCCACAACACTTACTTTTCAGAACAAAAGAACAGGTTCTTGTACATTTGTCCGTCCACAATCCATGAATATGTGTAAGAACTGAGAAAGCACTTGCAATATATTTTTTCTGCATTTGTGCAGTGAAATTTGGAAAAGGCAGCTGACAGTGCAAAGTCATATTACGATAGGAAGACATCTGTGAGAAATTATGAGATAGGAGACTAGGTGTATACATTTAGTTTTTTGGAAGGATAGGCATAAACACTCTGTTTCTTGCAGCATGGCAAGGGCCAAATAGAATTGCAGATAAGGTTTGCCCTGTGGTCTACAGAATTGCTAAAAAGGATGGAGAAATAACAGTGGAGCAGTGTGTCCATATTAATCAAATCAAGCCCTTCCACCCAAATCATGAAGTGAAAAGGCTAGAGCGAATTGCGACTAGCAGAGAGAGAAAAATATGATGTATCTGTCATGATGCCTACCTCCAAGGAGCCAGGTCCGACCCAGCAACCCCAGGGGCAGGCATAATTTCCCCCAGGGAAGTGCCAGCAGGCCCAAGCTGGGGCACTTTGGACACAGTCCTGGCGCCTTAGGCGCCAGGCTCATGTTGGACCCCTGTCCTGGCACCTTAGGCGCCAGGCTCATAAAGCTAGACATGTGTTTAAGTGTTTTAAGGTGCACTTACCTGATGCAGACCATGCTGCTACATCCAAGCCCTCTTGAGGCCTGAATGGAACTACTTTACCTGTGGACCTACTTTCCCCTGGGTGTGGTCGGGGAAGGATACATACCTGATCGGTGGAAGGATACATACCTGGAACTTCTTCCAAAGCTATTTAAACCACACCCGATCAGCAACTCACGCTTCGCGTTGTTCTGCTCCTCACAGCTGGACGGTCACCGTGTCAGCTCCTGCATCTGGACTTCAGCCACGCCTGTCAGCATCCTGGGTCACCTGCTAAGAGAGAATTGGAGAGAAAAAAGACCTTACCTGCTAAAGCTGCATCACAGAGACTTCACACCGACGATCCTGAAAGGGAAGACATCATTTTAAAAGCATTTCGCTTCGATCGCTGCAGCGCTGCATTTCACTCACCTTTCCTGGGCACCTCCATGATCAGCAGCGATCATCCGGATCCGCAGCCACTTACCAGAGCCTAGAGAGAAAAAGACAAGAACACAAGGTGAGAGAAGGAAGGGAATAGGAAAAGCTCAGTTTCCTTCTAAGGCTTACCTGTTGGGTCATTCCCATTTCATTTCGGGTCCTGCCGCTTCCTGGTATTCCGGACCCCGGCCCCTATGGGGAAAAAAGACAAAGACATTGAATGAGCGAATGCAAAGACATTACCCGAACGCTCATCCAGAATTTACCTGTCATTTACTGGAACTGCACGTTTCACTTTGGGTCAGCGCCATATCTCCGGCATTCCGAACCCCGGCCCCTAAGGGGAAAAAAGACATAAGCGATTAGCGCTTGCTGCAATAAGACAATGAACATTATTATAAGGCTTGAACTTTTGAACTTGCTACAGAACTCTTACAGCGCCTTACCTGAATAGTCAAGCTTATCTGAACTCCCATCAAACCTCAATCCAGTGAAGTAACTGGGTTTCAACGCGCCCCTGCATCAGAAGCAGGATGGAGAACCCATCCTTTCAGACCCTAAGGTGAGACTTCATGGGGAATCGAGGAAGGGTATCGTGGAGGGCTGGAAGGGAGTGGGAGGCTTGAGCATTATTCCGTCAGTAGGTAATAATCCCTTTTCACGCACAGGGGAATATTCCTGCGAGCCAGTGAGTCCATCTTCAGCGTCCTGCGCTTCACCATAGAAGAAGCATCAACACTCGAAGCCAGACCTGCACCTCCGTTCTGGAATGGAGTCAAAAGGGTCAAAAGGGACCTCATTACACCGTTAAGGATGACTTACCCTACTTCCAGGAGCGGTTGTTTCTGCCTAGTAAAGAATTGCAAGAACTTGTTATTGCCCATCATCATGAATCATTAATGGAAGGACACCCTGGTATCGCTAAAACAGAGGAAAAAATCAAACGCCACTTCTGGTGGCCTTCTTGGAGAAAAGACATAAAGTCTTTTGTATTGTCTTGCGGAATTTGCGCCCAAAGCAAGGGTCAAAGGAAAAGGCCAGCCGGCCTACTTCAACCCTTGGATATTCCACCGGCACCATGGCACACCTTGTCAATGGACTTTATAACTGACCTGCCTCCTTGTGCTGGTTACAGCACTATCCTTGTAATTGTGGATCTATTCTCCAAAATGGCCCACTTTATCCCTTTAAAAGGTTTGCCTTCAGCTTCCACCTTGGCCAAGGAATTTCTGGAGAATATAGTTCGCATACATGGTTTCCCTTCCATATTAGTCTCGGATCGTGGAAGTCAATTTATCTCCCATTTTTGGAAGAAGTGTTGCCAACTAGCACAAATAGATGTGCGGCTATCCACCAGCCACCACCCCCAGACCGACGGACAAACCGAGAGAACCAATCAGACTCTCGAGCAATATCTTCGGTGCATGTTACACCAATCCGAGTTAAATTGGAAAGACATCCTTTGGATCGCAGAATATGCATACAACAATTCAGTGCATTCTGGAACTGGACAAACTCCTTTTTATACTTTGTATGGTCACCATCCTCGTACCTCTGATCTAGATCCACCTCTGACCCTGGAAATGCCCGCAGTAAATCATCTGCATTCCACAATAACCCAAGCCTTCAAAGAAGCTGCAACTCATTTACAGCAAGCCAAGAAAAAGTATAAAGAAAACGCTGATTTGCACCGAAGTAAAACTCCTCCTTACCAAGTAGGAGATCAGGTATGGCTAGCAACGAAACATTTACCCCTCAAGGGCCCGCAAACCTTCAATCCCAGATTCATAGGACCTTATCCCATCAAGGCTATAATCAATCCTGTGGCCTTTAAACTGGATTTACCGTCTAACATGCATATTCATCCAGTTTTTCATGCACCACTTTTGAAGCCAGTACAACCAGGGACCCGACTGTCCAAGCCTCCAGACCCAATTCAAATCGAAGGGGAATTAGAATTCGAAGTTAAAGACATTTTAGACTCCAAGGTGTTAAAGTCCAAACTCTTCTATCTTGTTGACTGTCCGACTGTCCGACTTGTTGACTGTCCGACCCAGCAACCCCAGAGGCAGGCATCATTTCCCCCAGGGAAGTGCCAGCGGGCCCAAGCTGGGGCCCTTTGGACACAGTCCTGGCGCCTTAGGCGCCAGGCTCATGTTGGACCCCTGTCCTGGCGCCTTAGGCGCCAGGCTCATAAAGCTAGACATGTGTTCAAGTGTTTTAAGGTGCACTTACCTGATGCAGACCATGCTGCTACATCCAGGCCCTCTTGAGGCCTGAATGGAACTTTACCTGTGGACCTACTTTCCCCTGGGTGTGGTCGGGGAAGGATACATACCTGATCGGTGGAAGGATACATACCTGGAACTTCTTCCAAAGCTATTTAAACCACGCCCGATCAGCAACTCACGCTTCGCGTTGATCTGCTCCTCGCAGCTGGATGCTCACCGTGTCAGCTCCTGCATCTGGACTTCAGCAACGCCTGTCAGCATCCTGGGTCACCTGCTAAGAGAGAATTGGAGAGAAAGAAGACCTTATCTGCTAAAGCTGCATCACAGAGACTTCACACCGACGATCCTGAAAGGGAAGACATAATTTTAAAAGCATTTCGCAGCCACTTCCCAGAGCCTAGAAAGGAAAAGACAAGAACACAAGGAGAGAGAAGGAAGGGAATAGGAAAAGCTCAGTTTCCTTCTAAGACTTACCTGTTGGGTCATTCCCATTTCATTTCGGGTCCTGCCGCTTCCTGGCATTCCGGACCCCGGCCCCTATGGGGAAAAAAGACAAAGACATTGAATGAGCGAATGCAAAGACATTACCCGAACGCTCATCCAGAACTTACCTGTCATTTACTGGAACTGCACGTTTCACTTCGGGTCGGCGCCATATCTCCGGCATTCCGAACCCCGGCCCCTAAGGGGAAAAAGACATAAGCGTTAGCGCTTGCTGCAATAAGACAATGAACATTATTGTTAAGCTTGAACTTTTGAACTTGCTACAGAACTCTTACAGCGCCTTACCTGAATAGTCAAGCTTATTTGAACTCCTATCAAACCTCAATCCAGTGAAGTAACTGAGTTTCAACGCGCCCCTGCATCAGAAGCAGGATGGAGAACTCATCCTTCCAGACCCTAAGGTGAGACTTCACGGGGAATCGAGGAAGGGTATCGTGGAGGGTTGGAAGGGGGTGGGAGGCTTGAGCATTATTCCGTCAGTAGGTAATACTCCCTTTTCACGCACAGGGGAATATTCCTGCGAGCCAGTGAGTCCATCTTCAGAGTCCTGCGCTTCACCATAGAAGAAGCATCAGCACTCGAAGCCAGACCTGCGCCTCCGTGGGAATCAGGTGAGCGTGACAGTATGAAAATAATGCGCTTTACTATTAAATAAAATTACCATAGCAGGTCAATAGGTATCAATAGTGTGAAGATATCAAAATGGGGTTTGAAGAGATGAAAGGAAAAATGTATATCAAATTAGTGAGCAGGGATATAAGTAACTAATGGAAAGGGGTATTGTAAATAGGTAAAAGATCAGGTATTTGCATTATGTTATTAGATGTTGTTAAGATTGATTGTGTTTGAGACTGGTGCCTGAAAACTTGCTGTGTGAGTTAATGTGTTTAATGTATGTTATTTTCAGATGGTCCTGAAAAAATGTCCTTGCTGCATTATGTGGTATTTAGTGTATAATCTGCAATTGCAATTGTATGCCTCTTATAATTTGATTTCAGATACCCAAGTGTGAAGGGAAACTTAAATGGATTTATGTACTTGATTCTTAAACAGTCTTTTTCTTTTTAATCTAGAAAAATAATTGTTTTCCCTGTCAGTGCACCGGATCCTTGGAGTGCGCCGATCTCTGGAGAATGCCACTGGAATGGAGTCCCCTGGAAAGCCCCCGGACCAAAAAAGGGAATGAAGATGATGAACCCGAAGAAGACCCACATACAAAGCATGGAAGTTCACCTCACCAAGAACGGTTTCCTGAACAATTTCTGAATTGACTGTTAAAGATTATTTATTGTTTTTTAAATTATGTTTTACACTGTTTTTTACTGATTCTTACATCAGACTGAGGGGACGGGCAGAGTGTTATGGATTTACAGTTGCTTTTGCAAGGGACAATATTTTCCTTCAATATGTTATACTTAAAAAAAATACAAAACATTCTAAAAAAAATAAAAAAACAAAAAACAAACAGGAGACCACCAATTAAAAGAGGATACAAGATAAAGGTTTTCAAAAGATGAAAATATAAGTTAGAAAAAAACATTCTAAAATATCAACAAAAAAGGGGAATATTTTTTTTTAAAGAATAGAGAACATACATATTGTTTTTGTCTATGAATATGAACAATTGCATGATGTTTGTTTCTTAAATATTACAACAAGGTAATATCGTGCCCATGATCACACGTTGGTTATGTGTTGAAACCGGGATTATTGCATACTGTTTTTTCCTGCAAGATTTTAGTTATTTCCCAGCAGAAAAAAAAGGAGGGTGTGTGAGAAATTCGGAATGGGCAAATTATTTTCCCTATTCTAAATTTCAACAAGGTAGCTCTGCCTTTCATCATCCACATTTTGGCATAGGTTTGAATTGTAACTAGGGCCAAGGGTGTGAGACTCATATGTGTGACTCAAGGGTATGAGACTCAGGCTGAATCTAAATAGATGCCAAGGTTGAGAATTCACAGAACACATGTGAGAAAATAATCACTTTACTCCAGAATATCACAGTTGTGGGCTGAGTAGCACTGAAAATAAAACTAACATGAAACTACATACTAATTTACAATACCCATTTAACGTATAATAGATTCCCATACTAATATTTAGTGCAAACCAGTCCATGATATAAACGTAGTGCAGATTGATGGAAATACATGATGGTGTGGAAAGGAAATAAACTAAATGTGCAGGCTTAAAGCTGCGCTGTGTCTTAAAGTGTGGAATGTGAGATCTGTTCTGCAGAAGACATTGCATTGTTTCAGAGCAAGAAACAGTGCCTGATTAAAGTAACATTATCTCTTCAGCGTTGCAGTAAATCTAGGTCAAAGGCACAAAGGAAGTCACATGCTATTTTAATGGGCTGATTTGTCAAGGGAAGATTCTTTGAATGACACATGCATTTTAGAAAAAGGTTTGAAGCAGAAAAGGCTTGGTCATTCACTCACTCACTTGCACAGGAAGCACCATGACCATGCACAAAGTATAAAGACCAATGCAACAACGCACATTGTGCAACCACGTTGGACCCATATCTAGACACCAAATGGCACACAGGCCCTGAGGCACACGCAAGCCACAATACACCTGTCGGCCACCCAACAGAAACCATGCCCATCATTGCTGCACCCGAAAGATGCCCAAACACTGCACCCCCCCAAATCCTGTGAGCACCATGGCTGCCCCTCCAACATGTACACGAGAATGCACAGGATTCAAAATGAAGTAGCATTGATGTATGTAGGATGTAAATTGACCCATGACTGATGCCCTGCCTCTCCCCCTCCACAGGCACGGGATCAGACAGCGAGGCGGACGAAACCGCAACACCAAAAAAGACTTGTGCGCACCTGAGCCAAGGCCACGATAACGCCTCCAGGCCCTCCACATCATGGCCTGGCCACAAGGAAACCACTGCTCGCAAGCCACAGCCCCCCAGCCAACAGGGCGCACAGGCTGGAGAACCTTGCGAGCAGCCAATACCCCGGAAGGTGCAGCAGCAAGGATACACTGCTGCCATGAAGGCACCCATGCCAAAAGGCACACCTGCCACCAATCTCCCCACCAAAAAAACAGCAGCCCCACAGGAAACACCTCAGGTGGAAGAGGAGGGATCACCTGCGACCAGTGACATGGAGGGGCCACAGTCGACAGCCACCAGTGATCTTGGAGAGGCAGTGCGATCTGCGCAACATAGCGCAGAGGAGGTGGAGGAAGAAGACACTGCAGTCTAAAGCTTCCCAGAGGACATGCCGGACACCCCAACCATGCTGGACAACCCACAGTTCTCATCTGGGCCTGGATCTGGTGTACACACCTCCGCAGATGACATGCCCATACTACCACGCAGCCCCGTAACCATGCACCCACCACCTCCTCCCATGCAACCACCAGCTGCGCAATCCATCTGGGACATGGAGGGCCGGTTGACCCACATGGAGGAGTACCAGCAGGTCATGCATGATATGGTCAAGCAATACATAGCGGAAGGGGAAGCCACACGCCTGGCCATGCAAGAGAACACCAGAACAATAAGCCGTGCTGTCTAACATGTGGCCCGGTGCGTGCGTGAGGGCATGGCAGTAATGACACAGGTTGTCACCCAGTTGGTGGCCACCATGGCCCAACATCATGCTGTAGAGGCTGACCCACAACCCCCCCCCATCAACCAGCTCAACACCAGTGAGTTCTACCCATACGAGCCCGGTGCGCAGGTCACTGTGCAGTCTGCGCTGGCCAGATGAACAACCCCCTCCACCTAAAAGGGGGTGTCAATAGCATGACACACATTGAGGGTTGAGTTGAACTTGAAGTGGGTGCAGGGATGTGGGTGTGTGGGGGTGTTGGGAAGTGGGGGAGGGGGGTGTGGGTGTGTGGGGGTGTTGGGGGGTGGGGGTTACATGGTGTGGGGTGTGGGTGTGTGGGGATGTTGGGGGCTGGGGTGTGGGGCGCATGGGTGTGTGGGGATGTTGGGGGTCGGGAGTAGATTGTTGTATATTGAGCAGTAGAGGTTCACGTTGGTTCCTGTTCACTGTACATAGTTATGATAAATTTAATACACCTAGTGTGCATAAGAAAAAACACATGACTGGTCATTGTTTTTTGAGTGTGTGTCAATTTATTTCTTAACAGTGCCCAGTGCTCACTGTCCCCCATTCCAAGTGCCTTGTGTAACCTAGTCCATCCACCGTAATGTGCAATCAAAGTCCGGAGTACTACACGTCCTTCATTCACATTGTGCCGTGGTTGATATGTATCTTCTCCACCATCATCCTCCTCATCTTTCGGTGTGATCTGGTCTGTGTCTTGGAGCCGGGGTATGGTGCGCCGGATGCACATGTTGACACTATCTTGCCCATCTTCTCAGGCCTGTATATGAGTGCCCCACCCGACCTGCTGAGGCAGCGAAAACGGGCCTTCAACAGGCCAAAAGTCTTCTCAATTGTGTTACGAGTGCGTACATGTACACTGTTGTAGTCTTCGTCCTGCCTGTTGACTGGTTGCCTGATGGGGGTCATGAGCCATGGCTTCAGGGGATACCCGGCATCACCAGCACAGGAGCAATAGAAACTGTATTTGTGAACATTGTTGTCATTCCTTGTGTGTAATGCCTATGCACTGTTAATGGTCACATGCCACAGATTCATCACAACTGCACTTGACATTTCCTTATAGTAAGACCCAGGTAAGTGTACTTAGGGATGTTCTGTGCTTGGTGGGTATGTGTGCTGTTCATGTCTTAAAGACCTTTCCATCAGGGACAGCACTCACACAAATGAGTTGATAATGACCATGATCTGCTGACATCTGATGGGTGTGTTGCATTTGAAATGTGTACTATACATGTGGAGTGCATCATGACATATATGACTGATGTACTTCATGAAACACAGTGGTTTGCTAATTGTGTTTCCAACTACTTGATGTCACCATGTAGTTGTCCATCATTGCATTCCCCCATGTGATCAAGGCCCAATGGCAATGGTGGTATAGTCTGCCAGTGACGGCAAACATTTCTGTGACAGGCTGGGTGTTTACTGGCATGGTGGAGCAGAGGTACAGTGGATGGGTCCTGCGCCACTCGCTCATATGTTAGTGGTGGTGACTGAATGGTGATTACATTAGTTTCCTTGCTTGCACCATTGCAATTGTAAGTGTCCCTTGAGGAGCCTGGGCCAGTATAGTGGTCTGTCGTGCACCTGTGGGGTGGGTGCCGTGACAGCGATTTCCATCTGTGGCAGTTGGATTTGCCCCAGGTATGGCTGCATGTACAGTGATGTACTTTGCTCCTCTCATGTATTTCAGGCATCGTGCCTGCAGGGTGTTGCATCGTGGTACCTGTGGTTCATGTCTGATGGTGTTCAAGGTGCATGTGCTGGGGTTGGTGCTGTGTTTGTTGCTTACATTAATGCACAACTGTGTAGGCATGCCGCATCTGCATCCATTGGCTGTGTTGAACATTCTGTCGAGGTGATTGGGGTCACAGTTTTGCCACCCAGTTTTCTGTGTCCCCCCCACCCAGGCAACACCCCTCATACCTCAGCCATCAGACAGGTTGCCTATGCTTGTGTTCCCCCCAAGGCAACATCCCTCATTCCCCAGCCAGCAGACAGGTTGCCTATGCTTTTGTTCCCCCCAAGGCATCACCCCTCATTGCCCTGTTTTTGGATTTACCCAGCAGCGAGGTATGTTGTGCAGCACATTGTGCCATGTAGTGGAGAAGCGTGGAGCTGTGCAGCACCACGGCATGATGTGTGGATCCTGAGAATCTTGCACAGCAATTCGTAATCAATTGGCTTGCATTGCACACCATCTGGACATTCAGGGAATGGTAGAGCTTCCTGTTGTGGCACACTACCTCCTCGCCATTCCAGACTACCATCTCCACATGGGTGCACTAGATGGCACTGATTACATTTGGCATGCCTGCCAGTGCATAGAATGCAATTTTTGATGCATTCACCGCCTCCACAGTCCGTGGTAAATATATGTGCTCCCTTCCATGTTTCAGGAGGGCATCTAGCAGCTGGTTGAGCACACGGGAGAAACATGGTTGTGAGATGCCATGCAGCTGCCCCACTATGTACTGGTAGGTGCCTGTGGCACGGAAGTGCAGCACAGACACTACCTTCATCTTGGGGAGATGCCTGTCCGGATGTTGATGAGGCTTACCAAGTCGTCATGGATGATGTTACCTATTGTGCATATGGTGCCCCTGTCCTGGCGGTACAGGGTGTGGATCTGTGCAAGGGTTAGGTCAAATGGACTGGCCTTTAGGCGAGGGATTGGTGGCTGCCTGCATGGTACAACTTCCTGTCCTGGTGGTCTGTGCTGGCCCTGTATCACTCTCCTTCTCCTCCTGCGCCTCCGCTGCATTCCCTGGTTCAATGCCTGCTGGAGTAGTGGCAGTGCATGCATGTCCTCTAGTCCCAGTACTGCAACTGCTAATGGCAGCATTTTGGGTTTGGAAGGGTTGTGGTGTGTGGGTGTGCTCCTTCTGTGCTGTGCCAGACTCCATTGCAACCACCTGTGCTGACTGGGTGCACCTGTGGCAGGTTCGAACACAGCATATTGCTATTAACGGCTGCCCTGCAATGCCGGTGTTAACAGCATCATGGTACCCGTTCTTACCGGCATCTGGATGCCGGTAGGTGCATGTCCGTGAACCTCGTAATGAGCACTTTCTTACGGCAAGCCGGTGTTACTGGCACGGCTGCTGCGTTCCTGCACCTATTCCAGGAAGGTGCTACCCAGTCAAAACAGGTCCCTGCAGATGCCGGTAGCACCGGCATCGTGGGTCATAATGCACCAGTCCAGTAAACGATTACTGGTATCGTTATTATCGGACTGGCAACCTTGTAATGAAGCCCAATGATATCAACAAGGCGCACCCTAGAGAGTCTACCCCAGGCTCATCACCTGGGAGTTCTGATATTGAATCTGAGCCAGAAGGGGAGCGTGGTAGTGCAGTGAATAATATCTCTAATGAAAATCAGAGAATGGCGACCACCCTGCAAAAGAGGAGTTTTTTTAGATTAAATAAAGAGATGCAAAAAGGGCAAGCACAGGACAAACTACAAACAGCTCAGGCATAAGGGCATCTTAAGCAAGTGACAATCTACAGGATGTTTGATAATTGGCATTAAAACAAACCATCTCTGATAAATCTACAGAATATACAATTCTTTGAGAAGAGTGCATATAGCAGATTGCCATTCTCGACCATAAAACAATCAGTAACACTCAAAGAAGGAGTACTTAATTTACAAGATTATTCACATGTGATATGGGGCAATAACCTTTAACACAAATTTGTTTGTGAGCTGTCATGCAGCCCTCATGCACCCAACATGGCAGCAGAGTAACTAGTTTCTACATACCCTAGAGTAGTAAAACAAGGCTTAACACCAACATTTCTAAGTAGATTCCTGGGAATTGTAGTTTTTTTTGCAGTCTAGGTGGCCATTGATTGGTCTGCCAAGTCCAGTGCCCATGAAACATCCCTTTATGATCACAATTGTAGCTCTCCATTGTGTGGGTTTGATGCATGATGGCCCCTGTCTAATTAAACACTGGTGTCCTGGACCACTGTAGGATTGAGACAACTAGGTTGTTTGGCATGGCAAAATCCCTGTACGATGTTACCAGTAGGATACCATGGGTATGATCTCTCATATCTAATATTATCTCATATTTAGTTATACATCTAAATGAAGTATGTAATATATGAAATCATTCTATATGTTTTTTGTAAAATTATCTTTTTCCCAGCTCATTGTGCTTAAACCTTCAATGTGAGTTGTGAAAAAGAGCTCCTCTTCCCCCACTGACTCTATGGGTCTGGGGTACAGCCCTGGGACACAGTTCCCTTCTCCTGTCTTACTGCTCTCATATTCCAGAGGATCCCCACAGAAACCTCTGGAGACCCCACCTCAGTCCCCTCCAGCCCTTCCCCTTCTGGTTCCATGTTCCTCCTCCACTTTCTCATCTGCATGCTCTCTCGCCAACCCAAACCCCATTCCCACTTAATACTCCTCCTCCTCTGTCACTGGCTGGCCCATCCTGTTCTCGTTCACTGAGTGTGTAATGCATGGGGCAGACCATATACAATATGTCATATAAAATGCAATAGTCACATACACGAATTTTAATAGATAGCTCCCATTAACCAAGTGTATATCTGGTTATAAAAAAATGGTCTTTCCTGCTCTCTTCCTGTATGTTTTAGTCTGGATGAAGAACAGACACTGATCTTTAAATATATTCCTTCTCTCCTTATGTGGGATGTGCTGAGCAATTTTATGAGGGGAAGAGAGGAAGGATAAAACAGCCACCAGGACAGATGATGCTCTTACAGCAGAAGACATCCTGTGGAGTGTCTACTACCACACAATGTCACCTTCACCTATAAAGTAGACTGGTGGCCAGTGTAGTGGTGCCATTGTAAGATGCTATGCAGTTTGGCATCCAGTGACAGTAAGGATTCTCCAACATTGATGCTCTTCTGCCATAGCTCATCTGAGACATGCAGTGATACAGAGCGAACAAAATGCAACATCAGCAGGCTTTGATCTTGTACGCATGAAACATGTAATGTAGTAATGTGCATGTCAAGATAACGTGGGCTGGACAACACCCTCAAAGAGAATTTGTTTTTATTCTTCAAATATTCTGGTTCAAGTACACATTGCTCTGCACTGCTAACTCTATCAGTTGGATGAATCAGAATAGGGAATTGTGTATGTGTTCCTCCAGACAGGCAAAGGATATACAGTCACAAAAAAGAGATGTATAATGTGTTGCCCCTCCTCCTCTGGCACTTCCTGACATACCTTGGGACCATATCCAAAAGAATATAGACTCAGCTGATGTTAAGTCTTATCTAAAAAGGGATGCACTGATTCTTCCCACTGAACCCTTGGAAAAACAGCAGAAAATGGTTAAAATGACTTCAATATTCACCAATCTTGATGACCCTCTGTAGGATGATGCCCTCGATAAAATGTGGAAGAATATATCAAAAGATGAGCTATGGCTGACAGCATGTCACATGCATGACACATGTATGCCATAAATTGGACATGCAGGATAGGATCTGAATACCTCCTCCACATCTGAAGATGTGAGGATAGAACAATGTAAGACCCCTGCTTCATTAGGACTTACATTCTCCCAGAAATGAAGCATGCCCTATTATCAGAGAAGAAGGTGCAGGATTGGTGTGCAACACTTTCTGACTAAGCTCTTTGCTTCCCAACTTCCCAATGATACTTCTTCTGTGAATCAGACTGACAGTAAAGTCAAGGCCTCTGTGAAACCTACCTATTCCTCAACCAGCTTCACGGTTTGTGCAGCAACATGTGCTACCTACATTGCGCAAAGCTGGCTGAATGATTTTTCAGCAATTTGTATAAGTACGAAAGAAGGCACAGATTGTTGTGAAGGCCTCTTTGCTATGAGAAACTAGGTTCAACTGTATATCTGTAAAACGGTATGTCTTATAGAGCATGCAACAACCTCATGTAAGTGGAAGTAGCATCTACCATTTCAGTCAGAAGCCAGTTTTCGCTTGGCACTGATGAAAAGGCATCTAGGCTATGCATTCTGTTCCTGTGTCAGAAATGATTTGGACAAAAATTATTGGATTTAATGAAACAGGTACAAGAAGGCAGCAGGTTAGCAATACCAGTGCCGTCCAAACAATCCTCCACATAAAAAATACCTGTCAAGTCAGCCTCTAAAGCCGTTCGTCCAGCAAACTAGAACCCCATTAGGGAGAGGAAATTAAAGGTTTCAGAGATTATTCAAGCCTCAAGAAAACTATAACACCAAATTAACCACGGTCCTGACTGCATGGTTAATTCTCCTACACCCTTAATTGATTGTGGATGGAAACTAATTGGATTTCCACCATCAGTGGGTTAGCTCCATTTCAGACCAATTGCTCTTCAATACAATGTTTCAAGGCTAAAGAAAGGAATTTACTCAGAAAACCATTTCCCCAAGTCAACACAACAATAATACCCAATAACTTGCCACTTACCCCAAGGAGGAGAAGACCATTTCGAAAAGAGAGAAATCACCATGTTCCCAACCAACGAACAGGACTTGGAATACTAGGCTATCCTTTTCTTGGATTTGTAGCAGGTGCATTCAGAACAATATCTGACACAGTGCTCTGTACTCCACTTGCCAAATGTAAACAGTCCATTCTATATGTTCACTAAAAGTTAAGTTTGTGGTTCACATCTATTCCCATTGATTTGAAAGGTGCATACACACAAGTTCGCTGTAGAACATTACCAGTTCTTTGTGCTGCAGTTTCCCATAAACACAAATAAAAGAGGGTTCACCCTGCTGCTGGTTTCCCTGTTGATCTACCACAGGAACAAAACACCATGTTGCATCTGTACGTAGAGGATTGTCTGATATATGCATTAATATTCCTTCAGAAAATGAGAGAAGTCAAGACAGTCTGTCAGCTTCTGGAGTCACAAGGATGATTCTAATAAATTACAATAAAATACACTCAATCCCCTGTGAGATCCTATAATTTAAAGGGGCATCATTTAACAACACACCCAATACATACATACTACCTTCCCTTTTTTGTTCTCTGAAGATACAACACTGTGCCAGAGAACTTCTTAGCATGGTTATATCAATGATGCTTCAGGGGCCACAAGTAGAATTGGCAGCATGCAACCTTGGTAAGACTACATCTCACACTCTAATCCACCACTTGCTCAGGAGTTGGAATTTGAACTCGTGATAAAAACTTCTGGTACAAGTATATCCAGTTATGGCACTGTCATGGCTATGGTGGGTGTAGAAGGAGAACTCCTAGATCATTTGATTGTAACCACATATGGAACCTTGATGTTTTCAAATGCAACTGTGCTGGGACATTCATTGCAAGGATGGTGGCTGATTGGAGTGTCCAAACAGTTCTCAAACTTGTGAAATCTGTCTGCTATCTCTTCAGTTATTCTCCCTAAAGGGAGAAATATTCATGGATGCACAAGCAGCACAGTGGCAAAGGGTTATATCAACTGACGAGGGAGTAAGCTGTGCCAATATTTATCAGACCTCTCGCAAGCCATTGGTCGATGGCCTGAATGTCATCTCGAAGCATTGACGGCTTCTTATATTCCAGGGAAGGTGAATGCTTAGGGAGGCTCCCTGAGAAGGATATTCTGGTACCCTCTCTGTTTGACCAGCTCTGTGCAGGGATGGGATCTCCACAAACTGATTTAATAACTTCAATTTAAACACCCAGGAGCTCATTTAGAGTGTGATGGAAAGTGCACTTGTGCCACACATCGACCGAAAAACCAGCAGAATAGTGGTGGAAGTGCAATCGCCATATTTCCACCGATCACAAATACAGCGAAACTGACGGAAAGTACACCGAGGTAACTAATGCCAATCCACCACAGGTGCTGCCACAAGACTGACAGAACAATGGTGGTCTGCTACCAGAAATTCACTCCTCTGGCATACATGCATTAGCCAATAAGGAGCGGTAATTATGCCAACAAAAATTAATTTTCATTTACGCCAGAAATGTATGCCACAATGGATGTGGAGAAAATGACATGAAAGCAATGCATGAAGTCCTGGCCATCCACTAGAGCAAGATGGCGATTGCAGGGGCACCACTATCTTTAGTGGCCATCCATCTGCAGACACGGAGATGATAGCAAGCAAGACCTTGAAGGGCAGCAGAGGATAGAGAGGAGGCATCTGAAGATGGAGCAGAACCAGATGACCATGCAGCATAACATGGACGGTGAGTGCTGCGAGGGAAATGCATACATATGTTGTGGACAATGTGCTAGGAAGGAAATGGACAGGCATACTGCATGCAGCATTAGCAGTGCAATGAGAACATCCAAAGTAATTTTGTAATTTTAAAAGAGTTAGAAGCACCTATTCCCCCTACTGACAACTCTTTGAAGGACAGGCTCTGGTGCTCCTACATACAGAATGCCCTAACCAATAGAATTACCCTTCTTCAGAGCAAGATCGCTGGTAAAAAAGCTAATATCCCTAACTCTGACACTCCAGCATTCACTCTACGTATACTACTAAACCATCTCAATGCTTTAGCTTCTCGAGAGTCTCATTCCTTAAGGTGGAAAAAATTATCCTCTCACTGAAACCATCAAACTGTCAGGGAGACATCTGTCTAGCCCAAATCATCAAAGATGCGGCAAGAGATCTCTCCCCATTCATAGCCAAACGAATTAATGCCTCTTTTTCATCAGCTACGACACCAAGTAACTTAAAAGAATCTTGAGTCCTTCCACTTCTCAAAAAGCAATCACTAGACCCCTCCATACCTACCAACCACTAGCTATCACGACAGTGCCTTTCTTACTTAAAATATTAGATAAGGTGGCCTACCTACAAATTCAGGACTACTTAGAGTCTAATCAGCTCCTGGGTATCTAACAATCTCAACAACCTTAAGGACAAGGGGAAAACAGGCGTGATGCTCCTCCTTGACCTTTCAGCCGCCATAAATCTGGTGGACCACAAAGTACTATGGAATCACCTTGACTCAGTGGCACATTTCGCCCAGGATTCTATAGTTCGGAGTCAATCATTCTTGAATAATAGGACTATGATAGTGTTTTTTCGCCTGCTGCGGCGACAGACCCTATTCCCATTACATGTGGAGTGCTTCAGGGCTCCTGCATCTCACCCAGAATGTACAACATCTTTACTAAGCCCTTGCTTGATGATCTGGACGGTCTGGGTCTCACCTACACTAACTATGCAGATGATACCCAGATCCTCATACCACTTACAGGGGATGATGATAAAGATGTGGGCCTCATAAACAAAATATACCTCATCATCCAGGCATGGTTGGCTGCCCACAGTCTATGCTTAAATGGTGACAAAACGGAGCTCCTCATTCTAGGGACTGCTTTCAACCTCAGTAAACTTGGCCCAAAATATGCCTCATTTAGCATTGATGGCAACCTCATTAAAGCTTCTAAACCTTTGCCAAAAAGACTAACGCCTTGGCTTCGGCCTCAGCATACACTTGTAAGCTGATTAGAGCAGGTAAACCATTTATATCTAAAGACAGCTCTACCATTCTTGCTAGAGTCCTAATACTGTCGAAGTTGGACTACTGTAACTCACTGTGCTTGGGCGCTAGCAAATACACCATCAATACGATCCAAATACTACAGGACAATGGGCCTCATTACGACCCAGGCGGACTTCGCGGTGCTAAATGCACCGCGAAGCATGGCGGAAAGCCGCCGATAGCGCCATGGGGGTTGGCGGATTTACCGCCCCATTCCGACCTCGGCGGAGCGGTAAATCCCCAATCCCCATTCTGCCCTTCCCCATTCCCATTTTCGCCCCATAGGGTATAATGGGAGTGGGGAAGGAGTTAATTACGCCACCGTAAAATACGGTGGCGTAATTAACAACGAGGTCCCGTAGCGCCATGGTTTTCTCCGGCTGGTAAAACCAGGCGGAGAAAACCTCCATGGCGCTACGGGAACTCGTAGTATGGCGGAGAGGTACGCCATGCACTACGCTGGCGTAATACCCTCTCCGCCAGGGTCCTAATGAGGCCCAATGCCTTAAGAAAGGCATAAGGCATAGCAAGAGGAGAACATATCTCCGAAGCAAGAAGGCAGATCATATGGCTGCCCATCAGTGACAAAACCCTGCTCAAAACGGTATCATTGACTCACAAATGCCTTAACAATGCTGCTCCACGTTATTTCATGGAAAGAATCAACAGAAGAATTACTAACCGACCCACCAGGACTGCTAACTCTGATTGCTTGGTAGTATTTAGATTTAAATTGACCAAAGCTGGGGGGATCAGTTTCCCAGTCAAAGCAGCATATTTTTTGAACTCTCTCCCCCCTCTTTGAGGGCTGATCAAACCTTTCTCAACTTCAGATCCAATACCATCAAATGGCTTAGAGAAAATGACCACTAACCTTTCACTCTGCCCCTCTCTAGTAACCCGCAGAGTTGTAGCTATTAGCTCCAAGAGTGTCATGAATCTGCTATATTTGATTTTCTTTTCCCTTAGAGTAACACTGTAAAGTGCGCATCCATAGACTCCTTCGATCCTTTGTATGTACATAAACTGTTAGTTCTAACTGTATAAAATACGTGTGATCGCTTAAATATGTTATATATTAATACTGTAAATATAGTATTCTTAGACCTCTTGATATATTGTTTGTATATACTTGCTGCTAGCTCCCTAGTTGCATCCCGCTAGGGAACTACTGTTCATTTACTTTTGTAACCAGCGTAACACCAAGCTTAAAGTATACATGTATCTTCCTGCTGTTTGCTGCGCCCTGATACTTCTGGGTCTGGTGCGCATTACAAATGAATAAACAAACAAACATCCATCTACGTGCAGCACCAAGGACTGTAGGCCCAGAATTGCATTCAACCCAGGGAAATAGCAGAAATGGGGTGTGCATGAAAACCATGTAATGCACATGAACATGCGTACTGGTCAATTGAAATTGACACCCAACATTGTGCACCCTACATGGCATATCAGAGATGGTGCCCAAGCCCAAATATGCATCTTCCAAGGGCATGTCTCTAGGTGATGTCAGCAGAGCACACACTCACCGGCCCTCATTACAACTCAGGCGTTAAGGGTTAACGCCACCGTTAACCCTTAACGCCTGATTCCCACCTTAACGCCTGCTTTTTGCAGGCGTTAAGTTCCATGGTGCTAAGGCACCTTGGTGCTAATTACGGCACCGTAATTTACGGTGCCGTAATTAGCGCCTTCCCCACTCCCATTATGCCCTATGGGGCAAAAATGGGAATGGGGAAGGGAAAATGGGAAATGGGGATTTACCGCCCCACTCACCTTGTAATGGGGCGGTAAATCCGCCATCCACCATGGTGTAAACGTAGTTTACACCATGGTGGTAAAGTTGGTGCACTTAGCACCTCAGTTGTAATGAGGGCCACCATGTACTGACTCTACCAAAAGACCATCATGGACCAGAGAAATAGCATAGCTGCTGTCCTGGAGAAGCAGATCAACATTATCACACCCATTCCTCTGATATTGTAGGTGATGAGCTATCACATTTTTGGGCCAGTGGATCTTTCAAACCTCTGTGGGATATGGGTAGCTGGCATCCCATAGCCAGCATTTAGTGGCATCCTCACCCAGGTGCTGGACAGTATCATTTCAAATACATGGACCTAAGACGGAAAACACTCTTGCCACTACTTAGGTCTGCTGGCATGTCTCAGGCTAGGCCTGCTTTGTGCTATCTGCTTTCAGCTGCTATGCTGCCAGTGGCCTGGGGCATGGTGGACTATTGGAGAAGGGCTTGGTATCGGAGAACGAAATTCACTGCCCAAAATATGATCAAACTATGAAATCTTATCGAACTGTCTGGATGTCTTCTGTGGATTTCATTTTGATTTACACACATGTACATTTTAACTTTCCTTCTTATCTAATGTATATAAGTTCATACCGTGGATTTTTAAAAAAAAATGTTGAAATGGATTTTGTACTGCTTTCTATTTTTACTCTGTTTATGGTTTATGGATAATCTGTTTACAATTAACTTAAACAAAAAAAATATAATTTCACGTGTGGGAGAGCACATTACATTCTCACCAGATGCCTGTACCATCAACAACATGCAGACAGAATTCTACAGTGTTGCTGGCCTATCCAAAGTGCTAGGAATACTAGCTGGGATGCATGCAGCCGTTACACCCCCAGGGCACATGAGCAATTGTATATGAATAGAAAACGTTTCCATGGCATGAATGTCAATGCTGTGTGTTATGCAAACATGATATTCATTCATATATGTGCACAATTACCAGGATCCACACATGACACCATGGGAATGTGGAATAGTAGTGTGCCATGAATGCTGTTTAGCACGGCCAATAAGAGGACATGGCTGATAGGTAACTGTTGAAACAAGCAGGGCATAAGTGTACTGTACTGTCAATTTGCATGCCACAAATCCGACATAATCATGCAAATGTGTCTCCCAATTAACCCACAGGTGATACTGCCTATCTATGGAGACCATGGCTACTGATACCTGTGCGCAATACACAAGGTGCCACAGAGCTAAGCAAAAATCGAGTACACACAATGTCATAGAACATGCATTTGCAGGGCTGGAGAATCGATGACGCTGTCGGCACAGTGCTGGAGGCGATCTCCTGTATGGTCCATCATGCAGCATCATTCTGGTATGCAGCATCATTCTGGTATGCTTCATCTTACACACCATTGCAATGTGAAGGGGTGTGTCCTTGCCAGCGGATGCAGACAGGGAGGATGAAGCAGATCACAGTGGAGAGCCAGTAGAGGAGGGTTCACCAACACACTTGCACAAATAAAATGCCATGCGACAGGCACTAATACGTGATTACTTCCAGAGGTGTGTATAGTGGCAGAGAAAGCAGCACACACCTGGGACTTTTCCATACCACAAATTACCACATTAATCTATGACAGCATGGGGCAATGTAGGGTAGCACCCAAACATACAGAGTAACATTACCACTGATCAATTATTCCATGCAACTTTGCCATTCCATCCCAAGGCCCCAACCCAGTAGGTAGTGATATCTGCACTATTACTTTTGTGCACACTGATTGTCTCATAGAAGGACAAGATGAATGACACTGGACATGTGATCAAGTAATGAGAACTTACCCCTTGTACTTGTATGTTCCCCTCCTGGAGTGTCATCTATTTACAACTCACACGGCATAGCGATGAGATGAAAAATGCACCCCACACACGTTGCTTCACGTGCCACTTCCTTGCCATGTAACTACCCCAACTGGGGCCAGGAGTCAAAGTAGGATACACTTTGACTCACATGCAACTTCCTTGCCATGTAAATGGACCAACTGCGACTATGTGTCCAAGCAGGAGGCACATTGTCTCACATGCCACTTCCTTGCCGTGAAAATGACCTGAGCAGGAGACATGTTGACTCCATGTCACTTCCTTGCCATGTACATGGCCCAACTGGGGCTATGGGTCCAAGCAGAAAACATGTAGCCTCACATATGTCTACAATACAAATGTCTCAGTGAATCATGCAGTGCAGTATAACTGTAGATGCAGTGGTCCCTTCACTTCCTCAGTCTCTTCTCTGCGGGTGCTTCATGGCTCCCTGGAATACCTTCTGATGGTGGTTTGGGAGTGGAGCAGTATCGTGTGTGAGGTGGGCTTGCTTCGTGAGATGTTGTGCTGGACACATGCAATGTGGATGACTGTGCCTGCTGGAGCTGTAAAAGGGCCTGTTGGAGTGATTGGTCCTGTCTGTCAAGCAAAGTTGTCAAACATTCCTGCACCCTGTTGGTGGCCTCCAAACAGCAGACCATGTCCAGATGCATGCCACACTACAGGATACCCACAACTGACACAGCACATGTGAATTCTCTGTTTGATGCTGCTAGTCCGGCATTGCATCGCTCCAGTGTCCTCCTGATTTTGATGGACTGTACCTGCTCTACCTTTGCCTTTTCATGTATGTCCATGATGGCTGATGTGTGGTTGTCCAGGGCCTCCTTGGGTGATGCCTGAATCTCATTCTAGTATGTGAGGAGCTGGTTGTGCTGCATCAGTTGTTGCAGGATCTTCTACTGGATGTCCAGCTCTTTTTTGGCTGCATCAGACTGCCATCTGCCCTCGTGGACTTGATTGTGTTGGTCTTCAACCAACAGGGTCATCTGGTCATGGATCTCCACATCATCGCATATATCGTGTGTGTGTGCCACTAGGTAGACTGCTGAGGCAGATCATTGGGCCATTCTCCTGGCTGGGTGTCTGAGTATGCATGCATGCCACCATACACATCTTCATCCTCTCCCTCCTTCATGGGCCTGGGCCACGGGGTCAGCAGCTGCCACCTCTTCCTCCTCCTCAACAGTTCCCACCTGTGACATGGGCGTTACAATGTGAGTTGGGTCTGCAGGGGTTGGCCAGATGGTAGCAGTTCTGCTGCCATGATCCTCTGTGCCTATGGCTGGGTCTGCACTGCTGTCACTGGTATGTGCAGTGTCACCAGAGGTTCTCGCATTGTTCTCTGATATTGCAGCATACTGCTTCTTGCCACTCCTTTTCTGCCATTTGACATGTGCAGCTTCAAGGCCACTGGACTGCTTTGATGTGTTTTCTGCATGGGGAAAAGCATACATTCATACATCAGCTTGTGGTCAGGCGTCATGTTTGTATCTGTGTGTGTGTTGTGCTGTAAATGCATATCACATGGGTGTTGGCAGAAGGGGAGTTGTATTGCACTTGGCATGGGGGTAATGTTGTTTGACATGCATACATGTTGTACCTGTATGATTATGCATGTATCTGTGTGCATGGATTATTTTTATATGGCAGGATGTGTTGTTGTCCACTCACCTGTGTCATGTCCTTCTTCTAGGCCAGTCACGCTTTCCACTTCAATCAGTGGGAGCACCTTCTACTCCCAGGCAGACCATGAAAGAGTCTCTGTTCCCTCGTCATCCGGGTTGTCCTTGGCTTTTTTGTGCCTTTGATAGTGGCATGCTTGTGATCATTCCACTTCTTAAGTAGGTCCTCCTTCTTCTGTGGCACAGTGGACACAGCATTTGCTACACTGACTAGTGACATCCACATGTCCCGCTTCTCACAACCACTGAGATGTGCATCTCTGCGAAAAGGAGTCATGCCTCTACTGGCATCATGTTGTCCACCAACAACTGCAATTCTGTGCCAGTGAACTGTGGGGCCAGGCCAATCAGCTGATCTGTTAATGGAGGCTTGGCAGTAGACTGCAGCACAGTCCTGTGATACCTATCCTTCATTAAGTCGATCGATGGCAGCAGCCATCATTGAAGCACCCTGGGACATCAGATAGGCAGCTTCTTCTGCTCGTGCCATCAAGGAAGCTCTGGTGATGTTAGGAACTCCTTGGGGGTAAGTCCAAGGACAGAAAGGGATCAAAAGCCTAGTCCGCAGGCCTTTGCTCATGGCCAGCTCTGCCTGATGGCAGACCATGGAGGCAGGATAAATAGACCGGCCAGGACAATCGGCTGATCCACTGTTGGCGGCTTGGCAATAGACTGCGTTGCAGCCCTGTGATACCGATCCCTCGTTGGGTCGGTCGAGGGCAGCAACAATTTTCGACCTTCTAGATATCCCGAAGGATGGTTTCACACTGGGCATGCAGTTTCGTCTCTTCCAGCTCAACTTGCTGCAATTTGGCCTCAAGAAACCCTGCAGTAGGATTTTCATGATGGAACATTACACCGATTACCACTGACTTCACCGAAAAAAGTCTCCATCGGAACCACTTATTGACATCCAATTTTATTTATTTATTTTTATAGGGCTGAAAGCCTTCAGGCATCGGGCACTGGATGGTGGAAACATTAACACAATACGACGAACAAAAAGACAGGACAGGTCAGCAAGAAATACCAAAGGGAGATGCAAGTTACTCAAATAGATACGTTTTCAGTTGCCGACGGAAGTTGGGCAAGTTAGTTTCGAGTCTCAGCTCAAAGGTAGTGAATTCCAAATTCAGGCTGAAGTAACCGGGAAAGATTTCCCAAAACCATTTACTCGCTTGAAAGTTGGTTGAGTCACTAAGGCCTGGTTAGAAGAGGGAAGAGCTATTACAGGAAGGTGAGGAGCCACCATGTTTTTTAGGCTATACTGGGGCATCTGTAGAGGCATCTAAGGACAAGTATGGCCGCTTTAAATTGTGTATGTGTGAAAATTGGCAGCCAATGAAGGGATTTACGGCACTAGAGATGTGGCATTTCCTGGATTTTCTTTTAACAATTCGTACAGCATCGTTCTGGGAAATTTGCAATTTAGCCAGGATATTCTTGCTGGAGGCAATTAATAGTGTTTTGCAGTAATCCAATTCAGTAATTTACCTTAAAGGTGGTATTCTTACTGGCTATTGCCTCAGCTGGAGAAGATTGGAAGAAGTGGGCTCTCTTTAAAATTCAGAAGCTTAGCTACGTGTTCTGATTCCGGCTTTAGATGCATACCTCTTCCTTCATTTCGTTACAGCATTTCTTTAACGTTTTATTTGTCTCATAAACTCATCCTAATAAAACAAATACAACTGAATTGAAGCTTTGTCCTCTTTTTGTTTGCCGGCTCACTGGCATTCGGTAATGGCCACCTGCTGAAAGGATAGTCCATTTCATAGATTTTATGCCCCCTGACATTTGATAATGGCAGTTCTTTATAGGGATCGTTGAATCCAGAGTTTGTATCAGGACTAAGCGGAGCGGAAAGTTTGCAAGTGTTATCTGCTGGCCACTCCATGGACATACTGAAGGTATAATCAGTGTCCCCGTTCAAGCTGCATCGAGTATCTGGATTGTCTGTTTGCTGTGTGTATATCTCCTCGGTCCTGCAGGTCCTCCCTGGCTCTCTCCAAGTTGGGTTGCTCATTCTCTCCTCTACCACCAGTCCTTTTGGGTGATGTAGTCCTACAGGACAGACAGAAAGAAACTGTCTAGCATTGTACATAACAGATATGGGGCAAGAAAAAAATGTGCTACTCGGTTCATTCAGCCAAGCACAGATATGAAGGACAGAGACTTGGGCCTTTCCAACTCCCACACCTCACCTCTGGGGGAGGACTGACTCTAAAAGAATTCCTGGTAGTCCTCCCGCACCAGACTGAGAGTGCTCCCCATCTCCTCTTGATAGGGTCTGATTCCAAACGCTGCCACAGTTGGGCTTCAGGAAAAGACTATAAACAGATACATATTAAATCCTTTTGGCAACTGGAAGCTTGGTGCCTTACTGCAACACATAATATTCTAGCATTTATAATAAATTCTTTTGTTGTGTTTAAACAATTTTTATTGGGAACATTAAGCATACATGGTTGAACAGTACTTAGAACATCATGGTATAGTGCGCATGGGTATTTACCGAAGAAGTACCCAGCAAGATGCCCAAGAATAGTAATATTAAAAAGAAACAAAAACAACAAAATTTACACACAAACCCTGCATAATAAAAATGAGAAAATACGCCCAAATGCAGTGGGCTGCATATTATGATAAACTAGGAGGTATATAAGGTACTTATAATTGAGAACTTGAAGACAAACACTAAACATACAAGACTGACATGAACGTGAGGAGGGAAGGGGAGGGGAAACATTTCAGTGTTTTAATGTTTATTCAATGCCTAAAATTATACATTACCAGGAAATTCTATAAATGATTGCCATTTTAATTCATGTTTATGGAGTAGTTGTGGGGATGAAGCATTGCATTTTTCCATTATATGAATATTGCAAACTGAATTCCACCATGCTTTAAAATGAACATCCCTGAGATCCTTCCAATGGAAGGTAGTAGTCTGAAAAGCAATACCCAAATGTAGATCAAACAAGTAACAATTATTCTTAGTTATAACAGGTTGAATGCTTTTGATTCAATGAAACAGAACTGTAAAATAAAACTCTGACTGAATCCAGAAAATATGTTTTAAAGTTAACCACACCTGTTTCCAGAAACCTTTGACGTATATACATTCAAACACAATGGGCCTCATTACAACTCAGGCGTTAAGGGTTAACGCCACTGTTAACCCTTAACGCCTGATTCCCACCTTAACGCCTGCTTTTTGCAGGTGTTAAGTTCCATGGTGCTAAGGCACCTTGGTGCTAATTACGGCACCGTAATTTACGGTGCCGTAATTAGCGCCTTCCCCACTCCCATTATGCCCTATGGGGCAAAAATGGGAATGGGGAAGGGAAAATGGGAAATGGGGATTTACCGCCCCACTCACCTTGGAATGGGGCGGTAAATCCGCCATCCACCATGGTGTAAACGGAGTTTACACTATGGTGGTAAAGTTGGTGCACTTAGCACCAAGGTTGTAATGAGGCCCAATGGGCCTCATTACGACCCTGGCGGTAAGGGGTTTACGCCAGCGTTAGCTGCGCCGACCCCTTACCGCCAATTACGAGGTCCCTTAGCGCCATGGCGCTGTTAACACCTGCTTTTAGCAGGTGTTAAAATCCATGGCGCTAAGGGACCATGGAGTTAATTACGCCACCGTAATTTACGGTGGCGTAATTAACGCCTTCCCCACTCCCATTATGCCCTATGGGGCAAAAATGGGAATGGGGAAGGGTAAATGGGGATTGGGGACTTACCGCCCCGCCAAGGTCGGAATGGGGCGGTAAGTCCGCCAACCACCATGGCGTAAACGTAGTTTACACCATGGTGGTAAAGTCACGGCCCAGGCGGTAACTTACTGCCTGGGTCGTAATGAGGCCCAATATGTTTAAACGTTCCCTGAGTAATAAGACAACTCCAAAGTTTATCATCTTGGGATAAACCTTCTTTAGAAAGTATTAATGGAGTGATATATGCCCTATGATGAACAAAGGACATTGTTTGAAGCAGGCTAGCTGACACGATTGACTTTGAAATATTAGACCATATACAGGGCCAGTTCTTTTGGGAGTCATCGAGGGAGCAATCTTGATTCCGTGCTTCTAGACACTTAAGTAAAATTCCTTCCGATGGTGCTGACAAGCTGGCTTTGTAAACTATAGATTTGGATGTTATAATTTTCCATAATAGCTTCCACTAGACTAGCATATTTCTATAAAAGGGCTATTGGTGCATCAAATGTTGCTGTGAATTCATCAAAGGTGAGAGGAACACCTTGATTAAACAATTATCCCCAGTATTTAATGCTGAGATCTAGCCATAGCCTCCAACACAGGGTTCTTTTATTGACTTTAACTAAGGGGTTTGTCCAAATAAAATGGGAAATCTTTTTGACGTTAATGGTAATAAATATGATCAAAGGTGCATAATCGAGATATTAATACTCGTGCTATATAAGCATTTATTATTATTTTATGTGCAGAGACAACCCAAAAAGGTATGTGGGGAGACCATTGTTTTCTCTATAGCATACCAATTAGACAAATCTGGAGATGTAGGGATAAACCACGACTGGACATGTTTTAAGACAAAGGCTGAGTGGTAATGTTCATAACCAGCAAAACATACTCCACCTTCTGTTCTATGCATCTTAAGCTTGCATAATGATATCCTTTGTTTCTTTTGCCCCAGAGAAATTTGAGAATACAGGTGTCTAAAGATTTTAAAAAGGAAGCAGGAATATGGGTAGGGAGCATATATAAATAATAAAGTATAATCAGGGAGATCATAATTTTAACAGCTTCAAGCCTACCCCACTGATATAAGAAAAGGGGGGACCAAGAGATGTATAATTCTTTCACTTTGGCTAAAATATTGGCTGTGTTATGTTTAATTATATTCTTCTCTGGGGGGGCGTGGCTAAGTAGCCATGTAGTAGGACGTGTCCGAGTGCAGCTGCTCCTGTTGATCCGACGTCGATCCGAGGAACTGCATGCAAAGTGACCTGTATGTTCCATAAATGCTTGTGAATGCGTCGGAATATGAGCCCCACAACTGCTGGAGGAAACAAGCCCATCGGGTGCAGTGTGCAGCTGGTATGAAACTTTGGCTCTGGAGACGCTAAGAGACCCAAAATGGCGGACAACAAAGCCCTGGCCATTGTGACAGTTGAACTGGACCATGGACACTGAGCAGCCCCTCGCTGGGTGCCCACTGGAGCTGGTGTACTGCTCGAGGCGGCGCTTCGTCATCGAGCGAATTGCCAGGCAGCGGAGCGAGACCGAAAGCCCGGGAATAGAGGATTAGGAGGCGGAGTGGTTGCCTCTTGTGCGCTTCCATGGAAGATTTGCTGCACGGCGTGGATGTAGCCGTGTGCCCCCCAGCAGGATCAGAGGAAGCAGCGAGCTGAATCCATCCCCGCTGGGATTGTGCAAGCGGAGGCAGATGCAAGAGCAAACGAATTGGAGCTCGCAATTTGTACAATCATAAAAGACGGCCGGCCCAACATTGTAGTGAAGTCAGCTTCCGTATAGCAGGGATAAATAAATGGACGTTGGAGATCCTTTGATAATACCTTTCTGGGGCATCGGTCGTGCCGAAATGCAGCGGTGCAAAATGGAGGATTATATAAGGAATGGAGCACATTTGATGGAAGCCACGGCATAAACGGGTGCGGCGGCAGCTAGAGTGAAGGACCGGAGTGCGGGGACTGTGGGAGGCCCGCTGAGGCTAATGAGAGCTGCGTCTGCCTTGTAGGGCTTGCGGCACTGCTTGAAGCAGTAGCACCCTGCATTGGAAAGGTGGACGGGGTGGCGAGCCAGGCTGAGGAGAGCAGGGGAGACGGCAACTATCGTGGCATTCGCTTGACTCCGGCAGGAAGCTTCGTGGTGCACCTCAAGCCGCTGCACAAGGTTTGTGGGGGATCCGCAATACATAAAGAGACGGCGCGGGTCTTGCCACATATTAACAGTTAATTAGCAAAATGGCGCTGCGGCGACAAGAAGCTGTTACATTGTGGCACTCCACTGATACTATAGAGGCGCTGCCTGCACGCAAGGCGGACGGCAAATACATGGACGGTAAGGACACAAGTTTGGTGCACTTGCTCACCTGAATTTGAAGACGTGCACACCCTGCTTCCCTGTCATCGTAATTGGGAGGATTGCTGCCCTGAGTGTGCAGCCGCTGACAGCGGGAGGGACGAGCTGGCCTGAACTATTAAATGAGATGGGCCTGAGCCACGTTGTGCGGGAATGAGACAGTGGGGCTGACAAGGTGGGTGCTTTAATTGCAGTGAGGCACGGAAGGCACTGGTTGGACAATATATTGGATAACCCGAAGGCCCTACATGAAAGGGACCATGCTGGTGCTCAAGAAGTAAGGAGACTGGCTCTGCCTCTCTGCAGGGTACAAGCACCTAGGGCCCTGACCTAATCTGCCATCACCACTCCTGAAGCAGCTGGGAGCCACGCCCTACAGGTGGGCCCACGCCAACACGCAGAGGGGGGCAGAATGCAGAGTATGGGGAGCTGAGGAGATAGCGGGCCCAACTGAGTCCAGTAGCAACCTACAAAAAGCAGTAAGGTCAATTGGAGACATGGGAGGACACACCCCACCCGAAGACACAGCTCAGTGCATGCAAACCCATACGGGGCGCCCCAAGATAATGGCCTAGGATAGGAGTGACACACTGGTGGCACGGTGTGATGAGAGGGAAATAGAGCTGCTGCGCCACGGACAAAGCAACCTTGTATGGTTGACCAAGGTTGCAAGATGACTGGGAGAGTAATGAAGGGCAAAAGCAAACAATCCATGATGGAATCGTTTGCTAAAACACAGCAGTCTCCAGCGGCGTTTACGCACAGTGGTGCAAATGTAACTGCGGGAGGCTCCCAGGGGATTGAAAACCACCAGATATTGGCAGCCATAACAGAGCTAAGAGACTCATGGGGGATATCAATGGCAGACCTGCGAACCTACTTGGAAGCTAAAATAGACGCAGTGGGGATAGATGTCAATCTGCTGAGACAGGATGTCAGGGCGCTGGCGGACAGAACGAGCAGTCTGGAGAGCGCGGTTAAAACTAACATGGCCACCAGCACTGATAACGCGAAGGAGGTCCACATACTAAAGCAGCAAGTGGCTAACCTGGAGAACCGTGCGGAGGAAGTCGAAGGAAGGCAGAGGCGGAACAACATCGTGTGGTGGGGCTGCCAGAGGGAGAGGAAGGCCATGACCCTACAGATTATGTTGAGAACATGACCTGCAAGAAATAGGGGCTGACAAACTCTCGCAAGGATTCACAGTGGAACGAGCTCATAGAGCCCTCATGAGAAAACCAAAGCCCGGAGCCCCTCCCCACGCAATAATAGCCAAGATACTGAACTATAGGGATCGCAAGAAGATCCTGGAGTACTTTCGGAAAGGGGGAACGATTGAGAGAGCTTTGGCTACCATCACAGCGTATCCCGATTACACAATACTGGTCAAGAGGCAACGGTACAGTTACATGGCGGTTAAGAGGAGGCTACGCGCAGCTGGCATCAAATATATGCTTTTGTACCCTGCAAGATTGAAAGTACTGCACAAAAGTAGAATGTTCTTTTTCGACACCCCAGAGGAAGCAGCAACACGGCTGGATCTACAGGGCTGCCCGGAACAAGATGCGGAACAGGCCCAAGAAGAGCACGATAAGTGATTGGGCTGCTGCATGTATACTGGGTTGTCACATAGCGGGGTATCATGGCAGAGACTTGATGAAAACACTGATAGATGGGCATGGATGGGTGATGCTTAAACCAGGCTATGATATATCTGACTTTGCTGAACCGGGACGGACTGGAATATAGAGTATTGAATGCATGAGCAAGCGAATAGCAATGCGTAGTTGAACTGAAATAGACAGAAGCAGCAGGATACAGGCACCCTACCCCCCGAATAGTAGTAGTAGTTGCAGGATAGCCACTAGGGCGACCTCACCCTGCTGAGCTTCGAGTACAGGCTATCGCCAGAAAGGGCTAGATGCGGGGGTGCCTGAGATCCAGGGATGGATCTGGGCAACAGTTGGGAGGGACAATATTGGGGAAGGGAAGGGAGGTGGTAGGTAAAGGGGTGTTTGGGGTGTTTGTAGGTAAAGGGAGTTTTGGGGAGTTTGGGCATTTTTGGTAAAGGGGAGTTTAAATTGGGGAACGAGCCTATACAGACTGGGCTGGAACTTAGAGTTAGACTGCGCCTGTGGGAGGAGGAGAGGAATTCGAATAGGCCATGGGAGACCTTAAAATAGTTACATGGAACGTGCGCTGGCTCAACAGTTATTTAAAGAGGAATTCAGTTAAGTTGTACCTGCGCAGGCAAAAAATAGATATTGCACTGCTGCAAGAAACCCACCTTACACGGGAGAGAATGGATACGATTGCCGGGAAGTGGAAGGGAGTGTTGGTGGGCTCATCATACTCTGCTTATGCGAGGGGAGTGCTTATTTGGGTGGCGCCACATGTCCCTTTTCAGCGATTGCAAGTAGTAGCTGAGACAGATAGGAGGATGGTTATTCTGAGGGGACTGGTGGAAAATAGGGAGATAAGCATAGTCAATACGTATGCCCCGAACCAGAACACAGCGGCGTACATTAGAACATTGTGCACTAATCTGAGTGTATGTGTGGGAAGCGCGATGATATGGGGAGGGGACTTCAACTGCGTACTGAACCCGAGAGTAGACAAATCAGATGGGAAGATGGATAAACCAGCCCCTGCTGCCAAAGCGTTAAATATATTGCTGAGTGACTTTGGCTTGGAGGATGCATGGAGAGTGAGACACCCCCAGGAGAGGCAATACTCACATTATTCTGCAGCAGTTATCCACGAGGTTAGACTATGGGCCTCATTATAAATCAGGCGGTCCAGAAATAACGGTGGCGGTAAACCCGCCGCCACCGTTGTTTCCGGACCGCCTGATCCCGACTCCTGCAGGTGGGAGGTGATGTTCCTGCCAGGTCTGACCTGGCGGGTTTAACACCGCCCACCGGCAGGCGGACGAGGAAACACCGGCAGCATTACGAGATGCTGCCGGTGTTTCCATGATCCCCATTCCCATCGAGTCCCATAGGACTCGATGGGAATGGGGATTAACACCATTCCGCCTCCGTGATTCCTGGAAAACCGAGGTTGTAATGCCCCGGTAAATCCGAGAATCACAGAGGCGGAATGGTAATACGAGTCTGGCGGTAACCAGGTGGTTTTACCGCCGCGGTTACCACCGGACTCGTAATGAGGCCCTATGTCTTCACATCACCTGAAATGATAGCGGAGATTACACAAATAGAGTACAAAGCTAGGGTCCTTTCAGACCACTCGCCCTTGATTCTAGAATGGCAATACTGCCCCCGAGAGCGAGGATCGTGACATAGCATCTACGAGCGGAAGCATTGAGAGACCCCTTCTTTAGGGAGGACTTGAGGGAGGAGATTGTAAATTATTTTGAAACAAATACTGGGAGTGTGAACTCGGCTGGAACACTATGGGAGGCCTTTAGGGTTGTGATGAGAGGAGTAGCCATAGCAAAATCTAAGGGTCTACAAGGTGGGATTCTAGCTGACTTACAGGAGACGGAGGAGAAACTGGAAGAGGCTTTAATGGGCGAAGATGATACAGCAGAAAAGTTAGAATTGACAATCAAGCTTCAGCAAAAATGTGCAGAATATTGGGACAGATTGTGTAACCTCAATTATAACAAATATGTAGAGAGACAAAATGCGGGAGGTGATAAGCCGGGAAGACTCTTGGCGTGCTATATAAGAGCGAGACCCCCAGAGTCACAATCAGGACCATAGAGAGAGAAGACGGCAGCGTAGCAGACACCCAAGAGGGAGTTAATCAAGTATTTGTGGACTATTATAAGGTATTATATGGAGATGATGGCGAGAGTAGTCATGCTATAACGAGAGAAACGTTGGAGGACATAGGATTGCCCAAGATAAGTGAGGAAGAGAGAGAGGAACTAGATGCACCAATTACCTTAGAAGAACTAGGGGAGTTGCCTACTAGCAAAACCCTGGGGACAGATGGACTCCCAAGTGAGTTTTATAAAGTGTATATGGAAGAGGTCTTTCCCCCATTGTTAGAAATGTTAAACGAAGCGTTCGAGACTGAAAGCTTACCAGAGTCACTGAGAGAGGCAATCATAATACCGCTCCGCAAGCCTAATAATCCTGGGCACAGCTGCAGCTCCTATACACCCTTGTCGATGCTGAATCAAGACAGCAAGATATTGACTGCTGTCTTAGCAAATAGACTGAAGAAGGTTATTGGCAAATTAATACACCCAGATCAAACGGGCTATGTCCCAAATAGAAATATTACTAATAACCATAGTTGACTCCATAGAATTATTGAGAGCGGCAGCGAAAAATGATTATGAAATGGCGATTGTGTCCTTGGACACAATAAAGGCCTCGATTCAGTTAAATGGCCATGGATGCTTGCGGCCCTGGAGTGCTATGGGCTAGGACCTGGATATGTAAGGTGGGCGGAAATATTGTACAGCGAACCACTGGCCAGGGTAAAGACAGGCTCTGTGATATCGGGAAGGTGGCAGCTCAGTAGGGGCACCAGGCCAAGGCAGGGATGTCTGTGGTCCCCAATGCTCTACATACTGGCTCTGGAACCTCTAGCAATATATTTGAGACAGCAATATGACACCATAGGCATCGAAGTGAATGAGGAGCGACATCTGATCTCTCTATACTTGCGATACCCAGAAGAAAATGTCCAGTACATTTTAGAAGTGATGGAGAGATATGCTGAGTTGTCCGGTATTGCGGTGAACCCCCAGAAGTCCAGTATGTTCCCATTAGGGGGATACATAGGGGCCCCATTGGAGCGATTGCCTGTATTGCAAGTACCATGGGCGGTCAGCACATTTCGGTACTTAGGGATAAATATATATCACACTGTGGGAGAGGAGCATAGGTGCAACACAGAAGTAGCCATTAAAAAAATCAAGAAGTGCATGCAATTCTGGGCAAAGTTACCCTTAGCAATGATGGGTCGGGGAGCAATGCTAAAGATGGTGGTTCTGCCAAGGCTTTTACACTGCTTTGGGAATATACACTACCTGATTCCTAAGAAGTTCTTCACCAAACTGAATAGCATGTGTAGAGACTTCTTGTGGCATGGCACGCGGAATAGAGTGGCGTTATGGAAGTTACAGAATTTCCATGGCAAAGGAGGGATAAAATTGCCCAATTATGAGGTGTATTATGTGGCAAGCCAGTTGCAATATGTTGCTAAATGGCTCTCTGATGAGGAGACTTCGGAATCCAGGCTGTTTGGGCGTGGTTGCCCACCATTTTATCTGAAAGAGATGATGTGGGTACCCAGAGCGGAAATGATGGGGCGCCCTAAAATGCTGCTACTGGGGTGGAAGATGTGGCGTAGAGCATGCCAGATGATGGAGAACCCGTCCCCATGCTCTCCGCAGGTGCCATTGGTCGCATTAACAGGAGCAGATGTGCAGCTAAGAATGGTAATCAGGAACCACTGGGAACCGGTTGGGGTGGCAACGATAGGTGACATTTGGCACGAGGGCTCTAGTATTACTTTCGAGGGACTGCGGGAAGAAACTGGGTTGCATGAGGGCCAGTACATTACATATTATAGAATGGTGCAGCGAATCAAGAAAACATGGCCTGAAACTGTGCTAGAGGAGGAACCAGATGGCAGCACAGACATGATATACAATATAGCAGAAGGGGGCCATGAGATCTCTAGGATATACGAAATGTTGATGTTTAAAGTGGAGAAGGAGGTCACGCAGTTGAGACTAGATTAGGAAACGGAAGTTGGAGCCCCGATGGAGGATGGGATGTGGGAACGGGTGCAGGGGTATCAGAGGAAGGTATCTAGAAATGTGAGACTGAAACAGATACAATTATATATTATGCATAGGGCATACATGACACCTTGGAGGATATCGAGGTTTGAGAATGCAGGACGGCAAGCATGCCCCAAGTGCGATGAGGAGAATGCAGCATGGTGCATATGTTCTGGTCATGCCCGGTCACAGAACGCTTCTGGAGTGTAGTGAAAGAGAAACTGGAAAAAAAGAGGGTCAAGATTGTAGTGGACACAGTGTGGGCCTGTCTGTTGGGGGGGTTTCCAAGATCACAGAAGCTCAAGCATGTGAGTAAACTGAAGGATCTGGCTTATGTGCTTGCAAAAAGGAGAATTGCCAAGGGATAGAAGACATGCCACATGCCAAATGTGGAGGTGTGGTGGAGAGATTTGCAAAAATGGGCGGAAGCATAAACCATGGTATGGCAAGAAGTGAGCAACACAGGGGGGGAGGAGGAGACTGCGTCCCTGGTGGCCTAGAAATCACTGATAGCCGAGCTGTTTGGGTCAATAGAAGACCTGGCAGAACCTGTAGAAGGGGAGATCGTACCACAGGATGCAGAAACAGAATGTTCAAAGTAATAGACTCGTAAAGGGGGGTGGGATGAGGGAAGCAGTGATTAGAAATTGAGGAAGGATAACGAAACTGTTGAAATATGCACTGCCTGTTTGGTTTGTATTATTTGGTTGTGTTAACAAATCAATAAAAACATTTTTTAAAAAATTTTAAAAAATATATATATATATTCTTCTCTGAAGGCTTGATGTGGATTGCTACATATTTGATACCGGCAGAACACCATTTCATTTCGAGCCTTGCAACGTGGTGTTTGGTGCACAAATGTTGAGTGGTAATACCTCTGATTTGTCTGTATTGAGTTTATAGCCTGAAGCCAGAGAAAATTGTCTAATAATGCTAGTCAAGTGGTCTAAACCTCTGTCTGATATATTCAAAAAAGTAAAATATCATCTGCCGAGGCCACCAGTTTGATTTTAATACCTTTATATTCGATTAGGTATGAGAATTCCTGAGAATTTCTGGAGGGATTTTCGGTCCAACACGATGGGGCCTCTGAATATTAAGTTGCATATATGTTGGAAGATCCAAACGCAGAGGAACCAAGTGGTATAGGAACTTGGTAGGATTATCTTTTTCAATATTTTCTGGAAGGCCCACAACCCAAATATTATTCCTCCTGTTTCTGTTGTCTATGTTCTCAGCTTGTTACTGTAGAGACGTAACCGCATTCTCAAGTCGCATCACTTTCCCTGCCACATCTTCGCTATTGTTACTCTTCTCTCGACTTCATTTATCCTTGTTTCAAAAGAGGACCACTTGTTATGCAACATTTGGAGTTTTGCCGTAGTTGCTTCCATAAATAGCTTTAGTGATTTAATTTCATCCATAATGGCATGCAGACCAGGATCCGTCAAATCATCTTTAGGCGTAGGGGAATAATTTTTTTGCCATTGGTAGCAGATGCTGATGGGAAATTTTTTGAAAGAGCTTTTCTTGGAGTCATGTTTAGGTCCGTAGAAATGGTGCTAAGTATAAGCAGAGCTCCTTGCTTGTGCTGGATGAAAGCAGTAAAACACACTTCCTACAATATGTGGCACATATATCCCTCTTGCTGTGGGAGATGATTCTTTACACTGTTAAGCCATAAGGTTAGTGAGCAGCTTGATAGCTAATATGCAACCTTGTTCTGTGTAGAATTACTCATAAAACTATTATGGTTAAGTGCTCTTCTATGTTAATTCAATTATAAAATTCAAAAAGTTTTAACATTGATTAATATTTTTACTCAGAATATTAGTGGAAGGCAACACAGTACAATGTCTCTTCATATGCCACAATTGTCCGTATATGTGCAGGAAAAATGAGCCTAAAAAACAACTTTTCCTTTCTTAAAAGTGGTGTTGAAGAGATTGAGAGATTTGCATACAGCTTGAAACACACGTTATTTGTATTTGAATATATAATATTCTGCTGAATAAATAAGTCATTTGTATTTGAATGTAGATTATTCTGCTGAGTAAAACGCACTCCTTTTGTTAATATGAATTGTACCTTAGAAAGGCTTCATGTGCCTTTAAATTCAAAGTTGCCTGTGTTGTGTGGAAAACGCATCTCCTCACGATCACCTGAGTCTGTGGGGCACAGCAACCGATCACCTGACAGAGCGTGTCAGATTGCCTTGCAACGCAATCTCCCTGTCATAAGAGCGTGCCCCCGGAGGTACGTAGTTCCAGGAAACGCTGATTCCACACGGTACGCTCGGGCTGCGGAAGCACAGCTAATGGGTCTACACACTCTACAATATAAGGTGGGTAGTATTAGACCTATTTTAAGGCAAAAAAGGCAGTAAATTATGTTATGGAAAATCACGGAGACGGGAGCCGCAGATTAGGCTTCCGTCTCCATCTGTGCTAAACCGCACCCCCTTTTTATGATAAATTCTGATTCTTGGCTGATCCACTTCTGCATCTTGATTGATGTATTGAAAGGGCCGAACCAAAAACACAAAATGCTGGTGTGGACCCGTTTTTTTGGTCAAAGTGAGTCACTTTTTTTGGCTGCTTAGGGTCAGTCTGATGTGTTAATTCACTCTGTGGCTAGAAGTTCGGTCCAGTGTTACTGAATGAATATTCTTTAAAATGCACAATTTGCATCACACTTAATATAAAAACTCCCCCTTTGTTACTCTTCAAACAGTGTTGCTAAAGTAATGAAAAGCTATTTGCAAAGGCTCACCACATTTTCATTGGTGCCCGAGTACGTTTTATGCCTCGTGATTGCAAAGTCCCTTGGTTACAAATAGTCCCTGAAAGCTCACAACGCAAAAAACTCAAACACTCATGAGATACAGATATCAACCATTTTAGTTATACATTTCATCACCTTGAGCATTTCCAATAAACCACACGGAACCACAGAGGACAACATTAAGCATTACATATACCAGGCATTAAACAATGTTGTTGAAGCCCATTGTGCTTTTCCTGTTTATTCAAAACCCTCATGGCTAATTTCCTTCCTAATATTGTCTATAAACTCTGCAAATTCCTACTCTGTTTCAATACAAAACGGTCTATTTCACATTTTTATTTTCAGGCTCAGGGTAATTAATTAGGACCTTGCTACCACAGACTGCTGTCATTTGGGAATTTAATTCTTCAGTGTCCAACGCCAGTCACGTGCTCTGTGGCATTTGTCAGGCGGTAAGAACAAACTGTAAAAATATTCCTGATCATTTGTACGTGCTCATAACAAACTAAATAACTGCTGATGTACTTGATAACTCTAAAAAAATAACTAGACATAACTCGACCAAGGCATTCCAACATCTCTGGTATGATATGGTACTGGGAGGTTACTGTCACAGCTACGTGTGCTGCTGTAAACTCAGCTTGCTGCAAGTGTGTTACGTCACTGCAGCTTTGTTAATAAGGCTGGGACCCTGAGGCAAGACTTTAATGTGACTGATTGGATTGAGAAATCCCGTAAATCCTGAGTAAATGAATAAAGATGAATTATAAAAGTCAGTATAGTCTTTTTTGAGACAACTGAAAGATTGCGTAAGCACGTCGGTTGAAGGTTTTTTTTAATGAGAGCTGCACAAAACAAAATGTGCTACTGCTATGGGGGATCTGCAGATTCATGCATGTGCTACAAAGATGCATATGATCTTGGGGCTAAGGGTTTGAATCTTGATAGATCAAATATATGAGGGCAATTGAGATGGCTAGAATTAGCTTAACTCACTTTTTAAAATTATATTTTTTCATTTACTGCCAGCCAATAGTGTGCACCCGGGCCAGCTGTGAATAAACGAGGGGTAGGTTTGGCTGTGCTGCCTGGAATTTGGCAATGCTGATGCTGTGATTCTGGCAAGAAGGGCAAATACATATCAAAGTTAAAACAATGTCACCACTTTTTTGTAATAAGCTTTCCAATGTCCTGCTTAAGTAAAATCTTTCCCTTGTGTCTTGCTATCACATACAGTACCCAGCAGAGACATCAGCACTCATCTGAAATTCAGCTATGTGGATCTTCAAATCACTAGTATGATATGTGCCAGACACTGACTTCTTGACCATGAATATTAACCATATTCAATTTTATTGGGCTGTACCATAAACATGTGACCTAATTTACAATATATGTGTCACTTTGCATGTAAAAGTACACTTTGTGCCACTCTAAAAAGTCATTTCCGATTCATGGATCTGACTTTGCGGTGGTCCGTCCAAAGTTCTGCTGTGCCGGAGCACTTTGCACAACACGGCGCAACGCACAAAGTACTAAATAAGGGGCGGAACATGCAAAATCCCCATTCAAGGTGGAAAATGAGGGGGAACATGGGCGTGGGGAGGGATGGACCAACACACAACAAACATGCCCTTTCAAGCGTTAAGAAAACCCTATTCACAGAAGCCATAGCTCAAGTGCCTGCAGTCAAAAGGAGAACACACATGTTGCGATCATACCGCTCGCTCATATATGTCACAAAGTACAAAGCGCGATGAAAGCTCAAGTATAAAAGCTCAGCGGGACCCTATTGAACTTGCTTAGAGAGGTACAACTTCACCTCACTGGTGAGGCCCAACTAGGCCAAACACGTGTCTGGGTTTTCTGTTGGTACTCTTGTTCAGAGGAGAAATGCCATAGCATTTCGATGCTAGAATGTCCAAGCAGGTGGGACCAGACTGATTTGCAAATGGATATTTCTGCTCTGTGAAAGATACAATGAGCTAAAATGTGGCTGAAGACCCTCCCTTGTGGGCACCTTCCTAGAGAACCGGTTATTTTTTCAATGTTTGTTCTCGGTAGAGGGGCTCCCAGAATGTTTTTTGAAATTTGTATTAACTTGGGATATCACTCTAGGTCACCCAGGTTAATCTAGATGTGGACACCTTGCTCACTGTGCTTAGAGAGGCACAGCTTCACCTCACTGATGTGGCCTGACTAGGCCAAAACAGTATCCGGTCATTGCATTGACAACCAAATCATCGACAGCCAAACCATCTAAAAAAATCTAATGCATTTTTTTTAGATGGTAAAGCGTTTAGTTTAATAAAAATGGGTTTTAAAGGTTAAAAAAGGGGATTTTGGATGGGGCCCCCATTAAAAAAAAAAGAAAAGAAATGCATTAAATGCTATTTCTAATTCTTTTTTTAGATGGTATGGCATTAGATGCTTTGTCTGTAGATGGAATGTCTATAAACCGGACATAACATGTGCATGGGGTTGCTGTCGGTACTCTTGTTCAGACGAGAATTGCCTAGCATTTCGGTGCTGGACTGCCAAATGGCTGGGACCCGACTGATATGAACATGGATATTTCTCCTCTGTGAAAGGTACAGTGAGCTAAAATGTGGTTGTAGACCCTCCCGAGTGGGCAACTTCCCTGGCATCACCCACCATCTGTTTGCATGCACTGACATGCCTGCTGAAATTACTATCAGCCTTCCACTTCCTGGCAACTGGATCATTTCAGCACACCACAGTCATTGCTGGGGGCAAAGTACAGCCCACACAATCCCGGTGCCTCCACCAGGTATTGTGCTGTGTTCTAGCATGTGTGCGTGGGCATATATACATGCTACACACACTGCAGGCAAGGCAGAGAGTGTGCCAGGAATTCTATGCATGTACAACATTTACAAAAGTCTGTAATATTCGAGGGCAGGTGCCGCATTGGAGTCACAGTCCAACAGAGCCATCAGGATGAAAGTTCAGAGTCTGACTCCGGATCCCTCAACAGAATCAAATTAGGAGTCGATCTTGAAAGAGCATGGTGTACGGGGTTCCATGTCATTTCATTGCTGGAATTTTGAAAGCCTGGTATTTCAATGTGGAAATGTTCATTAAATTTTATTTCAAACATTTCCTTGGGCTACCCCACCCCCAAACCCGCCCTCCCCCACCTATTTTACTTATTCCCTAACCCCCAAAACACTTATCTACCCTACCCACCCCCTAAAAAATTCAATGTACATTAGTGCACGTTGAAGTGGAAGGTTTTGAAAAATTTGCCGCTGAAAGGATGTTGTGCCGGTTTAAGGGTACGGTTATCCCTCCATGGCTCTGACCTTCATTAACCATCCAGACTCTGCAGCTTGTCACAGGACCACGTCCCGCAGGTACCCTGGAGTGCCATATCTGATTCATGAATGTTGGCAGTCTTCAGTCAATTCCTAGTCCATCTCTTGGTGTTCTTCTATCATAAGGAACTCAATTCCTTCGTACTTTAATGCTGAGATCTTGATGCCTTGCAGATTACCAATTAGACTGGGTGATTGGGCGTGTCTTGCAAGTTATCTGCAATGCCCATCTGTGTCTACCTTGTCTCTCGATGCAATTTTATCAATCAAAACCAGTGTGTGGTGTTTGGATTTGTGAGAGGAAGCAACCCCAACTTCCTAACAAGGTTTTGCTGATCTAGGAAATACCTCATATGGAACTGGTTGGTTTTGATTCACCAGTTCTCTTGGTACACCTAGCTACCATACCATGGTCAGCAGAGGTGGAGACGTTGTATCCTTTTTGCCTATCCCCAAACAGACTCCTACTATATGGACTCGTCCAACAGGAATAGTTACCAGCTGGACCACATAGAGGTAAGGGTCACTATGACTGAGAAAGGTTAGAGAGTCATAGTTACTCCCACCGTTTACCCACGCATCATTGAATTTCTTCACTTTGACATTCAGAGCACTGGGCAGAAATCACATAATGGCAACACTCATCACGGGCCTTCGCAATGCTTTGTTTTAATTAAACAGTTGGATTCTCCTGGTCCACACCAATTCTAAGTCAGCTGCTAGGCATCGACCGAGGCAGAACTCTGGCCCTGAACCCCAGAAGAGGAACGGGAAGAGGCGACTACGGCATCTGAGGGGATGCACAGGTAGGACTCGGCACGCACCTAGCCCAGCTTCATGACCCAGCCTTAGAGCCAATCCTTATCCCAAAGTTATGGATCTGACCTGCTGACTTCCCTTACCTACATTGTTCCAACATCCCAGAGGCTGTTAACCTTTAAGACTTCGTGTGAATATGGGTATGGCCCAGCACAAAATCTACTCCATCACCCCCGGATTTTGGAGAACCAGCAAAACCTCACCAGACGCTGCCTGAACTGCTACACTTTCCAAGGGTCAGGCCCCTCTAACTTGGCAAACCCATTCCTGGGTTCCCTGTCACTCAGAAAGAAAAGAGAACTCTACCCGAGGCTCCTGCCGGCTTCTTAGGGATAATTTGGGTTAGTGCACTGCATGCCGCGCTGATGCTCATCTTCGCCACTATGGTTTTGGTGATCTGAACCAGACTCCCTTCCAGCCGGCTAAGGGCAAAGGAGGCAATTGCATCTCCCTTCCAAAAGGTGTTTACCCTTCTCTTAGGCCTGACTGACCTATGTACAACTACTGTTCACATGGAACCCATCTCCACTTCGACCTTCAAAGTTCTCGTCAGAATCTTTGCTACTACCACGCTACTACCACCAAGACCTGCACCTGTCGTGGCTCCACCCAAGCACTTTCCCGGGGCTTCCGTGCACACGACAGCATCCCTCCTACTCATCGTGGCTTAGTCCCCCAGTGCCTCTCAGCACCCGCCGGGTATGGGCCTGACACCCCAGCACCTTCCATTTTCAGGGCTAGTGTATTCGGCAGGTGAGTTGTTACACACTCCTTTGCGGATTCTGACTTATAAACCAATACCTTCTCTGGGGTCCAATGAGCATCGGCATCAAGCACCTTAACCCTGTGTTTGGTTCATCTTGCAGCACCAGTTATGCTTGCCAAAAGTCGCCATCGGGCACTCACACGCCCCCCCTTGTCAGCGAGCCATTTAAAGAATGTTGGTCCACGTGCAAGGCAGGTACCAAAGGGATGGTGCACAACCCCTGGCCATCCTGGGCCTCTGACAGGGGAGCGATAGAGCTTTTCCCTTCAGAGAGGGAAAGTGTTCCCTGCCAGGGTGCCCCAGGAGCACCGCTGGGCAGGGCCACGGTTGACCAACATGCGAGGCAGGCACTCTAGGGAGGGGGCAGCAACCCCGGCTGTTCTGGAGCATTGCCCAGGGATCAATAGAGCTTTTCCTTCCAGTGAGTGTTGGGCACTGTTCTGGCGCACTGCAGGACCTCCCCTGGGCAGGGGGAGAGGTCACTCAATTGCGAGGCAGGTGCACAAGGAAGTGGGCAACACCCTTGGCTGTCCTGGAGCTCTGGCCAGGGAGTAATAGAGCCTTTACCTCCAGGGATGGTTAGGAACCCCGTCGGGGGAACCCCAGAACCTTCGATGGCCAGGTGGGTGTGCAAGAAAGGTACCCAAGCGAGAGGGCAGCACCCCTAGCCATCAAAGAGCTCTTGCTGGGCTTGTAAGATCTTTTCCCTCCTGGGAGGGACTGGGACCCCTCCCCGGTGCCCTGGGTCTGCCACTTGGCAGGGGGTCAGTTAACCCATATGGGAGGCAGGAACCCAAGAGCAGGGGGAGCAATCCCATCTGTCCTGGAGCCCTGGCTTGCATGCATTTGAGCTTTTCCCTCCTGGGACCAATGGTGACCCTGCCGGGGCACCCCAGATCCTCCACTGGGATGGAGTGGGGTGAGCCACCTGTGAGGTAAGTTGCCCAAAGCTAGGGGCAGGTACAGCACCCAGGAGGTTGGCTGAAGAAAATTAGGCCCCTCGGTAGAGCACCAAAGGCTTCATGCAGGCCGGCAGAGCTCCACCCTCACTCCCCCCCCAGCAGGCCAGATATGCTGGGACATTTGGTGGGGAACGGCCCCTGGACGGGTTGGTAGAGGCATTGTGGTTGTGACACGGGGCCCAGAGAGGACAATGAGAGACAAGTGGAGCGCAGACATGACCAGACTACATTCCATTTATTAAACACCAACAGTCAATTATCTCTATTGGTGAGTCGAATTTTGCACCTTGGCTTGTACCACATCACTGTTTCTTAGTGCTCTAGAATAATTGTATGCTTTTGATCTGATGGTATCCTCACCATATTTTGCTCCTTTGCATCTTAGTTTAATTTTGCTGTCCTAGATTTAATGGTTGTCCCACTGTCTTTGACCGTTTCTGTCCTGAATCAATTGTTCTGCCATACGTTCCTTGTTTCCACACTGTATTTTGCTCTTTTGCGTCTTATATTATTGTTCTGTCCTCAATTGATGGCCCACTGTTTTAATTCCTTGCCCTAAATTATTTATTGGCCCACTGTATTTTTCTTCCCCTAGACTAATGGCTGCTCCACTGTATTGTGTTGCTTGGAATCACAGGTTAAATGTATGCACTAGAATAATTGTTGCTCCACTTTATTACGTGTTTGCTTGATTTATTGTTGAACTGCTCTGTTTTGTTCCTAGACATCATCGATGCTTCACCCTATACTAACCGTTGCCCCACTTTATACATTATTTACTAATGCTTTTATGCCCCCTACATGTACTTGTCTAATTTTGGTTACTGTGCACCTAATAAATTATTTCTATCCATTTATCGTCTGTCTATCTCTTCTCTTACATATGCAGTGAGTGAGGCTACCAAAATGGCAGAATGGGCTATATAAGACCACTTCACATATTTACTTACGAGAAATTCTGCTTTTGTTTAGAATCTGAAATGGACTCTAATTGACTGAGTAGGATAATTACAAGGAGCACTACTGGGACTCTGCAACATGCCGTTTTAATGCCCTACAACCACAGCCAAGTTTCAGGACAAACTCCTCGGACAACACACTATCTTGGTTGGGGCGTTAAGTTGCTCTCTGAGTCTTGACTTACAGACTAGTTTTAGCAGAATGAAAAGTTGGCCTTGTGATCCCCAAGGGCAACTAATTATCAGAAGTAGTTGTCCTTTGTACACAACCTACATCCCCACTGCCAAACATCTTCTTGGTGTAACAGTTGTCTGGGGTCATCAAACACACTAAGAAATATTTCCACATCTTCCACTGCATCTCCAGCCCCAGCCCCATCACCAAATACTACTGTTGGAGTTTCTTCAAGAAAGGCCACAGACAGAGCAGAGAAAAAGAGATTACCAATTCAGCTCCTGCATTGTTGCCCCTGTTACCACCAACATTGTTTCTTACTCATCAACCAAATTCCCCCAAAGTTCAGAAGACCCAATCAGTTCTCCCTCCCCGGCTCCAGACGGAGCCACAGCTATGGTTAGAGAATCAATAATAGAAGCTGCAGTAGCAGAGTAGTCAAATACATCCACGAAGCTGCCCAGGACCCTAGAGAGTCTACATTTTAAATTAGTAAATGTGATTCTAGAATGGCCACCGTAGAGGCAGCAGCTTGAGAGAGCAGCACCTGCCCACCACCCAGCTCACCATTGGATTATACTATGTATTACAGCTGCTATGTCTGGCAAAAAGAAGATTGAGACTCCTGAGAACCCCACCTCAAAGAAGCCTAAACAAATTACTGATGAGGAAACTAACAGCTCAGGTATCTTTACACTCCTGAAGCAAGTGGCCCATGATGTGGTGGATAGGCTGCCCTTTCAAACCTAACTGGGAATGTGAAAACTTTGGAAAGATGTGTGACAGAGGTGGATTAGAGAGCCTCTGGTTTGGAAAAGGAGGCTTCTGGCAGTTACAGAACAAGAGCTGAGGGAAGACATGAACAGGCTTCATCTATAGAACATGAGTCTAGAAATTCAGATAAGGGGTAACAATTTGTGCCGTATTGGAGTTCCTGAAAAACCAGACTCTAATTTGAATTACCTTGTGCTCTGTGGACTGCAAGACTGTTTTCCTGACTGTGGATTGCTGAAAGAAAACCTGGATGTGGTGTTCAGAGCTTGCAAACTGGAGACTGGGAGGTGTTAGAGGTTTTGTCTTTGGGCTATGACCTAACTTGTTGGTATTTTAGTATTGTGGTATACTGGCAGTAAATTGGCACTATCTTATTTTGGTGGCAAATGAGTGGTGAGCATATTCATAATACTGCCCTATATAATAAGACAAACCTCCCCCATTTTATAACTAAGCCCTATACTAGAGTTGACTGTAGGCATCCAACCAGCCTTAGCACATTTAGAGGGAACCCCATATGTAGGGATCTATGGCAGCAATTTTAAACGCAGCCAGCAAAATGAGTGCAGATGACAGTGATTTCAATAATAATAGTCAGTTAAATGGGTAAGTGGGATCACAGGACAGCACTTTCAGTGGGGTTAGTGTAAATTCATATTAATTGTAATTGTATTAGAACTTTTCCAATTTCATTTACTTCCATTTCTCTCTACTACTGATTCTGTCTTTAGGTTTTTTGAACTACTATCTCGTTTATCTAATAATTGTTTGCACTTAGAAATTGTTATTTGAGTATTAGTTTAATTGTGTTAACTAAAGAAATAAAATATGTTATATTTTTCCTGATGTTTAGGTTGAATGCTTTTCATAGAGTGTCTTGGCTCCTTCATATTTAAGAGCTTCTTTGAGGACACAAGAATATATGTTACTTAATAAACATATAATCATGGCCCCCTGTTGGGTAGAGAGCCACCATTAGGTCAACGTACTAGGTAATAAGTAGATGCATACAGTTAGGAGTGATTTGGTCTCCCACTAGTACATAAGGAGACAGTACACAGTGACTTATTTCACTGTTAGAGCTTGTAAAACAGATTTTTTCTAGTCGGCACATGTTTTCTTGTTTGATTATCTGTTTGCAATCCCAGTCCCATACAGAGTAGGGATTTACCCTCTAGTTTAGAAGTCTGCTTTGCTGCCGGCTGCTGAGAGGATTAAAATGCTGAAGTCCTAGACTGCTTGAGAGTCCAAAGCCACCTCTCTGGAGGGCCAGTGATCGTGCAGGGCTTGGGAAGGCTTCATTGCAGACAGGAAGGAGTAAAAAAAAAGGGTTGCGCAGATAAGACACAGCTACTTCAAGTCATTATGTAAGTATTTGTGAAATTGAAGAAAGTGTTGGATGACTGCCAATTATCTCTGTGTCTGTTTAGACAATAATAGGTCATTATTTTCAGCTGGGTCATTGTGGTTTTATTTCGCACACTGGGAACTGAAAATAAAAATGTTTGCAATGCACGTATATATTTTGCCTCTTAGAAAACTGCACCGGTGTTGATCTGTTGGTAAGAGCTCATAACTGTATTATCATGAAATGTAATGTTTTGTTCCTTGTTTTATAAATAGCTGGATTACAAAAATAATAATTGCAATATCAGAAGCAAAGTTGGTGTCAATATTGTTTTTTTCCTCCTTTTCATGTGTCCGATGATCACTATTTCAGTGGGGGAAAGTAACTAGGACACACCTTGGAGATTACATCACGGTGGTAAAAGTGTTTACCACCGGAGATAAAATAAGAAACAAAAGGGAGAAAAATATATATATAAGCTAGAAAGCTGGTGTGTTGTATGAGTGAATTTAGCAATGCATGCTGGGGCTGAATGGGGCCCTTCGAGGGTGTAGGCTAATGTCGTAGATAAGTCATTAGCACAATGTATATATAATCTATGCACAGTTTATACATCACTTATGACCTTACTGGGTTCCCTCTAAATGTTCTAAGCCTGGGTGGATGCCTACAGTCAACTCTAGTATAGGGCATAGTTATAAAACAGGGAAGGTTTGTCTTATTATATAGGGCAGTGTTATGAATATGCTCACCACTAATTTGCCACCAAAATAAGATAGTGCCAATTTACCACCAATATAACACGATAGTAAAATACTGCCAAGTTAGGTAATAGCCCAAAGCCAAAACAGATAACTGTGTCTTTCCTTAAAACTACAGTGAAGGAGAACATTTTGCACAAGGCCAGATGCTTGGGGGCCCTATCCTGATGTTGAGACACAATACACCTCTACCCTGACTTTCCAAAGATCAGGGTGAGCAAAAGGAGGGCTTTCAGGGAAGCTAAGCGCCTGGCAAAAGAATGTGGAATCAGGGTGTCTCTCTTGAAACCAGAAACTTTTAAACTTTATTTGCGGTACGGCATGAAGGTCTCTGAAGTCCCTGCTCAAGCATATGACTGGCCTAGGGGATGTCCTGCTGCTCCGATGGACTAGATGACTCCTGGTGTTTTTTACCCTCTTTTTATGCCCTGAGTTTGTGTTGCATATATGCCTTATTTGTATTACTGTACTTGGTGCTGGGTCTGCTGGGTTTTTGCTTAAAAGGGTGGGTCACAACCGTTTAAATTCTTTTCCTCTAGACTATGCTCTCCTGCTGTGCTTTCATAGGTTCCCATTACAAATCTGTCCTTATGTTCGCCGGGCTCTGGCTCCACTTTGTGACGTGAGATATGTATGCTCCATACATTTCAGTGCTGTACACTCTCTCTTGTTTTTTTTCAGTCATTGACAAGCGCATTTAGTTCCTGATTAGAGGAATACACCCAGCAGTGGGGTCAGACGTCACAGTGGGACGTATATGCGGATCGCTATTTGCATTTTGGATCCAAGTGATTGCTGATGCCACTGATTTGCAAACAAGGGGTAGATAAAATGATTTTAAAGATATAATGCCCCCCATAGTTTTAGAGTTCTTTTTGGGCTTAGGTTGCTGCATTCTGATTGACAGGACCTTATGATGCAGCAACGGGCTTGTTTCATTCAGAAGTGCCAGGGCCATGATGTAACCTTAAGCGCTCCCCCCTTTTAAAATGCTCCATCTGATATATGCTTCACGCCTCTTTAATTTGAGCTTCGGATCTCTGTTCTTGAGGATTGTGGACACATGAGTGTTTATGAGCCAGGCCCGTTGCGTGGATGTTATCTCATATTTATCATGGTGTATTTCCCAACGTTTTGAATTCTTGTTAATATGTGTTCAGGTTGGGAATTCATTATTTTGCCCATTGATTTTGTTGGCTTTTCTCTTCAGTCATGCTCACATCTTGGTTTGTTTATATAAATTGGGGTGGGTTTTTCAAAACTCTCAAAACACTCTGCAAGGTTGTTTCTCTCCTATAGCCATATAATTATATATTTTTAGACACTGCTTTAAGGTCCATAGGTTTGATTGAGGTGACTCCCGCGGCGGGGCAAGGGCGCAGTGTTTGGCACCGCTGGTGTCAGGTCCCTGGAGGGACGTTCCACTTCCTGGCAGAGGCCACGCCCCCTGGACATATTGCGCCGAATCAAGCCCCGCAGCGTTGAAGCCCACGGCGGGGCAAGGGCGTGTTGTTTGGCGCCGCTGGTGTCGGGTCCCTGGAGGGATGTTCCACTTCCTGGCGAAGGCAACGCCCCCTGGACATATTGCGCCGACTCAAGCCCCACAGCGGTGAAGCCAGCGGCGGGGCAAGGGCACGGTGTTTGCCGCTGCTGGTGTCGGGTCCCTGGCGGGACGTTCCACTTCCTGGTGGAGGCCACGCCCCCTGGACATATTGCGCCAACTCAAGCCCTGCAGCGGTGAAACCCGCGGCGGGGCAAGGGCACAGTGTTTGGCGTGGCTGGTGTCGGGTCCCTGGAAGGACGTTCCACTTCCTGGCAGAGGCCACGCCCCCAGGACATATTGCACCGACTCAAGCCCCGCAGCGGTGAAGCCCGCGGCGGGGAAAGGGCACGTGTTTGGCGCCTCTGGTGTTCGGCGTCCGTGGAGGGAGGCACTCCTTGTGGTGGCTATCGGATGGGGGCGACAAGGAAAAGTAAGTGCAGACGGGTGTTTTGCACCTGGGACTGCTGGTGTCTACTTCCCTAACAGCGTAGAGCCCGTGAAAACCTGCTGGGGGTCAGACTCGGGACTTCAGCTCAATTCTCTACTGGTTAGTTCTGAGGGGCTCCGTTATGTCCCTAATAAAGTCCCTGAGGTCCTTTAGGGGCCATGCTGCGCCAAGGAAACTGGCCACGAAACCGAATGGCTCTCTGTCATCTACCACGCCATCTACCCCGCCCAAGTTTTGCTCTTAGTCCTCTGAGTCCATGTTCAAAGCCCCTGAGTATACGCTAGCAAGAAAGCTCCTGGTCATCAAGAGAAGAAGCCATCAGGGTGCAACTGACAAATCTAAGCCCAAAGCAAAGCCCCATACCGCTGCCTCCTTATGCTCTGATACTGACCCTGCATACCGAGGGCCTATATCTGCCATGGAGGGTATGAAAGCACCCACCCCAGGAACCGAATGCGGGGGGTGCCTTCCAGTTATCTGGCTAACCTCCCAATGCAGAGCTGCAAAGGAACCCTCCCAAGTCAGAAACTCAAAGACACTGTCTGTCAAGAATCTTTGCCCACCGATACTGGGAATTCTGAAGCCATGCCTCTGGCCAATGCCTCTGGCACAGGCATAGTGGGGGTTTATGATGTGTCAGTCCTCCCTCTCGCATCCCTGGCACCTGTTGTTTCTGTCACCCCCCAACCCAGTTCCCTCATTGTAAGCCCACACCTGCCCCCTGTTCTCCCATCTACCTCGGGTCCTATTTTTGTCTGTTCACCCCCAGCAACTGTTGCCACCACCTTGGATCTATTGGACACCGAAACTATTGGAGCAACCGAAGATAACCTCCCGCCTAATTCCATCTGTAGCTCATGGAGCGAGACCTTACTAGCATCGATCTCAGGGTCCTGCTCCTTTTCTCATCTAACCCCCTTCAGGGCTCTCAAGCCGTTCACCCACGGCAGCCATTCCTCCTCCGCTCCACCACAGAAGGAGGTGCATACTGTCGGTTGTTGCTCCTGTGCACAAGTGCTCTCTGAAATTGCAATCATCAAGAAACTGCTTATGGTACTGATTGATGCCCGGGGAATGAGAGGGGAGGGGAAGGGTGGAGCGGACCCGCCGGGGGAGTCTTCCAGCATGCCCCCAGTTGGTAAAGGACCCAACCCCCCACAGCAACCTTCAAATATTTCACCCTGCGAAAGGACCTCCAATGGATCAATGAGCCCTACTCGGGATGACCAGCTGATGCACCCTAACGCTGAGAGGGGCCACCCCACTGGGAGCACCGAACCAACTGTGCTGGGGGAGAGTCCCCCAAGTGCCCTGACAACCAATCCTCGTAGGGAGGGAGGGAGCGGAGTACGTAGCTTCTGTTCAAGGGGGCGCAGCTCCAAGAGTCCTGTACATGGGGGAAAAGAACTGCTACAGTTTTCCTGCATGGGGTACCTAAATTGCCTTTGGGCAGGCGAGAACCAAGGGATGCCCTCTCTAACAAATGTCTCCACTGGCTACGTTCTGTTGGGAACTGTCCCTTTGTGACCAGGGAAGCGATGGTGGGGTGCGTCAGATTGGCAGGCGAGGGTATAAACCCCTCTGACTCTGTTAAAATGGTCTTCAGGAATGGTCAAATGGTCAAGGAAGTCCTGAGAAGATCTGAGGGTTATGTGCGGGCCCCGTATAGTGGGATCACAATTAGCTTGTACCCCTATTTGGGAGCCATTGCTCCACCTGGAACTGTCACACATTGTAATGTCCTGTCGGGAGCGAACTGTACACCTCTGGTTAAAAGGCCTGTGGGGGGCTGTGTCCGAGTGTTAAGGGCGGACAATTAGTCTTGTGACCATTTGGTCTAGTTAAGGGACCATGTGTAACGTAATGGGGTCCTTGGGGTTGAGTCCTTTTACCACTCCCAATATCTTCTGATCTATGATATCGGGTTATGGTGCAAAGATTGCATTTCCTTTTACGTGTTCTGATTTTGTTTTTCTTGTGTTTGATGGATTCTTGAAATTGTAACCTGGATTTGTGCTATAATGTGTATTTTGTCGTTGAATGGTTGTTTCTATACATCCAAATAAACTTGTTTGACTGACTGGTTATGGCTGCCTATGGTGTTGTCAGGATCAAATGCCTCTTGTGATTTGTTTTTTACTTCTGAAGGAATTTGGGGTTTGTTCTTTGCACTCAACAATGCTGAGACTGTATACTGGCTCATCAATATTTTCTTTCACACTGAAAATATGATGTGATCCAGCAACCGGCACTGAGTCAAGGAACCAAATGTAACTTTTTGGGAGAATTCAATGACAGCTGTATGATGCAACGGGTGGGTGGTGGGTAGGCCTTTGGTATGTTTGTTTTCATCCTCTGTGGTATTGTGCTCTCAATACTGCTCTGTTTCCCACTGGTGGTTCATCTTTTTGTAACCACTAACAGGATATTTTTTCCTGTGTGTCCATGCCATATTTGGGCATTGGATTTTTCTTTTTTTCCTCATTTTTCTTTTTAGATTATTTTCTTTTTATGCTAATAACACATTCAATGTTGATATATCCAATATGAACACAAGGGGCCTCATTACGAGATTTGCGGTAGCCGTGACTGTTTTACAGGCACGGCTACCGCGAGACTCGCTACCGTCACCGCCACCCGCAAATGGGCAATAACCGGCCCATTACTAGTTGAATGGGCTGGTAATTGCCCATTCGCGGGTGGCGGTATTGCCGGGCTCCCCATCCACATTTTAACCCCATAAGGCAGAATGGGGGTGGGGAGCATGGTTGCACGGGCACCATTGATACCGGTGCATTCACGAGTTCTGCTTGTGGGTGCTGCACAGCCTGCCAGGTCAGACCTGACAGGCTGTCAGGCACCCACGAGCAGAACTCATAATTTGGCGGTACGGTGTGAACGGTGCCAGTGCCTCACTGTTATCATTCACACCGTACCTCCAGGGTCGTAATGAGGCCCAGGGTCTGTGGATCATTTGAAACTGGTTTCATGGAATGTGAATGGAATGAACAATGCTGTGAAGGGAGCCAAAGTGTTGTCTTGCTTAAAATCTATGCCCTGTGATGTTGCACTGCTACAAGAGACCCACCTCACTGATGATGAAGAAAGTAAACTTAGACAGAGCTGGGTGGGTCAGACTTACTTTTCGACATTCACATCTAACAAAAGGGGTACTTTGATTCTAATAAAAAAAGAATCTACATTTGAAGGTACTGTCTGGCAAGGCTGATAAGGAAGGGACAATTGTTTCTGTCACTGTTAAAATACAGGGCTCTATGATATTGTTATGTAATATAATATAAAGGCGCCCAACACGGACGATCCCCTATTTTTCCATGAACTTGACAATGTATACAAAACTGTAATATTGATTCTGTTATTTTGGTTGGAGACTTTAACATGGTTTTATACCCGTTACTTGATCGCTCCAATGGAGATATATCACGAATACCCAAGAGAAGACGGAGATCGCCCTCAAGCTTGATAGATGAGTGACACATGGCAGATGTTTGGCATCTTGAACATCCATCTGAAAGAGATTACAGTTTTCACTCTGCATGTCATGATGTCTACTCACGTAGTGATCTCTTTCTAACCTCAGGGCGTGTTACGCTTTGCTGCTATGTCTCTGAAATCAGAGTAATTGGGGTTTCTGATCATTCCCTAATATCATTGTGCCTCTCCTTGTAATACACATTAACTAAGTCCTTCGGGTGGAGAATGAACATGGCTGTGCTACAGAAAGAACGCATCAAAGAGGAGATTGTGAGTGAAGTCGAAGATTTTGTTGCAATTAATAGAACTGATGTCACTGTTTCTACTGTCTGAGTGGCAATTGAGTGCTATATGCGAGGTGTTTTGATGTCCAAAACAGGAAGTTACAGGAAAGCAAAAGAAAGAGAGTGGAAGAGACTGAGGAAGCCAAAAGGCTGAAGAAACAGTTTACTATGAGCCACGATCAGGATTTGAGATCTAAACTCATAAAAAAGAAATATGAACTAAAAAATATATAACTCTGACCAGATAGACTATGCATTGTTCAGGAGTACAATTCATTATTTTGAAAAAGGGGTGAAGGCCGGAAAACTGTTTGCACAGAGGCTGAAGGTTGCAGAATCTGACCAAAATATTACAGCGGAAAGGGATACATCTGGTAACCTGGTGACACATCAGAAGAACATAAATTAAATATTTAGGGAGTATTATGAAGAACTCTATAAATCCGAATTAAATTATGGGCCGAACACAATAAAGTCCTTTCTAGACTGTGTGAAGTTCCTCGCCTGGTGAAAGACCAAGCTGCATCCTTAGAGAACACAATAACATTGGAGGATGTTCGCCTAGCAGTTTCAATGCTCCAGGAAAGCAAAACGCATGATACTGATGACCGAAAGGCTGAGTTTTATCAGAACTTACCTGATTGCGCCCTCCAACTGCTCTGTGATGTATTCACCTCTTCATTTGAAACTGGGTCATTGCCGGATACTATGCGGCATGCCATGGTGTCTATTTTGCTGAAGAAAGACAAGTCTCCAACTAGTTGTGCGAGCTACAGACCTATTAGTCTGATCAACACAGATTGTAAGCTACTGGCGAAGATATTAGCCAAGAGGTTGGAGCCAGTCGTGCCGTTACTAGTGCATGATAACCAAGTGGGTTTGTGACCAGAAGATCAAAGGCAGATAATATGAAACAGCTGCTCCAGGCTATTGATGAAGGCAGTAAATAGATGTGTCCAGCTGTATTAGTCTCTCTTGATGCAGAGAAGGCCTTTGATAGGGTTGAGTGGCCCTACCTGTTCGAGTGCTTGGAGACAATGGGCTTTGGACAGAACTTCAGGCAGTGGTTGAGGCTTCTATATACGAACCCTAACACCAGTGTGCTCGCAAATGGCCTGATTTCAAATCCCTTCAGGCTAAATAGAGGTACTAGGCAAGGATGTCCACTTTCCCCACTACTGTTTATTCTGTCAATGGAGCCATTAGCAGTTATACTGGAGTCAGATCCCGATATACATGCCATTGGGGAAGGTGTATGTGCAAACAAAATTGGAATCTATTCAGATGACTTGTTGGTGTTCCTACGTGACCCTGGCTCTGGCCTCTCACATCTGATGGATGATATCTGGCGCTTCTCTGAGGTGAATTGGACCAAATATGAGATTATTCTCATCAAAAACACATGTATGAAACACACATGTAACCAATCTGACTTTAAGTGGTGTCCAGAGAAAATGAAATACCTGGTAATCTGGATTGGCTCAGAGTTGGGGAGACTGCCAAAGATTAATTTTGACTCAATAATACCCAAACTAAAATCTGACAAGGACAGATGGGCACTTCTGAATTTATCACTGGGGGTAAAATTAACTGCATCAAAATGAACATGGTGCCAAAAATAAACAATATCCTCTCGATGCTCCCCATTAAGATGCCCAGAAGTGTTTTCAAAGAACTAGACACTGTTATACAGAAGTTCCTGTGGGATTGCCCTTATGGAAGATGCAGCTTCCACTGAAACAAGGTGGTATGAATTTGCTGAACATCTTCGTCTATCATCTGGCGTTCACTGCTAGACATCTATGTCGGACTGTTCGCTCTGATCATAATCTACTGGATGACATCATAGTGGAGTGTAATAGTGTCTCCAACTTGGCACCTAAGGCCTTGTTGAGGACGGTTATGAGACCTTCCCGCCTACAGAACCCACTGACAGCCTTCCTGCATGAGTGCTGGCGCTACATGTCGGGTCAAATAGAATGTGTCTATACTTGTTCCAAGATGCATCAATCTGGCTAAATCCAGCACTAACCATCCAGGGGAAGGTACTCTTCTGACATCATGGTTCTTGGGAGGGATTAGATACATCAAGGATTTGGTTGACAATGGGAAACTGACCCCCTTCACTCCTCTCAGCCGTGATGCCTTCAACTATCTCTCCGCAAGTACCTCCCCCTCAAGCCCTTCGCTCCTCTACTTCTAAATCCCTCAGGGTCAATCGGTTTTCTAAAAAGCGAGCTGGGTGTAGATCTCTTTCTTCAGCTGGGGCCTCCCTTTGGAACAGCCTCCATGCCACTGTGAAAACTGAGGAAAACCATCTGCGGTTAAGGAAGCACCTCAAGACCTTCCTCTTTGCTTCTTCCATCACCCCCGCTGATCTGTTTCTCTCCTGGCACCATACACATGGACATCCTCTGTCCCCTGGGCCCAGGTACCTGCTCACCCTGCCACCCTCCTGCACTGCCTCCGGGCAACCCCTTGCACTTTGCACTGGGGACTGTATCGGTACCCATACTGTCCCCCACACCCTTATTTTTCTTTCTGCTCTGAACAGACATACCCAGTCTACTGCCTTATACACTGCACTTGCCACTTGCTTGCTGCACTACCATTGTTCATGCCTCTATTTATTTATTTGTATATATTCCTTTATTTACAATTATTTATCTGTTCTCCTCTGCTCAGCAGTTTCCACTCTCACCCTTCCATGCACTTTTCCCCTTTCCCTTTCCCATCCACTTGCGCGTTCTCAGTGGCACTGGGCCTAGTAAGATCATTGTTTTGTTCTCCCCTGTTCCCCTCCCTTGCCTCGTGTTAGGCAGAATCATATCGAGTACTCTTTGGGAACACCACACACAATTAAAACTACAAGTGTAAGTACAAAATCACCTTTGGTATAAGCCTGTACTACACAGTAAAGTGCTAGCGATGGCTGAGTAGCCAGACTTATCTCAAGAGTAAAGTGAGCAGTATCAGAAGTTACACAAGGACAGCAATTACTATGATTCAAACAAACACTGATTCAAGGTGTCTGAGTAAAAGAATATACATTTATTTACACCATCAGTTATAAAACAGTTCACCATTACAAAGCAGCAGTAAATCACAATCTTAATACCCTACAATAACCCCCAATCAATTCTGGACAAGTTAGGCTCAAAAGGAAGTGTGAGCAAAATGGTACTCCAGCTATTTAAAAGGGAGGAAAAGACAAGGTTATCCAAAATCAACAACACCAACAAGTGATAGGCAGGGCAATCTAGAAAAGGCTTACTACAAATAGTTTTCAAGTCAATAGGCCTTGGACAATGTTAATGGTTCAGAGTCTTTGCAGAGGATCACACAGTTCAGAGTAGTTTGCGGTTAAGTCTTTGCCAAGAGTTCAAAATGAAGTTGGTCGGAAGAAAAATTATTCAAAGGAGTAGAGAAGGACACGCCTTCGGAGAGGCGAAAGATTTCAGACACTTTCACCACCGTCGGACGGAACAAACGACTGGATTTGCACAGTACCTTAAATGAAGAAAAATGCTGTAGCTGAGGCTGTAGTTCCTGGCAGTTCCTGAGGCTCACAGTTCGCGAAGTGACTGTCATGGTGACAAGAAGGAGGGAGACTGGAGGGTCATGCGCTGCCCAGGGTAGAAGCCAGCAACAGAGCAAAGCGCCAAATAAAAGGTCCACGCCTTAAAACCCAAACAGGTTCCGTTCCTCCTGGCTATCCGGTTCACTGCAGTGATGCACAGCAAATCCAACCTGGAGAGGGAGGCCGGCTTTTGGTGTTTGGTGAGCTGGTTCGTCCCACCAAGCTCGAGGGAAGAAGATTCCTTGCAGATCTTCTCTGTCATTAGAGTTTCGGGCGATTCAGATCTGAATCAGGGCTTCACTGGGATGTCCAGTAGTTGCAGCAGTCGTCTTCCTTCAGCTCCTCGTTGGTTCTCTTGTTCCAGTGGTGACTCTATGACGCTAGAGTGAAGTGACCTTACAGCAACATAAAATCACTCTAAAACATGTAAATATTCAAATAGTCTAATCTCTTTACAAATTAATGCAAGGTAGCATATGTGGCCATGCCTGCCGATCAAGGAAAGATCTCAATGTAAGCCCTTATGCCTGACTGACAAGGCCCTTCATGTTTGTTCCCGGGGATACCTGTTTGGCTGTATCAACCCGATAAGGCCAAGTGTTCCTTATATCAACTAGCCCAAACCGCGTCCACATCTGTCCATCCAGATCCAAGCTCTCTTCATGTCAAAGTCTGGAACTTGCTCTGGAGAAGCCTTCAAGTAAAGTCTGACGTCCACAAGTTCCTGCAAGGCTTTCAGACTCATCTCTACTGCCCGTTATATGGTGCTGACCTCAACTGATTGGCTTAGACATTTGCCTGGTGGCCAGCTCACCAGATCTCATGCACTCAGTGTTCCCTTGCTGGTCAAAAGTTCAAGTCCAGCTATCCATGGCATCCCACGCCTGCTCCTAAATGCTTTATTGTCTATTGAAAACTTCTTCATCATGCCCTTTTAATTCATTCCCCAGCAAAGACTATTGTGGCAGTGTCTACTTTCGTACTGTACCTTTGTAGAGGACCTGATAAGAATTCCCTCACAAGTTGTCTAAAACGGTTGACATGTGTGGTATCACACGTTACAAATAGCTAAAAAAAGAGATAAATACAATGTATTGGAGTCTTTACTGTGTTTATAGTTGAAAGGAACAATAACATATTTATTACTGCTTGCTTGAAACTGTGACCCTACTCTTAGATTGGTATGCCTTACTTTTAAAATGACATAGCTTGTTTATCTGAGCTTTATCAAATATTTTTCATTTACTGCATAATGTTTGACATAAACACATTAATATCATAACGTAAACAATATTTGACCTTTTCTTGCCACATGTATTCAGTTCTAAAAGTATGCGTACGTTTTGTTATAGGCAAAGGGTATCCTTTTCTAAGCACCCAGAGCGTAAGTAAAGATACAAAAAAAAACCTGGTGGAGAAGTGTTTAATGTCTATTCACGCTCCTGGGCATTTTATTTTAATGTTTTTTAAGGACAAAGCGGGGACATGGAGCAAAGTAAAAGTGACTAGAAAAACCCGCGCAGGACAAGGCCGCAGTGTTAAGCGTTGCAGGTGCGCAGGAGACACTGCCTGATTACACGTAGAATGCTTCGCTGCATCAACGCATCAGTGCCTATAAGAACTGAGGTATGGCCCCTCTCCGGCAAAGCCCTCGTAGGACAAGACCGCAGAATTAAGCAACCAGGTGTTTGCCGGCAAAGTGGTGTAGACAGTGAGTGCCGATGACCTCACCCTCCTGTATGTGGCCGCAAGTTAAGAAGGTGCTGGGAGAGCTGGCTTGCTATTCTCCTTGCAACCCCCCTACCCGGTGCCCCTTCTCACTTTTGCACACGCGTTGTTTCCCCATGACCAGTCCTCACACCCCCTGCCAGGGTGCGCTCCCTCGTATCTTAGGCCACGTGCATTCCCTCGCAACTTAGGCTGCGTGTGCTCCCTTGCATCTTAGGCTGCATGCACCCCCTCACAAGATAGGCTGCCTGTGCTTCCTCGCATCCTATGCCGGGTGTTCTCCCTTCCATCTTAGGCTGGGTGAGCTCCCTCTCACCTTAGGCTGCATGCGTTCCCTTTCAAGTTAGGCTTCTTGTGCTCCCTCGCAATGCTAGGATGCGTGTGCACCCTCTTACTTTAGGCCACATGCACTCCCTTGCCTTTTAGACCACCAGCAGTCCCTCGCAACCTTAGGCTGCATATGTACTCTTGCAACTTAGACCGCGTGCTCGCACTCGCTACTTGGCCGCGCACCCTCCTCCTTTCTATTAGGCAACGAGCTCCCTTGCATCTTAAGTCCCCACATTCCCTGCAGTCCCTTCACTCCCCTCTCTTTCTTAGCTCTCACCCCTGATCTATTGTGTACAGTTTTGACATTTTGTTTCTCCATGGTTGTTGGCTTACTTTGCATTGCCTGCATTCCTGCTGTGTTCATTCTTTATATCTAGGTTCCTTTGTTGATTTCACTGTTCTTGTCGATTTTGTTTCCCTTCGGTTGTTGGTGCTGTCCTTCTTCCCTTCTAGGTCCCCTGATGTGCCCTGTGGTTTGTTGTTGGTCCATATTCCCTCTTCCCTTCCAGGCCCTTAACTGTGCCCTGTGCCTTGTTGTTAGTTCTTTACATTTGCATCCTTCTTCTCCAAGTTCCTTATTGTGCGCTATACGTTGCTGTTGTCGATGCATTGAATCTTATTTTCTATCCTTCGTCCTGTCCACTGTGTGCCCCTCCTCCTTCTGTGTCCCCACACTAGTGTTCCCCCACCTGCCTACTCCCCAGCTCCCCCCCACTTTCCGCGCCACCTCTCCCCCCTCTCTGCACCCTCTATGGTGCTCTCTGTCTCACCTATCTTCTCCAACAGTTTGTCTATTGACTATCCAATCCCTCTCAAGTTTGGCAAGAAGAAAGAAGAAGCTCAAAAGGAACATCCTGGCCTCCAACCCAGGCCTCCCTATCAATGATACCTACACCATTGCTTCCTACAGATAGACCCTTACCGACATCCTCTTTGTCATTCCCTCTCCAGGCCTATGGACCCCCCATATGGTCTCTGCTCTCTCTCCTTTTTCCTCTTCCAACATTAATGGTGGCACACGGTGGGAGGCCCTCCTGGCCCCATTCCACTCCTCCAAGACCATCATTAATGTCTACCTAAACAACACCGGGTTGGTCTAAGGCCCTCAGGTCAACCTCCTTCTTTTTGATAGACTACTCCAGTGCCTTATCAACTTCCTTTTCTCTCCTGCCGACCCTTCTTTCCCCTCTCTGTCTCCTCTGCCGCTTCCATCCTTTGCCACCTCTATGGCTCCCTCTGCTGCCTCTCTGGTCACCCTGTTGCCGCTTTCCTCAGCCACTGCCCTGGCACCCTCTTCCCCCTCCCCAGCTCCCTTGCCATCTCCTCCTTTCTCCTCTGCCCATCCTCAGGCACCTCCATCACTTCCACAGGACATACATATGACCTGTACAACTCCATGGAATTACTTCATAGGGGGCAACCTGTTCCACATTGCTACTCTGAACTCTCGCACAGTAGTCAAACACTCCTCTGACATCTGCCGTCTCCTTGAAGAACACGATTTGGATGTACTTGATCTCACTGAGACTTGGTTCACGGCCAACTCTGTCACAAGCTTTGACACTCTTCTTCCTGACATCTACAATATCCTCTCCATCCTGGTGGGGGTGTAGTCTTGATCTTCCTGGAGTGGGTACATGCTTCCATCATTCTTATGCAGGACTTCTCCTGCCTGCTTTAAATGGCTGGTCTGCAGGCTCTCTATCTCTCCCGGCCTTACTCTCACTGTGGCCGCTAGCTACAGGCCACCTGATCAGGTCACCCTCTTCCACTCTGAGTGAACTGAGTGGACTGAGTGGACTGACCTCTCCTCCTCCCTTCTCGCCTCTACCTCTCAACTTCTCCTCCTCCGACACTTGAAAATCCACCTGCAGGGCTGGACTGGGAACCAAAAGTGGCCCTGGAAATGTTTTTCAAAGTGGCCCCATATTAACATGAACTGAACGATTTGTAAGTCATTCTGTATACATCCCATTCAAAAGAGGCCCACCAGAAAATCTCCTTGTAGGCCAGTCCACCACTGGTAGTGGGCACTGATTCCCAACGTAAAAACGCTGAAACCTCTACAAGGTAGGGCATATCCTGAGCTCTTACTGCTTACTGGTTATTGACTGCAGAACAATATATCCAAGTCAGAAGACATGCCAATTAATCTTGACACATCGTGAGAGCCATTTGCATCATACATTTCAGGGAAAAATTAAAATGAGTGTTTTGCGATCAAGCATTTTCTGAATATTAATTGTTTTTACACCCTCTGAATGACAATAGGCCAACCTGTGTGGTCTAAAAGCGGAATGAGTTGCCAGATCCTACATGGACCTCGAGTGTTCTGTGTTCATCCAGATCGGCCTGTTCCTTCAAGCATTCACCACACACTGGCTTTGCACTGCTACTTCCTCACTTTTTCCTTTTGGAAAACACCTACTGGATTGCTGGATAATGAAAGCGCTGTGATGACATGTTATTGGTACATGATCGTGCATGATGACATGATGAAAGGTCCTTGGGATTTGACCATGCACGTTTAAAGTTTAAATCCAGTTATACCTTCATTTCAAATTAAAAAAACAATTAAACTCATTTCAAAGTATATCAGCATCCTCGCAAAGCTACAAAACACAGTGCCATTTTAGAAAATTATTAAAATACCAACAAATATTTAAAATACCTACAAAATGTGTAAATACCTACGCATTCATAAATATTTTTACGTATTTGTTTACATATATAGCTTAGCTGCTATTATTACTAAGTTTCATCTGCCTCTGCATGCTGAAGGTCGGAATGAGCTATTTCGGTATGCCATATTTAGCATTAATTGAGAGCACATCTGACCCTGTTTTGGAGTCTTGTGGAACTACAGTCTTTTCAATACTTATTTCAGAATGGTAGTGCCAGTATTCAGATGCTTATGCTTGAATGTTTGAGGAAGCCATTAGGACTCTAAAAGCGTATGCATTGTACCCAAATAGAAGATTGGTAAAATGTAGCTTACATCGCAACATGCCATCTTGAGCAACTGTTGATCTTTCACCCACAGTAAAACGCTGTGCTTTCTGGAACCTGTAGTTTCGTTATTCCCATTACAAGAATAGGCCTAGAAGACATGGAATATGATATTTAGAGAGGACAAACCTGATTTAAAAAATGCTGTTACTGATCACCAAATGTATTTTTTTTAACTGCATGTTGAATATAGGAAGAGTACATGCCTTACAAATAAACGATCATTTCGGTAACTTTCAAATGCATGCAACACCGTCTATTCCAACGTTTGTTAAATGTTCGTACTGAACTGGACAATGCAGCGAGTAGTCACACCCTGAAAATAGTGAGAAACGGTCTTTTGCTAAAACACTGACTGTAACAGTGACCTAACATGTGTGCAATTAAGTGGATAAAGACACGGGTGCAGATACTGAACTAGTGAAAGAAATAGACGAATAAGATGCATACAGACATTAAGACAGATAGATGGAGGTCTATAACAGAGAAACTAAGGGCGAGGAAGGAGCAAACAGACAGAGAGTGATACACGTATAAGCGAAAAGAAGAGTGTCAGACAAAAGACCCAGAAGCAGGAGAGAGAGAATTACATGATTGCAATTAACGAGCAAGCAGGCAGTGGATGAAACACATTACAGGATTAACTGAGGTAAAGAGAAACAGAGACACGGACCCACCTGCTGCAGGCATCCAGAGCTGCCCCTCGCAGTGTGATTCTCAAGGTGACCGCCTGTTGACAGGAGAGCTCTAACACGCAGAAGTGTCTGCAGAGAGTGGGTCTGAAGTGGGGACAAAACATTGCGCGCCCACTCTCCAAAGAGCACGATTTATTCCGTTATTAACTTCCCTCTCTCTGCCAGGGCAGGGCTGTGACATGGCTGTCACCCCAGATTCCTACTTTCCCATTAACACGTAAAGAAGTCACGGGCAGCTGCGCAGCAAACCCATACATTGTTTGTATCCTTCCCCCAAGAAAAGAGGCCCAGTGTGCCCAGGCCCACCGGGGAAACTCCCGGTGTCCCGTGGGCCAGTCAAGGCCTGTCGACCTGGATGCTACTTGACTTTCTCCGGGACTCTTTCACAACCTCTGGCCTGACTCACTCTGCAAGCCACACCCTGGATGTTCTGATCTCCTTAGACCTCCCCCTCTGTCACCCTCTCACCACTCCTCTCTCCTGGTGTGATCACTTTCTCCTTTCCTCCCACATCTCTCTCTCTCTACCCATTTGGCCAAGCCGACTCCATCACTGCCACCTACCTTCTCGGTCATCCGACCCAAGAAGCGTGTGTCAGCTGAGACTTTTGCCGCTACTTTCTATAGCCCTTCTGCACCTTTTGCTAACTTACAACCTGACATAGCCCTATTTATTTATTAATTTGTTTTATTGTTAAGTTGTGTTTAGTTCAAATAACTTATACAATTGTTACCATTTGTGTTACATTTTCCATAAAAAACAAATGAAATCACATCATAATACCATTTCAGACATCAATACACATATTTACATACATATACAATCCAATATAATCTCATACAGTTAATACATCTTAATTCATCTTAATTGATCCATATGGACTTCATAGAATGCTACCAACAGTCAAAATCAAGGTTATCCAATGGGATTCTTAAAACACCATTGAATATCAATTTCACTTACATTCATGATACACAATTGTCAACATACCAGCTAAAGGAAGGGTTCTCTGCTTCACAATCATTCAGACGCTATTACCACATTAGTCCAGACTCTATAAGGTGTAATATGCATATTTTCGGAAGTAGTGTTCAGGAAATAGTACCAAAAGTGGTAATCTTGAATCGAAAAACATAGTTGTGTACATAACGCCTATAATGAAGCATGTATTGATCTGAGATTTTCGGGCATCTAGTTAACACATGCCTAGGTGTTTCAGTATTGTCAAGTATTTTACATATGCAAAGGTATCCTTGGGTTAGAGGTAACTTCCATTGCGACCCATAGGTAGCCCTTACTGGCAATTAGTTTGTTCGTATGTATAACCGAAACTTACATACCAATGGATCAGGGCAGCGTATCAAATACATTTGTGGCCGGAAGAACTTATGCACCATACTTTCAATATATTTGTAATTATGTAGTTCAAAGTTAATCTCCTACTCTTTACGCATCCGTTTTTTTACAAAGGCAAATTGATATTTGCCACAACAAGTACGACCAATTGACCAGTCTAAGTCATTATATAACTTTCTACAGACAATGTCGTAGATGTTTAAGGGGCCACTCTTCTTTAGTTTAAATACATTACCACCAATAATTCAAAGCAGATCACTTACAGAATGACACATGGTTTTGAATGACAACAAACCTCTTTGTTGTAACACAAAAGACTTTCATGACAGTAGCCCAAATTCAACCCTAGTATATTGAATGGGACAGGAAGGAGGTAATCTTAGGACATTTCGCCAAAAACCCCTTACATTGTTTTGAGCCAAGAGAGATAACGCCTCCAGCCCATACCCAACCACTGGGACCAACCACTGCCTATATAGCATTACAATTCCCTTCAAGGAATACCCTGCATAGTTGGTAACAAAACTCAGCACAACTTAGCACAAGCATAGTTAATTTGCTTGGCTCGCCACGTTTTGCTTTCAATATGCCCTATCTATCCTTCATCTCTCTATCGCTAACATTTTGATTCCACATCATGGGCAAATACTCTCATCATTGCCCCTCCTCACACCCATGTCGGTCTTTCAATAATACTCTGCTGTATAAACTAGCTTCAAAAGTACACATACCATAGTGTCACTCAAATATATAAATCCTTATAGAACAATATTAGGCAAAAGTGTACAATCGTGGCATTATTCACCCATCTGAGTGCAAACCTTTCAAGGAATGATAGTAGCACAGTTTAAAAAAATAATAATGCGGATAATGTGTGTTATGAGATATGACAATGCAGCCATGTTAAATTCCCTCATACTAAATAAGATCACAGGACTGCACTGCAACAATCCTCTCCACCTCCCACTTCCATTGCTTTTCTTTTAATTAAATTAAATTAGTTAAATAAACATTAAAAACTTGCAGCCTTAAACCCTGGTCTGCCTGAGTTCAAGGCCCAGCATTTAACTACTAGGCCACAATGATAAAAGGTTAGGTATGAAACTTGTGAACATCTAAACAATGGCATCATTGTAGCATAATGGTTAAGTGCTGTATCTCAAACTCCTTAAGGCCAGAGTTCTCTGAAAGCAGGGTTCAGCATAAATGTGATTTTCTTTTCATTTAATTTTTTCTGTTTTATAAAAATGTGGTTTGCCTTGTGTTATGAGATATTTAAAACTAAAAGAAAACAACGACATTCAGGACCGTGGACTGTTTGCCATCCATGCAGTAACCGGGATTAACACTGCTTAGTTTCAAAGCGAGGAAGTATCCAGCCCCATTAGGCCATATATTAGGAAGCATGGCCTTAGTGGGCTGACCCCTTCCTCACTTTGAAGTTAAGCAGCGTTCGTCCCAGTTGTGGCAGGGATGGGAAACCCACTGTTGCTGTAAAAATAACTGCTTTTCTTTTAGTTGTTATTATTGACTGGGAGACTACAAATACCAGAATCAAATTCAGCAAAAGGCAATAAAATTGTCTCTGAGTGCAAAAATTTCAAGGACTGATAGCAGCACGGTTTGAAAAAAGTAAATAATTCAAATGCTCATTCAGTCGCCCATCCATGCAGTAACTGGGACTGACCCTACTTTGCTTCAAAGCGGGGCAGACCCTGCTTAGCTTCAAAGCACAGGGCCTGGCCATTCCTCTAAGTGGTCTTGTAAGTTTGGCTCATTTATCAGGCAACATGGCCTGGCAAGGCTGGCCCCTTCCGCACTTTGGAGCTAAGCAGAGTCTTTCCCTGGTTACTGCATGAATGGGGGAGCTGGTTGGCAAATTAGTCCTTTGTAACCTTGGAAATAGCAGTTAATATCGGAAAAACATGGGGAAAGAATGCTTCCCAGGTCCTCACCAAGTGCCCCTCTCATCTGTGCCAGCTCCCCACACTCCTCAGGTGGTCTGCTCCCCTGCCCTTTCCCTTTCACCCCAGGCACACTTCTGTTATGCAGTTTGCTTTCCGATGTTGGCCAAACTCTGTCTCTGGACCCCCTCCAATTCCCAAATTGCATTCAGTGCTTTCTAGCAATCCCCCCCACCTCTATCCTGATGGCATGTGTATGTTTTCTGACCTGCAAATAGCTTTTTACTGCATACCATTTTCCCATAATCTCGGCTATAGCTGTGAATATCTATAGCATCGAGAGAGAAACAAGATGGCGGTCATTTCATTTTTGAAAACCATGATCGTGCAATGCACCATGGGAGTTATAACTATAATTTTTGGGGAAGGGGGCACCCCCTTCTCTGACAAATTTTAAAATAACTATGGCACGAAATAACCCCAAACCACGCATGGACCGCCGGTCAACACTTCATGCCCAAGTTGATTCAGACCTGGTTCAAATCCGTCCAGTGGTTTAGGCTGTGAACTTTGGCAAATATTGACCTTTTTTGTCTACTTGAAAATGAATGGGAAGTAGGCTGCACTTTCGGAGAAAAAAACATTCTATTTGATGCTTAATAACTTTTACATTTATTTACGAAACTTTACGAAAGTTTGCCGTGTGGGGGTGCCCTCAGACTTTTAACCACTTTCGAATTTAAGGGCAAATCCGTTACTTGAATCAAAAGTTATTAACAATAGAATTTTGAGGGTTTTGTATGTGTCTTCGCCTCACCGTAACAATACCATACAATACCGTACATTAAAACACTTCGGTATGTTCCCAAAGTCAGCGTATGCATTTATCAGTGTTAGGTTGCCCGCTGCTGACCAAATGGCAAAGTGCACCCACTTCAACATCAGCTATCATTTCAACATACAGATGCAATACGGATGCAATTTGTCAGTGTTAGGTTGCCCTCTGCTGACCAAATGGCAAAGTGCACCCACTTTAACAACAGCTATTATTTCAACATACAGATACAATAAAAATGCAATTTATCAGTGTTAGGTTGCTCTCTGCTGTCCAAATTTCAAAGTGCACCCACTTCAACAACAGCTACAATTTCAACAAACCGAATGAGCACGGTTCTACATGGTCAGCTTCACCTTCCATCACTTCCGACTATCGCAAACACTCTGAAGTTACTTCTTTGCACCCCCACTTCTCTTAACACAGGGCACAGTGATTCCAGTGTCAATGAACAGTTAATTAGAGGCTCAATGTTTCAGTCTCTAAAGAGCGAGGCGCTATAGGACAAATGCTTCCTCACAATCTAAAACTGAAAGTAGGTGCTGTAATTATGTTACTACGCAATCTTATGCCATCACAGGGACTATGCAGTGGAACAAGTTTGAAATTGTGCATCTACAAAGACTCATCATAGAGGCGCGTGTGATTGATTGGACTTAGATACTGTTGTTATACAGCGCATACCTCTCATTCCATCTGATACATATAGCCTTTCACTGACCATGAGTAAGTCATAGGGACCTACGCCCCCTTCCTGGAAGCCATCAGTGGTACTTCCAATATTTTGGAAGGGGGACAGAAGTGACCTTATTGTTTTTTTTATTATTATTTATTTACATTTATAAAGCGCACAATTGCCCTTGGGCATCGTGGCGCTGTTACAGTATGCTTGCTTACTTAGTTGAGAAGGGAACAGTTAGATGACAGTGCAGACAATAATGATTACAGGAAAGAGGACAATACATGTTCCTTGGTTACAGTGGAATAAAATAACAAGACGGGTCCAGGGTTACAGTGGAGCCGGGACAGGTAACAGGCAGTTATTCGAGATAAGTTATTAACATTACTTAGGAGCGCCAGGGCTGTTTAACAATACAGACGGGTGGTGGCAGGTCTACATGATTAATTGAAGAGTTGGGTTTTCAGTAATTTATGGAAGACTTTATTGGATGTTTCATTTCTGAGTGCTATGGGAAGGGCATTCCAGTTTTTGGTTGCAAGATGTTCGAAGCTAGCGCCTCCAGCTTTGGTTATTTTGAAGGCAGGGACGTAGATCTGGTTAGAGTGGTGTTCTCCAATGTGTCTAGACGAATTACCGACTGATTTTGACGTTTAAGATATGCTAGAAGGGCATATGTTATGCCGGAAACAGCTAGTAGTAGAATATTTATGTTGATTATACCAAACTTAATTGTCACTTTAATGGTTTACAGGGTAAGTAAGAACCATGTGGTAAGAGGAAGGAGGTGTCACTTATGCATATTAGCTGACATGCCAGAGGATGCGCGAGACCTACTGACTATCTACAAGGAAGTTTCTGCATCCCACAATAAGTTCAAGTTCTGAGTGAAATGGGGACGCTCCTCCACCACTGCTAAGTCTCCTGGGCACTGGGTCACAAAACACGATCCAGTCCGCCAGCTTTGGTATAATCGCTATAGTATGACATTCAGTTTATCTGCGCAGATTTGTGAATAATATCAAGACAATAAAAACAGCACAATGTTAGCATCAATGCTTAACTGAATAGTGAAGAGAGTTAACGTTAGCATTGATAAATCTATGGATATCGATCATGTATAAATTGTTGGCGAGGCCGAGGATGAATTAACAAAGTTGTATTATGAGAGGATGCATTGTTTATGCATTTGATCGAAGTGATCAGATTGTGAGGTTTTTATTTTATTTATATCAGAGAGGTTATATTGGTAATGGATTTTCCTTGATTTTTCTTGTTTAGTTTTTAGTGCGAAAAGTTTACATTAACTAATACACTGTCACATTTTAAAAATAAGGCATTTGTTAGATATCCCTCTATAAACGCTGTGTTATTTATTTGCAGTGAATATGGCATTTCATAGCCGTGATTTAATGATAATAAATGCTATATTGTAAATGAACTGTATACAAATGGCATTTTGTTCTCATACATCTCATCATGCTGGATTCCTCCTACGTGTAGGTGTGGCAAAAACAGTCAGTGTTAGTACTCAATTTATTGAGCTCAGAAGGATGAAAAATCTAAGTACGCCCTACCACGGGATTCAAACTTGCAAAGTGCTGTCTGGCCCAATGTCAAAGAGCAGCGCTGAATGCACGAGCTAACTACCAATAGAATTGTTAACATTCTGCCTAAAACGTATTGTGATATTACATTGCCGGAGTGTGGCAACTGGGTGTGGTTTGCCGTGGTTGGAGTGTGGAATCTGGAGTCTTTCCTTGCTGGATGTCATTATTGGAGGCAGACCTAGTTTCTGCTTACATGCTGCCTCCTGCTACAAAAACTGATATTACATTCCTACTCATGAAGGGCGCATCATGGAATATTCAACAAACACATGGTTTACCCGAAATACAATGCCTATCGATTTGAAATGATAGATGATTAACAGTGGTCAACTATTTAAGTTACTGACTGCATGTCTAGGAGACCTTAGTTCTAGTCCTGTCCATGTTGTGTGATGCTAGGAACAGCTTCACTGTTTGTCAGTTCACTTACCAGCTAATATACGTAGAATGCTTTTAAGCAAAGTAACCACAACACTAACTGCATTGGAAATGTATGCTGTTCACATTTACAACCAAAATAGAAATGCATTTATTTGAAACTATTTGCTCTGTGATACAGAAAATGTACATTGCAGTGAAGGCAAGTATAGGGTATGGCATTTTATAGAAGCAAGCATGACTGTGTCAGTTGCAGGGAGAATTATTGAATGTGGCTTTTAAGTGCTTCATTTGTTTACATACTCCTTGGCACATTAATGTTTTTTCCACTTTTGTGCTGCATTACAACATGGTTAAAGAAAATAATAATGGTGTTCTCAATTCCTAACGATGTGAACATGCCTTTAATTCTGCCATTGCACCTCAACTAAAACAGAGTTTCCAGAGGCACCATTGTGGAATGGTAAAACACATTCAACAATGTGATTATGTTTCCATTCAGAATGGGTATATTGTGCGTGAAAAATTGGATCTGCAGCATGTAATGATATTTGGAACAATCAAACTTTCATCCCTGTTAGATATATTTTCTGCAGGAGTTACATCAAATCTTGGGGTGTTTTATTATTGTGGTAAAAAGTGGTATCTTATTGTGGTATATTATTATTGTAGCGATGCTTTGGTGGATTCTCTTTATAATGGTAAAACTCTCCTCAGAATATAGTCTAACACCTGTCATTTATCCCAGGGTTTTTTACAGTTCCAGCTACTGGACTTATTACACTTAATATGTGACAGTATCACTTCCACTCAGCAACTTATCTATGATGCTGATGTATGCTGTAGCAGCCAAAGTGCAAAACATATCATATTATAAACAGGTAAATGCATACACACACACACACCATACACTCCTAAATGCACTTACTAGGAAAACCAGAAACCTACTTTAGACTTTACCACCTATGGTAAAATATGTCTAGTCCCTGTGAAATCCTATTCTAGGTGCTAGTAAATGCAATCATGCAATGAAAACCCAACTCATTATGTGATAAGCCTCTAGTTTTAACTACTAATGATATGCACAGTTGTTTCGATAAAATATAGCATGTGACATAAGTCATGTGTACAAAAAAAGTGAGATGATATTTTACATGAACAATTCACGCACATTTAAAGACTCCACAAAGCATTATCTTACCAAATAACCTTGTAAACGATGGAATTGGCAGGAGATGCAGTTTGAGAGAGAGAAAAATAAAATCACACAGGCATGCGACTTCCTTCATGAACATTTGAAAGCGCCTAAGCATAAAATATAGCATTTTACACAGAAACCTGCCTTTCTATCTGGCAGCTGCTAATCCGTTCATGCAGTAAATCCTCACTTATGACTCATATTTACCTAGAACTTTGTGAGATTCCTGGCACAGCTGAATGTGGAAAACCTTCTCACTTGGTTCGCCGACTGATAAGGAATGTTACAACCTCGGCAAGCCTGCCAACACTGTTTCATCAAAGTGTCCCAGGCTGCCTGCATGCACTCATGCACTGTCTCAGCCCAGCTCGATGATTTCTCAAGAATGTCACTCCCTGGCTGCCAGTGGATGTCTGCCCAGCACTGTCTCCCAGGAAGTTTCTGAACATCTGAACTCACACCCACCCACAGTTCTACTTATAATCTTCCCCTGTCAGTCAACCAAAATTATTCCCCTAGCCCTGATCATCCCACTGACCCCACGTGGTATTACTGTTGGACAGCAAAAAGATACATTTGTCTTTCCTTGCCTTCCTTAGTTAACAATGGTGTTTCACAAAAGGGCACATTCAATCTTCGCAGCTCCTGCCATGCTGCAGGTTTAATACATCTCATTGAATGAAACCACACAGCTCCTAACTGAAATCTCATTGCAGAAGAGCATTTCCAAAATTGTTTTTAATTTATTTCATCTGAACCAATTTGCGCAATTTGTTAAGGACATGTGACAGGTTATTGGGAAGGGATTATTCTGTTAGTTTATGTTAGTATTTGGATGTAGTGAAAACCAGTCACATGAAATATTACAAAACACCTTTGAACATATGCTCTCTGTTCCTGGATGTGTGCATTTCCCATCTGGTGAGCCCGCTGACTGCATTTGCCACTTATGATGTTTGTATTTCTATGTTTCTGTGCAAAGCCCCCACTAACACAGCATGTGCATGAACCCCCTGTAACGCACAGCCCCCAGCTATTCCTACATCCCAAAGGGTCAATTGAATAGGACCATATACATGACCCCTGTATTAACAGAGAATTGTTGCAAGAGCAAGGCACAAAAGGAAAAGAAATATAATAAAAGAGCCTGTTATGAAAATGGTGGAAATTATTGAAACAAAATCTAAAAACAAAAAAGGAAAAAAATTAAAGAACTCTGTCGAAATACGTTTCGTGAGGGTCCTTAATTACCCAGAGACAGAATCAGTTAAACCTACAAAAAGGTACACCAGCATAAGAACATAGAGAAAGAAAAGGCTTTGAAAACTTCCTCACACTCGGATATAGAGGGGGGAGGTTTGTGGGCTTCGATTTATGTCCCGACGAGGATTTAAATGGCTGGTAGGACTTCCACTGGTGTACAAACAGCTGAAATAAAGGATGTTAAAGAGTTGGCACCAATATTCCTCAAATGTAAGAATAACAATCAGCTATACTTCTCCCTGATTCCTCAATGAATGTGGCTGGTAATAAAGACTGTCCAGAAATGGACAATAACGGCTCAGGGAGAAAAGGATTGAAAAAGGTGATAGTGAAATGGGAATGAACTGCAAAAGTGTATTCCGCCACCAAACAAGGAGTCAAGACTCCATTGAATGTTGGGGAACAAATTGCAGTTCAGGAGCAAAGGGGGACTGGTCAAAATGATGGGGTAGGCCTTGAGGATCAGCCACTTGTAACTGAAGTATGCCCAAATTCAGAGACAACAAATCATAATTTGCTCAGGATCCCAGTCATAACAGCTACTAGCATTGAATCAAAATCTTGGGTCATAAAAAAGAGCCTGTTTGCTAGTCTGCCCCCTTTTGCAATACAAAGGATGTGGCAGTACCAGTTTGAGAGGGGACGGCAATTCAGGGCCCTAAATAGAGCACAATTCTTCTTGTACTGAGGAGGATTCCAAATGTATATCTGTTCTCATCTGATGATATTTTGAGTTAATTCATTTCCCTCACCCAAGCTGTACATACTTTGTAGAATTTGGTATTGAAAATAAGAGTAGTGGCAGAAGCATTAATCGAGGCTTAGAAGGAGTTGCTTAACTTGGGATTGGAAATAGCTGCACAAGTAAGTGGATATAGGGGGCAGTGCCCAGCTCAGGGTGAAGATGGGGTGAAATATATTGCCCCCCACTGACCCGGTTTATGTTGAGATCTAAATCAATGACTAGGGGTTCTGTTAGAAACACAGGACCCAGAGATTCTAAAGCGAGTATGTGGGAAATTCTACCTGCAATAATAACGCAAGTTATGTTATGTTATGTTACTTTGCATTTATATAGCGCCTTATGTACTATTGGTATGGTCTCAAGGTGCTGGTAGGTTGAACACCCTCGGGAACCGAAGTTCAAGTCAGTAGAGAGAAATAGAGGGAGTCAAAAAGGTGCGTGTGAAGCTGGTGTGGCATTCGTTTGATAGCTGCTTCTTAGCGGTAGGTGTGGTGGTTGAGAGATCAAGAGTATGTGTTTGTTCTGGTAGATTGTTATCCAGACCGATTCTGGCTGTGTTAGGCCTGAGGAGAACGGCTACGCTGGAGGGTGTGTAACCAGCAGTGATTAGCTAGGGTGATAGGGAGTATGAGGCAAAATGATGGTATGAGAACAGCTATACCGAATGGTGTCATAGTATTGCTGTGTTCTAGTTGAGTGGTGGTGTAAAGAAGAGGGTAAGCGTGGGGATGTGATATGGTGGTTTACCTTAGGTGCTTGCGATCAAGCCCACTCCAATAGTTCCATGTACTCCATCCGTTCCATGTACTCAAACTGTTCTATGCCTTATGACCGTTTCAAGCACTCAAAATCGTTTGTTTCAATGCTCTTTCAAACATTCATGCACTCCAAACCATTCCATGATAGTCACGCCATTCAATGCAATCCAATTTGTTCCATGCACTCCAATCGTTCCACACACTCCAATCCGTTCCATGCACTCCAATCCGTTCCATGCACTCCAATCCGTTCCATGCACTCCAATCAGTTCCATGCACTCCAATCCGTTCCATGCACTCCGATCTGTTCCATGTATTCCAAGTCATTTTATCACTCCAACCATTTTATGCACTCCAACCATTTTATTCACTGTTCCTTTCATTTGTTCTACCCACTTTATCCTTTCTCCATGCATCATCCATCCACATACATCATATTTACATGTTCCATCCACTTCACTGGTTCCACCCATTTCACATGTTCAATCTACTTCACCCATTCCACCCACTTTACCGGTTCACCCACTTCACCGGTTCCAAACACATCACCTGTTCATCCACCTACTTCATCTGTTCTACCATTTCACCCATTTCACCCACTTCACCCATTCTACACTCGTTCATCTGTTCCATCCACATACTTCACTCATACTTCACTAAATTCAAGCAAGGCACGCTATTAGGCACACTTCTAAATTCAAGCAAGACACGCTATTAGGCACACTTATAAAGTCAAATTTGCACACAGAGGATATTAGGCACACTTCTAAATCAACTCTGCACAGAGAGGATATTAGGCACACTTCTAAATTCAACTTTGCACAGAGATGATATAAGGCACACTTCCAAATTCAACTTTGCACAGAGATGATATTAGGCATACTTCTAAATTCAACCAGGGCATGCTATTAGGCACACTTCTAAATCAACCAAGGAGCGCTAATAGGCACACTTCTAAAGTCAACCAGGGCACGCTATTAGGCACACTTTTAAATTCAACTTTGTATAGAGAGGATATTAGGACAAACTTCTAAAGTCAACCAGGGCACGCTATTAGGCACACTTTTAAATTCAACTTTGTATAGAGAGGATATTAGGACAAACTTCTAAAGTCAACCAGGGCACGCTATTAGGCACACTTCTAAATTCAACTTTGCACAGAGAGGATATTAGTCACAATTCTAAAGTCAACTTTGCCCAGAAAGGATATTAGGCAACCAAATTCATCTTTGCACAGGGATGATATTAGGCAATTAAAATCAATTTTGCACAGCAAGGATCTTAGGGACGATTCTAAATTCAATTGAGGCATGCTAATAGGCACAATTCTCAATTCAAGCAAAGCACGTTTTTAGGCACACTTCTAAATTCAACCAGGGCACGCTATTAGGCACACTTCTAAATTCAACTTTGCACAGAGAGGATATTAGGCACACTTCTAAATTCAACTTTGCACAGAGATGATATTAGGCACAATTCTAAATTCAACTTTGCACAGAGATGATATTAGGCACACTTCTAAATTCAACCAAGGCACGCTATTAGGCATATTTTTAAATTCAACCAAGGCACGCTAATAGGCACACTTCTAACGTCAACCAGGGCACCCCATAAGGCACACTTCTAAATTCAACTTTCCATAGAGATAATATTAGGCACACTTCTAAATTCAAGCAAGGCACGCTAATAAGCACACTTCTAAATTCAGACTGGTCTAGACTTTCCGAATGCAACTAGACCCCAGATCTGCTATTGTGCATACTTTCTAAATGCAAACTAGACCACAGATATGCTATTTGGCACACTTTCTAAATTTACAACAGTTTAGCTTCCGGGGTTGAGTGGTAGGGCAGTATGGAGTGAAGTAATTGCTTCTGTTCCCGCTCTTGCCACACTTACTTTTTGTTGGCTTCTTGCTTCTCCTGCGGATACCTGCAGATACGATATGGAGCCACCTCTGTAGGAGCCACCCTTTGCCTCAGGCCCTTAGCCACAGGGCTGCATGGGCAGAGGGCTGCCCTGGGAAGTGCAGCAATGGCCTGAGAAAGAAGGCCGCATGGCCAATCAGAGAATGGTGGGCACGTCGGGAGGCGGGCTGCAGGTAATCAGGAAGTGGGGATGGAACTAGGGCTGTGGGAGGGACACAGGCTGAGGAATGAGGGATGGATTCAGGGATAAAGCAGTCTGGGCACACAAATAGCTGAGAAAGATAACAGATGGCGGATCAATCACCAGATGGAGTTCGAGTGGCAAATGAGGCTCTGAAAAATGCCGCGGGTCGGTTGACCCAACACACTAGGCCGGATGGCCAATCGGAGAATGGAGGGTGGGTCAGGGGGCAGGCTGCAGGGAATCAGGAAGCGGGAATGGAACTAGGGACGTGGGTCGACGAAGGAGGGATGGATTTAGGGCTAAAGCAGTCTGGGCACACAAATAGCTGAGAAAGCTAACAGATGCAGATCACTCACCAGATGGGGTTCGAGTGGCAAATGAGGCTCTGGAAAAGGCTGCCGGTCGGTAGAGCCAAAACACTAGGCCGGATGGCCAATCAAAGAAAGGTGGGCGGGTCGGGAGGTGGCCTGAAGGGAATTAGGAAGTGGGGGTGGAACTAGGGAAGCGGGCTGAGGAAGGAGGGATGGATTCAGGGGTAAAGCAGTCTGGGCACACAAATAGCTGAGAAAGCTAACAGATGGTGGATCACTCACCAGATGGGATTTGAGTGGCAAATGAGCCTCTGGAAAAGGCTGTGGGTCCGTAGACCCAACACACTAGGCCGGATGGCCAATCAGAGAATGGTGGGCGGGTTGGGAGGTGGGCTGCAGGGAATCAGAAAGCGGGGATGGAACTAGAGACGCGGGCCGAGGAAGGAGGGATGGATTCAGGGGTAAAGCAGTCTGGGCACACAAACAGCTGAGAAAGCTAACAGATGGCAGATCACTCACCAGATGGAGTTCGAGTGGCAAATGAGGCTCTGGAAAAGGACGCAGGTCGGTAGACCCAAAACACTATGTGGAAATTGATGGAAAGTGAGGATTTGCTTTAGCAAACAGAAATATGAGAATACTGAGTTGGAACACGGCAGGGTTCAAGTTCGTTTCAAGTTAAGGGAATGAAGTCAGATATTTTTAGCGATTATGATTTGGTACTGTTCCAAGAGACCTGGTTACAGAGCTGAATACAATAGGACAGATGTATAATAATAGAGCAACTAGCCACAAGAGGTCTCTCTGGCTGCCCAGCAGGGGGTCTGGTAATTTTGGCTCTGGCAGCCATACAATCTTTGCCCTCTAATACCCTGGGCTTGTTGGCAGCCCTCTTAACATTAAAGAGCCTCCCGCGTCCAGTTCACTTAATAGTGATTGATATCTACTGGAACCCCGCTTGTGCAAACTTAGTAGACTTTTTGCAAGCCTTATCAGAGGTGCAAACAAGTATAAAGATACTATATGCCTCGGCTGTGGTACTTTTAGTAGGGGATCTTAATGTGCAGTGACTTTTAATGAAGAAGGAAGAAGGGATGGTTTTAAAGGAAAAGTCATTAAGGGTCGGGAAAAATGGTTAACATCCTTTTAAAGCTGGAATTTAAGGTTGATTAAAGGGATTGCAATAGGAGATGTACCTCCCTCAGACACATGGTGTAGACCGTCTTCTGCTTCAATCTTGGGTTATCTAGTGCTATTGGAAGATTTGTTTCCTTTGAGCTTATCTATCCAGGTTCTAGATAAAGGTAGCAGTGACCATAATTGATTAGCTGCAATGATGAATTTTGAATATACCTATGGAGGGACGGCCATACACTCTAATTTGTTGGTAAATAACTCCAAGAACCGGATTGGGAAGTACAAGGCAGTGGTAACATTTTAAATAACAGGTTGATAACATCTATAGGAGAGACATCAGATGAAGATGTGGCCAAACTTTGCAGCCCTTCAAATTGTATACATTTTTTGTGGGGGTAAAGCAACTAAATCCCCTCAATGTAGGTATGAATAAGGAATTTAGACATACATTTGATGAGGAAACTTGGATTAGGAAGAGAGCACTAAGACACTATTAGAAACTATACAGAATGTACACAACAAAAATACAGGATCGAGTTGAACATTTTGCAAAATAACTATAGAAACTGATCATGTGCACACAAGTACCTCCGCTGGCAACAAGATGGGGAGAAAATGTTAGGTGTGCTTTGCTCCAAAAATGTATATAATTTCTGGAATTCATTTAATAACTCAACCCGATTTTAAGCTGAAACACCACGTAATGGGATATGTACCAGCAAACGGTACCAGAGGAGAGGATAAATCTGATAGGCCAGAAGTGGCAACTGAATTTTGACCAAGATCACTTGGCAGAGTTGATTAGAAAACCATTCAAACCCAATGCTCTTTAGAATTTGAGTCAAACTACAAAATCATACCTCTTATTGCACACATGAAGAAGATTTAGAGTAGCTTTTGCAGATTTACAATACTTTCAGTAATTGAGTACTATAAAGCAAAGGTTATTCCATCACTGTTGTATTGCTTGGAAATCTCCCCATTTGAGCAGATATCAAAATGGGATCGGTATGAGGGAAACACTTGGAAAAGGGTCTTGAATTTCCCAATGAGCTGCTTGATGGTAAGCCTGTGATACGAGTTGGGGCTGCAGTCCTTGAAGTCAGCCATGGACTGGAAGATTTTGACACTCTGTGTTTCCATAATGAATCCTCTTAAAGGATCCCTCTGTGAAGATGTATTGGATGAGCTAAATAGAGGTGCAAATGTGTCTCTGAAGGCTTTGCATGGTTACGCTGTCTCGGTTTTTGAGGATTGTGCCCATTCAATGCTTGAGTTGGTGGAAAACCAAGTTGGTGTGAAGGAGACATTGCTAAGAAAAGATTGGATTACAATGAACACTCTAATGTGGGGATTAAAGATACATGGATCCTTATTGCTGGGTGATAAGCCGAGGGTTTACTTGGATAACTATCTTTACTGCTTCCCTACTCAGAGGGGAAGATCAGAATCCCTTAGAGTACGACTTAATCTGGTTAAAGCAGGGGAGATTTGGGCATTTTAGGAAAATGGAATTCAAGGTTAAATGTCTGTGATTCATGCGAGGAAAACGTTTTACAGACACTATGGGGTAATTCATGGACTATTTGCGCCGAATAAAATGGGATTTGTGCGCCTTTCTGCCCACAAATCCCTGTTTAACAAACAGGGATTTGCGGGCAGAAAGGCGCACAAATCCCATTTTATTCGGCGCAAATAGTCCATGAATTACCCCCTATGTCACTTGTTAATATCATGTAGATGGACTAAGCTGATTCGAGAAGAGTACTTCAGCAATTTTGTGCATAATCTGTATTGGCAGTCAACACTGAATTTCTGGGCAAGATTGATATCTAGCCATGAAAGACGTCTGACTATTGCCGTTTTAAAAGAAATGAGTAACTTGGGTCTGATTACTTTTAATTAGATTTGTGATGAAACTGCTGTATATTAGGCACACTCTAGATATGTACATATTTCAAAGAGGAGTTTGGATTGTAATAGCAAATTGGTCATCATAACGAATTTGTATGTATTGTTATAGATATGTATGGTCTACTTTTTCTTTGCTGTTTTTGTGAAAAGTTGTAATAATTCGGCTAAAGCACAATAATAATAATTTTTAAAAAAGTAATTAAATTTTGTGAATACATCAATTCATTTTTTTTATCAGGGAACAGTAATGTTACACATGTTTTCCTTGCGTGGACACATTTGAATTTCAGAATGTAAACTAATTTACAATGCATGAATCTCTGCATTATATTCTAGGAGAACATTTTCACTTACAGATCAGTTTTTTTTGCAGAACAGTGTCATTGATTTCTTGATGTTTGACATAGCCGCTTGGGCGAGCAAAATTGGGGACTGTTAATGGCATCACTTATGTTTAAGCAGCTTGTTCTTGAAGCAAAATAAATAGTAATATATAGATAACATTTCCTTCTGCTATGACAATGCTTCATGTATTTGTAACGATCCAAAATAAACGATCAAGAATATTAACATTTTATAAATATGTATAGACATATTTCTGATATATTGCAAGGTTAGATAGACTACATGTATTCTCCCACTGCTGTCAATCCACCCAACCCTCTCCAGTCACACCTTATCAATCATGTGTGAAACTATTAACATGTTTTATTGGGGGGAAAAGTAGCAAGGGTTAATACCAAAATGAAGCTTCATGGGTATGCAAAGGCAACCAAGCTGAGTTCTGGAGCAGAAATCGTAGGTGATGTTCATACAATTTAAAACAGAAATAAGGCTTCAGAAAAAATGGGAGCTTGGCAATCTGGTAGACATTAAGAAGTGGAAGCATTTGGATTTGTCTTAAATTGCAAATCTACAGCAATACGTATCGGTAAAGCCAAAATATTAGGCTTTGCAACGGCATAGGGGAAGGCTTTTTGGTCCTGTGTGGGTTTTACCTTTACTAGGCCAGGTTAATTGGTGTTGCCGAAGGTTGTTCAGTTTTTCTCCTTTTCTAAACATGACTCTACTTAACAGTTGCTGCTCTCACTTCTACACTAATTACTGCAAACTGGGCTACCTGTCGAGATTAACCCCTTAACTGGCAGGAAACATGGCCCTAATGGTATTCCTCATGCTTCTAGGATGAGCAGTCTCGTCCTTGGCACTTTTAAAGCTGAACCTAAAACGTGTCAACAACTTCGGAGACATTTGCATATTAGGAAACACCTTAAATGGCTCTTTGTGCATAATGGAGGACACTAAAGTGGATATTTTGATGAAAACCTACAGAAAGGTCACAACTCCCACACAGTGATCACTGAGATTTTCAGAAGATACACATCTTACGGTAAAAGATATTTGTATGACAGCCTTCCATTGCCTTTAATTTTATCTAAAATACAAAAACAAACCTCTAATTATGAAGTTACATTATTAAGGTTTGAAGCAGGTTCTGGAAATTGTGCTGGCAGCAAGTGCTTCAACTGTTAGCAATATTAGTGTCCATTTGATCAATGCCGTAATAACTGTGGCTTTTCATCACATTATCTTCCTTTCTGGTTGTGATGGCACGCTTTACTACTGAAACACTTAATTCATGCTTTGTCGAGAAGTGCGAGACTGGGATTCAAACCTGTGGTGCTCCATGTTGTTTTGCTTCTAGGTCAAATGTGGCGTTCCTGAGCTATCCTCTGTATATGGATATCTGTCTCTACTTACATTCATAAGCATTTTCATTTTCTAAGCAACTTCCTAGTGCTCAGTTTTACTCTCGCTGCAGTATTTATTTCTTTAAAATCACCCTGGCTGTTCACTCACCTCTTGGTATTGGGTTCTCATATTCTCAGTATTTCTCTGTTGTGGCGAATTTGAGTAAATCTGACCTTTCAGTGTTCTTTTTGGATGCCTAAACGGCTCAGTAAAATTCTTCTTTCTCAGATATAACTGAAAATGTCTTTCCTAGTGAAGAGAGGATTGACTGGAAGTTAAAATCCCCAACAAGTTAAACTTTAAGACAATGAGGCCTTAAATTAGGAACTACAGCTCATCCAAGATGAAATCTAAGCGTCTTTTCTTACTTTCTAATTGATAATACGCCTTGGCACATTGAATGCATGGTCATTTTGGTTGATTTCACAATTATATTCTTGCTCGTTTTCATTTCCTACCTTTTTTTATTTTAATACACTTAAATATCGTGGGCAGCACATTTGCACCCTCCTACGCCAACTTAACCATGGGCTATTGGAAAAATGCACAGAGGAAAATGAGATCTATACTGAAAAGATTGTTTTACGGTACATCGATGACTTGTCTATCATCTGGAATACCAGTACAAATAATTGACTGGCGTTTGTGAAACATATTAACAACAATAATTGTAATCTTAAATTTACAGAACAACACAGTGCTATGTCCATTGTCTTCCTAGATGTCAAAGTAAAGATAATAGTGCAGAACGTGGTATGTGAGCTACATAGAAAAGCTACGGGTGTGAATGTCCCATTACAGGCCACCAGTGGACATCCTGAAAACCTCATTTGGAATATCGCTTATGGGGAATTCATTAGGATACATAGGAAATGTACCAATATAACTGATTATGACTCAGATAGCAAAATTACAGCATTGGCATTTCTTCGATAACAATATCCAAAACAAATCATTGTGAGATCATATGTAAAAGCACGGGCTCTGGATAGACAAAAGCTGTTAAATAAACCTATGATAGCAGCAACTGCTGATACAGATGAGAATTCCATCAGACTAATCCTGACATTTGGAAGCCATGCACCCATAATAAAACAGATTGTAAACAAATATTGGGAATTGCTAAAAACAGATAAAGATCTGGGGTGTATTCTCAAGTCACATGCAGATATAACTTTCCACAAACGTATATCCAGTAAGGACAAATTGGACAAAGGTTTCATGACACCTGACACCATGGGACTTAACAGCCATTGGCTGACCAAATATGGAGAACGTTTTTTAAAGTATAAGCGTTGCAAAATAAGGGACATGCGCGTAAATGCAATATATATCCTCACCCCATTGTTGGCAACCCCATTAACATCAAAGGAAAAATTACTTGCGAGTCTGAGTATTCTGTGTATATGCTGGAATGCCTGTGCCTAAAATGGTACATTGGGAGCACTAAGTGCAAACTTAAAATACGTATTTTACAACATGTTAGAGCTATAAAAATCAAAACAGCTCATACCCAATGTCCAAACATTTTGCAGAAGTTCATGCTGGAGACCCCACAGATCTCATCTTCTTTGGTATATACAACGTAGATGAAGGACAAAGAGAGGAAGATATGGACTGTCTACTGCGACAAGAAGAAACCAGGTTCATCATAGGCTATGAAAGTAAAGAGCCTGGTGGTCATAACGTGGACAAAGAACTTTATACATTCTTGGTGATCTAAATAACATTCTGATACAGGGGCACTGTCAATTTAGGTGCTCCATATACTGATTATTGATTGTCTCCCATGCTGTTTATTCCTGTTTTTTTCCCTCTCTTTACCATGGTTTTCTGCTTTTTTGCTCTATTGCTCTGTTGTTCTTTTGGTATTTTATTGTTTTCCTGCCCACTTTGGATATTGGATGGGTAATTGCACTTTACAGTTTACTTCTGCTAATGCTAAACCATATAGTATTGACTGAGTGCAGCGTTTATATAGGAGGTTTGGAATTCCAGTATGTAGATGGCTCTTTCAGGCATACAAATATTCAGGTTGACAGAAAAATGGATACATGTTGGTACTCATTTCGCTATTCCTAGTTGCATAGCACTTTGCCAGAATTGAAGCTACCGGTATCTCGTGCCATCATAATTGCTAGCACCCTGATTTTGTTCTTTGTGCCTTAAACTGTGGGTATCAAATTCATTCGAATGGGGGCACTGTTCCTCAATACCTACGGTACATGTCAGAGAAACGGGCCAAATTTTGATCCGGCTCTCAAAGAGTAGGTCCAATAATGTCACTCCAGTATGCCTGAATATTACGGAGGATGCATTTTATTTCTGTGACAATGGGTCAGAATGCAAATTCAGTGGAATGGGACATTGTCAGGCTCATTTGACACAGGTACCAATAATGATTTCCAACTATGCACTTGAAAGGTGTTAACATTAAGATGTTTAAGAGGCATGACTTTTGACAAGTGGTAGTTTGTAGAATGCAATATTTACCTGTACGTGCAGTATGTAGCATGCATTTCAGTTGTCATCAACCTTGATACATGAAAGTTCATTACGTTATGGCATTGTATGAATAAGTGACTCCAATGAAATGTGTTACGAGGTATACCATAGCACACAAGTACTTTGCATGTTAAATCTCTGCAACTTGTTTTGGGGATATGAGCGAGCGTAGTCAACAAAGTTTTTGCACAATGTACTAGGCACTTTATAAATGTTCGCCAGTGATCCCAAGCCACAACTCTAATAGAGCAGAATGGGGCACTTATGCACTTTATTTGTGATCAGTTCCAATACATAAATGATCATCATGGTATGGCATAGCAGTGACCAATGACGTGGATGGAATACACTACGAGGTACCTTTTAGTACATCGGGACTATGCACTTTAAATATTCGAATTTTTCTTGGGGGTATGAGTAGGCTCAATGTATACATTTTAGTACCATGCATTATATGTGTTAAATGTTCTCCAGAGGGTCATTCCAAGCAATCTCCCTAATATAGCAGAATTGTGCGAAAACATATGTCATACATTGGAATCACTTACCCCAAACTAAGATGGCTGCACTGGTTTAGCCATAGCAACAAACAAAAGCAGACGTCACCTTCTTTGTTTTTATCACTTGTTTTTATCACGTGTGTAGAGAGATTTTATACCAGGTTTGGTAATGGGTCAGTCACTGTGAACAAGCCAGGAGAAACACGTCAGCCTGCCATTCCCTGCTGGCATGGACTTTCTATGGGGAGGTGAAATACGTATGTGTGGAGTAGCAGCAATTTTACTCTTTTTGGAACAATAAAGTTTGATATTTCCATCAAACACATGCTCTGGCTTCTTGTAATCGCTATTGTTCAAGTCTAATCACGGGACTGCCACTCGCCGTTGAATTCAAGATATTATTACTTCTTTATTAATAAAAGATAGAGGGATTTTCTGTTTTACTTTAATGTTTTACTTTTTATAACTGTAATATTTGATAGTCCTGTTTTTTAATTACTGCCTCCCGCCTAATTCAATGGCATAAGCTTCATACATCTACAGTTTATTGTCTGTGTTTATTTTGTCATACCAAGGATGCATTTCCCCTGCTTCTTTGACACTCATATTTTGAATATTCAATCCAACATTTCTTTGCATATATTTTCAATTAAAGATATTCTGTTAAATGTGTTTTTATATTATATAAATCAATTTGCATCATGCTGAAATATCCAATCCACAATGTTTTTTTTGGGGGGGGCAATCAGGTACTATGCAAACATATACAATTCTGTAAATATGTATATTTATTTATAACAGACAATGCAACTAAACTTGATAGTGCTTCCGTAACATCTGTATTCAATTACTGCCTCTGTTTGTTTTAAAGTGTGCAGTAATCAATCCCCTTTGCTGCTGTCCTCGTCTGCGGAGGGACTGATTGAACAAAATCAATGGCCATCACAGACATTTGATCGATTGCTGTAAAAATGGCTCTACTTGGAAATCCAGTTTATCAAGCAAGATATAAAGGCAAACACTTGAAACATTTTCAGCCAAACACCTCTTCCCTTCCAAAGTTGAAAGAATTGCTAAATACAAATTCAACCAACATATGTATCTATTTTATGAGTGCATTGCACATCTGCCATGAATGTTGCGCACATTAAACCCAATCAAACGTGGAAGTTGCAGCTGTTGCCCACATATGTTGACATTGGTGAAGGGCAGCAGTGGGTGGGAAAGAAGTGAGTTGTATGCTGCTGCCTTGGCATGGCACAGGTGTTCTAGAAAGTAGATGTCCCCTGGCACTTAGGGGCACTTATCTCTCTATACATAAAAGGGAAATGTGTGGATATGTGTTTGGGTGTCTGTTCGAAATGCTCAGCATACTACCCTTATCTGTTATCATTTTCTATGTATTCTTGATGTTAAATTGTAAAGAGCTTTGGCTTAAAGTGCTATATAAACACATAAATACAAATACAAATACCCAGCATTCAACAAATCTGAAGTATGGCATCTTGGTAGATTTCATGGTGTAGACAATGTAAAAAATAAAAAATATATATGTTTCAATTTTTTTTTAACTTTTTTTTAAGCGGTCTGCAATGCAACTTTAAATTTGGCCTGTGGATAGGTTCCAGGGTGTAGACAATGTAAAAAGTATAACAAATAAATGTTTCTAATTTTTGCGGTCTGCAATGCTTGGATATGTGTGAGTGTCTGTTCAAAATGTTCAGCATACTTCCCAACATGCTACAACCCTGAAATGTGGCATGTGGGTAGGCTCCATGATGTAGACAATGTAACAAGTTTAAAATAGATTTTTTTAAAGTGGTTTTCAATGCTTACCCCTGCCATATGGCTCTGCGCGGCGTAGTTCGGCAGCAGTTCTACATTCATTGTTCCTAGAGTTCAGCAGTTCATGAAAACTTTGTCAGTTCATTGTTCCTAAACTTTCCACACTATCAGCATTGTAGTAATGCAGGTGACAGGAAATGGTGCATGTCTCTTCAATAGTGTTCGCAATGATGTCCGTCACATCATGGAAAATCTTGCATGATAATTACAGAAACGTCTTTTTCTATGGGAGTTGAAGAATGTATGCCATCTCAACAGTATGAAGCTTACACGCTTCAACCGTACATGTACGGGTACGTCACTTCAAGCGTACACGCTTCAGCCATACACGTACGGCACTTATGTTGAGGTGGCTGCTGCCTCGGCTGTAGTTCAGGACACTAATATTGTTGCTAACACTCCAACTCAAAGTGGCTGGAACCGATTTATGGGATCCATGCTTTTCTCATGGTCACCTTTATGTGGTTTGCTCCAGAGTTGGAAACAAAGACAATGGACCTCATTACAAGCTTGCCGGTCCGGTAACTATAGTACAGGTAAGCTTGCCGGTACTGTAGTTACCGGACCGACAAACTACGAGTTCTGCTCGTGAGTGCCTTTTCGTCCGCTAGGTCCGACCTGGCGGGCGGACCGGCACCCACGAGCAGAGCATGTCGGATGCACCGGCACCATTCTGAATGGTGCCGGTGCATTCACCCTCCACATTCCCATTTAGCCCTATGGGTCTCAAATGGGAATGGGGAGCATTTTTTACCAGCGCCCGGGAATGGGCAAATACAGGGTCCGGCGGGGCCATAATGACCCGGTAATTGCCCATTCCTGGGCGCCGGTAAAATGTGCACGTTCGGCAGCAGCCTGTCGGTTTTACCGGCAAGGCTACTGCCGAACTTGTAATGAGACCCAATGTGTTCACACTAGCTCCTACAGGAAAGACTACCAATATTGTCTACAAAAAAGTGTTTTTTAGTTCATTAAAACTAGGACTGAAGTAGGAATTACCATGTGAAGCACGGGTCGTCCTGCTAGTTTATTTATAAATTAAGCACTGTTTGTAATGGTTGCAAAAAAGTGTAACGTAAGTTTGGAACAGGTGTCCTTCTAAAAACTGAGATGGAGATGTTGTATACAACGTGGGAAGGGATGTTAGAGTTATGTTTGCTCTTAAAAGCACAGAAAGTACATACTTAAGTGCTAGAGAGCGTGTTGTGAGGAAGAATGCTGTCATGAAACTTGAATTGTAGAGATGGTTCTATATTGGCAGGAGGATAGTTGGGAATTTTAGTCTCAGTGAGAATGTGCCAAAGAGTAATCTTTGACTGGTGGTGTTAAGGTGGAAATTGTAAGAAGTATGCTCAATTAAGCAGGGTGCTGGTTATGTAGACCATGAGAGTTAGGGTGGTAAGTGCGGTTCCATTAAAAGATCTGTCATGATTCGCTGTCCGGGTGAATATCTGACATGAACATACTTGAGAAATGAGTATGCATTAGCAGCAGACATTCATGTTCCCAACCATTCCAGTTTGCAATTCATAGTAGTGTGTCACCAGCCTCAACTGCTTAACTCTACTGTGCTCTTCCTTCCTCGTCTTTATCCTCCACATGCTGACAGGTAAGTCTGCAGTCTGTTTGCTGTACGCAATGGCTCCCTTGCACAAGGTCCCAAATTTGCATCCTCAGATGTTTATACTTTCCCTTCTACACTCTTATAAGAAGTACCCAATTTGATCATGCATTCACCAGATGTGTCTACTTGCACTGTTTTTCAGCTTTTACTAATTTTTATTTTATCTACATGTACATTCAAATGCCTCCTTGACTTCTTTCGGCATAATGACTGTTCTCTTATATAAGCACATGATACATTGTGGTATGTCATTCCTTATTATGTCACGTTTTGTTATGTAGTATTTGGTATGTCATGGGGATGTGACATCTAACACTCCACGCCCTGTCAAAATAATTAAATAATATACATTAGTGGCACTGAGCTCAGGTAAAAGGCCACATTGCTGAAAGTAGACTTTCAAAAAAGACTTCACAATCCTTCGGAACCGAACATCATCCTGTTGCTCTCTATTAACCGGATGGCATAACTGCAGCCCAGGTTGAGAAGGGGAGTCAAGGCTGCAATTAGGTCTTAGAGGAAACAAACCTAAAAAGCTCTACCATTACTGTCCAGATAAAGCTCCTAGTAAGCCTCAAGAACTGCCAGACAGCCCGGTTCAGTTTCTTGCTCCCAGTGGTGCAACAGGTCAATAGCCATCCTCTTTTAAAAGTGCCTGTGTTTCCTACCATTTTCCTATCAATAGAGTCTAGCTGTTTGTGGCAAGTGTGGCTTCTCCTGCATCTGTAGGCATCACTTGAGTATACCTTGGGAGTGCATGAAGGCCTCGAAGCCTGTGTTTCAGGTGCAAGAGAGCCTCTGCATACTGGCCTTATGATGGACAGTTGTCCCCTTCTAGAGAGTTGTCGCTATTGTAAATGTCTCATCTAGCGAGACTGCCATGCATTCACGTACATCATTTGGGGTAGCCAGGGAAAGCAACTGCTTCCCTGGCATTCTCCTTGCAACCCCTGCCCCTTCCTCTTCTACCCCAGGATTTAGAGGCAATGCTGGCACCATCAGGCGTAGTGCAATATAACCTTCAGCAGGGTATTTCTTTAGGGCTCAGTGATGCAGGCATAGCACACGCAGAAGCCTTGTACGTTCATGTGTGAATTAACTTCATGGCTGTCTGCACACATTATATGTACCAATTTCCAAAATATGGACATGCACATAAGAATACAATATAAATTAGACAAACTCGTTTTATTCGCATCATACGTCCATATAACGTCCATAGAAACACATGTCATACAATCCGAAAACAAACACAAAAATGTGTCCGTTAGTGAAATCCAAAAATTATTTGTACATTCATTGTTATGATGACATCATAGGGATAAAAGCAAGCACTAGTTCATGTAGAGTATTGATATAAATTAATGATTATATTGAGATATTTCATGGGTACTGGAATAGTAATTCACCTTTCCCTTTACACAGGATTATGTTGCTCTGGTAACAATTATCAAGCTCTCTTAGCCCATGCTTTCCTCAGGAAGCTGCCAATGGCAAACGCCACCCTAAGCTGTAGACACGCCTTAGTTCACTGTCTCTCAAAACCCGGGAAGCAAAGTTTTGCTGCATAGAGGCAAAAGCAAATAACCAAATCCGCCAATGTCTCCCTTTCCCCACAAAGGCAGAGAGAAGTAGCTCCAAATGGTCATCACGACCATCAGTGGTAACATGATAAACCTGGGCTTAGAGGGAAAGGCCATGTGATGTAAATCCGTAACAAACAACAGGTACCCCCTCATTAGGAGAGAGAGGCAGATAGAGTCTTACTTGGGTTTTTGAATGATTTCTTCCTCCCGAATATCAGCAAAACAAAAAAGGAATCTTAAGAGAGAAAGTATTTCTGAAGCATGTCTAGCATTTCAGTCTTCTCAAAACTCATCCCTAGAATAGGGTTCTGATGATTGTAAGTCATCCTATACCAACTTGTGAATGACAACAGGTTTTTATCTATAGCCTTTGCCATATTCTCTTCTTCATCAGTCCGAACAAATATATAAAGATATGTTGTGATGAACAACAAACAGCTTAGAATAGGTCGTGTTTTATTTAAATGACAAGAAGAAGAAGACTTTACCAAGCATTACTGTTCAATTAATTATGCTAGTTGGTAATCAGTTGTGTTTGTTCATGCACATATTTATATATGTTTGTGCTCGGATGATCAATTCAAATTATACTTAAACAGGGGGCCACAGCTGTGGTGGGGAGACCATGCCTTTCACAGTAGCACAGTCAAGCATGTGGTTGTTGTGGTGGAATGGGGTCTACATGGACATGAGACTGTAAATGGTGTACAATGGCTGCACTTGAGCATATAAAACTGCCATGCATATAATAATGCAAGACTTGTGATGCGTTAGCCCATATAAGGTATTACTTGGGGATTTTAACCTGCACTTGCCGTATGATGGTAGCACCTGGTCATGGCAACCTTTACGCTGCATATAATGACTAACATTTAATGACTGTATGGCCCTCATTATGAGTCTGCGGTAATCCGCATGTACTACAGGTGGGTTACCGGCAGACTCACCTTACTGTTACCGGCACCTGATATCCCGTTGTTACGGGGATGTTAGGGGTGCCCGCAACAGCGCTAAATTCCCATCCCATGGAGTCCCATAGGTCTCCATGAGATGGGAACTACTGAATCATCGGCACCGTTGTTAACGGTGCCATTGATTCAGTGATTTCTCTGCTGGTAGGGACCTGATCTCATGGCCCGTCAAGCATGCCATTAGTTCATTGCCCCTACCGGCAGACTCAGAGTGTGCCAGTCCATAAAAAATGCCGCAGCCAGTAGTACCACAATTTTTCACATCTTTTTTACCAGACCGGCTCAATCATAATGAGGTCCCATATATAGATAAGGAGGCTTTATCTGGCATAGCTATTGGGATAAGCACTTTCTTTCTAACATGGAGAATGTGCGCACCTTGCAGGAAAACCTACAAGATGTAGGCATGCCTGTCTTTCTGAGGTTGATGAGTGGAGTTTTATTAGCTTGAAGACATGTCCTCAGAAAGACTATCAGGTCATTGAGTATGCAATTTGCATATATTGGAGACATATAACGCTGTACCAGGCATGTTAGTCTATAACAGGTAAACCCTACTTTGCCATAAGTGGCTGCACTTAGATTATGGTCACAGTACCTTGGCAGGTGAGGCAGTACATTAAATAAAATAATTTTAGCTGGCCTACAATGGCATTTGAAGCTGCACTTATAATATGCTTACAGTACTTTAGCATATGAACAAATACCTTGACTATGATGGCCATCTGGTCTGAGACAAACAGCTGGAATACACTGGCAGGAGTAGCAAGATGGGGCTCGAATGAATGGCATATGAAAGCAGTGTCTTTGGCCTATGATGACTAAGTTGTGTGTGCCTCTTTATAATAATAACTGCATCCCGTCACATCACAGCAGGACTCTAGTTAATAAAGATGGTAACTAAAATAGCCATTTGTTTGCTCAGGGAATCATGTATTATTGTATCTATTTTACACACATTCTAGACTGTATTTTCATCAGTAATGTCACGTCCCATATTGTCAATGGGGTCAAAAGGTCATCTGATACCTCCTCGTGTGATGTTGCCAGGTGTGTGATGTCACTTCCGCTACCCTGGGCATTTTTTTGAAATTACAATCCAGCATGCATTATTTTACAACCGTACCTCTAATTTAATTATTTCCCACTGCACTCGATTGGCTAGTTTACATTTACATATGCATCCTGGCTTGCAACCGTTTAATATGCTCTGATACAAGACAGCATCATTGCAAGTGCAATTGCAGTAATGGAAATGCACACCGGTGCAATTACACCACTCTTAATACATGTCACCAACGTTGCTGTCATAATAATGTCAAAGAATTGCTTCCAAGCTGCCGCACCTAATATGTTTACAGTTGCATTCAGTGGTGGTAAGAATGACGTATTATTGTCTTCTTTGAACCAATCTTGAATGCAAGAGTCATCACAAGAAAGGTTGGAGATACATAGTGACGAATAGAGTTGAGATGATTTTAGGGTCAAACCACCAGAGGTATTTGTGGATTGTTGTCCTCTGTTACTTAGCAAGCGTTGGAATGTGGTGAATATTAAAGTCTGCCATAAATCTGACACAAGTCAAACTGAGGAAGTATTTTAACTGTTTCACAGGGATTTAAATCATGTCTAACACATGGTTAAATTAGACATGTAGATGTGTCAGTGAGACACCAGGCAAGGCGTGCACCAGTGTTTGGGAGGAGTGACATTTCAACTATACAACAACACGTGTGATGGTTTGATCATTGAGGCAGCTAAATCATCCTCATTGGGGTTACAATCCAGAGTTGAGGTTGACTGATCTACACAGTCGAAAGTATCACCTTTTGGTGGACGGTCTTTATTTGACATATCATAGCATTTTTGGGAAGGGCAGGCTAACTTTTAACATTACAGCTGATCGCAATATAGTCAATTATTAAACTAGACAGTGATTCAGAGTCTCAAAACCGATTGCAAATAAAAATTACAAATGAAAAAAAAACAGTGGTTGCTCTTTTTATTGGTTTTCATTTTAGGAATTCACAGGTCACCTTATTCTTAAAGATGACATGCACATTTCCGCGGTGGAGGTGGAGAGACTTATGCATCATCTTAAAAGCTCCAGCCACTTTGCATACAATAGAGATGAAGCATGCACGAACACTGATATAAGACTGCCTGCCAGCACACATGTGGGCCCGGGTGTTGCTAGGTCTGAAAGAAATCTGGGGCTAAGCTAATGTCAGGGCTGTCGGGACCCGGGGCTAGCTAGTCTTTTGGTTGTAGCACCTGAACTTCTATCCGTGGCTACAACCAAAAGACCCGGGGCTATAACCCCGTAAGGCCCCCGCTAGCCACGCCTCTGCGTGGGCGCGAGGACATTTCACAGTTTGGGCATGTCACTTTCAAATGCTAAAAAAGTGGCAACAAAGAGGGTTGCGTTCCAGAACTCTTTTATATAAAAAAAATGCATGCCACGTTCACTTACGACCCGGTCATGCAATGCTCAGCCGTCTGCATCAGCTTGAAGTAGAAGCAGAGCATGATCTATGTTGTCTGTTTATTTTCAAGGTGCATTTCATTATTGAAATTGAGATACTCTTTAAAATGTGCAGAAACGCCCCCTGTAATGCACACATGCCCAAAGTAAGTAAACGAGGGCATTTGAATGTGAAAATGTATGATTTGCACATTTACATGCCCTTTCAGAATAGGAACTGACGTTCTTTTGGCACAAATGATGAGCTGTCTCTAGTTCTTCTCATTGTTTGCACCAAAACCTGTGTGTGCCAATGAGTCAAGAGCTCTGACAACATTCCCCATGCCGAGGGGGTGCTCCAGATGTTGTGAATGCTTTTCACTCTCGAATTTTCCACCAAATGTCTCCAACAGTAAATGCATTAATGTTCATTGATGCACATGATAAGACCGGTTTGGTGCAGAAGGGGGGTGCGGGGTAACCCGAAGCGTTTCCCCCCGGGGTGTATTTTGGTGCTGCACATGGCCAGCGAGATGCCCTGTGGGGAGAGCGCCTCCGGGGCTATTTAAGGGGTCAGCGAAGGTTCGGGAAGCAGGCGACGGTTGTACGTGAGATTGATCAGTCCTGGTCCCGAGCCTTCCCTGATGTGGGCCTGTGAGGGTGTTTTGGTGAGTGGAGGTGAGGAGCTGGGTAGATTTGGATAGGCAGTTTTAGCATATAAAAAAATATATATATATTTTTTTTTTAACAACTTTGTTATAACTTAGCAGAGGTATCGTAAATAAGGTACCTCCACTTTAGTGGTCCGGGCGCCGTTGGCTGTGCGCTTTCTGGGGCTTCTGTGTGGCCCGGAGGCTTTGCGTGGGATGGCTTCTGTGGTTTCTTGGTCGGGGGCAGAGCGGTTTGCCTTCCAATCACAGGGGGAGGAGCAGAGGTTGTTGGGGTCGCTGGGGTTTTTGTCGTGGGTGATTCGGTTGGGACAGCTGCCTGGGGGATCCCTCTCTGTGTGCTGCTGAGTCCCGTGTGGTTTCCCCTTCTCCGGATTGTGCATTTCTGTGCGCGGTAGCAGCAGCTGGGCACAGGGGGCAGTGCGGCTCCCTTAATGTGACCGTTTTATTTTCTGTGGCTCTGTGAGGAAACTGTGCTAGTGCGGTGTGGCCTGTGAACCGCCAGGGGGCAGTGTTCTACACTAATTTTTCGGCCCCAAATTAAGCGTGGGTTTCTAGTTTTTTGTGTTCTTGCTCCAGGGGCAGGTGAGGAGCTAGGGGAGGGGGCTTTTTAGGGCAGGGGTGTTATTTAGGTGGGGGGTATAAAAAACAAGAATAAATAAATAAATAGATAAATAAATAATAAATAAAAATATATTTTTTTTTTAGGATAATAAGTGGTTCTATATTCTCTATTTGGGAATTATAGAGTTTGATTAACTCTTTACAGTGATATTAAGTTTATAGCCCAATTTGTTTTTCAGTGTTTCCTACTTTAGGGGTTTTGGTCCACGGCTCGGGTAGATGCCCCCGCCACTCCTTTGACGCTGGCTCGGGGGCATAGTTAGCTATTTTAGATTAAAGGGGCTCATTTTTGTGCAACACCAGATAATTGGTGCACAATGGTAGGCCAGGGAGCCAGTGAGAAGAGTATGGTGGACGCTAGGGCTCTGAGGGAGGCCCTGGAAATGATCAGCAGGGCATCTAAGGCCCAGCTGGAAGGGGCGGTGGTGGAGGTCACGGGTGAGGGGGAGTTAGGTGGTGGTAGGCCGCAGCGCAGATCTGCTGCAGATGGGACTCTCGCAGCAGTGGTGGCTTGCACCCCCGCGGCGTGGAGAGGGGAGGTTTGGGAATCCAGGGGCCGGAAGATGAGGAGGGAGATTGACAGGAGAGTTTCCAGGGGAGAAATGATTTCGGGTCGGGAGCTAGATAGGGCTGGAGCTAATAATGACGAGGGGGAATAAGGGGAGGTGAGGAGTGTTCAAAAAGTGGTGGGTCAAGGGAGCCACGGAGGGGGGTGATGGGGCACAGAGGGTGGCGACAGGACAGAGGGGCAAAGGGGTAAATACTTGCGGAAGAGTGTAGGTGGGAGAAGGAGAGAGAGTTCCCCATCAATTAGTGGGGTTAGGGAGGGGTGCAGAATGGCCCCCCGGTTAGGAGGAGTTTGGGCAGAAGGTGCTGCGCAGCCCCTGCTGTTCAAGAGGATCGAGAGGGTTTAGGAACGGCCCCTCCTCGGTCGGCGTGAGGAGAGTCTAGAGGGTGCAGCACGGCCACTAGCGATGAGGATCACAGGGTGGAGGAGTGCACACCTCGCCCGAGAGAAGAGGACCAGGAAGGGGTTTCTGCGGCCCCGCCGAGAAGACGTCAAAGGAGTGGCAGGGGCGGACGCCCCGGGCTCGCAAGAAGAGGATTGGCTCAGCCCGAGCATGAGCTTGCATCAACAATGGTATTTAATGGGTGATGAAGCTGGAATGGAGGATTATGTGGGGCAGTGGGAGGAAGGTTATAGGGCTGTAAGGAGGAGGGGGAGGAGAGAAAGGAGTTTGAGGTGGGATTGGGAAAGACAGGTGCAGGCAAGAGGTCAGGGGAACAATTGGCTAGGGGAGACTGCTGACGAGTTTTGTCCCTGCAGTAGGAGCCCGTTAAGAAAAGAGATGAGGAGCATTGGAGTGGAGGCCAGACCGCAGATGGTGTTGTAAGAGGTGAGCGGGAAAGGGAATGGTCAACTGCATGGCAGAGGGGGGATACAAGAACTGGGGCAGGGAATGAAGGGGCTGGTTTGCAAGGGGTAAGGAGAGAGGTTGGTGTACAGGCTATTGGAGCCTTGAGGGGTGAAAAGGGCAATTGCTTGGTGGAGGTTCAAACTGACAAGGCGGTGGAGCCATTGGTGCTCGAGGTACAGGTTTCAAAAGAAAAAGAAGTTGAAATGAAGGGCAAGGAGAAAAAACTACCTTACCTGGGTATCACGAAACCTTTGGAGGCGCACTTGATGACAGCGACTACGGACAAGATTCAGGCAGGGGAATTTGTGGATGTTTTTAAGCTGCTCCATAGGGAAGTGAGAGCAAAGGAGGGTTCTAAGGAGAGAACTGGCTTCACCCCCAAGGGTCCCAGTGACAATTGAAAATTGGACATCAGCATTTATTATTTACTCCAGTGTCTATTGTGAGAAATTTCCTGAGCGATGCGTGGCCCTCCTAAAATACATGGATGTGATTAGGAAGGCATTTACAAGCTTTGGGGGCTTCACTTGGGTGCGGTATGATGAGGAGTTTAGAGCAAGGTTGGCGGAGGACAGTCAGGCGGTTTGGGGAAGATAGATATGGATCTCTGGTTGCAATGGATGGCGCCGACGAGGCCAGCTCCAACGGTACACACGGCAAGCGGCTTACCCGTGGCTTACCGGTCCTTTCTTGGTCGCCCCGCCCCAGAAGGGGCGGGAGTAGGAGGCAGGGGTCAGCCCTCAGCAGCATGTTGGGCTTTCAATAAAGAAGGCTGCACGAGGTAGATGTGCAAATTTAAACACGAGTGCAGCAGGTGTGCGGGTCGGCATCCAGTTACAGATTGTTTTCAGGCAGCGGACAGTGGGACAGGGCGAGAAGGGCGCAAGGAGGTGCGGGGAAGGACCGAATGTCAGTTGAAATTTGGGTGTACTGTTAGGTCAGGCTCAGTTTATCAGAAAAGGAGGGGGGCACAAGGTTTGTTAAGATGTTTTGAGGGCGATCCAAAGGGGGTACGAGAGGGGTGAGGATGAAGATGCTTAGGTAGGCCAAGGGACGGCCACAGGGGGGATGTAACAGTGGGAAATGTTAAGGGGTGGTGGCCGTCGTTTGGAGGGCATGGACGACAGTGGCGAAGCCCTCATGCTTGCCGCACGACAAGGTGAGTAAGCTTTAGGCTGCATGGACTGGGGTGCAGGAGTGCCTCTGGTGCAGCAGGGGCAAGTGATGAGATGGGTCTGCATGGACAGGGGTGCACTAGGGCCCCTGGTGCAGCTGGGTAAAAATGGAGCAATGAAGCAAGGTGCTGGAAGAGTAATTTATATGGATTGGACTGCATGGACGGGGGCGCAGGTTTGGCCCCTGGTGCAGCGGTGGAGAGGAGTAAGGAAGGAAAGGGGCCTGCATGGACGGGGGTGCACAAGGGCCCTTGGTGCAGGTGGGAAACATGGGGTAACGGACGCAAGAAGCTGGACGATTAAGTCATATGGAATGGACTGCATGTACGGGGGCGCAGGTTGGGCCTCTGGTGCAGTGGCGGAGAGGAGTAATAAAGAAAGGGGCCTGCATGGACGGGGTTGCACGGGGCCCCCGGTGCAGGGTGGGCAACACAGGGCCATAGTAGGAAGGTGAGGAATGGTGGGGGGCAAAGGTGAGTAGGAGGGTAATAGGATAGAGGAGAAAGGGGGTCTAAGTGGGATTAGGTGCATTGGTTAAAGGATAGGTGTGAAAGGTGCGAAATATAGGGGGACAGGAAGGAGAGGACCGGGGGTGTTTCCGTAGAGGGATAAGGAGATGGCCAGGTGAGGATGGATTCCTGAGGAAGGTCTTACTAGTGGTGTGGGAAAGGTTAGGAGGTTGGAACTCATTCATTTAGGATGGGTGCAGCATCTGAAGGTAGCAGGCTGGGCTATTCAGAGGAGTTGGTGAACAGTTTGGGGTGCTGGAAGCCAGGGAGATAAAAACGGGTATGTCAGGGACCTGGGCAAATGGGATGTTTTTAAAGAATTTTTCAGTAGTCAGCAAGAGTGTTGCATTTAGTAGGATGTTGTTGATTTTTAAGTGATTTTGTAATTTCTTTTTCAGATGCTGATAGGAGGCCGGGCCAGATGTCACAAATCTGGATTGTGGGACATTCTAGGGTTAAGAGGGTGGGGAAAGAAAGTGAGAAAAGGGTTTTTGGCAGGCAGTTGGGTTGCAGCTATAAAGATGTTTTGGTAAGATGGTCCGGGGTAGGGGGGCTTCGCTGGGATCAGTTACGTCCTATGCTGGCTGGGTGAGGGAACGATATGGGTCTCTAGATGGGATGATTATTCATGCTGGGGAAAATGACCTGGTAAGGGATATGGCTGGCTCTTCTTAAGAAAATGAAAAGGGATTTGTTATGGGTCCGAGAAATGTGGCCTCAAGCATGTGTAGTTTGGACTAAATTGTTGCCGCTGAGAGTTTGGAGGGGGTCGAGAAGTGAGGGAGCAATAGACCGAGCAAGGAAAGGGATAAACAGAGAAATGGTGAAAGTTTGTGCCTCGGCGGCTGTGCAGGTTTTGGTCAACATAGACATAGTTTATGAAGGATTCATGATATTTAGAGAGGATGGTGTCCAGTTGTCAGTTATTCAAAATACTTATTATCTGTTGGAGTTGAGCTGGTTGAGAGATATGTTAAAGAGTTGGAAGTAGGAAGGAAAGGGGGCAGAAAGAACACCTCGGGGGAGGGTTTTTCTGGTGCCGGGGGCATGGCCCCTTTAGATGTGGGGGGAGGGAAGCACAATGGGGGAATGGCACGAGAAAGGATGGGGTGGTGCTGTTTGCACAAGCGGGCTACCACGTGGGAACAGGTATTGAACATGGAGGGGCATTGCCCCGGGGAGAAAGCGGGACGCCTAGAGACATGGTAAGGAGACGGTAGGGTCCAAGGGATAGTTAGGGAGGAAGTAAAATTATTTAATTATTTAATTGTTGGGGAAAACGAAAATGTTGAATTATTAATTGGTTGTTTAAAATACCGTAAGGCCATGGAGCCAGGTAAGCGTAAACGATTAATTGTAAGCTGTGGCCTGTCACATTAAAGTGACCTTTTCCACTTTAAATGAGTCTGGGTTTTTGTGCAGTAAGCCAAAAGGGTGGCCCTGGGGGGAGCGCAAAGCATTTCCCCCCGGGGTGTATTTTGGTGCTGCACATGGCCAGCGAGATGGCCTGTGGGGAGAGCGCCTCCAGGGGTATTTAAGGGGTCAGGGAAGGTTCGGGAAGCAGGCGACGGTTGGACGTGAGATTGACCCGCCCGACCACCCGCTTTTTTGGGTTATGTCAAGTAGCTGGTTTTATTGTTCTAGGGGGGAGGTCCATGTAGTTGGGTTTTGTCCGGGTTTTACCTTGCATGTCAAGGTTTTTGGGGTTTTTAGTCTCTGTTTAAGGTCTTTATTGTTTCGGTAGTTTTGTGTGACAGGTTAGGACACTAATGAAGTTGTGATGTAAAATTTCTTGTTACTGATGTGGCAGGTCAGACTGGCTGCAGGTCATAGGAAGCCGGAGATTGGTGTAAAGGGGTGTGTTTTGGGTTTGGAAGTTGTTTTGGTTGCCGGAGGCATGGCCCCTTTAGATGTGGGGGGAGGGAAGCACAATGGGGGAATGGCACGGGAAAGGATGGGGTGGTGCTGTTTGCACAAGCGGGCTACCCTGGGGGAACAGGTATTGAACCTGGTGGGGCATGGCCCCAGGGAGAAAGCGGGGCGCCTGGAGAAGTGGTAAGGAGACAGTAGGGTCCAATGGATAGTTAGGGAGGAAGTGGAAATATTTAATTATTTAATTGTTGGGGAAAATGAAAATGTTGAATTATTAATTGGTTGTTTAAAATATGTTGTTAGTCCGTAAGGCCATGGAGCCAGGTAAGCAGTTAATTGTAAGCTTTGGCCTGTCATATTAAAGCAACCTTTTCCACTTTAAATGAGTCTGGGTTTTTGTGCAGTAAGCCAAAAGGGCCAGTTTGAGTCACACCGTACAGCTGTGTTGGTTGAGGTGAACATCAGTCAAGTTAAACTGCCGCACCAGAGCATTTGTAATAAATACACGTTTGCCAAGAATGCACGGAGAGTGCTTGTGGGTTGCAAGGGAACAAAGACCACGTGATAATGACTTACGCCTAAGCGCCTTACAGCGAAAATAAATGCATACAATATCACCCAACCCAAATTGGTACACATTTATCGACCTCGGAGATTCGAATCTGCCACTTGCAGATCACACACAGATTGCAGCAACAAGCGCTCAACTCGTTGAGCTATCTTACTGGCTAATTCCTTTTAGAGATGCATTTTGAGACTGTACGATTAATGTGTGGTAAAGGTACATCATTATTGAGAAAGACTTGGTGGGGAATTTGTGCTAGGCTGCTTAAATCACATTGTTTTCAGTAGTACACATGGTTGCCATATCGGTATTAGGCGTGCAGGCATATAAGGAAGATATATTTTCTTACTTATCGTTCAAAAGCATTTAGCTTCCAGCTACATCTATGTAGATCTTATTCCCAGTTGAGAAAGGGCTCCTACTTTGAAAATGGTAACTGATCTTTTTTTATATTGCAGCAAAACATCCATAGACCAAAAAGTGCATACTCTGACATAGGAGAAAACTTATTTGTTGCAAATGTCTGCCCCGTATCACAGTCCCTCGCTTTCTCCTAGTCAGTAGAGGAGGTAGCTTTTGTTGCCAGAGGGGCCGGATACTAGGACACCATCGAAAGGCTTCTCCACACTTTTAAACGGCATCTATTTTACCCTTTCCACTCCTTTGTGGGTTTAAATGGCACTATGGAAAAAAGGACGCACACTTTTATAGTTAATCAAGACGTTGGAACTCACTCAGCATTTTAGTTAATTTACAAAGTACTCCATCTGCAAATGTGTGTATTTCTATCATCACAGAACTCTTCAGTGAGCTTAAATAGTCTTAAATAGTCTGGTAATCTATGGTTCAGCCTACTCAATACTATATTAGATATTAAAAATCAAAACATAAATCAAAAAGGAATTCATGGGTGGGGCACCAGGGAGCTGACACCAAAGTGGCTGCATTTTATGTAGGGATATGCTGAGCACATACAATTGTAGAAGAGGGCCATATCTGTCCATCATGCCTCCCACACGACTCTCAACATGAAGGGAGAGAAACTAGAGATGTACCTCACACTTTTACCCATCACCCCAATCATCATCGATGTATTGCAGGTGTGAGAAGCGCTATTCTCTCAGACAGCCGTTCAGACCATAACCAGTCGATGATTTGGAGGATATTGAAATTACATTGATCGAGCAAGTCGACTGACTGCAAAGCCAGAAATTGATGACATTGTCACTGACATCACGACATAGCCGCATTATACATGAAGTACATACTCATTGATTGTTACTTGAATGACGCATATTTTGAATCTTGCTCCAAGTGGTGTGTTCAAAAGTTTCTTTAATTTTAAGGAGATCTTCTTCCACACTTCTTCAGAGTTGATACACTTTTTCTTAAATCTCGTATTGTATTAGACTGGTGTACTAACTGTCTAGTGAATGTGCTTATTAAATGCATATTTGCACATGTGAACTTTGCACTTTTTCTGGAGATTAGTTTTGCACATTACAATGAGTAAATGCCTTTTTGATGTATGCATTACAATGTTTTAGAAACTGGAAGTTTTCTAGAGAAAGAATTTAGGCTTACTTGGTTGTGTTTATAAATTGGTTTTATAAAGTATGTATATTTCAAAATAAAGAATATGGATTTGATTATGATTTAACTAGTCTACACTGGCACTTTGCTTATCTCACTTGGTCTAGATCCCTCTAAAAGTAAGTGAATTTAAATGAATTCTATGTTCCATGAGGCATCACATTCTGTGGTTAATATAATAGGTTCTTCCCTGATGCCCATGAAAAGGGGATACCCATCCTTTTGCTTTGTACATACTCATCCATTCATAAAGATTACACCAACATGCGCTATTTTATTGCATATAGGCATGGAACACATGCTTATGACTCACATAGTTAGAGGACGGGCACCCATACATATTTATCTATATTCACTTCCTTCCACAAAGCTGAAACCGCGAGATGCAAAGTATTCATATATTTAACTTGCACATGCTTGACTGCTACTAACATGTAAAAGCCATGAGGAATGACATAGAAGCTAAATGTCTCTGAAATGGATGGCAAAGGAGAGACAGGCTTCAGATTCATGGAGAAGCTGATATGATCGCTGCTGCTAGGCACGTTCAGAAACAAGACACCCAGCCAAGTACAAGTGGGGATGGAAAATTCAACTTAGCAAGACAATGAGCAACCTGCAGAAAATCAGTCTAAAATCCTCATACTTACAAACAGGACATCTTCAGTTCATGATCTCAACGCACGTGACCCAGCCGAACAGGACAATGCCCATTCAATTGAGGTAGACGAGAGGACTGTTCCCATCGAACCAGAGGGGGAAAGGTTACAGGTGTTGCCCACGAACTGCTAACTTAATGCACTCTCCCAGGCTTAGGTGATCTGAGAAGGCAACATTAGGGAGTGCTTTGCACCTCCACGTGCATTCTCATTGCCTTGAAAAGGTACACTCAGCCTTGTAACTATCCAGGGTTCCATCGATGGAGGACACATTCTGCCCAATCCAGATTCACCTTTCATGTGGGGATATAATTTGTTGCACAGGTCAATGGTCTCTCTGCAACCCTGTAGCATTGTAGATTGATATGAGTAGAGATGGTCCTAGGAGGAGTCACTAGATATGGCTATCCAATTGTAGAACTAACCAGTATATATTCTATATGTATCTTGCACAAACTGACCAATGTTAATGTGTGATAGGTTTCTGGGATGGAACCTCAACTTGTGATGTCACACTGGGATAGAACCGGGTGGCACATGCTTAGAAGACGGGAGCTCCAGAGGATAATTGTTTTTCTGGTGTGATCCCTGTCATTTTATTTGCTAATAAAAGACAGCAACTTTGCCCCATGGCTGAGTCTTCTGTTCTTGTGGCGAGGAGTCTTTGATGGCCCAAGTGTTCTGTGCTGATAATTGGGGTGGCTGCTAGAGGGCCCCGGCTACAGCTATACACAATCATGTTTACTCCTAGGCTGGGAAGAAAGCTTAGGGGCAACGCATTTGTCTTAGAAAAAATACAGCACAGAGCAACATAGGTCTGAATCCCGGTCCAGTGCTTAGAGACAGGTCGCTGGTATTAAGTGTGCTCTAAAAGATTCATTCATTCAAAATCCTTCCCCACACTGTGAAGCACTCATGTCACAAATGAAGATTAAGGCCTTGTGATATCATGAGGCAACCGGGATGCTGTGTGTCAAATTGTGCGGTATCCATGCCAATTGGATTGTATCTAGGTCTCAAATATGGGAACAAAAGGCTGACTTTGCCGATTCAAGGCTGAAAAGATTGCACCAGAAGCAACTTTTGTTTCTGGTCACTTTTGGTTGGGCCCCACTTACACCCTCCCTCTGATGCATGCCCTGCACCCTTCCTCTACTGCTATGACTCAACCACCCCCATCACCTGCACCTCACCCCTGCTTACCTGCTGCAAGCTCCAGCTGCCTCAATTCACAGTGTGAAGGCCCTGAACCTGGCAGACGAATGCACAGCAGGTCAAGCTTCTGTGTGCAGCTTTTTTTGTATCTGCCTTCTAGGTTCCTGGTCCAGTGGAGGCAGGAGGGAATGGCAGAAGATGAATAATGAGCATCATGCGAGAGCAGAGTTGTAAGTCGCTGCTTTGAGAGACTTTGATCTGAGCATTGGGTTGCCAACAGTGTTCTGCAAAACCAGCAAGTCTCTTTTTGACCCTTGCTCTCTTCTACTCCAGTGCTGTGATGGAGATTGTGGTGCAGTGAGCTCCTCCTGGGTGGTGTGTGGAGACATACCTATTACTGGTGCCCTTCATTTATAATTATTGGCAAGTATGATCCTGGACTGTCAAGATATAGCACATCACTCTATATCACAAAAGCCTTCCCATGGACAGGGGATGGGACATACAGCAGAATATTCACTCTTGTTCCAGGGTCATTAAACTGTTCCCCACATTAGCATAGAATGAATGATTAGATGATTGTGAGATGCTGCTTTGCATTTCATTTCATCATTCACTGGTTAAATTAGCCCATGGACATTAGCAAGAGATCATGCGGATATTTAAACCCAATTCACTTCAGGATGTTGCCTTCAGTGCAGATAACCACAACAAAACTGAAGAATTCTTCAATGCAAGCTCATGGTCTGTATCCTTGCCTTCCAGTTTGAGAGAAGTTTAAGGTGTACATGAGAAGGATCAATAAAGTCAGGGAATGTGGTGTTCTGAGGTCCTTGCATGTTACAATTGATGGAGCTGAGAGGGCTCTTCAGGACATGGAGATAGAATATGAGTGTGCAAGTGAACTTACCTTTGTTGCTGGGCTTCATCGCTCTAAGAACAGGTTTAGTAGAAATGTGAAAGCCAAGGTGGAATTCCTGGGGGAGCATTTGAAAGCTAGATGCTACACAGTGGCTTACACATTGGGGGAAGCTTTACTGTGGCTGGTTAATATTGTGGGGGATGTAGTGCCAACTGTGCAATTGTACATGTAGGTAAGGATATTTGGGGTTGTTTTACCGTGACTGAAAAGTTTGCGACGAAAATGACCACATGAGAAATGTACGGAACCAAATTGTTCATACATTTCCCATTCGGTCATCCAAGGTAAAACAATCCCCAAACTATTTAAACCGTAACCCTCTCCCATCTCCCCCACCCCACTTCTGTGATCGGGAACCGCCACTGCAGGGTCCTTTTCTTTTTTTGTTTTTTTTGTGGTCGGGTCAGCTTCATGTGTGTCCCCCGCAACCCCCGCTCACTATACGATATAAATATAGTATAGTGAGCAGGAAGTTGCGGGGAACACCCCTGCTTCCCCTGCAGCCTTTTTGACTTACACCACCAAATAGATACTACAAAATGTCCTACAAACTTTTAATCAGTAGGAGATTTAGTAGTATCTATTTTAGGTAATTTGGTGGTGTAGGTCATTTTGACGGAATCCACTAAGGGCTTGATGGCAGAGCCCAAGATCATAGCTGATGAGTTTTAAACTGTATGCATGACTCTATACTCAGTCTATCCTATCCGTGATTAAATAGATTTTACTAGCTTCTTTAACAGCACAGATTGAATGCATATGGACCCAGCACTGACTGTTAAAGAGATATATTTTGCACTTAGAGGCCACAAAGTTGCGGGTGTGTTGTTCGTGTAATCAAATTGTAAAAGGCTGCACCACCTCAAAATCTATACAGAATCACACGCTGAGTTTTTTCTTCCTCCCTCGATGATGGAGGCAGTGATAAGCATCTTGCAGAAGCACAACAAAGACCTTGCTAAACTTCTGTACAATATGTTTTGTTAATGAATAATAATAATAAGATTCACTTGATTTAATTGAATAAGGGTGATAACCCTGCAACATTGCCATCATTTGATGCATTACATGTCTTAATCAGTTTCAGAGCCCCTTACATTTGAGTGCCTGTTCGGTGTGTGACTTCACCCCTGCATAATATTGCTGACCAAATTGCCCTACATTAAACCCCAAGTCAGATTAGATGGGCAACTCTCAAACAGTGTTGTGATGCAATGTGGGATATGAAAGGCAGCATGTCCCCCCTGACACCAAATGTGTCACTGGTAAATATAGATCTTGTATTAAGCATATTGAATAAGGGAATATCCTCAGGGGTTTTACGACTTCATAACCTTTGAAAACATCTATATGGTGATTGGATTTTGTGATATAAATGCAATCCCCCAATTAACCTTCCCCATGTGACTGCAGAACTTCAAGCACTTACTGAGTCCTCTCTAGCCTGCAAACCAAGTGGGCGTTGTCCGATATTTTTTTCAACTAATAGGAAAAGTGCATCAAACAGACAATGTTACTCTATGTTCTCCCTCTTCCCGTGTTCCTGGTATCCCAAATGACCAAGGATCTCTGGACTTTCTTTCACTTTCATCTCTTACCCAGAGCAGATACATCTGATGAACCCTTGGGACAATACTCAGAATAGATATTGGGTAATGGGTTGACTATTAATGGCTCAAGTGCTTTAGAATGTGTTTGCTTAGTATTGTAATATTGCTGTATTGTTGTGTTGTACACCATTGATAGGCCATTCGTCATGCTGCCATTGTGATGCGCTGAAAACCTTTCTGTGCAAGAAAGAAAAGTCGACGTAAGTGATTTATATTGTGATTATTAGACATATAATCATCTCTAGGCATTGCCAAAACAAGCTGTAGGTACCTAGATCTCTTAATTAACTTGCAATAATGCAATCAGCTATTCCTGGGACTGCTGAAGTCCATTGGTGTGTAGACATAGCAAATATTTGGTCATTTCTCTAAACAAAATAAAGGTTGCAAGGTCTTAAAGGTATGTGGGAAAGATTTCCCATATTTGGAAAATGGTTCTATGTCATTTCATTGCGGGATGTTTTTTCGCGGGGCTTTTTACCGCAGATTTTTCAATGAAAAAACTCATAACATTTTTATTTTTTATTTTTGGGGGGACCCCCAAATCCCTGTCCCCTTTTATTTTTTATATGTTCCCGAACACCCACAACCCAAATATGTATTTTCCTAACCCCCCAAAAAATTAAATGAGTTTTTTATTCATTAAAAAATGTGCAGTAAAAAAACACGCAAAAAAAATCCCGCGATGAAAGGACTTTGTACCTGGAAGACGCGCAAAGAAGCAACATCATGATTTTACCGCTGTTGATGCAGGATTTTGTAGGTACTGGTGGATTGAAGGAGTCTGCTGAACATGTCAAAATCATAAGGTGGGGGATTTCCAGATTTTTAAAGCAGGCAGGTGATTCTGAACTTCATTATCACCCTTGGAGGGGTGTTTGGATGGTCAGTATAGTCATTACAGCAGTACAGATTGTGTTTATTTATTTGTTGACTCAAGTGTCATTGCCTTCTGTTTCTCAGACAGAGGAAAGGGGAACAATGTGTGGACCATAGAATCTAGCATGTGACCGATATTTGGGAAAGTAAAATGGGAGCTGTTTTGCCCCAGCCAACACACTTCAAAAACTCACTAACTTAGATGACTTATGTCCAAATGGGGATGTTCTGGTATCTTCTATATCTGAACGGTCATAGCACTGTATTGGTAGAAATGGGTTTGTTAATGGTCACCCTGACCCCTAAGTTCCACCCCACTCTTAAAGAAGCTCCTATGACTGCCACAGACACATATCCCTACTTTAGGTTTCAGACGATTGAAGGCTCTTGTTCAAATCTATCAATGCATTTCTTTGAAGAAGTTTCCTACCACAAGGAATAAGCCCAAACCCCAAGCTCCTCACAAGATATAGATGTAGTGACAGTGTGAAAATTGCAAGTTAAGCAGATCTGCATGTAAACCTGCATTATCTTCAAACACATGCATACCAGAGATTTGCTCTTTGGAAGAGGAATTCCCTAAGGCGGTGCAAGTTGACATGCTTCTATGTATTTCACTCATATCAAGTGAAGAGATAGACAATGAGCCTTATTATGAATTACCGTTACCGCCACTTGGTCAGGCAGAATTTCTGCCTGATTCCAAGTTGTGGTAGCAGTGTAAATCCCCATTTATTTTTGGTCCATTGGACCCAATGGTGCTTTTTTTTGTCCAATTACTGCAGTGGATTTACTGTCGCAGTAATTATGCCAAGTCTGATGATTTTTTGGCATTGAGTGGGATGATTTACCTCCAGGATTTTGCAGGAGGTAAATCCTCAACTCAATAATAAAACTCATAATTTGTCGTAGTGGTAAAATTGGAGGTAACTCAGTTACATCCAATTTTACCACTTACCACCATACTCGTAATGAGGCCCAATGTCCTGTTATGAAAGTTGGTAACTGGGAAGGATCTGAGGGGTGATCATGACCCAATCAGGGCCTGAAATTCTGTATCACAGTGGCAGCATGTTGATCTTATTTTAGTGGTTTATCTAGCGATCAGGATCAAGAGTGTTCCATTGTCGCTCAGCATGAAGAGCCAGAACCATGTGGGAAGGTGGCTTTTACTTTAGTGTGTGGGACGTTGAGGTGACATTGAAGTCTCAAAAAAGTGGTAAGGCAGCAGGACCAGATTTTATCCCAGTTGATTTTTATTTGGATGAAATTAAGATCTGGGTGCCGGTCTTGTGTTAAGTTTTCAACTTTATCAGTAGACTAGGAAATGTGCCCTCTTCTTCTCAACTAGCACTGATCATCGCCATATACAAGAAAGGAGTTAGAGGCTTGCCGGCTAATTACCACCCAATTTCTTCATTGGACTGTTCTGGAAAAATATACAGAAATGTTTGATTAAGTCATCTCCAAGAGTGGGTAGATTCAAATCATATAATTACCAATCTACATGCATGGTTCCAGACGAATAAAAGGACTGCAGATCAGTGTTTTAGTCTGTTTCTTTTAATACAAAAGTAAACAGTACTATTGATAGTCAAGTTGTATGCAGTATTTTTAGACTTAAGGACTGCTCTTGACGGTGTCTCTAGAAAGATGCTGTCGCAAATTATGCGTTCAAGGAAGGCTCCTGCCTATTTGATGACCTTAATTCAATAGCTCTATTCTGAGAAGCATGCAGCAGTCCGATTCGGACTTGGAGGTGAACTAACCGCTCCTTACAATGTAGGGAAAAGTGTCAGGCAGGGGTGTGTTCTTGCCCTGCTCCTGTTCTCTGTGTATATACAAGAGGTAGTTGATGTATTCTTAGAGGAGTGTTTGGCCCACCATAAAATGGGTACAGAAAAAATCCAACTCTTTTTTACGTTGACGGTGCAGTGATTCTGGTGAATTCACCCCAAGGACCTTCTTTAATAAGCATGGCAACGTTGCAGTCCCCCCGTGCTGGAATTATACAAAAAATAGGCCTTGCCAGCTTTAATTTATGGGGCGGAAATTTGGGGTTGCAGGGACACGAGGGCTCTGGATAGGGTGCATTGTAATTTTTTGAAACATTTGTTGCTGCAACCCCAGAGTGCTTCGTTGGCACTTGTGTGCTTGGAATTGAATGTCCTGCCAGTGGGTGATTACATCAGATTGAAACCAGTACTGTACTGGGTGAGATTATGGCGCACTGAGGGATAAAAAAAACATAGAGAGGCTGTAGGGCATCTTCAGTCTTTGATTGGAGGGAAAGGATACGGGTGGGTGAAACATGTAAAGGATACCCTGAAGGCTTTAGGTTATAGTGAAGCATGGGAGACGTCCCTAAGCGTGAATCTTCTAACACATTCTACAATAATAAAGGCTTCAGATATAAGATCAAGAGACCATTTTACAGAAGTAGCTCACAGGCTAAAATTGGGCCCATATTATTTATTGCACAAGTCAGGGACAGGATTTGAATGATACCTAGATCATATGTACCCCCCCCATTTGAAATAGAAATGTACATTCGATTCAGATCTAGAATATTGCCGTTGGTGTCATTCACAAAATCATGACGACAAGATGAGAAAGCGGGCTGTCCTCTCTGTGGGGTGAAAGAAGAAACAGTTACCCATTTCCACTTGACTTGTGTAATGTATAATTAATAAGCTGTAGGGATTCTCATTACAAAGGATTTATTTATGTATTTGTTGGGTCATTATATTGTGCCTATACACAATGTGTTTCAAGGTGGAACAAGACAAGGTGGCGAGGGAACAAGGACGACAAAACAACATGATCCTACTAGGCCTTGTGGCATCCGGAACATGCAAGTGCAGGGGACAGGGGGCAGGAAGGAAGTGCTGGTCAAGGTGGAAAGGCCCATGAGTGCCAGGGGAGGCCAGGTGGACAGAGCCTGGGGAAAGCAGAGAGTGCAGGGGAAGGAAGGTCAACAAGCTAAGTGTGAGGTAAGGGGCTGGAAGTGTTACAAGGGTGCAGACTCAGCCAGGCAAGTGAGGGGGAGGGTCTCAGAAGAGCAAGTGCAGGTTGAGGGGGTGATCAGGGTGGCGATCAAGTGCAGAGGTAGACTGGACTAGGGGGTCTTGGTGCCGTGTAAGACTCTGGAGGAACCAGGCAGCCTGTCAAGAGTCAGACAGTGACACTAGCAAGGGAGGGGGAGAGGGAGGAAGAAGAGAAAAGTAACATCTTGAGAAGCTTCCGGAATTTAAGGAGATCCAGCTCAAGTATGAGAGGGGCAGGGAGGCCATTCCAGAGGGAGGCACCTGTGGAGGAGAGAGGTCTACCTCCCACGCTCTGCTTGGAAAAGCATCTGATCTGCACAGAGTTAGAGCTAGATGATCAAAGGGTTCTAGCAGGGAGGTATATTAGGGAGAGAGAGTTGGATGTAGAGGGGTCCCATGCAGAGGGTCTTGAACCTGAGTCAAGCAGTACCTGGTAGCCAGTGAAGAGATTTTAGGGCTGTAGAGATGCTGCCCCAGGGCTTGGGGCCAAGGATAAGTCTTGCAGTCCTATTCTGGATTAGTTGAAGAGGTGATAGGAGGAGTAAGGCAGATTAAGGAAGATGTTGTTGTAGTAGTCCAGACTGGAAAGGACCAGAGCTCTGGGGACATTGAGTTTCTGGGGGAAGGTGCAGAAAAGGAGAATGCCTCAGAGGAGGTGAAGATGAAAGTGGGTCTTCTTGGCAAGGTCTGCGATGTGAGGAGAGAAGGAGAGGAGTCGAAGATGACACCAAGGTTTTTTTTTCCTCACAGAAGGGTGAGCTGAGGGAGTATTGAGATTAGAGAGCAGGTCTTCAGGGGTGTTTAGGAGAGCAGTTTCTGTGCCTCTGGCAGCTCTAAAGCCAGAATGGTGGTTGTGGAGACAACAGACAGATTGAGTGTGGTGGATAAACTGGGAGATGGCCGGTTTCTCCAAGAGTTTGTGCAGGAAGCAGGTGATGGAGTTAGGGTGGCAGTTTGCCGGACAGGAGGGGTTGGCAGAAGTCTTTTAAAGGAGAGGTTGCACAAGGGAGTGCTTGAGGAGTGAGGGGAATGATCTAGTGGCAAAGGAGTGATTACAGAAATTGGCCAAGGCTGGATCAAGGGAGACAATATTGTCCTTGATACCTCTGGAGGAACAGGGTAGCGCCTCTTTGGATGAGACCTTCATAGAGCTGACTTGGCTAGAAACCTCATCAGTTGTTACGGGAGAAAAAGAGGAGAGTATGAGGGGAGGGTAGAGGGGGCAAAGGGAGGAGTAGAGGAGAAGTGTGAGGCCAGAGAAGTGAAGAGTGCCAGGGAAGGCAGAGCAGAAGTGGAGTCTGCAGTAGGGTTGGCAAGTTCCTTGCAGATTTTAAAAAGTTAAGCTGTGTTGTAGAGATGCAGGCTTTTATATATGCCCTCTTCTTTGAACGGATGGAGAGTCTGTATTGCCTTTGGAGGAGCCGGCATGCCAGTTTTTCAGAGGATGTGCTCGAGGCCTGCCTCTTCCGCACAACCACTCTGCACTTGCTTGTCCGGAACAGCCAGATCAGAGTCATACCAAATGCGATAAATCTATGCAAACATTTGGTAATGCCCCAAGTAGTATTTGCAACTGCCCATTATATACAAAGGGTGAGGATATATAGATTAAAAGGTCTGAGAAATAGTAACCAAATGCTACTAGATGATCTCAACCCACAATGGTCTTCTTGAACATGGCATCATTTCTGTTGAAATTGTGAGGCTGTGTACTTGCTCTCCTCAATCATCATGTTAGAAATGTGTTATATAGCTTTTTTCCCTCCTTTCTAATTTTTGTAAATGATATGTGAATTAGGGATTATTTGCATTTTTGAAACCATTTAATAATGTTTATCTTGAGAATTTTAACTCCAGGAAATTGTATTCGATATGAATTATGGTTTTATGTTGTAACTGTACTGTAACTGATGATGGTAAACGAACACATACAGAGTTGAAATGTATGCCTTGCACTTTCAAGTTGTCATTTTTTCCAATTGTATGTCATCTTGATTGCAGTGTGAGCTGGTATCTGTTATGCAATGTCAGACTATGGAGTGCTGGATCCCAGAAGAATTGTGTTCACGGTCCACAGCTCTGCAAGGCCACACTAATCATTGCCATGATTCTCTTGCTAATCAGTGTGGCAAGGAATCCATAGCAGGTGCTGGCCTTAGCACCTCAGGAATGAAGGGAAAGGGGGCTGAGACTGCTTAAACATTCTTTCTGGCAGATGTAGAGCCACTGTGAAAGAGAGGCAACGTGGGTCCTGAAGCGTTCCTCTCCAGAACAGCCAAGCAGGGCCTACAGAGATGAAAGTAACTCATTCCACGTTTGGAAAAAATATAGAAGTCACGAAATCTTTCCTCATCAGGCCCACCTCTGAAAGTAGATAGCCTGCGTTACTGCTTTGCTAATGTGCTAGCAGTGAAACAATGCTATTTCTCAGCAGCGCATTTTCTATTTGATTGCAATATGTTCCTTTCTTCGCTTGCCCTCTACTCAATGAGTTGTTTTGGTTGTACATTAAGAAACACGGAGGGCTTTACTAGACAGTGTTTATCTTCTCGGGGAAAGTGTGGTTTTGGGTTGGCCTGGACTATATTTTGCAACAGTTAGCACTAGCTTCAATACATTTTTATGATGACTCTCTTACACTTTGCCGAAACTTTTCTTTCCCTTCATTTATTGTATACACCCCGAGGCAGAGGCAACCACTTTCTCCACGCCCTTGTGACTCGAGCTTGGCAGTTGCCATGACTACATCTTTCTCTCTGGCATGTGCAGGATTAGCAATAAACGCAATGCTTTTCTTTCAGTCCCTTTGCGCTTGTTTTGTGCTGCAACCATAATGTCCATCCCACAGCAGTTTTGACACTGAATTTGTATGTTTTTAAAGAATAGACTTAACCATAATGTTTCTTCAACTGAGGTTGGTTCACTGAATGTTCACTGGTTTTGTAACTGAAGGGGATTCATAATGTTACTGCACTGTATGTAATTCATTAAAATGTCATCTTTGTATATATGTAATGTATCCCTAACGTCCATTTAACAAAGTTACTTTTTGAAGTGCACATTACAGTGTATAAGCATGAGAAGCACATGTTAGTGTTACAGGGTATGGTTGTGTTACCTGGGAAGACCCCAGCCTAGCCTCCCAAAATAGTCTGTGTGCCTCCAAAGTGGTTCTGTGGGTCACTAGCAGCAGTCTACAGTGAAGCCCTATACCAGGTCCAGGGGTCACTTGGTGATGAGGAACAGATTCAGACTCAGCTTACAATTTAGGTGAGGTTAGTCCGATAAATGTACAATAGCAGCAATAGCAGAGGATACACTGAAGGAAGCCCAAACAAACAATAACTTCAGACAAAGTACGAATCTGGAATACAAATTCAAGCAACAAATTAAAGACTTTCCCAGAAAATTCTTTAAACCACCTGAATGTTATCAGTGCTGCCATTGTACGCTGGACCGAAACATACTGTAGATTGTTTTAACTTAACCAGGAGAGTGAGGGATTATACGTCTTAATCTGGAAATAGTACAATAGTTCACCATTTTATATTCACATTGACTTGTTTTATTTATTTATTTTATTTATTGGGTTTTTATACTGCACCTAAACACAATGGGCCTCATTATGACCTTGGAGGTAGCCATTCCCTTAATAAGGGCATGGCTGCCTCCAAAATAGTGTCCGGGTTCCCTGAATGGGGAAATGAGGGTCCTGTATTTCCTCCTTCAGGGAACCCGGGCCCGGTCCTTCCCCATTTCCATTAGAGCCCTCAAAGGGCTCAATGGGAATGGTGAGGGAGCTAACAATGGGCCCCATACGAACAGGCCCGTTGTTAGCTCCCTGGTCCCCTCGCAGAAAAACCAGACATCCAGAGCGGGTCCCGCGAGGGGACCTCGTAATGGTGCAGAGTGGGTTTAACGGCGCCGCACCATTACCGACACCGATAAACACATTCTGCACAAGTTATGAGGCCCAATATGTTTCAAGTTGCAACAAGACAAGATGGTGAACAGGGATGACAAAAACGGTCCTACTAGGCCTTGTGATATTCGGCTCGTGCAAGTGCAGTAACAAGAAGTGGCAGGGAGGGGGGACAGGAGAAGTGCAGGTCTGGGTGGAAAAGGGCCTGTGGGAGGCCAGGTGGCCAGAATCAGGAGAGTGCAGCGGAAGGAATGTCGATGTGCTAAGTGCAATCTAAGGGGCCAGAGAACATTGCAACATAACATTCATGTTTTGTCTGATTTCAACTTATATTTGATCCCACATCATTGGTCCTCAGGCCAAGACCCAGGCCCTGTCAAGCCACCAGAAGTAGCCAGAAGCACATACACACATACGCATACATGCATACATGCATACATGCCTGCACACATACAAACACACACATACACACACACACCTCTTTTTTTCAATGTTGTTGTGAACTTTGTTGCACCATGATCACACTGATCAGCGTCCAGGTGTCTCATCCACCCCTGAATCAGCAGATTTGGGCAAGATCTGGGGATCCAGCAACCATAATTCACCCTTTTGTTTTGTTTAAAAAGGCCATACTCCACCCTCCTTCTGAGAGGTTGTTATCTGCCTTTATCTCCCTGTTTCCTGTATTCTAATGTGTAGTTATTCTTTAACTTCATCCATGAGCTTACTCTTGAAATTGGATTCCAGATCCATTAGAATTTCCTTAGGGAAACCAACCATAGAAAATAATGGTAGTACGTGTTTTAAAATGTGCTGGGTTGTGTTGTTTCCACATGGGTAAGGCTTCTGGATGCTGGGTAGCAAAATCAACGATTACGAGAACATAGATACTGCCCAGTTTAGACGTTTCCAATGGTCCAATAATATCCAAACCAATTCTAGAGAAAGAAACTTCTATTATCGGTAGTGTGTTTAGAGGGACAGGAAGGGGAATATGTGAGCTGGTCTTTTGGCATATCTCACATATCTGATTGAAGTTATTTATGTCAGCATGGCTACCCGGCCAATAGAATATCCCACTGATGTGAGCTTGAGTTTTAGATTGTCCCAAGTGTCCCCCTGTCAAGTGAGAGTGTGCAATCTCTAGCAAGATCTTATGATGGGTTTTGAGTATCACTAATTGAGTTTTACTTAGGCCTTCCCTGGAGGTTTCCCTTCTATATAGCAATCCCTGTTTCAGAAAGAAAAAGGGACTTCCCTTATCTTGTCCTTCTCCCTCAGGAATCACTTGCAAGAAAGCCTCTGTGAGTATTGGATAATTTCGCTGGGCAAAGGCTAGGTCGGGAACAATGGTAGTTTCACCTCCACCTTTGTTCTGGTGGTACCTCTCTCCGGTTTCATCGGGTTTAGTGTCTTCCTCAAAACAGGGAAAAAGTGCCTTCTCAAGTATTCCTTGTGTAATTGTGTCCCCGGGACGTATTTCATCAAGGGGTTTCCCCATGGTTCAGTAAAAGGAGTTGTATGCCTTCCCGAAAGTCTGGATCTATAACACCTGCTAGGATATCCAGACCAAATTTCCAGGCTAGGCCAGACTTTGGGGCCAGTCTTATATAACAACCTGAAGGGGGTATGAGAATTAAGTCAGTGGGAATCATCCCTCTTTTCCCGGGAGGGATAGTGGCCTCTCTGCTGCTGCATACATCAAAGCCTATGGATTCCTTTGTAGTGGTAGAGGCGTTTGAGGATCTGTGGGTAGGTTTCCAAAATGTTAGGGTTCCCCAATTTGTCTCAATTAAATTGTATACCATTTCGGACACCATATGTAAGGGAAGCATGGTATCACAACTATGAAACTGACACAAGAGATACAAGTTTCAAAACCTTTATTAAATTATTGCAGTTTGGAAAAAACTCCTACTTTGTCCAATAACTATGATGGAGTAGTCTCTATCAACAAATAATAAAGAAAACACAATCTGAGTCAATCTATGTCAAATCAAAATGGCCCATACAAAAAAAAAAATGATTGCCTGTCCTATCTCTTGTGGGATGTCTTAACCCACTTTTGCTCTGCCATGCGGCATCCCTGTGTGCTGATGGTGCCAGAAATATAAAAATAGCCGCAAAACCCCTGTGCGCGCCAAAACCACTGAAAATCATGCTTTGCAACACAAAATGATGGCTGCCAATCTCCCATGCATGTTGTCAGTGGTGGAACAGAGATCGCACTCCTGAAACATGTCACTGGGCTCCACAACAAGTGAAAAAGCAGTACAGAGGGAAAAATAGTGCTCTGCTAAAAGAAATCCAAAATCTTGCTTTTAAATCCTTTTTCTTGGTTGCTGAAACTGCAGAATGCCGGTACAAAACACCCTCAAACATCCAATATTCTTGATGGGTGCTACATTTCACTTAGTTCAAGAAATCATTGGGAACATACAATATCCTGAAAAGCTGGATTTGTCATAAAAACATCCACAGCAAAAGTTGCCTGCCTTGGAATCTGTCAAAATGTGGGCGCAGTACCCTCGGCCGCCTGAATGACAGCTGTCAGAAGCCTGCAGGAGAAATTGTAAACTTGTACAAGCTGAAATCAAATGGTTGAACACTAAGTGGCCTGTTCCTGAGAGTAACCTATGTTGTAACTGTTTTATCCCATGGTTTAGAATCTGGGATCAGGTTCTAGATGCTTGTTTTGAAATTACAAGTTTGTTTTAAGCAAAGAAAAAATGCAACAGAATGACATTGCATTTAAGCCTGATTAAAAACAACCAAACCAGTATAACAGCTTCCCCCACAGAGGCAAGGCCTTTCCCTTCCGCTTCCCTCCACCAGGAAATCACACCTAAGTGATGATTATAGGGAGGGAGGAGAATTTGGGCTGCAGTGGGAAGGAGACACCACTGGATCCATTAAAGCCCCGATCAAACCATTTAAAAAGGGAGGTGAATGCTGCATTGAGGATCACTTAGAAGCGGTGCATGACATTTTTAAAGCACTCCAGATACCTAAGGAACAGTACAGACAATATTTTCCTTTAACTTCAGATGCTCTGACGGCCAGCATCATAAGGGGATTAAATGAACAGCACAATATGACATGGGTGTAGTTTGAAAAAGAAATTAGGCGTCATGTTTCTCCTTTTCAGTCATTGCAGGAGGCAAAGAAAGTCACTCACACAATCACTGCTGGGCCTAACACATCCCCTCGCAAATTTTTACAGGACTTAAAAAGGGCATTTTCTTGCTTTGATGTATCTTTTGACCCCAATTCCAATTAGTTAAAACTGCCTACTTCTATGGGCTACAGAAAGACATCATATCACAATTGGTCCGTGAATTTGACCGTGACAAGTCCCTTGAATGGATTGTACATCAAAGCACAAAACTATATGAGGTACTCTATTGTCAGGGTAGAGAAAGTGATAAAATGAAAGATATTAGACCTAAATCTAAAGAACCCTCAGCCACAGTGATGGAAATCAAGTCAGCCAAAATGTCCCTTGAGTCTGCTCAAAGTCCAGGTAAAAATAATTCGGCACCTGAACAAAGGGTTAATCAACAAAGGTCATCACACTCTGCACCAATGTTCCAATCACATGATCCTAGTAATAGGGAGATCTACATCAGCCCTAGGTATTTAGGGAATAGACCTCGGACAGGATATCGGCCTGATATGTCAGGTATGAATAATAACCAAAGACAAAATCAAGATCAAAGAAATGATGGTCCCTACCAGACATTGGGGACACAGAGCAGATTTGATCCCAACACCATGATATATGGTAATCAGGATAGACCCTGATATGTGGATCGATTTGCTGATAATGGGAATCAACATAGGGGTCAGAACCCACAACATGAGAGACAGGACATGAGACAGAACATGAATTACACTCCACGTCAATACAATGATTCCCCACCAGGGGACTACAACCAAAGGATGGGGGCACCCCGCTCCCCTCCACAAATGAATCAAGAGTTCAAGAACCATCCCAATAGAAATCACTCACCTGAGAGGTATCAGAATAGATCCAATCAGGGGGAAAACAACCAATATCGACCTAGGCCACAAAAAGAGGATTCTAGAGAGATGGAAAGGTTCCAGTGCCTCGAGGCCCAAGTAAAAATGTTAGCTGAGCAAATAGGGAAGCTCTATACAGCGCAAAAACAACTATCCAAGGAGGGGGCTGATGGCCATAGCAATGACCGGGGGACTTCTTCTGAAAATTGACTAAGTACTCATGATACCTACAGCGTCGAAAAGACAGATTGCCCTAATGTAATTTTGCATAATGACTCTGAGATGCCTAATGATGCAAAACTGAAAATGCCAGTAAATGAACATGTAACAGAAAGTGCAAACACTTCTAAAAAAGAGGTACGGTTTAACTTAGAGCTAATTCAAACATTGAAGGTTTGTGCAAATGAAAAAGAAACACCTGAAATTCCAAAAGAACAAAGGGACAGATTTAAGAAAAATGACTCATGCATGGGGAATACCAGTGAACAGGGAGTAAGTGGGGATGCTATAGCTCCTTCCCTGGACAGTCAAAACGGTGAACAAACACAGACAGAAAAAGGACATACCCAAAAGGAGGGTACAAATCAATCACCTGAAGAATTATTTGAGCCACATATTTTTGAAGAGGATGAAAGGGCTGGTACCACACTAAATGATCACAAATGCACAGAATTGAACAATGACAAATTACTAAATGATGTTGTTACACATGTTCAGTTGGAAGGTTGTAATGTGGTCCCTAATGATAACCAGATGGATGGGCAAACAGTGGCCGCACTCCAAAAAACCTCTGAACATGGAGAAATTAATAAAGTCTCCCGCGCAGAAATGGGTAAAAAGGAGGGAAAAATGTCTTTCCATTTACCAATGTGCTTAGCAAAAAGTGAAAAAGGCCTGAGAAAGGTGAGCCCTGAAATCAGTAAGAATTCACACTTCTTATGTGTATTAGAGGAAGTTGAGGACAGATATTATGCACCCATCACTTTAGAAGAAAAATGCCAAACATTTGCTATGATTGACACTGGCGCACAGGCCACAATTATGTCCAAGGAGCTGGTAAAGAGTATCAATGAAAGGAGACCCCCACAGAATCAGATCACAGTGAAGGAAAATCAAGGTCCAGTGCATAACTTTAATGGGGAGGAGGTGCCCATCATAGGTGTAACTGAGGTTGACATAAAAATAGGAAAGCACAGAATGAAACAAGAGGTATTGATCACATCTATTTGTGAAATTCCATTTCTGATGGGGACAGATTGCCTGAAAAGATTGTCTCCTCTCATAGATGGGGTGAATGGAGTGCTGTGGTCCTTAACCAAAAAACCATTGAGACCTAAGAAACTAAAATCACAAAACAGCAACATAAATTAATGTCACACCGTTGCCAAAACAAATGATGCTGTGGAGATATATCTCCAGAATAGTTGCATACCTATTGTCACTGTTATATTAATGTGTCAAGACAAAATGCAGAGCGACAATGAAAGACTACCTCTATAAATATACTTGGACCCAATGAAAAATTGGCAGACTGCCATAGATGAGCACACATTACGTTTCTATTTAAAAGAGAAAACATTCAAACAGAATATTGCTCCTAAAACAGATTCGGAAAAGCACATTACCACTCTTGCTGAAATACACATGGAAGATGAGCAACCATGGATTCATATTGGTATAAATGACGGTTTTAAAACAATAAAAGCCACTTTAGCACTTGAACAGGAGAGGAGCTTCATTAATGAGAAATTGTTGCAAAAAATAATGGAGAGGGAGGAAATCCCGAAATTTAGGATTAAAAACCAATATGTTTCTGGGTTGGACAGTCCAGACTTTGAAAACCGAATTGCAGGCAGATGCATGCTTAAAATTAGCATTGGGCAGAAAACAATTTACCATAATGTATGGTTAGTGAGTGGAGCACAAAATGATTTTTACATGGGCAATGACATCATGCACAGAATGTGTATGGTGTTAGATTTCCTTAATCAAAAAATATGGTCACGCCTAGGTGGGCCGGCACCTGAATTTGAAGACAAAAGAAGGGCTTATCATTGTGCACAACTGGTTCCTTATGCAATCGAATTACAAATTAGGAAAGATACTATTATTCCTGCATTTACAAAACAGTTTGCAATAACATTGAAATGCAAAAATGGACAGCATATGAAAGACTCTGGTGCATGTGTATGCCTGAATGAATCCATAAAACAGCAAGGCCTGGATTATGAATACATTCCATTGGTAGATATTGGTGAAGGGCCTGTAAGAATTATGGTAAATAATAAGGGTTGTGAAGATATTCATTTAGAGGAAAACTTCCCATTAGGAATGGCCATACACAAATCACATTATACTGCAGATCTAAATAACATGGTGATTGGAAATATCCCTGAAAAGTATGTAGATGCCAAGGGTGAGTTACCAGAATGCCTGGACTCTCAGCCCAAAGGAATATTTAAAATGCATTCTGTGTACCCTTATGATTCAAATGAGACAGTGTGCTGTCATCAAGAGGATTGCATAACATTTAATTTAAATGAAAATCAAACAGAAAATCAGCCCATTGAAGTGGAAGCTGATATGCCAAAATATTTAAAATTGGCAGCTTTACAAAAAGACACAGCCACACAGTTAGAGGAAAGCGCCGAGATTCCCTTACCAGAAGATTTTCCAGAATTTTCCAAAATGGTAGAAGAGCAGATTTTATCAGCGGATGCATGTGACAGAGATGAGGATAGAAACAATCTGAGGCAGATATTTATGGAGTTTAAGGATGTATTTGCAAAAGATGCTTATGATTGCGGTTTAACGTATTTACATGTGGCCACACTACCAGAAGGGTGTAGCAGAAGTCCAGAATTTGTACGCCAGTATAGACTACCGCTGGCATGTTTAGAATCATTAGCAGAGATTATAAAAATTTTGGAAGCTCGGGGAATCATCAGGCCCATTCATAGCACATCCAATACACCTATTTTAGGTGTGTTAAAGCCAAATGGTCAATGGCGGCTATGTGCAGACTTGAGGGAGTTAAATAAAAGAGTACAAGTGTCCAGATGGCCATTCATTGATCAGGGCCTAGCTCAGGTACATGGTTCAAAAGTGTTTACCACATTAGATCTCACCTCTGGATATTGGTGCGTGCCATTGGCAGAGGAGATACAGAATTTATTTTCCTTTACATTTGACAGGACTCAATACGCATGGCTCAGAACTCCGTTCGGGTACATCAATAGAGGGAGTGAATTTGGCATATTTTTGAGAAAGGCCATGCCAGATGCAGCGGAAAGAGGAACCATAGTTTATGTGGATGATGTCCTGATAAAAAATGAAAGCCTGAAAAGCCATTTTGATGAAATAAGACATGTGCTTGGCCAATTGCAGAAAGCAGGCGCCAAAGTATCTTTACAAAAAGCACAATGGTGCAAGAAAAAAGAACTTTCTAGGCCATGAAGTGACTGAACATGGGCTAAATCCACAAAAGAAGAAAATAGAGGCCATACAAAAACTAAAGGACCCTAAAAATGTGAAAGGGGTAAAAAGTTTATTAGGGATGACAGGCTATAACAGAAAGTTCATTGAAAATTATGCTGAAATCACTCAACCATTGACTAAACTGCTAAAACTAAATACGCCCTGGAAATGGGAGAAAGAGCAGTCTGAGGCAGTAGCCAAATTGAAAGAATGTCTTGTAAATGCACCATGTTTAGCATACCCCATAAAGGGTAGGGATTTCTTTATAGAAATAGGTTTCTCTGAACAATTTATGTCAGCAGTGTTATCACAAAAACACTATTTGAATCACAAAACCATTGCCTATGCAAGTAAGGCATTTTCCCAAGTTGAAATGAAATTCAATGAATGTGAAAAGGCCCTATTAACCACTGTGTGGGCGCTACAACATTTCCACCCTATTGTTCAGGGAGAAAATGTGATTATTGAAACAAATCATCAACCTTTGCAGTTTTTAGAGAGTAAAGAATTAGGTCAGGTAATCTAGCGCAGTCCAGAATCACTTCATGGACGCTGGCATTACAAGATTTTCCTGTAGAAGTGAGATATGGACAAAATAAAAAGAGCCCAATTGCTCAAGGGTTAGCTGACTTACATGACTGTGCAGCTGAACAGGTATCAAACGAAATGGAAGTGGAACCTAGTTTGCAGGAATTTGAACAATCACCACACAAAGCTTATGATGAAAAAACATGCAAGGATTTGCCAACTGTATATGTGGTTGGTTGCGCTTTTCACATTGAAAATGACAGTAATAAACAATTAGAGGGTAATTCATAGAATCCAGCGCACAAGTAGCGCACGCGGCTGGCGCACAGCGTGCGCCTGCGATAGTCTGCGCCAGGCACGTGCGCTAAAACTGATTTCCGCGCACAGCGTATTCATGGATTTCATGCTCCCAAACCAGCCGTGGCGCAGAGAATCGCAGCGAGCCTGCAGCAGCGCCAGTAACGGCCCCAAGAACACCCTCGCGCAAGGAAAAGCCATCAAAATTGCCAAATCATCGCTAAGGGCTGCGCTAACCCTGGACCACTTCACAGGGCAGGCAAACAAGGAAAGCAAAGCGGGCAATCTTCAAATCAGGAGTACGCGGGAAGTTCTACACGCGACTAGGCAGGGAACGTGAATTACAGGGGTACGCGGGAATTATCACACGCGAACAGCCAGGGAACGCGTATTACAGGGGTACGCGTGAAGTAGAACACGCGATAGGCCAGGGAACGTGTATTACAGGGGTACGCGTGAAGTAGAACACGCGATAGGGCAGGGAACGTGTATTACAGGGGTACGCGGGAATTATCACACGCGAACAGCCAGGGTGCGTGTATTACAGGGGTAGCGGGAAGTTCAACACGCGTTTGGCCAGGGTACGTGTATTACAGGGGTACGCGTGAAGTAGAACACGCGATAGGCCAGGGAACGTGTATTACAGGGGTACGCGGGAATTATCACACGCGAACAGCCAGGGTGCGTGTATTACAGGGGTAGCGGGAAGTTCAACACGCGATTGGCCAGGGAACGTGTATTACAGGGGTACGCGTGAAGTAGAACACGCGATAGGCCAGGGAACGTGTATCACAGGGGTACGCAGGAATTATCACACGCGAACAGCCAGGGTGCGTGTATTACAGGGGTAGCGGGAAGTTCAACACGCGATTGGCCAGGGTACGTGTATTACAGGGGTGCGTGGGAATTATCACACGCGAATAGGCTGGGTGGGCCCTCACAGGTGTACCCTGTACACCCTCCACGGCCCCTGCAGGCAGCCCACAAAACAGGGGACTACCCTGCACACCTGATCATGTCCCCCTGCACCCCCATCCACCAGGGGCACCCTCCACCAGGCCCCCACCCATGTCTCCCACCACCCCCACCCCCCAGCAGTGCAGGGGCACCTGCCATCAGGCCCCCACCCATGTCTCCCACCACCCCCACCCCCCATCCACCAGGGGCACCCTCCACCAGGCCCCCACCCATGTCTCCCACCACCCCCACCCACCAGCACTGTGGGGCACGTGGCCAGCAGGCAGTCAGGCAGCAGCAGATGGCAGGTGGGAGCGTGCTCAGGGCTCTGGGGGACTGTAATTTGGCCTCCTGGCCAGGAGCGTGGTCTTTCGTGTTTGAACGCGTGGACAGCCTGATAGGGAGTGATTTTGCACGTGAAAACCCCACACTCAGCGAATCGCGGGAAAACCCGTCACCAGCATATGTGCGTCTATAGTTACCTGCACGTGCAGTGTCAAAGCGTGTGATTGGTGAAAATGGATCTACACGCAGGAGTGACAAAGCGTGTGATTGGTGAAAAGTGAGCTACACGCAGGAGTGTCAAAGCGTGTGATTGGTGAAAAAGGATCCACACGCAGAAGTGACAAAGCGTGTGATTGGTGAACATGGGCCAAGCACGTACACGCCGTAAGTGACGCTGTACGTTTGGGCCTGTATATAAGGTAGTGTAGAACACCATTTCCTTGTACGTGCTTTTCGTGGAGAGCGAGTGGGTGAATTCTGTACTTCTTGTCGTTTCACACGCGATTTACTTCACGGCGTTTCCAGTTCGTACTCCCTGTTACCTCTGACAGCTTTTTCTCTTTTTCCTCTTGTACTGGTTTACCTGGGCCTGTTCCCTCAAACAGTGTCCCCTTCTACTGTTGTCCTGTCTCCTCAGACAGCGTACACATCTTCTTTTGGCGGGGGTGTTGCCAACCAAACGCGCTCATTTTTCACGCTCTTTTACCTGGCAGACGGTGAGTCACGCACGTATCTAACTTCTGTGCTTGCCCCGTGTGTAGCCTACCCCTTCAGAGGTCATTCTAGGCTGCGTGTGACACGCATACGTTCATTGTGTTACTGGATGCCACAGCGTAGTGCAGGGTTTTCCATCAGCACACGTGGTCTAGGAGGGGTATTGTGCACGTTCCTTAACTTTTCTGGGGTGCCTGTGCGTTGCGTGACCCGTCATCTTTCCCCAGGGGTGTCATATAGCCTTGCCACTGCACTAGGGTACGAATACCATCTGGTACCCAACCCCTTTGACACCCAATTGCCCAGGACAATTGTGCACACCGACTCCCATACGCACAATAACATCAGTGCCATGGTTGGGAGGCGTGCAAGCCGTAAGGGTGGCAAAGGTGGCCGAGCCACACGTGGTGGCCGTGGAGGATCCACTAGGGGACGTGGTTGTGACTTGCAGGGTTCCCCTGTCCCCCCCAGTCTGGAGGACCAGTCAGGGACACCCATGCCCCCCCCCCCCCCAGTTGAGGGTCATGTGGCTGATACCAACCCTGATCAGCCCTTGTCGGACCAGCCCATTGTGGCAGCAGACCTGTCCGAGGGTGATCCCATCGCTGACATCCAGGTCAGCAGGTCCACTGCACGTGCACCGGTGCACATTGGTGTCATCAGGGCACGCGCATCTATGCCAGATAGGTCATCTGCTGGCCCCCGTAGCCAGGGTGTGGCTCCATCCACCCCACCTCTCATACACCCTGCCAAGACTGTGTCGGTCCTAGTTCATGCACCTCAGATCAGGCCTGACCCCATCCCACTACCCCCAATGCCTGCACCTACTCCCATGCTGAGTGTGCAATCCCACACACCCAGTACTGAGTCCACCACGGCTCCTGCCCCTAGTGTCCACAGCTGCGTAGGACACTCTGGATCCCCACCCCCTTCCAAGCGCAAGAGGAAGAGTGCACGTCCGGCACAGGCTGATTCCCCAGGCACGGCTGCACAGTCCGGCCCATCAAGGAAGCCAAGCTTCACAGACGCCGAACTGAATGCACTTGTTCAGTATGTGTCAGATCATGATAGGGAAATGGTCATCGTTGCAGGGTCCAAGACCACACATGCCAGACGCCAGGCACACTGGCAGACCATTGCTGACAGAATAAGTGCCCTTGGAGTAGTGAGGCGCACAGCTAGTGATTGCCAGAAGCGCTGGAATGACCTTAAGCGCAGGGCAAAGGATAAGCTGGCCTCAAGTCATGCCGCAACCTTGGTGACTGGAGGTGGGTCCCCAGCACAGGAAATAGAACTCACACCACACGAGTCCGTAGCTGGATCCTACGTCACCGAGGGACAACTCCAAGGTGTGGGAGATCTCCCTGATTACGAGGCATCATCCGGTGAGTGCACATGCATGTGTGTATTATCCATGTGCATGGTGTGTGTGTGAAGCATTCATGTTGGGTGCCTGTCAAGGGGGTGTGTGGCAGAGTTGATAGTGGCACCCATGTGCCTCATCCAGTATGTTCAGTGCAACACCATCTGCCCACAGCACTATCCCAACTGGCAACAGTGCACATATGGCCCTACACCATGGAAGTTGCCCTTGAATTGTCATTTTGTCACTACATTGTTGCTCATACTCCCCTGTCTATTCATCTGATGTCTTACATACCATTCCTATACTTTCCCCCAGCCAATCAAGTTTCATCTTCACATGCCTGACATGCAATGATACCACATGCTAATGCGTCCTCTGTATATAAATGCCAACCAACATGCTGTCATACTGTGGATGTTGCCTTGACATCCACCTCCTACCTGTGTGCTTTGGTACCGTCTGGTTTCGAGCCCCATTCCCTCACACTCCATGCTGCTCTTCATGGTCTATCTTCCCTGACTTCTACAGTTCAGACCATCGTGCCCTACTCACGACACCTGCTTGCTAACAGTCAAATGAGGGCACCCTGCCCTCCAATGCGACCCACCCTATTGCTGACAAGTGCATCTGAGCCTACTCAAAGCCAACTCTCACTGACATCTGCTCATACATGCCTTTGCCTGTCCCATAGACCCTTCACATGGTCCCTGTCCTCTCTCCTTGCTCCTCTTCCACCATCAATGGTGGGACCCGTTGGGGTGTACTCCTGGCCTCCTTCCAATCCTCAGAGGCCACAATTGATGTGCATGGTAATGGGAGCATCTCAGTCCAAGGCCCTTAGGCCAACCTCATTCTCCTTGAGAAATGCTAGCCACATCTCATCAACTTCCTTTCCTCTCCTGCTGTCCCCCCTCCTCTCTCCTCATCAATCCTGCACTGCCTCCCTGCACCCTCCCATGATCCTTCTCCGCCTCCCACTCCAACTCCTACACATGCTGCACCTCTGATCTCTAGCACTCCCCGTAAGTCCTCCAAGGCTGTCAACCTCCTCCACAATTACACTCCTTTCACTGCGGCTGCATCAGGCATTCCTCCGATATCTGTCACTTACATGAGGTTATGCACCTTGACATCCTTGGTCTCATGGAAACATGTCTGACGGCCAGCTCTGTCTGCATCCTTCACACACTCCTACCTGATGTTCAGGAGACCCTCTCCTTGGCCCGCCACTACTGTGCAGGGGGGGTGTGCCCTTGGCTTCCCTGAGGGTATTCCTGCCACTGTCACTCCTACTTAGACCTACTCCACTCTGGAATGGCTTGTGTGACGTCTCTCTCTACCACACCTTGACATTCACAAACTGTGCGTACTGTGTCTGGGAAAACTGGTCAAATGTACTACTTCCTTTCTGAGTGTCCTCACCTCTCCTCCTCACTCATGTCCCCAGACACAGAAAACCTCTTCCTTGTTGCTGTACGCATCCACCTGCATGCTTGTTGACCCCCCCACGTGACCTTTCTGTGACCTCAGCAACTCCCTCTCACCCTCTAGACTCCCGTCTGTCCCTACTCATTCTGCAGGGCACACTCTTGATGCTCTGATCTCATCTGACTTTCCCCTCTCCGTCCATCTCTGCACTCCTCTCTCCTGGAGTGATCACATTCTCCTCTCCTCCCAGCTCACCCTCACCACCCCACAGGCAAAGCCACCCTCACCACTGTCACACACCTTCTTGGTATTCCAACCCATGAAGTGTGTGTCAGTCGAGGCTCATGCTGCCAAAATCTCCCCCCCCCATCCAGCTCCCCCTTAGGCTCACTCCCATCCTGACAGGGCCCACTCCATGCTCCACTCTATGTCAGGTACACTGGATGTCTTTGCCACGGTCATGACCACCTGTCTGAAGCCCCATGCCAATGCAGAGTCCTGGCATGACTCGGATCTTGTGAACCCAGACCACAGGTGCCGGGTGGCAGAGAGGGAATGTCCTGCATCATGCTCATCCTCTGGCAAACTGGCCTGCCACATGCTCCAAAGGCAATAGCGCCTCACCCTTTTCACCAAGATGAGATCCCCAATCCAAGGGCACATATCTGCGGCATGTGACAACTCTGCAGGACACATAGAAATCTGCAAGGACCTTGCCGAGCCAGATGCAGTGTGTACCTCCCCTGTCCCCTCCGAGCCCACAGCACTGCATGATTGTCTCTGTACCCCTATAGGCCACCCCCCCCAGCACTTGTCTGCGCCTAACACCATCTGCCCTTGACGTTAAGTCCTACTTACCTTGTACAGCACTTCCAGCCGCCACTTCCCCTTGCACTTCATTGTGCCACCCACCCCTGCACTTGCGTGACATGAATGACACCAGCACCAGTAGGATTGTTGACTGGCATCCCCTACTGCCCCACCACCCCTCAGTGCTCCGCTGTACCTTCATACATTTCTGGACTGGTGCTTCACGAATGCTATATGATTCCTTTAAAGGTGATGGGGAGGTGGAATCTCATTGTTTACTGCATTTTGTTGATGTAGACAAGGCACTGTGCATCGTGGCCAATTTGGACTAGCAGATCCATGTACAACATGTTAACTTATTGATGTGATGATGCAATGTCAGGACCAGAGTGGTAGAAATCCAAAAAAGTTGCCCTCCTCTCCCTCTTCACTTGGTGGCTATGTCACATGCCATGTGTGTGATGGCATGTGCCTTTGACATGGCAATCACCGGCCAATGTGTGATGGCAGTGCTAGGCAGCATGGTGAGCAGGCGTTGCTCTCCAATCTGTACATTGTATGCCCTGAGCCTCCCCTACAGACCCAGTGATGGTGAATGCATAGGAGGTCTCCCAGTCATGTGGGACATGTGTCGTAGAACTATTGCCTCTGTTGTTCATCAGCCCTTGTTGCATGCCATGGTGCTAATGCCTGTTTCCATTTTTCTCTTTCATGTCTTTGCAGGGGACGAAGCACTTGTTGATGCTGGGGATGTGGTGGTTGAGCCGTCCCAGGAGGGCAACCCGGGCCGACCTTCCACAAGTGAGGGATGTGGTGTGTTTGTGGGTGAAAACCCACAAGTGCTGCAGGTCGTGCTGTCGAGGGGTGTCTCTGGGGGTTCCTCCCCGAGCAGTATTCAGGTGTAGACTCGGAGGATGACACCTATGTGCAGTCGCAGGTGAGTGTTCTTGGGAGAGAATCTCCTCTGTCCGACCCACCTGCAGCCGGGCCATTGCCCTCAATGGGGATGTCAGTGTCGGCAGCTCAGCCTCCGGTGGTTACGGATGCAGGGCCACACCACACAATCTCTGATCCTGTTCCTGGGGCTGCAGATCAGAGAGGGAATGCAGTCCTGCAGCCTGAGGCCTTGCCGGCACAGCAAGGCGCAGTCCGCCTTGCCCCAGGCAGGTGTGGTGCCCGTCAACGTGGTGGCCGTATGCCACCTGGCAATACCGCTTGGGAGCAATCCATCTACGGTATGGCCAACCAACAGGCAGCATCATCCGAGATGATTGCACAGGCCATGGATAGGGTGGCCACTTCCATTGTCCCCCCAGAAAGGCTGATGGAGCGACTGGAGCAGGCTACAGAGTCCATCTGCCAGGCACACAGGGAGGATATGTTGGCGTCCAACAAGGACAGGCGGGCGGCACTGGCGACTCTGCGGGAATCACTTTCCATGGAGTCCCAGCGCCACAGGGAAGGCCTGAGGGAAGAATTCCATCACCTCAGGTCGACCCTGTTAGAGCTTGAGGCTTCATCCCATAGAAGGACAGAGGAGCAGCTGGAGCGTCTGACACGGACGCTCTCGGCCGAGATGCAGGCAACTCGTGCGGAGGTCAGGTCATCCCGGAAGTTACTGCATGGGGACCTCCGCATGATTATAACCCAGAACCAGAACTACCAGACCCGCCTGCTTGCAGCCATGGAGGAGCAAACTCGTGCTTTGCGTGGGCTGCCTCCCATTGTCACACCATCTTCTGAGGCAGCTCCCCCACCTCCTGAGTCAGCTGCAGGGTCTGGCCAGAGCGATAGCGACTCATCTCCCACAACAGAGTAGCCGTGTGGGCCACGAGCCTATGGGGTGTTTTAGTTTCCCATGATCCACACAGGTGGATTGTGGCGTGCATCCTGTCCTCGGACCTCATAGGTGCCCCCCCCCCCGCCGGCCCTTTCATGGCCATTTTTTCTCAATTTTCTTTTTTCTTTTCCAAGAGTGTTGCCTTGTGTGGGTACCTGGGCATACACTGTATTGTGGCTGGGCACATGCAGGCTTGTCCTGAGTTTGGTTTCGATGCTTGGGTAGCAGACATCCACACCCCTCCTGCTTCCGTTTCCATGGGCTTGCAAAGGGTGTGCCCAAGTGACAGCAAATTACACAGTGACATTGGACTCCCATGAGCTGTTGGCCAGTCCATAGTCAATACTGTGTAGACATTCATAGTGTACATTGTTGTTGCACCTAACTATGCATGATGGTTTGATATGTGCCTCTACTTACATATGTTGCTCATGTTATGCAGGTATTTCACACAGTTCTTCACACGGGCATACTCTCTGGAGTCAGACTACATGTCGGTAGATGTGCACTGACACTTTTGCGTGGCGCCATCACTGTACATCTGGACGGTGAGGACATACCAGCAGAATCAGGTAATGAGACTACCATTGATTAAATGCATTGTGTCTTGTTTGGGTGGGCTTCAGGGTGGGTTGGTGTGTAATTTGATTGAAATTACTCTTACACAGGTGTGTAGTAGAGGCTCCAGCGCGGTTAGCTGTTCAAGTGCGGCTATGTTCCATTTGGGGCACTGCTATTTGTGACACCCGTGTCATGTTGTGATGGCCAGTTTGTTTGCTCTCACATACCATGACATGGTGTCCTCAGTGGCGGGACTGTGAAGGGAATGGGTGACATGGCAATGTTGTCATGTAGTGAATCGCCTGTGGCAATGCATATTTGATTGATGGAGTTGTGTCTTTTCGTTGTGATGCATTGCTGGTGTATGTGTAGGTAGGGGTGCACACATAGTGACACTTCCATGTTAACAATCTCAGGCTGATGTGTATCTGACAGTTTATTGTCAAGTAATTTTGTGACATTGTCAGGTAGTGTCATCATTGATTGTCAAATGGTATGTGCCAGAGCAGTGTGCACTAGCCAGCACTGTGATTCCTAGGTGAAGAAGTTGGCCACCAGTTGCGTACGGGCTGCCACCCCCGTGCCCTTTCCCCTCCCATGCGCAGCGGGCGTGCATGTGGTTGTGGATGTGGGGGCACCACCATGTCCACGGGCAGGCCCCGGCGTGTTGCAACGTTGTGCAGGACACATGCTGCCACTATGATCCTGCACACTATTCGGGGAGCATATAACAGCTGCCCGCCAGAACGGTCAAGGGAGCGAAAGCGTGACTTCAGCACTCCGAATGTGCGCTCCACTATGCCCCGTGTTGCAATGTGGGCTGTGTTGTACCTTACCTCGGGTGGCGTGGTGGGGTTCCGGATTGGGGTCATCATGTGGGGGCTGATAGGGTAGGCACTGTCCCCTGCGGAGGTGGTGATGGGTATCATTAGTGGTGTTGTGTCATGACCCAGTATCTGACATGCATGCATGTGCAGTGGCATTCATGCTCACCAAGCAGCCATGTATCTCCATGCTGGCCAGCCTCTAGGTCCCGGCATAGTGTAGACATTCTGTAGATGAAGCTGTCGTGGGTGGACCCGGGATAGTTGGCATATACTGATGTGATGATTCCCTTGGCATTGCATACAACTTGCACGTTGATGGAATGCCAGTGCTTGCGGTTTCTATAGATGTGCTCTGTTGCCCTGGGTGGACGTAGAGCCACATGTGTGCAGTCAATTGCACCAAGCACTTTGGGGAATTGAGCCACACCATAGAATTCCTGGATGCACGTCCGCCTTTCTGCATGAGTCCTGGGGAGATATATGTGCCTGCGGACTGATGGCCGTGCAGTGATGATGTTCAAGACCTGGTGTAGGCAGCGTGACTGCGTGGCCTGTGACACACCACCCACTATGGCACTTGTCCGCTGAAAGGATCCAGTGGCCAAGAAGTGCAGTACATTCAGGACCTTCTGCAGGGGGCTGAGTGCTTGGGAGCACAGGGTGGGTGATGTGAGGTCATCCTCCCACTCACTGACCAGGTCCAGTATGATGTGTGCTGGAAACCTGTACCTCCCATACACCTGGTCATCAGGCATCCCGAATAGGCTGGTTCTGGGTGTGAATATTCTGGCCCTGACTCTCCTCCTCCTCCTCCTTTGGTAGCCCACTGCCACTGCTGCTAGGAACGGTATGTTCATCCTGGCATCTGGCTTGTTTATTGATAAGTGCGCAAATTAATGCCTTGCGCGTGTTCTAGGCGAGCGTGTGACCCTCGCACCCCTGGAATCTAGTTCCCACTCCAATAGCGTGTGGAAATTCCCACGCAGCAGGCATACAGGTGCGCTGACGTACTTGCGTGTGTAAGTGCCCGCGCACCCCTGAAATACACGTACATAGGCCAATGGCGTGTACGCGCACTTTTGGCCAATTACACGCGATGTAATACACGTACATTGGCCAATGGCGTGTACGCGCACTTTTGGCCAATTACACGCGATGTAATACACGTACATTGGCCAATGGCGTGTACGCGCACTTTTGGCCAATTACACGCGATGTAATACACGTACATTGGCCAATCGCGTGTACGCGCACTTTTGGCCAATTACACGCGATGACACTCTGACGTGCAGTATTTCCACGTGTGCTCCGTCATCACGTGCTGAGTGGGGAACGCCCGTGCGGATCACGTCAGACGCGCTTAGGCGGTAAGGGACTCTGGTCCAATAGAATCGCGTATGCGTGCTGACGCACTTACGCGCTAAGGCCCTTTCCTCGGATTTCACGCTGACGTGCAGGAATTTCACGTGCCAAATCACTCCGTATCAAGCTGGCCACCCGAAAACACACGGAACACCACGCTCCTGCCCAGAAGGCCGAGTTACTACCCCCCCAGTGCCCTGAGCAGCCTCCCACGTGCTATCTGCTGCTGCCTGCCTGCCTGCCTGCCTGCTGCCACCGTGCCCTGCCATTTGGTGCCTGCACATCAGCCATCTGCAGGGGTCCAGTTGCTGTGTCCACCCCTGCTGGAACTGAAGACTCCCAACTGGGATTACATCGCTCCACAGCCCAGCCCCAGGACCCAGTTGCCCACCCACACCTGCCTCTGGGGTTGCCATGTCGGGCACTTCGACATCTGGCACCAGTGGCAACCCCAGGCCAGAGGGGCAGAGGGGCACCAGCTTCACTGCCACCGAAGTTGGTGTCCTGGTGGAGCATGTCCTGGGGCAGTATGATGCCCTCTTTGGATCGTCCCGCGCCAGCAAGGAAGGACGGGAGAGGATCTGGGCCGACTGTGTGGTTGCCATCAACGCGGAGGGGGTGGCAACCCGCAACATCCAGAAGATCAAGAAGCGCTGGGAGGACTTGAGGTCCAGGACCCTTGTGAAGGCCCGGCGCCTCGTGGAGGGGGGCCGGGGCCGCATGAGTTCCATCCAGAAGAGGGTCCTGGAACGCGTACGCCCAGCGCTCCACGCCCAGGTCCTTGAGAGGGAGGCCCGTCTGGAGTTGAGCGGTAAGTGTGCAAGCATTACTGTGTGAGACAGGGCATGTTGCGGTGTGCTGGTTCTATGATACTTGCCTGTATGTGTGCCATGGGCCATGTATGCATGTATGTGTGCAGGGACATCATGGTAATGCATGTGGGACCAGTGATGTGTGACCCACATGGTTGTTGCATGTGTTGAAATGTGGCATGGGGAGCCCTATGCAGATTTAGGACATGAGAGCATGCCAGTCTCTGTACCTGGACATGGATGGGGGTGAAGGATGGGTGCTGATGCCAGGTACATATATGGTAGCCATGTCTGTGTGCCTGACCTGCGTGTCTGTGACTTGTGCATGCCATGGATGCATGACACATGTGTGTGACAATGCACAGATTCTGTGACGCACCCAACTAACCCTTGTTTCGCCTGTGTTCGTTGTGTTTGGGGCCAGATGGATGTGACTGAGGTGAAGTGTGTGCATGTGATATGCATGAGCCATGATGCATGTGAGTTACATATCATTGAATGTTTCAAGAGTCAATTGGACATGCATGGAAATGTGCATGGCATGCACCATGCCTGTTACTGTGTGTGTTTTGCCTGGACTGACCCATGTGTTGTGGAGGGACATGATGGAAGTGTACTTTGACAGGGGTGCTCATCTGCTATTGCTTCCTGTCTAGGGGACCATTTTACAGTAGCCTGATGCTTGTGTCCTTTGTCTCCCTCTACGCAGCGGCTAGTGAAGAAGAGGGCGGAGACGGCGCTGTGGAGCAAGGCGGCGGGGATGCCCCCACGGCTGCAGCGGAAGGGGTGGGTGAGCCCCCACAGGGGCCTGCTACGGCGGGAGACGGTGAGGAGCCATCCAGGTTGGTGGTTTGCACAGAGGAGGAGGAGGCCGACACTGGTGCACACATGGGGCCTGGTGGGAGCATCCCTGCTGGTGCAAGTGGTGCAGTCCAGGGCCAGGGGCAGGAGGCAGCACAGGTCACCGTGGAGGTGCCTGTGCATGTCGCTGTCCCTGACCCTGTGAGTGCACCACCATGCACCAGCAGGGATGCCCCGTCCCAGGCCCGTCCGCAGGTAGTGGGGATGTCCATGTCAACTGACTCCCCTCCACCTGCGGCCGTGGGAACCCCTGGCCGCGTGGAGCAGGTCCTGATTGGGGTCGCGATGCGCACGGCTGTGATTCGTGATGACGTGCGTGCTTCCCGGGAGGAGCACGCACGTCATCACGAAGTGCACCGTGCCGACGTGGCCCAATTGGGATCGGCCATGTTCGGGGGGTTCCTGCATGTGTTGGCCAATCTGACGGCCCTCTCCTCCTCTGTGCAGGCTATCCACCGGTCGTTCTCCTTGCCGTCTTCCGGCCCAGATGCCACCATGGCCCCCTGTGGACCTGCCTCGACCAATGCAGCCAGCTCGGTGGGGATCCCATCCCTGCCACAGTTGGGAGTCGGAGGTCCAGCAGGGGTGGACGACACAGCAAGTGGACCCCAGCAGATGGAAGATGTGCCGGCATCATCGGGCAGGGCACGTGCACGACGGCGTCGGTGGTTACCATCAGCCTGGATGCCGTCGTGCTGGCAGAGGCAGTGGCGTCGGAGGCAGCAGCGGGCTCGACGTGGGAGGCATCATGGCTCAGGGCCATCAAGATCAGAGGGGCAGGCATCGGCCGGAGGGCAGGGCAACCCTGGCATGGAGGTGTGTTCCGTGTGGGAGGAGTTTGGCCAGCGGATAGGTGCGGAGCGGCAGCGGGCGGAAGAGGAGCGGCTCGCCATGGCCAGGGCGGAGATCTCCATGCGTCGGGCATTGAGGCGGGCTGAGTGCCTCGAGGAGGCTCGCAGGGATTTTGGTGAGCACATGGGGTTGTCCCTGCGAGACCTCGGGGCCAGGACAGAGTCCCGCCTCCAGGACATTGACATGGAGTTCGAGGATGCCCTGGCCAGCATCACCAAGTGAGCCGCAGGACTAGCCCGCTGCCTTTGTATATAGTTTTTTAGTTAGTTAGTGCTAGGTTTCCTTTATTTATTTTTATTATTTTGGACCGCTCGGACAATGGCCACTTTTTTGTACATATTTATTTTATTAGTTAGTATTAGGTTTCATTTGTGCTGTTGGGCTCATGGACCCTGGAACATTCCTGTATATATTGTTATATTTTGGGAGATACATTTTTTAATTTTTTTATTGTTTACACCATGACGTAATGGTTTTTCTTTGATTTCCTACTACATGGTTTTGCTTTGAACAAATTATATTGATTTTTTAATCCTTTGTTTTTTGGTTTATCATTTTTGTTCTCGGACATGGACCTTTTATTTACTTTGCCACATAGTTGTATGTTTTATTGGTTTACTTGATTTGTGTTTTTAATACATTTTTATATTATCTTACACTTGTGTTATTTTCTCTTTGGTTTCTTACATGTCATGATATGGGTTTTGACATTCACTTGCACCCATTGTGTATGTGTGTGTGACGGACATGTGTTCTTTTGCATACTTGCCTTTGGGGTTGTGTCATGTGATTGCATTCACTATGTGGGTGCATGCAATCCTTGCCTGGGTGTTTGTGCTGGGTATGCTGGCCATTACTGCCATGATTGTGTATCGTCAGGACCTGGGGCCAGGGGGACATGGGTGGGGGCCTGCTGGCAGGTTCCCCACAGTGCTGGGGGTGGGGGTGGTGGGAGACATGGGTTGGACATGGGTGGGGGCCTGCTGGCAGGTTCCCCACAGTGCTGGGGGTGGGGGTGGTGGGAGACATGGGTGGGGGCCTGGTGGAGGGTGCCCCTGGGGGGTGGGGGGTGGGGGTGGTGGGAGACATGGGTGGGGGCCTGGTGGAGGGTGTCCCTGGTGGATGGGGGGTGGGGGTGGTGGGAGACATGGGTTGGACATGGGTGGGGGCCTGCTGGCAGGTTCCCCACAGTGCTGGGGGTGGTGGGAGACATGGGTGGGGGCCTGGTGGAGGGTGTCCCTGGTGGATGGGGGGTGGGGGTGGTGGGAGACATGGGTGGGGGCCTGGTGGAGGGTGCCCCTGGGGGGTGGGGGGTGGGGGTGGTGGGAGACATGGGTGGGGGCCTGGTGGAGGGTGTCCCTGGTGGATGGGGGGTGGGGGTGGTGGGAGACATGGGTGGGGGCCTGGTGGAGGGTGTCCCTGGTGGATGGGGGGTGGGGGTGGTGGGAGACATGGGTTGGACATGGGTGGGGGCCTGCTGGCAGGTTCCCCACAGTGCTGGGGGTGGTGGGAGACATGGGTGGGGGCCTGGTGGAGGGTGTCCCTGGTGGATGGGGGGTGGGGGTGGTGGGAGACATGGGTGGGGGCCTGGTGGAGGGTGCCCCTGGGGGGGTGGGGGGTGGGGGTGGTGGGAGACATGGGTGGGGGCCTGGTGGAGGGTGTCCCTGGTGGATGGGGGGTGGGGGTGGTGGGAGACATGAGCAGGTGTGCAGGGTAGTTCCCTGTGGTGTGTGCTGCCTGCAGGGGCCGTGGAGGGTGTACAGGTAATGCCTGGGAGCACACAGCCAATTCGCGTGTGGAACTTCCCGCGCACCCCTGAAATCCACGTACCCGGCCATATCGCGTGTGGAACTTCCCGCGCACCCCTGAAATCCACGTACCCGGCCATATCGCGTGTGGAACTTCCCGCGCACCCCTGCAATCCACGTACCCGGCCATATCGCGTGTGCAACTTCCCGCGCACCCCTGCAATCCACGTACCCTGACTAATCGCGTGTGGAACTTCCCGCGCACCCCTGAAATCCACGTACCCGGCCACATCGCGTGTGCAACTTCCCGCGCACCCCTGCAATCCACGTACCCTGACTAATCGCGTGTGGAACTTCCCGCGCACCCCTGTAATCCACGTACCCGGCCATATCGCGTGTGCAACTTCCCGCGCACCCCGGTATGCACGCACACGTTTATTTTTTCTCTCAGCGCGTGTCTGTGTTTGTGGGTACCCCTTTGTACGTCATTTGTCCTGGAGGGCCACAGTATTGGACATTGATCATGTCTGTATATAGGTGCTATTTGTTGGCGCACCTTTTAGCGCACATTTCTTGCAGGCGCAGAGACGCTACCGCCTGCTTTCTTGTGGCGGTCGTGTTTGTGCCTGTTTGTGCCTGTGCGCTGCTTTGAGCGTGCGTTTTTTTGCCCTATTCTATTCCATGAATACGTGTTGTATGCGAGCGTGTGGGCGTTCCGCGCACTTGCCTCCTATACTTTCCCCGTGCCGCCCACATTCTTCCCCATTCCGAGTGTTGTGCCCCATTTTATTCCCCATTCCGAGTGTCCCGCCCTGTGTTCCGCCTACTTTAGAGCTGTGCGCTGCGCTCGGAGTGATAGCACAGTGGCCGTGGCGCACGACGTTGGTTGACCTGTGCGCCGGCCTGCGCCGCGCGCTTTTTCAGCGCACGTCCTCTGCTTTTCTTGCGCACGGACTTCCATGAATCGACGTGCGCTGGTTTCCCTGCGCTTTTCGCTAATTTTCGGCGCAGCGCACGTATTGGCCACTCTGCGCCGGGATTTTCGGCGCACATTTATTCCATGAATCGGCCTGTTAGTGTCAGGCATAGGGAACGTCTGGTTGAAATGTGAAGGCGTCCCCAGTGTAGGGATGAGGATTGGAGCTAGAAGCAGTCAAGTGGCGGAATTGGCGGCCATTTATAAAGCAATTGCTACTGCAGTTGATAATAAATTCAGTGAAATTGTCCTGGTGACTGATTCTGACTATGCACGAAATAGCTTTGTGGAGTATTTACCTGGCTGGAAAGCGAGAGGCATGATTACATACAACAAAAAGCCACTTAAACATGGAAAAATGATACAAGCCATAGACAAATTGGTGTCAGAAAATGATTTAACAATATACTGGAGAAAAATTTGTGGGCATTTAAAAACACCCGAAGAGGATAAGGAGGGAAATGATAAGGCAGACCACCTGGCTATAATTGGGGCTGTAATGGGAGAATTGCTACCTATTGATTTACTGGGTGAAATACAAATTGATGCAGTAACACGTTCTAAAGCACCAAAGGAGGTAGATCAACCAGTGGTACACTGGGGTCATGATACGCCAGACCGAGATTTGATTGAGGCACAAAAGAATGATCGAATTTTGGGAATCTATTATAATCATTTGATAGATCCTGAAAAAACCCTTTAACAGAAAATGATTGTATGGGAAAAGAAGAGTTGAGGGTACTATTAAAGAATAAAAAACAAATTAGACTGCAGGATGGACTCATGATTAGAGAGTCCATAACAGGACAAATACAGTGGGTGGTACCCCTTTCATTCAGAGGGCTAATGCTACACCATGCACATGATGCCATAACTGCAGGCCACAGAGGTTCACAAAAAACATTGGAAATACTAAAAGATTATGCTTACTGGCCACATATGTCCCAAGATGTGGAATTATATACTAGAGGATGTCTAGTATGCGCCCAATTTAAACATTCTTCACCAATGTATAGAGCCCCATTGATGAAAAGAGGCCTAACTCTTCCATGGTCAGATTTGCAAATAGACTATGCAGGCCCTTTAAAAAGGTCGAGCAGAGGAAACCATTATATGTTAAGTGTGATATGTTTGATGTCGAAGTGGATTGAATGTATTCCTGCATCAGATTGTAGTGCACAAACAGCAGCCACATTGCTGGTGAACCATGTGTTCTCAAGGTTTGGGTTGCCACAAATAATTGAGTCAGACAGAGGAAGTCATTTCACAAGTACTCTAATGAGTAAGGTATGGCAAATACTGGGTGTGAAAAGGAAACTACATATCGCATATCGGGCAGCGTCTTCAGGTGGAGTTGAACGGAGCAATAGGTCTGTTGTGGACATATTAAAGAAATTTGTGGCAGAAGCAGGTTCCAGCTGGGATTTACATTTACCGTTGGTTTTGATGGCAATCAGATCAACTCCTGCCAAAGCAACAGGTATTAGCCCAATGGGCTCTTAACAGGTAGGAAAATGGTGTTACCACAACACCTGCTATACAGAACACATGAGCAGACACTTGTGAGTGCATCCACAGTTCATGAGTACATTGATGAACTGAGGAAGCATTTGCAACATGCATTTGCTTTTGTGCAGAGAAATCTGGAAAGAGCTGCTGACAGTGCAAAGTCATACTATGATAGAAGAATATATGTGAGAGAATACAGTGTAGGGACGCAGGTGTATAAGATTCATTTTGGAAAAAGTAAACAGAAAAATTCTAAATTTCTAGCAGCCTGGCAGGGGCCATTTCGAATTATAGATAAGGTCTCTCCTGTAGTTTATAAAATTTTGAAGAATGAAGGTGAAACAATAATAGAGCAGTTTGCCCATGTAAACCAAATCAAACCATGTCATCCAAGACATGAGATAAAAAATCTGGAGCATGTAGAAACAGATAAAGTCCCTTGAACATAAAAAGGTGGAGTGAATATGTCTAGTCAGGAGGCAGTTGGAAGCTGCACACAGGGCCGACACGTTTAAGGATTTGCCGGATCTTCATTTTGTGCTCACGCACAATGCTACGATCCATGCGCTCTTTTGACTTGATGAAGTTATGAGATATCATTTTTTGCTATAATACCGCCCTGATGAAGGTTTTATCCGAAATGCATTGGCACCAAAGTATTATGGGCAATTTCAGATGAATACTCAATGTGTTATTTACACAGATAAATTTTACCAGTAAACATTTCAGAAATGTGCATTAAACATTTTCTGCTATGAAACCCACGAGTATCAGAATATTTTTGGAATAACATTTGGTTACTAATTACAATAGACAATATACTAAGCAACCTAATTGGGGCCAACTGTGAAGTGCCTTTCCTAGCAAAGTGGAGTCACTTTGTTTTTTGGAGATTTGATGTTTGAATAGGTCCTAGTGCTACAGGACCATTGACGGACTGGCAGCTCCAGGCAAAAACATTTTGAAACAGAACTTTAAATTTCCAGAAAATTTGATGCAATAACCTAAAGCTTTCATTAGCAAGTGGTGCCCACCTCTCCCTCTTTTCATTTTAGTCAGGAGGCAGTGACAGTTAAAAAAAAAAAGATGGTTGAAATGGTACATAAACACTGTAATATATGTAAATATATATAAAATATAGATAATATAAAAACAAAAAAAAAATAATGGAAGCTCATGGTTGGTGTGCAGAATGAAAATGCATTAAATATTAAATGTTGTTTTTATGTATGCTTGTTCTCTATAACCTGTGCTTAATTTCAGAAGGCAAAAGAAAAAGGGCGAAATGTTTTACAAAGCATGTTTTATTTTTGGCAAAAGGGTGAAGTCGGTATTGTGCCATATACTTAATCTGTTTCTTTTCTATTTGATTTAGAATATTAACATATTTGTACCGGAGGTCACAGGAGACGATGGAGTCCTGGAGTCCCCTGGATGAAGACCAAAAGATGCCTGCCTCCGGGTGGAGGTGAAGACAAAATAACCGGAATGCCAAAAGAGATGACTCCTATGGAAAAAGGATCCAAGAATGCCAAGATGAAAGAGTACCCGAATGAACCAAAAGAGGCAGACAAGTGTCCTGGCATATGGAGTTCCACGTATTTATTGTTTAAATTAATTATTTTAATTTGGTATGTTAATTATTTATTTTAGTTGGTAGTTTTAGTTTGTTGTTTTCAATTGACTTATAAAATTGGAACACTGGACTATGGACACTTCCATTGGGAAGGCAAATGTAGAACATTTTATAAGAATTGATGAATTCAGATGAATTAAATATTATGTTGATTGAACAGTGGTTTTTCAAATTTTTCATTTTTGCACGTGAATATTCATTTTATTGGATTGACAGATTTTGAAAAGAAGAAAAGAAGCAAATTGTTTTTTTTTCAATTGGCTTGGATCGTAGCCAAGTTAAAAAAAAAAAAAGGGTGGGATATGTAGGATTGTTTAGCATCTTTCGGGAGCACAGAGCACAGCACCACTGCACAGGATCAATGTATAGCATGTTTTTTGAAGTGCAGCACCACTGCATGGGTTTGGTGCATTGCTATAAGGTGGTACAGCAAGGCATGTGTTGCCAGTGTAACCAATGGACATGTAAATGAAAACAGGCTATGCAGTCAAAAACGATTTCTACATATAAAATGCAAATAATGTTTTTCACAGTTAAAAGCATATCTTTTTTTTACCTGAAATTCCTCTGTTGCAGGAGACACATTTGAGGATTAATGAAGTAACCTCATTAACAAAAAACTAACATGCTAACTCATTAATAAAATAATGTGTTCTCCAGTGCAGAATGGATGGAAAAGACAGGCTCTGAAAGTCATTTTAAACACGCATCCAGATTTTTTTTTTCTTTTTGCTGCTCTGTGCTGCTCTGTCCACAGTATTTGCAGGAAGCAAAGACTCGATTAGCAGGAAATCAGTTTTTTTGTTACAGTTGCTTACTGTAAAAGATTTCTATTGTGTGCAGGAGGAGGATAGAACATGAGGGATTCTTATTGGACAAGCATCATATTAGAGGCTATAACCAAGTTTTCTTGTAGAATCTGGGGGAAGGAGAGAGGCAGAATACATTTTAGACAGCTCGGAGAAAGAACTGACCGGTAGCTGTGGAGTTCCTGATTGAAAAAGCAGATCCCAGCTGCACTGCTGCAGAGACTGGGGATCCCAGACAATAATCCCCGGTTTGAGTAACGGCTGATGCCTGTTCTCACTGGGGGTGCTTGAAGAGGGAATTGCCACATCCAGAAGGCGACCAGCAGAAGAATTTCACATGCTGAACAGATTAGGTAATTATACATTCCAAAGTACGGGGGCAGTGTGCGTGAATGCGAAACTATTCAGTCATTGTAGAAGAAAGAATTCCAGTGTCTTATCATCAGGTTTAATGTTGCGACTTCTTGTTGTCCTCTTCTCATTTTGTTACAGATAATGTTGACTGTGCTATTTCATTTATTTCTGTAAAAAGAGTGAGATCGTGTTTAAATGCCACTTTTATAATACACACAAATATCTGAAAGCAGACGGGTAGTGTGTTTTATTTGCTATTTCCTTTGTGCATTTACCATTACAGTGCTGATGATGTGGGGAGATATTTAGACAGTGCAATTGTCATTTTTAAGGTATCTAAAAATAAGACTTGGCTGCAGCTGTGTGCACGATTTCATTCAGTATGAGCAATTATAAATAACTGTGTGTGTTATAGCCTGCTGGAGGTACATGAGTCAGCAAAAAGAGAGGCCCTGGACATAGTTCACCGATGTAGGTAAGTTGGTGATAAATACCGCATGTTAGCTCGCTGCCGTAGATAAGACAGCGAGGACAGCCCATGGTGGCACTCCAATTGAAAATGGGGTGTTCCTGAAATGTAAGCCTGAGGCCTCTCCAGTGATCACACAAACAATCTAAACAAAAATAAGGGTTTCTGGATATTGGGGCCACAAATAAAACAAAGGAATTATGCTCACCAAAAATACCACCAACAACGCATACCAACCACGCATACCAACAAATGTATACCATCTAAATATGTCTGTGCACTGAAATAATGCATATCCACTGTATTATTATTATTCATAACCCAATCTGAATACAAGGAGTGATTGTTGCAAAATTATTTTTTTGGCAGTAAGAAAATGCCGCCAGGCCCCAAATCTACACAAACTACCCAACAAACTTCATACACTTATGCCCATGTTCAATGCGCACATTTTCCGGATAAAATGGGCAAAATTCTGTAAAAAGCAGGCACGGGATTTTACAGCGACGTGGTTTTGAGGAGTATCTGCTACACAAAATATGTAATCTATATTTGTTATTAGTATAGAGGTTGCACACATGGAAATATGCATTGGACCAAAAGTATATTTTTGTGTTCAAGAGGCTAGGGGTGGACTCTAGGCCTCATAAACCCAAACCATAAAGTTGACACACTGTTTTTCTCCTCCTATCAAGGAAGCGAGGAGACCCTGACCAATCCCTGGCAAAGGGGTGCGCTTAGCATAAACCAGCACACACACCCCTTTATCATAAGCATAAATAGAGACAGCTGAGCACTCAAAAAAGACAGATAGATTCACCCACTAACCGATTGCTGGCAGAGCCCCCTGGAGCAGAACCATCCATCTTCCTTGCTCCAGACTCCAGAAACATGGAAAAGCAGAAAGGCCCATTCCATTAGCTGAACCATTCTCAGATCCAGTCCATTTGTGCCGTGCGGTGTCCAGATCGCCTTGACGCAGCCAGCCTGTCTTGACCAGAATCCCTGACCAGAATCCTGACGGTTCTGTTTGAAACATATCTAGTGAGTATCTATAGATAGAACTGTGTCACTAGCATATATACCTTGCTTAGTCCAATCCCTATCTTAAACCCATCCTCTCTTGTATTCATAACCTGATATTGTTAGGAGTATGGTTGTATAATCAGATCTTTTCTTGTGCTGAGTTTCTCTTATTTGTATTCTAAAATCTGAAGTTATTAGTGTTGTGGGTAACTAAAGTGAATCCCAGGAAGAAATTGGCCAGGAACTGATGGAGATTCATGTGTGGCATTCTCTTTTTCTATAGTCATAATCTAGTGTAAGAAATCCTATTAGTCTTTTAAAAGTGCATTCCTGTTTTCCATTTTTGCACCTACCTCGAAAAAAATGACCTCCACTAAAACGTCCATAACTTCCTCAGTTTTTGTGCTATAAACAAAATTGTAACGTCTGTTTGTAGCTAACATCCTCAGCTTTCTAAATCCGCATCCTCCATGCACGGAAAAGTTTCCCGCAAATTTCGTTTAGGGAAATTCTGACATGTGTAAAACAGCTTTTGATTTCTTCCAACCTCAATTTTAAGATTTCACATTGTTTCTTAGTATCAAATCATTGCTAGAGTTTGTATGCAACTATCCAAAGCGGCTCCCATAAGAATTTATATAATTTCAGCAATTTAGCCCATATTTAGTGTCTTTACACATTCCATTCTCAAATAACTTTAAAAACCATTTTGACAGTTTGCCAATCAATTCTGTTTTTCTCTTGTGTTGCTGGGGGAAATTGGGATTGATATTTTGTTTGAATTTTGCCATTCCTGAATACCGGCTCGCTCTCCTCCTATCTCTTTACATTGTCTATTGGGGGGTTGAGGGGTGTGCAGGAGGAAATAGTAACCACACTGCTATTTGATCTGAACACACACACAAAGTATTATTTCTGTGCTGAATTGTTTTGCTCATTATTACTCCTTGTGTATTAAAGAGATTGCTTAGTGTTACATCACCCCATTGGTGATTATTGTATGCCCATTAAACATAGTGTGATTAATTTGTAACTACATAAATAAATATTTTAAATTTTCAAAACAGCCTGATTCCTTGTTCAGTGTGACCGGGGGGTTCCAGGAGAGGCGCGTGATATGAGTGGTACATCGTTCAGAATAAAAGAACTTTAGACACAAATAAATAAGGATTTCAGTTGTGCATTACACGCTAGGCGTTGACTTAGGTGAAGTGCCAGATTGAAATCACTTATATATTGAGGGCTCATCCGGGATCCTGAATTAGACATACTACTTCTGACAGTCTAACACAGCGTGCTAACTGACGGGGTACATACACCTTGTTATACTACCACACTGTGCTACACTGTAAAAACTCCCTTCAATAGAAACACTCAAAGTAGTTGGGCCTGTTTTGCAAAGAAAAAATAACCGTGAGGTAAGTCAGAAGGAAATTAATATTTCCGGAATGGCGACCCCAGTGGAAATGAATATGGCAAAAGAACACCTACTGCACAAATTGTTTGTGAGGGGTGAATGGATTGAGCAGGATGAGAATGTTTGGCTGCAGGAAATCAAACAAGAAGCCACTGCCAAAGGATTAGATACATGGCAGGACCAGGGTCCATTACACAAGGCACTTAGTGAGCTGTATATGGCCCCATGGGTAAAAGAAGAGCAATGTAAAATTGCCAAAATAGCGGCATACTTGTACCTCCACATTGGAGAAATGCAGGAAAAATATGCCGAAAACCTAGATCTGGCAAAATGGCAAGTACAATCCCTAGAAAAGGCCCAAATTGATCTGGACTCTGCAGAGCAAAGACTACAAAAGAGCCAAGAATCAGTGTGTGAAACCAGATAGTACCTGGCAAAAGTAAAAGAAGATCTGGATCTCCTGCAGCAAGAGAAGGTAGAGCAAGGCACCAAATTACTGACACTGCAACAAGAGTGTCAGGAAAGATTGGACTCTCTACTACAGAGACAACAAAAGCTAGAACAGCAATTTACCTTTAACAGAGAATGCGCAGAACAGATGGTCACTTTAGAGAACCGCATAGACAAATTAAAAGAGGAAAATAACAAATTAATTCTCAAAGACCTTGAATCCCAAACAGAATTTGATGAAGAACGCCAGAAAGCTGGTGCATTCAAAAAACAAAGGGACGACCTGGCTGCACAGAGGGGTACTCTAATTCAGGAAAGGAACACCTTAGGCCAGGAAGTCAACTATTTAAAAGCCAAGGTGGAAGAAAATCACCTGGGCCTTCAGGGACTGGGTGAATTCAAAATGGACTATAAAAAGCTGTTAGAGCACACCATGGTGGAAGATGCTCTGGCAAAGAATGACCAGGCCAGTAAGGACAGAACTCAGGAGGTGAGCCTCCTGTAGCAAAAATTGGCCCAGTACTCCCAAATCAGACAGGAAGCACAGAGAGACAATGAGGCTCTCTCTGAGAAAAATGACAGGCTTCATAGACAGCAGGTAGCCATGCAGGAACAATTAATAGAGACCAGTAAAGCCTTAATAGAAGAACAAAGGGGTCAGATTCTTGCATGCCAAAAGGGAGTAGGGGCTGAAAGAGATGAGGTCAGATGGTAGAGGGAAACCCCTGAACATAGCCTCAGGAACCCTGGCACCAGAGACTTTAATCTATTCCATTCCATGGACTCTGCCACCCCATGTCCACTGGCTCACATGAACCAAGGGCCACAGGGATGGTAGACTTCAACCCAATGGGGAATATGGGGCTAATAGGTCAGTGCCTCCCAGAAATGGATGGGCGGGCATCTGTGTATGGGTTCCCAAGTGCTAGGGCCATCTTCTCTGATCAGGGAGACTCCAGTGAGGGGAGAATCAGAGAAATGGATCCTCAGAAATATACCTTACCCAGAGATCAGACAGTAAAATTTAGTGGGGAATTCCATGAGAGTAGGCCCACTAAGAGGTTACTAAAAACCTCTTCCCAGCTAGGACATTCAGCCAATCCTGGGAGCAAGGAAGAGTCAGAAGACTCTTCTGAGCGCCACAGGTCCCTAGAAACTAGGCCCCCACATTCTGCCAGCCATTCCCAAGCTCGCATAATCCAGGAGAACCTAGAAGACCAGACAGCCACCTCTGTTATCAGTGCCTCTGAGTCAGAGGATTAGTGGGCCAGGGTGACCCAAACTAAAAAAGCCAACAAAGTCAAGATGGCTTTGCTCAAGGATCCCCTGAAACAAATAAAAGCATCATTATGCCCTACCACAAGAATGCTAAATATTCGGTTTGGGAGCACCTTGAGTTATTTGAACAGATGATGGAAACTTTCCATCTGAAGGACAACCAAAGCTGTATACAGTATGTAAAGAGGACATTTTCTCCTGAGTACTGCAGCTTCTTTGCGGGGCTGGACGATCAGAACCATTCTAGTTGGTCCACCTATAGGGAGGCCATCCTAAAGCATGTTTCCATTCATAGGAACCCTCAAGAGGCTCGCAAGGCAGCCTACAACTTACAATGTGGGGAAGATCAGGCCCCACAAGAATTTGTTCAGGAATTAAAATGCGCCTTTGTGCAGACTACTAGAAGGGTGCGCACTGACAGTAAAGAATTTGTGACCACCTTCTTTCATGCTCTCCCTAAGTATATTATGACCCAGTTAGTGAGGGACTTTCACGAGAAAAGATCACTAGACTGGGTCATTGAACAAGCCACGGGCATCTATGAAGTGCAGAAGCCGTTGAAAAATAAAAATAGTAGCAAAAGCCCCAAAACAACCAACACCCCTGCTGCTGCTAAGGTGGCAGAGGTGAAGGTGGCCCCCATTTTAGATCTGGAGGTGGGGGGCCTAAAAACCTTCCCGCGCAGAAACAGACAAGCCCCAAACCCAGAAGGCCCTCGGGCCAATCACAAACAGGGAGCAAGGGAGGTAATCCCACAAATGGGACCCCTAAATCCCCTGACTACATCAGCCCACGCTACAAGGGAAATAGACCCATCCTGGGTTATGTGTGGACTCCTCCAGCCAAGGGGGGGATCCAACCAGACAGCAGGAAACCCAGGGAACTTCCCTCCTCACTTCCCCCAGGAGGGCAGTAATACCCCAAATGCCAGACCAAATTTCTTTCCCAGGTACCCGCCAAATTTCAACCCCCAAAACAACCCATCCTTCTTTCAACACTTTCCTGAGCCAGACAGCCCAATCCGGGAGAGGGGAGGGCAAGGGTGGAGGGGTACCCAAACTTCTCTAACTAGGGGTATTTTGCGAGAAGGGATAGTTACCCTTCCCGGGATCAACCCAGGGGAGACCTGAGGACCCCGTGCCAGCCAGAGCGGGTGTCCCAACTAGAGTGCCAGGTCCAGAACATGGCACATGATCTGGGTCACATGCTGAGGGCTCAACATAACTCTCAGATGAGCATGGCGGCTCAGAACTCCTCAAATCCAGGGTCTGGTGCTCCAGAACAATGACGGGGGAAGAACTGCGACAACCCACCATTTCCCAGGGAGGAGGCACAAGGGGAAGGGCGCTGTAAAGCCTTGGAGGAAGCTTCCTTCCCCACTTTTGGAAAGCCCCTTTAAACCCAGGAACCGGAACTAAAATCTCCTGCCCCCGAAAGTCTGCCACCCAAGGAGCAGAGGGCGGGTAGGAGAAATAAAGGCCCAAAAAGACCCATTTTGAGGAGGAGTACAAATCTTCCAGTTTGAAGGAGAGGGATCCTCAGAGGATTCTGGGAAAAGGATCTTCTCTTTCGGGGATGGGGGAACTCCTCCCAAAGAAAAATGGGTCCCAAAGGATCCAAATCCAGACTGGGTAGATGTGGGGACCGAGTTAGAACCACCCATTTTCAGTACTCAGAATGACCAACACGAAAATCCCCTGGTTCAAACCAATCCTGGTGACTGTCTCCAAAAAGAAGGTGGGGGGGCAGCCCAAAATCAGAACCAGGGGAACCCAAAACATCCCCTATATCTAGCTGTCACCTTTTTTCTTACAGGTTCCCAAGATCCCAAACTGACTCCTGGCCAAATCACCTCTCTATCAGTATCCAAAGCAAGGAAATTAACCCACCAGCTGCCCCCTTGAGAAAAAGGAGGGAAGATTTTATGCCCCGGTCCAAATACAGGGGCAGTGTACAATTTTGACACTGGTGGACACTGGATTCCAAGCTACCCTTCTGTCCATAAGTGCCTTTGATGAACTGAATTTGGGAAGGGGGAGAAATTCCAAATTCCTCTCACCCCTCTTCCTGGACAACTTCAGAACTTCGACGGGAAGGAAATTCACATCGAGGGGACTGCGGATTTGGACATTAAAATTGGGCGACACAAGGTGAAGCACCTGGTCATAGTTGTGACTCCAGAGGGCACACCTTGTTTACTAGAGAATGACATCCTGCGTAGGTTGTCTCCCCTCATAGATTGTGTAAAGAAAGTACTCTGGAACCAGACTAACTGACCAATGAAATTGAAACAGAGCATCAACCATGTTAGTTTGAACGGCACATGCCACATGGTTGAACAAAAACCTGACCAAATAGAATTTCACTTCCAAAATAATCACATCCCAGACGTGACAGTAATTGCAGTAGGACAACAAACTGGTGATGCAGAGTCCTCTCTATTTCTGAAAATCAACCTTCCTTCCAGTCTAAGGTGGCATTCCACACTGGAAAGAAACACTCTGAAATTCTATACAAATTCACAATCAGAAAATCCCATTCCTATAGTCCAAAAAGATGAGAAATCAGCTCAAAGCCTGGCTGATATTCAGAAAATTGGAGAGCAGTTGTTCATCCCTATTCAGTTAAATGAAGGGAAGGACTTTGTTCTCGCCCAAACATGTGTGAACAACGGTAAGAGCTTCATCAGCAAGGCCATGTTCCACAAACTCCCAAAAGATCCAGCCATTCCCACATTTAAACTGTTAGACAAAAGGGAAATGGACCTGGAAACACCCAATTCCAAACATCTCCTGCCTAGTAGGTGTATGCTCAAAATGTCCATAGGCAACAAGAGCATAGTCCTTAATTGTTGGGTCATGCACGATGTCCCTGCCGCATTTTATTTAGGCAGTGACATTCTCAATCACTTTGCCATTCGTGTGGACCTAATAAACTTCAAAGCCTGGTCCCGATTAACGGGTAATTCCATAGACTTTGATGACCCAGAGAAAGCATTTCGGTCAGCTCAACTGCTGCCATATGCAGTTGAAATTCATATTGGAGAGGAAGCAGGCGTTAAAGTGTGAATCGGGCGTTAAGGGTTTAACGGCGCCGCAGCCTTTTACGGCGCCGTTAACCCCTTAACGCCAGGGTTGTAATGAGGCCCATTGACATGAGCAGTGTGAAGGGGCACCAGGAATCCGCCATTTACTGAAAGCTGCATGTTGTAAAAATCTTTTTTTTCTGATTTGCCTGAAGCTTTTAAACCTTAAGATAGCTAAGATATCTATGGGCTGATTTCAGAATCGTAACACCCTGCTTTTAACTGCACATCTATTGTGCATCTTCTATAGCATTTAGTTTCCCCAAAACACAGTCCATTAATAATTATTGAGTTAGTAATTAAGTTAGTTTTTTTTTTATTTATTGCATCAATTAGTTTCCAAGAAAACTTTAAATGCATATTGAAACCAAGATTTTCTTACAGAAAAGTGAAGTTACATCAATTATATATATATATAGGGAGGAAGAGTAATAAAGATAAAAAAAAGTGTAGCTAAGTATCCAGTTTTGTGAAAATTTCTCTCACAAAGTTCAACAGTGCCAAGGTCCTGGATACTTTTCCTCCCCTTCTTAAGATTGTCCACCTCTCTTGCAAGGATAGAGTAGTTAGTTTTTGGAAGTGCGACTAATTAACTTAGTAATGCAGATGCATTTTCTTTTTGAATTTTTAATATGCAATTAAATCTAACAAGGGTACATGACTATTACATGGCACTTCCATCCTCTTCATAATCCAATAGTTCCCAGTTTTCTTTCCAGTATCTCAATACTGTAAGAGCTCCATCTCAAGGTTTCTATTTGTGGTAGTTATTTTTTAATCCATAACCGACTATGCCTAATCTGGCATACTTGGCTCTGGAAAATCTTGTTCGAACTTACATTTTTTACTGTCTCCATATTTCCGTTCATCAGTGAACAGCGGATATAGTCCTCATATTCATCTCTCAGAACCTTGTGGGAATCATTCAATGAATTCTGTATTTTGTTTTTCCTTCGAGTTTCTCTATGGCCAATTCCGTATATGATGTTTATTTATTTATTTTGTAGAGTATTTATAAAGTGCCTATACAGCAAATGGTGTTCCAAGGCGCCACAAGACAAAAAAGGTACAGGGGAACAGGGGAGAAAAACAACAATAACGGTGCTACTAGGTCTTGTGTCATTCAGATCGTGCAAGTGCAGAAACAAGAAGTGCAAGGGGTAGGAAAGAGGGGGGAGTAGGCATGTGACAGAGGAAGGGATAATTCTAGTGTGGGTAGGAGGTGTGGGGTAAGGGTGGCATACATGTGCAGGGGAAGGAGGAGGGTAAGGAGAGGGCACAGGGGCTAGGCAAGTGCTAAGGGGAGGCCAGGTGGGCAAGTGCCAGGGGATGCCGGTGGATGTTTTACTATTTGTTTGAACACTTATTATGTATGGTGAATATTTTAATCACATTTCAAATGTATTGCAAAGGTATATCTTTACCATAAAACAACACAATGGCCCTCATTACAACCCTGGTGTTAAGGGGTTAACGGTGCCGTAAAAGGTGGTGGCGCCGTTAACCCCTTAACGCCTGATTACGAGGTCCCTTTGCGGGTTGGAGATTTTAACGCCTGCTTTTTGCAGGCGTTAAAAACCAACCCGCAAAGGGACCTTGGTGCTAAGTATGGTGCCGCAATTTGCGGCACCGTACTTAGCGCCTTCCCCATTCCCATTGAGCCCTATGGGGCAAAAATGGGAATGGGGAAGGGCCATGGCGGCATGGGGAATTACCGCCCCGCCAACCTCGGAATGGGGCGGTAATTCCCCATTCCGCCATGGCGTAGTCGGTAAGTTACCGGCATGGACCATGGTGCTGTTAGCACCATGGTCCAACGCCAGGGTCGTAATGAGGGCCAACATATATACATACAGGGCCTCATTACACGGATGGCGGTGGACCAAGGTGCTGTTAGCACCTTGGTCCATGCCGGTAAAATACCGGCACCGCCTTGGTGGAAAGGGGAATTACCGCCCTATTCCAAGGTTGGTGGGGCGGTTATTCCCCCTTCCCCCATTGCCTTCCCCATTCCCATTTTTGCCCCATACGGCATAATGGGAATGGGGAAGGTGCTAATTACGGCACCACAAATTGTGGTACCGTAATTAGCTCCCTGGTCCCTTTGCGGGTTGGTTTTTAACGCCTGCAAAAAGCAGGCGTTAAATTCCCCAACCCGCAATGGGACCTCGTAGTAAGGCGGTAAGTGTTTACCGGTACCTGTAAAATACCGGTACCGATAAACCCTTACCACCTACCGTGTAACGAGGCCCATAGTGTCCTTCTAGTTTTCCATCTTCTTATTTGACGGATCGTCTTCTTCTGATATGCCCCATCCAACGGCTTTAGTGGTCTGATAATGAGCTTCACTTAATTGCCCATTTCATCAACTAGTGACAGCATGGGGGATAATTAACAAAAACGATTTCAATATACCTATTTTGCACATTTCGTATTGCCGGCATGGAAATATATTCCTAAACCGTGATACCAACATCCCTAATATACTGCTGCAATTGCTATAGACATGTACATATACTAATGTAAATGCTGTGACGTCATTGCACATGTTCTCAAATGCGCACCATGTCCTACTTATAGACCGTTTTCACGCTGCCAGCAAAGACTGACTGATCTATACAGTAAGTGGATCACCCCTAGGCATCCTCCAACCCTGAGAGCAAGCCCTTCTGATAAAGAAGAGCCATTTGTGTTAAAATGAGAAACAGTTTGCAAACCCTGTTTCTTGTCCATAGAATTTTTCCTAAGAATATACTTCACTCAATCGAATCCCAAGAATGACCACATCATCACAAGGTGAATGGTCCTCATGTTAACTCAGCAAATTAATCTATATACGAGGCATAACTAATTGGTGTATAATTAGAGCCCTATGCGTATTGCTGGTGGAGACATTAGATTTTGGATGATTACATGATTAGAAAGAATACCAGGATCGTACAAGATCCCCACTCCATCACGTACTGGAACTTGGACGACTTGAAATTACCAAGGATTGGAAGGTAGGCCTTTGCAACCTTGAACATTAATTTTGATACTCCACTATTACTTAGGCTAGAACACATTGCTACAGTATATACACATACCTCCATTATTGTCACAACAGGTGGAGTCGCAGAAGCAATTATACAAGCAATGTATAAAGAAATCTGACCCTTTGGTGCCACCTTGGTGTCATTTAGGTGAGGTACCACTAAAAACCCACTCTTTGAGCACAGAATATTTTACACTACTTGAAACTCACTCATTCCTCCTAAGAAATGTTACTCCTGATGAAGGGACTACTTTCCCGAAACGTGTAGAGCTCCTTGTTTCTATATTATATGCACTCACCTAGTTATGATAAAAAGCAATAAAATATCTGTTTCTTTATAAACAGACAAAGAATGTATCTATTATAGACTGACTCATAATAGGTTTTACGGAACTGGCGCCTCAATTCCTAAAGGTTAGTAGGATCCTTTAAGTTCTGTAATGCTTCAATATTTTTGTTTTGAGGACTACGACCTTTTTCAATAACTTCCTAGCCTAGGAAATTCCCTTTTCTTCATCATTAGAACATAAATCTGTTCTTCTACCAGTTTCTTAAATTCTGGAAAATCTTCTAATGGAGTTCTGTGTTGTCCTCTATTTGAGTAGCAGTATCTTTTTATACATGTATGTTTTTCTTTGCCCCCAAGACGTCATACATTTTCATTATTATCATGTCCTTGGTCATAACTGTGCAGTTGAAAAAGTATATAGTCATCATTAAAATGACAGATCATTTCCTCAGCTTCATGTGGATATGCTGAGGTGATGGAAAATATTCCTTTGGGTCTTGTGTGAACCACTTCAAGTCTTTCTCCTTCTTCATTAGCACACACTTCAGGTACATTCCCCATCATTGAATTATTCAGTTCTACAGTTTAACGGTCCTCGCTGATGGCCATTCCAATGGAAGTCCCTTTTTCAATATGGATACGTTGACAATCTAAATTGTCCACTAAAATCCGAATTGGTTCATCTGCGATCACCACTAATGGTGTAATAGTAGTAGTAGTCATTTATATAACACCTTTCCCATTAATATGGTTTCAATGCACTTGTGGTGGGAACGCCCTCGGGGGCCGCATTCCAGAGTTTGGGAACATTCTAAGAAAAGGGTTAGAATGCACGTGGGCATTTGGACAAGATCAGGAATTAGGTGGGTTGGCTGAGCTCCAGAAAGCAACCCAATACATCGGGCATGTGGACGGGTGCTGAGGGAGGTCAGGAGAGTGCACGAGTGCAAATGACACTTTATGTGTCCAGCTGAACCGAATTTTTGTCACATATCTTTGTTGCTGTATTCTGATGGCAGAGGTGTTGATGATTAATCTGGTGTTTGTGTGTTTGTTTATTTTATTTCTATAGCGTGCCGAACCCGGGGGTATATGGGCGCATTGTAGCAAGGTTACAAGTGTTACCGATAGTAGAATTCACAGACTATAGAATAATGCCTAATTGCCGTATTGGAGCAGGGTTACAAGTGTTACAGGTTGTAAAAATTCACAGAATACAGAGTGATGCTGAATAATAGAGTAGTACATTATAACAGGTTACAGGAGTTTGCAGAAAATGCAGATAAGCAAAAAGTCTCAAATAAAAAGTAATACAGTGGTAGGTGTAGTCTGATACAGGCAGATAGGTCATAAGGATAGCATCATAGTTGCAGAGGGAGGCAGTGATATGTGGCGTATCCCCTTAGGGGTATAGTCCCACTTTAGATGTCAGTCCCTTTCAGTGAGCCATGTAATGGCTTTTCTCTTGAAGTCTGGGAAAGACTGGGTCGACTTAAGGGAGAGTGAGAGAGTGTTCCATAGCTGGGCCGCCATAACTGGGAAGCTGCTCCCCCCTGACTTCTTAAGTTTGTACCTCGGGACTAGTAGGCAGGAGGTTTTTGTCGACCTAGTGACACGTGCTGAGGATCTGCGGGTGAATTTCTCTATTAGGTAAGGTGGGGCGGCGTTATTCAGGGATTTTTTTGTGAGCGACATAGCTTAGTTTAAGCTGAATTGTATCCTTGATAGATAGCCATTTGTGCTGTTTCCTTATTTCCAAGATGTGTTCTCTCCTTGGGATGCTCAGAGCTGATCTAAGTGCATTATTTTGCAAGATTTGTAGTTTGTTAGTGACGTATTTGCTAGCGCCTAAGTACAGTCCATTACAGTAATCCAGTTTTGACTGATTAAGGGCTCTAGCCAGGATCAGACAGTTCTCATTAGAGAGGAGGGGTTTGCAGGCCCTAAACAGCTTGCCAGTGTACACTGTGGCCGAAGCCATAGAATTAAGTTGTTTGTGTAGGTTTAAGGTCGAATCAAGGTAGAAGCCTGAGATTTTTACCTCTTTAGCTACTGGGATGTTATTCCTGTCGATATTGAATGAGGCGTAGTCTGGGTGAAGCATGTTCACGTTAGCTGAGGAGCCATAGAATCATGAGCTCTGTGTTGTCATCATTCAGGCAGAGACCATGGGTGGCCATCGATGCCTGAATGATTAGGTATATTTTGTTCACAAGCAGTACGTCAGTATCATAGTTCCCTGTTAGGGGGAAGAGGATCTGGGTGTCATCTGCATAGTTAGTGTAGGTGACACCCAGATGATCCAGATCATCGAATAGAGGCTTTGTGAAGATATTGTACATGGTCGCTGACACACAGAAGCCTTGGGGGACTCTGCATGTGATGGGAATTGGGTCTGCTGCTGCTGAGTGGGAGAAGACTCCCATAGTCCTATTGTTTAGAAAGGCTTGTATCCATGTAATAGCGTTCTGAGAGAAGTGAGCTGCTGTTGTGAGATGATTGCAAAGTACTTTGTTGTCGACCAAATCAAATGCACCCGATCGGTCCAACAGAAGTAATAGTGCAATTTTCCTATTGTATTTGAGCTCGTCAATCTGGGTTTTTAAGTCAATCAGCACCGTGTCAGTACTGTGTTGAGGTCTAAAGCCAGATTGCCGTGTCCCTTGTAGATGGTTGATCTCTAGGTATTTCTGGATCTGCAGGTAAGTGACCCTGTCCAAGATTTTCAGTAAGAAGGGGACCGTAGAGATCGGCCTGTAATTTATGGGAATGGTGAGGTCTAAAGATTGTTTTTTTAGGAGGGGAAGAACCCACGACTCCTTTAAGTTAGTAGGTACAATACCTGAGGTGAATGAGGCATTGATCAGTTTGGATATGAAAGGCGCCAGGTCTCTTACGGTGTCTTTAATTATTTGGGCAGGGCAGCTATCTCCTTGGCACCTTGTGGGCTTAAGGGATGCAATCATTTTTTTAACCCCTGGGATGGAGACTTTAGAGAATTTTAAACATTGCAGAGGGGGACTGCGTCTGGGAGCAGGGTGGGGTGTCTAATTTTGGAGGTTTAGACGTTTGTTGGCAATTTTGCTTTGAATAGTGGTTATTTTATTGGTAAGAGCATTCTGGATGTCCGTACACCAGAGTTTGTCCTTAGTGCTAGGATCTGTTGGAGGGATAGGTGTTTCCATTTCTCTGAGGATAACGAATAGCTCTTTGGTGTTGGAGGTAGCTTGGTTAATGCTATTATTGTAAGTTTCCCATTTAGTTCGCAGTATCTCTTCTTTATATTGAGCTCAAATATTCATCAGGTTAGTTTTGCTTTCTGCAGAAGGGAGGTGTTTCCATAGTGTCTCCAGCTTTCTTTTCTCAGTTCATATGGTTTTTAGTTGTGGTGTGAACCATGAGTTCAGATGGGCTCTTTAAGTGGAGCAGTGATGTCCAGGGCTTGGGTCATGGTGGAGTTGTAGACATTGACTTTCATGTCAGGGTCAGTGGTATCCTCTAGGGAGTTTAGGATGGGGATCACGTGTGGCAAGATGGCAAGATAGCATCCACTGTGATGTTCCTTTGTTCCTTGTGAGACATGGGGGTACTATTATGTTGGATTTGGTTTTAGGAACATTTGCTGAGAGTGTGAAAGACACAAGGTGGTGATACGTCCAAGTTTGCCTTTCAATTGATGTGATTATAGTTGCACAATTAAGATCATCTATCCAATCTAGGGTCCTCCCTTTGTCGTGGGTGGGCTGTGTGATTTTTTGGTTTAGTCCCTGCTCCATAATGCTGTTAGCTTCTGCTAGAGCATGGTGATCATTCAAGTCATTGAATCCTAAGTTGAAATCTCCTAGAAGTAATATTTGCAAGGTGCTTTTAGTATGGTCCGATAGTAGTAGCATCAAGTCTTCCTTGAAGGTACCAATGGGCCCTGGAGGTCTTTAGATTAGATGGACAGTTATGGAACAGGATTTAGTAATTAGTATTTTAGCTGTGAGTAATTCACAGGATAAAAAAGTTGGCACAGTGCCTAATCCTATGTCTAGGTTGGATTTTGCTATGATGGCAATACCACCACCTCTGGAGTCTAGCCTATCAGATCTTGTGATAGAGTATTTCTGATGTACAGCAAGTAGGGGTGAGGGGCCTGCTGCTGCATGCAGCCAGGATTCTGTTATCGCCAACAAGTCAAGGTTTTCATCTATGATTATGTCAGCAATGTCTGTCACGTGAGCAACCATTGACCTAGTATTGATTAATGCCCCCTTTGAGGTTTGTGTTGTGACATTCATGGGAATGGTGCATGGTTTGTCTTGCTTCAGTTTCTTATTCTGGGAATTCGAAGTTTTGGTTAGGATTTTGCTAGATGTGGTGGCGTGTTTATAGGTAATGCGAGGTGAATGTTTTGGGAAGCTGTTGAGCAATGGTTCGTGGTGGATCAGGAGTCTGGAGCGAAGTCTGTTGTTTCTGTCTTTCGTGGGGCAGGGATGACTGGAATATTTATGCTTGGTGGGGAGACTAAGAGTGGCCTGGTTTAAGAGAGGCATAGAATAGTTAGTCCTACTCAAAAGTGCTGTGTTAGGGCTTTTGGAATCTGGGCATAGCTAAGGTAAAAATGCAGTTGGCCTAACTGAGGCGTCAAGAAAGTTGTAGTTAAGCAAGGGTAAAAAAAAGTGTAGCTTTTATCCCTTGTGAATAGTAATTTGTGTACATCGTTGGGCGATGGTGATATGCCAGTGTTGGCTGTGTAGTTGGGAGGTCCTGGTTAATGTCCAGGATTGGGCCTGGCACTAATTTCAATAATAATAGCGAGACATGTATGTTATGGGCAGGCAGCTGGTGCGTGGTAAAGTGCATCAAGTGCAGTTGCAGTGTTAGAGTTAGATAGTACAACACAAGACCGTTGAAGTTCAGTAAAAACAGTGCATAAATGAGTGGATCATATACATCATGGAGTAAGTGTGTGCGGTAAAAGGCAGTGGGAGGAAGTGCATTGTATCTAAGGTGGGCTGAGTATCTATCTTGGTATATGCAATATGGAGCACACTGGGCATTTAAGAGACCTAGTACAGTTCAAGGCATGGTAGTAGACAATCAGGCAATTTGGCAATAATGAGTCAGTATAGTAATAGTATGGCACTACTATGGCAGTAGAACAATGCTGCACACTGGGCAGTATTTGAGCTAGTACATTTAAAACATGTGAAACATTTGTGTCATTTTGGCGATAGTGCGGTGCAATATTTATACGATCTAGAGCTAGAAATGGGGTGATTTCCTCAGTGGTTTTGGTATAATAGACAACAAATCAGTTTAATGGTGATTTTCAGTGTTCCTCTTACCCTGACGATGGTAGGCGAGGCACACAGAGTGTCTGGCCCCTCGGCTCTTCTGGCACACAACAGGCACAGACAGGCGAGGTGCCTTTAACGGCGTGCCTTCAGTAGGCAGGCTGGGTCACGCCTTCTGGCGGGGTCAAGCCACGGATTTAGTGAGGTTGCTCCAATCAGAGGTGAGCCTGTTGCTAGACAAATGGTAAATATAAACTAGCAGTGGCCATTTTCGACCAAAATGGGGTGATCGCATTCTGTAGAACGTGGTAGCAGAGTAAAGAGGTCTTCCTGGCTGTGATGGGCACTATACAGCCAGTATGCAGCTACGATGCGGGTCAGATCGCACTGGGCTGCTTACCTTCAATTGCAGCATTACGTCGGAAGATTGTTCAGCATCAGCTGCAGTTGGCAGAAGTGGGACTGGGCTCAGGTGTAAGGTGTAAGGAGACAAAAGCATTATGTGCCCAGATAGACCGTATTTGTCTTAGGTTGTTGCTGCATTGTGATACGTGCGTGTAGGTAGCCATGCCTGCGGCAGATGTCCACTGAAGGGGTGCCTTTATATGTACCTTGAGGCTTGGATGGAGCATTGTTATTTATGCCACTGTTTGATAAGGTGGTCTGGTAGAGAGAGTCCTGTAGGTGCACTAGCTGGGTTGCCACAATAGGTCTTCTAAGCATCATGAACAAGCTATCATAAAGCATCTTCAAAGTGTGACATGCATGTACTTGCAAGTTCACACCTGTTGTCAGATATTGCAATTAAATCTTACAAATGCACTACATCTTCCACATTCCTGGCCCTTTCTTTGCTTTAAGGTCAGTTTCAATTGTTTTGTAAATGCTGGAATACATACCTCCTTCTTCAACTGTAACTCACTTGCATACAGTCATATTTTAGCATGATTAAATGCTTTCTTTCTATTATCAAAATCATTGGGATCTCCACCAAGTCTAGAGCAGATATTTGGATTTAATAAATCAATCACCATGCACACTCAAAGTAAGATGTCTTACATAAGTAAAATTGCCTTTAGGAATTCCTCACAGTCCATATATTATGATGGATTTCCTTGGATCTGAGACCAATCTTCACCAAGCATCTTCCTACTTTTCTGTTCAGAATCTGATTCATCCAATCCAGATACCATCTGATCTCTGATAACAAAATGAGATTGTATTCCTTGTCCTTTAATTGTTGAAGCAATGCTTCACTGATGAATCTTATCTGTTCTAGTGCCAAATCTGACTCTACTTCCTCCGAGAATCATACATTCTCGCAAAGGTGCAGTGGTGCCATCTTCCATTTCCATCTGTGGCACAATGTATGTGGATTCCTTCTGTCCTGTTGTGCTTGTTTGATGATTTCTGGACCCTAATTTTGTGGAAAGAACTTTACAATCCGGTAATCTACTTGAGTCCTCCATTTCTGGTTGATCTGGGTTCCTGTCCTCTGTTTCTGACTTGCGTGCCAATATAATGGTGATCTCTGACACCTGTCCATTCTGCAGATATACCTCAACTGTATTATTAGATGTTGCCATTGGGTGGCACTTGCGTGCATTTCCTTCCTTGTATTACACTTCTGCAGCTTCAGTGGCTTGCGGGTGAGCAGCCACAATACTCCATTTGTTAAGTAAATTAATGGTGGCAGTCTTCTTAAGAAATCATTGTCCATCAGTACCAATGTCTCCTGCATGGGCTTTACCGAAACTGGATGTTTGAGTTTATTAGTTCCTAACTTGATATCAATTTTCACAACTCCCACTATTGGTATTTGTTCTCCATCAAAGTTGTACACTGGATATGGCACTTGCTGCATTTTCAGATGATGTTCCTTTTCCTTTTCATTTGTTGATTCAAGAATTGCCGTAGTAAAAAGTGTGGCTTGCACTACTGTATCAACTAATGCAAAGGCCTGACATTGTCCCTGAATAGAAGGTGGCACATAGTACCGGCTTTCAACAATTTACAATGTGCACATGAAATGAGAGTTAATGCTAAGTTCAGAATTAACTTTCGTCAATTGGGCCATGCTCCTTGAGAGACATAATGGCATAAGAAATGAAGCCTTTCTTATCCTCTTCGATATATCACAATGTCACACCTCATTATCTCCTACACTGGCTAGAGCTGTCAGACCAGAAAAACCAAACCCCCTTTGAGGGTCCGGAAATGAATGATAATTGGTTGGCCGAAGACCAACCACCTCATTTACAGTGTTAAGAATATATATTAATTAGTTATTATGTAGCTATTAGTTCAACTAGTTCAACTAGAGCAAGGCCATTTTAAGATGACCAGAATCGCCATTTTGTTTTCTCTCTCTGCTCTCTCTAACGTTGCCACTTTGCCTCATGTAAAACTGCTTTGCTGTAGATATTATTTCGCTTCAATGGTCCAAGGCTAAGAAACATGTTGAAACATTACACTGGAGAGCCAGACAGAAATGCCCGATTCCCTCCCTCACATATCCTTGAAGACAGGGAGCAAGGCATTTAATCAGCACACGAATGCCAGCGAATCTCCTGAAAGAATAGCAATGTACGAAACTAGCATTTAAAGAGTTGAATTATGCTCTTCTTTATGGCCCCCCTTTCTGAGCCCAGTGAGGCCCCAGAGAGCGGGCTGACCTCTAGAGCGAGAATCGAAACTAAGAGATAGTGAGGTCTGGTATGTGCCAGTATCCTACGCGCAGCGTGCCCATGAAAAACAGAAACGCTGTGTTCTCGCAAATAAAGAATGGTGTCTGTAAAATTGAAGATTGCAAACCGTTACTAAATATGGTGGTCTAAGGTGTCATATTTGTCATACTGGTCAATCATCGCCTCTAATTCAAACGGAAATGAATTGGGGGCAGCATCAAATGTGTCATACTGTGTCATTGCTGATTTTAAGGTGCTCGGTTTGTATATATGTAACTGAAGTATGTTTCACTCGCTCTTGCGTCCCCCGAGGTCTGTTAGACACACGTCGTGGGGCGTGGGACCATTTGGCCAACTGGGACATCTTTGTATTGCAATAAACCCTAGATTTTGGGAACAGAACCTCGTGTCTGGCGTATCTATTCGAGTGTGTTGACTGTGCCTTGTTTCCACATCCAAGGGTCCCTCAAGGGCCCCTTCAAAGCAACCTGGGTACTTACCAGTATTCTAGATCCTGACAGTGCTTATCTACATACTCACCTCGAGGGTCTGGGTCTGCAACATCAGTTTGGTCTCCAATTCTTTCCCATTCGTGGACTTTTCCTTCAACATTCATAGGAGACATTTGTCTACCCCCTGTCTTTCCTCCTCCTGTTAAGTATTCAGCAATATTTTACTTAAGATTCTTTCCTAATGACCTGAAATTTGGTATTTAGATATCAGATCTAAATATGCTAGTCCTGAGTTTTGATATAAAAGTATTATACCACCAGTTACCCACTTATCTTCAGTTGTTTGTATATACTTGTGAGCCACTTATATTTTGGAACTACACAGTGTTACCCTCTCACTTTGTTGCTTTTTGCTGTTGTTTATTTCAGTTTATACATCCCTCTCACAGTAGTGCTCTCTGCTGCCATGGGACATCTTACTCCTACACTTGGGATTTGGTCTTATTGTTTGTTCTACTGGCTCTTCACTGAGACATACTGATAGAGATGTTGTATCTTCCCTTCCTGGTTGCTGTTTTTCAAAGGATTTTCTTTCTGATACGAATGCTTTAAATTTGTTGTATTCGAGATCAAAACTGACATTCCTGTTTTGTCTCTCTATTTTTGCAATACCAGTGTTTTGTTCTGGGGTACCCAACTTTCGGTCAAGACTACCAATAATGCTCACTTTAAGCTCATCTATGGGGATAATCCTGGATTGGCTTCACTACAGATTTGTTTGGTATTGATCACAAGTTCCTTTAATTAGTTACAGTTTTGGGTGGTGTTTAAAGCATATCGACTCAGTGATTCAATAGGCGCATTGTTTTGTGGGCTTCCCAATAACTTCCTTTCTTTTCAAAATGTAGTATCTCTGATTTTGTCTAGGTTCATAGCTCTAAAATCTGGGTATATACTGGTTTAAATTGCTATTTTGATCTGTGTTACAATAACCCTGATTCTGCTCAGGGAAGCATTCATAATTTAGATTCTCCCCTAACTCACAATTTACTCTGGTCGTGGATCTTGGTATCAATCTCAATTCAAAGTGATTCTTGACAACTGCTCCAGCGTATTTGTGTGAGCCTTTATTGGAATGCTCTTGTCTATGTTGGATACTTGTATCTGGCATCTCCTATCAGGTTACTTAATTTCTCTGGAGTCATTGGAAGTATCTCTGTTCTGGATCTTTCAGCTAATTCTCTTGGCTAATTAAATGAAGCCTACATTAGGGATTTCCCATGTTCAATGGGGCTATATCAGGACATGATATAATTAGGCTGTCTTGAATCAAGGCTCTGAAATGTAGCTGTGAAAGACCCAGTATTCTCAGGAATTACCTTCTCACAAGGAAATTCCTTCTATTGACCTTCTTAGTATTGCTTTTCCTCTTGTTAGCTTCTAAAGCTAGATTTTCACTGGCTTTCAGATTAAGAAATGTGGTCTCTGGGCTAGAAGTTTTATTATTTTCTGTTTCCTGGCTCTTATTAGAATTGTTGCTCGCAGTTTGAGATTTTGCAATCACTTCCCATATTCAAATCGACTGTTCAGTTATCCAACTTATTGGACTATTACAAAGGCAATCTCTAGATAGTTGTGTTATGACTTCTGCTCAGAATGAGATAAAGGATGAATTATGGATATTTAATGATTCAATGTTGCGGTTTGGATCTGTATGTAAAAACGCGTGTCAGAGTCTGTATAAGAATCTGTATAAGAATTCACAAGTGGATTCATTTGGTTCACAAAACATAGACTAGGCAATATGTTTTGCTTCCTGAATTGAACAGTATGGATATGTCTATGCAATTCATTTTTCAAAGCATTCCAAGTGATTGCATTGTGCTCTGATAGACTACAGAAGAATGTGATCTGACTTTCTTATATGGTGCTACTCAAGTATTTGATGTCATTTTTATCTACATGAATATCTAGAGTTTGTTATGCATGGTCTACAGATTCAATATGGTGTTCAATGCTTTCCTCCTTATCTGATTTTGAAAAAATCTTTACCAGCCTTCTTAGAGATGTAATGATTTTTGTGGGATCATGTTTTGTTTATGATTTTTATTTACGTGTTCTACCCTATCATCTCCTTCCGCTGATTTTGTATAGCATGGGTCTCTATTTCTGTTTTCATGTCGTTTAATGAAATCCTATTCATTATTATTGTGTTCCTCATCATTCTTACTATGTCTAGTGCTGATACTGCTATGGGGCTTTTTGTATTTTTCTTCTAATTTAGAGTCAGGCCTCTTGGGTTTGACATAGCCATTGCCAGCTGTGAGGTTCCTGCGTGTGGTTTTATGAGTATCACTTCTATTTTAGCATAAGTAATAACTTCTGTCTTTTTCACTTTGAAACCGTGTGCCAATTGCAGTTCCACTTTGTTCCACTAGGTAGTGATGTATGTATGCAAATGGGAACTCAATCACACCATCTTTTGCTTGGTGTTGAATTTGTGGATTTTTTTCAAGTACCCCTATCTATTTTCTCTCTCCGTTCTTCAAGATGTAAATCCTCATTTTTAGAAGAGGAGATTTTAAAAGCTATACAGGGTAATTCATAGAATTTCGCAGAAAAGTGTCGCAAGCGTCTGGCGCAGAGTGTCCGCGTGCGATTGTCTGTGCCAGGCACGTGCGCTAAAACCGATTTCCGCGCACAGCGTATTCATGGATTCTAGGCTCCCAAACCAGCCGTGGCGCAGAGTATCGCAGCGACCCTGCAGCAGCGCCAGTAACGCCCCCAAGAACGCCCTCGCGCAAGGAAAAGCCATAAAAATCGCAAAATCATCGCAAAGGGCTGCGCTAACCTTGGACCAGTTTACAGGGCTGCCAAACAAGGAACGCAAAGCGGGTAACGTTCATATCAGGGGTACGCGGGAAGTTTTACACGCGATTAGCCAGGGTACGTGTATTACAGGGGTACGCGGGATGTTCAACACGCGATTGGCCAGGGTACGTGTATTACAGGGGTACGCGTGAAGTTTTACATGCGATTAGCCAGGGCACGTGTATTATAGGGGTACGCGGCAATTATCACACGCGATTTGGCTGGGCACGTGTATTACAGGGGTATACGGGAAGTTTTACACGCGATTTGGCTGGGTACGTGTTTTACAGGGGTGCACGGGAATAATCACACGCGATTTGGCCAGGTACGTGTATTACAGGGGTGCGCGGGAATTATCACATGCAATTTGGCTGGGTACGTGTATTACAGGGGTGCGTGGGAAGTTAAACACGCGATTAGGCTGGGTGGGTCCTCACAGGTGTACCCTGTACACCCTCCACGGCCCCTGCAGGCCGCCCACACCACAGGGGACTACCCTGCACACCTGCTCATGTCCCCCTGCACCCCCACCCCCCAGCAGTGCAGGGGCACCCTCCACCAGGCCCCCACCCATGTCCCCTATCACCCCCACCCCCCAGCCACCAGGGGCACCCACCACCAGGCCCCCACTCATGTCTCCCACCACCCCCACCCCCCAGCCACCAGGGGCACCCACCACCAGGCCCGCACCCATGTCTCCCACCACCCCACCCCCCAGCAGTGCAGGGGCAGCCTCCACCAGGCCCCCACCCATGTCTCCCACCACCCCCACCCCCCAGCAGTGCAGGGGCACCCACCACCAGGCCCGCACCCATGTCCCCCACCACCCCACCCCCCAGCAGTGCAGGGGCAGCCTCCACCAGGCCCCCACCCATGTCTCCCACCACCCCACCCCCCAGCAGTGCAGGGGCACCCACCACCAGGCCCGCACCCATGTCTCCCACTCCCCCACCCCCCAGCAGTGCAGGGGCAGCCTCCACCAGGCCCCCACCCATGTCTCCCACCACCCCACCCCCCAGCAGTGCAGGGGCAGCCTCCACCAGGCCCGCACCCATGTCTCCCACCACCCCACCCCCCAGCAGTGCAGGGGCAGCCTCCACCAGGCCCCCACCCATGTCTCCCACCACCCCCACCCCCCAGCAGTGCAGGGGCAGCCTCCACCAGGCCCGCACCCATGTCTCCCACCACCCCACCCCCCAGCAGTGCAGGGGCAGCCTCCACCAGGCCCCCACCCATGTCTCCCACCACCCCCACCCCCCAGCAGTGCAGGGGCAGCCTCCACCAGGCCCCCACTCATGTCTCCCACCACCCCCACCCCCCAGCCACCAGGGGCACCCACCACCAGGCCCGCACCCATGTCTCCCACCACCCCACCCCCCAGCAGTGCAGGGGCAGCCTCCACCAGGCCCCCACCCATGTCTCCCACCACCCCACCCCCCAGCAGTGCAGGGGCAGCCTCCACCAGGCCCGCACCCATGTCTCCCACCACCCCACCCCCCAGCAGTGCAGGGGCACCCACCACCAGGCCCCCACCCATGTCTCCCACCACCCCCACCCCCCAGCAGTGCAGGGGCAGCCTCCACCAGGCCCCCACCCATGTCTCCCACCACCTCACCCTCCAGCAGTGCCGGGGCAGCCTCCACCAGGCCCCCACCCATGTCTCCCACCACCCCACCCCCCAGCAGTGCAGGGGCACCCACCACCAGGCCCGCACCCATGTCTCCCACCACCCCACCCCCCAGCAGTGCAGGGGCAGCCTCCACCAGGCTCCCACCCATGTCTCCCACCACCCCACGCCCCAGCAGTGCAGGGGCACCCACCACCAGGCCCGCACCCATGTCTCCCACTCCCCCACCCCCCAGCAGTGCAGGGGCAGCCTCCACCAGGCCCGCACCCATGTCTCCCACCACCCCACCCCCCAGCAGTGCAGGGGCAGCCTCCACCAGGCCCCCACCCATGTCTCCCACCACCCCCACCCCCCAGCAGTGCAGGGGCACCCACCACCAGGCCCCCACCCATGTCTCCCACCACCCCCACCCCCCAGCAGTGCAGGGGCACCCACCACCAGGCCCCCACTCATGTCTCCCACCACCCCCACCCCCCAGCCACCAGGGGCACCCACCACCAGGCCCCCACCCATGTCTCCCACCACCCCCACCCCCCAGCCACCAGGGGCACCCACCACCAGGCCCCCACCCATGTCTCCCACCACCCCCACCCCCCAGCAGTGCAGGGGCAGCCTCCACCAGGCCCCCACCCATGTCTCCCACCACCCCCACCCCCCAGCAGTGCAGGGGCACCCACCACCAGGCCCCCACTCATGTCTCCCACCACCCCCACCCCCCAGCCACCAGGGGCACCCACCACCAGGCCCGCACCCATGTCTCCCACCACCCCACCCCCCAGCAGTGCAGGGGCAGCCTCCACCAGGCCCCCACCCATGTCTCCCACCCCCCACCCCCCAGCAGTGCAGGGGCAGCCTCCACCAGGCCCCCACCCATGTCTCCCACCACCCCACCCCCCAGCAGTGCAGGGGCAGCCTCCACCAGGCCCCCACCCATGTCTCCCACCACCCCACCCCCCAGCAGTGCAGGGGCACCCACCACCAGGCCCGCACCCATGTCTCCCACCACCCCCACCCCCCAGCCACCAGGGGCACCCACCACCAGGCCCACACCCATGTCTCCCACCACCCCACCCCCCAGCAGTGCAGGGGCAGCCTCCACCAGGCCCCCACCCATGTCTCCCACCCCCCCACCCCCCAGCAGTGCAGGGGCAGCCTCCACCAGGCCCCCACATATGTCTCCCACCACCCCACCCCCCAGCAGTGCGGGGTCAGCCTCCACCAGGCCCCCACCCATGTCTCCCACCACCCCCACCCCCCAGCAGTGCAGGGTCAGCCTCCACCAGGCCCCCACCCATGTCTCCCACCACCCCCACCCCCCACCATCCAGGGGCAGCCTCCACCAGGCCCCCACCCATGTCTCCCACCACCCCCACCCCCCACCATCCAGGGGCACCCACCACCAGGCCCGCACCCATGTCTCCCACCACCCCACCCCCCAGCAGTGCAGGGGCAGCCTCCACCAGGCCCCCACCCATGTCTCCCACCCCTCACCCCCCAGCAGTGCAGGGGCAGCCTCCACCAGGCCCCCACCCATGTCTCCCACCCCCCCGCCCCCCAGCAGTGCAGGGTCAGCCTCCACCAGGCCCCCACCCATGTCTCCCACCCCCCCACCCCCCAGCAGTGCAGGGGCAGCCTCCACCAGGCCCCCACCCATGTCTCCCACCACCCCACCCCCCGCAGTGCAGGGGCAGCCTCCACCAGGCCCCCACCCATGTCTCCCACCACCCCACCCCCCAGCATTGCAGGGGCAGCCTCCACCAGGCCCCCACCCATGTCTCCCACCACCCCACCCCCCAGCAGTGCAGGGGCACCCACCACCAGGCCCGCACCCATGTCTCCCACCACCCCCCAGCCACCAGGGGCACCCACCACCAGGCCCGCACCCATGTCTCCCACCACCCCACCCCCCAGCAGTGCAGGGGCAGCCTCCACCAGGCCCCCACCCATGTCTCCCACCACCCCACCCCCCAGCAGTGCAGGGTCAGCCTCCACCAGGCCCCCACCCATGTCTCCCACCACCCCCACCCCCAAGCAGTGCAGGGTCAGCCTCCACCAGGCCCCCACCCATGTCTCCCACCACCCCCACCCCCCACCATCCAGGGGCAGCCTCCACCAGGCCCCCACCCATGTCTCCCACCACCCCCACCCCCCACCATCCAGGGGCACCCACCACCAGGCCCGCACCCATGTCTCCCACCACCCCACCCCCCAGCAGTGCAGGGGCAGCCTCCACCAGGCCCCCACCCATGCCTCCCACCCCCCACCCCCCAGCAGTGCAGGGGCAGCCTCCACCAGGCCCGCACCCATGTCTCCCACCACCCCCACCCCCCAGCCACCAGGGGCACCCACCACCAGGCCCGCACCCATGTCTCCGACCACCCCACCCCCCAGCAGTGCAGGGGCAGCCTCCACCAGGCCCCCACCCATGTCTCCCACCACCCCACCCCCCAGCAGTGCAGGGGCACCCACCACCAGGCCCGCACCCATGTCTCCCACTCCCCCACCCCCCAGCAGTGCAGGGGCATCCTCCACCAGGCCCGCACCCATGTCTCCCACCACCCCACCCCCCAGCAGTGCAGGGGCAGCCTCCACCAGGCCCCCACCCATGTCTCCCACCACCCCCACCCCCCAGCAGTGCAGGGGCACCCACCACCAGGCCCCCACTCATGTCTCCCACCACCCCCACCCCCCAGCCACCAGGGGCACCCACCACCAGGCCCCCACCCATGTCTCCCACCACCCCCACCCCCCAGCAGTGCAGGGGCAGCCTCCACCAGGCCCCCACCCATGTCTCCCACCACCCCCACCCCCCAGCAGTGCAGGGGCACCCACCACCAGGCCCCCACTCATGTCTCCCACCACCCCCACCCCCCAGCCACCAGGGGCACCCACCACCAGGCCCCCACTCATGTCTCCCACCACCCCCACCCCCCAGCAGTGCAGGGGCAGCCTCCACCAGGCCCCCACCCATGTCTCCCACCCCCCCACCCCCCAGCAGTGCAGGGGCAGCCTCCACCAGGCCCCCACCCATGTCTCCCACCACCCCACCCCCCAGCAGTGCAGGGGCAGCCTCCACCAGGCCCCCACCCATGTCTCCCACCCCCCCACCCCCCAGCAGTGCAGGGGCAGCCTCCACCAGGCCCCCAACCATGTCTCCCACCACCCCACCCCCCAGCAGTGCAGGGTCAGCCTCCACCAGGCCCCCACCCATGTCTCCCACCACCCCCACCCCCCAGCAGTGCAGGGTCAGCCTCCACCAGGCCCCCACCCATGTCTCCCACCACCCCCACCCCCCACCATCCAGTGGCAGCCTCCACCAGGCCCCCACCCATGTCTCCCACCACCCCCACCCCCACCATCCAGGGGCACCCACCACCAGGCCCGCACCCATGTCTCCCACCACCCCACCCCCCAGCAGTGCAGGGGCAGCCTCCACCAGGCCCCCACCCATGCCTCCCACCCCCCACCCCCCAGCAGTGCAGGGGCAGCCTCCACCAGGCCCGCACCCATGTCTCCCACCACCCCCACCCCCCAGCCACCAGGGGCACCCACCACCAGGCCCGCACCCATGTCTCCGACCACCCCACCCCCCAGCAGTGCAGGGGCAGCCTCCACCAGGCCCCCACCCATGTCTCCCATCACCCCACCCCCCACCAGTGCAGGGGCACCCACCACCAGGCCCGCACCCATGTCTCCCACTCCCCCACCCCCCAGCAGTGCAGGGGCAGCCTCCACCAGGCCCACACCCATGTCTCCCACCACCCCACCCCCCAGCAGTGCAGGGGCAGCCTCCACCAGCCCCCCACCCATGTCTCCCACCACCCCCACCCCCCAGCAGTGCAGGGGCACCCACCACCAGGCCCCCACTCATGTCTCCCACCACCCCCACCCCCAGCCACCAGGGGCACCCACCACCAGGCCCCCACCCATGTCTCCCACCCCCCCACCCCCCAGCAGTGCAGGGGCAGCCTCCACCAGGCCCCCACCCATGTCTCCCACCACCCCCACCCCCCAGCAGTGCAGGGGCACCCACCACCAGGCCCCCACTCATGTCTCCCACCACCCCCACCCCCCAGCCACCAGGGGCACCCACCACCAGGCCCCCACTCATGTCTCCCACCACCCCCACCCCCCAGCAGTGCAGGGGCAGCCTCCACCAGGCCCCCACCCATGTCTCCCACCCCCCCACCCCCCAGCAGTGCAGGGGCAGCCTCCACCAGGCCCCCACCCATGTCTCCCACCACCCCACCCCCCAGCAGTGCAGGGGCAGCCTCCACCAGGCCCCCACCCATGTCTCCCACCACCCCACCCCCCAGCAGTGCAGGGGCACCCACCACCAGGCCCGCACCCATGTCTCCCACCACCCCCACCCCCCAGCAGTGCAGGGGCAGCCTCCACCAGGCCCCCACCCATGTCTCCCACCCCCCCACCCCCCAGCAGTGCAGGGGCAGCCTCCACCAGGCCCCCAACCATGTCTCCCACCATCCCACCCCCCAGCAGTGCAGGGTCAGCCTCCACCAGTCCCCCACCCATGTCTCCCACCACCCCCACCCCCCAGCAGTGCAGGGTCAGCCTCCACCAGGCCCCCACCCATGTCTCCCACCACCCCCACCCCCCACCATCCAGGGGCAGCCTCCACCAGGCCCCCACCCATGTCTCCCACCACCCCCACCCCCCACCATCCAGGGGCACCCACCACCAGGCCCGAACCCATGTCTCCCACCACCCCACCCCCCAGCAGTGCAGGGGCAGCCTCCACCAGGCCCCCACCCATGTCTCCCACCCCCCCACCCCCCAGCAGTGCAGGGGCAGCCTCCACCAGGCCCCCACCCATGTCTCCCACCCCCCGCCTCCCAGCAGTGCAGGGTCAGCCTCCACCAGGCCCCAACCCATGTCTCCCACCCCCCCCCACCCCCCAGCAGTGCAGGGGCAGCCTCCACCAGGCCCCCACCCATGTCTCCCACCACCCCACCCCCCAGCAGTGTAGGGGCAGCCTCCACCAGGCCCTCACCCATGTCTCCCACCACCCCACCCCCCAGCAGTGCAGGGGCAGCCTCCACCAGGCCCCCACCCATGTCTCCCACCACCCCACCCCCCAGCAGTGCAGGGGCACCCACCACCAGGCCCGCACCCATGTCTCCCACCACCCCCACCCCCCAGCAGTGCAGGGGCAGCCTCCACCAGGCCCCCACCCATGTCTCCCACCACCCCACCCCCCAGCAGTGCAGGGTCAGCCTCCACCAGGCCCCCACCCATGTCTCCCACCACCCCCACCCCCCAGCAGTGCAGGGTCAGCCTCCACCAGGCCCCCACCCATGTCTCCCACCACCCCCACCCCCCACCATCCAGGGGCAGCCTCCACCAGGCCCCCACCCATGTCTCCCACCACCCCCACCCCCCACCATCCAGGGGCACCCACCACCAGGCCCCCACCCATGTCTCCCACCACCCCACCCCCCAGCAGTGCAGGGTCAGCCTCCACCAGGCCCCCACCCATGTCTCCCACCACCCCCACCCCCCAGCAGTGCAGGGTCAGCCTCCACCAGGCCCCCACCCATGTCTCCCACCACCCCCACCCCCCACCATCCAGGGGCAGCCTCCACCAGGCCCCCACCCATGTCTCCCACCACCCCCACCCCCCACCATCCAGGGGCACCCACCACCAGGCCCGCACCCATGTCTCCCACCACCGCACCCCCCAGCAGTGCAGGGGCAGCCTCCACCAGGCCCCCACCCATGTCTCCCACCCCCCCACCCCCCAGCAGTGCAGGGGCAGCCTCCACCAGGCCCGCACCCATGTCTCCCACCACCCCCACCCCCCAGCCACCAGGGGCACCCACCACCAGGCCCGCACCCATGTCTCCCACCACCCCACCCCCCAGCAGTGCAGGGGCAGCCTCCACCAGGCCCCCACCCATGTCTCCCACCACCCCACCCCCCAGCAGTGCAGGGGCACCCACCACCAGGCCCGCACCCATGTCTCCCACTCCCCCACCCCCCAGCAGTGCAGGGGCAGCCTCCACCAGGCCCGCACCCATGTCTCCCACCACCCCACCCCCCAGCAGTGCAGGGGCACCCTCCACCAGGCCCCCACCCATGTCTCCCACCACCCCCACCCCCCAGCAGTGCAGGGGCACACACCACCAGGCCCCCACTCATGTCTCCCACCACCCCCACCCCCCAGCCACCAGGGGCACCCACCACCAGGCCCCCACCCATGTCTCCCACCACCCCCACCCCCCAGCAGTGCAGGGGCAGCCTCCACCAGGCCCCCACCCATGTCCCCCACCACCCCCACCCCCCAGCAGTGCAGGGGCACCCACCACCAGGCCCCCACTCATGTCTCCCACCACCCCCACCCCCCAGCCACCAGGGGCACCCACCACCAGGCCCGCACCCATGTCTCCCACCACCCCACCCCCCAGCAGTGCAGGGGCAGCCTCCACCAGGCCCCCACCCATGTCTCCCACCCCCCCACCCCCCAGCAGTGCAGGGGCAGCCTCCACCAGGCCCCCACCCATGTCTCCCACCACCCCACCCCCCAGCAGGGCAGGGGCAGCCTCCACCAGGCCCCCACCCATGTCTCCCACCACCCCACCCCCCAGCAGTGCAGGGGCACCCACCACCAGGCCCGCACCCATGTCTCCCACCACCCCCACCCCCCAGCCACCAGGGGCACCCACCACCAGGCCCGAACCCATGTCTCCCACCACCCCACCCCCCAGCAGTGCAGGGGCAGCCTCCACCAGGCCCCCACCCATGTCTCCCACCCCCCCACCCCCCAGCAGTGCAGGGGCAGCCTCCACCAGGCCCCCACCCATGTCTCCCACCACCCCACCCCCCAGCAGTGCAGGGTCAGCCTCCACCAGGCCCCCACCCATGTCTCCCACCACCCCCACCCCCCAGCAGTGCAGGGTCAGCCTCCACCAGGCCCCCACCCATGTCTCCCACCACCCCCACCCCCCACCATCCAGGGGCAGCCTCCACCAGGCCCCCACCCATGTCTCCCACCACCCCCACCCCCCACCATCCAGGGGCACCCACCACCAGGCCCGCACCCATGTCTCCCACCACCCCACCCCCCAGCAGTGCAGGGGCAGCCTCCACCAGGCCCCCACCCATGTCTCCCACCCCCCCACCCCCCAGCAGTGCAGGGGCAGCCTCCACCAGGCCCCCACCCATGTCTCCCACCCCCCCGCCCCCCAGCAGTGCAGGGTCAGCCTCCACCAGGCCCCCACCCATGTCTCCCACCCCCCCACCCCCCCAGCAGTGCAGGGGCAGCCTCCACCAGGCCCCCACCCATGTCTCCCACCACCCCACCCCCCAGCAGTGCAGGGGCAGCCTCCACCAGGCCCGCACCCATGTCTCCCACCACCCCACCCCCCAGCAGTGCAGGGGCACCCACCACCATACACCCCACCAACCTGGATGACTCTGTGCCATCTTCCCTCGTTGGGCCCTGTGGGGTCCCAGCTGCCTCTTCTGCTGCTGAGGAGTCCAACTCCGACCTCCGCCTCTTGGACCTCCCCTTGCCAGCTGCGGCCTGGGACGCGGCACCAGACTCCTCACTCCCCGACGAGATCACAACTTGGGAGGGGATCTGGCCCTTGCGTCTCCGGCTGGTGGTGCGACCCCTGCCGCTGTGCTCCACAGCACCTGCTCCGTCCTCTTCATCAGTTGACGGTGCAGACAGGGAGAAAGAAAACACAGTCATCAGGGCACTGTAAAATGGACTCATACACACATGACAGTTATACATGAGTGGCATAGGTAAACCTCAGACATGGCATCACAATCCCCAACACACATGTCATTTCAACTTGCACACATGAGCCATACCACAGCCATGATGCAACAGCCAGCACCTTCCATTCACATACAACAGCATGTGCAGCCAAAGGTCATCCACACATCACATGCAACATAGGGAGTACACTACACATGCACACACATCACCAAACCTGCATGCATGTGTACACCTCCGCCAACTGTCGCAGTGTCTCCATCGACATCCATGTCACACCTGACAATCATTCCTCCACATCCTGTGCCATGCAAGCCCACACACACAAGCACCATCCATGTGTCACACATGAGACCCCTCGCATGTGTCACCCTCACAGCCCTGTACACCCCCCCTACTTGGCCACATAAAAATACATGTTCAACCTGCACACTCCTGGCACACCACCACACGCACAATTTACTATCAGTATGCATGTACACTTACCGCTCGACTCCAGACGGGTCTGCTTCTCAAGGACATGGATGTGGAGCGCAGGGGATATGCGTTCCAGGACCCTCATCTGATCTTCCGACAAGTGGCCCCGCCCGCCCCTTAGCATTTGCTGCCATTATGAGGCGCCGGGCCTTGTTGAGGGTGCTGGACCTGAAGTCCTCCCAGCGCTTCCTGACACATTAGTAGTCGCGGACTGCCACCTCCTCCGCGTTGATGGCAGTCACGACGTCCATCGGCGCGCAACCTTCCGAAGAGGGCATCATACTGCCCCACGACATGCTCCACCAGGACAACAACTTCCCTGGCACTGAAGCTGGTGCCCCTCTGCCTCCTTGGCCGGGGGTTGCCACTGGTGCCAGATGTCGTAGTGCCCGACATGGCAACCCCAGAGGCAGGAGTGGGTGGGCAACTGGGTCCTGGTGCTGGGCTGTGGGGTGACAGTCGGGAGCCTTTGGTTCCAGCAGGGGTGGTCACAGCAACAGCACCCCTGGCTGATGTGCAGGCAGCAAATGGCAGGGCACGTGGCCAGCAGGCAGTCAGGCAGCAGCAGATGGCAGGTGGGAGCATGCTCAGGGCTCTGGGGGGCAGTAATTTGGCCTCCTGGGCAGGAGCGTGGTCTTCCGTGTGCTTACGCGTGGACAGCCTGATAGGGAGTGATTTTGCACGTGAAAATCCCACACGTCTGCGTGTGAATCGAAGAAAGGCCCTTAGCGCGTAAACCCATCAACAGCATATGCGCGTCCATGAAGTCACGTGCAGGAAAATGTTGCGTGACACGTCCAAGTGTCAAAGCGTGTGATTGGAGAAAATAGACCTACACGCAGAAGTCACAAAGCGTGTAAATGGTTAAAATGGACCTACACGCAGTAGTGACAAAGCGTGTGATTGGTGAATATGGTTCTACACGCAGAAGTGACAAAGCGTGTGATTGGTGAAAATGGATCTACATGCAGAAGTGACAAAGCGTGTGATTGGTGAAAATGGGCCTAGCACGTACACGCCGCGTAAGTGACGCTGTACGTGTGGGCCTGTATATAAGGTACGGTTAGAACACCATTTCCTTGTACGTGCTTTTCGTGGAGAGCGAGTGGGTGAATTCTGTACTTCTTGTCGTTTCACACGCGATTTACTTCACGGCGTTTCCAGTTCGTACTCCCTGTTACCTCTGACAGCTTTTTCTCTTTTTTCTCTCGTACTGGTTTACCTGGGCCTGTTCCCTCAAACAGTGTCCCCTTCTACTGTTGTCCTGTCTCCTCAGACAGTGTACATATCTTCTTTTGGCGGGGGTGTTGCCAACCAAACGCGCTCATTTTTCACGCTCTTTTACCTGGCAGACGGTGAGTCACGCACGTATCTAACTTCTGTGCTTGCCCCGTGTGTAGCCTACCCCTTCAGAGGTCATTCTAGGCTGCGTGTGACACGCATACGTTCATTCTTGTGTTACTGGGTGCCACAGCGTAGTGCAGGTTTTTCTTTCTGCACACGTGGTCTAGGAGGGGTTGCGTGCACGTCATCTCCCTTTTTTGGGCCTCCTGTGCGTTGCGTGACCCGTCATCTTTCCCCAGGGGTTACAATCAGCCTTGCTAGAGCACTAGGGTACAATTACCATCTGGTACCCAACCGCTTTGACCCCCAATTGCCCAGGACTATAGTCTACAGCCACTCCCATACGCACATTAATATCAGTGCCATGGCTGGGAGGCGAGGATTCCGTAAGGGTGGCAAAGGTGGAAGAGCCACAAGTGGTGGCCGTGGTGGATCCGGTAGGGGACGTGGTCGTAACTTGCAGGGTGAGCCTGTCCCCCCATGTGCGGAGGACCAGTCAAGGGCACCCATTACCCCCTCCCCTCCCACCCTCCCGTTGAGGCTGATGTGGCTGACACCATCCATGCTCAGCCCTTGTTGGACCAGCCCATTGTGGCACCACACCTGGCTGACTTCATGGCTGACTTCCAGGTCAGCAGGGCTACCACACATGCACTGGTGCACGTTGATGCCATCATGCCACGTGGATCTGGGGCAGCAAGGTCATCTGCTGCCCCAAGTAGGCAGGGCGGAGAGGCTGCAGGGGCAGCTGCGGCTCCATCCACCCCAGCTCTCACACACCCAGCCAGGACAGTGTCCGTCCTAGTCCATTCTGCTGACATTCCCCATGACACCATTACACTTGAGCCAATGCCTGCACCAACTCCCATGCTGAGTGTGCAATCCCACACACCTGATACAGAGCCCACCAAGGCTCCTGCCCCTAGTGTCCAGAGCGGCGCAGGACACTCAGGATCACCACCACCTTCCAAGCGGAAGAGGAAGAGTGCTCGTCCGGCACAGGCTGATGCCCCAGACACGGCTACACAGTCCGGTCCGTCGAGGAAGCCCAGCTTCACGGATGACAAACTGAATGCACTTGTCGAGTATGTGTCCGGACATGATAACGAGATGGTCATTGTTGCAGGATCAAAGACCACACCTGCACAACGCCAGGCACACTGGCAGACCGTTGCGGACATCGTAAGTGCCCTTGGAATCGTGAGGCGCACAGCCAATGATTGCTACAAGCGCTGGAATGACCTAAAGCGCAGGGCAAAGAAGAAGCTGGCCTCAAGTCATGCCGCAACTCTAGTGACTGGAGGTGGGTCTCCAGTAGAAGACATGGAACTCACTCCACATGAGTCAGTCGCTGGGACCTAGGTCACGGAGGAACAGATCCAAGGCGTGGGAGATCTGCCTGATTACGAGGCATTGTCCGGTGAGTGCACATGCATGTGTGTGTCATCCATGTGCATGGTGTGTGTGTGAGGGCATCTGTTGGTGTGCCAGGTGAGAGTGTGTGCGCCTGAGTCGAATGTGTCAGCCATGTGCTTCATGCAATACATCCTGCACAGCTGCAATTGGCCATTGCAGTATCCCTTCTGCCAACAGTAGACATCTAGCCCAACAGCACCCCAGTTGCCCTTGAAGTGTCACCTTGCCACAACATTGTTGCTTATTTTCCTATGTTCAATCAGACAGATTGTATGCATTCCACCACTTATACTAGGCATTCCTCAGTCCTCTAGTCACATGTCTGGCATGGCCATGGTAAAGTGGAGTGACTTTGTTACCTGGATATCATATATTCACACATGTCCCTGCGCAATTGGACCATATTGGACTGGCAGCTCCAGGTGATAAAGCAGACCTGTTTCAATTAGAAAAGCTATTGCATGTGGGAACTGGACAGAATGAATAAGTGCTGCCCTCCTCTCCATCTACACTCAATAGCAATGGCACATGCCATCTGTGTGATGGCATGTGTGTGTCACCTGGCAATCACAGGGCAATGTGAGATGCCACTGCCAGGCAGCATGCAGAAAATGTGTTCATCTTCCATCTTTGTGTAATGAGTGTGGGCCATTTGCCTGCCCTTCATACGCAGTGAGGGTGCATGCATGGGAGGGTCTTAGTCATGTGGGACATGTGTCAATCAAGTACTGGTTCTCTTGCTTCTCAGCCCTCATTGTGTGCCATGGTGCTAATGCGGGTTTCCATTTCTTTGTTATTATGTCATTGCAGGGGAAGACGCACCTGATACTGCTGGGGTTATGGAGATGGTGCAGAGCCAGAAGGGGTCCGAGGGCCGACCAACCACCAGTGAGGGACGTGGTGTGCTGGTGGGTGAAAATCCACAAGTGCTACAGGTTGTGCTCTCAAGGGGTGTCTCTGGCTGCACCTCCCCCGAGCTGTACTCAGCTGTTGACTCGGATGATGAGACCTACGTGCCGTCGCAGGTGAGTGGTCCAGGGAGGGAATCTGTTCTGTCCCACCCACCTGCACCAGGGTCAGAACCCTCAATGGGGATGTCAGTGTTGGTAGCTAGGCCTTTGGTGGTTACGGATGCAGGGTCACACTCCGCGACATCTGATCCTGTTCCTGGGCCAGCAGATCAGAGGGGGAATGCAGTCCTGCAGCCTCAGGCAGTGCCGGCACAGCAAGGCGCAGTCCGCCTTGCCCCAGACAGGTGTGGTGCCCGCCGACGTGGTGGCCGTACGCCACCTGGCAATACCGCATGGGAGCAATCCATTTACGGTATGGCTACCGAACAGGCAGCATCATCCGAGATGATGGCTCAGGCCATGGATAGGGTGGCCACTTCCATTGTCCCCCCTGAAAGGCTGATGGAGCGACTAGAGCAGGCAACCGACTCCATCTGCCAGTCACACAGGGAGGACATGTTGGCGTCCAACAGGGACAGGCGGGCGGCACTGGCGACTCTGCAGGAGGCCATCTCCATAGAGTCCCAGGGCCACAGGGAAGCCCTGAGGCAGGAGCTACATCAACTAAGGACGACTCTAGTTGAGCTTGAGGCTTCAACACACCAAAGGACAGAACAGCAGCTGGAGCGTCTCACCCGTACGCTCTCAGCTGAGATGCAAGCAACGAGGGCGGAGGTCCGGGCATCCCGTGAGTTGTTGCATGGGGACCTCCGCACCCTCATCCTCCAGAACCAGACCTACCACAGCGGCATGCTTGCAGCCATGGAGGAACAGAGTAGGGCCTTGCGTGGGCTGCCTCCCATAGTGCAACCACCTCCGGATGCAGCTGCACAGGGTGATAATAGCGACAGCAGTGATACTCCCACAATAGGGTAGCCGTGTGGGCCATGAGCCCATGGAGGTGTTTTATTTTCCCAGGATCCACACAGGTGGTTTCTGGTGTGCACCCTGACCTCGGACCTCCTGGGTGGCCTCCCCAACCCCCCCGGGCCCTTTAATGGCCATTTTTGATTTTTTTTTTATTTTTATTTTTTTTTTTTTTTTTTATATTTTTCCCAATTTTTTTGGGACAATTTGTTGGCTTCCGTGGTTCCTGTGGGCATACGCTGCATTGTGGCTGGGCACATGCAGGCTTGTCATGTATTAGGTTCAGATGCCTGGGTTTGAGTCACACACACCCCTCCTGCTTCCCGTTTCCATGGGCTTGCAAAGGGTGTGCCCAAGTGACATTGAAGTACATGGTGACATTGGACTCCCACTACATGTGTGGGTAGTCTAGTCAATACTGTGTATACATTCCTAGTGCATATTGCTGTTGTGTTGTACACTGCATGTTGCATTGATGTGTAACTCATCATCTGTGTCTGCCTCCCAATTTGCAGGTCCCTTCCTCATGTCTACACAAGGCCCTCTAGTCTGGAGATGGGGTCCTTGTTGGCAGCAGTGCACCTACAACTCTACATGGCACCAACACTGTTCAGTTGGAAGTGGTGGGAGTGCAGGCATATCCAGGTGGTGAGACAACTGATTTATCACATTACTGAAGTCATGTTAATGGTAGTACCTGCTCAAGTTTGTTGTTGGTCCTGCATTACAGTGAGCATTTCAGGTGTAGGAAGTTTCAATTGGGGACACTGTACATTGCAACACTTGTCATGTTGTGGGGATTACTTTGTTTACCTGCACATAGCATGACATGGCACGGTGTGTTGTGTGGCGGTGCTGGGGATGGGTTGGGTGACATGGCACTGTCCTCTTGTTACATTTAGCAAGTGGGTATTAATTTTGGCTGCTTGAATGTGTTTCTTCACAAAACTGCATTGGTGTTGTGTGTGGGTAGGGATGCACACCTTGTAACACTTCCAGGTGAACAATCTCAGGCTGATATGCTTTTCACACTTGAATCTCCAGACATTCAGGATCAGTGTCAGGTTGAGTCATCATTGACTGTCAGATGGAATGTGCCAGGGCAGTGTGCACTCCACAGGGGAGTGAATACTATGTGAAGTAATTAGCCACTAGCTGTGTACGGGCTGCCTCCCCCCGTGCCCTTTCCCCTCCCATGCGCAGCGGCTGTGCATGTGGTTGGGGATGTGGGGCCACCACCATGTCCACGGGCAGGCCCCGGCGTGTTGCAACGTTGTGCAGGACACATGCTGCCACTATGATCCTGCACACTACTGGGGGAGCGTATAACAGCTGCCCGCCAGAACGGTCAAGGGAGCGAAAGCGTGACTTTAGCAATCCGAATGTGCGCTCCACTATGCCCCGGGTTGTAATGTGGGCTGTGTTATATCTTACCTGGGGTGGCGTGGTGGGGTTCCGAATTGGCGTCATCATGTGGGGGCTGAGAGGGTAGGCACTGTCCCCTGTGGAGGTGGTGATTGGTATCATTGGTGGGGTTGTGACCTTGCTCAGTATCCAACATGCATGCATGTGCAGTGGCATACATACTCACCAAGCAGCCATGTATCGCCATGCCGCCCAGCATCTATGTCCCGGCATAGGGTGGACATTCGGTAAATGAAGCTGTCGTGGGTGGACCCGGGATAGTTGGCATATACTGAGGTGATGATTCCCTTGGCATTACATACTACCTGCACGTTGATGGAATGCCAGTGCTTGCGGTTCCTATAGATGTGCTCAGATGCCCTGGGGGGACGTAGAGCCACATGGGTGCAGTCGATGGCACCTAGCACTTTGGGGAATCGTGCCACACCGTAAAAATCCTGGGCCGCAGCATGCCTTTCTGCAGGTGTTCTGGGCAGGTATATGTGCCTGCGGACTGATGGGCGTGCAGTGATGATGTCCAAGACCTGGTGTAGGCAGCGTGACTGGGTGGCCTGTGACACCCCACCCACTATGGCACTTGTCCGCTGAAATGATCCAGTGGCTAAGAAGTGCAGTACATTGAGGACCTTCTCCAGGGGGCTGAGTGCTTGGGAGCACAGGGTGGGTGATGTGAGGTCATCCTCCCACTCACTCACCAGGTCCAGTATTATGTGTGGTGGAAACCTGTACCTTCCATACACCTGGTCATCAGGCATCCCGAACAGGCTGGTTCTGGGTGTGAATATTCTGGCCCTGACTCTCCTCCTCCTCCTCCTTTGGTAGCCCACTGCCACTGCTGCTAGGAACGGTATGTTCATCCTGGCATCTGGCTTGTCATTTGATAAGTGCGCAAATTAATGCTTTGCGCGTGTACTAGGCGAGCGTGTGACCCGCGCACCCCTGGAATCTAGTTCCCAGTCCAATAGCGTGTGGAAATTCCCACGCACCACGGGATACAGGTGCGCTGACGTACTTGCGTGTGTAAGTGCCCGCGCACCCCTGAAATACACGTACATAGGCCAATCGCGTGTAAGCGCACTTTTGTCCAATGACACGCGATGACACTCGGACGTGCAGTATTTTCACGTGTGCTCCGTCATCACGTGCTGAGTGGGGAACACCCGTGCAGGTCACGTCACAGACGCACTTACGCGCTGAGGGACTCTGGTCCAATAGAATCGCGTATGCGTGCTGACGCGCTTACGCGCTAAGGGCCTTTCCTCGGATTTCACGCTGACGTGCAGGATTTTCACGTGCCAAATCACTCCGTATCAAGCTGGCCACCCGAAAACACACGGAAGACCACGCTCCTGCCCAGAAGGCCGAGTTACTGCCCCCCAGTGCCCCGAGCAGCCTCCCACGTGCCATCTGCTGCTGCCTGCCTGCCTGCCTGCCTGCCTGCTGCCACCGTGCCCTGCCATTTGGTGCCTGCACATCAGCCATCTGCAGGGGTCCAGTTGCTGTGTCCACCCCTGCTGGAACTGAAGACTCCCAACTGGGATTACATTGCTCCACAGCCCAGCCCCAGGACCCAGTTGCCCACCCACACCTGCCTCTGGGGTTGCCATGTCGGGCACTTCCACATCTGGCACCAGTGGCAACCCCAGGCCAGAGGGGCAGAGGGGCACCAGCTTCACTGCCACCGAAGTTGGTGTCCTGGTGGAGCATGTCCTGGGGCAGTATGATGCCCTCTTTGGATCGTCCCGCGCCAGCAAGGAAGGACGGGAGAGGATCTGGGCCGACTGTGTGGTTGCCATCAACGCGGAGGGGGTGGCAACCCGCAACTTCCAGAAGATCAAGAAACGCTGGGAGGACTTGAGGTCCAGGACCCTTGTGAAGGCCCGGCGCCTCGTGGAGGGGGGCCGGGGCCACATGAGTTCCATCCAGTAGAGGGTCCTGGAACGCGTACGCCCAGCGCTCCATGCCCAGATCCTTGAGAGGGAGGCCCGTCTGGAGTTGAGCGGTAAGTGTCCAAGCATTACTGTGTGAGACAGGGCATGTTGCGGTGTGCTGGTTCTATGATACTTGCCTGTATGTGTGCCATAGGCCATGTATGCATGTATGTGTGCAGGGACATCATGGTAATGCATGTGCGACGAGTGATGTGTGACCCACGTGGTTGTTGCATGTGTCCAAATGCGGCATGGGGAGCCCTATGCAGATTTTGAACATGAGAGCATGCCAGTCTCTGTACCTGGACATGGGTGGGGGTGAGGGATGGGTGCTGATGCCAGGTACATATATGGTAGCCATGTCTGTGTGCCTGACCTGCGTGTCTGTGACTTGTGCATGCCATGGATGCATGACACATGTGTGTGACAATGCACAGATTCAGTGAAGCAGCCAACTTACCCTTGTTTTGGCTGTGTTTGGTGTGTTTGGGGCCAGATGGATGTGACTGAGGTGAAGTGTGTGCATGTGATATGCATGAGCCATGATGCATGTGAGTTGCATATCATTGAATGTTTCAAGAGTCCATTGGACATGCATGGAAATATCCATGGCATGCAGCATGCCTGTTACTGTGTGTGTTTTGCCTGGACTGACCCATGTGTTGTGGAGGGACATGATGGAAGTGTACTTTGACAGTGGTGCTCATCTGCTATTGCTTCCTGTCTAGGGGACCATTGTGCAGTACCCTGATGCTTGTGTTCTTTGTCTCCCTCTACGCAGCGGCTAGTGAAGAAGAGGGCGGAGACGGCGCTGTGGAGCAAGGCGGCGGGGATGCACCCACGGCTGCAGCGGAAGGGGTGGGTGAGCCCCCACAGGGGCCTGCTACGGCGGGAGACGGTGAGGAGCCATCCAGGTTGGTTTGCACAGAGGAGGAGGAGGCCGCCACTGGGGCACACATGGGGCCTGGTGGGGGCATCCCTGCTGGTGCAAGTGGTGCAGTCCAGGGCCAGGGGCAGGAGGCAACACAGGTCACCGTGGAGGGGCCTGTGCATGTCGCTGTCCCTGACCCTGTGAGTGCACCACCATGCACCAGCAGGGATGCCCCGTCCCAGGCCCGTCCGCAGGTAGTGGAGATGTCCATGTCACCTGACTCCCCTCCACCTGCGGACGTGGGAACCCCTGGCCGTGTGGAGAAGGTCCTGATTGGGGTCGCGATGCGCACGGCTGTGATTCGTGATGCCGTGCGTGCTTCCCGGGAGGAGCACGCACGTCATCACGAAGTGCACCGTGCCGACGTGGCCCAATTGGGATCGGCCATGTTCGGGGGTTTCCTGCTTGTGTTGGCCAATGTGGCGGCCCTCACCTCCTCTGTGCAGGCTATCCACCAGTCGTTCTCCTTGCCGTCTTCCGGGCCAGATGCCACCAGGGCCCCCTGTGGACCTGCCCCGACCAATGCAGCCAGCTCGGTGGGGATCCCATCCCTGCCACAGTTGGGAGTCGGAGGTCCAGCAGGGGTGGACAACACTGCAACTGGACCCCAGCAGATGGAAGATGTGACAGCATCATCAGGCAGGGCACGTGCACAACGGCGTCGGTGGTTTCCATCAGCCTGGATGCCGTCGTGCTGGCAGAGGCAGTGGCGTCGGAGGCAGCAGCGGGCTCGACGTGGGAGGCATAATGGCTCGGGGCCATCAAGATCAGAGGGGCAGCCATCGGCCGGAGGGCAGGGCAACCCTGGGATGGTGGTGTCTTCCGTGTGGGAGGAGTTGGTCCAGCGGATAGGTGCGGAGCGGCAGCGGGCGGAAGAGGAGCGGCTCGCCATGGTCAGGGCGGAGTTCTCCATGCGTCGGGCATTGAGGCGGGCTGAGTGCCTCGAGGAAGCTCGCAGGGAGTTTGAGCTGAACATGGGGTTATCCCTGCGAGACCTCGGGGCCAGGACAGAGTCCCGCCTCCAGGACATCGACATGGAGTTCGATGATGCCCTGGCCAGCAACATCACCAAGTGAGCCGCAGGACTTGCCCGCTGCCTTTGTATATAGTTATTTAGTTAGTTAGTGTTAGGTTTCCTTTATTTTGTTTTATTATTTTGGACCGCTCGGACAATGGCCACTTTTTTGTATATATTTTTTAGATTAGGTAGTAGTAGGTTTCATTTATGGTGTTGGGCTCATGGACCCTGGAACATTCCTGTATATAGTTTGCTTTTTGTAGATACTTCTTTTTCATTTCTTATTGTGTTCACCATGAGGAAATGGTTTTTCATATTTTTTCATACTACATGATATTGCTTTGGACGACAATTTTTTTTTATTCCTTTGTTTTTTTGATTATGACTTTTGTTCTCGGACATGGACCATTAATTTTCTTATCCACATAGTTGTATGTTTGATTTGTTTACTTATTTTTTATCTATAATACATTTTTTATTTTACTTTCACTTGTGTTATTTTCTCATTGGTTTCATACATGTCATGATATGTGTTTTGACATTCACTTGCACCCATTGTGTATGTGTGTGTGTCGGGCATGTGTCCATTTACATTGTTGCCATTGGGGTTGTATCATGTAATTGCATTCACTATGTGGGTGGATGCTATCCTTGCCTGGGTGTTTGTGCTGGGTATGCTGCCCATTACTGCCATGATTGTGTATCGTCAGGACCTGGGGCCAGGGGGACATGTGTGGGTGCCTGGTGGAGGTTGCCCCTGCACTGCTGGGGGGTGGGGGTGGTGGGAGACATGAGTGGGGGCCTGGTGGAGGCTGCCCCTGGATGGTGGGGGGTGGGGGTGGTGGGAGACATGAGTGGGGGCCTGGTGGAGGCTGCCCCTGGATGGTGGGGGGTGGGGGTGGTGGGAGACATGAGTGGGGGCCTGGTGGAGGCTGCCCCTGGATGGTGGGGGGTGGGGGTGATAGGGGACATGAGTGGGGGCCTGGTGGAGGCTGCCCCTGGATGGTGGGGGGTGGGGGTGATAGGGGACATGAGTGGGGACCTGGTGGCGGCTGCCCCTGGATGGTGGGGGGTGGGGGTGATACGGGACATGAGTGGGGGCCTGGTGGAGGCTGCCCCTGGATGGTGGGGGGTGGGGGTGGTGGGAGACATGAGTGGGGGCCTGGTGGAGGCTGCCCCTGGATGGTGGGGGGTGGGGGTGGTGGGAGACATGAGTGGGGGCCTGGTGGAGGCTTACCCTGCACTGCTGGGGGGTGGGGGTGGTGGGAGACATGAGTGGGGGCCTGGTGGAGGCTGACCCTGCACTGCTGGGGGGTGGGGGTGGTGGGAGACATGAGTGGGGGCCTGGTGGAGGCTGACCCTGCACTGCTGGGGGGTGGGGGTGGTGGGAGACATGAGTGGGGGCCTGGTGGAGGCTGCCCCTGGATGGTGGGGTGTGGGGGTGGTGGGAGACATGAGTGGGGGCCTGGTGGAGGGTGCACCTGGATGGTGGGGGTGGGGGTGATAGGGGACATGAGTGGGGGCCTGGTGGAGGTTGCCCCTGCACTGCTGGGGGGTGGTGGTGGTGGGAGACATGAGTGGGGGCCTGGTGGAGGCTGACCCTGGATGGTGGGGGGTGGGGGTGGTGGGAGACATGGGTGGGGCCTGGTGGAGGCTGCCCCTGGATGGTGGGGGGTGGGGGTGGTGGGAGACATGAGTGAGGGCCTGGTGGAGGTTGCCCCTGGATGGTGGGGGGTGGGGGTGGTGGGAGACATGGGTGGGGGCCTGGTGGAGGCTGCCCCTGGATGGTGGGGGGTGGGGGTGGTGGGAGACATGAGTGGGGGCCTGGTGGAGGCTGACCCTGCACTGCTGGGGGGTGGGGGTGGTGGGAGACATGGGTGGGGGCCTGGTGGAGGCTGACCCTGCACTGCTGGGGGGTGGGGGGGGTGGGAGACATGGGTGGGGGCCTGGTGGAAGCTGCCCCTGGATGGTGGGGGGTGGGGGTGGTGGGAGACATGAGTGGGGGCCTGGTGGAGGTTGCCCCTGGATGGTGGGGGGTGGGGGGTGGTGGGAGACATGGGTGGGGGCCTGGTGGAGGCTGCCCCTGGATGGTGGGGGTGGGGGTGGTGGGAGACATGAGTGGGGGCCTGGTGGAGGCTGACCCTGCACTGCTGGGGGGTGGGGGTGGTGGGAGACATGAGTGGGGGCCTGGTGGAGGCTGCCCCTGGATGGTGGGGGGTGGGGGTGATAGGGGACATGAGTGGGGGCCTGGTGGAGGGTGCCCCTGGATGGTGGGTGGTGGGGGTGATAGGGGACATGAGTGGGGGCCTGGGGGAGGTTGCCCCTGCACTGCTGGGGGGTGGGGGTGGTGGGAGACATGGGTGGGGGCCTGGTGGAGGCTGCCCCTGGATGGTGGGGGGTGGGGGTGGTCGGAGACATGAGTGGGGGCCTGGTGGAGGCTGACCCTGCACTGCTGGGGGGTGGGGGTGGTGGGAGACATGAGTGGGGGCCTGGTGGAGGCTGCCCCTGGATGGTGGGGGGTGGGGGTGATAGGGGACATGAGTGGGGGCCTGGTGGAGGGTGCCCCTGGATGGTGGGTGGTGGGGGTGATAGGGGACATGAGTGGGGGCCTGGGGGAGGTTGCCCCTGCACTGCTGGGGGGTGGGGGTGGTGGGAGACATGGGTGGGGGCCTGGTGGAGGCTGCCCCTGGATGGTGGGGGGTGGGGGTGGTGGGAGACATGAGTGGGGGCCTGGTGGAGGCGGACCCTGCACTGCTGGGGGGTGGGGGTGGTGGGAGACATGAGTGGGGGCCTGGTGGAGGCTGCCCCTGGATGGTGGGGGGTGGGGGTGGTGGGAGACATGAGTGGGGGCCTGGTGGAGGCTGACCCTGCACTGCTGGGGGGTGGGGGTGGTGGGAGACATGAGTGGGGGCCTGGTGGAGGCTGCCCCTGGATGGTGGGGGGTGGGGGTGATAGGGGACATGAGTGGGGGCCTGGGGGAGGTTTCCCCTGCACTGCTGGGGGGTGGGGGTGGTGGGAGACATGGGTGGGGGCCTGGTGGAGGCTGCCCCTGGATGGTGGGGGGTGGGGGTGGTGGGAGACATGAGTGGGGGCCTGGTGGAGGCTGACCCTGCACTGCTGGGGGGTGGGGGTGGTGGGAGACATGAGTGGGGGCCTGGTGGAGGCTGCCCCTGGATGGTGGGGGGTGGGGGTGGTGGGAGACATGAGTGGGGGCCTGGTGGAGGCTGACCCTGCACTGCTGGGGGGTGGGGGTGGTGGGAGACATGAGTGGGGGCCTGGTGGAGGCTGCTCCTGGATGGTGGGGGGTGGGGGTGATAGGGGACATGAGTGGGGGCCTGGTGGAGGGTGCCCCTGGATGGTGGGGGGTGGGGGTGATAGGGGACATGAGTGGGGGCCTGGTGGAGGTTGCCCCTGCACTGCTGGGGGGTGGGGGTGGTGGGAGACATGGGTGGGGGCCTGGTGGAGGCTGCCCCTGGATGGTGGGGGGTGGGGGTGATAGGGGACATGAGTGGGGGCCTGGTGGAGGGTGCCCCTGGATGGTGGGGGGTGGGGGTGATAGGGGACATGAGTGGGGGCCTGGTGGAGGTTGCCCTTGCACTGCTGGGGGGTGGGGGTGGTGGGAGACATGAGTGGGGGCCTGGTGGAGGCTGACCCTGGATGGTGGGGGGTGGGAGTGGTGGGAGACATGAGTGGGGGCCTGGTGGAGGTTGCCCCTGGATGGTGGGGGGTGGGGGTGGTGGGAGACATGGGTGGGGGCCTGGTGGAGGCTGCCCCTGGATGGTGGGGGGTGGGGGTGGTGGGAGACATGGGTGGGGGCCTGGTGGAGGCTGCCCCTGCACTGCTGGGGGGTGGGGGTGGTGGGAGACATGGGTGGGGGCCTGGTGGAGGCTGACCCTGCACTGCTGGGGGCGGGGGGGTGGGAGACATGGGTGGGGGCCTGGTGGAGGCTGCCCCTGGATGGTGGGGGGTGGGGGTGGTGGGAGACATGAGTGGGGGCCTGGTGGAGGGTGCCCCTGGATGGTGGGGGGTGGGGGTGATAGGGGACATGAGCAGGTGTGCAGGCTAGTCCCCTGTTTTGTGGGCTGCCTGCAGGGGCCGTGGAGGGTGTACAGGGAACACCTGTGAGGACCCACCCAGCCTAATCGCGTGTGTAACTTCCCACACACCCCTGTAATACACGTACCAAGCCAAATCGCGTGTGATAATTCCTGCGCACCCCTGAAATACACGCGCCCAGGCTATTCTCGTGTGGAAATTCCCGCGCACCCCTGAAATACACGTACCCTGCTGTAATCGCGTGTGGGACTTCCCGCGCACCCCTGAAATACACGCGCCCAGGCTATTCGCGTGTGGAAATTCCCGCGCACCCCTGAAATACACGCGCCCAGGCTATTCGCGTGTGGAACTTCCCGCGCACCCCTGAAATACACACGCCCAGGCTATTCGCGTGTGGAAATTCCCGCGCACCCCTGAAATACACGCGCCCAGGCTATTCGCGTGTAACTTCCCGCGCACCCCTGAAATACACGCGCCCAGGCTATTCGCGTGTGGAAATTCCCGCGCACCCCTGAAATACACGCGCCCAGGCTGTTCGCGTGTGGAACTTCCCGCGCACCCCTGAAATACACGCGCCCAGGCTATTCGCGTGTGGAACTTCCCGCGAACCCCTGAAATACACCCGCCCAGGCTATTCGCGTGTGGAAATTCCCGCGCACCCCTGAAATACACGCGCCCAGGCTATTCGCGTGTGGAACTTCCCGCGCACCCCTGAAATACACGCGCCCAGGCTATTCGCGTGTGGAAGTTCCCGCGCACCCCTGAAATACACGTACCCTGCTGTAATCACTTGTGGGACTTCCCGCGCACCCCTGAAATACACCTACCCTAATGGAATAGCGTGTGGACCTTCCCGCGCACACCTGAAATCCACGTACCCGGCCAAATCGCGTGTGAGACTTCGCGCGCACCCCGGTATACACGCACACGTATTTTTTGTCAGCGTGTCCGTGTTTGTGGGTACCCCTTTGCACGTCATTTGTCCTGGAGGGCCACAGTATAGGACATTCATCATGGCAGTATATGGGTGCTATTTGTTGGCGCACATTTCTTACAGCCGCAGAGACGCTACCGCCTGCTTTCTTGTGGCGGTCGTGTTTGTGCCTGTGCGCTGGTTTGAGCGTGCGCTTTTTTGCCCTATTCTATTCCATGAATACGTGTTGTAGGCGAGCGTGTGGGCGTTCCGCGCACTTGTGCCCTGTGCTTCCCCCGTGACGCCCACGTTTTTGCAAGTTGTTCCCCATTCCGAGTGTTACGCCCGTGTTCCGCCTACTTTTGTTGCGTGCGCCGCGCTATGTGCGAATTTCGCTGTGGCCTGTGCGATTTTCGCTGTGACCTGGCGCACGCTGTTTGTTGGCCTGTGCGCCAACGTGCGCCAACGTGCACCGCGCACTTTTTTATCGCACATCCGCTGGTTTTCTCGCACACGGCCTTCCATGAATCGACGTGCGCTGCTTTTTGTGCGATTTTCGCACTTGCACTGCGATTTTCGCTATTCCACTGCGATTCGCACGTTTTTGCCCACTTGCGCCGCGCTAATTATTCCATGAATCGGCCTGATAGTGTCTCCCTGCCTTCCTTGAGAACATATTTTGTCATTTGAGCATTGCAGTTGGATAATATATATTTTGTTCATCGTATCCTGTAAACCTTGTAAATTGAGTATTGATTTTTGCAAATTATTTCTATATAAAGTGCCTGAAGTGAGTTATATTCCTCTTTCAGTAGCTAAAACTCTTTGGCAATGTGACTATTGTCATCTTTAACCTTTCTAATATGGAAATTCTATTGATCAATATGTATGTGGTGCTGTTGAGCGCACGTGGTATCACATTGTGCCTGATTACTCAACTATTTTTGGTATTTCTTTGGCCAGTCATTTCTTTGTGTTTGAAATTAATTTTCTTTGATGTATAAATCATGTACCTATTTCATTTTTATTAAGATTTTTAAGTGTAACAGATTAATAATTATACAGGTTAATTTCACCAGTGACTCAAACACATATAATGTTATATATTCTGCATATAAATGCATGATTAACTAACTATATTAGTGATTAAAGATACAGCATATAATTCTTGAAAGCAAATAATTGATATTGAATATAATAAAAATATGTAATAGGACACACAAGGAGAAACAGATGAAATAAACTGAAAGAAACAGAAGGGAAGAAGTGGGGTAGATGAATGGGGTCTAATACAATGTATTATTTTAACTCAAAAAGGCTAATACATTTAGAGAGGTTTCCATTAGATAAACCATACATTTTTTCAATTCTATGGAACAAACAGATGCAATTCCACTATAAGTTGTAGGATATATTTTTTGCAGCATTCCAATTTGAAGCAATAAAAAGTTACAAAGACTTGGTGAAGGTACATACATCATACATGGTTACATAACGTTAACCGTTTAACTGCCATGGGTTTCCCCCCCCCAGTGCCAAGGCCTTTTTTGGTGATTTCGGTATGTCGCCATTGCATTTGTAAATCAGGAAGACCAATGTGGTGAGGAACGACAAACATACATTTTTTGAAGGAGCACAGGCAGAACTTTCTGAAGGTAGGTGACTTGTGCAGGTTACAAAAGTGTATGTGCATAAAGCAGCGACTAAATGTAGGGCACATTTGGGAAATTAAAGGGTTGTGTGACAAAGGGCACCAGCAAATGGGTCAAAACGTTATAAAAACCACACAAACACAACAAATGTCATACCTTCCCACATTTCCACAGGTGTCCCGATGAAAACGGTACCTCATATGTGTGGGTGCAGCTACCTGGGCACCAAGGGGAAAGCCGAAAACGCGGCTAACCCCAAGTCTTTTCTGACCGCAGAATTTGTGGAATGCTGTTCAAGCACACACCATACAGATATGGGCCTAGGGTGTCCAAGCCACCTGGGAAAACAGGGAACCCCATGTATTTATTAAAAGAGGACACCAGTGGAAATCCACAGAGGTCTGACTTGCACACATTGGCCCAGAATTTATTACCCAGAAACCCCGGCAAAGTCTGAAATGTGGTGAAAAAAAACAATTTACACACATTTCACTTGGCTCACCCACCGAAACACACCGCCAACAACACATGGCCTATCTTCCTGCGTTCTCACAAGTGTCTCGATGAAAATGGTACCTCACATGTGTGGGTGCCCCTACCTGGGCGCAAAGGAGAAAGCCTAAAACACGGCTAACTCAAAGTCTTTTCGGACAGCAGAATTTGTGGAATTCTGCTGAAGCGCACACTATACAGATATGGGCCTAAGGTGTCCAAGCCACCAAGGAAAACTGGGAACCCCATGCATTTCTGAAAAGGGCACACCTGTGGGAATGCACAGAGTTCTGACTTGCGCGAAGCGGCCCATAATTTTTTACCCAGAACCCCTGACAAAGTGAACATTGTGTTTTTTCCCATACATTTCCCAAAAGAGGAAACCCGTGGGATTCCCCAGAGGTCTGCCTTGCCCAAATCGCACCAGAATATATTAACCACAATCCCCAGCAAAGTCCAAACTTTGTTGAAAAAACACAATTTTCAGACATTTCACTCTGCGCACCCAACAAAACACACTGCCACCTGCACATGGCCTACCTTCCCACGTTCCCACAGGTGTCCCGATGAAAAAGGTACCTCACATATGTGGGTGCACCTACCTGGACGCAAAGAAAAAAGGCTACACCACTTTTAACCCCAAGTCTTTTCCGACAGCTGAATTTCAGGATTTCTTCTGAAGCGCACACAATACAGATATGGCCCTAGGGTGTCACAGCCACCAAGGAAAACAGGGAACCCCATGCATTTCCAAAAAGAGGACACCCGTGGGAATCCGTAGAGGTCTATCTTGCGCAAATCGGCCCAGAATTTATTACCCAAAAACTCTTGCAAAGTCCGAAATGGGGCAAAAAAAAACCAATTTCTGCACATTTCATTCGGCTCACCCACCGAAACATGCCGCTGTAAGCGATATTCAATCAACACTACAGCTAAGTCAATGCCTAGCCTGGGATGCTGAGGAAAACCCTTATTGATGTATTTTTATATCCAGTTCAGTACTCTGGATGACAACCCTTGTATAACACCCCCCTCTTCGAATCCCCCTGACCCCACTGAGCCAAGAAGTAGGTTTGTTTTGCAAATTAAAAGGTTTATTTGAAAATGTAAACAATATATATATATCACACTTCTATAAATAATTTGATAATGGATGTTACACTTGTGAATATGAGCAGTAGTCAGCAAGAGGTAACTTATGAATAGGAACAGAAGAATAAGGTGGGAAAGAATGCTTTATATGGTTCAAGGAAACGCAAGGTGGAATAAAATGCAGTACAGAAATAACTTGTTATGATTTTAGCAAAAGGTAATATGATCACTTTTTCTTTTGAGAATTCACTCCCCCCCTATGCAATACAAGAAATGGAAGGAGAGCACACAGTCTTCAAGAATCCCAACAAATCACACTTTGTAATGCAATACACAGTTCCAGTTCACAGTTCCAGTTCTCCCAGCAAGCTTAGGGAAAACAGGCGAATTACTTTAATGTGGTTTGCAAGGAAGTGAAAATGTGCTAAAATTGCTTTTAATTCCCTCTAGAGGTTCAGGGTAGGTGATGGCTACTTTATATTAGTTCAGGCTCACTTTAACAATACTCTATGAATGATTAGCTGATTGCAAACGAATTTTAGCAAAGAGAAGCAAAAAGCTGCTGATTTCTACAGATGAAGAAATCGGGCCAAATGGCAAATCGTGGTAAATTTCGCGATTGCGTGTCTCACGATTGCGGAACAAATATAGTAAGTTGCTTCTAGGTTCGTTGGAAAGCCTAGATTCTAAGCTTTCAGATGAAAGTTAAATCTCGTTCCTAGCACAAACGGTTCCGGAGATACGGATGATTTAATAAAGGTAGATTTTCGGATTTAAAGTAAAACTCAAAATGACAGGTGACAGCTTGCAGCTGCAGAATTGACAGGTGACAGTTGTGCAGCTTTAAAAATGACAGATGACACGATTTCTAGGAGACTGTTCTAATTAGGTTAAAATAGCTTGAATTAGATTATTTTAACTAAGAGATTGGGTTCTGCACAGTTCTGGCGGATACTCACTCCTAATTTTGAAATGAATGGGCCTCGTCACGGATCTGGTCAACTGGACTGGACTTCGGTTCTCTCGGCTCGGTGGGTCAATCAGGCACAGGTTCTGCTCACAACGTCTGGGTCTCTCTGGATCTCTGGTCTGGTCTCTGGCAATTGTTCTTGGCAAAGAATTCAAACAGCTCGCCCGGCTGTGGAATAGTTTGCAAATGATTTTAAGGATGCTGAGGCCTGCTGAGAAGAGTTCTAAGTTTGTGGGTTTAGGCCCTTGCTTTACGTTCTGAAGTAAAGTTCTGGTCTTTGGAGATTGATGGATGTGAAGTCTGGAGCCTCCCGGCAGCGCGTCCCGCAGAAAATGGAATTCAATGTCTCTACCTGTCCCAGCAGTCTCTTTTTATGTGTTTTAAAAAGTGGGTAGAGAGGCTAGCATCCCTAAGCCTGCCCCTCTCTTGATTTGATAGGTCAATAGATTCTTTGGTCCCTGATTTGGGAAGGGATAGTGTGTCAGAGTGATGTCATTTTTATGACCTGCAGAAATGACACTCCCCTGGTCAATGTGCACACAAATCTATTCCTGATCCAAATACATATTTCCCAGGTACACAGTTGTTTGACATCACATACACAGATCATATATTACTAAAGATAGTCCCTGTCCCGACTCTGGCGTTTCTAGGAGCTTGCATTCAAAAATGGCAACTTATTTTCGATCTTAGTTGGTTTTGCAACATTGGTTTTTCATCAAAAATTATACAAAGGTACATTTCCCTTCCAAATATATCCCAGTAACTTTCCATGTCTCTAGCTGAAATACATTGTCCAGAATATTCATAATTAGCGGGGTTTTGCCCCAGAATATGGTACAAATTGGAGTTTGGACTCAAATCATGAGGGCATTTTTCAAACTAAGACTCTCAAAGTTGTACATTCCTGTCATTTGGTTACAATAAATTATCACTGTTTCTATAAACTATATATTTGTTGCAATTCAACTCCCCCAAAGTGTTTGGGTCCGCCTCCAGGAATCTGGGTGGGTCAGTGATCACATGTCTCTCCTTTCTGGCAGAGGGCTGTTGACAGGAAACACTCAAAATTAACATACCCCATTCAACAGAAAGAGCCTTTTGTGTGGGCTCCAGCAGGCTGCCTTGAAGTCTCTCCTCAATCAATCAACAGGGTCATGTGATATCTTGCCCCCTGGTGTGGGAATCTCTGAGGTGTTAAGATTTCCCAGCCTCTTGGCCTCTGGGAACAGCAGGTGGCTAAGGTTTCCAATTAACCAACAAGCTTTGAAGTCCCTGCCCCTCGTGCAACTCCTAAATACAGTTTCCCTGTCAGTGTTTAGACCGCTAGCGCCACCTTGGGGAATTTGTCGGTACTGCATCCATTTTTGAGTTGTCTTGAATTACTGCATTTCAATAGAATGGTCTTTTGCTTGACAGTATAGGACCCTTGCTTAACATTGTTTTGATGGCATCCTTACAGTAGAGTGGTGATGTGGAACCCCCCACAAGAAGGTTGTATCTTTGGAGTGGTCTCGTGCCAACTGCGCAGTTCTCCTATTCTGGCGTGAATGTGGGTGGCAATGGCTCATCCCCACATCCACCCAGTTCTATTGATTTAGTTTGTTCTGGGATAGAATAATGGGCGGCGACAGCTCATCCCCACATCTACCCAGTCTATTGATTCAACATGGGTCAAAACCCTTGACACTGCCAACAACACATGGCCTACCTTCCCGCGTTACCACATGTGTCCCAATGAAAACGGTTCCTCACATGTGTGGGTGCAGCTAGCTGGGCGCCAAGGGTAAGCCAAAAAAGCGGCTAACCCCAAGTCTTTTCCGAATAGCAGAATTTGCGGAATTCTGTTCAAGCGCACACCATACAGATATGGGCCTACGGTGTCCAAGCCACCAAGGAAAACAGGGAACCCCATGCATTTCCGAAAAGAGGACACACGTGGGAATCTGCAGGGGTCTGACTTGCACAAATTGGCCCAGAATGTATTACCCAGAAACACCAGTCCAAAATGTGGCGAAGAAAACCCAATTTACACACATTTCACTTGGCTCACCCACCGAAACACGCTGCCAACAACACATGGCCTACCTTCCCGCATTCCCACAGTGTCCCGATGAAAGCATTACCTCACATGTGTGGGTGCACTTACCTGGGCGCAAAGGGGAAAGCCTAAAACACGTCTAACCCCAAGTCTTTTCTCACAGCTGAATTTTAGGATTTTTTTCTGAAGCGCACACCATACAGATATGGGCCTAGGGTGTTCAAGTCACCAAGGAAAACAGGGAACCCCATGCATTTCTGAAAAGAAGTCACCCGTGGGAATACAAAGATGTCTGACTTGCGCAAATCTCCCCAGAATGTATTACCCACAAGCTCTGCCAAAGACCCATTTGGGGTGAAGGGTGCCCAAGGCCCGGGACATTACCGTCCACTTTGCTGGAACTCTGTCTGGCCTGTATTACAGCTTCTCCCCAACAGGGACTCCAGGCAGTGTGCCAGTACCTCCCTGAAGGGAAAAGCTGAAATGCAGCCCAGCCGCAACGCCAGGACTGTTGGAGGTGTTGTCCCCGGCTTTGGACATCCATGTACCATGTGTGTGTACCATCCCCTAAGCACAGCGGCAGCTCCAGGGAGCCCCGTTAGGATCCCCATTCCTCCTCAGAGGTGACATCTGTAACGTAGCACAGCCAGAGGTGCAGCCTGGGCTTGCAGATGGACAACCCACATGGCAGACATCCGCTCCCAGGGAAACACCAATGTTCTGCTGGCATGGGGGGCAGTTTGTGGCCTGCCCTTGCAATTGTGTCTCAGCCCACCAAAACATCTGCCCAGATGGCCCATTCCAACCCACACCACCAACAATCCAGCCCCAGTCTCACCCACCCCACTGACAGTGGGCCCTAACCATAGAATAATAAAAACAGTACTCACATAACATTGCAGCTGCTCTGTAAATGAAACAACAAACATGTGTTACCTTCGGTCACCCCAGCAAAAACAAATCTACACTCATACTTTCCAATCATGCTCCCCCTTGCAAAGCCATCCCTGGTGGTCTACTGAACCTTACCCCCCAGTGAAAACACATTTGCCCCTTCATACGGGCAGAAATCTGCCCCCAGGAAGTGCTGCATGAGGTGCCCCGCACACTCCATTTGGGGTGGGGGGAGAACCCCACCTCAAAATGTCAGACAGGCCCCCCAATGGATGGGGCAGTAACGTTTGGGCACCCTGGGGGCAGATTGGCACACCAATGTGCCCATCTGTGACAAGGGATGTTTTGTAAACAAAGAACAAAAATTAAAATGGTATGCTGCACTTTAGGGAGGGCTGAGGGGCACCCTAAACCGCTGGGGAATGTTGTAATGTGAAGGGGGGTGCACCTCTCCACCCCCCCAAATGGAGGGATGGGGCATCTCATGTAGCCCTCCCTGGGGGCAGATAAGGGGGGGATATCAGGCACTCGTCCCTGGGGTCAGGTGTCCCTTCCGAGGAGCAAGTATCTGCCCCCAGAGAGGGCTGCATGACATGGACCCAACTCAATTGTGGGTGGGTGTCAAGGGGGCCACCACCCCTTCCCATTAGAAAATTATCCAGTGGTTTGGGGTGCCCCACAGCCCCCCTAAAATGCTGTCTACCATTTTCACTGTTTTCCTTTGTTTTCTGAACTCCCCTTGGCACAGATGGGCACAATAGTGTGCAATTAGGCCACCAGGGTGCCCACAATCTACTGCCCCTCCCATACAGGGCCTGTCCGACATTTTGTGGTGGCCCTCTCCCCTCTCACCCCAAATCGGTGGGGGGGGCACCTCATGCAGGCCTCCCTGGGCCTGCTACGAAAGGCTGCGTGAGTTACACCCCTCCTCCATTTGGGGTGGGAGAGAGAGGGCCACCGAAAAATGTGGGACAGGCCCCCCAGTGGGTGGGGGAGTATGGTTTGGGCACCCTGGGGGCAGAATGGCACACTATTGTGCCCATCTGTGCCAAGGGGTGATGAGTAAACAAAGGAAAAAAATGAAAATGGCAAGCTGCCCTTTAAGAGGACTGCAGGGCACCTTAAACTGCTGGGGAATTTTGTAATGTGAAGGGGGATGCACCTCTCCACCCCCCCCAAATGGAGGGGCGGGGCATATCATGTAGCCCTCCCTGCGGGCAGATAAGTGGGGGGCTGTCATGCACTTCTCCCTGTGGTCAGGCGTCCCTTCCTAGGAGCAGATATCTGCCCCAAGGGAGGGGTGCATGACATGGCCCTCACACCATTGTGGGTGGGGGGGAGGTGGCCACCACCCCTTCCCATTAGAAAATTCCCTGGTGTTTTGGGGTGCCCTACAGCCACCCTAAAATGCTGTCTACCATGTTCACTGTTTTTCTTTGTTTTCTGAACTCCCCTTGGCGCAGATGGGCACAATACTGTGCCATTCTGCCCCCAGGGTGCCCAAAACCTACTGCCCCACCCATTGGGGGCCTGTCTGACATTTTGTGGTGGCCCTCTCCCCCTCACTCCAAATGGGTGGGGGGCACCTCATGCACGCCTCCCTGGGCCTCCTATGAACGGCTGTGTGAGGTACACCCACCTCCATTTGGGGTGGGAGAGGGTCACTTAACAATGTGGGACAGGCTCCGCAGTGGGTGGGGCAGTAAGGTTTAGGCACCCTGGGGGAAAATTGGCACACCAATGTGCCCATCTGTGCCAAGACTAGTTTGGTAAACAAAGAAACAAATTGAAAATGGCAGGCTGCATTTTACGGGGGGCTGAGGGGTACCCTAAACTGCCGGGGAATTTTGTAATATGAAGGGGGGTGCACCTCTCCACCCCCCCAATGGAGGGGTGGGTCATCTCATGTAGCCCTCCCTGGGGGTAGATAAGGGGGAGCTGTCATGCACTCCTCCTGGGGTCAGGTGTCCCTTCCTAGGAGCAGATATCTGCCTCCAGAGAGGGCTGCATGACATGGCCCCACTCCATTGTGGGTGGTGGGGGCAGGGGCCACCAGCCCTTCACATTAGAAAATTCCCCGGTGGTTTGGGGTGCCCCACAGCCCCCCCAAAATGCTGTCTACCATTCTCACTTTTTTGCTTTGTTTACCCAACTCCCCTTGCACAGATGGGCACAATAGTGTGCCATTCCACCCCAGGGTGCCCTAAACCTACTGCCCCACCAATGGGGGGGCCTGTCCGACATTTTGGGGAGGCCCTGTGACCCGCCACCCCAAACAGATGGAGGGGGCACCTCATGCAGGCCTCCCTGGGGCTCCGTCGAACGGCTGCGTGAGGTACACCCCCCTCCATTTGGGGTGGGGGAGAGGGTAACGAGAAAATGTGGGACAGGCCCCCCTGTGGGTGGGTCAGTAATGTTTGGGCACCCTGGGGGCAGATTGGCCCACCAATGTGCCCATCTGCGCCAAGGCAAGTTTAGTAAACAAAAAAAAATTGAAAATGGCAGACTGCACTTTGGGGGGGCTGAGCGGCACCCTAAACCGCCGGGGGATTCTGTAATGTAAAGGGGGGTGGGCCTCTCCCCCCACACCAAATGCAAGGGGGGCATCTCATTCAGCCCTCCCTGAGGATGGATAAGAGGGGGATCTCATGCACTCCTCCCTGGGGTTAGATGTCCCTTCCTGGGAACAGATAAATGCCCCAGGGAGGGCTGCATGACATGACCCCAAGTCCATTTTAAGTGGGGGAGACATCCCCTTTTCCATTAAAAAAAAATCCTGGTGGTCTAGTGGGGGGGCACTCCCCCCAAAACCAACCAAGATTTTTTTTCTTTCTCTTTGCGCCCATTCTCTCGGGGCAGATGGGGACAGATGGGCATCTATCCGACCCATGGGCTCCCTAAACTGCAGGTAAATGTATGTCTTGGCTTCCAATGTTTGTTAACACGCCTACCCTTCCCCGCCTGCCCCCCAAACGGCCAATCTCTCTTCTTTATTGGGTTTCACCATTGTAATGAATGCCAAAATTCTAACATTTTATGTTGTCCCAAATTGTTATTTTATATGTAACATGACTAGCCCTGATTTGAGAAAGACGGTGGATCCGTCGAAACACGTGTAATCACAGAGGGCACTCTTATTTGAAGAAAAGAAAAATTAAATCTATTTATATTGAAAAATTGAGGAAACAGCTACTTTTGTTTCTCAAAGGAATATGGGCGCATGGGTAATAAGTCAAAGTAACCATTTTGGAATCACTTACTAATTAACGCAGTTGAGGAACCAGACACTCCGAGGTTACCCCTCCGTGCGACCGGACATCAGGAAATAACCAAACACTAATTTAATAAGGGCGCAGAGATCCAACTTAAGGAATACCCACCCTAAAAGGTTCCTCACCCTTTGCTAAACTTTACTATTTGGGTACCCAGGACTTTGCAGACCAGGATTAAACCACATAACACAGTGCCTACAATGGCAGAATATTTGGAAAACAGAGAAGAGGACACAGTCAATCTGTTTGCACCAAAAGAAAGCAACGTGCATGCTTTTGCATCAAACCTGCCAAAACAAAGGGAAGACTTACGGTATAAATTTGTTAAACTAGAAAGAGCATCCCGAAAGGAAGTTGATAAATATTGGGAAATTATTTCTCTCAAAAATTATGTATCCAAGAAACAGATTCCTAGAGGCTTGAGAATTTTAATTTTTCCTGATTTCACCAAAGATGAGGATAAAGACTTAGCAGAAACATGGGAACAAAACTTGAACCACAGTTCTAATACTATGCTAGAACTTCTAATAGAACATGCCTCAAGAGAACACAAAAGAATAACGGAACAAATTGAGGTAATTAAGAAAGAAATTAAAGAAGCGAAAGCACTGGAAGTAACAAAAGAAAAAAACGATAAAAAAATGTTTGAAATTTTGAAAGAATACCAGGATGAGATCAAACTAAGGAAAATGAGAAAATCTTTTAGAGACAACAGAGACTATGAAGATGACAAAGTTTACACTTTTCAGGATAAATACAGACAATTGACCAAACCAACTTCACAGGAGAGTACACCGAATACATCACCTGGCAGCTCAGATACAGACTCTGAAGGGGATCAAGACAAAGATACAGAACAAACAATCAAAACCACCAAAGGACAAGGTTTTCTTAACCAAATAAGGAGATTTAAGATGGGTAACAGGCTCAACTATCAAAAACAAGTGCGTTTTTTATTACCACAACAGACGAACCAACAACCGCCACCCGTAGGAGGAGGGGCAAACGACGGAGTGGTAGACATAGGAAATCCAGATGGGTCCTAAGATTCTCGGCGCCTCACAAGAGCAGGGATGAGAGAAGCAGCGAAACAGAACAAATAAACAACTTAGTAATGAATTTATCGAATTACCAATTGAAACCAGAGGAAATCACGCTTTTGAACAAAGGATTTACATTTGCACCCTCTACACGCTTCCTAGATACAGAAGTATATATAGATGTATTCAAATTCGTCAGGAAACTCAAATTAAAAAAATATTTTGACACGCAAACCTCAGTATTTCGGACCAAGGAACCAGCAGTAGTAGCAAGTACCCTGACAATTGAAGACCTAACCAATATTAATTTGCTAAGATCCTTAGAAGAAACACAGGAGCGACCGATTCACGAGACTTTACAAGAACTTCAAATTCGACAAACTGGTCTTACCACCAAAGAACTGAAATCCAAATCCAAATTTACCCCACAGTTAATGCCAGAGAACTTAGTGGACACATTGTACAAATCAGTCACCAAAGATCTGAATGACCTCATCGATGTTAGAACCAGAAACAGTACAAAATACAAATGTACACAAGACAATCTGACAAGCATGGAGAGAAAAGCTCTTCTAAATCTGAAACTAAACAACAATCTTGTCATAAAAGGAGCAGACAAAGGAGGCAAAATAGTAGTGATGGAACAAGATGACTATGTAAAAATGGCAATGAACCATTTAAATACACCGTACTGTTACATCAAACTACAATCAAATCCCAAAGTGGAGATACTATCTGACCTAAAAGATGCAATCACGACATGGCACAAGACTTTTTGGACATAAAGCAGCTAATTTTACCAACAATTTACTTCCTTCCCAAGATTCATAAAGAATTTGAAAGGATTCCGGAGGGTAGACCTATTTTAAGTGGAATTGGATGGGCAACTATGAACATGGCACATTACATTGATGATATTTTGAGACCATTGGCAATTAAAACCAAATCGAATCTAAAAGATACAATTATGGCGATTAACAAACTGGCCACCATAGAATGGCAAGATGACTATTTACTATCCACTTGAGATGTGAAATCACTTTATACATCTATAAGACATGATACTGCTACAGAAACCATTGACTATATTTTTTCTAAGGAAACGGCATCAAACTTTCAATCAGTGAGCATGCTCAAGGAAATGCTACTCCTAACATTACAAAACAATATCTTCATATTCAATGGACAATTTTACAAACAGATAAGAGGGGTAGCGATGGGGATCAAGTACGCCCCGGCACTAGCGAATTTAACAATGGCCTGTACGAAGATCAATATAATATATCTATGCAGATGAGGCGTATGAACTGAATGTGATACCATGGATACGATACATAGACGATGTTCTTCTGATCCGGAAGGGCAATAAAGAAGGACTTGAGGAATTCAGGAAGAGGGCCAATCAGAACACAATGGGGATAGAATTTACTGATAACTCAAGTGCAAATGAGATCAATTTTTTAGACCTCAATATCTATATATCGCAAAAAACTCTTAACACAAGAATGTACAGAAAAAGTACAGAAGCAAACTCTACTTTAACAGCCACGAGCTGTCATTACAACCCAGTGATCAAGAATATACCCAAGGGTGAATTCATTAGAGCCAGGAGGAACTGCTCTGAAGAAGAAACTTTTGCAAATGAATGTAAACTACTCAAAAAAAGGTTCAAGGCAAGAGGATATGGGAAGAAAATCATAGCACACGTGCAGGAGAAAGCAACCAAACTAAACAGGGCAAGTACCCTAATCACCAATCCCTTGAACTCGATAGCAAAAGACAAAATTAGTTTCATCACCACCTATTGCACAGACAATATTGTTCTAAGGAAAATATTGAAGAGAAACTGGCATTTATTACAATTGGATCCCAATGTGAAGAAGTACATTGAGGACAGTCCTTCCATAATCTTCAAAAGAGCGAAAACAATCAAGAATATCCTAAGCCCGTCTTTCCTTCCAGAACTTAAAAATGACAATTTGCCGACATGGCTTCCACCACCAACTAAAGGATTTCGAAAATGTGGCACAAGTTCAATGTGCAAACATGCTCTCAACAATACTGTGACCTTTAAGATAAACATGGCAAAAGTCACATTATAGAGGATCAAATAAACAGCAAAACGAAATACGTTGTGTATGCCATAATCTGTCAATGCCAAGAAATCTATGTAGGAAGCACGATTCGCCAATTAAGAACACGAATACGAGAACATTTATCAAACATTGGAAGCCAAGACATAAATTTACCATTAGCCCAACACTGGCAAAGGAACCACCAGCTAAATGACAAAAAACTACTGAGGTTTGTTGGTCTCAAGAAAGTGGTATTAGGCGCAAGGGGCGGAGACCAGGTAAAGAAATTGAGACAGGAAGAAGAGAAATTAATTTGTAAATTTCGCACAGTAGAAAGGGGACTAAATTCTGACAATGAGATGGCCTCTTTCTTGTAAGGAATAATCAGAGGAATGGTTATGTATGGTATTGGGCCCATGAAATATGCTTTACAAAAAGACAAAAACAAAAAACAAAAAATGTAGAAATGACACCATAGTACATTTTGCCCTACCAAGGCGCGTAAGGGAAGCCCTAAATGCAATGGCACACCACTAGAGAATAAAACTCACACCGCAAGATTTTAAAATAATTTTGTTCAAGAAATACCCTGAATTAAAACATAACACTAGGAATTTAAAATAATTCCGTGCAGCAATAATGTTACACAAAAACTAGACAGGAATAAAAACTGAAAAAAGACTGGGAAAACGCACAACGTGAATCTATGTTATATACTGATTTATACTTCTGCAACAATCATTTAATACAGTAACAACGTGGGAAGGAGCTTTAATCAGAAAATACACTTACTTAAAGGGCATTACAAAGTTCAACTTCCATGTATTAACGTAGTGACATTAGCGATACATGACACGGGCCCAAAGTATGGCCGCCGGCAATAGGAATAGTAGTAGGACTATGTTGCTAGGTGACAAGTGTTTATACGAGGAAGCTCAGTGAACGAGCGGAGCTTGAGAGGACGGATTAGCACGAGATTTGATTCAGGAAGGTAAGCGAGCATGAGGGGCTCTCGGAGGGGATACTTCAATCTTAGATACACGCGTGATCACGTGAGGCGCGTGGGTTAATTTGAACAAATTTGTTAACTATGTGGCAAAACCCAATAAGAGGCAACTGTCCACAACTATGTATAACAAGAGGTATAAAAGCACCCAGAATTTAACGAAGAAAATTTAGAAAAATAACCTCTCAGAAAAATCGAGTGAAATGACACACATTCATTAATTCTTTTACACAGGCTGGGATTTAACCCATGACTGGACACACATGACAGAAAGTATAATTGTGGAAAACTACAATTAGGTAAGCCGACCTCTTTTAAATCCTAAATACCATACAGACCTTTTTCTCAAAGGATTATAGAACCAATGTAATGAAATAAGAACCATGGAAACTGTGACAAATGGGCAGTATATTTGTATGTAAACTGGTATAGACTTATGTATTGTTTTTCTCTTTTTTTCTTTGTTGATGTGTTTTTTCATCCCTTAACACTCCTACCCTCCCCCCCCCCCCCAAACGGCCAATCTCTCTTCTTCGTCGAAACATGTGTAATCACAGAGGGCACTCTTATTTGAAGAAAAGAAAAATTAAATCTATTTACATTGAAAAATTGAGGAAACGGCTACTTGTTTTTTTTCTCAAAGGAATATGGGCGCATGGGTAATAAGTCAAAGTAACCATTTTGGAATCACTTACTAATCAACGGAGTTGAGGAACCAGACACTCCGAGGTTACCCCTCCGTGCGACCGGACATCAGGAAATAACCAAACACCAATTTAATAAGGGCGCAGAGATCCAACTTAAGGAATACCCACCCTAAAAGGTTCCTCACCCTTTGCTAAACCTTACACAAATGGTGTCGTTGGAAAGGGGAGAATCTCCCCTTTCCAATGACACCACCCTTTCAAAAATCCATGGTGGCTAGTGGTCCCCAAACTCCCTCCACGTCCTCATTTTTATTGTACATAATTCTTTTTTCATTTTTGAAATATCCCAAACCCTGGGGGCAGATGATAACCCATCTGCCCCCATGGGTATTCACATCTTTGGCCCCATGCTTTGGGGCCTCGAGGGGGAGGGTTCCGCGTACCTAGTAAGCTACCCCCGCTTCCAAAACAGATCCCTGGTGGTCTAGTGCCATTGCAGCCCACAGATTGAGTGCTCTGCGCCCGAACCGTGACCTTCAATCGTTTCACAAAAGGTGCTTTTAGAAAGGGGAGAATCTCCCCTTTCCAATGACACCTGCCTCAATCTCACGATTGAAATACAGCCAGAGATCGAGGCAGAGGGAGAAGGGCGCTTACCTTCTCTTTTAACCGCAGTAGCCAAAAATGGCTGCTGCAGTGAAAATGCTTTCACTTTCATGTCGGCGTGCATTACGCACACCAACGTGAAACTGAAGGTATTCCAACCCCCTGGTAGTTCCCCCTCACATAGCCCGGGGGTTGGATTGCAGTTTTGCGCCTGAAAGGACGAGGTATCTCGTCCTTGGCAACAGGAAGGGAATTCCAGGACGAGATACCTCATCCTTGGCACTAAAGGAGTTAAAGTTTCTTGAAAAGTAAACATTAGTCGCATACATTTCAAAATGTTCTCCCACAAGTAAAATACATGTTTACACTTGAATATGGAGTGCAAAAAATCAGCATTTGGGCACTGACAGGACCAACACAAATTGGAAACAGCATGAGAACATTTGGATATTCTGACTGGAGTTGAGTATACTCTATGCAGAATTTTAAAAAATGTGATTGTTTGAAATTAGCTGCTACAGAAGTTGTGAAGTATTGCTTCCAAATTGTTCCACCATACATCCTGCGAGGGATTACAATTCTAGTACAATTAAAAGTGTTTACTAGTATTAGAATTAAGAATATTTCTATAATTAGGTTAATAACAGAGTACAATTTAGCTGCTTTTGTTGATGGTGAGTGTATTAGTAAGTCTACATATCTAGATGGTATTTCTTTAGAACTAATTGATATTGTTTGGGTAATGAGGTTGACAAGAGTGGTATAACATTTATAATCAGATTCAATAAGATTTAATTGAGGATGAAATTGTGGGAAATGGCAAGCAATACAACTGTGAAATAAATGATTAACTTGAAATATACCAGCGGAATATCATCTTTGAAGTAAGGTAGCTTTCGGTTTAAGTGGAAACAAGTTGTTCAACCAAAAGAATGGGTTTTTAAACTCCACTGTAATGTGTGACATGTCTAATAAATAATCCCACACATTTCTGAGAGAATGTAAGAGGGGGTATTGTTTTCTTCCTGGCCAAGATGTAGTTTGAAGTGGTGCTTCCAGTTACATCCATGTAGAAGCATTCATCAATTGTGACTATTTATTTGAAAAAAAAACATAGAATGAAGGTTTCCTGATATTTTGGGAAATCTGGAAACTTTACTGCCCCTTGTCTTGGGTAAATGTAAATTTGTCTAAAGCATTATTAGAAGTCTTATCATTTCAGAAAAATATTGAAAGTAATGTATCAAGCTTCTTAACAATAATGTGGGAAAAGGTCTCAGAATCATAGACAGGTAATATAGAATAATCAGCCTTAAAAACATTTTAATAGATTCTAGATGACCCCACAAGGTTAGGAATAATGGAGACCACTGAGCAAATAATGTATTGACTTCTTCAATAATTAAATTCTCATTTAGGGATATTGTGGACAAAATATCTTTAGAGATGTAGATACCTAAGTATTTGATGGATGAAGTACACCATTTCATACCCACCCTTCCTGTTTACAGATCCACCAGAGCGCCTGGGGACCAATTCTGTTGGTGACGGTGCGCTATATAAGTACTGCTAACATAACATAACATAACATAACTAACTAAGAGAACAACAGAAGCTGAAAAGGAATTAGTTAATGCAACATTTAGAATTTCTCAAAATGTAATTTATATCCTGAAACCTTAGACAATTCATCTAAAGCGTTCATCAGTATAGGAATTGAAGAAGAAGTTTTGGAAATATAGATTAGGATATCATCACCATAGGCCAAACATGTAATGGATGTATTATGTATGGGTATTCCAGAGATATTTTCATTTAGTTTAATATTTTGTAGTAGAGGTTACAGTGCACAAATGAAAAACATGGGGAACAAAGGACAGCCTTGCCATGTGCCACATGCCATAGGAAAGGACTGAAAAATGCATTATTGATAGAAAGACAAGTAGAGGGCGAGAAGTAAAGAAGTGTAATACATTTGGAAAAGGTGGGACTGAATCCATGCCATTTTAAAGATTCAAATAGAAAAGGCCAAGAGAGGTGATCAAAAGCTTTTTCAGCATCAATGGTAAGAAGAATTAGGGTTCAGGAGATTTCTGTGCATAATAAAGAACATTAAAAAGAAGTCTTCTGCTAAAAGAAGCAAATCTGCGTTTGATAAAACCTAATTGATCTACATTAATAAGTTTAGGCATAACATCTTCTATCTGTTAGCTATTATTTTGGTAAATATTTTAGATTCAGAATTAAGGAGAGAAATGGGGCAATAATTATTTACCAATGACATATGTTTGTCTGGCTTGGGAAATAGAATTAGTAATGCTTCTTCAAGAGTGCATGAACTATGACCTTGAGTGAAGAAATGATCAAATAACTCTAGACGTTTCAGAGAAAATAATTCTGAAATGGAATGATAAAAATCAATAAGATATCTGTCTGGTCCAGGGGCTTTACCTAGCAAGAATAGCTTTCCTAATTTCTTGCAAAGTGACGGGGGATCTAAAGAGGACAAGTATGTTGGTTCTTCAGTAATATTTTTATTGTTATGAACAAACATTATATTATTGCCATTATCAATGGAAGAATCGGCTGAGTGAAATTCAGAATAGAATTTAAAGAATGAATTATTAATTTGATTTGTACTTGTAACTCTTAAGCCCTGATGATCAGTAATGAAAGTGACAAAAGTTTTTTTTTCTTTTTGAGACATGAAGGTGGTAATTTACTGGCGTTATTGTAACCACAATAATACAATAATTTGTGGCATACAGTCTCAATAAGGAACAGCATGCCTTATTTGTGTTCATTTGTATTGAAGTTTAAAATAATTTTCTGTGGGATGATTTAACTAAGATTTTTCAAGTAATTTGATTCAATGAAGAAAATCATTGGAATGTTTTAATTTTATTTATTTTGGAAGCAACAAATTGTATAATAAAACCTCTTAAAGGTGATTAAATGCAACCCAATTATTATGTGTAGAAGTATCATGTGCCAAGATTATTATTAAAGAATGCAACACAAAAGTCATTAACTTGTTTAATAAAAGAGGGCTCTTTAAAATGGAATGAGTTAAATCTCCATCTGGAAAAGTTAGGTTCTAGATCCCATTCAAGGACTGAGAAAACAGGAGCATGATCAGAAATTAAAATGGGGCAAATTTCTTGAATGTAATAGAGTAAATTCTAACGATGCATTCACAAAAATATGGTCTAGCGTGGAGAGAGAATTATGTGGAGGAGAAAAAAAAGTAAACTCATTAAGATCTGGATGATAGAAGTGCCAGGTGACAACCATTTTCAGGTCTTCTTTAAAGTAAAAAAATGTTTATCTGACCTAGATGTAAGAAATGTAGTTTCAGATTTCCGGTCAAGGTTGAAGTCACAAATTTGATTACAGTCACCACAAATAACAAAACCGTCATAATCTTTTTTAAGCAATCTTTTGTTTTAAATTAATCAAAAAATCTGGGTTAGTAGTGGTCGGACCATACACGATGACAATAGTAATTGGTAACTTATTAATAATGACTTCAAAAATAGACCAATGACTTAAAGCATCATGTTTGTCATTAGCTAATTGAAAGGAAACATTTTGGTTGATGAGAATAGTAACTCCACCTTTATTCCAACAGCAGAAGAAAAGAAAACATTGCCTGCCCATAATCTTTTTACTTTATTATTCTCAACTTCTCAATCTAAATGGGTTTTTTGTGGATACATACTATATCTTCTTTACTTTTCCCCAAATGACACAATACTCTTTGTCACTTAACGGGATGATTCAGACCTTTAACGTTCCAAGTAACAATGTTAATACTCATCTGTCAACATGGATAACATGTGATTAGTTAACATAATACATGAGTTATAAAAGAAGATACTATTTGATAGCAATTACCTAATTTAGTAAACCATATCAATAATCAATAATAAAGTCAAAAGAAACTGGTAAATAGAAGGAAACTATTATTCAAGGAAAGGAACACACAAGAGGAGGGGAAACATCAAAGAACATTGTGAAAGGAATACGATTGTAGAGTAATATAAGTACTAAGATAGATGTAATATATAGATATATATAGCCATGGACAAGAAGAAAAGAACAAATATTTCTTGAGGCAACCATACACAAGAACTAGGTGGACAACAAGGTTTCCATGAACCCCCAGATGATGAGGAATAGGTTAAATATATGAAGAAAAGGACCAAAAGGTCCAAATGAAAAAACTAGATAAAAAATGATCAGTACCGTGAAGAACAGCAATGTTTAGATCAGAAAATGTGTTACTCACTGCTCTGTATGCTGATTGGAGCTAGGGTAAGATGACCTCGTGGAGGGAGGTAGGATTTAACAGGTTTGGGTTCAGCCTCCAGGATTCCAGCTCCCCTGAATTCGGTGATTCAGGCTTCCTCTAAAATGGGCTCTTTTCTACGATGTACCTCTCTGCCGTTTGAGTAAAAACCAGCAGAGATGTCTATCGCCTAAAAGAGCGGGAGAACACACACCGCCAATAACCAATGCTGCAAAGAAAATACAGTATGATTAGAAGCAATCAGGCAATATGGAAGTATTTAGACAATCAGATTTTTCTCTAAGTACCTAGACAATGGTTTAAGTGGTGTTGGACCGTAATAGATGAACCTACAAGAAAACCCAAAACTATGAGTATGCACAAATGATAACCACAAACTAACTATGACTGATACAACCCCCAACAGACCTGATAAGTGGGATTCCTAGGGGAGTTGGGTACCAGTTGAAAGGAAAAACAACGGCAGGTACAAAACAACAAATGGGTAGGTTAGTAAGGAATAATATACCCGGGTGGCACGAGGGTCGCACTAGTGACGGGATGGTGCATACACTGGAAAGCGTCACTACTATGCACTTGGTTGAAGTAGAAAAGGAGGATATAGTTCCAGGAATCCACACGTATGAGAACACTGGTAATTTCAGGTAATGAACAATGCAGGAATTGAATGGGTACCTTAATTACACAAACACAGACCAAGTTTGTGAGGCAGTTGTTTGTGCCCTCCCTGACTCACACGTGTGAAATGAATAAAACAGACACTCCCTGGGCAGGGAATAAGGCACAAAAGAGCAGGCTGCGAGAGTTCAAGGAAAAGTTTATCTGGATCTCTGAGAGCGCTCTGCCCACATCAAGGTTACAACACATTTATATAGTACATCTACATTTTTAACATATGATGCTACGTTGGACCTGGATTGGTACCCCAGCTGATTTTTCTAGAATCATGGCATTTCTCTCTCCCAACACCACCTCCCAAATATTTGTATTGGTTGCTTCCTGGATCACACAATAGAGCCTTCTGAATGGAAGCACAGCTACATGCATTCTGCATGCACGTTTAAAATTCCACTGAACACAAAAACAGAATCTGTCATCTGAATCACTTTGCACTCTTTTGTTAAAGGGAAAATTCATTATTGGGGAGTGTTATTTGAAGGGAAAGTGTTAGTGAATTCATTTAGGTTAGCATATGTATTCAGTGCAAACTGTACAGATGGCCCATCCACCATAAAATAGATTATTTCAAATGTGCCCAGTGTGCATGTCCATTTGCTGCCTTTATTATTGCATTCAGTTTATTGCTTCCACTGAAAGTGATGTTGTGTACTACAGCATCCAGTTTACTGCCCCCACAAAAATAAATGCATTATCTTTCCCTACAGCACTTAAAAGCTATTCTTGAAGTAGGCTCTTGTGGAAGACTTAACCGACTAAATAGGCAAAACCTATTGATAATCATCCTCACCTCGTTGGTATTGGAACAATATGTAGGAATTCAGTTGATTCTATATGATGGTTCAGTTTTGCTTCTTGGGTCATCAGCGATTCTGTAGGTGTATATCTGTCCCATTTTCTTGAGTGGCTAAAGAGTTTTTTGGGTACCCTCTGGCTCTTGTTCTGTTCTCTAGGATGTCTGCATTAGCGTACAAATGCACAAGCTCTGTGCAGTTACGTCTGACTCTTAAAAATTGACCATGAGGTAGATTTTCTTTCAGATCCTTGGAGTGATAGCTCTTGAAATGCATTATAGTATTTCTGTCTGTGGGTTCCTAAAAGGTGAGCATGCAACTGTACCATCAATGTTTTTTAATGTGAGATCTAGAAAATGCATTTCATTAGTATCACATTCCAAGGTAAATTGTATGTTCTAATGTTTTCATTGATCCAACTATGAAAAGTCTCCAGTGAGTCTCTGGTCTCATTCCACAGGAAGATTACATCATCTATATATCTTTTCCAATAGTGTAGTTTGGTAAAATAAGGGTTAGATTGATGATAAATGTTTTGCTCTTCAATGCTAGCCATACATAATATGGCTAAACTGGGGGACCTTTGGAAATAAAAAGTGCTCATTGAAAATGAGGAACTTATGTTCCAATGCTATGGTCATTAGTTCCACAAAAATGTCTTGTATGCCCCTCATGTATAGGGCCTTTATATCCATGGCAACTAATATATGCTGATTTGGATGAAAAGAAAGGCCCTCGAAGATCCCTATGACAGATGCTGTTTCTTTCAGGTAGAAGCAGTATTTTGAGTGAATGGTCTGAGGTAGCAATCAATGAATTTGTACAAGGGTTCTAATATTGGGCATATCCCGATACAATTGGGTTTCCTGTGGGTTTGATGAACTAGAGCTCTTTCTTCCGAGTAATTTAAAACATTTGGTTCCGTAATCCAGTTTCTCTGATGCCCAAAAAGAGTGGTTGTTTAATTTATTTTGAGGGATCTTTTCTTAGTTTGGTATAGTTGGTGGTATCCTGTAGAAGGACCATGACTGTTGTGTGGTGAAGACTACTATCCCCTACCCTTGCCTGCTGGTTCTTGTGATCAAACCAGCTGATAAAGTAGGGGTATCCTTGTCATGGATAGAGAACGGTATGAAAAGATGTACATAACAAGGAGATTGGCCTAACACAAAGATTAATAGCATTTAATTTCTCACCATTCCAAACAGTCTTTCAAGAAAAAGATTCACCGTTGACGTAGGGCATATTTATCACCCAAAAACAAAACCTTTTAATTAATTTTTCATTATTCGAACTGTTCTTTCAAGTTTTAGAAGTAAACATTTTGGGGCTCATTATGAGAATAGCTGTGCCGGAAAAAAGTGGCAGTAATAAAATTACTGCCACTTTTCCTGGACCACCACACTATGAACTTTTCACTAACTATAAAATACCAATGAGAAAGATTAAGGGAAATTAGCCCTAAAAAATTAGCAACAGGAATTAAAGGTATAGGTGGTACACCTTCAGCAATGTATAGAGAATATATTAAAGGATTAAGAGGAAGACTTGTGTGACAAATTGGTCGAAAACTTCCTATTGGATGTCATACAATTGGTAGAACAACAAGCACCTCTAAAATCAAAGTCAGTAAGGCCTAACAACAGCCTCCAGAAATGGTTACCATACACTAGTTGCACTGAAAAAAGAAAAAAGAGAAGAGAGGATAGATGGCAAAAAAGCCTTCCCCAGAAAACAAAGAAAGATGGAAAGAGAGTGAGAAAACCTACAGAAAATGCATTTGTAAAACAAAAAAAACTACTTTAACAAACAAATAAAAGCAGCAGAAAACTCTAAGGGTAAACTGTTTGAGAAACTTAATACAATCAAAAAACTCCTAACCCTAGGTCCACCTTTCTCTCCGTCCCAGGAAGACTGTGACAAAGTGCAATTAGCCTTCACAGAAAAAATCAAAAAAGCTAGGGACCTGCTAAAGAAGGCTCAAGAAGAGTCACCGAACCAATCCAACCCTTCTATAGGGGATGTGATTTTGATCCATCATGAACCGTTTCACTTTAAAAAAGTCACCACAGAGGAAATGCTTAGAATCTTACACGCAATGAAACCTACCACATGTGCCACAAACATAATTCCTCCAAAACTTATTTTGGAAAACGCTAACATCTTCTCCCCGGTATTCACTAAGATGGTGAATGCCTCCTTTTGTGACTGCCATGTCTTGGATTGCATCAAAGCGATCACCAATACACCCCTGGAAAAGAAACAAGAGTTAGATCAAAGGGACGCAGGAAATGTAAGACCGATCACAAACTGCACTTTCCTTCTCAAAGTTCTAGACAAGATTGCCACCGCACAAATCAATTGCAGACAAACGTAGAAGCAAATGAGATCCTACACAGCCAGCAGTCTGGATTTCGTGCAGCCCACAGCACTGAAACGGCAATGCTAGACCTACAGTCTCATATGGTAAGCATAGGGGGAAAAGGGTGTACCAGGCTACTTATACTTTTAGATCTCAGAGCAGCGTTTGATCTTTTGGATCGCAACCAGCTAAAACTTGCACATGAGAAGGTCGCAAACTGCTCCACAGAAGCAATTAGTTGGCTATCATCATTTCTCTCAGATAGAAGATCCAAGGTCCACTGGGGGTATAATTTCTCCTTTGAAGAGACCACCAGCTATGGAGTACCACAAGGGGAAAGTCTATCACCACTGCTTTTCAACTTATACATAAGGTTCCTATGTGGGTCCTTTGTAAAATTGGAGCATTTTTCACAAATAATGCTGACGACACCCAGCTGGTGGTCGAATTGAGTGGACACTACTCCCAGGACAGCGCCAAAGTAAAGGTACGCTACAATTCAATTGAGAATTGGATGAACAACAATTGATTGTGCTTAAATGCAAAGAAGACAGAGTTAATGGTCTTCGGCACAAATCAAGCTAGGGCCAAACTAAACCAACAATACAACTCCTTACTCATTAATGATTCCCAAATAATGGTGGTCAAGAAAGTAAAAAAATTAGGGAGCTTCATGTAAACACCCCTGAGCACGGAGGCTCAGGTCCTGCAACTAAATAAGAACTGGTCTTACTATCTTAGGATCCTCAGGACAATACGCCCATTCTTAAATGAGGAAAATTGTACAACAATTGCAAGAGCAACCATTTTGTCCAGGCTGAACTATGGAAGTGCACTCATTCTAGGGGCCAATAAGGAGCACATCTCCAAGTGCCAAACAATTCAGAATAGCACTGTAAGGATCATAAAAAGCAAAACTCAAAGAGAGCACATCAGCGATGACAGAAGAAACTTACATTGGTTATGCGTAGAGGATATAATTCAATTCAAGACCCTGACTCTGACACACAGGTGCCTTCACGGAAAAACCCCAGCCTACCTCAAAAGGAAACTGTCCAGGTCGGCCACCAGGGGGCGCGCGGATGAGTCGCCTCTCCGTGTGAGCGCTCTACACAGGGTCCGGAAAGTGGCAGTGAGCCCCCACTTCGAGACCCCCCCCAGAGCTGATTTTTGACCAAGAGACGTGGGAAGGTGTCCCCCCCACCTGAGAGAAAACCCGGAGAAAATCGGAAGCGGCATCGTGGTGAAATTAACGCCGGCGCTTTGAGGCCTTCGGCGCGGCGTGAGTTCCGCGGAACTCCCAACCCGGGCCTGCGTATACGCGGGAAGTGCCGCCCTCTGAGTCTGATCCGGCGCACTTCTCGGTCCTCCGCGTGGAACCGGCTGCGCACCTCTGCCAAGGGCGGTTGATACCCCCACCGCGACACGGTAGGCGGACCCCTCACCCCCCCTGCAAAGCTCAGGAGGCCCTGGTGGCTTGGTCCTTCACGTCCCCCGCGTTGGCGGGTGCTAACGTCGCTTCACGACCCGGATGCTGTGGGAGGCCTCCCTTTATGGACCCTAAAACCAGGCTAGCGAAATATACGTTTTCACCAATTGCCAGATCCCCAGGGCCCTCCTTGATTTCTATAATGTCGACTGCAGGATCCGAGGCCACCGCGACCAAGGCGGATGTTGCTGATTTGCTTGCCGAAATGAGGGGCATGCGAGCAGATATTGGCAATAGGATAGACAAGATCACGCAGAGGATCGACAAAATGGACGATAGGCTCGAACAGGTTGAGCACAACCAAACATCTCTGAATGTGCTGGAAGCACAGATGGATCACCGAATCGCAGATATATCGGACAGAGAGAATGAACTGCGCCTTAAGGTCGATGACCTCGAGAACAGGGAGCGCCGGAACAATATCCGAATATTTGGTCTTCCTGAGAAAGAGGGCGAAACCGAACTGGACCTGAAGCAATCGTTGCATGCCATCCTGAAGCTCCTATACAACGATGACTCAATTGACGCGCCTAAAATTGACCGCATCCATAGGGCCGGAGGTAGACCGGGGGCCCCGAGATCGGTCCTGGCCCGATTCCATAACTATGCGGACAGAGCGCGAATCTTGGACAAGGCCAGAAGCGCCCCACAGCTGTCCTTGGAGAACTCCGTCATTTCACTTTTTCAGGATTTGTCATCCCTCACGTTGGCGATGAGGAAAAAGTGCTCTCCGATCACGAAAATGTTGAAAGACAAGGGCGTCAGGTATCGCTGGGGGTATCCATTTTCCCTCACTTTCGAATGGGAAGGCTCGACAATGAGACTTGTCTCGGAGAAAGACATTGCTGACTGTACGACGGATCTGCTGGGTGCGCCGGAGGGTGCTCCCTCTCATGAGGATCAAGGATCATCTGGTGGTGAATGGAAAGTCAAGGCTTCGCGGCGAAGAAGGATTCCAGGCTCTAGAAAATACAGAAAAATGAACACCTCCCAAGATATGGAACATTGACAGGGTGCCTGAGGTACTTTGACATACTATTTGGTTAGAGGTAAACTGGGAAAATTACTCCACCACGGAGGTTACGAACTCTCATGTGCGAGTCGACCTCCCTATATGTGACTGACTGTGAAAGGTCGCCTCCTCCAAGTGTGAGGTATTGTTAGCTCGATGTCTCGCAGATGTTAGAAATGTGATAAGGCATAATATCTCTGCTCCGCTAGCTCCTGGGGGAGGGTAAATGTCTCTGTTACTGAATTATTGTTATCGTTAAGTGCACACAAAAGTTGGGGGCTCACTGATATATATTATCCTATTATGATAGGACCGCCTGTTTTGCGGTCTTCACGGGTGGTCCGAGTTCGGCTGGGTGATGTCAACCTGGGCGAATCGGGCGCCGAATGTGTTGGGGACGGGGAGGGGGGTGGGGGAGGGGGTGGTTGGGGAACACACTTCTCACACTGATTTTGACACGACGTACACGCAGACACACCTTGCGCACACCGAGGCCCACGATATGCTCCAGACGAGTTGGTCGTCGGTCTCCATGGGATTCTCTGGGAACCAATCCCATCACGACGACCCATGCATAGCGATGGCCGACAGGAAATGTGCCGTGGCACAGAGGGAATGGCCGCCCACGATCAACAATTACACTCAAGATGGCACTCACACCCCGTAGGGACACATTACGCATTTGCACACTCAACGTCAAAGGCTTGAACTCTCCCACAAAACGGTCGATGGTGGCCAGGGAATTTAGAAGGTCGAATGTAGACATCTTGTTCCTTCAAGAAACGAGATATCGGAAGGGAGAGGAGAAAGCCATCCCATCACGTGATATCGGGCTCACCTACTGGAGCTCGGGTATACTCAAAAAGGCAGGGGTGGGAATTCTGGTTCGTAAATGCCTCCGAATGACAACCCTTGACATATGGACGGACAATGAGGGGAGGGCGATCACGGTTGTGGGCAATATAAGGGGCACGACGATTACTCTGGCCACACTCTATGCACCCAATCAAGGGCAAAATCGCTTTCTCCATAGAATCTCTGAAAAAGTCTTCAATATGGCTAAGGGATACACGGTCCTGGGCGGAGACTTTAACATATGGATGGATAGCTCTATTGACAGACAGACCAGGGCTGATGCTTTAGACCCTCCCAACACTCGAACTGAGGCTGAAATTAAGTCTACCCTTGATCTTTATGGCCTTGTAGACAGCTGGCGACATCTACACCCGTCGGAAAAAGGCTTTACCTTTCACTCCCTCCCCCACGACACACTCACACGCATCGATTATATCTTTCTCTCTAACGATCTTCTACGTGTACTGCAAGCTGCCACTATATACCCCTCCGCTTGGTCAGACCACGACATGGTCACAGTTGACATATCCTGGGGTGAGCTGTCGCCGCGCAACACAAAATGGAGGTGTAATGACTCCCTCTGGGCCGACCCGGTCTTTAGAGAGACCTTTGAGATAGAGATTGAGCAATTCTTTCCGACTAATGATACTGGGGAAGTAGGGAAGGTAGCTGTATGGGAAGCAGCCAAGGCTACTTGGAGGGGTATCCTTATAGGGGAGGGGGCCCGAAAGAAAAGGGAACGTACAATATTAGAAAGGGGCATCAGGGAGAAGCTTGCTGTGGCACAGAATCTGGCGCAGACCACCCCGGCTGATAGACCAAAGTACTTAGCTGAAACTAAGCAACTTAGAGAAGAATTGAGGATTCTTATTGCTGGCAAAACGGCCCAGACCTTGCAATACCTTAAACAGAAATACTATGAGAAGGGGGACAAGGCAGATGCTCTCTTGGCGGCCCGCCTCCGTGCGCAGAGAGCAGAGAGATGGGTCGACCAAATTGAGAGGAATGATGGCACCCTGATAGATACAACGGTCACATCCCCGAAGGACATACAGGAGGCATTTGCCTACTTCTATGAGGACCTATATATGTGTGACCCCCCTCCCCCTGTGGGGAGCGTGGATGCATATCTTGTGGGGGCGTGTCTCCCCGCCCTCACGGGCGCGGAGGCCGAATCTCTAGACGCTCCGGTCACTGGGGAAGAGGTGGAAAGTGCCATCAAGAGGCTGAAAATAGGGAAGGCCCCGGGGGAAGATGGATTTACACCGGGTTTCTATAAAGCATTCTCCACCCTCCTTGCACCCTTCCTAGCATCCTTGTTTAATCACATTCTTGACACTGGGCAGGCCCCTCCGTCCTTTTCTCGGGCCCTATTGGCTGTAATTCCCAAGGAAGGCCGAGACCCTAAACACTGTAGCTCTTATCGGCCCATCTCACTTCTTAACATCGACGCCAAGGTGTATGCTAGGGTCATCGCGGCTCGGCTCGAAACATATCTCCCTAGACTGGTGCACTCTGACCAGGTTGGCTTTGTTCTAGGCAGGCAGGGCGCAGATACCATGCGAAAAACACTCCACTTATTATACGAGGCACAGGGAATGGAGGGGGACCCATTGCTCTTATCACTTGATGCTGAGAAAGCTTTTGATAGGGTGTCCTGGGACTTTCTAGAAAGAGTATTGGTCTCATATGGGTTGGGATCCAGACTCTGCCGTGCCATTAGAGCATTGTATGCCTCCCCTACGACATCGGTGGCGGTGAATGGGGGATACTCACGTTGGTTCCCCCTTGAAAGAGGTACGAGACAAGGCTGTCCACTGTCGGCGATATTGTTCGTCATGTCCCTTGAACCGCTGGCGCAGAAACTAAGAAATGACGGTAGAGTCAAGGGCATCACGGTGGGAGAAAGAGAGTACAAACTGGGGCTATATGCGGATGACATCTTGCTTCATTTGACCGACCCCTTGGCCTCAATCCCAGCTGCGCTTGAAATAATTGAGGAATACGGCGCGCTGGCCGGCCTAAAAATCAATACGGAGAAATCAGTCCTCCTCCCGATTGATAAGAGTAGAGATTCTGAGATCGCACGCTTTGCCCCGTTGGGAGTCCAAGTCAGCCTCACTACCCTCCGTTACTTGGGCGTTAATGTTACCCGTGACTTCGATTCCCTATATGGTGCTAACTTCCCCCCACTGCTACTTGCCTTACAGAAAGATAGCCAACGGTGGTCTAAACTCACAATCTCCTGGATGGGTCGTTTAAATGCCATAAAGATGGTCTTTCTCCCCAAGATATTATATTTGTTCCAGATGCTCCCCGTTAGGTTGCCCCCGGAATATTTCGTAGATGTGCGAAAAATGTTTTTGTCCTTCTTGTGGCAGGGCCAAAGACCCAGAATCCCAAGACCCTTACTCCAGCTCCGCAAAGACAACGCGGGAGTAGGCCTCCCGGACATGGAAACATACTACAGGGCGGCGCAACTTAGAGTCCTTGTCCCACACTTTAGGCAACGCTCGGAACCCCAGTGGATAGCCTTAGATAATTACCACCTTCGTCCCTTTATTGTGCCTGAATGGTTATGGGTCCCCAGATCCCAGTTACGTGAAAGTGTTAGATCTCACCCTATCCTAGGTACATTATGGGCTATTTGGAGACCAGGCAAGAAAATGGTTGGAGTCACGACGTGGCCATCCCCCCTGGGTCACCTTTGGTCTCCAGGGATCCGTGACGCCATACCGGAACCGGGAAGCTACGAAACATGGTACCAGGCGGGGCTGGAAAGAGCAGGCCAATTATGGCGTGGGGGAACCTTCGTAACTATACAAGAGCTCCAGGAAGCGCTTGGCATAGGAGCACTCTCGGTCTTCCTCTATCTGAGACTCAAAGGGGTGATGACAAGGCCTGTATGGAAAGACCAGCTGCAGAGGGACCTTACCCCTTTTGAGGCGATCCTTGATCGATGTACAGGCTCCAGTGGTCTGATCAGTGCTATGTATTCGGCCATGATCGAGACTGACATCTCCCCTTCTTTGGTGCTCAAGGGCAGATGGGAGGCGGATATGGGCAGACAGATCTCCGAAAAGCTGTGGCTACACATCTGCAGACGCACTGCGAAGTCCTCAATATCCTGCCAATACAAATTGCATGCTATAAAACTTTTGTATAGATGGCAGTATGACCCGATCAGGCTCGCCAAAATGTACCAAGGTGTTAGTCCATACTGTTGGAGGGGTTGTGGGGAGCGGGCTGGCTACTGGCATATGTGGTGGGGGTGTACCATGGTCCAGACTTACTGGTCGGAGGTTCTTAGCTGGATCAGGGACCTGGATGATGAAGAGAGGGTGAAGCAACCAATGTTTGTCCTCTTCGGTCTGATCGAAACAGGAGACGACGTTGTGAAAGCGCCTAGGATGGTACAGGGCCTCCTGATGGCTGCGCGAGCTTGCCTCACCATGGTTTGGAAGCGGCCCAAGCTCCCTAGTAAAACCGAATGGCTTGGGGTGGCACAGAATCTCTACAGAATGGACTGCCTGACCGCTACGTTACGCGGAGATCGTACTAATGTTGAAAGTGCCTGGTCTGAGTTTAGAGCCAAGCATGCCCCGTAAAGACAAAGTGTGCAATACATTGTTGTGATTTGTGCCAATAATAGTAACAAATGAAGATTTTTGTTGTGGCGGCTCTCTGAGTTGCGTTATGTGTAATGGTCGGTCATCATACTCATATTCGAAGTTCTCTGGTGTTGTCTCGCTGTGCAAGGAGGTTTCCCAACCATTTATTTGGAGATATTAGAGAAGGGGGGGGAGGGGGGAGGGGGAGGGGTGCGACTGGGCGTTGTTGTTCTTGTTCACTATACTGTTCACTTTTCAGGAAATACTGTACAGGATTTATGTTGATGATACTTCTCTCTTGTGCTCTTTCTACTTATACACTGAAATTTCTTCATCGCAATGTAAGTGAATGTTCAACTTGTATAAACTCAATAAACTTTGAATTTAAAAAAAAAAAAAAAAGGAAACTGTCCGCCTACAAGCCGGGTCGTGTGCTCAGATCTGACTGGAAAGGCCAAATAGAGGTCGCAAGGTTTAAGAAAGCAAATGGATTAGGCAAAGCATTACACATCAGAGCCTCCACTATATGGAATAATCTGCCACTACAGATCAGGCTAGAACAGAAATATGCCACCTTTCGCAAATAACTTAAAACTCATCTTTTCAGATAATTACCCTTGAACTAGTCCAAAGCTTCAACTGACTCTATCTGTATGATCTATGTATGTCTTGTCACCTGGTTTTGTTACGTTGTTTCACCGTCTTTATGTTGGTGCCCTTATGCTTGTGAACTAATGGTGTGATAGAAACAAATAAATAAAAATAAATATGAGTTTGGCCCTGGAATGGGTGATTTACTTCCAGCACCATGCTGGATGTAAGTCCTCCCACTTTTCTGCTGAAACATCAGCAAAGTCGGCAGAATTACCAGAGTGGTAATTCTGACGAAATCCCCAATAGAGTCCTATGGACTCCAAATTAATGGGGACTAATACCGTGACCACCACTTGTAATCCAGCGGTAAAGCCGGCAGACAAAGTGGCGTTAACGGTAATTCTGTTGGGTGGTATTCTGACAGATTTACCACCAGACTACCACCCAACTCATAGCATACATTTTATCAAGGGCCAAAGTGCTTCATTATTTAACTGTAAACATATACACGTACAAACTCTAAAAACGATACCAGAATACTCACAACATATATATTAACAATGTGCAAAACATGCAATATTTCACAGGCCTCGAAGGTAAAAACTATCGTCAAACATATAAAGGATTTTGGACAAAGCTATGGACAGCAAATCAATGATTAAATTCACTGGTACTCTGTTTGGAGTCATGTGATATGTGAAGTGGTCTTGGATACATTTGATTGCGGCTTCTTGTGGTATGCTGGTATACAATGTTTTTATATCCATAGTGATAAAAAGTTGGTACTCATGGTGTCCTTCAAATAAGATATGGTGGTCTGACGGAGGGGTTTGAGGAAATGGTCTATAAATGTGAATACTGGTTCTAGGATGGAACCACATTCAGAGACAATGGGTCTCCCCCGGGGGTTACTTTGGTCCTTATGTATTTTAGGTATGCCAGAACGCTGCCCTGGGAGTTGTTGAGGTATTCAAAGGTGTCCCTCATCATCCACTGCTGATGATAGCCGTATTTAGTTGTTTCCTCAAATAAACTCTTAATTTCAGGTGTTAGATCTTTTCTGAGTTTCATATAGTTTTTTTCATCTTCAATCAGGTCCATTACCATTTTCTGATATTGTTCCACAGATTGAACCACAAACCCTCCACCCTTGTCGCCCCACTTGATTCTGACATCTGTATCATTATTTATTTTATTTTATTTTATTTATTTAGCATTTGTTAGGCGCCTATACATTAGAATTGTGTTTCAAAGTGCCACAAGGCTAGATAGGGAGGGAACAAGAGGAATTAATAACAATGGCAAACGCAGCAAATATACATTTGTGGTCCTACTAAACAATTGGGTGGAGGGAGGTTATGTATATGTACTGGTGGGTGCCGAAGAAGGGAAAGGAAGTACCAAGGGGAGCCTAGGTGGTGGCCTTGGCAAAGTGCTAGGGCAGACAAATACCTGGGGTGAGGTGCACAGCTACCAAGCAGGGGTACACAGATGGCAATGCAGTGGAGAGGCAGTGCAGGGGAAGGTACTGGTGTTGACAGGGTAGAGGGCCCAGAAACCTTTGAGATGCATAATGACCACGCCACCTGCCTCAGCAGCAGTGGGGTAGTTAGCAAGGAAGGGAAAGAATGAAAGAATTAGAGAAGAATAGAGTTTTGAGACGTTTCTGGGAACTTAAGGAGGTCCGGCTCAAGTCTGAGAGGGGCAGGGATGCTGTTCCAAAGAGAGGCACCAGCCGAAGAGAGAGACCTGCCCCCACTCTGTGATTGGAGAAGCGTTTGACAATCAAAGAGTTGGAATTAGAGGAGCAGAGTGCTCTGGCAGGGGAAAATTTAGGAAGGGAAAGTTGGAGATAGCTTGGTCCCCGGCCCCAGTAAGCCTTGTGGATGATGCAGATGGTCTTGAAATTGATCCTCACACCCACATGGAACCAGTGGAGAGATTTAAGGTTGGAGTTAGCCGACCCCTGGGCTTGTGGCCAAGGATAAGTCTTGCAGCCCTATTCTGGATTAGCTGAAGGGGGCAAAAGGAGGAGGGTGGGAAGATTCAGGAAGAGGCTGTGGCAGTAGTCAAGCCTATAGCGGACTTGTGCTGTGAAGACATTGAGCTTCTTGGGGAAGGTGAGGAAAGGGAGAATGCCTCTGAGGCGATGAAGCTGTAAGTGAGCCTCATTGGCAAGGTCCAATTTGTAACGGGTGAAGGAGAGAGCAGAGTCGAAGATGACCCCAAGATCTTTGGTCTCACAGGATGGTGAGGGTAGAGGGCCCGAGGAGGGTGGACAGAGGGAAGGAGGAAAACAGGGTGCAGGTGTCCCAATGAGAAGGATCTCTGTCTTACTGGCATTAAGATGGAGGTTGTTAGCTACACGCCATGTCTAGATGGCGGTAAGGCAGTGAGGGATGAGAGAGGGGTAAGAAGAGGTAGACGATGGAAGTGGAAATGAGGAGAGAAATTGGAGATCAAGTGAGCAAAAGAGGAGAGATAGATATTGAAGAGCCACAGCGATACGATGGAGCACTGAGGGATACTGCAGGTCAAGAGTGTGGTGGTGGAAGAAAAAAGTACCAAGTTGCAGCTGGGACGGGTGATTGGTGAGGAACGAGGTCAGCCATTCCAGTGCCCGGTCCATGATGCTGAGGGTATCATGGAGTCATTTTATGAGGATAGAATGGTTGACCATGTCAAAGGCAGAGGAGAGGTCAAGGGGAATGAGAACAGCAGGAGAGTTAGAGTCAAGATTTGCAAGCAAGTCTTCGCGGGTGTTCAGGAGAGCAGTTTCTGTGCCACTGTATGCCGATATCCTGATTGATGGTTGTGAAGACAACCAACAAGTTTCATGTGGAGAGTCAGTTGGGGGAGGACCATCTTCCCCAAGAGTTTACCCAGGAAGGGGGTAGTGGAGATAGGCCGATAGTCGGGCAGAAGGGATCAGCAGACAGGTTTTTTAGGAGAGTTTGAGGGATATAGAGAAAGAACCAGTGGTGAAAGAGTGGTTACAGAAGTCGGCAAGAGCCTGGGGCAAGGGAGGAGATATTGTCCTTAATAGTCCTAGAGGAACAGGGGAGCACCTGTTTGGAGCAGACATTCATAGAGCGGACAACTTTATCAACATCATTTGATTCTATGGGCAGGAGAGAGGAGAGTGTGGGGGGTGGAAGGAGCGGAGCCAAGGGATGCAGGGGAACAGGAGTGGGAGTGGGGATGGTGTGTAAGAGAGTGAGGCCAAGATGCCCTGGGTTTTAGATGAGAAATGGGATGCCAATGCGGTGCAGAGAGCCGGGCAGGGAAGGAGAGAGGTGGAGACTGCAGTTGGATTGACGAGTTCCTTGCAGATTTTGAAAAGTTCAGCCATGTTGTTAGTGGCTCTATAGATGCAGGCTTGAATGTGGGCCCTCTTCATGGAACAAATAGAGAAATAATTTTGCCTTTAGAGCAGTTGGCAGGCCAGTTTGTCAGAGGGTAAGCCAAGGTCTGCCACTTCCATTCAGCAATTCTGCACTTTCTTTTCAGAGATGCTAGATCAGAGTCGTACAAGCCCTTACTCTTGGAGGTAGGTTTTAGAGGGATCTTCATGGGAGGGGCATGGATATTGAAGGTATTGGAAATGGAGAGATGCAGGTTGGTAAGGACAGAGTCAGAGGGAGAGTCAGAAGCAGGGGGATTGGGATGAAGGTGGAAGCAAAAGCCACGACTGACACTTGCTTCATCGATCAAATAATGGCAAAGGAGGATGGCAGTGCTGGGGGTGGCTCAGATAGAGGACAAAGGGCCTCAAGAGGGAGGAGAGGAGAGAGTGATCAGACCAGGAGAGCAGGGTGTTGCCCGGGTTGGAGATATGGATGTCACCTTAGATGAGGGTGTCCAGAGTATATCCAGCAGAGTGTTTTGGATGGGAGGGAAGAATGGTGAAAGAGAGGGAGTCACAGAGGACACAAAGCTGTGAGATGGCTGATTCAAGGAGGTCGAGGTGGATATTGAAATCACCATGGAGGAGGAGTTTGGTGGAAGAGGTAGAGAGGGAAGAGGCAAGAACAGGCCATTTAGAGAGGAAGAGAGGAATAGGTCCAGGGGGGCTGTAGATGGTAGTGAAGGTGAAAGATAGAGTAGGCAAGGCCCCAAGCCTACAGACGAGGCATTAAAAAGAGGAGTAGGATTGAGTAGGTATGATAGAAGCAGGGGCCCACTCAGGGAAAATTAAAGCCACCCCACTGCCTGGCCTGTTGGATCTGGGTTTTGAAAGTATTTTGTAGCCCTCAGGAAGGAGAGTGTGAAAAGCAGTGAGAGAGCTGGTATTGAACCACATCTCAGTAAGGGGGAGGAGGTTGAGGTCAAAGTCTTCAAGAAGGATACAGATCTCAGAGGAGTGTTTGACATCAGAACAAGCATTCAGGCTGGCTAAGTAAAGCCGATCGACACCTTTGAAAGATTTCCGATGGGGAGTACAAAGGCATGGTGCTCCCGTCAGCGGTGGTGAAGAGATTAGAGGAGAGGCGGAAGGGGGGGGGGGTGTAGTAAGGCAGGAGAGGAAGTTAAAAAGAGAGGGCCGGTCAAGGAGGAGAGGAGTAGGTTGAGAGCCTTGGGCCATGACAGTGCCCCTGTGATAGACGTTAATGATGCACCTAGAGGATGAGAAGTATGCCAAGAATACTTCCCATCTAGTGCTGCCACATTAATGAGAAGAGGAAAAAGGGTTAAGAGTGGAGACTAGATCTGGAGTCCATATGTTAGGAGAGGGGACACAAAAGAGGGTGTCAGTAATAGTCTGCCTGGAAGTAGCACTGACATAGGTGTCAGCAATAGGTAGGATTGGGTAAGAGTCCAGGAGTGCTTTTCTAAACATATTTCTACCAGTGTTTGTGCGAGAGGTAGGATACTTGATAGAATAGCAGTTCAAATAGATAAGGATGATGGATAGGGTTGTGTAGGAGGGAGGAAGGAGAGGGAAAAGCCAGAGAGAGGAATTGCACACTGCACGATTAACTCAGCTGTTGACCTAGCAGTCAACCAGTGACAGCAGGAAGAGGTGCTATAAACAGAATATACACAGTGTTGCAGAAGCAGAGCCCTAACTGCAGTACAAAACAAAAGCACACCTAGATTCGATGTTGCAAGAAGAGCACAAAATGCAGTACAAATCAAAGCACACCTAGATTTGAACTTGGATACAGAGCACTAAATGCAGTACAAAACAGAAGCACACCTAGCACTAAATGCTGAAAGAGAATACACTGTGCGGGTATAGCGGAACATGAGATTCAGGTTACAGGGATTGTAGGGACTAGCAAGGTGAAAAAGGGAACAGAAGTTGGTGCCAGAGAGGTGGGGTGAGGTGCACCAATAATTAAAAGCACCAAGATCTAAGAGTAGTGCAAACACATAGGAAGGTCTGTGTAGTGGTAAATAATGGGCAGTGGATACAACTCAAATTACAGTCTGCAGTGTGAATGTGAAACATACTTCCATGCACTTGAATAGTGTTGAAATGCAGGAATGCTGGCAGAGGACAGGAATCAGCAGCACTTGCGATTAGTGGGCAGAGTCCCTTTGGAAATGTCGATGCACAACAGTCAGCCGATGATTCAGCAAACACGCAGGGTGGAATTGGGTTGCACTTAGCTGACACTTGAAGTGGAAGTCATTGCAGGCAGGACTCAGGGCTGATGTGGGCCGGGGGGCTCTCTGCAACCCACCCAGCCCTGGACATGGCCAGACAGAGGGCCTTGGTGTGGGGCTTGATTGGTGGGCTGGCTCTCGCCTGTCGGCTTCCCCATAGGCTCAATGAAGGGGGAGTGCAGCCAATCACTGATGCTGGTGATGTAGATGCAGTGGCACACCTGTGCCTTGGCCTAAGAAAGTGGCTGCAGCCATTATTGAAAGGTTTATGGCCTTTAGAGGTGGGCAGACTGGATACATTGCACTCACCAATGCAGGTGATGAATGTGAGAAGTAAATGAAAAATGCCCAGAATCCATGGCAAGCACAGCAGGGCTTACCTGGCCATGTAGAGGGTCCTCCTCGTGGGCCCAGAAATGAAAGAGGTGGACCACCTAAAAGCGCGGGCAGCCAGAGGTCGAATGAGGGAGAGACTGTGATGTTGCCAGACAGGAGTCATAGGTTTGGGCCTTGATCGGTGGGCCAGCTCTTGCTTGTTGGCTCCCCAAAAGGCTCAATGAAGGGGGAGTGCAGCCAATCATTGCCACTGGTGGTATAGATGCTGGGGTACCCCTCTGCCTGGGTCTAAGAAAGTGGTGGTGGCCATCTTTGAAAAGGTTATGGCCTTTGGATTTGTGCAGGGCCACGGGGCAATGGAGATCTTCAAAAAAGATATACAGGTTTCATTGAGTAAAAAGGCACTATGCCGATGAAGAATCCGATTGGATAAATTGTGCTCACCAGTGCGGGCGATGAATGTTAGAAATAAAGTAAATGAAATATGCCCAGAATTGGTGGCCAGCCCAGCAGGGCTTACCTGGCCATGTACGTGGTCCTACTCGTGGCCCCAGAGATGAAAGAGGGGGAGCGCCTGCAAGCATGGGCCAGTACTTAATGTGTAATGTAAGTGCAGCTCTTTCTCGTACAGATAGATTATGCCTCATCTGTTTTTTTCCTCGATTCCAAGGAAATTATTTCTCTAGATACTTGATTTTCTATTGGTGTAAATGTTGATTTCAACCTAAGGCTTGCATCTTTTTGCAGGTCCTGTGTTCTATTTTACTGAAAGAACGCCTTGAGTTGGACAGTGCGTAAAATGTGTCTCATCTCTGTCTCTAATGTAAACCAATCAGTCGATTGCAATGGAATGAATGGTAATCCCTTTGCTAAAATAGATTCTTCATCGGTTGTGAAAACCATCTCTGACAGATCAAATATTAGGATCGTGGCTAAACGAGTTAATCTCTTCTGTGTTCCCTATCTGGGTCGGGATGGTCTCCAAACGGGATACCAGAAGGGTTCTTGCTGAAACGGCATCCACAACTGGTCTCTGGGGCCCCTCTCCCTAAAAGAGGCCTCTGGCTATAATGTCTGGATCTATAGGAATAATCTTCATATTGTGGTTGGTCTTCATGTGCTGAGTCCGATCTAGAGGTGTCGGAAAATGTCACCAATCTATCTAAGGGGTCCGTTCCTTCTCTTTGATTTGTAAATATTCCGATGCTACTAGGTAAGGATAGACTGCCTCAGCCTTGAATTCTTTGATGTCCCTCACTAGTTTCCTTATCTGTGTTTTCAAACATATTGGACTTGAACTGTTCTAATTGATGGTTTACCTCACTCAATTTCTCACGTGTATTAGTCAGTGCAGTGTTCTCAAGGAATTTTTCCATCTCCACAGCTAGTTCATCCTGGATCTTAGCATGGACACGCTGGGCTGTGGTTATCATTTGGACCATACGGTCTCGGCTGCATTTAGTTGCTATTTGAATCAACAAGTCTTGTATTCAGCATCATCTAGGAATAACACTGGTTCATTCCTGACGATGAGGCCGGCTGGAATTATGTTGGCCTTCAGGTACTCCCATAAAAAATGACCATGGAGCTCTTTGAGTAAGAACTTCTTCTTTTGTTTCAAAAATTCCTCTCCTGTTGTCATGGATGCCCCCTGGGGCTGGTACCTGGATTGTTGGAACGATGGGCCTCTAATTAATTTATCAATCAGTTCTTCTGTGAAGCTAATTTTGTGTTCTCCATCATGTTCTCATGGTGTCCATGAAAACTGTAGTGGGGTCAGGGGTCCTTTGTAATCCTAACGGTACCCCACTCACCTCCAAGGGAGAAGAGCATCAACTGAAGTTACCAATTGAGGACAAACTTTAAGCCAGAAGGTAGCCCAGAGCCTACTGCTCAACTCTGGGTCCCTAGTCTAGCAATGGCAGTAGTATAACTATAAACTATATTAACGGGAGGGATACCTCTGCTGTTGGGACCTGGGGAAGAAATGTTCATAACACAGAGATGTGTTAAACGAAGATTCATATGCAATTATGCAATTTTCGTGCAACATCACTTCAAAAATAGCATTTATTGTTTCACCATTCCAAACAGTCTTTCAAGAAAAAGATTCACTGTTAAAGTTGGGCATATATATCACCCAAAAACAAAACATTTTTAAATGTTTCATTATTCAAACCATTTGTTCAATTTTGGCAGTAACTTTTTATGTTCATCAAATTATGATCATTTTGTTAAGGGCTAAAGTGCTTCGTTATTTAACTGTAAACATATACACGTCAAACTCTAAAACAGATACCTGAATACTCACAAAACATATATTAACAATGTGAAAAACGGCAATATTTCACAGACCTCTACTCACTCAAGAGGTGTCTGATGTGCAATGTGTGAAACACTGCAAACAAACGATACCAAGTGTAAAATACAAAGTCCAATGAAGAAAGCGCAAGGTGCGAAGTCAGAAAAACAAACTACTCAAATCTACATAATTTGCAATAGGGAATACACCTCTTCATTGTGAACCATCATGCCAGTTCCACCTACATACAGTTACTCAATGTTGAAATCTTCCATGCAAAACCCTGAACCCTTGAAATTGGAATCTATTCCATGACATATTCACTGTTGATCAATTTGGGAACGCATTCACAGTCAACGTTGCTAGACACAGGGCCTCATTACGACCCCGGCGCTAAACCATGGTGCTATTAGCACCATGGTCCATGCCGGGGTCCGCCATGGTGAATGGCGGAATTACCACCCCATTCCAGTGTTGGCGGACGGTAATTCCCCATTCACCATGGGCCCTTCCCCATTCCCATTTTTGCCCCATAGGGCTCAATGGGAATGGGGAAGGCGCTAAGTACGGTGCCGCAAATTGCGGCACCGTACTTAGCACCAGGGTCCCTTTGCGGCACCCTACTTTAACGCCTGCTAACTGGGTTGTTTGTCCTATGAAACATGAAAGACTGAAATGTACCGCTCATGGCAGCCCAGTGGTTACTGACCTTCAGTTGAAGAAATCTCCAACATGAAGGCGAGATGGGATGAACGGATAAATCTTGCTCTGACTCTTTAAATAACAGGGAATCCCACCTGCGCACATGAACATGTAACACATAGATTACAAAGCTCTGTGTCAGGTCAAAAGCAAATGTACTAGTATTCATTCACAATCTATTTCTTTGAAAAGCATAGGAACCTGGATACTTTGATGCTCCATTTATTGGCGCAATATCACTTCCTTTCACTTACGAATTGACCCGTGTGTCAGTCATTTTGTGGGGGGTCCTAGATGGGAGACAGAAAAAGAACAAGAAAAAAGGGGCATAAAATCTGAGACCAGCTGTAGCTCTGAGGTCACTGAAACTTGAAAATGCGCATGAAAGAATGGCCCTCATTCCGAGTTTGGAGATAGCCATGGCGCCATTAGCGCCATGGCTGCCTTCAAAATAGGTCCGACTCCGGTCAGGTGAAGGGAGTAATTACCGGTCCAGTCCGAGGTAAGCGGGACCGGTAATTCCCCATTCACCAGAGCCATTCCCCATTCCCATTTGAGCGCCCATAGGGCTCAATGGGAAGGGGGAAGGCAGTAATAACGGTAACGCATATTGCAGTACCATTATTCACCCCCGTATCCCTTTGCGGGTCCCGTCCATAACGCCTGGTAAAATCAGGCGTTAAGGGAGGATCCGCAAAGGGACCTTGGAATAGGGCACAAAGGGATTACCGGCACCGGTGTCATTACCGGTGCCCGTTATCCCTTTGCGCCCAGGTCGTAATGACCCCCAATGTCTTCATACCTTAATTAGGCAGCGTCTGTAGCGAGGAAGCTGCCAACATGCTTTGATCAAGTGTAACTGTTTGGCGAGTACTCTGTGTAACCTGCGAGGTTCGGGCAAAACGCATGTCATAATTACAGAAATAACGAGAAAAAATATCTCATTACTTTGAGACTCCAAACATGCACATCTAGGGGATGCCTGTGCATATGTGCGCAGGATAACTGTGCACTAACAGAATGGGGATCAAGCAGTTAAAACCTTAAAGAAGCTCAACAATGCCTTGCAGACCTCTGCGCCATGGCTGCTCGGAATATGCTGCTCGATTCCCTGCTCACAGGACTGTCTCACATGACAGCGCACCTGCGTGATGCCCGTAATAAGCGTTCAATTCAAGACTAGAATGCTGCTGTGGCTTGGACCGGGGTCTGTTGTATGTGTGTACTCTCATTTAACTGGATGCCTTTCTACTAAGTAATTCTTTGAGAAAATCAAAACTCAACTGTCCATACGTCCATGTGGGAACCTAGAGGAACCTAGAGGCAAACAAATATATATCAGCTGTGAAGGCATCATGAAGCAAGACAAAGACAACCGATTCAAAGTAAATGTCAGGATGGTTGAAGGCCTAACTTGCCCTATGCTAAGGTGGGATTTCCCTACCTGAATGAAACTAAGGAAAGCCGGAGTGAGAACGTTCAACTTAAAATTCTGTCTGTGTCCAAAACCTATCCTTGCCCTAACAAGTAAAGCTAAACAATGTGTAGGGCTATCAACAATAAAATAAATGTTGATCAAAGTACTGAGCTGTTTCCAGTTCCTAGCTTCCTTTTCAGCTCTCCTTGCCCAAGTTCAAGAAAGTTCCACAAATCCTCGGGGTTCCCTTCACCAGGTTCAAGGCAGTACAGTTCCAAAGAAAAGGGTTTGAGGGCTCCATCCTCTAGACAGCATTAAAGTTAATCACGCCTCAGGGTTCCCTTCCCCGAGACTTCAATGTATAAACTCATACTTGGTTTCAGTCTTTCAATTTTCAACACAACTCCCGGTCAATATGACACTCCTTCTGGATTGCATCAACAGTTCACTTAAAGTGCTCCTACTTGGTTTGTTTCACATTGTCTTTCACAATTGAGGGTTCCGTGGTCTAGGCACAGTTGTCAGACAACACGGTCCACCCATCACTGGTTGTGCCGCCAGGATCCCTAGGCTCTTCAGCCCACACAGGTTCTTCTGTATTTGACCCTTAGTAAAGATTCACACCCACTTAGCTTCTCCTTATCGGCCTCTAAGCTTTATGTGCTGTTTCACACTCACTTAGCGGCTCCTGGTTAGCCTCTTGGCTTTACCACAATGTATCACCTATCCTCTGGCAGCCTTTGCCCTTACCCACTGCATTCATGCATAGAGTTCATGGTGTGGTGGTTTTATTTCTCCCCCACATTTCTTTCATGCTCTTTTGCAAACTTCCTCACTTGCTCTCTTGTTTTTGTATGCTGTTTTCAAATGGGCAAAAAATGGGCACTTTCCTATTTATCTCTCATCAGACCATAGCTTTGCTCACAAAGTTTTCATTAAGTTCAGTATTCAATATTTGCTTAACATCTCATTCTCAAGTGTTCATTACTTGCTCAGCTTTAAATTGTATTTTCAATTAATTCAGTATTGAAAAGTATTCAATATATTGTTCAGGACTATGTCCAATTACTTTCCGTTCAATCAGCATTCACAGATTACTTGATTCATTACATTTGGCATTCTCAAATATGTGTTATTATTAGCAGGTTGCCCCTGACAGAGTGTCCCCTGGATTACACTCACCGGTTGTGCACGACCGCTCTTTAATATTTCGCTGGTTATCTGTTCGATCCTACCGGACCCACAATATTTGCCTCTCTCGCTGCTACCACCAAGAGCTTCCCTCGCTCTCTCGCTTTCCACGACGGCTGTGGGCTTTGGGCGGAGTACAGATCCAACTGTAGTTTGTCAGCAGCCAGAGGTCAGCCAGGAAATTAGACCCTCTCGTAACCCACACTCAGCCTGGGTGTCTCTCTCCTTCCCAGGAATCAAACGGCTCCCAACTCTGGTTTCTCCGGCATACTTCTCTTCAGCCCATTCTGGTACCTGTTCTTTACCATGGTGTGTAGCCCCACCTCTTATACTCCCTAGGAGTGTTAAAGGTCCACAGGTGTGGGCCAGTAGGTTTAATTGCCTGACCTTTATGCAGCCTATTTGTTAGACATGCCTGACTTCCCAATGGTACTCTTTCATTGTCATTTTCTTTGTACTAGAGTGGTGAAAATACCTACTGGTTTTCACTACTCTTAGTCTCCTCTTCCTCATCCCAGTACTGTAGTAGGTTGAATGAAGAACATTGAGGGGCGATAGTTCACAGTAGCCCATAAAGACTATGGGAGGGTTAGGTTGGTTCACAAAAGGGAAAGGGGGTACCATGTCTCGCTTGTCTCACCCTTAAACCTTCTTGTCTTCACCCTTTTCCTGGTAATTTTTGGTAACATCTCCTGACATTTTCTTGGTCATTAGAACAGGTGTAGCAATACCCCATAACTGCGTCTGGGATATAGGGTTCCCCCTGAAATGGAAATGCGGGATACTGTGTCCCCCATAAGGACCCCTGACCCCCAATGCCCAAGGACCCTCCATCCAGGTGTTCCTCCCTCGCATCTCCGCCCTCACGGTCAGGATACAAAATTGATGGCCTTTCCCTGAAGAATCCAAGGGGATTAGATGTGAGGACACACTCAGGTTTCTCACACAGCCTACATCTAAACTCCCATCATTTTCTAGGTACGAGGAAAGTGCATGATAGTGGAGGCCACCACCTATAAGTGTTTGGTTAGTGACTAACCATGACTAGAAGCATGAATGGGAGGCAAAAGAACCCTTCTAGTTCAGTGTACCTAGAGTAGTGACCTTGTTTCAGAATACATCTATTTTCATAATGAGGTCAAGACTGGATGCTCTAACTCTCTAACTGCAACCCCAGGTGGATAACCAGGGTTCTGGTAGTGTCTGATGTAATAAATACCTCACATTGACATTACTGTGAGTTTAGGGCCCTTTAGGAATGTGCATATGTAATGGATGGGATCACACAGATAAATTCTGAGTCCAAATAACGGAACCAACTCATGGAGATGTAAAAGTACTGTTTTATTAACAATGATCTAAAACAGGAAGTTACAACACAAGTCAATGGACGTACGCCCAATTTCTCTCAGCAACCTTTTCACAAATCATAGACTTTATACTAAAAATACATCAGAGGCGACGTCATACTATGTGGCAATAATGAAAAACCTAAGAATTGGAATTGGCTTAAGAGGAACATCTAAGTATATATTCTATAGGAACTAGGACTGTGATTAGCTGTCCACTGTGAGGTGGACAACATATGCCTACCTCTGAAACATGTAATCTTCAGAAATATTAGAAACACAGTGGGCCTCATTACGAGGTGGGCACAAAGGGATACCCGGCACCGTTAAGGACATCGGTGCCGGTAATCCCTTTGTGCCCTATTCCGAGGTCCCTCAGCGGGTCCCGCTATGGGCACCTGGTTTTAGGAGGCGCCCTTAGTGGGAGCCGCAAAGGGACCAGGGAGCCAATAACGGTACCTGCTCGTTATTAGCTCCTTCCCCATTCCCATTGAGCCCTATGAGGGCTCAATGGTAATGGGGATTGCCTTTTTCAATGGGGATTTACCGGTCCCTCCAAGGTCGGAATGGACCGGTAAGTCCCCATTGAACCAGGGCGGAATCGGTACTGGTATCGGAGGTAGTAATGGCGCAAATAGCGCATTGATTACCTCCACACTCGGAATGAGTCGCAGTTTCTCATCGGTTCTCAAACTATATGGTCCTTTGGTATATGGACCACTACAATTGGTTGGCATGCTTGTTTCAGGTCTGCAACATTCGATTCACTTAGCAGCACGTAAGCCCAGACCCATGTGCAAGGAGATGGGGGATAACACTACCTCCCCACCCAATTAGCACATCATCTTTCATCGCCCATGCATTCTGCCATGAAGATTGTCTTTGAACTTGGCCTTGGAAAAGTATCATTGTCTTTAGAATACATGGGAGTGCAGGCTCTCACTGTCGTGTTCTGGGACTCCAAGTCCAAACTCTATTTTCATCCTTGGCTCATGTGACAGAAAACCACGATTTGGTCTATTTTGCAGGTTTTAAATGCTTAAAATGAATTATACTTGACACACGGATGTTCTCTCTTTGTACCTTAACAAGGGATGATTCATTCTTCATTCACATATTCGCTCCTTTCCAGAATAGATAGCTGACCATGGCTGCTTCAGTCTTGACTCCAGGCCAGATAGCCTCGTCTTTAAGCTCCAGGATTCTGCTTATTCTTGCTGCAACATAGTTTTCCCTTCCCTCTTCATGGGTCCTTGCTTACTAAATTCATGATACTTATGTCCAGGTTCTATACAATGGCGCCTTGCATACATTCTACTCACTGCATATAGCCAGCTCCTATGATGACTTAATCTACTTGTGTTTCAGCATCTGTACAATTATTGAATGGTTAATTTTCTGCAGCACTTTGTGCATGTGTAATGGCCTTTTTCGCATTTAAAAGTTCACTTGATTCTTTAATCCAACATTAGCCTCCTTAGGGTCTATACATCTTCTTCAGTCAGCATCTTGGGACGTTGTTCACACTCTTTTATGACATCACTAGTTTCTTTCCTCTGCTCCTTCTCATATTCCTTCAGGGAGTTCCTTCCTCAAATTGTCATTCCTTTGGGGATACATTCAGTAGGGTTGACTCTAAAAATAAGTTGCTGTTTTGGCACAACTGCAAAAACACGTTGCTGTTTTAGCACAACTGCTGGTCTCAAAAATGGCATGATCTCAGGCTTCCAACATGTGGGAGGTAGGGGGCTGGGTTTCCTGAAGAGGCATACAGCTGCTCCTCTACATTCCCCCCTCTGCTTGAGACCTCAAACACCTCCTCAATCGATTCCACATTCTGGTATTTTCTCTTGAAGAAGTGTTTCTTTGGTGTCCATATCTTCATCACTCCCCTCAGGGGGCCTGCTGATTAGACATGTTCATCTACACTCCAGGTCATGTAGTTACATTGTCCATTCGGGGTACAATAGACGAATCATCCCACATACATCTTATGATTCTTTGAGTACAGAAACTTGGTTCCTTCAGGTGCTATGATGCAAGCCTCTATGTTTTTTCTAACAGCATCATCAGTCAGCTCCTTGGTGTTTGGTTCAGGTTTGACATCGATCGTGATCTTCCTCCCTACCACCTTCTTTGCTGTTTGCTTGCATTGGGCAATCACCATTCTGACAACACAAAATCCAAACATTACTAGCACTAGTATTACTCTAGGAACCATGAATATATTTGCCAACCACTGTGGAATCCATGAAAACAAATAGGTAAACCATCTGTCATCTTCAATGTCATCTGTCTCGTCTTCCATCTTGGCATGCAGGACTGTCAACAACATTATGGCCTCTGTCAAGGTTCCATTCTGGTCATTGTGAGAAGGTATAAATGTGCCACATGATTTGTTACCACTTGGCATGCACCACTGTTTGGATTCCAGGCATCAATATAGCCGTCATTATCATAGCAGTTCTGCTGAACAACTTGCTAGGTAAAGCAATCTTCTTTTTATCAAATGGTTATCCACTTTTGGAAATTTACCAATGTTTAGATCACTCTGAGGAATGACTAATGCTGGAACATGAATAAGCACCAGGGGACCCACTCCACCACAATCCTTGGGCAACTTCATATAGGCTCTGGATCCACAAGCACAATATCAATCCATAAGGATGGATGTCCCTCCTCTCATCCCAGGAATGTCAATTGTGGTTTTGCATTCTTTGTTATATCCCACATGATTCTTTCTGTGATTTCGGAAACACAGTATCACATTAACCAATAGGATTACAGCTACTGGGCCTGATTCATCTTCTACCCATGTCAGCAGTTTGAAGTGTTTGGCCCATTACTTTAAGCATCCATCATTCACTTTCTGCACTTCTTGTACGTAATCCGTCTTCAGCAGATGAGCTGCACAGGACACCATTCCTTCTTTCCATCCTTTCTTGGTGTGCACTCGCATGTAGATCAGCATTTGAGTGTGTTCCCAACATCCATGTGATCTTGCTATTTCTGTCACATCAGGACAATTCATTCTCTTAATTTCTTCAATGATCACCTCATCCTGTACTGCTGCAGGATATACAAGCATTTTGCTTTTCCATCCAGGCTCCTTCTCCATTTGTGTGGTTTTGGTATAGTCATCTTGGCATAGAAACCAACATTTTTATCTCCATCGCAAGGTCGCCCAACTTCCTTGAAACTGTCCTCGGGTATTACATGCTGCAAGATGGCTGAGGCACTTTGCATTGTGTGCTGAAGCCTTCTTTGAAGTGAAAGTCCTTACTGTATTTATGGATTAGTGAATGAGAGAGCATACATAGCAACTCTCATCAGATGCGCTTTCCCCTACCTTTTTCATGTGTTTATTATCACATGTTATTCCACAGGTGAGCTCAATTGTCTAGATTAGTATGCATCCCTTCATTATCATCCTCTGCGTCTCATTTATGTCTCCCAATATACTTATAGGGATCAAGGAACTTGTCATTATTCATTTTCATAGTTGGGAGAATCATAGTGTTCTCTCTTCAGTAGAAACATTAAGGTGATAGAGACTGTTAAAGATAAGGACCAAAAAGACAGGAACAATCATGCAAATATAAATTATGCATAGAAATCTTTTTGTGCCATTCTACTGCTTGCTGAACTCATTCATTCTCTGTGATCATGCCATCTTCTTCATTAGTAATTTTGAATACAATCATCAAGTTTCTTTTATGTCTGCAACTGTACAATTTGTTCAATTTCAGCAATAACAAGTCTTCTTATCACTGTATTGTTTTTAAGATCCGGTAAAAAATTGTGAATATTAACGTCCCTTCTAACAAGAGCAGGGTAAAATTGAAGTATAAACACTGAGACAGCAACCACAAGCAGATGAACGTCACTGTCAGAATGTATCATGTGTTTTTATCACTTAAAACAAATATTTCTCAGAAAACTAATCTAGGTTTAGGTCTCTTTTCCCATTTCTGATCAAGAAATGATGTTTAGGCATAACTCTGGCGCATTATTTACTGCTTCAATATTTTTCTAAAAGTTAGTTTTCAAACTTCTGGAATTCTCTCTGAATCCTTGCACTCTCTGATAAAATATATATAAGGAGTGTCTATTGAATTCCAGTCCAAATAAAGTATGCGTTAATCACTCGTTGTTGTATCATCCTTCTTCTTAGTTATCGATCGGGTCTGCACATGTGGAAATTCTTCTTCTTGTCTTGCTTTTGTATCACAAAGCACACAAGTGAATAGGTTCAAGAACAATATTGCTCACACACGCGAAATCCCACAATTTTTGGTGTAAACTCTGCCGTTTCTTCAATGAGACAATACTCATAGATGTTATATCGTAGAGAAAAAAATCTCTCAGACACAATTATTTTATATATTGGAACTGTGTGAGTGGTATACATAAAAGCACAATTCTAGGGAGAAACAGACATCAAAATGGTTTCTTGGACCACAACAGAACAAACAAGAGTATGTTTTCAACACACTGTATCAAGGCGTTTTTAAGGCAAAAATAAAGACAGTGGGCCTCATTCCGAGTATGGCGTTAAGGGATAGCGGCCACCGGTAACAAGACCGGTGGCGTTGATCCCTTACCGCCATACTCCGAGTTCCCTTTGCGCCCTCGCCCTTAACGCCTGCTTTGAGCAGGTGTTAAAGTCGAGGGTGCAAAGGGGCCTCCAAGCCAATAACGGTGACCGTAATGAACGGTCACCGTTATTTGCATCTTCCCCATTCCCATTGAGCCCTATGGGGGCTCATTTGGGAATGGGGAAGAGCCTTGGTGAATGGGGAATTACCGCCCCGCCAACCTTGGAATGGGGCGGTAATTCCGCCATCCACCAAGGCGCTGCCGGTCCGGGTACGGCGTCAACCAAGGCGTTAATAGCGCCATTGGTTAGCGCCGTACTCGGAATGAGGCCCAGTGTGTGTATAACAAACCCAATCTGTGTGGGGGTTTGTCAAAAATGCACAATTCAATGGTGTGAAGTTACAAAACAAGGTTCTTAAAACAACATAAGACATTTGCAAGGACACAAAAGAGAAATTTGCATGTGTGGACAGCAATATATGGGCTGTAGTTTCAGGGAAATAGTGCGTCTACACAAGGTGTTTCGGCCATTTGGAGTTGAGCTAGATGAGCCTCATCATTCATATGGCCATCTTCAGGACAGGTTCTGTGTGAAATGACGTCTGTGCTGCAGGGGAGGGAGACCACAATCAGACGGGTGTATGAGCAAAATAATTTAAAAAGAATAAATCAGAGGTATTGTGTAATCAATATGATTAGAAATCACACAGCTTACCTATGGGGTAAATTCACAGGCACTGTATAAGAGATCCGCTAGCCGCGTTGGCTGGTCTCTAGGTAATCCTGTTATACAAAACAGAACAAGTAGTATTGGTGGGGAGTTGAAAAACCCTCCAGTGTCATGTACATAATAGTTATAAAAGTACATGCTTTGTTGAATGTAAATGAGTCTTACCTCTCACTGGCAAAATCCAGGTAAGAAGGTCAAAGAGTGCTCTCTCAAAAAACAACAATCCGCCGTTGGGTGCACGGCTAAAAGATAAATATAAAGTAACAATGAGAGTCCAGAACTACAGGATCCTCGTTTTATTCTAAGCTGGGGACCGTAGAAGTAGAATTACCTTGGATCGTGTATCAGGCAGAACTGGTAGTCTGCAGGAAAAGACAGCGGGCAGCGTCTCCTCAAGCTGCTGAGTCACTGGGGAGAGCCGGCAGCAAAGTGTTAGTAACGCTGTTGCCAGGACAGAGAGGCTGTTTTATATGGCAGCCATCTTAGAGTCAGGCTAGGATCGAGTGCCCCCAGGAATTGGTGTATAGCACTTGATCCAGATTAGTATGATTGCACTAAAACAAATACGAGTGTGCCTAATGTTCAAGTGATTATGAAAAAGCAATTTAGGGGCTATTTTCAATCTAAAGATAACCTGCGAGGTTCGGGCAAAACGCATGTCATAATTACAGAAATAACGAGAAAAAATATCTCATTACTTTGAGACTCCAAACATGCACATCTAGGGGATGCCTGTGCATATGTGCGCAGGATAACTGTGCACTAACAGAATGGGGATCAAGCAGTTAAAACCTTAAAGAAGCTCAACAATGCCTTGCAGACCTCTGCGCCATGGCTGCTCGGAATATGCTGCTCGATTCCCTGCTCACAGGACTGTCTCACATGACAGCGCACCTGCGTGATGCCCGTAATAAGCGTTCAATTCAAGACTAGAATGCTGCTGTGGCTTGGACCGGGGTCTGTTGTATGTGTGTACTCTCATTTAACTGGATGCCTTTCTACTAAGTAATTCTTTGAGAAAATCAAAACTCAACTGTCCATACGTCCATGTGGGAACCTAGAGGAACCTAGAGGCAAACAAATATATATCAGCTGTGAAGGCATCATGAAGCAAGACAAAGACAACAGATTCAAAGTAAATGTCAGGATGGTTGAAGGCCTAACTTGCCCTATGCTAAGGTGGGATTTCCCTACCTGAATGAAACTAAGGAAAGCCGGAGTGAGAACGTTCAACTTAAAATTCTGTCTGTGTCCAAAACCTATCCTTGCCCTAACAAGTAAAGCTAAACAATGTGTAGGGCTATCAACAATAAAATAAATGTTGATCAAAGTACTGAGCTGTTTCCAGTTCCTAGCTTCCTTTTCAGCTCTCCTTGCCCAAGTTCAAGAAAGTTCCACAAATCCTCGGGGGTTCCCTTCACCAGGTTCAAGGCAGTACAGTTCCAAAGAAAAGGGTTTGAGGGCTCCATCCTCTAGACAGCATTAAAGTTAATCACGCCTCAGGGTTCCCTTCCCCGAGACTTCAATGTATAAACTCATACTTGGTTTCAGTCTTTCAATTTTCAACACAACTCCCGGTCAATATGACACTCCTTCTGGATTGCATCAACAGTTCACTTAAAGTGCTCCTACTTGGTTTGTTTCACATTGTCTTTCACAATTGAGGGTTCCGTGGTCTAGGCACAGTTGTCAGACAACACGGTCCACCCATCACTGGTTGTGCCGCCAGGATCCCTAGGCTCTTCAGCCCACACAGGTTCTTCTGTATTTGACCCTTAGTAAAGATTCACACCCACTTAGCTTCTCCTTATCGTCCTCTAAGCTTTATGTGCTGTTTCACACTCACTTAGCGGCTCCTGGTTAGCCTCTTGGCTTTACCACAATGTATCACCTATCCTCTGGCAGCCTTTGCCCTTACCCACTGCATTCATGCATAGAGTTCATGGTGTGGTGGTTTTATTTCTCCCCCACATTTCTTTCATGCTCTTTTGCAAACTTCCTCACTTGCTCTCTTGTTTTTGTATGCTGTTTTCAAATGGGCAAAAAATGGGCACTTTCCTATTTATCTCTCATCAGACCATAGCTTTGCTCACAAAGTTTTCATTAAGTTCAGTATTCAATATTTGCTTAACATCTCATTCTCAAGTGTTCATTACTTGCTCAGCTTTAAATTGTATTTTCAATTAATTCAGTATTGAAAAGTATTCAATATATTGTTCAGGACTATGTCCAATTACTTTCCGTTCAATCAGCATTCACAGATTACTTGATTCATTACATTTGGCATTCTCAAATATGTGTTATTATTAGCAGGTTGCCCCTGACAGAGTGTCCCCTGGATTACACTCACCGGTTGTGCACGACCGCTCTTTCCTATTTCGCTGGTTATCTGTTCGATCCTACCGGACCCACAATATTTGCCTCTCTCGCTGCTACCACCAAGAGCTTCCCTCGCTCTCTCGCTTTCCACGACGGCTGTGGGCTTTGGGCGGAGTACAGATCCAACTGTAGTTTGTCAGCAGCCAGAGGTCAGCCAGGAAATTAGACCCTCTCGTAACCCACACTCAGCCTGGGTGTCTCTCTCCTTCCCAGGAATCAAACGGCTCCCAACTCTGGTTTCTCCGGCATGCTTCTCTTCAGCCCATTCTGGTACCTGTTCTTTACCATGGTGTGTAGCCCCACCTCTTATACTCCCTAGGAGTGTTAAAGGTCCACAGGTGTGGGCCAGTAGGTTTAATTGCCTGACCTTTATGCAGCCTATTTGTTAGACATGCCTGACTTCCCAATGGTACTCTTTCATTGTCATTTTCTTTGTACTAGAGTGGTGAAAATACCTACTGGTTTTCACTACTCTTAGTCTCCTCTTCCTCATCCCAGTACTGTAGTAGGTTGAATGAAGAACATTGAGGGGCGATAGTTCACAGTAGCCCATAAAGACTATGGGAGGGTTAGGTTGGTTCACAAAAGGGAAAGGGGGTACCATGTCTCGCTTGTCTTACCCTTAAACCTTCTTGTCTTCACCCTTTTCCTGGTAATTTTTGGTAACATCTCCTGACATTTTCTTGGTCATTAGAACAGGTGTAGCAATACCCCATAACTGCGTCTGGGATATAGGGTTCCCCCTGAAATGGAAATGCGGGATACTGTGTCCCCCATAAGGACCCCTGACCCCCAATGCCCAAGAACCCTCCATCCAGGTGTTCCTCCCTCGCATCTCTGCCCTCACGGTCAGGATACAAAATTGATGGCCTTTCCCTGAAGAATCCAAGGGGATTAGATGTGAGGACACACTCAGGTTTCTCACACAGCCTACATCTAAACTCCCATCATTTTCTAGGTATGAGGAAAGTGCATGATAGTGGAGGCCACCACCTATAAGTGTTTGGTTAGTGACTAACCATGACTAGAAGCATGAATGGGAGGCAAGAGAACCCTTCTAGTTCAGTGTACCTAGAGTAGTGACCTTGTTTCAGAATACATCTATTGTCATAATGAGGTCAAGACTGGATGCTCTAACTCTCTAACTGCAACCCCAGGTGGATAACCAGGGTTCTGGTAGTGTCTGATGTAATAAATACCTCACATTGACATTACTGTGAGTTTAGGGCCCTTTAGGAATGTGCATATGTAATGGATGGGATCACACAGATAAATTCTGAGTCCAAATAACGGAACCAACTCATGGAGATGTAAAAGTACTGTTTTATTAACAATGATCTAAAACAGGAAGTTACAACACAAGTCAATGGACGTACGCCCAATTTCTCTCAGCAACCTTTTCACAAATCATAGACTTTATACTAAAAATACATCAGAGGCGACGTCATACTATGTGGCAATAATGAAAAACCTAAGAATTGGAATTGGCTTAAGAGGAACATCTAAGTATATATTCTATAGGAACTAGGACTGTGATTAGCTGTCCACTGTGAGGTGGACAACATATGCCTACCTCTGAAACATGTAATCTTCAGAAATATTAGAAACACAGTGGGCCTCATTACGAGGTGGGCACAAAGGGATACCCGGCACCGTTAAGGACATCGGTGCCGGTAATCCCTTTGTGCCCTATTCCGAGGTCCCTCAGCGGGTCCCGCTATGGGCACCTGGTTTTAGGAGGCGCCCTTAGTGGGAGCCGCAAAGGGACCAGGGAGCCAATAACGGTACCTGCTCGTTATTAGCTCCTTCCCCATTCCCATTGAGCCCTATGAGGGCTCAATGGGAATGGGGATTGCCTTTTTCAATGGGGACTTACCGGTCCCTCCAAGGTCGGAATGGACCGGTAAGTCCCCATTGAACCAGGGCGGAATCGGTACTGGTATCGGAGGTAGTCATGGCGCAAATAGCGCATTGATTACCTCCACACTCGGAATGAGTCGCAGTTTCTCATCGGTTCTCAAACTATAAGGTCCTTTGGTATATGGACCACTACAATTGGTTGGCATGCTTGTTTCAGGTCTGCAACATTCGATTCACTTAGCAGCACGTAAGCCCAGACCCATGTGCAAGGAGATGGGGGATAACACTACCTCCCCACCCAATTAGCCCATCATCTTTCATCGCCCATGCATTCTGCCATGAAGATTGTCTTTGAACTTGGCCTTGGAAAAGTATCATTGTCTTTAGAATACATGGGAGTGCGGGCTCTCACTATCGTGTTCTGGGACTCCAAGTCCAAACTCTATTTTCATCCTTGGCTCATGTGACAGAAAACCACGATTTGGTCTATTTTGCAGGTTTTAAATGCTTAAAATGAATTATACTTGACACACGGATGTTCTCTCTTTGTACCTTAACAAGGGATGATTCATTCTTCATTCACATATTCGCTCCTTTCCAGAATAGATAGCTGACCATGGCTGCTTCAGTCTTGACTCCAGGCCAGATAGCCTCGTCTTTAAGCTCCAGGATTCTGCTTATTCTTGCTGCAACATAGTTTTCCCTTCCCTCTTCATGGGTCCTTGCTTACTAAATTCATGATACTTATGTCCAGGTTCTATACAATGGCGCCTTGCATACATTCTACTCACTGCATATAGCCAGCTTCTATGATGACTTAATCTACTTGTGTTTCAGCATCTGTACAATTATTGAATGGTTAATTTTCTGCAGCACTTTGTGCATGTGTAATGGCCTTTTTCGCATTTAAAAGTTCACTTGATTCTTTAATCCAACATTAGCCTCCTTAGGGTCTATACATCTTCTTCAGTCAGCATCTTGGGACGTTGTTCACACTCTTTTATGACATCACTAGTTTCTTTCCTCTGCTCCTTCTCATATTCCTTCAGGGAGTTCCTTCCTCAAATTGTCATTCCTTTGGGGATACATTCAGTAGGGTTGACTCTAAAAATAAGTTGCTGTTTTGGCACAACTGCAAAAACACGTTGCTGTTTTAGCACAACTGCTGGTCTCAAAAATGGCATGATCTCAGGCTTCCAACATGTGGGAGGTAGGGGGCTGGGTTTCCTGAAGAGGCATGCAGCTGCTCCTCTACATTCCCCCCTCTGCTTGAGACCTCAAACACCTCCTCAATCGATTCCACATTCTGGTATTTTCTCTTGAAGAAGTGTTTCTTTGGTGTCCATATCTTCATCACTCCCCTCAGGGGGCCTGCTGATTAGACATGTTCATCTACACTCCAGGTCATGTAGTTACATTGTCCATTCGGGGTACAATAGACGAATCGTCCCACATACTTCTTATGATTCTTTGAGTACAGAAACTTGGTTCCTTCAGGTGCTATGATGCAAGCCTCTATGTTTTTTCTAACAGCATCATCAGTCAGCTCCTTGGTGTTTGGTTCAGGTTTGACATCGATCGTGATCTTCCTCCCTACCACCTTCTTTGCTGTTTGCTTGCATTGGGCAATCACCATTCTGACAACACAAAATCCAAACATTACTAGCACTAGTATTACTCTAAGAACCATGAATATATTTGCCAACCACTGTGGAATCCATGAAAACAAATAGGTAAACCATCTGTCATCTTCAATGTCATCTGTCTCGTCTTCCATCTTGGCATGCAGGACTGTCAACAACATTATGGCCTCTGTCAAGGTTCCATTCTGGTCATCGTGAGAAGGTATAAATGTGCCACATGATTTGTTACCACTTGGCATGCACCACTGTTTGGATTCCAGGCATCAATATAGCCGTCATTATCATAGCAGTTCTGCTGAACAACTTGCTAGGTAAAGCAATCTTCTTTTTATCAAATGGTTATCCACTTTTGGAAATTTACCAATGTTTAGATCACTCTGAGGAATGACTAATGCTGGAACATGAATAAGCACCAGGGGACCCACTCCACCACAATCCTTGGGCAACTTCATATAGGCTCTGGATCCACAAGCACAACATCAATCCATAAGGATGGATGTCCCTCCTCTCATCCCAGGAATGTCAATTGTGGTTTTGCATTCTTTGTTATATCCCACATGATTCTTTCTGTGATTTCGGAAACACAGTGTCACATTAACCAATAGGATTACAGCTACTGGGCCTGATTCATCTTCTACCCATGTCAGCAGTTTGAAGTGTTTGGCCCATTACTTTAAGCATCCATCATTCACTTTCTGCACTTCTTGTATGTAATCCGTCTTCAGCAGATGAGCTGCACAGGACACCATTCCTTCTTCCCATCCTTTCTTGGTGTGCACTCGCATGTAGATCAGCATTTGAGTGTGTTCCCAACATCCATGTGCTCTTGCTATTTCTGTCACATCAGGACAATTCATTCTCTTAATTTCTTCAATGATCACCTCATCCTGTCCTGCTGCAGGATATTCAAGCATTTTGCTTTTCCATCGAGGCTCCTTCTCCATTTGTGTGGTTTTGGTATAGTCATCTTGGCATAGAAACGAACATTTTTATCTCCATCGCAAGGTCGCCCAACTTCCTTGAAACTGTCCTCGGGTATTACATGCTGCAAGATGGCTGAGGCATTTTGCATTGTGTGCTGAAGCCTCCTTTGAAGTGAAAGTCCTTACTGTATTTATGGATTAGTGGATGAGAGAGCAAACATAGCAATTCTCATCAGATGCGCTTTCCCCTACCTTTTTCATGTGTTTATTATCACATGTTATGCTCTTGTTCACACTTACATAGAGCCACCCTCGCAACCACAGCATACACTCTGGGACCTATCCCCGATTTCTGGACACCATAAATGCGGCCATTGCGTGGCCTGCCCACTGACTCTGCAAAAGAAATCCTTTGAACATGACAAAGTACAATGGACAATTAATGATTTCACCAACTGTAATACCAAGGGTGTCATATACATAATACAATGCCCATGCAAGCTCCTGTATGTAGGCAAGACCATACGTGCAATTAAAATGCGGATCTCGGAGCACCGTTCCTGCATCAGAAATAAGGTAGCAGACAAGCCCTTAGCAGATCATTTCACTGCTAAGAACCACAGGGACATGGATTTAAGGTGGTTTGTCCTCCAAAAAGTTAAACCAGCCAAGAGGGGGGGGATTTGAATAAAACACTCACCCAGTTAGAAGAGCGGTGGGTACACAGACTGAACACCGTACATGCTGGTTTAAATGTTTCAGTAGAATGGAAATCCTTTCTGTAACCACTGATTCATGTGTTGTTGGTTTTTTTCCCCAGTGCAATGTTGTTTCTACTTGTTTCAGAGCATTAATTCACCCTGCTCCATCTGTGTGAGTAACTGTCTGAATTGGCCTAACATATGGTTTTCTCTCACTATATGATATATGCACTGCACCAGCAAGTATAGCCTGGTGTTTGTTGTGTGTTTTTTTAGGACCATATGAAGCATGCATTCATTTTTCTATGCATTTGTAAGCACTTCTTATTTCAGCATACTATGTATACTATGTGTTCATGACATGCACCACTGCCGCAATGCATTGACCCCCTTCCACCCGTTCTTGAATTTATTTGTGGTTGATGGTTGCCATGGCAACCTTTAGATTGAAAATAGCCCCTAAATTGCTTTTTCATAATCACTTGAACATTAGGCACACTCGTATTTGTCTTAGTGCAATCATACTAATCTGGATCAAGTGCTATACACCAATTCCTGGGGGCACTCGATCCTAACCTGACTCTAAGATGGCTGCCATATAAAACAGCCTCTCTGTCCTGGCAACAGCATTACTAACACTTTGCTGCCGGCTCTCCCCAGTGACTCAGCAGCTTGGGGAGATGCTGCCCGTTGTCTTTTCCTGCAGACTACCAGTTCTGCCTGATACACAATCCAAGGTGATTCTACTTCTACGATCCCTAGCTTAGACTAAAACGAGGATCCTGTAGTTCTGGACTCTCATTGTTACTTTATATTTATCTTTTAGCCGTGCACCCAACAGCAGATTGTTGTTTTTTGAGAGAGCACTATTTGACCTTCTTACCTGGATTTTGCCGGTGAGAGGTAAGACTCATTTACATTCAACAAAGCATGTACTTTTATAACTATTATGTACATGACACTGGAGGGTTTTTCAACTCCCCACAAATAGTACTTGTTCTGTTTTGTATAACAGGATTACCTAGAGACCAGCCAACGCGGCTAGTGGATCTCTTATACAGTGCCTGTGAATTTACCCCATAGGTAAGCTGTGTGTTTTCTAATCACATTGATTACACAATACCTCTGATCTATTCTTTTTAAATTATTTTGCTCATACACCCGTCTGATTGTGGTCTCCCTCCCCTGCAGCACAGACATCATTTCACACAGAACCCGTCCTGATGATGGCCATATGAATGATGAGGCTCATCTAGCTCAACTCCAAATGGCCGAAACGCCTGGTGTAGACGCACTATTTCCCTCAAACTACAGCACATATTTTGCTGTCCACACATGCACATTTCTCTTTTGTGTCCTTGCAAATGTTTTATGTTGTTTTAAGAACCTTGTTTTGTAACTTCACACCATTGAATTGTGCATTTTTGACAAACCCCCACATAGATTGGGTTTGTTATACACACACTGTCTTTATTTTTGCCTGAAAAACGCCTTGATACAGTGTGTTGAAAACATACTCTTGTTTGTTCTGTTGTGGTCCAAGAAACCATTTTGATGTCTGTTTCATCTAGAATTGTGCTTTTATGTATACCACTAACACAGTTCCAATACATAAAATAATTGTGTCTGAGAGATTTTTTTCTCTACGATATAACCTCTATGAGTATTGTCTCATTGAAGAAACGGCAGAGTTTACACAAAAAATGGTGGGATTTCGCATGTATGAGCAATAGTGTTCTTGAACCTATTCACTTGTGTGCTTTGTTCTTCAGTTAACCCTCCTGGGTAGAATAGGTTCCATACCAGGAGCCCAATTGTTTGATTCCTGCTTCTGTATCAGTAATAGTGGGAGGGAAGGTCTTGCCTTTATAAACCTTCATGTCGTTCAAATGCAACCAAGCTCCTCTTCCCTGAACCTTGATAGCAGAAGGGGACACTTCTTCAATACAGAATGGTCCATTAAAACGTGGCTCATGCCACTTCCTGGTGAGATTTTTAATTAACACCACGTCCCCAACATATAATTTAGGTGGTGGTAAATTGGTCACTTGGATTGGTTGCTGAATTATCTTCTGTGTTCTTAGACCATCCCCCTGATGCTTGACTTGATCTGAAATAAAAGAAATACTGGTAGTCATCCATGTCAAATAATCATGCATTTCATCACGTAACATTTTTGCTACACTCTAGGCATCAATCTTAATCCATGACTGAGGTGTAGGGGGCGTTCTCATTCAATGCCCTGTAAATAGGGGAAGGTCCATCGGTACCGGATGTCTTTGTCTCAGAGGAACCTGGTAATGAGCATCATTTGCTTCCTTCTGGTGTGTTTAATATGGGACAGGTCCTGTAATAGCAATATTTCTGTTCCATTATAGGTTATCTGGGATGACATTTTTGCTGCTGCCAGGATTTTTTCTTTGATGGTATAATTATGTAGTGCTGCCAAGATGTCCCTTGGCCTTGCTCCCGGGTCTTTCCTAGATGGACCCACTTAGTACACTCTGTCCAACTGTACATCCAGAGCACTCTCCATTTCCCGGAGGTCATTGAAGATGTCGGTCACTGCTTTCCTTAAGTCCTTGTCCACCACCTCCTCTGTCAGACATTTTATAAAAAATATTGGATCTTTGGAGCTCAAGATTGTGCATAGCGTTCCCCAGTTGCTCCATCAGCATTTCCACCTTCCAAGATTTCTCCGCTAGGTCTTGAAGAGCCTTCTCATTGGTGTCCACTCTTTCCTCAATTTTGCTTATGTCCCTCTAGATATCCTGCAGTACCTCCGCCAGGTCCTCTCTCATTTTATCCATTAGTTTCTGGTCTGTTCCCGAAATGTTTCACCAAATTCTGTGAAGAATTGCTTGAGGACTGAGTGGATTACTGCCTGTTCTTGAGTTGCAGGTGGTTGGGGGTCCTCATGGTCTGTATCTTCCTGGGTATTTTAGTTTGATGGAGAGGAAGTCATATCATGCCCCACAACTTCTGGAGTCTGGCCTCTTCTGGCTTTTTTTGTATTTTTTGTGGCTGATGTGGAGTCCTTCACCATTGCTTTGGACATGCTTTTTCCCAAGGGGGTATTCAGCCCTTTACTCTCCCTGTTTTGTTCTGTGTTGGTCTTCCCCTCAAGGGCTATCCCCTTTTTTTTCTTCGAGGGGGGTGGCCATGAGGTAGCACTGTGGGAGGGTGATCAGGCCTCACTGGATATTACAGGACCTCAAGTGAGCCCTTTCTTCTCCTATTTTGGATTTTATGCACACTGCGACTTTATGCTGCAGTTCTTTACTGGGCTCTTTTTGTCTTTTGGGCAGGGGGGTAGGATAATGTCCCTTTTGTGGTGGTTTTTGGCTCTCTCCCAACTCTCTTCCCGGTCTGGGCCCCCCTCTCCTTAGCCTGCCACTTGTGTCCCTTCCTCCGGTGAGCAGCTACGGTTCGGAGACATTTGTAGGATGTTTGCACCTGTCCTCCCATCTGGTTCGGGGTCTTCCGCTCCTCTCCCGCCACTCCCTCAATTTGTTCTTGGTTGGCAGGACTCTGTATCCTTGCCTCATATCCTTGCGCCCCTTTCCAATTGCCTGGTTTGCTTCATTTCGGTCTGTGTGTATTTTGCAGCACCATGTGCTGCTCTGGGGCTGTCTGCTCCTCGCTCGCTCGTGTTAGGGTCTGGTTCTCTCCGCCACATATGTATCCAGGGGTTACCTGTTCACCCTTCTTGTGTGGGCCCTTTCTTAGCTCACAATCACCTGGGGAGGGTACATTAGCTTGAGTTTGTCACACTTTCGGTTTTGAGGATCGGGAGAACATTTATCACGGTGTTCTCCATGTGGTGGCCATCTTGGAATCATAGTCCATTCTCTTTGATTGACTGGAAATGATCTTATTTTCTTTGTAAATCTGCAACCTGTGCATGTCCTGCATGGATAACGCCCCGTGATTTCTCTGAGATTCCATCTGGTACTTCTGGTCTCTTTTTTCTTGAACCGGGTGTGTGTCAGGAACTATTTCTAGTTCCTTGATCTTTTCAAAGCCATACAGGGTGCAGGTTCTCCCGGTAGACTTAATTGGATAATGATCCAAGAAGCTTTGATAAAGGACTTCAGTCTTCCCATAATCGGTCTGTATGTGGTCAAACTGGTGAGTCTATTGTCTAGTCTGTCTCTCTAATATGGTATATTGAGTGTCACTCTCTTGGAGTGTATCACACCCTCTTCTTAGAGTCTTTGAGTCATTTTTTGGGATACCCCTGTGCTCTTAGTGTATTTTCCAATTAATTACCATGGAATAGGAAGTCAGCTCTGGCTGAACAGTTCCTGTGGATCTTAAGGTACTGTTCATATGGTAGCTTTTTCTTCAGAGTTCTGGGATGGTGACTGGTGAGGTGGAGATGTGTGTGTCCGTCTGTACCCTTTCTGTACAAATTACAGGTAAGTCTTCTCTCCTTGTTCAGAATGATTAGGTTGAGAAAGTTAATGTAGATGTGGCTGCTTAACATATAACATAGTGAATTCTATCTCTGGTGATCCATTGTTAAGCCATGTATGGAATTCCATCAGGGTACCTAGATCTCCTTGCTGTACGAAAATAATATTGTCTATGTATGTTTTCCATTTTATAATCCTCTGATGGAATGGATGATTGTTCCCAAATACATGTATGTCTTCATATGCAGCCATGTGTAAAACCGCAAGGCTTGGTGCAAACGCTGTGCCCATGGCTGTCCAACAAGTTTTCAGTAAATAGTATTTTTGGACAAAGCTATGGACAGCAAATCAGTGATGAAATTCACTGGTACTCTGTTTTGGGTCATGTGGTATGTGATGTGGTCTTGGATACATTTGAATACAGCTTCTCGTGGTATGCTGGTATACAACGCTTTTATGTTCATAGTTACGTTATGTTACAGGTATTTATATAGCGCACCGTCACCAATGGAATTGGTCCCCAGGTGCTCTGGTGGATCTGTGACCAAGAATGAAGGCGGGTAGAGTTAGTCAGGTGGAGAGGGAGTAGGAGAGTCAGAGAAGTGGTGTGCTGTTGGCAGCTTCAGTTCGGTATACAATGTGCGCTGAGCTTTGGTGCAAGTATCGGACTGGGCAAGACCTTGTGTGCTGTTGGTGATCTTTGTGTGTTTGTATGTTGTTGATGCAGTGTTGTAAAGTGTGTGTGAATTGCTGGGTGAAAGATGGTTGTGTGAGTTTTGGGTGGGTTAGGTATGCAGAGAGTTGAAAGTAGAGTTAGTGGGTTCTGTATCTTGGTTCTAATTTAAGTTGGATTCCTGTGGGTGGGGTTGTTACTGGTTTCTTATTGGCTGACTGGCTGTAGCGTGTGATGGTGAGGCGCGGTCCCAGCTCTATTCAATGAGCATTGTATAGTGTGATTAGGTATGTCTAATTTCTATCCCTCTATTTTGGGAGCTGAGGATGGGGGGTTCCATATTCCCTTGTTATCTATTGTGAGATTGGTCTGTTGGCGCTACGTGTGGGTCAGGGCCAAGGTGCTATTGATGAATGGTGCATTTTTAAAATGTTCAATGGTACTCATGGTATCATTCAAATAGGAAATGGTGGTCTGACTGAGGGGTTTGAGGAAATGGGTCTATGAATTTGAATACTGGTTCTGGGTCAGTATGAGAAGATGGTCCTCAATCTACTGAACAATGACAAAAATGACATGATTTTGAACCACAACCCTACAATTAAACAGACTATTTCTGAATGGGAGTTTCTTAATGGGAGTTCATGAAGAACACCAAATTTCTATGCCTGCCCCAAAATTCACAAGAACAGTATTGACCCGCCCGGGAGACTTATAGTATCAAGGTGTGGCTCGATTCTGGAACTTTTATGCACATTTGTGGATGTTTTTCTCAAACACCTCAGCCAAAATACCAGATCCTACCTTAGGGACACCTCTGAAGTCATTAACACCTTCAAAGACATTCCTTGTTACCACGGACATTCAATAGCTATGCACCAGCATTCCCCAGCAGGAGACAATCAAGTGCAATGCATTCACCATTGGCTTTCTAGAAATGACACAACACTCAAAACCTCATCTGAATTTAAAGCTGAGTTTATGACCATTGCCCTGCAGAAAAATTATTTTCCGTTTGATAACACATTCTTCTCACAAATGTGTGGCACTGCACCCAGCTTAGACATTTTATACATGGCTCAATGTGAGGGTGACTTTATGTTTACAGTAACTAATTCTTTTGTGACCAATATAAGAAGGTGGAAGAGATACATATAAGTTGTTCCCTTCATCTGGCACAGAGGCATCCCTACTTTGGAGCGTTTTCACAACTGGCTCAATCAATGCAACACCAATTTTACATTTTAAATGGATTTTGAAAACAGGGACACATATTTCCCAGGATCTACGTGAAATGACCGAATTCAAAAGTCAGAGACCCAAAAGTCTGTTATTTTTGGGTTTTTTTATTTCCCATTTGTTCACATATATATATATATATATGTTTATGCGGGGGGAGCCCCCACCTTGCCCCCGTACATTTTGATTAACTTTACCCCCCACATATATATATTGGAACTGTAAGGACATGTATATCATTGTGTAAAAATATAATAGCATGTTATTGCCAGCAGATAATAGAATGTGTTAGCATGTAATATAGCATTTTTTTTAACCATTTGCCAGTATAACCTATCATTGTTGGTGGCATGCAAAGCACAGGATTTACAACACAGCCAAGCCCAATTTCAAACTGCAGACATTCAGAACACGCATAGAAGCTTTGTGTGCTGCCAGGTTCAAATAATGAAATGCACCATATTTTTCTTTGGATACTTCCTGTATGGAAACTGTATTATAATATATACCTGACTAGCCTTATTTAACATTATTAAAATACGAATTCTAACATTTCTAACATTAAAATGCAGTTTTCTATGCATAATGAGGTGAAATCCATGTTTTGGTGGCACTGCTGACTTTCATTTTTAAATGCACACTGGTGGTTTCTTCAGCTTGTGGAGAACAGAAAAATGCAAGCAGCAGGAAACAGATTGAAACAGTGACAGGGAGGCCTAAAGCTTTCATTGTTCTTAAAATGAGGGCTGATACAGAACAAAATATTTTTACTATGATTGGTGGAAATTATAGGCAGACAAGCCACGTAAAAAGGGAACAGATAGGAGCTTTCTTGGTAACAAGAATACAGAGAGCAGTTAGTTCTGGCTGGGCTGAGGAGACCGAAGGCAGTTCCAGGGGTCAGAGCGCTAGCCTTGAGATATTCAGCTGGCGCTCCCCACACAAGATTACAGAAGCATTTCGTGCTGACACTGGGTCTGCATCTGTGAACACCATGAGGTTGTGCAGGTAAAATGCTGTGTGTGTGTGGCTAAGGTTTATTGCAGTGTAGAGAAGTTAGGGAATCATTGCATGTTTATTTTACATTATTTTCAGAATGGTGGAACATTAATCCATGTGTAAAAAGAAATATCTGCTTGTTTTGTTTTGTTCTCTTGTATTAAAGATGTTGCAGTAATTGAACTCATTGTAAGACTTGGTGACTTGTAAATAAGATAAAATACTTTTTGTATTCATAAAAACCAATGGGATTTTGTGTCATTCATGCATCTGTTTATTTACATAGGTGATATATAAAGGGGAGGCTCATATTAGTGCAGTAGTGCATTTCCCAGTTTACCAATGCAAGTAAAATAGCAAACAAGAATAAGGAAGAGGTTTGTGTGTGCAGTGTGATGAATGTTTCTGATCTGATACATAGATTACGGGATGTAAATAAGCCAGTAGTGTCTTATAGCCCACAGATTACTGGATGTAAATAAGCCAGTTATACCAGCCACAAACTGTAGGTGGTGCTCTGAATAAAATCATTGGGTCCTGACAGTGCATATGTCTGGGGCTCTCTGCAGACAACGAGGAGGTATTCTAATAGAAAGGAAAGGTTTGTTTAATAATGGGGTTATAGTATAAAAAAAAGAAAACAATGCTCACCACTATATCACAGGAATAAATACCACAATAAACAAAATACCACTAAAATTACCACCAATATAAGCTAACAAGATATGGTCACTAAAATAATGTGATGCCAAACCCAATCTAAATGCAAGACTAATGTACTGCCAAATTACCGCCAATATTTTTACGGTAAGAAAATACAGCCAAATCCCAAATTTACCCCGAATAAAACAAAATCTTCTACATATAATGGTTCGTTGGCCAGGAAAGTGACTGTAGAGCACATACTGGGCGAGGCAAGTGTGTCTAACACTACCATACTTGCATTAAAGGGAACCCATTTTATGAGAGCAGTGTAACACTGGAAGTGAATCTCAGAATGTCTCAAATGGAGGCCACATTCCAAGAGTTAGTGCAATATCTGGAGGCAAAGTTATGTGCACATGGGACATGGTCATCAAATAACGCCACAGAGTGGCATGACCGCATCTATGGGGAAGTGCAGAAAGGACCATTGGACAATATTTTTGCAGAAGTTAGCCATAATTCAAGTATCTCTTTTGAGATTATTAAATGCTGCTGAGAAACATGCAGAGACGGATTGCCTGATACGGCTATGTGTGTCATGATGCCTACCTCCAAGGAGCCAGGTCCGACCCAGCAACCCCAGAGGCAGGCATCATTCCCCCCAGGGAAGTGCCAGCGGGCCCAAGCTGGGGCCCTTTGGACACAGTCCTGGCGCCTTAGGCGCCAGGCTCATGTTGGACCCCTGTCCTGGCGCCTTAGGCGCCCGGCTCATAAAGCTAGACAAGTGCTCAAGTGTTTTAATGTGCACTTACCTGATGCAGACCATGCTGCTACATCCAGGCCCTCTTGAGGCCTGAATGGAACTACCTTACCTGTGGGACTAGTTTCCCCTGGGTGTGGTCGTGGAAGGATACATACCTGATCGGTGGAAGGATACATCTGGAACTTCTTCCAAAGCTATTTAAACCACGCCCGATCAGCAACTCACACTTCGCGTTGTTCTGCTCCTGGCAGCTGGACGCTCACCGTGTCAGCTCCTGCATCTGGACTTCAGCCACGCCTGTCAGCATCCTGGGTCACCTGCTACAGAGAATTGGAGAGAAAGAAGACCTTACCTGCTAAAGCTGCATCACGGAGACATCACACCGATAATCCTGAAAGGGAAGACATCATTTTAAAAGCATTTCGCTTCGATCGCTGCAGCGCTGCATTTCACTCACCTTTCCTGGGCACCTCCATCTTCAGCATCGATCATCCGGATCCGCAGCCACTTCCCAGAGCCTAGAGAGAAAAAGACAAGAACACAAGGTGAGAGAAGGAAGGGAATAGGAAAAGCTCAGTTTCCTTCTAAGACTTACCTGTTGGTTCATTCCCATTTCATTTCGGGTCCTCCCGCTTCCTGGCATTCCGGACCCCGGCCCCTATGGGGAAAAAGACAAAGACATTGAATGAGCGAATGCAAAGACATTACCCGAACGCTCATCCAGAACTTACCCGTCATTTATTGGAACAGCACGTTTCACTTCGGGTCAGCGCCATATCTCCGGCATTCCGAACCCCGGCCCCTAAGGGGAAAAAGACATAAGCGTTAGCGCTTGCTGCAATAAGACAATGAACATTATTATTAAGCTTGAACTTTTGAACTTGCTACAGAACTCTTACAGCGCCTTACCTGAATAGTCAAGCTTATTTGAACTCCCATAAAACCTCAATCCAGTGAAGTAACTGGGTTTCAATGCGCCCCTGCATCAGAAGCAGGATGGAGAACTCATCCTTCCAGACCCTAAGGTGAGACTTCACGGGGAATCAAGGAAGGGTATCGTGGAGGGTTGGAAGGGAGTGGGAAGCTTGAGCATTATTCCGTCAGTGGGTAATACTCCCTTTTCACGCACAGGGGAATATTCCTGCGAGCCAGAGAGTCCATCTTCAGCGTCCTGCACTTCACCATTGAAGAAGCATCAGCACTCGAAGCCAGACCTGCGCCTCCGTGGGAATCAGGTGAGCGTGACAGAGTGCCAAGACAGGGTTCATTTTAAATAAGTCTCTGTGAATGCAAGAAAATGATGCCAGGTTGATTATCAGATTAAATATCTTGACACTCAATTGTCCCAAAGAAAGAAAATGTTTGAAGATAGTGAGCAAGAATTAAAACACTTGAAAGGATTAGAAGATCCTATTAGATAAGATAAAGACAAGGTTATTTTGGAAATGTAAATTTTACAAAAAGAACATTTCGAGAAAGAAAGTGATCTTCAAAACATTTCGAGAAAGAAAGTGATCTTCAAAATGCTGAACAAGAGATAGTTAAAATGTTCCAAGAAAGAGACAAACGAGACAAAGAGTTCAATGAATGCCAAATGCAAATTATTGATATGTAAAATGTGATTAATAAGATTACAATTATTTGCGTAAGGAGGCAGACCGACTCCTTAAAAAGTACAAGGATTTGGAACAGCAAATATGCACTTCCAGGTCCCAGAACAAACAACAGGGCACCACATTCAATGGAATTGAGGTGAATTCTATTTCTACACGGAGAGATAGTGCCCCACTGGCTGTGCCGGTTTCTGAACTTGGTTGTAGCGCCCTTGGAGGGTTTGACACACCCATTGGGGGCTGCCACCAATCCCATGCGCCTGAAACAAAGGTTAAATCACAAAGTAGTGCAATCCCATGCATAGCAACAAGTAGTCTTATCAAAATTATGAAATCAATCAAAGGCCCTAATCAAACCATTCAAAAAAGAAGGGGAGTGCTGTATAGAGGACCACTTAGAAGCAGTGCACGATATATTTAAAGCCCTACAGATACCTAAAGAACAATACAGACAATACTTTCACTTAACTCTGGACGCTCCCACAGCCAGTATCATTAGAGGATTAAATGAACAGCAGAACATGACATGGGCAGAGTTTGAAAAAGAGATTAGATGTCATTTTTCTCCATTCCAGTCATTACAGGAGGCAAAGAAAGTTGCATACACAATTACGGCTGGGCCAAATACGTCCCCTCGCCAATTTTTGCAAGACGTAAAACAAGCTTTTTCTCGCTTTGATGTATCTTTTGATCTCATTTCCCATGAATTTAAAACTGCCTATTTCCATGGCTTGCAGAAAGACATTATTTCACAGTTAGTCTGTGAATTTGATTATGAAAAGTCCCTTGAGTGGATTGTGCACCAAAGTACAAAGCTAAATGAAGTGCTATACTGTCAGGGTAGAGGGAGTGATAAAATAAAAGATACTAGACCAAAATCTGGAGAATCTTCAGCAACAGTAATGGAGATCAGGTCAGCTAAAAAGTCATTTGAGTCTGCTCAAATTCCAGGCAAAAATAATGTGACACCCGAACAGTAATCAACAGAGGTTGCTGCCATCTGCGCCGATGTTTCAGTTACATGATCCTAGTAATAGGGAGAGCTATATTAGCGCTAGGTACTTAGGGGACAGACCCCGCACAGGATACTGGCCTGATATGTCAGATATGAACAATAATCAGAGACAAAGCCAGATTCAAAGAAGTAATGGGCCCTACCAGAGATTGGGGACACAGAACAGATTTAATCCCAACACGATGATATATGGCAACCAGGATAGATCCCCGTATGTGGATCGATTTACTGAAAATGGGAATCAGCATAGGGGACAATACTCACAAAATGAGAGACAGGACATGAGGCAGAATATGAATTATGTCCCACGTCAATACAATCAATCACCGCCACCAGAGTATTACAACCAGAGGATAGGTGCATCTTGCTCCCTGCCCCCACATGAATCAAGAGTTCAGAAACAACCCTAATATAAATCACTCTCCTGAGAGATATCAGAATAGATTCAACTAGGGGGAAAACAACCAATATCGGCATAGGCCGCAGAGAGAAGATTCAAGAGAGATGGAAAGATTCCAGTGTCTCGAGGCCCAAGTGAAAATAGTCATCAAAAGAGGGGGCAGAAGGCCATAATAGTGACCGGGTGGCTACTAATAATAAGTGACTAAATCTTCATGATACCTGCAATGCTAAAAAGACAGATTGCCCTGATCTGGTTTTACATAATGACTCTGAGATGCTTAATGATTAAAAAATGAAAAAAACGGCAAATGAACATGTGACAGAAATTGCAAATACATCTAAAAAAGGTTTGGTTTAACGTGGAGTTAAATAAAACGTTGGAAATCTGTACGAGTGAAAAAGGAAAACATGAAATTCCAAAGAACAAAGAGACAGATTTAAGAAAGACAACTCCTGCACGGGTAATACAATTGATCAGGGAGTAAGTGGGGATGTGAGAATGCTCTCCCTAGACAATCAAGATGCTAACAAAATACAGTTAGGAAGAATAAGTACTCAAAAGGAGGCTAGAGATCAGTAACCTGAAGAGTTCTTTGAGCCACAGATGTTTGAGGAAGTTAAAAAGATTGGTACCATGCCAAATACCCACAAATGCCCAGAAATAGAAAATTAAAAATTATCGGGTGATTTTTCTATGCATATTCAGTTGGGGGATTGTAGTGTGAACTCTGATGATCCCCAGATGGAAGGGCAAACAGTGGCCACACTCCAAAGGACCTCTGAATATGGGGAGGAAATGAGTAAGGTATCTCAAACGGAAATGGACAGAAAGGAGGGAAAAATGTCATTTCATTTACCAATGTGCTTAGCCAAAATTGAGAAAGGTCTGAGAAAAGTGAATCCTGAAATCAGTAAGAATTCACACTTTTTGTGTGTGTTAGAGGAAGTTGAAGACATATATTATGCTCCCATTACTGTGGAAGAGAAATGCAATACATTTGCAATGATTGACACAGGCGCACAGGCCACAATTATGTCCAAACAAATGGTAAAAAGTATCAATGAAGGGAGATTTCCACATAATCAGATCACAGTGAGGCAGACTGAAGGCCCAGTACATAACTTTAACGGTGAAGAGGTGCCTATCGTGGGTGTTACCGAGGTTGACAGAAAGATAGGAAAACACAGAATGAAACAGGAAGTGTTGATCACATCTATTTGTGAAATTCCATTCCTGATGGGAACAGATTGCCTGAAAAGATTGTCTCCCTTCATAGATGGGGTAAATGGGGTACTGTGGTCTTTAACCAAAAAATCATTAAGTCCTAAGAAAATAATATCACAAAACAGTATAAATGAATGCCACACTGTTGCCAAATCAAATGATGCAGTGGAGGTGTATCTACAGAATAGCTGTGTGCCTAGTGTCACTGTCATTTTGATGTGTCAGGACAAAATGCAAAGTGAAAAAGAAAACCAATCTGTGCAGATTTATTTGGATCCTAGGAAGAAGTGGCAAACTGAAATAAATGAACACACATTGCGCTTCTATTTAAAAGAGAAGAAATGCAAACAGAACACTATTCCTAAAGCAGACACAGAAAACACATCACCACCCTTGCTGAAATACACATGGAAGATGAGCAGCCATGGATTCACATTGGTATAAATGACCATTCTAAAGTGGTAAAAGCCACTTTGGCGCTTGAACAGGAAAGGAGTTTTATTAATGAGAAACTACTGCAGAGAATAATGGAGTGGGAGGAGATCACACAGTTTAGAATTAAAAGCCAATATTTCTCTGGTTTGGACAATCCAGATTTTGAAAATCGAATTGCAGGAAGATGTATGCTAAAGATTAACATTGGACAAAAAACCGTCTGCCACAATAAGTGGATAGTGAGTGGAGCACAAAATGTTGATTGCCACTGCTTAGAGTTAATTAAAACATTGGAGTCTAGGGAACTATCAGGCCCATTCATAGTACCTCCAAAACTCCTATTTTGGGTGTGTTAAAGCCAAATGGTCAAAGGCGTCTGTGTGCAGACCTGAGGGAATTAAATAAAAGAGTACCAGTGTCTAGATGGCCACTACCATTCATTGATCAAAGCCTTGCTCAAGTGCATGGGTCAAAGGTGTTTACCACATTAGATATTACATTTGGATACTGGTGTGTGCCATTGGCAGAGGACATTCAGAATTTATTTTCATTTTCATTTCATAAAACGCAATACGCTTGGGCTAGAATACCATTCGGGTATGTCAATAGTGGGAGCGAATTTGGCATATTTTTGAGAAAGTCTATGCCAGATGCAGCGGAACGAGGAACTATAGTTTATGTGGATGATGTCCTGCCAAAAAATGAAAACTTGAAAAGCCATCTTGATGAAATTAGACATATACTTAACCAATTGCAAAAGGCGGGTGCCAAAGTATCTTTACAGAAAGCCCAATGGTGCAAGAAAAAGGTGAATTTCCTAGGACATGAGATAACTGAACATGGGCTATATCCACAAAAGAAAAAAGTGGAGGCCATACAGAAATTGAAAGATCCTAGAACTGTGAAAGGTTTAAAAAGTTTATTAGGAATGACAGGATATAACAGGAAATGTATTGAAAATTATGCTGAAATTACTCAACCATTGACTAAACTATTGAAGCTGAATACACCATGGAAATGGGAAAAGGAGCAATCTGAGGCAGTTACTAAATTGAAGGAATGTTTCATAAAGGCTCCATGCTTAGCGTATCCCATAAAAAACAGAGATTTCTTTATAGAAATAGGTTTCACTGAACCTTGTATGTCAGCAGTGTTATCTCAAAAACATTATTTTAACCACAAAACTATTGCTTATGCAAGTAAGGCATTTTCCTAGGTTGAGATTAAATTCGGTGAATGTGAAAAGGCCCTTCCGACCACTGTGTGGGTGTTGCAACATTTTTGCCCCATTCTTTAAAGGGGAAAAGGTATTCATTGAGACAAATCATCAACCTTTGCAGTTTTTACAGAGTAAAGGGATTAGGTCAGGCAATCTAGCACAGTCCAGAATTACTTCATGGACATTACCATTGCAAGGCATTCTTGTAGAAGTGAGGTATGGCCAGAATAAAAAGAGCCCAGTTGCTCAAGGATTAGCAGATTTGCATGACTGTGCAGCTGAATATGTATCAGACGAAGAAGAGGTGGAATCTAGTTTGCAGGAATTTGAACAATCACCACACAAAGCTTTTGATGAAAATACATGTAAGAATTTACCAACTTTATATTTTGACAGATGTGCCTCTCATATTGAAAATGACAGCAATAAACAGTTGGTATCAGGGATAGGAAATGTCTGGTTGAAATGCGAGGACATTCCTAGTATAGGGATTAGAATTGGGGCTTGGAGTAGCCAGGTAGCTGAGTTGGCAGCTATTTATAAAGCAATTACTACTGCAGTTGATAACAAATTCAGTGAAAATGTTCTGGTGACTGATTCTGATTACGCACAAAGTAGCTTTGTAGAATATATGCCTGGCTGGAAAGCAAGAGGCATGCTTACATATAATAAAAAGCCTCTCAAGCATGGGAAAATGATACAGGCTATAGAAAAAATGAATGTCAGAAAATGATTTAACAGTATACTGGAGGAAAGTTTGTGGGCATTTGAAAACTCCAGGAGAAGATGAGGAGGGAAATGATAAAGCAGATCAATTAGCCAAGATTGTGGCTGTTATGGGAGAGTTGTTACCCATTGAACACTTGATTGGTGAAATGCAAATAGATGCAGGTACACGCTCCAAAAGAGGTAGAACAACCAGTAGTGCAATGGAGTTATGATACACCAGATCAAGATTTGATTAAGGCGCAAAAAGATGATCCAATATTGGGAATCTATTATAATCCTTTAATGGACCCCGAACAAAATCCTTTAACTAAAAATGATTGTACAGGAAAAGAAGAGTTGAGGGCGTTATTAAAGAATAAAAAATGGATTAGACTACCGGATGGACTTATGATCAAGGAATCCATAACTGGACAGATACAGTGGGTGGTACCCCTTTCATTTAGAGGGCTAATGTTACAACATGCACACGATGAAATAACTACAGGACACAGAGGTTCACAAAAGACTTTAGAGATACTGAAAGATTATGCTTACTGGCCACACATGTCCCAAGATGTAGAATTATACACTAGGGGGTGCCTGGTATGTGCCCAATTTAAACCCGCTTCACCAATGAACAGAGCTCCATTGATGAAAAGAGGCTTAACCTTTCCATGGTCAGATTTGCAAATTGACCATGTAGGTCCTGTAAAAAGGTTGAGTACGGGGAACCGTTATCTTTTGACCGTGGTTTGTTTGATGTCGAAATGGGTAGAGTCTATTCCTGCACCATATTGTAGTGCGCAAACAGCAGCTACACTACTGGTAAATCATATATTTTCAAGATTTGGATTACCACAAAGAATGGAGTCAGACCGAGGAAGTCATTTAACAAGCACCTTGATGAGTAAGGTGTGGCAAATAAAAAGCCTCTCAAGCATGGGAAAATGATACAGGCTATAGACAAACTAGTGTCAGATAATGCATTAACAGTATACTGGAGGAACATTTGTCGGTATTCGAAAACTCCAGGAGAAGATAAAGAGGGAAATGATATAGCAGATCAATTAGCCAAGATTGGGGCTGTCATGAGAGAGTTGTTACCCATTGAATACTTAATTGGTGAAATACAAATAGATGCGGTTATGCACTCTAAGACTCCAAAAGAGGTAGAACAACCAGTAGTGCAATAGAGTTATGACACTCCAAATCAAAATCTGATTAGGGCGCAAAAAGATGATCCAATATTGGGGATCTATTATAATCATTTGATGGACCCCGAACAAAATCCTTTAACTGAACATTATTGTACAGGGAAAGAAGGAGGGTATCTAAGGACATGTATAGCATTGTGCAAAATTATAATAGCATTTTATTGCCAGCAGATAGTAGTATTTTGTTAGCATCTAATATAGCCTTTTTTTACCATTTGCCAGTATAACATAGCATTGTTGGTGGCATGCAAAGCACAGGATTTACAACACAGACAAGCCCAACTTAAAACTGCAGACATTCAGAACATGCATATAAGCTTAGTGTGCTGCCAGGTTCAAATAATGAAGTGCACCATATTTTTCTTTGGATACTTCCTGTATGGAAACTGCATTATAATATATAACTGACTAACCTTATTTAACATTAATAAAATACTAATTCTAACTTTTCTAACATTAAAATGCAGTCTTCTATGCAAAATGAGGTGAAATCCATGTTTTGGTGCCACTGCTGACTTTCATTTTTAAATGCACACTGGTGTTTCCTTCAGCTTGTGGAGAACATAAAAATGCGCCGCAAACAGATTGAAACAGTAACAGGGAGATCTAAAGCTTTCATTGTTCTGAAAATGAGGCCTGATACAGAACAAAATATTTTTACTATAATTGGTGGAAATTATAGGCAGACAAGCCACGTCAAAAGGGGACAGATAGGAGCTTTCTTGGTAACAAGAAATGTGGAGAGCAGTTAGTTTTGGCTGGGCTGAGGAGACCAAAGGAGGTTCCAGGGGTCAGAGCGCTAGCTTTGAGATATTCAGCTGGCGCTCCCCACCCAAGATTACAGAAGCATTTCACGCTGACACTGGGTCTGAATCTGCGAACACCACAAGGTTGTGCAGGGGAATTCAAAGAAAGATCGACCTTGGTAAGATAGTACTAAGTGAGGACCAGATAAAATACTGTGTGTGTGGCTAAGGTTTATTGCAGTGTAGAGAAGTTAGGGAATCATTGCATGTTTCTTTTACATTATTTTCAGAATGTGGGAACATTAATCCTTGTGTGAAAAGAAATATCTGCTTGTTTTGTTTTGTTCTCTTGTATTACAGATGTTACTGTAATTGAACTCATGGTAAGACTTGGTGACTTGTAAATAAGATAAAATATGTATTGTATTTTTAAAAACCAATGGGATTTTGTTTCATTCATGCATCTGTTTATTTACATAGATGATATATAAAGGGAAGGCTCATATCAGTGCAGTAGTGCATTTCCCAGTTTACCAATGCAAGTAAAATAGCAAACAAGAATAAGGCAGAGGTTTGTGTGTGTGGTGTGATTAATGTTTCTGATCGGATACATTGATTACTGGATGTAAATAAGCCTGTAATACCAGCCACAAACTGTAGGTGGCGCTCTGAATAAAATCATTGGGTTCTGACAGTGCATAAGCCTGGGCCTCTCTGCAGAAAACTAGGAGGTATTCTAATAGAAAGGAAATGTTTGTTTTATAATTGGGCTATAGTATAAAAAAAAGAAATCAATGCTCACCACTATACCACAGGAATAAATACTGCAAAAACAAAATAGCACTAAAATTACCACCAATATAAGCTAACAAGATATGGTCACTAAAATAATGTGATGCCAACCCCAATCTAAATGCAAGACTACTTTACCACCAAATTACCACCAATATTTTTACAGTAAGAAAATACCGCCTAATCCCAAATTTACCCCAATAAAACAAAATCTTCTACAGAACAAATAGGGGTCAGACATTTGGGCTTTGGACTTTTTGCCCTCAGTAATTTCGTAAAATACCATTTCCTAGACAAGACTATCAAGAATGATGATGGTAAATTGACCTGTAACCTGTCCAGGAAACCTACAGATAAGAATTCCTTGTTACACTATAAGAGCTACGATCCCTGTAGTACAAGAGATAATCTCCCTTTAGGCCAATATCTAAGAATCTGAAGGAACTCTACATCCCTGGATGATTTCAAAGAAAACACAGACATTTCATACACCTGTTTGATGGCTAGGGGCTACCCAAAGAAGTTAGTTAACCATTCATGTAAGAGAGCCAAATAAACCCCTAGGGAGCCCCTTACCCAAAGAAGATCCAAAACACACGATACAAACCGAATTACATGTGTAGGGACCTTTTGTCCCTACACATTGGACCTAAAAAAGATTATTTGCAATTACGGGCCCCTAGTGTAACTCAGTCTCCCACATCAAGATGTACTGATGTTTTCTCTAAAAAGATCAAGAATCCTAAGGGATAGTTTGGCCCACTTCCAATATAGCAAGAACAACAAACCTCTGACTAATTGTAATTTGGGACTGCTTGTGCACCACTATCCTTGCGGAAACTGCTTGGTATGCAAGTTCACTAAAAAATGTAACAATTGCATATTGCAGACAGAGAGTGGGTCCTACAAGAAATGACTATGTGCAAGAGCTGCAAAGTTGTGTACTGAATTGAATATTCCTGCAAAAAGAGATAAGTGGGACAGACCATGCGAGCCATTAATACCTGGATTGCTGAAGAAAGGTCTAGAATTAGGTGCAGAACTCTTAATGCACCGCTAGAACAACACTACACTGACATGAACCATTCAACTGAGAAAATCATCTGGTGGGCCTTAGAAAGAGAGGCCCTTAACTCCAACTACGAACTAGTCCTTCAATAAAAGTAAGCTAGATGGATACACATTGAAGACTCACATTTAAGATCTGAAAGAGGACTTTCAACCCCCATTTTGAGTACATTGATTGGCTCTTGAAGTCACTGCCATTTAATATTTTTTCTCCCTTTGCCACACCGTTAACTCATTGCTTATGACCAACCCTCCCGATTAGTCACCCACGGGGGAGGTTTTTCATGTTAGTAGTTGGGTTATGAAATATTTCATAAAACACCTTCAGCATGCCCATGACCTGCTGACATCAGTGCAACCCAAATCTAATTTACAAACTTTCAAACTGTTTTCCAACCTTTAGTAAAACACTAGTTTGGTGTACCCCTTTTCCGCCACCTCAAAATTAATGATTTGTTTGCTGATGTGGTCTGCATTATTATGCCCATGACATCAACGCATGATGATGTCAGTGCTCTGATTATCAAATTGCACCTAGATAAGACCTTCCCTTCAGTGTTGCACGGTAAGTGTTCCACTATACTGGCACACGATTTCTCTGCTACTTAATCTAGATGCAAGGTAAGACCAGCATGACACTGGAGTCCCTGCTCCTCAGTGATTTAAGCTCTTCACTACTTTTCAATGTTAAACACAGACCTCACTTAACAAGTGTATGTTCTCCTAGTAGCCTACAAGTCTGTTACCTGACATTCAGTGTCTTTACACACAGAGGCTTCACCCTAGCAGGATATGTGAAAATGTGCCTCTAGCACTCTTTCTCTAAGCCATATGCTGGTAGAACTGTTCTTGTGCAGTTCTAATAGACATTCATATGCTGTGCCCACAAGGATTCTGCCATTGAACCTTACCCTTTAAAGTTGTCTTCCACATCCTACTACTGCGCATAGCAAGATGGATGATATCTCATGTCTGGTGAGCCCTCTGCTCTTTATCCTTACTTTTATTTGCATTAATTCTTGCACTTTTTTTTCCACATTGCTACACCTCTGACTTGGCTCAATTATTTCGCACACACAGGATCCACACTACTAAATCTTGTTCCTGAGGAAGATGCTTTAACCATTGACACTGAAAACGTCCTAGACGCCCACTCTATCCTTGAATCATATTGGTGTAAAATAGTTTGTCTGCCCCTTCACACTTTGACTTGGGAGGAGGTTTTTTCTGGTGTATACTGTGGCTAAGCACTGGGGCTGAATATCATTAATTTGAGTCCTGTAACCTTCAGAAAGACTTCTGCCTGTGTGTTAATGAATTGGCCAAACAAGACCTCTTACGGGATTGTTAAGTAATTGGACAGATATATGTATTATCTGACATTATTTCACTCAATGGTTTGTAAATAGGAACGTTTGTTTGTTTATGCTATTTTTGGTGATGTATGATTTTATCCTTGTAAAATCTTTTCCTTGCACTTGTACCTTGTAACAAACAACAAGAAATTTAAAGTTTGGCAATAATATTTGTTTTGACTTTTTTAATGTGCATGTTTCTTCGATTGAGTTCATTGGCAATGTGGTTGATAATGTTTGCATTATTTGTGCCCATGAATCATGGTATAAAATATGATTTGGAATGATAAAGTGAATTTTTCTGGAACAGGAACGACTTTTGTGCAGCTTTGTTTATTATTTCACCAGTTCCTGCTTGTAGGATTTACCTTGCAGTTCTGTCGTATTTTTTGCACTGTTATCACAGAGCACATGGCATTCTGTTATGTAGAAAAAAATGTTGTTCCACATCAACAAATAACCTGTGTTCTCTAGATGTATTAATTGATGTAATGTAGGCATGTTTGTCCTGATGACGGGCACAGCAAATGGGAAAACAGTGGCGGCAAAATGTTTTCAGCCAAAATGACCGAATCTAAATAACCTACACCACCGAAAGTTCTAAAATAGATACTACTAAATGTCCTACTGACTAAATGTTCATAGGACATTTTGCAGTATCTATTTGGTGGAATAGGTAAGAAAAGAAAGGCTGTGGTGGCTGTGGGGGTGTCCCCTGCAACATCCCACTCACTATACTATACAGTATAGTAAGCGGGAGTGGCGGGGGACAACCCTGCAGCTGACCTGACCCAAAAAAAAAGAAAAAGGCAGTGGGGGCTGCGGGGTTGCCCCATGCAACACCCCGCTCACTATACTGTACAGTATTGTGAGCTGAGGTTGCGAGGGACAACCCTGCAGCTGACCCGACCAGAAAAAAAAGGAAAAAGTCTGCGGGGGCTGCGGGTATGTCCCCCGCAACACCCCGCTCACTATACTATATAATATAGTGAGTGGCGTTTGCTGGGACAACCCTGCAGCTGACCCAACAAAAAAAAAAAAAGAAAAGGACCCTGCAGCACAAAAGTGAAAGGGAACCAGCATTGCAGGGACACAGCGCGTCAGAATGAAAGGTAAGTAGATGGTGGGGGTGTGTTGGGGGTGTGGGTGGTTGTGGGGGTGTGGGAGGGGGTTAGGATTTCTATAGATTTGGGGTTGTTTTACCATGGATGTCCAAATGGGAAATGTACAAACTATTTTGTATAACGTACATGTCTCATGCAGTAATTTCCTTTGCAAACATTTCAGCTGCGGTAAAACAACCCCAAATCGCCACAATCATCCCAGAAGATAATGATCACTGTTCCGTTAGTGAAAGTCATGTGCCAGTTTTGGTTGTGGAATCCATCCACAGGGAAATTAGTCCCATGGCATACACACATTTTCATGATATATCCATGATGCGATAAAAGGAAAAACTTAAGTTAGTACCCATTTTCTGTAGATGTAATATTATTACCTGAATTTAGATAAAAGATAACTTTTGATCTGTTCCGCTGATACAAAGACATCATATAAATGTATCAAAAATAGTTGTTTGATGCTTTTCATAAAATATGTAAGGGTTATGTCAATCTGTCACCATGCCTGATTTACAGGTGCTTCTCGGTTATGGCAAAACTCACAACTTTCCAAGTTACATGTGGGTCTATTTGAGCCATTCCTGTGTTTTTGTTTGCGCCGCATGCTGGCATGTGTAGTGCCGCCCCTTCAGTGTGCAAATTGAAGTTCAAATTGCAGCATTCAATTTGAAGCCAAACTAGGACAGACTCTAAAACGACAGCATGTATCTCCTGAAATGTTTAAGATATATGTTATGCGTGCATTGAGATTTCTTCCAGATTTAACATTTCTTTCAATTGGTTATTTTTTCATTTGAAAAAAAAAACTCTTTTTGTCATGGACATCATCGTTTCATGTCAAGCACACAGTTACATATTTATTATAATAATTAAGAACACACTATACTTAAATGAATGTTTGGGTGTCCATTGAGGTTATGTCAAATGTAGTTCTTTCTCTTTCAAAAGCAATTGAGGAATGATGCTTCTATTTCAGTCTGTATAATGCTTTCACGTGCATGTTATTTATTGTGTTGCTTGGTAAGTAAATGTTATCCTCAGAATGTATACTCTTGCAGTTTCAGTGACGCAGTACAATCAGACTCTTTTTTCAGGCCTGCACGTTCCAAGGTAGCTTTCGGTTTGAGGTTTCCCGCAGAAATGGACAAATTATGCTCCTGTTTCTTTTAATGCGCAAGAGAAATAGTAAAACAATTGTTCTTCTCCTGACAATGATATTATTGATTTGCAAAACTGTATTATTTAATTTTTTATAGCTAGTGATGGACAATAATTAATAAATAAAGATACAAGAGCAAATGCACGTGCGGAACAGTCTTCCAGTGTTATTTCTGGACTGCCACTGTTACATTGCAAAGAGATTAACGATGGTTTGCCACAGTAAACATTTTTTTATAAAAAATGTATAAAACGAATGACGAGTAACACGTTTCTAATCAAAAGAAAACATGTTGCTTTATTAGCAGCGACAAATATATATAGTTAACTGGTACATATTTCAATACAATAGTAAAGTATCATAATATCGAGTGATCTTGGTCGATAATTGCACAAATGAAGTATTCTTATCCACTGAGACAGAGACAATGAAGGGATAGGTGGAGTCAGATGGGCTGTGGCGGAGGGGAGAGGGAAGCAATGGAAAGTTACTACGGAGCAACGATGTGTGGATAAGCAGGACCTGAGCGATACAGAGCACAAAGGATAGAGTCATATAGATGCACTTTTGGGCTATGAAGTCTTGCTGTACTTCCATCTATTTGTGAGTGTGCATTTTACAGTTACCAACAGAGAGTGATGCAATCAGACAAGAAACTTTGTACACACATAAAAACAGATATTGTGACAGACAGAGGGTGGGCACGACAGGTCTATCGTAAGACAGAGTTCACAAAACTAAGGTGCATCGATGGATAGAGAGATAGAGAGATGCGTAGAGGGCGATGGGTAGATACAGATGTAGAGAGAGAGAGATACAGAGTGGGAGATGGATATAGAGATGCATACAGGGAGATGGACAAAGCCAGATGCATTGCGATCAATGGATAAATAGATTGATAGATAAAGAGATACATAGAGTTACATTTGCAGGGAGTGATGGACAGAGCCATAGAGACATGCATAGATTGAGATGTATAAAGCTAGATGGATAGAGAGATATGGATAGGTAAAGTGATAGATAAAGGGACACTTAGAGATACATGTTTAGAGTGAGAGATGGATAGAGAGAGATAGAGAAACTCATAGATGGGATGGATATAGATAGATGGATAGAGATAGATGGATATGTATATAAATTCAGAGATGTATAGTTAAAGATGGATATAGACCGAGAGAGAGATACATAAATAGAGAGATGGGTAGATATATAGAAATCGGAACAAATAGTTTTATGGAAAGATGTGTGCAGACATAGAGAGATGAACATAGAGAGATTGTTGATGGAGGAGATGGATGTATAAATAGAGATGAACAGACAGAGAAGGATTGAAGGTAGATGGAGAGACCCATATACATATAGAAAGATCTGTAGAGATGAAGAGAGGGAGAGAGAGAGAAGGATGGAGGTAGATAGAGTGATTGATATGGTGAGATGGAAAGACAGGTAAGGACATGTTTAGCATTTTATCAAAATGTAATGGCATTTTTTTATTGCCAGCAGGTAGTGGTATTTTGCCAGTATGTAACATATATATGTTGTTTTGCCAGTATAACATAGCATTGTTGGTAGTATGCAAAGTACAGGATTTACAACACAACCAAGCCCAATTTGAAACTGCAGATATTCAGAACATGCATAGAAGCTTAATGTGCTACCAGGCCAAATATTGAAGTGCACCATTTTTTATTTGTGGATGCTTCATGCATGGAAACTACATTAGAATATACATAACTGACTAACATTAATTAACACTACTAAAATACTAAGTTTAACTTATATAACATTAAAATGCAGTCTTCTATGCAAAATGAGGTAAAATCCATGTTTTGGTGACACTGCTGTAATTCATTTTTAAATGCACACTGGCATTTTATTCAGCTTGTGGAGATCAGAGAAATGCAGACAGCAGGAAACAGAATGAAACAGTAAACAGGGAGGCCTAAAGCCTTCATTGTTCTGAACATGAGGGTTGATACAGCACACATTCTTGTTAACCTGATTGGGGGAAATTATAGGCGCGTTCTTGATAACCAGAAACCAGAAATGCGGAGAGCAGTTAGTTCATGTTGGGCTGAGAGTTCCAAGGGGTTAGAGCGTTGGCTGTGAGAGATATCTCACTAGCGCTCCCCACACAAGATTACAGAAGCATTTTGTGCTGACACTGGGTCTGCATTTGCGAACATAGCAAGATTGTGCTGGGAACTTCAAAGAAATACCAATCTTGGTAAGGTATGTGCTAAGTGAGGACCATGTGAAATGATGTATGTGTGAATCGGTGTAGAGAAGTCAGGAAATCATTGCATGTTTATTTTTCAGCTTTTTCAGAATGTGGGAACATTAATCTATGTTTCAAATATACCTGTTTGTCCTGTTTTGTTTTCTTTTGTATTCCAGATGAGGCTGTAAATAACCATGGTAAGACTTGATGACATGTAAATGAGATTCAATGTAATAAGTGTCTATGAGAACAAATGGGATTTTGTGTCATTTATGCATCTGTTAATGTATTTACATAAGTAATGTATTCAGGGGAGACTCATATCAATGCAGTAGTGCATTTTCCAATTTACCAATGTATGTAAAATAACAAACCAGAGAAAGCTAGTAGTAAACAGTTATAAGGCAGAGGTTTGTGTGGGGTGTGCCTTCCTTGCATGCTGGAGGGAAGGTGTCTGACTTGACATATAAATTACTGGATGTCCATAAACCAGTAATGCCTAACGGTGCATAGATTACTGGATGTATATAAACCAGTAGTACCAGCCACGAACTGTAGGTGGCGCTCTGAATAAAATCATTGAGTTCCGCTGAAGTGCATAGGTCTGGAGCTCTCTATAGACAACTAGGGGTATTCTAATAGAAAGGAAAGGTTTGTTTAGTGATGGGGTTATAGTATAAAAAGAAGAAAACCATCCTCACCACTATACCATAGGAATAAATACCGCAAAACAAAATACCACTAAAATTACCACCAATATAAGCTAACAAGTTATGGTCACTAAAATAATGTGATGCCAAATCCAATCTAAACGCAAGAGTAATTTAGCGCCAAATTACCAGCAATAGTTTTACGGTAAGAAAATACCGCCAAATCCCAAATTTACCCCAATAAAACAAAATATATTACAAATAATGGTGCATTAGCTGGGAAAGTGACTGTAGAGCACCTACTGGGCATGGCAAGTGTGTCTAAAACTACCATACGTGCATTAAAGGGAACCCATTTTATGAGAGCAGTGTGACACTGGAAGTGAATATCAGAATGTCTCAAATGGAGGCCACATTCCCAGAGTTAGTGCAATATCTGGAGGCAAAGTTATATGCAAAAGGGACATGGTCCTCAAATAATGCCACAGAGTGGCATGACCGTATCTATGGGGAAGAGCGGAAAGAACCATTGGACAACATTTTTGCAGAAAGAAAATTAATCCAGGTCTGTCTGTTGAGATTATTAAATGCAGCTGATAAAGATGCAGAAAAAGATTGTCTGATACAGCTATGTGCCAAGACATGGTTCATTTTAAATAGGTCCCTGCGAATGCAAGAAAATGATGCCAAGTTGATTAGCAGATTAAAAGTTGAACTGGATGGAGCTAGTGAACAAGAGGAAAAGTTAAGTGCAGAACTGGAGGTATGTCAAAAGGAAATGCAGTCAAAATGTAAAGATCTCGACACTCAATTTTCCCAAAGAAAGAAACAGTTTGAGGATAGTGAGCAAGAATTAAAACACTTCAAAGGATTGTTAGCTCATATTAGACAAGATAAAGACAAGGTTATTTTGGAAATGCAAATGTTACAAAAAGAACATTATGAGAAAGAAAGTGATCTTCAAAATGCTGAGCAAGAGATAGTTAAAATGTTTCAAGAAAAAGACAGATTAGACAAAGAGTGCAACAAATGCGAAATGCAAATGAGCGATATGCAAAATGTGATTAATAAGATGGGTGATGAAAACAATTATTTGCGTAAGAAGGCGGATCGGCTCCTTAAGAAGTATAAGGACTTGGAACAGCAAATATGCACTTCCAGATCCCAGGACAAACGACAAGGCGCCAGATTCAATGGAATTGAGGAGAATTCTATTTCTACATGGAGAGATAGTGCTCCAGTGATTGTGCCTGCGTCTGAACTTGGTTGCAGCGCCCTTGGGGGATTTGACATACCCATTGGGGCCGCCACCAATCTCATACACCCGAAACAAGGGTGTTGTTTAGATCGTGCAAGTGCAAGGGTAGGGGGAAGGGAAAAGTGAAAGGGGAAGGGGAGGGGGGAGTGCAGTACAGGGTAAGTAGAATAAAAAATAAATAAATAGGCCAGCTGGTGGCAAGTGCAAAGGTAAGTGCAGACAAGTGCTGTGAAGGGGGGGGCTGTAGGGATACAGAGACAGTCCCACAGTGCAGGGGTTGCCAGGGAGGCAGTGCAAGTGGAGAGTGGCTGGGCCAGGGACCGAGGACGGTGAGAGTGGCCCAGTTGCAGATTCAGTGCAGTTTCAGTGAAGAAATTAGCAAGGGAGAGGGAGAGAGAAAGCAGAAGCAAAGAGGAAGGTGTTGAGGTGCTTCCAGAGATGGTTCTCCTCAAGTTTCAGGGAGGAAGGAAGGCTGTTCCAGAGGGAGGCCCCTGCCGCGGAGAGAGATCTACCCCCAGCTCGTTGCTTCGAGAAGTGGCTGACCCTGACATGCAAGGTGTGAATCACACACACCTGCAAAGCAGGCCATGACCATCACTGTTATGTCACTCAAACCCTCCCAAACCACAACATTACATGGCAAGCAATAGCCATACACCGACACAGTACCAATAAGGTACACATTGCCATGTGAAAAATGTAAATTGGCATCAGACAATGGTGCCTGACATGGAATCAGATGAAATGACTGACCAACAATCTCCCACCCAAAATAAGTCATTCCCAAATGCATCACAAAAGTAGTAGCCGCAACATAACAATTAATACCTGTCTACATGCACATTGTGCATTGCAAAATCAACACTGCATCTTCTGTGTGCTTTGTCCAACTCCTGCAACACACTGCTCAGCGCACAGCACAGTGAATAGCCATTGTGTGTGATGCACACCCTGAGCATCACATCTAAGCGACAAACCACATCAAAAAGCAAATTAGGCATGTACAGGATCCATAATTGGTCACAGAACATGTGCTGCAGGGACACAGTGGGCAGCAGAAGGCAAACAGAGTGTACACGTGGATATCGAAGGGTGGTTGTACATGTAGTGCATCATAGTGCGAGTGTGCAGGTCAGTAAGGAAATGCACTCAACATATGCATGTGCAATCAAGTAACAATCAGTGTCCTCTATACATCACATGTGAACATTCACCATGTGTACACCCCAGCATGTCAAACCACAACTATCCCCTCACACCTGAAAGGTAAACACAACACATGAACATGCATTGATCAGCAGAACACATCATGTACATAGGATACCACAATTACAATGTCAGGGTTCCCATCACACTGCAGGGCAAGGCAACTATCAACAACAAAACATCCCCCTCCCTCACAAATGACCATGACCCACTGAACAACTGCACCTGGGTCATGGAGCCTTCAAACCTCAATTTCACCTGGCCACAGGATCACTCTTACCCTTCGTCACCATCTCCCACCTTGTGTGTAAAAAGTTGCCTGCACCCTCAGAGTCCACCTTCATTTGCAAAGACACAAAATCCAAGGCAGAAAAACAAACGAGAACAGCCTCCAGTAGATGACTTGTAGTAGCAGTACCTCACAAAGGCCAAGTACTACCACAATGATGTAACAACCAAGGTAGCATAGTAAAACAATGTCACAACATGATGTGAACCATGTGTGGTACATAACATAGAATGATGCACCACGAACGGATGTGTACTGTCACAGCTCCCGTGTACAGGCGCAGGAGTGGCACGAACCAACCACCCCCACCGTGGCCTGGGTGCCTGCAAGGTCAAACTCACACAGGCCTCTGAGACCCTGGTGGGGAAGGAGGGTCAGGGATATGCAGTCAGGACAGGCGTTGGCATACTGGATAACTGGAATGAGGGGCAGGAGAGGGGAGTAGGAATGACACGTGAAAGTAGGGAATGCACTAAAATGTAGTACTTGCATTAACACATACACAATCATAACAAACTTGTACATCATTGTCAGGCCCTTCCGGAGTCCAGGCGCAGGAGTGGCATGAACCAACCACCCCCTCTAGGGTTTTGGCGCATGCAAGCTTGGGGCTTACACAGGCATCCACAACCCCAGCGGGGAAAGAGGGTTAGGGAACGTTGGTTGGATAGGTACGGGAAGCAGGAACACCGGGTAGAGGGTACAGGGTTTAGAATTGGATAGGACTCGGGGTGATTAGGGAAAAAAAACATACCAAATTAAATTACACATTCATCCATGCATCAGTGCACCCCCCAGCAAGCCTATGTAGAGCAGTTTGAAAGAAAAACAACAAGACACTCAGCTCTGGTTTTGAGTGCTGGCCTCCTGCCTGCGCACTCTCAGGTTCGGTTACAGGAGCACTTCAATGCTGCAAAGAGAGCCACAGTTAATAATCTGTGCGTGCCCTTAACTCACAAACACACCACCAAATATGCCCCATAGCAACAAACTACTCTACAAACAGACAATCTGGTGTGGATACTTCGTACCCATACGTAACATTCCCCCTGTGATGGTTCATACACACTCAATGCACTAAGTCAGGCGCCGGTGGGTGCGTGGGAAATGGAACACCAATGTGTCACGCTTCACACAACATGCAATGTTCCATGGGTAAGCAGACAGACGCATATAGCAAGGTATGACTTCAGAAAAAGTCGTGTCCCACCATGACCGAAAAAAAATAGGCAGTGCATGTTTCAAAATGTACATGGAAAGGAAATGCACTGCACCTGAGTCTGTCCCTTGCTGTATGTCCCTGTGAGCTGCTCCTTTCCATGTCTCGGAAGGCTACATGGGTGACACAAGTGCCTCAATGGCCCATGGTGGACCGGAGGGTATGTGCCACTGCCCCTGCAGGTGCCCCAGACAACCTTACAATCAACTAGCCATCAGTCCACCAACACATCTGAGCTGTATTGTGCGCTTCAACACCAATATTCGTCCAAGCTCACCGTCAGTGCTGCTACTAAGCCTGCATGTGCAACTGGCCTGGGGGAAGCTTTGCTGTGTTGTGGCCCCCCTGTGCTGCTCACTTTTCCTGGAGTCCCTTGAAACATGTCAGCAGTTCTAGGATGTATGTCTGCAATCCCTGTGCCTCTGCTTGAGCACACATGTGCATGTGGGCACCAACAAACGTGTCCAGAATCCAGACGTCCAATGGGCCATGTCTGCTGGCAAAGGTGGTCGGGAGGCTCATCCCCCTGCAGAAAGGGTTGAAACCCATGATTAATGCTTTAGAGTCATCTGTGTGTGTCTCTTCAGGAATCGCATTACTGGACCATGTCAGAGACGTACATCAGAAATCACACCATCAGTCCGACTTTCACGTCCGAAGTGTGGAACACACTATCTATGGCATGAATTGCAACAAGCACGTGTACAGTAAAGATAATAATCATACTACACAATGCATAGCAATGAATGTACACATTAATCATGAAACACTCCATCTAGCAAAAGCAGAACAGCGGTCAATAACACCGCAATCATCCCCACTAGGGGTGTTAACACAAGTTACACAGCACCAGACATGCCACAGATATGACGTCCAAAGCCCTTTTGTAATAGGCTGTTACACCGAACCATCCTTGCGAGCCCATGGATAAGGGAAGTAGGAGTGGCATATGTGAGTCAAGGACCCCAAGCAGCAAACACATACACAAGACAGGCCTGAAGGGCCCAGCTGGAACAGACAGTGGATGCTTTCAAAAGCCACAAAGCACCGCACCGTCACATGAAAGCACAATAGACAAGCAATTTTAAACTATATTAACTAATTACACTAACTATGAAAAACCTACATTACCTAATTAAACTAACTATCAAACAGAAGCTTAACTAACTAAACTAAAAGAAAAATCAAAAATGGCCACATACGAACTGGGGGGGAGGCACCCACGAGGGGGGAGGTACAGGGTGCTGCTCAACACCCACATGCGATGATGCTGAGCCAAAAAAAAAACCTACATGGGCTCAACGCCTGCACAGCCCGACCTATGTGGGAGATAGATGGTCGTCCGAGGCTTGCTCATCCTGGAAAGGAGGACGTGGCACAGTATCCTGGCCATGCCTAGCCGCAGCTTGCCCCTCGACAGCAGCAAGTCTGCCGGACGGGTGATCCTGGTTCTGTGTGGCGATGTGACGTAGGTCTGCATGCAGAACCTCAGTTGATACGCGTGATTCCTCTTGCAAGGTAGCACGTGTAACACGGAGTTCCTCCTGCAAGGCCTGGCCGGACAACCGCTGCACCTCCTGGCAAGCCTGTAGCTCAGCCTAGATGGTACGCTCAAGCTGTGCAAACCTATCCTCTGCCCGCTGCCTCTGGGACATCAGAAGGACACCCAGAGTGGATTTGAGGGAAGCATACTCCTCCCTCAGGGCCTCCATGTGCGCCTCTGCGTGAGCAGCAATTTCTTGACGCAGAGACGACATTTCAGCCTGGCGTGTCCTGTCTGAGGCCGCCATGCCCAGCCTGAGCGAGTGGGCCGTGGACCGTGCCGCCTGCTGCTGGAGAAGCACCTGCCTAGAAGGGGGGAGCACAGATCGGGCCACACGCTCCATGCTCTCAGCGATGTTCTCCATTGCTGCCCCCTGCCGTTCTGAATTGGCAGTCATGTCTTGCTCCCACTCAGTATACTGCGGTTGCGCGCGGTGACCGCGTTGCTGGGCTTGACCCCTGCGGGACCCAAGGACCGGGTGTCCTCGCTGTGTTGGCACCGCCCGCGGCTGCACGACTACATGCCCCTGTCGACTTGATGTCCCAGGCACATCAGTGACTGGTGTGGAGGGTGACCCTGCGTCCCGATCCACCACGGGCGGAGGTACCAAGACTGTCTGCAGGTGTCACGGACAGAGGAGTGTCCACATCAGAATCACCCACCCCTGACACATGGACTTGATGCTCATCCAACTCGACATGGACGTCAGAGTCGTCATCAGGGCTGGATTCATAGGCAGCCAGAGACAAGATGGACTGTAGCACTTGGGGGTTTTCGTGGCCTACCACCCCACGACCCCCACTTGTGCCAGGTTGATGTAGTGGTAACAACCCTGTGACTGGCATGACAACACCATCCTCCGGCTCCATTGCATCATCATCTGAGAAATATAGAGAAAAAAGGTCACTACACATGTCAGAAGCACACAACACACACACACACTGACAACAAACACATCAGGCAGACATGTGACGCACAAAATAGAACCTGGCATGCATGCTGGGTCAACTTTGAATTGCTTCTGTGATCAGACCTGTTGAATGGTGGCAGTTTGCATAGAAGTGGGTCTATGCAGTGCAGCAAATGTGTATGTCACTCACTACCTACATGTACAAGGACTTCATGGTGTGTGTCAGGAAATGTGAAGGCAGTGCAAGGTCAAATTCAGGCATCACGTGCAATGTGCATTCAATGGGTAGCATATCTACAAGCAAAGCACCCCTCCACCCAAGTGCAAAAGCAGGGATGCCTAGCATGGTATCAAAAGGCTGACCATAGACCTGTGTATTGACAGGCAGTGTTGACTGGCATCAACAGCTTAATGTGATTCAAGTGACAACACTGCAAATGATGATGGGACAGTAAGCAGGACACATGATGAAAACTCTGGAGGCCGCCCACGTGTGAAGAAGACACTACAACAGTCGGACAGAGTCGTTGGCCATTAAGCAGGCTGAGGCCTGTGACCCACACAGATTGTCAGACCCTAAACATGTGTGCAACGCAGTACTGAGCCACAGTTGACATGGGGAGGCTGATGAGATGCCATGCAATGTATGTCACCCAGGACTTGTATTACAGTGATCATCCAGTCAAGGACACATAGGGGCATGCGTGCAATGCACATGGAGCATGAATGGGCACTCATGTCCCTGCGGGGCATCTGACCTATGCACAGTACAAGTGAGATACCCTGCATCAAGTAGTGGGCTGTACCACACAGCATATGTCTGGCAGATTGTCCGCTGGAAGTTAGCATGTACACAGGATGCATGAACAGGAAAGTACCCAATGGCAAGATTGAAGCAGACCTTTGCAAAGGTGGAACTGGGGTGCAGAGTGGCGAAGGAGGGGCAAGGGAGCATGCCTACATGGAGTACCCACATGCAGGCAGAGGACACATGCACGTCAGTCATGCTATGACATTGTGCCTGGGCTGAGAGGAAGGTCACCCCACGCCACATGCAGAAGGGCCAGTGAGCTGGAACATGGACCGGAGGGGTATACTGGTAACCAGCATGTGAGTAGGGTGCAATAGTGGTGATGCGGACAGTCCCCGTCTGCTCCACATGTCCACCATCCAGCAGAGCAGACATGCATCACGGAAGCATTGCATTACTTGCACATCAGAACCATGTACACGTCACATGTAGTGGCAATCATGCACAACACATCCCACAAGTAAAACACACACGTCCTCAACAAACAAGCATCAATACTCACTGGACTGGGCATCAAAGTCCAGCATCTCTCCCACTCCTTCGACCAATTCAGATGGTATGAATTCCGCAACGAGTGACTCATGCAGAGTGAGCTCTTCCTCCTCTGGTGCAGGCCCACCGCCAGTCAACAGAGTCAAGTTGTAATTTGAGGCACGCTTAGCCTTAGCACTGCGTTTGAGGTCATGCCAATGCTTTTTGCACTCTTGCGCCATGCGCACCTCATGGCCAAATGAACTGGCATGTTCTGCAACTTGCTTCCAGTGGGTGTCACGGTGGGCAGCCGTAGTCTGACTATTGGCACCCACTAGAATGTCACGGCTGTGGCCCCGCACGTAGTCCATGAGGAAGTCCAGTTCCTTCTTGCAGAAAGGATTCTTCCTCGACGTGCAGGAGGTCGTGGCTGTGTGTGGGGTCCCAGCCTGTGCTGCAGGTGCAACCTTCCTCCTCTTGGACTGTGGCGCAGACCCTGGCTGGCTAATGCCACCCTGACCAGTATGGCCAATGGGTTCAGTGGATTGAACCAAGGGAGTGGCAGGTGGAGGGACGACCAAAGGCCTGACTTGTGACAGTGACAGCTGGGTGCCCTCTAATCGACCCTTCGCAGCAACATCCGCTGTGGCAGGGTCATTGACCGCAATGGTCCTGGTTGGCAGACTCACAACCGGGGTGTTGTTGGGTGTATCTGCTCCTGCACTTGCCAACACCCGGCTGTTCGGGGCAGCAGATGACATAACTGCCCCAGGGACACGTGTCTTGGTCGGAGCAGCCCTGCATGCCCCTACGGTTTCCCTCCTGGCCTGTTGGAAATCTTCCAAGGGCTCCTCAAGTGCCAACGCAGCCTGCACTGGCAGACCCTGAGCCTGGGTGGCGGTGTCGACAGCTGCAACTGCAGCTACCACTACCCTTGTGCCCGTGGCAGTCGATGGAACGGACTGCCGGGTCACACGGGCGCCAGTGCCAGATGCAGAAGCTGCATCCCCCGGAACCACAGGGGGAGGTGGCATGACTGCACCGACACATGGCACAACATTTTGCTCAAGTGGCGCACCCCTGCCTCTTCCCCCTCTGTGGCCGCCCTGGAAACCCTTGAGTCTCCCTACTCCCTGGTCACCACGGCCACATCCCCGACCACGCCCGCCACGAGGAGTACGCCCAGCTGAGGCGACCCTCACCTTTGCTGGCCTCCCAACCATGGCACAGATGTAGTAGTGCCGGCACAGATGGAGTAGTGCCAATGGGAGGTGTACACCACAATTGACCTTGGCAATTGGGGTGAAGGCGGTGGGAAGCAAGATGTTAACAGCCCCCCTGCACCTGCAAGGCTGTATGTGACCCCGGTGATGTAGTGACGGGTCACGCAACGCTCAGGCACCCCAAAACTGCAGTAAAACCGTGCACGCAACCCTGCAGCCTATGTGCGTGGAATCAACCTCCCGCAATACGTGATGGCACCCAGTAACACGAATAACACATACGCGTGGGACACGCAGGCTACTATGACCTCGGAATGGGTGTGATACACAGGGTCACCGGCAGTGGGAAAAATAGCGTGTGCGACTCACCGTCTGACTAGCGTGATGCAGAAAAACAGGCGTAGCCAATACCCCCGCCAAAAGAAGAGATTTGTCCTTGATAGCTGTGAAGTTGTGATGGCGCGCGAAACAACAGGAAGCAGCAACACACGTCGGTCTCCACGAAAGGCACGTACAGCGAACTGCTGCCCCTGCTCACCTTTAACCCGTGCTGAGGGAAACGCCAGTGCGCATCACGTCACTTATGCGCATGGGCCCTTTCCTCGGATTACACGCATTCACACACGGACGTGCAGTTTTTTCACCCGCACTGAACCACTATGCTAACGTCACGAGGGAAACACCCGTGCACGCCCGCGCGCGTCACTTCACAGAGGCGCTTACGCTTGAAGGGCCTTTGGTCCAATGAAAGCGCGTACGAGTGCTGACTCGCTTACGCGCTAGGGGCCTTTCCTCGAATAACACGCTGATGTGAACATTTTTCACATGCCAAATCACTCCGTATCAACCTGGCCACGCGAAAACACACGGAAGACCACGCTCCTGCCCAAAAGGCCGAATCACTGCCCCCCAGAGCTCCGAGCACCCTCCCACCTGCCATCTGCTGCTGCCTGACTGCCTGCTGCCCACGTGCCCTACTATTTGCTGCCTGCACATCAGCCAGGGGTGCAGTTGCTGTGACCATCCCTGCTGGAACTGAAGACTCCCGACTGGGATACCATCACTCCACAGCCCAGCCCCAGGAGCCAGTTGCACACCCACACCTGCCTCTGGGGTTGCCATGTCCGCACTACACCATCTGGCACCACTGGCAACCCCCAGCCAGAGAGGCAGAGGGCCACCAGCTTCACTGCCACCGAAGTTGGTGTCCTGGTGGAGCAAGTCCTGGGGCCGTATGATGCCCTCTTCGGAACAAGATGCGCCAACAAGGAAGGACGGACTTGGATCTGGACGGACATCGTGACTGCCATCAACGCGGAGGGGGTGGCAGTCCACGACTTCCAACATATCAAGAAGCGCTGGGAGGACTTCAGGTCCAGGACGCTCAACAAGGCCCGGCGCCTCTTGAAGGCAGCGGATGCTAAGGGGCGCCGGGGCCACCTGTCGGAACATCAGATGAGAGTCCTGGAACGCATAGGCCCAGCGCTCCACGTCCAGGTCCTTGAGAGGCAGACCCGTCTGGAGTTGAGCGGTAAGTGTACATGCATACTGATTGGAAGCTGTGCGTGTGGTGGTGTGCCAGTAGTGTGCAGGTTGTACATGTGGTTTTCTAGGGCCATGTAAGGATGTGTATGTACAGGGCTGTGAGGCTGACACATGCAAGTCCTTTCATGTGTGAGACACATGGATGGTGTATGTGTGGGTAAGCTTGCAAGCCAAATGTAGATGTGCGAGCACACATGTTTGGATTACTGTGTATGTCAGTTGGCATGGTTGTGGTGTCACACATGGATGTTGGTTCCAGCTGCATGTATCTGCACCGTGTAGATGTGCATGGCTGTGTATTTGACAAGGGTGCAACAGTGATGCAACATGGATGCATGTGACACTGATATGTGGAAGACTGATTGGCAGATGTGACATGGATGCCGATCTCAACACTGCAACAGTTGGCGGAGGTGTACACATACATGTAAGTTTGGTGGCATGTGTGCATGTGTAGTGCACTCCCTGTGTTTCATGTGATGTCTGGCTCACCTTTGGCTGCTCATGCTGTTGTATGTGTATGGATGGTGCTGGCTGTTGCGATATGGCTGTGGAATAGCTCATGTGTGTGAGTCTAAATGACATGTGTGTTGGGGATTGTGATGCCATGCCTGAAGTTTGACAATGCCACTCATGTCAACTGTCATGTGTGTATGAGTCCATTGTACAGTGCCCTGATGCCTGTGTTTTATTTCTCCCTGTCTGCAGCGTCAAACTGATGAAGAGGGTGGAGAAGGTGCTGTGGAGCACAGCGGCAGGGATCGCACTGCCAGCCGGAGACGCAAGGCCCGGCTCCCCTCCCAGGTTGTCATCTCGTCGGGGAGTGAGGAGTCTGGTGCCGCGTCCCAGGCCACAGCTGCCGAGGGGAGGTCCAAGAGGCAGAGGTCGGAGTTGGACTCCTCGGCAGCAGAAGGGGCAGCTGAGACCCCACAGGGCCCAACGGAGGAAGATGGCATGGAGTCATCCAGGTTGGTGGGGGGTTTGGTGGAGGAGGAGGCCGTGCAAGGGACAGAGACGGGGTCTGGAGGTGGGGATTCCACTGGTGTTAGTGGTGCAGTGCAGAACCAGGGACAGGAGGCAGCACAGGCCGCCGGGGAGGTGCCTGTGTGCAATCCTGTCCCTGATCCTGTCACTGCATCATCTTGCTCCAGCAGGGATGCCTACGTCCAGACCCGTTCTCAGGGAGGGGATTGGCTTACAACAACTGGCCTTCCTCTCCCTGCGGATGTGGCTATCCGGCACTGGGTTGAGCCTGTCCTGGGTGGGGTGGCGTTGCGTCAACGTGCCATGCGAGGTGACCTGCAGTCTTTTCATGAGGAGACTGCACGTCTTCTCGCATGGCTCGTTGACCGCGGTGACCCACTGGGACAGCTCACCAGGGCCGGATTCCTCTGTTTCCTGGACCTTGTTCCAACCCCCTCCTCAACTGAACCCCCTATGCCCCAGTCGTCCTCCATGCCATCTTCCCACCCATGTATCACCTGGGTGCCCTGTGGAGCTGCCTCTGACCCTGCGGCCAGGCTGGTGGACAACAGATCCCTGCCACAGTCGGGAGTCGAACGTCCAGCAGGGGTGGCCACCTCAACAACTGAACCCCAGCTGGAGGAGGATGTGCAGGCAGCAGAAGCCAGGGCACAGGCAGCAGCACAGCAGCAGCAGCAACAAGGTGGAAGCCATGATGGCTTGTGGCCTTCATCATCAGAGGGGCAGGCATCGGCCGGAGGGCAGGAGGACCCTGGTGTCTTCCATGTGGCAGCGGTTGAGCAATGCGATAGATGCTGAGCGGCAGCGGGCGGAAGAGGCACGGCTCACGATGGTCAGGGTGGAGAACTCCATGCGTAGGGCCCTGAGGCGGGCCGAGTGCCTCGAGGCCATTTGCAGGGACCTGGAGATCCAGATGTCATCGTCCCTGCGAACCCTCGGGGCCATGGAAGAGGACCGCCTCCGGGACATCGAGCAGGAGTTCGCTGATGCCCTGGCCCGGGACATCAACATGTGAGCCGTTGGACTTTCCCGCTGCCCTTGTAAATAGTTGGATAGTGTTAGGTTTCCTTTGGTTTTTTCTTTATTTTGGACCTTTTGGAAAATGGACCACATTTTTGTATATAGTTTTTTTATTAGGTAGGATTTTTTGATAGGTTTAATTTCTTCATTTGCGATCATGGACCCTGGATTGTTCATCTGTATATAGTTAACTCTTGGATTCTACTTTTTTGTTTGGATTTCCCCATGGAGCAATGGTTTTCACTTTTGTTTTTCCCTTGGATTTCATTTTTGGAACTGTGACTTTGGACACCTTTCCTTTGGATTATGATTTGTTGTTTTTCATTATTTTACAGACATGCAGCTTTTCTTTTTTAATTTCCATTGTCGTTTGTTTGATTTTAATTCCATTCATGTTGCTTTTAATACATTTTTTTCTTCAAACTTCGATGTGTGGTATTATCTCATTGTTTTCATGCATGTCATGATATGGGTTTTGACATTCACTTGCACCCATTGTGTGTGTGTGTGACGGGCATGTGTTCATTTACATACTTGCCATTGGGGTTGTATCATGTAATTGGCATTTCTATGTGGGTGGATGCAATACTTGGGTGGGTCTTTGGCATGTGGAGGCTGCCATAAAGGGCCAGGGATCTAGATTGTGATGACGTGTTGGCTGGGGGACATGTGTCGGGGGCTGCTGGCAGGTGCCCCGCACTGCTGGGGGGTGGGGGTGCAAGGGGACATGAGTGGGACATGAGTGGGGGCCTGCTGGCAGGTGCCCTGTACTGCTTGGGGGGTGGGGGTGCAAGGGGACATGAGTGGGTGTCTGCTGGCAGGTGCCCTGCACTGCTTGGGGTGTGGGGGTGCAAGGGGACATGAGTGTGGGCCTGCTGGCAGGTGCCCTGCACTGCTTGGGGGTGGGGGTGCAAGGGGACATGAGTGGGGGCCTGCTGGCAGGTACCCGGCACTGCTGGGGGGTGGGGGTGCAAGGGGACATGACTGTGGGCCTGCTGGCAGGTGCCCTGCACTGCTTGGGGGCTGGGGGTGCAAGGGGACATGAGTGGGGGTCTGCTGGCAGGTACCCTGCACTGCTGGGGGGTGGGGGTGCAAGGGGACATGGGTGGGGGCCTGCTGGCAGGTACCCTGCACTGCTGGGGGGTGGGGGTGCAAGGGTACATGAGTGGGGGCCTGCTGGCAGGTGCCCTGCACTGCTTGGGGGGTGGGGGTGCAAGGGAACATGAGTGGGACATGAGTGGGGGCCTGCTGGCAGGTGCCCTGCACTGCTTGGGGGGTGGGGGTGCAAGGGGACATGAGTGGGGGCCTGCTGGCAGGTACCCTGCACGGCTGGGGGGTGGAGGTGCAAGGGGACATGAGTGGGGGCCTGCTGGCAGGTACCCTGCACTGCTGGGGGGTGTGGGTGCAAGGGGACATGAGTGTGGGCCTGCTGGCAGGTGCCCTGCATTGCTTGGGGGGTGGGGGTGCAAGGGGACATGAGTGGGGGCCTGCTGGCAGGTACCCTGCACTGCTGGGGGGTGGGGGTGCAAGGGGACATGAGTGTGGGCCTGCTGGCAGGTGCCCTGCACTGCTTGGGGTCTGGGGGTGCAAGGGAACATGAGTGGGGGTCTGCTGGCAGGTACCCTGCATTGCTGGGGGGTGGGGGTGCAAGGGGACATGAGTGGGGACCTGCTGGCAGGTACCCTGCACTGCTGGGGGGTGGGGGTGCAAGGGTACATGAGTGGGGGCCTGCTGGCAGGTGCCCTGCACTGCATGGGGGGTGGGGGTGCAAGGGGACATGAGTGGGACATGAGTGGGGGCCTGCTGGCAGGTGCCCTGCACTGCTTGGGGGGTGGGGGTGCAAGAGGACATGAGTGGGGGCCTGCTGGCAGGTACCCTGCACGGCTGGGGGGTGGAGGTGCAAGGGGACATGAGTGGGGGCCTGCTGGCAGGTACCCTGCACTGCTGGGGGGGTGTGGGTGCTGGGGGACATGAGTGGGGGCCTGCAGGCAGGTGCCCTGCACAGCTGGGGGGTGGGGGTGCAAGGAGACATGAGTGGGGGCCTGCTGGCAGGTGCCCTGCACTGCTTGGGGGGTGGGGGTGCAAGGGGACATGAGTGGGGGCCTGCTGGCAGGTACCCTGCATTGCTGGGGGGTGGGGGTGCAAGGGGACATGAGTGGGGGCCTGCTGGCAGGTGCCCCTGACTGCTGGGGGGTGGGGGTGCAGGGTGACATGAGTTGGTGATCAGTGGTGCAAGCGGACAGGTGGCTTGTCTGGGGTGCATGGCCATGGTGGATGGGCTGCCTGCGGGACATGACCAGGGGTGCGGGGTAGTCCCCTGTGGTGTGGTCTGCCTGCAGGGGCCGTGGAGGGTGTAGAGGGAACACCTGGGAGGACCCACACTGCCAATTCACATGTAGGATTCCCCGCACACCCCTGAAATTCACATACCCCGCTCTGACAGCTAAATCGCGTGTGAAACTTCCCGCGAACCCCTTAAATACATGTACCCCACTCGAACAGGACCTATCACGGGTTGAACTTCCCGCGAACACCAGTAATACACGTACACCACTCGCACATGGCGTGAGAAACTTCACGCGAACCTCAGGAATGTTGGCCCTGTGCGAGCGAGCGGGGTACATGTAGTTCTGGGGTACAGCGTGAAGTTTTACACGTGAAAGGGCCCTGTTGAGCGGAGTATGTGTATTCCTGCGGTTCGCGTGCAGTTTCACCCGCGATTTCAGCAGGGTACGTGTATTCCTGGGGTTGGAGTGAAGTTTCACCCGTGTTTTCAGCAGGGTACGTGTATTACGGGGTTCGAGTGAAGTTTCACCCGCGATTTCAGCAGGGTGCGTGTATCCCTGGGCTTCGCGTGAAGTTTCACACGCGAAAGGGCCCTGATCGAGGGAGTATGTGAATTTCAGGGGTGCGCGGCAAGTTTTACACGAGAAAGGGCAACGCCCGTGCACAATAAGGGCCTTTGGTCCAATGATATCGCGTATGTGTGGTGACATGCTTATGCGCTCAGGGCCTTTCCTCGAATTACACGCTGACGTGCAAGATTTTTACATGCCAAATCACTCCGTATCAAGCTGGCCACGCGTACACACACGGAAGACCACGCTCCTGCCCAGAAGGCCATTTTCCTGCCCCTCAGAACCCCGAGCACGCTCCCATCAGCCATCTGCTGCTGCCTGTCTGCCTGCTGCCCACGTGCCCTGCTATTTGGTGCCTGCTGTGTCCACCCCTGCTGGAACAGAAGACTCCCGACTGGGATTCTATTGCTCCACAGCCCAGCCCCAGGACCCAGTTGCCCACCCACTCCTGCCTCTGGGGTTGCCATGTCGGGCACTACACCATCTGGCACCACTAGCAACCCCCAGCCAGAGAGGCAGAGGGTCACCAGCTTCACTACCACCAAAGTTGGTGTCCTGGTGGAGCATGTCCTGGAGCATTATGATGCCCTCTTCGGAACATCACGCGCCAACAAGGAAGGACAGGAGAGGATCTGGGACGACGTAGTGGTTGCCATCAACGCGGAGGGGGTGGCAACCCACGACATCAAGCACATCAAGAAGCGCTGGGAGGACTTCAGGTCCAGGACCCTCCACAAGGCCCTGCGCCTCGCAGAGGGGGGCCTGGCACGTCTGAGTGTCATCCAGATGAGGGTCCTGGAACGCGTAGGCCCAGCGCTCCACGCCCAGATCCTTCAGAGGCAGACCCGTCTGGAGTTGAGCGGTGAGTGGCCAAGCATTGCTGTGTGAGACAGGGCATGTTGCAGTGTGCTGGTAGTCTGATGCTTGCCTGTATGTGTGACATAGGCCATGTATGGATGTGTGTGTGCAGGGACATCATGGTCATGCATGTGAGACCAGTTATGTGTGAGCCACTTGGTTGGTGCATGTGTTTTAAAGCAACATGGTGAGCTCTATGTGGAATGCACACATGAATGCATGGCTGTCTCTGTTCCTGGACATGGAGGGGGGGTGAGGAATGGGTGCTGATGTCATGTACATGTATGGTGCACGTGTGTGTGTGTGTGTGTGTGTGTGTGTGTGTGTGTGTGCCTGAGAAGTGTGTGTGTGACTTTGAAATGCCATGGATGCATGTGACTTTGAAGGCAACATCTTGGTTTACAGGGGCCCTTCTACATGAATGGTGATGTTGATTGCAGGCGCACGGACTGTTTCTGCATGTGTGTTGTGTGCATTCACCCATGTGTTGTGGAATGACAGGATGGAAGTGACATTTGACAGTGCCACTCATGTGTTACATGTGTTATTGCTTCCTGTCTAGGGTATTTTGTACTGTACCCTGATGCTTGTGTTCTATGTCTCCCTCTATGCAGCATCAAGTGAAGAAGAGGGAGGAGACGGCGCTGTGGAGCCAAGCGGCGGGGATGCCGCCACTGGGCGGCGACGCAAGGCCCAGCCACCCTCCCAGGAAAATTACCATCATCCGGGAGCGAGGGGGCTGGTGCTGCGTCTGCCTCAACGGCTGTGGCGGAAGGGCCGAGTGAGCCCCAACAGGCGCTTCCAATGGCAGAAGACGGTGTGGAGACATCCAAGTTGGTGGTCTCCACAGAGGAGGAGGAGCCCGCTACTGAGCCGCACATGGAGCCTGGTGGGGGTAGTACCACTGGTGCAAGTGGAGCAGTCCAGGGCCAGGGTCAGGAGGCAGCACAGGTCACCGCAGAGGGGCCTGTGCATGTCGCTGTCCTTGACCCTGTGACTGCACCATCATGCACCAGCAGGGAGGCCCCGTCCCAGGCCCGTCCGCAGGTAGGGGAGAGTGCCATATCACCTGCCTCTCCACTACCTGCGGGCGAGGGGTCCTGCGACCGTATGGGATCCGTCCTGGTGGGTGTCGCGTTGCGCACACGTGTCATTCGTGATGCCGTGCGTTCTTCCTGGGCGGAGAACGCACGTTCCCCGCTTGCCGTGTGCTCTGTGCTGGCCATGTATACTGGTCCAGGGTTAGCGCAGCCCTTTGCGCTGGATTGGGGATTTTGATGGCTTTTCCTTGCGCGAGGCACATTCTTGGGGGCGTTACTGGCGCTGCTGCAGGGTCGCTGTGCCACTCCCGCGGCTGCTTTTGGTGGCTAAAATCCATGAATACGCTGTGCGCCGAAATGGATTTTGGTGCTGCGGCTGGTGCAGACTATCGCACGCGCACACTGTGCGCCAGCCGCGTGCGCCACTTGTGTGCTTAATTCTATGAATTACCCCCTAAATGAACAGCAGAACATGACATGGGCAGAGTTTGAAAAGGAGAATAGACGTCATTTTTCTCCGTTCCATTCATTACAGGAAGCAAAGAAAGTTGCATACACGATTACGGCTGGGCCAAATACGTCCCCTCGCCAGTTTTTCAAGACTTAAAAAGAGCTTTTTCTCGCTTTGATGTATCTTTTGACCATATTTCCAATGAGTTTAAAACTGCCTATTTCTATGGGTTGCAGAAAGACATTATATCAGAGTTAGTCTGCGAATTTGATCGTGACAAGTCCCTTGAGTGGATTGTGCACCAAAGTACAAAATTATATGAAGTACTATACTGTCAGGGTAATGAGAGTGATAAAATGAAAGATACAAGACCAACATCTAAAGAATCCTCAGCAACAGTAATGGAGATCAGGTCAGCTAAAATGTCCCTTGAGTCTGCTCAAAGTCCAGGAAAAAATAATGTGACACCCGAACAAAGGGGTAATCAACAAAGGTTACCACTCTCTGCACCGATGTTTCAGTCACATGATCCTAGTAGTAGGAAGAGCTACATTAGCCCTAGGTACTTGGGAGACAGACCCAGGGCAGGATATCGACCTGATATTTCAGGTATGAACAATAATCAGAGACAAATCAAGACCAAAGAAATAATGGTCCCTACCAGACATTGGGGACACAGAGCAGATTTGACCCCAAAACCATGATATATGGTAATCAGGATAGACCCTGCTTTGTGGATGGATTTACTGAAAATGGGAATCAGCATAGGGAACAATACTCACAAAATGAGAGACAGGATATGAGGCAGAGTATGAATTATGCCCCACCTCAATACAATCAATCACCGCCACTAGGGGACTACAACCAAAGGATAGGTACACCCCGCTCCCCGAAACCCCATATGAATCAAGAGTTCAGAAATAACCCCAATCGGAATCATTCTCCTGAGAGATATCAGAATAGATTTAACCAGGGGGAAAACAACCAATATCGACATAGGCCGCAGAGAGAAGATTCTAGAGAGATGGAAAGATTACAGTGTCTCGAGGCCCAAGTGAAAAAGTTGGCTGAACAAATAGGAAAGCTCTGTACGGCCCAAAAACAGTCATCAAAGGAGGGATCAGAAGGCCACAATGGTGACCGGGTGGCTTCCGATAATAAGTGACTAAATCTGAATGCTACCTGCAATGATAAAAAGACAGATTGCCCTGATCTGATTTTGCATGACCATGGGCCTCATTACACGGAAGGCGGTAATGGTTAACGGCCACCGTTAATGGTAACAGTGACCGTTAACCATTACCGCCTTACTACGAGGTCCCTTAGCGGGTTGGTGCTTTAACGCCTGCTTTTTGCAGCCGTTAAAAACCAACCCGCTAAGGGACCTTGGAGCTAATTACGGCACCGCAAAATTGCAGTGCCGTAATTAGCGCCTTCCCCATTCCCATAGAGCCCTATGGGGCAGAAATGGGAATGGGGAAGGGCAATGGCGGAAGGGGGATTTACCGCCCCACCAACCTTGGAATGGGGCGGTAAATCCCCTTTCCGCCAAAGCGATGCAAGTATTTTACCGGCATGAGCCATGGCGCTAATAGCGCTATGGCTCACCGCCTTCCGTGTAATGAGGCCCCATGAGCTATTTAATGATTTAAAAACGAAAATACCTGCAAAAGAACATGAGGCAGAAATTGCAAATACATCTAAAAAAAAGGTTTGGTTTAACCTGGAGTTAAATCAAACATTGGAAATTTGCACAAATGAAAAAGGAAAACATGAAATTCCAAAAGAACAAAGAGACAGATTTAAGAAAGACAACTCAAGCATGGGTAATACAATTGATCAGGGAGTAAGTGGGGATGTTAGAACGCTCTCCCTAGACAATCAAGACACTAATAAAATACAGGCAGGAAGAATATGTACTCAAAAGGAGGGTAGAGATCAGTCACCTGAAGAATTCTTTGAGCCACATATTTTTGAGGAAGTTAAAAAGACTGGCACCATGCCAAATACTCACTCGTGCCCAGAATTAGACAATGGGCCTCATTACGAGGTATGCCGGTAGCCATGCCGCTATTGGCGGCATGGCTGCTGGCAAAACCGCATCCGTGTCCGTGTCCTCGGAATGAGGACTTACCGGACCATTCCGAGTTGGGATGGCCCGGTAATTCCTCACTCGAGGACACGGACACGGTTCATCCCCAATCCCATTTCAGCCCCCATAGGGCTGAATGGGAATGGGAGAGGGAGTAAACAACGGGCCATTACAAGATGGCACGTTGTTTGCTCCCTCATCCCCTCGCAGGACCCGGTATGCACGCCTGGTTTTCCCAGGCGTGCTTAACGTGTCCCGCGAGGGGACCTCGTAATGTGGCAGAATGGGTTGAACGGCGCCTATTAACCCGTTCCGCCAGGGTCGTAATGAGGCCCAATGACAAATTACCAAGTGATGTTTATACGCATATTCAGTTTCAGGATTGTAGTGTGAACTCTGATGATCTCCGTATGGAAGGGCGAACGGTGGCCACACTCCAAAGGACCTCTGAATATGGAGAAATGAGTAAGGTTTCTCAAACGGAAATGGACAGAAAAGAGGGGAAAATGTCCTTTCATTTACCAATGCGCTCATCCAAAAGTGAAAAAGGTCTGAGAAAAGTGAATCCTGAAATCAGTAAGAATTCACACTTTGTGTTTGTGTTAGAGGAAGTTGAAGACAGATATTATGCTCCCATTAGAGTGGAAGAGAAATGCAATACATTTGCAATAATTGAGACAGACGCACAGGCCACAATTATGTCCAAAGAATTGGTAAAAACTATTAATGAAGGGAGATCTCCAAAGAATCAGATCACAGTGAGGCAGAGTGATGGCCCAGCACATAACTTTAACGGTGAAGAGGTGCCTATCATGGGTGTTACTGAGGTTGACATAAAGATAGGAAAACACAGAATGAAACAGGAAGTGTTGATCACATCTATTTGTGAAATTCCATTTTTGATGGGGACAGATTGTCTGAAAAGATTATCTCCTCTCATAGATGGGGTAAATGTAGTACTGTGGTCTTAAACCAAAAAGCCATTAAGACCTAAGAAAATAAAGTCCCAAAACAGCAGTGTAAATGAAGCCATACTGTTGCCAAATCGAATGATGCAGTGGAGGTGTACCTACATAATAGCTGTGTGCTTAGTGTCACTGTCATTCTGATGTGTCAGGATAAAATGCAAAGTGAAAAAGAAAAACAATCTGTGCAGATTTATTTGGACCCTAGGAAGAAATGACAAACTGAAATAGATTAACACACATTGTGCTTCTATTTAAAAGAGAAGAAATGCAAACAGAACACTATTCCTAAAGCAGACACAGAAAAACACATCGCCACCCTTGCTGAAATACACATGGAAGATGAGAAGCCATGGATTCACATTGGTATAAATGAGCATTCTAAAATGATAAAAGCCACGTTGGCGCTTGAACAGGAAAGGAGTTTTATTAATGTGAAACTACTGCAGAGAATAATGGAGAGTGAGGAAATCCCAAAATGTTGAATTAAAAACCAATATGTCTCTGGTTTGGACAATCCAGACTTTGAAAACTTAATTGGAGGAAGATGCATGCTAAAGATTAACATTGGACAAAAAAATCTACCACAATGTGTGGATAGTGAGTGGAGCACAAAATTATTTTTATCTGGGCAATGATATCATGCATAGAATGTGCATGGTGTTAGATTTCCTTAACCAAAAAATATGGTCCTGACTAGGTGGGCCTGCGTCCGAATTTGAAGACAAGAGAAAGGCTTATCATTGTGCACAATTGGTACCATATGCAATTGAATTACAGATGAAGAAGGATATTACTATTCCTACATTCACCAAGCAGGTTGCTATAACACTAAAGTGCAAGAATGGGCAGCAAATAAGAGATTCTGATGCATTTGTGTGTTTGAATGAATCCATGAAACAGCAAGGTCTGAATTATGAATATACCCCATTTGTAGATGTTGGGAAGGGGTACTTCAAAATTGTGGTGGATAATAAAGGATGTCAAGATATTCATTTAGAATAGAATTCCTTACTAGGAATGGTCATACACAAATCACATTATGCTGCAGATTTCAATAACATGGTGATTGGAAATATCCCTGAGAGATAATTAGATGCAAAGGGTTTTTGGTTTTTTTGGGGTTTTTTTGGGTGTATTGCCAGATTACCTGGATTCTCAGCCCAAATGAATCTTCAAGATTCAATCTGTGTACCCGTATGATTCCAATGAGACAGTGTGCTGTCACCAGGAGAATTGTATACTATTTGACTTAAATGAAAATGAAACAGGAAATCAGCACATTGCACTAAGTGGTAGCTCATATGCCAACATATTTAAAAGTGGCAGCTTTGCAAAGAGATACAGCCACACAGTTAGAAGAGAGAACAGAGGTTCCTCCACTGGAGGATTTCCCAGAATTTTCAAAAATGGTAGAGGGTCAGATTCTGTTAGCCGATGCATGTGATAACGAAGAGGATAAGAATGAATTGAGAAAAATATTTATGGAGTTTAAAGACATTTCTGTCAAAGATGCATATGATTTCGGCCTAACTAATTTACATGTTGCCACATTACCAGAGGGGTGTGGTAGAAATCCAGTATTTTTGTGCCAATATCGATTGCCACTGGCATGCTTAGAGTCATTGGCAGAGATAATTAAGAACTTGGAATCATCAGACCCATTCATAGTACCTCTAACACTCCCATTTTGGGTGTGTTAAAGCCAAATGGTAAATGGCATCTGTGTGCAGACTTGAGGAAAGTAAATAAAAGAGTGCCAGTGTCTAGATGGCCACTGCCATTCAATGATCATGGCCTTGCGCAAGTGCATGGGTCAAAGGTATTTACCACATTAGATCTTGCATCTGGATATTGGTTTGTGCCACTCGCAGACAATATTCAGAATTTATTTTCATTTTCATTTGATAAAATGCAATACGCATGGGCTAGAACACCATTCGGGTATGTCAATAGTGGGAGCGAATTTAGCATATTTTTGAGAAAGGCTATGCCTGATGCAGCGGAAAGAGGAACTATACTTTAAGTGGATGATGTCCTGATAAAAAATGAAAACTTGAAAAGCCATTTTGATTAAATTAGACATGCACTGGGCCAATTGCAAAAGGCGGATGCCAAAGTATCTTCACAGAAAGCCCAATGGTGCAAGAAAAAGGTGAATTTTCCAGGCCATGAAGTAACTGAACATGGGCTAAATCCACACAAGAAAAAGGTGGAGGCCATACAGAAATTGAAAGACCCCAGAAATGTGAAAGGTTTAAAAAGTGTATTAGGAATGATGGGATATAACCGGAAATGTATTGAAAACTATGCTGAAATTACCCAACCATTGACTAAACTATTGAAGCTGAATACACCCTGGAAGTGGGAAAAGGAGCAATTTGAGGCAGTTGCTAAATTGAAGGAATGTCTCATAAAGGCACTATGCTTATCGTACCCCATAAAAAATAGAGATTTCTTCATAGAAATAGGTTTCACTGAACATTGTATGTCAGCAGTGTTATCTCAAAAATATGATTTGAACCACAAAACCATTGCTTATGCAAGTAAGGCATTTTCCCAGGTTAAGATCAAATTCAGTGAATGTGGAAAGGCCCTTTTGACCACTGTTTGGGCATTGCAGCATTGTTGCCCCATTGTTCAAGGGGAAAAGGCAATTAATGAGACAAACCATCAACCATTGCAGTTTTTACAGAGTAAAAGGATTAGGTCAGGCAATTTAGCACAGTCCAGAATTACTTCATGGACATTGGCATTGCAAGGCTTTCCTGTAGAAGTGAGATATGGCCAAAATAAAAAGAGCCAAGTTGCTCAAGGGTTAGCAGATTTAAATGACTGTGCAGCTGAATGTGTATCAAACGAAATAGAAGTAGTTTCTGGTTTGTAGGTGTTTGAAAAATCACCACACAAAGCTTTTGATGAAAACACATGCAAGAATTTACCAACTGTATATGTTGATAGATGTGCTTTTCACATTGAAAATTACAGCAGTAAACAGTTGGTATCAGGGATAGGAAATGTCTGGTTGAAATGTGAGGACATTCCTAGTATGGGGATGTGAATTGGGGCTAGGAGTAGCCAGGTAGCAGAGTTGGCAGCCATTTATAAAGCAATTACTACTGCAGTTGATAATAAATTCAGTGAAATTGTGCTGGTGACTGATTCTGATTATGCACGAAAAAGCTTTGTAGAATATTTGCCTGGCTGGAAAACAAGAGGCATGCTTACATATAATAAAAAGCCCCTCAAGCATGGGAAAATGATACAGGCTATTGAAAAAATGAATGTCAGAAAATGATTTAACAGTATACTGGAGGAAAATTTGTGGGCATTTGAAAGCTCCAGGAGAAGATGAGGAGGGAAATGATAAAGCAGATCAATTAGTCAAGATTGAGGCTGTTATGGGAGAGTTGTTACCCATTGAACACTTGATTGTTGAAATGCAAATAGATGCAGTTACACGCTCCAAAAGAGGTAGAACAACCAGTAGTGCAATAGAGTTATGATACACCAGATCAAGATTTGATTAAGGCGCAAAAAGATGATCCAATATTGGGGATCTATTATAATCATTTAATGGACCCCGAACAAAATCCTTTAACTAAAAATGATTGTACAGGAAAAGAAGAGTTGAGGGCGTTATTAAAGAATAAACAATGGATTAGACTACCGGATGGACTTATGATCAAGGAATCCATAACTGGACAGATACAGTGGATGGTACCCCTTTCATTTAGAGGGCTAATGTTACAACATGCACACGATGAAATAACTACAGGACACAGAGGTTCACAAAAGACTTTAGAGATACTGAAAGATTATGCTTACTGGCCACATATGTCCCAAGATGTAGAATTATACACTAGGGGGTGCCTGGTATGTGCCCAATTTAAACCCGCTTCACCAATGAACAGAGCTCCACTGATGAAAAGAGGCTTAACCTTTCCATGGTCAGATTTGCAAATTGACCATGTAGGTCCTGTAAAAAGGTTGAGTACGGGGAACCGTTATCTTTTGACCGTGGTTTGTTTGATGTCGAAATGGGTAGAGTCTATTCCTGCACCATATTGTAGTGCGCAAACAGCAGCTACACTACTGGTAAATCATATATTTTCAAGATTTGGATTACCACAAAGAATGGAGTCAGACAGAGGAAGTCATTTAACAAGCACCTTGATGAGTAAGGTGTGGCAAATATTGGGGATGAAAAGGAAATTGCATATTGTGTACCGGTTCGCCTCTTCTGGAAAAATTGAACGTTGCAACAGGTCTGTTGTGGAGATATTAAAGAAGTTTATAGCGGAGGCAGGTTCCAGTTGGGATTTACGATTAACCCTGGTTTTGATGGCAATCAGATTGACTCCTGCCAAAGCAACAGGTATCAGCCCTCCCTCATGAGGTGTTGACAGGTAGGAAGATGGTACTGCCACAACATTTGTTATACAGAACACATGAGCAAACACTTGTGAGGGCATCTACAGTTCACACAATATGTGGAAGAACTGAGGAAGCATTTACAACATGCATTTGCATTTGTGCAGCGAAATTTGGCGAGAGCTGCTGACAGTGCAAAGTCATATTATGATAGAAAGACGTCTGTGAAAGAGTATAATGTAGGGATCAGGTATATACATTTAAGTTTCAGAAAGGTAAACATAAAAATTCTAAATTTCTTGCGGCCTGGCAAGGGCCATTTCGAATAGTGGATAAGGTGTCTCCAGTAGTTTAAAAAATATTGAACACAGAGGGTGAAATGGTGACAGAACAATTTGTTCATGTGAACCAAATCAAGCCCTGTCACCCCAAACATGAAATCAGGAGGCTTGAGCAAGTAGAAACAGGTTAAGTACCCTGAATATATGGAAATAAAAACACAAAGCTGTCTTCATAATGTACGACACCGTAAAAATACAAATAAATGTAATGTTTATTGTAAAGATAAATTCAGATAAGAATACCACATTCAAGAAAGGTGCGGTAATAAAAATTGATATAAGGTGCTGAATCAGGTGGATTTGCTATGGTATAATGTGATAGAATATTTTACATGAAAATTGTTTCGATGTATGATGATGTCCTATGTATATTATTGTTTACTCTTTAATGTGTGCTTGGTTGCAGGTATCAGAAGACTCGATCAGAGTATTTTGCACCACATTTTATTTTGGTGTGGTAGAAGGGGTAAAATTGGTATTTTGCTATGTACTTAATCTGTCCCTTTTCTATTTAATTTAGACAACTAACTACATTTGGTTGGGGTCGGAGTTCGCTGGACTGGGGGATGCGAGAGATGATGGAGTCCTCGAGTCCGCGGGAGGAAATTCCAAAAAACCCCCGGGCAGGGGTGAAGACCAAGTCTGAAGGACAGAGGAGGCTGGTGATGGCACAAGCAACATGGATGATGATTCTTATGGTCACAGGGAATCTTAAAGACATAGAAGCACAGGTTATCATTGAGCCCGGACATGAGTGGGGGCCTGCTGGCAGGTACCCTGCACTGCTGGGGGGTGGGGGTGCAAGGGTACATGAGTGGGGGCCTGCTGGCAGGTGCCCTGCACTGCACGGGGGGTGGGGGTGCAAGGGGACATGAGTGGGACATGAGTGGGGGCCTGCTGGCAGGTGCCCTGCACTGCTTGGGGGGTGGGGGTGCAAGAGGACATGAGTGGGGGCCTGCTGGCAGGTACCCTGCACGGCTGGGGGGTGGAGGTGCAAGGGGACATGAGTGGGGGCCTGCTGGCAGGTACCCTGCACTGCTGGGGGGGTGTGGGTGCTGCGGGACATGAGTGGGGGCCTGCAGGCAGGTGCCCTGCACAGCTGGGGGGTGGGGGTGCAAGGAGACATGAGTGGGGGCCTGCTGGCAGGTGCCCTGCACTGCTTGGGGGGTGGGGGTGCAAGGGGACATGAGTGGGGGCCTGCTGGCAGGTACCCTGCATTGCTGGGGGGTGGGGGTGCAAGGGGACATGAGTGGGGGCCTGCTGGCAGGTGCCCCTGACTGCTGGGGGGTGGGGGTGCAGGGTGACATGAGTTGGTGATCAGTGGTGCAAGCGGACAGGTGGCTTGTCTGGGGTGCATGGCCATGGTGGATGGGCTGCCTGCGGGACATGACCAGGGGTGCGGGGTAGTCCCCTGTGGTGTGGTCTGCCTGCAGGGGCCGTGGAGGGTGTAGAGGGAACACCTGGGAGGACCCACACTGCCAATTCACATGTAGGATTCCCCGCACACCCCTGAAATTCACATACCCCGCTCTGACAGCTAAATCGCGTGTGAAACTTCCCGCGAACCCCTTAAATACATGTACCCCACTCGAACAGGACCTATCACGGGTTGAACTTCCCGCGAACACCAGTAATACACGTACACCACTCGCACATGGCGTGAGAAACTTCACGCGAACCTCAGGAATGTTGGCCCTGTGCGAGCGAGCGGGGTACATGTAGTTCTGGGGTACAGCGTGAAGTTTTACACGTGAAAGGGCCCTGTTGAGCGGAGTATGTGTATTCCTGCGGTTCGCGTGCAGTTTCACCCGCGATTTCAGCAGGGTACGTGTATTCCTGGGGTTGGAGTGAAGTTTCACCCGCGATTTCAGCAGGGTGCGTGTATTACGGGGTTCGAGTGAAGTTTCACCCGCGATTTCAGCAGGGTGCGTGTATCCCTGGGCTTCGCGTGAAGTTTCACACGCGAAAGGGCCCTGATCGAGGGAGTATGTGAATTTCAGGGGTGCGCAGCAAGTTTTACACGAGAAAGGGCAACGCCCGTGCACAATAAGGGCCTTTGGTCCAATGATATCGCGTATGTGTGGTGACATGCTTATGCGCTCAGGGCCTTTCCTCGAATTACACGCTGACGTGCAAGATTTTCACATGCCAAATCACTCCGTATCAAGCTGGCCACGCGTACACACACGGAAGACCACGCTCCTGCCCAGAAGGCCATTTTCCTGCCCCTCAGAACCCCGAGCACGCTCCCATCAGCCATCTGCTGCTGCCTGTCTGCCTGCTGCCCACGTGCCCTGCTATTTGGTGCCTGCTGTGTCCACCCCTGCTGGAACAGAAGACTCCCAACTGGGATTCTATTGCTCCACAGCCCAGCCCCAGGACCCAGTTGCCCACCCACTCCTGCCTCTGGGGTTGCCATGTCGGGCACTACACCATCTGGCACCACTAGCAACCCCCAGCCAGAGAGGCAGAGGGTCACCAGCTTCACTACCACCAAAGTTGGTGTCCTGGTGGAGCATGTCCTGGAGCATTATGATGCCCTCTTCGGAACATCACGCGCCAACAAGGAAGGACAGGAGAGGATCTGGGACGACGTAGTGGTTGCCATCAACGCGGAGGGGGTGGCAACCCACGACATCAAGCACATCAAGAAGCGCTGGGAGGACTTCAGGTCCAGGACCCTCCACAAGGCCCTGCGCCTCGCAGAGGGGGGCCTGGCACGTCTGAGTGTCATCCAGATGAGGGTCCTGGAACGCGTAGGCCCAGCGCTCCACGCCCAGATCCTTCAGAGGCAGACCCGTCTGGAGTTGAGCGGTGAGTGGCCAAGCATTGCTGTGTGAGACAGGGCATGTTGCAGTGTGCTGGTAGTCTGATGCTTGCCTGTATGTGTGACATAGGCCATGTATGGATGTGTGTGTGCAGGGACATCATGGTCATGCATGTGAGACCAGTTATGTGTGAGCCACATGGTTGGTGCATGTGTTTTAAAGCAACATGGTGAGCTCTATGTGGAATGCACACATGAATGCATGGCTGTCTCTGTTCCTGGACATGGAGGGGGGGTGAGGAATGGGTGCTGATGTCATGTACATGTATGGTGCACGTGTGTGTGTGTGTGTGTGTGTGTGCCTGAGAAGTGTGTGTGTGACTTTGAAATGCCATGGATGCATGTGACTTTGAAGGCAACATCTTGGTTTACAGGGGCCCTTCTACATGAATGGTGATGTTGATTGCAGGCGCACGGACTGTTTCTGCATGTGTGTTGTGTGCATTCACCCATGTGTTGTGGAATGACAGGATGGAAGTGACATTTGACAGTGCCACTCATGTGTTACATGTGTTATTGCTTCCTGTCTAGGGTATTTTGTACTGTACCCTGATGCTTGTGTTCTATGTCTCCCTCTATGCAGCATCAAGTGAAGAAGAGGGAGGAGACGGCGCTGTGGAGCCAAGCGGCGGGGATGCCGCCACTGGGCGGCGACGCAAGGCCCAGCCACCCTCCCAGGAAAATTACCATCATCCGGGAGCGAGGGGGCTGGTGCTGCGTCTGCCTCAACGGCTGTGGCGGAAGGGCCGGGTGAGCCCCAACAGGCGCTTCCAATGGCAGAAGACGGTGTGGAGACATCCAAGTTGGTGGTCTCCACAGAGGAGGAGGAGCCCGCTACTGAGCCGCACATGGAGCCTGGTGGGGGTAGTACCACTGGTGCAAGTGGAGCAGTCCAGGGCCAGGGTCAGGAGGCAGCACAGGTCACCGCAGAGGGGCCTGTGCATGTCGCTGTCCTTGACCCTGTGACTGCACCATCATGCACCAGCAGGGAGGCCCCGTCCCAGGCCCGTCCGCAGGTAGGGGAGAGTGCCATATCACCTGCCTCTCCACTACCTGCGGGCGAGGGGTCCTGCGACCGTATGGGATCCGTCCTGGTGGGTGTCGCATTGCGCACACGTGTCATTCGTGATGCCGTGCGTTCTTCCTGGGCGGAGAACGCACGTTCCCCGCTTGCCGTGTGCTCTGTGCTGGCCATGTATACTGGTCCAGGGTTAGCGCAGCCCTTTGCGCTGGATTGGGGATTTTGATGGCTTTTCCTTGCGCGAGGCACATTCTTGGGGGCGTTACTGGCGCTGCTGCAGGGTCGCTGTGCCACTCCCGCGGCTGCTTTTGGTGGCTAAAATCCATGAATACGCTGTGCGCCGAAATGGATTTTGGTGCTGCGGCTGGTGCAGACTATCGCACCCGCACACTGTGCGCCAGCCGCATGCGCCACTTGTGTGCTTAATTCTATGAATTACCCCCTAAATGAACAGCAGAACATGACATGGGCAGAGTTTGAAAAGGAGAATAGACGTCATTTTTCTCCGTTCCATTCATTACAGGAAGCAAAGAAAGTTGCATACACGATTACGGCTGGGCCAAATACGTCCCCTCGCCAGTTTTTCAAGACTTAAAAAGAGCTTTTTCTCGCTTTGATGTATCTTTTGACCATATTTCCAATGAGTTTAAAACTGCCTATTTCTATGGGTTGCAGAAAGACATTATATCAGAGTTAGTCCGCGAATTTGATCGTGACAAGTCCCTTGAGTGGATTGTGCACCAAAGTACAAAATTATATGAAGTACTATACTGTCAGGGTAATGAGAGTGATAAAATGAAAGATACAAGACCAACATCTAAAGAATCCTCAGCAACAGTAATGGAGATCAGGTCAGCTAAAATGTCCCTTGAGTCTGCTCAAAGTCCAGGAAAAAATAATGTGACACCCGAACAAAGGGGTAATCAACAAAGGTTACCACTCTCTGCACCGATGTTTCAGTCACATGATCCTAGTAGTAGGAAGAGCTACATTAGCCCTAGGTACTTGGGAGACAGACCCAGGGCAGGATATCGACCTGATATTTCAGGTATGAACAATAATCAGAGACAAATCAAGACCAAAGAAATAATGGTCCCTACCAGACATTGGGGACACAGAGCAGATTTGACCCCAAAACCATGATATATGGTAATCAGGATAGACCCTGCTTTGTGGATGGATTTACTGAAAATGGGAATCAGCATAGGGAACAATACTCACAAAATGAGAGACAGGATATGAGGCAGAGTATGAATTATGCCCCACCTCAATACAATCAATCACCGCCACTAGGGGACTACAACCAAAGGATAGGTACACCCCGCTCCCCGAAACCCCATATGAATCAAGAGTTCAGAAATAACCCCAATCGGAATCATTCTCCTGAGAGATATCAGAATAGATTTAACCAGGGGGAAAACAACCAATATCGACATAGGCCGCAGAGAGAAGATTCTAGAGAGATGGAAAGATTACAGTGTCTCGAGGCCCAAGTGAAAAAGTTGGCTGAACAAATAGGAAAGCTCTGTACGGCCCAAAAACAGTCATCAGAGGAGGGATCAGAAGGCCACAATGGTGACCGGGTGGCTTCCGATAATAAGTGACTAAATCTGAATGCTACCTGCAATGATAAAAAGACAGATTGCCCTGATCTGATTTTGCATGACCATGGGCCTCATTACACGGAAGGCGGTAATGGTTAACGGCCACCGTTAATGGTAACAGTGACCGTTAACCATTTCCGCCTTACTACGAGGTCCCTTAGCGGGTTGGTGCTTTAACGCCTGCTTTTTGCAGCCGTTAAAAACCAACCCGCTAAGGGACCTTGGAGCTAATTACGGCACCGCAAAATTGCAGTGCCGTAATTAGCGCCTTCCCCATTCCCATAGAGCCCTATGGGGCAGAAATGGGAATGGGGAAGGGCAATGGCGGAAGGGGGATTTACCGCCCCACCAACCTTGGAATGGGGCGGTAAATCCCCTTTCCGCCAAAGCGATGCAAGTATTTTACCGGCATGAGCCAAGGCGCTAATAGCGCTATGGCTCACCGCCTTCCGTGTAATGAGGCCCCATGAGCTATTTAATGATTTAAAAACGAAAATACCTGCAAAAGAACATGAGGCAGAAATTGCAAATACATCTAAAAAAAAGGTTTGGTTTAACCTGGAGTTAAATCAAACATTGGAAATTTGCACAAATGAAAAAGGAAAACATGAAATTCCAAAAGAACAAAGAGACAGATTTAAGAAAGACAACTCATGCATGGGTAATACAATTGATCAGGGAGTAAGTGGGGATGTTAGAACGCTCTCCCTAGACAATCAAGACACTAATAAAATACAGGCAGGAAGAATATGTACTCAAAAGGAGGGTAGAGATCAGTCACCTGAAGAATTCTTTGAGCCACATATTTTTGAGGAAGTTAAAAAGACTGGCACCATGCCAAATACTCACTCGTGCCCAGAATTAGACAATGGGCCTCATTACGAGGTATGCCGGTAGCCATGCCGCTATTGGCGGCATGGCTGCTGGCAAAACCGCATCCGTGTCCGTGTCCTCGGAATGAGGACTTACCGGACCATTCCGAGTTGGGATGGCCCGGTAATTCCTCACTCGAGGACACGGACACGGTTCATCCCCAATCCCATTTCAGCCCCCATAGGGCTGAATGGGAATGGGAGAGGGAGTAAACAACGGGCCATTACGAGATGGCACGTTGTTTGCTCCCTCATCCCCTCGCGGGACCCAGTATGCACGCCTGGTTTTCCCAGGCGTGCTTAACGTGTCCCGCGAGGGGACCTCGTAATGTGGCGGAACGGGTTGAACGGCGCCTATTAACCCGTTCCGCCAGGGTCGTAATGAGGCCCAATGACAAATTACCAAGTGATGTTTATACGCATATTCAGTTTCAGGATTGTAGTGTGAACTCTGATGATCTCCGTATGGAAGGGCGAACGGTGGCCACACTCCAAAGGACCTCTGAATATGGAGAAATGAGTAAGGTTTCTCAAACGGAAATGGACAGAAAAGAGGGGAAAATGTCCTTTCATTTACCAATGCGCTCATCCAAAAGTGAAAAAGGTCTGAGAAAAGTGAATCCTGAAATCAGTAAGAATTCACACTTTGTGTTTGTGTTAGAGGAAGTTGAAGACAGATATTATGCTCCCATTAGAGTGGAAGAGAAATGCAATACATTTGCAATAATTGAGACAGACGCACAGGCCACAATTATGTCCAAAGAATTGGTAAAAACTATTAATGAAGGGAGATCTCCAAAGAATCAGATCACAGTGAGGCAGAGTGATGGCCCAGCACATAACTTTAACGGTGAAGAGGTGCCTATCATGGGTGTTACTGAGGTTGACATAAAGATAGGAAAACACAGAATGAAACAGGAAGTGTTGATCACATCTATTTGTGAAATTCCATTTTTGATGGGGGCAGATTGTCTGAAAAGATTATCTCCTCTCATAGATGGGGTAAATGTAGTACTGTGGTCTTAAACCAAAAAGCCATTAAGACCTAAGAAAATAAAGTCCCAAAACAGCAGTTAAATGAAGCCATACTGTTGCCAAATCGAATGATGCTGTGGAGGTGTACCTACATAATAGCTGTGTGCTTAGTGTCACTGTCATTCTGATGTGTCAGGATAAAATGCAAAGTGAAAAAGAAAAACAATCTGTGCAGATTTATTTGGACCCTAGGAAGAAATGACAAACTGAAATAGATTAACACACATTGTGCTTCTATTTAAAAGAGAAGAAATGCAAACAGAACACTATTCCTAAAGCAGACACAGAAAAACACATCGCCACCCTTGCTGAAATACACATGGAAGATGAGAAGCCATGGATTCACATTGGTATAAATGAGCATTCTAAAATGATAAAAGCCACGTTGGCGCTTGAACAGGAAAGGAGTTTTATTAATGTGAAACTACTGCAGAGAATAATGGAGAGTGAGGAAATCCCAAAATGTTGAATTAAAAACCAATATGTCTCTGGTTTGGACAATCCAGACTTTGAAAACTTAATTGGAGGAAGATGCATGCTAAAGATTAACATTGGACAAAAAAATCTACCACAATGTGTGGATAGTGAGTGGAGCACAAAATTATTTTTATCTGGGCAATGATATCATGCATAGAATGTGCATGGTGTTAGATTTCCTTAACCAAAAAATATGGTCCTGACTAGGTGGGCCTGCGTCCGAATTTGAAGACAAGAGAAAGGCTTATCATTGTGCACAATTGGTACCATATGCAATTGAATTACAGATGAAGAAGGATATTACTATTCCTACATTCACCAAGCAGGTTGCTATAACACTAAAGTGCAAGAATGGGCAGCAAATAAGAGATTCTGATGCATGTGTGTGTTTGAATGAATCCATGAAACAGCAAGGTCTGAATTATGAATATACCCCATTTGTAGATGTTGGGAAGGGGTACTTCAAAATTGTGGTGGATAATAAAGGATGTCAAGATATTCATTTAGAATAGAATTCCTTACTAGGAATGGTCATACACAAATCACATTATGCTGCAGATTTCAATAACATGGTGATTGGAAATATCCCTGAGAGATAATTAGATGCAAAGGGTTTTTGGTTTTTTTGGGTTTTTTTTGGGTGTATTGCCAGATTACCTGGATTCTCAGCCCAAATGAATCTTCAAGATTCAATCTGTGTACCCGTATGATTCCAATGAGACAGTGTGCTGTCACCAGGAGAATTGTATACTATTTGACTTAAATGAAAATGAAACAGGAAATCAGCACATTGCACTAAGTGGTAGCTCATATGCCAACATATTTAAAAGTGGCAGCTTTGCAAAGAGATACAGCCACACAGTTAGAAGAGAGAACAGAGGTTCCTCCACTGGAGGATTTCCCAGAATTTTCAAAAATGGTAGAGGATCAGATTCTGTTAGCCGATGCATGTGATAACGAAGAGGATAAGAATGAATTGAGAAAAATATTTATGGAGTTTAAAGACGTTTCTGTCAAAGATGCATATGATTTCGGCCTAACTAATTTACATGTTGCCACATTACCAGAGGGGTGTGGTAGAAATCCAGTATTTTTGTGCCAATATCGATTGCCACTGGCATGCTTAGAGTCATTGGCAGAGATAATTAAGAACTTGGAATCATCAGACCCATTCATAGTACCTCTAACACTCCCATTTAGGGTGTGTTAAAGCCAAATGGTAAATGGCATCTGTGTGCAGACTTGAGGAAAGTAAATAAAAGAGTGCCAGTGTCTAGATGGCCACTGCCATTCAATGATCATGGCCTTGCGCAAGTGCATGGGTCAAAGGTATTTACCACATTAGATCTTGCATCTGGATATTGGTTTGTGCCACTCGCAGACAATATTCAGAATTTATTTTCATTTTCATTTGATAAAATGCAATACGCATGGGCTAGAACACCATTCGGGTATGTCAATAGTGGGAGCGAATTTAGCATATTTTTGAGAAAGGCTATGCCTGATGCAGCGGAAAGAGGAACTATACTTTAAGTGGATGATGTCCTGATAAAAAATGAAAACTTGAAAAGCCATTTTGATTAAATTAGACATGTACTGGGCCAATTGCAAAAGGCGGATGCCAAAGTATCTTCACAGAAAGCCCAATGGTGCAAGAAAAAGGTGAATTTTCCAGGCCATGAAGTAACTGAACATGGGCTAAATCCACACAAGAAAAAGGTGGAGGCCATACAGAAATTGAAAGACCCCAGAAATGTGAAAGGTTTAAAAAGTGTATTAGGAATGATGGGATATAACCGGAAATGTATTGAAAACTATGCTGAAATTACCCAACCATTGACTAAACTATTGAAGCTGAATACACCCTGGAAGTGGGAAAAGGAGCAATTTGAGGCAGTTGCTAAATTGAAGGAATGTCTCATAAAGGCACTATGCTTATCGTACCCCATAAAAAATAGAGATTTCTTCATAGAAATAGGTTTCACTGAACATTGTATGTCAGCAGTGTTATCTCAAAAATATGATTTGAACCACAAAACCATTGCTTATGCAAGTAAGGCATTTTCCCAGGTTAAGATCAAATTCAGTGAATGTGGAAAGGCCCTTTTGACCACTGTTTGGGCATTGCAGCATTGTTGCCCCATTGTTCAAGGGGAAAAGGCAATTAATGAGACAAACCATCAACCATTGCAGTTTTTACAGAGTAAAAGGATTAGGTCAGGCAATTTAGCACAGTCCAGAATTACTTCATGGACATTGGCATTGCAAGGCTTTCCTGTAGAAGTGAGATATGGCCAAAATAAAAAGAGCCAAGTTGCTCAAGGGTTAGCAGATTTAAATGACTGTGCAGCTGAATGTGTATCAAACGAAATAGAAGTAGTTTCTGGTTTGTAGGTGTTTGAAAAATCACCACACAAAGCTTTTGATGAAAAGACATGCAAGAATTTACCAACTGTATATGTTGATAGATGTGCTTTTCACATTGAAAATTACAGCAGTAAACAGTTGGTATCAGGGATAGGAAATGTCTGGTTGAAATGTGAGGACATTCCTAGTATGGGGATGTGAATTGGGGCTAGGAGTAGCCAGGTAGCAGAGTTGGCAGCCATTTATAAAGCAATTACTACTGCAGTTGATAATAAATTCAGTGAAATTGTGCTGGTGACTGATTCTGATTATGCACGAAAAAGCTTTGTAGAATATTTGCCTGGCTGGAAAACAAGAGGCATGCTTACATATAATAAAAAGCACCTCAAGCATGGGAAAATGATACAGGCTATTGAAAAAATGAATGTCAGAAAATGATTTAACAGTATACTGGAGGAAAATTTGTGGGCATTTGAAAGCTCCAGGAGAAGATGAGGAGGGAAATGATAAAGCAGATCAATTAGTCAAGATTGAGGCTGTTATGGGAGAGTTGTTACCCATTGAACACTTGATTGTTGAAATGCAAATAGATGCAGTTACACGCTCCAAAAGAGGTAGAACAACCAGTAGTGCAATGGAGTTATGATACACCAGATCAAGATTTGATTAAGGCGCAAAAAGATGATCCAATATTGGGGATCTATTATAATCATTTAATGGACCCCGAACAAAATCCTTTAACTAAAAATGATTGTACAGGAAAAGAAGAGTTGAGGGCGTTATTAAAGAATAAACAATGGATTAGACTACCGGATGGACTTATGATCAAGGAATCCATAACTGGACAGATACAGTGGATGGTACCCCTTTCATTTAGAGGGCTAATGTTACAACATGCACACGATGAAATAACTACAGGACACAGAGGTTCACAAAAGACTTTAGAGATACTGAAAGATTATGCTTACTGGCCACATATGTCCCAAGATGTAGAATTATACACTAGGGGGTGCCTGGTATGTGCCCAATTTAAACCCGCTTCACCAATGAACAGAGCTCCACTGATGAAAAGAGGCTTAACCTTTCCATGGTCAGATTTGCAAATTGACCATGTAGGTCCTGTAAAAAGGTTGAGTACGGGGAACCGTTATCTTTTGACCGTGGTTTGTTTGATGTCGAAATGGGTAGAGTCTATTCCTGCACCATATTGTAGTGCGCAAACAGCAGCTACACTACTGGTAAATCATATATTTTCAAGATTTGGATTACCACAAAGAATGGAGTCAGACAGAGGAAGTCATTTAACAAGCACCTTGATGAGTAAGGTGTGGCAAATATTGGGGATGAAAAGGAAATTGCATATTGTGTACCGGTTCGCCTCTTCTGGAAAAATTGAACGTTGCAACAGGTCTGTTGTGGAGATATTAAAGAAGTTTGTAGCGGAGGCAGGTTCCAGTTGGGATTTACGATTAACCCTGGTTTTGATGGCAATCAGATTGACTCCTGCCAAAGCAACAGGTATCAGCCCTCCCTCATGAGGTGTTGACAGGTAGGAAGATGGTACTGCCACAACATTTGTTATACAGAACACATGAGCAGACACTTGTGAGGGCATCTACAGTTCACACAATATGTGGAAGAACTGAGGAAGCATTTACAACATGCATTTGCATTTGTGCAGCGAAATTTGGCGAGAGCTGCTGACAGTGCAAAGTCATATTATGATAGAAAGACGTCTGTGAAAGAGTATAATGTAGGGATCAGGTATATACATTTAAGTTTCAGAAAGGTAAACATAAAAATTCTAAATTTCTTGCGGCCTGGCAAGGGCCATTTCGAATAGTGGATAAGGTGTCTCCAGTAGTTTAAAAAATATTGAACACAGAGGGTGAAATGGTGACAGAACAATTTGTTCATGTGAACCAAATCAAGCCCTGTCACCCCAAACATGAAATCAGGAGGCTTGAGCAAGTAGAAACAGGTTAAGTACCCTGAATATATGGAAATAAAAACACAAAGCTGTCTTCATAATGTACGACACCGTAAAAATACAAATAAATGTAATGTTTATTGTAAAGATAAATTCAGATAAGAATACCACATTCAAGAAAGGTGCGGTAATAAAAATTGATATAAGGTGCTGAATCAGGTGGATTTGCTATGGTATAATGTGATAGAATATTTTACATGAAAATTGTTTCGATGTATGATGATGTCCTATGTATATTATTGTTTACTCTTTAATGTGTGCTTGGTTGCAGGTATCAGAAGACTCGATCAGAGTATTTTGCACCACATTTTATTTTGGTGTGGTAGAAGGGGTAAAATTGGTATTTTGCTATGTACTTAATCTGTCCCTTTTCTATTTAATTTAGACAACTAACTACATTTGGTTGGGGTCGTAGTTCGCTGGACTGGGGGATGCGAGAGATGATGGAGTCCTCGAGTCCGCGGGAGGAAATTCCAAAAAACCCCCGGGCAGGGGTGAAGACCAAGTCTGAAGGACAGAGGAGGCTGGTGATGGCACAAGCAACATGGATGATGATTCTTATGGTCACAGGGAATCTTAAAGACATAGAAGCACAGGTTATCATTGAGCCCGGACCAGCATCTGGCATTGCAGTAGAGGAAGCACCTGGATTTATTATGGGTAATAGAAGGATGATGTTCCAGAATATTTACATACCCATGAACCCTGATAATTTGATTGAAAAATGTATTAACAAAACTGGGATAGTAACTGACCAGACTAAAGATTGGCTAGAATTGAGAAAAGATGACACTAAGCAGACAATAAGAGATATGGTAATGCAATTAGAAAAGACATTTGTGAATTCAGCGGATATTAAGAAAAGGAGGGGAAAGTGAGGGGCAGTAATGCTTGTGGTCTCTTTGGTAATGTCTATTATTGGAGCGCTAGTAGGTACTACAATGTCAACAGCCAATGTAATTTCAGTAGGGACATAGAGTGCTAAAGCACAACAATTGACTTATGATTTATAAATGATCCAAAAGGCTTTGGATGGAATTAAGGGTGGATTGGATGAACAAGTGAAATTTGTTAATGAAACTGTGGTATTACTAAATGAACAGGCTGAAATTCTACAACATAGCACAAAAGTAATAATTAAGCATGACCGAATATTGAGCGAGATAATGAATATAATAAATCCTCTTGACAGATTGATGACAAATTACATGAGGGAAGTCCAAACTGCAATTTCCCAATTAATTCAAGGACATATACCGTTATATTTTGTTATGCAAGATGTTATTCATCAGATGATGGAGAGGATTACTAAAAGGGAGATCGAAATGATGCAGGTGAAAGTTGCATTTGAAATGGGCAATGCAATGCCATTATATGTGAATTTGGAAAGAATGGAAACTGGGATTTTGCTGTGCATCCCATATATAGCCCCTGAACTTATTTACTAAACTATGTGGGTACATAACGTGGGATTTTGGCAAGAAGGGAAGTGCATAAAAATTAAAATTCCAGATGTGGTGGCATTTCAGTCATGGGAGACAGAGGTTTACTTGATTCCAAACCTGGAAACATGTATAAGGTTTAAAGAACAAAATTACATGTGTCCAGGTAAACCATTTGTTCCTGATGCTACATATGCTATCTGTGGTTTAAAATATGACCCGGGTGTATCAGGAGGATGTGAAGTGGTCATTAGCAATTCGGATAGTGAGGGGTAAGCACAAGCCAAAATGGTTAAAAATAGATGGTTGGTCAGCACCGTTATGAAGAATTTTACTGTTACACATTTAAATCATGGAACATTTGTTGTCAAGCAATTGAAATATAATGTATTTTACTTGCAGGTTCCAAAGGATTCAATTGTTTTCGGTTGGGGTCTAACATTATTCCATATTTCAAATGATATTTGGGAAAGCTAGGTGAAAAATATTGAGTTTTTTCAAAGGGATACATTTCCGATAGACCCGGATGTAGAATTTTTATTGAGTCATAAGGAAAAGCACACTATTAAGATGAATCGAAAAAGAACAACATTACAGTTAGTAGTCTGGGTGTAATGTAGGTGGATGTGTTTAATTGGGGAACCTGGGTGGAACGTACTATGGTGGGTTTAGCAGTAGTATTGTTTGTGATGGGAGGATGGTTGATTATTTTGTCTATAAAGATGAAGATGTTGCTTATGATATTGGCAACAATGGGAAATGAAAGATATCCCAATGCACATACATTCTAAGGTCATGGAGACAGAAAGAAGAACAATTTGGGTTTCCTCCAATTGTGGATTTGGGTAGCCAGAATTGTCGCAAAAGGAGGGTATATGTAAGGACATGTATAGCATTTTATCAAAATGTAATGGCATTTTTTTATTGCCAGCAGGTAGTGGTTTTTTGCCAGTATGTAACATAGAATTTGTTTTTTTTTGCCAGTATAACACAGCATTGTTGATAGTATTCAAAGTACAGGATTTACAACACAGCTAAACCCAATTCGAAACTTCAGATATTCAGAACACGCATAGAAACGTAATGTGCTGCCAGGCCAAATATTGAAGAGCACCATTTTTTTTTCGAAACTTCATGCATGGAAACTACATTAGAATATACAAAACTGACTAACATTATTTAACACTACTAAAATACTAATTTTAACTTATATAACATTGAAATGCAGCCTTCTATGCAAAATGAGGTAAAATCCATGTTTTGGTGACACTGCTGTAATTCATTTTTAAATGCACACTGGCATTTCATTCAGCTTGCGGTGAACAGAAAAATGCAGGCAGCAGGAAACAGAATGAAACAGTAAGCAGGGAGGCCTAAAGTCATTGTTCTGAACATGAGGGTTGATACAGCACACACTCTTGTTAACCTAATTGGGGGAAATTATAGGCAGATAAGCCAAGTAAAAAGGGGAAGGATAGGAGCTTTCTTGATAACAAGAAATGCGAAGAGCAGTTAGTTCATTTTGGGCTGAGAAGACTGACGGAGTTCCAAGGGGTCAGAGCGCTGGCTGTGAGAGATATCTCGCTAGCGCCCCCTGCACAAGATTACAGAAGCATTTTGTGCTGACACTGGGTCTGCATTTGTGAACATAGCAAGGTCGTGCTGGGAACTTCAAAAAAATACCAATCTTGGTAAGATATGTGCTAAGTGAGGACCATGTGAAATGCTGTATATGTGACTCAGTGTAGAGAAGTCAGGAAATCATTGCATGTTTATTTTCCGTCATTTTCAGAATGTGGGAACATTAATCTATGTTTCAAATAGACCTGCTTGTCCTGTTTTGTTTTCTTTTGTATTCCAGATGAGGCTGTAAATAACCATGGTAAGACATGTGAATGAGATTCAATATAATAAGGGTCTATTGTTAGGGAGAATTGTCATCAAATGGCTAATTTCCCTCACCTAGTGAGTCCCCCAGCAGCTTTACTGGACCTCTGGAGTTTATTTTTTTCCACTTGGTGAGAGGGAGAGCTTTTCCCCCACTCTTACTTGTGTTTTGCTATGTGTTTCTATCTGTTTTTGTGAGTGTGGACTCGGAAGCACACCACTTCAGCACCCCCCTTCTTTTTGTCTGTCATACAGCACCTTCAGTGCCGTGGCACAGGGTTGTCTTTAAGACTTCCCTCAACTCCATTTCTGAGGCGACTACTGTCCCCCAGAAAAGGGTAAAGTTACCATTAACTTTACTTAGTCAATCTACCACAGATCCAGTGCAACCCATCTTCCAAGGAGTACTGGAAAGGGTTAACTCGTATCCCTTTTTATCTGTACCTCCTAGAGCACTGTTTCGCTCTTTTAACATTTAGACTTGGCTGGTGGGAGTGGTATCCACCCTAACTTTTCTACCGCAATTATATTAGATAAACGTGGTACTGTTCTTGGCTATTATATTAGAAAAGACTCCCCCCAATCTCCTCGTGACCCTGGCCCAGAGGATCGCGGCCCAGACACCCGCCACAAGATGAATTCGTCTACCTACCAGACGACCAAATACCCTGGTTCAAGAATATACGGATGTGCCCACCAGCCTGCCCACCAGCCTGCCCTACGCAAGCTGACTCCTGCGGCATGGATGAACTCGACTAACACCTCAAAAACAAGCACCCACATCGTTAGAGATGCCATGACGACCTAGCCAACTGTCAAGAACACACGTGCCACCGTGCACACTGGACACTCCCACACCAACCCACACGAAGAATATACTCAGTGCTATGGCGTAGTTGACGGATACACCCACTGACGCGCATCTTTATTATTTTTCACATAGGTTTTCCGAAATGCAGAAACGCAAGACGCACAAAGCACTCGCTTACACGCTTGCTGATGCTTCTCCCGACCCTTGCATCGTGATGAAAATACAACAAAGATATGATACTGCCTATAAAGCCATGTCACACCGCAACATAAGTACCGTGCATTACATATCCCCACCTATGAACCAGGCCCAAGTAGGCCGCTAGCAAGAGCCGCCATGAACACTGAACGAGCAAGAGTACAAGTGCTGACCATGCAGAACGAGCCCAGCGAGAGCTGACAGCCAAGGGGGCGATGTTGCAACTCGTTTGCTACCAGCCGACGCCAAGGTCACACCTGTAAGCAAAACCAGGCACGCAGAAGCAAATACTACTTTAAATGTGCAGAATTCTGCCTCAGCCACGGTCTCTCCTCACGTGACTAAGCCAAACCTGACAAGGTGCCAGACCCACGAAGGAGAAGTCGCCTGGGTCCCACGTCTGGGACACAGGCTGCAACAATGAAATGACCCAAAGCGATGGGAATGGTCTGCTCTCAGGCCTATGAGCAAATCCACACATTGTCTGCACGAACACATAGTTACATATGGTTGCAAATGACAGGTAAACCGCGAGCTGGGAACAACGATGGTCCCAGGCTGGGGGGCTCGCGAGTGGACCAATCAGAACATGGGAGCACTCATCACTGACGCCACCAACATTAGCCAATCATTAGGGGTCTTCATGTAACAATTTTGTAACAATTTTCAAGTATCTAATAGAAGGGACAACCCAAGTATACCACCTGACTGACCCTCAACCACTAACAATGATCTCTATATGTATGCTATACTACCCTACCACTCAAGGAACCAATCCAGAGTGGCGATAGGTTTTTCGCTAACTTTCCCAGGTGACGCAAGTAGCGCGTCATACTGAGGCAAAAAGGGGCCTGCGAGCCCCACGAATTTCTGGACGGACGCGTACGACCCTAGACCCATCACTGCCGTTGTTCAATAAACAGCAGAACCACCTTTCTTCTTGCGTGTGTCTCATACTCATTTTTGGGGAACACGGGAGGAGTTGGGGCCTCCCAGCCCGGAGGTCCGCGGACGGCCCAGCCGACCCCGGGAGAAACACCCGACAAGTTGGAGGCACCGCTGAGATTTGGTTACGATCTACCTTTTTATTTTTCCGAGTACTCTCGTTGCGAGGAGGCCGGCGGCGCGGCCCCGTCTGCCGCTGCCCCCTTTTGGAGGACTACAGGACCATCGCGGAACTGCGAGAAGACCGGAGAGCGCAATCCAGATATTGGCCCTCGGGAGCCGGTTGAGAAGTATCCCGCCCACGGTTGGTGAGTGTCCAGACGTGGTCCAGACGAGGGGAGGTGGCGAGCCGCTTGGAGGGGTGCACGCAGTTGAGCGACCCCGCATCAAGAGAACTTGGTGAGTATGCCACACCCAACAAGCAATGTGAGATTGTGAGGGAGGGGGGAGGAGTGAAATAAGGGTGGCGGGAGGTGTTACTAAGGTGTGCGGCGAAGATTTGATAAATTAGTGTTGACGGTGAAGTGAATGGTAGCTGGACAAGCGCGAGAGCTGTCCGCTACGTTACGGAGAAGAGTGGGCGGAGCACAAAAACATCACGTGCGGCTGCTCGTAGACACTGATTGGCCTAGGTAGTGACCACCTGTAAGGGTGCCTGTGTGTGTGTGTGAGGCTTCCTACGAATTGGCGGTTATTGATCAATGAGTAGATGAGGATCCCTATTGGTCGAGCAGCGAAACTCGATAGATAGATGACGTTTTCCTGTAGGCGGTAGCTAGCTGGTTACCTAATACGGAAGATAATTGGCTGGTTAAGCCCTCCTGTTGAGGGGCGTATCATACGCGAGGCGACGCAGCGTGCGCAGTCTGCTTATATTATTGGTTACCTTGTTCCAGGCGTGACAAGAGGACAGCTGTGGGGTTAACGGGGACAAATAGCAAAACTTATTTCGAGCTTTCTGAAGTTTAAAAGATCTTACCAATAGTTTTGGAAGAGGTCGGTGACGTCACCCGTAGGGCTTTCATAGGATACCTCGACCACCCAGCATTGTTCAAGAGTGGTGGGGAAGTGAATAGTGGTAAAGGAGAGGGCACGAAAGTTAACGGGAACGTTAAATCCGGGACAGGTGGAGAGGGGGAAGTGACCATACACAGAGAACGCCGGCCACAACGAGTGAGGAAGGAGGAGGAGGGGTGAAGAAAAGTGGGACGGCTGTATAAGCACGCCTAACAGGGCACGCAGCTGCAGGGGGCTACGTGCGCCTTGGCCGTAGGGGGCCGTAACGGTATTAAGAAAGAGGAACAAAGACAGAGAAAAGACTACATACTTGCAAGCATTATATTTGGCTGTTTTTCCTTTTAGCGGACGGTCGAAAGTCCCCAAATTACGGGGCCAGGTAACACATCTGCAATTGTCATATTTGACTGAGTTCCTTTTTAGCGGACGGTCATAAGTCCCCAAACTACGGGGCCAGGTAACGACTACTATACTGAAGGGAACTAAAACAACACAGTGTAACTATGTCGTACAGGTTAGGATCGGGAGGGTGGGGGACCACCCTCACTACCCCACTACAGCATATATGTAAAACACTGTCACCCCATCGGGAGAAACTGATTAAATACAGCATAGAATGGACACAAGGGACGGACAACAAAATGACGACATCCTGGCCGCCTAACGGCAGTTTCGACCCATACGTCCAACACTCGCTACTGACACATCTACACAACACATACAAGGGGAAGAAGTTGACGCACCACGTGGAGGTGTTTAACTTATGGAGGATGTTCCAGGGGTCCCGACCAGGACCAACTGGAATATTCACTGTGGAGGAAACGAAGGAGGAGAAGAAGATTAAGGAGGAAGAAGGGAATGGGGAAAAGGAGGCTGAAAGCGCAGAGTGCGCGGGAAAAGTCCGAGAGGGGGAGGAAAAGCTTAGCAACGTAAATGAAACAGAAATAAAAAAGGAACGGACCGACGACATGCCTTTAGCGAAAGTAGTGAAAAAGGAGGAAGGGGGCTTATATCCTGTAACGGAACTACGAGAAGTGGTAAGGCAACAACTAACGGCGGCTGAGGGGTATTCAAACCCAGCATACAGCCCACCACCATATACAGCTACAGGTGGCTACACAGGGGGGGAGGTGACAAGTGCGGTAGGCCCAACTTATACGAAGATGCACACAAGGGAAGGGAAGACTAGTGAAGAACCAATCCCAGCCATAGGACACGACGAGTGGGTAGCTGCGCAGGTGCTATTAAAATTGCGAGGGACATTAACGGGAGAAGAGAAGGAGGTAGTAAGGAAAATGAACAAAGACCAAGAGAGTAGCAGTGAAATAAAAGGGGAAGGAGGCAAAAAGAAAGAAGGGGAGCTGTCACAAGCAGAGGAGGAGATGTTGGAGGAACGATTGGCGGAGTTAAGGAATGAGCAAAACGCCCTGATTAAACAGCTTGAGAGGGAGGAACGAGAGAGAAGGAGGGAAAGGAAGGAAAGTAAGGATGAGTTAGAAAAAATGAGGGAGCAAACTGAAGAACGGAAGAGGGAAGCTGAAAGGATGAAGGCGATAGCAGAAAGGGTATCTCGAGCAGTGCAGCGCAACAGGAAAAGGGAGGAAGAAGAGAAAGAAAAGGAAATGGAAACATGGAAGAGAAAAATACTATCAGAAACCACCAAGAAATACGAGGAAGGGAAGGTAATAGAAAGCATATTAGAATGGGAGAGAGAGAGATGGGAAAGGAGGAGAGAGGAAGAAAGGATATCAGTAAAGGTGAGTAGTGAGGTGATGGAGGATTAAAGAAGAAAAGAGAGGAAATAGGTGGCGAAATAGTAGAGAAAAGGGAAGGGGAAAGAGGAGATAGGAAAGGAGAGAGTGGGGTAAGGAAATATGTACGCAGGGACACAGAAGTAGCCACAACATCAGCACAAAGGGGAGCAATTGGTAAAGAAGAAGTGGGTGGAACGGATTTAATAGATTTAAAAACAGTGACGATTCGGGGGAAAAAGACAAACTGGGGGTTGGCACTCCTGGATGATTTTTGCAGCGAGGAAGAAGAAGGAATGGGGGGAGAAGGAAGAAGAGGCGAAAGGGAAAGCTTAGACAAATTGTACATCACCCGCACCAACAGGGAATCGCCATGGGCATGTAGAAGGAAGGAAGAGTTGCGGGGAAGTGAGGAGAAAGAACAAGGAATGGCGGGAAGGCAAACACGTGCAGCTACACCCGCATCATCCCGTCCAACATGTCCGCCCACACCTGCTCCTGAACACACCCCCTACGCCGGCAGGTTTAGAGATCTCCCCGGACGCAGGCAGGAAGAATGAACACACACGCCCACATCAAATAAAGGGGAAGAGATGAAGGGGAAACCGCAATGAGCGGGGGAAATATGGACATAACAGATGATGTAGACGACACAGAAGAAGAGGAGGGGTATACGGACTCTACACCGCGACAACTGGGGGGACAGAAGGGACACAATCTTATGCCACTATTGGAGAGAGGGGGGTTAGACCACAATACGTCCCCTGGAAGCATGCAGATAAGGAAAATATAAAGTGTAGGCTCCCATCACTAAGTGGAGGAGCGGGAAAATGGATATATGAGATGGAAAAAAACACTGCAGGACAGAAACTAGCAGTGGGGGACGTGAAGGGCCTACTAATATGAATATTAGGGGATGCAGCAGATGACATCTGGAAGAAAGCGGGTTTCCCCGGGGTGACAATAACGAACACATCACATGACGGGGCGCCATTTGCGAATTACAGACATGCATTATGGCAAGCACTGAGGGTACAATACCCAGACACCTCAGACATAGGAGCAATTACGTCACGCAAGATGCGTGAGAACGAAGATCCTGTTGATTATATCCAGGAAATTCAGGAGAAGTGGCGTATGGAAACTAGAGAGCAATGGGACAAGACACCGGCAATATTTTACCACATACTAAAACACGGGCTCCCGGAGGCAGTGCAAAAACAACTGAAGAAAGTAGTGGGGATGGAAGCAAAGGCTTGGCCAGAAATACAACTGACAATAGTACACCATTGTAGGACGTGGCAAGAAAAGATGAAACAAAAGGAAGAAGATAGAAAAGCCGAAGAGGCTAAATTAGTGCAGAAAAAACTGACTAAGTACACGATGGAAGGTGCACTAATAACTACACCAACAACAATGACACCAAACCCCACGCAACTAGTGGCCGCACAGGATCCCTCCCAACTACAATCACCATGAATTATAACACAACAGCTGCCACCACCCCCACCATACAAGGCTAAAATGGGAGGAGGATACATGACATCAGGAACTGGCTATTATAATAACATCAGGGGAAGGGGAGGAATGATGAGTGGGAGGGGATATGGCTATCCTGCACAACAGAAAGGGGGAGGATTCCGAAGCTTCTACCCCACTGGGCAACCTGTGTACCAGGACGATTCAGGAAGTTTCCCATGGCAGACCAGGGAACCACCTGTATGTTGGATTTGTGGAATGTTAGGACACATGTCACGTACATGTAGAATGAGACCCTCCACACTAACATGGGGGGAACAAGGACAACAAAGGCCTACAAGGGAGCAGCAGGGTTACCAACAACTGCAGGGGCTGCCACAGAACAGCACACAGCAAAAGTTAGTAACACAACAACAGCCACAGGCATATTCACTACCGCAACAACAGGTAGCAATAACACAACAACACCAAGTGCAGCCAGTGCAGCAGCCCACTCAAATACAGGACCATAAGGTAACCTCCACCGATACACAGCTACAACAAACACAATTGGGAAGGGTGACTGTCCTGGGACACAACCCTTACACAGGAAGTGGTCAATCATTATACCCACAATAGGACAGACCACAGAGTTCCTTGGTGTGTCCCATCCTGTCGATAACACCTAATAGTGCGGAGGAACCACGCATTGAGGTAACGATAGGTGACAAAAAATTATCATTCCTTGTTGATACTGGGGCAACCCGGTCTTGCATAAGGGAAGGTAGATTTAAGATGTCAGGTGAGGCCATGAACACCCAAGGATTCTCTGGGGCTAGGGGGTTGGTTCCCTTTACTGATAACATCTCCTTATCTATTGGAGATTATGACATGTCTGTCCCGCTCCTGTATTCAAGGGAGTCACCAGTGAACACACTTGGGAGGGACATAATGAGCAGGCTAAATATGACAATCTCCTTCACGGAGGATGGCATAATTTGTTCCACTACAGGAATAAATATGCTCACTGCACGACAAATACTGCAAGCATACTGTGGACGGACAGTACTAGGGCTGAGCCAGTGGATGGCGAACTGTTCCAGTACGGAACGGACATGGCATTCGCCTGGATGCCAGGAATAGAAGGAAAGATCTGGAGGAGGCCAGCAGCATATTTGTTCAGGCCTGAGACACCAGCCAATGAACCAGAAGGGAAGGTGACTTTGGTGAGCATCGAGAGTATTATAGCGACTGCTGATTATATTGCAGTACATGCCCAAGACTGGGAAGGGAGAGCATGGAGGGCAGTGATAGCCCTGGCTGAGGGATGCAGGCTCACCCAGGTGTCCGATGAGGAGCTCTTTTCAGAAGACAAGGAAGAGGGTGAAATGGTATTTATGATGAGTGTGGATATATGGCTAAGAGTGACATATAAGCAAGTGGCACAGAAAATGGCCATGGCACTTGAAGCACCCGCATCTACCCCAGTTCCCTTTTACGAGGAAGATATGGCAAAAGTTCCAACATCACTGTGGACCACCAGTCCCTATGACGTAGGATGCATAAAGAGTATCGGGGGTGTAAGAATAAAGCTGAAAAAGGGTGCAATACTCCCTAGAGTGAAACAATACCCACCATCAAAAGAGGCAGATGAGGGCATATACGAAACAATAACAGCCCTAATAAACAATGGCATATTGGTACCATCAGAATCACCATGTAACACGGCCGTGTACCCAGTGCGCAAAGTGAAAGGAGGGTCTTGGCATTTTATCCAGGACCTCAGACCCTTGAACAACATTGTGGAAGCAGAATACCCCATAGCAGCAAACCCGGCCACAATATTATGTGGAATTCCGGCAGAGGCCTCACGGTTCACAGTGATTGACCTCAAAAATGCATTTTTCTCAATACCCCTGCACCCAGACTCACAAGACTTGACAAGCTTCACGTACAGAAACACAAAATGGAAACACACCAGGTTACCACAAGGGTACTGCGAGTCACCCTCAATTTTCAACAGAGTAATACAGATGGACTTGGGAAACGTTGAATTGGAAAGTACAGTGCTGCAATATGTTGACGATATAATAATTTGCAGCACAAGCGAGAAAAGGTGCAGGGAAGACTCATTGAAAATGCTGACTGTATTGGCTGAAAAAGGTTACACGGTAGACAAAGAAAAGTTACAGTACTGCCAGGAACAGGTATTATACATTGGTCAACTAATATCCCAACACGGAAGGAAGATTGCACCACAAAGAGCACAAGCTATATCAAACACGCCACTACCACAAACGGTGAGGGAGCTGCAGCAGTTCCTGGGACTGTGCAACTACTGTAGAGCATGGGTTTTTGACTACAGCTCATACATAGGACCCCTACTTGAAGCATTGAGAGAAGCACACAAAGGGGACAAAACATTGGGGTGGACAAGGGAAATGAAGGAGGCATTTGACGAGTTGAAGCACGCCATATCCACTGCTCCGGTACTAGCCACCCCAGATTATGAACGACAGTTCTTTATCTTTTCACATTGCGACTCTGCAGTAATGAAAGCAGTATTGACTCAGAAAACCAGCATGGGACACAAGCCAATAGCGTTCTACCGCGGTCACTTGGACCCTGTTATGTTAGGTCATTTCCCTTGCGAACAGAGTCTTGCCGCAGCTGCATTTGCGGTAGAGAAATCATCATCGTTTACAATGGGTTGCCCAACCACACTATTTGTGGAGCATGCGCTGTTTGCAATATTGAATAAGCCTAAGTCCACATTAACCACGCAGAGGGCGTCAGGTTATGAGATCATTTTGTCTAGACCTGAACTGTCAATTGTCAGATGTAGTACAGTTAACCCAGCAAGGTTTATAGCGGAAGTTATTGAGGAAGGTGATTATGCTCACGATTGTACACAGACTATCGAAATGTACTCATGCACTAGAAAAGTTGAAGAGGATGCACTCAAGGGTGGAGACATTTTGTTCATTGATGGGTCATCAACAATAGACCAGAGTAATGGGATAAGGAGAACTGGGGCAGCAGTTGTAAAAATGACAGAAGATTTGATGTGTGTCCCGGTGAAATGTGTACAGTTACCACAACATTATTTGGCTCAAGCAGCAGAATTGGTTGCACTGATCTTGGCGTTGAAGGAAAGCATTGACAAAAGAGTTACTATATATTCTGATAGCGCATATGTCACGTCAACTGTCCATTCGGGGTTGATAAAATGGCAGAGAAGGGGGTTTAGGAGAGCTGATGGCACCCCAGTGCAACATGCTCTCTTGCTAGCTGAATTAATTGAAGTAATTAATGATCCCCAAGAAATAGCTTTGGTCAAATGCCCGGCACACACTAATGGGGAAGATCATATCTCAAAAGGGAATGAAACAGCAGACGCACATGCCAAACATGCGGCGTACTTTGGTGAAATATGGAACCCCCCAGAGTCAGAGAGAGGGAGAGGGAAGGGGATGGCTAAACAGATGTTGATGAAAGAAGGGTAAACCCATCTCCCAGCCTCACAGATAATGGAATTACAGGTGGCCACACCAATGGCAGAAAAGGAACTATGGGTAAAAAGAGGATGCACAATGTCCCCAACTGATGCACTGTGGCGTCAAAGTAACACCGGGAAGGTGGTCATGCCGTTGGCACTGTTGAACACCACCCTGACCCAGTTCCATCACCCAGCTCATACAGGAAAGGAAGTAATTGCAGCACGAATTAGGGAAAACTGGTTCTGCCCCGAGTTAAATTCTCATGTAACAAATTTTATCAGCAACTGCCTTACATGCCAACAGTTTACGGCCGGTCACACGCTGCAAGTGATAAAAGGTACTATACCCCGGCCAGAGGGACCCTTCCTGCACATTCACATTGACTACGTTGATATGATCAATGTATGTCAAGGAAATAGGTATCTGATTGTAGTGGCATGCCCATTCTCCAGGTGGATCGAGGCCGGACCATGCTCACATGCAGATGCGTTCAGAGCAGCTAACTTTCTAGTGAGAGAGGTTTTCCCCAGGTGGGGTGTGTGTGAAGTGTTGTGGTCAGATAATGGCCCACACTTTGCTAATGAAATGTTTCAGCACATCACGTCCTTGATGGGCATTAAGCATAAATTTGCGTGTGCATACCACCCACAGGCCAACGGTGTATGTGAACGCCTGAATGGCCTATTGAAAGAAGAAATAGCAAAGATACAGCAAACAACAAAGAAGAGCCGGTTGTACTGTCTTCCGCTAACTCTATTTGAGCTAAGGAATAGGCCAGGGTCTGATCACCACCTCACTCCTCACGAGGTGGTGACAGGACGTCAAATGCGCCTTCCTCTAACGCCTACATCAAGAGCATTCACAGACTATGAAAACACTGCAACTGTTCTTGGTGACGAAATGTATCAATATGTGTCTTCCTTGATTACTAGTGTAGCATTTGTATCTCAACAGCTCGAGTGCACGCGGGGCGGTCGAAGAGTTCTCAACAAGAAGACACTGACAAGGAACTGGAAAACGAAGGACTAAGCAAAATTGCTAAAGGTGACCATGTGCTACTCCGCAACTTCAATAGAAAGTGGAACGGCCCACGCTTTAATGGTCCTCATTTGGTAGAAAAGGTAGCTACCAGAGCGGTGAAATTGCAGGACAAGCGTACCTGGAATCACTTACACGACGTGAAGATCTACAAACTCCAGACCCGCCCTAGCGTTAACGACAGGGCCATTGGAAGAGCAACGACAGCAACGGAATTGGCTACGGAGAAGGAAACATCGGCCACAGCTGATGACAGTAGTGTCACCATACGTGATCACACCCCAGATTCCCCAGAGGCAAATACTGAAATAGACACTGGACACTTGCCCACAGCCCATCCCATGGTCACGAGATCGAAAAGTAAACAGACTTCCGCCAATTGAGCCAAAAAACCCCCTCCCCGCTAATGTCACCCCCAATTGAAGGACATTGTTTTGTGCACACACACATGTAAACACTTGTATGTTCTCTCTTTTTTTCTTCTCTCGCACATGCAGGTACCATGTATAATTGTTCTGTTAAGAAATTAGGTGACTAACAGTGTATTGTGCCCAGGAGTAGATGCTGCCCACGGATGATAGCGCCCCTGAAGAACTTTAACACCAATTCGTATATTACATAAAAAGACTGAAGTACCTGAAAAGAAGGAGGGTACGTGTATATTACACCGCATTTATTTTGGCCATAGAACAATCATTTCCCCATTTTCACCAGCACTTACCCGCGCTAAGGGATAGATCATTGAGGTTAGCGTGGGAACAGCTGTTCGCCTGGGCACTGAACGATTACTTGATAGGGAGAGCTTGATAACAACAACTAACAATAATAACAAGCGTATTGAGGATTTTCAGGCGGGCAACCTTAATGTCGCAAGAATAAGCTGCCGGACTGCAGCAAGGTAAGAGCAAATGCCGGTGAGACTAGCTTTTGTAATAAAAATGATAGGAGTATTGGTCATCACTGGTCTATTGGCTGCCTCTGTATGGCAGAAAAGTTATGCTATCAATATTATGGCTGCCCCCAAACCTAACATACCCCCTCCCACGGCTGCAACAGGTGTGACGTCAGGTGGTACTAGCAACCCTCTGCATAAGGGAAGTAGAGTTAAACGCAGTACATATTCAGACAATAAGGGTATTGATAATTACATAACAGACTCAGCACACATCTCAAACAACATGTGGTACCAGCACATGACCCAAATAGGTAAGCAGACAACAGAAGATAGCTGTTATGTTTGCTCATTGATCCCATATGCCATGAGCGCTTCTCGAACATTCGTCGCCACAGAAATAGAAGAAAAGATGGCACGATGTATAGTATATCTGGCACTATTCCAAACGAGAGGGCGATTTCAAGGAACGGTGATGAGAATGGAGTGGAAAACAAGAGACACATACCCATACGAAAACAATTTCCTCAAGTCATATTTCAGTTACCATAAGAGCAGTTTGCATGCTGAAGCGTTCAGATACATGACAAGTGGCCCTGAAAAGGGAGAAACGAAGAAAGTAACACTACAAAACCTACCATGTGATTGGTACGCCACCGAAGTTCCTGGTACACAAGGCTGTTGGGAAAGGCCACTGGTAACAATAACAGGAAAGGTATACATGAACAATGAATGGGACATAGGAGTGGTCGGTAGCAACATGGTAACAAGAGAAAATATTACCACCATAAAGGAACACAATGACAGATGTTGGACGACATGGGGCAAGTACGTACCCATGCTGACATGGATGGAGAAGGATGAAGACCCAATGAGCATACTACCGCTGACCGCGCCTAAGTTATGCTACCAACACAGAGGAGATGTGGATGTGGGATACAACACCAACTGTGGAAGCGTGTTAGAATTACCAGAGGGGGGTGCTGGAACGGCAGTGATAATGGATCACTATTGGGCCTGCGGAAATAAGGCATATCACACCCTGCCCCCGTTGTGGAATGGTATATGCACAATGGTACACATCAATGTACCATCGCTAGTGGTGCCCCAAAAACATGTGAATATGGCCAACTTCCCCAAGATGGATGAAGGGAACAAGAGGAAGAAGAGATCTGTACAATCACAGGAGAGAGAGAACAACAACAACAACAATAATGTCCTAAACAGGAAAAAGTGACAAGGAGAACCCCTAACAGGAAACTACCTGTGGGGAAGGTCGGAAACAGCACTCACTTCTATCCCACCGGAACACAGGTTATTTAGCAGGGCTGCTATGTTCTTCTCATCAATAATACACCCTGGACTTCAAGTTATGCAAATGCTAAATGGCTCCAGATAACCCGATGGGAACTGATGATGAAGATTAATTCAACAGTAAACGGATTCAATGCAATAAAAGAGGAACTGCGAACCGTGAGAATGGTCGCACTACAGAAGATATGTATTGGATCTCCTCACAGCGATGGAGGGAGGAGTTTGCGCAAAGATAGGACAATCATGCTGCACATTTATTCCTGCTAACGATGCAGATAATGGTACACCTACCGAAGCAGTATCACAACTGGCCCAAATGCACTCCAAGATGATGGAAGAAAGTAAAGGAGTGAAGAAGGATGATAGCTGGTTTTCATTGTTATGGGCATGGATGCCATCATGGCTGTCGGACGGGCTGAAGATTATAGTTGGATGCATAATACTTGCTGGAGCTGTATTGATCATAATAAGGTTTTGGAAGGCCAGGAAGGCACGCACTACAGACGATATGATCGAAATGGTCGGCATGATCCCCTTGATGCCAACTGATGATGACCAGCACACAGACGTGATAATAAAGGAAAGAGAGAAACTGCGCAGACAGATCATCGCCAATCACTTAGACCCACCATCCGTAAAGCTTGAAAACCCAAGAAACCCGAGGAGATATATCGGAATATGGGAATACTGCAAACCGGGAGGGAGCTGTGTATACATGTATTGGTCATTCGAAGACCATGTCAACCACTATGGACACCTGGGAGGAGTGACTAAAATATGGACAGTAAGAGGAGATAAAGAAAAAGATATGTTCGTGGACGACAAGTCGACCAGAGGGGGGACTGAAGTGGGAGAATGGGAGAAAAGACTCCCCCCAATCTCCTCGTGACCCTGGCCCAGAGGATTGTGACCCAGACACCCGCCACAAGATGAATTTGTCTACCTACCAGATGACCAAATAACCTGGTTCAAGAATATACGGATGTGCCCACCAGCCTGCCCACCAGCCTGCCCTATTCAAGCCGACACCTGCGGCATGGATGAACTCGACTAACACCTCAACAACAAGCACCCACATCGTTAGAGTTGCCATGACGACCTAGCCAACTGTCAAGAACACACGTGCCACCGTGCACACTGGACACTCCCACACCAACCCACACGAAGAATATACTCAGTGCTATGACGCAGGTGACGGATACACCCACTGACGCGCATCTTTATTATTTTTCACATAGGTTTTCCGAAATGCAGAAACGCAAGATGCACAAAGCACTCGCTTACACGCTTGCTGACGCTTCTCCCGACCCTTGCATCGTGATGAAAATACAACGAAGATATGATACTGCCTATAAAGCCATGTCACACCGCAACATAAGTACCGTGCATTACATATCCCCACCTATGAACCAGGCCCAAGTAGGCCGCAAGCAAGAGCCGCCATGAACACTGAACGAGCAAGAGTACAAGTGCTGACCATGCAGAACGAGCCCAGTGAGAGCTGACAGCCAAGGGGGCGATGTTGCAACTCGTATGCTACCAGCCGACGCCAAGGTCACACCTGTAAGCAAAACCAGGCATGCAGAAGCAAATACTACTTTAAATGTGCAGAATTCTGCCTCAGCCACGGTCTCTCCTCACGTGACCAAGCCAAACCTGACAAGGTGCCAGACCCACGAAGGAGAAGTCACCTGGGTCCCACGTCTGGGACACAGGCTGCAACAATGAAATGACCCAATGGACACCCAAAGCGATGGGAATGGTCTGCTCTCAGGCCTATTAGCAAATCCACGCATTGTCTGCACGAACACATAGTTACATATTGTTGCAAATGACAGGTACACCGCGAGCTGGGAACAACGATGGTCCCAGGCTGAGGGGCTCGCGAGTGGACCAATCAGAACATGGGGGCACTCATCACTGACGCCACTAACATTAGCCAATCATTAGGGGTCTTCATGTAACAATTTTCAAGTATCTAATAGAAGGGACAACCCAAGTATACCACCTGACTGACCCTCAACCACTAACAATGATCTCTATATGTATGCTATACTAACCCTACCACTCAAGGAACCAATACAGAGTGGCGATAGGTTTTTCGCTAACTTTCCCAGGTGACGCAAGTAGCGCGTCATACTGAAGCAAAAAGGGGCATGCGAGCCCCACGAATTTCGAGAGTCTGGACGGACGCGTACGATCCTAGACCCATCCCTGCCGTTGTTCAATAAACAGCAGAACCACCTTGCTTCTTGCGTGTGTCTCATACTCATTTTTGGGGATCACGGGAGGAGTTGGGGCCTCCCAGCCCGGAGGTCCGCGGACGGCCCAGCCGACCCCAGGAGAAACACCCCGACAAGTTGGAGGCACCGCTGAGATTTGGTTACGATCTACCTTTTTATTTTTCCGAGTACTCTCGTTGCGAGGAGGCCCGGCGGCTCGGCCCCCTCTGCCGCTGCCCTCTTTTTGAGGACTACAGGACCATCGCGGAACTGCGAGAAGACCGGACATGGCAATCCGGATATTGGCCCTCGGGAGCCGGTTGAGAAGTATCCCGCCCGCGGGTGACGAGTGTCCAGACGTGGTCCAGACGAGAGGAGGTGGCGAGCCGCTTGGAGGGGTGCACGCAGTCGAGCGACCCCGCATCAAGAGAACTTGGGGAGTATGCCACACCCAACAAGCAATGTGAGATTGTGAGGGAGGGGGGAGGAGTGAAATAAGGGTGGTGGGAGGTGTTACTAAGGTGTGCGGTGAAGATTTGATAAATTAGTGTTGACGGTGAAGTGAATGGTAGCTGGACAAGCGTGAGAGTCGTCCGCTACGTTACAGAGAAGAGTGGGCGGAGCACGAAAACATCACGTGCGGCTGCTCGTAGACACTGATTGGCCTAGGTCGTGACCACCTGTAAGGGTGCGTGTGTGTGTGTGGCTTCCTACGAATTGGCGGTTATTGATCAATGAGTAGATGAGGATCCCTATTGGTCGAGCAGCGAAACTTGATAGATAGATGACGTTTTCCTGTAGGTGGTCGCTAGCTGGTTACCTAATACGGAAGATAATTGGCTGGTTAAGCCCTCCCGTTGAGGGGCGTATCATACACGAGGCGACGCAGCGTGTGCAGTCTGATTATATTATTGGTTACCTTGTTCCAGGCGTGACAAGAGGACAGCTGTGGGGTTAACGGGGACAAATAGCAAAACTTATTTCGAGCTTTCTGAAGTGTAAAAGATCTTACCGATAGTTTTGGAAGAGGTCGGTGACGTCACCCGTAGGGCTTTCATAGGATACCTCGACCACCCAGCATTGTTGAAGAGTGGTGGGGAAGTGAATAGTGGTAAAGGGGTGGGCACGAAGGTTAACGGCAACGTTAAATCCGGGATAGGTGGAGAGGGGGAAGTGACCGTGCACGGAGAACGCCGGCCACGACGAGTGAGGAATGAGGAGGAGGGGTGAAGAAAAGTGGGACGGCTGTATAAGCACGTCACACAGGGCACGCAGCCACAGGGGGCTACGAGCGCCTTGGCCGTAGGGGGCCGTAACGGTATTAAGAAAGAGGAACAAAGACAGAGAAAAGACTACATACTTGCAAGCATTATATTTGGCTGTTTTTCCTTTTAGCGGACGGTCGAAAGTCCCCAAATTACGGGGCCAGGTAACACATCTGCAATTGTCATATTTGACTGAGTTCCTTTTTAGCGGACGGTCGTAAGTCCCCAAACTACGGGGCCAGGTAACGACTACTATACTGAAGGGAACTAAAACAACACAGCGTAACTATGTCATACGGGTTAGGATCGGGAGGGTGGGGGAACACCCTCACTACCCCACTACAGCATATATGTAAAACACTGTCACCCCATAGGGAGAAACTGATTAAATACAGCATAGAATGGACACAAGGGACGGACAACAAAATGACGACACCCTGTCCGCCTAACGGCAGTTTCGACCCATACGTCCAACACTCGCTACTGACACATCTACACAACACATACAAGTGGAAGAAGTTGACGCACCACGTGGAGGTGTTTAACTTATGGAGGATGTTCCAGGGGTCCCGACCAGGACCAACTGGAATGTTCACTGTGGAGGAAACGAAGGAGGAGAAGAAGATTAAGGAGGAAGAAGGGAATGGGGAAAAGGAGGCTGAAAGCGCAGAGTGCGCGGGAAAAGGCCGAGAGGGGGAGGAAAAGCTTAGCAACGTAAATGAAACAGAAATAAAAAAGGAACGGACCGACGACATGCCTTTAGCGAAAGTAGTGAAAAAGGAGGAATGGGGCTTATATCCTGTAACGGAACTTCGAGAAGTGGTAAGGCAACAACTAACGGCGGCTGAGGGGTATTCGAACCCAGCATACAGCCCACCACCATATACAGCTACAGGTGGCTACACAGGGGGGGAGGTGACAAGTGCGGTAGGCCCAACTTATACGAAGATGCACACAAGGGAAGGGAAGACTAGTGAAGAACCAATCCCAGCCATAGGACACGACGAGTGGGTAGCTGCGCAGGTGCTATTAAAATTGCGAGGGACATTAACGGGAGAAGAGAAGGAGGTAGTAAGGAAAATGAACGAGGACGATGAGAGTAGCAGTGAAATAAAAGGGGAAGGAGGCAAAAAGAAAGAAGGGGAGCTGTCACGAGCAGAGGAGGAGATGTTGGAGGAACGATTGGCGGAGTTAAGGAATGAGCAAAACGCCCTGATTAAACAGCTTCAGATGGAGGAACGAGAGAGAAGGAGGGAAAGGAAGGAAAGTAAGGATGAGTTAGAAAAAATGAGGGAGCGAACTGAAGAACGGAAGAGGGAAGCTGAAAGGATGAAGGCGATAGCAGAAAGGGTATCTCGAGCAGCGCAGCGCGACAGGAAAAGGGAGGAAGAAGAGAAAGAAAAGGAAATGGAAATATGGAAGAGAAAAATACTATCAGAAACCACCAAGAAATACGAGGAAGGGAAGGTAATAGAAAGCATATCAGAAAGGGAGAGAGAGAGGGATGGGAAAGGAGGAGAGAGGAAGAAAGGATAATAGAAAAGGTGAGTAGTGAGGTGATGGAGGAATTAAAGAAGAAAAGAGAGGAAATAGGTGGTGAAATAGTAGAGAAAAGGGAAGGGGAAAGAGGAGATGGGAAAGGAGAGAGCGGTGAAGTGGGAGAATGGAAGACCAGGCTCCCACCCTTCCCCTCTCGCGCTTGGCCTAGAGGATCACGGCCTAGACACCCGCCACGAGAGGAGTTTGCCTATCTACCAGACGACCAAATACCCTGGTACAGGAACATACGGATGTGCCCATCTACCTGCCCAGCAGCCCGCCCTGTCCATGCCGACACCTGCGGCACGGATCAACTCGACTAAACCTACACGTCGTTAGAGATGCCATGACGACCTAGCCAACGGTCAGCACACCTGTGCAAATATACACACTGGACACTCCCACACCAATCCACACGAAGAATATACTCAGTGCTATGACGTAGGCAACAGACATACTCACGGACGTGCATCTTTATTATTTTCCACATAGGCTCTCAAAAAGCAGAAACGCAAGACGCATCATGAACTTATCTAAAAAGGCTTGCTCACGCTTCTTCTAAGAGCCATGCACCATAATGAAGAATATAACGGGGACACGATACTGAGGATAAAGCAATATGGTACCGCAACCTAAAGCGCTCTGCATCAAACGGTTCCACCTATGCACCAGGCCCAAGTAGGCCGCAAGCAAAAGCTTCCATGAACATTGAATGAGCAAGAACTGGGTTGCTGACCCTGCAAAATGAGCCCGGCGAAAGCACAACGCCAAGGGCACGATGTTGCAATCTCGCACGCTGCAAGCCAACGCCAGGGTCGCACCTGCAAGATAAACCAGGCACACAGTAGGAAAAACAATATTAATTGTGCTGAATTTTGCCTCAAACACGGTCTCAACTCACGTGACAAAGCCAAACCTGACAAGATGCCAAGCCCAGGAGGAAGGAGACGCCTGAGTCCCACGTTTCAAGACACAGGCAGATACAATTAAAAGACTCATTGGACATCTGCAGCAGTGGGAGTAGTCGACCTCCCAACATATGAATAAATCCTCACATTGTTTACACCTACCCATATTAAAACATTGTTGCAAATGACAGGTGCACCGCGAGCTGGGAACAGCGATAGTCCCAGACTGGGAGGCTCGCGAGCGGACCAATTAGAACATGGGGTTCTTATCACTGACGCCATTAATATTGACCAATCCTCAGAGGTCTTCATGTAACAATTTTCATGTATCAAATTGAAGGGACAGCCCAGGTATACCACCTGACTAACCCTCAGCCACTAACACCGTTCTCTATATGTGCACTATACTAACCCTACCACTCGAGTAACCAATCCAGAGTGGAGATAGGTTTTTTACTAAACTTTGTAAGATGACGCAAGTAGCGCGTCATACTAAGGTAAAAAGGGCCTGCGAGCCCCACGATTGTGTGTGTGTCAGGATGGACGCGTACGCTCCTTGACCCATCCCTGCCGTTTTGTCTAATAAACAGCAGAGTCCCCTTGCTTCTTGTGTGTGTCTCATACTCTATCTCTTTTGGGATATACGGGAGGAGTTGGGGCCTCCCTGCCCGGAGGTCTGCGGACGGTCCGGCCGACCCCGGCAGAATTTCCCCCCGACAAGTTGGAGGCACTGCTGAGATCTGTTTAAGATCTGCTTTTATTTTTACTTTTTCCAGTTACTACTGTTGCGAGGAGGCCCGGCGGCGCGGCCCCCTCTGCCGTTGCCCCCTACAGGACTACACGACCATCGCGGAACTGCGAGAAGACCGGACAGCGCAATCCGGATATTGGCCTTCGGGAGCCGGTTGAGAAGTATCCCGCCCGCGGTTGGCGAGTGTTCAGACGTGGTCCAGACGAGGGGAGGTGGCGAGCCGCTTGGAGGGGTGCACGCAGTCGAGCGGCCCCGCATCAAGAGAACTTGGTGAGCATGCCACACACATCAAGCAATGTGAGATTGTGAGGGAGGGGCGAGGAATTAAATACGGGAGGTGGGAGGTGTTGCACAGGTGCACGGCGAAGGTTTTGACAATTTAGTGTTGGCAATGAAATTAATGGTAGCCGAACGAGTGCGAGAGCAGTCGGCTACGTTACGCGAGAGAGGGGGGCGGAGCACGAAAACATCACGTGCGGCCACTCGTAGACACTGATTGGCCTAGGTCACGACTACGTGTAAGGGTGTGTGTGTGTGTGTGTGTGGTTTCCTACGATTTGGCATTTATTGATCAATGAGTAGATGAGGATCCCTATTGTTCGAACAAGAAACTCGATAGGTAGATGACGTTTCCCTGTAGGCGGTAGCTAGTCAGTTGCCCAATACGGAAGATAATTGGCTGGTTAAGCCCTCCTGTCGAGGGGCGTATCACACGCGAGGCGACGCAGTGTGCGCAGTCCGATTATATTATTGATTACCTTGTTCCAGGAGAGACAGGAAGACAGCTGTGAGGTTAATGGGGGTAGATTGCAAGTGTATTTTGAACTTAAAGAATATATGAAGAACTTACCAGTAGCTCGAAGAGATCGGTGACGTCACCAATAGGGCTTTCATAGGATATCCCGAGCACAATGCATCCTTCCGTGTGAGGGTGGTGGGGAAGAGAACTGTGGTAAGGGAGTGGAAACGGAGATAAACGGTAATGAATTGACCAAGGAAAGGCGAAACGGGGGACGTGGCGGCGCACGGAGAACGCCGGCCACGGCAAGTGTAGAAGAGGGAGGAGGAGCAAGTGAAAGTAGAATGGCTGTATAAGAACGTCACAAGGGGTACGTGCGCCTCGGCCGCAGGGGGCCGTAAGGGTGTCGTGTAAAGGAAGAAAGAAGAAAATAAAATATACAAATTTAAATACTATATTTTTAATAATTTTCCGTAGCGGAGTATCGCAAGTCCCTGAACTTATGGGGCCAGGTAACGATATAAGGCTGTATATTGTAAACTGCTAGTGAGATAACCGCTACCAAATAGGGGAAGGGTAACAAGTGGAGCGCTACTATGTCATACGGGACAGGATCGGGAGGGTGGGGGAACACCCTCACTACCCCACTACAACACATATGTACCACACTGTCACCCCATAGGGAGAAACTGATCAAGTATAGCATAGAATGGACCCAGGGGACGGACAACAAAATGATAACACCGTGGCCGCCTAATGGTAGCTTCGATCCATATGCCCAACATTCATTATTAAACCATCTGCATAATACATACAAAGGGAAGAAGTTGGCAAACCACGTGGAGGTGTTTAACTTATGGAGGATGTTCCAGGGGTCCCAACCAGGACCAAATGGAATGTTCACTGTGGGGGAAATACCGGAAGAAAAAGAGATTAAGGAGGAAGGAGAGGATGGGAAGAAGGGGCGTGAAGACCCAAAGAACACGGGGAACGGACAAGAGGGAGGAGAAAAGAATAATACATCAAATGAAATAAAAAAGGAACCGAGCAACGATATACCCCTAGCAAAGGGAGTGAAAACAGAGGGAGGGGGGTTGTACCCTTTAAGAGAGTTAGGAGAAATAGAAAGAGGTCAGTTAAGGGCGGCTGAGGGGTACTCGAACCCGGCATACAGCCCTCCACCATATGTGGCTCATAGGAAGATGCCAGCAGGGGAGGGGAGGACTGGAGAAGAACAAACTGTGGAAATAGGAAATGATGAGTGGGTGGCTGCACAGATACTATTAAAATTACGAGGTTCATTAACAGGAGAAGAGAAGGAGGTAGTAAGGAAAACAGACGAGGATAATACCAGGGAGAGTGAAATGAGGGGGGAAGAGCTGTTACGACAAAAGGAAGAGATCTTGGAGGAACGACTAACAGAGTTAAGGGATGAGCAGAATGAACTGATCAAACAGCTCGAGAGGGAGGAAACAGAGAGAGCGAGGAAAAAGAAAGAAGGTAAGAACGAATTGGAAAAAATAAGGGAACGAACTGAGGAGCAAAGGAGAGAAGCTGAAAGGGTAAAAGTAGCAGCAGAAAGGGTATCAAGAGCAGTGCTGCGAGAAAAGAAAAGGGAAGAAGAAGAGAAAGAAAGAGAAATGGCAATGTGGAAGAGGAGATTACTATCAGAAACGACTAAGAAATACAAAAAAGGGAGGGTGATAGAGAGTATATTAGAAAGGGAAAGGGTGAAATGGGAAAGGAAGAAAGAGGATGAAAGAATACTGAAACAGATGAGTAGTGAAGTAATGGAGGAATTAAAAAGGAAAAGGGAGGAAAATAGTAGGGAGATGGAGGAGAGAAATGAAGGAGAAAGAGAAGATAGGAGAGGGGTGAGTGAAGTATGGGGGGACGTATATAGAGACACAGAAGTAGCAACAACATCAGCGCAAAGGGGAGCGGTTGATAAAGGAGAAAAAGGAGAACTGGACCTAATAGACTTAAAAACAGTAACAATCAAGGGGAAAAAGACTGAGTGGGGGGTGCCGTTTATGACTGACTTTTGTAGTGAGGAAGAAGAAGGAGTGGAGAAGGAAGGAAGAAACAGTGAAAGGGAAAGCCTAGATAAACTATACATCACCCGGACCAACACAGACTCACCATGGATCCGTAGGAGAAAGGATGAACTGGAGAGAAGTGAGGAGGGAGAGCAAGGAATAGCGGAAAGACAGACACATGAGGCCGCCCCGTCCCCATCACGTCCTCTCCCATCCCACCCTACATGCTCAACCACCTCACGCTCGTTACGCACAATAAAATTTGCGCCCTTCACAGACGAACTGACACCCTATGCATGTCGGCTTAGGGACCTCCCTAGATGCAGGCAGGAAGGACGAATACACATGCCCACATTAAATACAGGAAATGATGGAAGAAGGGGAAGAGATGGAGAAGAAAGAGTTACGAGCAGGGGAAATACGGATGAAATTGACGACGTAGAAGAAAGGGAAGAAGAGGAAGGGTGTGAGGACTCGATTTTATGGAACACAAAGGGTAAAACGAGACATAACTTAATGCCACTTCTGGAGAGGGGAGGGGTTAGACCACAGTATGTCCCTTGGAAGCATACAGACAAAGAAAATATAAAATGCAGGCTCCCATCACTAAGTGGAGGTGCGGGTAAATGGATATATGAAATGGAAAAACACACCGCAGGACAGAAACTGGCAGTGGGAGATGTAAAGGGCCTTCTAATATCGATATTAGGGGATGCAGCGGATGACATTTGGACGAGAGCGGGATTCCCTGGGGTAACACTAACAAACACATCGCATGATGGGGCACCATTCGCAAACTGCAGACATGCACTATTGCAGGCACTGAGGGTACAGTACCCAGACACATCAGACATAGGAGCAATTACCTCACGCAAGATGCATGAGAACGAAGATCCTGTTGATTATATCCAGGAAATCCAAGAGAAGTGGCGTATGGAAACTAGAGAACAATGGGACAAAACACCAGCAATATTTTATCATATACTAGTACAAGGGCTCCCAGAAGGAGTTCAGAAACAACTAAAGAAAGTAGTGGGAATAGAAGCAAAAGCATGGCCAGAAATACAACTGACTATAGTGCGTCATTGCAGGACATGGCAAGGAAAAATTAAACAAAAAGAAGAGGACAGGAAAACGGAAGAGGCTAAACTAGTGCAGAAAAAGCTTACTAAATACACAATGGAAGGGGCACTAATAACTATGCCTACAACAATGACCCAAAGCCCCACACAAGTAGTGGCTGCACAAGATTCCTCCCAAATACCACCTTCACAGGCTATAACACAACAGGTGCCGCCACTCCAACCATACACGACCAACATGGGAGGAGGATACCCAATGCCAGGAGCTGGGTATTATAATTACAACAGGGGGAGAGGAGGAATTATGAGAGGGAGAGGATACGGATATAACACCCAACAGCAGGTGGGAGGACTTAGAAATTCCTACCCCACAGGGCAACCAGTATACCAGGAAAACGCAGGAAGCTTTCCATGGCAGAGTAGGGAACCACCGGTGTGTTGGAGTTGTGGATTATTAGGGCACATGTCACGCACGTGTAAAGTTAGACCAGGAACACCATCATGGAGTGAACAGGGACAACCAAGGCCCACACAGGAACAGCAGGGCATACAGCAACAGCAGACGTTGCAACAGGGAAGTGAACAGCAACAACTAATAACACAACAACAGTCACAGACACATTCACTGCCACAACAACAGGTAGCGATAACACAACAACCCCAAGTACAACAAACACAACTGGGTAGGGTGACGGTCCTAGGACACAACCCTTACACAGGAAATGGCCAATCGTTGTACCCTCAATAGGACAGCCACAGACGGCCTTGGTGTGTCCCATCCTGTCAGTAACACCTAATAGTGCGGAGGAACCACGCATAGAGGTAACGATAGGTGGCAAAAAGTTATCATTCCTTGTTCACACCGGGGCGACCCGGTCTTGCATAAGGGAAGGTAAATTTAAGATGTCAGGCGAAGCCATGAACACCCAAGGATTCTCTGGGGCTAGAGGATTGGTTCCTTTTACTGATAACATTCCCTTATCTATAGGAGATTATGACCTGTCAGTTCCACTTCTATATTATAGTGCCTCACCAGTAAATATACTGGGGAGAGACATAATGAACAGGTTGAATATGACGATCTCCTTTACTGAGGACGGCATAATTTGCTCTACTCCAGGGATTAACATGCTCACAGCACGACAGATTATGCAAGCATACGGCGGACAGACAGCTATTAGGGCGGAGCCCGTAGATGGCGAACTCTTCCAGTACGGGACAGACATGGCATTTGCATGGATGCCAGGGATAGAGGGAAAAATCTGGAGGAGGCCAGCAGCCTATCTGTTTAGACCAGAAACACCAGTCAATTAACCAGAAGGAAAGGTGGTTCCAGTGGACATTGAGAGCATTATAGCAACGGCTGATTACATTGCTGTACATGCCCAAGACAGAGAAGGAAGAGCATGGAGGGCAGTGATAGCACTAGCAGAAGGATGTAGACTCACCCAGGTGTCAGATGAGGAGCTGTTCTCAGAAGAAAAGGAGGAAGGTGAAATGGTGTTTATGATGAGTGTGGAAATATGGCTAAGAGTAGCGTACAAACAAGTAGCACAGAAAATTGCAATGGCACTTGAGGAACCCACATGTACCCCAGTCCCCTTCTTTAAGGAGGATATGACCAAGGTACCCACATCATTGTGGACCACTAGCCCCTATGACGTGGGGTGCATAAAAAGTATAGGGGGAGTAAGGATAAAACATTGCTACTCAGTAGTAATGAAAGCAGTGTTGGCCCAAAAAACAAGCATGGGCTACAAACCAGTAGCATTTTACAGCGGCCACCTAGATCCTGTGATGCTAGGTCATTTCCCTTGCGAACAAGGTCTCGCCGCAGCTGCTTTTGCGGTAGAGAAAGCATCAGCAATCACCATGGGGTGCCCAACTACACTGTTTGTGGAACATGCACTATTTGCCATATTGAATAAACCTAAGTCCACCCTAACCACACAAAGGGCATCAGGTTATGAGATCATCTTATCCAGAGCTGAACTATCAATTGTTAGATGTAGCACGGTCAACCCTGCAAGGTTCCTAGCAGAAGTAATTGAGGAGGGAGATTATGCCCACGACTGTACGCAAATAACGGACATGTACTCATGTACTAGAAAGGTTGAAGAAAACGCACTAGAGGGAGGTGAGCTCTTGTTCATTGATGGGTCATCAACTATCGACCAAAGGGATGGTGCAAGGAGGACTGGGGCAGCAGTGGTAAAAATGATGGAGGTACCGGTGTGTGTGGCAATGAAATGTGTACAATTACCACAGCATTACTCTGCTCAAGCAGCGGAATTAGTTGCACTGATCTTGGCGTTGAAGGAAAGCTTTGACAAACCAGTGACCATATATTCCGACAGCGCATATGTTACATCCACTGTCCACTCAGGGCTGTCGAAATGGAGAAGAAGAGGGTTTAGGAGAGCTGATGGCACTCCAGTGCAACATGCCCTCCTATTGGCTGAACTAATTGAAGCAATAAATGACCCCCAAGAATTAGCTTTGGTCAAATGCACCGCACACACCAATGGTGAAGACCACATCTCAAAAGGGAATGCAGCAACAGACGCACATGCGAAGTATGCTGCATACTTTGGTGAGATATGGAACCCCCCAGAGTCACAGAGAGGGAGAGGGAGGGGAATGGCTAAGGAGATGTTGATAAGAGAAGGGTACACCCATCTCCCAGCCACACAGATTATGGAGCTACAAGCGGATGCACCAATGGCGGAAAAAGAAATATGGGTAAAAAGAGGATGCACAATGTCACCAACCGACGCACTATTGCGCCAGGGTGACACTGGAAAGATTGTAATACCACTGGCACTATTGAACACCGCCCTGAGCCAACTACACTACCCAGCCCACACAGGCAAGGAAGTAATTGCAGCACGAATTAGGGAAGACTGGTTCTGCCCCGAGTTAAATTCTCATCTGTCAAATTTTATCAGCAATTGTCTCACATGTCAACAGTTTACGGCCGGTCATACTCTGAAGGTGATAAGAGGTACTATACCCCGGCCAGAGGGACCTTTCTGGCATCTCCATATTGACTATGTTGATATGATCAACGTATGTCAAGGAAATAGGTATATGATTGTAGTAGTATGCCCATTCTCGAGGTGGATTGAAGCAGGGCCCTGTTCACACCCAGATGCATTTACAGCAGCTAAATTCCTAGTGAGGGAGGTCTTCCCCAGGTGGGGAGTATGCGAGGTACTGAGGTCAGACAATGGCCCACATTTCGCAAACGAAATGTTCCAGCACATCACATCCTTGCTAAACATCAAGCATAAATTTGCATGTGCATACCACCCACAGGCCAACGGTATATGTGAACGCCTGAATGGCCTATTAAAGGAGGCAATTGCAAAGATAAAGATACAGCAAACAACAAAGAAGAGTTGGTTATATTGCCTTCCATTAGCCCTATTTGAGCTAAGGAATAGACCAGGGTCCGACCACCACCTCACCCCTCACGAGGTGGTTACCGGACGTCAAATGCGCCTTCCCCTAACGCCAACATCAAGAGCATTTACTGACCACGAGAGTACTGCGAGTGTTCTTGGTGATGAAATGTACCAATATGTGTCTTCTTTGATTACTAGTGTAGTGTTTGTGTCTCAACAGCTCGAGCGCACGCGGGGCGGGTCCAACAGCGATCAGCAAGAAGACGTGGATAAACAATTGGAAAAGGAAAGACTGTGCAAAGTTGCTAAAGGTGACCACGTACTACTTCGCAATTACAACAGAAAGTGGAACAGTCCACGATTCACTGGACCCCATCTGGTAGAGGAGGTATCAACGAGAGCAGTAAAGTTACAGGACAAACGTGCTTGGAACCACCTACACGACGTAAAGATCTACAAACCCCAGACCCGCCCCAGCGCCACCGGCAGGGCCTCTGGAAGAACAACAACAGCGTCACCAACGGAGGAACAGACTTCTACCACAACTAACAGCCTAAATGTCCCCATACCCTGCCACCCCCCAGATACCCCAGAGACAACTATTAGAAAAGAAAGGGGTGATCCCTATACCGCCCACCCCATGGTTACACGATCAAAGGGTAAAGAGACTTCCGCCAGTCGAGCCCAAACCCTCTGCCCATTGACCCCCTGCCCACTGTAGTAACAATTGAACTGAAGGACATTGTTTTGCACATATACACATGTAAACACCTGAATGTTCTCTTTATTTTCTCTCGCACATGCAGGTACAGCGTATTATTGTACTGTTAAGAAAGTAGATAACTAACCAATTCACTGCCCAGGAGTAGATGGTACCCTCAGACGATAATTACCTGGAAGAATTGTCACACCAATTTGTATATGAAGTAAAAAGGCCAACGTACCTGAAAAGAAGGAGGGTACGTGTCTACTACTCAGCATTCCTCTTGGCCATAGAACATTCAATGCCCCACCTCCAACCATACTTGCCTGCCCTGAGAGATAGATTGCTTAGATTGGCGTGGGAACAGCTCTTCGCCTGGGCACTGAATGACTACTTGATAGGGAGAGCCTAATAACAATAACTAACCTTAATAACGAGCATATTAAGAATTTTCAGGCGGATTCAGGCGGGCAACTGTAACGTCGCAAGAATAAGCCGCCGGACTGCAGCAAGGTAAGAGCAAAATGCCGGTGAAATTAGCATTTGTAATAAAATTGATAGGGATTTTAATGATCACCGGGTTCTTGGCTGCCTCTGTATGGCAGTACAGCTATGCTATCAATATTACTGCTGTACCCAAACCTAATACACCCCCACCCCCAGCTGCAACAGGTGTTATGTCAGGTGGTACTAGTAAAATCCCACACAAGGAAGATAGAGTTAAACGCAGCACATACTCCGATAATAAAGGCATTGACAACTACGTGCAAGATTCAGCACACATCTCAAACAACATATGGTATCAACACATGACCCACATAGGTAAGCAGACAACGGAAGACAACTGCTACGTTTGCTCATTGATCCCATACGCTATGAGCGCTTCTCGAACATTCGTTGCCACGGAGATAGATGGGAAAATAGCACGATTTATAATATACCTGGCACTGTTCCAGACGAAAGGAAGATTTCAAGGGACAGAGGTGCACCTGGTGTGGAAAACACGAGATACATATCCATATTAAAACAACTTCCTCAAGACTTATTTGAGTTACCACAAGAGCAGTTTACATGTTGAAGGATTCAAATACATAACAAGTGGTCCTGAAAAAGGAGAAACAAAGAAGGTAACACTGCAGTACCTACCATGCGATTGGTACGCCACTGAAGTCCCTGGTAAACACGGATGTTGGGAAAGACCACTGATGATAATAACAGGGAAGGTGTACATGGACAGCAAATGGGACACAGGAGTGGTTGGCAGCAACATGGTAACAAGAGAAAATATTTCAACTATTGATGGACATAACCATAGATGTTGGATGACTTGGATCAAGTACGTACCCATGCTCACGTGGATGGAGAAGGATGAAGACCCAATAACAATACTGCCGCTAACTGCACCTAAGGTATGCTACCAACATAAGGGAGAGGTGGATGTAGGATACAACACCAACTGTGAAAGCGTGATGGAGTTACCTGAGGGGGGAGCAGGAACAGCAGTAGTAATGGACCATTACTGGGCCTGTGGAGACAAGGCGTATCACACACTGCCCCCTTTGTGGAATGGTGTATGCACTATAGTACACGTTAATGTACCATCACTAGTGGTACCCAAGAAACATGTGAACATGGCAAATTTCCCCAAGATGGATGAAGGAAACAAAAGGAAGAAGAGATCTGCACAGCCTCGGAAAGGGCCAGAGAACAGACGCAATGGCAACAACACTGTCCTCAACAGAAGGAAAAGACAAGGAGAACCTCTGACAGGAAATTACCTGTGGGGAAGGTCGGAAACAGCACTGACCTCAATCCCGCCGGAACACAGACTATTCAGCAGAGCAGCTATGTTCTTCTCCTCAATAATACATCCTGGACTGCAGGCTTACGCAAACGCAAAATGGCTCCAGATAACTAGTTGGGAACTAATGATGACAATTAACTCTACAGTAAATGGATTCAACGCAATAAAAGAGGAATTGCGAGCAGTAAGAATGGTTGCACTACAGAACAGATATGTACTGGACCTCCTCACCGCAATGGAGGGAGGAGTTTGCGCAAAGATAGGACAATCATGCTGCACATTCATTCCTGCTAACGATGCTGACAATGGTACACTCACGGAAGCTGTATCACAATTGGCCCAAATGCATTCAAAAATGATGGATGAAAGTAAAGGTGTGAAAAAGGATGGGAGTTGGTTTTCAATATTATGGTCAAGGATGCCATCTTGGCTGTCAGATGGACTGAAGATTATAGTTGGATGTACTATTCTGGCTGGAGCTACACTGATCATAATAAGATTTTGGAAAGCCCGGAAGGCACGCACCACAGATGAGATGATCGAAATGGTTGGGATACACCTCTTGATGCCAACAGATGACGGCCAACACACAGGCACAATCATAAAAGAGAGAGAGAGAAGTTGCGCAACCAGATCATCACCAATCACCTGGACCCACCATCTGTGAAGCTCGAAAACCCAAGAAACCCAAGGAGCTACATAGGGAAATGGGTATACTGCACCCATGGAGGAACCTGTGAATATATGTATTGGTCATTTGAAGACCATGTTAACCACTATGGACATTTGGGAGGAATAACTAAAATATGGAGAGTAAGAGGAGATAATGAAAAGGATATGTTTGTGGTCGACAAGTCGACCAGAGGGGGGACTGAAGTGGGAGAATGGAAGACCAGGCTCCCGCCCTTCCCCTCTTGCGCTTCGCCTAGAGGATCACGGCCTAGACACCCGCCACGAGAGGAGTTTGCCTATCTACCAGACGACCAAATACCCTGGTACAGGAACATACGGATGTGCCCATCTACCTGCCCAGCAGCCCGCCCTGTCCATGCCGACACCTGCGGCATGGATCAACTCGACTAAACCTACACGTCGTTAGAGATGCCATGACGACCTAGCCAACGGTCAGCACACCTGTGCAAATATACACACTGGACACTCCCACACCAATCCACATGAAGAATATACTCAGTGCTATGACTTAGGTGACAGACATACTCACGGACGTGCATCTTTATTATTTTCCACATAGGCTCTCAAAATGCAGAAACGCAAGACGCATCATGAACTTATCTAAAAAGGCTTGCTCACGCTTCTTCTAAGAGCCATGCACCATAATGAAGAATATAACGGGGACACGATACTGAGGATAAAGCAATATGGTACCACAACCTAAAGCGCTCTGCATCAAACGGTTCCACCTATGCACCAGGCCCAAGTAGGCCGCAAGCAAAAGCTTCCATGAACATTGAATGAGCAAGAACTGGGTTGCTGACCCTGCAAAATGAGCCCGGCGAAAGCACAACGCCAAGGGCACGATGTTGCAATCTCGCACGCTGCAAGCCAACGCCAACGTCGCACCTGCAAGATAAACCAGGCACACAGTAGGAAAAACAATATTAATTGTGCTGAATTTTGCCTCAAACACGGTCTCACCTCACGTGACAAAGCCAAACCTGACAAGATGCCAAGCCCAGGAGGAAGGAGACGCCTGAGTGCCACGTTTCAAGACACAGGCAGATACAATTAAAAGACTCATTGGACATCTGCAGCAGTGGGAGTAGTCGACCTCCCGCCATATGAATAAATCCTCACATTGTTTACACCTACCCATATTAAAACATTGTTGCAAATGACAGGTGCACCGCGAGCTGGGAACAGCGATAGTCCCAGACTGGGAGGCTCGCGAGCGGACCAATTAGAACATGGGGTTCTTATCACTGACGCCATTAACATTGACCAATCCTCAGAGGTCTTCATGTAACAATTTTCATGTATCAAATTGAAGGGACAGCCCAGGTATACCACCTGACTAACCCTCAGCCACTAAGACCGTTCTCTATATGTGCGCTATACTAACCCTACCACTCGAGTACCCAATCCAGAGTGGAGATAGGTTTTTTACTAAACTTTGTAAGATGACGCAAGTAGCGCGTCATACTAAGGTAAAAAGGGCCTGCGAGCCCCACGATTGTGTGTGTGTCAGGACGGACACGTACGCTCCTTGACCCATCCCTGCCGTTTTGTCTAATAAACAGCAGAGTCACCTTGCTTCTTGTGTGTGTCTCATACTCTATCTCTTTTGGGATATACGGGAGGAGTTGGGGCCTCCCTGCCCGGAGGTCTGCGGACGGTCCGGCCGACCCCGGCAGAATTTCCCCCCGACAGCGGGGTAAGGAAATATGTACGCAGGGACACAGAAGTAGCCACACCATCAGCACAAAGGGGAGCAATTGGTAAAGAAGAAGTGGGAGGAACGGATTTATTAGATTTAAAAACAGTGACGATTCGGGGGAAAAAGACAGACTGGGGGTTGTCGCTCCTGGATGATTTTTGCAGCGAGGAAGAAGAAGGAATGGGGGGAGAAGGAAGAAGAGGCGAAAGGGAAAGCTTAGACAAATTGTACATCACCCGCACCAACAGGGAATCGCCATGGGCATGTAGAAGGAAGGAAGAGTTGGGGGGAAGTGAGGAGAAAGAACAAGGAATGGCGGGAAGGCAAACACGGGCAGCTACACCCGCATCATCCCGTCCAACATGTCTGCCCACACCCGCTCCTGAACACACCCCCTACGCCGACAGGCTTAGAGATCTCCCCGGAAGCAGGCAGGAAGAACGAACACACACGCCCACATCAAATAAAGGAAATAATAAGAGAAGGGGAAGAGATGAAGGGGAAACTGCAATGAGCAGGGGAAATATGGACACAACAGATGACGTAGACGACACAGAAGAAGAGGAGGGGTATACGGACTCTACACCGTGACAACTGGGGGGACAGATGGGACACAATCTTATGCCACTATTGGAGAGAGGGGGGGTTAGACCACAATACGTCCCCTGGAAGCATGCAGATAAGGAAAATATAAAGTGTAGGCTCCCATCACTAAGTGGAGGAGCGGGAAAATGGATATATGAGATGGAAAAACACACTGCAGGACAGAAACTAGCAGTGGGGGACGTGAAGTGCCTACTAATATCAATATTAGGGAATGCAGCAGATGACATCTGGAAGAAAGCGGGTTTCCCCGGGGTGACAATAACGAACACATCACATGACGGGGCGCCATTTGCGAATTGCAGACATGCATTATGGCAAGCACTGAGGGTACAATACCCAGACACCTCAGACATAGGAGCAATTACGTCACTCAAGATGCGTGAGAATGAAGATCCTGTTGATTATATCCAGGAAATTCAGGAGAAGTGGCGTATGGAAACTAGAGAGCAATGGGACAAGACACCGGCAATATGTAACCACATACTAATACAAGGGCTCGCGGAGGCAGTGCAAAAACAATTGAAGAAAGTAGTGGGGATGGAAGCAAAGGCTTGGCCAGAAATACAACTGACAATAGTACACCATTGTAGAACGTGGCAAGAAAAGATGAAACAAAAGGAAGAAAATAGAAAAGCGGAAGAGGCTAAATTAGTGCAGAAAAAAACTGACTAAGTACAGGATGGAAGGTGCACTAATAACTACACCAACAACAATGACACCAAACCCCACGCAAGTAGTGGCTGCCAGGATCCCTCCCAACTACAATCACCACAAAATATTACACAACAGCTGCCACCACCCCACCATACACGGCTAAAATGGGAGGAAACATGACATCAGGAACTGGCTATTATAATAACGTCAGGGGAAGGGGAGGAATGATGAGGGGGAGGGGATATGGCTATCCTGCACAACAGCAAGGGGGAGGATTCCGAAGCTTCTACCCCACTGGGCAACCTGTGTACCAGGACAATTCAGGAAGTTTCCCATGGCAGACCAGGGAACCACCTGTATGTTGGATTTGTGGAATGTTGGGACACATGTCACGTACATGTAGAATGAGACCCTCCACACCAACATGGGGGGAACAAGGACAACAAGGGCCTACAAGGGAGCAGCAGGGTTACCAACAACTGCAGGGGCTGCCACAGAACAGCACACAGCAAAAGTTAGTAACACAACAACAGCCACAGGCATATTCACTACCGCAACAACAGGTAGCAATAACACAACAACACCAAGTGCAGCCAGTGCAGCAGCCCACTCAAATACAGGACCATAAGGTAACCTCCACCGATACACAGCGACAACAAACACAATTGGGAAGGGTGACTGTCCTGGGACACAACCCTTACACAGGAAGTGGTCAATCATTATACCCACAATAGGACAGACCACAGACTTCCTTGGTGTGTCCCATCCTGTCGATAACACCTAATAGTGTGGAGGAACCACGCAATGGGGTAACTATAGGTGACAAAAAATGATCATTCTTTGTTGATACTGGGGCAACCTGGTCTTGCATAAGGGAAGGTAGATTTAAGATGTCAGGTGAGGCCATGAACACCCAAGGGTTCTCTGGGGCTAGGGGGTTGGTTCCCTTTACTGATAACATCTCCTTATCTATTGGAGATTATGACATGTCTGTCCCGCTCCTGTATTCAAGGGTGTCACCAGTGAACATACTTGGGAGGGACATAATGAGCAGGCTAAATATGACAATCTCCTTCACGGAGGATGGCATAATTTGTTCCACTACAGGAATAAATATGCTCACTGCACGACAAATACTGCAAGCATACTGTGGACGGACAGTAACTAGGGCAGTGGATGGCGAACTGTTCCAGTACGGAACCGACATGGCATTCGCCTGCATGCCAGGAATAGAAGGAAAGATCTGGAGGAGGCCAGCGGCATATTTGTTCAGGCCTGAAACACCAGCCAATGAACCAGAAGGGAAGGTGATTTCGGTGAGCATCGAGAGTATTATAGCAACTGCTGATTATATTGCAGTACATGCCCAAGACCAGGAAGGGAGAGCATGGAGGGCAGTGATAGCCCTGGCTGAGGGATGCAGGCTCACCCAGGTGTCCGATGAGGAGCTCTTTTCAGAAGACAAGGAAGAGGGTGAAATGGTATTTATGATGAGTGTGGATATATGGCTAAGAGTGACATATAAGCAAGTGGCACAGAAAATGGCCATGGCACTTGAAGCACCCACATCTACCCCAGTTCCCTTTTACGAGGAAGATATGGCAAAAGTTCCAACATCACTGTGGACCACCAGTCCCTATAACGTAGGATGCATAAAGAGTATCGGGGGTGTAAGAATAAAGCTGAAAAAGGGTGCAATACTCCCTAGAGTGAAACAATACCCACTATCAAAAGAGGCAGATGAGGGCATATACGAAACAATAACGGCCCTAATAAACAATGGCATAATGGTACCATCAGAATCACCATGTAACACGGCCGTGTACCCAGTGCGCAAAGTGAAAGGAGGGTCTTGGCATTTTATCCAGGACCTCAGACCCTTGAACAACATTGTGGAAGCAGAATACCCCATAGCAGCAAACCCGGCCACAATATTATGTGGAATTCCGGCAGAGGCCTCACTGTTCACACTGATTGACCTCAAAAATGCATTTTCTCAATACCCCTGCACCCAGACTAACAAGACTTGACAAGCTTCACGTACAGAAACACAAAATGGAAACACACCAGGTTACCACAAGGGTGCTGCGAGTCACCCTCAATTTTCAACAGAGTAATACAGATGAACTTGGGAAACGTTGAATTGGAAAGTACAGTGCTGCAATATGTTGACGATATAATAATTTGCAACACAAGCGAGGAAAGGTGCAGGGAAGACTCATTGAAAATGCTGACTGTATTGGCTGAAAAAGGTTACAAGGTAGACAAAGAAAAGTTACAGTACTGTCAGGAACAGGTATTATACATTGGTCAACTAATATCCCAACACGGAAGGAAGATTGCACCACAAAGAGCACAATCTATATCAAGCACACCACTACCACGAACGGTGAAGGAGCTGCAGCAGTTCCTGGGACTGTGCAACTACTGTAGAGCATGGGTTTTTTACTACAGCTCATACATAGGACCCCTACTTGAAGCATTGAGAGAAGCACACAAAGGGGACAAAACATTGGGGTGGACAAGGGAAATGAAGGAGGCATTTGACGAGTTGAAGCACGCCATATCCAGTGCTCCAGTACTAGCCACCCCAGATTATGAATGACAGTTCTTTATCTTTTCACATTGCGACTCTGCAGTAATGAAAGCAGTATTGACTCAGAAAACCAGCATGGGACACAAGCCAATAGCGTTCTACAGCGGTCACTTGGACCCTGTTATGTTAGGTCATTTCCCTTGCGAACAGAGTCTCGCCGCAGCTGCATTTGCGGTAGAGAAATCATCATCGTTTACAATGGGGTGCCCAACCACACTATTTGTGGACCATGCGCTGTTTGCAATATTGAATAAGCCTAAGTCCACACTAACCACGCAGAGGGCGTCAGGTTATGAGATCATTTTGTCTAGACCTGAACTGTCAATTGTCAGATGTAGTACAGTTAACCCAGCAAGGTTTATAGCGGAAGTTATTGAGGAAGGTGATTATGCTCACGATTGTACACAGACTATCGAAATGTACTCATGTACTAGAAAAGTTGAAGAGGATGCACTCAAGGGTGGAGACATTTTGTTCATTGATGGGTCATCAACAATAGACCAGAGTAATGGGATAAGGAGAACTGGGGCAGCAGTTGTAAAAATGACAGAAGATTTGATGTGTGTCCCGGTGAAATGTGTACAGTTACCACAGCATTATTCGGCTCAAGCAGCAGAATTGGTTGCACTGATCTTGGCGTTGAAGGAAAGCATTGACAAAAGAGTTACTATATATTCTGATAGCACATATGTCACGTCAACTGTCCATTCGGGGTTGATAAAATGGCAGAGAAGGGGGTTTAGAGGAGCTGATGGCAACCCAGTGCAACATGCTCTCTTGCTAGCTGAATTAATTGAAGTAATTAATGATCCCCAAGAAATAGCTTTGGTCAAATGCCCGGCACACACTAATGGGGAAGATCATATCTCAAAGGGGAATGAAACAGCAGACGCACATGCCAAACATGCGGAGTACTTTGGTGAAATATGGAACCCCCCAGAGTCAGAGAGAGGGAGAGGGAGGGGGATGGCTAAACAGATGTTGATGAAAGAAGGGTACACCCATCTCCCAGCCTCACAGATAATGGAATTACAGGCGGCCGCACCAATGGCAGAAAAGGAACTATGGGTAAAAAGAGGATGCACAATGTCCCCAACTGACGCACTGTGGCGTCAAAGTAACACCGGGAAGGTGGTCATGCCGTTGGCACTGTTGAACACCGCCCTGACCCAGTTCCATCATCCAGCTCATACAGGAAAGGAAGTAATTGCAGCACGAATTAGGGAAGACTGGTTCTGCCCCGAGTTAAATTCTCATGTAACAAATTTTATCAGCAACTGCCTTACATGCCAACAGTTTACGGCCGGTCACACGCTGCAAGTGATAAAAGGTACTATCCCCCGGCCAGAGGGACCCTTCCTGCACATTCACGTTGACTACGTTGATATGATCAATGTATGTCAAGAAAATAGGTATCTGATTGTAGTGGTATGCCCATTCTCCAGGTGGATGGAGGCCGGGCCATGCTCACATGCAGATGCGTTCAGAGCAGCTAAATTTCTAGTGAGAGAGGTTTTCCCCAGGTGGGGTGTGTGTGAAGTGTTGCGGTCAGATAATGGCCCACACTTTGCTAATGAAATGTTTCAGCACATCACGCCCTTGCTGGGCATTAAGCATAAATTTGCGTGTGCATACCACCCACAGGCCAACGGTGTATGTGAACGCCTGAATGGCCTATTGAAAGAAGAAATAGCAAAGATACAGCAAACAACAAAGAAGAGCTGGTTGTACTGTCTTCCACTAACTCTATTTGAGCTAAGGAATAGGCCAAGGTCTGATCACCACCTCACTCCTCACGAGGTGGTGACAGGACGTCAAATGCGCCTTCCTCTAACGCCTACATCAAGAGCATTCACAGACTATGAAAACACTGCAACTGTTCTTGGTGAGGAAATGTATCAGTATGTGTCTTCCTTGATTACTAGTGTCGCGTTTGTATCTCAACAGCTCGAGCGCACGCGGGGCGGGTCAAAGAGTTCTCAACAAGAAGACACAGACAAGGAACTGGAAAAGGATGGACTAAGCAAAATTGCTAAAGGTGACCATGTGCTACTCCGCAACTTCAATAGAAAGTGGAACGGCCCACGCTTTACTGGTCATCATTTGGTAGAAGAGGTAGCTACCAGAGCAGTGAAATTGCAGGACAAGCGTGCCTGGAATCACTTACACGACGTGAAGATCTACAAACTCCAGACCCGCCCTAGCGTTAACGACAGGGCCATTGGAAGAGCAACGACAGCAATGGAATTGGCTACGGAGAAGGAAACGTCGGCCACAGCTGATGACAGTAGTGTCACCATACGTGATCACACCCCAGATTCCCCAGAGGTAACTACTGAAATAGACACTGGACACTTGCCCACAGCCCATCCCATGGTCACGAGATCGAAAAGTAAACAGACTTCCGCCAATTGAGCCCCAAACCCCCTCCCCGCTAAGGTCACCCCCAATTGAAGGACATTGTTTTGTGCACACACACATGTAAACACTTGTATGTTCTCTCTTTTTTTCTTCTCTCGCACATGCGGGTACTGTGTATAATTGTTCTGTTAAGAAGTTAGGTGACTAACAGTGTATTGTGCCCAGGAGTAGATGCTGCCCACGGATGATAGCGCCCCTGAAGAACTTTCACACCAATTCGTATATCACATAAAAAGACCAAAGTACCTGAAAAGAAGGAGGGTACGTGTATATTACACCGCATTTATTTTGGCCATAGAACAATCATTTCCGCATCTTCACCAGCACTTACCCGCGCTAAGGGATAGATCATTAAGGTTAGCGTGGGAACAGCTCTTCGCCTGGGCACTGAACGATTACTTGATAGGGAGAGCTTGATAACAACAACTAACAATAATAACAAGCGTATTGAGGATTTTCAGGCGGGCAACCTTAACATCGCAAGAATAAGCTGCCGGACTTCAGCAAGGTAAGAGCAAATGCCGGTGAGACTAGCTTTTGTAATAAAAATGATAGGAGTATTGGTCATCACTGGTCTATTGGCTGCCTCTGTATGGCAGAAAAGTTATGCTACCAATATTATGGCTGCACCCAAACCTAACATACCCCCTCCCACGGCTGCAACAGGTATGACGTCAGGTGGTACTAGCAACCCTCTGCATAAGGGAAGTAGAGTTAAACGCAGCACATATTCAGACAATAAGGGTATTGATAATTACATAACAGACTCAGCACACGTCTCAAACAACATGTGGTACCAGCACATGACCCAAATAGGTAAGCAGACAACAGAAGATAGCTGTTATGTTTGCTCATTGATCCCATACGCCATGAGCGCTTCTCGAACATTCGTCGCCACAGAAATAGAAGAAAAGACGGCCCAATGTATAGTATATCTGGCACTATTCCAAACGAGAGGGCGATTTCAAGGAACGGTGATGAGAAAATATTACCACCATAAAGGAACACAATGACAGATGTTGGACGACATGGGGCAAGTACGTACCCATGCTGACATGGATGGAGAAGGATGAAGACCCAATGAGCATACTACCGCTGACCGCGCCCAAGTTATGCTACCAACACAGAGGAGATGTGGATGTGGGATACAACACCAACTGTGGAAGCGTGTTAGAATTATCAGAGGGGGGTGCTGGAACGGCAGTGATAATGGATCACTATTGGGCCTGCGGAAATAAGGCATATCACACCCTGCCCCCGTTGTGGAATGGTATATGCACAATGGTACACATCAATGGACCATCGCTAGTGGTGCCCCAAAAACATGTGAATATGGCCAACTTCCCCAAGATGGATGAAGGGAACAAGAGGAAGAAGAGATCTGTACAATCACAGGAGAGAGAGAACAACAACAACAACAATAATGTCCTAAACAGGAAAAAGAGACAAGGAGAACCCCTAACAGGAAACTACCTGTGGGGAAGGTCGGAAACAGCACTCACTTCTATCCCACCGGAACACAGGTTATTTAGCAGGGCTGCTATGTTCTTCTCATCAATAATACACCCTGGACTTTAAGCTTATGCAAATGCTAACTGGCTCCAGATAACCCGATGGGAACTGATGATGAAGATTAATTCAACAGTAAACGGATTCAATGCAATAAAAGAGGAACTGCGAGCGGTGAGAATGGTCGCACTACAGAAGATATGTATTGGATCTCCTCACAGCGATGGAGGGAGGAGTTTGCGCAAAGATAGGACAATCATGCTGCACATTTATTCCTGCTAACGATGCAGATAATGGTACACTTACTGAAGCAGTATCACAACTGGCCCAAATGCACTCCAAGATGATGGAAGAAAGTAAAGGAGTGAAGAAGGATGATAGCTGGTTTTCATTGTTATGGGCATGGATGCCATCATGGCTGTCGGACGGGCTGAAGATTATAGTTGGATGCATAATACTTGCTGGAGCTGTATTGATCATAATAAGGTTTTGGAAGGCCAGGAAGGCACGCACTGCAGACGAAATGATCGAAATGGTCGGCATGAACCCCTTGATGCCAACTGACGATGACCAGCACACAGACGTGATAATAAAGGAAAGAGAGAAACTGCGCAGACAGATCATCGCCAATCACTTAGACCCACCATCCATAAAGCTTGAAAACCCAAGAAACCCGAGGAGATATATCGGAAGAAGGGTATACTGCAAACCGGGAGGGAGCTGTGTATACATGTATTGGTCATTCGAAGACCATGTCAACCACTATGGACACCTGGGAGGAGTGACTAAAATATGGAGAGTAAGAGGAGATAAAGAAAAAGATATGTTTGTGGTCGACAAGTCGACCAGAGGGGGGACTGAAGTGGGAGAATGGGAGAAAAGACTCCCCGCAATCTCCTCGCGACCCTGGCCCAGAGGATCGCGGCCCAGACACCCGCCACAAGATTAATTTGTCTACCTACCAGATGACCAAATACCCTGGTTCAAGAATATACGGGTGTGCCCACCAGCCTGCCCACCAGCCTGCCCTACTCAAGCCGACACCTGCGCCATGGATGAACTCGACTAACACCACTGGACACTCCCACACCAACCCACATGAAGAATATACTCAGTGCTATGACGTAGGTGACGGATACACCCACTGACGCGCATCTTTATTATTTTTCACTTAGGTTTTCCGAAATGCAGAAACGCAATATGCACAAAGCACTCGCTTACACGCTTGCTGACGCTTCTCCCGACCCTTGCATCGTGATGAAAATACAACGAAGATATGATACTGCCTATAAAGCCATGTCACAACGCAACATAAGTACCGTGCATTACATATCCCCACCTATGAACCAGGCCCAAGTAGGCCGCAAGCAAGAGCCGCCATGAACACTGAACGAGCAAGAGTACAAGTGCTGACCATGCAGAACGAGCCCAGCGAGAGCTGACAGCCAAGGGGGCCATGTTGCAACTCGTATGCTACCAGCCGACGCCAAGGTCACACCTGTAAGCAAAACCAGGCACGCAGAAGCAAATACTATTTTAAATGTGCAGAATTCTGCCTCAGCCACAGTCTCTCCTCACGTGGCCAAGCCAAACCTGACAAGGTGCCAGACCCACGAAGGAGACGTCGCCTGGGTCCCACGTCTGGGACACAGGCTGCAACAATGAAATGACCCAATGGACACCTTCAGCGATGGGAATAGTCTGCTATCAGGCCTATGAGCAAATCCACGCATTGTCTGCACAAACACATAGTTAGATATTGTTGCAAATGACAGGTACACCGCGAGCTGGGAACAACGATGGTCCCAGGCTGGGGGGCTCGCGAGTGGACCAATCAGAACATGGGGGCACTCATCACTGACACCACTAACATTAGCCAATCATTGGGGGTCTTCGTGTAACAATTTTCAAGTATCCAATAGAAGGGACAACCCAAGTATACCACATGACTGACCCTCAACCACTAACAAAGATCTCTATATGTATGCTATACTAACCCTACCACTCAAGGAACCAATCCAGAGTGGCGATAGGTTTTTCGCTAACTTTCCCAGGTGACGCAAGTAGCGCGTCATACTGAGGCAAAAAGGGGCCTGCGAGCCCCATGAATTCCGAGAGTCTGGAAGGACGCGTACGATCCTAGACCCATCCCTGCTGTTGTTCAATAAACAGCAGAACCACCTTGCTTCTTGCGTGTGTCTCATACTCATTTTTGGGGAACACAGGGGGAGTTGGGGCCTCCCAGCCCAGAGGTCTGCGGACGGCCCAGCCGACCCCGGGAGAAACACCCCGACACCCGCTTGACCAAATCGTCTTTCTTTTGGCTCCGGTTGGGTTTATTCACCATTTCTTTTTGTTAAAGTCCTTCTTGTGTCTTACTTTGCATGACAAACTAGGTTTGCCTTCTTTGTTCACCGTCTTTTGGCAGGCTTTCTGTTCAGAAGCCCTCCACCAGGCACCTGGGTGTCTAGGTGGGCTGAATGTGAGGGAGGGGTGTAGTCACCCCCTGCACAGGGTATCCTAGGAAATCCAAGTTGCACTTTGTCATGATTGGCCAGGGTAGTTGTCCGGGCTGGACAACCCCCCTGCTGAGTGATTGACAGCCAGGCTGTGTGAATGGGGGTTTTTCACATAAAAGGCTGGTCTCTTGGGCTAGATGTCAGAGAGTCACCACTGGAACTACAAGGAACCGAAGAGAAGCAGAGAGAACGATGGCTGCTGCAACTACCCCGTCCCGGTGAAGCCCTGCTGCAGTCCTGAGCTATCTTCCCTTCAATGACTTAGAGAAGATCCAGTCCGGAGTCTTCTTCCCTTGAGCTTGGTGGGGATAACCAGCTCATCTTCTACAGCCAGAGGATCCTCTTCCTTGGTCGAAATCGCTGCACACTGCTGCAGTGGTCCGGATAGCCCCCTGAAGAGCCTCTCCTGTTTTTAAGGAGCACACCTTTTATTCCTTGTCACTGCTGCCGGCTTCATCCCCAGACGTCCTCCTTCACAACGAAGCTCCAGGAATCGTGGGTCTGTGGGAAACCATCAGGAACATCTGCCAGGGCACCAGCTGCACCACTGGAACAAGGTACTGTGTTCTGTTGAGGAAACTGGGTGAATCCCTTTTTCTTCATTTCCAAGGCTTGCCCTTGTCTTCCCTCCTTCTTATAACTTTTGCTTCCGAACATTGACAATATCTAAGTACTTTTTGGCTACGTTGAATCGTGAACTGTTTGACCGTGTGATCTTCGGCAACTGGCCCCGGTGTCTTTCGACCCTGGCTCCGGCCCTTTGACTTTTGAACTCCTGTCTTTGCGTGTTTCTTGATTCTGCCTGCCTAACGAAAATATTGCCTGTGATTTTTGTCTCCAACTCCCTCTGGGTATCTCAAGTGCTAAGTGTGTTTTTGCCCCGGTAGCATTTCATGTCACGGATACGCATTTGTTTAGTAGACGGAACTGTCAAATGTGATCGCAATTGTATTCACTGTAACGTGTTTTGTTCATAACACTGGTTCATTCAAACACAGGGTACTTACCTTGAGACTTACTGTACAAAGTGAATTGGTTACTTGTAGTATATTTAACGTGTGGTTTTTATTGCAGTTTTATAAAAGTGTTGTGTTTATAACGAATGGTTTAAAAATAAATATACTTATATTTTTATACCTGAAACCTTGAGTCAGTGTTTGCTTGAGTCACAGTAATTGTGGTCTCTTTTGTGTAATCTCTGCTACTGCTCATATACTCTTGAGATAGGCCTGGCTGCTCCGCCACTGCTACCACTCTGTTATAGTAGTACAGGCTTGTACCAAAGGTAAAACTTGTATTGGCACCTGTAGTCTTAATTGTGTGTAGTGGTCCCTAAGGGCACTGCACAGGATTCTGCCTAACATCTATGAAAACAAATGGGATTTTGTGTCATTTATGCATCTGTGAATTTATTTATATAATTAATGTATTTTGACAGAGAGATTACTGGATGTCTATAAACCAGTAATGCCTAACGGCACATAGATTACTGGTTGTATATTAGCCAGTATTACGAGCCACGAACTGTAGGTGGCGCTTTGAATAAAATCATTGGGTCCGCTGAAGTGCATAGGTCTGGAGCTCTCCATAGACAACTAGGGGGTATTCTAATAGAAAGGAAAGGTTTGTTTTATTATGGCGTTATAGTATAAAAAGAAGAAAACCATGCTCACCACTATACCACAGGAATAAATACCGCAAAACAAAATACCACTAAAATTACCACCAATATAAGCTAACAAGGTATGGTCACTAAAATAATGTGATGTCAAACCCAATCTAAATGCAAGACTAATTTACCACCAAATTACCACCAACAGTTTTACGGTAAGAAAATGCTGCCAAATCCCAAATTTACCCCAATAAATCAAAATCTATTACAATACAGACAGATAGAGAGACACATAAAGAGAGAGGTGAATAGATATACAGAAATGGACAAAAACAGATTTATAGAACGATGTGTGTGGACATAGAGAGATGAACATAGATAAAGAAATTGAAATTGATAGAGGAACTGGATGGATACATAGAGATGAACAGACAGAGAGGGATAGAGGTAGACGGATAGATCCATATAAATATGGAATGATCAATAGAGAGAGAGAGAGAGAGAGAGAGAGAGAGAGAGAGAGAGAAGGATAGAGGTAGATAGAGCTATTCATGTGGTGAGATGGAAAGACAGGTAAGGACAGAGAGAGATAGAAGGTTTCATAGAGAGAGATGGATAAAAAGGGCGTGATGGATATAGATAGAGGGAGATGGATATAGACAGATAGATTCATAAAGAGAGAGATGGATAGATGTATAGAAATTTAAAGAGATAGATTTATAGAAAGATGTGTGCAGACATAGAGAGACAAACATAGAGAGATTGATGGAGGAGATAGATGGATACATAGAGATGAACAGACAGAGATGAATAGAGGTAGTATGGCAAGATAGGTAGAGTTGGAGAGAGAGAGAGAGCTAGAGACAGAGAGAGAGAGAGAGAGAGAAAGAGAGAGAGAGAGAGCAAAAGCATGGAGGTAGATCAAGCGTTTCATGTGGTGAGATGGAAATACAGGTAAGGATGGAGAGAGATAGAAGGATGCATAGAGAGAGATGGATAAAAAGAGCTAGATGGATATAGATAGAGGGAAATGGATATAGACAGATAGAGAGATGCATAACGAGAGAGATGGATAGATATATAGACATGGACAGAGATAGATGTATATAAAGATGTGTGTGTACATAGAGAGATGAACATAGATATAGAAATTGATATAGTAGATGGATGGATACATAGAGCTGGACAAATAGAGATCGATAGAGGTAGATAAATAGATTCAAATACATATGGAATGATTGGTAGAGATGGAGAAAAGCATGGAGGTAGATAGAGTGACTCATATGGTGAGATGGAAAGACAGGTGAGGATGGAGACAGATATAAAGATACATAGAGTGAGATGGATAAAAAGACCAAAAGGGATATAGAGAGATGGATGTGGGAGATGGTTATAGAGAAACAGAAGCAGTATTTGTCATAGATGGAGTGAAGAAGAGGGCAGGTAGATGGAGTCATAGAGGTAGAGAGTGAGGGTGGAGGTTGTGCTTTGAGTCATAGTGAGATGAAGTGATAGTGAGTGCAAATGAATGAGGTGTGCATTGATAGGGGCAGAGCTCTACATAGCCAAAACGGTGGAGTCACACATGCATCTTGGTCAAAGGATGTGTGGCTGTAAAAGCAGGTACAAATAAAATAAACATTGCAATAATAAGAAATATAGGGGATACAAAATAAATGGAAGCAATACCAATATGATGTGAGTATTATATATTGTAGAAGAATGTATGGGGGACATATATGGTTAAGTATGGAAACATGGACCATGGTTTATATAAATATATCTTTTTTCAAGGAGTTGAAAAAAAATACATGCAAGGAAACGTTATTTAAAAAAAAACACTTGAAACACTTGATAAAATTATAATTGGTCCTTGTATTTTCAGGCAAAATGACAGAGAAACAGGGTTAAAGAAGAAATTATAAAATATAAACATGATATATATAAAAAGGAAGCTATACACTATGCATAGGAATTAGAACCTGGTGATTTTTATGGATATTTGAAACAATAGCCAGGAGAGAATTAAAATAACCAAAACATTGAAAGAGAGATTAATAATTATGTACTGATGAACAGTGATGATTGTCTAATGAGCAAGTGCTGCAGAACAAATGTGTGATACATTCTAACAAGATACATTGATTATGAGATGGTCTTTCATCAATGGGTATATATGCATGTGCCGTCTGTGAAATTGCTCATCAGACTGGCTGGTCTGTTGTTTCCTGGTTCAGAGCTACTACCTGATAAAAATAAAAAGCGCTAAAACAACAAAAGCTATCATAATCCAGACTGCCTCGAAGGAACAGAGAGCTACAAGCCCTTGATCAGCTTCTGAGAAGATGGAGTTGCATTCTTCTTGAGTGTAGCAATGCTGCATGTGTATCTGCTTGGCCCTCACACATGGGCATACAGAGTGAAGGAGTAGGAGGGAGAAGAGGCTAGGCCGCAGATGCACAGTTATTGCACCGAGTGGCAGTGTATGCATTTAAAGGACTGGTTTGGTTATGCCTGTTGGTAATATTTGGCACCACTTTGGCCCATATACTATTGGTCTATTTCAATCCTTGGCAGCTTGCCACGACTCCAGTTTGCCAAGAGTCCACATCTTTAAGTTTGTTCTCATTTTCATTCCGTAAGATTGCCTCCTCTACACTTCAGAGAATTTCTTGATCCCCGGTGGGTTTGTTACACAAAGAATCAAATATAATCATGAATAGCACCCATTGTTGTTACTTCATGGTGCTTATGGAAAACTGGTGTTTACTGTATTGATGAGGTGTTGCTGCGAAAAAAAACAAATTGATTTTAAGCAGAAGGACCGCATCTAACACTGCTCTAAGTATTCCCATGTAATACTGTCAGTGGTATATGATCAAACCTTGAATTTGGCATCTCCCTCGTTTGACAAAAATCCAAAAATTCTAACATTAGCACCCAACTCTAAATGACTCCTCAAGCATTTCAATTAGTGTCCCATCCAGAGAAGTCGTATATGACCAACAAAAACACACATATAAAAATCAGCAACTTATTAATTACACGACCTGCGGTTCTCCGTAGACATAATGGAAAATCATTTTGCTCCACTGAACAGATTTTCATCAAATTTGCACCTGGAGCGGCGGCTTGGTGCCGAAAGCGTGCTTTTGTAAATTTGGTGCAAATCCGTCCAGTATTTGTTTTTAAAATTACCAAAAAGTAGGTACAAAAACAATAGTGATATCTGGCTCTGCTTCACGGACCCATTTCCCTATTTGGTCTGCAGACAGGCATCCCATTGGCCCAGAGGGTGCTCTGAGGTCCACGGACATCGGACGTGGCCACTGATTGGATGGTGAAAAGCATGAAGTGCGTAAGATTTTTGAAAACGCCCACCATGTCGATTTGCAGACATCCGCCAGTGTTCGAGGACACCACAGTACAAACATATAAAAAACACAACATTGCACTTGTCAAACTTATCAAACAAACTCTGTGGAGGTGGAGGGTGATGTCGATGGGATGGGATATGGCTGCAAAAAGCCAAAAAACAGGTGTTTTTCACTCAAAAGTCCACGAACAATTCGGATGTCCGAGGACAGTCCTGTGAAGTTTGCGGACACTTCAGTTGTTCAAGGACATCTGTGCCTATTTCTACATTACAGGGTTGGTGAAAAGCAGCTGTTGGATGGCTTATAACTTGGGCGCCACTCAATGAAACTGCATGAAAATTTGGTATTTTATTCTAGACTTGATTTCTGAATGGTTTTGGAAAGTGTGAAGCTATTTTGTCGAGAGGGAACAAATTTAGAGGGGGGTCCCAAAATATTGTAAAGGCTTATAAATGTGGTGCTATTTGATGAATGTGCATAAAAATGTGCACAACGATTTTAAATCTAGATATAATGTTTTTGTAAAGTTTGGTGCCATTTTGTCAAGAGGGGGCTAAATTAGAGAGGGGTCTCGAACAGTCTGGATGTTCGGGGACAGCCCTGTGAAGTTCGCGGACACTTCAGATGTTCAGGGACATCTGTGCCTATTTCTGCATTACAGGGTTGGTGAAAAGCAATTACTTGATGGCTTATAACGTTGGTGCCACTCAATGAAACTGCATGAAATGTTGGTATTTTATTTTAGACTTGATACTGAATGGTTTTGTAAAGAGGGAACACATTTAGAGGGGGGATCCCAAAATATTGTAAAGGGTTAAAAATGTGGTGCCATTTGACAAATAAGCACAAATGTTTGCAAAATGACTTTAAATCTCGATATAAATGTTTTTGTAATTTTTGGTGGGATTTTCTCAAGAGGGGGCTAAGTTAGCAGGTGGTCTCAACATTTTTAGATGGCTTATAACTTTGTTGCCATTTGGCAAATGTGGTCAATGGTTTTCAGAAAGATTATAGACCCAACCTTTAATGTTTGTGTAAAGGCTGAATGGATTTTGTCAAGTGGAGGCTAAATTATATGACTATTGTATGTATATAAATGTTGACACTTTTGAAAAGTGTCATAATGTAGGTACAAAAAAAAGTGATATACCTTTGGTGACTGAGGTTTAGTCTGTGGCCTTGGGCAGTGGCCAGGTTGTCCGGGTCATGGTATAAGGTCATGACCCAGACAATCTGACTACTGGCCATGACTGTGAGGGACGAAACAGGGGGTTAAAGTGGCCATGTCCTCCTGGTACTGGCTATGTGGTAAAGTTATTCGAAAATGGGCTAGGTTTGAAAGAGAAAAGAAATGTGCTTGTGGTAATATGGTCATAGGGTTTGGTCTTCACCTTCTGCAGGTTGCCATGGAAAGGGAAGAGGGGCTCTGTACGGAGCCCCACCTTCCCTTTCTATGGTGGCCATCTTGGAAAAAGGATTTTCCTTCCTACAGCAGGTTGCCACAGGCATTCCGCTGTAGGAAGAAAAATCTATTTTTTAGCACCCCAGGTTCCTGCTTTGGGAACCAGGGGTGCTAATGGCCTTCATCCTTCATTGCAGGGGCTGCAATGGAGGATAATGATCTGGAGCCCTTGTTATTTATTCATTTATTTATTTATAACGCACTGTAGCCCATAGGCATCAGGGCGCACACAGACACACTTCACTTGGGCCGATAACTTGGGCTGCTGGGCCTTTATCCCCCATTCCGGAAACGGGGGATGAATGCCAAATTATTCCCATTAGCACAATACAAAATGCTAATGGATATGTTGAAAAAACGTATTGAGTCTATGCACTTTACTGAGAAACGTAAAGTAGATGGAGTCTATACGATTATTCTTTAGTTCTATTTTTTAACTGTGAAAGGTGGTTCCTAAAGGAACCTTTCTTTTATTGTTTTTTAAATGAGGCAAATGAGTGAAGGGGCACCAAGCACTAATATGGGGCAGGTGGACAGGGGAAGATGTTGTGCGTGTGGTACGTCTAAGGTTGTAGGCAGTGTTTCTCCTGCTCCTTGATTACAGCTTCAAAAGCACTTTGAAATTGCTTCCCCCTGCAGAGAGGTGTGTTGCAGTATATACAGAGGGCTGTAGTCTTCCAAAGATATGGATCAACAGCCTCTTTTATTGCTTTCCAGGTAGCTGGTGGGATTTTGTGTCCCACATAAGTAGGCCATGTGGTTACAGTATTGGTTGAGGAAGATGATATGGGGGAAGACAGTCTACTACTTGCTAATCAATTACATTTGTGATTTCATCTTCGATGTCCCGGGTGTTGGTCTTAGCAGTGCGCAGTTGTGGCGCAAGTTATGGTTGCTTAGCTTACCATAACTGGCGAATGTCTGAGGTTTTTCGATTTTACTTGTAACCATATGTCCCTTTAACAACATTTTTTCATTGAATTTCATAGGTATTTATTAGTGCAACTGAACTATAATGTCCCTTTAACAATGTCTTTTCATTACATTTCATAGGTTTTTATTAGTGCAACTTAACCATAATGTCCCTTTAACACATTTTTTTCATTGAATATATAAAAATACGTAATCACATGAACACAAAGACATGTCTACTTTACCCATCCATAAATACTCTCAAACACATCATCAAAGTCAGGCAAACCTTATAATCACACACACACATACACCCACAAACACCACCTTCCTTGAAAACACAATTAAACAGTTAGGGCTCAAATTGCAAGAATCCATAATTGACACATTATGTGATCTTGATCTAATCACTTTTCCTCAATGCGCCTTGTATTTATTTGCTATCTGTGGTGAAAGTCTCTGTCATATGCCTTTACAATGTTTAGTGTTACTCCACAAATAAATATTAAACATGTATGTAATGCGTACCATTGGTGAGGCAGGGTGGCAACTGAGTTTATGTTTTGGGGGTTGTCTTGGCAGGGTACCAGGTATGGGTTTTTTGGCTGTAGGGTTGGAGACAGGAAGCAGTTCAATGGGTTTCTTGATGTTCAAGCGCATGTTTGACTTTAGCTTCTCCAACCCTTTACATTAGTCTATAGGTAAAGATGGAATGGTATAGAATGAGATGGGAAGACATGTAGCCTATTGAGAAATAGCAAAATGGGAAATGTGGACACCTCTTGTATCAGCTTTCCCATATTCTAATATCCTGATAAAATCTCTGGTATGTGGGTTAGGTTACATTTGGCCCGGTCTCTAAGAAACAACAAACATAACTGAAAGATATGTTGTGTAAAAAGAAAGTAATGTCAATAATATTGACTATATATACTTCGTAATGTCGGGATGGGGTAGAGGTTGTTATTGAGTTTAGTTCTTATGAAATTTGGGACAGCTGCATTGTTCAGCTTGGGATACTGCACCAATTTCTAGAATATTGTACTATACCCCCAGGCCAAATAGTTCCAGTCCTCCACTAGGTATATGGTTTAAGATTTACAGATTTATGAACATATGTTGTGCCATGCCAAAGGCATTGGCTGGCCTTTTTTAACATGCCTTATAAAATAAAATGGAAAATGGATAGTCACTTCTGTGACCTGTGTGAGTCTAATGCTTTGAATCAGTCAGTGCTGTCCTTGGCACCTATGTGTCTTTTCTCATTTTTTGACTAATGAAAAGAAACATTTAACATTTTAAAATAAAGGAATAGAAACATGTATGTTTCATTTTAATAATCGTTACACTGTATAAATGGAATGTGAACAAGAAGTGCAGAAACATATATTAATTTTCCTTCATATATATTCATTAAAAAGTACTTTGGTGAAAAAAGTAAATATTTTTACTAAGAAACATGGACAAAGTAAAACACTCAAATGATTATCTTAAATACAAATTAGATTAAATGTGAAAAATGAAAAAACATGAATACAGATTTTGATTTGTTTATAATTTTTAATAATACAAATATGGGTAGTTAAATGTATTGCAATTTCTTTTTTTAAGATTAAGATAGAAATATATTTCAACAAAAGGGGAAGAACTTTACCAGACCACACCACTTCACTTGAATCTTGATGTCAAATTTCTGAAATTGCAGATTTTGGGGGTTGAACCACATTAGAAATGTTCATCGGCATAGACTGTCCCCATACAACATGTTTGGACTGTGCTGGCAATACAAATGCATAGTCTCACAACAAAGTAAGAACTTTCAAAAATTCCAATTGCATTTGCTCTAATATTGGCTTAGCCACTCATTATTAATTTTCTTTTGATAAAAGCCATGGTGTAAAACAGCATACCAAAATTACCAGCTGTTCTTGCTTGTTCCCTGCCAAAATTCTCATTGTGAGCAAGTGCAGCCAGCCTTGTTTGGGCATCCATACTGTCTTTGCCAAAGTGCAACCTTTTATGCCTGTACTTTAGGCACATATTATGGAAAACCTCCAAATCCCCTTTTTTGGCAAAATTCTGTGAGGCCTTTAAAATCTTTGGTAAGCACTTCATCGCACACTTTCGTTTGAAGAGTTATGTGAGGATGTGAGCCATGAACCAAACACTTTTTGTTATGCTCATGCTTGTCACTCAGAAGTACATAATGCTTGTTATCCTCCCACGTGTCTGTTTAAACAATGATGGAGCAGTGAACGCTACATTTCAACCAAAATTTTAGGTGAACCCTCACATTTATTATCACCACCATAGATGATTGCAGATAGAGTGTGAACATTTTACTTTTCTTCAGACTCCTTTTTTTTTATTAGCAGCAGTTATTTTTGTAGCTATAAATTTAGTGACGTGCAGACATAAAATGTATGCTTTATGTCTGAAAAATGCTCACATAACCACCTTTGCTGTTCCCACATGCCGGTCCATGGCTATCAACTCTGCAATCTAGGGGATTGAAAATAGGAGTTCAATAGATATATTAAAACTATATTTCTCCATGGAAACAGAGGATGAACATTTTGACACTTGCATCACAACAGAACTCACTATTTTCTGGGTGTAAATGTTGTGGAAGTGGTAAGCGAAGTACTTCGCCAAAAGCCCAGGACTATCACGCTTTCCAGAAAACCTGAGCCTTTTGACTGCAAGAGCATTCACAATTGCTGTCTGTTCAAGATTAAAGGCCTCCCAAATAGCGGGGAACAAGAACTATCTCTAATATTTGTAGTATGCAATTTAGCAATGAATTCAAGTCCTAAAGATTGACAGAAACTTGAGATCTTACTAAACATTGATCCACTGAATAACAGAGCACAAGAACTAATTTCCTGCTTGTACCTTTCGAAGAATGGGTTGAGTGGACCATGAACATGCTGAATGTTCATGCACACAGCTCCCCATGATATTCATGATATTCAGGTTGATGCCGTTGACCTTGAGTAACTTCACCAATGTCTCCCCACAAATCCTCCCACATTTCCCATAGTTGCATTTTATCATTTTTACAATCTTGGTTCCATCAATAGCCAATCGCCATGCAATACAGTGGTTTAAGATTCTATGGTGGTGGTTAATTGCGCTGCACTAACCATGTTGTAGTCAGGGTCAAGCATATCATCATCGATTAATTCAAAAGGCCCCTCAGTGATTTCAATCTGTGATATTTCTAGATTTTCAGCTTTAATGGGAAAACAGGGAAGATTACATCTTTCTTAGACAGCAATAGTTTTGAAGGAGCAGATTGAGAGAGGGAAATAATGAAGAAGTATCCTCTGTGCTGTATGTCAGATCTGGTGGATGTTGTGTGCTATAACAAAGATCCATCATTACTTTCCATGGCTTGCTGCTGATATTAATGTTAAATTCGAGCAACTGCACATCAGCATCCCAATTCTGAAACTCTGGATGGGGAATCGCATCCTCAAACAATAACTGCGCCCAAGTGACTTTTGTTTGACAAGCAATATCAATTGTTAGTGGTGTAGTCTCAGTCTTTCGGTTCTTCTTCTTACTAGGCCTCTAATAGATTTTGAAAAATATTTGAAATTACAAATTGCAAATATTTTCAAAAAGACAAAAAACATCCATGGCGATAAGACCCAAAAAATCCATGGTGCTTCAAAAAGATGGAATCAATGACGAAACTCAAACTACCATCCCATGTCCCTTCTCTCCTACCCCAAGGTTCGGTACTGGGTCCCCTCCTTTTATATCACTACACCTGTACTCTTGCTTGCATTATCTCTTCCTTTGGGGTGCTACACCATCTCTATGCTGATGACACCCGACTTTTTCTCTCTTTTTGTTCTTTTTCCTCTACTATCCATGCTACCTTATCCTCTGGTCTTGTGGCCATCCAATCCTGGATGTCCACTCATTTTTTGTTTGCAACTCTTCTAAAACCCAGGTTCTCTTCTTGTTGGCCTCTTCTATCCCTCTTCTCTGCCCCCTTCTATTTTATTTCCTCCCTCCTTCCTACCCATTTCAACAACAGCTCATGATCTGGGAGTCTCGACTCCTCCCTTTCTTTTTTGCCTGATTTTTCCTCTCTTTCATGCTCTTATTAAGCTCACTTGTTGATCATTCGTAAGACACATCTGTTTCTCTTTTCACTTTTTGTCTCATCTTATCTTTTCACATCTTTTCTACTGTTTTCCCCCTCTCTCTGGCCTTCCTCTTTCCCATTTTGCTCCTTTAAAATATTTCTAGAACACCTCAATCCGTCTTCTTTCTCTCTTTCTCCCCGTGAGCCCATAACCTTGCTCTCTCTAATGTTTATTGGCTATCATTTCATTCTCATTTTAAATGTAACTTTCTCTGCCTTGTGTTCAAGCCTCTTCACAATCTCTTTGCCTCTTCTATTGCTGCATTTTGCTCCCCGGCTCATTCTCTCCACTCCCAACCTCTATTTCTCTTAGTTACACTTTGTCCTCCCTGTGCCGAGTTTTGCTTTCGCTCCTTCTCCCTTTTGGTCCCACTACACTGGAATGCTCTACGTTCTCTTTCTTCCTATAATTTGTTCCACTCTCAACTGTGCGATCACCTTCTGTCCTCGTAATTCGGTTCATATTTCTCATGTTCATTCTCCACATATTGTACTGTTTTCGTGAATAAGTTTTGTTCAACAATTTAGCGTATAGCTCTTTATAAATATAAATAAAATACAGAACCTTACATAGTCAAAAAATATTATATTTTGAAATACTGCATTACATGATAATACATTAAAAGGTTGACAATTGAGAAATAAAGGAGATATATGACAAGAACACAAGGCTGTAAATGGGTTAAAATGCCCCACAAATGCACATAGTTGATAATGAGACAACTGTAATAACCAAGGGTTCAATTACCTGTACTTGGGAAAATCTGTGTGCCAATTCTGCAATGAAGATAATTAGCCTTGCAGTGAGAATATCCATAGTAGACTGAAGGAATGTTTTTCTTGCAACTAATTTGAAGTAGTTTTTAAATACTTTGAAAATTGGTTGTGTATGAGAATTTGTCATGTGGTTGTGTACCGGAATTTGTTGCATGGTTGGAGTGTCATTACATTTTTTTTTAGAGGTGTGATATAGTCCCGTGACATAGCCATATTTGTGTATGTGTAAAGATTTAGGTAGGTGAAGGATTGATGATGTCAAATTATGTAAAAGAACGTGGGCACACCAACAACCAATATGAGTGCTGGGACTAGGTGAGAACTTCTCTTGATAAGGGTGTGGGCAAAGTAGAATGACACTAGTGGAAGAGGCCCGGATCTTGTCAAAGGACACATACCTATGTTGATTCAGTGGGATGGAGTCTCCAAAGGGAGTATGGAGACACTGGGTCTGGGGTGGAAATGTCGCCAATAGTCCCGAGGCGCTAGAACCCTTTGGGTTGTACATGGAATTATTTAACCTTGTGCATGACCACCCGCCCACCAGCCCCCATTGCAAGCTCATGACCAAAGTGAGAATTGGCTTTGATAGAGGATGGGGGTAGATCTGGATGAAGGGAGCAGAATGAACCAAGCACCTTATCAAAGGACAAATACTTATGTTGATTCAGAGGGATGGGGTCTTCAAAGGGGAATTTGGAGACAATGGGTCTGAGGTGGCATTGTGTGCAATTGTCCTCAGGTATTTGTATTTGTATTTTACTTTTATTACGCGCCGAAAGCCCTCAGGCATCAGGGCGCGGACATAGAGACAAGGACTGTGAGTAAAACAGGACAGGAACAGGAAGTCTAGCTCAAGTTATTATGTAACATTATTTAAAGAGCATGTTTTCAATTTCTTTTTGAAAATCTGAAAGTTGGTTTCTAGTCTGAGAGCAGTAGGCATGCTATTCCATTTTAGGGATGCTTAAATTGGTAAAGAGCACCCCATTCCGTTCGCTTTCTTTGTCTGAATGATCTTAACTAGACCTTGTTTTTTAGATCTCAGTGATTGTCTTGCTTCGTACAAGGATATTTGTTCCTTTAGGTAGATGGGAGCAGATCCGTATAGGCAGTGGTGGATGATTGAGGCTGCCTTGAATGTAATGCGGTCGTCTACTGTCAGCCAGTGTAAGGCTTTACGGTCTTCTGTGATGTGATTATGTTGAGGTTTCTTTTTATAGCTCTCACTGCATCATTCTGTATGACTTGGCACTGCTAAATGCAACCCTTGTGTGTTCCCAATAGAAGGGCATTGCCATAGTCAAGTCTTGAAAGGATGACGGCTCTAGCGATGGTTGTTCTATTTTCTTCATTTAAGAAGGGTCTTATGTGTCTGAGTAGTCTGTTGTAGTATCTGCAATTCTTTTTTAGGTATGCTACATGGGCGTTGGCTCCAAGGGAGGGTTTTCACTTTGTCTGAAGTAGGGATGCTCGAGTTCTTTATGTTAAATTGGGCATAGTACTAGTTCAATTTTACTCTTGCCTGGGTGGAGCCAAAGATCATGAGCTCTGCCTTACTGCTGTTTAGGCAGAGCCAGTTAGATTTTATCCATGCCTCGAGTATACTGTAGATGGAGGCTACTTTGGTGCTGTCTATGCTGTAGCTTCCACTCAACTCTATGATAAGCTGAGTGTCATCAGCAGTTGGTAAACAGTACACCTAGGTTGTTGAGGAGAGTGCAGAGACAGTGACCGTAGAGGTTAAAAAGGAGAGGAGAAAAACTGGCTCCCTGGGGTACACCGTAGTTTACACCTAGGGGTTTGGAGAATTCCTCCCCCCAGTGTATTTTGGAGCTACGATCTGAGAGGAAAGAGGAAAAATCAATCTATAGCCTCTTGAGATCAATTTCCTGATGTCCCCAGTGCTTCCTGGGGTTTATGGTGGTCTTGCAGGTCAGACGCTGCTGATAGGTCTAAAAACATCAGGATGCCTGTCTTTCCCTTTTCCAAGATGTTCAGCATTCTAGTTTGTAGATCCAGAAGGGCGGTCTCTGTGCTATGTGAACTTCTAAATCCAGATTGTTGTGCATGAAGTAGATTGTGTTTGTCTACGTATGTTTGCAGTTGTTTAGTTGCAGCTTTGTCTAGAATTTTGAGGAGTAAATTACAGTTAGTTATTGGCCAAAGATTTGTAGGGTCTTGTTGGTCGAGTCCTGTTTTTTTAACTAAAGGTGTAACTGCTACTGGTTTAATGGAACTGGGTACTTTCTTGTCTTTAAAAGAGGTGTTTACAATTCTACGAATTAGGGGTGCAAATATGTCTGGGTTTTCAAGTACAATTTTTGGCGGTATAATGTTTTCTGCACAGGATGTCTGTTTAAGGGATGTAAGGAGCTTTTTTGTATCGTCTAGGGAGAGTGGTTTGAATTTAAATTTTTCTCCATGAACAATGGGTGAGTCTGTAATGTCCAAGGATGATTGTATTTTAGTGGCTACTTTTCAAAGGCTGATGGTTTGCCGTGCCTTAAGAATCTTTTCATGGAAGGCAAGTTGGACCTTCTCGCAGTCTTCTTGGGTAGGTTGGAAGGGGGTGACAAGGAGGGTGCTTTTTCAACTGACTTAAGGATTTGGAAGAGTTTGCCTGGACAATTGGAGGCTGAAGAAAGCTGCTGGTTATAGAAGTCTTTTTTAGTTTCAATTAGTTTTATTTTGTATTTTTTGTACATTTCTTTCCATGTCTTTTTGTTTTCGTCTGACTGATTTTTTTTGCCATTGTCTCTCTAGTTTCCGTTTTTCTTTTTTTAGAGCTTTTGTCTCATCAGTGAACCAATTTTGGTGGTTAGCATTTGGTCTGATTTGTTTTTGTTTAAGTGGAGCATGGGTGTCGCTGGTTTCCTGAAAGTGTGAATTGTACACTTTAATAATGTCGTCACATGAATCGTCATCAGTTGTAGACCATAGAATGGTGGCAACAGTGTTGACTAAGATGTCTGACGTAAGATTTTTAAAGTTTCTATTGGTAATGGTGTTAGGTGTGTTGTCTGTTTTTTTTATACTGATCTTAGGTATCAGTATAAATTCAATGTTATAATGGTCAGAACATATACAGGGGACTGCCTGCTGTGTGGTATTATTTGTATTCCTGGATATAACGCAGTCCAGTCGGTTGGCATTGTTTGTGGTGGGTTCATTGTTGATCACATTATAGTTTATTGATTTGAGATCTTCTTCAAGGGCGATGGCCTCTTTATCTTTGATGTTACCTCTCCATCTGTTTAGGTCACCTAGAACCACAGTGCCTGTATTAGGTCCTTTACGGGTGTTCAGTATCTGAATTAAATCCTCATTGAAGTCTGTGCTCAGGAAGGGTGGGCGGTAAAGTACTATGATATTAATACAGTTATTTTGGGTAGGTGTCAATTTTAACAGTAGGGTTTTGCACCTTTGGCAGAAAAAGGTAGATGGGAATAGTTGGAGTTTGGTTCTGGCTGCAGCCACTCCTACTCCTTTTCCTTGTTCTCTGTTTTTATAGAAAATATTGTACCCTTGGGGTACTGCCGTGTTTATAGTAGAGCCAACAGGCTGTTGCAGCCATGATTTTGTTAGGCAGAGAATGTCTAGGTTGTCTTGAGTTACGTAGGCATGGATATTTTGAGCATGCTTGCTCAATGACCTGGTGTTAAGTAGGGTAATTTTAATGTTGGACAGCTTTGTTGTGTTTGTCTTGTGGGGGGTTATGCAGGAGTGTTTCATCTGAGTAGCTTCTGCTTATACATCTGAAAGATTTCCCTGTTGAGGACAGGGTTGAGACACTTCTCCTTTTCCCGCCCTCCGCTGGGGATGTATGGGCAGGTGAGGGGGTTGTTGTGGAGTATGAGTGATTTCATGTAACCTTGTGTCCACATGCTGTTGTACTGTGTTTAGTTGGTGTGCCTGTATTGCCTGAAGCAATACTTGTGTGGTGTTGAGGTAGCCCATGACTTACTTGTGCCTGGTGTAGGTAGATGAAGAAGGGTCTCTGGCCGGAACGCCGAGAGATGGCGAGGACCGGCGAAGACCGGCTTGCCACGCCAGCACCGGCGCTGAAGCGCCTGACGTTTCCTTTTGTGTGGCTGCCTGGATGCTGGGTGATGTAGTTCCCCAGCAGTTTGAAGGAAGGAGTGGATGGACCCAGTTATGGAACAGGAGCGTTTGGAGTTTGTAATTCCTCCAACACTCTAGAGCTGCAAACAGGGTGACAAAGGTGCAGATTCTGCAAATTGTTCAGATGTTCAAACAATTTATCTTGCGTGCTAAATGTAACAATCGTAGCAATCACACTGGTGACAAAATCAAAATCAAAATATTCAGTCTACAAGGTGAGTACACCGTTAACTAATGGAATGGTGTGTGACGTAGCGCAATGGCCTCAAAACACCTACCTAACCTCAGGTGAAAGAACCCTTTGAGTTGTACATGGTATTCATCACATTGTGCATGCACACCAGCACATATTGCGATCACATGACCCAAGTGAGAACTGGCTTTGGCATGAGAGGTTATGGCTAGGGAATATGCAAACAGACAAGGCTCTACATCTTGTCATAGGACTCACACATAGGTTGATTGAAGAGGCAGGGTCTTCAAAGGGGGTATGGAGACATCTTCTGTGGGGTGGACAAGTGTCGATAGATGCAAGAACATGAATGAGAAGGCATTGATAAACTGATAACAGTGCACTGATGAAGGAGAAGTGGTTGGCTATATTATGATTGAGTCTGATTGATATTGGTAAACTTTTTAAAGCAATCCCAATAACATGTGTTTATCTGGCTGCTGTAACATACCATTTTATGACATATATGTACTGTTGGTATATGCTGCTGGTGACTTGGGCAAACCCCTTCATTCATTTGTCATCCTATTACATTATAAACTTCACTTTCTACAACTTTAAATGGTAAGGATTGTTAACATTCAATCAGAGACTTGTGTATTTATAAATGCATTTGCTTGAAATTTAGAGTATGTTAAACAATGAATTAACTTGTTAAGAAAAAATAAGAATAAGAAATGCAATCCCCTTAGTAGTGAGTATTTTCTATTGTGACTGTAGGGTTTATGCCTTGTTGTATGTTGTTGGGGAACATATGAAAACAACTTGAACATTTGAACATATGATACCACCAGGGGGCTCCAAGCATCAGATGCCTGATCTAACATCTCCCATCATCAGGCTGAATCTAACCTGCGAGAGCAGTATTTCCTACAATTTCTACTCCTACGCAGCACTTTCTTACTTCTAAGCACCCTGTGCTTCATTGGATTGCCGTAATTCGTTAATTGAACTCTTTTCTACCTGTTTACCACCTTCACTCGCGTCCCGCCTCGTGAGCAAAAAACATGGTGACCTCATCTGAATCCTCATGACGGCTCCCCCTGTCTTCCTGCTATGCGGCCGATCCAGCTCCTGACTTGGTCCAGCTGCTCCAGCCCTTGACACCCATAGCATTTAGCTGCCACCGCCCTCATTGCCCCCCTGCGAGGCTCCGACTTGGTTCCTACCACCCTCACCGCTCTAGTGGCCCCCTCTGCCTGCCTTGACCTGCAGCAACTTTCACCTCTGCAATCATGCCCCTGGCGGCTCCTGTGGCTTGCTTCATCCGCTGCTGCCTCCTGCGTTTGCCACCTCTGCTGCTGCAGCCCCTGCTGCTCCTATGGACTCCTCCATCAGCCTCCAGTGGCCCGCTCCACCAATCACAGACTGTTGTGCCTCTGGCTGCCACTGCCCTGCTGCTTCTGTGGTCTGCTCCATCAGACTCTTGTGGCCGATCCATCAACCATGGGCTGCTGTGCCTCTGACTGCTGCAGCCCCCATCTACTCCTGGGACTGCTTTGTCACCCGCTGACACTGTGTCCATGACCTCTTGCAGCCGCAGCCACCGTGGCTTCAGTGCCTCTGCTGCTGCGGCCCAGGCTGATCCTGGGGTCTGCTCTGTCAGAAACTGACACTGTGTCCATGGCCACCTGACACTGCAGCCTCCACAGCTTCAGTGCCTCTGCTGCCTGGCCTGCTCCACCAACCACGGACTGTCGTTCCCTCCAACTCTGCAGACGCTGCCCTTGCAGTGATCTGGTGAGTGCTAAGGTTCCTGCCTCTTGGCACAGCTCTCCCAGGCTCCACAATGTCCTTGACTCTGCAATTACTGTGTTCTCTGCCCATGCAGCTATGGCCCTGGCGGCTCCTGTGGCCTGCTCCATCCGCTACTGCCTCCTGTTTCTGCCACCTCTGCCTACCGCGGCCCCCATTGCTCCTGTGGACTTCTCCCTCAGCCTCCAGTGGCCCACTCCACCAACCACGGACTGTCGTTCCCTCCAACTCTGCAGCCGTGGCCCTCACAGAGATCTGGTGAGTGCTCAGGTTCCTGCCTCTTGGCACCGCTCTCCCAGGCTCCACAACGTCCTTTGCTCTGTAACTGCTGCGTTCTCCGCCCCTGCAGCTACGGCCCTGATGGCTCTTGTGGCCTGTTCCATCCGCTACTGCCTCCTGTATCTACAGCCTCTGGCTACCACGGCCCTTGCTGCTCCTGTGGCCCACTCCTTCACCACTAATGCAGTGCCCACAGCCTTTTGTAGTGGTGGCACCTGCAGCTCTAGTAGCCCTCTCCTTCTACCATGGGTGATTGTGTCCTCCATCTCCACTGCCCACAGCCTCTTGCAGCCGAGGTCCCTCCAGCTCCATAAGCAGGCTCCTCCTACCACAGACTATTGTATCCTCCACCTCCACTGCTGCAGCCCTCTACGAAGCCTTCCATGACCTACAGCAGCAGCCCTTGCTGGCTCCCTTCAATTCAGCCTACAGGATCCCACAACTCCTCTCTCCCGCTTCTTCTGAGGGTGCTCCCTTCTCCCTTGCTGCCCTTAAATTCATGGCCTGACCCTATGGTCCACCTCTTGCGCCTGACTTTTTGTGCCTGCCCCTATGATCGCTGATCTTGAAACCACTCATCTGCCTCCCACTGGCTCCACAGTGCTCCTCTATGGTGTACAGCTTCCTTCCAGGGCGCTCCAGACTGCACTCATCTTCCTCCCACTGGCTCTACAGCGCTTCTCTACCCTGCTTCTAATGGTGTGTAGCCTCCTTCCTGGGCGCTCTGGACTGCACTTGCACCCATAACACCCACTGGCTTTGACCTGCTTCTCCTTTCAACCATTGATCGTGCCCTCCCTCCACAGCACTCCATGCTCCTACTGGTATACAGCCCCCCTCCTGAACACTCCTGACTGCTTTTTTGGACCTGCAGCACCTACTGTCTTTGACCAACCTACAGCGTCCTCTCCACTTTCATCCAACAGCTCTTAGTTCCTGCCCCTATGTGTCCCCGACTACTGTGCCTCAGTGCTTCTAGTGCTTTTTGACTAGGCATCCTATCCTATGCCCCACCTCTTCCCTCTAACTTCTCTTCCCTTCATTACCCCTGCCTGTGGTTCCTAACCCACCCTACCCCTGAGTCTGCTCCAGTCCCACTTATCTGCCTTCTGGTCTAAATCCTGCTCCATGTTATGCGCTGCTCCTCCTTTCTGTTCTGCCCCTCTCCCTTCCCTCCCATCTTCCCCCTACCCCCTACCCCCTCGAAACTTTCTAGCTCATCATCATGGTCATCTCCTCTCTTTACCTCCCCCCCACTACCAATCCTCCCTGCCTTCTAATTCCTCATCCCAGCACCACAACCTCATCTACCCACATAGCTCCAATACTCCCAATACCTTTGAAGTTGCCCCCTGGAACACCCGAAAATCTGCAACAAAACCACTGCTGTTCTTGACCTATTCTTACGCCTCAAACTCCAATTTCTCTGTATCACTGAAACTTGGATCCCTCCCCATAACACCTCTGTTCCTGCTGCCCTTACCTCATCTTCATCTTCTTTCGCTCATGTCCCTCGCCCCTCTGACCGGGGAGGCGGCTTAGGCCTTCTCTTTCACCCTCACTTTACCTCACTCTCCCTCTCCTACTTCTGTACCCTCTCTTTCTTCCATTGAATTAATTCATAAAATCTTTCATTCTCCCCATGCTATATCATTCCTCATCATATATCGCCCTCCTGGCCCGCTTGGCTCATTCTATGAGGACTTTGACCATCTTCTCCGCCTCATCACACCCAGCCCCACCCAACTAATCGTTCTTGGAGATTTCAATCTCCATCTCCCTACTAACCCTTCCTCCTCTCCTCTCCTCTCCTCTCCTCTCCTCTCCTCTCCTCTCTTCTCCTCTCCTCTCCTCTCCTGTCCAACCTTGATTCCTACCTTCCCTCTTCCCTTCCCTCCCACTCACCAATCAGGCTCTACCATTGACCTCATCTTTACCTCCTCCTTCTCTGCATCTCCAATCTCTTCTCTACCTAACTATCTTCCTGACCACTCCTTGCTCTCCTTTTCCTTCACCCCCCTTCGCACCCCCACCCCTCCATCTTCCACCCCCTTCTTCAGGTGCGACCTACGCAACTTCAACCCTTCTCTCTTTCTTTCTTCCTGCTCATCTTTCCTCCCCACTCTCTCCCACTTCTCTTCTCTTTCAGCTACTGAAGCCTCATCCAACTTAACTTCCTCCCTCTCCTCTACTCTTGATCATCTTTACCCTCTCTCCTCATTCCGCCCTTCTCGCCGACCTGCTCAACCCTGGCTATCGGCTCATATTTCCTCCATGCGCCGCCTTCTTAGGTGCCTTTAACATTCCTGGCTCAAACACCCCACCACCTCCAACCATTCTGCTTACTTCTAGTATCACTTCCTCTATGACTCTTGTCTCAACTCTGCTAAGTGCACTTACTTCTCCGACCTTCTCTACTCACTCTCGCCGTATCTTCCAAACCTTAACTTGACTTCTCTCTCCACCTACCCTGGATCATTCCATTGCCTCTCCTCTCTCTGCCTCTGATCGTGCCACCTTCTTTTCCAACAAAGTAATCTCCAATAAACTATCTTCTCCTCCCCTTCTATTCTCCTCCTCCACCTCCCCCTCCTCCTCCTCCCTTTTCCATGTCCTCATTCACTCCTATCACTCAATCTGAAGTTGCCCTCCTCCTTTCTAAAACTCATCCCACTGCCTCTCCCACTGACCCCATACCTACCTCCCTCATACCCAAAATGTACCCCCTCATCATTCCCTATCTCACCTCACTTTTCAACACCTCTCTTACCACTTCCAGCTTTCCCAACCCTTTTAAGCATGCTACTATCATCCCCATTCTCAAAACACCCACTGCTAATCCCCATCTCGCTTCTAACTATCGCCCCATCTCTCTACTATCTTTCCTTTCTAAACTCCTAGAATGCATTGTCTACTCTCAACTCTCTACCTTCATCTCTAACCATTCTCTCCTCCCCCCACCCAATCTGGATTCCGCCCTCTTCACTCTACTGAAACTGCTCTCATCTCTGTTCTCAACTCTCTCCTGTCTGCCCACTACTCTAAGCATTCCTCTATTCTGGTCCCACTGGACCTCTCTGCTGCCTTTGACACTGTCGACCACCCTCTACTCCTTAGCAATCTCTCTTCATTTGGCCTTAAAGACTACGTTCTTAATTGGTTCTCCTCCTATCTCTATAACCGCACCTTCTCAGTCTCCTGGGGTGGCTGCACCTTCCCAATCTCTCCACTCAACCACGGCATTCCCCAAGGTTCTGTCCTTGGCCCCTTTCTCTTTTCACTTTTTACTTCCTTCCTTTCTCCTATAATCTCCTCCTTTGAAGTTTCACATCATTTCTATGCTGATGATACCCAGTTCTTCCACTCTTTCTCCTTCTTCTCTCCTGACATCCACCATAAACTTTCTTCTTGCCTCTCTGCTATTAAATCTTGGATGTCCTCTCACTTCCTTACTCTTAATGCAGATAAAACTGAACTCCTTTTCTTCCCTGCCAACACTCTTCCTCTTCTCTCCCCTCCTCCTTTCATTCTCTTTCCTCCTTCTGAACTCCCCTTTTCTCCCCATGTTCGCAACCTTGCTCTCCACATGGACCCCCACCTCTCTCTTTCTCATCACATTTCCCTCATTGCCAGATCTTGCTGTTTCCCCCTCTACAACATCTGCAAAATGTGCCCTTTCCTAACCTTCCAAGCTATGAAACTCCTCATCTCCTCCCTCCTCTTCTCCAGACTTTTCTACTGCTCTACTCTTCTCTTTGGACTCCCCTCCTCTCACCTCTCCCACCTCAAATCTGTCTTCCACTCTGCCATTCGCTCCCTCTGCCTTCTCTCACCTCACAACTTCATCTCCTCTTCTCTTAACTCACTAGGCTGGCTCCCATTTCACTCCCAGCTCAAATTTAACTTCTTCTGTCTAGTCTTTAAAGCCCTCTATGATCTTGCCCCTGCTTACCTATCCTTCTTTCTCACTTTCTATACTCCTTCACGTTCACTCTGTTCTGCGGATCACTTCCTTCTCTCTACTCCTCCTCCCCCATGCCTCCTCCCATTTCCGCTCCTTCCAACTTCTCACTCCCTTCCATTGGAACCACCTTCCTCTCCCCATTCGCTCCATCACCTCCTACCCCACATTTCGCATCTATAAAATCCTATCTCTTCCACTCTCCCCCTACCATGCATTCTTTCCTATTTCACTACTGAACCCATCTCCACCCGCTCCTCCTACCCCCTCTCTCACTTCTGTCCCTCTCTATTTGTACTTAACCTCATCATTAATGTAAATTGTTCTTTGTACTCTTTTCTGGTTTAGATTCATTGGGCCTCATTCCGAGATTGGAGGTAGTCATGGCGCTATTTGCACCATGACTGCCTCCAATAACGGTACCGGCACCGATCTCATTCAATGGGGACTTACCGCTGTAGTCTGACCTTTGTGGGACCGGTAAGTCCCCATTGAAAAAACCATTCCCCATTCCCATTTGAGCCCCCATAGGACTCAAATGGGAATGGGGAAGTAGCTAATAACGGTACCGCAATTTGCAGTACCGTTATTGGCTCTGATTTCCCTTAACGGGTCCCGTCCATAACGCCTGGTCAGACCAGGCGTTAAAGGAGGGACCCGCTAAGGAAACTCATTTTAGGGTGGTAAGGGATTACCGGCACCGGTCTCCTTACCAGTGCCCGGTATCCCTTACCGCCCTACTCGTAATGAGGCCCATTGTCATGTATTGTTTGTTGTATTCACTTGTTCCTCTTGTACAGCTCTTTGGATTAAAGCGCTATATAAATTTATATAAATACAAAAATACAAATACAACTTGAAACTCTTTATGTGGGTTAATAGAAAAACTAAAAACTTGAAATGTAACAATCAGAAAGTAAATCTTATTCCAGGGCCCAGCACACCCAACTCGCGCCGTACTGCTACAAATCTTTCCAGCCCAAGCCTTTGTCTGCACTTCACGCAGCCCACAATCCACGTAACCAGGTCGCCACACACACACTCCATCCTGCTATCCCTATCCACCCAATACCTGCCCCAAAAAGACAGCAACTGTACAGTTCAGTGCCGCCACATGCGTGAGCCTGGTATCTACCTGCCCAAGGAAACAACTCAGTTCTACCCAGCCCAGGTCTCCTCTATACAGCTCACCTACTGGCAACAAGTACCTGCAGCTTAAACCATCATGTGCACCACTCACGCCTATGAAGCTTCCCAGCCCAGTGGCCAAACAGTGGGCTGCTACGACACTACAGGCCCTCCCAGTTACTAGTGTCCCATACCAGAACAATAGGCTTAGCTATAGTACTCACTGTGCCATGGCCCCTACCTCATAACGCACGCCATCTAGTCAGGTTAGGAACAGTAGATTGGGTGAACCCTCATGCTTTAGCATGTCCCTGACCCCCAACCAGAAGCAATCCTGTCTAGTACAAGGCCTTTCACACAATTCCACCTGGTCAGAATCCCAAGGTACAGATTGCCCACCCTACGAAGTGTATCCAGACATTGCCTAAAATATCCATGCTTACTAAGAATTTCGTTTCACTAACCCTCTCGAACCTCACCATGAATTTATCACTAGTGTCCAACAAGATGGGTTCACCCTCCAACCCTTTCGTAGGGGCCCTGATCAATGCCAGATCGATACCTGCTCATGCCCTTGACATAAATGACAATCATCAGCACACACAAATTAGATTTCCTGGCAGTCTCAGACACTTGGTTGCACCCATCCGCAGGGCCAACACTTTCATTGGATATCTCCGTTGGCTATGTCATATTCAAGTCCAACAGACTATCCTCCAGAAGAGGTGGGGTTGCACTTATTGCCAAAAAGTCCATCCCCATCAGACAAACCACCATAAGAATGGCATGCAATTGTGACCTACTCTTCGCTAACTTGACCCTGTTACACACTGACACCATTACTATCTTTGTTGTCTAGTGACCCCCGGGTTCCATCCTGTCCTTCAAAGAAGATCTCACACAGGTCTTAAGAGCTAACATTAAGACAACCTCTAGAACTATCCTTTTAGGGGACCGTAACCTGGGTCTTATCAACGTGTTGGTCTCTCATGCATCCTCTGTAGTCAACACACTTAGCAACCTTAAATTCCGGCAATGTGTCCAGACCTCTACTCACATAAAGGGCTACACACTAGACTGGGTAGCCGACCTTAAGTGTAAGGTAGCCATCCTTGAATATACACTGTGCTGATGGTCTGACCACTATACAGTCTCCTTCTCTATCTCGCCTCCTGAGACTACAACACATGCTCGCCCCTCCCTGACCCCCAGCTTGGACACGTAGTCCAAAAAATCTCACCAGGGATAGCATTACTCTGCTACTACAAGCTCTCGAACCCCATTACCTACTCTCCACTGTTCCTATCATACTAGCAGTTCTGTACAAAAGTACTCTATCATCTGCAGTGAATGCAGTAGCCTTGCTAGAGCCTAGAAAATCAAAAAAATCCAAACATGCCAACTCATGGTTCACCCCAGAACTCATTGAGATGCGCAAAGCCAAACGCCTGGCTGAAACTAACTGCAAGAAACCACTGTCATCCCCCCATAAAATGAATTTTGCTTTGGGAGAATGGAAGGCAATACTCTAGATAAGAGGGTGTGATCTAGATTAGGGCTCTGCAACCTTTGACTCTAGATGTTTCGGACTACAACTCTTACCAGCCCTATGCAGCATATTCAATTGCGAGGGATCATGGGAATCGTAGTCCAACATATCTGAGAGCCAAAGGTTGCAGATCCCTCGTCTAGGTGATCTTCATAGAGCAGAGTGCAACACTCTGGACTCCAGTGTAGAAAGGATCATTCCATAGCAGGCCTTTACTGATTCCATTTGGTGGCCTCATAAACTCTCTGTATCCTGCTTCTAAGGCTGCAAATTAACACAAGGCATGACTCAACCTAAAATATTAACATTCTACTGATAACACGATTACACCTGTCGTATTAAATGTTTCTAGCCCCATCAAGAGGCACCGGGCGCTCGTATTGTAGTGCTACCTTTACATGGTTTTTACACCACATGAAAAGGCACTATTATCTTCCATCAGTTGCTGCAACTTAGAAGCACCCAGGACAGCATTGCTGTGGCAAAAGCGAACTTGATCTCACTGACCATGCACCTGCAGAAGAACAGTAGAGGAATATTTAAGGTAATATTTAGGCAGGGTTTCTTTACTTGCAAACAAAGTAAAGACAAACTGTAATATGCTCTGATCTGTAGCTAGGAAGTGATTTAGTATGTGGTCATTTCATTTAATTATTAAGCGTCACGTTAGGACTTTGTAGGCCCAGATATTACGAAGCTTAAAAACAGATAAAGTTTTATGAAAAAGATGCAGTTGTATTATAATTATAATCATGCAAAAGTTATTAAAGTTGGCTATTTAACCGGTACAAATACAACTCTATGACTCACTGGTGTGCTTTATAACTACATTTACGAATTAGTGCATGCGCAAGTCTAAGAAAACACGTTTATCTTACTGGGCATGTCTACAGGATAATTACATTTAATAAATTCAATTTACTTTCACTTTACTAAGCCGGTACACTAGCTCGGAGTTTTTCATATCGAACACATTCTTTTGAAAATATGCTGCACAACAAGATAAAACAAAACAACTATTAAAACGTGAAAATAATTGTTTTTAGTTGCCAACCTCAATGATCGATATGTACTTCCACGTTTCCATATAGTGCGAATAAAACTATCACTGCCCATCACAGCTTTATTCATTTTTTAATCAGTGGTAGAAGTTTACAGAAAAAAGTAGTGAAACTGTGGTCTCAGCAGGGAAGAGGGTAGGTGGAATGTGACAAGTGCTGCGCCCAGGGTATTCCAATAATCTAAGTGACTAGTAACTGAGACTCTTATTACAACTTCACAATTGTACAGGGACATGAATGGAGACATCCTTTAAATAGAATGGTCAATATGGTCGTAAAAAGTAGAGGAATCGTAAACAGAAAATAATAAAAGTAGTGGCAATCCGCTCCCGACAGTTACCGCTCACTTTGATCACTGTTTGTAATTACAAATACAATGATTGTGCATTGGGAAGACCAGTCTGCATAATTCAGAAGTGTCATGCTCCAAGCCCTTGATGATTTACAATCTAGTTTAAAGTGTGTTGGTCACAGATATTATTAGGTAATATTGTTTCGGACTACGTCTCTGCATGTCACTTTGCGGCAAAAATGATAATTGTAGGATGATAGCAAAATCCCCTGATAGCATTGCCCCTGCTTGTTCACTGCCATTTCGCAGGATTACAGGTTTACCAGAAAATCTTCAAATCCCCTGACAGGAAGACTGGGTTCCTTTCCAGAATGTTCCACTGCTATAGACCACCCAATTTAATTGAACTACCAGTGACCCCAAAACCTCTATGAGGTCGCTTGAGCTCCCCTGCAGAGAGGGCTTGGCCTTGCAGTTCAGGCACGAATAACCGATTTGCAAATGGTTAGTCCCCTTCTGCAATAGCATTGAAGGGCTAAAAAAAATGCAAAGAAAGCGGCCCATCCCAGAGTGTACACAACATCTTGGGTCTCATTCCGAGTTTGGATAGCACCATGACTACCTCCAATACCGGTACCAAGTCTGCTCTCGTTCAATGGGGACTTACCGGTCTTTTCCGACCTTTGCGGGACCGGTAAGTCCCCATTGAAAAAGCCATTCCCATTTGAGCCCCCATAGGGCTCAACGGGAAGGCACTAATAACGGTACCGCAAATTGCAGTACCGTTATTAGCTCTGAAGTCCCTTAACGGGTCCCGTCCTTAACAAGGGACCCGCTAAGGGAACTCGGAATAGGGCGCAAACGGATTACCGGCACCGGTGCCCGGTATCCCTTTGCGCCCAACTCGTAATGAGGCCCCTTTTCTTTCTTTGGTGTTCCATGGTCCCCATCACACACCAGGTTTATGCCGAGCGAGGCCCTGGAGATCCCTCCATGTGCAGGGCTTGAAGAGAAACAATATCCTCCCTAGCACTGATGTTGCGAGGGTCTGACTTCTGCAAATAAAAGAAAAAGGGCCGAGACCCCACTTATTTTCCTCTGCACATGACATCCGGAGGAGCTCTGCACCATAGAAACACATTCTTCATGGGCGTCTCTGTGAACTTGAAATCTGGCTTTTTAGTTGAAAGGCCTAACCTCCCTGAGGGGTTCATGAGTGCTGTGTAACAACAATTGATCGAAAATAAAACCACAACAATCTACCTATCAAGGCCAGGAAAGTCAATGCAACAGTTGCACACACACATGTGTAACCTGTAAATTACTTTGCATGATTTCCAAAGGGCAGTGAGGGATTGTTACACTGCATTTGGACAAACAGCCCATCATAATCTGCTTTTTATACGGCCTACCCCTCTCTGCTAATCACACCATCTCGCTCCATGGGACCAAAAATCTGCACGCCCTTTCCTGTGTACTCTCCCCTTTCCTCAGTCTCCTGAATTGATAAAACTCTCCACTGGTCCTTTATATTCAGACTCTGCAAAAATAACCCTCAGGCCACTACTTCCTTAAGGGCGCTAATTAGCATGTGGGACATATTTCAAGTAGGTCTGGCTCGCCATCCAACCCTCCGAGCTGTCTGCAAGGTGATAGGTTGTGGATAATCAAATTAATCTCATTTCTCATAATAGGAAACCTCCATAAACCACATACAAATACTACCTAAATAGTTCATAGTTTAATGTTTAATTCATCATTTAAAAAAATTAAAAAAAGACTAAAGCATATAAAAGGGATTCACAGACAAAGCCTGGGATTCGGCTCCTGGCCAGTCTGAGCAAACATCAGAGGCTGTGAGGAACGCGAATGAGCTATCAGCTTTAACAGATTGACGTATATAAAGAACCACAGGAACACGTTTTTCCATAGTACAGCATGTTGCGGCATCAGAAAATAAGAGGAAAAAAAGGCTTGCCAAGACTGCGTGTCACATGCCTTCCGAAAAAGGGGTTTCCTCCGGCGAGAGCTCCAACAGCAATTGCTAACGCAAGGAAACCCCAGAGGAAATAACCATACATTCTAGATGGATATTCTAACTCCTTCCCCTGACTTATTCGATTTGATTGTTAAATGTTTACTTCAAGTTTATTTCATTTTAAAGTTTGCCTAGAAGCTATATATGAAAGTAGCATGCTGAGATGGTTAAATGCAGAAGCTTTCAAAGTTTTAGTAAAAGGGAAAAGGACTTCGTGTACTTTAAACTCCATTAACTGCAGGAAAATGATGGATGAAATGGAGGGCTCAGATCTGCTGTGTAATACAGTTAGAATAAGTACAGATGCATACTTGCACCCATTCTATACACAGATCTGAATTCCAGCAGGGATGGGCAATTTAATTTGATTGTATATGTGTAAAATAAAGTTATGATGAAATATATTGAAAGGTTGAATTATCAGCCAAAGAATAAAAAAAGAAATTCCATAGGACAATGTTACCTAACCAATATTTTGCATGTAATGTGTCCAAACACTTAAGCATAATCAGTCTAATGTATTAGCCATTGCCACACTTAGACATAACTGTGAATGTTAGCCTGCATCACATCTAGCCAGGACAGGGATTGTTAGCTTGTGTCACATCTAGACAGGATTGTGAATATGAGCCACTGCCACACTTAGACATTACTGTGAATGTTAGTCTGCGTCACATCCAGATGGCATTGTGAATGTTGGCCTGCGTCGCATCTAGTATGAATGTTAGCCTGCGTCACATCTATACAGGATTGTGAACATTAGCATGCCTCACATCTAGATATGAGACAAAGTTTGCCAGAGCTCGGCTCTGTTTTGTTCTGATCCATTTCCTACTCTTGCGCTATGACCCAATGGAATCTAACAGCTCAATCAAACAATAACAAATATATACAGATGAAAAGAGCAATGTATACAATTGCTTGCATAAAACGAGAATAGTGAAGTTTAATCCTCTTCCAAAACGGGAAGAGCTTGTTGCTACTATGAGTTATTTCTAGTAATGTAAAGCCAAGATCACAAGCTCGCATGAACTTGGAGATTTGTATGGTATTTCGAAGATCAAATCTGAGTGGGTCAGCAGGAGCATGTTTTCTAGAATGGATATAATGTACAAGGAAAGCTTTTGTATAAAGGTTTCGAAGTAGGAATGAGGAGTTTGGAAATGACCCTTGATTTACTTGGGAACCTATGCAATCTCCTCAGTTATGATCCCTTCTCTGGGAGTGTTATTCACTATACGAGCTGCAGTATTCGTGATATTTAAATGTGTAATTACATACCTAGAGAAACCTGCATACAAAAAGCATCACCATAGTCAATCTTCGATCCACAAATGCCTCTTGCAATTGCAACACAATGAGATTCTGACAGCAAGGGGCGCTGTTATCTCAATAAAATTAGATAATAGTCAGGCAGATGATGTAATTAATCAGATGCCGCTTTGAGATAGTAGAGTCTAACAGAACTCCTGGCTTTTTGACTTCCTGTTGAACAGTGATAGTGAATATGCCTACCTATAGGACAACCAGATACATAAAACAAGAATTATAAGGACTAAGAGACATATAACCCACTAACCCTATGCTCAAATCTCTGCATACCTAATTCACACGAAAATCCACGCAACCATCTTCTCGCTCAGCAAACCACAACACTTCACCACACTGCAACAACAAGCAAACAACACATAAACTGCAACAACAGCACACGTGGTCTCGCATCGGTCCGATATTCACACCAAAGCTCAGCACACGGTGGAAACCAAACTGAAGCTGTCAACAGCACACCACTTTTCTTCACTTTCCTACTCCCTCTTCACCCGAATAACCCAGCCCTGCCTTCTTGTTTGCAGATCCGCCTGAGCGCCCGGTGACCAATTCCGTTGTTACGGTGCACGGTACAAATACCTTTACCATTTAACATTTAATAAGTGGAATCTAGTGAGTATGAAGAAACATCCATGGAATTGTAAAGAAGTCCTGAAAAGCAAGATTCAAAAACATGCAATTTGAAATAAAAATGTGTTGTTTCACACCTTCCTCACAAAGACTAAAGGTGTTCACACGTACAGTATTCATCACATGCCATTGTTTCAAGCATCCTCCAGTTTTTCTTTATACAGAATGTGTCTGCATCTCCCTGACTTCCGCCCATGCAATTACCTGCATTGACTGCAATTCAGAAGCTGGCCTCAGAATACCACACCACTTCAGTGTGCTGAAACCAAAACACAACAAGGGGAAGTGCATGTGTATCCAGCGTACAGGCAGTGTCATGGGTGTACATACAGAGGTACTTATCCCTACTGGCCTTCATATCATAGAACCAATCCAAAAATGTTGCCAAAGTGCAATGTCCAATTTTATCACAGTGCACTTCATGCTCAACAGTGTCTTCATGGCCGGCATTCGAAGCAGTACTTACACAAATGTTAGAATGGTGCACTGTCCACTGATAATAAATGACATTTTTGGAGATCTAATTTAAGAGAAATTGCTGTCTGCGAGGTGAGGGTTCTAGGGCAGGCTTGTCTTTGGAGACCCAATTATCCCCCCTCCCCTTTATAAATCTTTCAATCATTCAGAGTGTTCCAGGGTGCGCTCTATATAGCGTGCCATGAACATAATACCAACAAGTATACCTTGTTCTCTGTGCTTAGACCCTAACTGTAATTGAAACACTTGTGCCTTGAAACACTGTATAGGCGTGTTATTAATGCCATATCATATCATTGGATTGCTGCAATTGATTTCGACCGTTTGACACATAAATCAGGTTTTATTTTCAGTTTTAACAGCTTCTGCAGATATTTGTGCATTAGAACAGGGATCTGCAACCATTGGCTCTCTAGAGTTTTTGGATAACGACTAACGTTAGCGCTAAGTCAATGTAGAGGGGGCATGGGAGCCATAGTCCAAAATATATAAAGAGCCACAGATTATAGAGCCATCCTTTAGACATTCAACTCCAGACAGAAGAATAGAGTTGAACGTTGATTTGATTGTTAAATGTAAATTGAGAACATGTAGGGTTATGCCTGCCTAGACTTTCCTTAAAGCTACACTCTTTCATCAGACATGAAAGCCTATTACAACAGACACTCCATCAGTCGTTTTAGTATCACTTTACCAAAAGGTGTAGCTGTGCTTCCCATAGGATATCATCCTACATGAAGATGCATGTGGTGTATCCCCATTTGTGTACATAGGTAAAAAAAAACATTGTTTTCCACTTTTGGGATACAGGCCTAAAGAGGCCAGAAGGTTAAGGATTACTTTCAACAAGGTATTACCTAATGTGAAGAGGTCATGGGGAATACCATATGCACGTTGATTCTTATTTGATGCCTGTAATGTAAGTATCTAATCAACCTCTTTCAGGTGGTTTATTGTTATCAGTTTGATTATTAAGCCTGTCTTACCACATCTAACAAGAATGATGGTTCCCACTGGAGCTGTTAGTAAGGAATTTCAAACACAAAGTAGGCAAACCCCTCCTCACATGGTTAAGTAATATGACCCGAGCGGCGGGGGCATTACCGACTCAGGTGATGCCCGGGGCAATAGTTAGCATCCCGAGCGAAGCAAGGGCCTTAACGAAGGCCCTGGGGCATTACCTGAGTTGGTAATGCCCCGCCACGAGGGTCAAATTGCTTTTAGTACACCGGCTTGCAAGATTTGCGTGACCGGGGCACTAAAAGCATTTTTTTCTGTCCCAAAACATTTTGGGACAGAAAAAAAAACGAACAAGAAAATTAAAGGGAAAATGGAGTCCGTTTTCCCTTTCCATGGTGGCCATCAGGAGCGGACGTGCTGGAAACAGAAGTGTTCCCAGCGCGTCCGCTCCCAAAAAAAAAGGAGAGGAAGGTAAGTGGGGTTCGGAGGGAGGGCAGAAAAAAATAAACTTACCTGGGTCCCCGGCGGGGGACGATGGTAGCCTCCAGCCATGTGGAGACACGGAGTGGGGCCCCTCTCCGAGCCTCCACACGGCTGGAGGTTGGCAACGTCCCCCACCGGGGACAAAGGAGCGAGAAGGTAAGTGGGGAGGACAGGGAAGAGGGAGGAAAGGGGAAAGGAAATTAAAAAAAAGCCTTACCTGAGTCCCCGGTGTGTGGCGAAGGCAGCCTCTCAGCCGTGGGGAGGCTCGGAGCGGGGATGGCCCCGCTTCAAACCTCTTCATTGGCTGAGGGGTTGCCCAACCCCCCGCCGGGTAAAATGGCCATGGAATCCGGGCCGAGGGATTCCCGGCCGGGTAAAGCCTCAGCGAGGGCCAATCAGAATGGTTGTTTCATTCTGATTGCACCCCTGCTGGGTACTAAATTGCAATATACTACTCTAGTGCATAATCAATGCTTGGAGAACATTCTTTGTTATGTTAAAAATGCACTTGCCATTTGTATTCTATAGTTCTATATGGCATTTGTGTATGAAATGTGTTGATGAAATAGTATACAAGTAAATGCAATTTTGAATTTGTTCTAAGAAACTTGATTGTGAGTAAAATATATTTTAAACATGACTCTGGTCTCCAAACATTGATTATTTACTACATTGGTATGTTGGGACTCATGAGAGGATGGGTTTGCCTCATTTTTGTTTGAAATTTCAAGGTATTTCCCACGATTTGGAGTAGGGCCCCAAAAACACAGCAGTGACCCATTCTGAGATAAAGGGCTATTTTCGGTAATCCTGACAGACCTGGGTTGGTAGAGGTAAGCATGAGTTACTCCTAACTAGACTTCTTTATCTCTGCGTTCTTCTCAGACCCCCTTGTTGACTCTACTCTTATCCTTATTCACTTAAAGAGCTGGAGATTTCACTTTAAGAAAGATTGATTGACCTCTATTTAGGATTTTACAAGTATCATAAAGCCAGTATGTGTTTGTCTTGATCACTTTAGGTTTTACATCACGGGAAACACTGATTTAAGATTCATTCTGCGCGCCAGTAGAATCTCAAGACCAAAGCATTTCTGGGTCATATATTGCACCTGCTTGATGTTTTTATTTTTATTTATTTAATTTTTGTCCACTAAAGCCCATTTTTTATTTTAGTGGTTATTGAACCAGGAAGCCATGGTCTCAGGAAATAGGAGATACATTTCTTTGAAATATCTCTACAATAAGGCACAGAGGATTAGGCCATGTGGAGGGCTGTCGTAAACAGCAAACTCCTTCATTTTATTCTCATCTATATGACAAAATATTATATTAGGTTAGATGTTTACCATTGTTGAAGGTGAATTCCTTGATCTGTCCAGGTTAATTCTGCCATTAAAGGTTTCAAACCTTAGCCTCTGAACTACAGTCTACCAAGATTGTAGTTGAATTTCATATGTAATATCCTCTTCATCCAATTTGTGAAGCCCATTCTGTTTTTTCAAATTACTCCTCCTTCCCGAAAGATATGACGTAGTCAATAAAACACATTTGAAATAAATAGCACACACACACCACTGTGAAGTTACACAGTTGTAACTTTCATAGTTCTCTAGATAGTTACTCAAATAATTCACAGAACCTCCAAATACATATACTCCTACATCTCAGAAATAGTCCTTTGTAGTTGCACTCCTATAACAAGAGAGTACCTTTGTGGAGTTACATTCAAATTCAAGACCTTTCCAAATACAGATGCACTTGTAAAAGTCACACAGTTAGACTCATGGAACACACGCACAGCCTCCTATAGAGACTACTATAATATGCATCACAGTACAGTTACACCCATTTAGCATGCACCTTATGGTGCATTATGGACGATATCATCTTGTAAAAATACTTGCTGTTAAAATTCAAAGGACCTCATCACAGGCATAGTAGTAACCGTAAAAAGAAGTCATTTAAATACTGCCAGATTTTAAAATATTACCTAGTTCCAGGTTGCGATCATATGTGATATTTACAACATGAATATCGGGTGGACATGGGTTATGTAGCACATGCAATACTTTCAATGTGCCTCAATGCAGTAATTATTCCATGTGATCCCGACTAAGTAATTAGGTGTTTCATTTTTACTACTAACAGCATACCTATATCGTGGGCCTACATGTTACCTGTTACATTATCCTCTGCTTTACCTGAAGCATGATGGCTGTAAAAGAGTGGAATTAATCCTAACTTTCATGGCATCATTTATATTTACCTTGATATGGAATTACACAAAGGGAAACATACAGATCAGGCTTGGCATACCATTAAAAGGCCACTTCAGCCCAAATTGCTTGATCACCTCCCTTCTGCACAAGTCCACAAACAGCTGCAAACATGTTCTGAAAAGTTGGAGTTGTTACAGCGTCAGAGAGCTGGCCCTGTTGGGAGGAAAAGGGATACCTCGAGTTGGGGTACGAGGCCTACCAGGGTATGGAGGGGCTTAACAAGCATTTAGTAAGCTTGCACCTGTATGACCCGACCGTGGGGAAAAGCCAGGTAGAGATTGGCCTACAGGAGCAGGTGAGCGCTCTAATAAAAGGGAACAGGAGGGGAGACAATAAAACAGAATGAACAATAAAAAACAATAAAATAAACAGTAAAAAGGGACTCCCTCAACACATAGCACCCCTCCAACACCCCTGGTCCCAGTGACATACCTTCACCCATGATCACTAGATTCAGCTTCACTAAAACCTCCAGCCTAGAGGTAGAGAAAGTTATCTTATCTCTTAAACCCTCTAACTGCAAAGGTGAACTCTGCCCAGATCAAATTATAAAAGATGCTGCCAGACTCTTGTCCCCATTTATATCTAAACTGATTAATGCCTCCTTCTCCTCTGGCCCCATCCCCTACAACCTAAAACAATCATGGGTACTCCCTCCCCTAAAGAAACAAACCCTAGACCCACTCATTCCCACCAAATACCGTCCCATCACGACTGTTCCCTTCCTTCTCGAAATACTGGATAAGGTTGCATACACACAGATCCAAACATTTCTTGAATCACACAAGCTCCTGGGAGTAAGACAATCTGGCTTTCGCCCATTACATGGGACAGAAACCACCCTATTTGACTTAAAAACACAGATTGATGAGCTGAGAGACAAGGGTAAAATAGCCCTCCTCCTACTCTTAGATCTCTCGGCTGCATTTGATCTTGTGGATCATAAGGTCCTGTGCAACCACACAGGGACTCAGCAGCTCACTTTTTTCTTCCGAAGCCATCAAATGGATCGAATCATTCTTGAGTGAGAGCACCATGAGGGTCTTCTCACCCTCAGCTGCAGCTGACCCTATCCCTATCGCGTGTGGTGTACCCTCAGGGCTCTTGTGTTTCCCATACCCTGTATAACATATTCCCCAAACCTTTGTTCGATGATCTGGATCTTCTGGGTATCACCTACACTAACTATGCAGATAATACACAGATTTTTTTCCCTCTTTCTGGGGATTATGGCAAGGATTTGGCGTTGGTGAATAGGATATATCTCATCATCCAGGCATGGATGGCCACACACTGACTATGCCAGAATGATGAGAACACAGAGCTGATAATCCTGAGTACCCAATCCAATATCAACAAATTAGGCCATGAATACTCCCCATTCACCATAGATGGAAATGTCACTAAAGTAACTAAGGAAGTAAAAACCTTAGGCTTTTACCTCGACTCGACTTTATCCTTTGACAAACAAGTGAAATCTCTAGCCTCCTCTACTGCTTACACGTGTAACCTTATCAGGGCAGGTAACCCATTCCTGTCAAATAACAGCTGCATGATCTTGGCCAGAGCACCAGTACTATCTAGGTTAGACTATTGTAACGCCCTATACAGTGGTGCTAATAAAGCTATCATCCAGAGGTTACAAACCCTGCAAAATACTGCCTTAAGATCGGCACTAGGTATAAACAAAAGAGAACATATCTCCGCCATTAGTAGGCAATACAAATGGCTCTCCACCCACAGTAATATCTTGCTAAAAACAGTCTCCTTGACCCATAAAGCGCTAAATAATGCTGCTCCAAGCTACCTCTGAGATAGATTAAAGAGAAGAATGACCATCAGGCTGACAAGAACTGGTAATGCCAATTGCCTCGTGGTGCCGAGATACAGATTTACCAAGATTGGAGGTAATAGCTTCCCTGTGAAGGCTGCTGATCAGTCAGAGGAAAGGCGGCGGAGCAGAGGGAAAAGAGAGTGTTTGTAAAGGTGGAGGTATTGGCTGTGAAAGAAAGTGGTACATGTGTGTGTGTGTATGGTGGCAGAGATATAAATGGGGGTAGTGAAAGAGCAGGAGGATAAATGAGGGGGGTAAGAAGTGCGGATAAGAGGGTGAATGGGGTGAATGAAAGTGGAAAGGGCTGAGGGGGAATGGAGTATAGAGTAGTGGATAGTAGAGGGGAGAGGAACATAGTGGGGAGTGGAGGGGGAAGGATTAGAGCAGAGTGTTGAGAGGAAAGGGGAGTAGTAGGGAGAGGCCCCTGTAAGGAGATATGTAGTGCAAAATACTGGATGAAAAAAGGTGAGAGTTGTGCAAATGTTAGAGGGATAGAATGAGGAAACAGAGAAAGAGGAAGCAAGAGACACAGTAGAAGGCACAGGGGGTACAGGAGTAGAAGTAATGACCATCCATGCAGGAATGCAAAGGTGTGAAAGAGGGTGAGCATGTGAAACTTTGTAATTGAAATGGCACCACATTCCATTGTGGGGATCAGACCCTCTTGTGAGATTTTAGTATAGGTACCACCTAAAAGAATAATCCCAGAGGGAGTGAGATAGAAAAGGTGGAGGCCTTAAGTGCAACATTTGAGTCAATAGGGGTTACTGACCTATTGTTGTCAATCAAGGGCATAGGGAAGCCTGGGCTTGGGTGGTGGGAAACCCAGAAGCCCAAAGGGGATGAGAGAGGGACAGCCTTTAGTGTGTCTGACTGCCATTGCATACCACCAAGTTTCAATCTTATTTGTATTCTGACAAATAAAAAGCCTTGAACCATCTCCTAGAATATTCTTTCACTCGCCCTCTTTCTCTCTCGAAAAGGTTCAATAGTACCACTGCCTTTTCTACTCATCTTAACCTTCTCAATATTCTGCAAATGTGTCCATTTCGCACTCACCATTCTACGATATCTCTAATTTCCACCCTTGCACTTAGCAAAAGATTAGCTTCTCCTTAGCCTTCTTCTTACCTCTCAACTAAGATCTCAACTTTACAACCCACACTCTCTACAACCTTCCCAGACCCTCTCCCAGTGCTACCTACAGAGACCATGGTGGTTGACTCTCTGTGCACAACCGCTCCCTTTTCAAATTCCTTGTTTACATTTGCAATGCTGTCAATAGTTTTGCTCCTAATTCCTGTTTGACAGTAGCTCTGTCTGCTCACCACTTCATTCCCTCTGCTCCTTCTCTGCCCTCAACCTCACTATCCCATGCCACGTCTGCCTTCCACTGTTTATCCTTACTAACCCTGCACCATTGGCACCTTCTGACCATCACTGTCAAAGCCATCCTGAATGTGGATCTCTGCAAAGCTCGGCTGAAACACCCCTTACCTGCTAAAGGAGGGACACTCTCTACCCTCTCCCCTATCCTCCATACCTGACCCCACCACTCCCTCCATTAATAATGTAATAATGACATTTTTATATTTGTATGTTACTCCTCTTTAGTTAGCAGCACGAGACCTGAGTTAATGCTATATTTATAAGCCACCTGTTTCTTATATTTTCAATGATTGTACTGTTTGTCCCTGGTCTATGGCCCACTTTGGTCACAACCTCAAACTGGCTCACTACGTGTTCTCATCTTTGTGTTATTGTATGGCCACCCTTCCCTTGAAGGCCTCTGTCACATGTAAAACTGTTTTGTACATTATTTGTGATCGATATTGATATGTCTATTCTTCAAATAAATACAATTAAAATTGCACAAGATGCTCTCCAGCTTACCCCTTCCCCCAACCACACTTTCTCCTTAACCAATCAATTTTTCAAGGCCACCCTGTTTCTCTGAATTTTTGTATACAGTGCTTTGACTGGGATATTTTGTAAATCAATGGCTCGATGAAATGCGAAACGCTGATACGATATATATGAAATGCATTTATACACTTATTTATTATGCAATGAAAATACCCCGGTTTAGTGGAATCTAGGAACAAGCAGTAATGCAAGTGAGACCCATTAAACATTAAAGAAGAATTGCTGTAATAATTTCCAATGTTGCTGAATGATCAGAAAACATTATCTCTGTGCAAACCTCTGCAGCGACTCTGGGCCTGATTCAGGGAAGTGTTTTATAATGGCACAACCCCACAGGAAAATATTCTGTGAATCATGGCCTCTGTGTCTTCATTCCAGAAAATTGACCCATCTCTCCATCGATTTTTGACTCGTACCAAATGCCGTAGGCTGACTCATACATCACATTACATAACATACAGGCAATTGTATGGCAGGGAACACAGATTATTCTTGATCGGATGGGTGACTTCATGAATTAGGACAGGTGGCTGTCTTGTAGAGTGTCATTCCGGTGCACACGCCACAGACAAGCCGCCAACTCATCTGAGTATCCGTTGGAATTGATCAGAACTTTACTCAATGCTTGTATTGGGAGAGGGAGAGCGGGGAGAGACAGTGTGCGATTTCCAACTACCTAACATCACATAATCTTAGAAATGATTTCCAGATCTTGACTCCTTTCGCCAAGTCGGTTGTAAATGGAGATAACTTGGTGGATGGGGTTGTCAAGGTTGCCATTGGAAATTAAAGCCCTGGTGCATTTCCCTCTTGCCTCTAACGCATGAAGGGTTATTGTGAGTTAAGTACATTTTACAGAGAGAGAGAGCTTTGACTGCTAAGACATGTCTGCTTCCATTTCTGTAATTTTGATTGGTTTGTGATATCAGTGATTCCTATGCCTGTTTACGCACCTACCATAAAAAACAGTGTAATGCCAGCCGCCATCAGGATGAATTGCGCCAACATTTTATGGGACCAGCCCACACATCGCCAAAGGGGCAACTGCCCAAGACGTTTCGACAGACATCAAATGGATGCTCGAAATATTACCCATCTACTCTCCGTTAGCTTCCTTGTACTGGAAATTGCAACTAAATGTCTATGCTCAAACACTGTACTCAGATCAATTTAAGCCACTTTCAATTCAATATCCCTGCCAATACACATCAACCAACATAACTTTACACTTCTAGAAACAACTCACATACCACATCCCTGCAGATGTATCTTTGCACCAAGGGCACACAAAGCTCACCTCGAGCCACAAATACATCCATGTACTAGATACATGATACCATTGAGTCATATCAGCATGCTGAGCTCAGGGTGCTTCCAGTGTGCACACACCAAGACAGCAGCAAAGGGTTTTTGCATTTTACATGCCCTTCCCCCCCGGGTTCAGATCTGCCATAGCATCTAAAGCCCTTGCAAATGGCAGTTGAGCATGGTATACAAATCAGCAACATGACATTTGGATTCTGACTGCAACTTAATGGTGTAATATGCAGAGGAAATCATACCTATCCATCTGCATCAAAATTAGAGATGGTTAAGGATGGTGGCAGATTTCATGCATGGAAGAAGAAAAAGAGTCTCGGCGTGCTTTATATTCCACATCGTCAATATGTGCACAGAACCCGTTGAAAATGGTTCATTGGAGTGTTTGTCTCGGTTAATGACGCTCTTTGTGTCTTTTTATAGAATTCCAAAATGGAGTGGAAATGTAAAGAGTAAAACAAAGACAAAACCACCAACGCTCTTCTCTTTTCCAATCTGTTTTGGTAGAAGTGTAAATGCCCCACGCAAGTTTCACTTTTCTGGCAGCATTTACTATTGATCCCTATGGAATCTTCCTGCTTTTCCAGGTGGAAAAGTCAGGAGGATTCCAAAGGAATCATTTGGTTTTCCACCAGCATGAAAATACATGGTAGCCAAAAACCCTTGTGCTATTGGAGCAGGAGAGGAACACAAATATATATGTTCCATTGCATGCCCTCACTCTGCCATCAAATAGAAGGAAAATCCCCCAGATTGCAAATGCAAAGCGTAAAAAGAATCAGCCTTGCTATGACACTTCACTTTTATGATCTGGAGGTTTAGAAAATTACATCAATTTGTTCTCTTTTCTAGCAGTTTGATAAATACATTAATGCAGCACCTGTGAGCACCCCAAGTTTCCTAATTACTGTGCAGTCTTGCCATACTGTGGTACACACCTATAATAAATTCAATACTGCTCCTGCTGCTTCCCTCCTACTCACCTCTCCCTGAGCTTTCTCCAATCTTGTTACAACGTCCTCCTTTCCTATGTATATTAATCTCACATGTTGAAAATATCCCACAACTCCTATCTTTCTTCCACCTACTTCCAACAAAGATGACACACTAACCATAACTCCTCTAACACATATCCATCTCACCTCTGTTCCTCTGAGACTCAACTTCTCTACTCTTCCCTTCCGCATCAACTGAACATTGCACTCTGGAATTCTCTGACTGTATGCAACAAAAAGTCCTTTATCACTGACTACTTTCACTCTAACTTTCCTACCCTAAACCTCCTTGCTATCATTGAAACCTGGATTTCTCCATATGCCACTGCCACCCTGGTGGCCCTACATGACTTAAAACTATCCATCATGCACTCTCCTCATCTCACTAGCAGAGGTAGCAGTGTCAGACACCTACTCTCTCAATGCCTCACAAATCTCCAATGCCCACCCTCTCCTACCTCTTTTGAATTCACCATCTCTACTATTGCTCTGCCTCACTCTGTTTACATCATCTCCACCTATCGCTCTCCTGGTACCACTTGACAATTTTTTGATGATCTTGGTAACTCCTTGATTCTCTTTCCACTAAACATCACCTTATTCTTAGATGACTTTACCCTTCCCTCTCCAACCACTTCTCAGAAATCGAACTTTAGTCTTTTCTGAGTGACCATGCTCTCCACTCTATCCATAACCTACCTACCCACAACTGGTAACTCTTTGGATCTCTTGTTCATATCCACCTCTCTCTCTCTTCCACTTATACTACTGTCACACCATCCCTATCTGATCACTCAATTGCTTCAACCACCATCTCATTTTCACCCTCTGACCTCTCATCACCACTTGCCTCACCTATTCTTAAAAAGGAAATGTAAACCTTTTGCCATTCTTCTCTGACCGACAGTTCACTTTTCTCCTTCACACCTGATGCCTCTTCCACTAACACTGCCTTCTTCAGTTAACAATCCATACTATTTGACTCATTCTCTTCTTACTTCTAAGCCCTCCAACCTATCCTCTATCATCATTCTCTTTCACATGTCCGCTGCCTTTGACACCGTCGATCACTCTGATCTTCTTAATACTCTTTCTACTTGGGATTTGCAATCAAGCCCTTGCCTGGATTAACCCCTACCTTGCACCTTGCCAATTCCCTGTTTCTTGGAGCAACAACACCTGTCAACTCACTCCTCAAACTGGTGGTGTTCCACAAGGCTCTGTCTTGGGTCCTCTCCTCTTTATACTACACATTTGCTCTTGGGGCACTAATCGCCTCTTTTGGGTTCTTGACGGTACACATTTTTTCCTCTCTTTTCCTGACCTCTCCCCTGATCTCTCTATCATAATTTCCAATTATCCCTCTGCTATTAAATATTGAGTGGGTTTGCACTCTCTAATGTTAAACTCTACCGACATAGAGATGATCTTTTCCCCTGCCAAATGCTCTCTCTCATCTCTTTCTCTGCCTATCCAGTTCTGACCTGACACTGTCCCCTAATGTTCCTCAGCTAAAAACCCTGGCATCATATGACCCTTCTCACATCTTCTCTACTTTTATCTCCAAAACTACAACAGCGGCTCATCCCATCCTCCTAAATATTAGGAATATTAGGGGCCTCCTCCTTTCAACAGCACCAAGCATCTTTCAACCACTCTTGTCTTCTCTAAACGTGATTACTGTACCAGCATCCTATATGGTCTCCACAATTATGCTTTCTGTCCTCTGAACAAGATCATTAACTTCGCTACCAGGATTCTCTTTGAACTCTCCCATGTCACACCTACTTCATCATACCATCACCAGGCTGGAGGGCTGATGATGCAAAATAGGACCAGATGAAATGTGTTATCTTGGTTAAAAAATCCACCCATGGTAAGACACCATCATATCTATCCCCCACTATCCAATTCTGCAAGCCTTCTTGTAATCTCCACTCTGCCTCCTCAACTATTCTTGTGGCTCTTTGCCCGCCATGGGCTTCCTCTCACTTCTGCTCTTTCTCTCTTTTTGCTCCACTTGCATGCAATTCTCTTCCCCTAGACATCCGAGAAAGAGTCCACATGGATCTGTTCAAAACCAAACTAAGACCTACCTCCTTACCTCTGAGACCCTCTTAACCTACCTCTCATATGCCTTCTTGCTAACATTCTTCCCTTGCCTCAGACCTGCCTTTGTCCCCCACTTTCTCTGCCTTCACTAAAGCACTTCATCCATCATGGTCACATCCAAGCACAGCTGTCCATACTTACCAGCACTTAAAAATGTCCAATGTTGTTTTTCCTTAATCTATGTATGTCCACTTATGTATTGTTCCCGGAAACTGTTCCATTTACTCCATTCCACAACCTGGTCAGAATGTCCCTCAAACTCACAACATTGTAAGAAGCTCACTGCTTCATGTGTCTTGTCTATTGTCCGCTCTTTTGTGATCAACGAGCATGGTTCCTCCCTTTATATAAGTTTACATATAAATAAATATGTTATTGAACTCCAGAAATAGGATAAAATGGCTAGGTACTATTGCATCTAAAAAAAATGTAGGTCAATATTTATTTTTGTAATCAATAAAAATTTCAATTTAAAAGAAAGTTCTATATCTCCAAGGGAGTCTAATTACAAACTGTGATCACATACAATAGGGCTCATGTTAATGGACTAGTAACGTAAAAATGAACGCTGAAGAATCATGAATAAAACTTTCACACAATTATTTTACATTACTCCTCATTTTCATGCATTGTTATGGCAAAGAGGTGGCACAAACCATAATGTATGATTCTGCCTCCCCTTTCTCTCCATCATAAATGCAACAGCATATATGGCACCATAACATTTTCATGCTACTATAAATGCTGTGGATTCCTATCAATCCTCTGCATATGCATGTCCACCTGAGATTGAAACATTTGAGAACAGAGTCACAAATTACATTCTAAGGGCTATTCAGAAAAATAACTATGCCCCAGACAATTTGACCAAAAGTGAAAGGGAAGGTTTGAAACTACTGTGTAAGAAAGAAATCATGATAAAACCTGCGGACAAGGGGGGTGGGATAGTCATTCTGCCTATGGAGGATTTTGAAAAAGAATGAATGCGTCTACTTGGCGACGAGGACTCCTATTTAGTGTTACACCAAGATCATACATCTAGACTTGAAGAAGAAATCAAAGGGTTGACCACTCATGCAGAAAGAGAACTATGGATAAGTGAGGAAGAAGGCAGGTTCCTGAGGAGAAATCATCCTATAAAAGCGGCTTTTTATATCCTCCCAAAAATTCACAAAAGGATGACTAACCCACTGAGAAGACCAATATTGGCAGCTATAGAATCCCTATTGGAACCCCTGTCAGTATATGTGGAATATTTTCTTAATCCTTTGTGTCAACTATGCCATCATATGTGAAAGATTCAAGGGACATGATTAGAATTACACAAAACCAGGTCTTAGAGGCCAATGATATTCTAGTCACAATGGATGTAGAGTTGTTCTATACTTCCATCCCCCAGATGGAATGTCTTGAGGTACTAGGGACCTTTTTGAATAAAAGACCAGAACCACATGCTCTGCCAACTGAATTTATACAAGAGTGTGCACGGATCGCAATGACTGAAAACTTTTTTCTGTTTAAACAATTACTGTATAAACAGAAGAAGGGAGTAAGTATGGGTGCAACATTCGCATCGGTTGTTGCAAACCTATTTATGGCTAATTATGAAGAGAAATACATCTTGGGGGAACACAGTCTGTTAAAGCAACAAGGTGATCTGTGCCAGGGTGTGCGAGCCTGGTACAGATAGATCGATGATGTGTTTATGATATAGAGGGGGACGAGTGAAACATTAACTAATTAACTAAATTTCATCAGTGGTTGAACACTTGTGACAGCATTTTCAAATTTACGATGGAATGGCATCAGACTCGGGGTTACGTCAGAACCTACATACGGTCAATTTCTATGGATCCGTAGAAATTCTCACGAGAAGGAAGAATATAAAAAACAAGCAGACCAATTTAAAAAATATTTTTGTATAAATTTTGCAGTCCTTTGCGGCTTTGATTTCCTATAATTGGCGATTTCTTACTGTGCAGTAATGAATGATTTCTTTGTTACGTGGATGCTGCACCTGTTGGAGTGTATATTGCGGCTGCTGCAATATTAAACAAACAATTCTTTTTAACTGTACACTTCATTGGAGTGCGCTTCCGGTATTCCTTTTCTGAACTTTTAAATCATACAAAGATACATCTTTGATTGGTTATGCACATCTTTGTTTTTTATTTCCTTTCAAACATAAACTTTCTTCTTCAAATAACCATATCCCTTTTGTCTCTCAACATGTGTTTCTCCACGTTTAACGCATGTGGTTCATCAGGAGAGTTTTCTAATATAAAACAAGAAAAACATTTTTTTGCTTAGGTATATCAACTCAAATACATTGTTTATGTACAACAAATTAGGTGGTAGAGGCAAACCACCAATTGAAATATTCATTTAACATACTCACCGATTTTTTCAAATTCGATAATATTCTCAACTTTTAAATCCTTTTGTTAAAGTTATTTTTTTCCATGTATAGCAAACATTTATCCTTTCTTATCTACTAGAAAAAATATATGGGATTTCTGTGAAAACCAGAAGTAAAATAAACAAAGTTTTTAAGCTTAGGTTAAATTTAAATAATCCCTATGGTTTTGGTATCATACAGTATCCCTTAGTCTGCTCTCCTCACCTTATTAATCCCGGTACGATTGCCTTCAATCCTTCTCAGTCCGTGCTACTGTGAAAGTGTTTTGAATCCTCTTATTTATACTTGCGGGTCCGCTACATCTGACGTCATCACATCGCGCAACGCGATGACATCATGCGTTACGTTGCGTGATGACGTCACGCTTTTTTCCCACACGGTCGACGACCATCTTAGTGTTTGAATAAACTATGAGGGTAATTCATAGAATTTCGCAGAAAAGTGTCGCAAGCGGCTGGCGCAGAGTGTCCGCGTGCGATTGACTGCGCCAGGCACGTGCGCTAAAACCGATTTCCGTGCACAGCGTATTCATGGATTTCAGGCTTCCAAACCAGCCGTGGCGCAGAGAATCGCAGCGACCCTGCAGCAGCGCCAGTAACGCCCCCAAGAACGCCCTTGCGCAAGGAAAAGCCATCAAAATCGCTAAATCATCGCAAAGGGCTGCGCTAACCCTGGACCAGTACACCGGGCTGGCAAACAGCAAACGCCAAGCGGGGAACGTGTATTGCAGGGGTTCGCGGGAAGTTCCACACGCGACTGGCCCCGTGCAAGCAGGGTACGTGTAATTCAGGGGTGCGCGGGAAGTTCCACACGCAATTACAGCAGGGTACGTGTATTTCAGGGGTGCGCGGGAAGTTCCACACGCGATTTCAGCAGGGTACGTGTATTTCAGGGGTGCGCGGGAAGTTCCACACGCGATTTCAGCAGGGTACGTGCATTTCAGGGGTGCGTGGGAAGTTCCACACGCGAATGGGCCAGTGCAAGCAGGGTACGTGTATTCCATGGGTGCGCGGGAAGTTCCACACGCGATTCCATCAGGGTACGTGTATTTCAGGGGTGCGTGGGAAGTTCCACACGCGAATGGGCCAGTGCGAGCAGGGTACGTGTATTCCATGGGTGCGCGGGAAGTTCCACACGCGATTTCATCAGGGTACGTGTATTTCAGGGGTGCGCGGGAAGTTCCACACGCGATTGTCCCAGTGCGAGCAGGGTACGTGTATTTCAGGGGTGCGCGGGAAGTTCCACACGCGATTGTCCCAGTGCGAGCAGGGTACGTGTATTTCAGGGGTGCGCGGGAAGTTGCACACGCGATTTCAGCAGGGAATGTGTATTTCAGGGGTTCTGGGGAGTACTACACGTGAATTGGCCGTGTGGGTCCTCCCAGGTGTACGCTCCACAACCTCGACGGCCCCTGCAGGCAGCCCACACCACGGGGGACTACCCTGCACCCCTGCTCATGTCCCGCAGGCAGCCCATCCACCATGGGCATGCCCCCCAGCCAACCCACATGTCACCTTGCACTACTGATCAACAATGCATGTCTCCCACCACCCCCACCCCCCAGCACTGTGGGGCACCTGCCAGCAGGCCCCCACTCATGTCCAACTCATGTCTCCCACCACCCCCACCCCTCAGCAGTGCAGGGGCACCCTCCACCAGGCCCCCACTCATGTCTCCCACCACCCCCACCCCCCAGCAGTGCAGGGGCACCCTCCGCCAGGCCCCCACCCATGTCTCCCACCACCCCCACCCCCCAGCAGTGCAGGGGCAGCCTCCACCAGGCCCCCACCCATGTCTCCCACCACCCCCACCCCCCAGCAGTGCAGGGGCACCCTCCACCAGGCCCGCACTCATGTCTCCCACCACCCCCACCCCCCTGCCACCATGGGCAGCCTCCACCAGGCCCCCACCCATGTCTCCCACCACCCCCACCCCCCAGCAGTGCAGGGGCACCCTCCACCAGGCACCCACTCATGTCTCCCACCACCCCCACCCCCCAGCAGTGCAGGGGCAGCCTCCACCAGGCCCCAACTCATGTCTATCACCACCCCCGCCCCCCAGGCCCAAAGGGGCACCCTCCACCAGACCCCCACTCATGTCTCCCACCACCCCCATCCCCCTGCCACCATGGGCAGCCTCCACCAGGCCCCCACCCATGTCTCCCACCACCCCCACCCCCCAGCAGTGCAGGGGCACCCTCCACCAGGCCCCCACTCATGTCTCCCACCACCCCACCCCCCAGCAGTGCAGGGGCAGCCTCCACCAGGCCCCCACCCATGTCTCCCACCACCCCCACCCCCCTGCCACCATGGGCAGCCTCCACCAGGCCCCCACCCATGTCTCCCACCACCCCCACCCCCCAGCAGTGCAGTGGCAGCCTCCACCAGGCCCCCACTCATGTCTCCCACCACCCCCACCCCCCAGCAGTGCAGGGGCAGCCTCCACCAGGCCCCCACCCACTCATGTCTACCACCACCCCCACCCCCCAGCCACCAGGGGCACCCTCCACCAGGCCCCCACTCATGTCTCCCACCACCCCCACCCCCCAGCCACCAGAGGCACCCTCCACCAGGCCCCCACTCATGTCTCCCACCACCCCCACCCCCCTGCCACCATGGGCAGCCTCCACCAGGCCCCCACCCATGTCTCCCACCACCCCCACCCCCCAGCAGTGCAGGGGCACCCTCCACCAGGCCCCCACTCATGTCTCCCACCACCCCCACCCCCCAGCAGTGCAGGGGCAGCCTCCACCAGGCCCCCACTCATGTCTCCCACCACCCCCACCCCCCAGCAGTGCAGGGGCAGCCTCCACCAGGCCCCCACTCATGTCTACCACCGCCCCCACCCCCCAGCCACCAAGGGCACCCTCCACCAGGCCCCCACTCATGTCTCCCACCACCCCCACCCCCCTGCCACCATGGGCAGCCTCCACCAGGCCCCCACTCATGTCTCCCACCACCCCCACCCCCCTGCCACCATGGGCAGCCTCCACCAGGCCCCCACCCATGTCTCCCACCACCCCCACCCCCCAGCAGTGCAGGGGCAGCCTCCACCAGGCCCCCACCCATGTCTCCCACCACCCCCACCCCCCAGCAGTGCAGGGGCACCCTCCACCAGGCCCCCACTCATATCGCCCACCACACCCACCCCCCAGCAGTGCAGGGGCAGCCTCCACCAGGCCCCCACTCATGTCTCGCACCACCCCCACCCCCCTGCCACCAAGGGCAGCTTCCACCAGGCCCCCACCCATGTCTCCCACCACCCCCACCCCCCAGCAGTGCAGGGGCATCCTCCACCAGGCCCCCACTCATGTCGACCACCACCCCCACCCCCAGCCGTGCAGGGGCAGCCTCCACCAGGCCCCCACTCATGTCTACCACCACCCCACCCCCCAGCCACCAGGGGCACCCTCCACCAGGCCCCCACTCATGTCTCCCACCACACCCACCCCCTGCCACCATGGGCAGCCTCCACCAGGCCCCCACTTATGTCTCCCACCACCCCCACCCCCCAGCAGTGCAGGGGCAGCCTCCACCAAGCCCCCACTCATGTCTCCCACCACCCCCGCTCCCTTGCCACCATGGGCAGCCTCCACCAGGCCCCCACCCATGTCTCCCACCACCCCCACCCCCCAGCAGTGCAGGGGCACCCTCCACCAGGCCCCCACTCATGTCTCCCACCACCCCACCCCCCAGCAGTGCAGGGGCAGCCTCCACCAGGCCCCCACTCATGTCTACCACCACCCCCACCCCCCAGCCACCAGGGGCACCCTCCACCAGGCCCCCACTCATGTCCCCCACCACCCCCACCCCCCTGCCACCATGGGCAGCCTCCACCAGGCCCCCACTCATGTCTCCCACCACCCCACCCCCCTGCTACCATGGGCAGCCTCCACCAGGCCCCCACCCATGTCTCCCACCACCCCCACACCCCAGCAGTGCAGGGGCACCCTCCACCAGGCCCCCACTCATGTCTCCCACCACCCCCACCCCCCAGCAGTGCAGGGGCAGCCTCCACCAGGCCCCCACTCATGTCTACCACCACCCCCACCCCCCAGCCACCAGGGGCACCCTCCACCAGGCCCCCACTCATGTCTCCCACCACCCCCACCCCCCTGCCACCATGGGCAGCCTCCACCAGGCCCCCACTCATGTCTCCCACCACCCCCAGCAGTGCAGGAGCAGCCTCCACCAGGCCCCCACCCATGTCTCCCACCACCCCCACCCCCCTGCCACCATGGGCAGCCTCCACCAGGCCCCCACCCATGTCTCCCACCACCCCCACCCGCCAGCAGTGCAGTGGCAGCCTCCACCAGGCCCCCACTCATGTCTACCACCACCCCCACCCCCCAGCCACCAGGGGCACCCTCCACCAGGCCCCCACTCATGTCTCCCACAACCCCCACCCCACTGCCACCATGGGCAGCCTCCACCAGGCCCCCACCCATGTCTCCCACCACCCCCACCCCCCAGCAGTGCAGGGGCAGCCTCCACCAGGCCCCCACCCATGTCTCCCACCACCCCTACCCCCACCCCCCAGCAGTGCAGGGGCACCCTCCACCAGGCCCCCACTCATGTCTCCCACCACCCCCACACCCCCTGCCACCATGGGCAGCCTCCACCAGGCCCCCACCCATGTCTCCCACCATCCCCACCCCCCAGCAGTGCAGGGTCACCCTCCATCAGGCCCCCACTCATGTCTCCCACCACCCCCATCCCCCAGCCACCAGGGGCACCCTCCACCAGGCCCCCACTCATGTCTCCCACCACCCCCACCCCCCTGCCACCATGGGCAGCCTCCACCAGGCCCCCACCGATGTCTCCCACCACCCCCACCCCCCAGCAGTGCAGGGGCAGCCTCCACCAGGCCCCCACTCATGTCTACCACCACCCCCACCCCCCAGCCACCAAGGGCACCCTCCACCAGGCCCCCACTCATGTCTCCCACCACCCCCACCCCCCTGCCACCATGGGCAGCCTCCACCAGGCCCCCACTCATGTCTCCCACCACCCCCACCCCCCTGCCACCATGGGCAGCCTCCACCAGGCCCCCACCCATGTCTCCCACCACCCCCACCCCCCAGCAGTGCAGGGGCAGCCTCCACCAGGCCCCCACCCATGTCTCCCACCACCCCCACCCCCCAGCAGTGCAGGGTCACCCTCCATCAGGCCCCCACTCATGTCTCCCACCACCCCCACCCCCCTGCCACCATGGGCAGCCTCCACCAGGCCCCCACTCATGTCTCCCACCACCCCCACCCCCCAGCAGTGCAGGGGCAGCCTCCACCAGGCCCCCACTCATGTCTCCCACCACCCCCACCCCCCAGCAGTGCAGGGGCAGCCTCCACCAGGCCCCCACTCATGTCTACCACCACCCCCACCCCCCAGCCACAAGGGGCAACCTCCACCAGGCCCCCACTCATGTCTCCCACCACCCCCACCCCCCTGCCACCATGGGCAGGCTCCACCAGGCCCCCACTCATGTCTCCCACCACCCCCACCCCCCTGCCACCATGGGCAGCCTCCACCAGGCCCCCACCCATGTCTCCCACCACCCCCACCCCCCAGCAGTGCAGGGGCAGCCTCCACCAGGCCCCCACCCATGTCTCCCACCACCCCCACCCCCCAGCAGTGCAGGGGCACCCTCCACCAGGCCCCCACTCATATCGCCCACCACCCGCACCCCCCAGCAGTGCAGGGGCAGCCTCCACCAGGCCCCCACTCATGTCTCGCACCACCCCCACCCCCCTGCCACCAAGGGCTGCTTCCACCAGGTCCCCACTCATGTCTCCCACCACCCCCACCCCCCAGCAGTGCAGGGGCAGCCTCCACCAGGCCCCCACTCATGTCTACCACCACCCCCACCCCCCAGCCACCAGGGGCACCCTCCACCAGGCCCCCACTCATGTCCCCCACCACCCCCACCCCCCTGCCACCATGGGCAGCCTCCACCAGGCCCCCACTCATGTCTCCCACCACCCCACCCCCCTGCTACCATGGGCAGCCTCCACCAGGCCCCCACCCATGTCTCCCACCACCCCCACACCCCAGCAGTGCAGGGGCACCCTCCACCAGGCCCCCACTCATGTCTCCCACCACCCCCACCCCCCAGCAGTGCAGGGGCAGCCTCCACCAGGCCCCCACTCATGTCTACCACCACCCCCACCCCCCAGCCACCAGGGGCACCCTCCACCAGGCCCCCACTCATGTCTCCCACCACCCCCACCCCCCTGCCACCATGGGCAGCCTCCACCAGGCCCCCACTCATGTCTCCCACCACCCCCAGCAGTGCAGGAGCAGCCTCCACCAGGCCCCCACCCATGTCTCCCACCACCCCCACCCCCCTGCCACCATGGGCAGCCTCCACCAGGCCCCCACCCATGTCTCCCACCACCCCCACCCGCCAGCAGTGCAGTGGCAGCCTCCACCAGGCCCCCACTCATGTCTACCACCACCCCCACCCCCCAGCCACCAGGGGCACCCTCCACCAGGCCCCCACTCATGTCTCCCACAACCCCCACCCCACTGCCACCATGGGCAGCCTCCACCAGGCCCCCACCCATGTCTCCCACCACCCCCACCCCCCAGCAGTGCAGGGGCAGCCTCCACCAGGCCCCCACCCATGTCTCCCACCACCCCTACCCCCACCCCCCAGCAGTGCAGGGGCACCCTCCACCAGGCCCCCACTCATGTCTCCCACCACCCCCACACCCCCTGCCACCATGGGCAGCCTCCACCAGGCCCCCACCCATGTCTCCCACCACCCCCACCCCCCAGCAGTGCAGGGTCACCCTCCATCAGGCCCCCACTCATGTCTCCCACCACCCCCACCCCCCAGCAGTGCAGGGGCAGCCTCCACCAGACCCCCACTCATGTCTCCCACCACCCCCACCCCCCAGCAGTGCAGTGGCAGCCTCCACCAGGCCCCCACTCATGTCTACCACCACCCCCAACCCGCAGCCACCAGGGGCACCCTCCACCAGGCCCCCACTCATGTCTCCCACCACCCCCACCCCCCTGCCACCATGGGCAGCCTCCACCAGGCCCCCACCCATGTCTCCCACCACCCCCACCCCCCAGCAGTGCAGGGGCACCCTCCACCAGGCCCCCACTCATGTCTCCCACCACCCCCACCCCCCCCGCAGTGCAGGGGCAGCCTCCACCAGGCCCCCACTCATGTCTCCCACCACCCCCACCCCCCTGACACCATGGGCAGCCTCCACCAGGCCCCCACCCATGCCTCCCGCCACCCCCACCCCCCAGCAGTGCAGGGGCACCCTCCACCAGGCCCCCACTCATGTCTCCCACCACCCCCACCCCCCAGCAGTGCAGGGGCAGCCTCCACCAGGCCCCCACTCATGTCTCCCACCACCCCCACCCCCCAGCAGTGCAGGGGCAGCCTCCACCAGGCCCCCACTCATGTCTACCACCACCCCCACCCCCCAGCCACAAGGGGCACCCTCCACCAGGCCCCCACTCATGTCTCCCACCACCCCCACCCCCCTGCCACCATGGGCAGGCTCCACCAGGCCCCCACTCATGTCTCCCACCACCCCCACCCCCCTGCCACCATGGGCAGCCTCCACCAGGCCCCCACCCATGTCTCCCACCACCCCCACCCCCCAGCAGTGCAGGGGCAGCCTCCACCAGGCCCCCACCCATGTCTCCCACCACCCCCACCCCCCAGCAGTGCAGGGGCACCCTCCACCAGGCCCCCACTCATATCGCCCACCACCCCCACCCCCCAGCAGTGCAGGGGCAGCCTCCACCAGGCCCCCACTCATGTCTCGCACCACCCCCACCCCCCTGCCACCAAGGGCAGCTTCCACCAGGCCCCCACCCATGTCTCCCACCACCCCCACCCCCCAGCAGTGCAGGGGCACCCTCCACCAGGCCCCCACTCATGTCTCCCACCACCCCCACCCCCAGCCGTGCAGGTGCAGCCTCCACCAGGCCCCCACTCATGTCTACCACCACCCCCACCCCCCAGCCACCAGGGGCACCCTCCACCAGGCCCCCACTCATGTCTCCCACCACCCCCACCCCCCTGCCACCATGGGCAGCCTCCACCAGGCCCCCACTCATGTCTCCCACCACCCCCACCCCCCAGCAGTGCAGGGGCAGCCTCCACCAAGCCCCCACTCATGTCTCCCACCACCCCCGCCCCCTTGCCACCATGGGCAGCCTCCACCAGGCCCCCACCCATGTCTCCCACCACCCCCACCCCCCAGCAGTGCAGGGGCACCCTCCACCAGGCCCCCACTCATGTCTCCCACCACCCCCACCCCCCAGCAGTGCAGGGTCAGCCTCCACCAGGCCCCCACTCATGCCTACCACCACCCCCACCCCCCAGCCACCAGGGGCACCCTCCACCAGGCCCCCACTCATGTCCCCCACCACCCCCACCCCCCTGCCACCATGGGCAGCCTCCACCAGGCCCCCACTCATGTCTCCCACCACCCCCACCCCCTGCCACCATGGGCAGCCTCCACCAGGCCCCCACCCATGTCTCCCACCACCCCCACCCCCCAGCAGTGCAGGGGCAGCCTCCACCAGGCCCCCACCCATGTCTCCCACCACCCCCACCCCCCAGCAGTGCAGGGGCACCCTCCACCAGGCCCCCACTCATATCGCCCACCACCCCCACCCCCCAGCAGTGCAGGGGCAGCCTCCACCAGGCCCCCACTCATGACTCGCACCACCCCCACCCCCCTGCCACCAAGGGCAGCTTCCACCAGGCCCCCACCCATGTCTCCCACCACCCCCACCCCCCAGCAGTGCAGGGGCACCCTCCACCAGGCCCCCACTCATGTCTCCCACCACCCCCACCCCCAGCCGTGCAGGTGCAGCCTCCACCAGGCCCCCACTCATGTCTACCACCACCCCCACCCCCCAGCCACCAGGGGCACCCTCCACCAGGCCCCCACTCATGTCTCCCACCACCCCCACCCCCCTGCCACCATGGGCAGCCTCCACCAGGCCCCCACTCATGTCTCCCACCACCCCCACCCCCCAGCAGTGCAGGGGCAGCCTCCACCAAGCCCCCACTCATGTCTCCCACCACCCCCGCCCCCTTGCCACCATGGGCAGCCTCCACCAGGCCCCCACCCATGTCTCCCACCACCCCCACCCCCCAGCAGTGCAGGGGCACCCTCCACCAGGCCCCCACTCATGTCTCCCACCACCCCCACCCCCCAGCAGTGCAGGGTCAGCCTCCACCAGGCCCCCACTCATGTCTACCACCACCCCCACCCCCCAGCCACCAGGGGCACCCTCCACCAGGCCCCCACTCATGTCCCCCACCACCCCCACCCCCCTGCCACCATGGGCAGCCTCCACCAGGCCCCCACTCATGTCTCCCACCACCCCCACCCCCTGCCACCATGGGCAGCCTCCACCAGGCCCCCACCCATGTCTCCCACCACCCCCACACCCAAGCAGTGCAGGGGCACCCTCCACCAGGCCCCCACTCATGTCTCCCACCACCCCCACCCCCCAGCAGTGCAGGGGAAGCCTCCACCAGGCCCCCACTCATGTCTACCACCACCCCCACCCCCCAGCCACCAGGGGCACCCTCCACCAGGCCCCCACTCATGTCTCCCACCACCCCCAACCCCCTGCCACCATGGGCAGCCTCCACCAGGCCCCCACTCATGTCTCCCACCACCCACAGCAGTGCAGGAGCAGCCTCCACCAGGCCCCCACCCATGTCTCCCACCACCCCCACCCCCCTGCCACAATGGGCAGCCTCCACCAGGCCCCCACCCATGTCTCCCACCATCCCCACCCCCAGCAGTGCAGTGGCAGCCTCCACCAGGCCCCCACTCATGTCTACCACCACCCCCACCCCCCAGCCACCAGGGGCACCCTCCACCAGGCCCCCACTCATGTCTCCCACAACCCCCACCCCACTGCCACCATGGGCAGCCTCCACCAGGCCCCCACTCATGTCTCCCACCACCCCCACCCCCCTGCCACCATGGGCAGCCTCCACCAGGCCCCCACCCATGTCTCCCACCACCCCCACACCCCAGCAGTGCAGGGGCAGCCTCCACCAGGCCCCCACCCATGTCTCCCACCACCCCCACCCCCCAGCAGTGCAGGGGCACCCTCCACCAGGCCCCCACTCATGTCTCCCACCACCCCCACACCCCTTGCCACCATGGGCAGCCTCCACCAGGCCCCCACCCATGTCTCCCACCACCCCCACCCCCCAGCAGTGCAGGGTCACCCTCCATCAGGCCCCCACTCATGTCTCCCACCACCCCCACCCCCCAGCAGTGCAGGGGCAGCCTCCACCAGACCCCCACTCATGTCTCCCACCACCCCCACCCCCCAGCAGTGCAGTGGCAGCCTCCACCAGGCCCCCACTCATGTCTACCACCACCCCCAACCCCCAGCCACCAGGGGCACCCTCCACCAGGCCCCCACTCATGTCTCACACCACCCCCACCCCCCTGCCACCATGGGCAGCCTCCACCAGGCCCCCACTCATGTCTCCCACCACCCCCACCCCCCTGCCACCATGGGCAGCCTCCACCAGGCCCCCACCCATGTCTCCCACCACCCCCACCCCCCAGCAGTGCAGGGGCAGCCTCCACCAGGCCCCCACCCATGTCTCCCACCACCCCCACCCCCCAGCAGTGCAGGGACACCCTCCACCAGGCCCCCACCCATGTCTCCCACCACCCCCACCCCCCAGCAGTGCAGGGTCACCCTCCACCAGGCCCCCTCTCATGTCTCCCACCACCCCCACCCCCTGCCACCATGGGCAGCCTCCACCAGGCCCCCACCCATGTCTCCCACCACCCCCACCCCCCAGCAGTGCAGGGGCACCCTCCACCAGGCCCCCACTCATGTCTCCCACCACCCCCACCCCCCAGCAGTGCAGGGGCAGCCTCCACCAGGCCCCCACTCATGTCTCCCACCACCCCCACCCCCCTGCCACCATGGGCAGCCTCCACCAGGCCCCCACCCATGTCTCCCACCACCCCCAATCCCCAGCAGTGCAGGGGCACCCTCCACCAGGCCCCCACTCATGTCTCCCACCACCCCCACCCCCCAGCAGTGCAGGGGCAGCCTCCACCAAGCCCCCACTCATGTCTCCCACCAACCCCACCCCCCAGCAGTGCAGGGGCAGCCTCCACCAGGCCCCCACTCATGTCTCCCACCACCCCCACCCCCCTGCCAACATGGGCAGCCTCCACCAGGCCCCCACCCATGTCTCCCACCACCCCCACCCCCCAGCAGTGCAGTGGCACCCTCCACCAGGCCCCCACCCATGTCTCCCACCACCCCCACCCCCCAGCAGTGCAGGGGCAGCCTCCACCAGGCCCCCACTCATGTCTACCATCACCCCCACCCCCCAACCACCAGGGGCACCCTCCACCAGGCCCCCACTCATGTCTCCCACCACCCCCACCCCCCTGCCACCGTGGGCAGCCTCCACCAGGCCCCCACTCATGTCTCCCACCACCCCCACCCCCCTGCCACCATGGGCAGCCTCCACCAGGCCCCCATCCATGTCTCCCACCACCCCCACACCCAGCAGTGCAGGGGCAGCCTCCACCAGGCCCCCGCCCATGTCTCCCACCACCCCCACCCCCCAGCAGTGCAGGGGCACCCTCCACCAGGCCCCCACTCATGTCTCCCACCACCCCCACCCCCTGCCACCATGGGCAGCCTCCACCAGGCCCCCACCCATGTCTCCCACCACCCCCACCCCCCAGCAGTGCAGGGTCACCCTCCACCAGGCCCCCACTCATGTCTCCCACCACCCCCACCCCCCAGCAGTGCAGGGGCAGCCTCCACCCGGCCCCCACTCATGTCTCCCGCCACCCCCACCCCCCAGCAGTGCAGGGGCAGCCTCCACCAGGCCCCCACTCATGTCTACCACCACCCCCACCCCCAGCCACCAGGGGCACCCTCCACCAGGCCCCCACTCATGTCTCCCACCAACCCCACCCCCCTGCCACCATGGGCTGCCTCCACCAGGCCCCCACACATGTCCCCCACCACCCCCACCCCCTGCCACCATGGGCAGCCTCCACCAGGCCCCCACCCATGTCTCCCACCACCCCCACCCCCCAGCAGTGCAGGGGCAGCCTCCACCAGGCCCCCACCCATGTCTCCCACCACCCCCACCCCCCAGCAGTGCAGGGGCACCCTCCACCAGGCCCCCACTCATGTCTCCCACCACACCCCAGCAGTGCAGGGGCAGCCTCCACCAGGCCCCCACTCATGTCTCCCACCACCCCCACCCCCCTGCCACCATGGGCAGCCTCCACCAGGCCACCACCCATGTCTCCTTCCACCCCCACCCCCCAGCAGTGCAGGGGCACCCTCCACCAGGCCCCCACTCATGTCTCCCACCACCCCCACCCCCCAGCAGTGCAGGGGCAGCCTCCACCAGGCCCCCACTCATGTCTACCACCACCCCACCCCCCAGCCACCAGGGGCACACTCCACCAGGACCCCACTCATGTCTCCCACGACCCCCACCCCCCTGCCACCATGGGCAGCCTCCACCAGGCCCCCACTCATGTCTCCCACCACCCACACCCCGCAGCAGTGCAGGGGCAGCCTCCACCAGGCCCCCACTCATGTCTCCCACCACCCCCACCCCCCTGCCACCATGGGCAGCCTCCACCAGGCCCCCACCCATGTCTCCCACAACCCCCACCCCCCAGCAGTGCAGGGGCACCCTCCACCAGGCCCCCACTCATGTCTCCCACCACCCCCCAGCAGTGCAGGGGCAGCCTCCACCAGGCCCCCACTCATGTCTACCACCACCCCCAGCCACCAGGGGCACCCTCCACCAGGCCCCCACTCATGTCTCCCACCACCCCCACACCCCTGCCACCATGGGCAGCCTCCACCAGGCCCCCACTCATGTCTCCCACCACCCCCATCCCCCTGCCACCATGGGCAGTCTCCACCAGGTCCCCACCCATGTCTCCCACCACTCCCACCCCCCAGCAGTGCAGGGGCACCCTCCACCAGGCCCCCACTCATGTCTCCCACCACCCCCACCCCCCGCAGTGCAGGGGCAGCCTCCACCAGGCCCCCACTCATGTCTACCACCACCCCCACCCCCCAGCCACCAGGGGCACCCTCCACCAGGCCCCCACTCATGTCTCCCACCACCCCCACCCCCCTGCCACCATGGGCAGCCTCCACCAGGCCCCCACTCATGTCTCCCACCACCCCCACCCCCCAGCAGTGCAGGGGCAGCCTCCACCAGGCCCCCACTCATGTCTCCCACCACCCCCACCCCCCTGCCACCATGGGCAGCCTCCACCAGGCCCCCACCCATGTCTCCCACCACCCCCACCCCCCAGCAGTGCAGAGGCACCCTCCACCAGGCCCCCACTCATGTCTCCCACCACCCCCACCCCCCAGCAGTGCAGGGGCAGCCTCCACCAGGCCCCCACTCATGTCTACCACCACCCCCACCCCCCGGCCACCAGGGGCACCCTCCACCAGGCCCCCACCCATGTCTCCCACCACCCCCACCCCCAGCAGTGCAGGGGCACCCTCCACCAGGCCCCCACTCATGTCTCCTACCACCCCCACCCCCCAGCAGTGCAGGGGCAGCCTCCACCAGGCCCCCACTCATGTCTCCCACCACCCCCACCCCCCTGCCACCATGGGCAGCCCCCACCAGGCCCCCACCCCCAAACCCCAGCCACCAGGGGCACCCTCCACCAGGTCCTCACAATCCCCAATCATGTGCGTAATGGTCAGCCTCCACAGCCAAAAAGCCCTACCAAGTAACCCATTCACCCACATGGAAATGGAAATCACATGTTACACCCCCAATGTTCATGAAGCTAATGAACCCATGTCCGTCACACACAATGGTTGCAATTGAATGGGAAAACACCCAACATGACATGCATGAAACCAATGAGATGATACCACACAGTGAAGTATGAAAACAAAATTGTATTGAAAAAAATAAAGAATGCTAAAGAAAGGAAACAAACTACAATGGGAATGAGAAAAAATAAGCTGCATGTCCGTATTATAAAGAAAAAACTGCAAATCAGAATCCAAAAAAATGTCGTCCAAAGTCAAATGTAAAAAAATCACTATGCAATAAAGAACTATGTAAAAAACTACCAAGGGTCCATGAGCCCAACTGAACAAAGGAAACCTACTAAAAAACCTAACTAAAAATCAACTATATACAAAAAGTGGAGCAGTGTCCGTCGACTCCAAATCATAATAAGAAACAAAGGAAACCTAAAACTAAAGAACTATATACAAAGGCGGCGGGCAAGTCCAGCGGCTCACTCCGTGGTGTCCCGGGCCAGGGCATCATCGTACTCCTGTTCGATGTCCCGGAGGCGGTCCAGTTCCATGGCCCAGAGGGTCCGCAGGGACGACGCCGTGTCCTCCTCCAACCCCCTGCGGATTGCCTCGAGGCAATCGGCCCGCCTCAGGGCCCTCCGCATGGAGTTCTCCGCCCTGACCATTGTGAGCCGCGCCTCTTCCGCCCGCCGCCGCTCCGCACCTATGGCGTGGCCCAACTGCTGCCACACGGAAGACACTCTCTGTCCTGGGTCCCCCTGCCCTCCGGCCGATGCCTGCCCCTCCGATGTCGAAAGCCCCGAGCCTTCATGTCTCCCACCATGTTGCTGCTGCTGCTCTGCCTCTGCCCGTGCACTGCCTCCTGCTGCCTGCACATCCTCCGCCGGCTGGGGTGCAGTTGTTGATGTGGCCACCCCTGCTGGACCTCCGACTCCCGACTGTGGCAGGGATGCCTCCTCCACCAGCCTGGCCGCACCGTCAGAGGCAGCTCCACAGGGCACCCAGGTGACTGATGGGTGGGAAGATGGCACAGAGGACGACTGGCGCGTAGGGGGTCCAGTTGAGGAGGGGGTCGGAGCAAGGCCCATCAGACGGATGAATCCGGCCTGGGTGACCTGTCCCAGCAGGCTGACGTGGTCAACGAGCCATTTGAGATGACGTGCAGTCTCTCCATGAAAAGACTGCAGGTCACCTCGCATGGCCCGTTAACGCAACGCCACACCAGCCAGGACAGGCTCAACCCAGACCTGGATGGCCACGTCCGCAGGCAGAGGAAGGCCAGTTGACGTCAGCTCATCCCCTGCCTGAAAACGGGTCTGGACGTAGGCATCCCTGCTGGTGCAAGATGATGCAGGGACAGGATCGGGGACAGGATTGCACACAGGCACCTCCGCGGTGGCCTGTGCTGCCTCCTGTTCCTGGTCCTGCACTGCACCACTAGCACCAGTGGGATCCCCACCTCCAGACCCCGTCTCTGGTGCTTGCACGGCCTCCTCCTCCACCAAACCCCCCACCAACCTGGATGACTCCGTGCCATCTTCCCCTGTTGGGCCCTGTGGGGTCCCAGCTGCCCCTTCTGCTGCCGAGGAGTCCAACTGCAACCTCCGCCTCTTGGACCTCCCCCCGGCAGCTGCGGCCTGGGACGCGGCACCGGACTTCTCACTCCCCGACGAGATGACAACACGGGAGGGGAGCCGGGCCTTGCGTCTCCGGCTGGCGGTCGGATCCCCGCCGCTGTGCTCCACAGCACCTTCTCCGCCCTCTTCATCAGTTGACGCCGCTGCAGACAGGGAGAAACAAAACACAGGCATCAGGGCACTGTACAATGGACACATACACACATGACAGTTGCACATGAGTGGCATTGGCAAACCTCAGACATGTCATCACAATCCCCAACACACATGTCATTGCAACTCGCAGACATGAGCCATACCACAGCCATATCGCAACTGCCAGCACCATCCCTACACATACAACAGCATCAGCAGCCAAAGGGGAGCCAGACATCACATGCAACACAGGAAGTGCACCACACATGTACACACACCACCACACTTGCATGCATGTGTACACCTCTGCCAAGTGTCGCACTGTTCAGACGGGCATCCATGTCACATCTGCCAATCAGGCTTCCACATACCGCTGTCACATGCATCCATGTTGCATCACTGTTGCACCCTTGTCAAATACACACACATGCACATGTACACAGTGCTCATACATGCAGCCGAAAACAACATACATGCGTGACATCACGGACATGTCTACTTACATACACATTCATCCAAACATGTGTGCACGCACAACTGCATTTGCCATGCAAGCCTACACACACAAGCACCATCCATGTCTCACACATTACAGCCCTCGCATGTGTCAGCCTCACGGCCCTGTACACCCCCACCCATACTCGACCCCATACAAACAGATGTGCAACCTGCACAATACCGAATAATCACCACACGCACTGCTCACAATCAGGATGCATGTACACTCACCGCTCGACTCCAGACGGGTCTGCTTCTCTAGGACCTGGACGTGGAGCGCTGGGGATATGCGTTCCAGGACCCCCATCTGTTCTTCCGACAAGTGGCCCCGGCGCCCCTTGGCATCCGCTGCCTTCAAGAGGCGCCGGGCCTTGTTCAGGGTCCTGGACCTGAAGTCCTCCCAGCGCTTCCTGACATGTTGTAAGTCCCGGACTGCCACCCCCTCCGCGTTGATGGCAGTCAGTCCAGATCCGAGTCCGTCCTTCATTGTCGGCGCGGGAACTTCCGAAGAGGGCATCATACTGCCCCAGGACTTGCTCCACCAGGACACCAACTTCGGTGGCACTGAAGCTGGTGCCCCTCTGCCTCTCTGGCCGGGGGTTGTCAGTGGTCACAGATGGTGTTTGCCCCGACATGACAACCCCAGAGGCAGGAGTGGGTGGGCAACTGGGTCCTGGGGCTGGGCTGTGGAGCGATGGAATTCCAGTCGGGAGTCTTCGGTTCCAGCCGGGGTGGTCAAAGCAACAGCACCCCTGGCTGATGTGCAGGCAGCAAATGGCAGTGCACGTGGGCAGCAGGCAGTCAGGCAGAAGCAGATGGCAGGTGGGAGCGTGCTCGGGGCTCTGGGGGGCAGTAGTTCGGCCTTCTGGGCAGGAGCGTGGTCTTCCGTGTGCTTACGCGTGGCCAGCTTGGTACGGAGTGATTTGGCACGTGAAAATCCTGCACGTCAGCGTGAAAATCGAGGAAAGGCCCTTAGTGCGTAAGCGCGTCAGCACGCATACGTGATTCTATTGGACCAAAAGCCCTCAGCGCGTAAACGCGTCAGCACGCATACGCGATTCTATTGGACCAAAGGCCCTCAGCGCGTAAACGCGTCAGCACGCATACGCGATTCTATTGGACCGAAGGTCCTCAGCGCGTAAACGCATCTGTGACGTGACCCGCACGGGTGTTTCCCACACAGCACGTGATGACAGAGCACACGTGGAAAGACTGCACGTCAGAGTGTCATCGCGTGTAATTGGACAGCACGTCAGAGTGTCATCGCGTGTAATTGGACAAAAGTGCGCGTACACGCGATTGGCCTATGTACGTGTATATCAGGGGTGCGCGGACACTTACACACGCAAGTACGTCAGCGCACCTGTATCCCGGGGTGCGCGGGAATTTCCACACGCTATTGGACTGGGCACTGGATTTCAGGGGTGCGCGGGTCACACGCTCGCCTACAACACTCGCAACGCATTAATCTGCACGCTAACAAAATAACAAGCTCAGACCCAGGATGAACATACCGTTCCTAGCAGCAGTGGGCGTGGCCTACCAAAGGAGGAGGAGGAGGATAGTCAGGGCCAGAATATTCACACCCAGAACCAGCCTTTTCGGGATGCCTGATGACCAGGTGCATGGCAGGTACAGGTTTCCACCACACATTATACTGGACCTGGTGAGTGAGTGGGAGGATGACCTCACATCACCCGCCCTGTGCTCCCAAGCACTCAGCCCCCTGGAGAAGGTCCTCAATGTACTGCACTTCTTAGCCACTGGATCATTTCAGCGGAAAAGTGCCATTGTGGGTGGTGTATCACAGGCCACCCAGTCACGCTGCCTACACCAGGTCTTGAACATCATCACTGCACGCCCATCAGTCCGCATGCACATATATCTGCCCAGAACACCTGCAGAAAGGCATGCTGCCGCCCTGGATTTTTACGCTGTGGCACGATTCCCCAAAGTGCTAGGTGCCATCGACTGCACCCATGTGGCTCTACGTCCCCCCAGGGCATCTGAGCACATCTATAGGAACCGCAAGCACTGGCATTCCATCAACGTGCAGGTAGTATGTAATGCCAAGGGAATCATCACCTCAGTATATGCCAACTATCCAGGGTCAACCCACGACAGCTTCATTTACCGAATGTCCACCCTAAGCCGGGACCTAGAAGCTGGGCGGCATGGCGATACATGGCTGCTTGGTGAGTATGAATGCCACTGCACATGCATGCATGTCAGATACTGAGCAAGGTCACAACCCCACCAATGATACCAATCACCACCTCCACAGGGGACAGTGCCTACCCTCTCAGCCCCCACATGATGACGCCAATTCGGAACCCCACCACGCCACCCCAGGTAAGATATAACACAGCCCACATTACAACCCGGGGCATAGTGGAGCGCACATTCGGAGTGCTAAAGTCACGCTTTCGCTCCCTTGACCGTTCTGGCGGGCAGCTGTGCAGGATCATAGTGGCAGCATGTGTCCTGCACAATGTTGCAACACGCCGGGGCCTGGCCGTGGACATGGTGGTGGCCCCACATCCCCAACCACATGCACAGCCGTTGCGCATGGGAGGGGAAAGGGCACGGGGGGAGGCAGCCCGTACACAGCTAGTGGCTAATTACTTCACATAGAAATCACACCCCTGTGGAGTGCACACTGCCCTGGCACATTCCACCCGACAATCAATGATGACTCAACCTGACACTGATCCTGAATGTCTGGAGAATGAACCGTGAAAACCATATCAGCCTGAGATTGTTCACCTGGAAGTGTCACAATGTGTCCATCCCTACCCACACAGACACCACCAATGCAGTTTTGTGAAGTAACACATTCAAGCAGCTAAAATGAATACCCACTTGCAAAATGCAACAAGAGGACAGTGCCATGTCAGCCAACCCATCCCCAGCACCGCCACACAACACACCGTGCCATGTCATGCTATTTGCAGGTAAACAAAGTAATCCCCACAACATGACACTAGTGTCACAATGTAGAGTGTCCCTAATTGAAACTTGCAACACCTGAAATGCTCACAGTAATGCAGGACCAACAACAAACTAGAGCAGGTACTACCATTAACATGACATCACAAATGTTATATATTAGTAGTCTCACCACCTGGAAATGCCTGCACTCCCACCACTACCAACTGTGCAGTGTTGGCGCCATGTAGAGTTGTAGGTGCACTGCTGCCAACATGGACCCCATCTCCAGACTAGAGGGCCTTGTGTAGACATGAGGAAGGGACCTGCAAATTGGGAGGTAGACACAGATGATGAGTTACACATCAATGCAACATGCAGTGTACAACACAACAGCAATATGCACTAGGAATGTATACACAGTATTGACTAGACTACCCACACATGTAGTGGGAGTCCAATGTCACCATGTACGTCAATGTCACTTGGGCACACCCTTTGCAAGCCCATGGAAACGGGAAGCAGGAGGGGTGTGTGTGACTCAAACTCAAGCATCTGAACCAAATACATGACAAGCCTGCATGTGCCCAGCCACAATGCTGCGTATGCCCACAGGAACCACGGAAGCCAACAAATTGTCCCAAAAAAATTGGGAAAATTTATTTAGAAATTAAAAATAAAAATAAAAATAAAAATAAAAATTAAAAATTAAAAAAAAAAATAAATAAAAAAAAAAATCAAAAATGGCCATTGATGGGCCCAGGGGGGTTTGGGAGGCCACCCAGGAGGTCCGAGGACAGGGTGCACACCAAAACCCACCTGTGTGGGTCCTGGGAAAAAAAAACACCTCCATGGGCTCATGGCCCACACGGCTACCCTATTGTGGGAGTATCACTGCTGTCTCTATTATCACCCTGTGCAGCTGCATCCGGAGGTGGTTGCACTATGGGAAGCAGCCCACGCAAGGCCCTAGTCTGCTCCTCCATGGCTGCAAGCATGCGGGTGTGGTAGGTCTGATTCTGGAGGATGAGTGTGCGGAGGTCCCTATGCAACAACTCACGGGATGCCCGGACCTCCGCCCTTGTTGCCTGCATCTCAGCTGAGAGCGTACGGGTGAGACGCTCCAGCTGCTGTTCTGTCCTTTGGTGTGTTGAAGCCTCAAGCTCAACAAGAGTCGTCATGAGGTGAAGGAGCTCCTGCCTCAGGGCTTCCCTGTGGGCCTGGGACTCAATGGAGATGGCCTCCTGCAGAGTCGCCAGTGCCGCCCGCCTGTCCCTGTTGGACCCCAACATGTCCTCCCTGTGTGACTGGCAGATGGAGTTGGTTGCCTGCTCTAGTCGCTCCATCAGCCTTTCAGGGGGGACAATGGAAGTGGCCACCCTATCCATGGCCTGAGCCATCATCTCGGATGATGCTGCCTGTTGTGTTGCCATACCGTAAATGGATTGCTCCCATGCAGTATTGCCAGGTGTCGTACGGCCACCACGTCGGCGGGCACCACACCTGTCTGGGGCAAGGCGAACTGCGCCTTGCTGTGCCGGCACTGCCTGAGGCTGCAGGACTGCATTCCCCCTCTGATCTGCTGGCCCAGGAACAGGATCAGATGTCGCGGAGTGTGACCCTGCATCCGTAACCACCAAAGGCGTAGCTGCCAACACTGACATCCCCATTGAGGGTTCTGACCCTGGTGCAGGTGGGTGGGACAGAACAGAATCCCTCCCTGGAACACTCACCTGCGACGGCACGTAGGTCTCATCCGAATCAACACCTGAGTACAGCTCGGGGGAGGTGCAGCCAGAGACACCCCTTGAAAGCACGACCTGCAGCACTTGTGGGTTCTCACCCACCACCACACCACGTCCCTCACTGGTGGTTGGTCGGCCCTCGGACCCCTCCTGGGTCTGCACCATCTCCACAACCCCAGCAGTATCAGGTGCGTCTTCCCCTGCAAAGACATAAAAACAAAGAAATGGAAACAGGCATTAGCACCATGGCACACAATGAGGGCTGAGAAGCAAGAGAACCAGTACTTGATTGACACATGTCCCACATGACTAAAACCCTCCCATGCATGCACCCTCCCTGCATATGAAGGGCAAGCAAATTGCACACACTGATGACACCAAGATGAAGATGAACACATTTTCTGCATGCTGCCTGGCAGTGGCATCACATATTGGCCTGTGATTGCCAGGTGAAACACACATGCCATCACACAGATGGCATGTACCATTGCTATTGAGTGAAGATGGAGAGGAGGGCAGCACCTATTCATTCAGTCCAGTTCCCGCATGTAATAGCTTTTCTAATTCTAACAGGTCAGATTTTTCACCTGGAGCTGCCAGTCTGAAATGGTCCAATTGCACAGGGACATGTGTGAACAAATGATATCCAGGTAACAAAGTCACTCCACTTTACCATAGCCATGTCAGACATGTGACTAGTGGACTGCGACATGCCTAGCAAAGGTGGTGGGATGCAAACAATCTGACTGAATGAACAGTGAAAAATAAGCAACAATGTTGTGGCAAGGTGACACTTCAAGGGCAACTGGCGTGCAGTTGGGCTAGATGTCTACTGTTGGCAGAAGGGATACTGCTATGGCCAAATGCAGCTGCGCAGGATGTATTGCATGAAGCACATGGCTGACCCATACGACTCAGGCGCACACACTCTCACCTGGCACACGAACAGAAGCCCTCACACACACACCATGCACATGGATGACACACACATGCATGTGCACTCACCGGGCAATGCCTCGTAATCAGCCAGATCTCCCACGCCTTGGATCTGTTCCTCCGTGACGTAGGTCCCAGCGACTGACTCATGTGGAGTGAGTTCCATGTCTACTACTGGAGACCCACCTCCAGTCACTAGAGTTGCGGCATGACTTGAGGCCAGCTTACTCTTTGCCCTGCGTTTTAGGTCATTCCAGCGCTTATAGCAATCATTGGCTGTGCGCCTCACGATTCCAAGGGCACTTACGATGTCCGCAACGGTCTGCCAGTGTGCCTGGCGTTGTGCAGGTGTGGTCTTGGATCCTGCAACAATGACCATCTCGTTGTCATGTGCGGACACATACTCGACAAGTGCATTCAGTTCGTCATCCGTGAAGCTGGGCTTCCTGGACGGGCCGGACTGTGTAGCCGCGTCTGGGGCATCAGCCTGTGCCGGACGCGCACTCTTCCTCTTCCGCTTGGAAGGTGGTGGTGATCCTGAGTGTCCTGCGCCGCTCTGGACACTTGGGGCAGGAGCCCTGGTGGACTCTGTATCAGGAGTGTGGGATTGCACACTCAGCATGGGATTTGGTGCAGGCATTGGCTCTAGTGTGATGGTGTCAGGGGGAATGTCAGCAGGATGGACTAGGACCGACACTGTCCTGGCTGGGTGTGTGAGGGCTGGGGTGGATGGAGCCGCAGCTTCCCCTGCAGCCTCTCCGCCCTGCCTACTTGGTGCAGCAGATGACCTTGCTGCCCCAGATGCACGTGGCATGGTGACATCAACGTGCCCAGTGCACGTGTCATAAGCCTGCTGACCTGGAAGTCAGCCATGGAGTCAGCCAGGCCTGGTGCCACAATGGGCTGGTCCAACAAGGGCTGAGCATGGATGGTGTCAGCCACATCAGCCTCAACGGGAAGGGGGGGGATTATGGGTGCCCTTGACTGGTCCTCCACACATGGGGGGACAGGCTCACCCTGCAAGTAACGACCACGTCCCCTACCGGATCCACCACGGCCACCACTTGTGGCTCTTCCACCTTTGCCACCCTTACGGAATCCTCGCCTCCCAGCCATGGCACTGATGTAAATGTGCGTATGGGAGTGGCTGTAAACTATTGTCCTGGGCAATTGGGGGTCAAAGGGGTTGGGTACCAGATGGTAATTGTACCATAGTGCTCTTGCAGGGCTGATTGTAACCCCTGGGGAAAGATGACGGGTCACGCTACCAACAGGAGCCCCAAAAAAGGGAGATGACGTGCACGCAACCCCTCCTAGACCACGTGTGCAGAAAGAAAAACCTGCACTACGCTGTGGCACCCAGTAACACAAGAATGAACGTATGCGTGTCACACGCAGCCTAGAATGACCTCTGAAGGGGTAGGCTACACACCGGGCAAGCACAGATGTTAGATACGTGCGTGACTCACTGTCGGCCAGGTAAAAGAGCATGAAAAAGGAGCGCGTTTGGTTGGCAACACCCCGCCAAAAGAAGATTTGTACGCTGTCTGAGGAGACAGGACAACAGTAGAAGGGAACACTGTTTGAGGGAACAGGCCCAGGTAAATCAGTGAAAGAGGAAAAAGAGAAAAAGCTGTCAGAGGTAACAGGGAATACGAACTTGAAACGCTGTGAAGTAAATCGCGTGTGAAACGACAAGAAGTACAGAATTCACCCACTCGCTCTCCACAAAAAGCACGTACAAGGAAATGGTGTTCTACACGTACCTTTTATACAGGCCCACACGTCCAGCGTCACTTACGCGGCGTGTATGCGCTAGGGCCATTTCCACCAATTACACGCTTTGTCACTTCTGCGTGTAGGGCCATTTCCACCAATCACACGCGATGAGACTCTGACGTGCTGTCCAATTACACGCAATGACACTCTGACGTGCAGTCTTTCCACGTGTGCTCTGTCATCACGTGCTGTGTGGGAAACACCCGTGCGGGTCACGTCACAGACGCGCTTACGCGCTGAGGGCCTTTGGTCCAATAGAATCGCGTATGCGTGCTGACGCGCTTACGCGCTAAGGGCCTTTCCTCGATTTTCACGCTGACGTGCAGGATTTTCACGTGCCAAATCACTCCGTACCAAGCTGGCCACACGTAAGCACACGGAAGACCACGCTCCTGCCCAGAAGGCCGAACTACTGCCCCCCAGAGCCCAGAGCACGCTCCCACCTGCTGCTGCCTGACTTCCTGCTGCCCACGTGCACTGCCATTTGCTGCCTGCACATCAGCCAGGGGTGCTGTTGCTGTGACCACCCCTGCTGGAACCGAAGACTCCCGACTGGAATTCCATCACTCCACAGCCCAGCCCCAGGACCCAGTTGCCCACCCACTCCTGCCTCTGGGGTTGTCATGTCGGGGCAAACACCATCTATGACCACTGACAACCCCCGGCCAGAGAGGCAGAGGGGCACCAGCTTCAGTGCCACCGAAGTTGGTGTCCTGGTGGAGCAAGTCCTGGGGCAGTATGATGCCCTCTTCGGAAGTTCCCGCGCCGACAAGGAAGGACGGGCTCGGATCTGGACTGACATCGTGACTGCCATCAATGCGGAGGGGGTGGCAGTCCGGGACTTACAACATGTCAGGAAGCGCTGGGAGGACTTCAGGTCCAGGACCCTGAACAAGGCCCGGCGCCTCTTGAAGGCAGCGGATGCCAAGGGGCGCCGGGGCCACTTGTCGGAAGAACAGATGGGGGTCCTGGAACGCATATCCCCAGCGCTCCACGTCCAGGTCCTAGAGAAGCAGACCCGTCTGGAGTCGAGCGGTGAGTGTACATGCATCCTGATTGTGAGCAGTGCGTGTGGTGATTATTCGGTATTGTGCAGGTTGCACATCTGTTTGTATGGGGTCGAGTATGGGTGGGGGTGTACAGGGCCGTGGGGCTGACACATGCGAGGGCTGTAATGTGTGAGACATGGATGGTGCTTGTGTGTGTAGGCTTGCATGGCAAATGCAGTTGTGCGTGCACACATGTTTGGATGAATGTGTATGTAAGTAGACATGTCTGTGATGTCACGCATGTATGTTGTTTTCGGCTGCATGTATGAGCACTGTGTACATGTGCATGTGTGTGTATTTGACAAGGGTGCAACAGTGATGCAACATGGATGCATGTGACAGCGGTATGTGGAAGCCTGATTGGCAGATGTGACATGGATGCCCGTCTGAACAGTGCGACACTTGGCAGAGGTGTACACATGCATGCAAGTGTGGTGGTGTGTGTACATGTGTGGTGCACTTCCTGTGTTGCATGTGATGTCTGGCTCCCCTTTGGCTGCTGATGCTGTTGTATGTGTAGGGATGGTGCTGGCAGTTGCGATATGGCTGTGGTATGGCTCATGTGTGCGAGTTGCAATGACATGTGTGTTGGGGATTGTGATGACATGTCTGAGGTTTGCCAATGCCACTCATGTGCAACTGTCATGTGTGTATGTGTCCATTGTACAGTGCCCTGATGCCTGTGTTTTGTTTCTCCCTGTCTGCAGCGTCAACTGATGAAGAGGGCGGAGAAGGTGCTGTGGAGCACAGCGGCGGGGATCCGACCGCCAGCCGGAGACGCAAGGCCCGGCTCCCCTCCCTTGTTGTCATCTCGTCGGGGAGTGAGGAGTCCGGTGCCGCGTCCCAGGCCGCAGCTGCGGGGGGGAGGTCCAAGAGGCGGAGGTTGCAGTTGGACTCCTCGGCAGCAGAAGGGGCAGCTGGGACCCCACAGGGCCCAACAGGGGAAGATGGCACGGAGTCATCCAGGTTGGTGGGGGGTTTGGTGGAGGAGGAGGCTGTGCAAGCACCAGAGACGGCGTCTGGAGGTGGGGATCCCACTGGTGCTAGTGGTGCAGTGCAGGACCAGGGACAGGAGGCAGCACAGGCCGCCGCGGAGGTGCCTGTGTGCAATCCTGTCCCCGATCCTGTCCCTGCATCATATACGTCCAGACCCGTTTTCAGGCAGGGGATGAGCTGACGTCAACTGGCCTTCCTCTGCCTGCGGACGTGGCCATCCAGGTCCGGGTTGAGCCTGTCCTGGCTGGTGTGGCGTTGCGCCAACGGGCCATGCGAGGTGACCTGCAGTCTTTTCATGGAGAGACTGCACGTCATCTCGAATGGCTCGTTGACCACGTCAGCCTGCTGGGACAGGTCACCCAGGCCGGATTCCTCCGTCTGATGGGGCTTGCTCTGACCCCCTCCTCAACTGGACCCCCTACGCGCCAGTCGTCCTCTGTGCCATCTTCCCACCCATCAGTCACCTGGGTGCCCTGTGGAGCTGCCTCTGACGGTGCGGCCAGGCTGGTGGAGGAGGCATTCCTGCCACAGTCGGGAGTCGGACGTCCAGCAGGGGTGGCCACATCAACAACTGCACCCCAGCCAGCGGAGGATGTGCAGGCAGCAGGAGGCAGTGCACGGGCAGAGGCAGAGCAGCAGCAGCAACATGGGGGGAGACATGAAGGCTCGGGGCTTTCGACATCGGAAGGGCAGGCATCGGCCGGAGGGCAGGGGGACCCAGGACAGAGAGTGTCTTCCGTGTGGCAGCGGTTGGGCCATGCCATAGGTGCGGAGCGGCGGCGGGCGGAAGAGGCGCGGCTCACAAGGGTCAGGGCGGAGAACTCCATGCCGAGGGCCCTGAGGCAGGCCGAGTGCCTCGAGGCAATCCGCAGTGGGTTGGAGGAGGACACGGCGTCGTCCCTGCGGACCCTCTGGGCCATGGAACTGGACCGCCTCCGGGACATCGAACAGGAGTCCGATGATGCCCTGGCCCGGGACACCACGGAGTGAGCCGCTGGACTTGCCCGCCGCCATTGTATATAGTTCTTTAGTTTTAGGTTTCCTTTGTTTCTTATTATGATTTGGAGTCGACAGACACTGCTCCACTTTTTGTATATAGTTGATTTTTAGTTAGGTTTTTTAGTAGGTTTCCTATGTTCATTTGGGCTCATGGACCCTTGGTAGTTTTTTACATAGTTCTTTATTGCATAGAGATTTTTTTACATTTGACTTTGGACGACATTTTTTTGGATTCTGATTTGCAGTTTTTTTTTATAATACGGACATGCAGCTTATTTTTTCTCATTCCCATTGTAGTTTGTTTCCTTTCTTTAGCATTCTTTATTTTTTTCAATACAATTTTGTTTTCATACTTCACTGTGTGGTATCATCTCATTGGTTTCATGCATGTCATGTTGGGTGTTTTCCCATTCAATTGCAACCATTGTGTGTGACGGACATGGGTTCATTAGCTTCATGAACATTGGGGGTGTAACATGTGATTTCCATTTCCATGTGGGTGAATGGGTTACTTGGTAGGGCTTTTTGGCTGTGGAGGCTGACCATTACGCACATGTTTGGGGATTGTGAGGACCTGGTGGAGGGTGCCCCTGGTGGCTGGGGGGGTGGGGGTGGTGGGAGACATGGGTGGGGGCCTGGTGGGGGCTGCCCATGGTGGCAGGTTGTGGGGGTGGTGGGATACATGAGTGGGGGCCTGGTGGAGGGTGCCCCTGGTGGCTGGGGGGTGGGGGTGGTGGGAGACATGGGTGGGGGCCTGGTGGAGGCTGCCCCTGCACTGCTGGGGCTAGGGGTGGTGGGTGACATGAGTGGGGGCCAGGTGGAGGGTGCCCCTGGTGGCTGGGGGGTGGGGGGGTGGGAGACATGGGTGGGGGCCTGGTGGAGGGTGCCCCTGGTGGCTGGGGGTGGGGGTGGTGGGAGACATGGGTGGGGGCCTGGTGGAGGCTGCCCCTGCACTGCTGGGGGTAGGGGTGGTGGGAGACATGAGTGGGGGCCAGGTGGAGGGTGCCCCTGGTGGCTGGGGGGTGTGGGGGTGGGAGACATGGGTGGGGGCCTGGTGGAGGCTGCCCCTGGTGGCTGGGGGGTGGGGGTGGTGGGAGACATGAGTGGGGGCCTGGTGGAGCCTGCCCCTGCACTGCTGGGGGGTGGGGGTGGTGGTAGACATGAGTGGGGGCCTGGTGGAGGGTGCCCCTGCACTGCTGGGGGGTGGGGGTGGTGGGAGACATGAGTGGGGGCCTGGTGGAGGGGAGGGTGCCCCTGCACTGCTGGGGGGTGGGGGTGGTGGGAGACATGAGTGGGGGCCTGGTGGAGGGTGCCCCTGCACTGCTGGGGGGTGGGGGTGGTGGGAGACATGAGTGGGGGCCTGGTGGAGGGTGCCCCTGCACTGCTGGGGGGTGGGGGTAGTGGGAGACATGGGTGGGGGCCTGGTGGAGGCTGCCCCTGGTGGCTGGGGGGTGGGGGTGGTGGGAGACATGAGTGGGGGCCTGGTGGGGGCTGCCCATGGTGGCTGGGGGGTGGGGGTGGTGGGAGACATGGGTGGGGGCCTGGTGGGGGCTGCCCATGGTGGAAGGGGGTGGGGGCGGTGGGAGACATGGTTGGGGGCCTGGTGGAGGGTGCCCCTGGTGGCTGGGGGGTGGGGGTGGTGGGAGACATGGGTGGGGGCCTGGTGGAGGCTGCCCCTGCACTGCTGGGGGGTGGGGGTGGTGGGAGACATGAGTGGGGGCCTGGTGGAGGCTACCCCTGGTGGCTGGGGGGTGGGGGTGGTGGGAGACATGAGTGGGGGCCTGGTGGAGCCTGCCCCTGCACTGCTGGGGGGTGGGGGTGGTGGTAGACATGAGTGGGGGCCTGGTGGAGGGTGCCCCTGCACTGCTGGGGGGTGGGGGTGGTGGGAGACATGAGTGGGGGCCTGGTGGAGGGGAGGGTGCCCCTGCACTGCTGGGGGGTGGGGGTGGTGGGAGACATGAGTGGGGGCCTGGTGGAGGGTGCCCCTGCACTGCTGGGGGGTGGGGGTGGTGGGAGACATGAGTGGGGGCCTGGTGGAGGGTGCCCCTGCACTGCTGGGGGGTGGGGGTAGTGGGAGACATGGGTGGGGGCCTGGTGGAGGCTGCCCCTGGTGGCTGGGGGGTGGGGGTGGTGGGAGACATGAGTGGGGGCCTGGTGGGGGCTGCCCATGGTGGCTGGGGGGTGGGGGTGGTGGGAGACATGGGTGGGGGCCTGGTGGGGGCTGCCCATGGTGGAAGGGGGTGGGGGCGGTGGGAGACATGGTTGGGGGCCTGGTGGAGGGTGCCCCTGGTGGCTGGGGGGTGGGGGTGGTGGGAGACATGGGTGGGGGCCTGGTGGAGGCTGCCCCTGCACTGCTGGGGGGTGGGGGTGGTGGGAGACATGAGTGGGGGCCTGGTGGAGGGTGCCCCTGGTGGCTGGGGGGTAGGGGGGGTGGGATACATGGGTGGGGGCCTGGTGGAGGCTGCCCCTGGTGGCTGGGGGGTGGGGGTGGTGGGAGACATGAGTGGGGGCCTGGTGGAGGGTGCCCCTGCACTGCTGGGGGGTGGGGGTGGTGGGAGACATGTGTGGGGGCTTGGTGGAGGCTGCCCATGGTGGCAGGGGGTTGGGGTGGTGGGAGACATGAGTGGGGGCCTGGTGGAGGGTGCCCCTGGTGGCTGGGGGGTGGGGGTGGTGGGAGACATGGGTGGGGGCCTGGTGGAGGCTGCCCCTCCACTGCTGGGGGGTGGGGGTGGTGGGAGACATGAGTGGGGGCCTGGTGGAGGGTGCCCCTGGTGGCTGGGGGGTGGGGGGTGGGAGACATGAGTGGGGGCCTGGTGGAGGGTGCCCCTGCACTGCTGGGGGGTGGGGGTGGTGGGAGACATGAGTGGGGGCCTGGTGGATGTTGCCCCTGCACTGCTGGGGGGTGGGGGTGGTGGGAGACATGGGTGGGGGCCTGGTGGAGGCTGCCCATGGTGGCAGGGGGGTGGGGGTGGTGGGAGACATGAGTGGGGGCCTGGTGGAGGGTGCCCCTGCACTGCTGGGGGGTGGGGGTGGTGGGAGACATGGGTGGGGGCCTGGTGGAGGCTGCCCCTGCACTGCTGGGGGGTGGGGGTGATGGGAGGCATGAGTGGGGGCCTGGTGGGGGCTGCCCATAGTGGCTGGGGGGTGGGGGTGGTGGGAGACATGGGTGGGGGCCTGGTGGGGGCTGCCCATGGTGGCAGGGGGGTAGGGGTGGTGGGAAACATGGGTGGGTGCCTGGTGGAGGGTGCCCATGGTGGCTGGGGGGTGGTGGGAGACATAGGTGGGGGCCTGGTGGAGGCTGCCCTTGCACTGCTGGGGGGTGGGGGTGGTGGGAGACATGAGTGGGGGCCTGGTGGAGGGTGCCCCTGGTGGCTGGGGGCTGGGGGGTGTGGGAGACATGGGTGGGGGCCTGGTGGAGGCTGCCCCTGGTGGCTGGGGGTGGTGGGAGACATGAGTGGGGGCCTGGTGGAGGGTGCCCCTGCACTGCTGGGGGGTGGGGGTGGTGGGAGACATGGGTGGGGGCCTGGTGGAGGCGGCCCATGGTGGCAGGGGGATGGGGTTGGTGGGAGACATGAGTGGGGGCCTGGTGGAGGGTGCCCCTGGTGGCTGGGGGGTGGGGGTGGGGGTGGTGGGAGACATGGGTGGGGGCCTGGTGGAGGCTGCCCATGGTGGCTGGGGGGTGGTGGGAGACATAGGTGGGGGCCTGGTGGAAGCTGCCCTTGCACTGCTGGGGGGTGGGGGTGGTGGGAGACATGAGTGGGGGCCTGGTGGAGGGTGCCCCTGGTGGCTGGGGGCTGGGGGGTGTGGGAGACATGGGTGGGGGCCTGGTGGAGGCTGCCCCTGGTGGCTGCGGGTGGTGGGAGACATGAGTGGGGGCCTGGTGGAGGGTGCCCCTGCACTGCTGGGGGGTGGGGGTGGTGGGAGACATGGGTGGGGGCCTGGTGGGGGCTGCCCATGGTGGAAGGGGGTGGGGGCGGTGGGAGACATGGTTGGGGGCCTGGTGGAGGGTGCCCCTGGTGGCTGGGGGGTGGGGGTGGTGGGAGACATGGGTGGGGGCCTGGTGGAGGCTGCCCCTGCACTGCTGGGGGGTGGGGGTGGTGGGAGACATGAGTGGGGGCCTGGTGGAGGCTACCCCTGGTGGCTGGGGGGTGGGGGTGGTGGGAGACATGAGTGGGGGCCTGGTGGAGCCTGCCCCTGCACTGCTGGGGGGTGGGGGTGGTGGTAGACATGAGTGGGGGCCTGGTGGAGGGTGCCCCTGCACTGCTGGGGGGTGGGGGTGGTGGGAGACATGAGTGGGGGCCTGGTGGAGGGGAGGGTGCCCCTGCACTGCTGGGGGGTGGGGGTGGTGGGAGACATGAGTGGGGGCCTGGTGGAGGGTGCCCCTGCACTGCTGGGGGGTGGGGGTGGTGGGAGACATGAGTGGGGGCCTGGTGGAGGGTGCCCCTGCACTGCTGGGGGGTGGGGGTAGTGGGAGACATGGGTGGGGGCCTGGTGGAGGCTGCCCCTGGTGGCTGGGGGGTGGGGGTGGTGGGAGACATGAGTGGGGGCCTGGTGGGGGCTGCCCATGGTGGCTGGGGGGTGGGGGTTGTGGGAGACATGGGTGGGGGCCTGGTGGGGGCTGCCCATGGTGGAAGGGGGTGGGGGCGGTGGGAGACATGGTTGGGGGCCTGGTGGAGGGTGCCCCTGGTGGCTGGGGGGTGGGGGTGGTGGGAGACATGGGTGGGGGCCTGGTGGAGGCTGCCCCTGCACTGCTGGGGGGTGGGGGTGGTGGGAGACATGAGTGGGGGCCTGGTGGAGGGTGCCCCTGGTGGCTGGGGGGTAGGGGGGGTGGGATACATGGGTGGGGGCCTGGTGGAGGCTGCCCCTGGTGGCTGGGGGGTGGGGGTGGTGGGAGACATGAGTGGGGGCCTGGTGGAAGGTGCCCCTGCACTGCTGGGGGGTGGGGGTGGTGGGAGACATGTGTGGGGGCTTGGTGGAGGCTGCCCATGGTGGCAGGGGGTTGGGGTGGTGGGAGACATGAGTGGGGGCCTGGTGGAGGGTGCCCCTGGTGGCTGGGGGGTGGGGGTGGTGGGAGACATGGGTGGGGGCCTGGTGGAGGCTGCCCCTGCACTGCTGGGGGGTGGGGGTGGTGGGAGACATGAGTGGGGGCCTGGTGGAGGGTGCCCCTGGTGGCTGGGGGGTGGGGGGGTGGGAGACATGAGTGGGGGCCTGGTGGAGGGTGCCCCTGCACTGCTGGGGGGTGGGGGTGGTGGGAGACATGAGTGGGGGCCTGGTGGAGGGTGCCCCTGCACTGCTGGGGGGTGGGGGTGGTGGGAGACATGGGTGGGGGCCTGGTGGAGGCTGCCCATGGTGGCAGGGGGGTGGGGGTGGTGGGAGACATGAGTGGGGGCCTGGTGGAGGGTGCCCCTGCACTGCTGGGGGGTGGGGGTGGTGGGAGACATGGGTGGGGGCCTGGTGGAGGCTGCCCCTGCACTGCTGGGGGGTGGGGGTGATGGGAGACATGAGTGGGGGCCTGGAGGGGGCTGCCCATAGTGGCTGGGGGGTGGGGGTGGTGGGAGACATGGGTGGGGGCCTGGTAGGGGCTGCCCATGGTGGCAGGGGGGTAGGGGTGGTGGGAGACATGGGTGGGTGCCTGGTGGAGGGTGCCCATGGTGGCTGGGGGGTGGTGGGAGACATAGGTGGGGGCCTGGTGGAGGCTGCCCTTGCACTGCTGGGGGGTGGGGGTGGTGGGAGACATGAGTGGGGGCCTGGTGGAGGGTGCCCCTGGTGGCTGGGGGCTGGGGGGTGTGGGAGACATGGGTGGGGGCCTGGTGGAGGCTGCCCCTGGTGGCTGGGGGTGGTGGGAGACATGAGTGGGGGCCTGGTGGAGGGTGCCCCTGCACTGCTGGGGGGTGGGGGTGGTGGGAGACATGGGTGGGGGCCTGGTGGAGGCGGCCCATGGTGGCAGGGGGATGGGGTTGGTGGGAGACATGAGTGGGGGCCTGGTGGAGGGTGCCCCTGGTGGCTGGGGGGTGGGGGTGGGGGTGGTGGGAGACATGGGTGGGGGCCTGGTGGAGGCTGCCCCTGCACTGCTGGGGGATGGGGGTGGTGGGAGACATGAGTGGGGGCCTGCTGGAGGGTGCCCCTGGTGGCTGGGGGGTGGGGGGGTGGGAGACATGGGTGGGGGCCTGGTGGAGGCTGCCCCTGGTGGCTGGGGGGTGTGGGTGGTGGTAGACATGAGTGGGGGCCTGGTGGAGGGTGTCCCTGCACTGCTGAGGGGTGTGGGTGGTGGGAGACATGAGTGGGGGCCTGGTGGAGGGTGCCCATGGTGGCAGGGGGGTGGGGGTGGTGGGAGACATGAGTGGGGGCCTTGTGGAGGGTGCCCCTGCACTGCTGGGGGCTAGGGGTGGTGGGAGACATGGGTGGGGGCCTGGTGGAGGCTGCCCCTGCACTGCTGGGGGGTGGGGGTGGTGGGAGACATGAGTGGGGGCCTGGTGGGGGCTGCCCATGGTGGCTGGGGGGTGGGGGTGGTGGGAGACATGGGTGGGGGCCTGGTGGGGGCTGGCCATGGTGGCTGGGGGGTGGGGGTGGTGGGAGACATGGGTGGGGGCCTGGTGGAGGCTGCCCCTGGTGGCTGGGGGGTGGGGGTGGTGGGAGACATGGGTGGGGGCCTGGTGGGGGCTGCCCATGGTGGCAGGGGGGTGGGGGTGGTGGGAGACATGAGTGGGGGCCTGGTGGAGGCTGCCCCTGCACTGCTGGGGGGTGTGGGTGGTGGGAGACATGAGTGGGGGCCTGGTGGAGGCTGCCCCTGCACTGCTGGGGGGTGGGGGTGGTGGGAGACATGAGTGGGGGCCTGGTGAGGGGGCCCCTGCACTGCTGGGGGGTGGGGGTGGTGGGAGACATGGGTGGGGGCCTGGTGGGGGCTGCCCATGGTGGCAGGGGGGTGGGGGTGGTGGGAGACATGAGTGGGGGCCTGGTGGTGGGTGCCCCTGGTGGCTGGGGGGTGGGGGTGGTGGGAGACATGCATTGTTGATCAGTAGTGCAAGGTGACATGTGGGTTGGCTGGGGGGCATGCCCATGGTGGATGGGCTGCCTGCGGGACATGAGCAGGGATGCAGGGTAGTCCCCCGTGGTGTGGGCTGCCTGCAGGGGCCGTGGAGGTTGTGCAGCGTACACCTGGGAGGACCCACACGGCCAATTCACGTGTGCTACTCCCCAGAACCCCTGAAATACACATACCCTGCTGAAATCGCGTGTGGAACTTCCCGCGCACCCCTGAAATACAGGTACCCTGCTCGCACTGGGCCAATCGCGTGTGGAACTTCCCGCGCACCCCTGCAATACACGTACCCTGATGAAATCGCGTGTGGAACTTCCCGCGCACCCCTGAAATACACATACCCTGCTGAAATTGCGTTTGGAAATTCCCGCGCACCCCTGAAATACACGTACCCTGCTCGCACTGGGCCAATCGCGTGTGGAACTTCCCGCGCACCCCTGCAATACACGTACCCTGATGAAATCGCGTGTGGAACTTCCCGCGCACCCCTGAAATACACATACCCTGCTGAAATCGCGTGTGGAAATTCCCACGCACCCCTGAAATACACGTACCCTGCTCGCACTGAGCCAATCGCGTGTGGAACTTCCCGCGCACCCCTGAAATACACGTACCCTGATGAAATCGCGTGTGGAACTTCCCGCGCACCCCTGAAATACACATACCCTGCTGAAATCGCGTGTGGAACTTCCCGCGCACCCCTGAAATACACGTACCCTGCTCGCACTGGGCCAATTGCGTGTGGAACTTCCCGCGCACCCCTGAAATACACGTACCCTGATGAAATTGCGTGTGGAACTTCCCGCGCACACCTGAAATCCACGTACACGGCCAAATCGCGTGTGGAACTTCCCGCGCACCCCTGAAATCCACGTACCCTGCCAAATCGCGTGTGAGACTTCCCGCGCACCCCGGTATACACGCACACGTATTTTTTGTCAGCGGGTGTCCGTGTTTGTGGGTACCCCTTTGCACGTCATTTGTCCTGGAGGGCCACAGTATAGGGCATTCATCATGGCAGTATATAGGTGCCATTTGTTGGCGCACCTTTTGGCGCACATTTCTTACAGCCGCAGAGACGCTACCGCCTGCTTTCTTGTGGCGGTCGTGTTTGTGCCTGTGCGCTGGTTTGAGCGTGCGCTTTTTTGCCCTATTCTATTCCAGGAATACGTGTTGTAGGCGAGCGTGTGGGCGTTCCGCGCACTTGTGCCCTGTACTTCCCCCGTGACGCCCACGTTTTGGCAAGTTGTTCCCCATTCCGAGTGTTACGCCCGTATTCCGCCTACTTTTGTTGCGTGCGCCGCGCTATGTGCGATTTTCGCGGTGGCCTGTGCGATTTTCGCTGTGACCTGGCGCACGCAGTTAGATGGCCTGTGCGCCAACGTGCGCCGCGCACTTTTTTATCGCACATCCGCTGGTTTTCCATGAATCGATGTGCGCTGCTTTTCGTGCGATTTTCGCACTTGCACTGCGATTTTCGCTATTCCACTGCGATTCGCACGTTTTTGCCCACTTGCGCCGCGCTAATTATTCCATGAATCGGCCTGTATGTTTTTTTACTTTATTTCAAAGACACTAATTCAAGATCATGGCACTTTACCAAAAGTAAGTTCTGATTTGTGTAACCTTATTTCGCAATTACATGTCTCTAATTTTCATACGTGTAAATAAATATGTAAACTCTCTCAAGTTACTTTTCACTATATCAGCAATTCTTTTGAATTTAGTTAGACATTTTCACAACCCCCAAAAAATTTTTAAATTTCAAACAGAATTTCAAAAAATAAATCATTACAACCAATAACTCATTTCATTATCTGAATTTAGCCCTGTATTGCAAGTGTCCAAAATACAGATCCATTTCGCTTCTCTTCTCCTTAATTGTAGCTCTCTGTTGCCTCCTCTCTCCATGCTTTCAATTTTTTCTATACCCAGAAACTTGATACCCTTAATATCAGTTGCTTTATGTTCTTGATCAAAATGAATTGCCATAGGGTATCCTGTGTCCTTATTTTTAATGGCTCTAATATGTTCTTGTAATCTGATTTTCAGTACTCTGATAGTACTTCCCACGTATTTCTTATTACATATACATGTAATTGTATAAATCACATACTTAGTGTTACAATTAATGAATTGTTTTAGTTTGTGAATTTTTCCATTTGGTAGCCTTATCTCTTTTACACCATTTTCCATTTGGTCACATATTCCACAACTCCCACACTTGTGGGTTCCTGTTGGTGCTGGTACTTGTAAAAATTGACTTAGCACTTCGGTTTTTTCTTCTTTCATATGGCTGGGGCTATTTTTTTGCTTTAAAGTTGGTGCCCCTCTATAAATTATCCTGGGTTTAGCTTCTATATACTGTTTTAGCATTTCATCGCTTTGCAAAATGTTCCAATGTTTTGTCAGGAATTTTTTCAAAAGGTGAGCTTCACTATTGAAAGTCGTTATGAATTCTACCTTTTCTTCTCTTTTCTTCACCATTCTTGGTTTGTCCTTTAGTAGTAGGGATACTAATAAATCCCATATATTTTTTCTGGAAGATAAGAAAGGATAAATGTTTGCTATAAATGGAAAAAAATAACTTTAACAAAAGGATTTAAAAGTTGAGAATATTATCGAATTTGAAAAAATTGGTGAGTATGTTAAATGAATATTTCAATTTGTGGTTTGCCTCTACCACCTAATTTGTTGTACATAAACAATGTATTTGAGTTGATATAGCTAAGCAAAAAAATGTTTTTCTTGTTTTATATTAGAAAACTCTCCTGATGTACCACGTGCGTTAAACGTGGAGAAACACGTGTTGAGAGACAAAAGGGATATGGTTATTTGAAGAAGAAAGTTTATGTTTGAAAGGAAATAAAAAACAAAGATGTGCATAACCAATCAAAGATGTATCATTGTATGATTTAAAAGTTCAGAAAAGGAATACCGGAAGCGCACTGCAATGAAGTGTACAGTTAAAAACAATTTAAAAAATAGACTTCTGGATCGAGGATATCCTAGAAAATTGGTGAAGGACAATTTAAAAAGGGCATTGAACACAAACAGAGAAGAATGTCTTCAACCCCGAGAAAAACAGAAACAAGGAAGGTTAGTGTGTGTGAGTACCTTCAATCCGGTGAGCAATGAAATTAAAAAGATTGTGAACTGGAATTGGGATTTAATAAAACAACCAGGAAGCCTTTCCAAGAAACCGATCTTTGCCTTTAAGAAGAACCAGAATCTTAGGCAATGATTGGTACACACTTTTAGAGACATGAATCACAAGCAGACAATATTAAATCAGTGGGGTTTAGCTCCTATAATGGGACACCTCAAATGTGGGAATTGTGTCTCGTGCCCATTGACAGAAACACAATATGAGTTTAATTATGGTGCCATAAAATGGAAATTGAATACACATTTGAATTGCAGTACAAAAGATTTTGTGTACATTATTAGATGTCCGTCTAATCTATTATATGTGGGCAAGACAACAAGAGAGGTCAGACAGCGTATAGGGGAACATCACAGCTGTATCCGTAATAGGACAACTGATAAACCGCTGGCCGATCATTTCGTGCTGAATCAGCATAAAGACAATGACCTAAAACGGTTTGTCTTACAAACTGTGAAAATACCGAAAAGGGGTGGAGACATGGCAACTATGCTCCATAAAATAGAACAGCGGTTGATATACCGTCTTGATACGGTGAAGAATGGACTCAATATTTCAGTAGAGTGGGGGGCATTAATCACGCACTGAGTAATTGGGAATTTGAATCTAGTGCTCCTATACAGCAACAACTAGAGATTAAATGAATTCGGAACTCTGATATAATTAAGAAACCACAGGCTGCAGTTTGTTTATAAGGCGAAAATGTACTCAAAATGGCATTTTTGCGGAGTTGGGAACATGAGTTGGTATTAAATGTAATATAGTTTATTTAAGAGAACAGAGGGATGTCTTCACTAATTTTTGATGTGGAGTCACCATAGAAAGAAAAAATATGTACATTGCTTAGCTTTTTAATTCTCTGCACCATTTTTCATCATTTTTTTCACAAATGTTTAACTCATTTTTTGCTAGGTGTATGTTTGTGCCTTCCTCAATTGAGAAGGAATCCATTAAAGTATATACGTAACCGCCTGACCTCCATTGTGGAGAGTAGTATGGAAGGTAGTCCATTCTTTATGTCCATTCTCCAAAGGGAGCGGGACAGTCTTCTCTCGATCTTCATGACCGAGAGAGTTAAAAAGAGGTCCGCATGACGGCAGCATTTTCAAACGCGCCAGAAGCTTGACAACGCGAAGAAATGCAGATACGGATGAACGAAAGGAAACAAAAGGTAAGTGACGGCTGACGTGGGAGCAGTGTAGTTTGTAATGATGATGGTGTTTAGCAGTGTAGTTTGTAATGATCGTGGTGTTTATCTGTGTAGAGTTAGAAGCATGAGGAAGGCAATGGCATATATATGTGTAATGAAAATGTGAAAATATGCGTTACGGTTATAATTTGGATTTTGTATACACAGAGGGAAATGGGAATTGACGAAGAGAATTTCCCCGGCAGGGAACATTTTGTAGGTGTGTGCGGGGATTCTAGGAATACATGGAGCTAGAGGCAGGTGACAAATTGGGGTAGAATAATATGTTTGATATATTTATTATAACAAGCAGAAGAAAAGAATGCAGAATAGAACCATATGATGCATAAATAGGAAACTGAAATGGCATCTAAAAGTATCCCCATTTTATTTTCAGATTCTGATTATTTCAAAGAGAATTTCTCAAAATAATTGCTGGAAATTGATACAAATACAGGCAGATGTAAGTATATGGAAGTCTCTAGGATATATAATACCCCCATGGATGTGTCACCTCTTGACTATAAGGTTTCCGTTTTTATAGGAAGGAATCTGAACCATCTGATAGACCCATTTTCCTGATTTGTGACACAAAGATCAAAGAACTTCCCTTGAAGGAATAGAGTCCGGAGCTTTTCTGCCATAAATATCTAAAAATGTTGATTTGGAGTAAGTATAGCAGTAAACAAGTATATTGTTTGTTTGTTTGCATCCTGGGTGGGGTCAGAAGGAATTGGCGCTACGTAGGGATGGGAACAGGATTAATCCACTTATCAATGATGACTGAGTGTAAAGTAATATCACTCTGACACATTGACCTAATGATTACTGTTGAGAATCATTTATACACATTTAATGTGCTTAAAAAAGAGAGGGAATAGCAGATATTGTTTTAGAGTTGAGTATGAGGTAATTTAGATTTTGACATTGTGTATTATGTTTTAGGTGGTGTTAATCACCCTACTTGGTGCTAATTGGAACCAAGAAACTTCCCACATTTGTTCCTGACGAAGGTTGCGAGATCAAAGGGGCGAAGATGGTTGACGTCCTGAAAGACAACCGAAACACGTGTAGACTTATGTCAGTGTGACTAGGAGCACATAGCCTGAACCATCAGATTATTTGGTGGAGGTCTTATATCATTGTGTAAATAATAACTTGGGGCTGATTAATATTAGGCCACAAAATATATGTTATTGATTTGGTATAAAAATGAAAATTGAATGAATGATAGGAGTGATTCAGTATGAGTTGAATTTGAAGGTATTTGTTTGTTTAAATGTTTTAAAAAAAACAGTATTTTATATATTTTTGATATGAGAATAAAAGAGTTTGAGTACAATATTTAGCATTTATTGGTATTTGTAAAATGATAAATGTGTTGAGTTGGTTATTCCCTTTCCTGCTGGTCCATTTTTGTTGATTGTTCTATGGAATCCACCAGCTTTTTACGCCTGCAAAAAGCAGACAAATCCCTTAAGAATCCATTATAAACGCTGCATGTCATACATAATTGGCAGTTGGCATTTGCTTAGTTTGCAACGCAGAGGTTAAAATGTTTGCAGGCAATTTCTCCACTACTTTTCACCCCCCGTTTGCACTCTGAAGAGGACATGAGAAGCACGCAGAGGGGACCTGTTTGCACCTAGGTGCAAATGTAAAAACATATGCGTAATTTACAGAGAACTGGAATATGAGTCCAGATGTTTGCATTTCTTTTTCTAGTTCACACCAAGTTCTGAAAACTCAGGGGCCGATTCATGGAATCATCTGCGCAGAAAAAAGGGATCTTGTGTGCGCAACTGCACTCAAATTCCCCTTCATTGATACATGGAATCGAATACGCAGTACTTTTCATGGTCTTGCGTGGAGTTCGCGCTAGCTTGGCATGTCTGTGCGAGCCATCAATGGCCTTGCGTGAGACTTCAAGCAGAGCATCAGCATGGCTTGCTCAGAGGGCTGGGAAGGGGGAGTAAAACCAAAAATGGGTAAGAACTTGCGAAAAAGTTGGCATTCAGAGGGATGGCCTGCAGGCAGTCCCTCTCACACCTACAATTGCGCATCACAAGACTATTTCATGAATTCGATTGTGCAAGGTCTCCGCTGGGAAATGGCCACGCAAGTCTTTCATATCATCCGCCATCCGAAGGCCGGTGTAAGTACACTTGTGCGTAGGATTATCAGCACGCAGATGGGCTTGCATGTCGGATTTTGGGGTGCTTGTACTCAATTGTGATTCTGATGTAAATTTAGGCGTGCATGTAAGCAGTGTAGCGCTTTTGGAAAATCTGCCAGAGCGGAACAGCAATGTATCATTTTTACAACCCCATGCAGTGAAAAAATAAGGCGTAAAAGCCAGGAATGAGTCATGTATGCCTCACTTTTACACTCCAGGGCATTCTGCTGCTATATGAAGTTGGAGAAGGGGAACTACGCAGAATTAACATTTCTGCAACACGTTCCTGTTGCAACTGCAAAGGACACAAACTTTAATGCATGTGGAAGATTTTGAGGAGACCCGGTTGCAGAAAAGTTCAAACGTAACATGTTTCCTTTTTGGGGATTTGAAAAAGGAGTCCCAAACTTTTTTGGGTTGGAAAGTCTTCATCAGGATGATAGGTTAGATAGAGCATCTATTGATGTTGTCTTGAGTGCTGCACTGGAGCCTTGTTGTACTGGGAATAGATGTGTGGTTCTGTTTGCGCTGCATATGTCTCAAAGTCTTTTCTCACTTATGTTGATTGCAGGGCCTCTCATTGCGGCAGGCTGAGCACACTCTGCATAAGAATGACCTGAAATATCTTATTAACTCCTTATGTGTTGAATTCAAGCATAACATTTCCAGCGTAGACTGCCTAGCAACAGGCACCTCTCTGGCTGTAACGTTTATTTCAGCTCTTACTGTAATAATGTAACTTCAGGGGTCTTCTTGGGCTTCTTACATACACTTTATTGCATAGTTACATTAAGCTACATATAAGGATAACCACTGGGTCCCATCACCCAGGCTTAACTCTTCTTAGGTAGAACACTCATACAGCATTCACACATCAACATTCCACATGACATAACAGGGTCTCTCATTCACAAGCAAGCACTTCACAACACATCTCCTTCCTTTCCAATGACGCACAGCCACACAACATTCACCAACAAGCACTTCACAACACACCTCCTTCCTTTCCCACACCACACCAACAAAAACATCACAACACATCCCTTTCCTTTTTACAAACACTACTGGCCTGGGAAACACAACACAATACAGGGAACTCATACAGGACATCCAAACCATGCATCTTTTTATAGAAAGATGCAGCTCTAAAGAAAATATCTCAGGGATGCTATCCCTAAATTGCTGCAGGACGCTATCCCTACTCTGCTCAGGGACGCTATCCCTACTCTGATGTGGAACACTATCCCTATACTGGTGCGAGGTGCTGCCCCTACTCTGATGAGGGACGCTATCCCTTACTCTGATGAGGGATGCTATCCCTTACTCTGATGTGGGACGCTATCTCTACTCTGACGTGGGACGCTATCCCTACTCTGCTGTGGGACGCTAATCCTACTCTGCTGCGGGGCGCTATTCCTACTCTGCTGTGGGTCGCTATCCCTACTCTGCTGTGGGACGCTATCCCTACTCTGTTGTAGGACGCTATCCCTCCACTGCAGGACACTATCCCTACTCTACTGCCGGACGCTATGCCTACTCTGCTGTGGGACGCTATCCCTACTCATCACTTCACTTCATGTTGAAAGGGACGCTATCCCTACACTTCACTTCAGGTTGAAAGGGACACTATGCCTGCACTCCACTTCTAATAAAAGGCGCTACCTTCCTATATTGAGAACACTATCCATACACTTCACTTAGGATTGGGGCACTACCTTCCTATATTGGGGACGCTATCCCTACTCTTCACTGCTGATTGGAGGCACTACCCTCTTCCATTGGGGGCGCTAGCCTATCCCTACTCTTCACACTTCACTAAAAAGGGAAGGCGCTACCTTCCCCTATTGGGAACGTTATCCCTACACTTTACTTCAACTATCACACTTCCGATATATTTGCACTATCACACTTCTGGTATATTTGCACTTCATACCAACCTTCAACAATGGCAACCCACTTCTAAAATAGGACATTTTAAATTTCAATATCTTATTACAGTAAAATCTGCAAATCTATGAATCTCTAAAAGTCCATGCCACCTTCACGCAGCCTACTTTTGCTTTATGCGCATACCTATAAAGTTCTATAAGTCCATGTTGCACTAGACAACATAACCCTGAAATGCCTCAAAAAGTTACTTCTAGCCCACTCAGGCTCTCTTTCTTGCAACTCCAGGCATGCATCATGCACCCCCAACTTTCTTACTTAAGTGACTGTATTCTATAAAGTACATAAAAGTCAATTTATAGCTGCAAACCCTCAAAAGGTTAGGCTTCAATCAGACACTTTTAAACTTTAAGACTTGTAGACCACATATGCACATTCTCACTATCATTTGCATCCTCATAAGAATACAGAATCTTCTTGCATTAACGTAGCCTTAATAACGTGACACTACTGAAATACAAATCATCCGTAGAGTTCATAACTTTAAAGGATACATGCATAGGATGATGCTTCATATAATGGCGCTCCTTCTTCATGCCCATCACTTCTTTTAGTCTGGCCTGAGAAAGTTTGGGGAAATTATACTGCACCAAATCCGCCCAAAGTCATGTGGATTCACTTCGCCCTATAGCGCTTCTGCCAAAATAAAACAATAATTTCTCAATGCCAAAGGTCCTTCCCACTTATTTCATCCTCCCTTCACTATGGAAACTTCACTGGTCTCAACATTGCAGTGACTTCTTCACACCTTTGGTTACCACGCTGCATCCACTTTCCCAAATCTTCCTTTTGGGGACCTTCTTCATCACTTTAGTTCTCCCATCTTTTTTCTTCTACTTCTGTCCTTTGAATCCTGCTTCTACTTCATGATATCACAGGTCAGGTGCTTATCATCATCACGCTGTACCCTGGGCCCCACGCTGGGGCTTTCTCCACTTTACAACCCCCTGGACACTGCCCTTTGGAGCCTGCTTCTGCTTCAAAATATCAGCGCAGGTGCTTATCTTCATAACACTGCACCCTGCCTCTGCTTCACACTTCACACATTTGGGGCCTGCTTTGCTATTGGGGCTTCACTTCCCCAGTCACTTTGCTGCAACTTCTACTTCAAGCTTAACACTTCTCCTTGGGGCCTGCTTTACTATTTGGGGCTTCACTTCAAGACTTAACCCATCTGCTTCTGCGCTGGGCTGCCCATTCCACTTTACTTGTGCCCTGGGCCTGTGCTGGGGCTTTCTTTACTTCTCAATGCCTTTGCTTCTGCTCTGGGCTGCCCCTTCGTCTATATTTGTGCCTTGGGCCTGTGCTGGGGCTTTCTTTACTTCTCAACCCCTCTGCTTCGGCACTGGGCTGCCCCTTCTTCTTTATTTGAGCCCTGGGCCTACGCTTTCTTTACTTTTGTGCCCCTTGCGCTCTGCACCCCTGGGTGATGGGACTTACTTCTGATTGTTGGGGGCAGTGGTTCCTTGCCTTCCTCTGCTGCTCCCCCCTCAGCAGTCTTCTTCTTTGCACGGGTTATTTGTTTCAGTAATCCTCGTCGCCAGTGTAGTAATGTGACTTCAGGGGTCTTCTTGGACTTCTTACATACACTTTATTGCATAGTTACATTAAGCTACATATAAGGATAACCACTGGGTCCCATCACCCAGGCTTAACGCTTCTTAGGTAGAACACACATACAGCATTCACACATCAACATTCCACATGACATCACAGGGTCTCTCATTCACAAGCCAGCACTTCACAACACATCTCCTTCCTTTCCAATGACACACAACCATACAACATTCACCAACAAGCACTTCACAACACTTACCTCTTACCTCTGACGCTTCTCCATCATTGCTCCACACTGTGGAACGCCATCCCTCAGCAGATCCAAGACGAACCTACCTAGGCATTCTTCCGTAAGAAAGTAAAAACTTCATTGTTCATCAAATATCTGTAAATTGCCTTACCTAATCTGAACCTGACACACAAACTAAGATGTAATGCAACTACCCTTTTCTGTATGACTCACATTGTATGATGTAATGCAACTACCCTTTTCTGTATGACTAACATTCTATGATTTAATGCAACTACCTTATTCTTTATGACTCCCGTGCTATGATGTAATTTAATTACCATACTGTTTTCCAGCTAGTCCCAACTATGTACCCTTAGCGCTGTGATTCCTCCAGGTCTGGGCGCTATCAACATAAACAATAAATAAACAAACAATACGTGCTTGTAGTCTGTCATTCCTTCTTCATCGTCTCTTGCCACCGCATTCATTTTTTTCAAGCAATTTCTTTCAAGCCCACTGGTGGCACCCATGCTCGTCCTTGCTTTTGAAAGTGCCTCTGTTCCTTGTTTTTGACAATCATTGAACTGCTCCCCTCTTATATCGAAAACTAACGAGTCAGTAAAATCCACTACAGCAACTTTATGCTTAAAATGCAGATTGACGCAACTTTTTCTGCAAGATTCCATTTTATTTACTATGAAAGGTTTGGTCTTAGGAGCAGACATGCACTTTTACTAAAGGAAGCAATTAGACCAATCACTTCACATGTTTCTCCATCTAATCATAACTATTTCAGTCACACTAATTTCTCCAAAATATACGAAACCTGAGCTCTTTAGTTATTTTCTTTCAGTCCCATTCTCTTCTGTACATGCCATTTTTTGTATATTATTTTGTAGTTTTTCCAACAAATTATACATTAATGACTATAAATACCAGGTTTCTGGTGAGGTCCAGGGGAGAACTGGTTCAAGAGCAGGAGACAGTGGGGGTCATTACGAGTTTGGAGGTAGCCATGGTGCTAATAGCACCATGGCTTCCTCCAACCCTGTGTCCGGGTACGTGGTGTCGGAATGGGGACTTATCGGGACATTCCGACCCTTGCGGACCCGGTAAGTCCCCATTCCGAAAACCATTCCCCATTCCCATTCGAGCCCCCATAGGGCTCAATGGGAATGGGGAAGGAGCTAATAACGGGCCCGCAAAGTTATTAGCTCCATGGTCCCTTAATGGGTCCCACTAAGGGTGGCTGGTAAAACGAGCCGGGCTAGTGGGACCCGCTAAGGGACCTCGGAATGCGGTGGTAGGGGGTTAACGGCGCCGGCATCCTTACCGGTGCTGTTAACCCCCTACTGCCGTGCTCATAATGACCCCCAGTGTCTCGAAGATCGGTCGAGTGCCAAAGATGACTCCTGTGGGGGCTGTTGATTCAACTGGGTAAAACAGGCTCAAATCATGCTTCGCAGTTGTTGCACAGCAGGAAAAAAACATGGGGATGCTGGCTGTCTTGGCTCTCTGGTGATGTGAGTCCCACTCCAGGATCTCAGAGACAAGCATTGTTCTTGTTCACAGTGTGGACGCATGTATGTGTGAACACTGGAAAGGCTGAAACACGCATTCAGGAGACCTTCACCATGATGAGGTCCTGTGCAGCAGGGCAGATGGCAGAGATGCAGGTCTTGTTCCAGCAGCAGGTCACCCTCAATGTTTCCTGGGGATCGGTGGGGAACAGAGCTTTCCTCAGTCTGGGACACTTACTCTTGACCTCACTAGTGGAGGGCTTTGGAACGTCAACTCACAATACAGAGAATTCATCCTCAGGAGTTTGTTCCAGAGTGAATCAAAGAAGGAGTAGGAGACCACTTATTTTAAAGGAAACATTTCTCAGGTGACTGGACTAAAGCAATCCTGCAATATGGAATACAATCCCTGTTCTTGACAGAAATGATCTTTGCCTACACCCAAAGTATGTTGTGCTAAAGGAAGTGTAGAAGACAGGGAGGAAAGAGTGGAATAGAGAAAAACTATATAGTGAAATCTTCCTCCAACTATGCTGAGCTCACTGTGCCTGCACTAACTTCACCCCCCTTGTCAATAGGATTAAAGGCCCTTTTGCTATGCAGCACCCTGTTGTGAGGCTAGTCCTTTTGGGATTGGTGTTCCATATGATGCCTTTTGCCAGAACAGCTTCTGCTCGGAGGCTAGCGTGCTGGAGACCTGGCAAAGGATCAAAGGAGTGGCCCAGTCATTCAGGCACTTGCCCTGCAAGCTGGCAGTGCCAGGCTGTCTCACCAGAACAGGCATAACCCTTACTCAGCTGAGCTGCGCTCACAGTGCAGACACATGCACCATATCAATTTCATGTGGCATGAGGGATACTTGACACCATACCTTTAACTTGGGTATATTTAAAGTTTACAACTGCTACCAGCATATTCATTATCATAGTTATGTAGTCTTGGGAACAGGGGTGTTTATCTTAAATGCAGCCCTTATGCTGAAATGACTTGGCTGTCACTGCAGCTGTCAGATAGCACCTGTGCCCAGTGAACCTGCTCAGTGCCACTGGAGAGCAGGTGCTGCAACTCAGGATACGGATTCAGGCTTGGCACAGGTGTACACTGTGTTTTTGTCATGTGCTTGTCTGAAGGAGCGGGTCTGGTCAGCAACCCACTGTTTCTGTGAGAGAATTACCCATATCATTTTATTTTTAGTAAATATAAGAAAAACAGGGATACTGCACGCTTTCCAGATGGCAATCCTTTACAGCTACTCCCTCTCACCATAGCACACTAAAGACAAAAGAAATGCAATGTCCTAATATACCGCAAAGTGTCAAAACAAACTGACCACAACAACTAACTGCAGCTCAACATGAAGTAATATCATTTTGGCAAAACACTTAATCATTGCCACCCTCGGTGAGAGTAAAAAACGGTACTGCAACTCTTAACCCAGTTTCAGGGGCGTGGATGTGCACCACAAAATGTCACAAGTGGCACCACTAGGATTTCTCCCAAATGCCTTATCCTTTCACCTTATAAAGAGTTCGATTTCTGAACAGTCTTCCTGCAAGGACACTCTGGCAAGCTTAGTAGTGCTGGGCAGGGAAAGATGGTAGCAAATTACCAGTCTGTAGGACATTATTTTGGCAAAAAAGAAACAAATCTTAAACTGTGTTAAAATATAAATAGAAAAACAATTAACTCTCTTTGATGTTTATTTTGGAAAAAATGCATAAAACCCACATATGCAAATATACAAATTAGATAAAGAACATTCTAAGAACAAAATTAATTTAAAAAATAAAACAATTCATTGTACAACACAGAAGAGCCTTTATAAAGTGTCCTTCATTAGCCAGATAAATTATGTTGCCCTTTATACGCCCTAAAATGCAAGCTTTATTTTTGACAGAAACTAACATCATTATGAAATAGTTTCAATCATTATTTTCAAGTGTGCAAATAATCCAACTGTTTTAAAGACTTGATGTATAAAGGTGATGCATAAGTGGTGAACTCAGGAGACAGTCCTCACTGTTATGCTATCGCATCAGCAAAGCATGGCATTTAAAAGCTGTTCACCGCTGATGCAACAATATAACAGTCAGGAATGGCGCCTTAGGGTAACATAGCTCCAGGTTTCCCATTTCAATGCAGAATCTTTGAACCTGTCCTGTGTTTGGTTTTTTCGCACTGCATGCTGGGACTTGTAGGCCCACCCTTGCAATGGCAAAAACGAAACTGCAAGTTCCAGCATGCAATTGGAAGCAAAAAGCAGGACTGGTTTTAGGTGTAACTGGGAAACCTGTCCCGGGGGAGAGGAGCGGGAGAAGCAGGGCGGGGGAGGTGGGTACGGTGATGTACGTGTAGGTGCTGATGCATAGAGACAGAATGGAAAGGCTGCCACATTTGTAGATGGTTGTGGTCATCAGGATGGCCATGCACTTTCATGGCAGCAGCATTGGAATCGTCAGTTTGCTTTAAAGCTATTGGCCCAATGACCATCCTTCTGTTTGGGCACCAGGGATTGAAGTGAAATATGTGGGGAAATGTTCAATTGTCCCCTTTGGTGGGTGTAGTGATGGACACTACTGCCCTCTCACATCATTGTGCTAGCCCCAGCCACATATGTTATGGTGGCATGTATGGTTCAATGCGTGATCACTCTCATGCCGCGTTTCAGTTATGTGAGCGGTTCAGCTGCTTGCACAAGCTTAGGCATGAAGAAAGATTATTAGGGTCATTACCGAATTTTCCATTCTGAGGCTGGGTGAGTGGCAGTCAATAGACCCATTCACCTTTAGGGACATTTAAAGGCGTGGGGAAGGAAACAACAAACGCCTACACCTCATTCCCTACGCTTCTCAATTGACGGAATTCTATTAATCCTCCATGTAAATGTGTATGCAATTGTGATTTAACTAGCGTGTCCTTCGTAATTGCTCTCATATTCTGTGGATGGTATCGGCGATATAACATCACCTAATTATGGAATGACTTATTTTTTGATTGAATTTGTGTAAATGGTCTACACTATGAGGGTAATTCATGGAATAATTGTGCGTCAAAATTTGTGGTGCAAGCTGGCGCAAGTGTGAAAAATGCTAGCGCACGCGTGCCACTCGCACGTGTGTGATTCATGGAAGGCCCTGTGCGTGTTTTTCCCGGGATGTGCGCCACATCCACGCGTGGCACACACGGGCGCACATGTCACTGCGACATCCCGAACGCTGTGTGCACACCTCGAGAAACTCACGGACCAAATTGCCCCCCTTCAAACTAAATCAACTTGACCCACCTAAAAAAAACCACAATGGTTCTCCAAAGAACTTGCAGAACAAAAAAAGGACAAACGAAACAGAGAAAATGTATGGCTAAAAAATCCTTCATCAGCCAATAAAGCCCGCTGGAAGGAAAGCGAAATAAAATATAAACATATGATAACCGAGGCCAAAAAAAACTTCTATAACGAACTGATTTCTACAGCCACCAATTCCACCAGCAAACTATTCAATATCCTTAAATCCATAGAAAAACCCAAAGCCATTACCCCTCCTTTCCTACCCTCTCAAGAAGAATGTGATGCCACCCAGATCGCCTTCTTCAACAAAATTTCAAAAGCCAGGGACGCCATCATAAATTCCCTGACCAACAAAAAAACGACAGTTACTCTGCCAGCTGAGACTGCAACAGCAGGTATTGGAACTTTCAAGTTCACAGAGATCAACAACAGCGAAATGATCAAAGTACTGGCGACCATGAAACCCACGACCTGTGCAGAGAATATCATTCCACCTAAGATAATATTGGACAACATAGACATTTTCGCCCCCATCCTGACAAAGATCATTAATGCCTCTTTTAGAGACCAGGAAGTCCCTAATGCCATCAAAAAAGTCACAGTAACCCCTCTGGTAAAAAAACCCAATCTCGACCAACACGATCCGAATAATCTCAGACCCATAACAAACTGCAACTACATCCTCAAAATCATGGATAAGATCGCCACCATGCAGCTCCAGGCACACGAAGAGGAATCTAATTCCCTCCACCCACAGCAGTCTGGTTTTCGCCCCGCACACAGTACCGAGACGGCCATGTTAGATCTGCAGACCAAAATGCTCGGTATTATTGACAAGGGTAAGAAAGGCCTCCTCGTTCTACTCGACCTCAGCACCGCATTTTATCTCCTCGACCATAACCTACTCCAGAATGCGCTAAAAAAGACCACCAACTGCTCTGATGAAGCCATCAGATGGATAATGTCCTTTCTAAAAAACAGAATATCCAGAGTGCACTGGGGGGACAAGTTCTCCCTCGAAAAAGAAATCCTCGGTGGAGTTCCCCAAGGGGCCAGTATGTCACCCCTACTGTTCAATCTTTACTTAAAGTACCTATTCCTTGTTCTAGACCACATAAACACCTATTTCACTAACTATGCTGACGACACGCAGCTTGTATTCAAACTAAGTGGCAATTATCAGAAAGATAGCGAGCAATTTACCACGATATACAACCACGTGGAGCAATGGATGGACTCCAATTGGATGTGCCTAAACGGAAAAAAAACGGAACTCATGATTTTCGGCTCATCCTCTGCTCGTGCTAAGCTACCCTCATCCTACACATCCTTCTACATTAAAGATACCCCCATTCCGGTCCTAAGCAAGGTTAAAACCCTAGGTATGCTGCTAGAAGCATCGTTGGGTGCGGACGCCCAAGTACAGTTCATCAAAAAAAACTGTGCCTACCACCTCCGTCTAATAAAAGCCATCAGACCTTTCATATCCGAGGAAAATTGTGCGACCATAGCAAGAGCCTCCATCTTATCGCGCCTTGACTATGGGAACGCTCTAGTCCTGGGTGCCTCCAAGCAATGCCTACAAAGCTACCAAATTGTACAGAACAACGCGGTAAGAATTGTCAAGCTCAAAACTAAAACAGAACATATCAGCAACTCCAGAAGGGAGCTTCATTGGCTGAAAATCGAAGATAGGGTGCATTTAAAAACCTTAACCATCGTTCACAGATGCATCTACGGAAAGGCACCAACCTACTTAAAAACTAGGATCAAACCATACGTTCCTAATAGAACACTGAGATCATCCCAACTTGTTAAAATTGCTACATCACCTCACAAACTCAAAAGTGGCTTAGGTAGAGCCTTTCCAACCCTTGCAGCCAACCTTTGGAACAACCTACCAGACCACCTTAGACTGGAAACCAACTACTCGCGTTTTCGCAAACAGGTAAAAACCCATATCTTCAAATAAACGTCCATAACGGCATATGCCTCAGTTAGCTTAATTCTATGTGACTGTCCCGTCTGCTCTGTCTAATCACTATCTGTTCCGTCCGTTCTCGTGTCCTTGTTTCTGCGCCCCGAGGCTCGCGAGCTACCGGCGCAATATAAATATTAAAATAGATAAATAAATAAATAAATAAATAAACGTGCAGTGCACACACCAAAAACGGGGTGGAACACGCGGAATGGGGAACAACGCATGAAAATGAGGGCGTAACTGGGGAAGAACTGCTGGGAAATACACAGAACACCCACACGCGCGTGAACAACATGTATTCATGGAATCGAATAGGGAAAATCTGTGCACGCCAAAAGACACGCACAGGCGTAAACACGTCCATCACACGAAGGCAGGCGGAAGCGTCCCCGCGTAGTATAAAAGTGCGCACAAACAACAAACGCGTATATACAGCTACGATGAATGTCCCATTTCTCGCAGCACTGATCGTGGGACACCGCAGGAGGAGGAGAATTGCCAGGCCCTGCATTTTTTTGGCCAGGACCAGCCTTTTTGGGATGCCTGATGACCAGTTCTATGGCAGGTATAGGTTTCCACCTTGTATCATCCTAGAGCTGGTCACTGAGTGGGAGGATGAGCTCACATCACCCACCTTGTGCTACCAAGCATTAAGCCCCTTGGAAAAGGCGCTCAATGTCCTGCATTTTTTGGCAACTGGATCATTTCAGCAGACAACTGCCATAGTTGGGGGTGTCTCACAGCCCACACAGTCACGCTGCCTATACCAGGTGTTGGCAATCATGACTGCACGCCCCTCAGTCCGCAGGCACATATACATGCCCAGAACACCCGCAGAAAGGCATGCCGTGGTCCAGGACTTTTACAGGGTGGCACACTTCCCCAAAGTGCTCGGTGTCATAGATTGCAACCATGTGGCCCTATATCCACCTACGGCCACTGAGAACATCTACCGCAACCACAAGCATTGGCATTACATCAACATACAGGTTGTATGCGAGGCCCATGGAATCATCACCTCTGTCTATGGAAACTATCCTGGGTCTACCCATGACAGTTTCATATACAGAATGTGCACCCTGAGCGGGGACCTGGAAGCTGGGAAGCATGGCGACACATGGCTCATTGGTTAGTACAAATGTCTGTGCACATGCATGCATGTCACACACAGACAAATACACAAACCCAAAAAATGACAACCATCCTCACCTCCCCAGAGGACAGTGCCTACCCTCTGAGCAACCACATGATGACGCCAATATTGAACCCCGCTACACCACCCGAAGTAAGATACAAAAGATACAACGCTGCCCCTATTGCCACCAGGGGCATAGTAGTGGAGTGCACATTTGGAGTGCTCAAGTCACGCTTCTGTGACTGCTCTGGCGGGCAGCCACTATATGCACTCCAGTAGTGTGCAAGATCATTGTGGCAGCATGTGTCCTGCACAATGTTGCAAGACGGCGGGGCGTACCGATGAACATGGTGATGCCCCCACATCCCCAACCACAGGGAAAGGCGCTGCTCATGGGAGGGGAAAGGGCACGTGGTGAGGCAGCCCGGACCCAGATTGTGGCCACATTTTTCACCTAAACTCCCACCCCTGCGGAGTGCACACAGGCCTGGCACATACCATGTGACAATCGATGATGACAAAGAGACAGTCAACTGTCACAACCTTACCACCCTGAGAATGTTGCCACAGAAGTGCTACATTGTGTGCATGCCTAGCTACTTAAACATAACCAATCCTGTGTTACCAAAAGGAAAACATGCAAGGTGCATATCACACCACACCCCTGCAAAACAGGCCATGAAAATCACTGGTATGTCACCCAAACCCTCCCATCCCACATCACCCTTGTCGGCCACACCATGACAAGGCATGCAACAGCAAAAGAGCAAACCAAAAGCACAACACATGACCAATTAGATACGAAGTGAAACGTGATGAATGGAAAGAGGCCTGAGACAATTACATCTGACATGGAATCAGATGAATTGACTGACCAGCTACCTCCCACACATTCAAAGTCATACACAGATGCATGCCACCAGTGGTACCATCAACAAAAGACAGAATGCCTGTTGGCATGCACATTGGCCAATACAATTACGCAAATCCCAAACCCGTTTGCTGTGTGCGTCTCCTGCAAAACACCACTCAGCACACAGCACAGTAAGCAGCAACTGTGTTGGGGATACACCTTGAGAATCATATAAAAAGGACAAGCAACACAAATAACCTGGTGATGGATGTACATGATCTCCAAATGGTAAGTGATCATGAGCTGCAGGGACATAGCATGCCAGAGAAGGCAATCTGTGTGCACGTGTGGGCATGGAAGAGTGGTTGTATGTGTGGTGGAGCATTGTGTAAGTGTGTGTGTCAGTAGGGACATGCACTCAATACATGGATGTGAAATGAAGTGACCCTCAGAGTCCTGTACACATCACATGTGAACATTGCCCATGTGGACACCCCAGTACGTCAAACCACAACACTCCCCAGACACCTGAAAAGTAAACCCAACACAGGAACAGCCATTGACCAGCAGAACACATCATGTACATAGTACCCCACAATGACAATGTCAGAGAGTACCCAATCACTGTAGCCGAAGCGTACTGTCCGACAACAAAAGGCCCTCCCTCATTTACTCATCACCATGACCTTCAGAAGAACTGTGTCTGGGGTCCGTCGGCTTCTTCCTTCTAGTCTACCTGGCTTCATGGAAAGTTACAGCCAGGAGACCCTCCTTACTAATACCGCTGATTATTTAAGTCATCTGTGTAGACATAAAGGTCTTCCTGTCAAAGGCAAGAAATTCGAAATGATTGATAGACTGTTAGAGAAACAAAGTCTGGACAGTGGTGCTGTAGTGCCCACTACCCCAGCAAATGTAGCAAACCTTGAGGAAAATAATGTTGAAGATGTTATTGTTGGAACAGATGAGGAAGAGGAGGAGAATAGTGACACCCCTTCTGGACCTTTACCTGCTCAAAGGCCTCAACCTATGGCTACTGGACCCTCACCAGGTCCCACAGTAAGTCCTGAATTGATCTCACTGGAAAACATTAGACTTGAAATAGAATTCAAAAGAATTAGTGCCCAAACCGAACAGAGACATCAGGAACTAAGGCTCAAAGAAATGGAGCTCAACCATGAGCTTGAGATGAAGAAATTGTCTTTGGAAAATGCTTCTCTCCCCGAATCTTCTAGATCTTCCAGTCCAAAAAGACCCCGGATGCCTAAAGAGATTGTGGGTATGTATGAACCTAAGTTGGATGTATTAGATTGGCTTGCTATGTTTGAATACAATCATGGGCTCCAGGATATCACAGGGAATCAGTTGATCCCCTGGATATTCTCTAGGCTCCCCCATGTTGCATCTGATGTGGTAATGGAGTTGGGCGAGGTGGATAGAATGGATTATGAATGTGTAACGCTAGCTTTGATAGCTAGATTTGGGAAGACTCCTTCCCAGTACCTTAAGAGGTTTAGGACCCTCAAAAAGCATGATAGTACCCCTTGGGCTACTTTGGTGAATGAGTGTTTGAAGAACTTAGAGGGATGGATTAAGGGTTATAGGGCCTCATTACACAGATGGAGGTGGACCAAGGTGCTATTAGCACCTTGGTCCATGCCGGTAAAATACCGGCACCGCCTTGGTGGAAAGGGGAATTACCGCCCTATTCCAAGGTTGGTGGGGCGGTAATTCCCCCTTCCCCCATTGCCCTTCCCCATTCCCATTTTTGCCCCATAGGGCATAATGGGAATGGGGAAGGTGCTAATTACGCCATCGCAAATTGTGGTACCGTAATTAGCTCCCTGGTCCCTTTGCGGGTTGGTTTTTAACGCCTGCAAAAAGCAGGCGTTAAATTCTCCAATCCGCAAAGGGACCTCGTAGTAAGGCGGTAAGGATTTACCGGTACCGGTAAAATACCGGTACCGGTAAACCCTTACCGCCTACCGTGTAATGAGGCCCATAGAGTTAACACTTATGAAGGAATGAGAAATCTTGTAATGTTGGAGTCTATCTATGATGCCTGCTCTCCTGAGCTCAGACAGCACTTGGTTGATTCAAAGGAAATATATCCTAGAAAATAAGGCAAGGCTGCTGACTTGTAGGTTGCCAACCGGGCTGCTCACAAGGAATCTGGGGTCACTCAGAGAAAGGATGAAGGAAAACAGCCACCAAAAGGGAACCAAGAGACTTCTAATACCTCCCGTCCCAAAGAGGGCCAAAAACAACAAAATAACCACGGTAAGCCCCAAGGGAAACCCGATAAGACTAGTGAGTCTTCTGGGGCTCAACCAGAAAGAGGTCAGCAGAAACCCCCATTCCAGAGAGCATTTGGAACATGCTATGTCTGTGGGTCAACTGACCATATCAAAGGAGATCCCAGGTGCAAGGGTAAACCTGCAGGGATCATCACAGTCTCCTTAGCCTTCACACCTGTGGAGGAAGTACAAATGGCTAGTGCTCACTTTGAATTTTTTGCTGAAGAATCCCTGTCTCTTCAAGCAACTGTATCCTTAGAGTCCATGGGTCTGGTTAGCAAACAGAATGGGGTGTGTATGACTCCCTTCCAGAAAACTCTAAAGTATATTACATGGACAGTGTTCTTATCAATGGCCAGGATACTTCTGCCAGGAGAGACACTGGGGCCAGAACAGTGGTGGATGAAAGCTTTTTCAAGCCTGAGGATGTTGCTAAGGCACCCAAAGGCCCCACTAAATTTTCTGGAGGTCCTGTCCAGTTGGTTCCTATTCTACCAGCCCTCATTCAGTGTAATAACATGACAGTGAGGATTCCAGTCAGTGTTCAGAATGAGGTGCCTGAGAGAGTCCTATTGGGGAATGATCTAAAAACTCTAGGAGTAGTATCCAGTACCCCCAGGCCTCCCAGTATGGAGAAGCAGAATCAAACCAAATTGGCTAGAGAGGCCACCTTAAGGGACCACTCTAAGCCTGTGGGAACCTCTACAGAGAACCCCACTACAAGCCCTGGTGTTAGTAAATTGACCTCTAACCCAGGCGAATTTCAGGCTAGTATGTTAGGGAAATGGGAGCCCCAACCAAGCTCCATCATTGTTCCCCCAGTTTTAAAGTCCCTGACTCCCCCTGCTTCTGAGGAAGAGGTGGATAGACCAACTGGGCCCATCTCTAGGCCTAAGAGAACTGGTAATTCTCAGTGCTGGTGGAAAGCCAGAAAAGGAAAGTCTAGGGACAAAAGCCTCCAGATTGTTGGACCTTCTACAGAAGACTCCAACCCAAATCCTAGTATTAGGAGGGAAACTCCTAAAGTAGGTAAGGTGAGATCTAAGAGGAAGGGGAAGCATGTACCTTGCTTAACCCCAACCCCGCCACCCAAGAGGCCTAATACCCAACCTGCTCCCAAAAGAGAGGCGGTGAGGAACCCTGGAGCCCACTCTAGATCTAAGGGACTCCTTTATAAGGACCCCTTGAAAAAGCCTATCACAGGTTCAGGAGTTGTACCAACTTCTGAGGGACTGGTCAACCAGATCCCCTATAGATTTAAAAAGAAAGATGTTTCTCCAAGGGTTTGTAGGTCATATATATCTTACAAAGGAAAAACCTTTGATTTTAACATTGAGCACAGGTCAGGATGTCACCACCAAAATGCTGATGGTCTCTCTAGGATGTTTTAACTGACTAGAGGTGAGACTCATCTAGGAGTGGATTAGATCCTCCTGTCCCTTAGTCTGGGGGACGGGGGGGCGAATGTAAGGGAGAATTCTCATTGTATGGCTAATTTCCCATACCTATAGAGTCCCCCAGCAGCTCTGCTGGATTTGAAGGGTTTGTTTTTTTCTCCTGCTAAGAGTGAGACTCTTTTTTCCCCTCTTAGGCATTCTTGCTATGTGTGTTCTAGGCTATTTTTGTGTTTAATGCCAATGGAGTTTCTCTTCCCTCCATAGGAACCATCTGCATTCACATGTGTTACACAGCACCCTCCGTGCAGTGACACAGGGGTGTCGTAGCGACCCCCAAACAATAACTCCATACCCTGGGACTGACTACTGTCTCCCAGGGCATGCAAAGTCCCCATTGACTTTACTAGTCAATTTTTGTGAACTAAACCAGTACAACCCATCTTACTATGGAAGTACTGGGAAGGGTTAATAGTTTTTCCCTTGTGTTCATTTTCAAGGGGGTACCGTACAGTCCCTCTCTCAAAAGTTCTGGCTGGTGGCAGTGGTTACTACCGTAAATATACGACCGTGAATATTTCCCTACGGGATTTTCCCATTGTTCGAGGCTACCACATTTTCTGACAGCCTCTAACATACCGCCAGTGTATTTTAATATTAACTTTACTCTGGTAGGTTTTATTTGCCAGAACTTTAGTATAACTTCTTTCTTGTGTCTTTCTCTAAACTCCTAACCCAGGTCGGGGATCCTTTGTTCAACCTTTTGGCGGGCTTCTGCTGAGAAGCCCTCCTTTTCGGTGCCACTGAGTCTGAGGTGGGTCCATCGTGTGGGAGAGGGAGTAGGACCCCTGGACAGGGTTACCTCATCAACCCATTCCGCACTCAATCCTAATATGCTGGATGGTCTCCCGCCAAGATGACCACTCCACTGTGTGAGTGACAGCTAGGCTGTATGAATGGGGATCTTTTTGCATAAAAGCAGGGTCCTGGGGACTGGAACAACAAGACGTCGCCACTGGAACTAAGAAGCCAAAGAGGAGAGAAGCCAAAGACATCTGCAACGACTGAACCCCCGGTGAAGCACTGCTGCAGCGTCTCACCACTTTTCTCCACACGACGAGAGAAGATCTTCATCTGCAAGAGCCTTCTTCCCTTGAGCTGGTGGGGCCAACCAGTTTGCCAATCGCCTTCCCGGACCTGCCTTGGTCTAATCGCCAGTACCCTGTACTTGGAGACCGAATAGCCAGGCACCCGTCCACCTGGACCGCGATTTAATTGAGCGTACCTTTTATTCATCAGGCAACACCGTGGCTGGTTTCATCCCTGGGTAGTGCAGTAACTCGAACCTTCCTCCATGATGAGAGCCTCTCTTCCTCTGCTGGATCCCCCGAACTGCAGGAACTACCGGGAACAACCATCACCACAGGAGCCACTTCTTCATTTTAAAGGTACATTGTTCCGCCAGGCCGCCCTTTCTTCACGGTAGCCCTAAAGGTGTTTTAAATCCTTTACCTACCTGTTGGGTTGGCCGCCCCTCTCTCTTAACATTGTCTTTCAACTTATGCATCTACCTTTTCAATTTATTAACCAAAGACTTGACTGCAGCTACAAGAACCTTTTGCTCCTGGGCCCTTGCCCTGTACCACTGACTCTGGCACATGCCTACTGACTCTGGCAAAATTTGTTAGAACTGCCTTCTCTAGATTGCTTCTCAACTAGAAATGTGTTGGTGCACCTACTTCTTATAACCACTCTTTCCTTCCCACTTTTTAACCTTATGAAATGCCATTTTGCTCAGTTTTCATTTAAGTATTGCCTATACTGATGCACTGCCTTGCTTAATCTGGTTCACAAACGTATGGAAAGTGTTGCTAGGGTATGTAAGGAGATATTTCTGAATAACTTGTGTTTTCCCTCCCTTATGAAAAATTGCTAAAGTGCCATTTGTTTTTGGTTTACACTGTGCTGTTTTGCTCAGTTTTCACTCTTGCTCAAACTTGTCTACAATTTAACTAGGGAGTTGTATATACTTTCTTTGACCGAATTTAACTTGCTTTAAGAACTGTGATAGATGTGTTTAACTAGAAGTGTATAAAATAAATATATACCTATTTTTTAATACAAAGCTTTGGTCAGTGTTTCCTTGTGCCATAGTACTGTAGGCCTATTGTGTACACCCTGAATACTGCTCATCTCCCTCTTGAGATAAGTCTGACTGCTCAGCCACTGCTACCAACTACATCTTTGTGGTACGGAGTGATACCAAATGGGATTTATTGCTCTCACCTATAGTCCTAATCTTCTGTAGTGCTCCCTAAGGGAACTGCACAGGATTCTCCCTAACATGGGGTGGCGTGGGGTGGAATTTGGGTGGCCATAAGGGTGGCGTGGGGTGGGGTATATGAGTCGAGGCATGCTGGCAGGTTGCCGTCAATGGAGGTGGGTTGGGGGACATGAGTCAGGGCCTACTAGCAGGTTGCCATCAATGGGGGTGGGGTGGGGAACATGAGTCGGGGCCTGCTGGCAGGTGCCCATCACTGGGGGTTGGGTGGGGGACATGAGTCAGGGCCTGCTGCCAGGTGCCCATCACTGGGGGTGGGGTGGGGACATGAGTCGGGCCTGCTGGCAGGTTGCCGTCAATGGGGGTGGGGTGGGGGACATGAGTTGGGGCCTGCTGGGAGGTTGCTGTCAATGAGGGTGGGGTGGGGGACATGAGTCAGGGCCTGCTGGCAGGTTGCCATCAATGTGGATGGGGTGGGGGACATGAGTCGAGGCCTACTGGCAGGTTGCCGTCAATGGGGGTGGGGAGGAGGACATGAGTCGGGGCCTGCTGGCAGGTGCCCATCACTGGGGGTGGGGTGGGGGACATGAGTCGGGGCCTGCTGGCAGGTTGCCGTCAATGGGGATGGGGTGGGGGACATTAGTCGGGGCCTGCTGGCAGGTTGCTGTCAATGGTGGTGGAGGACATGGGTTGGGGCCTGCTGGCAGGTGCCCATCACTGGGGGTGGGGTGGGGGACATGAGTCAGGGCCTTCTGGCAGGTTGCCGTCAATGGGGATGGGGTGGGGGACATTAGTCAGGGCCTGCTGGCAGGTTGCTGTCAATGGTGGTGGAGGACATGGGTTTGGGCCTGCTTGTAGGTGCCCATCACTAGGGGTGGGGTAGCGGACATGAGTCGGGCCTGCTGGTGGGTTGCCGTCAATGGGGGTGGGGTGGGGGACATGAGTCGGGCCTGCTGGCAGGTTGCTGTCAATGGGGGTGGGGGACATGAGTCGGGGCCTGCTGGCAGGTTGCTGTCAATGGGGGTGAGGTGGGGGATATGAGTTGGGGCCTGCTGGCAGGTGCCCATCACTGGGGGTCTGATGGGGGACATGAGTCAGGGCCTGCTGGCAGGTGCCCATCACTGGGGGTGAGGTGGGGACATGGGTCGGGGCCTGATGGCAGGTGCCCATCACTGGGGGTGGGGTAGGGACATGAGTCAGGGCCTGCTGGCAGGTGCCCATCACTGGGGGTGGGGTGGGGACATGAGTCGGGCCTGCTGGCAGGTTGGCGTCAATGGGGGTGGGGTGGGAGAAATGAGTCGGGGCCTGCTGGCAGGTTGCTGTCAATGGGGGTGGGGTGGGGGACATGAGTCGGGGCCTGCTGGCAGGTTCCCGTCAATGGGGGTGGGGCACATGAGTCAGGGTCTGCTGGCAGGTTGCTGTCAATGGGGGTGGGGTGGGGGACATGAGTCGGGGTCTGCTGGCAGGTTGCCATCAATGGGGATGGGGTGGGGACATGAGTCGGGGCCTGCTGGCAGGTGCCCATCACTGGGGGTGGGGTGGGGGACATGAGTCGGGCCTGCTGGTGGGTTGCCATCAATAGGGATGGGGTGGGGGACATGAGTTGGGCCTGCTGGCAGGTTGCTGTCAATGGGGGTGGGGGACATGAGTCGGGGCCTGCTGGCAGGATGTTGTCAATGGGGGGTGGGGTGGGGGAAATGAGTCGGGCCTGCTGGCAGGTGCCCATCACTGGGGGTGGGGTGGGGGGCATGAATCAGGGCCTGCTGGCAGGTGCTCATCACTGGGGGTGAAGTGGGGGACATGAGTCGGGGCCTGCTGGCAGGTTGGCGTCAATGGGGGTGGGGTGGGGGACATGGGTCAGGGCCTGCTGGCAGGTTGCCGTCAATGGCGGTGGGGTGGGTGACATGTGTCAGGGCTCCCAAGTGCATGGTGACATGTGGCCTGCCTGCGGGTCATGGTCTGGGGTGATGGGCTGCCTGCGGGGAATGCCCAGGGATGATGGGCTGCCTGTGGGGCGTGCCCAGGGATGATGGGCTGCCTGCGGGGCATGCCCAGCGGTGGTGGGCTGCCTGCGGGGCATGGACTCGGGTGATGGGCTGCCTGCGGGGTACGCGTATTCCGAGGTGTGCGTGGGGAGTTTTCCACGCGATTTCGCTGGCGCGAGTGGCATACGCCTATTCCGAGTGGTGTGCAAGGAGTTTTACACGTGATTTCGCTGGCGCGTGAGGGCTGTGTGGCATTTTTAGCGCGTTTTTGTGGTTGGGGGGCTGTATGCTGGTTCACTGGCCTTTGCGCCATGTAGGGGATTTGCGCACGCGGCGGGGTTGGGGGCATAACTGGCACTGCTGTAGGGTCGCTGCGCCATGGCTGGTTATGGATGTAAGAATCCATGAAAATGCTGTGCGTGAAAATGGGTTTTGGCGTGCGCAGCTAGCACACACTGGCACACGCGTCCTCTCTGCACTGCCCGCTTGCACTGCTTCTGCGCTAAAATCTATGAATCACCCTGTATGTTTTTCTCTAGGATTCACTCTTGGTTTATCTTTATGGTGCAATATTATTTATGTTTCACGTAACAATTTTAACCAGCAGCCAAAGACCCAGATGAGTCAAAACACGTGATGTCAGGTGTTTTGTTTCAAGATATGATGATACATTAAAGCAGTTGTGACATGTTTTGCGTAATCACGCTCTGGTTTATGACTTCTCATGTATACTATTGAAATGAATGCAGTAAGTGTCATGGGCATTTGAAATCTCAGCGGGCTCATAGTGCCCTTTGCAGTGAAACAATATCCTGCATCTTGCTGAGCCATCCCACTCATGTATTGCTTTCGGGTTGTTGAGAAGCATACCAGAAAACTAACTGCAGCGTGGGCTATAGACAAACCCTACTTCTGATACCTGAGATTTAGCCACCCCTCACACTCTGCGTTGTCTATTGTACTACAGTGTAGGCAGTGAATGTCATCTCGAGGTGACCTGCCGTGCTGTGTTTATCCCTGAATATGCGTGTACAGACTTCATAACACAAGCATTGTTAGTGTACAGGACTAGATATTCGACTTTGAATAAAGGAAGTGTCTCTGTGATCTGGGACTAAATGACTAAATGACTCTGCCAGGGCTCTGTTTTCGTTTCTTTTCTTGAATGTAAAGTGCTATGGCCTAAAATGGCCTTTAGTTAAAACACACCAGGGGTTATTGTCGGAGCTTCAGCATCAGTAATACGTAGTTTATCTGCTTCTTTTACAGATCATGGGGCGTCTGCAGCTCCTTGCCATTTTTTAAAGCCAGTTCCCATGTTCTTACAATTATTAATATTATTGCACTTGCCACTTGCTGGCTGGACTTTATTTATTTATTGTCTTTAATTATCTTACTGTTATCCTATGTACTGCACTGCCCCCTCCCCTTTCCCCCTGAACTGTTCCCCTTCCCCCTCCCCTGCACTTGCGCGATCTCAATGTCACCTGGCCTAGTAGGATCGCTGTCTTTGTCTTCCCTCTGTTTCCCCTCCCTTGCCTCATCTCGCCTTGAAACACTTGTATAAAGGCGCGTTATAAATGCCATATCATATCATATCATTATTATTGTTATTATTATTATTATCATCATCAGAGTTTCTTTTCTATTGCGTGTGGATCTAGCTTCGGGAAGCAACAGAGAGCTTTACAAATCATAGAGGGCAGGGGTGGACTGGGAACCAAAAGAAGCCTTGGAAATAAATGGTCAAAGTTGGCCCATAATTCATATTCTCAGCAAGCACAACCCTTTTCCTTCGAGAAAATGAGGAAAATAAATAGGTGACCACACAAAAAAGGCCTGGGGTGCAGAGGCCTACCAGGAAAGTTAAAAACGAACGGAGAGCCACAATGGCGGGAGCAGAGGGCAGGCAATTCCCATGTCATGTACGATTGAAAGGTTTGATGTGCCCTTAGGGGTGGGTGGACTTGCGGTTGTGTTTGTCTTGCAAGCCAATCTTTCTCAAAATGGGTTTCCCCCATTGAAATGTAATCATGTGTTAACCTTCTGCAAAGTGCAGGGCACGTCGTTGAAGTAGTGTGCTGTTCGGGGTGGAATCGCAACTTCCACATTGATCCCACTCCTTCTCAATGTCATGTGTAAAGTGTGTTTGATATGAGGAAGTGGACCCTAAGTCAACTTTTACTGAGGTTCCTATTAGGCACTTTTAGGAATTCAGTAAAAAAAAAGTTGAAGTCTTTGGTGGATGTAAAATGCAGCTTCAATTGCCAGTGATTATGCTCAACACACAAGGACCTGGTTGGTCGTGTGTGGAATATGCACCAAAGCGACACTCATGGCCTTAGATGGCTGTGTGGGGAATATGCACCACAGCTGCTGATAGGCTACTGAAGCTATTGATGGTTTTACTATATGGCTAACAACTGTGGTGCTGAATTTCAGTAAAATAAGAATAATTATTTCCTAATTTGTGTGTGTAAATGTAAAACAGGAGAATAATATCCACTGGGCAAATCTGCAAATTCAGGTTAATGACTTTTGACGGCCCCAACCAGTTAGCAGAGACTACCAATGCCGGTCCTTTATATGTGTAGCAGGTATGAAGTATAGGTGATGGGTGTTAGTGGGTCAACGGTCACTGCTCTGAAGATCCTTAATATCGCACATTACATTATTATTATTATAAGTGCAGAGAGAAAAATAATGAATGGTAAATAAGAGATCATTGATGGGGTGAGATGAAACCACAACTACTGCACCTGCTCGATTCCCAGGTAACGGTCCGTCCCTCCGGTACACCAAAGGTCTAGCAATGATGTGTGTCTGAGCACTTATGCGCCTACTTTCATGCCAGATGCCTCTGTGCATTGTAGACACTGCATGCCTGCGCACACACAAAGAACTCTACTGAATTACACTGATTGGGGTACTTAAACTTCTCAAAATGAGCCCAGCGGGAAGGTTGTGCTTTTGTACATCTGTTTAACCCTCTCAGTGGAATTCCCACGCATTTTTCCAAGGGTAGAACCCCTATGCGGTTCTCGAATTGGGGTTTGAGTCCCACTGTGCAATTACAAGTCCCAAGACTTGAAAGGAGAATGTGGCCAGTCGAACAGAGTCCCTGAGCCCTTGAAAAACAGTGTTGGGACCCTTTGCAAGACCCTACGTGCTTTGCGTGTTTTGTTTGGCTGTTGAATTAGAAGCAACGAAAAAAGGCTCACAAATTGGTAGTTTCTGAGGGAGTCTGCAGTGCTTTTGGTGAGTTTAGGCGTGCTTGTGAGGTATTTGTTAGTTGTTAGTGGTGTTCTGGTGTTTTTTTATCCCTGTTTTTTCTGATTGGTCTTTAGGCTCCCTCTCCAATCTTCCCATTTAAATCAAAATAATAAAAAACAAATTCCTTTTGAATTTTTACCAGTTTCATTTGTGTTACTGCAAAAATAAAAAAATAAACAATAATAATTTCCAACACCATTCCATTCTTTTGTTTTTAGAGAAACCTTTATGTGTGAACCAAAGAAGTCTTTCTGTGCTCTGCTCAGTTATCTGCCCTACTGTTTGTGTGTTTCAAGAACCCTTTCCGATTGCAGGAGTCTTGTGAGAATCCCTTAGGTCTTTTTTGTCACTTGTATTGTGTTTTGCTTGTTTACACCTTAGGCACATTAGGCACCCAGGTACATTTGTATATTGCACATTGGAACCTTAGGAAAAAACGTCCTTTTAATTGGAGGACGGGCCGGGAACACAATACAAAGAGATGAACAATGCATCTGTGTCTGCGGTTGAAAAAACATCAGGGAAGACAGAGCCTGATGACGGGCAGACAGAGGTTGGGAGAAAGCTTGAAATGGGCGAAACAATGCTTTAAGGGGAGGACGGGATGGTTGTTTAGGGGAAGATGGAGGTGTATGAATAGAAGACATTGGTTGAGGGGGTTGATCGTGGTTGAGGAAGTAGAAAACGCATGAGGAGGGTGGGATGGAGCATGAAGAATAGGATGTGGAGCTACAAATCTGGAGGAGGTTGTGGTAGAAAGAAAATCAACCAAGGAGAACCTGCATAAGTGGAGAGAGTACCTTGACCTTGGAACTGGTGGAGAGAAGGAGTTGATCATGGTGCTGTTGGAGACAGAAGAGTGCCAAGTGAATAAGCCAGAGCTGGCACCCCAGAAGATTTCCAATCGGAACAGATTCTCTTCATGCTTGAGAAAGCTCTCTTGAGTGTTGCATTAGATAAAGTGTAGACCAAAGTGACTGCAACGATATGCAAAATATTTGGAAACAAGTGAGATTTCCTTTGGCAAAATAGACGCCACCTTTCAAGTAATGGGATTTTCATGTACTGCTTATATACATTTACTTTTAGCAGCTTCCATTCTTGAATTACCTTGTTTCCGTCAAAGCCATTCTCTACGATTACAGAAGAAAAATGATTCAGGAGAAACGCATCCTCATCATTACCACAGGTAGAGAGGCTGGATTCATGTTCCGGCCAATTAGCTATGTCAAATACACAGCTCTTGTCTACCAAGTGGTCCTCTGTGAAGACAGAGAAACGCTGACTGAGGCAGGCCATCACCGCTGTGGATTATCTTCCCCCTTTCTTTTTGTAGGCCTGCCAATGCAATGTCCACTTTGGTGAGTTGCACATCATGAAAATAAGCATCACCTCCTCCAGTAATTGCTTGTTTTAGGAATGCAGCAAGTCTGGTGCCATTTGTTTTTGAGTAAGTTTCTATCTCAACAAGAGCATGTTTGACCAGATCCTTCAGGCATGGGAGTCAGAGGACTTCTTGCTAAAGAGCACATGAGATATCAGACAGTCGAACTACTACATCCAGGTAGAAGTGAGAGAATAAAAGAAACTTGAAGTCAATTAACTTCTTCTTCCAGCCCATCATCTTTGCCTTATCTGCTTGTGAGAAGTCCTGTCTGCTTTCACTGGCAGCTTGCTCCCAGTGGCCAAGAATGGACCCAAAACTATGCAAAAGAGCTTGAAGGGCATCCCTCTTGTGTGTAAGCCAGCGAGTGGCATGTGATTGTTTGAATTTTCTTAAGGAAGAGTTTCATGCTTCAGCAACTCTTCTGAGTTCTCTGTAGCGCTTTGGAGACTTTTCATAACATTAAAATACAGATAGTAGGAATTTCATCAATAATTTAAAAGTGTGTGTTTATTATGCATTCTTTGCAGACAACTCTCGTCAATGGGAGACACGACACAGTGGACAGCTTTTAGCCATTGGCAATGCTCCTTGAGCAAATTCATCATTGTTTTTTTATAGCCAAAATTGACCTGTGCACTATCAGCACCAGCACCAATGCAGCACAGCTTTTTCAAATTTACTTCAGCATTTTTATCTAAACTTGAAGCAGATCTGTAAGCTTCAAGCAATGCAGAATTGAGACCCTGTGTGTCACCAGGCTGAACATCAATTAAACCCAATAACTTCATTTTTAGCTTACCATTTTCCAAGATGTTAACATACACTACCTCCTTCTCAGTTACTGTTTGTCTGTTATTCTGTCCATAAAGACTGAATTACATCGGAATGTTCAATCACAGAAATGATGAATAAGTGGATCCTTTAAATAGTTTGTAATGAAACGAATACATGTGGCACATGCTTTGTCATCACTGAATGCCGTGCCAAGATGGCAGCCATGTCACTTTTCTAGATCTATGAGTTTAGGATATGTTGTAAATGGTAATTCGTCCTTAGCTACATAATACGCAATGTCAAATAATTTCTTCATGTGATCTATAGATTTCCTGTTCGTTTTAATAATTCCCTTCAGAATTGGGCAAGCTATAGCAGATGTCTCTTCTAAGACACCAGCAGTGATGTGTCTATGTCCCTCTGATATGGCATGGCATTCACAGTTGTTTTTTTAAATATTTCTGGGTGCCTCTGATGTAAGAGTCGACATTTACAATTTGTACTGCCTTTTGTGAGCACTGCCTGAGGATATCTGGTTTTAATTTTCAAGATTTACACCATAACTTGGTCACTTGCCCTTCCTCCGACTAAAATTCAATCCAAGTTAGATCACAATTTTGTTTTTGAGCTTGCCATCCTTTAACAGTAGAAACCCGGGTAACATGAATTTTTCCTGGATTTTCTTTCGCTTATTTAAGGGCATTTTCACTAATTTCATCAACTGGATTGTCATGAAGCTTGCATTTCCCTTGAACACTGAAGCCAAATTGTGTTAGCTTAGATATTGCTAAACCTACTGCACTGAGAGTTATACTGTGGGAGGTGGCATGTAGACAATGTGGCATGGGGGAATGTTGGTTCACATGTAGGACTGAGGTGATGGGCAGAAGAAGAACAAAATCAAGGTACTGTTCAATAGTTGTATTTTGAAAGCATTGCCTCTAAGCGAAAAAAGACAGAGGTCTACAGTATAATAATAGAAATGGATTCCTAGAAACCGTATACAAGCTGCTTTAGTTGTCACCGTAAGGTTTCCACAGATTGATATAGTTCTAGTCACCAACTTACTTGAGATGATCTTAAACACTGTTCCAAAAGCTCTGGTCACCTATCTGGTCTCTGAAATTATTTTCTTCCGATGCAGGTGTCCTCTGTGCTGCTCAGACTTCAGGGAATAGCTGGGCTGCTAATGATGTCATTTTGAAGTGATCAAATCGTGGAAAACCGCCACGGGTTGGTGCTGGTGTATTCTGTGGTGTGCAGACCTCTGTAATAGTATTGACTTCCTGTAGGACTTTGTTGTGGTGTGCATGGAGTTGGCTGCAGCTACATACTAAAATATAATGTGTTTATGTCATGGACAGCAACTTAAAAAAAATATTCTTGAGGAAAAAAGTAGATTGATTGTACACCACTTATAGGTCATGCAACAGTAACACGTGACTACACTGGCTACACCAAAATGCCAGTGTAGCCATGTAATAACAGATGCCATGCCTACTTTATTACAAATGCCCATTGAAAAAAAAAGTAAAACAAATATAAGGTCACACCACAGTAATCAGTGACTTGACTGACTGTACCCTACCCGCGAATGTCAAAGTACACATAAAGGTGGTTGGCTCGCATCCATGTGGAGAGGGCTGATATGCCCACTTGATTTTGCTGAGGCAGATGGGCGATGGAAGTCTTGAAAGTAGCAGCTTTGAAGTTCCACTGCATGTGTGCAAATACATTTTTCTGATTCGCCACAACAGAACAACTTTACTGCCACCAGTTTCAGGAAAGGCTTGCCTCCTCACCTCTCTGCCAGTAGCAAGCGATCACATCAGCCGCTTCCAGGAGTAGACCTGGGCTAAAATTTCATGGCGGGCTAACCTTTCAAATAATGGTGGAGGCGCTAACTTCAGAGAATGTGGGCGAGGGGCAAACTTTCTTGTGCGGAGGCATCTGACTTCTTTACACGTCATTCCATGAGACTATTCTGGTGAAGTTTTAATGTTAAAAGCAGTTAACCTTGCCCTTTACCTCTAAAAGCCCCCACTTAAGGACTGCTTTGCTATTGAGCAGTCTCCTGTGCCCCCTCTGCCCTTCCAAACACTCCCCTGGAATGCAAGTGTTAACCCCACATCACGATTTCAATTGCCTAAAAAAATTGTGCATGTAGGAATGCAGGTTCTAACAAACAGTGACAGACATTCTTTCTTAGTAATTGCAGTACCTTTGTTAAGAACGAAGCCCAGGTGTCGTGTCTGTGTCCTGTCTGCCTGGTCACGGCTCTGCAGGTCAGCCAGGTCGAGTCAACATAGACATTTCAAGGGGTTGGTGGGGGGAGTGGGAGCTGGAGCCCGACATGCTCAATGGCGTTGCACCACTGCAAAAGATCACTTTCTGCAAGAGCAACGAGGAGGATACAGGGAGCAACATTTACCGAAACTACCAATTAGATGACCAGAGTTTTGTCTCAACACAAGCGTTCGATTTACCATTGCGGTTGTAAATTAAATTACATGAGCACTGGCGCAGCACAATGTAGCTAGAATTGCTTCAGCCTAAATGGCATCGCTGGCATTGCAGGAAGGGCATATGGCACTCAGAACCATATAGCGTATTGGGACATTTTAACCAGTTTTACAGCTCCTATACTTTTATTTTAAAAAGAAACCGTTCCGGAATGGTTTCGTTTTAAAGTAAAAGTGTAGGAAGACGTTGCAGCTTGCATTTTCAGTGCACTGCACCGAACGTTCCCTTAAAAAGCAGGTGCAAGAGTGTGGGGGTTTGTATTGTGTGTGGGAGGGGGCGTGGTGATGGGGTTTGTGGGGAGCGAGGGCAGGCCAGCAGGGAACATAGTTCCACTACTTCTTTTTGTACACTTCGACCACTGATTTTAACTGTAAGTAGATGATAAAAAAACTTTGCATCCATAACGCTTCAGGATGAAATAGACAAGAGACAAGCGATTGGTTATCAATGACATACTTGGAATAAGTTAACTGTGACCCTGGAGAAACAGTAAACGGGCAGCGTCTCGGGATTGTGCTTGGATTGGCGGAATGCGATGCTCTTTGTGGTCTATGGCATAGGAGAGGTTAGATGTGCTGGCTTCCAGCCTAAAAGACATTTTCACGTTTACATCGGGTGACTCTTCCTGCTTTGGAGAAGGCTTTGCCTTGTACTCCAGGTTTCCTAAAGATACTCGCTTGCTTTAGTTGCAGAGAAGGGCAGCCGGCTTTCTGCTCATACTCATAGTGTACAACGAAATTAGCAGATGTTTCCTCCAACGGGGGACAGTGGCTGGCATGGAGCACTGCTGTTCCTGAGCTGATGATCAGGCTCCAGGCATCAGCGAGCTCGTGAACGCCAGGCTCCCAGAAGCACCCCAAAACGGTGGGGTTGGCCTGCAGGCAAAATGTACTCTAAGCATTGTTCAAAAGCCGCCTCGCAAGGCTAAGGAGAACATGACACGTCCAATTACTCTTCTCGTTACAGACGTGTTAAGTGGACAGAAACAATTCTGCACGAGATTGATTTTCACAATCTTCCCAAGGAAGCATGTATTCCCTTTGTTGGCTTGGAGGAGGGGTAATTTGGAGAAATGCCTATGCTGCTGCAAGACAAGGAGATGCTCCCCGTCCAGCACTGTGCTGACTGCGCCCACAGAATGTCCATCTGTACGAGTCTCCATCTCACGCTAGACTGGCACGTTTAGCGGTATTCAGAATCAGAATGATCAGAACTACACATCCCCACAACTGCCAGCAGCAAGTGCAATATGCTCAGGGCACCAAATATTAGACAACCAAAGGTTTAACCACTTACAAGAATAAAAGCAACAACCATCTGTATTCAGATCCAGGGTAAATGATCCGACTAGAGTGAAGGACGATTTAGCAGCATTCATTTTGTAATGATCAAATACATATTTGGGTTTTTTTATGTGTCAAAATACACAAACACGAACAAAAATACACTTTGTTTCAATCCCTAATAACGGCTCAACTCAAACCAATAATGTCTTTTTCTGAGAGGGTGTTACATTCTGATTTCGGCCATTCTGACATTTTGGGATGATTTTAATGTGTGCAAAGAGTTATAAAACACCCTTGAAGAAATAATGGAAGCTATTCGATTGCATCTTTACTGGTGCAGTTGGGCGTTCCCCAGTCAACTAGCACGCCGGACTAACCGCTGACCTACAGCGCCGGTCTGGGTGCATATTATTACATAGGTGGCACAGTGCCAGGTTCGCGATACAGAGCGGTTGCTCCTGCATGCAGGCAATACCTAGAGGGACAGCAGAGAAGAGCAAGCAACTATAATGTTTGGTGCCCACGGGCAAGACCCTAACTATTGTATGTCACCCCTCCTGGCAGCATGGTAGCTCCCAGGACTTGTGCAATGGTCACATGGAGGTAACCATGTGATCAAGCTAAAAAAGGGGGCGAGCTGCTTCCGGCTCGTCAGTCGAACTAAGAACTAACTCTGGTTTGATTCATTGTGGCACCAAGCTGGTATGGGCCCTGGCGGGGCCCTGCATCAGGACGGTGCCCCTGCCGGGCAACACCGTCCCCATGGAAGGATTGGGCCATGTAACCATGGCTGTCGGTGCAACCCCTGCCTGGGTGTCCCCAGAGCCGGGGCTGCATTGAGCTGGGTGCCCCCAGCCCAAGTGTGCCACTCCGGTGATCCGGAGCGTGAAGGGTGCTCCCTGCTGTGTGCCTGCTGCGTGAACGCAACCCTATGGTCCGTGTTGGGTGATCCCGACATCTATGGTATCCGGAAGCGGGCCACAACACTAACTGTTGCGTCAACGGCCCATAGCTGCATCTGCAATACAAGCTTTTCAATGGCATGTTAGGAATAGGGAGGCATTCTTGGGAGCAGGTGGGAGGCATTTTAAGTGCATATCAGGATATAGAATGACAATTACTCTATAAGTTATTGGAGGACTGCGAGGACATTCATCTAAGTTAACCACTCCACTCTCTTATGCTCTGATGGGATTTTTATTTGTTTTGAATGATACTGTTGTGATCATTGACAACTGTGACACGCATTCATGGTGATTACTATAATACAGCATTTCGGCTGCAGATACATTCAGAGCGACAAACCTCATAACAATAAGACTGCGGCTGCTGCAGCACCGCAGGGGGCGCAGATCAACTGTTTCCCAACTGTCAGAGCGCCAATTAAGACGCTTTCAGTTCTTAACATTTCCCATTTTCACAGGATGCATGACAGGCTCCATGTAATGAGCGCGCGCTTCCTCTGTTAGAATCAGGGCTGCTCTGATAAGAATGACTCTCATATGGGCAAGACTGCAAGCTCTATTTTCCTTCAATATCATGAGACACCACACTAGAGCTTGCATGCAACAGCACCTTTTTGACACAAAGGGATGCCTTCAGGACCAATTAAATACGGGTCAAGTGAGTGCACATTTTTACATTTCACTTGACGTTACTGAAACCCAGGGGAGTTGCTAGGTCTGGAAAAGATCCCGGGCTAAGCTGATGTCGGAACTGTTGGGACTGGGGGCTAGCTAGTCTTTTGGCTGTAACTTCTGAGATTCTATTCAGGGCTATAACCAAAAGATCAGGGGCTATAGCCCTCTTAGCCCCCCCTAGCAACGCCCCTGCTGAAACCTTTGCTTACTTGTAAGTGGCTTGCTCCTGCTTGAACGTATGCCAAACAAAATGGTTTTAAGAAAAATTGCCATGCCCTCGCGTGCACCCAACATTAACTGTAAGAAAAGAAAAACATTTACTTGAACATTAGGCCTCAGCAGCACTGGACCAGGCCCTTTTCTGCAAGGCCACTGGGGAAGGCTTCTTTCTGTTGACTCATAAGGCGACTCGTGGGGTGCATGGATCCTGTATCTTAGAGGCATGTGAAACCCAAGAAATGTCTAAGCCCACGGCCTGCAGCACAATTGGTTTCTCTGTACCTCTAAGCCCACCCCCTGGGTAAAGCCACCACCAGAATTGGTCATCTTTACCAGGGGGTAGGCTTAGTGAGGTAGGAGTACTGCGTAGACTACGCCACACCATCAGGATTGATTGTAGCCACATGCATGAGCCCCCAGCTCTGCTGCCATCGAGTGGCCGTTAGTGACATGCCAGTAACACACCAGGCGCTGATAATGGTTCCTGGGTGCAAATGAAAACAGCAGGAGCTATTTAGCGCCCAGCAATTTCGAACCCTGCATTGAGGCAGAACCTACAATCTGTGAGAGCGGTGCTAGGACTTCGATAGTGGCATCACTGGTTAGTAGAGTCAAATAAACTGAGCACAATGGGGGCACTAAAGATTTAATTTTGCAATTCAGACAACCGTTTTGTCAGAGTCAATCTATCACCGTTCATCGTTCCTCTTTATCCATGTGACTGTTGCTGGCTTGCTCAAATCTTCCTCACGTGAGGAAAGTCTGGAGTAGACTGCCAAGCAAAGGACATGCTGTTTGCTCTTGCCAAAGATAGTGTTCTGACAGGACTTTTGAACATCTGTGAATCATAAAGATTCTCTGATGTAGTGCTATGGAATAGTGATGCAAATGTGCCCATTGCATGCAGTTGAGGGTTGGGATGCTGCACTTTTCCGCTTTGCTTCTGCTAGTCATGCAGATGATGATAGTCAAAGTGGGCCCAGAGGCAAGAGGCACCCGAACTGGAACACAATGCGATGAGATGACTCCTGCTCTGCAGGAGTTCAGGGATGAGTGGTGGCCAAATGGTTTACTCCCCCACAGACTATTAAAAACATGCAACTGTCTCAATCATACAAGTGAAACAGGCACAGCAAGAATTTATACCTCCTTCACTTCTTTGGGAAATGTGGGTTGAGAGCAGGCTAGATCTTCAAGAGGAGTATGAGCTGTTAACAGTATCATCCCAAACAGAATAAGTACAAAGCAAGAACAATCTTTAAAAATATAGGTCCTCATTACACGGATGGCGGTAAGGATTTACTGGTACCGGTAAAATACCGGTACCGGTAAATCCTTACCGTCTTGCTACGAGGTCCCTTTGCGGGTTGGGGGATTTAACGCCTGCTTTTTGCAGATGTTAAAAAAAAACCCGCAAAGGGACCCAGGGAGCTAATTACGGTACCGCAATTTGCGGTACCGTAATTAGCGCCTTCCCCATTCCCATTATGCCCAATGGGGCAAAAATGGGAATGGGGAAGGGCAATGGTGGAAGGGGGAATTACCGCCCCGCCAACCTTGGAATGGGGCGGTAATTCCCCTTTCTGCCAAGGCGGTGCCGGTATTTTACCGGCATGAACTATGGCGCTAATTGCGCCATGGTTCTCCGCCATTGTGTAATGAGGCCCATAGACTCTTTATTCAACAATAGAAAACAAACTAAATACACAAGCAAAATGTGATTCATTTTCCCAATGTTGAAGAAGGTGTCTTGAAAGTAAAAGCAGAGAAGAGTGGACTTCAAAATCACCATGTTCCTAAAGGTGCACAAGATGATCAGTGTCTTCTTTCTTTGTCTTGGCTATTGACAGCATCGAGGCAGGCTTATGGAAGAGCGTCCCTGAGGTTGGACAGTGTTGATGCAGGTCAAGTCATGTTGATCCAGCAATGTGTCAGTGTCGAGTTAGGGCTCTTCATGTGTTTTATTTTATTTTTTTTATTTATTTGGATTTGTAGAGCGCACATCTGCCCGGGGGCATCGTGGCGCTAAGAATTCTTACTTGTTACGGGCATACATGGTGAGTATACAGATATACAGATTAGCATAGACGCGTTTTTTCATACATTTGCTGTTATTTCCATAATTACAGTGGTGAGAATACAGGTGAGGCGGGGTTAGTGGAACAGCGTGGTTTTGAGTAGTCTACGGAAGGCATGGTATGATTTTTCGCTTCTTAAGGCGGTGGGGAGTGCGTTCCAATTTTTGGGTGCTAGGTGTTGGAAGCTGGACCCTCCGGCTTTGCTTCTTTTGAAAGTGGGTACATATGTTTGGTTGGTCAGGTGTGACCTGGTAGGTCTAGAGGAGGTATGGAGGGTGATCCTTTCAGAAAGATAGGGTGGGGCATTAGCAGAGAGGCATCTGTGTGTGATGGCCATGGATTTAAATAGTATGCGTTCTTTTATAGGTAGCCAATGTGCTTCTTTTCTGGCTTGGGAGATGTGCTCCCTTTTTGGAATGCTTAGGGCTGCTCTTAGAGCATTGTTTTGTGTGACTTGCATTTTTTTAATGTTTTGTGCAGATGTGCCCAGGAAGAGGGCGTTGCAGTAGTCCAATTTGGTACCTACTGTGGCTCTGGCTACATTCAGGCAGTTTTTAGGGGATAGGAAGGGTTTAACGGCGTTGATTATCTTAGTGGTTAATGCAGCAGAGGAGGCTACGGCATTGACTTGCCGTGTCATGGAGAGAGTGGAGTCGAGGTATACTCCTAGCGTTTTTACCGCAGTGGAGACTGTGATGGTGCAGTTATCGACGTTAAAGGATTTGTATAGAGGCGGGAGTTTATTTAGTGTTTCTTTGGTGCCAACTAGTAGGATCTCTGTTTTGTCCCCGTTAAGGCAGAGTCCGTTGGCTGCCATCCAGGTTTGAATGGCTGTGTATATTTTAGTTAGTGCTGCGGCGTCTTGTTCATATAAGCCAGTAAGGGGGAGCAGGACTTGGGTGTCGTCAGCATAGTTGGTGTAAGCTATGTGGTGATGGTCGAGGTCATTGAACAGAGGGAGGGTGTCAATTCGGCGGCCAAGATGATGAAATTCAATGCGTTCCAACAGGTTTGAGTTGGGTGTAAACAATGCTTCTGCTGGGTCAGCAAGTGGCACAACGGTTTCCCGAGGTTTCATTAGGTGTTCGAGTCTGGTTGGGATGAGGTTCTGTTGGATCAATATGATACTTGAAATGCAGTGAGTTGGATACTTCCGCAGCGGTGAATTAGCACTTGAGTGGAGGAAGCAGTATCTTCTCTGGGGCAAGATGATGTTGAGAAGGCTCAAAGAAACAATTAAGGAGCTTGTAGTTTGTGGAGTGGCAAAAGTATCACCACAGGTCCTGTGTCAGTTTGAAGGCTGTTGAATGTGATTGAAATAGGTTGAAGATGATTTGAAGAGGTAAAACTGGATTCCAGCTTCTCTTGGACTTTTGGTTGTCTGTGAGTCCAACTCCAGAGGCTCAAGGAGAAGATGAGTCTCTGTACTCACAGTCCAAGGAGCATGGCTAGCACCAACAGTGGTTCCATACCCTCCAATGAGGATCCATGTTAAAGTGCTGCTGGCCACTTGGTCCACAGAAGTTCACATTCACTGTTTCTTGGGAATGGTTAGGGGACAGAGCTTTCCTCTGCCTTGGAAACCTATGTCTTTACCTTCCTCAAATAGAATTTGTAATGAACTGCACTCCCAACAGAGGTCTAAAATTATAATTTTCCTTGTCCATCTTGCAATTGATGAATTAAAAAAAAGAATGGGGGGATGCTCCTCTCTTATAGGCAAAATTCAAAAGGAGATTTGTCAAAAGCAAAACTGCTGGAAGGGGTCCAATCCCAGTCACTGTATCAAGTGTCCTTTGCCTTATGAAATAACACCAAGAGTGTGTTTTTTGTAGGAAATTGAGTGGAAAGAAACAGTAGAGATCCCTAACATAAAATATACAGAGGGTCCCTTCTCAAGGCTTACCTTTACTTTCTGGTTACTGTAAACCCACCCATCCCATGGCTGCTAGCTTCAAAGGCATTTCAGTGATCAACACCCTTGTGTGAGGCTGTCTTTCTTATGTCGGCGAATTCTGAAGCACTGTTCCCAGGAGAACTCCTGGGGGATTCTGATATGCCCTGGGGTAAGGTGTGTCCCTCCCTACTGGAGAATCAAAGGCATCAACCGTGTTCATCCATACACATCAGATTGAGGCCTGAACATCGAGCTGACACTGGTGTGATGTCAACTTGATGTGATTTCGTAATTTTGTGCAGCCACCATGCCAGACCAGGAATTATGTATATTTAGAAATCAACCTGGCACCAAACTGATTAAGGTAGACAATTATTATTATTAACATCAGAGGTGCAGAAGTTAAAACATTTCTTCTTCTTTCTTCTTCTGCTTGCAGTGACTATGTATCCCAAAAGCTGTGAAGAATCCAAAGGTGACCTTTGAATTCGCTCTGTGCCACAGCAGAGCTAGTACAGCCATGTTTCAGAAACAGAAGTGCTTGCATCTTTTTATTTTATTAAAAATCAAAATAGCCAGGGATGTCAAACCTGAGCCAGATGGCATTCTGTCACAGCCAGCATCCTTCGTGAGAAACTTGTTGCTACCTGATAGGTGTCAAGATGAGCTTTTTGCTTTTCCTCTGTAAAATACATCCACACTCTTGGTTTGTGAAGTGGCATGGAGGGGGCCCTAAGCTCACCTTTTTCTTGGGGTCTGCTTAGTGTACTTTGCAGCATATGCTGTGTGGTGGTGTTAACTTAGGAAGTACTGCTGTGGATGTGACAGACTACAAAGTTGTATTACGACAGCATGTATTTATTTCAGAAAAAATGTACACTGTTGACTAACGAGTTTTTGAATTTTGCATAGTGTACAGTGCTTGCACTTGAAAATAGCACACGTTTGTCAACAGCCAAACCCTCTTTTTCTGTCTCTCGCTCTCCAATGCTATCTGTGCTCAAAGCAGAGGTGTCCGAGTCTTGATTTATATCAGGAGATGGAGCAAATTCTTTAGCAGGTTCTTCTTTTTGATCTGTTTCCAAGGAAATCGAAGGTGGGGAATTCTCAGGAATCAAATCCTCCTCCCAAACTCCATCCTATGTTGCCAGATACATGTGCAAAGGTGTTGCATGTACAATCCTTTCCAATGCACCAGATTATGTTTCAGACTGATATCCCTGTGCTTTGTAGAGAAAGAGATCTGAGGGGACTGATTTGCTGTCATTTCAACAGTAGGTATCCACATACGCAGTGGTGCCTGGTGAATCTTTTAATGGGAGGAGCGAATACGTTTGCCTCAAATATGTGGGAACATCCAAGAGCAGCGAGGGAAGCAGAAACAGCAGAGATGCGTTCAGAGTTTCCCCCACTTCAAGACAATTTTTAAAATATTGGGTTCAAACAGTGTTTTCTAGCACAATTTTTTAGAAGAATTGGGTTAAAATACTCAAAGGTTGGAATCAGTTTCATACAGAGCACATGAAAAAAGTCAAACCCATGCAAGTGTAGGTGCCTTTCCCCGGCTTACTACGTGTGAGAGAAAATAAAATAACCACCCCTATCGGGGAAGGAGGCACTGAGACCCGGCTGGAAGAGTTCAAAGGATGGTTTATTTCTCCAGCTAGGAAATAACCCGAAAACCCCTACCAAACATTTACATCATACTCGTATATATATCAATTAAAGTAACTCTAACAAAACATACTAAGCGGACCCAATTGGCCAGGCGGTGTGGTGCTGTAGGTGTGGGTGGCATCTCTTCCTTCTGGTTGGCTGAGTGGCTGATGAGATGATGGACGACAAATATCTTGTGCTCCACTCAGGTCAGGGTCCGGTCACTGTGGTCACTACCTAAGCTAATATGTTGCATTCGAAAAACACTAAATATCAAATTATCTAAAATATTTTATGCTACTTTTCATATTTCTACACAAGTTACACATAATAATTATTGTCAGTACAATTGGGTCATTTGTGGCTTTAATTAGAGGCCTTGACCTTTATTGTGCATGAAAAAAGAATCAAGCTGTGTTTCACTTATCTCCTAAACTTCAAACCTATTAGTATAAGAAAAAAACATATATTGTAGTAAAATGCTTAAGGTTAGTAGTGGGTGTGTTGGGTGGGTTTCGCAGCACAGGCGTGGGTCTGGCACTTGAAAGAAATACCTTACAGGGAGCGCAGGGTCAAGATGGCAATAAATTGTTCTAAATGTGTGTGAGAATGGGAGTGCAGAGCTTTCCTTCGCAGGGGGAGTGCAAGGGTGGGGGGCCAGCCAGCTGCCTGCGTGCCTTGTGTGTGTGTGTCTCTGTCCTTGGCTGCTGCGGTGGAAGGGGAGCTGAGCATTGCTGTACTATCACAGTGAGGCCTGTTTACCCAAGATGGAGTTGAAAGGGGGCACAAAAGATGGATGCCCCGTGTGCTGCTCAGTAGTCCCATCTATGTGGTTAACTTTACATAAGGGCAGGGGGCAATCCCACCACCGGAGGCACGTGGTACAAGCCTTGTACTGAGGAGTGTACGGCGCAAGGGGGCCCCTGACTCCCATGCTTTCCCCCCTTTCGTTACATCTAAAGTAACAAACTACTTATCTCGTTCTTTACGTTCTCCCTTCGGTAGCGTTCAGCGTCAGCCACAGCCTCATCCCAAGCAGGTGTACCCTTTATTGGCATTCATGCTTTGCACACACTTCTTAAGCTGTTACCTCTTCTTGCGTATTCTTCTGGGGTGACCATTAAGTATATCCCACCATCCCCATCTAAATCTATCCAAACCTTGTTATACCACAGCAAGTTCTTTGGTTCTTTAATGTTAGTGTGATGTAGACTATCAACCACGTCCCCATACTGCCTATAGATGGCAGTCATTCTATACTGCGGTGTGGTGTATTCTCCAGTTTGTACTTGGGCATCTATCATGGTAGCCACCGTTGTTTGTCGGCCCACTGTTACCATCATGATCGCTGAATTAGGCATATTATTTTCACAGCATCTTAGTCCCAGTTGGCACACACAGAATATTAGGAGAAGAAAGACAATTATGGGAATGAGTATCTTCGCTGCTAGGTTCACTCATGATGGTATCCAGCTGAACAGATTGTCGAACCACGTGTTGTTGTCTGCTCCACCTTCTGCTCTCATTCTTTCTCCTAAATAATGCAGTGCTGTTATCACGTGTGACAGAGTCCCGTTATCAGCATCTGAAGTTGGTACGAACGTTCAACACGCCCCCCTTTTTTTTTGACAAACACTGCCGTCCATCGCTGTGATAAGATTTAAGACATATCTGTTTTGCATCGTCATCAGGCGCAGTACACAGAGCTCTATTTTTATGATGTTGAATACTTCTTCATTGTCGTTAGCCAGCTCGATGAGCTCCCAGCGTGTTATCTGCAGCCATTTCGCGTTTGTCCTTGCTTAAACGCCTGATGCTAGAAATGATGCAGATGAGAAAAGCTTGTACTGCTGTGGGATTTCAGCAAGGAGTTCTGACGATTTGGACGAAATATAATTGGATCTTTTTCTGCGTGACAACTTGGTTCTCAATGTTTCTTCTGACAATAGTTTGTATGCTCGGGCTCCGCGATTGTCTCATCGGGCGCTGTCGATGGTTCATCCGATTGCCCTGCTGCCGATATGTCAGCTGATTGGCCTGCTGTCGAACTGTCAGCCGAAGTCCTTGCTGTAAATTGAACGTGGCTCTCTGGTATCACCATTAGTGTTGAGTGAAGTGTGGCTAGGGCACAAGTGCCCCTCCAGGATGCTGGGAGATACAGGTAAGCTTGTTTGCCACAGATCCAGTATATGTCCATTAATGCAGCAGTGCCTTTTTTCATATCTGGTATTATTAAAGTCTTATTGCACTGCTGTGTGGTTCCCATATTCACCTTCCCTTCTCCATGGAAGCAAAGTTTGTGCGGTATTTCCCTTTGAATCTTTATGGGTCTCTCTAGGGGTGTGACCCATGTCACCTTGGTGATATGCTGTGACCAGATGGGGATGCATGTTTCTTTTGCCCATTCGTATGTTTCATCTGGCAGCCCTCGAAGCCCCTCAGCTTTGCATTTAATCGTTTCATCATGCCACTTGTCCTCTGCATACCTTGTCCCTTTTATGATGAAAAATGGCTCTTGGAGGCAGATTACTCCTTGTCGTCTGCTGGTGCATGTTTGTTCGTTTTCCAATTTTTCCATGGTGACTGTGCGTGCCTGAAATGTCTTTTTTATTCTACACAGCATCAGATGAATCAAACATTGGGCCTCAGACAAGGGTACTTTTTTGTGGAACTAACATTTTTGGGGTTCCAGCTGCATGAGGAATAAGTGAGCACACGTAGCAACTTTCATTACTTGCTTGCTTTGCTGCGGCTCTCATGTCTGAATACCATTTATTTGATTGGTCAGGTGTCGGGGGTCCTCTATTTCATCTAACCCCAGATTGTGATAAATATCATATCTGTTTTTTTTCCTGCCCCCCTTTTTCTCCTCCTTCTTTTGTTTTTTACTTGGGTACCAACTCGTTGATATTGCAGCGGGAATATTCTGGACCATGCATCATCAATGTTGTTCATGGTGACATGTGTGTATTCAGTAGTGGTTTCTGGTGCCGTGTGTGTGTATGCTTGTATTTCTGGAGTTAGTCAACCAATAGTAATCGTCATTTACATTCCATCCAAGCTCTATTTCCTTAGCCATAGTATTACTCAACAATGGAATAGCAGTTTTGTTCACGTGTAATTGTACATAGGGTGGTGTTGCATTTATGCTATTTGATTCAACATTATAAGTGTCCTTCAAAATGGTGGTTACTCCAGTCCATATTAGTTTAGACCTTGGTTTTGTCATATTAGCCCCGCTCCCCCCTTTGTTAATTTCGTTTGCCACAAACAAAACAACATTATACCAAATAAAATAAAACATCATTATTGCAAGTAATATGGCAGCATATTTTATAACGCATTCCTCATTACTTAATCTACTGGCCCTAGTGGCATCCCTATTTCTATCTAACATTTCAGCCTGCTCAGCCGTTTCATCGCATTGGCTCATGTTGAACCTATGTGGGCGAGACAAATTCGTTAAGTCATCATGAAAAGAAATATATTTGCAATTGTTCATTCTTTTTCATCTTTTTGCTCAATTAGGCATTTAACAATTTCTTTCAATTTATCATGAAAACACTGAAGAAAAATTGAAAAAATAACACGATTCATATGAGATTTAAAAGAAAAAAGAAAAAAGAGAGAGAGAGAAAGACAGAATATATAAAAAAAACATTTAGCTTTTTCACTATTCTTTCCCTGTCTTAGTTGCAGTTTTCATCGTTTTAGACCGTGTTAGCGATGCCATCCACACCGTCTGTTTCATTTTGGGGGAGTGTGACACCGCGCGCCCTTCTCACTTCGGAGAGGTGCACCCAGTATTTCAGTCCCTTCACTTTAACTGCAGTTGGGGTGCTGTATACCACTGTGTATGGACTATGAAATCTTGGTGAATTCCACTTTCTTACAAAGCTTCTAACATAGATGTGTTCCCCTGGCATTAATGGCCCCTCCGGGCTATCTGCTGCCGGCATGGAGGTTTCTGTTGCTACATCTTCAGTAAATGGCGGAGCAATTTGTTTTGCTATGCTGCGTACTGCGCGCGTTAGTTGTGCTAGGTATTCCTTAAACTCTTCCCCCAGCACTGTGGCAGCCCTGTGTGCATCAGACGCCCTCCTAACAGGAGAGAGCGGTGTGTGCATTCTTCTCCCCGTCACAATTTCGTGCAGGCTTAAATGGTGATCCTTGCATGGTTGATTTCTGAGTTGGAACAGTGCTAGGGGCAGACAATTTACCCAATTCTTTTTCAACGTGCTGCATAATTTCGATAAATTGCTTTTGATCAGCCCGTTGATCCTCCCCACAACTCCATTGGCCATTGGGTGATAAATTGAACATAGTTTATGTTTCACCCCCAGAAGGGAGGTTACTTCTTTGAAGAGATCATTAACAAAGTGCGTGCCGTTGTCTGAATGGATCACGTCACAGATTCCCCACCGCGAGAATACTTCTCACACAAGGAACTTGGCAGCACATTTTGCATCAGGATGGGGACAGGGGCCCGCTTCCACCCACCGTGAAAAAGGGCATACCACCACAACCATGTATCTCGCTCCATTACATCTTTCTCCCATATCGGGGTAGTTGATATGTGGTTCTCTGAATGGACCTGCAGGGCGTGGCAAAGTGCCACGCAGAGTTCGTAATGTCATTCCTGAATTGTAAGTTTGGCATATAGTACATTCAATCACAAATTTAGACAGGTATTCGTGCAGATTGGGAACAAACCAATCCTCCTGAATGTCTGAGTCGATGTGTTGTTTTGCAACGTGAGCTGGGAAATGCAGTTGTTGGAACGCTACTTATCCTTGCTGACCTGGCACTGAAAAAATGTTGTCACCTACGACCCTTACGCCACGGAATGGTGCAAGGGCACCGTTTGCGGCCGCTGCAAAAGGGTTATTGTTTATGTTCCCTACTGGGTTTTGTCTCGCCATGGGCTGTAGTGCGTTTTGCTGTTGTGGCTGCTGCTGTTGCTGCTGTTGTGGTGCTGGCTGCCATTGTTACATTTGGGGGCCATAGCAGTACTGATCCTGTTATCCCCCCCTCCCCATTGGAGCTCCACAAGGGCTACCTGGGTGTGGGCAGCCCCACCCCTGTTCATTGTTCATGGGCTGCTGCTGCCCCTGAAAATACCCTGATGGTCGCATTCTACAATCTCGTGAATAATGTCCCCATCTTCCTTAATTCCAACATGACCCCTGTTGTCCTCCTCTTGGTCCTTGCCCACCATACCCTCTATTTCTCATTCCTTCATATCCTCCCCTCTGCCCACGGTACCCACCTCTTCCTTGGGCCGGCCTGTTCTGCCACTGTGATCCTTGGCATGTCTGTTCCTCTCTGTTCCACTGTCCTTGGTCCTCTCCAACCCACTGCAATGCTATCCCAATGGGTCTTCCTCCCGCGTTTTCCTCTCCTTCGTTTCCTCTGTCTGCGGTTACGCTACGCTGGCAGTAAGGGCAGCAACCTTCACTAATTTCGTCTGCACTAATTTTGCTTCGTCGGCCAGCCTCTTTTGCGTGACCTCCTTTTCTTTCTCTTTGATCCTCCTCCAATGATGTACAATTATGCTCTGAATTTCAGGCCACCCTTTGGCTTCGATCCCAGCTATTTTGTCCAAGGCCTTCTGCACTTCTTTCGGCAACCCCTTTTTAATGATAAAATAAAATAAGGCTGTTGATTGATTCCATGCCGTACCAGTTTCGCTTCTCCATAAGTCTGGCACTCGCAAAAATGAATTGTGCAGGGTCTTCGTTCTCCTCCATCGTGCACTGCATCACTGCATGTAAATCTGGAACATCTGGAAATGCACGCCGCAATGCATCCCACACTTGTGCTCGAACATTATTGAATGGTGATCCATCGTGGCGATCACAGCTCATTGTTACTCCCGGGAACCCTGCCCTTTCCCAGATTGTGTCTGCTTGGTCCCCGATTGCTGATACTAATAAGCTTTTCACATCACCTATAGCTAACGGCAGCGGGGGGAGGAGTTTTAACAGGTTGTTTTTGTCCATTTGGGCCCACGGAATATAATTTGGCCTACCTGCTCCATTATGTATCAGTGGCATTTGTAGTTTCTGTTTCTTTTCTGTTTTGCTCGTTCTCCCTTTTTTCGTTTTACTTACCAGTATGTTCCCTGTCCTCCCTGTTCGTTGTCTTAATGTAACCTGCCATAATGGTGGTGATAGTGTGTCTGGGTAACGGCAGTTTGGCAGTGGGGAACCTTCTGCGGCAGCTGCCTCTTCGTATTCATCTAAATCATCCCATACTTCTTCTATCTATTCTTCTATCTCTGACTCTAGCTCGTTATTATCCTCCCAGTTTTCCTTGAGTTCGCTTCCTTGTCTTTCAACCAGATCTCCACTTTGTTGACTCTCCGGTGTGTTTGGGCGTATAATTCTTACTGGTTTGTTATTCAATTGGAACAGGAACTGTCCTGTCTCCCACTCTTGTGCTTATCTTTGTTGTGATGACGTCCCTTGCGATGCTATAGATTGCCCTGATACCGAGGCTGCTGGGGTTGCATTGGTTACTGCCCCTATCAGGGGTGTGAGATCTACCAGTGACAGCGGGGGTACCTCCCCTCCCCCTGGCAACATTTGCCCTTTGTCACATAGAGCTCTTAACCGCGTTATTTCCATTTGTGTGTGTGCTAGCTGGCGATTTAAATCGCCTGTTAAACGTGCTATGTCCACAGGGGGCGCACCTGCGGGGCTGTACAGGCCTCCTTTGTCATATGGTGGAGGCTCGGGAGCTGTTGACCCGCCCTGAGCAGTGGGGGTGGGTGGTATATACAGGGGCTCACTAAACCCTACTGCTGGCCTGGTCATTAAGGGATAGATTTTTTTTACTTTGTTCTCGGTTGTAGTTGTTGAGCCCTCCCCTTTTGGTGTCCCGCTTACTTCTTCAGGTATTTTCTGCTTTTCTATCATTCGGCTGGTACCTACCTCTGCCGTGGGGGTAACTTCCTCAAACATTCACCATAAATCTAATACTTCTCTCCGGTTCTGTAACTGTTTCCCTTTGTATCGTGCTAGCAAATGTGTTGATACTAGGTCCAACACTCTTTTGTCGAATGACCCTCCTTCTGGCCAAATTGGTATAACCCCATCTCCTTTTATCTCAGTGATCCACTGATCGTGATACTTCTGTATCCTGTCACTATATAGTGGAAGGTGCTGGCAAATATGTGCCAGTGGCGTTACTCCCCCCATGGCAATGCTTCTTTTCTTTTCTTGTGTGTTCTGGTACCCTTGAGTCCCTTCCCACCTCTCACTTGATATGTCAGTTACAATATGTGAAAAATACGTTCTTTATCAAAGCTTGCAATTATGTTATGTCACATTAGCTGTTCTTTCTGAGAGGTGTTACCTGGTCACCTCTCACAAATTATTTCTTTGCCTATTATTTATCAATCAAAAAGGTTACTTGTACTGAAATACTTTAGTGTGTTCAACAAGACATGTACACAACACAGACCGACAAACATATAATCATGCAACATACACATGCACTGCCTGCGCCTGTTTGTTCTTTCCCTATTCCCGTTACACTCCCTGATTTTATTTCTTCCCTATTCTACCTACTATTTCGCATTTGCTCCCCACCTCTTTCACCTTTATTATGTCTCAAGACTTCTTACCTCCACGGAAAAAGAATAAAAAAAACGACTCCGAGTCTACTCAATATACGTGACTCCGACTATTTTTCTCTTTATCTCTATTCTGCACTTGGTCGGGACAAATGCTACGCAGCGCCGCCTTCTACCCCGTACGGGCTAGGATACCACTTCTCACTTCTTACAACACCTAATGGCCATATAAAGGATAGATCAGAAAAGCCTCACCATCACTCACACAGACCCTATTCTTAACTACCTTCCCTTTGTTTGCTAATTCCCTTCTTCCCGTATAACCCCTTACCTTCCTTTGGGGTCTTAACAACCGGGACTCCACGTGTTCAGTCAGGTACTCTGAGGGTCGCCGCTCACGGCCGGACCTCGCTCAGGTCCGTCCCCCAACCAAGCCGTGGCCTGCCTTGGCGAGCAGCCTTTTCGATCGGGAATTTGTCAACCGGGAACCCTTGACCCTTTCTTCTTGGTGTGCACAGTCTGGTCAACCGCGGAGGCAATGGGTTTGCTGGGGGCGCCCTGGATCTCGCTGCTGGGCAGTGCAGGCCTCGAGGCACCTCTCTAAATCACGTTGCGGGGGTCGGGACAAATGCTACGCGGCGCCGCCTTCTACCCCGTACGGGCTAGGATACCACTTCTCTTCTTCTCACTTCTTACAACACCTAATGGCCATATAAAGGATAGATCAGAAAAGCCTCACCATCACTCACACAGACCCTATTCTTAACTACCTCCCCTTTGTTTGCTAATTGCCTTCTTCCCGTATAACCCCTTACCTTCCTTTGGGGTCTTAGCAACCGGGACTCCACGTGTTCAGTCAGGTACTCTGAGGGTCACCGCTCACGGCCGGACCTCGCTCAGGTCCGTCCCCCAACCAAGCCGTGGCCTGCCTTGGCGAGCAGCCTTTTCGATCGGGAATTTGTCAACCGGGAACCCTTGACCCTTTCTTCTTGGTGTGCACAGTCTGGTCAACCGCGGAGGCAATGGGTTTGCTGGGGGCGCCCTGGATCTCGCTGCTGGGCAGTGCAGGCCTCGAGGCACCTCTCTAAATCACGTCGCAGGGATCACCGAAAATTTAGGTGTCTTTCCTCGGTTTACTACGTGTGAGGTGAGAGAAAATAAAATAACCACCCCTGTCGGGGAAGGAGGCACTGAGACCCGGCTGCAAGAGTTCAAAGGATGGTTTATTTCTCCAGCTAGGAAATAACCCAAAAAACCCCTACCAAACATTTACATCATACTCGTATATATATCAATTAAAGTAACTCTAACAAAACATACTAAGCGGACCCAATTGGCCAGGCGGTGTGGTGCTGTAGGTGTGGGTGGCATCTCTTCCTTCTGGTTGGCTGAGTGGCTGATGAGATGATGGACGACAAATATCTTGTGCTCCACGCAGGTCAGGGTCCAGTCACTGTGGTCACTACCTAAGCTAATATGTTGCATTCGAAAAACACTAAATAACAAATTATCTAAAACATTTTATACTACTTTTCATATTTCTACACAAGTTACACATAATAATTATTGTCAGTACAATAGGGTCATTTGTGGCTTTAATTAGAGGCCTCGACCTTTAATGTGCATGTAAAAAGAATCAAGCTGTGTTTCCCATATCTCCTAAACTTCAAACCTATTAGTATGAGAAAAAAACATATATTGTAGTAAAATGCTTAAGGTTAGTAGTGGGTGTGTTGGGTGGGTTTAGCAGCACAGGCGAGGGTCTGGCACTTGAAAGAAATACCTTACAGGGAGCGCAGGGTCAAGATGGCAATAAATTGTTCTAAATGGGGGTGGGTGGCTTGCACGTTTATGGGGGCGAATGAGCAGAAAGTGCTTAGCTCATCCTGGTTCACATGCTGGTTCTCATGCTAGCAGTGATCTCAGAGGAAGAAAACTGTATCTTATTGGTTGTTGCAACTTTCTCCAGCTTCTGCGTGAGAATGGGAGCGCAGAGCTTTCCTTCGCAGTGGGAGTGCAAGGGTGGGGGCCAGCCAGCTGCCTGAGCGCCTTGTGTTTGTGGTTCTCTGTCCTTGGCTGCTGCGGTGGAAGGGGAGCTGAGCATTGCTGTACTATCGCAGTGAGGCCTGTTTACCCAAGATGGAGTCAAAAGGGGGCACAAAAGATGGATGCCCCGTGTCCTGCTCAGTAGTTCCATCTATGTAGCAGTCAACCGTGGTTAACTTTACATAAGGGCAAGGGGCAATCCCACCACCGGAGGCACGTGGTCCAAGCCTTGTACTGAAGAGTGTATGGCGCGAGGGGGCCTCGGGGCCCCTCACTCCCATACACAAGTCAGGAAAAATTAACAGGTGTTTTTTTCTAAAACATTATGATGCCTTTGCGCACATTATATGTAAGTATCAACAACATGCTCATGCTGGCTGTGCCCATATATAGAAATGCAGCCTGTGTCAAAAAATTCCATTATTACAAAACAAAAACTTGCTCCTGTTGGCTTTTGCCAGTAAAAATGCCATGCCACAGTAAGACAGTACACCCAAACTGAATGCACCAATGAAAGAGAGTCTAAAACATAACGAACACTCATGTTTGATCCCTATTTTTTCCACAGTAAAATAAACAAATACCATGCCACATAAGCAAAGATAGCTAGGCTGGCTGAACCCAAGTATGACGGCATAGATACACAATGGTCATCATGTTTGCTTTGCTCTAAATGCCCTATAAAAAAAATTAAAAAAACATTAAAAGAAAGAGGAGCAGGGACTGCACAGAAAGGTAAGGAACAGATCTAAATACATGTATACATTTCTTCAAAATGTTTAAACACTGCATAACATAATTGTAATATTGGAAAGGGTCTGTCCCTCAACCCAAGAGGAACCCATAGAATTGTCAAGGTAACATTTTGTCTCAAACCGAACTCTATTAAATCACCTTTTTGTTTTCTGCGCTACTGGTTGATTTATATAGACAGTATTTGATGCTTTTACAATTTCAGAAATACTCTGAGTGTTTACCGCTGACGATGGGACGATTGTCCTGAAACGCAAAGGGTAGTGTATAACACTGTGTCTGTTCTGTTTAGATGTTCACAGTGTCTTTAATTACTGTTTGTAAATTGTGTTGTTATTGAACGCCTATCTGTATGTAAATGTGCACCCAGGATCACACAATTAGAATAACACTCAATGATGAAGGATTCAGGTGCACATCCAAAACGAGCTTTATACGAACAACAAATTCAAGCAAGTACTGCATACAAGCATCCCGTTCAGATAGCTCTCAACATTTTCAATGATTGCAAGTAAGGTTTGTATCAAAGCTACGTCAGCAATGATGTCACATTACACTATCAGTTTATAAAACCAACAGGGAAGTTGGGTTGAATAGTGGCTCAAACTACATATAGGTTGTATAGGGGTTATTTGCTCTATTGGTAGATACTTATCTGATGGCTCGGCTGGACCCATCCTACTACAGATATTATTTCTAATACATCATTACAGGGTCAGTTAATTGGTTGCCCTTATCCATTATAGGCGGTGTGGCACGGGGACTTCTCATTGGTTGGTATCTAGCTTACCAACCTTGGACACCTTGACAAGGCATTAAGATATGAGCAAGACAGAAATAGAGGGGGATACCTCTGCAGTCTACCATAATTTCAATTAAAAAATACTCCTATTCATCCCGAGGCAATGAGGTCTTCCCTTTCCTTTGTAGTTGGCCTTGTGTGTGTCTGGTGTCTGCACGTGTACTGGGGGAGTTCTGCAGGCATCTTATCTATGTTTGGCTCATAATGAATAGCTAGTGTTCCTTGTATCTGGATCACATGTTACGGTACCGTGTTTGAGAGTGGATTTCCTTCTATTTATTAAGGTTTCAGCAAATTCTAAAGTGCATGTTGTATTCTGTATGGCCACTCATGGCGCTAGTCAGTTACTTTCTATTAAGTATATTGGCTTACTGATTTCGTGCACTGGGACATCAATGTTTTTTTTGTGCTCCTATTAAAATTGATTAACTTGGGATTATACTGGTTCTCATCCTAGGAATTGTTATCTCGTGCCTTTGTTCCGTTCATTTATTACTCCATTCCTTGGCTCCAGCCATGAGCTAATGTCTGAGCTTTTCATGTGTTTCTAGAATGCATGTGTGTTTGTAAGCTCTGCATTTTGGGCACTGAAGCCTTGCTAATTCTGAGACCTGCTGTTGCCTTTGTGGTAGGAAAATGGCTGCACTGATGTCTTCCTGCCTCCATGTTGGCAACCTTTTGCCGTGTCTATTGATATTATGTATCTGCCATACGATGATGTCCATGTCCATGTATTCAGCATCTCCACCTATAGTTCAACTGTCCTATCAGTCTACTGAGTCCCTTTCTTGGAACCCATGAACCTCCTGTCTTCTTATACTGTGTTGAACTATTTATACTGCACACTATTTCTGCATTCTACAAACTATGTTTAGTCCTTACTTGTGTCGCACATCCTAACTAATTCTTTATGACAGATTGCATGTACGTTCACTTTAGTTAGGCATTTTGCTGCATAGATTTCAGCTTCACTCATATTGTCAACCACCCCATGATTTATGGGGTGGTATGTCTGTCTCAGTTTGTAGCGTTTCCCACCCATGTGGTAATGGAACAGGGCCAGGGCAGAAGGCAGTTTGACACCTGAAGCAATAGTGTTTGAAAAACGGGTTCTAACAGAATTAAAACTACTAGAAAAGAATAACATTAATACCCAATTTTTTCAAAACTTAACACATGATGAACGAAAAGCTCTTGAACAATTGAAAAACAATGAGCAAATTGTAGTGAGAAAGGCAGACAAATGTGGAGCAATAGTGCTATTGAACCGAGACCTTTACATTTCTGAATGCACTAGACAGCTAATTGATACATCATTCTATAAGAAAATACAAGAAGATCCTACACCACGTTTGAAACTAATCATTGAGGTAAAAATAAGGAAAGCTCTGGAAAGAAGTTGGATTTGTAAGCAAGAGTATGAATGTCTAATGGCAAAAAAAACATCCATACCTAAATTCTATTTCTTGCCTAAAATCCATGTCACTATCCAACCCTCCAGGCCGCCCGATTGTGTCTGGGTTAGGATCCCTGCTTGAACCATTGTCAAAGTTTGCGGACAAGTACTTGAAACCCTTTGTACTGGAGATGTATTCATACATCCAAGACACCACAGAATTGATAACTCGGATTGAAAATTACCCTTTTGACAATAAACAACAAATGCTAGTGAGTCTTGACATAGTGTCACTTTACATGTGCATTCCTCAAGATTTAACTCTTCAAGTCTTAGAGGAAATACTCCTTACTAAGAGAACTGAAGGAGACTGTCCAAATAGCTTCATATTATGGTGTGTCACAATGTCTCTGAAAGAAAATGATTTCAGTTTCAACCACCAACTGTTTCAACAAATTCACGGGACGGCGATAGGGTCGTCTGTGGCCCCATCTGCTGCTAACCTGTTTGTTGAATATTTTGAAAAAAGCGTGATCTATAGCACTACCAATCCATTTCTGTCATCTTCAGATTTGGAGGCGCTTTATAGACGATATCTTGTTAATATGGGACGGAGACACAGTCACATTTGAAGAGTTTAAAAATTGGCTCAATACACAGAATCAATTCCTAAAATTCACCGTAACAACAAGCACAGTTGAGATCAATGTCCTCGATATTACAATTTGGGCTGACACTACTGACAATACATTAAAACTGAAACTGTACCACAAAACAACCGACCGGAATTGCCGTTTGCAGTTTAACAGTTGCCATCCCAGTCACATCAGAGAGAACTTACCAGTGTGACAATTTTTGTGCCTTAAGTGGAACAGTTCCAGTACGACAATTTTTGAACAAGAAGCTGCGGCTTTAAGTTCAAATTTGCGAATAAGAGGGTAACCAGAGAAAATTGTAAAGAGAGCTTGCAAACAAGCAAAGAACAACAATACGGAAGCCCTCTTAGAATACCGCATGAAACCAAAGGACAATGAACAAATTGTGTTTGTCAGCACATTCAACACACTTTCAAATAAAGTGAATGCCATTATTAAGCGTAACTGGCACATACTAGACTCTGGAGAGTGTCCGGTCACCAGACCATTATGTGCATTTAAGAGAGGCCCAAACATAAAAGATCTGGTTACCCGAAATTATATTTCTTCAAAACCACCTCAAAGGTCTCTAACTGAGTCTTGGGGGATGCCTAAGCCAACTGGGCATGCACCGTGTGGGAGTTGCAGTTGCTGTTCCAGTACAAAACGTACAAAGGAGTTAGATTTGGGCCTAAAAAAGTCTTGGCAACAGCGACAATTCACCAATTGTAATTCGCAAATGGTGGTATATGTGATTTGGTGCTCTTGCAAGACAATTTCTATTGGAATGACAGAAAGGAAAATAAAAACAAGAATCACAGACCATAAAAGCTGTATAAGAAACAAAAACATAACGGCTCCACTGATAGGCCATTTCTTGGCCATGGACCATACACCAGAATCTCTCACATGGAGTGTACTGTCACAGATGGTTTAGAAAGAAGATACAGCCTCAAATAAGAAAAGATTATTTGACAAAGAACAAAGATGAATTTCTCTTTGTAATTCTATAGAACTGGGACTCAATGAGTTTATAGATTGGGACATACTATAAACGTCAGTTAGAAAAACATTAGAATCTACAAAATTTTCATTGGGCATGAGAATATAGATGATCCGTCATAAAAAATGCCATTGGTTTGCACAAATGTAAATTTCAATCTATAAGCCACGTTCTCTTGGAGTACTCGTGCATGTTTCACTTCCTGTATGGAATAGCCATAATAAATAAGAATTGACTATGGATAACTATTGAGATAAAGCCCAAAAGTAAGAGATTAAAAAGTATGGTAGGTAAAAAGAAAAAAGCAAGATACCACAAGCACGGCTGTTTTTGCAAGATTTTATACATAGAAATCAAAGTAAGAAGATCATTTATAAAATTGATACGAAACTGTGGAGAAAACCCTCCAAAAATCTTTACATCTGTCACAACAGACGGTAGATTAAAAACAGAATATATAAATATGTTGTTATGTGTGTTTACTGTTGAAACTACACCACTCACGAACGAACATAGCCACAGTTTGAGTACATCCAAGATGGCTAACTTTAGCGCTCATACCTTAGCACATCAGGAACATACGGAACATTGGAGGTTTTTACCTTCATTTGTTTCCATGCATCCTTATGAAGCGATTGTATAAACAGCAAGACGTGATATTACGAGTAGTAGTCATGTGATTAAGATACGGATGCTGCATTAAGGAGGTGTTGGGAAGCGCTGGCGTCCATGCCGCAATACATAATAGGTAAGTAAAAGAGAAAGAACGCGGAAGAGCTAAATCACAAACAATGTTAGTGAAACGTAGTAATAAGCTCAGTGTTTCTAAAAGCGTACGGCAATTATAATAGTTGACTCTTCACTCTGTTTGCTTTACCAGAAGAGTCCGAGTGACTTAAAAAAAAATAGTGCGGCGGGAGAGAAGAAAATTTCTAACAGCCGTACATGGTCGTAGCCAGAACAAGCAAGATATACTCCGGCTGGTGCTCTAATTAAAGCTAACAGTGGTGGGTTAAATTCTAAGAATATTGAACATTAACTGCTAGTGCATTTCTTTGAGCCTTCTAACATCTAAAAATTGGACCTTTTTCGAGAGGTACAACCACAAAATCCATGGCTGTGTGCTTCTCCCCTGTATGAATGAATTTTGTAGTGCCAGAACTAGTGTTCCAGAGAACCGTATATGTTGCATAGTGCAATATAAAAAGCCAAATGGGCCTTTCTAAAGATTGTTTTGTCACACGCCCACTAAATAGAAATGGTGCCGTTTTGGTTACTAACTATAACAGCAGGATAATAGCTTGAGTGCATCTACTTGACTATTTGGAAATACATTCAGTTACCATCGCCTTTTTGACCAGGGGTGTTCTTTTGTTACCTCATTTTTTCAGAAAGCAAGCCTTCCATCATAAGAAGAATTTCCATTACCCCTGCTACTACTTACAAGTTGGCAGCGAGGTAAGCCTTCACGTTAGGAATTTATTTCAGTAAGTAGGCAAACTACTTAAGCAATTATTTGCTCTAAAGCAACACAACTGATTTGTCCTGTTGTTTTTCTCACTCTTGTTTTAGGTTTGCGCTTTACATTAATTAAAAGCCACCTAAAAAAGACCTACCTTCCCGTTTTCATCAAGTTGCACAGAACGTATACTGAACACATTCAGTTATGGACATGCCAATTGTTGACTAAAAAGTAATCCCCTGATGAATTTCCCGTTAACAAACTTTCTAAGGACAATGGGATTGAAACATGTTGGGTTATTGAAAATTGTGAGAATGATGACACAGTCTTAATAAGGCACTGAAAGCTGAACTGTTCTTAGAATCATTCAAAGAACCCTGTTACTTGTATAGGAGATTCCAGATTAGACATCACAATTATACACTTACATAGATGCTAATAATACATTTTGTGTCATCTGTTCGGTTTAGTATATGTATTGTTTTGTAATGTCGATAATGATCACGTATGAAATCACATTTAGTTTTCAGTAACTTTTCTTCTTTCAGTAATGTTTTTTGGTTTTCAATATAGAAATATATTGACTTTACATTAGTTCTTGGGGCCCTATTACAGGACTTTCCGTTTGTTTTTCTTTCCAAAAAAAATTGTTTCTTTTGATTTTTTTGTTTAGCACATTGAGATTTAATTAGTTTGTTATTCATCTTTTCAAAGTTTTTTAAAGAAAAGATTTTTGTAATAAAACATAGCTATATATATTTTTTCAAAAACAATTGTGAGTGTCATTTGTTGCAAATAAGGAGGGTAGCTTGCAAGGTTTCTGGGCAGTTGGTCTCAGATCCCTAAGGGGGAGCATCTGAGAGGTGTTAGGATCTTTCTGTAGACAATACGTATTGCTTGGGGCATGGTCCTAACCTCTAATTTCCCAAAAAAAACAGTCCTCTTGAAGTTTTATAGAAATGACGCACAACATCTGTATCATCAGATTCGCCCTCTGGTTGAATATTCGACCACGTCCATATTTATACCCACTCTATTATAATCATCTTTGGGTATCCATATTGTGCTCACTCCCATCAAAGCTGCCAAATTGTGCTACGTATTCTTCAGGACCACAGGTCATGAAGCAACAATCCCCATCAGTTTTACAATCCACCCAACAACGGTGTAATTGTGGCAGTCCACATGACATTGGGATAATGTCCCAGGAGGTCTAGTTAGATGGCATAGGGGGTACATTCCGGGTATTTTGTCAGTTTGTATACACTCATGTACTTGAGTATACACATTTATTATTATGGTCATTTTCAGTGCCCGCTTGCCAACCTTTTTACATTGGTTCAGTGCTATTTTCAAGACACAAATAGCCATCAGGACAAGAACCACCATGGTCAATAATGTTTTGAATGTGTTTGCCAAACAGGTGGGTACCCATGAGAACAGGTATTCAAACCAGTCATCATCTTCAATGTATTCCACCTCTGACACCATCTTGGTGTGCAGTTCCTGCAGGGCTGTTATTGCCTCTGCAAGGGTCCCATTCTCCTCATTGTTTGATTGTATGTACGTACAGCAAGATGGCCCGATCTTGCACAAACGCCTTTCTCCGTAGCCATTATCATATCAAGGATATACCTATTTTGAAGGGTCATTGGTCTCACTGCATTTAACTCTTCTTTGATTGCATGAAACTCTTTTATATTTGCATAGCCCCCTAGGTCATCTCATGGGAAGCAATGGAACATGGTTATGAATGGTAACCCAAAAGCCCTTCTGTTTGTGCTTATGAATGCCCCCCAGCCTCAATACTTCTGTCTGCCTCTTTTTATGAATGTCCATATCCCTTCTCCTGGTTCTGGTCAGATTTTAGTTCACCTTCCTTCTTGCCTTCTTGTTTCCATCAGTCAGTCAGTCCCCCTGTTCCACTGTGCGTCTAGTTTCAAAATCTCCTAACCACACCCCAAAAAATGTCTAAACTATGAGGTGCCGGCTCATTGGTTGATACTCCTGATTGGGCATCTCTTGTTCTTTCCCCTAACAAGGTCTAGCACCTTCAATTTGATTGGTTCCCAGGTCTCCAGGCCCCATCTCTGGGAGTTCTTGCATTTCTGAACAACTCAAATATGAGTTTAAAAATCTTCAACATGACACAAATAATGGATGTCAGCCATATATTTCCAAATTGGTCTGATCATGCGGTCACAATGACCTGTGTCTAGCGTCAGCACATGGCTGATTTTGGCAATTTCACCAGAACAGACTTCAGTTACAATCTTGGCATTCTACATACAGGTATCTGACTGAATTAGCTGACATATTCCTGACTTTCTGACCTGTAACTTTTTCTGGGACGCTACAATCACATTTTTGCTTGTAACTCTAGTTACCATGTTCAAATTATGAGGGCAAGACATCGGAAACCATCTCTGTATCTATTATGGTTACCCAGTTTATGAGCAAAATATGATATCCCATATAATCCTTTAATCAGTTGCATGTAATTAATTCAATTAAACAGCACATTTCTGTTCCCAGCCCTGTAAGTGGCTTAGCACTCTGGCTTTCTAGAGTAAGTCTGCAATAAAATCACTTAACACTCTTTCAAGGCTACAACCTGAGCATATGTTTTCCTATCTACTTGATCAGAGGTATGTGACTCTGCCCCCTGACTCATGTGACATTCTCTGATGCCTGTCAACTGTCAGTCGGCCCAGAACTCTACCACAAACTGAACTTAATTTGGATCAATTTAAAACGTTAAAACTACAAGGGCTGCTTCTGTGCTTGCTCAGTGGCCATCAGTCTACCCCAATAAAGCTCTGTTTAAAGCCCAAACTCTGCTCCTTCCTCACTCTGTTGAGCTTCAGAGAGTTGACCAAATAGAGAGGTGAAGGAGTGTTTGACCTTTGCTGAAACTAGCGCTTTCAATTCTGCATTATTCTTTCTTTACATGAGACCTGCTTTAATATTTCACATCACTTCATATGTTTCTTTTTCCTGGACATTCCAACACTGTCAAACCTTACATTTTGATATATGTTTAAGTAACTCTGGCAATGGAGTTTCATGTTTGATGTGTTCATAGTTCCATCCAAGCTGCAAAATGCACAGACTTTTCCAAGGCAGATCTCTGTTTTAGCAAATCTGCACTTTAGTGCATCTGTCACCTGTAATGAAGGCATTTTAAGTGCATATCAGGATATACAATGACAATTACTCTATAAGTTATTGGAGGATTGTGACGACATTCATCTAAGTTAACCACTCCACTCTCTTATGCTCTGATGGGATTTTTATTTTTTTTGAATGATACTGTTGTGATCATTGACAACTGTGACACGCATTCATGGTGATTAGTATAATACAGCATTTCGGCCATAGATACATTCAGAGCGACAAACCTCATAACAATAAGACTGCGGCTACTGCAGCACCGTAGGGGGCGCAGATCAACTGTTTCCCAACTGTCAGAGCGCCAATTAAGAATCGTTCAGTTCTTAACCTTTCCCATTTTCACAGGACATATGACAGGCTCCAAGTAATGAGCGTGCGCTTCCGCTGTTAGAATCAGGGCTGCTGTGATAAGAATGACTCTCAAATGGGCAAGACTGCAAGCTCTATTTTCATTTAATATCATGAGACACCGCACTAGAGCTTGCATGCAACAGCACCTTTTTGACACAAAGGGATGCCTTCAGGACCAATTAAATACGGGTCAAGTGAGTGCACATTTTTACATTTCACTTGACTTTACTGAAACCTTTGATTACTTGTAAGTGGCTTGCTCCTGCATGAACGTATGCCAAACAAAATGGTTTTAAGAAAATTTGCCATGCCCTCGCGTGCACCCAACATTAACTGTAAGAAAAGGAAAACATTTACTTGAACATTAGGCCTCAGCAGCACTGGACCTGGCCCTTTTCTGCAAGGCCACTGGGGAAGGCTTCTTTCTGTTGACTCATAAGGCGACTCGTGGGGTGCATGGATCCTGTATCTTAGAGGCATGTGAAACCCAAGAAATGTCTAAGCCCACGGCCTGCAGCACAATTGGTTTCTCAGTATCTCCAAGCCCACCCCCTGGGTAAATCCACCACAAGAATTGGTCATCTTTACCAGGGGGTAGGCTTACTGAGGTAGGAGTACTGCGTAGACTACGCCACACCATCAAGATTGATTGTAGCCACATGCATGAGCTACCAGCTCTGCTGCCATCGAGTGGCCATTAGTGAAATGCCAGTAACACACCAGGCGCTGATAATGGTTCCTGGGTGCAAATGAAAACAGCAGGAGCTATTTAGCGTCCAGCAATTTCGAACCCTGCATTGAGGCAGAACCTACAATCTGTGAGAGCGGTGCTAGGACTTCGATAGTGGCTTCACTGGTTAGTAGAGTCAAATAAACTGAGCACAATGGGGGCACTAAAGATTTAATTTTGCAATTCAGACAACCGCTTTTGTCAGAGACAATCTCTCTATCACCGTTCATCGTTCCTCTATATCCATGTGACTGTTGCTGGCTTGCTCAAATCTTCCTCACGTGAGGAGAGTGTGGAGTAGACTGCCAAGAAAATTACATGCTGTTTGCTCTTGCCAAAGATAGTGTTCTGACAGGACTTTTGAACAACTGTGAATCGTAAAGATTCTCTGATGTAGTGCTATGGAATAGTGATGCAAATGTGCCCATTGCATGCAGTTGAGGGTTGGGATGCTGCACTTTTCCGCTTTGCTTCTGCTAGTCATGCAGATGATGATAGTCAAAGTGGGCCCAGAGGCAAGAGGCACCCGAATGGAACACAATGCGATGAGATGACTACTGCTCTCCAGGAGTTCAGGGATGAGTGTTGGCCAAATGGTTTACTCCCCCACAGACTATTAAAAACATGCAACTGTCTCAATCATACAAGTGAAACAGGCACAGCCTGAATTTATACCTCCTTCACTTCTTTGGGAAATGTGGGTTGAGGGCAGGCTAGATCTTCAAGAGGAGTATGAGCTGATAACAGTATCATCCCAAACAGAAAAAGTACAAAGCAAGAACAATCTTTAAAAATATAGACTTTTTATTCAACAATAAAAAACAAACTAAATACACAAGCAAAATGTGATTCATTTACCCAATTTTGAAGAAGGTGTCTTGTAAGTAAAAGCAGAGAAGGGTGGACCTCAAAATCACCATGTTCCTAAATGTGCACCAAATGAGCAGTGTCTTTGTCTTGGGCTATTGACAGCATCGAGGCAGGCTTATGGAAGAGCGTCCCTGAGGTTAGATAGTGTTGATGCAGGTCAAGTCATGTTGATCCAGCAGTGTGTCAGTGTCGAGTCAGGGCTCTGCATGTGTCAATTCAGTGGTCAAGATGATGCAATTCAATGCATTCCAACAGGTTTGAGTTGGGTGTAAAAATTGCTTCTGCTGGGTCAGCAAGTGGCACAACGGTTTCCCTAGGTTTCATCAGGTATTCGAGTCTGGTTGGGATGAGGTTCTGTTGGATCAATATGATGCTTGAAATGCAGTGAGTTGGATACTTCCGCAGCAGTGAATTAGCACTTGAGTGGAGGAAGCAGTATCTTCTCTGTGGCAAGATGATGTTGAGAAGGCTCAAAGAAACAATTAAGGAGCTTGTAGTTTATGGAGTGCCAAAAGTAGCACCACAGGTCCTGTGTCAGTTTGAAGGCTGTTGAATATGGTTGAAATAGCTTAAAGATGATTTGAAGAGGTAGAACTGGATTCCAGCTTCTCTTGGACTTTTGGTTGTCTGTGAGTCCAACTCCAGAGGCTCAAGGAGAAGATGAGTCTTTCTTGCTCTGTACTCACAGTCCAGGGAGCATGGCTAGCACCAACAGTGGTTCCATCCCCTCCAATGAGGATCCATGTTAAAGTGCTGCTGGCCACTTGGTCCACGGAAGTTCACATTCACTGTTCCTTGGGAATGGTTAGGGGACAGAGCTTTCCTCTGCCTTGGAAACCTATGTCTTTACCTTCCTCAAATAGAATTTGTAATGAACTGCACTCCCAACAGAGGTCTAAAATTATAATGTTTCTTGTCCATCTTGCAGTTGATGAATTAAAAAAAAGAATGGGGATGCTCCTCTCCTATAGGTAAAATTCAAAAGGAGATTTGTCAAAAGCAAAACTGCTGGAAGGGGTCCATTCCCAGTCACTGTATCACGTGTCCTTTGCCTTATGAAATAACACCAAGAGTGTGTTTTTTGTGGGAAATTGAGTGGAAAGAAACAGTAGAGATCCCTAACAGAAAATATATGGAGGGTCCCTTCTCAAGGCTTACCTTTACTTTCTGGCTACTGTAACCCCACCCATCCCATGGCTGCTAGCTTCAAAGGCATTTCAGTGATCAACACCCTTGTGTGAGGCTGTCTTTCTTATGTCGGCGAATTCTGAAGCACTGTTCCCAGGAGAACTCCTAGGGGATTCTGATATGCCCTGGGGTAAGGTGTGTCCCTCCCTACTGGAGAATCAAAGGCATCAACCACATTCATCCATACACATCAGATTGAGGCCTGAACATCGAGCTGACACTGGTGTGATGTTAACTCGATGTGATTTCATAAATGTGTGCAGCCACCATGTCAGTCCAGGAATTATGTATATTTAGAAATTAACCTGCCACCAAATTGATTAAGGTAGAAAATTATTATTATTAACATCAGAGGTGCAAAAGTTAAAACATTTCTTCTTCTGTTTGCAGTGACTATGTATCCCAGAAGCTGTTAACAATCCAAACGTGAACTTTGAATTCGCTCTGTGGCACAGCAGAGCTAGTGCAGCCATGTAAGCAGACTGGTTACAGCAAAGCACCTGTGTGTAATATAATTTTGCCATGGAACATTTTAAAAAGAGTCTGATTTGCAGACCTTTTCAGAAACAGAAGTGCTTGCATCTTTTTATTTTATTAAAAATCAAAATAGCCAGGGATGTCAAACCTGAGCCAGATGGCATTCTGTCACAACCAGCATCCTTCGTGAGAAACGTTGTTGCTACCTGATAGGTGTCAAGATGAGCTTTTTACTTTCCACACTCTTGGTTTGTGAAGTGGCATGGAGGAGGCCCTAAGCTCACCTTTTTCTTGGGGTCTGCTTTGTGAAGTGGCATGGAGGAGGCCCTAAGCTCCCCTTTTTTCTTGGGGTCTGCTTAGTGTACTTTGCAGCATATGCTGTGTGGCGGTTTTAACTTAGGAAGTACTGCTGTGGATGTGACAGACTACAAAGTTGTATTACGACAGCATGTATTTATTTCAGAAAAAATTTACACTGTTGACTAAGCAGTTTTTGAATTTTGCATAGTGTACAGTGCTTGCACTTGAAAATAGCACGAGTTTTTCAACAGCCAAACCCTCTTTTTCTGTCTCTCGCTCTCCAATGCTATCTGTGCTCAAAGCAGAGGTGTCCGAGTCTTGATTTATATCAGGAGATGGAGCAAATTCTTTAGCATGTTCTTCTTTTTGATCTGTTTCCAAGGAAATCGAAGGTGGGGAATTCTCAGGAATCAATCCTCTTTATTCTCTGTAGATTGTTCCCTTTGCTGTTATTCTAATATCATTATCTTCTCCTTGTGCGCCTCGGTTGGGGGTGGCCCAGCTTTCCCTTCCTCCTCCTAAACTCCATCCTATGTTGCCAGATACATGTGCAAATGTGCTGCATGTACAATCCTTTCCAATGCACCAGATTATGTTTCAGACTGATAACCCTGTGCTTTGTAGAGAAAGAGATCTGAGGGGACTGATTTTATGTCATTTCAACAGTAGATAGCCACAGACGCAGTCGTGTCTGGTGAATCTTTTAATGGGAGGAGCGAATACGTTTGCCTCAAATATGTGGGAACATACAAGCGCAGCGAGGGAAGCAGAAACAGCAGAGATGCGTTCCGAGGGTTTCCCCCACCTCAAGACAATTTTTTAAATATTGGGTTCAAACAGTGTGTTTTCTAGCACCATTCTTTAGAAGAATTGGGTAAAAATACTCAAAGGTTGGAATCAGTTTTGTACAGAGCACATGAAAAAATCAAACCCATGCAAGTGTAGGTGCCTTTCCCCGGTTTACTACGTGTGAGAGAAAATAAAATAACCACCCCTGTCGGGGAAGGAGGCACTGAGACCCGGCTGCAAGAGTTCAAAGGATGGTTTATTTCTCCAGCTAGGAAATAACCCAAAAAACCCCTACCAAACATTTACATCATACTCGTATATATATCAATTAAAATAACTCTAACAAAAAATACTAAGCGGACCCGATTGGCCAGGCGGTGTGGTGCTGTAGGTGTGGGTGGCATCTCTTCCTTCTGGTTGGCTGAGTGGCTGACGAGATGATGGACGTCAAATATCTTGTGCTCCACGCAAGTCAGGGTCCGGTCACTGTGGTCACTACCTAAGCTAATATGTTGCATTCGAAAAACACTAAATAACAAATTATCTAAAACATTTTATGCTACTTTTCATATTTCTACACAAGTTACACATAATAATTATTGTCAGTACAATAGGGTCATTTGTGGCTTTAATTAGAGGCCTAATTGTGCATGTAAAAAGAATCAAGCTGTGTTTCACATATCTCCTAAACTTCAAACCTATTAGTATGAGAAAAAAACATATATTGTGGTAAAATGCTTAAGGTGAGTAGTGGGTGTGTTGGGTGGGTTTCGCAGCACAGGCGAGGGTCTGGCACTTGAAAGAGATACCTTACAGGGAGCGCAGGGTCAAGATGGCAATAAATTGTTCTAAATGGGGGCGGGTGGCTTGCACGTTTATGGGGGCGAACGAGCAGAAAGTGCTTAGCTCATCCTGGTTCACATGCTGGTTCTCATGTTAGCAGTGATCTCAGAGGAAGAAAACTGTATCATATTGGTTGTTGCAACTTTCTCCGGCTTCTGCGTGAGAATGGGAGCGCAGAGCTTTCCTTCGCAGGGGGATTGCAAGGGTGGGGGCCAGCCAGCTGCCTGCACGCCTTGTCTCTGTCCTTGGCTGCTGCGCTGGAAGGGGAGCTGAGCATTGCTGTACTATCGCAGTGAGGCCTGTTTTCCCAAGATGGAGTCTAAAGGGGGCCCAAAAGATGGATGCCCCGTGTCCTGCTCAGTAGTCCCATCTATGTAGCAGTCAACCGTGGTTAACTTTACATAAGGGCAAGGGGCAATCCCACCACCGGTGGCACGTGGTCTAAGCCTTGTACTGAGGAGTGTACGGCGCGAGGGGGTCTGGGGGCCCCTCACTCCCATACATTCCCCCTTTCGTTACATCTAAAGTAACAAACTACTTATCTCGTTCTTTCCGTTCTCCCTTCGGTAGCATTAAGTGTCAGCCATAGCCTCATCCCAAGCGGGTGTACCCTTTATTGGCATTCATGCTTTGCACACACTTCTTAATCTGTTACCTCTTCTTGCGTATTCTTCTGGGGTGACCATTAAGTATATCCCACCATCCCCATCTAAATCTATCCAAACCTCGTTATACCACAGCAAGTTCTTTGGTACTTTAATGGTAGTGTGATGTAGACTATCGACCACGTCCCAATACTGCCTATAGATGGCAGTCATTCTACACTGCAGTGTGGTGTATTCTCCAGTTTGTACTTGGGCATCTATCATGGTAGCCACCGTTGTTTGTCGGCCCACTGTTACCATCATCATCGCTGAATTAGACATATTATTTTCACAGCATCTTAGTCCCAGTTGGCACACACAGAATATTAGGAGAAGAAAGACAATAATGGGAATGAGTATCTTCGCTGCTATGTTCACTCATGATGGTATCCAGCTGAACAGATTGTCGAACCACGTGTTGTTGTCTGCTCGACCTTCTGCTCTCATTCTTTCTCCTAAATTATGCACTGCTGTTATCACGTGTGACAGTGTCCCGTTATCAGCATCTGAAGTTGGTACCAACGTGCAACACACCCCCCAATGTTTTTGCAAACACCGCCGTCCATCGCCTTGATAAGATCTAAGACATATCTGTTTTGCTTCGTCATCAGGCGCAGTGCACGGAGCTCTATTTTTATGATGTTGAATACTTCTTCAGTGTCGTTAGCCAGCTGGATGAGCTCCCAGCGTGTTATCTGCAGCCATTTCACATTTGTCCTTGCTTGAACCCCTGGTGCTAGAAATGATGCAAAGAATGTCTCTGCAGATGAGAAAAGCTTGTACTGCGGTGGGATTTCAGCAAGGAGTTTTGACGATTTGGACGAAATATAATTGGACCTTTTACTGCGTAACAACTTGGTTCTCAATGTTTCTTCTGACAATAGTTCGTATGCTGGGGGCTCCGTGATTGTCTCATCGGGCGCTGTCGATGGTTCAGCCAATTGCCCTGCTGCCGATATGTCAGCCGATTGGCCTGCTGTCGAACTGTCAGCCGAAGGCCTTGCTGTAAACTGAACGTGGCTCTCTGGTATCACCATTAGTGCTGAGTGAAGTGTGGCTAGGGCACAAGTGCCCCTCCAGGATGCTGGGAGATGCAGGTAAGCTGTTTGCCACAGATCCAGTATATGTCCATTAATGCAGCAGTGCCTTTTTTCATAACTGGTATTATTAAAGTCTTATTGCACTGCTGTGTGGTTCCCATATTCACCTTCCCTTCTCCATGGAAGCAAAGTTTGTGCGGTGTTTCCCTTTGAATCTTTATGGGTCTCTCCAGGGGTGTGACCCATGTCAGCTTGGTGATATGCTGTGACCAGTTGGGGATGCACGTTTCTTTTGCCCATTCGTATGTTTCGTCTGGCAGCCCTCGAAGCCCCTCAGCTTTGCATTTAATCGTTTCATCATGCCACTTGTCCTCTGCATACCTTGTCCCTTTTATGATGAAAAATGGCTCTTGGAGGCAGATTACTCCTTGTCGTCTGCTGGCGCATGTTTGTACGTTTTCAAATTTTTCCATGGCGACTGTGTGTGCCTGAAATTTCTTTTTTATTCTACACAGCATCAGATGAATCAAACATTGGGCCTCAGACAAGAGTACTTTCTGTGGAACTAACATTTTTGGGGTTCCAGTTGCATGAGGAATAAGTGAGCACACGTACCAACTTTCATTACTTGCTTGCTTTGCTGCGGCGCTCATGTCTGAATACCATTTATTTGATTGGTCAGGGTGTCGGGGGTCCTCTATTTCATCTAACCCCAGATTGTGATAAATATCATATCTGGTTTTTTCCCGCCCCCCTTTTTCTCCTCCTTCTTTTGTTTTTTAATTGGGTACCAACTCGTTGATATTGCAGCGGGAATATTCTGGACAATGCATCATCAATGTTGTTCATGGTGACATGTGTGTATTCAGTAGTGGTTTCTGGTGCCGTGTGTGTGTGTATGCTTGTATTTCTGGAGTTAGTCAACCAATAGTAATCGTCATTTACATTCCATCCAAGCTCTATTTCCTTAGCCATAGTATTACTCAACAATGGAATAGCAGTTTTGTTCACGTGTAATTGTACATAGGGTTGTGTTGCATTTATGCTATTTGATTCAACATTATAAGTGTCCTTCAAAATGGTTGTTACTCCAGTCCATATTAGTTTAGACCTTGGTTTTGTCATATTAGCCCCGCTCCCCCCTTTGTTAATTTCATTTGCCACAAACAAAACAACATTATACCAAATAAAATAAAACATCATTATTGCAAATAATATGGCAGCATATTTTATTACGCATTCTACATTACTTAATCTACTGGCCCTAGTGGCATCCCTATTTCTATATAACATTTCAGCCTGCTCAGCCGTTTCATCGCATTGACTCATTTTGAACCTATGTGGGCGAGACAAATTTGTTAAGTCATCATGAAAAGAAATATATTTGCAATTGTTCATTCTTTTTCATCTTTTTGCTCAATTAGGCATTTAACAATTTCTTTCCATTTATCATGAAAACAATGAAGAAAAATTTAAAAAATAACATGATTCATATGAGATTTAAAAGAAAAAAGAAAAAAGAGAGAGAGAGAAAGACAGATATATAAAAAAAACATTTTGCTTTTTCACTATTCTTTCCCTGTCTTAGTTGCAGTTTTCATCGTTTCAAACCGTGTTAGCGATGCCATCCACACAGTCTGTTTCATTTTGGGGGAGTGCGACACCGCGCGCCCTTCTCACATCTGAGAGGTGCACCCAGTATTTCAGTCCCTTCACTTTAACTGCAGTTGGGGTGCTGTATACCACTGTGTATTGACTATGAAATCTTGGTGAATTCCACCTTCTTACAAAGCTTCTAACATAGATGTGTTCCTCTGGCATTAATAGCCCCTTCGGGCTATCTGCTGCCGGCATGGAGGTGTCTGTTGCTACATCTTCAGTAAATGGCGGAGCAATTTGTTTTGCTATGCTGCGTACTGCGCGCGTTAGTTGTGCTAGGTATTCCTTAAACTCTTCCCCCAGCACTGTGGCAGCCCTGTGTGCATCAGACGCCATCCTAACAGGAGAGAGCAGCGTGTGCATTCTTCTCCTGTCACGATTTAGTGCGGGCTTAAATGGTGATCCTTGCATGGTTGATTTCTGAGTTGGAACAGTGCTAGGGGCAGACAATACACCCAATTTTTTTTCAGCGTGCTGCATAATTTCGATAAATTGCTTTTGAGCAGCCCGTTGATCCTCTCCACAACTCCATTGGCCATTGGATGATAAATTGAACATAGTGTATGTTTCACCCCCAGAAGGGAGGTTACTTCTTTGAAGAGATCATTAACAAAGTGTGTGCTGTTGTCTGAATGGATCACGTCACAGATTCCCCACCGCGAGAATACTTCTCGCACAAGGACTTGGCAGCACATTTTGCATCAGGATGGGGACAGGTGCCCGCTTCCAGCCACCATGAAAAAGGGCATACCACCACAACCATGTATCTCGCTCCATTACATCCTTCGCCCATATCGACGTAGTCGATATGTAGTTCTCTGAATGGACCTGTAGGGCGTGGCAAGGTGCCATGCAAAGTTCGTAATCTCATTCCTGAATTGTACGTTTGGCATGTAGTACATTCAATTACAAATTTAGACAAGTATTTGTGCAGATTTGGAACACACCAATCCTCCTGAATGTCTGAGGCGATGTGTTGTTTTGCAACGTGAGATGGGAAATGCAGTTGTTAGAACGCTACTTATCTTTGCTGACCTGGCACTGAAAAGACGTTGTCAACTACGACCCTTACGCCACGGAATGGTGCAAGGGCACCGTTTGCGGCCGCTGCAAAAGGGTTATTGTTTATGTTCCCTACTGGGTTTTGTCTCGCCATGGGCTGTAGTGCATTTTGCTGTTGTGGCTGCTGCTGTTGCTGCTGTTGTGGGGCTTGCTGTCTTTGTTGCATTTGGGGGTCATAGCAGTACTGATCTTGTTGTACCCCCCTCTCCATCGGAGCTCCACAAGGGCTACCTGGGTGTGGGCAGCCCCACCCCTGTTCATTGTTCATGGGCTGCTGATGCCCCTGAAAATACCCTGATGGTCGCATTCTACAATCTCGTGAATAATGTCCCCACCTTCCACAATTACAACATGACCCCTGTTGTCCTCCTCTTGGTCTTTGCCCACCATACCCTCTATTTCCCATTCCTTCATATCCTCCCCTCTGCCCACGGTACCCACCTCTTCCTTGGGGCGGCCTGTTCTGCCACTGTGATCTTTGGCATGGCTGTTCCTCTCCGTTCCACTGTCCTTGGTCCTCTCCAACCCACTGCACTGCTATCCCAATGGGTCTTCCTCCCGCGTTTTCCTCTCCTTCGTTTCCTCTGTCTGTGGTTAAGCTGGCAGTAAGGGCGGCAACCTTCACTAATTTTGTCTGCACTCATTTTGCTTCGTCGGCCAGCCTCTTTTGCGTGACCTCCTTTTCTTTCTCTTTAATCCTCCTCCAATGGTGTACAATTATGCTCTGAATTTCAGGCCACCCTTTGGCTTCAATCCCAGCTATTTCTGCACATCTTTCGGCAACCCCTTTTTAATGATAAAATAAAATAAGGCTGTTGATTGATTCCATGCCGTACCAGTTTCACTTCTCCATAAGTCTTGCACTTGCAAAATGAATTGCGCAGGGTCCTCGTTCTCCTCCATCGTGCACTGCATCACTGCATGTAAATCTGGAACGTCTGGAAATGCACGCCGCAATGCATCCCACACTTGTGCTCGAACATCATTGAATGGTGATCCATCGTGGCGATCACAGCTCATTGCTACTCCCGGGAACCCTACCCTTTCCCAGATTGTGTCTGCTTGGTCACCGATTGCTGATACTAATAAGCTTTTCACATCACCTATAGCTAACGGCACGCCTGCCGTGTTCTTCTCAAATACATGTATCCACTTACCTGCTCCTCCCATCAGTGGGGGGAGGAGTTTTAACAGGTTGTTTTTGTCCATTTGGGCCCAAGGAATATAATCTGGCCTACTTGCTCCTTTATGTATCAGTGGCATTTGTAGTTTCTGTTTCTTTCCTGTTTTGCTCGTTCTCCCTTTTTTCGTTTTACTTACCAGTATGTTCCCTGTCCTCCCTGTTCGTTGTCTTAATCTACCCTGCCATAATGGTGGTGATAGTGTGTCTGGGTAACGGCAGTTTGCCAGTGGGGAACCCTCTGCGGCAGCTGCCTCTTCGTATTCATCTAAATCATCCCATACTTCTTCTATCTCTGAGTCTAGCTCGTTATTATCCTCCCAGTTTTCCTTGGGTTCACTTCCTTGTCTTTCACCCAGATCTCCACTTTGTTGACTCTCCGGTGTGTTTGGGCGTATAAAACTCTTCACCGCGTTATTTCCATTTGTGCGTGTGCTAGCTGGCGATTTAAATCGCCTGTTAAACGTGCTATGTCCACAGGAGGCGCACTTTTGGGGCCGTACAGGCCTCCTTTGTCATATGGTGGAGGCTCGGGGGCTGTTGTCATGCCCTGAGCAGTGGGGGTGGGTGGTATATACAGGGGGTCACTAAACCCTACTGCTGGCCTGGTCATTAAGGGATAGATTTTTTGTTACTTCGTTCTCGGTTGTAGTTGTTGAGCACTCCCCTTTTGGTGTCCCGCTTACTTCTTCAGGTATTTTCTGCTTTTCTATCATTCGGCTGGTACCTACCTCTGCCATGGGGGTAACTTCCTCAAACATTCGCCATAAATCTAATACTTCTCTCTGGTTCTGTAACTGTTTCCCTTTGTATCGTGCTAGCAAATGTGTTGATACTAGGTCCAACACTCTTTTGTCGAATGACCCTCCTTCTGGCCAAATAGGTATAACCCCATCTCCTTTTATCTCAGTGATCCACTGATTGTGATACTTCTGTATCCTGTCACTATATAGTGGAAGGTGCTGGCAAATATATGCCAGTGGTGTTACTCCCCCCATGGCAATGCTTCTTTTCCTTTCTTGTGTGTTCTGTACCCTTGAGTCCCTTCCCACCTCTCACTTGATTTGTCATTTACAATATGTGAAAAATACGTTCTTTATCAAAGCTTGCAATTATGTTATGTCACATTAGCTGTTCTTTCTGAGAGGTGTTACCTGGTCACCTCTCACAATGTATTTCTTTGCCTATTATTCATCAATCAAAAAGGTTACTTGTACTGAAATACTTTAGCGTGTTCAACAAGACATGCACACAAAGCAGACCGACAAACATATAATCATGCAACATACACATGCACTGCCTGCGCGCGTTTGTTCTTTCCCTATTCCCGTTACTGTCCCTGATTTTTCTTCTTGCCTTTTCTACCTACTATTTTGCATTCGCTCCCCACCTCTTTCACCTTTATTATGTCTCAAGATTTCTTACCTCCACGGAAAAAGAATATTCTAAAAACGACTCCAAGTCTACTCAATATACGAGACTCCTACTATTTTTCTCTTTATCTCTATTCTGCACTTGGTCGGGACAAATGCTACGCGGCGCCGCCTTCTACCTCGTAAGGGCTAGGATACCACTTCTCTTCTTCTCACTTCTTACAACACCTAATGGCCATATAAAGGATATATCAGAAAAGCCTCACCATCACTCACACAGACCCTATTCTTAACTACCTTCCCTTTGTTTGCTAATTCCCTTCTTCTCATATTTCCCCTTACCTTCCTTTAGGGTCTTTGCAACCGGGACTCCACATGTTCAGTCAGGTACTCCGAGGGTCGCCGCTCACGGCCGGACCTCGCTCAGGTCCGTCCCCCAACCAATCTGTGGCCTGCCTTGGCGAGCAGCCTTTTCGATTGGGTATTCGTCAACCGGGAACCCTTGACCCTTTCTTCTTGGTGTGCACAGTCTGGTCAACCGCGGAGGTGGTGGTTTTGCTGGGGGTGCCCTGGATCTCGCTGCCGGGCGGTGCAGGCCTCGAGGCACCTCTCTACATCACGTTGCGGGGGTCACTAAAAAAGTAGGTGCCTTTCCCCGGATTACTACGTGTGAGAGAAAATAAAATAACCACCCCTGTCGGGGAAGGAGGCACTGAGACCCGGCTGCAAGAGTTCAAAGGATGGTTTATTTCTCCAGCTAGGAAATAACCCAAAAAACCTCTACCAAACATTTACATCATACTCGTATATATATCAATTAAAGTAACTCTAACAAAAAATACTAAGCGGACCCGATTGGCCAGGCGGTGTGGTACTGTAGGTGTGGGTGGTATCTCTTCCTTCTGGTTGGCTGAGTGGCTGACGAGATGATGGACGTCAAATATCTTGTGCTCCACGCAGGTCAGGGTCCGGTCACTGTGGTCACTACCTAAGCTAATATGTTGCATTCAAAAAACACTAAATAGCAAATTATCTAAAACATTTTATGCTACTTTTCATATTTCTACACAAGTTACACATAATAATTATTGTCAGTACAATTGGGTCATTCGTGGCTTTAATTAGAGGCCTTGACCTTTATTGTGCATGTAAAAGAATCAAGCTGTGTTTCACATATCTCCTAAACTTCAAACCTATTAGTATGAGAAAAAAAAACATATATTGTAGTAAAATGCTTTAGGTTAGTAGTGGGTGTGTTGGGTGGGTTTCGCAGCATAGGCGAGGGTCTGGCACTTGAAAGAAATACCTTACAGGGAGCGCAGGGTCAAGATGACAATAAATTGTTCTAAATGGGGGTGGGTGGCTTGCACGTTTATGGGGGCGAACGAGCAGAAAGTGCTTAGCTCATCCTGGTTCACATGCTGGTTCTCATGCTAGCAGTGATCTCAGAGGAAGAAAACTGTATCATATTGGTTGTTGCAACTTTCTCGGGCTTCTGCGTGAGAATGGGAGCGCAGAGCTTTCCTTCGCTGGGGGAGTGCAAGGTTGGGGGCCAGCCAGCTGCCTGCGCGCCTTGTGTCTGTGTGTCTCTGTCCTTGGCTGCTGCGGTGGAAGGGGAGCTGAGCATTGCTGTACTATCGCAGTGAGGCCTGTTTACCCAAGATGGAGTCGGAAGGGGGCACAAAAGATGGATGCCCCGTGTCCTGCTCAGTAGTCCCATCTATGTAGCAGTCAACCGTGGTTAACTTTACTTAAGGGCAAGGGGCAAACCCACCACCGTAGGCACGTGGTCCAAGCCTTGTACTGAAGAGTGTACGGCGCGAGGGGGCTTCGGGCCCCTCACTCCCATACACAAGTCAGGAAAAATGAACAGGTGTTTTTTTCTAAAACATTATGATGCCTTTGCACACATTATATGTAAGTATCAACAACATGCTCATGCTGGCTGTGCCCATATATAGAAATGCAGACTGCACCAAAAGATGCCATTATTACAAAACAAAACAAAAACTTGCTCCTGTTGGCTTTTGCCAGTACAAATGCCATACCACAGTAAGACAGTACACCCAAACTGAATGCACCAATGAAAGGGAGTCTAAAACATAATAAACACTCATGTTTGATCCCTATTTTTTCCACAGTAAAATAAACAAATACCATGCCACATAAACAAAGATAACTCTGCTGGCTGAACCCAAGTATGACGGCAGAGATACACAATGGTCATCATGTTTGCTTTGCTCTAAATGCCCTATAAAAAAATTTAAAAAACATTAAAAGAAAGAGGAGCAGGGACTGCACAGAAAGGTAAGGAACAGATCTAAATACATGCATACATTTCTTCAAAACGTTTAAACACTGCATAACATAGTTGTAATATTGGAAAGGGTCTGTCCCCCCACCCAAGAGGAACCCATAGAATTGTCAAGGTAACATTTTGTCTCAAACCAAACTCTACACTATTAAATCAACATTTTTTTTCTGCGCTACTGGTTGATTTATATAGACAGTATTTGATGCTTTTACCATTTCAGAAATACTCTGAGTGTTTACCGCTGAAGGTGGGACGATTGTCCTGAAAATCATAGGGCAGTGTGTAACCCTTATTTAGTAACACTGTGTCTGTTCTGTTTAGATGTTCACAGTGTCTTTAATTACTGTTTGTAAATTGTGTTGTTATTGAACGCCTATCTGTATGTAAATATGCACCCAGGATCACACAATTAGTCAGAATAACACTCAATAATGAAGGATTCAGGTGCACATCCAAACCGAGCTTTATACAAACAACAAATTCAAGCAAGTATTGAATACAAGCATCCCGTTCAGATAGCTCTCAACATTTTCAATGATTGCAAGTAAGGTTTGTATCAAAGCTATGTCAGCAATGATGTCACATTACACTATCAGTTTATAAAACCTACAGGGAAGTTGGGTTGAATAGTGGCTCAAACTACATATCGGATGTATAGGGGTTATTTACTCTATTGGTAGATACTTATCTGATGGCTCGGCTGTACCCATCCTACTACAGATATTATTTCTAATACATCATTACAGGGTCAGTTAATTGGTTGCCCTTATCCATTATAGGCGGTGTGGCACGGGGACTTCTCATTGGTTGGCATCTAGCTTACCAACCTTGGACACCTTGACAAGGCATTAAGATATGAGCAAGACAGAAGTAGAGGGGGAGACCTCTGCAGTCTACCATAATTTCAATGAAAGAATACTTCTATTCATCCCGAGGCAATGAGGTCTTCCCTTTCCTTTGTAGTTGGCTTTGTGTGCTGTCTGGTGTCTGCACGTGTACTGAGGGAGTTCTGCAGGTGTCTTATCTATGTTTGGCTCATAATGAATAGCTAGTGTTTCTTGTATCTGGATCACGTATTACGGTACCGTGTTTGAGAGTGGATTTCCTTCTATTTATTAAGGTTTCAGCAAATTCTAAAGTGCATGTTGTATTCTTTGTGGCCACTCATGGCGCTAGTCAGTTACTTTCTATTAAGTATATTGGCTTACTGATTTCATGCATTGGGACATCGATGTTTTTTTGTGCTCCTATTAAAATTGATTAACTTGGGAGTATACCGCTTCTCATCCTAGGAATTGTTATCTCGTGCCTTTTTTTCCGTTCATTTATTACTCCATTCCTTGGCTCCAGCCATGAGCTAATGTCTGAGCTTTTCATGTGTTTCTAGAATGCATGTGTGTTTGTAAGCTCTGAATTTTGGGCACTGAAGCCTTGCTAATTCTGAGAGCTGCTGTGGCCTTTGTGGTAGGAAAATGGCTGCACTGATGTCTTCCTGCCTCCATGTTGGCGACCTTTTGCCGTGTCTATTCATCTTATGTATCTACCATACGATGATGTCCATGTCCATGTATTCAGCATCTCCACCTATAGTTCAACTGTCCTATCTATCTACTGAGTCCCTTTCTCGGAACACATGAACTTCCTGTCTTCTTATACTGTATTGAACTATTTATACTGCACACTATTTCTGCATTCTACAAACTATGTTTAGTCCTTACTTGTGTCGCACATCCTAACTAATTCTTTATGACAGATTGCATGTACGTTCACTTTAGTTAGGCATTTTGTTGCATAGATTTCAGCTTCACTCATATTGTCAACCACCCCATGATTTATGGGGTGGTATGTCTGTCTCAGTTTGTAGCGTTTCCCACCCATGTGGTAATGGAACAGGCCAGGGCAGAAGGCAGTTTGACACCTGAAGCAATAGTGTTTGAAAAACAGGTTCTAACAGAAATTAAAACTACCAGAAAAGAATAACATTAATACCCAATTTTTTTCAAAACTTAACACGTGATAAACGAAAAGCTCTTGAACAATTTAAAAACAATGAGCAAATTGTAGTGAGAAAGGCAGACAAATGTGGAGCAATAATGCTATTGAACCGAGACTTTTACATTTCTGAATGCACTAGACAGCTAGATGATACATCATTCTATAAGAAAATACAAGAAGATCCTACACCATGTTTTAAAGTAATCATTGAAGTAAAAATAAGGAAAGCTCTGGAAAGAAGTTGGATTTGTAATCAAGAGTATGAATTTCTAATGGTAAAAAAAACCATCCATACCTAAATTCTATTTCTTGCCTAAAATCCATAAGTCACTATCCAACCCTCCAGGCCGTCCGATTGTGTCTGGGTTAGGATCCCTGCTTGAACCATTGTCAAAGTTTGCGGACAAGTACTTTAAACCCTTTGTACTGGAGATGTATTCATACATACAAGACACCACAGAAGTGATAACTCTGATTGAAAATTACCCTTTTGACAATAGACAACAAATGCTAGTGAGTCTTGACATAGTGTCACTTTTCACGTGCATTCCTTAAGATTTAACTCTTGAAGTTTTAGAGGAAATACTCCTTACTAAGAGAACTGAAGGAGACTGTCCAAATAGCTTCATATTATGGTGTGTCACAATGTCTCTGAAAGAAAATGATTTCAGTTTCAACCACCAACTGTTTCAACAAATTCACGGGACGGCGATGGGGTCGTCTGTGGCCCCATCTGCTGCTAAACTGTTTGTTGAATATTTTGAAAAAAGCGTGATCTATATCGCTATCAATCCATTTTTATGTCATCTTCAGATTTGGAGGCGCTTTATAGACGATATCTTGTTAATATGGGACGGAGACACAGTCACATTTGAAGAGTTTGAAAAGTGGCTCAAAACACAGAATCAATTCCTAAAATTCACCGCAACAACAAGCACAGTTGAAATCAATGTCCTCGATATTACAATTTGGGCGGACACTACTGACAATACATTAAAAGTGAAACTGTACCACAAAACAACCGACCGGAATTGCCGTTTGCAGTTTAACAGTTGCCATCCCAGTCACATCAGAGAGAACTTACCAGTGGGACAATTTTTGTGCCTTAAGTGGAACAGTTCCAGTACGACAATTTTTGAACAAGAAGCACGGGCTTTAAGTTCAAATTTGCGAATAAGAGCGTACCCAGAGAAAATTGTAAAGAGAGCTTGCAAATGAGCAAAGAACAACAATACAGAAGCCCTCTTAGAATACCGCATGAAACCAAAGGACAATGAACAAATTGTGTTTATCAGCACATTCAACACACTTTCAAATAAAGTGAATGCCATTATTAAGCGTAACTGGCACATACTAGACTCTGGAGAGTGTCCGGTCGCCAGACCATTATGTGCATTTAAAAGAGGCCCAAACATAAAAGATCTGGTTACCCAAAATTATATTTCTTCGAAACCACCTCAAAGGTCTCTAACTGAGTCTTGGGGGATGCCTAAGCCAACTGGGCATGCACAGTGTGGGAGTTGCAGTTGCTGTTCCAGTACAAAACGTACAAAGGAGTTAGATGTGGGCCTAAAAAAGCCTTGGCAACAGCGACAATTCACCAATTGTAATTCGCAAATGGTGGTATATGTGATTTGGTGCTCTTGCAAGAAAATTTATATTGGAACAACAGAAAGGAAAATAAAAACAAGAATCACAGAACATAAAAGCTGAAGCTAGAGAACCACACTGATTAGCCTGCGCCACATCTAGGCAGAAATGTGATTGTTAGCATATGCCGCACTTAGATGGCATCTCTAATAGCCTCTCTATGAAAAGTTGCATCTAGAAATGCGGCCAATAGCATCTCTGTGAAAAGTAGAATTTAGAAGTGTGCCCAATAGCCTCTCTGAAAAGTTGATTTTAAAAGTGTGCCCAATAGCCTCTCTGAAAAGTAGAATTTAGAAGTGTGCCCAATAGCCTCTCTGTGAAAAGTTGAATTTAGAAGTGTGCCCAATAGCCTCTCTGCGAAAAGTTGAATTTAGAAGTGTGCCCAATAGCCTCTCTGAAAAGTTGAATTTAGAAGTGTGCCCAATAGCCTCTCTGTGAAAAGTTGAATTCAGAAGTGTGCCCAATAGCCTCTCTGCGAAAAGTTGAATTCACAAGTGTGCCCAATAGCCTCTCTGTGAAAGTTGAATTTAGAAGTACATTTAGAAAGTTGCATTTAGAAATGTACCCAATAGCTTCTCTATGGAAAGTTGAATTTAGAAGTGTGCCCAATAGCCTCTCTGTGAAAAGTAGAATATAGAAGTGTGCCCAATAGCCTCTCTGTGAAAAGTGGAATTCAGAAGTGTGCCCAATAGCCTCTCTGTGAAAAGTGGAATTTAGAAGTACATTTAGAAAGTTGCATTTAGAAATGTACCCAATAGCTTCTCTATGGAAAGTAGAATATAGAAGTGTGCCCAATAGCCTCTGTGAAAAGTAGAATTTAGAAGTACATTTAGAAAGTTGAATTCAAAAGTGCACCCAATAGCGATGAAATGTTGCATTTAGAATTGTGCTCAATAGCCTCTCTGTGAAAAGTTGAATTTAGAAGTGTGCCCAATAGCCTCTCTGTGGAATGTAGAATATAGAAGTGTACCCAATAGCCTCTCCGGGAAAAGTGGAATTCAGAAGTGTGCCCAATAGCCTCTCTGTGAAAAGTGGAATTCAGAAGTGTGCCCAATAGCCTCTCTGTGAAAAGTGGAATTTAGAAGTACATTTAGAAAGTTGCATTTAGAAATGTACCCAATAGCTTCTCTATGGAAAGTTGAATTTAGAAGTGTGCCCAATAGCCTCTCTGTGAAAAGTAGAATATAGAAGTGTGCCCAATAGCCTCTCTGTGAAAAGTAGAATTTAGAAGTACATTTAGAAAGTTGAATTCAGAAGTGCACCCAATAGCTGTGAAATGTTGCACTTAGAATTGTGCTCAATAGCCTCTCTGTGAAAAGTTGAATTTAGAAGTGTGCCCAATAGCCTCTCTGTGGAATGTAGAATATAGAAGTGTAGCCAATAGCTTCTCTGTGAAAAGTTGAATTTAGAAGTACATTTAGAAAGTTGAATTCAGAAGTGCACCTAATAGCTGTGAAATGTTCCATTCAGAAAGTTGAACTCAGAAGTGCACCCAATAGCTGTGAAATGTTGCATTCAGAATTGTGCTCAATAGCCTCTCTGTGAAAAGTCAAATTTAGAAATGTGCCCAATAGCCTCTGCGTAAAAGTTGATTTTAGAAGTGTCCTCAATAGCCTCCCTGTGAATTAGAAGTCTCTGAAAGTGCATGAAACCCATCATATCTCACCAACACGCTTACTCTCTCCTTACATCACCACTCAACTAGAACACAGAGATACTATGACACCATTCGGTATAACTGTTCTCATATCAACATTCGCTGCTCACTCCACATCATTCTAAATAATCACTGCTGGCTACACACCGCCCAGCAAGGCGTTCTCCTCAGGCCTAACGCAGCCACAACCGATCTGGATTAATCCTGCCAGAACGAACACATACTCCTGACCTCTCAACCACCACACCTACCGCTAGAAAGCAGCTATTACACTGATACTGCACGAGCTGTACACATACCTGGTGCTCACACGCACCTTTTGACTCTCTTTACTCTCTACTGATATGAACTTCGGTTCCCAAGTGCGTTCAACCTACCAGCGCCTTCAGACCATACCAATGGTATATAAGGCGCTATATAAATGCAAAATAACAATAACAATAACAATATAAGAAACAAAAACATAACGGCTCCACTGGTAGGCCATTTCTTGGCCATAGACCATACACCAGAATCTCTCACATGGAGTATACTGTCACAGATAGATTAGAAAGAAGATACAGCCTCAAATAAGAAAAGATTATTTGACAAAGAACAAAGATGAATGTCTCTTTGTAATTCTATAAAACTGGGACTCAATGAGTTTATAGATTGGGACATACTATAAACATCAGTTAGAAAAACATTAGAATCTACAAAACTTTCATTGGGCATGAGAATATAGATGATCTGTCATAAAAAATGCCATTGGTTTGCACAAATGTAAATTTCAATCTATGAGCCACTTTCTCTTGGAGTACTCGTGCATATTTCACTTCCTGTATGGAATAACCATAATAAATAAGAATTGACTATGGATAACTATTGAGATAAAGCCGAAAAGTAAGAGATTAAAAAGCACGGTGGGTAAAAAGAAAAAAACAAGATACCACAAGCACGGCTGTTTTTGCAAGATTTTATACATAGAAATCAAGGTAAGAAGATCATTTATAAAATTGATACAAAACTGTGGAGAAAACCCTCAAAAAATCTTTATATCTGTCACAACAGACGGTAGATTAAAAACAGACTATATAAATATGTTGTTATGTGTGTTTACTGTTGAAACTACACCACTCACGAACGGACATAGCCACAGTTTGAGTACATCCAAGATGGCTAACTTTAGCGCTCATACCTTAGCACAACAGGAACATACGGAACATTGGAGGTTTTTACCTTCATTTGTTTCCATGCATCCTTATGACGTGATCGTATAAACAGCAAGACGTCATATTACGAGTAGTAGTCATGTGATTAAGATATGGATGCTGCATTAAGGAGGTGTCGGGAAGAGCTGGAGTCCACGCCGCAATACATAATAGGTAAGTAAAAGAGAAAGAACGCGGAAGAGCTAAATCACAAACAATGTTAGTGAAACATAGTAATAAGCTCAATGTTTCTAAAATCGGACGGCAATTATAATAGTTGACTCTTCACTCTGTTTGCTTTACCAGAAGAGTCCTAGCGACTTCAAAAAAAATAGTGCGGCGGTAGAGAAGAAAGTTTCGAACAGCCATACATGGTCGTAGCCAGAACAAGCAAGATATACTCCAGCTGGTGCTCTAATAAAAGCTAACAGTGGTGGGTTAAATTCTAAGAATATTGAACATTAACTGCAAGTCTTTGAGCCTTCTAACATCTACAAATCTGACCTTTTTCGAGAGGTACAGCCACACAATTCATGGTTGTGTGCTTCTCCCCTGTATGAATGAGTTTTGTAGTGCCAGAACTAGTGTTCCAGAGAACCGTATATGTTGCATAGTGCAATATAAAAAGTCAAATGGGCCTTTCTAAAGATTGTTTTGTCACACACCCACTAAATAGAAATGGTGCCGTTTTGGTTACTAACTATAACAGCAGGATAATAGCTTGAGTGCATCTACTTGACTATTTGGAAATACATTCAGTTACCATCGCCTTTTTGACCAGGCGTGTTTTTTTGTTACCTCATTTTTTCAGAAAGCAAGCCTTCCATCTTAAGAAGAATTTCTGTTACCCCTGCTACTACTTACAAGTTGGCAACGAGGTAAGCCTTCACGTTAGGAATTTATTTCAGTAGGTAGGCAAACTACTTAAGCAATTATTTGCTCTAGAGCAACACAACTGATTTGTCCTGTTGTTTTTCTCCCTCTTGTTTTAGGTTTGCGCTTTACATTAATTAAAATCCCCCTAAAAAAGAGCTACCTTCCCGTTTTCATCAAGTTGCACAGAATGTATACTGAACACATTCAGTTATGGACATGCCAATTGTTGACTAAAAAGTACTCCTCTGATGAATTTCCCGTTAACAATCTTTCTAAGGACAATGGGAATGAAACATGTTGGGTTAATGAAAACTGTGAGAATGATGTCACAGTCTTAATAGGGCACTGAAAGCTGAATTGTTCTTAGAATCATTGAAAGAATCCTGTTACTTGTATAGGAGATTCCAGATTAGACATCACAATTATACACTTACATAGATTCTAATAATATATTTTGTGTCATCTGTTCGGTTTAGTATATAATTGTATGTATTGTTTTGTAATGTCGATAATGATCACTTATGAAATCACATTTAGTTTTCAGTAACTTTTCTTCTTTCAGTAATGTTTTTTGGTTTTCAATATAGAAATATACTAACTTTACATTAGTTCTTGGGGCCCTATTACAGGACTATCCTGTTTATTTTTCTTTCCAAAAAAAAATAGTTTCTTTTGATTTTTTTTGTTTAGCACATTGAGATTTAATTAGTTTGTTATACATCTTTTCAAAGTTTTTTAAAGAAAACATTTTTGTAATAAAACATAACTATATATATTTTTTCAAAAACAATTGTGAGAGTAATTTGTTGCAAATAAGGAGGGTAGCTCGCAAGGTTTCTGGGCAGTTGGTCTCAGATCCCTATGGGAGAGCATCTGAGAGGTGTTATGATCTTTATGTAGACAATACGTATTGCTTGGGGCATGGTCCTAACCTCTAATTTCCCAAAACAAAACAGTCCTCTTGACGTTTTATAGCAATGACGTACAACATCTGCATCATCAGATTCCCCCTCTGGTTGAATTTTCGACCACGTCCATATTTATGCCCACTCCATTATAATCATCTTTGGGTATCCATATTTTGCTCACTCCCATCAAGCTGCCTCATTGTGCTACGTATTCTTCAGGACCACAGGCCATGAGGCAACAATCCCCATCAGTTTTACAATCCACCCAACAACGTTGTAATTGTGGCAGTCCACATGACATTGGGATAATGTCCCAGGAGGTCCAGTTAGATGGCATAGGGGGTAAATTCTGGGTATTTTGTCAGTTTGTATACACTCATGTACTTGAGTATACACATTCAATATTATGGTCATTTTCAGTGCCTGCTTGACAACCTTTTTACATTGGTTCAGTGCTACTATTTTCAAGACACAAATAGCCATCAGGACCAGAACCACCATGGCCAATAATGTTTTGAATGTGTTTGCCAAACAGGTGGGTACCCATGAGAACAGGTATTCAAACCAGTCATCATCTTCAATGTATTCCACCTCTGACACCATCTTGGTGTGCAGTTCCTGCAGGGCTGTTATTGCCTCTGCAAGGGTCCCATTCTCCTCATTGTTTGATTGTATGTACGTACAGCAAGATGGCCCGATCTTGCACAAACGCCTTTCTCCGTAGCCATTATCATATCAAGGATATACCTATTTTGAAGGGTCATTGGTCTCACTGCTTTTAACTCTTCTTTGATTGCATGAAACTCTTTTATATTTGCATAGCCCCCTAGGTCATCTCATGGGAAGCAATGGAACATGGTTATGAATGGTAACCCAAAAGCCCTTCTGTTTGTGCTTATGAATGCCCCCCAGCCTCAATACTTCTGTCTGCCTCTTTTTATGAATGTCCATATCCCTTCTCCTGGTTCTGGTCAGATTTTAGTTCACCTTCCTTCTTGCCTTCTTGTTTCCATCAGTCAGTCAGTCCCCCTGTGCCACTGTGCGTCTAGTTTCAAAATCTCCTAACCACACCCCAAAAAATGTCTAAACTATGAGGTGCCGGCTCATTGGTTGATACTCCTGATTGGGCATCTCTTGTTCTTTCCCCTAACAAGGTCTAGCACCTTCAATTTGATTGGTTCCCAGGTCTCCAGGCCCCATCTCTGGGAGTTCTTGCATTTCTGAACAACTCAAATATGAGTTTAAAAATCTTCAACATGACACAAATAATGGATGTCAGCCATATATTTCCAAATTGGTCTGATCATGCGGTCACAATGACCTGTGTCTAGCGTCAGCACATGGCTGATTTTGGCAATTTCACCAGAACAGACTTCAGTTACAATCTTGGCATTCTACATACAGGTATCTGACTGAATTAGCTGACATATTCCTGACTTTCTGACCTGTAACTTTTTCTGGGACGCTACAATCACATTTTTGCTTGTAACTCTAGTTACCATGTTCAAATTATGAGGGCAAGACATCGGAAACCATCTCTGTATCTATTATGGTTACCCAGTTTATGAGCAAAATATGATATCCCATGTAATCCTTTAATCAGTTGCATCTAATTAATTCAATTAAACAGCACATTTCTGTTCCCAGCCCTGTAAGTGGCTTAGCACTCTGGCTTTGTTGAGTAAGTCTGCCATAAAATCACTAAACACTCTTTCAAGGCTACAACCTGAGCATATGTTTTCCTATCTACTTGAGCAGAGGTATGTGACTCTGCCCCCTGACTCATGTGACATTCTCTGATGCCTGTCAACTGTCAGTCGGCCCAGAACTCTACCACAAACTGAACTTAATTTGAATCAATTTAAAATGTTAAAACTACAAGGGCTAGATCTTTGCTTGCTCAGAGGCCTCAGTCTACCCCAATAAAGCTCTGTTTAAAGCCCAAACTCTGCTCCTTCCTCACTCTATTGAGCTTCAGAGAGTTGACCAAATAGAGAGGTGAAGGAGTGTTTGACCTTTGCTGAAACTAGTGCTTTCAATTCTGCATTTCTCTTTCTTTACATGAGACCTGCTTTAATATTTCACATCACTTCATATGTTTCTTTTTCCTGGACATTCCAACACTGTCAAACCTTACATTCTGATATATGTTTAAGTAACTCTGGCAATGGAGTTTTATGTTTGATGTGTTCATAGTTCCATCCAAGCTGCAAAATGCACAGACTTTTCCATGGCAGCTCTCTGTTTTAGCAAATCTGCACTTTAGTGCATCTGTCACCTGTAATGAAGGCATTTTAAGTGCATATCAGGATATACAATGACAATTACTCTATAAGTTATTGGAGGATTGCGAGGACATTCATCTAAGTTAACCACTCCACTCTCTTATGCTCTGATGGGATTTTTATTTTTTTCAATGATACTGTTGTGATCATTGACAACTGTGACACGCATTCATGGTGATTACTATAATACAGCATTTCGGCCGCAGATACATTCAGAGCGACAAACCTCATAACAATAAGACTGCGGCTGCTGCAGCACCGTAGGAGGCGCAGATCAACTGTTTCCCAACTGTCAGAGCGCCAATTAAGACGCTTTCAGTTCTTAACATTTCCCATTTTCACAGGACGCATGACACGCTCCATGTAATGAGCGCGCGCTTCCTCTGTTAGGATCAGGGCTGCTGTGATAAGAATGACTCTCATATGGGCAAGACTGCAAGCTCTATTTTCCTATAATATCATGAGACACTGCACTAGAGCTTGCATGCAATAGCACCTTTTTGACACAAAGGGATGCCTTCAGGACCAATTAAATACGGATCAAATGAGTGCACATTTTTACATTTCACTTGACTTTACTGAAACCTTTGCTTACTTGTAAGTGGCTTGCTCCTGCATGAACGTATGCCAAACAAAATGTGTATAAGAAAATTTGCCATGCCCTCGCATGCACCCAACATTAACTGTAAGAAAAGAAAAACATTTACTTGAACATTAGGCCTCAGCAGCACTGGACCAGGCCCTTTTCTGCAAGGCCACTGGGGAAGGCTTCTTTCTGTTGACTCATAAGGCGTCTCGTGGGGTGCATGGATCCTGTATCTTAGAGGCATGTGAAACCCAAGAAATGTCTCCGCTCACGGCCTGCAGCACAATTGGTTTCTCAGTACCTCCAAGCCCACCCCCTGGGTAAATCCACCACCAGAATTGGTCATCTTTACCAGGGGGTAGGCTTAGTGAGGTAGGAGTACTGCGTAGACTATGCCACACCATCAAGATTGATTGTAGCCACATGGCATGAGCTACCAGCTCTGCTGCCATCAAGTGGCCGTTAGTGAAATGCCAGTAACACACCAGGCGCTGATAATGATTCCTGGGTGCAACTGAAACAGCAGGAGCTATTTAGCGCCCAGCATTTTCGAACCCTGCATTGAGGCGAACCAACAGTCTGTGATAGCGATTCTACTTTAAGCTTTATATTGCTGACATTCCCATGGCCCTTGCAAATGTGAATTGTTTCCCTCCGAAAATCAACGGACATCATATAAGTTACGTGATCTATGCTGACGACATAGTACTGTTTGATAAAACTCAGATAGGCCTACAACGGCTGCTGTCGAAACTGGAAACTTATATGATTGAAAACAATCTATCAATCAATGTGAACAAAACCAAAATCATGAAGTTTGGCAGTGATCGGAATGCCAAAAATAAGAACTTTAAATGGCGAATCGACAATAAAGTCATTGAAGAAGTCAAAGAAATTTGCTATCTTGGAATATTGACGAACATCTCAATACGGGAGTGGAGCTGGGTCCGAGACCTGTTCAATCGGACCAGAATGCTCTCCCTACAAGGAGCGAGACTAAACACCTTGTATGGAAAGTTTTCGGCAATACCGCTCCGCATGTTCTACCTTCAAAAAGTAGTGCCTACAATAACTTTTGGAGCAGAAGCCGGCTGGAATTTGGACCATAATATCTGGACCAAATTGGAAAGCTTATTCTGGCGGCAAGTTCTGAGACTGCCTAAATATCTCTCAATGACAATCATACTCCACGAACTGGCACTGGAAAGTCTCTATGGAACAGTACTCTGGAAATCCTTATCATTAGTACGCAAGATGGAGATAATGCATTGTGAACCAGCCTTTAAAATATTAAGATCAGAGGGAAAACATCAACATACAGGTTTGCTTTTGAGATGGTCAGATAAAGTGAAAGCCATCATGTTAGATGCAAATATCTCAATGGATACATTGTTGAATCGCCCACAAATTGCGAGAATTAAATTGAAAGAGTGGCTATGGATAGACAATTTGGATAGGTACGCAAAGATGCCGACAGCTTTAGACCTGGGTCCGACAAAGAATAAAGTGAACAATATGCCAAAATATCTATGCCAATTTCCCTCACGATATCATAGAGATCGATTTCTCAGACTTAGACTGAACCTACTGAAAACAAACCAAATGTTGGTGCTGAGAAAAATAAAGCTAGCTACCAATGAAGCTTGTCGGCATTGTGAAATCCACGTAGAGACAATAAAACACCCAACAATTGAATGTGTGGTCTTAAATGGGCTGAGATCCATCCACTTGAGTGAATTCAAGCCTGCAAATGACTCGATGGAAGACCTGTGGATCCGGATGCTGAGTGGAAGCTCGGTACATTTAACCTGCTCAGTGATAAATTTTCTAGATAAGGTCCTAAACTGAAAAGCATAGAATGTAATTGTAAAGATAAATTGGGACTTATGAACTGGTATGAATTGTAATAAAAGTTTGTAAAAAAACTAGATGTTACAAATAAAAAAAATAAAAATTTAAAAAAAAAGAAAAAAAGATGCTAGGACTTCAATAGTGGCTTCACTGGTTAGCAGAGTCAAATAAACTGAACACAATGGGGGTACTAAATAATTATTTTTGCAATTCAGCCAACTGCTATTGTTAGAGTCAATCTTTCTATCACAGTTCATCGTTCCTCTCTATCCATGTGACTGTTGCTGGCTTGCTCAAATCTTCCTCACCTGAGGAAAGTGTGGAGTAGGCTGCCAAGCAAACGACATGCTGTTTGCTCTTGCCAAAGATAGTGTTCTGACAGGACTTTTGAACATCTGTGAATCGTAAAGATTCTCTGATGTAGTGCTATGGAATAGTGATGCAAATGTGCCCATTGCATGCAGTTGAGGGTTGGGATGCAGCCCTTTTCCGCTTTGCTTCTGCTAGTCATGCAGATGATGATAGTCAAAGTGGGCCCAGAGGCAAGAGGCCCCCGAACTGGAACACAGTGCGATGAGATGACTACTGCTCTGCAGGAGTACAGGGATGAGTGGTGCCCAAATGGCCTACTCACCCACATACTGTTAAAAAACATGTAACTGTCTCAATCATACAGGTGAAACAGGCACAGCCTGAATTTATACCTCCTTCACTTCTTTGGGAAATGTGGGTTGAAGGCAGGCTAGATCTTCAAGAGGAGTATGAGCTGATAACAGTATCATCCCAAACAGAAAAAGTACAAAGCAAGAACAATCTTTAAAAATATAGACTTTTTATTCAACAATAAAAAACAAACTAAATACACAAGCAAAATGCGATTCATTTACCCAATGTTGAAGAAGGTGTCTTGTAAGTAAAAGCAGAGAAGGGTGGACTTCAAAATCACCATGTTCCTAAAGGTGCACCAGATGAGCAGTGTCTTCTTTCTTTGTCTTGGCTATTGACAGCATCGAGGCAGGCTTATGGAAGAGCTTCCCTGAGGTTGGACAGTGTTGAGGCAGGTCAAGTCATGTTGATCCAGCAATGTGTCAGTCTCGAGTCAGGGCTCTGCATGTGTCAATTTGGCGCTCAAGATGATGCGATTCAATGTGTTCTAAAAGGTTTGAGTTGGGTTTAAACAATGCTTCTGCTGGGTCAGCAAGTGGCACAACGGTTTCCTGAGGTTTCATTAGGTGTTCGAGTCTGGTTGGGATGAGGTTCTGTTGGATCAATATGATGCTTGAAATGCAGTGAGTTGGATACTTCCTCAGCAGTGAATTAGCACTTGAGTCGAGGCAGCAGTATCTTCTCTGGGGCAAGATGATGTTGAGAAGGCTCAAAGAAACAATTAAGGAGCTTGTAGTTTATGGAGTGGCAAAAGCAGCACCACAGGTCCTGTGTCAGTTTGAAGGCTGTTGAATATGGTTGAAATAGCTTGAAGATGATTTGAAGAGGTAAAACTGGATTCCAGCTTCTCATGGACTTTTGGTTGTCTGTGAGTCCAACTCCAGAGGCTCAAGGAGAAGATGAGTCTTTCTTGCTCTGTACTCACAGTCCAAGGAGCATGGCTAGCACCAACAGTGGTTCCATACCCTCCAATGAGGATCCATGTTAAAGTGCTGCTGGCCACTTGGTCCACAGAAGTTCACATTCACTGTTTCTTGGGAATGGTTAGGGGACAGAGCTTTCCTCTGCCTTGGAAACCTATGTATTTACCTTCCTCAAAGAGATTTTGTAATGAAATGCACTCCCAACAGAGGTCTAAAATTATAATTTTCCTTGTCCATCTTGCAGTTGATGAATTAAAAAAAGAATGGGGGGATGCTCCTTTCTTATAGGCAAAATTCAAAAGGAGATTTGTCAAAAGCAAAACTGCTGGAAGGGGTCCAATCCCAGTCACTGTATCAAGTGTCCTTTGACTTATGACATAACATCAAGAGTGTGTTTTTTGTAGGAAATTGAGTGGAAAGAAACAGTAGAGATCCCTAACAAAAAATATACAGAGGGTCCCTTCTCAAGGCTTACCTTTACTTTCTGGCTACTGTAACCCCACCCATCCCATGGCTGCTAGCTTCAAAGGCATTTCAGTGATCAACACCCTTGTGTGAGGCTGTCTTTCTTATGTCGGCGAATTCTGAAGCACTGTTCCCAGGAGAAGTCCTGGGGGAATTCTGATATGCCCTGGGGTAAGGTGTGTCCCTCCCTACTGGAGAATCAAAGGCATCAACCGCATTCATCCATACAGATCAGATTGAGACCTGAACATCGAGCTGACACTAGTGTGGTGTTAACTCAATGTGATTTCATAATTGTGTGAAGCCACCATGCCAGACCAGGAATTATGTATATTTAGAAATTAACCTGCCACCAAACTGATTAAGGTAGACAATTATTATTATTAACATCAGAGGTGCAGAAGTTAAAACATTTCTTCTTCTGCTTGCAGTGACTATGTATCCCAGAAGCTGTCAAGAATCCAAAGGTGACCTTTGAATTCGCTCTGTGCCACAGCAGAGCTAGTACAGCCATGTCAGCAGACTGGTTACAGCAAAGCACCTGTGTGTAATATAATTTTGGCATGGAACATTTTAAAAGGAGTCTGATTTGCAGACCTTTTCAGAAACAGAAGTGCTTGCATTTTTTTATTTTATTAGAAATCAAAATTGCCAGGGAAGTCAAACCTGAGCCAGATCGCATTCTGTCACAGCCAGCATCCTTCGTGAGAAACGTTGTTGCTACCTGGTAGGTGTCAAGATGTGCTTTTTGTTTTTCCTCTGTAAAATACATCCACACTCTTGGTTTGTGAAGTGGTATGGAGGAGGCCCTAACCTCACCTTTTTCTTGGGGTCTGCTTAGTGTACTTTGCAGCAGATGCTGTGTGGTGGTGTTCATTTAGGAAGCACTACTGTGGATGTGACAGACTACAAAGTTGTATTACGACAGCATGTATTTATTGCAGAAAAAATGTACACTGTTGACTAAGAAGTTTTTGAATTTTGCATAGTGTAACTGCTTGCACTTGAAAACAGCATGAGTTTGTCAACAGCCAAACCCTCTTTTTCTGTCTCTCGCTCTCCAATGCTATCTGTGCTCAAAGCAGAGGTGTCCGAGTCTTGATTTATATCAGGAGATGGAGCAAATTCTTTAGCATGTTCTTCTTTTTGATCTGTTTCCAAGGAAATCGAAGGTGGGGAATTCTCAGGAATCAATCCTCTTTATTCTCTGTAGATTGTTCCCTTTGCTGTTATTCTAATATCATTATCTTCTCCTTGTGCGCCTCGGTTGGGGGTGGCCCAGCTTTCCCTTCCTCCTCCTAAACTCCATCCTATGTTGCCAGATACATGTGCAAATGTGCTGCATGTACAATCCTTTCCAATGCACCAGATTATGTTTCAGACTGATAACCCTGTGCTTTGTAGAGAAAGAGATCTGAGGGGACTGATTTTATGTCATTTCAACAGTAGATAGCCACAGACGCAGTCGTGTCTGGTGAATCTTTTAATGGGAGGAGCGAATACGTTTGCCTCAAATATGTGGGAACATCCAAGCGCAGCGAATGAAGCAGAAACAGCAGAGATGCGTTCAGAGGGCTTCCCCACCTCAAGACAATTTTTTAAATATTGGGTTCAAACAGTGTGTTTTCTAGCACCATTCTTTAGAAGAATTGGGTAAAAATACTCAAAGGTTGGAATCAGTTTTGTACAGAGCACATGAAAAAATCAAACCCATGTAAATCAGGAACAATGAAAAGGTTTTTTTTCTAAAACATATGATGCCTTTGCGCACATTATATATAAGTATCAACAACATGCTCATACTGGCTGTGCCCATATATAGAAATGCAGACCGCACCAAAAGATGCCATTATTACCAAACAATAACTTGCTCCTGTTGGCTTTTGCCACTGAAAATGCCATGCCACAGTAAGACAGTACACCCAAACTGAATGCACCAACAAAAGAGAGTCTAAAACATAATAAACACTCATGTTTGATCCCTATTTGTTCCACAGTAAAAAAAAAAACAAATACCATGTCACATAAGCAAAGATAGCTAGGCTGGCTGAACCCAAGTATGACGGCATAGATACACAATGGTCATCATGTTTGCTTTGCCCTAAATGCCCTATAAAAAAAAAAACATTAAAAGAAAGAGGAGCAGGGACTGCACAGAAAGGTAAGGAACAGATCTAAATACATGTATACATTTCTTCAAAATGTTTAAACACTGCATAACATAGTTGTAATATTGGAAAGGGACTGGCCCCCCACCCAAGAGGAACCCACAGAATGGTCAAGGCAACATTTTGTCTCTAACCGAACTCTACACTATTAAATCAAAGTTTTTTTTTTCTTCTGAGCTACTGGTTGATTTATATAGACAGTATTTGATGCTTTTGCCATTTCAGAAATACTCTGATTGTTTACCGCTGAAGATGGGATGATTGTCCCGAAACACATAGGGTAGTGTGTAACTGACCCTCATTTAGTAACACTGTGTCTGTTCTGTTTAGATGTTCACAGTGGTTTTAATTACTGTCTGTAATTTTTGTTGTTATTGAACGCCTATCTGTATGTAGAGGTGCACCCAGGATCACACAATTAGTCAGAATAACACTCAATGATGAAGGATTCAGGTGCACATCCAAACCGAGCTTTATACAAACAACAAATTCAAACAAGTACTGCATACAAGCATCCTGTTCACATAGCTCTCAACATGTTCAATGATTGCAAGTAAGATTTGTATCAAAGCTACGTCAGCAATGATGTCACATTACACTATCAGTTTATAAAACCTACAGGGAAGTTGAGTTGAATAGTGGCTCAAACTACGTATAGGATGTATAGCGGTTAGTTACTCTGTTGGTAGATACTTATCTGATGGCTCGGCTGCACCCATCCTATTACAGATATTATTTCTAATACATCATTACAGGGTCAGGTAATTGGTTGCCCTTATTCATTATACGCGGTGTGGCACGGGGACTTCTCATTGGTTGGCATCTAGCTTACCAACCTTGGACTCCGTGACAAGGCATCAAGATATGAGCAAGACAGAAGTAGAGGGGGAGACCTCTGCAGTCTACCATAATTTCAATTAAAGAATACTCCTATTCATCCCGAGGCAATGAGGTCTTCCCTTTCCTTTGTAGTTGGCCTTGTGTGCTGTCTGGTGTCTGCACGTGTACTAAGGGAGTTCTGTAGGTGTCTTATCTATGTTTGGCTCATAATGAATAGCTAGTGTTTCTTGTATCTGGATCACGTGTTACGGTACAGTGTTTGAGAGTGGATTTCCTTCTATTTATTAAGGTTTCAGCAAATTCTAAAGTGCATGTTGTATTCTTTGTGGCCACTCATGGTGCTAGTCAGTTACTTTCCATTAAGTATTTTGGCTTACTGATTTTGTGCACTGGGACATCAATGTTTTTTTGTGCTCCTATTAAAATTGATTAACTTGGGAGTATACTGGTTCTCATCCTAGGAATTGTTATCTCGTGCCTTTGTTCCGTTCATTTATTACTCCATTCCTTGGCTCCAGCCATGAGCTAATGTTTGAGCTTTTCACGTGTTTCTAGAATGCATGTGTGTTTGTATTTTGAGCACTGGAGCCTTGCTAATTCTGAGACCAGGTGCGGCCTTTGTGGTAGGAAAATGGCTGCACTGCTGTCTTCCTGCCTCCATGTTGGCAACCTTTTGCTGTGTCTATTCATCTTATGTATCTGCCATACGATGATGTCCATGTCCATCTATATAGCATCTTATCTACTTATAGTTCAACTGTCCAATCAGTCTACTGAGTCCATTTCTTGGCACACATGAACCTCCTGTCTTCTTATAATGTGTTGAACTATTTATACCATACACTATTTCTGCATTCTACAAACTATGTTTAGTCCTTCCTTGTGTCGCACATCCTAACTAATTCTTCATGACAGATTGCGTGGACGTTCACTTTAGTTAGGCATATTCTTGCATAGATTTCAGCTTCACTCATATTGTCAACCACGCCATGATTTATGGGGTGGTATGTCTGTCTCAGTTTGTAGCGTTTCCCACCCATGTGGTAATGGAACAGGGCAAGGGCAGAAGGCAGTTTGACACCTGAAGCAAGAGTGTTTGAAAAACGGGTTCTAGCACAATTAAAACTACTAGAAAAGAATAACATTAATACCCAATTTTTTCAAAACTTAACACGTGATGAACGAAAAGCTCTTGAACAATTGAAAAACAATGAGCAAATTGTAGTGAGAAAGGCAGACAAAGGTGGAGCAATAGTGCTATTGAACCAAGACTGTTACATTTCTGAATGCACTAGACAGCTAGATGATACATCATTCTATAAGAAAATACAAGAAGATCCTACACCATGTTTTAAACTAATCATTGAAGTAAAAATAAGGAAAGCTCTGGAAAGAAGTTGGATTTGTAATCAAGAGTATGAATTTCTAATGGTAAAAAAAAACATCCATACCTAAATTCTAAAGTCACTGTCCAACCCTCCAGGCCGCCCAATTGTGTCTGGGTTAGGATCCCTGCTTGAACCATTGTCAAAGTTTGCGTACAATTACTTGAAACACTTTGTACTGGAGATGTAGTCATACATACAAGACACCACAGAAGTGATAACTCTGATTGAAAATTACCTTTTTGACAATAAACAACAAATGCTAGTGAGTCTTGACATAGTGTCACTTTACACGTGCATTCCTCAAGATTTAACTCTTGAAGTCTTAGAGGAAGTACTCCTTACTAAGAGAACTGAAGGAGACTTTCCAAATAGCTTCATATTATGGTGTGCCGCAATGTCTCTGAAAGAAAATTATTTCAGTTTCAACCACCAACTGTTTCAACAAATTCACGGGGTGGCGATGGGGTCGTCTGTGGCCCCATCTGCTGCTAACCTGTTTGTTGAATATTTTGAAAAAAGCGTGATCTATAGCGCTACCAATCCATTTCTATGTCATCTTCAGATTTGGAGGCGCTTTATAGACAATATCTTGTTAATATGGGACGGAGACATAGCCACGTTTGAAGAGATTAAAAATTGGCTCAATACACAGAATCAATTCCTAAAATTCACGGCAACAACGAGCATAGTTGAAATCAATTTCCTCGATATTACAATTTGGGCAGACACTACTGACAATACATTAAAAGTGAAACTCTACCACAAAACAACAGACCGGAATTGCCTTTTGCAGTTTAACAGTTGCCATCCCAGTCACATCAGAGAGAACTTACCAGTGGGACAATTTTTGTGCCTTAAGTGGAACAGTTCCAGTACGACAATTTTTGAACAAGAAGCAGCAGCTTTAAGTTCAAATTTGCGAATAAGAGGGTACCCAGAGAAAATTGTAAAGAGAGCTTGCAAACAAGCAAAGAGCAACAATACAGAAGCCCTCTTAGAATACTGCATTAAACCAAAGGACAATGAACAAATTGTGTTAATCAGCACATTCAACACACTTTCAAATAAAGTGAATGCCATTATTAAGCGTAACTGGCACATACTAGACTCTGGAGAGTGTCCGGTCGCCAGTCCATTATGTGCATTTAAGAGAGGCCCAAACATAAAAGATCTGGTTACCGGAAATTATATTTCTTCGAAACCACCTCAAAGGTCTCTAACTGAGTCTTGGGGGATGCCTAAGCCAACTGGGCATGCACCGTGTGGGAGTTGCAGTTGCTGTTCCAGTACAAAACGTACAAAGGAGTTAGATGTGGGCCTAAAAAAGCCTTGGCAACAGCGACAATTCACCAATTGTAGTTCGCAAATGGTGGTATATGTGATTTGGTGCTCTTGCAAGAAAATTTATATTGGAATGACAGAAAGGAAAATAAAAACAAGAATCACAGAACATAAAAGCTGTATAAGAAACAAAAACATAACGGCTCCACTGGTAGGCCATTTCTTGGCCATGGACCATACACCAGAATCTCTCACATGGAGTGTCTGTCACAGATGGATCAGAAAGAAGATACGGCCTCACATAAGAAAAGATTATTTGACAAAGAACAAAGATGAATTTATCTTTGTAATTCTATAGAACTGGCACTCAATGAGTTTATAGATTGGAACATACTATAAACGTCAGTTAGAAAAACATTACAATCTACAAAATTTTCATTGGGCATGAGAATATAGATGATCCTTCATAAAAAATGCCATTGGTTTGCACAAATGTAAATTTCAATCTATAAGCCACTTTCTCTTGGAGTACTTGTGCATGTTTCACATCCTACATGGAATAGCCATACCAAATAAGAATTGACTACGGATAACTATTGAGATAAAGCCCAAAAGTAAGAGATTAAAAAGCGCGGTTGGTAAAAACAAAAAAACAGGATACCGCAAGGTCAGCTGTTTTTGCAAGATTTTATTCATAGATACAGGGGGTAATTCATAGAATTCAGCGCACATGTGGCGCACACGGATGGCGCACAGTGTGCATGTGTGACTTTCTGCGCCAGCCGCGTGCGCTAAAATCCATTTCCGCGCACAGCATATTCATGGATTTTAACATCCAAAACCAGCCGTGGCGCAGAGTGGGGCAGCGACCCTGCAGCAGTGCCAGTTATCCCCCCAAACCCTCCCCGTGCGCCATGTACAGCGCACAAATCCTGTACATGGGCCTGTGCGAGCGGGGTATGTTGATTACTGGGGTGCACGGGAAGTTTCACACGCGATTGGGCCTGTGCGAGCAGGTTACGTGGATTACTGGGGTGCGTGGGAAGTTTCACACGCGATTAGCCCTGTGCGAGCGGGGTACGTGGATTACTGGGGTGCACAGGAAGTTTAACACGCGATTGGGCCTGTGCGAGTGGGGTACGTGGATTACTGGAGTACACGGGAAGTTTCACACGTGATTGGGCCTGTGCGTGTGGGGTATGTGGATTTGGGGGGTACGCAGGAAGTTTCACATGAAGCAGGTCCTGTGCGTGCGGGGTACATGGATTTGGGGGGTGCGCGGGTAGTCTCACACGCGAATGGGCCTGTGCGAGCGGGGTACGTGGATTACTGGGGTGCGCAGGAAGTTTCACACGCGATTGGGCCTGTGCGAGCGGGATACGTGGATTACTGGGGTACGCGGGAAGTTTCACACACGATTGGCCCTGTGCGAGCAGGGTACATGGATTACTGGGGTGCACGGGTAGTCTCACACGCGATTGGCCCTGTGTGAGTGGGGTACGTGGATTACTGGGGTGCGCAGGAAGTTTCACACGCGATTGAACCTGTGCGAGCAGGGTACGTGGATTACTGGGGTGCGTGGGAAGTTTCATACGCGATTGGGCCTGTGCGAGCAGGGTACATGGATTAATGGGTTGCACGGGAAGTTTCACACGCGTTTGGCCCTGTGCGAGCGGGGTACGTGGATTACTGAGGTGCGCGGGAAGTTTCACACGCGATTGGGCCTGTGCGAGCAGGGTACGTGGATTACTGGGGTGTGCAGGAAGTTTCACACGTGATTGGGCCTGTGCATGCGGGGTACGTGGATTTGGGGGGTGCGCGGGAAGTTTCACACGCGATTGGCCCTGTGCGTGCGGGGTACGTGGATTACTGGGGTGCGCGGGAAGTTTCACACATGAATTGGCAGTGTGGGTCCTCCCAGGTGTCCCCTTTACCCCCTCCATGGCCCACACCACAGGGGACTACCCTGCACCCCTGGTCATTGCCCGTAGGCAGCCCATCCACCATGGGCATCCCCCCCAGCCAAGCCACATGTCACCTTGCAATATGATCACCAACTCATGTCCCCCAGCACCCCCACCCCCCAGCAGTGAGGGGCACCTGCCAGCAGGCCCCCACTCATATCCCACTCATGTCCCCCTCTACCCCCGCCCCCCTGCATTGAGGGGCACCTGCCATCAGGCCCCCACTCATGTCCCCCTGCACCCCACCCCCTAGCAGTAAGGGTCACATGACAGCAGGCCCCCACTCATGTCCCCCTGCACCCCACCCCCCAGCAGTGAGGGTCACCTGTCAGTAGGCCTCCGCTCATGTCCCCCAGAACCCCCACCCCCCAGCAGTGAGGGGCACCTGCCAGCAGGCCCCCACTCATGTCCCACTCATGTCCCCCTGCACCCCCACCCCCAGCATTGAGAGGCACCTGCCAGCAGGCCCCCACTCATGTCCCCCTGTACCCCCACCCCCCAGCATTGAGGGGCACCTGCCAGCAGGCCACCACTCATGTCCCCCTGCACCCCCACCCCCCAGCCGTGAGGGGGACCTGCCAGCAGGCCCCACTCATGTCCCCCAGCACCCCCACCCCCCAGCAGTGAGGGGCACCTGCCAGCAGGCCCCACTCATGTTCCTCTGCACCCCCACCACCCAGCAGTGAGGGGCACCTGCCAGCAGGCCCCCACTCATGTACCACTCATGTCCCCCTGCACCCCCACCCCCCAGCAGTGAGGGGCACCTGCCAGCAGGCCCCCACTTATGTCCCCCTGCACCCCCACCCCCCAGCAGTGAGGAGCACCTGCCAGCAGGCCCCACTCATGTCCCCCAGCACCCCCACCCCCCAGCAGTGAGAGGCACCTGCCAGCAGGCCCCACTCATGTTCCTCTGCACCCCCACCACCCAGCAGTGAGGGGCACCTGCCAGCAGGCCCCCACTCATGTACCACTCATGTCCCCCTGCACCCCCACCCCCAGCAGTGAGGAGCACCTGTCAGCAGGCCCCCACTCATGTCCCACTCATGTCCCCCTGCACCCCCACCCCCCAGCAGTGAGGAGCACCTGCCAGCAGGCCCCCACTCATGTCCTCCTGCACCCCCACCCCCCAGCAGTGAGGGGCACCTTCCAGCAGACCCCCACTCATGTCCCACTCATGTCCCCCTGCATCCCCACACCCCCAGCAGTGAGGGGTACCTGCCAGCAGGCCACCACTCATGTCCCCCTGCACCCCCACCCCCCAGCAGTGAGGGGCACCTGCCAGCAGACCCCCACTCATGTCCCACTCATGTCCCCCTGCACCCCCACCCCCCAGCAGTGAGGGGCACCTGCCAGCAGGCCCCCACTCATGTCCCCCCACCCTTTCACTCACCCAGCAGTGACATGCCCATCTCATGACACAAACTAAAAGTCAACTATCTACATCAACACATGTCTGTCTCACACACACACACAGGTTTCCATTGATTGAGTAAACCCACATGTCAACATGCATGAACCCAATGATGGAATCCCACACATTGAAGTAAAAGATCAAAATGTATTAACATGAAGACCAATTGAAAGTACTTAAAGCATAAAATAATGGCAAACATGACATGAAATGCATGTCCAAATAAAAAAAACAAATCCTCAAAAAACACAAGTAATCCAAAAGAAAAATGGCCAAAACTCTCTGTCCACCAAACCAAAACCAAATGAAACGCAAAAAGGTAAATCCATTGATCCATGGTGAAATCAAATCAAAATGTTCAAATAAATCCAACATCCAACTATGTAACATCCCGTTTTCAAGGGTCCATGAGCCCAACAAAACAAATGAAACCTATCTAATAACCTACCTAACAAAAAAACTATATACAAAAGTGTCGGGCATAGTCCAAAAGCCCCAACATAAAAAAAAAGGAAACCTAACACTATAAACTATTTGCAATGACGACGGGCAAGTCCTGCGGCTCACTCAGTGATGTTTTCGGCCAGGGCATCATCGAACTCCATGTCTATTTGCTGGAGGCGGGCCACTGCCCTGGCCCCAAGGTCTCGCAGGGAGGCACTCATGGCCTGGTCCAACTCCCTGCGAGCAGTCTCGAGGCACTCTGCCCACCTCCATGCCCGACGCATCGAGAACTCCGCCCTGACCATGGTGAGCCACCCCTCTTCCACCCGCCGCCGCTTCGCAACTATACGCTGGGCCAAGAGCAGCCACACGGAAGACACACCCATTCCAGGGTCCTCCTGCCCCTGGCCGATGCCTGCCCCCTGATGTTGATGGCCCCGAGCCATCATTCCTCCCACCTAGAGCCTGCTCCTGCTGCTGCTGCTGTCCATGTGCCCTGTCCGATGATTCCTGCACATCCTCCATCAGCTGGTCTCCAGTTGGGGTGTCCACCCCTGCTGGACCGCCGACTCCCGACTGTGGCATGGATGAGATCTCCACCAAGCTGGCTGTGTTGGTCAGGCCAGCTCCACAGGGGGCCCTGGTGGAATATGGGCCGGAAGACAGCAGGGAGAACGACTGACACATAGTCTCCACAGAGGAGGAGAGGTCCGTCTGAGTGCACATCACATGTAGGAACCCACCGACCAGGGCCCCTCCCAACAGTGCCACGTCGTGACACTGCTGTTTGTGATGGCGTGCGTTCTCCACCCAGGAAGAACGCACGTCATCACAAATGTCACGCGTGCGCAACGCGACACCAATCAGGATGGAGCCCATATGTTCATGGGACCCCTCATCCTCAGGTAGTGGAGAGGCAGATGACATGGCACTCTCCCCTACCTGTGGACGGGCCTGGGACGGGGCATCCCTGCTGGTGCATGGTGGTGCAGTCACAGGGTCAAGGACAGCGACATGCACAGGCCCCTCCGCGGTGACCTGTGCTGCCTCTTGACCCTGGAGTGCACCACTTGCACCTGTGGCACTACCCCCACCAGGCCCCATGTGCGGCTCAGTAGCGGGCTCCTCCTCCTCTGTGGAGACCACCAACCTGGATGTCTCCACACCGTCTTCCGCCATTGCAAGCCCCTGTGGGGGCTCACCCGGCCCTTCTGCCACAGCCGTAGTGGCAGACGCGGCACCAGCCCCCTCACTCCCGGATGATGGCAAGTCCTGGGAGGGTGGCTAGGCTTGTGTTGCTGCCCGGTGGAGGCATCCCCGCCGCTTGGCTCCACAGCGCCGTCTACACCCTCTTCTTCACTTGACGCTGCGTAGAGGGAGACATAGAACACAAGCATCAGGGTACAGTACAATATTCCCTAGACAGGAAGCAATAACACATGAGTGGCAGTGTCAAACGTCACTTCCATCCTGTCCCTCCACGACACATGGGTGAATGAACGCAACACACATGCAGAAACAGGCACAGTGCCTGCAATCAACATCAGCATCCATGTACAAGGGCCTCTATTAACCAAAATGTTGCCTTCAAACTCACATGCATCATGGCTCACACTGATCCCATGCACAAACATCACCGGAGGGTCATGCATCATGGCTTGTACACCACAGACACAGTGGATAGACACAGTGCATACAACGGTGACCGCACTGCATGAGTGAATGTGATGTCACTCATGCTCACCCGGGCCCCCTCCGCGAGCCGCCGGGCCTTGTAGAGGGTCCTGGACCTGAAGTCCTCCCAGCGCTTCTTGACGTGCTTGATGTCGCGGGTTGCCACCCCCTCCACGTGGATGGCAACCACTACGTCGTCCCAGATCCTCTCCCGTCCTTCCTTGTTGGCGCGTGATGTTTCGAAGAGGGCATCAAAATGCCCCAGGACATGCTCCACCAGGACACCAACTTCCTTCACACTGAAGCTGGTGGCCCTCTGCCTCTCTGGCTGGGGGTCGCCAGTGGTCTCAGATGGTGTTTGCCCCGACATGACGACCCCCGAGGCAGGCGTTGGTGGGCAACTGGATCCTGGGCTGGGCTGTGGAGTGATGGTATCCCAGTTGGGAGTCTTCTGTTCCAGCAGGGGTGGACACAGCAACTGGAACCCTGGCTGACGTGCAGGCACCAAATAGCAAGGCACGTGGGCAGCAGGCAGGCAGGCAGCAGCAGATGGCAGATGGGAGCGTGCTCTGGGCTCTGGTGGGCAGTAATTCAGCCTTCTGGGCAGAAGCGTGGTCTTCTGTGTGTTGTTGCATGGCCAGCTTGATACGGAGTGATTTGGCATGTGAACATCTTGCACGTCTGCGTGTAATTCGAGGAAAGGCCCTTAGCGCATAAGCGCGTCTGTGACGTTACGCGCGCAGGTGTTTCCCTCGTGACGTGGGCATAGTGGTTCATGGCGCGTGAAAAAACTGCACGTCCGAGTGTGAATGCGTGTAATACGAGGAAAGGGCCTAAGCGTCTGTGACGTGACGCGCACAGGCGTTTCCCTCAACATGGGTGCATGTTCATCGTACACGTCCAAAAACTGCACGTCCGAGTGTCAGCTCGTGTAATTGGAGGAAAGGGCCTTAGCGCGTACACGCGTAAGTGACGTTGTATGTGTGGGCCAGTTTAAAAGGTATGTGTAGGACCCCATTTCTTTGTACGTGCTTTCCGTGGAGAGCGAGTGGGTGAATTCTGTACTTGTCGGTTCATACGCGATTACTTCACAGTGTTTCAAGTTCGTACTCCCTGTTACCTCTGACTGCGTTAAATTTTTTTTTTGGGCCTGTTTCCTCAAACAGCGTTCACTTCTTCTTTTGTCGTGTCTCCTCAGACAGCGTACAATTCTTCTTTTGGCGGGGGTGTTGCCAACGCACACACGCGCGTCTTTTTCACATTCTTTTTCCAGGCAGACGGTGAGTCGCGCATGTATTTACCAACTGTGCTTGCCCCGTGTGTCGCATACCCCTTCAGAGGTCATTGTAGGCTGCGTGTAACATGCGTACACTTATGTTTGTGTTTCTGGGTGCCACAGTGTAGTGCGGGTTCATTTTTCCACACACGTGGTCTACGAGGGGTTGCGTGCACGTTATTTTTTGTTTTTGGGGTGCCTGTGCATTGCGTGACCCGTCATCTTCCCCCAGGGGTCACAGACATCTTTGCTAGAGCACTAGGGTATGAATTCCATCTAGTACCCTACCCCTTTCACCCCGGCAATTGTCATGGGCAATTGTCAACAACATGATGTTGTTGTGCTACTCCCATACGCACAACAAAATCAGTGCCATGGTTGGGAGGTGACCAAGCAGTAAGGGAGGCAAAGGTGGCCGATCTCCAAAAGGTGGGCGCGGTAGGGGACGTGGCCATGATTTGCAGGGTGCCCCTAGACCCCCATGTGTGGAGAAGCAATCAGGAAAGCCTATGCCCCCCCATGGTTGTGGGAAACGTAGCTGACACCATCCCAGCTCAGCCCTTGTTGGACCAGCCCATTGTGGCACCTGAACCGGCACAGGATGACTCCCAGGCTAACTTCCAGGTCAGCAAGTCTACGCCACATGTGGCGGTGCAAGTTGGTGTCACCAGGCCATGTGAATCTGGGGCAGCTATGTCATCTGCTGCCCCAAGTAGGCAGGGTGGGGAGGCTGCAGGGGCAGCTGCAGCTCAATCCACCCCAGCTCTGAGTCTCCCAGCCGGGACAGTGTCGGTCCTGGTCCATCAAACCGACGTTGCCCCTGCCAACATCACCCTGCAGCCAATGCCTGCACCAAGACCTATGGTCATTGTGCATTTGCACACTCCTAGTACCCAGTCCTCCAGCGCTTCTGCCCCTACTGACCAGAGTAGTGTAAGCCACTCAGGATCCGCACTACCTTTGAAAAAGAGGAAGAAGGGTGCTCTGGGACTACAGGCTGAGACCCCACACATGGCTACACACTCCGGCACATCAAGGAAGCCTAGATTTCATGACGCCGAACATGATGCACTAGTGGCCTTTGTGTCGGCACATAGCCGCGAAATGGTGGTGACTGCAGGGTGCAAGACCACACCTGGTCAACGTAAGGCACACTGGCAGACCATTGTGGACATCATTAGTGCCCTTGGATTTGTGAGGCGCTCAGCTGATGATTGCTACAAGCGCTGGAATGACCTGAAACGCAGAGCAAAGAACATGCTGGCCTCAAAACATGCTTCTAATCTGTTGACTGGCGGTGGATCTCCACAAGAGGACAACCAACTCACTGAACATGAGTCTGTTGCTGGAACCTTCGTCACAGAGGAACAGATCCAAGGCGTGGGAGACCTACCAGATTGCGACACATTGTCCGGTGAGTGCCCATGCATGTGTGTCTAATCCATGTGTATGTTGTGTGGGTGACAGGTTCTGATTGAGTGCCAGGTGAGGGTGTGTGCACCTGAGTGGTATGGGTCACCCATGTGCTTCCTCCAAAACATTCACTGGCCTTGGATTTGGGTATGACAGTATCCCTTCTGCCCACAGTAGCCATTTAGCACCACATTACTGCAGTTACCCTTGAACTGTCATCATGCAACAACATTGTTCAGAATTTTTCAGTGTTCATTCAGGCGGATTGTTTCAATTCTCCCACTTTTGCAACACATTTTTCAGCCCTATTGTCACATATGTGACATGCTTCTGTCATTGATTACACCCATTTGTTACCTTGTTATGTGAATGATTAGACCATTCAGACTGATTGAGTATTGGCCTGCTCACATTGATTTTTGGTGCCCTGTCTGTATGTGGTATTTGATAGTTGTTTCCTGTGATGTTTAAGTGACCAACCATTGATGTGTACATCTGCCTGCAATCACTGTATTCTTGTACACTGGATGTGTTGCAGTGAGTGGCACATGCGTATTTTGTCACACTGTGTAGCATTGTTCATCTCATCATGTCCATCCCACATGGATGGCTGACAGTACTCATTCACTGACATATGGCTGTACTTGTCAAATGTACCATGGATATGCTACATGCCATCTGTGTGCTGGCATGTGTCATGTATGTGTATTGGACATGCCTCTCACAGGCTAATGTGTGATGCCAGTGCTACCCAGCATGCAGCAAATGTGTTGCTTTTCCATCTTGGTGTCATCAGTGTCTGCTTTTTGCCTCCCCTTCCAACTCAGTGACAGTGCATGCATGCCAGGGTATAGTCATGTGGCACATGTGTAAATCATGTACTGGATCTCTGGCTTGTCAGGCCTATGTGTATTCTATGGTGCTAATGCCTGTTTCCATTTTTTGTGTTTCATGTTTTTGCAGGTGATGACGCACTTGATGCTGTTGAGGCGATGGTGCAGACCCAGGAGGAATCTCAGGCACGACCAGGCACCAGTGGGGGACGTGGTGTGGTGGTGGGTGAAAACCCTTTCGTAATGCAGACCATACTGTCCAGGGGTGTCTCTGGGTGCACCTCCCCAGACCTCTATTCAGGTGCTGAATGGGATGATGAGACTTATGTGCTGTCACAGGTGAGTGTTTCTGGCAGGGATTCTGTTCTGTCCAACCCACCTGCACCAGGGATAGAACCCTCTATGGGGATGTCAGTGTTGGTAAATCCGCCTTTGGCGGTTACGGATGCAGGGTCACACTCCACAACATCTGATCCTGTTCCTGGGCCAGCAGATCAGAGGGGGAATGCAGTCATGCAGCCTCAGGCAGTGCCAGCACAGCAAGGTGCAGATCGCCTTGCCTCGAACAGGTGTGGTGCCCGCCGACGCGGTGGCCGTACGCCACCAAGCAATACTGTATGGGAAAACTCCATGTAGAGTATGGCAACCCAACAGGGAGCATCAGTTGAAATGATGGCTCAGGCAATGGAGAGGGTGGCCGCTTCCATTATCCCCCCTGAAAGGCAGATGGAGCAACAACAGCAGGCAACAGACTCCATTTTCCGATCACACAGGGAAGACATGTTGGCGTCCAACAGGGACCGACGGGCGGCACTGGAGACTCTGCGGGAAGCCATTTCTATAGAGTCACAGGGCCACAGGGAAGCCCTGAGGGTAGAACTCCATAACCTCAGGGAGACTCTTGTTGAACTTGAGGCTTCCACAAATTTGAGGACGAACAGCAACTGTAGCGGCTCACACGTTCACTCTCAGCTGAGCGCAGGCAACTCGGGAGTAGATCGAGGCATCAAGGGAGGCCATGAGTGCAGAAATGCAGGCAACCTGTCAGGTGCTGTATGAGGATCTCCGTACTATCATCCTCCAGAACGAGACCTTCCACACCCGCATGCTTGCAGCCATGGAGGACCATACCAGGGCTTTGCATGGGCTGCCTCCCATAGCACCACCACCTCCTGTTGCAGCAGTAGAGGGTGATGAGAGCGACACCAACACTTCTCCCACAGTAGCGTAGCCGTGCAGGCCATGAGCCCATGGAGGTGTTTTTTTCTCGCAACATCCACACAGGTGGGTGTTGGTGTGCACCCTGTCCTCGGACCTCCTGGGTGCCCCCCCCTGTCTTCCACATGGCCATATTAGATTGATTTTTATTTTTTTACAGTGTGTTGCCTTGTGTGACTCCGGTGGGCATCCACTGTGTATTCCGGCTGGGCACATGCAGGCTTGTCCTGTGTTTGGGTTAGATGCTTGGGTTCCTCACACACCCATCCCTCCTGCTTCCCCTTTCCATGGGCTTGCAAAGGGTGTAACCAAGTGAGAGTGACTTACACAGTGACATTGGGCTCCCATGAGCTGTGTGGGCAGTCTGAAGTCATAACTGTGTGGACATCCCTAGTGGGGTTTGTTTTTGTAGTGAACACTGCTTGGTGTATTGATATGTGTTTGTGCATCCATGTCTTCCTCCTTATCCGCAGGTACCTTCTTCATGTCTTCATAAGGCTGTCTCCTTTGCAGATGCAGTTCATGTTGTATGCAGTACACTGACACATTTGCCTGACAGCAACACTTGTTGGAAGGGGTCGATGTGCTCGCTTATTGAGGTTGTATGACTTACATTTCTTTTAGTTTGTACTGTCATATTTTGGCGATGTGTCATGCTGTGTTGCTGTATTGTGTTGCTGGTAAGTATTTGGTCATGTGTGCTGTTTGTTATTGATTACTGGGAGCATATTGTCGGTGGCCTGTTTCCATTTGGGACAGTGCACTTTGTGATACTTGTGTCATGTGTTGTGCATTCCTTTGTTTGCTTTCACATTGCAGGACATGCCAAGGTGTGTTGGGTGGCAGAGATGGGGAGGAGTTGGGTGACATGGTGCTATTTTCATGTTGTATTTTGCAAGGGCGTAGTCATTCATGCAGCATAAATGTGTGTCTTTTTGTGACACAGCATTGGTTGTCTTTCGGTAGGTAGGAATGCACACAATGTAACACTTCCAGGTGACCAATCTCAGGCTGGTATGGTTGTGACAGTTGACTGTCCCTTATGTCATCATCATTGATTGTCAGCTGGTATGTGCCAGGGCTGTGGGCACTCCATAGGGGTATGATTTTAGGTGAAGTAATTAGCCACCAGCTGCGTACGGGCTGCCTCACCACATGCCCTTTCCCCTCCCATGCGCAGCGGCCGTGCTTGTGGTTGGGGATGTGGGGTCAACACCATGTCCACCGGCAGGCCCCGGCGTGTTGCAATGTTGTGCAGGACACATGCTGCCACTATGATCCTGCACACTACTGGGGGTGCTTATAGCGGCTGCCCACCAGAGTGGTCAAGGGAGCGAAAGTGTGACTTGAGTACTCCGAATGTGCGCTCCACTATGCCCCGGGTTGCAATATGGGCTGTGTTGTATCTTCCCTCAGGTTGTGTGGTGGGGTTCCGAATTGGCGTCATCATGTGGGTGCTCAGAGGGTAGGCACTGTCCCCTAGGGAGGTGATGATGGGTATCATTAGTGGGGTTGTGACATTACTCAGTATCTGACATGCATGCATGTGCAGTGACATTTATACTCACCAAGCAGCCATGTATCGCCATGCCGCCCAGCTTCTAGGTCCCGGTTTAGGGTTGACATTCTGTAAATGAAACTGTCATGGGTGGACCCTGGATAGTTGGCATATACTGAGGTGATGATTCCCTTGGCATCACATACTACCTGCACGTTGATGGAATGCCAGTGCTTGCGGTTTCTGTAGATGAACTCAGTTGCCCTGGGTGGATGTAGAGCCACATGGGTGCAGTCAATGGCACCTAGCACTTTGGGGAAGTGTGTCACCCCGTAAAAATCCTGGATGACAGCCTGCCTTTCTGCAGGTGTTCTGGGCAGGTATATGTGCCTGCGGACTGATGGGCGTGCAGTCATGATGGCCAACACCTGGTGCAGGCAGCGTGACTGCGTGGCCTGTGACACCCCCCCACTATGGCACTTGTCCGCTGAAATGAACCAGTGGCCAAGAAGTGCAGTACATTGAGCACCTTTTCCAAGGGGCTCAGTGCTTGGGAGCACAGGGTGGGTGATGTGAGGTCATCCTCCCACTCACTCACCAGGTTGAGTATTATGTGAGGTGGAAACCTGTACCTCCCAAACACCTGGTCATCAGGCATCCCAAAAAGGCTGGTTCTGGGTGTAAAAATTCTGGCCCTGACTATCCTCCTCCTCCTCCTGCAGTAGCCCACGACCACTGCTGCGAGGAACGGTATATTCATTTTAGCATCTGAGCTTGTTTGTTGTTTGCGCGCACTTTTATGCTGTGTGGGTCCACGTACGCCTGCTTCCTGCTGGCGTACGTGTTTCCGGATTAGCACGCCTTTTTTGGTGCACGGGCTATCCCCGTTCGATTCCATGAATACGTGTTGTATGCGCATGTGTGGGCGTTCCGCGCATTTGCCTCCTGTGCTTCCCCCATGACGCCCACATTTTCACGCGTTGTTCCCCATTCCGCGTGTTACGCCCCGTGTTACGCCTACTTTTGTTGTATGCGCTGCGCAATGTGCGCTTTCGCTGTGCGTGTAGCGCATGCTGTTTGAAGACGTTTGCGCCAGCGTGCGCCACGCAGGATTTTAGCACACATCAATGGATTTACACGCGCACGGACTTCCATGAATCGCTGTGCGCGGGTTTCGCTGTGATTTTCGCACTTGCGCTGCGAGTCGCACGCTTTCGCACGCTTGTGCGGAAATATTCAGCGCACATTAATTCCATGAATCGACCTGACAATTGGGACTCAGAAATCAAGGTAAGAAGATAATTTATAAAATTGACACGAAACTGTGGAGACAAACCTCAAAAAATCTTTACATCTGTCACAACAGACTGTAGATTAAAAACAGACTATATAAATATGTTGTTATGTGTGTTTACTGTTGAAACTACACCACTCACGAATGAACATAGCCACAGTTTGAGTACATCCAAGATGGCTAACTTTAGCGCTCATACCTTAGCACAACAGGAACATACGGAACATTGGAGGTTTTTACCTTCGTTTGTTTCCATGCATCCTTATGACGCTATCTTATAAACAGCAAGACGTGATATTACGAGTAGTAGTCATGTGATTAAGATACGGATGCTGCATTAAGGAGGTGTCGGGAAGAGCTGGAGTCCACGCCGCAATACATAATAGGTAAGTAAAAGAGGAAGAACGCGGAAGACCTAAATCACAAACAATGTTAGTGAAACGTAGTAATAAGTGTTTCTAAAGGCGGACGACAATTATAATAGTTGGCTCTTCACTCTGTTTGCTTTACCAGAAGAGTCTGAGTGACTTAAAAAAATATAGTGCGGTGGCAGAGAAGAATATTTCAAACAGCCATACATGGTTGTAGCCAGAACAAGCAAGATATACTCCGGCTGGTGCTCTAATAAAAGCTAACAGTGGTGGGTTAAATTCTAAGAATATTGAACATTAACTGCTAGTGCATTTCTTTGAGCCTTCTAACATCTAAAAATCCAACCCCTGTTCGAGAGGTACAACCACAAAATCCATGGTCGTGTGCCACTCCCCTGTATGAATGAATTTTGTAGTGCCAGAACTAGTGTTCCAGAGAACTGTATGTGTTGCATAGTGCAATATAAAAAGCCAAATGGGCCTTTCTAAAGATTGTTTTGTCACACGCCCACTAAATAGAAAAGGTGCTGTTTTGGTTACTAACTATAACAGCAGGATAATAGCTTGAGTGCATCTACTTGACTATTTGGAAATACATTGTTACCATCGCCTTTTTGACCAGGCGTGTTCTTTTGTTACCTCATTTTTTCAGAAAGCAAGCCTGCCATCATAAGAAGAATTTCCATTACCCCTGCTACTACTTACAAGTTGGCAGCGAGGTAAGCCTTCACGTTAGGCATTTATTTCAGTAAGTAGGCGAACTACTTAAGCAATTATTTGCTCTAGAGCAACACAACTGATTTGTCCTGTTGTTTTTCTCCCTCTTGTTTTAGGTTTGCGCTTTACATTAATTAAAAGCCACCTAAAAAAGAGCTACCTTCTCGTTTGCATCAAGTTGCACAGAACGTATACTGAACACATTCAGTTATGGACATGCCAATTGTTGACTAAAAATTACTCCCCTGATGAATTTCCCGTTAACAATCTTTCTAAGGACAATGGGAATGAAACATGTTGGGTTAATGAAAACTGTGAGAATGATGTCACAGTCTTAATAGGGCACTGAAAGCTGAATTGTTCTTAGAATCATTCAAAGAATCCAGTTACTTGTATAGGAGATTCCAGATTAGACATCACAATTATACACTTACATAGATGTTATTAATATATGTTGTGTCATCTGTTCGGTTTAGTATATCATTGTATGTATTGTTTTGTAATGTCAATAATGATCACGTATGAAATCACATTTAGTTTTCAGTAACTTTTCTTTTTTCAGTAATGTTTTTTGGTTTTCAATATAGAAATATATTGACTTTACATTAGTTCTTGGGGTCCTAATGCAGGACTTTCCTGTTTGTTTTTCTTTCCAAAAAAAATGTGTTTCTTTTGATTTGTTTTGTTTAGTACATTGAGATTTAATTGGTTTGTTATACATCTTTTCAAAGTTTTTTAAAGAAAACATTTTTGTAATAAAACATAGCTATATATATTTTTTGAAAAAACATTGTGAGTGTCATTTGTTGCAAATAAGGAGGGTAGCTCGCAAGGTTTCTGGGCAGTTGGTCTCAGATCCCTAAGGGCGAGCATCTGAGAGGTGTTAGGATCTTTCTGTAGACAGTACGTATTGCTTGCGGCATGGTCCTAACCTCTAATTTCCAAAAATAACAGTCCTCTTGAAGTTTTATAGCAATGACGTACAACAGCTGCATCATCACATTCCCCCTCTGGTTGAATTTTTGACCACATCCATATTATTGCCCATTCCATTATAATCATCTTTGGGTATCCATATTTTGCTCACTCCCATCAAGCTTCCTCATTGTGCTACGTATTCTTCAGGACCACAGGCCATGAGGCAACAATCCCCATCAGTTTTACAATCCACCCAACAACGGTGTAATTGTGGCAGTCCACATGACATTGGGATAATGTCCCAGGAGGTCCAGTTAGATGGCATAGGGGGTACATTCTGGGTATTTTGTCAGTTTGTATACACTCATGTACTTGAGTACACACATTTATTATTATGGTCATTTTCAATGCCTGCTTGCCAACCTTTTTGCATTGGTTCAGTGCTATTTTCAAGACACAAATAGCCATCAGGACCAGAACCACCATGGCCAATAATGTTTTGAATGTGTTTGCCAAACAGGTGGGTACCCATGAGAACAGGTATTCAAACCAGTCATCATCTTCAATATCTTCCACCTCTGAGACCATCTTGGTGTGCAGTTCCTGCAGGGCTGTTATTGCCTCTGCAAGGGTCCCATTCTCCTCATTGTTTGCTTGTATATACGTACAGCAAGATGGCCCGATCTTGCACAAACACCTTTCTCCGTAGCCATTATCATATCAAGGATATACCTATTTTGAAGGGTCATTGGTCTCACTGCTTTTAACTCTTCCCTGATTGCATGAAACTCTTTTATATTGGCATAGTCCCCTAGGTCATCTCATGGGAAGCAATGGAACATGGTCATGAATGGTAATCCAAAATCCCTTCTGTCTGTGGTTATGAATGCCTACAAGCCTCAATCCTTCTGTGTGACTCTTTTTATGAATGTCCATACCCCTTCTCCTGGTTCTGGTCAGATTTTAGTTCACCTTCCTTCTTGCCTTCTTGTTTCCATCAGTCAGTCAGTCCCCCTTTTCCACTGTGCCTCTAGTTTTAAAATCTCCTAACCACACCCCAAAAATGTCTAAACTATGAGGTGCCGGCTCATTGGTTGATTCTCCTGATTGGGCATCTCTTGTTCTTTCCCCTAACAAGGTCTAGCCCCTTCAATTTGATTGGTTCCCAGGTCTCCAGTTCCCATCTCTGGGAGTTCTTGCTAAACCCATCTGAAATTGCATTTCTGAACAACTCAAATATGAGTTTAAAAATCTTCAACATAACACAAATAATGGTTGTCAGCCATATATTTCCAAATTGGTCTGATCATGCAGTCACAATGACCTGTGTCTAGCATCAGCACATGGCTGATTTTGGCGATTTCACCAGAACGGACTTCAGTTACAATCTTGACATTCTACAGACAGGTATCTGATTGAATTAGCTACCATATTCCTGACTTTCTGACCTGTAACTTTTTCTGGGACGCTACAATCACATTTTTGCTTGTAACTCTAGTTACCATGTTCAAATTATGAGGGCAAGACATCGGAAACCATCTCTGTATCTATTATGGTTCCCCAGTTTATGAGCAAAATATGATATCCCATATAATCCTTTAATCATATGCATGTAATTAATTCAATTAAACAGCGCATTTCTGTTCCCAGCCCTGTAAGTGGCTTAGCACTCTGGCTTTGTTGAGTAAGCCTGCAATAAAATCACTTAACACTCTTTCAAGGCTACAACCTGAACATATGTTATCCTATCTACTTGAGCAGAGGTATGTGACTCTGCCCCCTGACTCATGTGACATTCTCTGATGCCTGTCAACTGTCAGTCTGCCCAGAACTCTCTCAAAAACTGAATTTAATTTTGATTAATTTAAAACTTTCAAACTACATGGGCTACATCTTTGCTTGCTCAGTGGCCATCAGTCTACCCCAATAAAGCTCTCTTTAAAGCCCAAACTCTGCTCCTTCCTCACTCTGTTGACCAAATTGAGAGGTGAAGGAGTGTTTGACCTTTACATCTGATGGGGGAAGGTTTCTTTGGTTGTTCCAGCAGAGGCTGAAGTCAGTTCTTGTGAACAGAAACTAGTGCTTTCAATTCTGCATTTTTCTTTCTTTACACGAGACCTGCTTTAATATTTCACATCACTTCATATGTTTCTTTTTCCTGGACATTCCATCACTGTCAAACCTTACATTCTGATATATGTTTAAGTAACTCTGGCAATGGAGTTTCATGTTTGATGTGTTCATAGTTGCATCCAAGCTGCAAAATGCACAGACTTTTCCATGGCAGCTCTCTGTTTTAGCAAATCTGCACTTTAGTGCATCTGTCACCTGTAATGGAACGTGGGCCTCCTTTCTTTTGGCCTTGTCACTCAAACATGGGGCACAACGGGTGTTTATTTTCCTTTTTCTGAAATCACTATTGAGATGTTTGGTAGTTGAGAGTTAAATGCTGGCCTTTTAGTTTGATATCCAATAGTTTGCTTTCCATATTCCAAAACCTCTGGGCCCAATATAGCCAGATGAATTCCACGTATAATCCTGATGCTGAAGAACACCCCACAAGTATGGCTTTGAAAGGTCAAGATGTTTATCAATTGTTGCATGTCTATGAGCTACATTTTGTGCACTGCCCGCAAACACCCAGATATAATGTGCCTCTGTGCAAACCAATGTAATTAATTAATAATCGATTGCTGATAGAGGCAGATATGCTGTAAGCAAGTATAGGACAATCAATTTTAAACATATTTTTGCACATTTTAATTTGTAGGTTCATGGACATAGCTGTGAACATGTTCCCCGAAATACTTTTAATTGCTATCTAGGGTTTCATTTATTATTGGGACATTTGTGGTCACTGTACGCACTTGTTTTATTTCAAAGGCCCTGGATAGATAGGGACACTGAAGGGCTGCATGGAGCTCCACCAGGTAAACCCTTCCTTTAAGTCTGTGCACCCATTCCCAGAATTGCTCTATAGTAATCTGATTCTGTTTTATGACAGACATCTACATTTAATCCAATGTGTTAAATGGCTCTCAAGAAAATGTACCCATCATTTACTTCCAGTTAGAATCCAAAATGTGCTACTCTCGTTGGACGGACTCTTTATTTTCTGTTTTCCCAAAACTACATCTTCTTCCTATTTGTTTGGGTTTAAACACCCAACCCAACAAACCACACAGACAGCATCATTTGATGTGATTTTTGGATTGGAAAGAGCCAGTGATCAATCTCCCTCATCTTCTCACACCCACCATGGCCTGGCCTACTTGCTTCCATTAGCCCATTCAAATCTTTGTGTCATAAAGGGAGGTCTCAATTATGAACTAGCCGTCCCATTAAGACTGAGAAATCAAACATGGATTTAAACATTTACTTTTATTATAATTCCCTGTATGGACATTTTCTGATATTTGTGTTCATGTAACTTCATGCATAATGAAACATTCACATTTTCAAATTATTGCTAAGGTTGCTGTGCACAGCCTTCTCCAGTTTGAATATTTCTTCTGGCAATCTACCTTCAAAAAGGAACCATTTTCAAAGATGCTACAGTCAAACGGAAATGTTTTACCCGTAACTTTTCCTTGCTTTCTTGTTGTAGTAATTATATTGCCAAAGAGATTCACTGTAGATTATCAAGACGGATTGCCCCTCTTTCATATTTACCCCTAATGCAATTTTTGGTGACTTTACTGTAAATAGCTTTTGGCCTTTATCTGTGCCAGCAGTAAGATGTAAGGAAGGCAATGTATCAACAGTAAGACAGACACAAGTGAGCACAGTTCAAGGGTTTTTATTGAACTTCAAAAAGGGTTGGAAAAATGCCTATCGAATCCTAAATCTATAGATGGGAGCAAGCTACAACCATCAAATAAAAATAACGCAGCCCTAGTTGTGGTGTGCCAAAATAGACGGGGCTATACTAATAAGCCTATTGGCAATCCTTACCTCTAAACACAAATAGTGTGGGAAACAGTGTTACAAAAAAGAAAGAAGTGTTCACAAAATTATATGTCAGGATGTTCAGGCCATGGCCTCCCTTCCCCACGGTTTCACCACACGAGAAGACAGTGCACGCGAGCTGAGTACTGTCTCGGGCTTCTATAGTACGAGGACACAGTTCAACCATTAGCAGCATGGCCTTCCATGTCCAAGTCTCTTTGCCTTAAAAGTCTCTTCTTGCAGAGGGCCTAGTGCAACAAACAAACAATAAATTCTATTCCTCTGAGGCATTCACAAATTCTCTCAGAGAATGCACTATTCACCTTGGATATCCCTCTGCTGGGCTCAGTTCCTCTTAATACAAGGCTTGTAAGATATTCACAAATCACTTCGCCCCCACCCCGGTGGACTCAGATCCACTTTAACACACTGTCCAATTAGTCTTGCTCTGCCGGGCTTCGACCAATTAACTTTTTAACACACATTGCTTTAACCAAAAGGTCTCAGCTGATCTCCCTCTGCTGGGCTCTGACCAACTTCATCTATTTGTTCATGAACTCTCTTTAGGCTATTAACATCGAAGACTTTTGAATGTGCACAGGGTTTTGATTGACCCATTACAGGACCACTTCGATTTCACAATTCCTTTTCACTCTTTTGCTTTTGCCACCTTTCAGTTGGATACCTTCAGAGACTTTTGAATGAGCAGACGCGTGATGCCGGACCACTCTGCCTAAGCTATCGTATCTTGACTTCAAAGTTCAATCAATTATCTGTCGTTCCATTTGCTCGCCTCAATTACCACAAATGCTTCATACACTGTTCCCTTGAGCTTTCACTGTACAATGTTGCCGCTTGCAACCTTGGCTTCAACACAGACCGGTTTGGTATCAGTCTCCCCAACTCACCAGCTGTGCTGACTTCTCTGGTGCTGCTTGGTTGTAGGAGCAAAGGACAGTACCACAGTGGCAAGTTATTCTCCCCGCCTTGACTATCTATGCGGGAGAGCCCTGGGTACCTCCGACACACAATGCAGGATTCTTCAACATTGATTCCTGGTCTTACATTTCCTATTCTCGAAGCTTCATGAAGGTAACAGTCTTTCACTGAAAATGTCAAGGGCACTTCCCTCCTTGCATACCTCTTCGCTGTTGCCATCTTGCGCCTTGTGTTAAACTGCCATCTTGTAACTGTTGCTTCCTCGTGTGCTTTATCTTGCTCTGAGTGTGCTCTTGTGCTCTGCCTTTTATCTGTGTGGGAAGTGTGATGGAAATCAGGTGTGTGTAATGGTCAGTAATTGCCTGGCCTTGTCTCACGATTGTATTGGGACATGTCAGGTATACGGCTTGGGTGTTAATCTCTCACTTCTAGCCCAAGAGACCTGCCTTTTATGCGGAAAAGCCCCATTCACACAGCCTGGCTGTCAATCATGCAGCAGGGGGGTTGTCCAGCCCGGACAACCATCTTAGCCAATCATGGCTGGCAAAGTGCAACTTGGGTTTCCTAGGATACCCTGTGCAGGGTTGACTACACCGCTCCCTCACATTCAGCCCACCTAGACACCCAGGCCCCTGGAGGAGGGCTTCTGAGCAGAAGCCCACCAAAAGACAGTGAACAAAGGAGGCAAACCTGGTTAGCCGTGCAAAGTAAGACACAATAATAATATAATAGCCTAAAACAATACCACGGTTATCTAATATAATCGCGGTAGAAAAGTTAGGGTAGATACCACTGGCACCAGCCAAGTCTAAATGTTAAAAGAGCCAAACAATGCTCTAGAAGGTACAGATACAAAGGGATACGAAGTAACCCTTTCCAGTACTTCATGGAAGTTGGGGTGTACTGGATCTGTAGTAATTTGACTAAGTAAAGTGAATGGAAACTTTACCCTTTTCTGGGGGCTGTAGTCAGCCCCAGAAATTGAGTCAGTGGGAAGTCTAAAAGACAATCCTGAGTTAATGCACTGAGGGTTCTGTGCAACACTCAAAGAAAGGGGCTACTGAAGTGGTGTACTCCAGAGCCCATAATCACAAAAACAGGAGAAAGACACATGGCACAACATGGTGAAAAAAAATAAACTCCAGAAGTCCAGAAAAGCTGCTGGGGGACTCACTAGGTGACGGAAATTAGCCATAAATGAGAATTCTCCCTAACACTCGCCCCCAGACTAAGGGACAGGAGGATTTAATCCACTCCTGGATGGACCTCATACCTCTTGTCGGTCACAAACATCCTAGAGAGACCATCAGCATTTTGGTGGTGACTTCCTGCTCTGTGTTCAATGGAAAAATCAAATCCTTGAAGACAGATTGACCATCTTAGTAATTTAGGGTTTTCCCCTTTCTTTTGCATCAGCCTTCTCAAGGGTTGGTGGTCAGTCTGAATGGTGAAGGTAGACCCATACAAATATGGTCTAAACCTCTTCAGTGACCACACAATAGCAAAACATTCTTGTTCTATTGTTGCCCACCTTGCCTCAGGATCCTTTAACTTCCTGCTGATGAAACAAATGGGGTGTTCCCTACCTTTCTCATCCAGTTGACTAAGGACTGCACCTATACCTACATTAGAAGCATCAGTTTGTACAATGAATGGTTGGTGATAGTCAGGAGCTCTTAGGACTGGAGCTTGACAAAGGGCTTTCTTTAGACCTTCAAAGGCTTTATTGAACTCCTCATTCCACTGACCTTTTTAGGGAATTTGTGAGAGGGGATGACATTCAAGGGAGAAGCTATGATCCCATAGTTCTCTATGAAGTTCCTATAATACCCAGTCAGACCTAAGAAGGCTCTCACTTGGGTTTGAGTAGTAGGGGTGGCCCCGTTTTGTACAGCTTGTACTTTGCTAGGCAAGTGTGCACAAGCAACCAATAAAGTAATCTCAAACCCAGTGCCCACCCTATCCTATACAAAGAAGCACCTAAATCAAGGCAAACTCCTAATCAAACCACCACAAAATCCAACCACTAAAAGTTCCTTGACACTAACTGGGTCTCATCAATGCCAGATCGATGGTAGCCCATGCCCCTGAAATTTCTGACATTCTAAGTAATGGCAGTTTGGACCTACTTGCCATCACAGAAACCTGGCTCCACGAGGCGGCAGGTCCGACTCTGATGTTAGCAGTACCTGACAGTTACTAGATACTCAGAGTAGATAGACCAAAAAGCAAAGGTGGTGGCCTAGCCATCATCTCTAAAAATACCCTACCTATTAGACTGACTAACTCGCCTCCCTGCTCATCTTGTGAAATACTCACAGCCAAACTGCAGCTCTCCAATAACCGCACGCTGACTATCCACCTGATATATACGCACCCAGGACCATTAGGAACCTTCGAAGAGGACCTCACCAGCTTATAGCGAACAATACGAAAAATCACTTCCAAACCCTACTGATGGGCAACTTCAACATCAGCTTCAATGACACAGACAACAAGCATGTCCACCCAATAACAGCCTTACTTAATGAACACGGGCTCACCCAAGAAGTCCTTTCACCTACTCACATCAAGGGCAGAACCCTCAACTGGGTATCTGAACTTAATTGTAACATCACCAATACTGACATTGTCCCTCAACCCCCCACTATCTAATTAACTTCAATTCCTCACTTGATCTCCTCACCCCCAAAACTATTAGCATGATACCCTCCCTACCTACCAGAAGTAAAAAAGACATCTCTGCTGAAAAACTCATCCCCCTCCTCCTCCCCACCATCAATGACCTGGAAAATAATACTAACCCAGACAACATAGTGGACACATTCAACCATGCCATGACCAAGGCACTAGATACCATTGCCCCTATTAAACTGCACAAAAGTAAACAGGAAGCACACTTGAATGCCTGGTTCACCCCCCAACTCAATGAACTAAGAAAACAGAAAAGAAAACTACAAGCTATCTGGCGCAACTCGCCTACCGATAACAATAAAGCCAAACTAGCCCAACTATCCAAACATTATAAGAAAGAAATTATCAACACACAAAAAAACGTATTTGATGACATAATCACAAAGGCCCAATCAAATACAAAGGAACTCTTCTCCATCCTCCGTGAAATGGAATCCCCAATACAACCAGTTGACACTGTCCCGAAGGATAAGACATGGTGTACTAACAAACAAAATCTCCTCCCTCCAACTCAAAATAACAAAAAAGACTCCTTGCCCATCGCTGACCAACTAGCACCACCGCCTGCCGAGCGCAATACTATTCCACCATTTAGCTTCAAAACAATCTCAATCATTGATACCGAAAAGGTTATACTTTCCTTGAAACCCTCCAACTGCAAGGGTGACAGCTGCCCAGCGCAAATAATAAAAGATGCGGCCAGAGACTTAGCCCCTTTTATCTCAAAGCTAATCAACTCCTCCTTTAAATGTACCATGGTATCTACTAATCTGAAAGAATCTTGGGTCCTCCCCCTACTGAAAAAACAAACCCTCGACCCTTCAATACCCACCAACTACAGACCCATCACCACTGTACCCTTCTTACATAAAATTATTGATAGAGTAGCCTATCTACAAATTCAAGACTACCTAGAAACAAATCATCTGCTAGGCTCATGACAATCAGGATTCTTCCCTCTCCATGGCACTGAAACAGCCTTGCAAGACCTTAAAACTAAAATTGAGGAGTTGAAGGACAATGGCAAAACTGCCCTGCTACTACTGTTAGACTTGTCAGCAGCATTTGACTTGGTGGACCACGTAGTACTATGTAGCCACCTAAGACTCGCTGCCAACTTTAGAAGCCATTGCTTGGGTTCAATCATTCTTAGCCAACCGGAATATGAGAGTTTTCTCTACCTCCTCTTGTGCAGATCCCATCCAAATAACACGTGGAGTCCCACAGGGATCCTGTGTCTCACCCACTATGTACAACATTTTCACCAAGCCACAATTTGACAAGTTGGACAGACTGGGTGTCACCTACACTAATTATACAGATGACACCCAGATCCTCATACCCCTTTAGGGGCAACTATGACGAGGACCTGGCTCTTGGAAAAAAATATACATCCTCATTCAGGCATGGATGGGATCCCATGGCCTCTGCCTGAACGACGATAAAACTGAGATCTTACTCCTCGGATCTGACTCTCACTTAAAAAAACTAACCCCTAACTACACATCTTTCAACATCGATAACAACATCATAAAGGTTATGCTGGAGGTAAAAACCTTAGGATTTTACCAGGACTCCTTGCTCAACCTCAAAAAAACAAGTTAACTCTCTCTCCTCCACCACCGCCTATACCTGTAAATTAATCCGAGCTGCCAGACCATTCTTGTCTAATGCTAGCTGCATTAACCTGGCCAATGCTCTTATCATGTCTAGATTAGACTACTGCAACGCTCTGAACTCAGGAGCCAACAAGTATGTTACTGACAAACTTCAAAAGTCAGTAAGAGCAGCTCTGAACATCCCTCACAGAGAGCACACCTCTAAATTCAGGAAGGAAGCCCACTGGCTAAAAATAAAGGACAGAATCATCCTTAAAACTATATCCCTCACCTCCAAATGTCTCAACACTCTAACACCTCCCTACCTATCGGAAAGAATTACTAGGAAACTCACCTCCCGACCCCTGAGATCTGCCAATACCTTCCTGCTTGTCATCCCTAGATTCAAACTCACCACGGCTGGAGGAACCAGCTTCCCAGTTAAAGCTGCTCAAGCATGGAACACACTCCCTATTGACCTCAGACACCCCTTACCGTACACTAGATTCAGAATCAAGGCTCTCAAATGGCTCCGTTCAAATGATCCATAATCTCTTCACTCTTTTCTAAGAACCTGTGACTTACCTACCCTCCTATTCATTGTGGTAACCATAACTGTACTGTATCCTGTATTGTAATCCACTTTTGTAATCACATGTATGTACTATATTTTGACAAGCACTGTAACTAAGATTCGAGAATTCTTGTATTGCTGCGCCCAGCTGCCCAAGGGCTTGGTGCACATTATCAAATTAATAAACAAACAAACAAACAAACAAACAAACAGTCTCCAAGGGTTGAATCAGTTGGTTCACTGTAGAAGAGGCCATCCTTCCAGTGTAACCTATATTTCCCAGGCTCAGTCCCATTGAGCTGAGAAGCTGCCTGTAGGCGAAGACCTTCCAGGGTAGGACACTCTCTTTGTCCTTTGCTGAAATCAGTTCTGTTGGGTCCAACTTCTGCCAGTAAGGACTGCAGCTCAGGATGTTCAACAGGGTCAAGATCTCCTACCAGATTAAGATCTTCTTCTAGATATGATTTCTCAGTATCTAGCTTAACCATACAGGGTTGATCCTCACACTCAGCCTCAGCTGGTGGAGGAGTCACAGGTGTGACTTTGGACAGTCTGGAGATGTCCTTCTGGGCACAGGAGTGCTTGCTGGTTTCTTGCTGGCAGACTTGGGTTTCCCCTTTGTCTCTTGCTGACCTGCAATAGCAGTAAGTAAGTCCTATGGACTTGGGGTGATAGTTTCCTCTATCATGTCCCCAGGAGAGGCTCTCAAGGTTCTCCCCCTTGCAGACCTAGTGAGCTTCTGCTTCCTTCTACTGGGGGCCCTGAGGGTACTAGACACAACTCCAAGAGTTTTAAGGTCATTACCCAGCAGGACCCTCCCAGGTACGTTATTTTGCACACTTACAGGTATTCTGACAGTCAGGTCATTACACTGGATGAGAGCTGGTAACTGGGGAACCATTTGCACCGGGCCTCCAGCTAACTTGGTTAGGTGTTTGGGTGCCTTAGCAACATCCCCCAACTTTAAAAAAATATTCATCAACCACAGTTATGATGGCTCCAGTGTCTCTGATGGCAGGGGTTTCCTGTCCATTCACAAGAACACTATCTTTGTAATACTCTTTAGTATTAGCTGGGATTGAGTTATAGACACATCTAAGTTCTGTTGTTCCCAAAGACCCAAGGACACTAAAGAAACACTAGCTGAGACTCTCATGGGCTCATCAGCTAGTAACTGAAAATTTCCACTGGCCATAGGTACTTCATCCACCTGGGAGAAGGCTAAGGAGACAGTGTTGATCCCTGAAGGTTTACCCTTACACCTGGGATCTCCTTTCACATGGCCAGGTAACCCACAAACAAAGCATTTCCCAAATGCTCTTTGGAATGGAGGTTTGTTCTGACCTCCATCTGGTGTGGAACCGGATGGTACACTAGCCTGATTCGGTTTACTTTGTGGCTTACACTGGTTCTGTTTGGGGCCCTCTTTTGGATTGGAATTATTGGAATTCTCTTTGTTGTCTTTCTTTGGCTGCTTCCCTTCATCCTTTTTCTGAGTAGCCCCAGAATCCTTGTGAGTAGCCCTGTTGGCAAACCACAAGTCAGCAGCCTTAGCTAACTTCTTAGGATCTATCTCCTTTGAATCAGCCAAGTGCTGTCTAAGCTCAGGAGAGCAGACATCAAAAAATATACTCCAACATTACAAGATTCCTCAAACCTTCATAAGTGTTCACATTGTAACCCTTAACCCAACCATCTAAGTTTTTCAAACATTCACACACCCAGGTAGCCCAAGGGTTACCATCATGCTATTTGAGGGTTCTAAACCTCTTAAGATACTGGGAAGGGGTGTTCCCAAACCTAGCTATTAATGCTAGTTTCACACACTCATAATCCTGTTTATCCTCCTCCCCCAACTCCATTACAGCATCACTTACAGCAGGGGGAAGCCTAGAGAAAAGCCAAGGAGTCAACTGATTCCCTGAGATACCTTGAATCCCATGATTGTACTCAAACATTGCTAACCAATCCAAAACATCACGTTTAGTCTCATACATACCAATAATCTCCTTTGGCATACGGGGTCTCTTAGGGCTGGAGGACCTAGAGGACTCTGAGAGAGAAACATTTTCTACAGACAATTTCTTCATCTCTAGTTCATGATTCAGCTCCATTTCTCTGAGCCTTAACTCTTGATGTTTTTATGGCAGTTTGTGCATCAATACGTTTCACTTCCAATTCAAGTCTCATTTTCTCCAGTGCAATAAACTCAGGAGTAAGTGTAGGACCTGTGGGGGTCCCTCTGGACAGAGGTTGTGCATTCTGAGCAGGCAAGGGAGTTTAAGGGTTTCCTAACAAGGACTCATCTACTTCTTCACAATGAACACTCTCAGAATCAGAAACATCAGTATCCACATTTGCTGGCGGGGTAGGCCCTTCTGACCCACTCTCCAGACTTTATTTTCCCATTAACTTTGCAATCAATTCAGATTTATTTCCATTACCAGAGAGACTCCTCTCCCTACAAATGGTTCTTAAAACCTCAGCAGTGTAGTTCAAGAGACCGTCTTCAGTGTAGTTTCCCATATTTGACATGATTTCTTAGTTAAATAGAATTAGTGGTGTTAGCCTTGTGGTTAGTTGAACCCAAGCAATACCAGCACGCTAAGTGTAATCACTCTACTTCCAAATTCTCACCACTGCCACCAGTGTTAGGCAGAATCCTGTGCAGTTCCCTTAGGGACCACTACACACAATTAAGACCACAGGTGGCAATACAAGTTTTACCTTTGGTACAAGCCTGTACTACTATGTTAAAGTGGTAGCAGTAGGGGAGCAGCCAGGCTTATCTCAAGAGTATATGAGCAGTAGCAGAGATTAAACAAAGGGACCACAATTACTGTGACTCAAGCAAACACTGACTCAAGGTTTCAGGTAGAAAAATTTAAGTACATTTAAATTTAAACCATTTGTTATAAACACAACACTTCTATTAAATGCAAAACCACACATAAAATATACTACAAATAACCAATTCACTTTGTACAGTATGACTCAAGTTAACTACCCTGTGTTTGAATGGACCAGTGTTATGACACAAGACACGTTACCGTGAATACGTTTGCGATAACTTTTTGACAGTTCGGTCTACTAAATAAACGCGTATCCGTAACAAGAAATGCTACCGGGGCAAAAACACACTTAGCACCTGAGATACCCAGAGGAAGTTGGAAGCAAAAATTATAGGCAATATTATAGTTAAGCAGACAGAATCGAAGAACACTCATAGACAGGAATTCAAGAGTCAAAGGGCCGGAGCCAGGGTCAAGTGACACCGGGTGCCTGTTGTCAAGGATCACACAGTCGGACAGTTCACAATTCAACGTAGCCATGAGTACTTTGATATTGTCAATGTTCGGAAGCAAAAGTTATAAGAGGGAGGGAAGACAAGGGCAAACCTTGGAGATGAAGAAAAGGGGTTCACCCTAATTCCTCAAGCAGGACACAGTACCTTATTCAATGGAGAAGCTGGTGCCCTGGCAATTGTTCCTGTTGGTTTCCCGCAGATCCATGGTTCCTGGAGCTTCGATGTGAAGTAGGATGTCTGGAGGGGTCTGCACCACACAGGGATGAGGCCAGCAGCAGCGATAATGAATAAAAAGATGCACTCCTTAAAAACAGGAGAGGCTCTTCAGATGGCTATGCGGACCACTACAGCAGTGTGCAGCGATTTGGACCAAGAAGAGGATCCTCTGGCTGTAGAAGATGAGCTGGTTATCCCCACCAAGCTCAAAGGAAGACGACTCCGGACTGGATCTTCTCTGGTCATTAAAGGGTAGATAGCTCAGGACTGCAGAAGGGCTTCACCGGGACGAGGTAGTTGCAGCAGCCGACTTCTTCTCTGCTTCTCTTCGGTTCCTTGTAGTTCCAGTGGTGCTCTCTGACTTCTAGCCCAAGAGACCTGCCTTTTATGCGAAAAACCCCCATTCACACAGCCTGGCTGTCAATCGTGCGGCAGGGGGGTTGTCCAGCCAGGACAACAACCTCAGCCGATCATGGCAAAGTACGACTTGGGTTTCCTAGGATACCCTGTGCAGAGGGTGACTACACCCCTCCCTCACATTCAGCCCACCTGGACACCCAGGCGCCAGGAGGAGGGCTTCTGAGCAGAAGCCTGCCAAAAGAGGGTGAACAAAGGAGGCAAACCTGGTTAGCCGCGCAAAGTAAGACACAAGAAGGACTTTAACATAAAGAAATGGCGAATAAACCTGACCAGAGCCAAAAGAAAAGGTATTTGGTCATGCGTTATAAGTTTGAGGCTAATATAATAGCCTAAAACAATACCACGGTTATCTAATATAATCACGGTAGAAAAGTTAGGGTAGATACCACTGCCACCAGCCAAGTCTAAATGTTAAAAGAGCGAAACAATGCTCTAGGAGGTACAGATACAAAGGGATACGAAGTAACCCTTTCCAGTACTCAATGGAAGATGGGGTGTACTGGATCTGTGGTAATTTGACTAAGCAAAGTCAATGGCAACTTTACCCTTTTCTGGGGGACTGTAGTCAGCCCCAGACATGGAGTTGGTGGGAAGTCTAAAAGACAACCCTGTGTTACTGCACTGAGGGTGCTGTGTAACACACAAAGAAAGGGGCTACTGAAGTGGTGTACACCAGAGCCCATAATCACAAAAACAGGAGAAAGACACATGGCAAAACATGAGTAAGAGTGGGGGAAAAGCTCACACTCTTACCAAGTGAAAAAAAATAAGTCCAGCAAAGCTGCCAGGGGACTCACTAGGTGAGGGAAATTAGTCATAAATGAGAATTCTCCCTAACATGCACCTACCGGGGGGCAAAAGAAAAAGGGTAACCCACTGATAACCCCAAGTCTTTCAGCACAGCACATTTTGTTCATGTGGGCAACCTACAGACTTTCTTTTGCGTCCCGGTAGGTGCACCCACACATGTGAGGCACCGTTTTCATCGGGACACCAATGGGAAAGCGAGAAGGTATGACATCTGTTGTTGGCGACGTGTTCGGGTGAGTGGACACAGGGAAATGTCTCTGAAATTGGCTGGAAATGAAGACAATTCTCAGACATTTTGCTCTGGCCACCCACTGAAACACACTACCAACAACACATGGCCTACCTTCCCATGTCCCCACATGTGTCCCGATGAAAACGGTACCTCACATGTGTGGGTGCACCTACCGGGGGCGCAAAAGGAAAAGGGTAACCAACTGGTAACCCCAACCCTTTCGGCACAGCACATTTTGTTCATGTGGGCAAACTACAGATTTGGGCCTAGAGTGTCAAAGCCAGCAAGGAAAACAGGGAATTCCATGCATTTCACAAAAGAGGACACCCATGGGAATCCACAGAGGTCTGCCTTGCGCAAATTGCCCCATTTTTTATTTTATTATTTTTTTTTATTTAAAATGCTTTCTTTGATTTAACAAACTTTTCATTTTTCTTTACATATATCTTTAAAAATTATAAAACAGTACCATTCTTCTTATTCATCTACGCTTTCTTTAGTAATGTAATTCCAAAATTTGATCACAGTAAATATCAGGCATTGGATCCCTCCTTTGAGAAGTTCCGCCCATCTTTCGTCTGTTGTTGATTGTTTTTCAGAAATTTTAAAGAAATCTTTATATAAGTCTCTTTTCGCTTTCAAGGCTGGACATACCATAATCAAATGAAAGAGGGTTTCTGGTCTAATTTGGTTGCAAAAGTGACAGACATCGGATTTGTTATGTGTTTTGTCTATCAATGTTTGATATTCTCGGGTGGGCAATATATTTAGCCGAAAGCGCAAAAACAGATCTCGAATATTGTAACAGGGAAACTGTGCCAAATATGATGGTAGTTCATTAAGTGCTCTCATTTCCGTTTCTGCATGAAGGTGACGCTTGTACTTTTTCTGTACTTCTATTGTTCTTAACCAATCATTCATTTGTATTTTCCGTTTTGCATATTGTGGTCTATTAAGCAACAATTCCTCTGTGATGTCTTCCACTCTCATTTTTGCTTTAATTTCATTAGACCATTTCAATAATGCTGCTGTTTGAAAAGCTTCCTTTTTTTCCTTTAGGATTCCAAAGCTAGTATTTCTTCTTCAGCAGTGATTTTTCTTAACAAGTCCATTCCCAAAGTACCATAGATTATACCGATTGTAAAGCTAATTCGAATCTTAATCTATTCATTGGAAATGTTTTAGGCAAGGCAAGAGTTTTCCTCCAAAAAAGTGCTTCATAATAAGGGCATCTCATTAGTTGTTGATTAATGATTGTCTCGCTTGCATATGTCAAGATTGGGATTACTTTTTGTTTGTAAAGTAGAATTGTGGCTTTTACTGAAAAAGTCCCATATTTTAAGTGGAAGAAACGACCTTGTTTTGCCAAAGATCTCGCTTTCCCTTCAATCTGTTCTTTCCATTCTGCTTTGTTCGCCGATGGATTGATTAGAGCCCCTAAATATTTGATCGTTTTGGTTGTCATGATCACTTTATTTTCTATTTGAATCTTCATGTTCTGTTGTGTCTTTGTCTTTAGGGTATTCAGTTTCATTATTCTCGTTTTGTCAATGTTGATTTGTAGGTTATTCTCCAACATGTAATCTTGTGCTTTATTCACTTTTTGTTGCAATCCTTTCAATGTTTTGTCTAAAATAATAATATCATCTGCATAGATTAGCGTTTGAATGGTTTTGCTGTTGATTTTTGGTGGATTTGCTGTATTGTTTCTGAATTTTTTCTCCGAAATCATAGGTAAAGAGATTATAGAGATGCAGCTAATGGACAGCCTTGCTTTAAACCATTCTCAGTTGGAATGGATTCTGTCACTCTTCCCTCTTTCGTCAGCCGGACACATATAGAAGTATTCGAGTATAGTTGTTTTATTGGATTCAGAATATTTGAAGGGCATCCCCAATCTCTTAACCTAGCCCATAGTAGTTGTCTATTGACTGAATCAAAAGCAGTTTTTAAGTCTATAAAAATAGCATACAGTTGTTGTGATTTAGCCATTGCTTCATGTTTCATCATATTCAGCAGCAGGAGGTTGACAATCGTGCCTATTCGTTTTACAAAGCCTGTTTGTCTTTTGGCTTTTTTTATCGTTATCTCTTGCCCATAGATTCAATTTTGTTTGAAAGTAACCGGCAAATAATTTTCCCAACGGGTCCAATAAAGCTATTGGTTTATAATTGGCCGGATCTTTTCTATCTCCTGCTTTGTAAATTGGGATCATGACAGCTATCGTCCAAGTCTGAGGTATCTTTTTTGTCTTTTCAATTATTCTTAATAGATGACTCAAGAATTTGGCCCAATTTTCTGGGGCCATTTTTAGGTCGCTATTTGCTAAGCCAACAGGGCCTGGAGCTCTCGAGGAGTTGAGTAAGTTAATGGTACTAATAATGTCTTCTGTCTCCCATTTCAGGTCCCAGGGATCATCATCTCTCTCTATATCAATTATATCTGTTTGTACAGTATTTTTATATAATGTTGAGTAGTGATTCACCCATCTGCTTGCATCCACTTCTTGAATCATATTCTGTCTTGCAGATGAGATGTTCAATATAGACCATAGATGGCGCGTATTTTTTTGATTGAGTGCTGTCAAAATCGCTTCTGCATCATTCTGTTTTATCAATGCTTTGATGGCTTTTATTGCATTGGAACACATTTCCATTTCAAAGTTTAGTGCCTTGTGTTTTCGCAATTTCGCAACGTTTTGTAGTGTTGTTTTTTTTTTGTTTGAACTTCAGTATTGAAGTAATGAGGGCGGATTTGTTTTTGATTCTTCTTTGATCCCATATGTTGGTATTTTTCTAGGATCCAACCATAATTCAATTTTAGGTTATCTTGAATCGGCGCACCTTCAAAAATTGAGACTATTTCCGCCATTTGGTTGTGTTTTATCCTGAGTCTATTCATCCCATTTGTTAGCTCAAAGTCAGGTAGTATTAGATGTTGGAAATCAAATGATGATCGCTATCCTGCTGAATTGAATTTCCAATTGAAGTAGTTAAGTTTCTGATCCTTTCCGAAGCGAAAATATAGTCGATAATTGAGTTAGATGTTTCCCTTGACCATGTTGGTAACGGTTTTCCCTCACTGTCTGTAGGTTGGTTACTTAGAAAGATGTTTCTCAGATTCGCTTCTGTAGTCCATTTTTTTGCTCTACTCGACAATATACTGGGGTCTAAATTCTCACCTTCTTTATTAAATAGATGAAAGTTAAAGTCTCCACTATAATGAACTCTGTTCCGATGTAAGAGATGGCCATGTTGTCAATTTCATCGTATATTGAATCGATGAATTTCGTCTCAGACATTGTATTTGGATTCCAATATATATTAAATATAGATATCAGGTTGTCATCCAAGGAAGAAGCTGTTTCAACCTTGTTATCTGTTGCCATTTTGATAGTTAAATATTGAGCCCATGGATGTATGTTTTTACTTGCAATTATTGTCCATGTTGGCAATATTTGTGTTAGTATCAACATTCCTGTTGCAGGTCTTCCCTATTGTGCTGATATCGCCGGATTCATTAGGGTACTATACCCATCACAGATAACCTCTTCAGTCAGCCACGTTTCCTGCAAGCAGATGATATCCAAATTGTCCAGGAGTGTTGACTGTTTTTCTAGGAGATGTTTATTTCCTCTTGTATTCCAAGATCCCAGTGATATTCTACACTTCTAGGATTCATTCATTTTTCGTTGTTATAAATAGGTTTTCCTTCCACTTTGCTTAGTCTTCACATTTGATTTAATTTGTGGAGTCTCACGATAATCACGCCATAGGGTTTGGGAGTGTTTGTAATGTTGTTCCTGCAGCTTTGGTCTTGAATTATTAAGATTTTAAGCAGCTTTTATCCCTTTGCTCTGTTCCTCATTATTGATTGCTTTATGCTGCCTAAACGGAGCCAGATTTTTTGCTTTTTTTTCAGCCAATGCCCGTGACACAAAGATTTCTTCTATTGCAAAACCTAGTTTAGTTGCTAGAACCCTTTGCGTTGTATTTTGTTTATAAAAATCAATTTGGACCTCTTCCATATATTGTTTATTTGGAAACAGAACTAGTTCTAGATCATCCGATTTTATTTTATCCACTTTTGGGATTGCTTTAAATAACCGCAGAATATTGGCTCGGTTCATTATTACCGGCTCTTCTGTGTTAGCTGTCGTTGGAAATAAAGCTATTCCATAGGCACATGTTGTATTCTGCGGATTTTGGAATATTGGTCTAACTAATGTAGGACTTGGTTCAGTCATCAGACTATTGTTGTTGATATCTTCGGATTGCTTCTCTAGTGATAACCACAATTCATCGTTAGATACTGTTGAATATTCCAAAGAGAAGTTAGCTGCCTCTTCCTCCTCATATTCACTTTCAGTTTGTTCAATAATCGTATCTTGGTATTTATCAACGACGATCAGAGTCGCATCTTGTGAATTATTTGATATAGCATTATAGTCACTCATATCGTCAGCAGTTGATAAATCTATTATTGGAATAGGTTTTACTGGTTCACAAGGTATTTTTTGATTGATTACCTCTAACAGCGCATCCAATGGTTCCATCACTTCCTTCATCTCTACATTGGTAGGCTCTTTTTGTCTTACCGCCATTTTTATTTCACACATTTTCTGTTGTGTACCCTTTTGTTTTAAAGTCAGATGATTATTGTTGTTCTTTGACTCATCCGTTAACGTTTTCTGCATTGACTTCATTTTTCTCAGAAATGCCCGAGATCCATTCTGGTTTTTTTTTGTTGTTTTTTTACTCTTTGGTTTGGTTAACAAATCTTGACCCATTATCCCACGCTTTGAGAGATCAAATATATCAAACGCCGTACAAGATGGTGGCTCAGTATTAGCTGGATGTGTCGGTATTGACAAATTGGTTGGAATCATCGGGATGATCTGAATTTCATATTGTGTACTTTGGTCTAATTTGTGTTCTTTTTTATTTATATCTTCAGTTTGTGTATGATTTGTTACATAGTGTGTTTGTTCCATCGTGTGGGCCTGTTTTTTTGTTTTATCATCAATCAATTTTTTGGTAATCGTTGAGACAGTCTCCAAAAGATTCTGTTTGTCTACCCGGTCGACTCTTGCCAATTCTGCTAATCGCCTTTGCCATATTCTAGATGTTTCGGCTTCTTGTTTCAGCCGTTCCTGAATAGTGTTTATAAAGGTTTCAAAATAAGTTTGTTTAGTTATTATCATCGCTAACAACGTTGCCTGATCTTTTGTAGAATCAACCATATATTCCTGTATCTTTAAAAACGGAATCATTGCAGTTGACAACACTGCTACCAATGTATTTTGTAAATCTAGCATGGTCGTTGGGATTCTTTGTTGGGATTCCGGTGTTTGGGATTGATGTTCAGTTGTTACATTTGAGGAGAAAGAGTCAAGGTCTTCCGTTTTAGGCCTGGGTAACAGTTTATTCAAATGCATTGTCTTTTTATCACCAGGTGAGCCAGATCTTGGTCGTACAATTGGTGTGGAGGTCTTGATGTTTCTTAGAGGATTTGGCGTGATTACCCTGTCAAAAACTTTGTTTCTTTTTTCCTGGGACTCCATAATGGCGTCTATCTCAGTGATATCAAGGGATAGGCGAGCGATTCTCAGTGCTATGGGTTTGTTTTGATCAATGTTCTGTGTCGCTGTTGGTATATATGTTGACTGCCAATGTAATTTAGCCACTTTTGCTCGCTCTTGTAAAGACGGGGTAAAGCAACTATCTTCTTCACCTGCTTTTGTCAAATTTTTAGATATTGGTTGGTCTGAGTGTAGTGTACCATCAAATGGGGTCATATGCACCAAGACTGCATCTCCTTGCATATTATTCATAGGTTCTTCTAGCTGCGTATTCAGTGAGTAGCTATTTAGAAACATAGAAGTGTTTGTTCCAGCAGCTTTCAATGCAATCAATTTTGGTGCATTGTGTTTGTTTGTTTTGTTCAAATCTGTTAGGTGTTTTACAGTTATATTATCCTTAATCGGCAACTGATCTTTCCAAGATGGGAGTACAGTTGCCTCTCCGAGTTTTGCTATGGCTTCTACTTTTGGTGTTTCTTTGCTTCCTTCTGTGCTTATATGTTCTCTACTGTTATCATCTGTTTCAATGATTTCCTTTGTTGTCATGTGAGCAGCGGGGTTCTTGGATATTTGCGCAGAAGATTCCTCTAGCTTCCCTTGCAGCCTGGTTCTTGGTTTTTGGATTTCCATTGCTGGAATCGGAAACACGACTAGGCATGACTTACAGGAAACAATTTCCACTTCAGTTGATCAGCACCTCCCGCCGCAACCAGCCGCAAACAGCAGACAACAGTGCGCCCTTTACACCACGCGGGCTTCACGCCGCAAGGGTCACGCTGTTCTGCCTTTGAGGCTTCAAGCAGGCGGAGTGGCTTCTGGTAGTCACGTGACACAGGTCACGTGTTGCTGCAGGATGCCGCTTGCTTCAACTGCTCTCAGCTGAGGCTGAGGGACTCACGCGAATTGGAGCGGACGCAGGGATTTCACTCGATCCTCCTCGCAGACGAATGCAGGTATTTCCAAAGTTCTTCCCACAGAATTTTGTCACAATGTAGCAGCCGCACAGCAGACAACAGCACGCCCTTTACACCACGCGGGCTTCACGCCGCAAGGGTCGCGCTGTTCTGCCTTTGAGGCTTCAAGCAGGGGGAGTGGCTTCTGGTAGTCACGTGACACGGGTCACGTGTTGCTGCAGGATGCTGCTCGCTTCAACTGCTCTCAGCTGAGGCTGAGAGACTCAAGAGAATTGGAGCGGATGCAGGGATTTCCCACAGAGTTTTGTCACAATGTAGCAGCCGCTCAGCAGACAACAGCGCACCCTTTACACCACGCGGGCTTCAATTTTTATTAGCCACAATCCCAGACAAAGTGTGATATTTGGTGGGGAAAAAACACAATGTTCACTTTGTCTGGGGATCTGGGTAATAAATTCTGGGCCGCTTCACGCAAGTCAGACCGCTGTGCATTCCCACGCGTGACCTCTTTTGGGAAATGCATGGGGTTCCCTGTTTTCTTTGCTGTTTTCTAGGCCCAAATCTGTAGGTTGCTCACATGAACAAAATGTGCTGTGCCGAAAGGCTTGGGGTTATAAGTGGGTTACCCTTTTCCTTTTGCGCCCCGGTAGGTGCACCCACACATGTGAGGTACCGTTTTTGTCGGGACACCTGTGGGAACGCAAGAAGGTATGACATCTGTTGTTGGTGACGTATTTCGGTGGGAGGACACGGGGAAATGTCTCTGAAATTGGCTAGAAATGAAGACAATTCTCAGATATTTCGGTCTGGCCACCCACCGAAACACACTGCCAACAACACATGGCCTACTTTCCCGTGTCCCCACACATGTCCCGATGAAAATGCTACCTCGCATGTGTGGGAGCACCTACCGGGGGCGCAAAAGGAAAAGGGTAACCCACTGGTAAACCCAAGCCTTCGGCACAGCACATTTTGTTCATGTTGGCAACCTACAGATTCCGGCATAGGGTGTCGAAGCCAGCAAGGAAAACAGGGAACCCCATGCATTTCCTAAAAGAGGACACCCATGGGAATCTACAGAGGTCGGCCTTGTGCAAATTTCCCCAGTTTTTATTAGGCACAATCCCCGAAAAAATGTGATATTTGGTGGGGAAAAAAAACAATGTTCATTTTGTCTGGGGATCTGGGTAATAAATCCTGGGCCGCTTCGCGTAAGTCAGACCTCTGTGCATTTCCACGGGTGTCCTCTTTTGGGAAATGCATAAGGTTCCCTGTTTTCCTTGCTGGCTTCGACACCCTGGCCCCAAATCTGTAGGTTGCCCACTGTTACGCTCACCTGGTATCTATGGGGATGCCACTCAGCCGCGTTGGTTGCTGGTATCCTCTTCCCAGTTTTTCCCCAAGTATGGCCTGCGGGTAAGATTCCACCTGAAAATACAGGAGGACTGTGTTCAAGACTGGCCGACTGAGGTAAATATCCTCCCTCCTTCCCGTGTGACTTCAAACCCTCAGGGCCCTCTCCTCACGTTGTGGAATTAGGCGTGCCCTCCATCCTGCCTTATTGGCAGGGGCGTGTTGTCTGTGTGGGCGTGTGCGGCCAAGTTACTTCACTGGCACGGGCCTGTTTGGTGTCTCTCAGGTAGGTCTTACTCCAGCTTTTGTAAAGCGTTGTCATTCTTGCATGCCCTTCTTAGTTTGAATAATGTCTTTTATTTCTCCCTTAGGTGTTCAGAGTTTCAACGTGGCGAACTGGCTGAGTTGGGCCTCGCCGGTAAATGATGGCGCGTGATGTGTGCTACGATGCGGTAAATAAGCGCTATGTGCAGCGCTGCATTACCTTGCCTTTGCTAACCTTTTTTCTTCTTTTCTTGCAGGTCGCAGTGTTTTCCCAGCATGTGTGGAATTCCGGAAAGATTCCAACCGGTAGGCGACTAGCCAGGTAAGCTTCTTGTGCAGTTTGTGGTTTTGCAATGTCTAATATGCCTTCTTTAATATTGTCCTGTAAGGGACTTCAATGCAGCACTCCAACTAAGTCAATGCCTAGTCTGGGATGCCCAATGGAAGCCCTTATTTATATATTTTCATGTCAAAAGTTCTTTAAATCTGGATGATGAACCCTTATATAATGCCCCTCTCTTTGGATCTTCCCGACCTCACTGAGCCAACAATTAGGTTTGTTTTGCAAATTAAAAGGTTTATTTGATTAATTAAACAATATATATATATATCACACTTTTATGAACAAAAGAATATTTGAATAGCACCACTATGAATATGGACTGTAATCAACAATGGATAATATTACAAAAGTAACAATCTCTTTAATCACTTATGGAGTATGGATATGAAGGATACTGTAGCAGAGAATACTTTATGTGATTCAAGGAAATGCAATAATGGGAAAGAATGCAAACAGAAATAAACCTTGATATGATTTCAATCAAAAGTTAATATGGTCACTTTTTCCCCTGTGACTACTCACTCCCCCCTATGCAATATGAAGAGATGGAAATGACGACACACAGGTTTCAGGAATGCAATCAAGAATGCAGTTCAATCCCAATTCCCCCAGCATGCTTAGAGAAACAGGTATGATTTTAAAACAGGCACAAATATATTTAAATGTGATTGCAGTGAGAGTGAAAATATGCTAAATTGATTTTAATTCACTAAAAGAGATTCAGGATGAGTCATAGTTACTTGAGATTGGTCCAAGTCAACACTAGCAATGATTCATGAATGATTATCAAATTGAAAACGAATTTCAGCAATTGAGAGCAGCTATTTTGACAGAAAATGAAATTGAGCAAAATTGCAATTCGCAGCAATTACTGAAAACTATAATGAATTGGAATCTTAGCTTTAAAATGACAGTTAAATTTTGCTTCTAGGTCGTGCGGTTCAAAAGTTACGGAGGTTTCTGTGAAGGTAGATTTTGCAGAAATAAAATCAAGATTTCAAATGACAGATTGCGCTTTGCAGATTCAAAATCAACAGGATGGACACAAGATTCTATAATGCATTACTGAACAAGTTGAAATGGATGGAAGAGGATTACGTTAAACTAAGAGATTGGTTATGTACAGTTCTAGACTAGATACTCACTCCTAGCTTTGTAATGGAATAGGCCTCGTTAAAGATCTGGTCAAGGGGTTTGGCTTCACTCTCACCACAGGACGGTCTCAGGCCCTCTGGGTTCTGTGTTTAGCACTGCACAGCGGTCTGGGTCTCTTGAACTGGATCTGACGTGTCTGGATACACCACTGCTCTCTCTGGGTCTGGGTTCTAGCACAGGGTTCTTAGCTAGAAGCAAACAGCACGGCCCGGCTGTTGAATGGTTTGGTTAGGCTCGGTGGAAGTTTAGGGGTTAGAATCAGGTTGCAAAAGATTCTGATGGCCTGCTGAGAAGGATTCAGCTTGTGAATTAGGCCTTTGCTTCAGGGTTCTAGAGCTTGGTTCTAGAGTCTGGATTCTAAGTTCTGGTCTCTGGATCTAGATCTGGAGTCTCTATCTGGATATTGTCTGGATCTGGTCCAGCAGAGTGCTTCACAGGAATCAGTGAGTAGTGGAAAAAAGAGTGTCCTATCTGGGTCGCAGCAGTTCCTATTTATGTGTTTCCAAAGTGGGTGTGTAGGCTGATTCTCTATGCCCAGCCCCCTAAGGATTTGATAGGTTAGAGAATTATCTGTCTTTTGACTGAAGAAAAGATCAGCATGTCATGAGGTGTCATCATGATGCTGTGTATATGGCTTAGCTGACATCCCTCCCCTCTGCTTTTAAATAGAAAATCAATTTTTCATAACAAACATATTTCCAAGGTGCACAACTTGTTCATAATACATATACACATCAGAGATTGATTAAGGCATGTCTCTGTTCAAGTCCCATATTCCTATGAGCTTTAGTTCAGAAATGACCACTTATTCATGCTTTTGGTGGGTTTCCCAATATTGGTTGAGCACCAAATTTGATACATGCATGCAGCTCCTCTCTGGCCATATTACTGTAAGTTCTTAGGTTCATAGCAACAACACTGCAGCTGTGATATTAATAATTCCGGGGTTTGGTCTCAGAACATCACACAGCATCCAGCTTAGTATTAATTTGTGGGTGAATTTGTCATTTTAAGAATCCCAAAGTTCATATTTTTGTCAGCTTGGTAAAATTTGTTATACGCAATTTTATGAAACATATATTTGATTTCAATTCAATACACACAACGGTTTGTCTCTGCCCCCAGAAGCTTGGCTGCCTCAGACGTCACATGTCCTGTCTCTTCCAGAACAGTTGTTGACCAGTCACACCCAAATCAGCATATTCTATTTATCCGAAAGAATCCATTGTCTTGACTGAGAGCAACAGGCCAGGGTGCCACTCCCCAGTTCCTGTTCACACCAGCTTGTCAATCTCTTATCCAAGGGCAGAAGGAAGCTTCTTTTGTCCAGGGAAAAGGTGTGGTGTGGAATCTGTTTGATCCCAGTGTGGGAACACTTTTTAACTCTGCAACCAATGTCTACAAATTGTCTCTTCTTACAATACAACCCACATTTTTAATACATACATTAAACAATTGCTTCCTTCAAGTCATTTCAGAATATAGTTTTACATTGTCTCCACCCCTCAGCAAGTCTTTCTTTGGCATAGTTTGGGGTACCCTGTTCAACTTTTACAAAGAAATGGTTTAAAACGCCGGCTTTCTGGTAGAGGTGAGCAACGGTATCTCACCCATTTTTGACAGCTGTCTTTTCATCAGTATCTTTAAAATATGATTTTGCTTGATAGCATATGATTCTTGCTGACATTATATTGATGTGGATTCTTGCAGCAGAGAAGACTGGAACAGCCAACAAAGAGGTTGGATCTTTTAGGTGATTTTGTGAGCCATGATTTTAGCAATTTTTGACAATCAAGAAAATATTTTTTTTTGGAAGCTAGCTCTGTTTCTTTTGCAATCAGCATTGCTATTTCCAAGCGGTTTCAGGCTGCTTTGTGGGTAGCCCAATTGATGTTTTAGGCATCGATCTCCTGTGCTCACTAATATGGGCAAAAGTGGATGGCCGCCTAATTTTTCCGGTTTTCAGTGCGCATTTTCTGGTGATTTTGAGCAAGCAGCATGCTTTCCAGTGGCCATTCTGATATTTCCCCTGCCAGCAATGCACGGTGATGTTGCAGGGCTTGGATTAGTGGGTTAATACATCCCACAAGCCCCCCTCTTGCGATGGCCGTTGAGCTTTCATCGATGGAACTTCGCAAGACTGGGATGTCCGCATCATCTCTCTGGATTCCACAGATGGCAAAGTTCAGCATTTTTTCCTCCATCAGGAGTGGATCGATCGGTTCTCCTCGCCAGTCCTGATGGGAGTATTGAGCGATACTCCGGGCCCCTCGGATCTTTGCTCCCGGTGCCCGGTCGTCCACCTTGGTCAGTCTCCATGGTTTCTCTCTCCTAGGATGACAAAGCAAAAAGGCAACAACATATTCATAGTCATTTCCCCACCACTATTAATGTAGTGGGGCGGGCATATACATTTCGTAAAGCAGGAAACATTGTTATTCTTATTATTGTATTTTATAGACTATGTGTGGAATGGTTTTAGAGTTGGAATTTTATTGATCTGGAGCGGCCCCCTCTTCGGTTCCAGAAGACTCCTCCAGTTGCTGCAGAGTGTGCCTGGGATGGCAACACTTTAGCTGATTAATATGGACCCACTTATCTTCCCCCTTTGCCAAACTGCCTTTGGGGATGCGGATCTTGTAGGCGACTGGTGAGATTGTGTCTACAATTTCAAAAGGTCCCTTCCAGGTAAGCAGAACTTTTCGCTGTTTGGCCTGGTTCCTTTGGAAATTGTAGATATAGATGCGGTCTCCTACATTGTATTCTTTCCTGGTAGTCTTCAAGTCATAGTGGGTCTTCATGCTATCGGCTGATCTTTCTAGATTTCGCTGAGCATAGGCAAAAGCATGTTGAAGGTGTTTTCTTAAATGTTCAACATACTCATGAGTTGAGGAGGCATTGATCAATGTCTGCTCTTGGGTCCTGTAAAGCAGATGCTGGGGAAGCACCATCCTGCATCCAGTCATCAACTCAAACGGTGACATTTTAGTTGCAGATGAAGGGGTAGATCTGATGGCCATTAGGACAAGAGGTAATCGGATATCCCAACTTGACCCAGAATCTTCCATAAACTTTTTTAAGATGCTCGCAATGGTTTTGTTTGAACGTTCTACTACTCCACTAGAGCCTGGCCGGTAAGCAATATGTAGCTTCCTTTTAACCCCAAGTATCTCCCACATCTTTGTCATTACTTCGCTGGTGAAATGGATACCTCTGTCTGACTCAATCCTTTGGGGTAGTCCAAAACGCGAAAAGATGTGATTGATCATCAGGGCAGCTGCTGTTTCTGCCTTTCAGTTTGGGGCCGGGAGACATTCCACCCATTTAGTAAACAAGAATGTCACTGTCAACATGTACTTGTTCCCCCTAGAGGAGCGAATCACGGGCCCGATATAGTCGACTTGCAAATCTGACCATGGCAGTGTCATCCCCCTCTTTTGGAGAGGCGCACGGTGTGTGAGGGATGTTGGCTGAAATTGTGCACACACAAGACACCCCTTCAAGTATTGGTCGAGGTCCTGTCCCATGTGTGGCCAGTATGCAACCTCTCTTAAGATTTCAAGAGTTGTATGAAACCCCCTTATGACCGGCTGTGGCCGCATCATCGGCGTGACTTAACATCAGGCTTCGGAATGAGGTAGGAACCACCAACTGATAATGGCCAGCTTGGGATTTCCTTACCAACAAACCGTCTTGGATTCGGTACATTTTTGGACATTTCATCAATACTCTGAGGTCCTCTTTCCCAATGTAATCAGTATCCGTCAGGGGAAAGTTCTCAGGGTCCTCAATGTGTTGATAAAACTCACCAATTATTGGATCCCCTTTCTGAGCCGTGATCAAATCAGCATCTGGGGTCTCCTTACTCCATTGTGCAGTTGAGAGATCATTGTGAGCTTTTGTCTAGGACCTAGTGATAGCAGTGACCTGGATTTCCCCCAACAGGGACTTGATCTCTATTAGATCCCCTTGGATGGCCCTGGTTTTGGCCAGCTGATCAGCTAAGTCATTTCCAGTTGTGTCTGGTCCCTCTACTTTGGAATGACCCTTGATCTTTTTCCAGTAGATGGTCAACCCATTTAAGGTGACCAGATCATCAATATTTTGGATTAACTTCCCATGTTTAAAGGGTTTTTTTATTAGCACATAACATGCCTATGGTTTTCCAGTTAACCAAGTGATCCATGAACCCGTTCCGTACATAATCCGAATCTGTGATTATGACCAGTTTGTGGAGTTGATGTTGGATAGCAATGAGGATGGCTTGATTCACAGCAATCAACCATGCCACTTGACTACTTTGGGGACCAATCTTGTACCCAGCGGAGGGTTCTGGGGTCTCATTCACCCATGCATTCTCTACGCTGGCCACAATTTCTTTTTCCCAGTTGTTGTCAACATGGTAAGAGCATCCATCCACATAGACAGTGGGCATTCCCTTACACTTGTCTTCTTCAAAGACTTTGTGTGGGGAATTAAGGTATGCCTCCATGTTGTCCTTGATTTTTAGACTTTTGTCCTCAAGACAGTTTTCTCTGGCACAATCATGCAAGTCAGCCAGACCTTGCGCGAGGGGACTCTTCTTGTTTTGGCCATATCTGACCTCCACAGGAAAGCTTTGCATTGATAGAATCCAGAAAGTAATTCGGGAATTACTCACATTTCCGGTCCGGATTCTGTCACTTTGGAGATATTGCAGAGGGTGGTGTGGACTCTCCACTGTGATGCGTTCCCCCTGGATAAACGGGTGCTAATTCTTCAATGCCCACACCATTGCCAGGAGTGCCTTCTCACAGTTGTTGAATTTTTCCTCCACAGAGGATAAAGTTTTACTCGCATAGGAGATTACTTTATTGACCTTGTCATGCTTTTGGGATAATACTGCAGTCAAGAAGGTATTAGAGTCTCCAAGAAAAACTCCTTATTTCTGACAGGGTAAGCTAGGCAAGGCGCTTGTGAGAGGCTTCTTTTGAGCTGTCTTACTGACTCGGATTGTTCTGGACCCCATTCCCACTTGACCCCCCCTTCAAGAGATGAATCAGGGGTCTGGTGATCTCTGCGTAGCCCTCGATGAACTTTCTGCTGTAATTAGTCAGTCCAAGGAGGCTCCTTAGTTCCCGCAGAGTTGTGGGGTCTTTCGGTTTCTGGAGTGCTTCCACTTTCTTTTCCTGGGGACAGAGGCCCTGAGGAGTAATCTCATGCCCCAAGAAATTAACACAGGTTCTACACCACTGTGCTTTCTGAAAGGAAAGTTTTGCTCCAGCGGCCCTCAAATGGGTCAGAACATAACAGATCTCTGCTATATGTTCCTCCACAGTTGAGCTTTGAATGAGGACATCATCTACATAAGGCAGGTTACCCCTCTCACCCAGGTTGGGCATAGCCTTATGCAGAAAAATGTTGAATTCATTGCCGGAGTTTATGTACCGAAGGGAGTCCGGGTCCATGTGTACTGCTGGTCCCCAAAGGTAAAAGCCAGCTTATATTGGTCCTCCCTACTGACATGTACAGTCCAGTACCCATTGGTCAGGTTTGGTCAGGTCTATTGCAGTGAATACCTGTGAACCCTGGATCTGGGCCAGCCCTTGGTCAATGTAGGGAAGAGGCCATCGGGAAGTATGGACCCATTTGTTGAGTTCCCTAAGGTCGGCGCAGAGTCTCCACTGGCCGTTAGGCTTTAATATCCCCAGCACCGGATTATTGAAGGTACTGTGGACTGGATGAATTATCCTGCGGGAAACAAGGTTCTTAATTATTTCAGTAAGGGACTCCATTGATGCGAGAGGCAAACGATATTGCTTCACAAACACTGGAGTAATGCCTGGCTCTGTGGGAATTGTTGTGTGGATGTCGGTGAGACCACAGTCATATGAGTTCACCGCAAAGAGATCTTGAAAATCCAAGAAACTTGTTTCAACTTTTGCTTCTGCTCCAGAGTCACACAGGCATCAGCTAGGTTGACTCTCCCTTCAACCATCTGCCTGAAGCCTGGAGCCTAGAAAGACTTCTGGTTTTGCTATCTGAGCAGCCTCCTCCAGCTGGGTGGAGAAGTCCCTGGTCAGAGTGCTGATTTGGACTGGTGGCTTCAAGTGGGAAAGGCAGCCCTCATGGACCTGGAAAATCAACTCATCACTCCTGAAGTCATAAGTCACATCGTCCTTGCCATAAGGGCAGGAAGTGTACACCAGGAAGTTCCCCCCGTGCCGGGTAAAGATCCTGTCTGGTGTTGTGTTGTCATCACTGTCACTGTCAAAACAGTCCTTGGGGATTAGTCCTAACAGTTAATTCCCTAAATCAATGGAAAAATGTCTGTCATCAACCGCCACTCCAATAATGGTGCCTGCGGCTAGAGTGATATTCTTTAAGTCGCTGTTATCCACCACTATTGGAATGGTGTTATGTTCTATATTGACTAATGGTGTTGGGTTTACCCCCAACCCTTGCTGTTGGAGAGAAGCATGTAGATGAAGATAAGCATCAGGGTTTTTCAATTTTTGTCCTCTTTTAACTTTCACTTCCAGGGAGAATTGTCAGGTCCTTTCTGGGATGGTGACTTCCTCTCCAATCTGAATTTCAAATGCATAAGGTAGCAATTTAGCTGACCTAAATGCTTTCTCTGGATCATCAAAGCCCATGGGATTATCCGCTAATCGGGACCAAGCTTTGAAGTTTATTATGTCCAAACTAATGGCAAAGCGATTGAGAATATCACTGCCTAAGTAAAAGTCGGCAGTGACGTCTCGCACGACCCAACAATTATGGACTATGCTCTTGTTGCCAATGGAGATTTTGAGCATACACCTGCTTGGCAGGAGATGTTTGGAATTGGGTGCTACCAGGTCCATTTCCCATTTGTCTATCAGTTTGAATGTAGGAATGGCTGGATCTTTTGGGAGTTGCCGGAACATGGCTTTGCTGATGAAGCTCTTACCGTTGTTCACACACACTCAGGAGATAACAGAGTCCTTCTCTTCATTTAACGGAACAGGGATGAACAACTGCTCTCCAATTTGCTGAATATCAGCCAAGCTCTGAGATGATTTCACATCTTTCTGGACTATAGGAGTGGGAATGTCTGATTGAGGATTGGTAAAGAATTTCAGAGTGTTTCCTTCCAGTGTGGAATACCACCTTAAACTGGAAGGAAGGTTGATTTTCAGAAATAGAGAGGACCCCCCATCACCAGTTTGTTGTCCTACTGCTATTACTGTAACGTCTGGAATTTGGTTGTTCTGAAAGTGAAATTCTACTTGGTCAGATTTTTGTTCAACCATGTGGCATGTGCCGTTTAGACTAACATGGTTGATACTCTGTTTAAATTTTATGGGTCAGCTAGTCTGGGTCCAGAGGACCTTGTTTACGCGATCTATTAGGGGTGACAACCTTCTCATTATGACCGGGTGTTTCACCTTGTGTCGCCCAATTTTAATGTCCAAATCCACAGTCCCTTCGATGGGAATTTCCCGTCAAAGTTCTGAAGTTGTCCAGGAAGAGAGGTGAGAGGGATTTTGTAATTCTCCCTCCTTCCTGAATTTAGTTCATCAAAGGCCTTTTTGGACAGAAGGGTAGCTTGGGATCCAGTGTCCACCAGTGCCAAAATTGTACCCTGCCCCTGTACTTGTGTAATGCACATTTTCGGACAACTGGTGGGCTAATTTTCTGGTTTTGGACATGGAGAGAGACGGGATTTGGGCAGAATTCTGGGGAGAGTCTTGGGAATCTGAAAGAAAAAGTTGGCAATTGGAGATAGGAGAAGTTTTGGGTTCCCCTGGTTCCGGTTCTCGGCCGCCCCCCCCTTTTTTGGAGGCAGTCACCAGGATACGTTTGAACCAGGGGATTTTGATGTTGTTGGTTCTGGGATGGGATGATGAGCGGCGCTAGCTCAGTCCCCACATCTACCCAGTCCGGATTTTAATCCCTTTGGACCCATTTTTCTTTGGGAGGAGTTCCCCCATCTCTGAAGGGGAAGATCCTTTTCCCAGGATCCTCTGAGGATCCCTCTCCCTCAAATTGGAAGATCTGTACCTCCTCCTCAAAATGGGTCTGTTTGGGTCCTTTGTTTCTCCTACCCCCCCTCTGCTCCTTGGGTGGCAGACTTTCAGGGGCAGGAGATTTTGTTTCTGGTTCCTGGGTTTCCAGGGGCTCTTTACAAGTGGGGAAGGAAGCTTCCTCCAAGGCTTTACACCCCCCTTCCCCTTGTGCCTCCTCCCTGGGAACCGGTGGGTTGTCGGAGTGCTGCCCCCGTCATTGTTCTGGAGCACCAGGTCCAGAGTTCGGGGCATTCTGCACCGGCATGCCCATATGAGGGTTCTGCTGAGCCCTCAGCATGCGACTCAGATCCTGTGCCATATTTTGGACCTGGCCCTCTAACTGGGAAACCCGCTCAGGCTGATACAGGGTTCTGTTTTCTCCCATGGGCTGATCCCCAGAAGGGTAGCTATCCCTTCTCTGGTAGTTGGGAAGATTTGGGTACCCCTCCACCCTTGGCCTCCCCTCTCCTGGATTAGGTTGTCTGGGCTCAGGGAATTGGGGAAAGAGGGATGGATGATTTTGGGGTTGTAAGTTCTGTGGGTACCTGGGGAAAAAGTTCTGCCCAGATTTTTGGGAATTTCTGCCCTCCTCTGGGAAGTTAGGAGGGAAGTTCCCTGGGTTAGGCGCTTGGTTGGATACCCCCCTTGGACTGGAGGGGTCCACACATAACCCAGGATGGGTCTATTTCCCTTGTAGCAGGGATTTACATAGTCAGGGGTGTGAGGGACCCCATTTGTGGGACTTCCTCCTTGGCTCCCTGTCTGTGACTGGCCCGAGGGCCTCCTGGGCTTGGAATTATTTGGTGCAGGCAGGTTTTTAGGCCCCCCATCTCCAAATCTAAAATGGGGGCAACCTTTACCTCTGCCACTTTAGCAGCATCAGGGGTGCTGGGTGGTTTGGGGCTCTTCTGAGCATTATTTTTATTTTCTATGGGTTTCTGCACCTCATAGATTCAGGTGGTCTGTTCAATGACCCAGTCTAGTGACCTTTTCTCATGAAAATCTCTCACTAGCTGGGTCATGATGTATTTGGGTAAGGCATGGAAAAACGTATTTACAAACTCTTTACTGTCCGTGCGCACCCACGCTTCAACTCCTGCACAAATTCTTGTGGGGCCTGATCCTCCCCACATTACAAATTGTATGCTGCCTTGCGAGCCTCTTGGGGATTTCTATGAACAGAAAAGTGCTTTAAGATGGCCGCCCTGTATGTGGACCATCTTGAATGGTTTTGGTCCTCCAGCCCTGCAAAGAAACTGGAGTGTTCTGGGGAGAATGTCCATTTTACATATTGAATGCAGCGACTGCTGTCTTTGAAATGGAAAGTCTCCATCATTTGCTCAAAGAGCTCTAAATGTTCCCACACAGAATACTTGGCTTTTTTGTGGTAAGGTGTGATGACACTCCTTATTGCCTTAATCGGTTTTAAGGGGTCCTTAAGCAAGGCCCTTTTTGCCTTATTGGCCTTCTTGGTTCGGGTAACCCTGGTCCATTCATCCTCTGACTCAGAGGCACTGCTCCCAGAGGTGCCCGTCTGATCTTCATGGCTTTCCCGGATTCTGCGGGCCTGGGAATGGTTGGCAGAATGTGGGGACCTAGTCTCCTGTGTCCTGGGACACTCAGAGGAGTCTTCTGATTCCTCCTTGCTCCCAGGATTTGATGGGTACCCCCCCACTGACCTAACTGGGCTAAGAGGTTTTCAGGATGCCCTTAGTGGGCCTACTCTCCTGGGGTTCACCACTAAATTGCACTGTACTTGGGTGCCCATACCCGGATGCCCGCCCATCCATTCCTGGGAGGGACTGGCCTATGAGCCCCATATTTCTGACTGGATAGTAATCTGCCATCCCCGTGACCCTGGGCTCATGTGCGCCAGGGGACATGGGGTGGCAGAGTCCAGGGACTGGGAGAGATGGAGGCCTCTGGTACTAGGGCTCCTGAGGTTATGCTCAGGTGTTTCCCTTTCCCAGCGAACCTCATCTCTATCAGCCCCTGCTCCCCATTGCCATGCAAGAGCCTGTGCTTTCAGTTCCTCAATCAAGGCCTTACTAGACTCTATCAGTTTCTCCTGCATGGCTACCTGTTGCTGGAGCCTATCATTGTGCTGACAGAGAGCCTCATTCTCTCTCTCTGCTTCCTGGTTAGTCCTGGAGTACTGGGCCAGTCTTTGCTGCAGGAGGGTTACCTCCTGAGTCCTGTCCCTACTGGCCTGCTCCTTTCTTGCCAGATCATCTTCCACCCTCCTGGTGTGCTCTAACAGGTTTTGATGCTCTTTTTGGAGATCACCCAGTCCCTGGAGGGCCCGGTGATTTTCCTCCAGCTTCCCTTTTAAGTGACAGACTTTCTGGCCTAAGGTATCCCTTTCCTGAGTAAGTCCCTCTGCCTTTGAAGGGCACCAGCTTTCTGGCGCTCTTCATCGAACTCTGCCTGGGTATCCAGATCTTTCAAAATCAGTTTATTGCTCTCTGCCTTCACTCTATCTACGTGGCTTTGCAGGGTGACTACCTGCTCTGTGCATGCCCTATTGAAATCCAGTTGTTGCTCCAGCTTTTTCTGGCTCTGCAGTAGGGAGTCCAAATCTTCTTGTTACTCCTTCTGCAAGGCCAGAATTCTGGTATCCTGGTCTGCCCTTTCCTGTTGCAGGATACCCATGTCCTCTTTGATTTTAATGATATACTGCCTACTTTTGTTTTCTGACTCCTGGCTCCTCTGCAGCCTCTGCTCAGAAGAGTCCAGATCAGATTGGGCCTTCTCTAATGCCATCGGTTGCCTACTTGCCAGATCTTGGCCTTCAGCACATTTGTCCTGTATGGCTCCCATATATAAATATAAATATGCCTCTACCCTGGCAATCTTGCTGTGCTCATCCTTGGCCTTCGGGGCCATATATAGTTCACTCAGGGTCACATGTAAGGGACCCTGATCTCTCCAGATATCTAACCCAGTTGCAGTGACCTGTTGTGTGATCGCCTGCAACCATGCATTCTGGTCCTGCTCAGTCCACTCACCTCTCAGAAATAGCTTATGTAAGAGGTGCTCTCTAGCTATCTTGATATCTACCAATGTCGCCATTCTGGAAATTGATTTCCTTCCTGACTTACAGAAGTTTATTATTTTATTTTGCAAAACAGACAGTTTCCCGAGAGCGTTCCTTCTTGAGGGGTGCTTTTACAGTTTAACACAGCATAGTAGCCCAACAGGATTTATGTGTCCTGTCAGTTAGCACACTGTATTAAGCTGTACAAGTGGTAGATCTAATCCAGAATCCCCAGCTACCGAGCCCCCAATCTGTAAGTGACTTCAATGCAGCACTCCAACTAAGTCAATGCCTAGTCTGGGATGCCCAATGGAAGCCATTATTTATATATTTTTATGTCAAAAGTGCTTTAAATCTGGATGATGAACCCTCATATAACGCCCCCCTCTTTGGATCTCCCCGACCTCACTGAGCCAAGAAGTAGGTTTGTTTTGCAAATTAAAAGGTTTATTTGAATAATTAATCAATATATATCACACTTTTACGAACAAAAGAATATTTGAATAGCACACTTATGAATATGGACGGTAATCAACAATGGATAATATTACAAAAGTAACAATCTCTTTAATCACTTATGGAGTATGGATATGGAGGATACTGTAGCAGAAAATACTTTATGTGATTGAAGGAAATGCAATAATGAGAAAGAATGCAACACAGAAATAAACCTTGATATGATTTCAATCAAAAGATAATATGGTCACTTTTTCCCCTGTGACTACTCACTCCCCCCTATGCAATATGAAGAGATGGAAATGAGGGCACACAGGTTTCAGGAAAGCAATCAAGATGGCAGTTCAATCCCAGTCCCCCAGCAAGCTTAGAGAAACAGGTATGATTTTAAAACAGGCAAAAATACTTTTAAATGTGATTGCAGTGAAAGTGAAAATATGCTAAATTGATTTTAATTCACTAAAAGAGATTCAGGATGAGTGATAGTTACTAGAGATAGGTCCTGATTAACACTAGCAATGATTCTTGAATGACTATCAAATTGAAAACGAATTTCAGCAATTGAGAAAAAGGAGCAGCTATTTTGACAGAAAATGAAATTGAGCCAAATTGCAATTTGCGGCAATTTTTCAGCGTGAGTAAATCGCGATTACGGAAAAACTATAATGAATTGGAATGTCGTTTTGGGTTTGTTGGAAAGCTTAGGAGCTTAGCTTTAAAATGACAGCAAGTGACAATGCAGCACTCCAACTAAATCAATGCATAGTCTGGGATGCCCAATGGAAGCCCTTATATGTCAAAAGTTCTTTAAATCTGGATGATGAACCCTTATATAACGCCCCTCTCTTTGGATCTCCCCTACCTCACTGAGCCAAGAAGTAGGTTTGTTTTGCAAATTAAAAGGTTTATTTGAATAATTAAACAATATATATATTACACTTTTATGAACAAAAGAATATTTGGATAGCACACTTATGAATATGGACGGTAATCAACAATGGATAATATTACAAAAGTAACAATCTCTTTAATCACTTATGGAGTATGGATATGAAGGATACTGTAGTAGAGAATACTTTATGTGATTCAAGGAAATGCAATAATGGGAAAGAATGCAACACAGAAACAAACCATGATTTGATTTCAATCAAAAGATAATATGGTCACTTTTTCCCTTGTGACTACTCACTCCCCCTCTTTGCAATATGAAGAGATGGAAATGAGGGCACACAGGTTTCAGGAATGCAACCAAGAATGCAGTTCAATCCCAGTTCCCCCAGCAAGCTTAGAGAAACAGGTATGATTTTAAAACAGGCAAAAATACTTTTAAATGTGATTGCAGTGAAAGTGAAAATATGCTAAATTGATTTTAATTCACTAAAAGAGATTTAGGATGAGTGATAGTTACTTGAGATTGGTCTAGGTCAACACTAGCAATGATTCATGAATGACTATCAAATTGAAAACGAATTTCAGCATTTGAGAAAAAGGAGCAGCTATTTTGACAGAAAATGAAATTGAGCCAAATTGCAATTCGCAGCAATTTTTCCGCGTGCGTAAATCGCGATTACGGAAAAACTATAATGAATTGGAATGTCGTTTTGGGTTTGGTGGAAAGCTTAGGATTTTAGCTTTAAAATGACACTAAGTGTTAATGCAGCACTCCAACTAAGTCAATGCCTAGTCTGGGATGCCCAATGGGGGCCCTTATTTATATATTTTTATGTCAATAGTTCTTTAAATCTGGATGATGAACCCTTATATAACGCCCCTCTCTTTGGATCTTCCCGACCTCACTGAGCCAAGAAGTAGGTTTGTTTTGCAAATTAAAAGGTTTATTTGAATAATTAAACAATATATATATCACACTTTTATGAACAAAGGAATGTTTGAATAGAACACTTATGAATATGGACGGTAATCAACAATGGATAATATTACAAAAGTAACAATCTCTTTAATCACTTATGGAGTATGGATATAAAGGATACTGTAGCAGAGAATATTTTATGTGATTCAAGGAAATGCATTAATGGGAAAGCATGCAACACAGAAATAAACCTTGATATGATTTCAATCAAAAGATAATATGGTCACTTTTTCCCCTGTGACTACTCACTCCCCCTCTTTGCAATATGAAGAGATGGAAATGAGGGCACACAGGTTTCAGGAATGCAACCAAGAATGCAGTTCAATCCCAGTTCCCCCAGCAAGCTTAGAGAAACAGGGATGATTTTAAAACAGGCAAACATACTTTTAAATGTGATTGCACTGAAAGTGAAAACATGGTAAATTGATTTTAATTCACTAAAAGAGATTCAGGATGAGTGATAGTTACTTGAGATTGGTCCAGGTCAACACTAGCAATGATTCATGAATGATTATCAAATTGAAAACGAATTTCAGCAATTGAGAACAAGGAGCAGCTATTTTGACAGAAAATGAAATTGAGCCAAATTGCAATTTGCTGCAATTTGTCTGCGTGCATAAATCGCGATTACGGAAAAACTATAATGAATTGGAATGTCGTTTTGGGTTTGTTGGAAAGCTCAGGATCTTAGCTTTAAAATGACAGTAAGTGTCAATGCATCACTCCAACTAAGTCAATGCCTAGTCTGGGATGCCAAATGGAAGTCCTTATTTATATATTTTTACGTCAAAAGTTCTTTAAATCTGGATGATGAACCCTTATATAACGCCCCTCTCTTTGGATCTCCCCGACCTCACAGAGCCAAGAAGTAGGTTTGTTTTGCAAATTAAAAGGTTTATTTGAATAATTAAACAATATATTTATATCACACTTTTATGAACAAAAAATATTTGAATAGCACACTTATGAATATGGACGGTAATCAACAATGGATAATATTACAAAAGTAACAATCTCTTTAATCACTTATGGAGTATGGATATGAAGGATACTGTAGCAGAGAATACTTTATGTGATTCAAGGAAATGCAATAATGCGGAGTTGGCTGCTGAGTTGCAGTCTGTGGCAGTCTACTCTACTCTACAGTCTCTCTACTGTTTCCTCCTTCTTGTGGGTTGGACTTAAAAACCCCTTCAAACCGCGGAGCGGCCGCGGAGTTGGCTGCTGAGTTGCAGTCTGTGGCAGTCTACTCTACTCTACAGTCTCTCTACTGTTTCCTGCTTCTTGTGGGTTGGACTTAAAAAACCCCTTCAAACCGCGGAGTTGGCTGCTGAGTTGCAGTCTGTGGCAGTCTACTCTACCCTACAGTCTCTCTACTGTTTCCTGCTTCTTGTGGGTTGGACTTAAAAACCCCTTCAAACCAAGGAGCGGCCGCGAAGTTGGCTGCTGAGTTGCAGTCTGTGGCAGTCCGTGGGCAGACAGGGCAGGCGCCCCTAAACCAACACCAACATGGAAGAAAGGCGAGGGGTAACGTCCGCCTCACCAACATCAGGAGGAGAAGACAATGAAGCTCGGTGGATGAGAAGCTCAAGCCGAAACTCAAGGCTTGTATCCCTCCGTTCTGACCTCCCCCACCCGCCGGTGCATCCCTCATTAAGATCCGAGCATTCACAAAAACTGGGACTTTCAAACGTCAGCTCTCCGAAACATTTAGACTTTACGTCCGGCAAAGATGACTTGCAAGAAAGATATGCATTTGTGCAAAGGCGTAGTCCAAATCCTCCGCCCGGAAAAGACGCTCGCATCGAAGGAGCTCGGCAACTTGGAGTCACCACCGTCAAGGAGGCTAGCAGGGCCAAAGAGAGAAAATCGGCGACGGAGCAGGGAAAACCGCATGCATCCAGGTTCCCAGTGCAGCGGACCAAAGGGTGCGCGGCGAGAGAACAGCATGCGGTTCCCCGACCCCGATCGGCAGCCATAGCCCATGAGAACTCGCAACAAACCGCATTGCCAAATGGCCCTGAACTCACCGGGGGCTTGAAGTCTCCGGCACCGGGACCTGCTCGAAACAGCACGCTGAGCCCCAATCAGGGGCTCCCTGGTCGCAGAGCTGAAGACCCACTGACGCCTGTCGCCCACGCTGCAAACTCACGGGAGAACGAGCCGGAGGAAAGCCTGATGGCAAAAACGTCATCAGAGCACAAGGAAGTCCGCGCTGAAGTTCACGCAGAAGAAAGCAAGGCTCCACTTCCTCAAGGGGCTGGAGCCAAAGATCAGCTGGCAGCAGAGGAGAGATCAAACGAAGACGTTCAGTTTGACACGCCGAAACCTTACCAACGAGAAGTCAGTGCAACCTCTCCCTCAGATCAGCTGTCTATTTTCAATTTCTCAAAAAAAACGGCAAAAAACTCACACTTGTCAAAACAAAAACAAAAAATTCAAAAAAATCAGAAGAAAAAGAAAGGAACACTGGGCAATTTACCACATCAAAAAAATATGAACTCTTCGGACAAGCTTTTGACTAACGCAGCAATCTGCAACTCGTTAAAAGCATACTTTGCCAGCCAAGGAAAACGGAAATATGACGTCCTCCTTGAACTGACAGATGCAGAAATGCTGGACGCAACGCTAGACTTGGCAGGAGGTCCAAAAGCATGCAAGTTCCCCTATACACCTAAAGAGGGTATGTCAGACTTTGGCTGCAAAGAAAATATCCAGGAGGATTTTCACTCTCATGAATGTTCTGGGGAAGACCAAATTGGACTACCGGATAGCCAGAGACCTGAATCTGTCAACCATTCTCCAACGAGTCAATCCCCCCCTTTCAGAGAGTCCATTGACAAACAGCACAAAGGGGCCCCCGTGCCTCCCACTTGCTCCTCGAATTAAAGGTACCCAGCCAACAGATAAGAGCACAAATGAGGGACCCAAAGGATCTCCCGTCGAGAAGCAACCACTGCTCCCTGCCCTGTCCCCAGTCAGAGCGCAACCACCACAGGGCCTACCAGCAGCCTCACCAGTGAACAAATTCCCACAACCCAAATCTCAATCACCGCCTTCTATTCAACCTTGTTGGTCCCACAATCCACCTAGAAGGAAGAGTACAGGGGCAGGTCAAACAGAGGAAGGGCTAAAGGAGACCCCACCGGAGAAGCGAGACCTGACGACACTGATGTCAGCATTGACAATTGCGCTCGCTCCATTCGGAAAGCTATATGAAGCTATAAATGATACGTTAAAGGATCAAACTACAATGATCGCCATGGCTCACACCAAAATGACCTACTTTGAAGGCTACATAACCGCCAAAGAAAAAGTCGACAGTGTAATATACGACAAAATCATAGGAGACCCAAACGAACCAATCCTGCAATCCCTATTCCTCTACCACATTCCATTCTAATTAAAGACTCAAGAAACTGTGTATCACAAACATACCCAATTATTGAAAAAGAAAAAATAATGAGTATACAGACAAAGTCAGTTGACAAACGACCTTCGAATAAAATCTGTTTTCATTTTGGGAAAAAGCCTACTACAAACCTTAAAACAAAAGAAAAACCTGAACCCCCTCGTCATTTCCTATTTAAAGGAGCAAAAAAGGAAACGGTCAAATCATGTCTGAAAGAGACAGCTCCGAAGCAAACTGACCTACCACTTCTGATCTGTACATCAAAAACTCCAACAAAAGACATACCAACTCAGCCAAACAATCTGAAAAGAGCAAAAAATAACTTCAATCTTCAATCCACGATGGAAGCCCCTCCGTCGCTGCGCCTCGCTGGCCAGGTCCTGAGAAAAAACCAGACACCTCAAGCGGAAAACAGAAAGTTGGCTTCGAAATTAAGTGTACCTACTGCTTCGCCAAAATCGCCAATCCAAGTCTGACACTTTGTCAGAAGTCCCTCAGAAGTCTCACAGACACACTCTCCAGTCACAGTCGAAGACTTTCTATGAGACGAAGTGTCGATGAACATCACTCTCCATTCATCCCCTGAAAGTGGCAGTCCATCTCACACTGAAAAAGGCGACGGGGAAAGATTGCCTACAAACAAAAACTGTGTAACATCCCCTACATCCAAAAAACGCAGGACGAACAGTGAGCAAAAGAAGCTTGATTTCAGTCCAAACCAAAGATATCCTAGAGGCCCGGATGCCACAAGAACGAATCCATTAAAAAGAAATTACGCAGAATTAAATTCACCAAAAAACACAGACAACAGTCGGAAGGATGGTCTCAATTGGCACAAAAAACCAAGAGAACCCAATGAACAGAAAGGAGAAAGCCGCTCTAGAGATAGCAGCCGGAATCAACAAACAGCAAAACAACAAAGGCTCGCTCTTGTGACAGTTCTCAAACTAGAACAGATCCCGGAAAACTTCGAAAAGACAACCTTAAATAGGGGCACAATTTTGAAAATCTTGAAACATATCAGAAATCTCGAAGATTTAAAGAGCACCGACCTGATATTGGTAGAGCCTTCCCACAAAGACAAAAAAGCGAAGGCGTATCTACATGTAAGTGCAGAATCCAGAGGCAGATGGTCTAAAGAAGGAAAAGAAGACCTCTTGAGAAAAGGGTATTTTATCACAGAGATAAAAAGAGGGTCGACTAGAGAGAACTTTGAATTTAAAGAACACACTCATCCATCTGAGAAAATTCATTATAGATCAAGATCAGAGCTCAAAGTGCCTCTGTCCCCAAGGAGATATTCACCCCAACGACTGAATAAAACAGGCAAAACAAAAAATCGACTCTCCCCGAGCAGGAAACCTACAGAAAGAAACTTAAACAGAGCAAGAGAAAGGCAAGAAGAAAGATTCCCTACCAAGAAAAGAGCTCTGTCTTATTCAGAAATAAAATCAGAACAAAAACTGTCTAACAGAAGTCAAAAATCTTCAAGAAATCGGAAATCTCCAGAAGCCAAAACCAATCTGTCAACATTTGTACTGATTAAACAGCTCCTGGTTTGGCTTCCGAAAACTTCCTCAAGTACAACAAAGAAATAGCAACAAATACCACCTAGTGCCAGGGCAGATTCCATCAAAGACGGAGCGAGCCTCATAGAGCAAAGGCTGAAACGAGATCTTCAACTTTGAACACTAAAAATGATGTCCTGGAATACCAGGGGCTTTGTTCACCTTACAAAACCTGGAGCAGTAAACCTTGGAGAATTCTACATTATTACCCTCCAAGAAACATGGCTCGTCACCCCACCGACAATTGACGGCTTCGCAGTTGCAGTCTCTCCGGCCACGAAAGGTCGCTTGGGCCGTCCATCAGCCGGTCTTCTCATGGCAGTCCAATCCGGCTCGGGCCTCTCAATTCAAAAGAAGCTGACAGCAACTAAAACCCACTTAGTAGCACTAATAAAGTGGGAACATTTGGACAGGAAGAGCCTTTCTATGACCTCCTCTGTGATAACTGTAATTACAACTTACTGGAACCCCCAAGTCATCTCAGACAGACTCTTCCTCGCAACCATTGAAAGCGAGATTGACAACATTATGTCCACCCAAAACAACCCACTAATAATCCTAAGTGGAGACTTAAATGCTAACTGCCCGATTGGACCATCAAGAAGTATTCTATCGCGTCCAATTAGCCAGGTGGAATCTCGTGGAAAAAAATGGCAACTACTTATGGACTCTAGAAATCTTCGTAATATTGACCACTCACTCCCTCAGGCGGTCTATGTCCCGACCTGGGAAAGAGGAGCCCAGAAGGCGACCATAGACTACATATATGTTTCAGAGGCTATGTTGACCCTAATTTCAGCCTTTGAGGTCATAAGGGTAGAGGCAAGTGACCACAATATCCTGAAAATTGCATGGCCAAGTGAAGGTGAGGACAAAATGAAACTGCCAGAAAAAATGGAACCAAACACCCAAGGAAATCGCCTAAGGCTCACTGCCAAATGAATCGAGGAACTGTCCAGAAACTACAAAACGCATTGCCTACGGGAAAACAGGGAGACACTAAAATCTACTGCTTATCAGCCCTTACTGATCCCCTTCATGATACCCAGGAAACTAAACCAAAAGTCTACTCAGCCACCATTACACACTTATGAAAAAGAACTGGTAATGAAACGCTGTATCCTGAGGAAGCTAAAGAAATTGGCAGTATCTTCAAATTCAGAAGGACCAAGACAACTCTATCTGAAGGAACAAAAGCAGTACAAATCGTGGCTACGCTTCCGAAGAATCTTTCTCTACCAGCAGGACTCAGAAGAAATGCTTAGAAAACTGGCAGATAAAAACTCAGGTGCCTTTTGGCAACTAATAAGGAACACTGAAGCAGGGGCAATCACAAAAGGTCTAAACAATGTCCCGGAAGAAGCCTGGAAACAACACTTTGCCAAGATTTTCCAACTTCCCAGGCAAATCAGAGATGTTCCCAAGCCTGTGGCAAGATCTATTACCTGGGAAGATTTTTCAAATGAAGAAGACATCGTACTGGCCATCAAGCGCCTGAAACCCTCCAGAGCTCTGGGACCGGATGGAATCACTAACATAGACTTGAAAAACCGTCCACAGGAGTGGGCGAATTTCATTGGGCAGGTATTTAAAAAATGCTGCACCACAAGATCGATTCCAAACTCCTGGCGCACTGCAGTGATCCCCCCAATATACAAAAAAGGAGACAGAACTGACCCAAGAAACTACCGTCCAATTGCGCTCTTGGACACAATTGGCAAACTCTACGGATCTTTCCTCCTAAAAAGTTTTCAAACTTGGACAAAAACAACCCCGTGCCGAGACCCATTCCAAACAGGGTTTATGAAAAAATGGACCAACTGGACTGGATAGAGACTCTTACATTAGCAGGAAAGAACAAACTCCTCACTCACTTGAACTTTCAACCAAAAAAACTACATTCGCCGAATGAATTCCTAAAAAGATTCCCGGACAAGGTTTTAAGATCTACCTTCCTGCGATCTCGCTTAAACCTACTTCCGACCAATGAAGTAAGGGCCATCAGAGGACAATCACAAACAAATCTCTGTCGCCTATGCAAAACGGAACATGAACCTGAAACAATAAAGCACCTCCTGTTACATTGTCCCAAAACGATAAAATGGAGAAGAGCGTACCTGAGACCGTTGATCGATCCCAATTCCTTGTACGAAGAAGAACTTTGGTGGAATCGATTGATGTGCGGATCTAGGACAACTTGGGCATTAGCAACTGCCAAAATATTAAGGAATGCCCTAGAGGCTTGCTCCCTCAAATCTGATGAGTACCCAGGCAACAACCATTCAAAGGTCTAACTGAATTGGAAACCTGAATCCAAAACTCAGAGTGCATGATGGAAAACCTCAATCTTAAAGCTGCTTCAGGCTTGGAAAAAGAAGAAAGGAAACACTGACACAATTGCTCTTCCTCTTTGCAAAATCATTGAACTGATAGAAGCAAATAATTAAAAAAAAATAATAATAATAAAAATAATGGGAAAGAATGCAACACAAAAATAAACCCTGATATGATTTCAATCAAAAGATAATATGGTCACTTTTTCCTCTGTGACTACTCACTCCCCACTATGCAATATGAAGAGATGGAAATAAGGGCACACAGGTTTCAGGAATGCAATCATGAATGCAGTTCAATCCCAGTTCCCCCAGCAAGCTTAGAGAAACAGGTATGATTTTAAAACAGGCAAAATACTTTTAAATGTGATTGCAGTGAAAGTGAAAATATGCTAAATTGATTTTAATTCACTAAAAGAGATTCAGCAATTGAGAAAAAGGAACAGCTATTTTGATAAAAAATGAAATTGCAATTCGCGGCAATTTTTTTTTCCGCGTGCGTAAATCGCGATTATGGAAAAACTATAACGAATTGGAATGTCGTTTTGGGTTTGTTGGAAAGCTGAGGATCTTAGCTTTAAAATGACAGTAAGTGTCAATGCAGCACTCCAACTGAGTCAATTTCTAGTCTGGGATGCCTGATGGAAGCCCTTATTTATATATTTTATTTTTATGTCAAAAGTTCTTTAAATCTGGATGATGAACCCTTATATAACGCCCCTCTCCTTGGATCTCCCCGACCTCACTGAGCCAAGAAGTAGGTTTGTTTTGCAAATTAAAAGGTTTATTTGAATAATTAAACAATATATATATATCACACTTTTATGAACAAAATAATATTTGAATAGCACCCTTATGAATACGGACGGTAATCAACAATGGATAATATTACAAAAGTAATAATCTCTTTAATCACTTATGGAGTATGGATATGAAGGAAACTGTAGCAGAGAATACTTTATGTGATTCAAGGAAATGCAATAATGGGAAAGAATGCAACACAGAAATAAACCTTGATATGATTTCAATCAAAAGATAATACGGTCACTTTTTCCCGTGACTACTCACTCCCCCCCATGCAATATGAAGAGATGGAAATAAGGGCACACAGCTTTCAGGAATGCAATCAAGAATGCAATTCAATCCCAGTTCCCCCAGCAAGTTTAGAGAAACAGGTATGATTTTAAAACAGGCAAAAATACTTTTAAATGTGATTGCAGTGAAAGTGAAAATTTTCTAAATTGATTTTAATTCACTAAAAGAGATTCAGGATGAGTGATAGTTACTTGAGATTGGTCCAAATTGCAATTCGCAGCAATTTTTCCACGGTCGTAAATTGCAATTACGCAAAAACTATAATGAATTGGAATTAGGATCTTAGCTTTAAAATGACAGTTCAATTTCGCTTCTAGGACTTGCGGTTCAAATGTTACTGAGGTTTTTGTGAAGGTGGATTTTGCAGATTTTACAGATTGGAAATCAACAGGATGGACACAAGATTCTATAATGCAGGTCTGAACAAGTTGAAATGGATGGAAGAGGATTATGTTAAACTAAGAGATTGGTTATGGACAGTTCTAGACTAGATGCTCACTCCTAGCTTTGAAATGGAATGGGCCTTGTCAAAGATCTGATCCAGGGCTTTGGCTTCACTCTCGCCACTGGACAGGTCTCAGGCCTTCTGGGTTTTGCGTTCAGCACTGCACAGCCGTCTGGGTCTCTTGAACTGGATCTGACAGGTCTGGATACAGCACTACTCTCTCTGGGTCTGGATCTGGGTTCTAGCACAGGGTTCTTAGCTAGAAGCAAACAGCGTGGCCCGGCTGTTGAATGGTTTGGTTAGGCCCCGTGGAAGTTTAGGGGTTAGAATCAGGTTGCAAAAGATTCTGAAGGCCTGCTGAGAAGGATTCAGCTTGTGAATTAGGACTTTACTTCAGGGTTCTAGAGCTTGGTTCTAGAGTCTGGATTCTAAGTTCTGGTCTCTGGATCTGGATCTGGAGTCTCTATCTGGATATTTTCTGGATCTGGTCCTGCAGAGTGCTTCACAGTAATCAGTGAGTAGTGGAAAAAAGATTGTCCTATCTGGGTCTCAGCAGTTCCTATTTATTTGTTTCCAAAGTGGGTGGGTAGGCTGATTCTCTATGCCCAACCCCCTAAGGATTTGATAGGTTAGAGTATTCTCTGTCTTTTGACTAGAGAAAGGATCAGCGTGTCATGAGGTGTCATCATGATGCTGTGTTTATGGCTTAGCTGACATCCCTCCCCTCTGCTTTTACATAGAAAATCATTTTTTCATAACAAACATATTTCCAAGGTGCACAACTTATTCATAATACATATACACATCACAGATTGATTAAGGCATGTCTCTGTTCAAGTCCCATGTTCCTAGGAGCCTTAGTTCAGAAATGACCACTTATTTGTGCTTTTGGTGAGTTTCCCAATATTGGTTCTGCACCAAATTTGATACATGCATGCAGCTCCTCTCTGGGCATATTACTGTAAGTTCTTAGGTTCATAGCAACAACACTGCAGCTGTGATATTAATAATTCTGGGGTTTGGTCTCAGAACATCACACGGCATCCAGCTTAGTCTAAAATTGTGGGTGAATTTGTCATTTTAAGAATCCGAAAGTTCATATTTTTGTCAGCTTGGTAAAATGTGTTATATGCGCAATTTTATAAAACATATATTTGCTTTCAATTCAATACACACAACGTTTTTTCTCTGCCCCCAGAAGCTTGGCTGCCTCAGACGTCACATGTCCTGTCTCTCCCAGAGCAGTTGTTCACCAGTCACACCCAAATCAGCATATTCTATTCATCCCAAAGAATCCATTGTCTTGACTGAGAGCAACAGGCCAGGGTGCTGCTCCCCAGTTTCTGTTCACACCAGTTTGTCAATCTCTTATCCAAGTTCAGAAGGAAGCTTCTTTTGTCCAGGGAAAAGGTGTGGAATCTGTTTGATCCCAGTGTGGGAACACTTTTTAACACTGCAACCAAAGTCTACAAATTGTCTCTTCTTACAATATAACCCATATTTTTAATACATACATACAGTCATTTCAGAATATAAAACAAGGGGGGTCTGGGAATCTCTCTACCAGCACGAACACAGCCCAATGACCTGTTCTTCGGTGAGTAACCCCTGGGAGAGACTCTACCAAGTCTTTTCTTTAGCTCACTGTCCCTTTCACAGAGAAGACATTTCCCTGCATATCAGTCTTTGTCTTGCCCAGGGGCAGTCCAGCACCGAAATACTAGACAATTCTCCTCTGAACAAGAGTACCAACAGCAACCCCATACACGTGTTTCAGCCTTGTTGGGCACCATCAGTGTGGTGAAGCTGCGTCTCTCTAAGAACAGTGAGCAAGGGGTCCACGTCTGGATTGCCCTTTTAACTTAGGGTGAGACCCAAAGGTAATTTATGTAAAACAATGGGGGTCTGGGAATCTCTCTACCACCACGAACACAGCCCAATGACCTGTTCTTGGGTGAGTAACCCCTGGGAGAGACTCTACCAAGTCTTTAGCTCACTGTCCCTTTCACAGAGAAGAAATTTCCCTGCATATCAGTCTTTGTCCTGCCCAGGGGCAGTCCAGCACCGAAATACTAGGCAATTCTCCTCTAAACAAGAGTACCAACAGCAACCCCATACACGTGTTTCAGCCTTGTTGGGCATCATCAGTGAGGTGAAGCTGTGCCTCTCTAAGAACAGTGAGCAAGGGGTCCACGTCTGTATTGCCCTTTTAACTTAGGGTGAGACCCAAAGTTAATTTATGCAAAACAAGGGGGGGTCTGGGAATCTCTCTACCAGCATGAACACAGCCCAATGACCTATTCTTGGGTGAGTAACCCCTGGGAGAGACTCTACCAAGTCTTTAGCTCATTGTCCCTTTCACAGAGCAGAAATGTCCCTGCATATTAGTCTTTGTCCTGCCCAGGTGCAGTCCAGCACCGAAATACTAGGCAATTCTCCTCTGAACAAGAGTACCAACAGCAACCCCATACATGTGTTTCAGCCTTGTTGGGCATCATCAGTGAGGTGAAGCTGTGCCTCTCTAAGAACAGTGAGTAAGGGATCCACGTCTGGATTGCCCTTTTAACTTAGGGTGAGACCCAAAGTTAATTTATGCAAAACAATGGGGGTCTGGGAATCTCTCTACCAGCACGAACACAGCCCAATGGCCTGTTCTTGGGTGGGTAACCCCTGGGAGAGACTCTACCAAGTCTTTAGCTCACTGTCCCTTTCACAGAGAAGAAATTTGCCTGCATATCAGTCTTTGTCCTGCCCAGGGGCAGTCCAGCACCGAAATACTAGGTAATTCTCCTCTGAACAAGAGAACCAACAGCAACCCCATACATGTGTTTCAGCCTTGTTGGGCATCATCAGTGAGGTGAAGCTGCGCCTCTCTAAGAACAGTGAGCAAGGGGTCCACGTCTGGATTGCCCTTTTAACTTAGGGTGAGACCCAAAGTTAATTTATGCAAAACAAGGGGGGGACTGGGAATCTCTCTACCAGCACGAACACAGCCCAATGACCTGTTCTTGGGTTAGTAACCCCTGGGAGAGACTCTACCAAGTCTTTAGCTCACTGTCCCTTTCACAGAGAAGAAATTTCCCTTCATATCAGTCTTTGTCCAGCCCAGGGGCAGTCCAGCACCGAAATACTAGGCAATTCTCCTCTGAACAAGAGTACCAACAGCAACGTCTGGATTGCCCTTTTAACTTAAACTTTAATTTCAGAATATAGTTTGACATTGTCTCCACCCCTCAGCAAGTCTTTCTTTGGCATAGTTTGGGGTTCCCTGTTCAACTTTTACAAAGAAATGGTTTAAAACGCCGGCTTTCTGGTAGAGGTGAGCAACGGTATTGCACCGATTTTTGACAGCTGTCTTTTCATCAGTATCTTTAAAATATTATTTTGCTTGATAGCATATGATTCTTGCTGACATTGTATTGATGTGGATTCTTGCAGCAGAGTAATGTGGAACCACCAACAAAGAGGTTGGATCTTTTAGGTGATTTTGTGAGCCATGATTTTAGCAATTTTTGACAATCAAGAAAAGATTTTTTTTTGGAAGCTAGCTCTGTTTCTTTTGCAATCAGCATTGCTATTTACAAGTGGTTTTAGGCTGCTTTGTGGGTAGCCCAATGGTGGTTTTAGGCATTGATCTCCTCTGCTCACTAATATAGGCAAAAGTGGATGGCCGCCTATTTTTCAGCTGGTGATTTTGAGCGAGCAGCATGCTTTCCAGTGGCCAGGCTGATATTTCCGCTGCCAGCAATGCACGGTGATGTTGCAGGGCTTGGATAAGTTGGTTAATACATCCCACAGTCCTTTCCCTTCCTCTTTCAGGTCTTTCGGTCTGGGCGGCATGCAGATCCAGAGGAAGCTGTTCACTGGAGCTGCGAGCGGATAATAAGATGGAGATTGCAGGTAAAATGCTGCTAATGATGTTCCTTTTGTCACCTTGCAGGTTTGCTTCTCCGAGGCTTGTGGGTATCACAGGACACGGGGAGCGTCACATAGCAGACTGCAAAGTAACGTGAAGTGTGCTTTCCTGTTCGGGTGTGGTTTAAATAGCCTCAACAAAGTAGTCCATTTAAAGTAGACCCTAGGCCACCACACCGAAAACACTATACCGCATAGCTAGGTTCCTAGGAGCCAAGCTATGTGGATGCCTCCATGTAGGCTGAAGGCCCCAAATGAACAAAGCAGTTCCCTGCACACATTTTCTTCAAGGTGCATGAGCCTGGTGCCATAGGTGCCAGGACTGGCCCCAAGAGAGCCTTGTGAGTGGATGCCAGGCCTTCAAGGCCCTGATGGAGAACCGACTCCTGATTCCACCTGGCAAGTGGGCTTGCCAGTGGGGGTCTGGGGTGAGGGTCATAACAGCACTCCCCGCCAAGGCCCATCCCATGGTGTTCCTTCTATCTGGCCCAGGTTTATTTGGGAGGTTCTGATGAAACTTCTTGATTAGATGTGGTGCATGGATGTTCTCACTTGGCTCCCAGTACCTATCTTGGGGTCCATATCCCTTCCAATCGAAGAGATAGTATAATTTGGACCTAGTGTACTTAGAGTTCAGGATATCTTTGACTTCGAATTCTGGTTCTCCGTCAACAAGTATGGGTTTTGGTGGTGTCATAACCCGTGTACCGGGTTGCATTGGTTTCAAGAGGAACACATGGAATACCGGGTGGATTTGCAGATTGGGTGGTAATTCCAGTTTGACAGCTGCTGGGTTGATAGTTGCCTTGATGGTATAGGGTCCTAAATATCAAGGATGAAAGGTCTGGGTTCCCTTGATTGGTACAAATCTAGCAGCTAACCAAACCTTGTCTCCTACCTGATAGTCAGGATCTTTTCTTTGATGTTGATCAGCGAATTACTTTTGTCTGTCCTTGGCATGAATGAGATGTTCTTTCGCCCTTTTAAAAGCCTGGGAGATGGTTGTGTGAAGAGTCGTCACTGCTGGCATTTCCAGGCTGGCTGGAAGGTCTAGTTCGGAAGTATGTGGGTGTCTGCCATAAAGGGTGTAGAAGGGCGTTTGTCTGGTGCTAGAATTCAAGGAATTGTTATTCATATTCTGCTATCCAAAGTAAGTCCTCCCAATTCCTTTCTTCGTGGTGCAGCATGCAACGTAAATATTGTTTGAGAGTTTGATTGGTCCTCTCGGTTTGGCTGTCCGTTTGGGGATGGTGGCTGGTAGACAGCTGGACGTCAATTTGCACCATTGCACAACATTTCCTCCAGAAGTTGGACACAAACTGGCTGCCTCGATCAGAGACCAGAACTGATGGGAAACCATGTAGTTTAACATTGCCTTACAGGAACACTTTCGCTAAACTGGATGCACCTGGGAGACCCTTGAGAGGAATGAAGTGTGCCACCTTTGAGAACAAGTCCACGACTACTAGGATGGTGTTGAACCCTTGGCTGGGAGGCAGGTCAGTGATGAAGTCAAGGGAAAGGGCGTGCCATGGATCAGGAGGAATGTCCAATGGTTGTAGGAGACCAGCTGGTTTCTGTTTTTGTGACTTATTTTGTGCGCAGACACCGCAGGTCTGAATGTACTGGATGATGCCCTTGTGCCAGGTAGGCCACCAAAAGTTCTGTTTCACCATGGCTAGGCTTTTAGTGATTCCAGGGTGCCCTTCAATCAGTGAATCATGATAATCTGAAATAATATGTTGTTGTAGATCTTTCTTGGGTACATATAGACGGTCCCTAAAAAAGGGCGAGCAGTCCTTGATGGAGTATTGTTCTCCCTGAGTATGCTATGCAAGTAAAGCATCGGGGTTCATTGCCCATTGAATTTTGTTTCTGAGTTCTGTTTGTGTTAAGGTGGCTGGGAGACCCAAGGGTTTGTCTTCAGGTATAATGGGTACTGGGTCTGGAGTTGCATATGCCATTTCATCAATGCCCATACGAGATAAAGCATCAGCCTTTCCATTCAGGACGCCTGGTCGAAACGTAATTACATACTCGTATTCGGCAAAGAAAAGGGCCCACCATAGCTGGCGCGAGGACTGGGCCTTGGCTGTTTTGAGATATTGCAGGTTTCGGTGATCTGTGAGAACTGTAATAGTGTGTCTGGCCCCCAGGAGGTAGTGTCACCAGGCCTTATAGGTGGATTTGATAGCCAGGAGTTATTTGTCGGTGATGGCATAATTAATCTCCGGAGGTGAGAACTTTTTCGACCAGAAGGCCACAGGATGTAGCTGGCCAGTTTCCGGGTCCATCTGTGAAAGGACAGCCCCCATTGCCATACTGGAAGCATCGGTTTCTACAACATTAGGGAGGTCTGGATGAGGGTGACGCAGGATGGCAGCGGAGGTGAACCTTTGTTTAAGTTCTTGAAAAGCTTTTTCTGCTTCTTCGGTCCAAGCAAACCTTTTATTGTTTTTTTATAATAGTTCTGTGATTGGGTGTATAATCTGAGAGAAGTCTGGGATTAAACAGCGGTAGAAGTTCGCAAAACCCAGCATGCTTTGAACCCCTTTTAGAGACTTCTGTGATGGCTATTTCAAAATGGCATCTACCTTGTGCACATCCATTCTGATGCCTCCCGGAGTGAGGATAAAACCAAGGAACTCCACTTCGGTGACGTGAAAAAAGCATTTCTCAAGCTTTGCAAATTAACGATGTTGACGGAGCTTGGTGAGAACAGAACGAAAGTGCTTGATATGGTCTTGCTTCGAGGCTGAGTACACTAAGATGTCATCTATGTAAACCAAGGCGCAAACATCAATTAATTCTCTCAAGATGTCATTCATGAAATATTGGAATGCCGCAGGAGTGTTGCATAGCCCAAAGGGCATGACTTGATATTCATACAAGCCATATTTGAAACGGAAAGCAGTTTTCCACTCATCTCCGCTTCTAACTCGGACCAGGTGCACACTCCTCGAAGGTCCAATTTGGTATAAATCTGGGCATCTTTGACTTGGTCTAGCATTTCACGGATGAGTGGCAAGGGGTAGTGGTTCTTCATGGTGATCTGATTTAATGCACAGTAGTCAATACAGGTCCTCAAGTCCCCTTCTTTCTTCGGTACGAAGAACAAAGGACTTGCTGCCGGGACAAAGACGGGCAGATGAATCCGTTTGCAAGGTACTGGTCTAGAGAGGATTTCAGGTGGAGGTTTTCTGGTTCTGCGAGTGCATAGATCCTGCCGCAAGGGATTTGTGCACCTGGAACAAGGTCGATCTGGCAGTCATAGGGCCTGTGCAGCGGTAATGTGTTTGCTTGGTCTTTTCGTAACACATTCTGGAAATCGTGGTATTCACTTGGTAAGGTATTAGTTACTGCCAGAGTTGATACTGTCGCACTGGGAGCCATGGGGGTACAGTAATTGGGTTTCTGCTCTTGGTAATAGCAGGCAGGGGAGCAGTCGCTGGGGAAGGTTAATTTCCGTGCCCGGCAGTCTATCAAAGGGTTGTGAGCAACTATCCAAGGCATCCCTAACATTAGCCAGAACTGAGGTGCCTTGATGAGATCGAAGGCAATGGACTCCCGGTGTCCATCCTGACATAGCAAGGTTACCCCGGCTGTGGACTGGGTTACTGGTCCGGAAGCGATTTCTGTCCCATCCACGGTGGTTACCTTGTCCGTGGTTGGCTTGGAACATAAAGGAAGCCCCACCTCTGCTGACAGTTCTTGATCAATATAATTCCCAACTGCTCCACTGTCTATGTATGCCTCAACGGCATGTATCCTAGATGACCGTTGGTGGTTAATTAAGATCACTGGTATTGAAAAGTGCAAGGTCATGTGTGGGTGCACCTACCAGGGCCACAAAAGGAAAAGGGTAACCCACTGGTAACCCCAAGCCTTTCGGCACAACACATTTTGTTCATGTGGGCAACCTACAGATTTGAGCCTAGGGTGTCGAAGCCAGCAAGGAAAATAGGGAATCCCATTCATTTACGAAAAGGGGACACCCTTGGGAATCCGCAGAGGTCTGCCTTGCACAAATTGCCCCAGTTTTTATAAGTCACAATCCCCGACATAGTATGATATTTGGTGGGGAAAAACACAATGTTCACTTTGTCTGGGGTTCTGGGTAATACATTCTGGGCTGCTTTGCGCAAGTCAGACCTCTGTGCATTCCCACGGGTGTCCTCTTTTGGGAAATGCATGGGGTTCCCTGTTTTCCTTGCTGGCTTCAACACCCTAGACCCAAATCTGTAGGTTGCCCACATGAACAAAATGTGCTGTGCCGAAAGGCTCGGGGTTGCCAGTGGGTTACCCTTTTCCTATTGTGTCCCGGTAGGCATGCCCACCCATGTGAGGTACCGTTTTCGCCATACTCGCCATACTCACGCCATACTCACCATGAAAGGGGCCCCTAGGGGTCCCTTATGCCTATGGAAACAAGGCGAGTCACCACACACGATAGATACGCCAGACACGAGGTTGTACTCCCAAAGCTAGGGTTTATTGCAAAGCAAAAAGTCTCAGTTGGCCAACTCAGTCTCACGCCCCGCAACGTGTATCTCTAGACCTCGAGGGACACAAGAGAGTGAATTACGTACATCAGTTACATATATACAAAATGCATATCAAACAATCAGCTATGACATGTTTAACACCCCCCTTTATTGGGTTTCTTTGAACTCTGTGTGATGATGGACACTTTCGACAATTATGACACCTTCAAATAACTATTCTAGTAACAATTTGCAATTTGTAAGTGCGGAGGCATCTTTCAGTTATTGAACAGAACACAGTGCTTCTGTTCTTGGAAGCGAGCTAAATACGGGGGAAGAGTTGCATTCCAGACCTTGCTATCTATGAGGTGCTATTTGTGTCCTGGGAGCCGACACGCTCTAACAGGGCTCAGTAAAGGGGGGCCGTAAGAAGAGCATAATTCAAGCCTTTAGCTTTATTCTAACATATTCTACCATATAATGAGACTGGCTGGCAGCTGCGAAATGATTAAATGCCCTGCAGCTCTGCTTCAAGGCTACATTCGGGAGGGAGCTGGGCATTCTTCCTGGCGCTGCCTACGTTGTGTTTCATCGAACTCTTGTTATCCTCGCAGCCCTGCGGCCTTGTCCTTTCATGTGCAGACAACAATGTTTTACAGTCGAGCAGTTTAAGCAGAAAATGTACTGCGAAGCAATAAGAACAGAAAGGAATGAGCAATGGTTAGAAAACAAAATGCCGATTCTTGTTACATCAAAATGGCCGTTCATTGGCAAACTCGGAAACCTATATGTCTGTCATATCGTGCATGAGAGGGTTGGCCCACGGCCACCAAAATACGTTTGCTGTCCCATATGAGAGGTATCCATTTTTCTAGACTGACAACCAGTCCTCACAGCATTTTTCGATCCGGCGCAGCCTCCATCATTTTCTCCGCCGAATTCCACCATCTAGGGGACAAAAGAAACATAAGGTGAGCCGAAAAAGCCAACAAATACAACCTCTCCACTATAGACTTACCTGATTAACAACTGGAGGCATTATTCTGTAACAAACCGCAACTCCTTACGCCGCACCTGTAAGGAGAGAGAAACCAGCCATTTAAACACACTCATCTTTTGCTAGACAGTGTTGGGTAATACAGACTCTTACCTGAACACCATCAGCTGGCACAAGACAATCTTCCCTTCGACTCAGCTCCAACACAAGAAAGGAATGTACAAGAGTGAACATCGGACATATTAAACTCTTTGAACTTTACACTTATGGGTTCTCGGCTGGAACCTCGGAGTCAATATTCATCCGGAACTCTTCCAACGCCTTCAAACCAGTGAAGTAACTGGTATCTACGCGCCCCTGCATTCCACGCAGGATGGGTAGCTCATCATTTACAAACATAAGGAGAATACTTCTACGGGTCAAGCAGACGAGGTTAGGCGGTCCAGTCCAGTCTGTCATCTCTGCACTACGCTTCACGTTGGAGGAGGTCGCAGCTGTCCGGGTCCGATCAACGCCCCTGTGGGAGCCAGGTGAGTGTAACAGAACGCAAAGCCTATCTACAAATCCCCACCCGGGCATTATGGAAACCTCCGAAACAGACCAACTAGCCCAATTATTAGGGGAACTTAGGGCGGAAGTGCACTCTGTGCACCAAGAGACTAATGCCCTCAGGAGAGAACTGATTGTATCAAAGGAACACACAGGTGATCTTTCTAGACAACTGCTGCAAAATCAAGCTGGGCAAACACCCCTACCTGGACTCGGGGGAAACCCAGCTCCTGTTTCATCGAGCAATCCTGTGCAAGTAATCCTACCAGGGGCTATTTGTTTAGCTCCACCCGAACACTTTTCTGGGGACCCAAAAAGGTTCGCAGTGTTTATGAATCAATGCCGCTTGCACTTTTTATGCAGACCTGGAGCTTTTCCAAATGACCAAGCCAAAGTAGCCTTTGTACTATCATATCTTAGTGGCAGCGCAGCTGACTGGTCAATTCCACTAGTCAACCAGGATTACCCTCTTCTTCGGGATTTTCAGGGTTTTCAAAGAAGTATGGAAAGACTGTTCACCAGACATTCACAGGGACAGGCCCTGGATAACGAACTTTTATCCCTACAATAGGGTAATCAGGATCTGCTAACCTATATCGCAACCTTCAATAGGTTGGTGGTGGAAACCGGATGGCCTGAGGAGAAACGAATTACATTATTTCACCGTGGGCTTTGGGGAGAACTCAAAGATGTTTTGGCTCAAGTTGTGAACCCACCTCAGGATTGCGGAGAATATACAGACTTAGTGGTCCAGTTGGACCACCGACTTCAGAATAGAAAGGCTGATCGAGCTAAGTTCGAGAGTCGGGTATGGGTTAAACCCAATGTTACTCCCAAAGGAACAGATGCATCAGAACCTATGTAGATCGGGGGGGGGGTTAAAGGACCCTTAACTCAAAAGGAAAGAGAAAAGAGACGGCAGATGCAATTGTGTGTGTACTGTGGAACCGCATGACATTTTCTACGGGATTGCCCTATAAAACCACCCAAGAAATTAGTAGGAGTAGCTGACAAAAGTCAAATAGAGCCTGATTCGGGAAACGACCATGCCCGACAAGCGTAGAGGTCTGCTTGCCGAGCTTAAATAAGGACACTCATACCTCCCACCTAATTATACCAATGGTCCTAATTGATCCAAGGCAGCCATCACGTATGCACGCAGTAAGGGCATACTTTGATAGCGGGGCCGTAGGAAACTACATGGACCATGAATTGGCCTCAAGGATGAATATACCCCTTTCCAAAAAGACCGCTTCGGATGTCATCACCACAGTCGATGGAATTGAAATTGCCTCTGGGCCTGTAACTCATTTCACTACTGAGCTGACACTGTTGGGTCAAGATGGGCATCGAGAAAATATTGTGTTTGATTTAATCAAGGCCCCTCAATTTCAAATAATTCAGGGAATGCCATGGTTGGGAACACATAATCCTTGTATTGATTGGCGAGAGAAGAGAGTGACCTTCCCAGATTGTGCACACACCTGTTACCTGGAAAAAACCTTGATCAAAATCCTGGCCACCGTTACTAATCCAGTTGTGCAGCTACCTCCTCAGGAATATCAAGAATTTCAGGATGTTTTTAAAAAAGAACAGGTAAATACCTTACCACCTCACAGATCATACAATTGTCAAATCGACCTAGTACCCGGTGCACAACCTCCATGCAGTAGAATCTACGCCCTTACGGAACCCGAAAATCTTCACTTACGACTATATCTGGACCAATACCTTGCTAATGGCTTCATTTGTCCATCCAAATCTCCTGCATCCTCAGCTCTATTCTTCGTGTCTAAAATGGAAGGTGACCTTAGAACCTGCATAGACTACCGCGCACAAAATCAGATTACTGTAAAAAACCGATACCCATTGCCTCTAATCCCAGAATTACTAGACCAAGTAAAGGATGCTTGTACCTACACTAAGTTAGACCTCCGAGGGGCATATCATCTGGTACGTGTAAAGAAAGGTGATGAATGGAAGACTGCCTTTCGCACCAAGTACGGGTTATTCGAATACCAGGTGATGCCCTTCGGGTTGTGCAATGCACCAGCAGCCTTCCAGTATTTTATGAACGATGTCCTTCGTGAACTCGTTGACGTCTGTGTTGTTGTATACATAGATGATATTCTAGTGTACTCCTCCTCAGAATCAGACCATGTGAAGCACGTTTGTGCAGTCCTTGAGAAACTACGCCAGCACAAGTTATACGCAAAATTGGAGAAATGTGTTTTTCATTCTACAGAAGTTGAATTCCTGGGATTTATCCTGACTCCAAAAGGAGTTCGAATGGACTCTCGAAAGGTGGACGCAATCCTCAAGTGGCCATCACCCAGTTCAGTTAAAGGGGTACAAAGCATGCTTGGATTTGCTAATTTCTATCGCAGATTTATTCCTGAATTCTCACATATTGTACACCCCATCACAGCACTTTTGCGAAAAAACAAACGTTTTTGTGGACTGAAGAGGCTGAAAGAGCCTTGCAAGAGTTAAAATCGAAATTCACGACTGCACCTGTCTTAAGGCATCCACGCCCTGAGCTTCCATACATAGTTGAAACCGATGCATCCAGTTTAGCCATGGGAGCTGTCCTGTCCCAGAAGGATCCCGAAACCAATCAACTTCATCCAGTAGCATTCTGGTCAAGAAAGTTCTCAGCACCCGAATTAAACTATGCGGTTACTGATAAGGAGTTATTAGCCATCAAGTCCACCTTCAAGGCTTGGTGGCATTATCTTCTCGGTGACAGGCATACCATCACTGTAATCACCGATCACAGGAATCTGCAGTATTTGAAAACATCCAAGGCCCAATCATCGCGTCAACTTAGGTGGGCATTATTCTTTGCCGAATCCGATTTCATGATCACTTATCGACCAGGTTGTAAAAATGGCAAGGCAGATGCCCTATCCCGAATAGGGATGGGAGAAGTATATTCGAACCCGGAACCGGTGCCTATAATTTCAGAACAAAGAATTATTGGCATAACTACTCTACAGACTCTAGAAGACATTCACTTAAAAATCCAACAACTTTTCGATCCAGCAGCCCTGCAGGACTGGGTAAAGAAAGGCCAAGATTATTCAGTCATCAATGACCTGCCTTACTATCAAGGACGACTATTTCTACCACACAAGGAACTACAAGATCTAGTCATCTCCAATTATCATGACGCCCTTATGGAAGGACACCCAGGTATCGCAAAAACTGAAGCTAAAATTAAAAGACAATTCTGGTGGCCCACCTGGCGAAAGGACATAAAGTCATTTGTGATGTCTTGTGGTATCTGCGCCCAAAACAAAAGTCAGAAGAAAAAACCAGCTGGCCTTTTACAACCTTTGGATATTCCACCTACACCATGGCACACCTGTCTTTAGACTTCATTACAGATCTACCTCCGTGTAATGGATTTAACAACATTCTAGTTATTGTGGATCTTTTTTCCAAAATGGCCCACTTTATTCCTTTAAAAGGATTACCTTCCGCTTCGATTTTGGCCAAGGAATTTCTCAAAAACATTGTTCGAATCCATGGATTTGCTTTCTGTATTGGTCTCTGACCGAGGTAGTCAATTCATTTCGCAATTTTGGAAGAAACGCTGTCAATTGGCGCAAATCGACGTAAGGCTATCAACCAGTCACCACCCCCAAACTGATGGTCAGAGGGAGAGGACCAACCAGACTCTTGAACAATACCTACGTTGTATGCTACACCAAACCAAAAGCAAGTGGAAAGATATTTTATGGATTTCCGAATATGCATACAATAACTCCATACATTCAGGAACCGGACAAAGCCCCTTTTATACCATATATGGACATCACCCTCGAACCTCAGAACTCGATTCGCCTCAACACTTAGAAATGCCTGCAGTGACTCATCTGCACTCTACTATTACACAAGCCTTTAAGGAAGCAATAGAACACTTAAAACAAGCAAAGGAGAAATACAAGAAAAATGCTGATCGACATAGAAGTGAAACTCCACAATACCAGATTGGAGATCAAGTTTGGCTGGCTACAAAACACATACCTCTAAAGGGAACTCAAACTTTCAATCCTAGATATTTGGGACCTTACACCATTAAGGCCATTATCAACCCGGTGGCCGTCAAATTGGAATTACCCTCTAATATGCGGATTCATCCTGTCTTTCATGTTTCACTTCTGAAACCAGTTTAACCTGGGACAAGATTAACCAAACCACCTGACCCCGTCCTAATAGATGGAGAACCTGAATTCGAGGTAAAGAATATCCTGGACTCTAAGATGGTTAAATCAAGACTTTTTTATTTAATCGACTGGAAGGGTTACGGACCACAAGAAAGGTCATGGGAGCCTAGTGACCACATTCATGCACCTCGGTTGGTGAAGAAATTCCATCGGAACTTCCCAGACAAACCAGGACCAAGGGGAAGAACAACTTTAGGAGGGGCCTTGGGGGGGAGTGCTGTCATGATGCATACCGCTCGGGCATCCGGATCAAGCCCATCAGCCCCGGGAGCAGGCATCCAGATATTTAATAAAACCCCAGCAGCCGCGGCTGGGGGCTGTCTGGGTTCAGTCCTGGCGCCTTAGCCGCCAGGCTCATGATAGAAATCAGTCCAGGCGCCATAGGTGCCAGGCTCATAGTCTTTATTTACCTCATGCAGACCATGCTGCAAATGAATCCAAGCCAACGTGAGGCCTGGATGGGACTATTTTACTACAGGGACTATTTTTTACTCGGGTGTGGTTCTAGGGACTTCTTACCTGGAACTACTTTGGAGGCTATTTAAACCACGCCCGAACAGCAGCACATACTTCGCGTTATTCTGCATCCAGCAGCGTAACGCTCACCGAGCCTGCAGTCAGCATCCAGTCTTCAGCCATGCCCGTCTCGAATCCAGAGCTCCTAGCAATAGAAGAAAGAAGAAGGAAAGGTTACAAAACATATTAATTCAATCCTTACCTGAATTCCGGATCCATCACATCTTCGAACTTGAAAAGGACATTATTCTACATGCGTCGCATCGCCAGCTGCAGCACCGTGCCATACTCACCAGTCCTCACAGTATTTTTTGATCTGGCGCAGCCTCCATCATTTTCTCCGCCGAATTCCACCATCTAGGGGACAAAAGAAACATAAGGTGAGCCGAAAAAGCCAACAAATACAACCTCTCCACTATAGACTTACCTGATTAACAACCAGAGGCATTATTCTGTAACAAACCGCAAATCCTTACGCCGCACCTGTAAGGAGAGAGAAACCAGCAATTTAAACACACGCATCTTTTCCCTGGCAGTGTTGGGTAATACAGACTCTTACCTGAACACCATCAGCTGCCACAAGACAATCTTCCCTTGGACTCAGCTGCAACACAAGAAAGGAATGTACAAGAGTGAACATCGGACATATTGAACTCTTTGAACTTTATACTTACGGGTTCTCGGCTGGGACCTCGGAGTCAATATTCATCCGGAACTCTTCCAACGCCTTCAAACCAGTGAAGTAACTGGTATCTACGTGCCCCTGCATTCCGCGCAGGATGGAGAGCTCATCATTTACAAACATAAGGAGAATACTTCTACGGGTCAAGCAGACGAGGTTAGGCGGTCCAGTCCAGTCTGTCATCTCTGCACTCCGCTTCACGTTGGAGGAGATCGCAGCTGTCCGGGTCCGATCGACGCCCCTGTGGGAGCCAGGTGAGCGTAACAGGCGTCCCTTCCTAGGAGCAGATATCTGGTCCCAGGGAGGGCTGCATGACATGGCACCCACTCCATTGCGGGTGGGGGGGTCAACGCCCCATTCCATTAGAAAATTCTCTGTCCCTTTGGGGTGCCCCACAGCCCCCCCAAAATGCGTTCCACAATTTTCACTTTTTTCGTTTGTTAACCCAAATCCCCTTGGTGCAGAGGGGCGCATTGGTGTGCCAATCTGGCCCCGGGGTGACCAAAACTTACTGGCAAACCCACTTGGGGGCCTGTCCCACAATTTGTGGGGGCCCTCTCCCCCCTCACCCCAAATGGATGGCAGGGGCACCTCATGGTGGCCTCCCTGGGCCTCCTACAAATGGCTGCGTGAGGTACACCCCCCTCCATTTGGGTTGGGGGGATGAGGGCCCACCAAAATTGGGGGACAGGCCCCCCAGTGGGTGGGGCAGTAGGGTTTGGGCACCCCAGGGCCAGATTGGCACACCAATGTGCCCCTCTGCGCCAAGGCGAGTTTAGTAAACAAAGAAAATAATTCAAAATGGCAGGCTGCCCATTAGTGGGGACTGAGGTGCACCCTACACCACTGAGGAATTTTCTAATGTGAAGGGGGGTGCACCTCTCCACCCCCACTCCAATTGGAGGGGCGGCGCATCTCATGTAGCCCTCCCTGGGGGCAGATAATGGGGGGGCTCTCCTTCACTCCTCCCTGGCCTCAGGCGTCCCTTCCTAGCAGCAGATATATGGTCCCAGGGAGGGCTGCATGACATGGTACCCACTCCATTGTGGGTGGGGGGGTCAACACCCCATCCCATTAGAAAATTCTCTGTCCCTTTGGGGTGCCACACAGCCACCACTAAAATGCATTCCACCATTTTCACTTTTTTCCTTTGGTAACCAAACTCCCCTTGGCGCAGAGGGGCACATTGTTGTGCCAACCTGGCCCCGGGGTGCCCAAACCTTACTGTCCCACCCACTGGGGGGCCTGTCCCACAATTTTTGGGGGCCCTCTCCCCCCTCACCCCAAATGGGTGCCGGGGGCACCTCATACAGGCCTCCCTGGGCCTCCTACAAACGGCTGCGTGAGGTACACCACTCTCCATTTGGGGTGGGGGGTAAAGGGCCCCCGTAAATTGTGGGACAGGCCCCCCAGTGGGTGGGGCAGTAAGGTTTGGGCACCCGGAGCCAGATTGATACACCAATGTGCCCCTCTGCGCCAAGGCAACTTTAGTTAACAAAGAAAATAATTCAAAATGGCAGGCTGCCATTTAGCGGGGGCTGAGGGGCACCTTACACCGCTGGGGAATTTTCTAATGTGAAGGGGGTGCACCTTTCAACCTCCACCCCAATCAGAGGGGTGGCGCATCTCATGTAGCCCTCCCTGGGGGCAGATAATGGGGGGGCTCTCCTGCACTCCTCCCTGCAGATATCTGGTCCCAGGGAGGGCTGCATGCCATGGCACCCACTAAATTGCGGGTGGGGGGGGCGGCGTCAATGCCCCATCCCATTAAAAAATTCTCTGTCCCTTTGGGGTGCCCCATAGCCCCCTTAAAATGCGTTCGACCATTTTCACTTTTTTCCTTTGGTAACCAAACTCCCCTTGGCGCAGAGGGGCACATTGGTCACCTTTTGGCCCCCAGGGGTCTTTATATATGTGCCTCCATGCTTTGGAGCCTTGTGGGGGAGGGGGCCACTTACCTAGTAAGAAGCCCCCCTCCCCTCGCACTGTAAAGACATCCCTGGTGTATAGTGGGCATTTCTGGGCGCGGATCGCACAATCTGCGCCCTCTCCGTGCCCAGCAATGCTCTCACAAAGGGTGTTGTTGGAAAGGGGAGAATCTCCCCTTTCCAACGACACCTCCATCGATCTCCAGCTGGAAATACAGCCAGAGATCGAGGGGGAGCAAGGTGGAGACTCACCTTGTGTTTTCACCGCAGCAGCCCGAAATGGCTGCTGCAGTGAAAATTACTTTCACTTTCAGGTCGGTGTGCTTTACGCAAACCGACGCGAAACTGAAGGTAATCCAGCCCCCTGGCAGTGAGGGGGGACTTCCTCCTCACATAGCTCGGGGGTTGGATTACAGTTTTGTGTGATCCCTGCTTTGCAGGGATCACACAAAACAAGGTGCCAAAAAGGATTTGCTATCTCGTCCTTGGCACTACGGAAGTAATTCCAAGGATGAGGTAACTCACCCTTGGCACTGAAGGGGTTAAAGGGATGTTATGGTCAAGTTATGCTAATAAAAACCTATCAAATACACTGAAAAAATGTGTTAAAGGGACGTTATTGTTACCAGTACAACCGAAAAACCTCAGAAATTCACCAGTTATGGTAAGCACCAGTATGGTAAGCTAAGGTAAGGTAACCATAACTCGCACCACCATCATGCACTGCTAAGACTACCTAAATGAGGCCCACCCAACATGTTCCTCTCTCCACCTTCCCCTTTGTCCCTATGGCTGGTGCCCCTTGCCTACCCTCCCTTCCCTTCCCCACTTTGTGTGTCGTGTTAAAAAAAACACCCCGAAAAATATAAAACATCAAAATAAAAACAGCTCTTCTCAGAGCCACCTTTCACAGTTTAAAAAGAGAATTGCCAATGAAATGGTGCAGACCCCTGCACAGTCCACGAAGTCCCCGGACATCGTGGTAGTCAGTGGACTTTAAAAAATTGTAGTTGGTGGCGCCATCAAAAACATTGCATTCTTTTCTGGGAGAAAGTGGTGGTTCTGAAAAGAGCCTTTGGGGGGGGGGTTGTTGTTTTTTCAAGGTTTGAAGTGGCCAACACCTACTGCACAAATGCTTGCTATATTTGCAAAAGGGCTGTAAAGCAGTTTAGATATTTCACCAAAAAAAAGGTGATTGCCAGCATCAGTAAGATGGACGCCATCTCTGCGAAACATGTCGGTGCTACGAAATGTAATGTTTTCATTGTGGAAGTAGGACATAACCGACATCTCTCAAAAATGTGCAATAGCCTTGTTGACATTGCACCTGGCTTTCTCCATTTGCAGACCAAATGAAGAAGTGCACAGCCACATCTGTCTCTGGGCAATGCGCGGAAAGATTACTCAGGAGTTTGGAAACATGTTGATGACTTTCCAGAGTGCCTCCTTCATTGCAAACGGCAGAGAGATTCCAGTAATGTGGCCTAAACTGTTCCCGCCACAATTAACAATAATAATGGCTGGATGACGCTGCATCACCAAAGTGGCTCAAAGGGTCACCAAATACAGTCACTTCATGCCACGCACTCCATACACATGAGGGAATCCAAGATGTGCAGCCACTCTACAGTGCTCTGCATGCACCGAGAACCTATGTATCCACGAGTCCTCCAAAATCCAGACACTCTGTCTCCTTAAACACACAGCCATAGCCATAGCCATCTGCAGTCATCTCAGCAAACAGAGCCTCCACCACACTCTCTCCTTGCACACCACACCCAGCAAACCTTATTGGCCAATACCTTGGCCTCCACAGTCCCATTTCCAAGCCTGCCATCCTCAAATGTCCAGGATGTAGCACGTACGATCTGCCAAACTACCCAGTGTTTGTGGATAAATCGGCCAAATCAAGGGGATGGGGAGAGAAATGTAACACAGGGTAGGAGATTTCCCCTATTGTGGTGGAGGAATAGAAAAGAGCCTTTTTTTTCAGGTGCTAGTAAAAAATATCTTTTGTTTTCAATTTTTTTGGGTGGGGTTTTGCTTCTTTTCTTCCTTACTGCCTTACATCAACCTCTGCAAAGCATCCCTTAAATTATGAAAAAATAGCATTACCAAGAATGATCAACAAAATGCTATCTGCAGTGAAATAGTGCAGTGTAAGGGAATCAATGTTCTCATTATGGAAAATGAATATCTGAGCAAGTCGCAAACATACACCCATGCTTCTATTAATGAGGCACCTTCCCAAATTTTGCTGGGGACTGAAGACATTGGGGTTGTTCCATTGAGCTCTCAATGGTATTTCAGAAAAAAAACACCTTTGCAGTTGGAAAAAGCAGCATCAGTTTTTCTACCAGCAACTTCTGTACAGAAACCAAACTTGGAGCACTGATGTAACCCAAATGCTCTCCTCCACAGTGCAGCACCAGAACACCAGGAGTACCAAAAGTAGCCATGTCTCTGCAAAGTGCAAGCAGTCCCTGTAAATTGAAGCCAGGCACACTCTACTACAAAGCCTGCAGGCCTGAAAACCCAAGATCACCAGTAACACCTCTTGCCATAGCATACCTCTCCAGATCATGCACAAAGGAATCTCCCACTATCCATGCACTAAGTCTCTTTCTCTCTCCAACATCAGCCATCTTCACTAGACAACCAACACAGCAATGAAAAAAGTATTACCGTTCTTTCCTGTAAAGCACAACCTGGACCCCTCATTGGCTAATCCCCACATTTCCATTCCCATGTCAGGCATGCCTAAAAGCCCCAGATGTGTCACGCCCTGTCCGTGGCCTATACGGTGTCCATGGTCCCCGTAACACAGGGGCAGCCCTTCTTCCCTTTCCACCTCACTCATTGCAGCACTCCCTCATTGGCTACTGTTAAGCAGTCACACACCCATCCACTAATCACAGCCAAGAACTCTACAGCTAACTCTGTCATCACAGTTGATCCCTTTAGATGTACTGTTGAACACTCAGACTGCAGATCTCCTGTAATTCCAAAGCAGCTTCATCAAAAAGTACTGCACAACTCTCCAAGATTTCTACTTCCAGATTCATCCACCTCTGCATCCATCAACACAAACTTTGGGTATGCATATATTTTTTACAGTACATTTGCAACTCTTTTACAAATGCCTATGAACAAGGTACCTGCCACTTACCCTACATGACCTACTAAATAAGCATACTGGGCCTCATTACACGGTAGGCGGAGAACCATGGCGCTATTAGCGCCATGGTTCATGCCGGTAAAATACTGGCACCGCCTTGGTGGAAAGGGGAATTACCGCCCCATTCCAAGGTTGGCGGGGCGGTAATTCTCCCTTCCACCATTGCCCTTCCCCATTCCCATTTTTGCCGCATAGGGCATAATGGGAATGGGGAAGGCGCTAATTACGGCACCGCAAATTGCGGTACAGTAATTAGCTCCCTGGGTCCCTTTGCGGGTTGGTTTTTAACGCCTGCAAAAAGCAGGCGTTAAATTCCCCAACCCGCAAAGGCACCTTGTAGTAATGCGGTAAGGATTTACCGGTACCGGTAAAATACCGGTACCGGTAAACCCTTACTGCCTACCTTGTAATGAGGCCCACTGTCATTTGTCCCATCTCCTGACATCAAGTGGCAGCTACTTACAATGCTGTGTGCTTGTGCTTTCAAAGTTTTCTTTTGAAGGTCACTTGCATAACACTTGCAAACCACATATTTTCCTTTTAGCAGCACTCCCTGTGATTCTTTTGCAAAAAAAAAAAACACATTGGGAACATTTGCACAACAATTGTAAGTGCCAGATCCCATGTGAAACATCAATACATTACCACGACAAACATGCTTGCTCAAGTCACCCATTCTAATGTGAAAACTGTTATTTTCTTCTGTCTTTCTGTTTCTTTTACAACCATTTCTCCCACTAACACACATGCTCTAAAATGCCCAGAATGCAGATAGAAAACAAAAACTGCACAAATGTTACAAAACCATGACAAATACATAGATTGCACAATTAACAAAAAGCACTTGCGCTTACAAGTACTAATTTCAGCTCTATTTGAAGGAAAGCAAAGAAATGCATGTGTACAGTAGAAAGAGTGATGACTCTAAATTGTGATAACTAAATGAAAGCAACAAGAAAAGATTTCCGCAACATATTGCAATGGCACTCATGTTGGAAGCATTTATGCGTGGGATAGTTAATAACATGCCTTACAGTCACATTCTTCTTTGTAACATCTTTCTGGGCTCCTACCATTTTTCACCCTACTACTACGTGAACTACTTCATTTACAATGCAAGTAGTGCAAAAATAACTCACACACTTGCAAAACTACAGTCCCATAGGGCATATTTATCACTGCACCACTGGCCCCATACCAACAATGCTAATGCTCCCAAGTCCCCATTCCTATTCAGTGCTGTTCAATTGCACACACAAACTGACTAGCATTTGCCAACACCTCACTTTCCAGGCCAATATGGCCTGTAATATCCTAGTGACTCTGGGAAGCTTGCTGTCAAAAGAGTGTTAGGAATGTAGTGTCAACCTATCTGGACCAACAGAAGTGTTACATCTGTATTCGTAATCACGTGCAATATACTAACTCTACCTCCCAAAAAATCCTCCTACAATGTGTAATAAAATGTTCTCATACTGCAATTATTGTGCCATTACCACACATAAACCACTAACTTCCTTCTTTCACAATTTCGGTGAATAACAGCCTCCTGAAACAGAGAAACTTCTCTACTGGAAGATAAACCCCAGAATAAATCTACTCTTCACATCCAACAAAGTAAGTGCAGTACTGTAGTAGTATTCTTCATATTACTCAGACAGTGCAGTGTTGCTGTATTGTAGCCTACCAAAGTCTATGCAACCCAAAAACATTTCCTTCACTCTTACTCATTACACCTCAGCAGGTCCACTTTTTGTATTCTCATGTTAACATCAGTCTCATTGCACCAACAGGTTTTTTAAAAACATTGTAATGCCCTTAATTACTCATGCACAGTACACTGTCATACACACTGAAGCAAATCTTTCACACATCAACACACACACATGCCATCTCAAAACGTACCAACCAGAAATCATAGGCCATCGTGCAATCACTCACCCCTCTACATATGCCTACCCTGATATTCATACTTTCATACACAGTGCAGGCAAATTCATTACACAACTTTGAAAGCCATACTTTTCTTTTTTCTCCAACAGACAAAAGATAATGCCTACCAAAAATCAACTCTGTAGAAAACAACACAAAAATAGAGCAGATAAAATTAAAAGCATGTAAAATAGCCATCCACCTCTAGCAAACTTTGTACAAAATGTGCAAACAAAACAGCCAATACAGTCACTGAGCAAAACTGAACCTGCTAGCATGAAACAATCTTGACCCCTCTTCTAAAATGTAAAACTACAAAGAAATGTTTTAAGAAGAATACAACTACCCGTAGCGCTAGCACTACATCTACCAATGTTAACGTAGCCAAAGCTAGGCATTCCAAAAAAATACTTTTACAAAATAATTTCCACCATAGAGTCCTTCAGAACCTTAATAGATCAGCAGAGAAATCATGCTGCACCCTTAAAACCTACCACAGAAAATGTATCCTGTAAGCTCTTATAGGCAGTGCAATGCTCCTCAAAAGGAAATTGTTTATGTTAATTTTAAACAGAATAAAACCATTAACAAAATGAATTAGTAAATGACAAAAACTTCTTTGCAATATCAGAATATCCCCAACAAACTTACAATCAAGTCTCCATTCCACCAAACCAATCAGTCTCATGTACAAATGGCCTTGCACCTCAATGTGTAACATATGAAAACAATCCTGCAAATCTTTAGGCAATTCCTCAATCACTATATGAAAGTGAAACAGAAAATGAAAATGAAAATGTTGCAAACCATGGACTCCTGTCCAGTGCGCAAATAGACAGGACTGCAAGGACATTCATTGGGCAGCATTTATGGTCCTGCTTGCAGAAGCACCTTCCCCCACATCAAAATATTACCAACAAACCATTCCACTATAAGAAATCTCGTTCAGAGACTGTACTATGCAAAGGTCCTGCTTTAGAACTGGAACATTTAAATCACATTCTCCTACATGGCACAGCCAAAGAACTCCTGGAAGAAATAGACCACATCCAAAACAAATATTTTGGAAGTGAATAGCGCTTACAAAATCCAGTAACTTTAGAAAAGAGTAGCGACAACCTCACAGATGCCAACCTTCTATTACACACGTACAAAAAAGAAATAGCAGAGTTTAAAAGCACATCTGCTGAAGTACAAAACTAACTATGTGTGTGTTGTCACAGAATTTTTTAAACAAAGAGCACCAAAACTGTAGATATAGCGTACAAATAAGAAGACAATGAGGAATCCCAATGGCTCCAATTAGCTCTCTACCTTGTAGCAGAAAACAAATACAAAATCACTAACCCCTCAATACTTTGCAAATACTTTATCGCAAAGCTTGCTAATAAGCAAATGCCTTCACAGGCTATCACTAATAACTTGGAAATATTCCCACTTCCAAAACCATTCCAACAGCTTAATTTATATGAGAGCATTATAATCCAAACAGTACACCCATGTCAAGTGATAATACGCCTTCAACCAAAAAGAGCCTAGCTGCCTCCTTCTGAATTACTGAAAGGCATTCATGGCTGTTAGGCAGAATCCTGTGCAGTGCCCTTAGGCAGCACTACACACAATTAAGACTACAGGTGGTGATACAACTTTTACCTTTGGTACAAGCCTGTACTACTATGTCATAGTGGTAGCAGTGGCGGAGCAGCCAAGCTTATCTCAAGAGAATATGAGCAGTAGCAGAGATTACAAAAAGGAACCACAATTACTGTGACTCAAGCAAACACTGACTCAAGGTTTCACGTAGAAAAATCTAAGTACATTTATTTTTAAACCATTCGTTATAAACACAACACTTCTATTCAAACTTCAATAAAAACCACACGGTAAATATACTACAACTAACCAATTCACTTTGTACAGTAAGTCTCAAAAACATGTTACCGTGGATACGATTGCAATCACTTTTTGGCAGTTCGGTCTACTAAACAAACACGTATACGTGACATGAAATGCTACAGGGGCAAAAACACACTTAGCACCTGAGATACCCAGAGGGAGTTGGAGGCAAAAATCATAGGCAATATTTTGGTTAGGCAGGCAGAATCAAGAAACATTCAGAGACAGGAGTTCAAAAGTCAAAGGGCCGGAGCCAGGGTAGAAAGACACCGGGGCCAGTTGCCGAAGATCACACGGTCTAACAGCTCACGATTCAACAGAGCCAAAAGTACTTCGATATTGTCAATGTTTGGAAGCAAAAGTTATAAGAAGGAGGGAAGACAAGGTCAAGCCTTGGAAATGAAGAAAAAGGGATTCCCCCAGTTTCCTCAACAGAACACAGTACCTTGTTCCAATGGTGCAGCTGGTGCCCTGCCAGTTGTTCCTGTTGGTTTCTCGCAGACCCACGATTCCTGGAACTTCGTCGAGAAGGAGTACGTCTGAAGGGGGTCTGCACCACACAGGGATGAGGCCAGCAGCAGTGACACAGAATAAAAGGTGTGCTCCTTAAAACAGGAGAGGCTCTTCAGGTGGCTATCCGGACCACTACAGCAGTGTGCAGCGATTTCGACCACGGAAAAGGATCCTCTGGCTGTAGAAGATGAGCTGGTTATCCCCACCAAGCTCAAGGGAAGAAGACTCCGGACTGGATCTTCTCTGAGTCGTTGATGGGCAGATAGCTCAGGACTGCAGCAGGGCTTCACCGGGACGGGGTAGTTGCAGCATCCATTGTTCTCTCCGCTTCTCTTCGGTTCCTTGTAGTTACAGTGGCGACTCTCTGACTTCTAGCCCAAGAGATCTGCCTTTTATGCGAAAAACCCCCATTCACGCAGCCTGGCTGTCAATCACCCAGCAGGGGGGTTGTCCAACCCGGACAACTACCCTGGCCAATTATGACAAAGTGCGACTTGGGTTTCCTAGGGTACCCTGTGCAGGGGTTGACTACACCCCTCCCTCACATTCAGCCCACTTAGATACCCAGTCACCTTGGGGAGGGCTTCTGGGCAGATGCCCGCCAAAAGAAAGTGAACAAAGAAGGCAAACCTACTTTGACGCGCAAAGTAAAACACAAGAAGGACTTTAACAAAAAGAAATGGTGAATAAACCCAACCGGAGCCAAAAGAAAGACGATTTGGTCAAGCGGGTTTATGTTCAAGGCTAATATAATAGCCAAGAACAGTACCACGTTTATCTAATATAATCGCGGTAGAAATGTTAGGGTAGATAGCACTGCCACCAGCCAAGTCTAAATGTTAAAAGAGCGAAACAATTCTCTATGAGGTACATATAAAAGGAGATACGAGTTAACCCTTTCCAGTACTCCATGGAAGATGAGGTGTACTGGATCTGTGGTAGATTGACTAAGTAAACTTAATGGTAACTTTACCCTTTTCTGGGGGACAGTAGTCGCCTCAGAAATGGAGTCGAAGGAAGTCTCAAAGACAACCCTGTGCCACGGCACTGAAGGTGCTGTGTGACACACACAAAGAAGGGGGCTACTCAAGTGGTGTACGTCAGAGTCCACAATCCCAGAAACAGATGGAAACACATAGCAAAACACAGGTAAGAGTTGGGGAAAAGCTCTCACTCTTACCAGGTGGAAAAAAATAAACTCCAGAAGTCCAGCAAAGCTGCAGGGGGACTCACTAGGTGAGGGAAATTAGCCATAAATGAGAATTCTCCCTAACAATGACAAAATAGTTTATCTGCCATTATATCTTAACGAAAATGTAGACACTCTGGAAGTGCAACAGCCAATCGATCAATCTTTGATTATTTTAGTGAAAGGTGTGCCTACAAAAGACAAAAGAAAATGGCAGCAACTAGTAGACCTAAAAAAAGCCAGAGAATCCTACAATATCTTAAAGAGAACAATGAATACTACAAAGAAATAAACATTGAAGAAAACCTGAAATAAACCACTGAAATAATTTGGGATTCCTCGTCAACTGGATAATTTGAACTTGTAGATCCTATTATTGCATCCAATATTTTAGACCAGTATACAATTCACCCACTGCACTCCAAAGACAGCATAGAGGGTGAACTAGAAATATATAAAATCCGGAAAGCCAAAGGATCTTCAATCAACATATGGGGAAAAAGTGTAGAAGCACAAGCCTTTCCTCTACTCTTTCCTACTGGAAAAGGGGGAAGGTATGATGAAAGATGCACACAAATAACAGCATCAGAATACTGCTCTTTACAAATATATTCTGAAGACCCCAGATGCAAACAAAACATTGAATACACATTCCACCTCCTGTTTGAAAGTGAACTAGCAACTCTATGTTACAGAGTTGTACACACATTGAGAACAGGTTCCAATTGTTTAAACATGCCTGCTACGCAACTACTTAAAAAAGTGCAAGACAAAGATGAGTATCATAACTTGCAAAACATGTCTGGTACAAACATGCGTGGTACAAAAGGATACTGCTTCGACATAACGCAGATGTATGGTGTATGTTATGCAACCAGGGCCCACCCACATGGTTTGTCACCTTAAGTTGTGCAGAGTATGCATGCGAAGACTTGCACAATTTCCTATGCATAGCAAATGAAAACAAAGCAGAACATGAAAACAAAGCAGGGATAGACATGAAAACACCAGGAGAACTTTGCTCTCTTGACCCTGTAAATGTGTCAAGGTACTTCCATCACCTCTTTAATGCCATGCTGCACTTCATCTGTAATAAAACAATTCCTCCCCTCAGAGAAGTGCAGCACTTCTTTTGGAGAAAAGAATATCAATCCAGAGGAGTACCACACATCTACAAGTTTTTGTGGATAGAAGATGCTCCTAAATTTGATCAGGACAATGATGGCACTGTTTTGCAGTTCATTCACAAATATGTAACTTGCGAAATCCCTTCAGAAAGAGCACATAGTGAGCTGCTTGCACACATTTTGCAGTTTCAAAGACATAAATGTGGCAAGTATTGTCAACACAAATATAAAACAAAGGTAAATACTACACCAAATTCCGCTTTGGGTTCCCTAGACCAGTTTCAGCATAAGGACAAGTAAACAGCTTCATCTCTTCTGTTAGACACAGTTTGAAAGGCAAATCGCCTGAGAACACATACTGCATTAATAGAAGTGAAGCATTAAAGCACATCAATAATTACAATGCAATCATTGCCCTCTTGTGCAATGCAAACATAGATGTGCAGTACATTGCAGACAATTCCACTGCAGTTGCATGATATGTCACGGCCTACTTAACCAAAGCTGAGAAAACAGAGCTGAAAGACCTCTGGGGTGACATATTATCCGACAAAACACTGTCACAAAAATTATACACTTTGGCATACAAATTCTCTCCCATAAAGAATGTGATTACCACGAAGCTGCAGAACGTTTAACCGGCACAGCCTTATATGGGAAATCTGAAAACATAGTCTGGCTAAGCCTTGGTCCTGCTGCATCCAGAAAAAGAGTGCTCAAATCATAACAAGACATAGAGACAGTAGCCAAAAACGATCCCAACAGCCAGGACATTTTGAAAAACAATGTATTGGACACATACTACCCAAACAGGAGCACTGCTCTTGAAACCATGTGTCTATACCACATAGCCCAACATTTCTCATACAAGAATATTAAACCAGATGAGAAAAAAAAAGGTTAATACAAAGTCAAAAGTTGTGAAGGCAGCCTGGTTAAACTTACCAAACCCAGCTTGATTAATCATATAACGCTATCATTTAAAACTCAACATAGAGAACTTTACTACATGTCCCTACTCCAACTTTTTGAACCATGGAGAAAACAAGTTTTATTGGACACCCATGCTTCCTATGAAGATGCTTTCAATGCAAGTGAAAGCAGTATAACATATATCAATTTCAAGCAGTACAAAAACATGTTGGACAATGAATGCCCACAAGAGGAATAACTTCAAGCACAACTAAATGGAGGCACTCCTGGCAGTAGTCCACCTTCTCCTACAGGAAGCCAGGAACCACTTTGAAAGTCACTCATAGTATATAAAGCAGAATTAGCCATGACTGAAGTTGAAAACAACATGTGTCCGTATGAGGAATCTGAAGAAAACTTTGCTCTACTGAAATGACACCTGAATGATTACGAACAGCGTAGCATTTTCCTGGATGTAACTAAAGAAATTGAACATGGTGACAAGCACGAAACTAAAACTTGTAGCTGTCACAATTATAAACCTCTACTCCTGTATGTAAATGGTGAAGCTGGCTCAGGCAAAACATTCTTGATAAAAATCATCAGCAAGTTCCTCCAAAAATTGACAAACAACAAGATTTCAGCTGTTGTAACTGCCCCCACAGGTCTAGCTGCCTACAACATAGGTGGTGTTACCTTACACCGATTGATGCTCCTTCCAGTAGAACACCAATACAAATGAGACTACTACAAACTTTCAGCAGAAGGTGCTATGGAGCTACGCAGAATTCTGAAACAAATGAAAATGTTCCTAATAGATGAGGTGAGCATGGTCTCCAACCTAATGTTGGCTTTGATTCACCTCAGATTGCAAGAGATCCTTAAAAAGAACTACAAAGAACTCTTTGGAGGAAAACACATTATTGTTTTTGGAGATCTTCTTCAATTAACACCAGTGAAAAGGGAACACATTTTTCAAACATTAGGACACAAACTGTGCCGTAACACACTTGTCAGCATAGTAAATGTAAATCTCTGGCAACATTTCCAATACAGAGAACTAACTCAAAACATGCGTCAGTCTGCGGACCTCAACTATGCTAGCATTTTGAAAACAATTCAGATTGGTGTGCTTTCTAAGGAAGCACAGTCTATCTTAAATAGCAGACTCATGCATGAGCTATACAGGCATAGCACATCTGCTACTGATGTCATGGGACAATTAGCACACAAAAATGTAAAATATATGTCCTTAATGCCAATCCTAGCAAGCTGTGCACAATTCAATGAAACAATGTTGAAAAAAGAAATGCAACCAATAGTGCAAATTAACTCCAAAGACAAACTGGAAGTGCACAGTATGACACTGCCTATCTGTCAATAATCCACAACGCAACTAAATAGCTTAGAAAACTCTATCTCCAACACAGCTGGTTTAGAGAAAATGTTAACAACGTGATTAAACTGTAGAGTAAAGCTAAAGTGTAACCTTGACGTGGAGCAAGGTTTAGTTAATGGAGCACGTGGTACAGTTGTTGGGTTCCAGATATATCCACTTGACAGCAACATTCAGTTGGTCAACATCCACTTTGACAAACTTTCGGAAGTTAAAAGGATAGAACGCTCAACAGCCGATTCCTTTTTTTCAAAGACATGTATGTACGCAGAGAACAGTTTTCTCTGTCTCTTGCATATGCAGTCACTATTCATAAATTGCAAGGTTTAACCCGAGATCAGGCATTGATTGACATTGGCAGCACAGTCTTTAAAGAAGGCATGAGTTACGCAGCACTGTCACATCTACGTACACTTGAAGGACTGTTTCGAGTCAATTTTGATACAAATAAAGTCAAGGCTGACATTCCTTGCATCATAGAGTACAACAGACTATGTGTACTCTACACACTCCGTCTCAATATGTACCCTGTTCATCCAAAAGGAAAACTTGGTAAAAGAAAAGTAGTGCAAACACAACTTGAAAGAGATCTCCCAACAGTACCTCTAAAGAAATTGAAGGCAGCTGCTACTCCATCAATTAGCACAACCACAGAAGGATGCAGTGAAAAGGCAAATGCATATCTAACTGCACAAAAAAGTGAAGTATCATTTCAAAAAAAGCAAATGGAGTTCCATCAAATGACTCAGACACAGAACTGTCTGGTCCATTCAAATTTTCCAAAACAACTGGTGTAAATTGCTATGCAAATGTAGCAATCAATGTTCTATTCCAACTGCCCCAATTATTGAAAACATTTACTTGAATGGTGCAGACCAGTTGTTTTTGCAAATGCTAATCCTGCATAGAAATGCAACAAACCATTCTGACAACACTTACAGTGTCTCAGGAATAAGGCAGGAATTGGACTACTGTGCGGGAATGGTGAGATTCACCATAAACACACAAGAAGATCCACAAGAATTTCTAATGTACTTACTGCAAGTGCTGCAAAGCAAAAACATACCTATATATGAAATCCTCCAAATTTCATACATGTGGAAACATACATGCACTCTCTCTGCAGCCAAGTGGTGCAGGAGCAAGTCCCTAAGTAGCTCTTTTTGTATGTATCTATACCTAACTGCAAATCCATTCCATTTTAGCAGCTGTTGCAAAATGCAAATCATTGCATATTATGTACTACTTGCAATTCAGACAATCATTCTACCTTATAGATAAACTCACAAAGCCAATACATAATAGTAATTCTTTTACGATAAAAGGCAGATGGTCCAAAAAACAACTGCAAGCTTACTAGCTTCACACATGGGTAATTATCGCTTGGCATAAAAACATTAATAATAGTAGATATATTCTACCACACAGGTGCCACAACCAGTGCAGGTCACAATACTGCAAACATTAAAAATAAATGTGGGTGGTTTGAATGCAATGACACTTCCATTACTCTGAAGCAGATATTACCTACAAATCTTGCAAATGCCTACTTAATATTACTGAAACCAGAATGTACTCACTGACCTACACAAATAGTATAGCCTACTCCCAATAGCCACCAATAGGTATGTAACTGCAAACGAAAAATAACCTTCTGCCCAGTGAAACTGTAACAACTTAGAATACACCAAATGGCCCATGAGTGCATCAGTTGCACTGCTATACAGTATTTTACCCATGACCCAATGATTATAGGCACAGAAACAACAACTGTGGAAAACACAGACTTACAATTTTTCACCCATAGTACTTAAAAAGAAAAGTACTGAATATGAGGGGCTACAAACTGTCCTCACTAACCTGTAAAACTACCAACTGTTAGAATATGCCAACAGCTGTCTAACTGTGCCCATACCACTGCAATGAATACACAACTGCATCTAACTGCACCCATAATACTACAATGGCACTTGGCAATAGTGGAAAATGGAAATCCGCCAACGAGAATGAAGGTGCATGAAAACATACCCTGCAAAACTGTGAAACTGTAAACAGTTAGAATACACCAACTGGTATCTAACTGCAACCATAATGCAGCAATATTACTTCCTATTATTGCACAATTTAAAGTCCACCAAAAAATGAAAGTTCTTCGGAGGAAGCCCTTCAAGACTTATTAAATATCAACAGCCAGAATACGGCAATTGGTATCTCAGTACAACCACAGTACTACAATGTTACTTCCAGCAGTCAAACTGCTAAAAATACACCTTCAACAATCAAACTGCTATAAAGCATACCCTCAAGAACTATGAAACTAGCAACTGTTAGAGTACACCAGCAGGTATCTAACTGCCCCACAATATTGCAAAATTAGTTGTCAATAGTAAAGTGCTTTGGAAACACCAACATCAATCAAACTGCATAAAGGGATACTGTTAAAAAGTGGAAACAGATAAAAGGAATGCGCCAACTGGCATCTAACTGCAACCATAGAACCACTGCTTCCGAAAAGCAAAACACAAACACCATTTCATTTCCTCCTACTGCAACAGTGCTTATATCAGCAAGACCGCATAGATGTGCACTTTAAACATTCGTGTAAGTACTGCACACTTCAATGAAACATAGTGTGCCACGTAACATCAGATAAATGTACTAGTTATTTTTTTTTTCTCCTGTATGGATTTGTTTCCCCATAAACCCAATGATTATGCAACCAAACAGAGAAACTGAGCACATTGCACAGTACACTTGTTTGAAGCATAGTTCTTGTAATGTACTAATTATGAGGGTCCACAAAGTACATGAATGTCTGAAATTGTGTACAATACGACATTATGAAGTACCTTCCGTAGCATGTTATGTTTTGTTTTTATCACTGACAATGAAACACAGATTTCTCCTGCATTTCCACATGCAACAAAGAAAATCTGTGCCCACAGTAGCACAATATTGAAATGTGCTATTTCCACTTCAATTGTATTCTGTCACTGTGTTCCAAAACGTATGCAGTGCTTCACCAATATGTACAGTGTGTTTATGCTTATTGGTGCCATGCTTCTTTGTAATGGACAAATTGCATTTTTATGCACATGTTTCTGCAATGTTTATACCAGTGTCTACATTCTTGGGTGCATGGCCATATTATGTTGTGGTGGTTGTGGCCAGGCCCTAGACTCTTGGGTGCATGGCCCATAGCCTACAGCCTCTGGCCATGCACCTAAGAGTCTAGGGGCTGGCCCCAACCACCACAGCATAATACAGCCACGCACCCAAGAATCTGGCCAGTGGCCACAACCCACACACATAATCCTTGCACCCAAGGCCCTGTCTACTTCTGTACACATAATATTACTCTTTCTCCAGCCAGTGGGCAAACTCTCATGCACCCAAAAGTCTGGCAGCAGGCCATAACCATCACAGCATAATACAGCCATACACCTACGATTCTAGCCAGTACCCACAACCCACACACATAAGCCAGCCGCCAGAGGCCCTGTCCACTTCTGTACACATACTACTACAGTTCTTGCAACGCACCCAAAGGCTTAGGAACAGGCCACAACCATCACAGCATAGTACACCCATGCACCCAAGAATCTGGCCAGTGCCCGGAACCCACACACATAATCCAGCCACCCAGGGTCCTGTCCACTTCTGTACATATACTATTACACTACTTGCAGCCAATGTGCAAACTCGTGTGTGCATGGCCTCCAGCAATGCACCGAAGAGTCTAGTGGCTAGCCACATCCATCAAAGGCCCTGTCCACTTATGTACACATAGAATTGCACTACTTGCAACCACTGGCCAGGCTGTTGGGTGCATGGCCACCGGCCATGCAGCCAAGAGTCTAGTGGCTGGCCACAACCACCACAGCATAATACAGCCATGCACCAAAGAATGTGGCCAGTGGCCACAACCCACACACATAAGCCACCCACCAGAGGCTCTGTCCACTGGTGTGCACAATCTATTACAGTTCTTGCAGCTAGTGCGCAGACTCTTGGGTCCATGGCCTCCAGCCATGCACCCAAGAGTCTACTGGCTGGCCACAACTACCACAGGCCCTGTCCACTTCTGTACATTATTGAAGTACTTGCACCCAAGAGTCTAGTAGCTGGCCACAAACACTGCAGCATAATACAGCCATGCACCCAAGATCTGGCCACAACCCACACACACATAAGTCAGCTGCCAGAGGCCCTGTCCACTTCTGCACACATACTATTACAGTATTTGCACCCATTGGGCAGACTATTGCGTCTAGGGGCAGGAGACAACCAACACAGCATAATATAAACCTGCACCCAACAATCTGTCCAGTGGCCACAACCCACACACATAAACCAACTGCCAGAGGCCCTGTCCACTTCTGCACACACACTATTACAATATTTGCACCCATTGGGCAGACTCTTGCGTCTAGGGGCAGGACACAGCCAACACGGCATAATAAGAACCTGCACCCAACAATCTGGCCAGTGACCACAACCCACACACATAAGCCAGCCGCCAGAGGCCCTGTCTACTTCTGTACACATACTATTCCAGTACTTGCAGCCAGTGGGCATATTCTTTCACCCAAGACTCCAGGGGAAGGCCGCATCCAACACAGCATAATACAACCATGCACCCAACAATCTGGAAATTCACCACAACCCACACACATAAGCCAGCTGCCACAGGCCCTGTCCATTTCTGTGCACATACTATTACATAACTTGCAGCCACTTGACAGACTCTTGGCTGCATGACCTCCTGCCATGCAGCCAAGAGTCTAGTAGCTGGCCACAACCACTGCAGCATAATACAGCCATGCACCTAGGAATGCGGCCACTGCCACCACCCATGCACATAAGGCAGCTACCAGCTGCCCTGTCCACTTCTGTACAATACTATTACAGTAGTTGCAGTCAGTGCGCAGACTCTTGGGTGCAAGACTCTAGGCACAATCCACAACCAACACAGCATAATACATCCATTCACCCAAAAATCTGGCCAGTGAACACAACCCACACACATAAGCCAGCATCCAGAGGCCCTGTCACGTCTGTGCACATACTATTACAAGACTAGCAGCCAGTGGACAGACTCTTGGGTGTATGGCACCCAAGAGTTTAGTACCTGGCCACAACCACTGCAGCAAAAAAAGAATGCACCCAAGATTTTGGCCACTGGACACAACCCATATACATAAGCCAGCTGCCACAGGACCTGTCCACTTCTGTGCACATACTATTACAGGACTTGCAAACAGTGGGCGGACTCTTGGGTGCATGGGGATGGCCACAACCACCACAGCATAATGCAGCCTATACAAACATCCTTATATCATCTACATTCCACTCCCCTTCCCTAATGAAGCCTGCCAGGATTCACCAGATAAGCCGCCCGCCCACAACCCACACACATAAGCCAGCCGCCCGAGGCCCTGTCCTATTCTGTATGCATACTATTACAGTACTTACAGCCAGTGGGCAGACACTTGCATGGTCCCCGGCCATGCACCCAAGAGTCTAGTATCTGGCCACAACTGCTGCAGCATAATATAGCCATGCACCGAAGATTCTGGCCACTGGCTACAACCCACATACATAAACCAGCTGCCAGAGGCCCTGTCCACTTCTGTACACATACTATTACAGTACTTGCAACCAGTGGACAGACTCTTGGGTGCAATCTTTGATGTCCTGGGTGTTAGTCTTAGCAGTGCACGGTGGTGGCGCGAGTTATGGTTGCTTAGCTTACCATAACTGGCGAATTTCAAGGGTTTTTCGGTTTTACTTGGAACCATAACGTCCCTTTAACAAAGTTTTTTCACTGAATTTCATAGGTTTTTAGTAGCGCAACTTAACCATAACGTCCCTTTAACAAAGTTTTTTTCACTGAATTTCATAGGTTTTTAGTAGCGCAACTTAACCATAACTTCCCTTTAACAAAGTTTTTTCACTGAATTTCATACGTTTTTAGTAGCGCAACTTAACCATAACGTCCCTTTAACAAAGTTTTTTCACTGAATTTCATAGTTTTTTAGTAGCAGAACTTAACAATAATGACTTTGCCTTTATATACATGTCATATGGAACTGGCTAGATCTCTTCTTATGAACTTGATGTCCGCGAACTTATTTAATGTTCACGGACATGTTCGGAGAACAGTACCACCACCTAAAAACTCTGGGGTGGTATGATGTGTAATAGTTATATCATAACATATGAACATTTAACAAATTCACAAAGCAGCACACATACAAAGTATATGTAGTAATACTTAAAAAATGTTACCCATATATGTAACACACTAACCATTCATGTAAATACAATATGTTTTAAAATGGAATATACCAAAAGAAGATAAAGTGGCTTCCACCATAATTACCTCACAGACACTCCACAACCAACAGCAAGACCAGACGTATAAACTACTGATTACATATATCGCCAGACATAGTAAGTGCACTTCTTTTTACTCATATATTTATAAACTTTCTATATTAGAAAAAAAAACATATTACTTCTTTGTTTTCTCACAGAAATGTGTAGTACTCTGGACTGGATAGAGGACCATTTCCCACGAGATGAAATGTTAGAAGATAGTCCACCTAATGGTACACACTTTACTGTATAAACCAATTGATAAATATTATTTTGTATACATTCAACATATACATTTTTTTTTACAGACCCTACAAAAATTGCAACTTCCAAAGAAAAAGAAGTTGTGGATAACACTCTTGAACACATTACCCACAAAATGGACCAACTTATGGCACATTTTATGGATTTAAAGAACTTTGTGGAAGATCACCTAAAACCACCAACAACATACCATTGTCCCACCTGTACTTGTCCCCCCTCACCATATCCCATTCATTTATCCCCAAACTCTCTCCATGGACCACAACGTTTTGATGAGATTTCCATCCCTTCTTCACCTGATCCCACTAATATTGAAAACCCTAATTCTCCTGTTTTTGTTTCCGTTTCTGCCCCACCTTCTCAGTCATAAATTGTTTATATATGTTAAATAAAGTTACTTTTTTATATTGTGTTGAAATTACTTTCAGTTCCTTGTAATAAAACCAATTTAGGTGTCCACGGACACCGCGGTTGTTCGGAAATGTTCGTAAAGAAACAAAAATGTAACTGTCCTGAGGACACTACATCTCTCCGTAATGTTCTCATGCAAGTTCAAAATGTTCTAAGAACACTCGTAGTGTCCTGAAATGTTCGTAAAGAAACAAATATTAAAGTGTTCTAAAGAACACTATATCTGTCCGTAATGTTCGCTATCAACTTAAAACTGTCCTAAGAACACAATTGGTGTCCTGAAATGTTCGTAAATAAACAAAATGATGTGTCCTGAACAACAGTACAACTGTTTGTAGTGTTCGCTACCCAATTGAAAGTGTTCTAAGAACACAATTGGTGTCCTGAAATGTTCGTACATAAACTAAATTACACGTGTCCTGAAGAACACTATATCTGTCCTTACTGTTCGCTACCAAGTTTAAACTGTTCTAAGAACACACGCGGTGTCATGAAATATTCGTTTCACGTGTGACGCACTTTTAATTACTTCAGAACCCGAACAGTGACCGTAGGACATCAATGCGCATGCGCTAACCAATCTCTGTGCACTTGGTGTCCTGCGGACAGGCGCTTCCTTCGGAGACTATTTCGCAAACAGATCATATGACCGCGCCCACGCTCTTCGTGTGTCCTGAAATGCGGACACTGTTCGTGTCCCCGAACAATTTAAAAGTACATTTTCAGTTAATCCATAATATTTTTCAATAAAATCTCACCATGCCACAAGTCCCACATAGCAATCTTGAGTTTCTATATACCTTTTGAAACTTTCCGATCCTTTTTTTGTGTTCGATCTGTCTGCGCACAGTGCGCATGTCCGCGGACCGCGCACACGCACCCCTATAAAAGACCACACCCAAGAGCTTATTCCCATTGTGTTTCTGGCTATTCTTCAGAACACAGTGATTTTTGCTGCCACCTGCAGACTACACCATCACCGACATGGCATCCTTGGCTGCTGAACTGCCACTTGGTGCTGCACCTGCTTCAGCACCACCACCACCCCCTCCACCACCACCACCTCCCCAAGGACCTGAAGAGGGGAACAGGACTGAGGATGCGGAGGAGGAAGAAGAGGATGATGAGAATGAGGTAGAGGAAATCCCTACTACCCGCACTAAGCGTGAGTCTTGGGTGTGGCGGTTATTTACCATTCATGGGAATGGTCCTAAGGCTCGTGCGAACCATGTTACCGGCAATGAGTGCAAAATGATACTCAGTCACGGGAAGCACAGTAACTACAGCTTTGGGACCACTACTATGAAGCGACACCTGAGGTCATTTCACTCTGGGGCTATTCACAGGGTTGTACCTTGCGAAGAACGTAGCAGGTTGATTTCCTCTACTTCATCCTCTGTTTCTGATCCTGTCACCACAAGGACCACCTCTGTGGGACACCGTCTTTCTCAAGCTGCCTCACAGGCCATACAGAATGCTGATGACCCTTACCTTTCGAGGGTCACAGTTGTATGTATGTACTGTGACACAGTACTCTGCAGGGGGGAGCGGCTTCGGAGTGCTTTTGAGACTATCGTCTCAGAGCACGAGAAGACCTGCTCACTACCCAAATAAAACCCATTCTACATCTTCCTCTCTCAGCTTGCCCTTTCTTATCCCTGTGCTTGGTGTCCCCTCCTATACCCTCCTTTACCCTCCTCTCCTAGTGTGTCGTGTCTGAAAAACCAAAAAAAAAATACAAAATTACAAAAATCAAAAAAAATAAGGCTCTTTTCAGAGCCGCCTTTCCCAGTTAAAAAATAGAAGTGAAAATAAATGAAGCAGGGCTCTTTGTATTTTTTAGAAGTCTGCTGACAGTTCGCGAACATTAAAAAAATTGGGTTACTACTCCATCACAAACATTGTAATTTTCTCTGGAAAGAAGTGGTGGCTCTGAAAAGAGCCTTTGGGTGGTGTTTGTAAGTCAAAAATTGTAAATGCTTAACATCTACTTCAAAATCGTTGTTGTAATTCCAGAAAAGGTTGCAATGCATTTTGTACATTTCTCAGAAAAATCTGATTGCCAGCATAAGTAAGATGGACTCCATCTCTGCGAAAAAAATGTATGTACTACAAAACATAATATTTTCATTGTGAAAAGAAGACATGCCAAAATCTCTTAGAAAGCCACAAACAGCCTTATTAACATTGCGCCTTGCTTTTTCCATTTGTGGACCAAATGAAGAAGAACGAAGCCACATTTGTCTCTGTGCAATCCGTGAAAATATCACTTGAGAATTAGGAAACATGTCCATAACCTTCCTCAGTCCTTCTTTCATAGCAAATTGCAAAAAAATTCCAGTCACATGCCCTAAACTGTTACCTCCACAATGAATTACAATTATGTCTGAATGTTCCTCTGTCTCCAAAGTAGCACAGATAGGTAGCAAATCAAACCACTTCATTCCACGTACTCCATGCCAGTGTACTTCCACATGTGGGAATCCAAGATCTACAGCTACTCCACAGCTTTCTGCATGCACCTTCAACCAATGTATCCACAAATCTCCTAAAATCCAAACAATCTGTTTTCTGAAACACACAGCCATAGCTATCTTTTGTTCTCTCAGCAAAAAGAGTATCTCAGAAAATCTCTCCTGGCACAACACACCCACCAAACTTTCCTGACCAATCCCTTTCAGTGCTTATTCTCATTTGCATGACTTCTGAACCCAAAAATCCCCGGCGGGAACTACCGCCATATCCGCGGACATATCGTAACATGAACAGCCCTTCTACCATTTCCACTACACTCTCTCTGCCATTCCCTCATTGGATGTACCTCAAAAATCACATGACCATGCACCAATCACATTCAAGACCTCTACATCTAACTGCATCATCATAGATCAGCACTGCAAATGTACTCTGAATCTCTCTGAGTACAAGTGTCATATCATTGGCAAGCAGCATCTACCACAAATACTGTACAAGTCTTCAAGATTTCTACTTGCAGCTCCATGTATATCCATATGCATGAACACAAACTTCAGGTATGCATATTTTCTGTATAGTAGATGACATAGCTCTCAACCATTTTTGTTTTACAGGCGGGTGAAATCACCCGATTTTGTTTTTGGCGGGTGAGACACCCATTGGAATGAATGGGCGTGCAGGAGGCTTGGCGGGTGAGTCTGCCCTTTACAAGGCGTGTGACACCCGCCAAAAGCGTGTGAGTTGAGAGCTATGGTAGATGAACACATTTTCAAACAGACTTTTACCTTGTAAAATCTGTAAAATGAATTTACTGTACTTTTTTCAATTTCCTAAAATCAACTATCACTTATACACCTTTATACTTTTTACTTTCTTTATACACACACACTCAAATTATGTTAAACTAACATTTATTAAATGAAATATATAGACTACATATATTCAAACAAAATTGCATGCAAACACAATATATGTTTGAACTTTTATAAAAATACTTATACAATTTCATATTTTTTGTTTTTGTTTATTTATTTACTTAATTACTTTAAATTAGACATGACATTGAGGCGCTATTACCTAGAACAGTTTACTTACAGAAATAGTGGTATTCACTAATATATTATAAATTTCACAAGACATAGTAAAGATATTTTATTTTTGCTACAGTTAGTCATTCAATACAATTTGTTCATTAAGAACATATCATATGTACTGAACTGATGCAATGTATCTTATGTAAATAAATTAGTTTAATGGTTTTACAGAAGGCACTGAGGATTTCAATTAAAAAAATCAATATCTAAATTAGAAACAGTGCTATATACAAACAAAGTTACTAATTTGAAGCTTTTACAGTTGCAGTGAAGACCAGTTTCCTGAAAAGAAGCAGCCGAATTCGAAGAAGAAAGAAAAACTAAGAAGTTACCTGTTAATTTAAAAAAAAAGTAAGTAAAATATCACCATAATATTTATATTATTAATCAAATATACTATAACATTAATACCAGCTATTTTGGTTTCTTAAAATAGAGATGTTGTACCATTTTGTCTAAAAATGTCCATGTCGTAAACAGCGATTTACAACCAGAATGGCCCACAAATTTCTATTTTTGGACACACAAATTAGCCAACTGAACCACTACAATTTTCATATTATAGAACAAACAAAGGTTTTAATTGTATACATTAGATTTACTATTTGTACTTTTCCACACCACTAGCTTACTTTTTTTTGTCATCTGAACCCCAGTTTAGTGACACATAAATTCAAGAATACCTATCCCTACTAGTTTTAGTTCCCAATGCACAATCACACACCATTACATACATCTTTATCATCTTACTCAAACACTCATGCACACAGCACACATACATTCCAGAACACCCCAACCCATATCTTCTTTATTTTTTTCAACAGACCCTAAAGAATGCCTACCAAAAGACAACTCCGTAGAAAGCAACGCACAATTAGAGCAAATGAAAATAAAGGTGTCCAACATAAGCATCCATCTCTAGCAGAATTTGTAAAAAAAAAGTTGAAACAAAACAGCTAATACAATCATTTAGTGAAACACAAGAAGTTTCAAGTACAACAACTTCGCTTCCTCTATCAAAATGTAAAACAAACCAAAAAACAATTAACAGAAAATCAGCTATCAGTACAGATAAAAATTTTAATATAGTGCTAAGTAAGCATACCAAGAAAAGTATTTTAGCCAAAATATACCGTCACAAAGTCCTTCAAAATCTTATAAAAACAGGAGAGAAATCAGGTTCAAAGCGTAAAACCTATCGTAGGAAATTAATCTTAGAATCATTGATGGACAGTGCAATTCTTCTCAAAAGAAATTTATTTATTTTACTGTTAAGCAAAATGAAACCACTAACAAAACTAATAACTAAATTACAAAAAAGACTTCTCAATAAGCGAAATGTCAACAGAAAGAACTTCTTAAGTATCTGCGGAGGTGAATGGAATCACACTACGAGCACAGAACCATATTTTAATGAAGAAGCGTACAAACAAAAGCAAACGAATACAATTGCCATAAATAGCAGTGGTCGAGGTTATGAAAAAGTGAATAATACCATAATGGAACAAGAAGTACTCCTTACAAAAATATGCCATGAAAACTTAGAATTACCCCTCCATTCAACTGAATCAGAACGTCTAGTGTACAAATGGCCATGCACGTCAATGTGTAACATTCCCAAACAATGTTTCAAATCTTTACACCAATTCCTCAATAAATATGTAAAAAGCAAAGACAAAATCAAAATTAAATTACTGCAAAATATAGATACCTGTCCAGTGCGCAAGTACACAGGACTACAAGGACATTCATTGGCCTGCATTACAGGACCTACTTGTAAAACCACTTTCCATGATATCAAAAGGATATCAACACATCATTCAACTATAAGAAATCTAGTCTATAAACTGTACTATGCTAAAAGTCCTGCTTTAGCACTAGCAAAGTTAAATAACATCCTTCTACATGGTACAGCAAAAGACCTACTTGAAGAAATTCACTATATCCAGAAAAAATATGTTGGAAGTGAAAGCCATTTACAGAATGAAATAGCTTTAAACCAATTAAGCAACAATTCTACACATGGCAACCTTTTGCTAAACACATACAAAAAAGAAATACTAAAATTTAAAAGTACATCAGCTGAAGTACCAAACCATGTATGTGTATGTTGCCGTAGAATTTTTTATAAAAGTAACACAACAACTGTGGACCTATCATACAAAATAGAAGACAATGAAGATTCTAAATGGTTTGAATTAGCTCTCTACCTTCTAGCAGAAAACAAATATGAAATAACTGAGGCCTTAATACTTTGCAGTTATTGCACTACAAAACTTGACAACAACCAAACTCCTTCACGTTCTATCACAAATAATTTGGAATTATACCCAGTACCAAAACCTCTACAACAACTTAATTTATATGAGAGCATCATAATTCAAACAGTACACCCATTTCAAGCAATAATACGCCTTCAACCAAAAACAGCAAAATTACCTCCCTCTGAATTGGTAAAAGGCATTCCTGGAAAAGTAGTTTATTTACCATTAAATCTAAAAGAAAATGTGCATACTCTAGGAGTGCAACGTCCAATGCGGCAATCTTTAATTATATTAGTAAATGGAGTACCTACAAAAGACAAAAAAATATGGCAACAGCTGGTAGATTTATATAAAGTTAGACAAGCCTTCCAATATCTTAAAGAGAATAATGATTATTACAAAGAAATTAATATTGAAGAAAACTTGAAAGATACAACTGAAATAATTCAAGAAACACAAGAAGCTGGTCAATTTGAGCTACAAGATCCTGCTACAATATCAAATACTTTAGACCATTATACAATTCATCCTTTGCACTGTAATGACACCATACAAGATGTACTAGAAACTTACCAAATGCGTCAAACAAAAGGATCGCCAATCAGTATATGGGAAAAAAGTATAGAAGCACATGCTTTTCTTTTACTCTTTCCTACTGGCAAAGGAGGAAGGTATGATGATAGACTTATTCAAATATCAGCTTCAGAATACCGCTCATTACGGATGTATTCTGAAGATCCCAGATTTAGACAAAATGTGGAATACATATTCCACCTACTCTTTGAAAGTGAACTAGCAACTTTATGCTACGGAGTTGCACCCATATTAAAATCAGGATCACACTTTCAAAATATGACAGCTACACAATTATTAGAGAAAGTACAACAAAAGGATGAGGTTTTACAATCAAATATTACAAATCTATTAGCAAATATGCGTGGTACTAAAGAGTACTGGTTTCGACGTCATGGAGATGTACGTTGTATGATCAGAAACCTTGGCCCACCCACTTGGTTTCTTACATTAAGTTGTGCAGAATATGCATGGGAAGATTTACATGATTTCCTACGCATATCAAATAAAAACAAAACAAACATAGATATTCTAACACCTGGAGAACTTTGTTCTTTGGATCCTGTTAATGTTTCAAGATATTCTCACCATCGCTTCATTGCTATGCTACATTTTATTTGTAATAAAACTGTTCCTCCCATTGGAGAAGTGCAACACTTCTTTTGGAGAAAAGAATACCAAGCCAGAGGAGCACCACATATCCACATGCTTTTATGGATTAAAAATGCTCCTAAATTTGGTCAAGACAGTGATGCTACTGTTTTACAGTTTATTGAAAAATATGTCACTTGTGAAATTCCATCAGAAGCCACAAATAGTGATCTTCGTGCACATATTTTACAATTTCAAAGACACAAATGTGGAAAATATTGTCGTTGCAAATACAAAAACAAAGGCAAATACTACACCAAATGCCGATTTGGTTTCCCTAGACCAGTTACAAATACAGGTCAAGTAAACAACCTCATGTCTTCAGTTAGACATACTGTTAAAGGAAAGTCACCTAAAAATACATATTACATAAAAAGAAAAGAAGAAGAAAAATAAATCAATGATTATAATGCAATCATTGCCCACTTATGGAATGCAAACATAGATGTGCAGTACATTGCAGACAATTCTACTGCAGTTGCACGATATGTCACAGCATACTTAACTAAAGCAGAAAAGACAGAGCTCCAAGACCTCTGGAATGACCTGTCATCAGATAAAACAGTATCTCAGAAATTATACAGCTTGGGCATAAAAATGCTCACCCATAGAGAATGTGGATCTTATGAAGCAGCTGATCGTTTAACTGGTACTTCATTGTATGGTAAATCTGAAAATATAGTATGGCTAAGTCTTGGTCCAGCTAAATCTAGAAAAAGAGTTCTAAAATCATATGAAGATATAGAAACAATAGCCAAACATGATCCCAACAGCCAAGACATTTTAAAAAACAATTTATTGGACACATACTACCCAAACAGAAGTAATACTTTGGAAAACATGTGTCTATACCAAATAGCCCAAAACTACACATACAAAAATAATATGAAACCCGATGAAAAAAAAGGTAAATATAGAGTGACAGACTGTGAAGGCAGCTTAGTTAAACTCACTAAACCAAATTTAATTAATCATATCAAATTGTCATTGAAGACTCCTCAACATAAAGAAGTATATTACATGTCCCTGCTACAACTCTTCAAACCATGGAGAAAAGAAGAACAATTACTAGATAACTATGACTCATATGAGGATGCTTTCAAAGCAAATGAAAGCACTATAACTGATGTAAACTTTGCACAGTACAAAACAATGTTGCACAATGAACAGCAACATGAAGAAGAACTCCAAGCCCAACTAGATAAGGATACTCCTGACAGTAGTCAACCTTCTGTAACAGGAAGCCAAGAACCACTGGGAGAACCACTAATAACAAATGAGGCAGAATTAGCTATGATAGAAGTAAAAAGCACCATGTGTCAGTATGAAGATAAGGAAGACTTAACTATACTACAATCAAAACTAAACAATGAGCAAAGTAGCATTTTTCAAGAAGTAACAAAACAAATTGCACATGGTGTAAAACATGAAAATAAACAATGTTCCTGCCATAATTATAAACCTATACTACTGTATGTCAGTGGTGAAGCTGGTTCTGGCAAAACATTCCTAATCAAAATCATTAGTAAGTTCCTTCAACAATTGACAAACAACAAACTGTCAGCTGTTGTCACTGCCCCCACAGGTTTAGCTGCCTACAACACAGGTGGTGTTACATTACACCGATTACTACTATTACCAGTAGAACACCAGAACAAATTAGACTATTACAAACTTTCTGCAGAAGTTGCAATGGAATTACGCATAGTATTGAAACAAATGAAAATGCTACTAATAGATGAAGTGAGCATAGTCTCCAACCTGATGTTAGCTTTGATTCACCTCAGATTACAAGGAGTACTCAAAACAGACTATGAAGAGCTCTTTGCAGGAAAACACATTATTGTTTTTGGAGATCTGCTTCAATTAACACCAGTAAAAGGTGAACCTATTTTTAAAACATTAGGGCACAAACTCTGCCGTAAAACTGTTGGCAGCATTGGAAATGTCAACCTTTGGCAACATTTCCAATATAGAGAATTAACAGAAAACATGCGCCAATCTGCAGATCTAACGTATGCCAACATTTTAAAAAGTTTGAGAGTTGGTATACTTTCTAAAGAAACAGAAGCAACATTGAAAACCCGGCACATTAATGCACTTTATGGCGATAATGCATGTGCTACAGATGTTATGGAACAATTAGCCCACAAAAATGTCAATTGTATGGCCTTAATGCCAACTCTTGCAAGCTGTTTCAAATTCAATTAAATCATGCTAAGTAAAGAAATGCAACCAATAATGGAAATTAGCGCCACAGACAAACTAGATGTACATGGTATGACACTACCCATGTGTGACCAAGCCACAACAAGACTAAATAATTTAGAAAAATCAATCTCAAACACAGCATGCTTAGAAAAGATGTTAAAATTATCCTTAAATTGCAGAGTAATGCTTAAACGTAACCTTGACGTGGACCAAGGACTAGTTAATGGAGCACTGGGTACAGTTGTTGGCTTTCAAACATACCCACGTGACAACAAAATTCAGTTCGTCAATATACTCTTTGACAAACTTTCAGAAGTAAAACGGATAGGACGCTCAACAGCTAGATTCCTCCTCTTCAAAGATATGTATGTACGCAGAGAACAATTTTCTCTAACTCTTGCATACGCAGTCACAATTCATAAATCACAAGGTCTTACCCTAGACAAAGCAATGATAGATATTGGTAACACAGTCTTTAAAGAAGGCATGAGCTACGTAGCACTATCATGCTTACCTACACTTGACGGTCTATTTCTAATCAACTTTGATGCAAGTAAAGTAAACGTTGATATTCCTTGCATTTTAGAATATAATAGACTTCGCTCACTATACACTCCCCATCTAAACACATATTCTGTTCCACAAAAACTAAAACATTGTAAAAGAAAACTAAATCAAACAGAAATGCAACAGGACGTCACAGCAAATCCTCCAAAGAGAGTAAAAGAAACTAATACTTCATCAAGTACCACAAACAAAAAAGAATCAATTAGAGAAAGTAAACCAGGTACTTCTTTAAAGAAGGAAGACAAACTCCAAAAAAGCAGTTAGATACAGAACTACCTGGACCATTTAAATTCTCAAATATAGTTGGTGTAAGTTGCTATGCAAATGTAGCAATAAATATTCTATTTCCATTACCACCAATTGTTGACAACATTTTCTCACACAGTACAGACCCATTGTGATTGCAAATGTTAGTACTTCACAGAAATGCAGCAAACAATCCTGACAACACATATACAGGGTAATTCATAGAATTTCGCAGAAAAGTGTCGCAAGCGGCTGGCGCAGAGTGTCCGCGTGCGAATGCCTGCGCCAGGCACGTGCGCTAAAACCGATTTCCGCGCACAGCGTATTCATGGATTTCAGGCTCCCAAACCAGCCGTGGCGCAGAGTATCGCAGCGACCCTGCAGCAGCGCCAGTAACGCCCCCAAGAACGCCCTCGCGCAAGGAAAAGCCATCAAAATCGCTAAATCATCGCAAAGGGCTGCGCTAACCCTGGACCAGTCTACAGGGCTGCCAAACAAGGAACGCAAAGCGGGTAACGTGCATATCAGGGGTACGCGTGAAGTCATACACGCGATTAGCCAGGGTACGTGTACTACAGGGGTACGCGGGAAGTACTACACGCGGTTGGCCAGGGTACGTGTATTACAGGGGTGTGCGGGAAGTTCTACACGCGATTCGGCTGGGTACGTGTATTACAGGGGTGCGCGGTAATTCTCACATGCGATTTGGCCAGGTACGTGTATTACAGGGGTGCGCGGGAATTATCACACGCGATTTGGCCTGGTACGTGTATTACAGGGGTGCGTGGGAAGTTCTACACGCGATTGGCCAGGGTACGTGTATTACAGGGGTGCGCGGGAATTCTCACATGCGATTTGGCCAGGTACGTGTATTACAGGGGTGTGCGGGAAGTTGTACACGCGATTCGGCTGGGTACGTGTATTACAGGGGTGCGTGGGAAGTTCTACACGCGATTGGCCAGGGTACGTGAATTACAGGGGTGCGCGGGAATTATCACATGCGATTTGGCTTGCTACGTGTATTACAGGGGTGCGTGGGAAGTTCTACACGCGATTGGCCAGGGTACGTGTATTACAGGGGTGTACGGGAAGTTCTACACGCGATTCGGCTGGGTACGTGTATTACAGGGGTGCGCGGGAATTCTCACATGCGATTTGGCCAGGTACGTGTATTACAGGGGTGCGCGGGAATTATCACACGCGATTTGGCCAGGTACGTGTATTACAGGGGTGTGCGGGAATTATCACACGCAATTAGGCTGGGTGGGTCCTCACAGGTGTTCCCTGTACACCCTCCACGGCCCCTGCAGGCAGCCCACAAAACAGGGGACTACCCTGCACACCTGCTCATGTCCCCCTGCACCCCCACGCCCCAGCAGTGCAGGGGCACCCTCCACCAGGCCCCCACCCATGTCCCCTATCACCCCCACCCCCCAGCCACCAGGGGCACCCTCCACCAGGCCCCCACCCATGTCTCCCAACACCCCCACCCCCCAGCAGTGCAGGGGCACCCTCCACCAGGCCCCCACTCATGTCCCCTATCACCCCCACCGCCCCAGCAGTGCAGGGGCACCCTCCACCAGGCCCCCACCCATGTCCCCTATCACCCCCACCCCCCAGCAGTGCAGGGGCACCCTCCACCAGGCCCCCACCCATGTCCCCTATCACCCCCACCCCCCAGCCACCAGGGGCACCCTCCACCAGGCCCCCACCCATGTCTCCCAACACCCCCACCCCCCAGCAGTGCAGGGACACCCTCCACCAGGCCCCCACTCATGTCTCCCACCACCCCCACCCCCCAGCCACCAGGGGCACCCTCCACCAGGCCCCCACCCATGTCCCCTATCACCCCCACCCCCCAACAGTGCAGGGGCACCCTCCACCAGGCCCCCACTCATGTCTCCCACCACCCCCACCCCCCAGCCACCAGGGGCACCCTCCAGCAGGCCCCCACCCATGTCCCCTATCAACCCCACCCCCCAGCAGTGCAGGGGCACCCTCCACCAGGCCCCCACCCATGTCCCCTATCACCCCCACCCCCCAGCCACCAGGGGCACCCTCCACCAGGCCCCCACTCATGTCCCCTATCGCCCCCACCCCCCGCCACCAGGGGCACCCTCCACCAGGCCCCCACCCATGTCCCCTATCACCCCCACCCCCCAGCAATGCAGGGGCACCCTCCACCAGGCCCCCACCCATGTCCCCTATCACCCCACCCCCCAGCAGTGCAGGGGCACCCTCCACCAGGACCCCACCCATGTCCCCTATCACCCCCACCCCCCAGCCACCAGGGGCACCCTCCACCAGGCCCCCACCCATGTCTCCCAACACCCCCACCCCCCAGCAGTGCAGGGGCACCCTCCACCAGGCCCCCACTCATGTCTCCCACCACCCCCACCCCCCAGCCACCAGGGGCACCCTCCACCAGGCCCCCACCCATGTCCCCTATCACCCCCACCCCCCAGCAGTGCAGGGGCACCCTCCACCAGGCCCCCACTCATGTCTCCCACCACCCCCACCCCCCAGCCACCAGAGGCACCCTCCACCAGGCCCCCACCCATGTCCCCTATCACCCCCACCCCCCAGCAGTGCAGGGGCACCCTCCACCAGGCCCCCCACTCATGTCTCCCACCACCCCCATCCCCCTGCCACCAGGGGCACCCTCCACCAGGCCCCCACTCATGTCCCCTATCACCCCCACCCCCCAGCAGTGCAGGGGCACCCTCCACCAGGCCCCCACCCATGTCCCCTATCACCCCCACCCCCCAGCAGTGCAGGGGCACCCTCCACCAGGACCCCACCCATGTCCCCTATCACCCCCACCCCCCAGCCACCAGGGGCACCCTCCACCAGGCCCCCACCCATGTCTCCCAACACCCCCACCCCCAGCAGTGCAGGGGCACCCTCCACCAGGCCCCCACTCATGTCTCCCACCACCCCCACCCCCCAGCCACCAGGGGCACCCTCCACCAGGCCCCCACCCATGTCCCCTATCACCCCCACCCCCCAGCAGTGCAGGGGCACCCTCCACCAGGCCCCCACTCATGTCTCCCACCACCCCCACCCCCCAGCCACCAGAGGCACCCTCCACCAGGCCCCCACCCATGTCCCCTATCACCCCCACCCCCCAGGAATGCAGGGGCACCCTCCACCAGGCCCCCACCCATGTCCCCTATCACCCCCACCCCCCGCCACCAGGGGCACCCTCCACCAGGCCCCCACCCATGTCCCCTATCACCCCCACCCCCCCGCCACCAGGGGCACCCTCCACCAGGCCCCCACCCATGTCCCCTATCACCCCCACCCCCCAGCCACCAGGGGCACCCTCCACCAGGCCCCCACTCATGTCCCCTATCACCCCCACCCCCCCACCACCAGGGGCACCCTCCACCAGGCCCCCACCCATGTCCCCTATCACCCCCACCCCCCAGCCACCAGGGGCACCCTCCACCAGGCCCCCACTCATGTCCCCTATCATCCCCACCCCCCCGATACTCATGTATCCCACCACCCCCACCCCCCAGCAGTGCAGGGGCAGCCTCCACCAGGCACCCACACATGTCCCCCTGCCCCCAGGTCCTGACGATACTCAATCATGGCAGTAATGGGCAGCATACCCAGCACAAACACCCAGGCAAGGATGGCATCCACCCACATAGTGAATGCAATTACATGATACAACCCCAATGGCAAGTATGTAAATGAACACATGTCCGTCACACACACATACACAATGGGTGCAAGTCAATGTCAAAACCGATATCATGACATGTATGAAACCAATGAGAAAATACCACAAGTGAAAGTTAAAAAGAACATGTATTAAAGATGAAAAATAAGTAAAAAAATCAAACATACAACAATGGGGATAACAAAATAAATGGTCCATGTCCGAGAACAAATGTAAAAATAAAAAAAACAAAGTAATCCAAAAACAAATGTTGTCCAAAGCAAAATCATGTGGAAGTAAAATAATGAAAAACCATTTCCTCATGGTGAACACAATAATTAATTAAAAAAATGTTTCTTCAAAAAGCAAACTATATACACGAAAATTCCAGGGTCCATGAGCCCAACACCATAAATGAAACCTACTACTACCTAATGAAAATAATATATACAAAAAAGTGGCCATTGTCCGAGCGGTCCAAAAAATCAAAAATTAATAAAGGAAACCTAACACTAACTAACTAAATAACTATATACAAAGGCAGCGGGCAAGTCCTGCGGCTCACTCGGTGATGTTGCTGGCCAGGGCATCATCGAACTCCATGTCGATGTCCTGGAGGCGGGACTCTGTCCTGGCCCCGAGGTCTCGCAGGGATAACCCCATGTCCAGCTCAAACTCCCTGCGAGCTTCCTCGAGGCACTCAGCCCGCCTCAACGCCCGACGCATGGAGAACTCTGCCCTGACCATGGTGAGCCGCTCCTCTTCCGCCCGCTGCCGCTCCGCACCTATCCGCTGGACCAACTGCTCCCACACGGAAGACACCACCATCCCAGGGTTGCCCTGCCCTCCGGCCGATGCCTGCCCCTCTGATCTTGAAGGCCCCGAGCCATGATGCCTCCCACGTCGAGCCTGCTGCTGCCTCCGACGCCACTGCCTCTGCCAGCACGACGGCATCCAGGCTGATGGAAACCACTGACGCCGTCGTGCACGTGCCCTGCCTGATGATGCTGTCACATCTTCCACCTGCTGGGGTCCAGTTGCTGTGTTGTCCACCCCTGCTGGACCTCCGACTCCCAACTGTGGCAGGGATGGGATCCCCACCGAGCTGGCTGCATTGGTCGGGGCAGGTCCACAGGGGGCCCTGGTGGCATCTGGGCTGGAAGACGGCAAGGAGAACGACTGGTGTATAGCCTGCACAGAGGAGGAGAGGGCCGCCAGATTGGACAACACATGCAGAAAACCCCCGAACATGGCCGATCCCAATTGGGCCACGTCGGCACGGTGCACTTCGTGATGACGTGCGTCGTCCTCCCGGGAAGCACGCATGGCATCACGAATCACAGCCGTGCGCATCGCGACCCCAATCAGGACCTTCTCCACACGGCCAGGGGTTCCCACGTCCGCAGGTGGAGGGGAGTCAGGTGACATGGACATCCCCTCTACCTGCAGACGGGCCTGGGACGGGGCATCCCTGCTGGTGCATGGTGGTGCACTCACAGGGTCAGGGACAGCGACATGCACAGGCCCCTCCACGGTGACCTGTGCTGCCTCCTGCCCCTGGCCCTGGACTGCACCACTTGCACCAGCAGGGATGCCCCCACCAGGCCCCATGTGTGCCCCAGTGGCGGCCTCCTCCTCCTCCTCTGTGCAAACCACCAACCTGGATGGCTCCTCACCGTCTCCCACCGTAGCAGGCCCCTGTGGGGGCTCACCCACCCCTTCCGCTGCAGCCGTGGGGGCATTCCCGCCGCCTTGCTCCACAGCGCCGTCTCCGCCCTCTTCTTCACTAGCCGCTGCGTAGAGGGAGACAAAGAACACAAGCATCAGGGCACTGTACAATGGTCCCCTAGACAGGAAGCAATAGCAGATGAGCACCACTGTCAAAGTACACTTCCATCATGTCCCTCCACAACACATGGGTCAGTCCAGGCAAAACACACACAGTAACAGGCATGGTGCATGCCATGGACATTTCCATGCATGTCCAATGGACTCTTGAAACATTCAATGATATGTAACTCACATGCATCATGGCTCATGCCTATCACATGCACACACTTCACCTCAGTCACATCCATCTGGCCCCAAACACACCAAACACAGCGGATACAAGGGTAATTTGGCTGCTTCACTGAATCTGTGCATTGTCACACACATGTGTCATGCATCCATGGCATGCACAAGTCACAGACACGCAGGTCAGGCACACAGACATGGCTACCATATATGTACCTGGCATCAGCACCCATCCCTCACCCCCACCCATGTCCAGGTACAGAGACTGGCATGCTCTCATGTTCAAAATCTGCATAGGGCTCCCCATGCGGCATTTGAACACATGCAACAACCATGTGGGTCACACATCACTGGTCGCACATGCATTACCATGATGTCCCTGCACACATACATGCATACATGGCCTATGGCACACATACAGGCAAGTATCATAGAACCAGCACACCGCAACATGCCCTGTCTCACACAGTAATGCTTGGACACTTACCGATCAACTCCAGACGGGCCTCCCTCTCAAGGATCTGGGCATGGAGCGCTGGGCGTACGCGTTCCAGGACCCTCATCTGGATGGAACTCATGCGGCCCCGGCCCCCCTCCACGAGGCGCCGGGCCTTCACAAGGGTCCTGGACCTCAAGTCCTCCCAGCGCTTCTTGATCTTCAGGACGTCGCGGGTTGCCACCCCCTCCGCGTTGATGGCAACCACACAGTCGGCCCAGATCCTCTCCCGTCCTTCCTTGCTGGCGCGGGACGATCCAAAGAGGGCATCATACTGCCCCAGGACATGCTCCACCAGGACACCAACTTCGGTGTCAGTGAAGCTGGTGCCCCTCTGCCCCTCTGGCCTGGGGTTGCCACTGGTGCCAGATGTGGAAGTGCCCGACAAGGCAACCCCAGAGGCAGGTGTGGGTGGGCAACTGGGTCCTGGGGCTGGGCTGTGGAGCGATGTAATCCCAGTCGGGAGTCTTCAGTTCCAGCAGGGGTGGACACAGCAACTGGACCCCTGCAGATGGCTGATGTGCAGGCACCAAATGGCAGGGCACGGTGGCAGCAGGCAGGCAGGCAGGCAGCAGCAGATGGCACGTGGGAGGCTGCTCGGGGCACTGGGGGGCAGTAACTCGGCCTTCTGGGCAGGAGCGTGGTCTTCCGTGTGTTTTCGCGTGGCCAGCTTGATACGGAGTGATTTGGCACGTGAAAATCCTGCACGTCAGCGTGAAATCCGAGGAAAGGGCCTTAGCGCGTAAGCGCGTCAGCACGCATACGCGATTCTATTGGACCAGAGTCCCTCAGCGCGTAAGCGCGTCTGTGACGTGACCCGCACGGGTGTTCCCCACTCAGCACGTGATCACGAGGCACACGTGGAAATACTGCACGTCAGAGTGTCATCGCGTGTAATTGGACAAAAGTGCGCGTACACGCGATTGGCCTATGTACGTGTATTTCATGGGTGAGCGGGCACTTACACACGCAAGTACGTCAGCGAACCTGTATCCCGTGGTGCGTGTGAATTTCCACACGCTATTGGACTGGGAACTGGATTCCAGGGGTGCGCGGGTCACACGCTCGCCTAGAACACGCGCAAAGCATAAATTTGCGCACTTTAACAATAACAAGCTCAGACGCCAGGATGAACATACCGTTCCTAGCAGCAGTGGCAGTGGGCTACCAAAGGAGGAGGAGGAGGATAGTCAGGGCCAGAATATTCACACCCAGAACCAGCCTTTTCGGGATGCCTGATGACCAGGTGTATGGGAGGTACAGGTTTCCACCACACATTATACTGGACCTGGTGAGTGAGTGGGAGGATGACCTCACATCACCCACCCTGTGCTCCCAAGCACTCAGCCCCCTGGAGAAGGTCCTCAATGTACTGCACTTCTTAGCCACTGGATCATTTCAGCGGACAAGTGCCATAGTGGGTGGGGTGTCACAGGCCACCCAGTCACGCTGCCTACACCAGGTCTTGAACATCATGACTGCACGCCCATCAGTCCGCAGGCACATATACCTGCCCAGAACACCTGCAGAAAGGCATGCTGCCGCCCTGGATTTTTACGGTGTGGCACGATTCCCCAAAGTGCTAGGTGCCATCGCCTGCACCCATGTGGCTCTACGTCCCCCCAGGGCATCTGAGCACATCTATAGGAACCGCAAGCACTGGCATTCCATCAACGTGCAGGTAGCATGTAATGCCAAGGGAATCATCACCTCAGTATATGCCAACTATCCCGGCTCCACCCACGACAGCTTCATTTACCGAATGTCCACCCTAAGCCGGGACCTAGAAGCTGGGCGGCATGGCGATACATGGCTGCTTGGTGAGTATGTATGCCACTGCACATGCATGCATGTTGGATACTGAGCAAGGTCACAACCCCACCAATGATACCAATCACCACCTCCACAGGGGACAGTGCCTACCCTCTCAGCCCCCACATGATGACGCCAATTCGGAACCCCACCACACCACCCGAGGTAAGATATAACACAGCCCACATTACGACCCGGGGCATAGTGGAGCGCACATTCGGAGTGCTAAAGTCACGCTTTCGCTCCCTTGACCGTTCTGGCGGGCAGCTGTTATACACTCCCCCAGTAGTGTGCAGGATCATAGTGGCAGCATGTGTCCTGCACAACGTTGCAACACGCCGGGGCCTGGCCGTGGACATGGTGGTGGCCCCACATCCCCAACCACATGCACAGCCGCTGCGCATGGGAGGGGAAAGGGCACGGGGGGAGGCAGCCCGTACACAGCTAGTGGCTAATTACTTCACATAGAAATCACACCCCTGTGGAGTGCACACTGCCCTGGCACATTCCATCTGACAATCAATGATGACTCAACCTGACACTGATCCTGAATGTCTGGAGAATGAACCGTGAATACCATATCAGCCTGAGATTGTTCACCTGGAAGTGTCACAATGTGTGCATCCCTACCCACACAGACACCACCAATGCAGTTTTGTGAAGTTACACATTCAAGCAGCTAAAATGAATACCCACTTGCAAAATGCAACAAGAGGACAGTGCCATGTCAGCCAACCCAACCCCAGCACCGCCACACGACACACCGTGCCATGTCATGCTAATTGCAGGTAAACAAAGTAATCCCCACAACATGACACTAGTCTCACTATGTACAGTGTCCCTATTAGAAACCTGCAACACCTGAAATGCTCACAGCAATGCCGGACCAACAACATACTTGAGCACGTAGTACCATTAACATGACATCACAAATGTTACATATTAGTAGTCTCACCACCTGGAAATGCCTGCACTCCCACCACTACCAACTGTGCAGTGTTGGCACCATGTAGAGTTGTAGGTGCACTGCTGCCAACATGGACCCCATCTCCAGACTAGAGGTCCTTGTGTAGACATGAGGAAGGGACCTGCAAATTGGGAGGTAGACACAGAAGAAGAGTTACACATCAATGCAACATGCAGTGTACAACACAACAGCAATATGCACTAGGAATGTATACACAGTATTGACTACAGACTGCCCACACAGCTCATGGGAGTCCAACGTCACTGTGTAATTCACTGTCACTTGGGCACACCCTTTGCAAGCCCATGGAAACGGGAAGCAGGAGGGGTGTGCGTGACTCAAACCCAAGCATCTGAACCAAATACATTACAAGCCTGCATGTGCCCAGCCACAATGCAGCGTATGCCCACAGTAACCACGGAAGCCAACAAATCGTCCCAAAAAAATTGGGAATAAAAGAAATCAAAATAAAAATAAAAATAAGAAACAATCAAAAATGGCCATTGATGGGCCCGGGGGGGGTTTGGGAGGCCACCCAGGAGGTCCGAGGACAGGATGCACACCAGAACCCACCTGCGTGGATCCTGGGAAGATAAACACCTCCATGGGCTCATGGCCCACACGGTTACCCTATTGTGGGAGTATCACTGCTGTCGCTATTATCTCCCTGTGCAGCTGCATCCGGAGGTGGTTGCACTATGGGAGGCAGCCCATGCAAGGCCCTAGTCTGCTCCTCCATGGCTGCAAGCATGCGGGTGTGGTAGGTCTGGTTCTGGAGGATGAGTTTGCGGAGGTCCCCATGCAACAACTCACGGGATGCCCGGACCTCCGCCCTTGTTGCCTGCATCTCAGCTGAGAGCGTACGGGTGAGACGCTCCAGCTGCTGTTCTGTCCTTTGGTGTGTTGAAGCCTCAAGCTCAACAAGAGTCGTCCTGAGGTGAAGGAGCTCCTGCCTCAGGGCTTCCCTGTGGCCCTGGGACTCAATGGAGATGGCCTCCTGCAGGGTCGCCAGTGCCGCCCGCCTGTCCCTGTTGGACCCCAACATGTCCTCCCTGTGTGACTGGCAGATGGAGTCGGTTGCCTGCTCTAGTCGCTCCATCAGCCTTTCTGGGGGGATAATGGAAGTGGCCACCCTATCCATGGCCTGAGCCATCATCTCGGATGATGCAGCCTGTTGGGTTGCCATACCGTAAATGGATTGCTCCCATGCGGTATTGCCGGGTGGCGTACGGCCACCACGTCGGCGGGCACCACACCTGTCTGGGGCAAGGCGAACTGCGCCTTGCTGTGCCGGCACTGCCTGAGGCTGCAGGACTGCATTCCCCCTCTGATCTGCTGGCCCAGGAACAGGATCAGATGTCGCGGAGTGTGACCCTGCATCCGTAACCACCGAAGGCGTAGCTGCCAACACTGACATCCCCATGGAGGGTTCTGACCCTGGTGCAGGTGTGTGAGACAGAACAGAATCCCTCCCTGGAACACTCACCTGCGACGGCACGTAGGTCTCATCCGAATCAACACCTGAGTACAGCTCGGGGGAGGTGCAACCAGAGACACCCGTTGAGAGCACGACCTGCAGCACTTGTGGGTTCTCCCCCACCACCACACCACGTCCCTCACTGGTGGTTGGTCGGCCCTCGGACCCCTCCTGGGTCTGCACCGTCTCCACAACCCCAGCAGTATCAGGTGCGTCTTCCCCTGCAAAGACATGAAAACAAAGAAATGGAAACAGGCATTAGCACCATGGCACACAATGAGGGCTGAGAAGCAAGAGAACCAGTACTTGATTGACACATGTCCCACATGACTGAAACCCTCCCATGCATGCACCCTCACTGCGTATGAAGTGCAGGCTAATGGCACACACTGATGACACCAAGATGGAAGATGAACACATTTTCTGCATGCTGCCTGGCAGTGGCATCACACATTGGCCTGTGATTGCCAGGTGATACACACATGCCATCACACAGATGGCATGTACCATTGCTATTGAGTGAAGATGGAGAGGAGGGCAGCACCTATTCATTCAGTCCAGTTCCCGCATGTAATCGCTTTTCTAATTCTAACAGGTCAGATTTTTCACCTGGAGCTGCCAGTCTGAAATGGTCCAATTGCACAGGGACATGTGTGTACAAATTATATCCAGGTAACAAAGTCACTCCACTTTACCATAGCCATGTCAGACATGTGACTAGTGGACAGCGACATGCCTAGTGAAAGTGGTGGAATGCAAACAAACTGACTGAATGAACTGTGAAAAATAAGCAACTATGTTGTGGCAAGGTGACACTTCAAGGGCAACTGGCGTGCAGTTGGGCTAGATGTCTACTGTTGGCAGAAGGGATACTGCTATGGCCAAATGCAGCTGCGCAGGAAGTATTGCATGAAGCACATGGCTGACCCATACGACTCAGGCGCACACACTCTCACCTGGCACACAAACAGAAGCCCTCACACACACACCATGCACATGGATGACACACACATGCATGTGCACTCACCGGACAATGCCTGATAATCAGCCAGATCTCCCACGCCTTGGATCTGTTCCTCCGTGACGTAGGTCCCAGCGACTGACTCATGTGGAGTGAGTTCCATGTCTACTACTGGAGACCCACCTCCAGTCACTAGAGTTGCGACATGACTTGAGGCCAGCTTACTCTTTGCCCTGCGCTTTAGGTCATTCCAGCGCTTATAGCAATCATTGGCTGTGCGCCTCACAATTCCAAGGGCACTTACGATGTCCGCAACGGTCTGCCAGTGTGCCTGGCATTGTGCAGGTGTGGTCTTGGATCCTGCAACAATGACCATCTCGTTGTCATGTCCGGACACATACTCGACAAGTGCATTCAGTTCGTCATCCGTGAAGCTGGGCTTCCTGGATGGGCCGAACTGTGTAGCCGTGTCTGGGGCATCAGCCTGTGCCGGACGAGCACTCTTCCTCTTCCGCTTGGAAGGTGGTGGTGATCCTGAGTGTCCTGCGCCGCTCTGGACACTAGGGGCAGGAGCCCTGGTGGACTCTGTATCAGGAGTGTGGGATTGCACACTCAGCATGGGAGTTGGTGCAGGCATTGGCTCTAGTGTGATGGTGTCAGGGGGAATGTCAGCAGCATGGACTAGGACCGACACTGTCCTGGCTGGGTGTGTGAGGGCTGGGGTGGATGGAGCCGCAGCTGCCCCTGCAGCCTCTCCGCCCTGCCTCCTTGGTGCAGCAGATGTCCTTGCTGGCCCAGATGCACGTGGCATGGTGACATCAACGTGCACCAGCGCACGTGTCATAGGCCTGCTGACCTGGAAGTCAGCCATGGAGTCAGCCAGATCTGGTGCCACAATGGGCTGGTCCAACAAGGGCTGAGCATGAATGGTGTCAGCCTCAACAGGAGGGGGGGGGGATTATGGGTGCCCTTGACTGGTCCTCCACACATGGGGGGACAGGCTCACCCTGCAAGTAACGACCACGTCCCCTACCGGATCCACCACGGCCACCACTTGTGGCTCTTCCACCTTTGCCACCCTTACGGAATCCTCGCCTCCCAGCCATGGCACTGATGTAAATGTGTGTATGGGAGTGGCTGTAAACTATTGTCCTGGGCAATTGGGGGTCAAAGGGGTTGGGTACCAGATGGTAATTGTACCCTAGTGCTCTTGCAAGGCTGATTGTAACCCCTGGGGAAAGATGACGGGTCACGCTACGCACAGGAGCCCCAAAAAAGGGAGATGACGTGCACGCAATCCCTCCTAGACCATGTGTGCAGAAAGAAAAACCTGCACTACGCTGTGGCACCCAGTAACACAAGAATGAACGTATGCGTGTCACACGCAGCCTAGAATGACCTCTGAAGGGGTAGGCTACACACGGGGCAAGCACAGATGTTAGATACGTGCGTGACTCACCGTCTGCCTGGTAAACGAGCGTGTAAAAGGAGCACGTTTGGTTGGCAACACCCCCGCCAAAAGAAGATTTGTACGCTGTCTGAGGAGACAGGACAACAGTAGAAGGGAACACTGTTTGATGGAACAGGCCCAGGTAAACCAGTAAAAGCGAAAAAAGAGAAAAAGCTGTCAGAGGTAACAGGGAATACGAACTTGAAACGCTGTGAAGTAAATCGCGTGTGAAACAACAAGAAGTACAGAATTCACCCACTCGCTCTCCACGAAAAGCACGTACAAGGAAAACGTGTTCTACACATACCTTTTATACAGGGCCACACGTCCAGCGTCACTTACGCGGCGTGTACGCGCTAGGGCCATTTCCACCAATTACACGCTTTGTCACTTCTGCGTGTAGGGCCATTTCCACCAATTACACGCTTTGTCACTTCTGCGTGTAGGGCCATTTCCACCAATCACACGCAATTACACTCTGACGTGCAGTCTTTCCACGTGTGCTCTGTCATCATGTGCTGTGTGGGAAACACCCGTGCGGGTCACGTCACAGACGCGCTTACGCGCTGAGGGCCTTTCCTCAGTTTTCACGCTGACGTGCAGGATTTTCACGTGCAAAATCACTCCGTACCAAGCTGGCCACGCCTACGCACACGGAATACCACGCTCCTGCCCGGAAGGCCGAACTACTGCCCCCCAGAGCCCCAAGCACGCTCCCACCTGCTGCTGCCTGACTGCCTGCTGCCCCTGCACTGCTGGGGGGTGGGGGTGGTAGGGGACATGAGTGGGGGCCTGGTGGAGGGTGCCCCTGGTGGCTGGGGGGTGGGGGTGGTGGGAGACATGAGTGGGGGCCTGGTGGAGGGTGCCCCTGCACTGCTGGGGGGTGGGGGTGATAGGGGGCATGGGTGGGGGCCTGGTGGAGGGTGCCCCTGCACTGCTGGGGGGTGGGGGTGATAGGGGACATGGGTGGGGGCCTGGTGGAGGGTGCCCCTGCACTGCTGGGGGGTGGGGGTGATAGGGGACATGAGTGGGGGCCTGGTGGAGGGTGCCCCTGCACTGCTGGGGTGTGGGGGTGGTGGGAGACATGGGTGGGGGCCTGGTGGAGGGTGCCCCTGGTGGCTGGGGTGTGGGGGTGGTGGGAGACATGAGTGGAGGCCTGGTGGAGGGTGCTCCTGGTGGCTGGTGGGTGGGGGTGGTGGGTGACATGAGTGGGGCCTGGTGGAGGCTGCCCCTGCACTGCTGGGGTGTGGGGTGGTGGGAGACATGAGTGGGGGCCTGGTGGAGGGTGACCCTGCACTGCTGGGGTGTGGGGGTGGTGGGAGACATGAGTGGGGGCCTGGTGGAGGGTGCCCCTGGTGGCTGGGGGGTGGGGGTGGTGGGAGACATGAGTGGGGGCCTGGTGGAGGGTGCCCCTGCACTGCTGAGGTGTGGGGGTGGTGGGAGACATGAGTGGGGGCCTGGTGGAGGGTGCCCCTGGTGGCTGGGGGGTGGGGGTGGTGGGAGACATGAGTGGGGGCCTGGTGGAGGGTGCCCCTGCACTGCTGGGGTGTGGGGGTGGTGGGAGACATGAGTGGGGGCCTGGTGGAGGGTGCCCCTGGTGGCTGGGGTGTGGGGGTGGTGGGAGACATGGGTGGGGGCCTGGTGGAGGGTGCCCCTGCACTGCTGGGGTGTGGGGGTGGTGGGAGACATGAGTGGAGGCCTGGTGGAGGGTGCCCCTGGTGGCTGGTGGGTGGGGGTGGTGGGTGACATGAGTGGGGCCTGGTGGAGGCTGCCCCTGCACTGCTGGGGTGTGGGGGTGGTGGGAGACATGAGTGGGGGCCTGGTGGAGGGTGACCCTGCACTGCTGGGGTGTGGGGGTGGTGGGAGACATGAGTGGGGGCCTGGTGGAGGGTGCCCCTGGTGGCTGGGGGGTGGGGGTGGTGGTAGACATGAGTGGGGGCCTGGTGGAGGGTGCCCCTGCACTGCTGGGGTGTGGGGGTGGTGGGAGACATGAGTGGGGGCCTGGTGGAGGGTGCCCCTGGTGGCTGGGGGGTGGGGGGTGGTGGGTGACATGAGTGGGGGCCTGGTGGAGGGTGCCCATGGTGGCTGGGGGGTGGGGGTGGTGGGAGACATGAGTGGGGGCCTGGTGGAGGGTGCCCCTGCACTGCTGGGGTGTGGGGGTGGTGGGAGACATGAGTGGGGGCCTGGTGGAGGGTGCCCCTGGTGGCTGGGGTGTGGGGGTGGTGGGAGACATGGGTGGGGGCCTGGTGGAGAGTGCCCCTGCACTGCTGGGGTGTGGGGGTGGTGGGAGACATGAGTGGGGGCCTGGTGGAGGGTGCCCCTGGTGGCTGGGGGGTGGGGGTGGTGGGTGACATGAGTGGGGGCCTGGTGGAGGCTGCCCCTGCACTGCTGGGGTGTGGGGGTGGTGGGAGACATGAGTGGGGGCCTGGTGGAGGGTGACCCTGCACTGCTGGGGTGTGGGGGTGGTGGGAGACATGAGTGGGGGCCTGGTGGAGGGTGCCCCTGGTGGCTGGGGGGTGGGGGTGGTGGTAGACATGAGTGGGGGCCTGGTGGAGGGTGCCCCTGCACTGCTGGGGTGTGGGGGTGGTGGGAGACATGAGTGGGGGCCTGGTGGAGGGTGCCCCTGGTGGCTGGGGAGTGGGGGGTGGTGGGTGACATGAGTGGGGGCCTGGTGGAGGGTGCCCCTGGTGGCTGGGGGTTGGGGGTGGTGGGAGACATGAGTGGGGGCCTGGTGGAGGGTGCCCCTGCACTGCTGGGGTGTGGGGGTGGTGGGAGACATGAGTGGGAGCCTGGTGGAGGGTGCCCCTGGTGGCTGGGGTGTGGGGGTGGTGGGAGACATGGGTGGGGGCCTGGTGGAGGGTGCCCCTGGTGGCTGGGGTGTGGGGGTGGTGGGAGACATGAGTGGGGGCCTGGTGGAGGGTGCCCCTGGTGGCTGGGGGGTGGGGGTGGTGGGTGACATGAGTGGGGGCCTGGTGGAGGCTGCCCCTGCACTGCTGGGGTGTGGGGGTGGTGGGAGACATGAGTGGGGGCCTGGTAGAGGGTGACCCTGCACTGCTGGGGTGTGGGTGTTGGGAGACATGAGTGGGGGCCTGGTGGAGGGTGCCCCTGGTGGCTGGGGGGTGGGGGTGGTGGGAGACATGAGTGGGGGCCTGGTGGAGGGTGACCCTGGTGGCTGGGGGGTGGGGGTGGTGGGTGACATGAGTGGGGGCCTGGTGGAGGGTGACCCTGGTGGCTGGGGGGTGGAGGTGGTGGGTGACATGAGTGGGGGCCTGGTGGAGGGTGACCCTGGTGGCTGGGGGGTGGGGGTGGTGGGAGACATGAGTTGGACATGGGTGGGGGCCTGCTGGCAGGTGCCCCACAGTGCTGGGGGGTGGGGGTGGTGGGGGACATGAGTTGGACATGGGTGGGGGCCTGCTGGCAGGTGCCCCACAGTGCTGGGGGGTGGGGGTGCAAGGGGACATGAGTTGGTGTTCATTAGTTCAAGGAGACATGTGCCTTTGCTGGGGGGCATGCCCATGTTGGGTGGGCTGCCTACGGGACATGACCAGGGATGCAGTTTAGTCCCCTGTGGTGTGGGCTGCCTGCAGGGGCCGTGGAGGGTGTACAGGGTACACCTGGGAGGACCCACACTGTCAAATCACATGTGGGACTCCCCGGCACCCCTGAAATACACGTACCGTGCAGAAATCGCGTGTAAAACTTCCCGCGCACCCCTGAAATACACACGCCCAGGCGATTCGCGTGTGGAACTTCCCGCGCACCCCTGAAATACATGCGCCCAGGCTATTCGCGTGTAAAACTTCCCGCGCACCCCTGAAATACACGTGCCCAGGCTATTCGCGTGTGGAACTTCCCGCGCACCCCTGAAATACACGCGCCCAGGCTATTCGCGTATGGAACTTCCCGCGCACCCCTGAAATACATGCACCCAGGCTATTCGCGTGTGGAACTTCCCGCGCACCCCTGGAATACACGTAGCCCGCCCCCCCAGGCCCGATCGCGTGAGGAACTTCACGCGAACCCCTGTAATACACGTAGCCCGCTCCCCCAGGCCCGATCGCGTGTGAAACTTCACGCGAACCCCCTGAAATACACGTAGCCCGCTCCCCCAGGCCCGATCGCGTGTGAAACTTCACGCGAACCCCTGTAATACACGCACCCAGGCTATTCGCGTGTGGAACTCCCCGCGCACCCCTGAAATACACGCGCCCAGGCTATTCGCGTGTGGAACTCCCCGCGCACCCCTGAAATACACGCGCCCAGGCTATTCGCGTATGGAACTTCCCGCGCACCCCTGGAATACACGTAGCCCGCTCCCCCAGGCCCGATCGCGTGAGGAACTTCACGCGAACCCCTGTAATACACGTAGCCCGCTCCCCCAGGCCCGATCGCGTGTGAAACTTCACGCGAACCCCTGAAATACACGTAGCACGCTCCCCCAGGCCCGATCGCGTGAGAAACTTCACGCGAACCCCTGAAATACACGTAGCCCACTCCCCCAGGCCCGATCGCGTGAATAACTTCACGCGAACCCCTGTGATGCACGTACCCTGCAAATCGCGTGTGGGACTCCCCGCGCACCCCGGTATACACGCACACATATTTTTTGTCAGCGGGTGTCCGTGTTTGTGGGTACCCCTTTGCACGTCATTTTTCCTGGAGGGCCACAGTATGGGACATTCATCATGGCAGTATATAGGTGCTATTTGTTGGCGCACCTTTTGGCGCACATTTCTTACAGCCGCAGAGACGCTACCGCCTGCTTTCTTGTGGCGGTCGTGTTTGTGCCTGTGCGCTGGTTTGAGCGTGGGCTTTTTTCCCCTATTCTATTCCATGAATACGTGTTGTAGGCGAGCGTGTGGGCGTTCCGCGCACTTGTGCCCTGTACTTCCCCCGTGACGCCCACGTATTGGCAAGTTGTTCCCCATTCCGAGTGTTACGCCCGTGTTCCGCCTACTTTTGTTGCGTGCGCCGCGCTATGTGCGAATTTCGCTGTGGCCTGTGCGATTTCCGCTGTGACCTGGCGCACGCTGTTAGATGGCCTGTGCGCCAACGTGCGCCGCGCACTTTTTTATCGCACATCCGCTGGTTTTCTCGCGCACGGCCTTCCATGAATCGACGTGCGCTGCTTTTCGTGCGATTTTCGCACTTGCACTGCGATTTTTGCCCACTTGCGCCGCGCTAATTATTCCATGAATCGGCCTGATAGTGTTTTTGGAATAAGACGACAATTGGACTACTGTGCTGGAATGGTGAAATTCACTATAAACTCACAGGAAGATCCACAAGAATTTCTAATGTACTTACTACAAGTACTGGAAAACAAAAGCATACCTATAAATGAAATCTTTCAGATTTCATACATGTGGAAACATACATGCACTCTCTGCAACAATGTGACACAAGAAGAAATCCCCAATGAACGCTTCATATATATATATCAATACCAAATTGTGAATCCATTCCATTTCAGCAACTTGTACAAAATGCAAACCATGGTAGATTATGCTCTAACAGCAAATCGGATAATCGCTCCACGTTAGTAATACAAACACATAGTAAATATGTAATACTAATGCTTCTACGTTACAATGCAGATGGTACCAAAAACAACTGCAAGCTGACTGGATTCACACATGGTCAAATATCACTTGGTAAGAAAACCTTCACAACAATAGGTATAATCTACCACGTAGGGGAGCCACAACCAATTCAGGGCACTACACTGCATACATAAAAAAGAAATGTGGATGGTTTGAATGTAATGATAGTACCATTACTCTAAAGCAGAGATTACCAGCAAATCTTACAAACGCTTATTTGATGTTCTTAAAACCAAAATTTGATAAATAAACTGTATTTAAACCTTTAAGTAAATTTGTGTTACAAAAATATAAACTGTTAGAATACTCCAAAAGCTATCTAACTGCTCAAAGATTCTACAACAACTAATCAGATAAATGAATACCACTAAATTAGGCCAAAAAATACACAGTTAGAATATGCCAATTGGTATCTAACTGTCCCAAAATTTAACAATATCCAAATAGGTAAATCAAAACCACTAAAATATATTAAAAAAATAGACAGTTAGAATATGCCAATTGGTATCTAACTGCTCCAAAATTTTATAATATCAAAACAAATGAAGAATCTGTTACTGCTCCAAAAACAACACAACAAAGCAAAGTATAAAGCATTAGCCAGAAACAACAAGTGAACACTGAAAACAAACAAACAAATAAACTGTAGCATAACAGGAAAAGGTTTTTTTTTAATCCAACATAGATTTTTTTTTCTCCCACAGACCCAATGATTTTAGCAACAAATACAGAAACTGAGCAAATTGCACAGTACTCTGATTTGTACTCTACTAAATATGAGGGTCGAAAAAACATAAAGGTATATTGCTTATACAATGTAATAAGTCATTACAAAATACTAATACTAACATGCTATTTTCTTTTATCACAGAAATGAAGAAGAAAAACATGGACTCCCATTACTAGACCAAACAGTAAGTATACAATAATAAGGACAACCATAGCAGCATATCACATCTGTAGTATCTAATACCTTTGTTCCTTATACATTTGTTTTTCACCCAAAGTTATAAGCAAATATGAATGTGATATGCTGCGGTGGTTGTTGCCAGGGCATAGAGTCTTGGGTGCATGGCCAAATGGTCATGCATCCAAGACTCTATGCCCTGGCAACAACCACCGCAGCATATCACATCCATAGAGTCAAACATTTCAACTTTGATCTATGGGAAACTTTTAATGTCCGCGAACAATGTGAGTGTTCTTAGAACACTTTGAACTTGCCAGCGAACAATACGGACACCGTTTTCAGGACACCCCCTACGAACATTTCAGAACAACGCGATAGTTCTTACAACACTTTCAACTTAACAACGAACAATACGGACAGCGCCCTAAGGACACCCCCTACGAACATTCCAGGTCACCGGGAGTGTTCTTAGAAGCGTCTTCAGAACACCACCATCTTGTTTATTTGCGAACATTTGAGGACACCGCGAGTGTTCTTAGGACACATTCAACTTGACAAAGAACAATACGGACAGCGTCCTCAGGACACCCCCTACGAACACTCCCCGGACACCGGGAGTGTTCTTAGAAGCGTCTTCAGAACACCACCATCTTGTTTATTTGCGAACATTTCAGGACACCGTGAGTGTTCTTAGGACACATTCAACTTGACAAAGAACAATACGGACAGCGTCCTCAGGACACCCCCTACGAACACTCCCCGGACACCGGGAGTGTTCTTAGAAGCGTCTTCAGAACACCACCATCTTGTTTATTTGCGAACATTTCAGGACACCGTGAGTGTTCTTAGGACACATTCAACTTGACAAAGAACAATACGGACAGCGTCCTCAGGACACCCCCTACGAACACTCCCCGGACACCGCAAGTGTTCTTAGAAAATTTTCACTTTGCTTGCGAACAAAACGGACACATATTGACTCCTTAGAACACCCCCTAGTCAGTTTATTTAGGACATTTCAGAACACCCGTGATGGCCGCAAACAAATTGAACACAAAAAGAACGCCTAACACATAAAAAACACAACTTTCATCCTATCTCATACACTCCCACCCTCCCCAAACACTCCTACACACCAACACACTCTACAAAATACACATTTTGAACAAAGTTTCACTGCGCTGTCCGGGGACGTCCGCGAATCCAATATGGTGGGCGCTACCGAAAAATCTGACGCGCTTCACGCTCCACGCCGTCCAATCAGCGAATACTTTGCATGTCCGCGAACATCACACAAGACGATTGGCCAATCAGGACACTTTCCGCCGAGCGAACAGGGAAGTGTATCCGCAAACCGAACACAAATATCACTAATTTTTTTTTACCTACTTTTTGGTCATTTTAAAAAAAACTACTGGACGGATTTTCACCAAATTTGCAAAAGCACGCTTTCGGGACCAAGCCGCTGCTCCTGGTCCAAATTTGGTGGAAATCCATCCAGCGGTTTGGGCTGTATGTGCGAGCACATTTTTTTCCCATTCACTCTATGGGGAGTGAGTATAATGTATACAAATATGAGCATATAGAGGGAGGGTAGAGTAATAAAAATAAAACTATGAGAAAGTGCTGATAACCATAATGATTATCTTCATGCACAGAAAGGATTGCTCTCTTTCAAGCCTGTATCTTCCGCTATGTACATGTTTCATATGATGTGACAGGACCCTAAGTCTACAAATATAGTACCTTTTCAATGTTTACTTCCTGACTGCTACTGAAGAAAACTATGTGGCTTCGATATGTCAGTAAAGGATAAAAAGGGAGAGCCAGCCATGTGATGTCATCAGTTATGTCATCAATGACATTTGTGATGTCATCTTTGATGTCCTTGGTGTTAGTGTTAGCAGTGCACGGTGGCGCGAGTTATGGTTGCTTATGTTACCATAACTGGCGAATTTCAGGAGTTTTTCGGTTTTACTTTGAGCCATAACGTCCCTTTAACAAAGTTTTTTTAATATCACGCAAACAATATACAAACATGGCGTGCAAAAACCAACTTCTACAGATGGCTTTACACAGAATGTTGCAAAGTAAGAATTTATGCTTGTTCACAGCGAAGGTCAGCTGCTTCCACAACTTCTACAGATGGCTTTACACAGAATGTTGCAAAGTAAGAATTTATGCTCGTTCACAGTGAAGGTCAGCTGCTTCCATTTTTTTCTCGGGCCCCAGAGAGGCTCACGAAGCGGACTATAAGGTTGTATTGTGTTTTGACCTTGACAGACAGAGATTGTGATGAAAGACTTCTCTTGAAGGAGTGTTGCTAAAATGTAAGAGAAGATAAAGATGAAATTTCTGAAACGAAACCACTTTTACATATTGACAGGGTAATTCATAGAATTTCGCAGAAAAGTGTCGCAAGCGGCTGGCGCAGAGTGTCCGCGTGCGATTGTGTGCGCCAGGCACGTGCGCTAAAACCGATTTCCGCGCACAGCGTATTCATGGATTTCATGCTCCCAAACCAGCCGTGGCGCAGAGTATCCCAGCGAGCCTGCAGCAGCGCCAGTAACGCCCCCAAGAACGCCCTCGCGCAAGGAAAAGCCATCAACATCGCTAAATCATCGCAAAGGGCTGCGCTAACCCTGGACCAGTTTACAGGGCTGCCAAACAAGGAACGCAAAGCGGGCAACCTTCATATCAGGAGTACGCGGGAAGTTTTACACGCGATTAGCCAGGGTACGTGTATTACAGGGGTACGCGGGAAGTTCAACACGCGATTGTCCAGGGCACGTGTATTACAGGGGTACGCGTGAAGTCTTACATGCGATTAGCCAGGGCACGTGTAATACAGGGGTACGCGGGAATTTTCACACGCGATTTGGCAGGGTACGTGAATTACAGGGGTGCGTGGGAATTATCACACACCATTTTGCTGGGTACGTGTATTACAGGGGTGCGTGGGAATTATCACACGCGATAAGGCTGGGTGGGTCCTCACAGGTGTTCCCTGTACACCCTCCACGGCCCCTGCAGGCAGCCCACAAAACAGGGGACTACCCTGCACACCTGCTCATGTCCCCCTGCAACCCACCCCACGCCAGGGGCACCCACCACCAGGCCCCCACCCATGGCTCCTACCACCCCCACCCCCCAGCGCTGTGGGGCACCTGCCAGCAGGCCCCCACCTATGTCCAACCCATGTCTCCCACCACCCCCACCCCCCAGCCACCAGGGGCACCCTACACCAGGCCCCCACTCATGCCCAACTCATGTCTCCCACCACCCCCACCCACCAGCCACCAGGGGCACCCACCACCAGGCCCCCACCCATGTCTCCTACCACCCCCACCCCCCAGCGCTGTGGGGCACCTGCCAGCAGGCCCCCACCCATGTCCAACCCATGTCTCCCACCGCCCCCACCCCCCAGCCACCAGGGGCACCCTCCACCAGGCCCCCACTCATGCCCAACTCATGTCTCCCACCACCCCCACCCATCAGCCACCAGGGGCACCCACCACCAGGCCCCCACCCATGTCTCCTACCACCCCCACCCCCCAGCGCTGTGGGGCACCTGCCAGCAGGCCCCCACCCATGTCCAACCCATGTCTCCCACCACCCCCACCCCCCAGCAGTGCAGGGGCAGCCTCCACCAGGCCCCCACTCATGTCTCCCACCACCCCCACCCCCCAGCCACCAGGGGCAGCCTCCACCAGGCCCCCACCCATGTCTCCCACCACCCCCACCCACCGGCAGTGCAGGGGCAGCCTCCACCAGGCCCCCACCCATGTCTCCCACCACCCCCACCCCCCAGCGCTGTGGGGCACCTGCCAGCAGGCCCCCACCCATGTCCAACCCATGTCTCCCACCACCCCCACCCCCCAGCAGTGCAGGGGCAGCCCCCACTAATGCCCAACTCATGTCTCCCACCACCCCCACCCCCCAGCCACCAGGGGCAGCCTCCACCAGGCCCCCACCCATGTCTCCCACCACCCCCACCCACCAGCAGTGCAGGGGCAGCCTCCACCAGGCCCCCACCCATGTCTCCCACCACCCCCACCCCCCAGCCACCAGGGGCAGCCTCCACCAGGCCCCCACCCATGTCTCCCAGCACCCCCACCCCCCAGCCACCAGGGGCACCCACCACCAGGCCCCCACCCATGTCTCCTACCACCCCCACCCCCCAGCGCTGTGGGGCACCTGCCAGCAGGCCCCCACCCATGTCCAACCCATGTCTCCCACCAACCCCACCCCCCAGCAGTGCAGGGGCAGCCTCCACCAGGCCCCCACTCAGGTCTCCCACCACCCCCACCCCCCAGCCACCAGGGGCAGCCTCCACCAGGCCCCCACTCATGCCCAACTCATGTCTCCCACCACCCCCACCCCCCAGCCACCAGGGGCAGCCTCCACCAGGCCCCCACCCATGTCTCCCACCACCCCCACCCACCAGCAGTGCAGGGGCAGCCTCCACCAGGCCCCCACCCATGTCTCCCACCACCCCCACCCCCCAGCCACCAGGGGCAGCCTCCACCAGGCCCCCACCCATGTCTCCCACCACCCCCACCCACCAGCAGTGCAGGGGCAGCCTCCACCAGGCTCCCACCCATGTCTCCCACCACCCCCACCCCCCAGCCACCAGGGGCAGCCTCCACCAGGCCCCCACCCATGTCTCCCACCACCCCCACCCCCCAGCCACCAGGGGCATCCTCCACCAGGCCACCACCCATGTCTCCCACCACCCCCACCCACCAGCAGTGCAGGGGCAGTCTCCACCAGGCCCCCACCCATGTCTCCCAGCACCCCCACCCCCCAGCCACCAGGGGCACCCACCACCAGGCCCCCACCCATGTCTCCTACCACCCCCACCCCCCAGCGGGGTGGGGCACCTGCCAGCAGGCCCCCACCCATGTCCAACCCATGTCTAACACCACCCCCACCCCCCAGCCACCAGGGGCACCCTCCACCAGGCCCCCACTCATGCCCAACTCATGTCTCCCACCACCCCCACCCCCAGCCACCAGGGGCACCCACCACCAGGCCCCCACCCATGTCTCCTACCACCCCCACCCCCCAGCGCTGTGGGGCACCTGCCAGCAGGCCCCCACCCATGTCCAACCCATGTCTCCCACCACCCCCACCCTCCAGCAGTGCAGGGGCATCCTCCACCAGGCCCCCATCCATGTCTCCCACCACCCCCACCCCCCAGCCACCAGGGGCACCCACCACCAGGCCCCCACCCATGTCTCCCACCACCCCCACCCCCCAGCAGTGCAGGGGTACCCTCCACCAAACACCCCACCAACCTGGATGACTCCGTGCCATCTTCCCCCGTTGGGCCCTGTGGGGTCCCAGCTGCCCCTTCTGCTGCCGAGGAGTCCAACTCCGACCTCCGCCTCTTGGACCTCCCCTCGCCAGCTGCGGCCTGGGACGCCGCACCAGACTCCTCACTCCCCGACGAGATCACAACTTGGGAGGGGATCCGGGCCTTGCGTCTTCGGCTGGTGGTGCGACCCCTGCCGCTGTGCTCCACAGCACCTTCTCCCCCCTCTTCATCAGTTGACGCTGCAGACAGGGAGAAAGAAAACACAGGCATCAGGGCACTGTAAAATGGACTCATACACACATGACAGTTATACATGAGTGGCATTGGTAAACCTTACACATGGCATCACAATCCCCAACACACATGTCATTTCAACTTGCACACATGAGCCATACCACAGCCATAATGCAACAGCCAGCACCATCCATTCACATACAACAGCATGGGCAGCCAAAGGTCATCCACACATCACATGCAACATAGGGAGTACACTACACATGCACACACAACACCAAACCTGCATGCATGTGTACACCTCCGCCAACTGTCGCAGTGTCTCGATCGACATCCATGTCACACCTGACAATCATTCCTCCACATCCTGTGCCATGCAAGCCCACACACACAAGCACCATCCATGTGTCACACATGAGACCCCTCGCATGTGTCACCCTCACAGCCCTGTACAACCCCCCTACTTGGCCACATAAAAATACATGTTCAACCTGCACACTCCTGGCACACCACCACACGCACAGCTTACAATCAGTATGCATGTACACTTACCGCTCGACTCCAGACGAGTCTGCTTCTCAAGGACCTGGATGTGGAGCGCTGGGGATATGCGTTCCAGGACACTCATCTGATCTTCCGACAAGTGGCCCCGCCCGCCCCTTAGCATCTGCTGCCATCATGAGGCGCCGGGCCTTGTTGAGGGTCCTGGACCTGAAGTCCTCCCAGCGCTTCCTGACACGTTCGTAGTCGCGGACTGCCACCTCCTCCGCGTTGATGGCAGTCACGATGTCCATCCAGATCCGAGTCCGTCCTTCCTTGTCGGCGCGCAACCTTCCGAAGAGGGCATCATACTGCCCAGGACATGCTCCACCAGGACACCAACTTCCCTGGCACTGAAGCTGGTGCCCCTCTGCCTCCTTGGCCGGGGTTGCCACTGGTGCCAGATGTTGTAGTGCCCGACATGGCAACCCCAGAGGCAGGAGTGGGTGGGCAACTGGGTCCTGGGGCTGGGCTGTGGGGCGACGGAAAAGCAGTCGGGAGCCTTTGGTTCCAGCAGGGGTGGTCACAGCAACAGCACCCCTGGCTGATGTGCAGGCAGCAAATGGCAGGGCACGTGGGCAGCAGGCAGTCAGGCAGCAGCAGAAATGCAGGTGGGAGCGTGCTCAGGGCTCTGGGGGGCAGTAATTTGGCCTCCTGGGCAGGAGCGTGGTCTTTCGTGTGTGAACGCGTGGACAGCTTGATACGGAGTGATTTTGCACGTGAAAATCCCACACGTCTGCGTGTAAATCGATGAAAGGCCCTTAGCGCGTAAACACGTCACTAGCGTATGCGCGTCTATGAAGTCACGTGCACGCGTAGGAAAAAGTTGCGTGACACGTCCGAGTGTCAAAGCGTGTTATTGGTGGAAATAGCCCTACACGCAGAAGTGTCAAAGCGTGTGATTGGTGCAAATGGACCTACACGCAGAAGTGTCAAAGCCTGTAATTGGTGCAAATGGACCTACACGCAGAAGTGTCAAAGCGTGTAATTGGTGCAAATGGACCTACACGCAGAAGTGACAAAGCGTGTAATTGGTGCAAATGGACCTACACGCAGAAGTGACAAAGCGTGTAATTGGTGGGAATGGGCCTAGTACGTACACGCCGCGTAAGTGACGCTGTACATGTGGGCCTGCATATAAGGTACGTGTAGAACACCAATTCCTTGTACGTGCTTTTCGTGGAGAGCGAGTGGGTGAATTCTGTACTTCTTGTCGTTTCACACGCGATTTACTTCACAGCGTTTCAAGTTCGTACTCCCTGTTACCTCTGACAGCTTTTTCTATTTTTTCTCTTGTACTGGTTTACCTGGGCCTGTTCCCTCAAACAGTGTTCCCTTCTACTGTTGTCCTGTCTCCTCAGACAGCGTACATATCTTCTTTTGGCGGGGGTGTTGCCAACCAAACACGCTCATTTTTCACGCTCTTTTACCTGGCAGACGGTGAGTCACGCACGTATCGAACATCTGTGCTTGCCCCGTGTGTAGCCTACCCCTTCAGAGGTCATTCTAGGCTGCGTGTGACACGCATACGTTCATTCTTGTGTTACTGGGTGCCACAGCGTAGTGCAGGTTTTTCTTTCTGCACACGTGGTCTAGGAGGGGTTGCGTGCACGTCATCTCCCTTTTTTAGGCCTCCTGTGCGTTGCGTGACCTGTCATCTTTCCCCAGGGGTTACATTCAGCCTTGCTAGAGCACTAGGGTACAATTACCATCTGGTACCCACCCCCTTTGACCCCCAATTGCCCAGGACAATAGTCTACAGCCACTCCCATACGCACATTAATATCTGTGCCATGGCTGGGAGGCGAAGATTCCGTAAGGGTGGCAAAGGTGGAAGAGCCACAAGTGGTGGCCGTGGTGGATCCGGTAGGGGACGTGGTCGTAACTTGCAGGGTGAGCTTGTCCCCCCATGTGTGGAGGACCAGTCAAGGGCACCCATAATCCCCCCCCTCCCGTTGAGGCTGATGTGGCTGACACCATCCATGCTCAACCCTTGCTGGACCAGCCCATTGTGGCACCAGACCTGGCTGACTCCATGGCTGACTCCCAGGTCAGCAGGGCTACGACACGTGCGCTGGTGCACGTTGATGCCATCATGCCACGTGGATCTGGGGCAGCAAGGTCATCTGCTGCCCCAAGTAGGCAGGGCGGAGAGGCTGCAGGGGCAGCTGCGGCTCCATCCACCCCAGCTCTCACACACCCAGCCAGGACAGTGTCGGTCCTAGTCCATCCTGCTGACATTCCCCCTGACACCATTACACTTGAGCCAATGCCTGCACCAACTCCCATGCTGAGTGTGCAATCCCACACACCTGATACAGAGCCCACCAGGGCTCCTGCCCCTAGTGTCCAGAGCGGCGCAGGACACTCAGGATCACCACCACCTTCCAAGCGGAAGAGGAAGAGTGCTCGTCCGGCACAGGCTGATACCCCAGAAACGGCTACACAGTCCGGCCCGTCGAGGAAGCCCAGCTTCACAGATGACGAACTGAATGCACTTGTTGAGTATGTGTCCGGACATGATAACGAGATGGTCATTGTTGCAGGATCCAAGACCACACCTGCACAACGCCAGGCACACTGGCAGACCGTTGCGGACATCGTAAGTGCCCTTGGAATCGTGAGGCGCACAGCCAATGATTGCTATAAGCGCTGGAATGACCTAAAGCGCAGGGCAAAGAAGAAGCTGGCCTCAAGTCATGCCGCAACTCTAGTGACTGGAGGTGGGTCTCCAGTAGTAGACATGGAACTCACTCCACATGAGTCAGTCGCTGGGACCTACGTCACGGAGGAACAGATCCAAGGCGTGGGAGATCTGGCTGATTACGAGGCATTGTCCGGTGAGTGCACATGCATGTGTGTGTCATCCATGTGCATGGTGTGTGTGTGAGGGCTTCTGTTTGTGTGCCAGGTGAGAGTGTGTGCGCCTGAGTCGTATGGGTCAGCCATGTGCTTCATGCAATACATCCTGCGCAGCTGCATTTGGCCATTGCAGTATCCCTTCTGCCAACAGTAGACATCTAGCCCAACAGCACGCCAGTTGCCCTTGAAGTGTCACCTTGCCACAACATTGTTGCTTATTTTTCTCTGTTCATTCAGACAGATTGTTTGCATTCCACCACTTATACTAGGCATTTCTCAGTCCTCTAGTCACATGTCTGGCATGGCTATGGTAAAGTGGAGTGACTTTGTTACCTGGATATCATATGTTCACACATGTCCCTGTGCAATTGGACCATTTAGGACTGCCAGCTCCAGGTGAAAATCAGACCTGTTTGATTTAGAAAAGCTATTACATGCGGGAACTGGACTGAATGAATAAGTGCTGCCCTCCTCTCCATCTTGCCTCAATAGCAATGGTACATGCCATCTGTGTGATGGCATGTGTGTGTCACCTGGCAATCACAGGCCAAGGTGTGATGCCACTGCCAGGCAGCATGCAGGAAATGTGTTCATCTTCCTTCTTTGTGTCATCAGTGTGTGCCATTTGCCTGCCCTTCATACGCAGTGAGGGTGCATGCATGGGAGGGTCTTAGTCATGTGGGACATGTGTCAATCAAGTACTGGTTCTCTTGCTTCTCAGCCCTCATTGTGTGCCATGGTGCTAATGCCTGTTTTAATTTCTTTGTTATTATGTCTTTGCAGGGGAAGACGCACCTGATACTGCTGGGGTTGTGGAGATGGTGCAGAGCCAGGAGGGTTCCGAGGGCCGACCAACCACCAGTGAGGGACGTGGTATGCTGGTGGGTGAGAACCCACAAGTGCTGCAGGTCGTGCTCTCAAGGGGTGTCTCTGGCTGCACCTCCACCGAGCTGTACTCAGCTGTTGATTCGGATGATGAGACCTACGTGCCGTCGCAGGTGAGTGTTCCAGGGAGGGATTCTGTTCTGTCCCACCCACCTGCACCAGGGTCAGAACCCTCAATGGGGATGTCAGTGTTGGCAGCTAGGCCTTTGGTGGCTACGGATGCAGGGTCACACTCCGCGACATCTGATCCTGTTCCTGGGCCAGCAGATCAGAGGGGGAATGCAGTCCTGCAGCCTCAGGCAGTGCCGGCACAGCAAGGCGCAGTCCGCCTTGCCCCAGACAGGTGTGGTGCCCGCCGACGTGGTGGCCGTACGCCACCTGGCAATACCGCATGGGAGCAATCCATTTACGGTATGGCTACCCAACAGGTAGCATCATCCGAGATGATGGCTCAGGCCATGGATAGGGTGGCCACTTCCATTGTCCCCCCTGAAAGGCTGATGGAGCGACTAGAGCAGGCAACCGACTCCATCTGCCAGTCACACAGGGAGGACATGTTGGTGTCCAACAGGGACAGGCGGGCGGCACTGGCGACTCTGCAGGAGGCCATCTCCATAGAGTCCCAGGGCCACAGGGAAGCCCTGAGGCAGGAGCTCCATCAACTCAGGACGACTCTTGTTGAGCTTGAGGCTTCAACACACCAAAGGACAGAACAGCAGCTGGAGCGTCTCACCCGTACGCTCTCAGCTGAGATGCAAGCAACGAGGGCGGAGGTCCGGGCATCCCGTGAGTTGTTGCATGGGGACCTCCACACCCTCATCCTCCAGAACGAGACCTACCACACCCGCATGCTTGCAGCCAGGGAGGAACAGAGTAGGGCCTTGCGTGGGCTGCCTCCCATAGTGCAACCACCTCTGGATGCAGCTGCACAGGGTGATAATAGCGACAGCAGTGATACTCCCACAATAGGGTAGCCGTGTGGGCCATGAGCCCATGGAGGTGTTTTTTTTTCCCAGGATCCACACAGGTGGGTTTTGGTGTGCACCCTGTCCTCGGACCTCCTGGGTGGCCTCCCCAACCCCCCCGGGCCCATTAATGGCCATTTTTGATTTTTTTTAATTTTATTTTTATGTTTATTTTTATTTTTATATTTTTCCCAATTTTTTTGGGACAATTTGTTGGCTTCCGTGGTTCCTGTGGGCATACGCTGCATTGTGGCTGGGCACATGCAGGCTTGTCATGTATTTGGTTCAGATGCCTGGGTTTGAGTCACACACACCCCTCCTGCTTCCCGTTTCCATGGGCTTGCAAAGGGTGTGCCCAAGTGACATTGAAGTACATGGTGACATTGGACTCCCACTACATGTGTGGGTAGTCTAGTCAATACTGGGTATACATTCCTAGTGCATATTGCAGTTCTGTTGTACACTGCATGTTGCATTGATGTGTAACTCATCATCTGTGTCTGCCTCCCAATTTGCAGGTCCCTTCCTCATGTCTACACAAGGCCCTCTAGTCTGGAGATGGGGTCCTTGTTGGCAGCAGTGCACCTACAACTCTACATGGCGCCAACACTGTACAGTTGGAAGTGGTGGGAGTGCAGGTATTTCCAGGTGGTGAGACTACTGATTTATTACATTAGTGAAGTCATGTTAATGGTAGTACCTGCTCAAGTTTGTTGTTGGTCCTGCATTACAGTGAGCATTTCAGGTGTAGCATGTTTCAATTGGGGACACTGTACATCGTGACACTTGTCATGTTGTGGGGATTACTTTGTTTACCTGCACATAGCATGACATGGCACGGTGTGTTGTGTGGCGGTGCTGGGGATTGGTTGGGTGACATGGCACTGTCCTCTTGTTGCATTTAGCAAGTGGGTATTCATTTTAGCTGCTTGAATGTGTTTCTTCACAAAACTGCATTGGTGGTGTGTGTGGGTAGGGATGCACACATTGTAACACTTCCAGGTGAACAATCTCAGGCTGATATGCTTTTCACGGTTGAATCTCCAGACATTCAGGATCAGTGTCAGGTTGAGTCATCATTGATTGTAAGATGGAATGTGCCAGGCCAGTGTGCACTCCACAGGGGTGTGATCACTATGTGAAGTAATTAGCCACTAGCTGTGTACGGGCTGCCTCCCCGCGTGCCCTTTCAGCTCCCATGCGCAGCGGCTGTGCATGTGGTTGGGGATGTGGGGCCACCACCATGTCCACGGCCAGGCCCCGGCGTGTTGCAACGTTGTGCAGGACACATGCTGCCACTATGATCCTGCACACTACTGGGGGAGCGTATAACAGCTGCCCGCCAGAACGGTCAAGGGAGCGAAAGCGTTACTTTAGCACTCCGAATGTGCGCTCCACTATGCCCCAGGTCGTAATGTGGGCTGTGTTATATCTTACCTCGGGTGGCGTGGTGGGGTTCCGAATTGGCGTCATCATGTGGGGGCTGAGAGGGTAGGCACTGTCCCCTGTGGAGGTGGTGATTGGTATCATTGGTGGGGTTGTGACCTTGCTCAGTATCCAACATGCATGCATGTGCAGTGGCATACATACTCACCAAGCAGCCATGTATCGCCATGCCGCCCAGCTTCTAGGTCCCGGTTTAGGGTGGACATTCGGTAAATGAAGCTGTCGTGGGTGGACCCGGGATAGTTGGCATATACTGAGGTGATGATTCCCTTGGCATTACATGCTACCTGCACGTTGATGGAATGCCAGTGCTTGCGGTTCCTATAGGGTGCTCAGATGCCCTGGGGGGACGTAGAGCCACATGGGTGCAGTCGATGGCACCTAGCACTTTGGGGAATCGTGCCACACCGTAAAAATCCAGGGCGGCAGCATGCCTTTCTGCAGGTGTTCTGGGCAGGTATATGTGCCTGCGGACTGATGGGCGTGCAGTGATGATGTTCAAGACCTGGTGTAGGCAGCGTGACTGGGAGGCCTGTGACACCCCACCCACTATGGCACTTGTCCGCTGAAATGATACAGTGGCTAAGAAGTGCAGTACATTGAGGACCTTCTCCAGGGGGCTGAGTGCTTGGGAGCACAGGGTGGGTGATGTGAGGTCATCCTCCCACTCACTCACCAGGTCCAGTATTATGTGTGGTGGAAACCTGTACCTCCCATACACCTGGTCATCAGGCATCCCGAAAAGGCTGGTTCTGGGTGTGAATATTCTGGCCCTGACTATCCTCCTCCTCCTCCTTTGGTAGCCCACTGCCACTGCTGCTAGGAACGGTATGTTCATCCTGGCGTCTGAGCTTGTTATTGTTAAAGTGCGCAAATGTATGCTTTGCGCGTGTTCTAGGCGAGCGTGTGACCCGCGCACCCCTGGAATCCAGTTCCCAGTCCAATAGCGTGTGGAAATTCCCACGCACCACGGGATACAGGTGCGCTGACGTACTTGCGTGTGTAAGTGCCCGCGCACCCCTGAAATACACGTACATAGGCCAATCGCGTGTATGCGCACTTTTGTCCAATTACACGCGATGACACTCTGACGTGCAGTATTTCCACGTGTGCTCCGTCATCACGTGCTGAGTGGGGAACACCCGTGCGGGTCACGTCACAGACGCGCTTACGCGCTGAGGGACTCTGGTCCAATAGAATCGCGTATGACCACACGGAAGACCACGCTCCTGCCCAGAAGGCCGAGTTACTGCCCCCCAGTGCCCCGAGCAGCCTCCCACGTGCCATCTGCTGCTGCCTGCCTGCCTGCCTGCTGCCACCGTGCCCTGCCATTTAGTGCCTGCACATCAGCCATCTGCAGGGGTCCAGTTGCTGTGTCCACCCCTGCTGGAACTGAAGACTCCCGACTGGGATTACATCGCTCCACAGCCCAGCCCCAGGACCCAGTTGCCCACCCACACCTGCCTCTGGGGTTGCCATGTCGGGCACTTCCACATCTGGCACCAGTGGCAACCCCAGGCAAGAGGGGCAGAGGGGCACCAGCTTCACTGCCACCGAAGTTGGTGTCCTGGTGGAGCATGTCCTGGGGCAGTATGATGCCCTCTTTGGATCGTCCCGCGCCAGCAAGGAAGGACGGGAGAGGATCTGGGCCGACTGTGTGGTTGCCATCAACGCGGAGGGGGTGGCAACCCGCAACGTCCAGAAGATCAAGAAGCGCTGGGAGGACTTGAGGTCCAGGACCCTTGTGAAGGCCCGGCGCCTCGTGGAGGGGGGCCGGGGCCGCATGAGTTCCATCCAGATGAGGGTCCTGGAACGCGTACGCCCAGCGCTCCACGCCCAGATCCTTGAGAGGGAGGCCCGTCTGGAGTTGAGCGGTAAGTGTCCAAGCATTACTGTGTGAGACAGGGCATGTTGCGGTGTGCTGGTTCTATGATACTTGCCTGTATGTGTGCCATAGGCCATGTATGCATGTATGTTTGCAGGGACATCATAGTAATGCATGTGCGACCAGTGATGTGTGACCCACATGGTTGTTGCATGTGTTCAAATGCCGCATGGGGAGCCCTATGCAGATTTTGAACATGAGAGCATGCCAGTCTCTGTACCTGGACATGGGTGGGGGTGAGGGATGGGTGCTGATGCCAGGTACATATATGGTAGCCATGTCTGTGTGCCTGACCTGCGTGTCTGTGACTTGTGCATGCCATGGATGCATGACACATGTGTGTGACAATGCACAGATTCAGTGAAGCAGCCAAATTACCCTTGTATCCGCTGTGTTTGGTGTGTTTGGTGCCAGATGGATGTGACTGAGGTGAAGTGTGTGCATGTGATAGGCATGAGCCATGATGCATGTGAGTTACATATCATTGAATGTTTCAAGAGTCCATTGGACATGCATGGAAATGTCCATGGCATGCACCATGCCTGTTACTGTGTGTGTTTTGCCTGGACTGACCCATGTGTTGTGGAGGGACATGATGGAAGTGTACTTTGACAGTGGTGCTCATCTGCTATTGCTTCCTGTCTAGGGGACCATTGTACAGTACCCTGATGCTTGTATTCTTTGTCTCCCTCTACGCAGCGGCTAGTGAAGAAGAGGGCGGAGACGGCTCTGTGGAGCAAGGCGGCGGGGATGCCCCCACGGCTGCAGCGGAAGGGGTGGGTGAGCCCCCACAGGGGCCTGCTATGGTGGGAGACGGTGAGGAGCCATCCAGGTTGGTGGTTTGCACAGAGGAGGAGGAGGCCGCCACTGGGGCACACATGGGGCCTGGTGGGGGCATCCCTGCTGGTGCAAGTGGTGCAGTCCAGGGCCAGGGGCAGGAGGCAGCACAGGTCACCGTGGAGGGGCCTGTGCATGTCACTGTCCATGACCCTGTGAGTGCACCACCATGCACCAGCAGGGATGCCCCGTCCCAGGCCCGTCCGCAGGTAGAGGGGATGTCCATGTCACCTGACTCCCCTCCACCTGCGGACGTGGGAACCCCTGGCCGTGTGGAGAAGGTCCTGATTGGGGTCGCGATGCGCATGGCTGTGATTTGTGATGCCGTGCGTGCTTCCCGGGAGGAGCACGCACGTCATCACGAAGTGCACCGTGCCGACGTGGCCCAATTGGGATCGGCCATGTTCGGGGGTTTGCTGCATGTGTTGGCCAATCTGGCGGCCCTCTCCTCCTCTGTGCAGGCTATACACCAGTCGTTCTCCTTGCCGTCTTCCGGCCCAGATGCCACCAGGGCCCCCTGTGGACCTGCCCCGACCAATGCAGCCAGCTCGGTGGGGATCCCATCCCTGCCACAGTTGGGAGTCGGAGGTCCAGCAGGGGTGGACAACACAGCAACTGGACCCCAGCAGATGGAAGATGTGACAGCATCATCGGGCAGGGCACGTGCACGACGGCGTCGGTGGTTTCCATCAGCCTGGATGCCGTCGTGCTGGCAGAGGCAGTGGCGTCGGAGGCAGCAGCAGGCTCGACGTGGGAGGCATCATGGCTCGGGGCCATCAAGATCAGAGGGGCAGGCATCGGCTGGAGGGCAGGGCAACCCTGGCATGGTGGTGTCTTCCGTGTGGGAGCAGTTGGTCCAGCGGATAGGTGCGGAGCGGCAGCGGGCGGAAGAGGAGCTGCTCACCAGGGTCAGGGCGGAGTTCTCCATGCGTCGGGCGTTGAGGCGGGCTGAGTGCCTCGAGGAAGCTCGCAGGGAGTTTGAGCTGAACATGGGGTTATCCCTGCGAGACCTCGGGGCCAGGACAGAGTCCCGCCTCCAGGACTTCGACATGGAGTTCGATGATGCCCTGGCCAGCAACATCACCGAGTGAGCCGCAGGACTTGCCCGCTGCCTTTGTATATAGTTATTTAGTTAGTTAGTGTTAGGTTTCCTTTATTCATTTTTATTTTTTTGGACCGCTCGGACAATGGCCACTTTTTTGTATATATTTTTTTCATTAGGTAGTAGTAGGTTTCATTTATGGTGTTGGGCTCATGGACCCTGGAATATTCGTGTATATAGTTTGCTTTTTGAAGCAACATTTTTTTTTTTAATTATTGTGTTCACCATGAGGAAATGGTTTTTCATTATTTTCCTTCCACATGATATTGCTTTGGACAACATTTATTTTTGGATTACTTTGTTTTTTTTATTTTTACATTTGTTCTCGGACATGGACCATTTATTTTGTTATCCCCATTGTTGTATGTTTGATTTGTTTACTTATTTTTCATCTTTAATACATGTTTTTTTAACTTTCACTTGTGGTATTTTCTCATTGGTTTCATACATGTCATGATATGGGTTTTGACATTCACTTGCACCCATTGTGTATGTGTGTGTGACGGACATGTGTTCATTTACATACTTGCCATTGGGGTTGTATCATGTAATTGCATTCACTATGTGGGTGGATGCAATCTTTGCCTAGGTGTTTGTGCTGGGTATGCTGCCCATTACTGCCATGATTGAGTATCGTCAGGACCTGGGGGCAGGGGGACATGTGTGGGTGCCTGGTGGAGGCTGCCCATGCACTGCTGGGGGGTGGGGGTGGTGGTAGACATGGGTGGGGGCCTGGTGGAGGATGCCCCTGCACTGCTGGGGGGTGGGGGTGGTGGGACACATGGGTGGGGGCCTGGTGGAGGATGCCCCTGCACTGCTGGGGGGTGGGGGTGGTGGGTGACATGGGTGGGGGCCTGGTGGAGGGTGCCCCTGGTGGCTGGGGGGTGGGGGTGGTGGGAGACATGGGTGGGGGCCTGGTGGAGGCTGCCCTTGCACTGCTGGGTGGTGGGGGTGGTGGGAGACATGGGTGGGGGCCTGGTGGAGGATGCCCCTGCACTGCTGGGGGGTGGGGGTGGTGGGTGACATGGGTGGGGGCCTGCTGGCAGGTGCCCCACAGTGCTGGGGGGTGGGGGTGGTGGGAGACATGGGTTGGACATGGGTGGGGGCCTGCTGGCAGGTGCCCCACAGTGCTGGGGGGTGGGGGTGGTGGGAGACATGGGTGGGGGCCTGGTGGAGGGTGCCCCTGGTGGCTGGGGGGTGGGGGTGGTGGGTGACATGGGTGGGGGCCTGGTGGAGGGTGCCCCTGGTGGCTGGGGGGTGGGGGTGGTGGGAGACATGGATGGGGGCCTGGTGGAGGATGCCCCTGCACTGCTGGGGGGTGGGGGTGGTGGGAGACATGGGTGGGGGCCTGGTGGAGGATGCCCCTGCACTGCTGGGGGGTGGGGGTGGTGGTTGACATGGGTGGGGGCCTGGTGGAGGGTGCCCCTGGTGGCTGGGGGGTGGGGGTGGTGGGAGACATGGGTGGGGGCCTGCTGGCAGGTGCCCCACAGTGCTGGGGGGTGAGGGTGGTGGGAGACATGGGTTGGACATGGGTGGGGGCCTGCTGGCAGGTGCCCCACAGTGCTGGGGGGTGGGGGTGGTGGGAGACATGGGTTGGACATGGGTGGGGGCCTGCTGGCAGGTGCCCCACAGTGCTGGGGGGTGGGGGTGGTGGGAGACATGGGTGGGGGCCTGGTGGAGGGTGCCCCTGGTGGCTGGGGGGTGGGGGTGGTGGGAGACATGGGTGGGGCCTGGTGGAGGGTGCCCCTGGTGGCTGGGGGGTGGGGGTGGTGGGTGACATGGGTGGGGGCCTGGTGGAGGGTGCCCCTGGTGGCTGGGGGTGGGGGTGGTGGGAGACATGGGTGGGGGCCTGGTGGAGGATGCCCCTGCACTGCTGGGGGGTGGGGGTGGTGGGAGACATGGGTGGGGGCCTGGTGGAGGATGCCCCTGCACTGCTGGGGGGTGGGGGTGGTAGGAGACATGGGTGGGGGCCTGGTGGAGGATGCCCCTGCACTGCTGGGGGGTGGGGGTGGTGGGTGACATGGGTGGGGGCCTGGTGGAGGGTGCCCCTGGTGGCTGGGGGGCGGGGGTGGTGGGAGACATGGGTGTGGGCCTGGTGGAGGCTGCCCCTGCACTGCTGGGGGGTGGGGGTGGTGGGAGACATGGGTGGGGGCTTGGTGGAGGATGCCCCTGCACTGCTGGGGGGTGGGGGTGGTGGGAGACATGGGTGGGGGCCTGGTGGAGGATGCCCCTGCACTGCTGGGGGGTGGGGGTGGTGGGTGACATGGGTGGGGGCCTGGTGGAGGGTGCCCCTGGTGGCTGGGGGGTGGGGGTGGTGGGAGACATGGGTGGGGGCCTGGTGGAGGATGCCCCTGCACTGCTGGGGGGTGGGGGTGGTGGGAGACATGGGTGGGGGCCTGGTAGAGGATGCCCCTGCACTGCTGGGGGGTGGGGGTGGTGGGTGACATGGGTGGGGGCCTGGTGGAGGGTGCCCCTGGTGGCTGGGGGGTGGGGGTGGTGGGTGACATGGGTGGGGGCCTGGTGGAGGGTGCCCCTGGTGGCTGGGGGTGGGGGTAGTGGGAGACATGGGTGGGGGCCTGGTGGAGGATGCCCCTGCACTGCTGGGGGGTGGGGGTGGTGGGTGACATGGGTGGGGGCCTGGTGGAGGGTGCCCCTGGTGGCTGGGGGGTGGGGGTGGTGGGAGACATGGGTGGGGGCCTGCTGGCAGGTGCCCCACAGTGCTGGGGGGTGGGGGTGGTGGGAGACATGGGTTGAACATGGGTGGGGGCCTGCTGGCAGGTGCCCCACAGTGCTGGGGGGTGGGGGTGGTGGGAGACATGGGTGGGGGCCTGGTGGAGGGTGCCCCTGGTGGCTGGGGGATGGGGGTGGTGGGTGACATGGGTGGGGGCCTGGTGGAGGGTGCCCCTGATGGCTGGGGGGTGGGGGTGGTGGGAGACATGGGTGGGGGCCTGGTGGAGGATGCCCCTGCACTGCTGGGGGGTGGGGGTGGTGGGAGACATGGGTGGGGGCCTGGTGGAGGATGCCCCTGCACTGCTGGGGGGTGGGGGTGGTGGGTGACATGGGTGGGGGCCTGGTGGAGGGTGCCCCTGGTGGCTGGGGGTGGGGGTGGTGGGAGACATGGGTGGGGGCCTGGTGGAGGATGCCCCTGCACTGCTGGGGGGTGGGGGTGGTGGGAGACATGGGTGGGGGCCTGGTGGAGGATGCCCCTGCACTGCTGGGGGGTGGGGGTGGTGGGAGACATGGGTGGGGGCCTGGTGGAGGATGCCCCTGCACTGCTGGGGGGTGGGGGTGGTGGGTGACATGGGTGGGGGCCTGGTGGAGGGTGCCCCTGGTGGCTGGGGGGTGGGGGTGGTGGGTGACATGGGTGGGGGCCTGGTGGAGGGTGCCCCTGGTGGCTGAGGGGTGGGGGTGGTGGGTGACATGGGTGGGGGCCTGGTGGAGGGTGCCCCTGGTGGCTGGGGGGTGGGGGTGGTGGGTGACATGAGCAGGTGTGCAGGGTAGTCCCCTGTGGTGTGTGCTGCCTGCAGGGGCCGTGGAGGGTGTACAGGTAATACCTGGGAGCACAAAGCCAAATCGCGTGTGGAACTTCCCGCGCACCCCTGCAATCCACGTACACTGACTAATCGTGTGTGGAACTTCCCGCGCACCCCTGAAATCCACGTACCCGGCCAAATCATGTGTGGAACTTCCCGCGCACCCCTGAAATCCACGTACCCGGCCAAATCGCGTGTGTAACTTCCTGCGCACCCCTGAAATCCACGTACCCTGACAAATCGCGTGTGGTACTTCCCGCGCACCCCTGAAATCCACGTACACGGCCAAATCGCGTGTGGAACTTCCCGCGCACCCCTGCAATCCACGTACCCTGACTAATCGCGTGTGGAACTTCCCACGCACCCCTGAAATCCACGTACCCGGCCAAATCGCGTGTGGAACTTCCCGCGCACCCCTGAAATCCACGTACCCGGCCAAATCGCGTGTGTAACTTCCCGCGCACCCCTGAAATCCACGTACCCTGACAAATCGCGTGTGGTACTTCCCGCGCACCCCTGAAATCCACGTACACGGCCAAATCACGTGTGGAACTTCCCGCGCACCCCTGCAATCCACGTACACTGACTAATCGCGTGTGGAACTTCCCGCGCACCCCTGAAATCCACGTACCCGGCCAAATCGCGTGTGGAACTTCCCGCGCACCCCTGAAATCCACGTACCCGGGCAAATCGCGTGTGTAACTTCCCGCGCACCCCTGAAATCCACGTACCCTGACAAATCGTGTGTGGTACTTCCCGCGCACCCCTGAAATCCACGTACACGGCCAAATCGCGTGTGGAACTTCCTGCGCACCCCTGCAATCCACGTACCCTGACTAATCGCGTGTGGAACTTCCCGCGCACCCCTGAAATCCACGTACCCGGCCAAATCACGTGTGGAACTTCCCGCGCACCCCTGAAATCCACGTACCCCGCCAAATCGCGTGTGTAACTTCCCGCGCACCCCTGAAATCCACGTACCCTGACAAATCGCGTGTGGTACTTCCCGCGCACCCCTGAAATCCACGTACACGGCCAAATCGCGTGTGGAACTTCCCGCGCACCCCTGCAATCCACGTACACTGACTAATCGCGTGTGGAACTTCCTGCGCACCCCTGAAATCCACGTAACCGGCCAAATCGCGTGTGGAACTTCCCGCGCACCCCTGAAATCCACGTACCCTGCCTAATCGCGTGTGGGACTTCCCGCGCACCCCTGAAATCCACATACCCGGCCATATCGCGTGTGGTACTTCCCACGCACCCCTGTAATCCACGTACCCGGCCAATTCGCGTGTGAGACTTCCCGCGCACCCCGGTATACACGCACACATTTTTTTCTGTCAGCGCGTGTCTGTGTTTGTGGGTACCCCTTTGCACGTCATTTGTCCTGGAGGGCCACAGTATTGGGCATTTATCATGGCTGTATATAGGTGCTATTTGTTGGCGCACCTTTTGGCGCACATTTCTTACAGGCGCAGAGACGCTACCGCCTGCTTTCTTGTGGCGGTCGTGTTTGTGCCTGTGCGCTGGTTTGAGCGTGCGCTTTTTTGCCCTTTTCCATTCCATGAATACGTGTTGTAGGCGAGCGTGTGGGCGTTCCGCGCACTTGTACCCTGTGCTTCCCCCGTGACGCCCACATTTTGGCAAGTTGTTTCCCATTCCGAGTGTTACGCCCCGTGTTCCGCCTACTTTTGTTGCGTGTGCCGCGCTATGTGGCCTGTGCGATTTTCGCTGTAACCTGGCGCACGCCGTTAGATGGCCTGTGCGCCAACGTGCGCCGCGCACTTTTTTATCGCACATCCGATGGTTTTCTCGCGCACGGCCTTCCATGAATCGATGTGCGCTGCTTTTCATGCGATTCTCGCACTTGCACTGCGATTTTCACTATTCCACTGCGATTCGCACGTTTTTGGCCACTTGCACCGCGCTAATAATTCCATGAATCGGCTTGTGAATCACTATACGAAAGATCGTTGGCACACGCCGAGTCGTATTTTGGGACTGCACCACTCGTAGACAATGGAAATTGCAATTGTACTGTAAGTAACCCTTAAGATTACTTTATACCAAATATAATTACAATAGCATAGCATTAAAGACCGCTCAAGTTGAACTTGTTCGTTGAAAGTGGCATAATGTTTTCTACTGCGCACTGTCACCGCCGAATTGATCCCCTGTCGTTTAGAGGGCTCTGAAAAAGGCAGACGACACAGGGTGGGTTAATAGAAATAATTTAACCGGTCTATAGGCGGTCAAGCGCTCTACTCGCTGTGCCACTTCACTGTAGCCTGCCAAGTGGCACAGCGAGTACAGCGCTCGCTTTGACATCCGTGCACAGCTTGCTAACGCAAGTTTGAATCCCGGCAAGGCGAAACCAGCCTTTCATCCTTCTGTGGTCGATAAATGAGCACCACACACCGTGATTAATAATAAGCACCACTTACATACCTCGCGGTTCTTAGCGCTTTATGAATGGGAAAATATTATTATTTTATTATTAACATACTCTGTTGCACTATCTTCGATAGCAAATAGTTTCACGCCCTAACAAATAAAATGATGATTTTTAATGAAGATCGGCTGGTGAGACTAATTTATGTTTTTTAAAACAGGTACGTGGCCCCATTTTGTCTATGTCACGGTTTACAGACTCCAGCGGATGGGGTCTTCAACTGCCAGGTGCAAGTCCAAATATGCAACTTCATGACCCTCACCATTTTATGGGAAAATCACCAAGGACCAATATGCCCTTACGCAGTACTAGCGGCTACAAACAACATACCAACCAATAGGGTGGTCTAATGGCTCGTTGTTGGAGCAACCTTCCGATTATCAGAGCGACCATTTACTGCTTTTATCATAAGCCAACAGCCTATCTACCGCAAAGGAACAACGCGTGGCTCCAAATAAACTTTTGCTGATCGACAGCAGAGACAATAGCAAATCGCTGAATATTCACTAAACATTTCATGGGAAATAAATGTACTTTACCAAATGTACAATCCTGCTGTTTACTTTTAAACCACAGTTTCGTATTCCGAATTGTGGCGCACTGAGTTGTAAGCTGATCTAACACTCTCTGTACCGCAAAGGAACATCGCGTGTCTCAACATGAACTTTTACGGTTCGACAACAAAGACAAATGCAAATTGCTGAATATTCTCTAAACATTTGATGTCAAATAAATGTACTTTACAACATTTACAATCTTGCTCTTTGCTTTTAAATCACAGTTTCATATTCCGAATTGTGGCACGCTGTGTTGTGACATAATGTGTGTTGTCTTCCGGGTTCTGTGTAAAGTTGCGTAGTACTGGAGACGACTGGGCGCGTTTCATTACGCACCCTGTAACGTCACGGAGAAAGGCGGGGAATATGAATGCTTTGATAATATCAGGCTTAGGGGCGGGAGATATGATTTAGTGTCACAAAAGCAAGTCAGCCAGGTCAATAGCGCCAGTCATAGGATTATCACATAATGTCGGCGCACACCAGCCGGATTTATCGTTTCTTTAGTGGACAAAAAGTCGGTTGACGCCCCTAGGAAATTGTACTATTAGCGAACAAAAAGAGTGCTCTTAAAACACTTTCACCCTGACAACGAACAATACAAACAACGTTCTCAGAACACCCCCATTTTGTGTAATTGCAACAATTTTGGGACACTGCGAGTGTTCTTAGAACACATTCAACTAGACAGATTACAATACGGACAGCGTCCTGAGGACACCCCCAGTTTGTGTATTTACGAACAATTAAGTACACCACAAGTGTTCATAGCTCATTTTTACCTTCCTTGCGAACAAAAATGACACATACTCCGTCCTCTAAACACCCCACCATTTACTTTATTTACAAAATGTCAGAACAGCCGTGTTCTCCGCGGACAAATTGAACGCAACAAAAAGGTCTAGCACATAAAAAAACAAAACATTGAACCTATCTCATACTCCCCAACCCTCCCCAAACACTCTTACACACCAACACACGGCACTAAATACAATTTTGTATCCATGTTTCACTGCGCTGTACGCGGTCGACCGCGAATACAAGATGGCGGGCGCCACAGAAAATCTGACGTGCTCCACGCCCCTCACCGTCCAATCAGCGAACACGTCGCATGTCCGCGGACATGACGCAAGCCCATGGGCCAATCGGGGTGCTGTCTGCGGAACGAACAGGGAAGTCCGTCCGCGAAGCGAACGTAGATATCACTAATTCTTTTGCCTTACATTTTGGTCATTTTTAAAAAAAACTACTGGACAGATTTACATCAAATTTACAAAAGCACGCTTTTGGGACCAGGCCGCCGCTCCTGCCGTAAATTTGGTGTAAATCCATCCAGCGGTTCGGGCTGTAGCCGTGCGCAAAGTTTTTTCCCATTCAGTCTATGGGAAAAAAAAAAGTTCTGGGACCCCCCCTATAACATTTCCCCCCCTGGACGAATCCTCACCAAACTTTGCAAAAAAATTCAGAGTGACCCAACTACTTTTTTTGCAAAGTTTGGTGAGGATCCGTCCAGGTAGAGCGAAGTTATAAGCCGCCCAAAAAGTGCTCTTCCTATGGAAACAGCAACTTAACCATAACCATGTAATGTATATATATACATATATATATATATATATATGTATATATATATATATATATATATATATGTATATATATATATACACATATATATATATATATATATATACACACACACATATATATATATATATATATATATATATATATATATATATATATATATATATATATATATATACACAATTGTCCATAACAGTATATTTATGCTGTTGCCTTACTTGCCAAAAATTCACTCCATGCCTGACCATCGATCCACCTTATCGAAAAGCCCAAAGACCCACCCCCCATGAACCAAAGTGCTTTTTCATGCCCAATATGCACAGCTCTTGGATCTTGCAACCGTGCACCTCCTCAGCATCCAGAACTCACCCACAGACTCTTGACTACTGTGAAATCTCTTGTCAATTCCTCTCTTGTGACATGATTTACACCTACATGTTGCATTTCAAACAGTGTAAACACCATCTATAGACGAAGGAGCCACCTATCCCTTGTCGACTCATCATTCACAAGTGATAGCTGTCCCTCAATGTCCCGATTCATGATTACCCCCTGCTAAAACTGTGCCCACACATTTAACACCAAAGCCCATGGACAAATTCAGCTCAATGCGCCACTGTCAACCAGAACTCCAGCCACTTCTCTTGCTTTCAATTATATCCAAAAGAAGTCCAAACACCTTCTCTACATCCACAATCCTCCCACATCATGCGCATGACCATCATTCTGTGGCCCACCTGATCAGCCCCACCCCTAATAGTAAAGGCTATGTGTGTCCAAAAGGACCCTGTTTTGGGGCCACCGCCAACTGTCAGCAGTAAACTTTTAGGCAGCCTGGAAGCAATTCCCACTCACACCCTTCTCAATGAACATACAACTGTCAAACATGTGACTGGGCCCTCCATTTGTCTAGGCCAATGTCGCACCAAAACCGCTTGACTTACCTGAAACTCCTCTAGCAGCAACTCGAATTCACCTTTGCCACCCCTTCACACAAAAAGAAAATCATTCAGGTAGTGCAGCAATTACTAGGACCCAAGGTATTTCCAGAAAACACACAAAAACTGACAAACTCACACTTTAGCTCATTGCAGATGCATCACAATCAAGTGAAAGGTTTAATGGAGCTGAAAATTAAAAACCTGCGGAGCTGTCATGACTGTGCTCCATTAAAGTTTCTTGCTGTACTCTTAAATGCTTTCCCCTGGCTGGTTTCTTGCTGCTGTAATTTATAGTTCGTCAGCAAGTTCTGGCAAAGCACCGCAAGGGAAAGTTCATTTTCAGTCATACTTTCTTTTGTGTGAAGTCCCAAATCTTAAAGTGATAATGTTCACCGTCACGGGCCATCTGTGTTTTCAATCCCCACCACAGCCTGAAGCTAATTCATTTGCGAAGAAAAGATCATGTAAACAATTTTAAAAGTTTACAACGTTGTTTGCATGTTTGACGGGCTAAAAAAAGATCACTTTTTTGGCGGAACTGCACAAGTGGAAAATACAATGCATAAAAGCCAGGCGCGCACCTGTTTCAGACAATAACAGAAGCCGCTGATTTAGCCTTGATAGTAAAGCGGGGAAAAAAGTTCACTACCATCCTGTCACGTGTGAATAGCGCTGTCAAGCCTACCTTCTGTTCTGACCTTGCACTGGTGCGGTTATGGTCCGACAGTTATAATGTAATGGCAAAGGACAACTACAAATGCCAGAATGCACAGAAGCAAACAGTGTAGATAAGATACAATACTGACGCCTCAAATGGGGTGAATTTGAATCACGTGGGTTATTGCACTGATGTATACACCTCTATTTTTATTCTTCTCCACAGCACGATCTATAAATGCAGCCGGCTTCTGACGTTGTCTGATGTAAGGCGAGGCACCCAGATTAAAAACGTTTCTTTATATTCTGGTACTGCATTTATAATGAAGAAATCATAAAGCATGGGCACACGAAGGCAGAGAAGCTCACAACGCAGAAATCAGTACGTTTGCCCGACGTGGTGTGAGAGAAAATAAATCCCTGCTTCATAACCACCACAGAGTAATTATGTAGTGGTAGCAAAGCAGCTGACAAGTAGCTTGTTTTTGCTTTTGATCCACTAGTACTTTGGGAGGTGTGGACCAATAGTTAGGGAAAAGGTAAAACTACAAATCCCAGAATGCAAACTGCTGTAGACTGAAAGGCCATGGCTGGGTAGAGCGTCTGATGTTTCATTCGTGGGAGGGGCAGAGGGGGTCCCTCAGTGATACTAGAAGCCCAAGGACGTCATTTGGGGGTGGCCAGGGGAAGCAAGTGCAACCCCTGTGGTCACAGCCGCTACCCCTGGCCTCTTCTCTGCCACCCCTGCCCTGCAGCGGTGGGGATGGCGCCTCTACTGCATGCAATTTACTTTATGAACACACTTTTACATCCACACACGTTCAGTGTTTAAACTTGATCTTTTTTCTCTGACAGTGTGTCGGCTGGTTTGCTCTGCTCTTGACTCACTGGCACCAGGCGCCTGGGTGTAGTCCTACTTGATACATTTTCTCTACTTGAATGTGACATAATTTCATCTTTTTTTTAAACATACCGGTTACAGAGCACAGGGCCGCGGGATTTAAACCAGGTACAACGTCCTTTCATCGCAGGATGTTTTTTCGCAAGGTTTTTTGCCACAAATTGTTTGCCAAAAAAACTCATCAAATTTCTTTGGGGGGGTTAGGAAAATATATACATTGGGTGTGGGTATTCGGGAATATATAACAAATTAAAGGGGGTGGGGGTTTTGGGGGGGAACCCACCAAAATAAAAAATAAAACATTTGTTGTAAAGAAATCTGTGGTAAAAAACCCTGCAAAAAAACATCCTGCGATGAAATTACATGGAACCTTCGAACCTGGGCTGCTGCGTTGTCTTGCTTCAAAGACAAACGCAGTGCCACTGAGCTATCCTCCTGGCTCCTCTCTAGAGTGAGGCTGTTAACTATGCTGCTGGAGGAGGCAAGCACAATCACAAGCGAGGAAGGGAGCAAGGCAGCATCGGCCTGCTTCATCTCGAGGAGAAGGCATGCAAGCGAGCTGGCATGCTCTCATCTCGGGTAAGTCGCCATGTTACATTACTCTGTGTAGAAGGTATTTTCTATAATGGAAAAGGTTGGATTACGACATAAATGGGAGATGTAGAAATGGGATTCAATACAGGGATTGTGTGGGACAGAAAGGACTTAAAGGGCGCCCTATGAAATGAATGCATGCACCATGAAAAATGCTGGATTTATTAGGGGGGCTGCCTCAGCACCAAGTTTTCGCTTGCAATTTGAATCATACATATCGAATAATTCGATATGAATTTGATGTTTACCTAAAAACTATTTTTTGAAATGAAAAATAAAACTGAGCACCACCCGGTTGCTGCAGACAGGGTTTCCCATCCTAGGCAATGGGGCCCCAAACATCATTTTCAAATGGGCCCCCACGCATCTACAGCCGGTCCTAAATGCTGCCGTAAAATTAACACTATCTGATTTTAATTGGGTAGAATACTGAAATCCGTTAGCATAGTGAGTGAAACAGCAAATACGTTCCTAACCAATTTGGCCCTCCAGGGCATCCATTGAAAAGTTACATCATTGAACGTGGTTGTACACCTGTGTCTTGCTCCATTGAAGGGTGCTTTTAACTTGGCTCTTGGTAAGAGAGCGGGAGGATTGGAGGTGGGTTTAGCTCACTGTAGTCAAAGTAAATTGGAGGAAGAATATATATTTGACACAAAAAAGCCAACAAGTGTTGCCAGTGTTTAAAAATCCCAGCTCAGTGTGTTACGGAGGTGCGCCCTTAAGCACCAGTGACGAGGTGTTCATGTGTGATAGTGAGCTGCTGCTGTGGCTGAGTGCCAATGCTCGGACACACCGAGGACTGCTGTTCAAGGCATATACAGACATTTGCAGAGTCCCTTCACCAGGGAAATCATTTAACCAAAATGCCAGTGGTAGCGGAAGTGACATCACATGACCCTTGACCTCTGATGACCTCACAGTAAGTGATGTCATTTGACCCCACCCAAAGTGATATCACAGGAAGCTATGAAACACGCCCTTTCACCCCTTGACACAACAGGAAGTTGCATCAGATGGCATTGTTGCTAAGTGCACTAAGAAAAAGATGGTTACGATATCACTACAATGTGATATACATTTCATACAAGAATGGATCACCAAGTGTATCGTTAAGATCAGTGTGTGTAGGCCCATTTTACCAAATTACTGTGAATGCAAGCAGACGTCCATGGCCAAATGATAATGATGTGCAATATAGCACTTACGCTTAAGCGCTTTATATAGAAGAAATATACATAACAATATCACCCAACCTATGTTGGTACTCATCTAGCGACTTCAGAAGAATGAAAGGCTGAGTTGAGGTGTTTAAGAACAGACTAAATCAGTGACTCTCCCCCTGACGTGTGCCTGAAATAAACCTTTAATGAGTTTAGCAATTATTGTATAACATTCCAGAAAGACAAATTATTATTTATTCCTATTCTTTCTTATTTAGGGTCACTGCTGAAAGTGTTAAACTTGTATTTTTTTTTTTTTTTTAAAGAGGCCTGAACAAGAAGGCCAGCCGCTCCAGAAGCAAAGAGCAACATGGTGCTGGCTACAGCCCAGGAAGGTGCATTTAAAAGAAAAAGAATTTGAACTTTAAAAAAAAAATGTGATTAGGGGTAGCAAGGGAGATCACAGGGGTAGCAAGGGAGACCTCAGTGGTCGCAGTTGCAACCCCTGGCGACCCCTAAATGACGTCCCTTCCCTCCATGCCTCTGCCCCAGTCCATCATTACTCTCCTTTCCCGACGCACCGGTAATCTCAGTTAGTTTGTACTTTGCCTGGACACGCTTAAGAAATGTTCACATTGTGACTGATGGCTTACTTTTCTAGTACTGTGGGTCGGAGGGTGTTCCTGAGGTGGCACTCAAGAGTTGACCATGTGTAAAGAAAACTATTTTCATTTCACATGGCCCCCAGGTCCCATACAAGTCCTCCGCCAATCTTCCCATTGGCACAAACAACAGTATATATGGTGATACATTTACACCTGTGATGATTTATGCACATTCAACACTATAGCACTGCTTAGCCAGCCAGCCTCTCGTTCATGTGCACTAAAGTTTCCAAATAACCTCTGCTTTGCAACCCAATATATTTTCTCATATTTACCATTGCTGTGTAATGCTTTGCTATTATTGCCAAAGGCCATTCAACTTCGCTCTTAAAAAAAGATGATTGCAAATACATGCCTTTTAACCGAGAGCTTCTAGGTTACTTAATGTGTTTTATGCAGCTTAATATAGAATGCAGGTCTGGTTATGGGCATCAGAAGGAGCTGGCAGAGCATATAGGCAGAAATAGTAGAGTGTGCAAGTGGTGCAGCTCCATGCCTGGAGTTAGCGGCACGTGTGGACATGGTGATGGGGTACTGGTCCTCAATCATGACATTGGCAACAATGGGCCATGGATCAACCTGACAGGGCCACCCAGGAAGTGGTGACCAATATTAATCTGCTGGAGGTGACCACTGGCTGCCCCGCGGCTGACGGAAGGATGCCCACCATGTTTACTATGACAGCAACAAACCAGTTTACACTCTTTGGCCCTCATTACGACCCTGGGGGTAAGTGAAAAACCGTGCCGGTAAAGGATTACCGGCATCGTTTACCACTCCGGCCGATTATGACCTGATAAAGCGCTATTAGCGGCACCGTAATTAACAGTGCTGCTAAAAGCACCAAGGTCGCAGGCACGCGACCATCAATGCCGCAAATACCGGCATGGCGCAAAGTAGGGAACATTACGAGTCGCGCGGACATGCATTTAACGCCCTAGTGAAGGCTGTAAAGTACCTTACTGCCATGGTGCGAATACCGCCATCGCGGACCAACCGTAAACGGCCATGTGCAGTGTTCCCAACTGCCACAGGTGCGCACAATCAGCACAGGTGGAGGCAATACAGACTGGGCAAGCACAGAAGGAGCACACCCCCCCCTTCCCACACCCAGTCACACTCCACAATGATTCCACTACTACTAGCAATGCTGGGGCTGGAGGACCTGATTGCAGTGGAAGTGCTACAACAACAACAACAACAATGACAACAACAACCGGCAGCACAGAGGAGATGCAGGAGGAGAAGGAGGGCAAGGCAGGGCCAGCATGCCCCACCAGCACAGCCAGTGGCACCACGCAGGCAGCCCCCAATCCCACGCATCAGAGCCAGTCCATTCAACCTAACCGCTGAGCAGATCCACACCCTGTACGTCTGGACCGGGACACCATCACCACCATTGTGGACATGATACATGACGATATTGTCAGCCTGATTGAAACACGCACTGCCATCCCACCCCTACTGAAGGTAGTGTCTGTGCTCCACTTCCTGGCCACAGGCACCTACCAGCACACAGTGGGGCACTTGCATGGCATTTCACAACCATTATTCTCACGTACGCTGAACCAAGTGCTTAATGCCCTCCTCAAGCACACAGACGACCACATTTCCTTACCACGGTCTGCCCAGGAGATCTCACACACCAAAGTAGGTTTCCATTCACTGGCCGGCATCTCTGGTTGCATTGGCGCCATCGACTGCACCCATGTGGAATTGGTGGTCCCACATGCCATGGAGGTAGCGTACCGCAACCGTAAGCTATACCACTCAATCAACGTTCAAATGGTATGTGACTCAAACAAGATCATCACACATTGTTGTGCCCGATTCCCTGGATCAACCCATGATTCAATGGTCCTGCGGAACTCCACGATACCACGCTACATGGAGCGACATGCAGGGCGGCGATCCTGGCTTCTCAGTGAGTCGCATGTTATGCCCATGGAAATGTGATGTGGGTAGATGATTGAGGTATAGATGCATACTTCACCTGGCTGAGATGGGGGGGGAGATGCATACTTCACCTGGCTGAGATAGGGGGAGAGATGCATACTTCACCTGGCTGAGATGGGGGGGGAGATGCATACTTCACCTGGCTGAGATGGGGGGGGGAGAGATGCATACTTCACCTGGCTGCAAGTGCCAGAGGGAATGGAGCATGTTCATACCCCAAAGCAGCCCAGACTGGAGCTGACACCTGACCACATAATGCAAGATGTAAGCAGCCCTACCATGTAAATAAAGCAGTGTCACAACCACAGCCATCTGCATGTGCACTGTACCAAATCAGACCACATCCCCCCCAACAAAATGCAGCTACAAGCAATGACTATAGCCAATGCACGGCACCAAACACCATCAACTGAAAGGACAGTCCCCCATAACTGCGTACAAAGGAGTAACATGAGGGTCAAATACATCAATACACTACCACACTGACACAGAGGCCCAACTGAATTGCATGACACCATTTGTTGTGTGTAGTGAGATCATCATGAGGCTGACATCAATGGTGCCAGGATGAAAGCATGCAAATTACTGGACATCTGCCAAATCACAGAAACAACCGCCGTGGACTAACACAGTGCATGAGCACTCACAAGGAACTGGACCCCCAGCGGCCACTGGTTGCTGGCATGCATAGCAGTCCATAAGAGGAATACACACATAGCAGTCACATCGTGTGTCTCCATTCATGCATGGAGATGGGGTTGAATCTAAGAAATAAATGCATGCCATGGTGTCACTCAATGAGGTCAAATATGATGTGATGACTTACACATACATTGTTGTTCATTTGCCAGAGATGCAGGCTATCCCTTGAAGTGGTGGCTCCTTACCCCAGTCCAGAACCCACAGAACAGGCACGAGGAGGACTATAATCGTGCCCATACACGAACCCGTGTGGTGATTGAGCAGACATCTGGCCTCTTGAAGGCACAGTTTCGCTGCCTTAGCAGGTCTGGTGGGGCACTCCTGTACCGCCATGAGAAGGTTGCAAAGATCGTCATGGCATGTGTCATGCTACACAATACGTGCATCAGACGGAATGTGCCCCTGCCCCCTGACGCTGAACTGCAACCACCTGATGAAGAGGATGAGGAGGGTGGGGATGGGGCAGCACCTCAGGGAGGCAGCGATGCACAGGAGGGACGTGACATGCGTCAGACTCTGATCAACCAATGTTTCTAGCACACATGGACGGGGGGTGTTACATGGAGATGGCACTCAGGGCACTGGGTGTGCCAGGGACATGGACACTGTAGTCTGTTAACAAATAAAGCACACATACGCAATAAGCAATGTCCACACATGTGAATTATGAGTAACCAAAATGTGTATTGAAGAAGCAAAACGAAGTGAACAAGACCTCCACCCCACACACCCTCTCCCCCCTCCCCCCTCAACTCCCCAACACACACTCTCCCCCCTCCCCCCTCATCTCCCCAACACACCCTCTCCCCCCTTCCCCTCAACTCCCCAACACATGTTGTGCAGTACAGTGCACTAGTGGACCACATGGCATCAGTATACAAGGCTGTGCCTACTGGCCTCCCCCGCTTCCAGGACCAGGTGACCCCTGTCTGATCGGCGCAGGTTCCTGCCAGACCTGCGCACGGGGCTTGCCCTGGTGGAACTAGTAGCTGAAGATGTACTTGGCTACTCTGATGACTGTGGTGGACGTATGTCCCGCATTGCAACCACCATCTCAGACAGTATGTGCCACACTGCGGCCAGTTCTGCACATATGTCCTTTGAGGTTGACTCTATTGCTGACCTCAGGGATGCAGCACATTCACGGATGTCGTCCCTTACACTACCACATTCAGTAATGTGCTGGGTCAAGAGGCGAGTGAGCTGCTGCTGGCGCCTTACAATGTCCTGGATCCCTTCTTGGGTGTTTGGGGCTGGGGTGGATGTTTGAGGGGTTCCCAAAATACTGTGTTCCTCGGGCACAGTTGGGGTGGGGCTGGAGTTGCTTGCCATGAGTTAGCCGGAGACAGCCTGTGCATGCTGGTGTCGGGCAGGCTGTATGGAGACAGGTGCGGGGAATGCAGGGGGCCAGCGGGGGGAGTTGCAACATGCAGTACATCCCCTTCCTCGTCATCAGAGATTGTTGCTGTGCAGCTGTTTCGCCAATTGCGCTGCTTTCAGCCGATGCAGTCCCTTCTGCCACCGACACTTGGGTGATGCTGGCTGTTGTGGGCGCCATAGTGGTGGACATAGAGCACATTGGTGCTGTGGCCTGTGGTGTGCTCTTGGCCTTCCGAGGTCGTGGCGGTTGGCCTATGCCCCTTGAAGTGGAGGGGCGGTGTTGTCCCTCCTCAGCCTTGGCCTTCTTCCCTGGTGTGGCACCGTTGTCCTCATCAGTGCTTTCAGATTGTGTGCCTGTGGGGGATCAAAGGAGGGAGAGGGTTAGTGATGGGTCTACGGGCATTGAGCATGCATTGGGGTGGCTGCATTGATATGGATTGGTAGATGAGTCACATTGGGGGGAGTGACATACAGGTTGCCTCACTCTTGGGTGGGTGATGCATAGAGGCATTTGGGTTGCAACACAAATGGGGTACATCATGCATGTGGACGAGGTGATGCTCTGCACTGCCTGTAGGCAGTATTGTGCTTATGTGTCTGGTAGACCCTGATATACATCATTGCACTGTCAATTCATGTGGACATCATCGTGGTGGTATTGGCATTGTTTGATTAGAGACACCTACCTGCATCGGCTGATGACGGGGCTCCTCTCTCCATGTCCCCAACTCCCTCTATTGACTCGGTGCCTATGGTGGAGGCACATATCTCCTCCCATGGTTGGAGTTTTATGGGCGACTCTGCACCTCCACCTGTCACCATCCCAAGGTTTTGGTTCGCCGACGGTATGCTTCACACATGTAGACGTAGATCGTCCCATCGCTTGCGGCATTGTTTTGGTGTGCGGGGAATGGTGGCGACAGCACTCACTCTCTGGGCGACCAATGCCCAAATCGGCTTTTTGCGCAGCAGCGCTGGTCGGGACATGTCTGTTGCAAACACCACGTCTGCATGCTCCTGCAATGTCTCTGCCAGCATAGTGACCTCCTCTCTGAAGAGGCGCTCCTGGCGCAGCCGATCTCCAGTTTTTGACAGCTTTTGGCATCCTAAAATCAAACAGGTGGTGGTTGAGGTGTGTGGGAGTTCTGGGGGTCAGATGGCTCCTGGGTGCTGAGGATGGCAATGGATTGTGTTTTTAAAGATGGCCGCCGTGTGCTTTCCCGTTCCTGTGCGATGATGCTACTTCCGGTTCCACTTATTTACCGCTAGTGCCGATGGCTAGGATGCCGGAGGTGCTATTTGCACTGCAGACTATGCCGGAAAGGGGGATTTTTCGTGCTTTTGCAGAATGGCGGTAAGTTCATTACCGACATGGCGCAAAGCTCGTGCCCGCGAACTCGTAATGGGCCGCTTTTAGCGGTCTATTGCCAGCATGGACACGGTAATTGTGCCATGCCGTTAATGACCGGAACTTACCGCCAGGGTCGTAATGAGGGCCTTTATATCTAAAATGATATACCAAATCACTTATATATCTAAACCTATAACTTGAAAACCCTTATATCGAATATATTTATGGTGGGGTAAAGAGTTAATTTTTGGGGGAAAAAGTCAAAGTGGGTTTTTAGGGAACGGAAACAGGGGCTTGGGGGACCCCCCAAAAATAAAAAGAAATGAAAAAATACTAATAATTCAATATGCAGGTTTTCAAGGTATATGTTTCGATATATTAGTGATTTGTTTTAAAATACCTCAGTATAAAGACATGTAACCCAACATACCTATCATTCTTTCATTAGTGCACCTTTAATCCTTTATCCAAGAGCATAAAAAATAACATCTTTTGGAGGTGACCTGGGCTTCAGAAGGTTAACTTGTATAACTAATTCCTTTCCAATCCATAGCTCTCATCATCTAGTATTGCCGTGTCGGTGCTCCAATGGAGTCAAAGTTACATGTGCCCATATGTCCTAAGTCACAGAAAAGCTCATTTAAACTGCCTGTCTGTTATTATTAGCAACTTGACAACTTTGTGTAAACTTTGGCAAAATACCTACTATCAAGTCATTATGGGTCTCTTAGGTGCTGAAATTCTAAACTTTCAAGTGGCTGCAAAGGTCAAGTTTTGGGGCCTTAGTTGATCAAATCCATATGGTGTAGCCAGAGAAGCTAAGAATGGCTGTGAACTAATTAATCAACACTCACGGTTGAGTTTTGTTTCCTAGGATGTTATTCCATGGCACAAGTGTTCGGTAATAGCATGCTATGCTTCTGGTTTGCTTTGTGATGGGTTGGTCGTTTTTCTGCTCCTCAATCAATGCCGAAACTTTAACTTTAACCCCTTTCCTTCAGACACGATGCAAACGTCGTACTAAGATGGCCCAAAGCATGCCCCTCATTGATAGCCGGATAATTATGCCTTGTTCAGTCCAAATGACTTAGTGGTACCAGGTGGCCCTACATGAGAATGCATGCATGTTGTGCATGTAGCACCTAAAAGGTTATATTTATCCCGGATAGAGCAATGAACACTGGCATTTGGCGTGTTCCTGAAAGCACTGTATTCCACAAGGCAGTCAAATAAAATGTGTAGCGTTTCAGCTTTCAGCAAGCATGTGGGTCACTTTGACTGATGTGATAATGTGGGCAACCGCCAAAGGGCACTGTGTGACCTCAACACACAATGCACTGTTTGTGTTGCATGTGGCGGCCTAAAAAATTCTCCATTTGCTGAAGTCGAACGGACAGTGAAGTTCTTCACTATTTTTCATGGAGAAAAAAAAATCACGTTGCTTTTCCATATTAACTTTGAGATTTTTGATGATGGGGAGAAAAAACTGTTTACCAAATCAATTCTTGGCCAGATGGCACTGGTAGGCACTGGATGTCTGCGCTTTCGGGTTTATGCCTCTTTGAGTTGCTCTGTCTGTTTACAGTTTAGCGCGAGTGGTGTACAATAGTCCAGATTGTTGTGTTGGACACCTGCTTACATTCACAGTAATGTGGTAATATGGGCCTATACACACACTGATATTAACGCTACATATGGTGATCCATTCTTGTACGAAATGTATATCATATTGCAGTGATATAGTAACCATATTTTTCTTAGTGTGCTGAGGAACAATGCTATGTGATGCCACTTCATGTTATGTCAAGGGGTGAAAGGTCATGTGGCATCACTTCCTGTGATGTCGCTTAGGGGCGGGGCCAAATGATGTCACTTCTTGGAATGTCATCAAAGGTCAAGGGTCATGTGATGTCACTTCCACTACCCCCGGCATTTTGGTGAAATTACGTCCCTGTAAAACCCTTGTTGGAACTTAATTCCCATTTGGTCCCCTCTCTGTAGACACTTTGGGCTGTTCCCTGTCAAATATTAGATAATGTGCCAGTCCTGATGTTCAGATCCACACCATTCTGTAAATTCACTGCTAATAGTCCTGCATTTTTAACAATGAAATCTTACTTGTGTATACAAAAGAAAAATGGCAAGAGGCAAAGCAGATGGAATTCCAGAATATGACAAACCGGACAATGGCCAGCACAGGAGCTGTTTTCCAAAAATGTATGGAAATGGACTTTCAAGCTGTGATAGAAGGTACCAAAAGTATTTAGCAGGTTGGCAAAATTACTTGCTTTTTTGCGACTCAAAGGTTTCTTACTGAGCAGTGACGCTGCGAGCAGACTTCTGTTGTGTGCCTAAGCAAACCAAGGTTTTTTGTTGAGATAATTTATCATAGTTACACGCCACCTCTCTGTGGCTATGCTATGTTCCTAGGAGTATTTCAACAGAAACTAGGTCATGACTGCCTTTCTTTGCCATCTACTAGATCCAATTCCCCATGCTCATGCGAAAACAGCTTATCAAAATGTGATGTTATTATAAACAGTGACCGAGAACTGTGCAGCTGCCCAACATTAATAGGCTTTTTGGGCCTCATTACGAGTTTGGTCGTAACTCAGTGAAAAATCTGCTGAATTTCCTACCAAATGCGATTAATGTTACTGCCACTTGGTTCCTGTGGGTTTACAAGCTTAACCGCCATTTTCAGAGTCATTTTTAGAGTCATTTTCAATTAGGGCAGCGTTAACGGCCATTTTCAGAGTCCATAGTACTCCATGGGGATTTGGCAGCAATACAGTCAGCGAAAATTGCCCTAAAAGTGGTAGATTGACCTGCTAGAGAAAAATCCTCAACTTTAAGGTCAATGTTGTAGTTCAGTGGTGCAGTAAAAGGAGCAGTAATTCTGTTACCGCCCAACCAAAAGAAATGGCAATAGCGGAATTACTTCACGTTTTTCCTGCACTGTGGAGCTCGTAATGAGGCAATTACTTATTGTATTGACTTCATATGGATGGAACACGTCAGCCCCATGAACATTCAAACCTGTGAGCTAGAGATCTTTCACATCTCTGCAGCAGGCACGCAACTTACTCAGATATGTCACTTTCATTGTCCTGCATGTTATGCTATATGCTGAGACATGCATATGCATCCAGGCAACGCAAAGTATATAACCAGCATAAATGGCAGCCTCCTAAAATCAGATTGCTGTAACCTTTCATTGAGCCTCATGTATAGAATTCCAGCATTTACTGCTGCTTTTGGTCCATTCTTTAAACAAAAAGCTGTTTTAACACATGGGTCTCATTAGGAGAACAGCTGTGTGGTGCAAAATGACGGTAAAGTGGCGATAATGGATTTACTGACATTCTACAGCGATTTTAATGCACCATTGAATTCGTAGTTTAAATGTAAATTGGGAGCAAAAGCTTCATTCTATAGCTAAAGGTATTTACTCCACTTTAGAAGAAAATGGAAGAATTAAGGCTGGTGGTTTCCCCCAAATTTCCAATGGAGAACCTAAGGCTGCTGAAATGGGATTAACACGACTATTGCCTTGCGTGACTCGGAATCCGGTGCATTCACTGCAAGACAGCTTTCTAATTTGCAGCATAGTAGGTTGTCGCAAAGCTGCCAGCATAGTCAGGATAAACAGATAGCAAGACATGCCCCCTCACGTTTCAATTCTAAAGAACCAGTACTCTGTTGTATGTATCATTAGTCAAACAATAACTTGTTTACTCTTTGAACCATCCAGCAGGGTTGAGAGCAATGGGAGGACAACTGTAGGATTAGTGCAGTAGACAGGTAAAGTTTGGAGTGGGCACCAAATCATAGCGTTGTCTACTGTGGTAAAGGTCCTTTCCAAAATATCTCCACAAAAATCTCTTATTTTGATAAAAACCCTGTGTCATTTACTTGATCGGTTTCCCAAAACATATTTTTCTTTGAGCATGAATTGAATAATGCGTATGAATGCACAGCACTTCAGACTTCAGATTCTGTAGTCAGTTAATATGAATATGTTCCAGAGACTGTAAACTATTAATCTTGGAGTACATTGAAGGAGACACCCAAGTGGTCTCCCTACAGGTGTCCTCCGATGAGGCTCCCTGAGTGTAACCCAAGGAAATAGCAATTCCATTCCTGGAAGGTTCCTGTACTGCCACTGAAGGGTCAACCTGTGAGTCTGTGTATGCCTCTGAAATACCTGACCAGGTCCAATCAGATGAGTTACCCATAGATGATTTATCACCCATATAAACTGACACAAAATTCACAAAAAGACTCCAAACACTTTCTGAAACGGTCCAATCTTCGCCAATGAAATCTAAACGGATCTCTGCACATCCGGAATGTGATGTTATTACTTCAGGGAACTTGCTTCAGGAAAGAAGGAAAGAAGCACAATCTATTTATTTCATTGAAAGAAGCCTTCTTTCTCAGGAAGCCTGTAATGAGCTTGAGAATCAAGTGGTCTGGGAATATTGAGATATGGATCGCTGACAAAAGAGAATGAAGTTTCTCATTGCTATCAGGAAAAATTCCCCTAGTCACACAAGCCTAATAGGCAGGTCACACAAGGGTACAAAAGGCAATGTTGATGACCATCTGCGAACAAACAGACTGGGTGAAGAGAAACACCCAGAAAACAGTGGGAAAAGATCTACATGGGTACATGCCCACCCAAGGCAAGCCAAAATGTCCAATCAGCCTCCCACCCACCCTTAAGGTGGGTGGCGAGAAACTCATTTTAAAACTCATGCAAGAATTTACAATGTGGTAAGATCGTCTTCCCAAGAACAATAGTCCTTGTCAATGTACAGTTTGTTAAATGAAGGCCAGTGGTGATCAAATGATTTTAGGTTGGATGATCTCCATGATGGCCGAATGGAGATGGTTGAAATCAGATAGTTTTAATCTCTGTAATCCAACCCTCTCCAACCACTACAAAAGATGAAGACATTGGCAGATCTTGATCAACATAATAGGGTTGGGAAGAGGGATTGGAGAGGACAGATAATCCCAATCCATGAAGAACTGCCATCAACCAGAGGAGATGAAGCTATGACATCCTCTGCCAGAATGGGACCATAATAGTTAAAAAAGCCACCCTTCCTCCACAGTATAGACAGCACCCAACAAAGAGGACAAAAAGCTGAGAAGGCATGAAGTAGAAAAGCCAGTCCAGAACACCGAAGGCATCAATGTTCCAAGTCCTTCGTCCAGAAAAAAAGGGTGGCAAGGCATTCTCCCGGGGAGCATGGATGAACAACAAAGGCCACACAAACCCACCTAATGCATAATGTTACAAACACTTCCAGGGTCAGGCAATAGAACTGGGAGGATTGTAAGACCTGACTGAGTTTTCCGGCTACTGTATCGTCTAACCCTCTGAGAGTGGGAACTAGTGCCTCTGCCCAAAGCTCATGTTGACATATGCAAATCTTTTTTTGGTAGTGCATGTTCTGATCAACACCATTCTACCTAGATTGAACCGGGGTAGTTCCTCAATGGCAAAAAAAAACAGTGGAATCTCCTTCCAGTTGGAAGTGTGAAGGATATCCTGCTGGATCCTGATGCATTGGTAAGTCTGAAGTTCCAATGAGGCACCCCAATCTAGAGTTTTTGCATCTGCAGTCAAAACGAGGGGCGCAGGAGGAAGGAGGGGAATCCGCCTTTGAAGATATGATTGTTCCAGACACCATTGGGTGGTGGTTGTACCGAATCCTGTTTGATACTAAGAATAGATCAGCATAGTGTCATAGTGTTGTGAACATAGTTGTCAGTGCCTCAAAATTGATAGACCACTCATGTGCAGTCTAAGACAAGCCCACAAAGAAGGAATCAGACTTCATGAAATATTATCATTGCCTTTGACATTAAAACGTAGGTAGGTATCGTTAATTGAATACCCTGGGAAAAATCAGCAAGTCTCCTTCGACCATGTATCTATCAATTATTGCTTTAAAGGAGTTAGTGGGTGTTGTTCTAGCATCTTGAGGAAGAAATACTGTTTGTGCCACCCCCTCAGCAAAAATATACACCGTTGTGAAAGTTAAGTTTTGTGTTGGGGTTACGAATGGCTTCTTCCAGTTGACAATAATCTCATTTTTCCTAACAACTTCTTTTTTTAAATCAATTTTATTTTGAATAGCAGTGTTAAAACATTAGGTATTTACAGTATAAGGCACAATAGTGTAACATTGAAAGAAACATTAATGAAGGTTTTGCTAAACCAAAAAAAAATCTGTAATCCCATTGTATTGTGTCTTGTTGCCCTTGATGCCATGAGGATAATATGCATCTACTAGAAGCACAGTCTAAGTTTTAGCTTCTATTTATCTTTACAATACCGTCATACCTTTTCGTGCCTGGTCCTTGTGGGTAGCCTGGAGACACAGTTCACGAGTCGCCGGCACCATTTTTCCACCCAAGATGGTGCCCGATGTTTGCTCTTGGAAGTTGGTGCAATGGTCTAGTCTCCTAGCTCATTCACCGGTGCCCTTGGATTCTTAGTTAGATGCTGCTGGAGCTCAGTGTGTCTCAATGCTTGGTATGCAGCTACCTATCTCAGCGCTTCCTTACCTTTTTACTTGCTTGCTGTCCCTCCTCACTCCCTGTTCCTCTTCTCTGTCCTCCTGGTTTCCTGTGATATTCCCTTCCTTCTGTGGCCATCCTTTTATTCAGATTATCGATCAGCTGATTTCTCAAGCCGCTGCTGCCGGGTCACACTTCAGGTTTTTTCCTCTCTGAGGTTTTCCTGTTTTGACAGTCTTCCAGGAGTCCCCTTGCCAGAGTGTTTTCCCCTCAGGCAGGGTGGCATCTGGGAGACTCACCCCTTCCTTCATGAGAACCACACCAAACAGAAACCACGCTAGGAGAAAAGCCCAAGTAGATTAACACTTAATAAATGCAAGTGAGTCGCACATCTAAATGTTCAGATCCTAATAGTTTGAGATGCTAAAAGGCTCATGAATCTGTGGACATGGATCCTTCACTTCAAGATCTCCTATGTGGTATGCAGGAGCTTTTCACTGAGGTTCAGAACCTCAAGGCAGAGAATGCTGCTCTAGGACAATTGGTCCTGTCACGGGACGTCCTTGCCCAGGAAGGCTCAACAATATTAGGAGTTCTGGACAAGTATGACAGATCCTCAAAGAAACTCTGTGCATTTCCTGACTCTTTTATGGTTCATTTCACCTTTAAACCAATCTTTTACTCCACCGATAGGGCTAATGTGGGGTTTATTATCTCCCATTTGACTGGCAATGCCCTTTCCTGGGCAACTCCTTTGGTAGCCTCGGAAGACCCCCAGCTGGACGACTACACTGGATTCATGACCTCCTGTAAGGCCATGTTTGATCGACCAGACATGGTCTTTTCAGCCCAGGAGAAACTGCTCGAATTTCAACAAGGGTCCGTGGATATGTTATCCTATGTAACCCGGTTCAAGCAGTTGGCTAAGGAGGCAGATTGGTTAGCAAATGCCTGTATTACACTTTCTCGAAAGGATCTTATTGAGGAGATAATAGATGCCTTGACTCGGCTGATAGACCCGACTCCTTACAGGCTCTCCTAGATCTGGCCATGCAGATCAACTTCAGAAAATAAGAAAGGAAGGCTTGTATTGTGAATTCCCAAAGCACATGGTCAGCAACTGTCCGATTGTACCTCCTCAGCGTTCGGGAAACACCACCTCCTGTTCCTAATTGGAGCTGAGAAATGGGAGGACAACTATTGCACTTTTTTTCTACTAGCCTTGGACCCCCAATATGTTCCTCTTTAGTGGCCCTGCAGGTGTCCTTGCAGTCCAGTCAAGGGAAGCCCCTGACTTCCCATGCCCTGGTGGACTACAGTGCCATGGGATTGTTCCTGGATGATGAATGGGCATATTGTCATTAAATAACTTGAGACGATAAGGAACAAGCTCAAACTGTTGAAAGATTGACAGCAGCCCCTTGTCATCCAGGCCGATCACCCAACGATCCAAGCTAGTTCTATTGTATATTAACAACCATCGTGAATGTCTATGTTTTGACATCATCAAGGCAGCTCATTATCCGGTGGTTTTAGGAAAGCCCTGGCTACACAGGCACAATCCATACATCAATTGGACCGCTGAATCCTCGTTCTTGGGCTCTGAATACTGTCTGATCCACTGTATTTCTCAAACATTACTCCTCAAGACCTCTCAGTAAGCAGCTCTGAAGACCAGAAGGTCTCACTTTCCAGTCAGAACCATGTACCTGTCGAATCTATCATGCATTTGCTGAAATTCTTTTGGAATCTCTTGTGAAGACCCTTGCCTCTGCATCGTCCTGAGGAGTGTGCCATAGAAACTTATGACCAGGTCATAATACCCTTTGGGAGAATGTTCATCCTGTTGGCCCGGAAAAGATTTCTCTAAAAGAATACCTCAAAATCAACCTCAAGAATGGATTGATTAGATGATCTACATCTCCAGCAGGTGCTTTGTTCCTTTTGTTCCTAAAAAGCACACTTCTGAACTACGCCCTTGTTTGGATTATCGTGGTCTAAATCAGGTAACCCAGAAGGACAGGTATCCGTTGCCCCTTATATCTGATATTTTGGAAGCACTTCAGGGAGCAGTACTTTTTTCCAAATTGGATTTACGTGGAGCCTACGATCTCATTCGGATCAGGGCAGGAGACAAGTGGAAAACAGTCTTGAGAACACCCTTCAGGCACTTGAGTATCTGGTTGTGCCTTCCGGTTTATCTAATACCCCGGCTGTTTTTCAGTGATTTATTGATCTCATTTTCTCAGACCTGCAGATTCAATTCGTCATTGTATATCTTGATGATGTCCTTGTTTATTCCAATGATCCAGCCAAACACCAGGACCATGCTATCAAGGTTTTAACTTGCCTCTGTGAAAATCACCTCCTAGCCAAACCAGAAAAATGGCAGTTCCATTTGCCTTCCATTTAGTACTTAGGATTTGTTTTTAATCCATCTGGTATATCCATGGATCCCAGTAAGGTCCCTGTGGTAACCGCTTGGCCTCAACCCACCACAATCAAGCAAATTCAGTCGTTCTTGGGGTTGGCTAATTACTACAGGAAATTCATACCCAATTTTTCAGCCATCATTCAATCCATAACACATCTGCTAAAGAAAAACATACCGTTTGTTTGGACTAGTGACAAAGAATCGTCTTTTTCCGTGTTAAAGAAGAATTTCACTGATGGATCAATCCTTCACAACCAGATACATCCAAACTGCTTATTGTTGAGACCAATGCTTCAGATGCCGCTATAGGTGTCTTCACAAGAGATTCCAAAAGAATTTCAGCAAATGCATGATAGATTCGACAGGTACGTGGTTCTGACTGGAAAGTGAGACCCTCTTAAGCAACTTCAAGAGGACTCGAAGGACCATCCTGTAGCTTATCTTTCAAGAACACTTACAGATCGTGAAAAGCATTATTCTGTATTGGAAAAAGAACAATTGGTTATTCAACAAGCATTTCTCGAATGGCAGCATTTATTGTTGGATGCTAAACATCCGGTAAAGGTTAGAATAGATCATCGCAATCTCCAAGTTCTCCAATCCACGGAATGCAGAAATAGCAGACAGGCCGTTGGGCTTATTTGTTCACCCAGTTTCCTTTCCAGGTCACTCATATTCCAGGACAACAGAATATTATTGCTGATGCTCTTTCCCGTTGCCTGGATCTCCTGTCGGAGACATCTATTGACTTTCCCAGTGTTTCTCTGTCATGTTGATGATTTCCTTGAGCAGGTTTGTCAAGACACTGTTAGCAGCAAGGACTGGTAGTTGTACCTTCAATCTAATCCTCAGGGTCTCACTAACAAGGATGGTTTGCTCTTCAAAGGAAGTTGTTTGTTTCTACCTATGGAAGCTACTAGAAAAACCATTCTTCCATTGTGTCATGATTATAAGTTTGCTGGTCATCGAGGGGAAGAGGTCACCTTACAGAATCTTCAAAGGAAAGGTTGGTGGCCAAAGATGGCACAATCCATTGGAACACTTGTTCATTTGTGTGTAGTTTCTGCTCAAAATAAACACTATAACCACAAACCTTCTGGATTATTCTATCAGCCAGAATTGCCCTCTAGACATTGGCAAGTCATAGCTACTGACATTATAGTGAATCCTCCCCCCTCCAGGGGATGTACTGTTATAATGGTCACCATATATATCCCTATTCATTCATGGCCCATTTCACTCCATTGGACAAACTACCCTCTGCCTCAGAAATGCACACATTTTTGTCACAGAAATAGTTTGACTACATGGACTTGCACCCACCATATTTTCTGACAGAGGTAGTCAATATACTTCATGATTTTGGTCCCAAGTTTGGCGTTTACTCAGAGTCCAAAGAGTTCTATCATCCAGTTATCAACCTCAGAGCAACAGACTCACTGAACGGGCTAATCAGACCATTGAACAATTCCTTTGTTTTTTCTCTTCCCAAGTGCATGACGATTGGGCTGTGCTCATACCGGTTGTGGAATTTGCATATAACAACTCCAATTACACTTCTCTGAAGACTAGTCCTTTTTTTTGTAACTTTGGGTTTCATCCTTCAGTTCTACCTTTGATAATCACTGGATCTTCAACCGTCCCTACAGTTGATTCTTGGAACTTGGATTTATCATCCATACACAAACTGGTTAGAGAACATCTATTGAAGGCCAGAGAAACCACCAAATGTTTTGCTGACCGGAAACACTGAGAGTCCCTTCTCTATGCAGTGGGAGATTTGGTTTGGTTATCATCCAAGTATTTACCCAGACGTTTACATCCGAACAAACTCTCCCCTCGCTACTATAGACCATTGTTTGAGAGCAAAGTCATCAACCCTGTTGCCTTCTGTTTGGAATTATGTGCTACATAGAAACACATTCACCCTGTGTTTTGTACTTCTCTGCTGAAGCCTTATCATTCCTCATCCAGAAAGGCACGAGAACATCCCCCTGTAATCGCTGTCAACCAGCAACTGGAATATATTGTGTGATTCGAGGTACAGAAGAGGACGATTGCAGTATCTTGTGGACTGGAAGGGTTTTCCCACCAGTGAAAGATCTTGGGAACCGCTACCAACATACATGCGCCTCACCTCCTCTGCCATTTTCATCGACTGCATCCGGGTAAACCTGGATGGCAAGTGTTGTGGAGGGGGCATAATGTCATACCTTTTCGTCCCTGGTCCCTGTGGGCAGTTTCGGGACACGGTTCGTGAGTCACTGAAGCCATTTTTCCACCCAAGATGTTAACCGATTTTTACTCTTGGAAGTTCACGCAATGGTCTAGTCTCCTAGCTCATTCACTGGCACACGCAGATTCTTAGTCAGACGCTGCTGGAGCTCATCACATCTCAACGTTTAGTATGCAGGTAACTAGCTCAGTGCACCTTACCATGTTCCTTGTTTGCTGGCCCTCCTTTCTCCCTGTTCCTCTTCTCTCTCCTCCTGGTTTCCTGTGATAATCCCTTCCTTCTGTGGCCATCCTTTCATTTAGCTTATCGATCAGCTGACTTCTCAAGCCGCTGCTGCCGTGTCACTCTACAGGTTTTTTCCTCTCTGAGGTTTTCCTGTTTTGGTAGTCTTCCAGGAGTACCATTGCCAGTGTTTTCCACTCAAGCAGAGGGGCCCCTTCCTTCATGAGAGCCGCACCAAATAGAAACCATGCACGGATTAAAACCCATGTAAATTGATGCATAAGAAAACACGGGTGAGCCGCACATCGGAATGTTCAGATCCTGATAAATACTCCACAAACCTCTATCTTGTTTTCTCATACTGAGCCATCCAAGAATCTGCCTACAATGATCACCCAGGTCATTCCGCCTGACATCGACCCCTGGTTCCACTAAAGCTTCCAACTTACATAAGATCTCTTTATGTACAATATTTTTCACCATATGTCAGACTTATAAATCCATATGTGAAGTGCAACGGGACTGCCATGCTGCTTAACACAATGGATCCTAGATCCCTTTTCTTTCACTCTGGTCCAGTAGGCATGAACCTCAAGCATTAGCAAAACATATGTATGAGGCCTCTTTGCTAGTGCTTAGCAAAATGTTCACCTGTTGGGCGAAACGTGTTTTTTGCACCTGGCTATGTTTCTGCCCGTTCTGCTTCATTCCGCGCAAATGTTCCGCCAGCAAAGAAGAAAGAGCGGTTTTTCATACGTTTGGTGTTTTGTGCCCGTTTTCATCCAATTTCACGTGTGCCATTTGCCATTTTGCCCACAGGTACATTTTTCACACCATCTGAGTATTTTGCCCACATGAGCGATGCATGTCACACCAAAACAGAACATCTCACTCTGTATTGTTTGTTTGTTTGTTTGTTTATTACTTGTAATGCGCGCCAGACCCAAGGGTATACAGGCGCATTGCATAAGATCACTCAAAGCTTAGTTACACAAAAATATACATCCAATATAGTTACGCATAGTAAAATACATAAAACTTCGAATATACAGAATATTTACATATAGTACATTTACAAGTCAGAAATACAAACTTTGGGCAGATTGAGGTAAGAGCAGTTAGTGGCAAAGCAGGTTAACTGGAGTGTATGCAGTGACCAGTGGCTGGCGATGCCAATTTAGTCAAGTTGTCATAGGTTCACTTGGAAGTTAGAGTCTTTGAGCCACTTAATTGTGCACTTTTTGGAATTTCTGGTAAGATTGCTCTATTCTAAGGTGGGGGTACGAATTCCAGGAAAACCTGGAAGCTGTTGCCACCCACTCTTTTTAGCTTGAAACTTGAGATTAGGAGGCAGTTCGTATTGGATAGTCTGGTTATTCTTGTCGCAGGTTTCATGACAATTCTGTCTGACAGATACAGTGGGGCTGCCTTATTCATGCATTTGTGAGTGAGCGAGGCAACATTTAGTTTGATTTTGTCTGAGGTGGATAACCAATTGTTGGCCCTTCTTGTCTCAGAGACATGTTCTCTCCTTGCGATTCCCAAAGCAGCTCTAAGAGCTTTGTTTTGCAGGAATTGGATTTTTTTGGTTATTTGTTTGTTCGCCCCTATGTACATGGCGTTGCAATAGTCGAGCTTTGAGAGTATGAGTGCTCTGGCGAGGGTAATGCAGCTTTCAGAGGACAGAAAAACATTTTGGGTTTTTATGTTTCACCGTGGCATGGCACCGTCAACTTGTGTGTTGCTTATGCATTGTGGGGGGCTTCTACCTGCTGATGTTTTGTGCTGGCTGATGGGGTGAAGTCAACTTGTGTATCGCTCATGCATTTTGGTGGGTTGGTACTTGGCTGTTGTGTCTCATCATGCTTCTACCTGCCCCAAAATAACCCCACATTCACTGTCTCATATTGCATTGTATGTTGCCTTTTCACAGGACCAGAGCAAATAAAAGAACATGGCCATTTCCACACACTCTATGTCCACTGCACTTGCTTTGGCTGATATAATCAACATGGATGGTGATGCTCCTCTGGATTCCTGTGGATCAACAGTTACTGGCAATGGCAGCAGCGACCAGTGACGTTCTCCATGAGAATATCAAAGCCACAATAGATTGCAGTGTTGCACCGGGCAGTGCCAGTGGCGAGAGCCTGTACAAACAGGAAAAAAGGAAGGGTTAACAAATGTATTGTGTTTGACTGAGGAGGACTCTGATAACTTGGTGTTTAAAGAATTTGACAATTCAAGAGCACCAAGTAACAGCTTTGCAGCCCTGTCTCAGCACTACTCGAATCCCACAACCCAACAGAGCAGGAACAGCACGGACCTGACAAGCATTTTTTCAGTGTCATCATCATGGAGGTTGTAAGCTCCTTGCTGAGACACTTTGAGAAGCCATGTTCTCCGATGATGATGTGCAAGTCGTTGTGGTGGAGATCATCATGGTCATCATGGTCGCCGTTCTTGCGATGGTGGTGGTGATGCAGTGCTTGTGGCAATCAGTGTTGCTGCTGGTACAAGGCCCTTGCAACGTTTGGTGTCTTGCGATGCCTTTCCAGGTGCAAGGACATGGCGGATGTGTCAAGCAAAGTTTTGCCGGAAAATACTTCCCTTCTAACTTATTGGCTGGAATGGAGGCAGAGGACAGTTACGGCAGCCTTGATCCAGTCAAATCTAGGTGGAAGGGAGAAGTGGTTCCAGGCCCATGAGTTACATCCAGCAGTGGTTACGGGGACTGCAGACTTGACAAGGAGGTTGTGGTGGTGGTAGATGATCCGGCAGTGGTGGTGGCAGATGGTCCAGCAGTGGTGGTGGGAGCTTAAGTACTGGCTGCTCGTCCTGTGGTGCAATCAGCCGCTGCTGATATGGCAAACATTGATCCCATGCTGCTGGCTCCAAGTTCTGGACTGGTGGTGGTTGCTTCACTTCTTCGCATCTGTGCTGGGTTGGGGCCTCCTCTTCCACCTGCTCACTGTTGGTTATGCAGACTCTGCTAACAGGTCCCTTGACTGGTGAAGGAAGGTGAAGCCCTGTCTCCTCATCCTCATCATCCTCAAAGACAATGATGGTGGCTTCCCCAGAGTCCAATTCAGAGCTAGCGTCATCTGATGATGTCTGATGATGCAGTGTTAGCTTCCTTCTTCTGCTTCTGTACAAATGCTGGCTGTTGCGAGTACCACTCACTCCCCTTGGCTGGCAACAGAAGTTCCAGGGCTCCAAAGTAGGAGTTTGAAGGAGTTGCTCACTGGTACGCCACCTCTGCCTTTTTTTCCACCTTCTCCGCTTCATCTTGCTGTCCAATGATGGTGGCATCCATAGAGTCTGATCCCACTTGGTGATGGGGATCATTCCAGACAATGGTCCTGGGCTGCCAAACATGCTCTCACTGAAGCCCACATTGGATAGGAGGCCAAGGTTGTCATCTGCTGCTGACATTGCTCTTCTTCTAGAAATCAGGTTGTGCTCCTCCTGTGGTGGTGTGCGGCTGCCACTGTTGATTGCGAACCATGAGTAAATTGCCTCCTGATCCCACCATGAGCTGGTGCCTGCCTGCTGACAGGGTGCCTCCTGCTGCTGGTCCTGCTGGTAGGCCTCCTGGCTGGTTGCTAGGGCTGCAAGAATGGTGGTGGGTCTGCTGCTCCTCTACCAAACAGAAGAGATGCGTTGGAGATTTGGAGGTAAGGCTGCATTTTTGTAGGGAGAGACACAAACAAGGTAGCCAGTTGTGTTACAGCATTTTGTGTGCTTACTGGTTTCACACGTCGTTGAAATGGTATGTTTGTGGCATAAGAATGGTGAAAATGATGTTGTTCCATGTAAATGCTTCGCTCAGTGTTTGTTCAGCCTTGGACCTTGAACAGTCAGGACCAAGTGAGATAGTAGATAATATATGCCTTACCCATTCCTCGATGCTAATTGCGTGGGTCTCAAGATATATGTGCCAGTACTTAACAACACAGGAGACGTTCTGTGCACACCAGGAAAGGGGTATCCCAAATAAACTACCGTTGCACAGAGACCTTTGGTCGGACAAACATAGATCAGATGAGTGGGAATGTGTCCTGGTGCTGGGAACAGCCTGAATTCTGAGAAGGTTAAAGTATACAATACTGATGAGAAATGCTTGTTTATGTATGTTTTTGCAGAAAATTCTATATGTTGCAAGAAACCATACACTGTCTGGGAAATGACAACCTCAGCAGTCAATGGGGGTCATTACGAGGTAGGAGGCAGCGGCATGGCTACCCCCTTACCGGGTACCAGGTATGGGTTCCTTGAATGAGGAATTACCGGGCCATTCCGACCTTGGAGGGCCCGGTAATTCCTCATTCAAGGAACACATCCTCATTCCCATTTGAGCCCCCATAGGGCTCAATGGGAATGGGGAGGGTGCTAACAAGGGGCCTGTTAATAACGGGCCCGTTGTTATCACCCTGGTCTGCTCGCGGGACCTGCTTAGGATGCCTGGTTTTATGAGGCGTACTTAGCTGGTCCCAAAAGCAGAACTCATAACGAGGCTGTAAGGGTTTGACGGCTCCGGAACCTTTACCGGCACCGTTAACCCCTTACTGCCTACCTCGTAATGACCCCCAATGTGTATAAAAGGTGAAGAGATTGTGTTGCAAATTGCTCACTTCCCTACGACTGTACTTTGTTGTAGATGAGCCTGGGTCCGCTTGGAGCGAATAAACTGTTGTTTATATTTTACCTGTGACTGTTGGTCTTGTCTTACCTTATTTGCAGTTACCAGTTTTTGGTCTTACACGTTAATGCACGAAAGAGAATCACAAAGATTGTGCAAAACACAAAACACGAATCAACTGAAACAAAAATGATATGAACTGTTAGCCGAAACAAAGCATGTGCTTCATTTCAGCAGGGTTCACTGTAAGACATAAGGAATGCTTGCATGATCAACAGTGAACATTTCACATTGGGCGTACCAGACAGATGAGTTTGAATATTTTGGGCAAACTGGCTGGTGAGGCGGCATGTTGGAGATGGGAGAAGCAGATCGAAATCCATGAAATTTTGTTTTGCAGGCTCGCAGAGCAGAACCTCGCTATTTCACCCAGCAAAACTCGTGGGTTCTTGCTGCTTTTCCCACATTAATAATTTTAATCTATTGAATAAATCTCAGTTTTGAAGATTCATTTTACATATAAATGTCCCCTGATCTAACATCACCTTTGTCAATCCGACCCCTAAACTTTGGACAAGAAACAAGCTGTTTTCAATCTGAATATTCCGTTTTATTTTAAATAATACATTAAATGTACATTGTCAACTTGTTCATTGTTCAGAATGCCTTTTGCGCTCCCCCATTCAGTGGACAATTTAAGTTCTATAAAACAAGCATGTCGGCTTATACTGCCAACATATGGGGCATAACAGTCATATTATGATTACCACAGAAAAGCTGCTGATAATCAACCTAAAGCCCTATTCTCACTACTTAAAGGTTATTAAGAACCTTCTACTACCTAAACAACTTTCTCTCCAAGATACAAATGTCAAGAATGTGCTATGTTTCTTTCTAATAAAAATCTCATCCATTCGGATGTAAATTCTGCTATCTTCTTCGAAACTTTCTTAGGTTTTAAAAACAGTATTTTCTGGGATTCCATTGCCCTTCCTGATGACAATAAGCTTAAGGCAAAAACGTTAAACATTGAATCTGCGTACTACCGTAATGACCTTTGCCGAGCCTCTAAAATAAAGGACAACTTCAATATGTTTGTCTTTTCTTCAGCCAATTGGCTCACCTTTACTTAGGTTCGGGATCCTATTAAAACAGCCTTGGTATCTATTTTACTTAAAGAAAAAGTAATTTAGATGGTGAGGACTTGTTCAATTATAAACTAATTTTCACTCTTCATTTTTTGGGCATGTTTATTGAAAGAGTGGGTTCTAATCAAATGAATGGCTGGATTATGGAACAAAACATACTGGCTTCCAACTGGTCCAGCATCCAGACAGGTTGCAGCACTATATATTTTGTCTGATTAATGCCAAATGTTGGATGTGGGCAGAGCTTGCCTATTGATTTTACTCAACATATCTGCAGCATTCAATATTATTGACCATAACATTGAAGGCGCCTGGTCCCCACATGATACAAAATAAAACCAAACAAAGGATGCACCCCAGTAGGGAATGAGACAGGAGAAAGATTGCAAGTTGAACAAAGTGTATATCAATATAAATGTGCACACAGAGAATTATGCTGCCCTGAGAGTGCTCTGACAAAAATTACATGAGCAGAACATTATAAAGGGAGAACTCGTCACAGATGACATCATATTACGAACGCACATTTGCAAGAGACAATTGGGTTGAGTTATCAATACTATATAGAAATATAGGCGCTGACCGCATAGGATTGGCAGTTGCTTGGGTGTCACTCCTGCAGCACGTGGGTCAGCTGGGCTCATCTTCACCGGATGAAGGTTGAACTTTGTTCACAAGATGTTACACTTCTAACTAATCTAAACTACATAATGACCATTGGCATGCAAAAAATAATGTTAGACATGGGGCCATTATTTTAATGGAGGAGGCTATAAAATGTGGACCCATATAGGTACATTCCAGCCCATGCTTTTATTGGGGCATGCGTACCTCTGGCCCTCGTCTCAGATTTCTTGTCTTCAAGATCTTTATTTGTGATTTGTTCCCCCTGGTGCCTCAAGATTCAAAGGAGTGTATGGATGGGTGTTGGTTGTTCAAAAGGATATATGGTCACACTGGATTAGGTAGGTGGGCAATTGAGGGAGGTCCAGAGAGGAAGGGTTGTCCAGCAGTTAATTCAAAGAGGGAGAGGGAGATATGCAGGCAGAGGGTCTGCAAGCTGTAACTCCTAAAGTAGGGGGTTGAGGTGGTACAGGCAGGTTTGTGGAGGTGGATGGATGCACAGGCCAGAGCTTGCTCCGGTCACACACAGAACAATGAGCTCCGAGGAAGAAACAAGGATACTGAGTATTTGCAACAATACATGGTGAAGCGCTTCCATGAGAAATGGGTCTGAGCAGAGCTGCCAGGGGGAGGAGAAGGGGCTTGGCTGGGCTCGCTGTGCACGGCGCTGGGCAGAGGGAGAGATGGCTTTTGCAAAAGTTTGACACAGCCTAGAAAAATATGGCACTTTAGGATAGCACAAAATGGAGTCTGTGTGTTTCCCTAAATGGCTTTGTTTACCGTCTTTTTGTGTAACTACATTAAGACCAAATTATTAGAATCGACAAACAAACGTGAGGACGTCTCCCTCCATCTGGGTCAGCAAGAGATGCATTTCATGTGAGAATGTCAGGGAGTCTGAAAAGACCTTTTCTCCCTTACAAAATCCTCCTTGAGACTATCTACTCAAATATGAATTAAAAGTCAAGCCTTACACTGGTTCTGGTCATTCCCGAGGGGCAAAGCAGAGGGTGGCGATGGGCCATAACTGCTTGGAGCAAATTTGTTTTCCATGTGATGTTCCCCAAGCCTGTATTTTATCTCCGACACATTAAAATATATATATGGAGCCATTGGTTACCTAGTTACAAGGCAAGGTAATAACTCAGTGTGTTGATGATACTGAATTATATTTGAGAATTTCATTTGAACAAGATCTATCTCAACTAAGAACTTATCTTTTAGACATCTGGACTTGGATGTCTGAGCATTCCTTTTAAACTGAACCAGTCCAAGACAGAGTTTCTTTTATTTTCTCATTCTTATCAATCGTTTTTTGTCTTCCTAGTTTTTAAGTGCAAACATCCCCAGTGCACCTACAGACTTCTCTCAGTGAGTCTCACAACTCGTGTGTAGCCCATAGATTTGAACATCGTTGGTCCATCACATTAATGCCTTGGTGAAATCTGCACGTTTTCATCTGCATTCATTGAGAATGGTGAAACCTTTTGTTTCAATTTGTCTTTTTTGTACTCTTGGACTATCTCTTGTGCTATCCTGAATTTATATAGGGAACTCTATGCTAATAGGCAATCCACATTCTACTCTGGCCCCTATAAAAACAGTTTTCCATGCTGCGGCCCGTCTGGTTTATTTTGCACAGAAATTTGACCATATTACTCCTATTTTAAAAACCCTGCTTTGACTTCCATTAAACACCAGGATTAAAGTTAAACTTCTATATACTGTTGATTAAGCAATCCATTTAGAGACTCTGTATTTAGTAAATAAACAAAAGATCTCAGGATTTCTGAGAGGCAGGGCTGGACTGCCCCACCGGGACACCGGGACATCCCCCGGTAGGCCTCTGGCCCATAGGGCCTCTTTGGAGCGCACACACATTGCCAGCGCAAGTCAGCAGGGCAGGCTGCAGCAGACGGCCGGGCTGGGATCAATGTGGACTGGAAGATAAGCAAGCAGACACTTGATTAAACAAAGAGATACAAAGGAACTTTTCATTTGAACTGTGCGTGTCACTCACTGATCACAGCTATAATAGGACTGGACTTTCACCACATGAATGCTGCTGTTCAAGCATTCGGCCTCTCTGGCTATACACAGCATGTGTGTATGTTACACAGCACTGTTAACCCTTTAGTGCCCTTGTTGACCCTCTTTTAATCAAGTGACCCGCCCAAAATCTCTGAATGGCATGCTGTTTTATTCACACGGTGAGACCAGCCTCTAATAGCCTTCTGTGTATGCACCCAACGAGGTGCCGCCACCATGAATGAAATAAATTCTGCAAAGTGGCTCTACGGTGACATGTATGCATGCCACGAAAACCGAGTATGAAATTAATTATTCAAAGACGCCCCTTTTCTTTAGTCTTGGTGCCATTAGAGATACATGAGGACAATAACTGCCTCCCTCGAGTTAGATGGGCCGTGTTTCTGATATTTCTAGTTTATTGCAATCATTTAACTGAATAGTGGTCTTTGGAGTCCAAGGATCACAGTCATCAGATATTACTTAAATCAACCGCAATGAAAGACAGCCCTTTACAGGATTCTATGGGTATTTAAAGCGGAGCTATGTTATGCCCCCATCCACACATAATGGCAGTTTTCTCATACATGATGCAATCCCCAATCCAAAATGTGCCTTCTATGACATTCCTAGTGTATGCAGCTCGATTCCAGGTGCTGGAAAATAGAGTGCGGTACATACTGGTTTCTCTTCTGAGTTGCAACGTGAAATCGTATATTTTTGGACAATGGGCACCCCTTCACATGAATGATCCCCAGGCAATTTCTCAATGTCTTGCTCTGAAGAAAGCAACTTTCCTCAGGGCGAAGGCATGAACAATTTATTTTTACCTGGGGCTTTTATTTGGCATTTATCCTTTATGAAGCCTTTGACTTAAGAGTTGTTACCTCAAGGGTTGAACATACATTTAACCAGAGTCTTGCCAAAATAAACAAGTATTGACAATGCCAACAGGTTGGGCTTTTGTGTAGGCATGGGAAAGGCATTTCCCTGGGCATCTAAAAGCAGTGCCTGTCAAAAGCCTAATACATATATACATAAGCTGAAACTGTTGGCTTTACCAATGCTTGTTTTTAACAGGACTTCAGTGGAGGACACACATTGTGCTTATAAATCGAGTGGTTAAAGGCAGACCTGGGTAAGACATTATTATTACACCAGTAGTGGGTTTACATATCTAATTAAGTCATTAACTCTGAGAAGACTGCTTTGAAAAAACATTGGCAGGGACTTCAAATGCAAAGTTTGATGGTAAGACTTGATTAAAGCAAGCTCGAAGAGTTCCTGTGAGGAGATGTTTTGGGCTGGGAGGGGCAGAAACTGGGTTGGAAAGGCCATAAAGATTATCATGGCCATGGGCAGTCAATGGGTGGGCACATAACCAAGCAACACCTACAGGCTGTGAGTTCCTCCCCATATACCATGTCTCTCTATCTGTACTCTTAAGCAATAGTTTCGGCTTATATGTGGTGCAAGTACACAGGGTGTTTCCCTTCTGGTCCAAAAGCTGAATGTGCTGAGTTTCTGTGGGATACGGATGTTACCATGTGTGATCATGATCTGTGTCTGTATCGGAGAGCAAGGGCTGCCGTGTGTAGAACCTGATATGACCATTGTCACAGTGTGAATACAACAAAACATTTGTGGCACAAGTATGTATTATTTATATATGGAGCGGGGTAGGAAAAGCTCCTTCAGGGCTATGGGGAAACTCCCTGAAACATTAAGGGGCGGAGGGCCTATAGTAACAGTATCAGGATGGAGAAATCTGGTGTAGGAGTCTAATCTAAGTGGACCTAATGTCATAGTCAAGTATCCAATGTCCTATTGTAAGCAAAAACAGAGCCTCATGTTCAAAGTCCCAATAATTGCACAGATGGGGCCCCCTACATTTACGCTTGATGCGCAAACAGGTCCCCTCTGTGCACTTTAGTCATTTGCAATACAAAGTGCAAAACAAAGTTGTAAATGTGTGAGTGATCGACTGTGCACCTTTGTTTTTGCACGTCACAGAGCAAATAAGCACTGCCTGATATTTATGCATGGCAAGCAGCATCTAAAATGGATTCAAAAGGAATCTGCCTGCTTTTTGCTGGTTTAAAAACCATTCAGATTGTATGGGAATCTGCATCAATTACACCAGCATGAATATGTCATGCCGGCGTAAATGCTGTGGCATATGGATGGCGGACAGAATGGGGAGACGGAATTCAATATTAGGTTCCATGACCCCTTTCTGCCATATGCATGAAAGAAAATCAGGCATGACATCAAATGGATGTGTACAATTTTACACGTACATTGTACGCATGCACTGTATGCTACAGACTGCACACCATGAGTCCAAAGTTGCCCGGCCCTTAATGTTTTCTTCAGTGCACTCACTATCTCAAGGGTTTAAAGCACCCGGGAGTGGAGTGGCCATAGTGAACTCTGGAGATTTCCTGGTAGGGCTGTGCACCCTGGGCCCCTTTTGTGTGGTATTTACACATTTTCCCATAAGAAAATGTTTGGGCTCGCTGAAAATGTCCAATATGGGGCCTCTTTGAAAATTATTTCCAGGGCCTCTTTTCGTTCCCAGTCCACCCCTGCTGAGAGGTCTATGGCGCCGTGATTCCCTTTGGCTTGAAGTAAGCAAGTTCAGTCATGCTTTCACTGTGAAAAGGTCCATCTCTCTGGAATGCCTTGCCAAGCAATAATCACAAGACTCCGGACTAGTTGAGATTCTGGAAATTATTACATGGACCTGGAAGTCTCTTTTTAGATTGCTGTTAAACTATTTTTAGGTTTAAATTGTAAATCATCATGTTTTATTGAATGATCTGCTGTTTTATGTGTTTTCATTTGGTTATTATATTTGCATTGTTTGTGTTGCTCATTATATATGGAATTTTGTGAAGTGTTCTCATGCACTTGGTGCCGTGTTCGTGCTACATTCCATGTGACATAATAATAATAACAACATACTGCCAACTTGTAATGAGGCCGATGCAGCGAGGCACTTAACCAGGTTAGTATGCTCACAATGTAGTTGCATCATACAAGGAATAGAATTTCAGCACCCTGCAACATGATAAACACATTCCAAAATTATGCTACTTGCAATAATCATTACATGGTATATTCAGTTAAATGTACACATGGACTACTTTATATACTATATTTGAGAGCAACATGTACACATATTTATAGGCCAAATCAGCTGTTTTACTAACACATTTCACCACTATGCAGGCCCCAACCTTCCGCAGATACAGTGCCTTAGGACATGCACATGGTAGGCTTGGCAACAAACAGAGCACGGAAGTGTGACATACATGTCTTTTGACACACATGACCATTCAGACACCCATAGTTCCCTCATACATTGACAAGGTTGTGCCACTGCTTTGGTCATCAAGTAATTAGACACCAGAGTTTAAGCCTCTGGGCAAATGCCTCATCAACAGGATGAACCCCCTCAATCAATTGGGTACTAATTAAGCAATATGCCCTGAGTGGTGGGGGCATTACTGACTCAGTTAATGCCCCGGGGCCCATAGTTTTAGGCCCGAGCAAAGCGAGGGCCGTAATGGAAGGCCCCGGGGCATTACCAGAGTCAGTAATGCCCCTTCCGCGAGGGGCATATAGCTATTAGTACCCCGCTCCGCAGGATCTGCATGACCGGGGCACTAAAAGCATTGCTTTCTGTCCAGAAACGCTGCAGTGTTTCGCGACAGAGAAAAATATAAAAATAAAACGACCAAGATAATGGCCTCCAGGAAAGGAAAAACAGAGTCTGTTTTCCCTTTCCATGGCGGCCATCGGGAGCAGACATGCTGGGAACAGAATAGTTCCCAGCGCGTCCGTTCCCAAAAGGCGACAGAGAAGAAGGTAAGTTGGGTTGGGAGTGTGTAAGGGAAAAAAAAGAAATAAAAAAAAGGTACCTGAGTCCCCGGCGGGGGATGATGAAAGCCTCCAGCCGTATGGAGGCTCATAGCGGGGATATCCCCGCTTTGAATCTCCATACGGCTGGAGGCTGCCATCGTCCCCCACCAGGGACAAAGCAGGCAGAAGGTAAGTGGGGGTGAGAGGGCAGGAAGGGGAGGACAAAAAAAAACATACCTGAATCCCCAGCGGGGGATGAAGGCAGCCTCCAGCCGTGTGGAGGCCTGGATGGCCCGCTTCAAGCCTCTTCATTGGCTGAGGGGCTGCCACGCCCCCCGCCGGGGACAAAGTCATGAAATCCGAGGGATTCCCTGCCAGGTAATGCCCCGGCAAGGGCCAATCAGAATGGTCCTTTCATTCTTTTATGCGCCCTCGCCGGGTACTAAGTTTCAATACATTCCATCAATGGTATGTTGTCATATATTATGGACATTACAGTGCATACTTCAAAGCAGTTTGTTGTTATGCATTTCTAGATACATGTATGCTTTTAATGTATCCCTTGCTTAGTTGTACCAAGAATGAATTAATTAAACCATACATTTAACATCTGAGCCTGTCAATGCATGTGAGGAAGATGTTCTTTCAAGCACATAGGCATTCAGGCTCCTGTCATATGTTTTGTTTTTCAGTTTGCATACAGTTGTTGGTAATATGCTTATTATTTGTTCTTTTGATTGGAAACAGCACTTCTAAAGTCATTTCTGTCCTGTTTCATATTGTATTAAAGGCTGCATCAAGTATCAGCCAATATTACAAATATTGCATATATGCATTGTACAGATACACGAGCCGATTCATGGAATTAATGTGCGCTGAAATTTTCAGCGCAAGCGTGCGAAAGCGTGCGATAGCGTGCGAATCGCAGTGCCAGTGCGAAAATCGCAGCGAAACCCGTGCACAGCGATTCATGGAAGTCCGTGCGTGAGGAAATTCCAGGATGTGCGCCAAAATTCTGCGTGGCGCACGCTGGCGCACACGTCTCCAAACAGCGTGCTCTAAGCGCACAGCGAAATCGCACATAGCGCGGCGCACACAACAAAAGTAGGAGGAACAGGGGGCGTGACACGCTGAATGGGGAACCACTTGTGAAAATGTGGGCGTCACGGGGGAAGTACAGGAGGCAAGTGCGCGGAACGCCCACACGCACGTTCAAAACACGTATTCATGGAATCGAACGGGGCTAACGCGTGCGCCAAAAAAGACGCGCTAATCCAGAAACACGTACGCCAGCAGGAAGCAGGCGTACGTGGACCCGCGTAGCATAAAAGTGCACGCAAACAACAAACAAGCACAGACGCCAGGATGAATATACTGTTCCTAGCAGCAGTGGTTGTGGGATACCGCAGGAGGAGGAGGTTAGTCAGGCCCAGAATTTTTACACCCAGAACCAGCCTTTTTGGGATGCCTGATGACCAGGTGTATGGGAGGTACAGGTTTCCACCTCACATAATACTCGACCTGGTCAGTGAGTGGGAGGATGACCTTAGATCACCCACACTGTGCTCCCAAGCCCCCAGCCCCCTACACCAGGTCTTGGCCATCATGACTGCTCGCCCATCAGTCCGCAGGCACATATACCTGCACAGAACACCTGCAGAAAGGCAGGCTGTCGTCCAGGAATTTTACGGGGTGGCACACTTCCCCAAAGTGCTAGGTGCCATTGACTGCACCCATGTGGCTCTACATCCCCCCAGGGCATAAGAGCACATCTACAGAAACCGCAAGCACTGGCATTCCATCAACGTCCAGGTAGTATGTGATGCCAAGGGAATCATCACCTCAGTATATGCCAACTATCCAGGGTCCACCCACGACAGTTTTATTTACAGAATGTCAACCCTAAACCGGGACCTAGAAGCTGGGCGGCATGGCGATACATGGCTGCTCGGTGAGTATAAATGCCAGAGCACATGCATGCATGTCAGATACTGATCAATGTCACAACCCCACTAATGATACCCATCACCACCTCCCCATGGGACAGTGCCTACCCTCTGAGCACCCACATGATGACGCCAATTCGGAACCCCACCACGCCACCCGAGGTAAGATACAACACAGCCCACATTGCAACCCCGGGCATAGTGGAGCGCACATTCGGAGTGCTCAAGTCACGCTTTCACTCCCTTGAACATTCTGGCGGGCAGCTGTTATACGCTCCCCCAGTAGTGTGCAGGATCATAGTGGCAGCATGTGTCCTGCACAACGTTGCAACACCCCGGGGCCTGTCTGTGGACATGGTGGTGCCCCCACATCCCCAAACACAAGCACGGCCGCTGCGCATGGGAGGTGAAAGGGCATGGGGTGAGGCAGCCCGTACACAGCTGGTGGATAATTACTTCACCTAAAATCACACCCCTGTGGAGTGCACACAGCCCTGGCACATGCCAGCTGACACTCAATGATGATGACATAAGGGACAGTCAACTGTCACTACCATACCAGCCTGAGATTGGTCACCTGGAAGTGTTACATTGTGTGCCCTACCTACACAAACACCACCAATGCTGTGTCATCAAAAGACACACTTCTATGCTGCAAAAATCATTACCCCCTTGCAAAATACAACATGACAACAGTGCCATGTCACCCAACAGCTCCCCAGCACCGCCACCCAACACACCATGGCATGTCATGCTATGTGAGAGCAAACAAAGCAATCCCCAAAACATCATGCAAGTGTCAAAGTACAGTGTCCTCAATGGAAACTGCCCACACACAATATGCTCCCAGTAGTGTAGAACTAACAACACACATGACCAAATACTTACCAACAATAAAATGCAGCTACACAACCTCAAACATAGCATAAACATGACAGTACTAAGTTAAAGTAGTGGTAGTCTTACAACCTGATCATGCCAGCACATCGGCCACTTCCAACTGTACAGTGCTGCTTCCAGGCAAATGTCCAAGTGCACTGCTTACAACATGAACTCCATCTCCAAAGTAGACGGCCTTGTGAAGACATGAGGAATTAACCTGCAAATTAGGCGAAAGACATGGATGCACAAGCACATAGCAATACACCATGCAGTGTACAATTCAACAATATCCACTAGGAATGTATACACAGTATTGACTACAGACTGCCCACACAGCTCATGGGAGTCCTGCGTCACCGTGTAAGTCAATGTCACTTGGGCACACCCTTTGCAAGCCCATGGAAATGGGAAGCAGGAGGGGTGTGTGTCTCACGAACCCAAGCATCTAACCCAAACTCGGGACAAGCCTGCATGTGCCCAGCCGGAATACAGTGGATGCCCACGGGAGCCACACAAAGCAACACACTGCAAAAAAAAAAATAATCAAAAATCAAAAATGGCCATGTGGGGGTCAGTGTCATGATGCCCGCTCCCGGGAAGCCGGTTCAAGCCCTGCGTCCCCGAAAGCGGACATCCAGTCCCCAAGGAAGGTCCCAGTAACCCCATATAGGGGCCCTTTGGACAGTGTCCTGGCGCCTATGGCACCAGGCTCATAAAAGACATCAGTCCTGGCGCCATAAGCGCCAGGCTCATTATAGAAGTGCTTGGGTGCACTTACCTGATGCAGACCATGCTGCAGGTTCCCGGCCTCCTTGAGGCCTGAAAGGAACTACTTTACCTGTGGGACTAATTTACCATCCGGGCGTGGTCGGGGAAGGATACATACCTGATTGGAGGAAGGATACATACCTGGAACTTCTCCCAAGGCTATTTAAACCCCACCCGAACAGCCACACATGCTTCGCGTTGTTCTGCATCTAGCAGCTGGACGCTCACCGTGTCTGCTCCTGCATCCTGACTTCTGCCACGCCTGCCAGCATCCTGGATCACCTGCAAAGGAAGAGAAGAAGAGAACAGAAGAAGGAAAAGTCCTTACCTGCTAAATCCGCATCCCGGAGACATCTCGCCGACAATCCTTAAAAGGAAGTCTTTTATTTAAAAGCTCATCGCGTCGATCGCTGCAGCGCCGCATTCCACTCACCTTTACAGGGCGCCTCCATGTTCAGCAGCGATCATCCGGATTCGCAGTCACGCCCCAGCGCCTAGGGAGAAAAAGACCAGAACAAAAGGTGAGAGAGAGAAGGGAATAAGGTAAGCTAATTCTCCATGTTAAGACTTACCTGTTGATTCATTCTCTCTTCATTTCGGGTCCGCGCCGCATCCTGGCATTTCCGGACCCCGGCCCCTAAGGGGAAAAAAAGACATCAGCGTTAATGAGCGAATGAAAAGACATTACCAAAAAACGCTCATTAAAGACTTACATGAATTCTACAAGGATTTCAGCTCTCATCTCGGGTCGGTGCCTGTTCCCAGGCATTCCGTACCCCGGCCCCTATGGGGAAAAAGACACTAGCATTAGTACATTAATGCATGGACACAAGGGGAACCTCCTATCAAAAAACTTACCTGGAAGCCAAGCAAGTTTGGTTCTCACCAATCCGAAAATCCAGTGAAGTAACTGGATACCAACGCGCCCTTGCATCAAAAGCAGGATGGAGAGCTCGTCCTTCCAGACCTTAAGGTGAGACGCTACGAGGAATCACAGAAGGGTTTCGAGGAGGGTGAGAGGGGAAAGTGGGAGGCTGATTGCATTACCCCGCAGACAGTTAATCCCCTATTTTCGCCTACAGAAGGATACTTCTGCGAGCCAGACAAGCCAGATTTGGGGGACCGGTCCAGTCCGTCTTCCGAACCCTGCGCATCACCTTTGAAGAGGTCACAGCAGCACGAACCAGGCCAGCGCCTCCGTGGGAGTCAGGTGAGCTTTACAGAACGCAAAGCCTTCCTACAAATTCCCACCCAGGCGCTATGGAAAGTTCTGAGACCGATCAGTTGGCCCAATTACTGGGGGAATTACGGGCCGAAGTACATGCCGCTCGTCAAGAGACTAATGCCCTCAGGAGGGAATTAATAATATCAAAGGAAAGAACTGATGACCTGGCCAGACAGCTTTTGCAAGGTCAAGCTGGGCAAACTCCTCTACCCGGTTCCGGAGGGAACCCCGCTCCTGTGGTTTCTAGTAACCTTGGGCAGATTAATCTACCTGGAAACATGCCGCTGGCCCCACCCGAATGCTTTGCTGGGGACCCCAAACGATTCGCCGTATTCATGAATCAGTGTCGTTTGCACTTCCTATGCAGACCTGGGGCCTTCCCTAATGATCAGACCAAGGTAGCCTTTGTATTGTCATATCTCAGCGGCTGCTCTGCCGATTGGTCAGTTCCACTGGTTACTCAAGATGACCTGATTCCCCGTGATTTTCAAAGGTTTCAAGCAAGCATGGAAAGGTTATTTGCTCGACACTCTCAGGGGCAGGCTCTGGATGACGAACTTCTATCCCTGCGACAGGGCAATCAGGACCTCCTATCCTATATTGCAACCTTTAATAGACTAATTTTGGAAACGGGATGGCCAGAGGATAAAAGAGTCACGTTGTTTTATCGAGGCCTACGCGGAGAACTTAAAGATGTCTTGGCCGAAGTTGTAAATCCGCCCCAAGAATGCACAGAGAATATAGACTTAGTGGTCCAATTGTATCACAGACTTCAAAACAGAAAAGCAGATCGGTCCAGGTTTGAGACCCGGGTGTTGGTCAAGACCCATGCTAATCCCAAGGGAGTTGATGTCTCTGAGCCTATGCAAATTGGAGGGGTTAAAGGACCCTTAACTCAAAAGGAACGTGAAAGGAGGCAGCAGTTAAAATTATGTCTTTATTGTGGGAATTCTGGACACTTTCTACGAGATTGCCCGGCAAAACCGCCCCGAAAGGCTGTAGGAGCCGCTGATAAAAACCATGAAGACTCTGTTTTGGGAAACGACTCCGCCCGACAAGTGTAGGGGTCCGCTTGCCGAGCTTGAAAACTAACTCTCAGACCTCGCATTTCATTGTGCCAATGGTTCTCGTAGATCCAGAACAGCCTAAGCGGTTGCATGCAATAAAGGCATACATCGATAGTGGGGCTATTGGAAACTATGTGGATCGTGAATTGGTCTCTAGGATTAACCTCCCTCTCCGTCCTAAAACCAGCAAAGATGTCATCACCACAGTCGATGGAACTGAAATTGCCTCTGGACCGGTAACACATTCCACTACTGAGGTGACTCTTATTAGTCCCGATGGCCATCGGGAGGGTGTTGTGTTTGATGTAATCAAGGCTCCACAGTTTCAGGTTATTCTTCGAATCCCTTGGTTAGAGACACATAATCCTCAAATTGATTGGCGAGCTAAGAGAATAACCTTCCCGGATTGCACACAAACCTGCTACCCAGAAAACCTGAAGATTAATCTAGCATCTGTAACCTCTGCCTCCATGCAACTATCTCTGGAATACCAAGACTTTCAGGACGTCTTCCAAAAGGAACAGGCCAACACGTTACCTCCTCACAGATCGTACGATTGCCAAATCGATCTGGTGCCCGGTGCACAACCCCCTTGTAGCAGGATTTATGCCCTTACCGAACCTGAGAATCTGCATTTGAGACAATATTTGGATCAATACCTAGCTAATGGTTTTATTCGCCCGTCAAAGTCCCCGGCATCCTCGGCTTTGTTCTTCGTGCCCAAAAAAGAAGGCGACCTTAGAACTTGTATCGATTACCGCGCATTGAACCAGATAACGGTTAAAAACCGTTATCCTCTGCCTCTGATCCCTGAACTCCTTGACCAGGTGAAGGACGCCTGCATATACACCAAGTTAGATCTCCGGGGCCTTATCATCTGGTACGAGTTAAAGAAGGCGACGAATGGAAAACTGCCTTCCGTACTAAATACGGATTATTCAAGTACCAGGTGATGCCTTTCGGATTGTGTAACGCGCCGGCTGCCTTCCAATACTTCATGAATGATGTCCTTCGGGAACTCATCGATGTTTGTGTTGTCGTATATGTCGATGACATTCTGGTATACTCCTCTTCGGAATCTGATCACAGAAAACACGTCAGGGCAGTACTTGAAAAACTGCGCCAACACAAACTATTTGCTAAATTGGAGAAATGTGTTTTGCATACCACAGAAATCGAGTTTCTAGGTTTCATCCTGACACCCAAAGGAGTCCGAATGGACTCACGAAAAGTGGATGCCATCCTCAAATGGCCATCACCTAGCTCTGTAAAACGGGTTCAAAGCATGCTCGGCTTTGCCAATTTCTATCGCAGGTTTATCCCGGAATTTTCATGCGTGGTACAACCCATTACTGCACTCTTGAGGAAAAATAAACGTTTTGAATGGTCTGAAGAAGCCGAGCAGGCCTTTCAGGATTTAAAAGCTAAGTTTACCTCCGCACCTATATTGAAACACCCGCGTCCAGATCTCCCTTATGTCGTCGAGACTGACGCATCCAGCCTAGCCATGGGAGCTGTCCTGTCCCAAAGAGATCCCGAAACCAACCAACTGTATCCCGTAGCATTTTGGTCCAGAAAATTCTCGCCACCCGAGGTTAATCATGCAATCACGGACAAAGAACTGTTAGCCATTAAGTCCGCTTTTAAAGCTTGGCGGCATTATCTGCTTGGCGCTCGACATACCATCACAGTGATCACTGATCACCGGAATTTACAGTATTTGAAAACCGCCAAGGCTTAGTCATCACGGCAGCTCCGATGGGCTTTGTTTTTCGCTGAATTTGATTTCGTGATTACCTATCGACCTGGCTGCAAGAATGGCAAAGCAGACGCCTTATCCTGAATTGGAATGGGAGAATCTGATACAAACTCAGAACCCGTACCAATAATTCCCGAACAGAGGATTCTAGGCATGACTTCGTTACAGACGCTTGAAGACATTCAAGCCAGAGTGAAAGAACTCCTGGACCCTACAACCTTACAGGATTGGATACAAAAGGGATCAGACTTTACCATAGAGAATGGTTTACCCTATTTCCAAGGACGCTTATTCCTGCCACATAAGGAATTACACGAACTAGTTATTTCCGTTTATCATGATGCATTAATAGAGGGACACCCCGGTATTGCCAAGACAGAGGAAAAGGTGAAACGACAATTTTGGTGGCCCTCTTGGCGAAAAGATGTTAAATCTTTTGTGATGTCCTGTGGTGTTTGCGCCCAAAATAAAAGTCAAAAGAAAAGACCAGCCGGTCTCCTTCAACCTCTAGACATACCACCAGCACCCTGGAACACCCTATCAATGGATTTTATTACGGAACTGCGTCCTTGTTCGGGGTACAATACTATTCTGGTAATTGTGGATTTGTTTTCCAAAATGACCCACTTTATTCCTTTGAAAGGTTTACCTTCATCTTCTGTCCTAGCCAAAGAATTCCTCGAAAATATTGTTCGGCTACATGGATTCCCATCTATACTAATCTTTGACCGGGGAAGCCAATTCATTTCCCACTTCTGGCGCAAATGTTGTCAAATGGCGCAGATCGACGTAAGATTATCGACCAGTCACCACCCTCAGACCGATGGTCAGACCGAGAGGACAAATCAGACCCTTGAGCAATACTTACGGTGTATGTTACAGCAATCTGAAAGCAACTGGAAAGACATTCTTTGGATAGCCGAATACGCATATAATAATTCGGTACACTCTGGAACTGGCCACAGTGCTTTTTATACTTTGTTTGGGCATCACCCTCGAACTTCAAACCTTGACTCACCTCAGAACCTCGGAATGCCTGCAGTAGAACATCTGCATTCTACAATTACCCAAGCCTTCAAAGAGGCAACTACGCATTTACAACAAGCCAAGAGAAAATACAAGGAGAATACTGATCTACATCGGAGTGAAGGACCTCCGTATCAGATTGGGGATCAAGTGTGGTTAGCTACCAGACATTTACCAATCAAAGGGCCTCGAACTTTTAACCCAAAATATCTGGGACCTTATTCTATTACGGCAACAATTAACCCAGTGGCTGTTAAACTTGATTTACCAGCTAATATGCGAATTCACCCTGTTTTTCATGTGTCACTTCTGAAACCAGTGGTACCCGGAACCCGACTACTCAAACCTCCAGAACCTATTCTAATAGATGGGGAGCCTGAATTCGAAGTGAAGAACATTTTAGACTCAAAAATGTTTAGGTCAAAACTGTTCTACCTAATTGATTGGAAGGGATATGGACCTCAGGAGAGGTCGTGGGAACCCAGCGACCATGTGCATGCACCTCGATTAGTCGGGAAATTCCACCGACTCTTCCCAGACAAACCAAAATCCCCGGAGGGAACAACCTTGGGAGGGGTCTTGGGGGGCAGTGCTGTCATGATGCCCGCTCCCGGGGAGCCGGTTCAAGCCCTGCGTCCCCGAAAGCGGACGTCCAGTCCCCAAGGAAGGACCCAGCAACCCCATATAGGGGCCCTTTGGACAGTGCCCTGGTGCCTATGGCGCCAGGCTCATAAAAGACATCAGTCCTGGCGCCATAGGCGCCAGGCTCGTTATGGAAGTGCTTGGGTGTACTTACCTGATGCAGACCTTGCTGCAGGATCCGGGCCTCCTTGAGGCCTGAAAGGAACTACTTTACCATCCGGGCGTGGTCGGGGAAGGATACATACCTGATTGGAGGATAGATACATACCTGGAACTTCTTCCAAGGCTATTTAAACCCCATCCGAACAGCCACACGTGCTTTGTGTTGTTCTGCATCTAGCAGCTGGACGCTCACCGTGTCTGCTCCTGCATCCTGACTTCTGCCACGCCTGCCAGCATACTGGATCACCTGCAAAGGAAGAGAAGAAGAGAACAGAAGAAGGAAAAGTCCTTACCTGCTAAAGCCGCATCCTGGAGACATCTCGCCGACAATCCTGAAAAGGAAGACTTTTATTTAAAAGCTCATCCCGTTGATCGCTGCAGCGCCGCATTCCACTCACCTTTACAGGGCGCCTCCATGTTCAGCAGCGATCATCCGGATTTGCAGTCACGCCCCAGCGCCTAGGGAGAAAAAGACCAGAACAAAAGGTGAGAGAGAGAAGGGAATAAGGAAAGCTAATTCTCCATGTTAAGACTTACCTGTTGATTCATTCCCTCTTCATTTCGGGTCCGCGCCGCATCCTGGCATTTCCGGACCCCGGCCCCTTAAGGGAAAAAAAGACATCAGCGTTAATGAGCGAATGAAAAGACATTACCAAAAAACGCTCAAAAAAGACTTACCTGATTTCTACAAGGATTTCACCTCTCATCTCGGGTCGGTGCCTGTTTCCCGGCATTCCGTACCCCGGCCCCTATGGGGAAAAAGACACTAGCTTTAGTACATTAATGCATGGACACAAGGGGAACCTCTTATCAAAAAACTTACCTGGAAGCCAAGCAAGTTTGCTTCTCACCAATCCGAAAATCCAGTGAAGTAACTGGATACCAACGCGCCCCTGCATCAGAAGCAGGATGGAGAGCTCGTCCTTCCAGACCCTAAGGTGAGAAGCTACGAGGAATCACAGAAGGGTTTCGAGGAGGGTGAGAGGAGAAAATGGGAGGCTGATTGCATTACCCCGCAGACAGTTAATCCCCTATTTTCGCATACAGAAGGATACTTCTGCGAGACAGAGAAGCCATATTCGGGGGCCCGGTCCAGTCCGTCTTCCGAAACCTGCGCATCACCTTTGAAGAGGTCACAGCAGCGCGAACCAGGCCAGCGCCTCCGTGGGAGTCAGGTGAGCGTTACAGTCAGGGGGGGGCACCCAGGAGGTCCGAGGACAGGGTGCGCACCAACACCCATCTGTGTGGATGTTGGGAAAAAAACACCTCCATGGGCTCATGGCCTGCACGGCTATGCCAATGTGGGAGAACTGCTGCTGTCGCTATCATCACCCTCTGCTGCTGCCACAGGAGGTGATGCTGCCACAGGAGGTGGTGGTGCAATGGGAGGCAGCCCACGCAAAGCCCTGGTATGATCCTCCATGGCAGCAATCATGCGGGTGTGGAAGGTCTCGTTTTGGAGGCTTATAGCGCAGAGATCCCCATGCAGCACCTGACGTGATGCACGGATCTCCTCCTGAGTTGCCTGCATCTCAGCTGAAAGCGAACGTGTGAGGCGCTCCAGCTGCTGTTCTATCCTCAAGTTAGTGGAAGCCTCAAGGTCAACAAAAGGCTCCCTGAGGTGATGGAGTTCTACCCTCAGGGCTTCCCTGTGGCCCTGGGACTCTATTGATATCGATTGGCGTAGAGTCTCCAGTGCCGCCCGTCTGTCCCTGTTGGACGCCAACATATCCTCCATGTGTGATTGGCAAATGGAGTCTGTTGCCTGCTGTAGTAGCTCCATCTGACTTTCAGAGGGGACAATGGAAGTGGCCACCCTCTCCATTGCTTGAGCCATCATCTCAACTGATGCTGCCTGTTGGGTTGCCATACCGTAAATGGATTCTTCCCATGCAGTATTGCCTGGGGGCGTACGGCCACCGCATCGGCGGGCACCACACCTGTTTGGGGCAAGGCGATCTGCGCCTTGCTGTGCCGGCACTGCCTGAGGCTACATGACTGCATTCCCCCTCTGTTCTGCTGGCCCAGGAACAGGATCAGATGTTGTGGAGTGTGACCCTGCATCTGTAACCGCCAAAGGTGGACTTACCAACACTGACATCCCCATAGAGCGTTCTACCCCTGGTACAGGTGAGTTGGACAGAACAGAATCCCTGCCAAAAACACTTACCTGCGACGGCACATAGGTCTCATCATCCGAATCAGCATCTGAATAGAGGTCTGGGGAGGTGCACCCAGAGGCACCCCTCGACAGAATGTTCTGCAGCAAGAATGGGTTCTCACCCACCACCACACCACGTCCCCCACTGGTGCCCGGTCGTGCCTGAGATTCCTCCTCGGTCTGCACCATCTCCTCAACCTCAACAGCATCAACTGCGTCATCCCCTGCAAAAACATGAAAGACAAAAAATGGAAACAGGCATTAGCACCATAGCACACAAATAGGCCTGACAAGCTACATAACCAGTACATGATTTACACATGTCCCACATGACTATAACCCTCCCATGCATGCACTGTCACTGAGTTTGAAGGGGACCCAAAAGGCAGACACTGATGACACCTACATGGAAGAGCAACACATTTGCTGCATGCTGGGTAGCACTGCCATCACACATTGGCCTGTGAGTGGCATGTCCAATACACATATATGACACATACCATCACACAGATGGCATGTACCATAGCCATGGTAAATTCCACATGCCATTGAATGAATACTGTCAGCCATCCATGTGAGATGGACATGATGAGATGAAAAATGCTACATAGTGTGACAAAATAGGCATGTGCCACACACTGCAACACATCCAGTGTACAAAAATACAGTTATTGCAGGCCGATGTACACATCAATGGTTTGTCACTTCAACATGACAGGAAACAACTATCATGTTCCACATTCAAACAGGCCCCATAAATTCCTGTGATCAGGCCAATACTCAATTAGCCTGAATGGTCAAATCATTCATCTAACAAGGTAACACATGTGGTCCAATGTGGGGTTCATCAATGACAGAAGCATGTCACAAATGTGAGAATAGGGCTGAGGAATGCGTAGCCAAAGTGGGAGAATTGAAACAATCAGCCTGAACAAGCACTGAAAAATACAAACAATGTTGTTGCAAGATGCCACTTCAAGGGCATCTGCCGTAATGTTGATCCAAATTACTAATGTGGGCAGAGGGATACTGTCACACCCAAATCCAAGGCTGCTGAATGTTTTGGATGAAGCACATGGGTGACCCATACCACTCAGGCACACACACCCTCACCTGGCACTCAATCAGAACCCGTCACCCAAACAGCATACACATGCATTACACACACATGCATGGGCACTACCCGGACAATGCTTCATAATCAGGTAGTCCTCCCACACCTTGGATCTGTTCCTCTGTGACGAAGGCCCCAGCAACAGACTCGTGTTCAGTGAGTTTGTTGTCCTCTTGTGGAGACCCACCACCAGTCACCAGAGTAGCGGCATAATTTGAGGCCAGCTTGTTCTTTGCTCTGCGTTTCAGGTCATTCCACCGCATGTAGCAATCATCAGCTGAGCGCCACACAAATCCAAGGGCACTTATGCGGTCGGCGATGGTCTGCCAGTGTGCCTTACGTTGACCAGATGTGGTCTTGCACCCTGCAGTCACCACCATTTCGTGGCTATGTGCCGACACAGCCCACAAGTGCATCAAGTTCCGTCTCATTGAAGCAAGGCTTCCTTGAGGTATCGGAGTGTGTAGCCGTGTCTGGGGTCTCAGCCTGTCGTGCCAGAGCACCCTTCTTCCTCTTCTTTAAAGGTGGAGCAGAGCCAGAGTGGCTTACACCACTCTGGTCAGTAGGGGCAGAATCACCGGTGGAATGAGTAGTAGGAGTATGGGAATGCACAATGACCATAGGTCTTGATGCAGGCATTGGTTGCAGGGTAATGTTGGCTGGGGGAACGTCAGTTTGATGGACTGGGACTGACACTGTCCTGGCTGGGAGAGTCGGAGCTGGGGCGGATGGAGCTGCAGCTGCCCCTGCAGCCTCCCCACCCTGCATACTTGGGGCAGCAGATGACATAGCTGCCCCAGATCCACGTGGATTGGTGACAACAACATGCACTGCCACACGTGGCCTAGACTTGCTGACCTGGAAGTCAGCCAGGGAGTCATCCTGTGCCAGGTCAGGTGACACAATGGGCTGGTCCAACAGGGGCTGAGCTTGGATGGTGTCAGCCACGTTTCCCTCAACCATGGGGGGGGGCATGGGTGTCCCTGATTGTTCCTCCACACATGGGGGCATAGGGGCACCCTGCAAATCCCAGCCACGTCCCCTACCAGGCCCACCACGCCCACCTTTTGAGGGTCGGCCACCCTTGCCTCCCTTACCCCTTGGTCGCCTCCCAGCCATGGCACTGATGTTGTTGTGCGTATGGGAATTGCAGTACACTATTGTCCTGGGCAATTGGGGGTCAAAGAGGTAGAATACCAGATGGAATTCGTACCCTAGTGCTCTAACAAGGCTGTCTGTGACCCCTGGGGGAGGATGACGGTTCACGCAACGCACAGGCAGACCAAAATCAAAAATAAATGTGCACACAACCCCTCGTAGACCACGTGCGTGAAAAAATGAACTCGCACTATGCTGTGGCACCCAGAAACACAAAAATAAGCATACGCGTAATACACGCAGCCTACAGTGACCTCTGAAGGGGAACGCGACACACGGGGCAAGCACAGTTGCTAAGTACGTGAGGAACTCACCGTCTGCCTGGAAAAAGAACATGAAAAATACGCGCGTGTGCGCATTGGCAACACCCCCGCCAAAAGAAGAATTGTATGCTGTCTGAGGAGACAGGACAAAAGGAGAAGTGAACTCTGTTTGAGGAAAGAGGCCCAACAAAAAAATCAGACTAGAGCTGTCAGAGGTAACAGAGAGTACGAACTAGAAACGCTGTGAAGTAATCACGTGTGAACCGACAAGAAGTACAGATTTCACCCACTCACTCTCCACGAAAAGCACGTACAAGGAAATGGCGTCCTACATGGAGCTTTTAAACCGGCCCACACGTACACGTCAGAGACGCGTGTACGTGGGTGCTTTCATCCAATTACACGCGATGACACTCGGACATGCAGTTTTTCCACGTGTGCTCTGTCATCAAGTGCTATGAGGGAAACGCCCGCGCGCGTAATGTAACTTACGCGCCTATGCGCTAAGGCCCTTTCCTCGAATTACACGCTGACGTGCAAGATTTTCATGTGCCAAATCACTCCGTATCAAGCTGGCCACGCAAATACACACGGAAGACCAGGCTCCTGCCCTGAAGGCCATTTTCCTGCCCCCCAGAGCCCTGAGCACGCTCCCACCTGCCATCTGCTGCTGCCTGACTGCCTGCTGCCCACGTGCCCTGCTATTTGGTGCCTGCACATCAGCCATCTCCCGGTGTCCAGTTGCTGTGTCCACCCCATCTGGAACTGAAGACTCCCGACTGGGATACCATAGCTCCACAGCCCAGCCCCAGGACCCAGTTGCCCACCCACGCCTGCCTCGGGGGTCGCCATGTCGGGGCAAACACCCTCTGAGACAACTGGCGACCCCCAGCCAGATGGCAAGAGGGCCGCCAGCTTCAGTCAGAAGGAAGTTGGTGTCCTGGTGGAGCATGTCCTGGGGCATTATGATGCCCTCTTCGGAACATCATGCGCCAACAAGGAAGGACAGGATAGGATCTGGGACGACTTTGTGGTTGCCATCAACGCGGAGGAGGTGGCAACCCGCAACATCAAGCAAATCAAGAAGCGCTGGGAGGACTTGAGGTCCAGGACCCTCAACAAGGCCCGGCGCCTCGTGGAGGGGGGCCGGGGCAGCATGAGTACCATGCAGATGAGGGTCCTGGAACGCGTAGGCCCAGCACTCCACGCCCAGATCCTTCGGAGGCAGACCCGTCCGGAGTTGGGCGGTAAGTGGCCAAGCATTTCTGTGTGAGACAGGGCATGTTGCAGGGTGCTGGTTGTCTGATGATTGCCTGTATGTGTGACATAGGCCATGTACGTATGTGTGTGTGCAGGGACATCATGGTCATGCATGTGAGACCAGTAATGTGTGAACCACATGGTTGGTGCATGTGTTACAATGCAACATGCGGAGCAGCATGGGGAATGCACACATTAATGCATGCCTGTCTCTGTTATTGGACATGGATGGGGTGTGAGAGATGGGTGCTGCTGTCACAGACATGTATGGTGTCCATGTCTGTGTGTCTGACTTGCGTGTCTGTTTTCTTGTAAATGCCATGGATGCATGACACATGTCTGTGACAATATACAGATTCACTGATGCACCCCACTCATCCTTGTATCCACTGTGCCTGGGGTGTACGAGGCCAGATGGATGAAACAACAGTGAAGTGTGTGCATGTGATAGGCATGACCCATGATGCATGTGAGTTTCAAACCAGCATTGTATGTTTCAAGAGTCCCTTGGACATGTATGCTAATGTTCATAGCATGCGCCATGCCTGTTACTGCATGTGTTTTGCCTGCACTGACCCATGCTTTGTGGAGGGACATGATGGAAGTGATGTTTGACAGTGCCACTCATCTGCTATTGCTTCCTGTCTAGGGGGTCATTGTACAGTACCCTGATGCTTGTGTTCTATGTCTCCCTCTACACAGCGGCAAGTGATGAAGAGGGCGGAGACAGCACTGTGGAGCAAAGCGGCGAGGATGCCTCCACCGGCCGGCGACGCAAGGCCCAGTCACCCTCCCAGAATTTACCATCGTCGGGAGTGAGGGGACTGGTGCTGCGTTTGCCACTACGGCTGCAGCGGAAGGGGTGGGTGAGCCCCCACAGGGGCTTGCAATGGCGGAAGACGGTGTGGAGCCATCCAGGTTGGTGGTTTCCACAGAGGAGGAGGAGGCCGCAACTGAGCCGCACATGGGGCCTGGTGGGGGTGGTACCATTGGTGCAAGTGGTGCAGTCCAGGGCCAGGGGCAGGAGGCAGCACAGGTCACCGTGGAGGGGCCTGTGCATGTCGCTGTCCCTGACCCTGTGACAGCACCACCATGCACCAGCAGGAATGCCCCATCCCAGGCCTGTCCACAGGTAGGGGGGATGTCCATGTCATCTGACACTCCTCTACCTGCGGACGAGGGGACCCCTGGGCGTATGGAGAAAGTCCTGATTGGTGTCGCGTTGCGCACGTGTGACATTCGTGATGATGCGCGTGCTTCCCGGGGGGAGCACGCGCATCATCACGAAGAGCAGCGTGCCAACATGGCCAGTGTCCATGGTCGGGGGTTTTGTACATGTGTCGGCCACTCTGGTGGCCCTCTCCTCCTCTGTGGAGACTATGCGCCAGTCGTTCTCCATACCGTCTTCCGGCCCAGATGCCACCAGGGCCCCCTGTGGACCTGCCCTGACCAACGCACCCAGCTCGGTGGGGATCCCATCCCTGCCACAGTCGGGAGTCGGAGGTCCAGCAGGGGTGGACACCACAGCAACTGGACCCCAGCAGATGGAGGATGTGCCGGCATCATCGAGCAGGGCACGTGCACGACGGCGTCAGTGGATTCCATCAGCCTGGATGCCGTCGTGTTGGCAGAGGCAGTTTGGCGTTGGAGGCAGCAGCAGGCTCAACGTGGGAGGCATCATGGCTCGGGGCCATCTACATCAGAGGGGCAGGCATCGGCTGGAGGGCAGGAGTACCCTGTAATGTGAGTGTCTTCTGTGTGGCAGCGGTTGGGCCAGCAGATAGGTGCGGAGCAGCGGCGGGTGGAGGAGGCATGGCTCACAATGGTCAGGGCAGAGAACTCCATGTGCAGGGCACTGAGGTGGGCTGAGTGCCTCTAGGGAATTCGCAGGGAGTTGGAGGTGGACATGGCATTATCCATGCGAGACCTCGGGGCCAGAGAACAGGCCCGCCTCCAAGACATTGAACAGGAGTTCGATGATATCCTTGCCCATGACATCAACAAGTGAGCCGTTGGACTTGCCCGCCGCCATTGTATATAGTTCATTAGTGTTAAGTTTCATTTCTTTTTCTTTCATTTGGGGCGCATGGACTATGCCCCACATTTTTGTATATAGTTAGTAATTAGGTAGGTTTCATTGTGGGTTTCATTTATGTCGTTGGGCTCATGGACCCTGGATTTGCTATTTGTACATAGTTTTACAGTGGATTTTTCTCCTTCATCTTTATTTTTCTTCACCATGGAGCAATGGATATTACGCTTTTCTTTCCCTTTGGATTTGCTTTGTTGGACGGTGAATTTTGGACACATTTTCATTTGGATTAATTTGGATCCTCATTTTTTTATTTATCATTTTTTGGGATATGCTGCATTTTGATTATTATTGGCATTATTGTGTGTTTTTATTTCATTCCCTTCATTTTGACTTGAATACATTTTTTTTTCTTACTTCAATGTGTGGTCTTCTCTCATTGGTTTCATGCATGTCACAATGTGGGTTTTCTCAGTCATGTGTTGCCATTGTGTGGGTCTGACAGACTTGTACTCATGCGCATACTGCTTATTTGTGATCTATCATGTAATGGTGATTTCACTTTGGAGTGGATGTAAAGTTTGGTTGGGTGTTTGGACTGGGGTGCTGTGGGGTGGGATTTGTGTGGCCATAAGAGCCAGGGATCTGGATTGTGATGACGTGTTGGCTGGAGGACATGTGTCGGGGCCTGCTGGCAGGTGCCTGTCAATGATGGGGGGGTGGGGGTGCAGGGGGTCATGAATGGGACATGAGTGGGGGCCTGCTGGCAGGTGCCCTGCACTGCCGGGTGGTGTGGGTGCTGGGGGTCATGAGTGGGGGCCTGCTGGCAGGTGCCCTGCTCTGCTGGGGGGTGCGGGTGCAGGGGGACATGTGTGGGGGCCTGCTGGCAGGTGCCCCTGACTGCAGGGGGATGGGGGTGCAGGGGGACATGTGTGGGGGCCTGCTGGGAGGTTCCCCTGACTGCTGGGGGGTGGGGGAGCAGGGGGACATGTGTGGGGGCCTGCTGGCAGGTGCCCCTGACTACTGTGGGGTGGGGGTACAGGGGGACATGTGTGGGACATGAGTGGGGGCCTGCTGGCAAGTGCCCCTGACTGCTGGGGGTGGGGGTAGAGGGGGACATGTGTGGGACATGAGTGGGGGCCTGATGGCAGGTGCCCCTGACTGCTGGGGGGTAGGGGTGCAGGGGGACATGAGTGGGGGCCTGCTGGCAGGTGCCCCTGACTGCTGGGGGGTGGGGGTGCAGGGGGACATGTGTGGGACATGAGTGGGGGCCTGCTGGCAGGTGCCCCTGACTGCTGGGGGGTGGGTGTGCAGGGGGACATGTGTGGGGGCCTGCTGGCAGGTGCCCCTGACTGCTGTGGGGTGGGGGTGCAGGGGAACATGTGTGGGGCATGTGTGGGGGCCTGCTGGCAGGTGCCCCTGACTGCTGGGGGGTGGGGCTGCAGGGGGACATGTGTGGGGGCCTGCTGGCAGGGGCTCCTGACTGCTGGGGGTGGGGGTGCAAGCTGACATGTGGCTTGGCTGGGGGGCATTCCCATGGTGGATGGGCTGCCTGCGTGGCATGACCAGGGATGGGGGGTAGTCCCCTGTGGTGTGGGCTGCCTGTAGGTGCCGTGGAGGGTGTAGAGGGAACTCCTGGGAGGACCCACACTGCCAATTCACGTGTAGGACTCACCATGCACCCCTGAAATTCATGTACCCCGCTCTGACTGCAAAATCGCGTGTGAAACTTCCCGCGAACCCCAGAAATACACATACCCTGCTGAAATCGCGTGTGAAACTTCCCGCGAACCCCAGAAATACAAGTACCCTGCTGAAATCTTATGTGAAACTTCCTGCGAACCCCAGTTATACACGTACCCCACTCGCACAGGCCCTTCCGCATGTGAAACTTCACGCAAACCCCTGTAATACACGTACCCTGCTGAAATCGCGTGTGAAACTTCCCGCGAACCCCAGTTATACACGTACCCCACTCGCACAGGCCCTTTCTCGTGTGAAACTTCCAGCGAAACCCCGTAATACACGTACCCTGCTGAAATCGCGTGTGAAACTTCCCACGAACCCCAGTTATACACGTACCCCACTCGCACAGGCCATTTCGCGTGTGAAACTTCCCGCAAACCCCCGTAATACACGTACCCTGCTGAAATCATGTGTGAAACTTCCCGCAAACCCCAGTTATACACTTACCCCACTCGCACAGGCCCTTTCGCATGTGAAACTTCCCACGAAACCCCGTAATACACGTACCCTGCTGAAATCACGTGTGAAACTTCCCGCGAACACCAGTTATACACGTACCCCACTCGCACAGGTCCTTTCGCATGTGAAACCTCCTGCGAAACCCCGTAACACACGTATCTGCTGAAATCGCGTGTGAAACTTCCCGCGAACCCCAGTTATACACGTACCCCACTCGCACAGGCCCTTTCGCATGTGAATCTTTCTTCGAAAACCCCGTAATACACATACCCTGCTGAAATTTCGTGTGAAACTTCCCGCGAACCCCAGTTATACACGTACCCCACTCGCACAGGCCCTTTCGCATGTGAATCTTTCCGCGAAAACCCCGTAATACACATACCCTGCTGAAATAGCCTGTGAAACTTCCAGCGAACCCCAGTAATACATGTTCCCCGCTTGGCGTTTGCTGTTTGGCAGCCCTGTAAACTGGTCCAGGGTTACCGCAGCCCTGTGCGCTGGATTGGGGATTTTGATGGCTTTTCCCTGCGTTAGGGGCGTTCTTGGGGGCATAACTGGCGCTGCTGCAGGGTCGCTGTGCCACTCTGCGCCACAGCTGGTTTTGGAGGTGAAAATCCATGAATACGCTATGCGCGGAAATCGATTTTAGCGCACGCGGCTGGTGCAGACATTCGCACGCGCACACTGTGCGCCAGCCGCGAAATTCTATGAATTACCCTGACAATATCTAGTGTACAGTAAATTCATAAACAAGACAGAGGTAAATGAGCAAGCTTAATGTAGACTGAATGTAGATACTTGTTTCAAAGTCTTGCTGTCAGTGGGTAGTATAAGACACTGCGGGGCGTCCTGGGCGTAGACATGATATTTCTTAAGGCAGCTCTGTAGGAGAGATACACAGCTTCATCTCTTTACCAATCGCGATATAAGACTACAGGTCACAGAATGCATGCAGGTTATTGGCATGTAGTATACACCGCACCCGCATCATATAGGTTTACCACGGCATCATGCTAACATAACAAGTTAGGGGGCATAATATATTGCTGTACCATAATTCCAGGCTAAGTGCAACGATATTTATATGAGCCATTTTGATTTTGATTTTAAAATAGGACTCTTACAGTACTATTTCAAGCTTGGCAGGATGTCTGAAAGCCAGCCCACAATGTACATAGAAACATCTCCATTTCTCAATGAACTTCCTCTCCCCCTACACCACCAGTTTCTTCAAAATGGCTGTTGAGCTGATGCTGCCCTCCAGTCCAGCTCCTTCCTTCCCCCTACCCATTCACACGCGACAAAGTGCACGGTGCCACGGCCGAGTTTTCAACACATCAGGACCAAAAATGATACTTTGTGCCACAGTACTATTATCATGTGCCTGAGGAGTGTGATCAGTGCCCTAAAGGAAACCTGCTCCACTAGCATGGCGGTACTTAAAACCTAAAAAGTAAGCTCTTTGCATGATAGAAATTATGCTGACATGACAAAGACCTGTACAGAACTTAAAACCAAAGGGTACATGTCCCAGATCACCGTTTCTTCTGGTTCTGTTCCAAAACACAGTTTTTGCCAAGATTTGATGCAGTTCGATTGTATTGATCTTAATGATCTTAATGAAGGTTGTACAACTAGCAACAGGCTGTGCCATACTAAGACCTTATCTTGATGAAAAGATGGATGTATGGATGTCAAGGGCCTTACATGAAGTTGAAGGGACCAAAGGAGGTCGAGAATGTGATCACAAAGGCCAAGACAGTCTGAGTGGTTCCATTGATTCATAGATTCCTCTCCCAGGCCCCAGGTAAGTTGCTTCACCCAAATGTGCAGTGTGTCTCTTCACTGGTACTTCACCTACTGTAAACTATTACATTTTCCATTGCTTTGACATTGGAAGGGTTTGTACCCATGTATGTATAGGATTTCTAAAGCATGAATCTAGCTAGGAGGACACGGAACATTGTACATAGGGGTAACATCCAGTAAGAGTTTCATACTACCCGGGAGTACAGTATAGTCTGTTGTGTTGTTCCCATTACAGCTTTTAAATGTATATGTTCTCATTCACACTTTCATGGCACTGGAAGGGATAATTTGGGGATCGGGGTACAATTCTGTCTGTTGCATTCTTCTCATTTCAGTCCTTGCCACTACAGTATCTCATTCATTATCATATATATATGGGGGTATAGTACCGCAATTGATTTCTTGCCGTTTGCCAGGGCCCATGGCATTAAAATGCTGTAGATGTACTTTCATTAGTGCTAACACCTCTTCAAGTCCTACATGTCGTCTAGGACGAAGTCATTGCAACAGAATGACACCACCTACTCACTCTGCCCATAGTTCCAATAAAGAGGAGCACTGCTGTCCCCTTGCCAAACTACCAATTCCCAGAGGATGTGCAGAGCTTGGTTAGCATTACCAAGCCTCCCTATGCAAGACAGTACACATACTGATCAAACACATGGTCTAGTTTGAACAGTAGCCAGAAAGACATAAAAAGTCCACTTTGATGAATAAGACAACAAGGTATCCCTGCCTTTTAATCTGAGGAACCTGATACTGTCATTTGTGCATGAACACTTCACACAGGATCAGATCCGGAACATGAAGGACTAATTAAACATGTATGTGAATGCTACACATGTGCCTGGCCAGCTTTGAATTCCCACTCACCTGCTACCATCTTTTAGTCAGTCAAGTCTCACTCACATCCACCTCGGGCCAACACACAATGATTCGCTCAGACACATCGAAACAAACTCCTGGATCGACACCCACTGATTAATGTGGACTCGTTCAATAACGTACCACTTTATTCATATGTTTATTGATGATGTGTTATTTAAATCAATATCTGCAATAGAAGAAGATTTTAAAAACGATACACTATGTTGCATTTTGCTGAACTGGAATGAGTGGGTGCTGCAGACCTGCAGGAAATTAAAAAAGGTAATGGCATTTCACATCACAGCTTTATGTCGGCATACACTTTCCGTTACAGTTTGCCGTTGCAATTCGTGGCTCATAAAACATTAAGGCCTATGACTCACATCAGCACCCCGCACCCCTTGAATACCTACCCTGTGTAGGGGTAATGGGAGCACTTGTCGCAATAATTTGAGAAAATGCAGACCATCAAGGTTTTGCTTTTCAGAATGTGAGTATTGATGCTGATTAGATGGACAATTAAAGTGTATCCTAACACTATTATTCATGAACAGCTATTAGCTATGTTAGGGAAAGCACTCTAATAATGAGGTTTAAACGTACCTCCTATACTGGGATTTCTCATTGAAAGTGTGCAAATGCACACCTTTGCAAGCGATATAAGGCTAGATTGCACCAAACATCAAGTACCGCGCACACTCAAGGAATACACATAGCTTCATACGGTGCTAGCCAGTCCCACAAGTCTGCACACTGACCTACCACACATGGCATGGTCATGGCGCTTATCATGGTGAGGGTTTGAGATAGGTGAGAAGAGACCAGATTGTCACCTGTATAACTTATACAGCTGAATACTGATAATTCTGGGTTTGGCCCGTTACAGGGTTTCAATTCAGCTAAATATAAGTATTTAGTTTGTAAAAACAAAAATGGGATTGGATATCAAGTTGCTAAGAAACTGGACACTATTATACAAGGAAGGACTCATTTCCACCTGCAAAATGAGTGCCCATAACCGCCGGCTGAGGATCCACAAGGCTAATTGCTGCCTCAAGCAAGAATAAGCTTTAACCACAAAGTACATGATTGTGTACTAGTGTACTTATCAACATGTAAACAAAAGCAGCAAAAGAAAGTCAATAAAAATAAAGGTCAATTTAAAAAAGGTACTTGCGTAGGTGAGATTCAAACCCAGTTCCAATTACTTGAGTCTTTTCTTTTCTCGAGGTGAGCATTTTAACCCCTTCAGAACCTGGACACTACGAAAGTTTAGGTAAGCTTCATCATATACTCCTCTCCCCTAAACCCTTGAGCATGGGCAGTGCAGTGTCGGTCTAGTGCCAACCCCTGGAGAGTGTGGTGAGACACCATTCATTTTGCTTTCGGCCTAACAAGGGTAGGGGAAATATGCTAACAACCATAGGTCGCTCGTCTAGATAATGAATCTTTCAAAGGGGCAAAGGGGTGAATATTGGATGATATTTCAAATATCGATAACAAGAACTCTAGGGGGCAACAATAAGCACCAAATATAGATTATAGAACACAAGAGCAATATACACGTGAAATAAGTCAAAACACCTTGCACGACAACGAGTGGCAAAAGCACACTCCAGCAATAGTCTGTTTTATAAAATTGGAGCATTTGCCCAAATCACAGAAAGAAGAAGAGAGCAAAGATTCCTGCCTAAAGGTTACTGGATATGCAAAATAAAAGCCTTATACCAACCAGTTTTAATGATCATTTTGATTTCTCTTGTTATTTTATAAGTCTTGACATATGGAGAAGAGCACATTATGTTTGTCCCTGCTTTATGTCCTACCTTGTTCACACCCTCGCAAACTCAATCACCACCTGTTCTCATCTGTTATTGTATAGGCACCCTTTCAGTGAACGCCTCTGCCATCTATAAATGTGTTATAGTAAGTCATTTCTGGCATTCCTGTTCTTCAAACATATACAAGATAAATGCTTACATAAAGTCAGGAATTGAGGCTGGCATTTAATTGTTTGGTGGCATTGATAAGAAGAAAGTCTATAATGAATTAACCTTAGAAAAGGTAGCACACAAAGGGGGTCATTACGACCCGGGCGCAAAGGGATACCTGGCACCGGTAATGACACAGGTGCCGGTAATCCCGTTGCGCCCTATTCTGAGGTCCCTTTGCGGGTCCTTCCTTAATGCCTGGTTTTAGCAGGCGTTAAGGACGGGACCCGCAAAGGAACTTCAGAGCTAATAACGGTACCGTCATTTATGGTACCGTTATTAGCACCCTCCCCATTCCAATTGAGCTCTATGGGGGCTCAAATGGGAATGGGGATTGACATTTTTAATGGGGATTTACCGGTCCCGCAAAGGTCAGACTAGACCGGTAAGTCCCCACTGAACCGGGGTGGACACGGTACCGGTAATAGTGCTAGTCATGGCACTAATAGCGCCATGACTAGCACCAACCTCGGAATGAGGCCCCAAGTCTAGTAAAACAAGTGAGAGTATGTTAGCAAAGAAGCTGCAGAAAATGCAGCTCATCATAGACAGCACACTGGGGATGTGGTGTCGACTCCAGCAATGTATGGACAACGGCATCTGTGACAGATGGTGAGAATAACTGCAAAGCTGCATCTTCCATGAACGTCGGGAACATTTTGAGGAAAAGTATAATTCTTGGAAATGTACCACATGCTTTATTTTGAAAATATTGAATGCAGTAAATACCTCGGGATTATGTAGTATGTACTATCATGGTGGGGTTTTACCCTGTCATGTCACCTCTACACACACGGTGGAGATATCTTTTTTTTTCTCCCACTCTTAAACAATGTTTTGTCCCGGAAGTGAAGTGATGGCCTTGTGCATCTTCCCTTGCAGTCAAAAGATGCAAGAGAACTAAACACGGGTGAGAATGTGCACAATAACTCAGATGTCTGCTCCCCCCAGAAGATGCACAATGGAGTGAAGGCTTCTTGCATACACGTTGCTGCATTTCCTCCTTCCACATATGTATTTACTGCTTTTCCATATGCATTACCTGCTTTCCCGCATGCTTTTCCGTTCTTCAAACTGGGTTGAAGATGGATTTTTTTAAATTGCTCGAAACGTAGACTTGGAGTATGCCAGACATGCTGGGTACAGTATTTCTAAACTACTAAATGACTTTGCTGCTTGAGTGGCAGTAATGTCATAGTGCCTTCCTGCCTTTCAGAACACCACACAAAGTAACAGTAAATCCTACATGTGGTATTCCTGATGGACACGCCGCAAAAGGCCTACTGAGTTACGAAATGTGCTTTGCTTCTCCTTCTGAGCCTGCACATTTCTCTGGAGCATATGTCCAGATAAGCCCATATAGGGTGGGTCTTACACAGCAACACTAGTTTTATTTATATAAGGGATGTATTTGTACCATGTCATCTGCTGGCCAGAGTAGGTGTGCTGGGCTAGCATGAGTGTGTATGATTGTTGCCCCATGTTAAGGGTGTGTTATTGAGCTCATTTAAAATAATGGTGTTTCAACATCACTTTACACCCAGATATCCTCTGGATGGGTTTCATAACTCAAAGTAAGTTTAGTACAAACAGATGGGTTTAATGTTTTTATTTTGCCTTTGCCTCTTGGGGTTAGTTCCCTAACCGTAGGTTCTAGTTGTCACTAGGCCATTGTCTCATTAGTGTACATTTCTACATGTTAAACATCGTGGCCTCAAAGGAACGTCTCTGGAATATTTGGCAATGTTACTGTTTCATTAACCTAGATCTGGGGATGACATGGTTACCTACAATGGTGCCTTTAAGTATAAGCCCAAGAGAAAACGTATAACAAATATTGGTTTTAGCTATAGGCCTCCAGGAAACCTATTTACACTATATGCTTCAGACAAACATTTACATGCCTTTGGTATAGCCCTCTAGGAAAACTTTCAAGTAATGAGCAAGGACTATTCCCAATGGACTGTAAGGATATATTTGGGGATTTTATTGATAGTATGCAATATTTAAATGCAGCCATTTCAAAATAGGTGCAAAATAGGTGCACAATTGGTGCAGAGCAGTTTTCAGTAACAGCCAGCAGGCAATTTTTCAGAGCATTTAGTAAACTGTTTTAGCACAGTGTGCTGTCATGTTAAAATGAAGAGGTGCACATTTTTATAAATTGGATGTTTTCATGTGTGCGAACTGCATTAGAAATACATAATTAATTAACCTTGTGCTAATTGCACTACTAATATATTAACTCCAATCCCTCTAACATTAATGCAGTTTCTGTGCACAATGAAATGTATTCTATATTTTTACATGCACGGTTTAAAATCCACTTCATTTTCCATGAAGAGACGCACAATCTGAAATTCATTCCATGTGAGTGTTTTCCGTCAAGTGCAGAAATATGCCACTGGTAGGAAGGCAATTGGAAACAGTTGCTTTGCAGGGCTGACATGTTCATTGTCTTGAAAAACGAGGGCTGGTACAGGACACATTCTTTTATTCTGATTAGTAGAAATTGGAGTTGGGTGGTCCACGTCAATGGAGGGCTGACCTAGGGGAGATAGGCAGGAGGGGTTTTCTTAAGGAATAATCAGGGGAAGAGATGAGTTTGAGCTGGCACAAAGGTACAGACGGTGCTACATAATAAATGCTGCTGGACTCATTTGGGTGTGAGCACTGGCTACAGACTTAAACAGTTGGGAGCTCCTCAAACAAAGAGGTCGAGTTGCTGGCTTTGATGCGAAGGAGTCCTTAGCACTGGGTCTGCGGAACAGCAAGGTCATGCAGATAAGGTCCTGACAAGAGTTTCAACCTTCACTGGCCTGGGTGAGTTAGTGCCAAGTGAGAAAAGAGTACGAATGGGAGATGACATAATTTGTTGGCAGGGCAGGGAGTTAGAAAAAAAAATAATATTGCATGTTTATTTTTCTCCAAAAGTGCTGAACACCAAATTCATTTTTTTTGGAATGCGCCTGCTGTTTTCTGTTCTCTTTTATATTTTGTAGGCTCGATGCTATGATATCATGTGGTAAAATGTATTTCTGTTTATAATTGTTATATAATACAGTGTGTACAAAAAACAAAGGCTGGGATTTTGGTGTCATTTCATGTGTCTGTGAATCATTTTTACACAGGGGATTCACAAGAGTTTGATGTTTATACCAGAGCGGTGAAGAATTTGCTAATTTACCACTGTAGCTAAAATAGCAAGCAAGGAAAAGTGAATAAATACCTGCAAGGTCGGAAGGTGTGTGTAGGTGTTGTGAGTGAGCCCTTCTTTGAATGCTGAAAAGGAGGCAGTGTCAGATGAGACACATAGATTACTGGATGTAAATAAGCCAGTAATACCAGCCACATACAATAGGTGGTGTTCTGAATAAACTCACTGGGTTCTCTAAGGGTGTCATAGGTCTGGGGGGTTCTCTACAGGCGACCAAGAGGTATTCTAATAGCACAGAAATATTTGTTTTATGGTGGGGCTGTACTACAAAAAGCCATGCTCACCACTTTACCACAAAAATAAGGTCATTCTGAAAATACCACAAAGTAAGATACCACTAAAATTACCACCAACACAAACTAACACTATATTATCATCAAGATAGGGTAATACTAAACTATCTCTAAATGTAAGGCCATTTTACTGCCAGTTTACCACCAAAATATCATGGTAAGAAAATACCACCAAATCCCAAATTTGCCCCAATAAGACAAACCTCATACAGCACGCACAGCCTACGCTACTGAAAAAGATGCCAGCCCAAAAGCTGGCTACCCACACACTGTACAGCGATCAGCTGCTTTTTAATGCTAGGTCCACACTTTAAGCAATTAAATAATAAAATAAAATATTCAGGGTCGGCACTATTGTGAAATGAATATCCAGAGCACATTAACATACACAACTATCTCTGTTGTGATACATGTAAATAGTGTAATACTTTGAACTCTCTGATAAGAGAACATTATTGATGCAGTTGCTTTAAGAAAGCGGCATCATCTGCAATTATAGTTTCAAAATGATAATTCTTTATTGTTCTAAAATAAGTTAAAACCTTACACAAATTCAGCATACAACAGCACAATTCTTAAAATCAATTATATAAGAAATACAACTGAAACAAAACCAGATTCTCTGAGACTTTTTAAAGCATAAAGGGCCTCATTACACGGTAGGCGGTAAACCAATGGCGCTATTAGCGCCATGGTTCATGCCGGTAATTTACTGGTACCACCTTGGAGGAAATGGGAATTACCGCCCTATTCCAAGGTTGGGAAGGTGGTAATTCCTCCTTCCTCCATTGACCTTCCCCATTCCCATTTTTGCCCCATAGGGCATAATGGGAATGGGGAAGGCGCTAATTACGGTACCGCAAATTGCGGCACCGTAATTAGCACCCCGGTCCCTTTGCGGGTTCGTTTTTTAATGCCTGCTAAAAGCAGGCGTTAATGTACCAACCCGCAAAGGGACCTCGTAGTAAGGCGGTAATGGTTTACCGGTACTGGTAAAATACCGGTACCGGTAAACCCTTACCGCCTACCGTGTAATGAGGCTCATAATCTTTAATCCACTAATTTTATCATTACCAAAAATTGGTACAGGGATTTACTAACGGAGTACAGGAGTTTTGCCCAGCACAAGATCCATAGGAACGTTCCTATGGAGCCCTCATAAAAGTTTATATACTTTTTAAAGCAGGTCACTCTAAATGGAGTCAGCGCAGTGCGTTCTAAGAGGAGATGATGAATAGTTTCTCGCTCTAAGGAGCAGTGTCTGAAGATATCTGACTGGGCATCCTCTTTTTCCCATTTGATCTTATTTGCCCAAGTGGGTAGAATATACAATCTAAATCTTAACACGGTGTAACCCACCTTCCACGTCGGAAATCTGCAAAGATACTGTGCAAAGACTCCCAGTTTCTTCTGATCGTGGCTTAACTTATGAAAGTGCTCATAGGAGCGTATGTTAGCATTTGTTCTGCACCAATCCGAGCACCATACTTTTTGTTTGTTTGTCGCAGGCAGATTTTCTAAATCCCACTCCACCAGTTTATTTGTGGTGCTCTCAATCGAAATGTTCTGTTTTGACAAATCCTCCTAAAAGTCGGCAAACAGTGTGGAGGATTTGGGATTTTTAAATTTGTGACAGAGGAAAATTCTCCTCCGAATAATCTGGCCTTCCAGAGATAACAGGTCCATTTCATACCGAATAACACACATTGGAATGGATTTTGGTAGCCTAAAGACCTTCTTCTATATGAAGCCCTCAAGGTAACCGAAGACTTCCCTCAAAAGGCTGTAGTGGATTTCAACCCCATGAATTAACATTGGGACAATCATAGCCTTATAGAATTTTAACAATGTGATGATTGAAAATTGACCATACTTGATATTGAAATTTCACATATGTGCAACTGCATCAGTTGCTTTGTTGTAAAAAAAAAACCTTCTGAGTTTCTTATTTGGGGTGTTCAAAATATTGTATCCCAAGTATCTTAAAGTATTTACTTCCATCAGCTTTGATTGTTTCCCCACTGTAAGTCTGATTAGTTGGCTTTTCCGCTTATTTACAGTCAGGTTGTTTTCACTGTAGTACCTTTCCAATTTATTCAACAGCCTTTTCAGCCCCACCTTCGTGCAGTCTAATGGAATAATATCATCTGCATAGGTGACCCAGTAGATGTTGGTATCCATGACTTTAAGGCAACGCGGCTCCTGGTGCATAGCACTCACTATACCCTGCACTTCATCTGTGGCTCACTCTCGATCAGAAACACCTCAGCACCTACCTCACTGCCCTCCTCCTTCCTGCACTGGCACGTTCTGAATACTCACAAGGCATAGCCTCCCTACCACTCTAAAACTTGAGGAGAACCATCTCCAGTTCCAGAAGCACCTCAAAACCTTCCCCTTTGCTTCTGGCTTCTCCTCCCCTCTCCCCTGTTGATTCTACTCTCCCTCGGCACCATGCACATGGCCACCCTCTGTCCTCTGGGCCCAGGTACCTGCTCATCTCTGGGCCTACCCCTGCACTGGGATCTGTATCTGTACCCATACAGCCCTCCCCTTTTCTTCCTGCACTTTCAGACCTACATGGCCTGCTGCCATAAACCCAGCACTTGCCACTTGCTGGCTGCACTCCCATTGTTTGTTGCCTTTTTATTTATTATTTTATTATTATTTTTGTTTTTTCCTTCTCGCTCCGCACTCTCCTTTTGTTCCCCCTTCCATGCACTTCTCCCCCTTCTCCCTCTACCCTGCACTTGCACATTCTCAATGTCACTGGGCCTAGTAAGATGGTTGTTTTTGTTCTCCCCTGTTCCCCTTCTTTCGCCTTGTCGCGCTCTGAAACTCTTGTGTATGAACGCAATAGAAATAAAATATCAATATCAATATCAACAGTCGGTTCACCATCCCTTCCCCCTTTGTATTTTTTGTATTTAATAGTGTAATGCTAGCCCATGTCCCCTCTCTGCTGCCCTGTGGGTGCTTTGAAACATAATTGTATTTCCTCTATAAGCGCCTAACAAGCAAACAATAAATAAATAAACAAAAGATGCAGGTTTCAGATACACACCTAGGTCTTGCAAGTTTGTGTTAAATGAGAAGGGCGCCAATATAAACCCTTTGCCTGAGACCACTGTTCGTCATAATTTCTGAGGAAAGCTCACCCTCACCGTTCAGTCTTATCCTAAAAGTAGTATGGTCATGTAGGTGTTTGAGAGGTGCTAATAGACCCTTCAGGAGCCCCCCGTCAGCAATGTTCCTCCATAGTTTGTCCCATTAACCCTGTCGAAGGCAAGGGACAAATCAACCGATGCTACCTGGATTTCATTATGAGACCCCTCCCATGCTAGTTATTGCACATGGTTTAGCACCCATCCCACAAGGTTTGCACTATTTTTCCCTGAAACCTAATTAATTCGGCTTCAGGATACCAGTCCTGTTTGCCCATTCTTCTAAATTATAGTTTCACTTTCACTTATGCTGCATCGGCCATCAGAGATATTTTGCTTTCATTAGTTGCAGATTGAAACACTTCTGTGTTTTTATTCTTGTATCAGCATGATTTCTGTTTTGTAGGTTATGAAGGGTCAAGATTATATATGTGTTATTAGTACATGAAAACACAGGGTGTACTTTCATTGGAAAAAATAGTTTCAGCCGATTGAATTCCTGTGAAGAAAGTCATTGTTATCAATGGACCTCATTACAAGTATGGCGGTGCAGTAACAATGGAGGTAATGTGGTGGTAATTACATTACTAAACTTCAGTGCTGCATTACAGCACCACTGTACTCTGAGTTTAACTGTAAGGTTGAAGTCCCAATCCAGGGTCTCCAGTGACACAGTGAGTTCTTTGTTTTGCATTTCCATTCCAGCAACATTGTCTGGCAACTGCAGGGATCTTTCATCTCCAGTGAGCAGAATCCTGGTTCCAGTACACACGCAGCAAAGCGGCCACAGAGGTGTGACTCCAAATGTGCCCCTGAGGTGGGTAGGGAGGAGAGCTTTCCATTTACTTGGAAACATCTGTCATCACATCTGTCATTCAGAGGACTTTGGAAGAGGCTGTATCCCCCAATAGACATCCAGCTAAATCCATCTTTTCTTGCAGTCCAAAGAGGAATCAACTAAGGGCAGGGTTTCACCATAAATATATATATAGGCAGAATGGTACAGAGATTGGTTCAAAGCAAGCCCGTTGTCAGGGGTCCAATCCAGGATGCTGAAACAAGTGTTCTTGTCCTTCTGATGTTATAGCCATAGTGCATTGTCTGCAGGAAGTGGGGAGGGATAGGAAGTTAAGGAAACCCAACAGAATCCAAGATGGTGGAACCCCTCTCTTGGCCTAAACCTAACCTGGACTACTCTAACCCCTTTCTTTGTGAGCCTACTTCAAAAGAACCAAGTAATCAGCATCCTGGAGTGAGTGTTGAAGCACTGCCAAGAAACTGACCAAGTTTCAAAAGGACATCATAGAATCATATTTACATAATAGATCTGAATTAGCTATGCACAACGTTTTTAGTTTTATAAACTAAGTTTCAATGACATTGACTATTTGTTACAATGAAGACCCACCGCCACATGCAGGGAAATGTGCCTAATACTACCTAATATGAAACTGTACCTTTTAGTAAAATAGGACAGAAATGCAGGAATGCTGATTCTTTCTTGTTGGCCTTCCCATATCGTCCTGCAGTGTTTTCACTTAGCCTGCTGTGTTCTTGTCTGCAATCACCCGATTCCTGATGCACCATGTATATAATTATGATCAAATGGTACCCATGGTATTGCTGGCCTTAGACTTTGCAGAAGACTGCTGTGAGAAGGTTACAGGAACAATGAAAGACCTAGAGGAATCCATATTTTTCTTCCACAGCACCATGATCCTCCAGGACTTCCCATGTTAAAAGCATTTGAGTAGTCTTAGGTGGTTTATTTAATAGGATATAAGGTTGTGTTAACATCACAATGTATGGACAAGGCATCTTAACTAACTTTTGATACATGAGAGATAAAGCATGACTCATTCCAGCAGAGCTATTGCAACGGAAACTTTTAAGGAATACAATTGTTTTAGATAATGAATAAATGAACAATGTAGACAGGTTTAAAATTAATATAGTACATTGAGGAAAGCCTTATAACACTTTAACAGACCAAGCTGTAGCATGAGGAGCTTCACATTTATTTGGACTCTCTACAAATAAGTAACAAATATTAAACCACTTCAGTCCCTGAAGAAAATTAGATCTTTAGATGACTGGACAAAAGAAAAAACTATTGGGTGAAAAAATTGAAATACTGAGACGGTGGAAAACAAATTAAGGAAATTCAGAAGGGACATATACTAGATTACTAATTCAAACAAGTTTAATCAGTCACGGATGATACACCTAAAGCAACAAAGCACAATTTCATAACAGAAAAAACTGTTCATTCACATTCATCTGCTTCCTCAAATGGTTAATCAGACACAGCAGGAACCGATCTAACACAGGTAGAAATGTTTCAAACCTCAAACACACGAGGAGCTCTGAACATTCCTCAACAGCAACAGGCACAAAAACACAACTAAAACATTATCCCTTTCAAAAAATAACTCACTGATGGGGGGATGGAAAGCACAAGAAGAACAACTCAAGCATGCCCAAATGATCAAACTAGAATTACTGATGTGGAACGTAAAATATTGGAAAAAGATTTGCATTTCATTCCAGCATTTCTACCTAATTGTTTTCAAGTCCTGACTTTTACAGCTAGTTCAGAATATTAAAATTAAAATTGTATTTTCTACACATCCCGATTCCATGAGATTCAACCAGTACGTCTAATGAATTGTCAAATAAAGGCTCACCGTCTCCAAGTATCAAATGCATCTCTAACCACATTATCGAGTTTGGTGACCTGGCTTCAAAATATTCCCATTTACTCCTTCCGCAAGCACAATTATTAAAAAGAGGAATTTGCATTGTTGACCATTAGAAATGACAGCTCAATCATTATCAAATTAATGGATGAACGCAGCGCTTTGTCAATCCTCAATTAACAGGTTTATTGGATTGTGGGAAACTCAGATATTGCACAAATGCATATGAAAACGTGGCTAATTACGCAATGTAGTACTTTAGCGCTACAATCAAATCAGTGATTCAGACTGGGATAGATGTGGCTCACATTTTGGAAATGACAGTGACTTTACTTTCTATCTGAACAAAAGCCCAATATTCTACTGTATGCCAAATGTACACTATGTCTGTCCTCCTCCTGGAAGACAGATAGTTTCTAATTCAGGAACTGTTTATGAACCGTTATATCAATATATGGGCTATTTTCTGCAAGTGCTGAACATTAAGGACCAAAAAATAAACTGTAGACAAAACTGATTTTTTCAAGAATATTGAAAAATTAGCATTGCATCCAGCAGACTTTTTCTAGTCACATGTGATGTAAACTCCTTGTGCTCAAGCATCCCACAGATGGTCTGGGAGGACCTACTATATTTGAAATTGTGTAACACATCTATCAAGGAAACCAAGCATGAGTGCTTGATAATGATACTGAGAATAGTTATAAGTACTTTTTTTAACATGAGGATCTTTTTTAAACAAACCAAAAGGCATCTCACTGGGGTTAATCTAACAAATATATTTATGAAACATTAGGAACGCAGGCTAATTATTGCATTTGAAGCCTCATCAGCAATTATATTCAATTATATTCTACATGTGCTGTATTGATTATTTTTTCTTTTGAAAGGAACACAAGAATATATAAATGAGTTCATAACGAATGTAAACTTCACTTTCATTATTAAATCACCAGAATATGACATTGATCTCCTGGATAAATGGATACATAAACTAAAAACTGAGCTGGGATGTAAACTACATGGAAAAACAACTAATTTCAAGATTTTCTGACAGGCCAAATCATATAAGACGCCCCATTTTATAGCATTGTCACCATATTCACAATAATTGTGCATCAAACTAATGTGTACAAAAGTGCATTTGAATGAAGCATTAAAGGAGTGTGAAAATCACTTTCATTTAAGAGGACATAAGTTAGACTTATGGACAAAAACATAGGCTAGAATTGATCAAGTTTCAAGAAATGCTATCTTAAGACTTACGACAAATCCTGCTCTTGAAAGAATAATTTGCTCCATGATTTACAATCTATTTTGCAAAAATGTGAAACATTAAATCACGCAGAAATATTCTGCACATGGACCAGGAGATGGACTCATGTAGAATTCCACCAGTATTTTCTCATACACCCACAAACATTGGAGATCTTACCGCCAGCCTTCAAATATCTAAATATAGTAGTTATCCTTTTTTAAACTGCTTTTATTGTAACAATCTTACAAAAAGTGATGCATTCCCGCACCCAAAAGTAGTGTGGTCATAATTGTGACAGAATGACATCTGTTGTGGACAGGCTACCCTGGGATTATTAGATTTTTAGTAATCAAAGGATGCAGGTAATTCTGTTTCTAAAAGTAGGCTTGCTAATCAGACCCCTTTTCATAATACTTTATGCCAAAATCAAATTGCACTCATGTGCCTTTTCCTTTGACCAGCTGCTGACATCTCCAGCAGTGGCTGGAGGGCAGGGTCATAGGCCATATGTGCATTCCTGACAGGGGATAGAACACAAAAGTCTGACAGGCAGATGTGGGACCCTACCCAGTATTTCTATTATGTAGAACCTCCCAAAGGAACAGCGAGGCAGTAGTTAGAAGGAAATATGTCCATTTTGCACAAGCCCTGTTAAACAAATGGCATAGACCCTTTGTTTAATATATGCACTGTCTTCTATCTATAATGTGCTATCTCATAGAAACTGTCCTTAATAAACATTTGTTAATTCAATTTCTCTTGTGCTTTTTGTAGAGAAAAAAAGTGTAATTCAAATGCATCAGATAATGTAATTTACATGATAGATTTCTAAAGTGAGAGAAAAGCCAAACCATTTTCTTGTGTTCTGTAGCACACGTGTCTTTAAGGGGGCATGCTTAGTTCAGATCTGGTATGGGCATGTCTACCTTTGAAGCCTGTTTGCCAAGACCAAAAGTACGTCTCATGACCAGACATCAGCCATCTGCCAAAGTAACTGCTCTCATTAATAGAAAATCCATTAAAGCTGTGATGAACACATAGATATACATTAAGAGCATGTACTTATCTTAGACAAATATGAGAAAATACATAGAATTACATTACACAACATTCATTTCATACATTAGGTTTGGTGTTCACAGTGTAATGGATCAAAGAACTTAAGTTCAAGCGGGATTCAATCCTTTTTTAAACTGATGTATTTTCAGATAAAAAGGCCTTTCATTTTTTATTTAATTGTGTGTATTTTTCTTTTTTAACAGTAGAACAGTTCTGGTTACAATCATACCCTTACTGTTTCTTAATTTGAGTAAATAGCAGCCTCCAAACCGCCTCCTACTCCTTCCCGCACTGCACCCTAAACATCACCGTTTTGAAAATTGCACTAAAATGTTTATATCATCCATCACAGATTTACCTGCAATATTTTTTTTACGTTTTACCGAAGGGATCCACAAAACTGACTACTCAGCTATAGTAACCATCAATCTCGTTTCCCCCCTCTCCAGACCTCCTATCTCATATTGTTTTATCATCAGGTTATAACCCTAAAAGCATCATCATCAGATTCAAAATTACAACGTGCTCCAGTCCTTTGGCCCAAAAGTTCTGTATTACTTTACCTAACAACCAGACATGGAAGAATGTGCAGTTGCCTCCATATCAACTCCAAAATAAATCAGAACAGCCAGAATACATCCTATTTAATTTCACTTGTGGTGTTTGCAATCTCCATAGTATATTTATACCATGAAGTTTGAACTGCATGGTCTTTGATGTTTATGTGCTGTACTACATATACTCAATCAAGTGCCATCTGTCAGACACTGTCCTAAAGCCTTCCCCATCTCTCTTTCAAATCCATTGTGGTTTTGTTATGCTGATTTCCTACACATCTGAAAATGTTTGAAATCAAGCCTTAATATCCATGGTATACATTTAGTATTTGATTGAATCCCATTTCCATGTATCTGGCAATAATACTCCTTTCAGCTGTACCTAAAGAAAAAATGATATTATCCATTTGTTCAGTTCTCTTTCCAGAGTGCGCATATGTAAGAACTTGCCCTCCTCAAAATCTGCCCCACTTTCTCCAGTCCTCCCTCAAACCAGGTCTGGAATCTCTCTGGTTCTCATATGTCTCTCAAATACAGAGGAGCCCATAGGGAGTTCGGTGGTGACAGCCATGTCGACAAGTTCTGTTTATATTTTCCAGATCTCCTCTAATGTGCCTACTGTTGGGTGGTGTATACTCTCCCTGGAAATGTCGGTTTTACATTTTTTTAGAGACCTACAACAATTCCTCCACCAAGACTGTGGGTCAATCATATTTCCCCATTGCCCCATTGCCTATCATCTGCAAGTCAAAGTTTGAAGTATATTGAAGTTTATCACTCTCAGGTTGGCTGTCAGATAATATGTTACAATATCTGGGACATCAACTCCTCCTTCGTGGGCTACAACCAGGTGGGCATAGGATATTCTCATCCTTTTCCATTCATAGATCAATTTAAATAGCACTTCTTTACTTTTGGTTGCTCAGACACCACTACTGGGAGCAGTACAAAGAGAAAAGGTTGTATGCAGAGAATATTCATTTTAAGCGTATTTAGCATCCCCATCCATCCTATACCTCGGGTCAGATTCAAGCTTTTGATATGGCTCAGCAACAAAGTACCATTTGTCAAGAGAATTGGTATTTCCATGTCAAGGTGCCTGAGTCAGTCTTTGAAAGATGAATCCTAAATGAAGCTCCAATGCACAGAATCATTGTTAATTTCAACTGCACAAAAATAAGATCCCATTTTCAACCATAACTGCAATGCTTTGGCAAAAAACAGATCTGCATTAGATGGAGCACTCCACATAACATAAAACTAAGCACAATAAAGTAACATCTACAAATGATTGATAAAGTTATATATGTCATGCTAATGGGGTGTATATCATGTCCAGAGATGCAGGGATATCACACAGTTTCAAAAATCTATCTCAATAATGGGAGCTCAGAACTGAAGTTATGGGAGCAATCGGATTTGGTTCCAAATCTGACCAGAACCTCCCCTTGTGACATGGTTAAAATAATTTGGACCTATACAAATAGAGGGGTGTCTCATTGGAGTGTCAGCATCTAAAGGGAATAAATGGTAAAACCTGTCCAATGATACATTAAACCTGTAAGGATATTTGGCGTGTTACAGCACAGAGTACAGCACTACTGCACAGGTAGCAATTTTTTTTGATGCAGCACCTCCACATGGGTGTGGTGCATTGCTATATGTGTTGCCAGAGTAACATGGACATATAAGTAAAGACAGGCTATTCAGTCAAAAACGATTTTTACATATAAGATGCAAATCTATTTTTACAGTTAAAAACACATGTGCACATTCAAAAATGCACACTATTTTTCACCTGAAATGCCTATGGTGCAAGAGACACATTTGAAAATTAATAACTAACCTTATTAATAACTAACCTGACTAAGAAAACTGCATTTAACATAACCCACTAATAAAAATGTGTCTCCACTGCAGAATAAGGCCTACTCTGAAAGTGAACTTTTAAACGCATATTCATTTTTTTTTCTTCTCTGCTGCTCTGTCCACATAACTACAGGAAGCAAAGAGCTCGAAGGAACAGGAAATCAGTTGGTTACAAATGTTTACTGTAGAAATGAGCCATTGTGTAGTGAGGGAGGAGATGACATGATTGATTCTGATTGGAGCAGCGTCATAGCAAGTATCATGCTAGAGGCTGTGATTAGAGTTTTGCTGGGGAAGCTTGAGGAGAGGGGGAGAACAATCGAGATCTGGCAGAGCTGGGAGAAGGATTTGTTTCCTGGCTGAAGCATTCCTGCTGCAAAAGCTGAGAATTCCAGGCAATAACCCCGGTTGGAGAACGACAGACGCTTGTTTTCACTGGTGTTAATCTTCAAGGGAGCCAAATTCAGAAAGAGAATAGCCAGAGAAAACTCATGCTGAACAGGTAAGGTAATTACAGAAGTGTGGGAGCTGTGCGAAATGTGCAAAACTGTTCAGTCAGTGTATTCGAGGGAGTCCCAGTCCCTTATCAGCATATGTAATGTTACCAATTGAATATATTCTCGCAGTTCTCTGTTCATTTTATCACAAATAATGTTGTACCATTTCATTTATTTCTGTAAAAAAGGGTTAAACTGTGTTTAAAGGAAATTTCTATAATACAAAAATATCTGAAAACAGATAGCCAGTGTGTATTATTTCTCTCTTTCATTTTGCATGGGAAAAGGTTTAAACTTGGGTAGATTTTTAAACAATGCAATTGTCATTTTAAAACAGATGTGTGCATGATTATATTCAGTATGGACAGTTGTGAGTGACTGTTTGTAGCATAGCTTGTTGGAGGTACATGAGCCAACGGGAAGAGAGACTCTCTGGACATAGTTCCATACCGTATATAAGGTAGTGGAAATTACCACAAAAATACCACAATAGCCCATGGTGGCACACAACACTAACACTGAAAATGCGGTATCCCCAAAAATGTAGGCCTGAGGTCTCTCTAGTGATCAAGAACAATCTAGATAAAAAACAAGGGATGTTGGATATTGGGGCCACAAATAAACCAACCACGCAAATTATCGCGCACATTATCTAAATAGGTCTGAATTCTGAAATAATGCAATGTATTATTGTTATGTGTGATCCAATATGAATACAGAGAGTGATTATTGCTAAAGGTATTTTGGCGGTAAGAAAATACCGCAAAGCCCCAAATATCCACAAAATACCCAACAGACCCATACAATGGGGGTCATTATGAGTGAGGCGGTAAGGGGTTAACAGCACCGGTAAGGATGCTGGTGCCGTTAACCCCTCACCGCCACATTCCGAGGTCCCTTACCGGGTCCCACTAAGGCCGCTGGTTCAACTACTAACAGATATACCTGGTGTTGCCCAGTCTAAAAAGTGACCAAAATGTTCATATTGTTTCCCACAGGTTAACAAAGACTTTGGATTAAAGGTTTCTTATCCTGCATCAATACATAGTTATACATTTACATACTTAGGACTTGCTTAATATTGTCACTGAACACCTCAGTGTAGACAATGTTGCATGTCTTTCCTGCAAGGGCATAAACAAAAGGATTACCTAAGCTTGCCTGTGCTTGTTACTTTGTAGTCTTGCTTGTCGTTGATCTGGTGTCTGTTGCTGTCATTTTGAAGCGCGCTTAGCTGATTCCAGTTGTTATCTGTTTTGCCTTTGTTCTGGAGTCTCCTTGTGCTTTGTGCTTCCTGAAAAGCTGTATCACCCTGTTGTCTGGTTCATCTGTTCAGGAGTCTCCAAAAGTAGATTTTTTCCTGGGAGCATGATGATTGAATTACAGTTTTTATTTTTTTTGTCACTGGACATGTGTATGTCTTGAGTGTCATTAATTCCTCGGATGATTTTGTCTTAATTTTCTCAGATTGCATGTGCTAATCTTTGGCACATTTCTGACTTTCGTTGTGGCCGTTGTTAATTTTCCCAGATTTCCTGTACTAATCTTTGGTGCATTGTTAGCTTGGATTATGGTCATGTGTTAAGCAAATGTTTAGCTTGTATTAAAGTTATTTGTTGAGCCAAAAAGCTATGTCCTGTTTTAACCAAAATGGGCATCAATTTATCCACCATGGGTGCCACTTCAGCAACATTAAATTAAGCCAAATAAGCATTAGATGTATTTCTATCTAACCAAGGCACCACTGTACCAACGTTCAACCACACCATTAGATTTCTTGTAAGAATATGTATATATTAGATCCCTTTGGAGCCCTCTAGGTAGTTCCCCCTTAATTTCTATAGCAGATAAACAGACAGGAAAGACAGACTTTCAAAAATATATATTAGATGTAGGCACAGACACAGAAAGTAGGTCTGTGATTCTTGACAAGGCTAGAGAAGTGCTAACTTGGGGTTACATCTTTGAGATAGTTCGCGGACCCCGTAAGAAAGACTTCTGTCCAGAAGAAGCCAGATGCAGAACACTTCACATAAAACAGAATTATATTCCCTTAGAAGGAGTTTGGAAGAAGAGGATAGACAGAGGGCTCTAGCTGACTGGCCGAAGTTACAGATTCCCTACCTGTTCTGGGCCTTTAAAAGACAAATCAAAAATGTGCATAACAATCTGTTTGCAATTCGATATATGTTCCAAGAACTAGTCAAGATGCCTGATAGAAAGAAAAATTCCTTAGAGCAATCTCTCTGCTGAAATTTTGTGGCAGATTTTCTTTTTGCTCTGAAATGTTGTGTTTTCCTGAAATTCGATTTTTGGGGATCCTTAACACTTTAAAAAATGATATTTCGCCAAACAATTACATTTTAGGAGGGGAAACATCCATAAAAATGTGGGTATTCCTTTCTATGGGCTTCTTGAAGAATGGATGTCTTTCAATGTTGAACGCAAGTGACTTGGCAGAGGTGGTCAGCTGGTGTTGTGGCACCTTGTGAATGATGGAGTCCTCCGCTAATCCTGCTCTTTCAGTCATTGTAACTATTGGGGATGAGGGCATCTAGGATGTGGGTGGAGGTGGTTGAATTCCAGGTCTCAGTAAAGAAGATAACATCCAAGTCATGTGTGGTGAGGAGGTCTAGAATGTCTGCTGTGTGATTGCTGAGCAGACTTGGCAAGCATCAGTTTTTATGTAGTGGTGGATGAGTGCTGAATTCGCTGGTCTACCTTTTTTCTCGCTCTGCTAAGAATTTCGGCAGATTTCTTTCTGCTGTGAAACTTCTTGTTTTCCTGATATTTGATATTTGGGGTCCGAAACACTTAAAAAAAGGAAATTTTTGAACAAAATGAAAGTGTACGAGGAAAAAAAGAAAAAAAATATTTAAACTAAAAAACATTTTTTTTCTCACATCAAAAACAAATTTAAGGTGTGAAAGGGTCTCAAACAGCCAATTTCGCACCACCGCCAAAATGTGTGGATCTGTGAATGTTTAGCACAATTCTCTAACTTTCTTGTGGAACCAAATGCAGCCCTTTCAATGGCTAGTAGTGCTGATGGGGTTTACGATGACCCGGGTGAATTTGTTGTAATGCAGTGGCCCTGATGTTGGTGGTGAGCCTGTTAATTGGCATTGAAAGGTGATGGTGGGTATGTGCTGTTAGGAGAGGGATGAAACGCAAATAAGAGGCAGCTTACCAGATGTTTGAGGAGCAGGGATTCTGGCCGTGGGTCCTTCCTGTCCAAACTGATTGAAACATGAATTAGCCTTTTCTTAGTCTTTCCTCTGGATGCCTGGGCGAAAGACGCCTTCTGATCTAACAGTTGAGAAAAGAAAGGAACAGATAGGGCTACACAGATGGGAGGGCACAATTCACATGACCTAGATTCACTAGCACCAAGTGACCAACTGCAAAAGAAAAAGGCTGCAAGCCTGATTAAGTAGGAAAAAAGTCGCAAAACAAGAAGGCGCTAAAAGATTAGCAGTGATTGGTGGGTGGGTGGGGTCTAGGTCACATGATCTGGATCCACTTGCACCAGCTGACCAACTGCACCATTTTACTAAACCCATGCCTACAGATTACTAGTTCAACTATTAAGATGTTCTGGAAAACCCCAGTTTGAGCAAAAATGAGAGGCCAGGAAATCCTGCACTCAATAACAGAAATAGCCAACATGAAAGATAAAAACCCACTATATTAACAACCCAACATACATTAGGGACAGCATACAAGCATCACATCTTGTGACTCTCAAAGCTCTTCATACAAAACATTGTATTTTAAACCAAAAACATGTCATAATACAAAATGTACGGGGTAAAGGGATTGGATAATATTAGAAACTATGTAGACTTCAACTGGATAATAGTTAACTGATGGCTAAGACCACCTCTAAATTGACAACAAAAAAACAACATCACTCTTACAACTATTAATTGGCTGGCATAATACATAATGGGCTTGCTGGCCAACCTTGAGCAACTGACAGGTCATCAAACATGAGCCAAATAGGGAGTAGGGGAAAAGAAGTCCAGGGGCTGCTTGCTTTGTTTCAAGAAAAATACCATCACTTATGAGCCAAAGTGATCAGCTTTGTAGTTAACCTTGTAAGGTGCCTTATCTCTAGCAATATCTTGAGGAGTAAAACATTTGTTTTATCTGTGTCTGTACTAATGAATAGACAGTGTTCTTGAATTATGGGTCATGTGTGAGAGGGCAGTGTTTGAAATTATGTCATACTTCATTTATGACTATTATAGCTAATATTGGTGTACGTTTTGTGGTTTATTTGACCACTGAGGGTGCTTTTGAGCTTGTTCTTCACTGGGTTTTCTGACTTACAATTTATCCTGCCCTTGACTTACAAAGGCTGGTTGTGCTCTTCGGGACTTTAATTAATTTGGGAGTATACTTCTTGTTTCCTGGGAATCCTTATCTGGTGTCTTCTCTGCAACATGCATATCCCCCCTAAATTCTTAGGATTCAAATTAATGTCTGAGCTCTGGGTGGATTTCATATTTCTATAATTTCAGCATTTTGCGCTCTCTGAAGTCTTAAGGCTTTTTATGTATTTAAAATTTTATGTATGTATTTTATGTATGTAAAATTGTATGTATTTTATGTATTTATTTGCTGCAGCTTCCATTTTGCAAAAAGATTGCTGCCCATTACTATTGTATTTCTATATTAGCAAGCTATACTTGTGTGCTGTTCATGTTGCAGTCTACTTGTACATTGCTTATGTTATGGTCTTCATTTCTTTATGGTTTCAAATGTTGATATCCTTCATGTATAAATGCATATTTGACCTAGTGTGTTTTCTTTGTGCTTCATGTATAATGCATGCTTATGTGTGATTTCATTGTGAACCTGTTTATTCTCGCTATCTTCAGCTTACAATGTGTTCATCTCCTTTTGCACTCTTTCAGGACATGGGCAATATTGTTGCCTTAGTTAGTAGTGTCTCTTTCCTTTGTGCCAGGGAGGGTCTATAGCTATGCATGATGTATTAATCTGTCTCTCAACATTCCTCCCTCTGGTCGACCACATCCTCCTTTTTGTCCTCCTCCGCATAATGTTTTTTGGGTATCCATATTTTAGTCACCCCCCCTCAGGTGGCCTGCCCACTTTATATGTCCATCCTCAGTCCAGGTCATATAGCAGCACTCCCCATTGAAGTTGCAGAATACCCATTGTCCAATGTAATTTTGAGGGTCCTGAGCAAAAGTACATTTTGATCCTGGAGGAACAATATGGCTTGCCTTCACATGGACATATTGTTAGTTTGTGTATATTCATGTATGTGAGTATCCACGTTTATTACTATATCCATTACAACTGCCCCTTTGGCATCCTTTTTGCAGCCATTTATTGCAATTCTTAAAACGAAAATGCTAGAAGCATAAATAATACTGTGGCTTTTCGTTTCTTGAATGCATTGGCTAACCAGGAGGGTATCAAAGAAAACAGATAGTTGAACCTGTCCAAATTTTCAATCTCATCCACCTCCTTCACCATTTTTGTATGCAAGTTTGTCAAGGTGGTTATGGACTCTGTGAGGGTCCCATTCTCCTCATCGTGGAAAGGTACATATGTGCAGCAAGAAGGCCCTATGTTTACACACCCATCTCCATTAAGGGCTGTAATAATTAAATTAAGGACCTACCTGTTCTGGGGGGTCATAAACCTGATGGCCCATAGCTCCTCCTTTATGGCATTAAAGCCTTACACAGTTGCATTCGTTGTTTACAAACTCCCATCTTGTTATTTGCAGCCATTTTTCTTTACAAATGTCTGCAACCCGGGAACAAGAATGGATGTGAAAACAATTGCTGTCTTGCTGAATAACTTATGCTCATCTGGTATGTCATCAGCGGCTCGTATTGATTTTTACGACAAGTAATTATCCCTTTTACTGCGTTTGATGGTGCATGACCTTTTATTTCTCACATGTGTATTAATCCGGAGAAAATTGCCAATCTGTAATTCACTCTGAGGTATTACTAGAGCTGGTGTGCCTACTACAAACAAGGAGCATAATTCTCCCAAATGTGGATGTAGTTTCATGTATGCTCTTGAACCACAGGCCCAATAGTGGTCTATCAATACAGCAGTACCTATTTTCGTTCCTGGCACATCAGGAATATGTTTGCACCCCTCATTTTCACCAACTATTAATGGGCCTTAAAACACAACATAGCACTTTTTATAGGTAAGGGGCCCACTTCATGTTCTACCCCGGTTAGGAGTTTGGCAGCTTGTTTCCAATCTCCACGGCATATTTTCTTTGCATTCCTTATAGTTGGTATGGACGTGGCCGCTTCTGCTTCTGCTCTACATCCTACTACCCTGTCGACCCACCCTTCTGAGGATCCTGCTCTTTCAGGTGTTTTTACTTGTGGTATGTTAAAAAATGCATTATCTGTCTCTCCTGGGCATCCCTGCAAATTAGCCTTTGATGGGGTACTATCTGGACCTCTCCTACTTTTGGACCTGAGAGTGTATACTCTAGCCTCCTTCATGGAGGCAGTGATTCCTCTATCAAACAGAGTCCGACATCATCCATCATGTATTTCTCCTTTACATAATTATCTGCATATGCAAAGTCAGCTGAATTCACATATTTTATAATGGCCGATTATTCTTCAAATTGTCTTCTAGTTAAGCGCAGTGTGAGATGTAACAAGCAGTGTCCTCTTGGTTCTGGTACTTCTTGATGTATGTATACCCTGGAGGCTGTCATGGCATATGGGATAAGGGAACATACAAAGCAGCTCTTGTCAGACATCTCTCGCCGCACTTGGCTAATATGCTGATACCACACATTATTTTTTATGTGGAGAGACTCAGCCATATAGGCACTCAAATGCCTTGAATCATTCTCTTCATTTGTGGGCCTTATATGGAGAATTAATTTGTTACTGTCTCACTTGTCATAGTGACAGTGGTGATATTCTTGTAGACTGGATTGGCCACACCATAAAGGATCACTACTCTTATTTCCATGATAATACTAAAATAAAGGTTGCACAATGTTAAAAAAAAAAGGTTGCAATAACCATTTAGCGAATATGTCTACTCTCTGCAAATAACTAGGGGTATTACGCCTTCAAAGTGATAGGAACGAATATCTAATGTGATTGAAAAATCCCATTGTTATTTCACAAAGGCAAACGTATTTCAGTCTCTGTACGGCAATAAACATCCACAAAATAAATTGTGTTAATGTTGAAAGAAAACTTCTTTCAAAAATAAAAAAGTATCACAGCAAATGTAATATTCCAAACTCCTAGAAAAGGATAAGTATTTATCAAATAGGACAAAACCAAGAAGAATATAATTGTTATAGGAAGCATTTGCTGTGAATCTTTTTTTGTGCTGTTAAAGTGTTACTCCTTGTCTCATGCCGGTACAGTTGAGAAATGTCCACTAAGTCTCTTCTGTTGCTGAATATAAAAGGGAACACTGTCTCTTTATAGTTCTGGTAGTTGATTTGCTCGTGTCATCAACTTGTCTGTTCTCAAGCCATCTCTTCTTCATCTTCATATTTAGGGTGCTGTGGCAGGGGGGTAGCTCCTTTGTAGGTTTTGACATCACCAAGGTGCAGCCACGCCCATATTCCTCGCACCTTCACAGTCATTTGTGTCACTTCTTCCACAAAGAAAGGGCCCTGAAACTGCAGTTTATTCCAGCAGTGCACAACGTCTACTGCAAAAGGCCTTTTTCCCCTGGGTACAAAGCTAAAGGTTTCAGAACTGTTGTTGCATCAATTTGGATGTTGTCTTCATCCATTTTCTTTGACCTTCCCTCCTGCATGCGAAACTGTTGAGACATACATTTAAAAGACTCGGTCATAGTAGTCAAATAGTCAGATACCAAAACATTTCAAACAATATGCACATCAGTCTGCGCTCAAGTGGGAGGAGCAAGAGGTACACGCATGCAGTGTCCTGTCACCAACTCATGTGGAGTTAGGTGATGGTCTGAGCTGGGCTGATTACGTAATGCAAATAGGGATAAAGGTAGGCAATAGAGCAATCTTTTTTTTAAGGTCACTTTTAATTTGACAATGCGCTCCTTTAGGAGGCAGTTGAGGCATTCGCAAAAGGCATTCGCCTTTGCTTAATATCCTACAGGAGAGTAATGTGCTCAAATAATTAATTTACAAATTGAGGTCCAATATTAGATCAGATTACTTCGCACACTCACCATCTTGGAAATACCTCACATACGAGGACCTTCACTGCACATGTGGCCTCAAGATGTGTGCATGGACCAGCTTCAATCCATCAGAAAAAGGAACATAGGACTACTAGCATATATCTGCAGCCATTACAATTTTGGAGCATATCTACATAATATGCAAATGCTGAAATGGTCCAGTGGGACGGGGTATTGCTTCTCTCATTGTTAGCAAAGTGTGCCCAGCAGTAAACAGCTGGCATGTTAAACAATTCACAACATACTCAGCAACATGCTCTTCCAGGCTCGGAACAAACCACAGTTCAGAGATCATCACTGCAAGATACTCTTGTGATGTGTGTGCTGGGTAACGTGACTGGTATAATGCTACTTTGAGCATCTCTACAGGCATAACTGGTTTCCCGGTACTATATTGCTGCCACATTGCAACTGTGGGCGACAATGAGCACCCTCTTTATTTCCATAATTCTTGTTCTTCTGGTGGTGCTCTTCCCTGCAATTCTGTTGTTTGGACTACGGGTAGTGTATTAAAACCTTCCTTCATTACCATGTTACATTCACGGTTGTAGTATCAAATTCAGATATTTCAGAAAAATGTGCTACTCTTTTTGCTTCCAACTCAGCAGCCCCGTTGCCACAAGAAATTCAATCTGCATCTTTAGTGTGTGCTGCACACTTCACCACGGCGATGGCTGATGGGATTTGGAGTGTGTTTATGAGCCTGTCCAATAGCGGCGTATGTTGCACTGGCAGGCCATCTGAGCAACCATGGCACCTGGCTACGCAAACTCTTTCATGCTTAAATTTGAAGAAGATCATATATTACATCATCCAGTCTGGCATAAATACATACAACACAGGGAACGATATATCAATGACATCTTCTTGATATCGAACGACACCAGAGAAACATTAACAACTTTCTTTACGTACCTGAATATAATCGATAGCAGGATACAGTTTATGTCTGAAATTGGTAGCCCGGGTCTCCATTTTCTGGACGTCCAGATTTGTTCCCACAGCTCCAGGTTTTGAAACCAGTTTATACCACAAACCAACTGACAGGAATAATTTGCTTCATAGGATGAGCTTCCACCCACCAGCAACTATCAAAAGTTTACTGTAGAGTCAACGTTTATGAGTAAAACAGATTGTAAATGCGGAAAGGGAATGTGAAGCTGAATCTAAAAAGATGATGAGTAAGTCCAAGGAAGAAGATACCATGGGACTGAATTGGTAGAAGCTAAAAACAAAGTTGATAGCAAAGTTCGACAGACTCTCTTAAAACCTAAGACAACACACACTGGACCTAAAGGCCCATTAGTATTTCTAAGTAAATACAGCATTCAATCTACTAAAATTAAACAAACAAAACTTAAACATTGGCCATTACTGAATTGCGACAGTAAATGACACAATCTTTTTGTAGAAAAAAACATCTTTGCATTTCAAAGGAGCAACAATCTCAAGGATCTATTGAAGAAGATGCAACCCGACAGAGGAAAGAGACAGAAACCCAAAAACCCTGGCACATACCCTTGTTTATCATGCAACATGTTGCAATCGTGTAACTAAAGAAGATATTGTGACCCATTCAAGAACAGGAGAAAAAGTCAAATTACAAGAATACACAACCTGCAACACACAGATTGTAGCATATATGATTAAATGTCCATGCGGGTTGACATATGTAGGACAAACAAGTCGGAAAGTTTGGATCAGATGGAATGAACATAAGTCAAATATCAGAATATATAACCAACAATTGCCCTTAGCAAGGCATTTCAACTAACATAAGCATCAAATGGCACAAATCAGATTTAAAATCCTTGAAGTAATCAACACTAGAGACTAAAAAAAACACTGGATTGACAGGTTGGACACGGTTTTCCCTAACGGGTTAAATGAGGAATTAGTTGCATTGCTTTTTATGAACCCTTCTTTATTATAATGACAACACTCATATGCAACTTCAAACCCTTAGTATTTGAAATGTGTAAAATAGGTGTTAAGTACTAAATGGTGGAGAGTGGCACAGTTTCAATCTTGTATATGTAATATGTCACGTTAACTATATCTGAGTGATGGCACTGTTGCATTTTGCATATCATAAGTGAAGAGGTGATCATGAGATTAATAACGTATGGTGACATTGAGCACTAAATCTGTAACCATTGTATTTACAAAGAATGAAAAAGCTTATTTGATTGCTGCCATGAATAATAGGAATATGAAAATGATTGGCATAGCTATGGTTACATATAGATTTTACAGATGTAAACCCTACCTATTGTATTTACAAAGTATAAAAGAGCTGATTTGAGTGCTGCCATGAACAGCAAGAATATGAAAATGATTGTCATTGCTATGGACTTATATATGGATTGTATAGAAGTAGACCCAAATTGACTAGTACTATATACACAAAGGCTTATGCCAAGACTTCCGCATACAATATTCCTTGATGTACTGTTGGACTCTGAAAATCATGACCAATTACATTCTAGGGCCTAATTTCATGCTCTGTCGTCCGAGCAACATCCAAACTACACCTCCCATGATACCTTAGGGGCCGGTGCTTGCGCTAGTGGCCACTTTGATGGATTAGACACACTGACGTCATCACGCCAGAGAGTGATGACGTTTTACTTAAATCTTTCCCTGATGGGCCCAGCGCGACTGCTTCAATAGTGACGCTTGTGTTCCATGTGTGGTAGACACGCTGGGACCCACAGTGGATGACAGGAATTTACTTGCCTCCCGATTATGTAAAATGGACATTACACTTAAGAATGGCCAAACTACAATCACAAAAGTATTTTGCCTGCAGTGAGATCGTTTGAAATAAATATGTGAATTTGAATCCCTTTCCTCACCAGGTCTTCCTAGACAACCGCATGACTTGCTCAATCAGCAGCACACCCCGAGCCTTTACAAAGGAGGTAAGAATATGTATGACACTAAATATATGTCTTTCATTTTTATAGTACGGTAGTTCCGATCACACTAATAACAAGGTCAATATTTACATGATCCATTTCTAGGTGCCTATGCCATTGGCACTGCCGCCCTGAATGCTAACTATGAACAAGCATCTACTTCCCTAGGATAACCGGACAAGTCCTAAAGTAAACATGTGTTTTAGAATGGTTATCAAAACGCACAAACTACAGAAGTTAAAGAGGTTTGAAAATTGGATTTTATCCTCTCTCCCACCAGGCGATGTACTATGATGACTGTATATCGGAGTTAGTGCCATGACATGCTGATGAGTGAAGCTAACTGGACACCACATTTTAATGTGAAAGGAACAGGTATGATTAGGGGATTAGGATTATTGCTTTGTTGAATAACTGCATTTCTGTATATATTTTACACACATGCTGCTATAAGTAACTGTTTCTACAAGACTACATATATTGTATCTCTAGAGAACCCGCCCTGAAGAAGGACTTCCAGTCTGAAATGTATTGGCAAGGGCTTCTGCATGAAATTAATTGAAAATTAAACACAAGTTTGCCAAAATACAGAAACCAGAGAAGCTGGTGTATTTTTTCACTTGATATTTTGAATTATACAAACTAAATGCCTCTACCTCTTTGAAGTAGTATTTACTACACAATTTGCATCTCCAGGTCCAGAAATGGTTTTACTGAACATTTGTTTTCTCTGGTTATTTTTTCGTGATGAGGTGTATGTCGTGTTTTCTGGGTGACACCTTACATTTGCTTTGTAAACCATGTTTGATGAAATTAAGAGGTGGCCGCCCTTCCCCTCTAAACCTTGTTCACCCATATGTGCATAAGAACCCACGCCTCTTTCAACGGGAGAGTCCTATATGTACTGTTGATGTCACGTAGGCGGAGTTGGAAAACATTGTTACTGCCTCTTCTTCATGCATTTTGAGTGCAAAATTAGCACTAACAATTCAGCGACTTGTGCTGAGAAATGCAATGGCAATCTTGCACTTATCACTGTCTAAAAGTTGTCATTCAGTTTTGCTTTTACCACTGTGGTCTCAGTGTGCCTTTCGTCCGTGCCCTGATCTATCAACGAGGAACTATCAATAAAGAGAATTGGCCCCCTTCTAGGGCCTTTTCCTTAACATGTGGTATCTCATCATATTATTCAGTGAACATGGTGCAATCATGCACATTTCCTCCTTTTCACTGGCTCTGTTATGAATCTGGCTGGATTCACTACTCTGCATCAGACAATATGATCGATTGGTTTGATATAATCACCTCGTAGCTGAAGGCTGTCTGTGTGGTCAAGTGCTTTTAGGGTTTAGAAGATTAGCAAACTGTGCATGATTGACATATAATGTCACTGCACAGCTGATCATGATGCTAGCAAATTTCTCAATTGCAAAGGCTGCTGCCGCCAATGCTTGTTCACACAATTAATGACCTCTCATCACTGGGTCTAAGATCACACTGGAAAATGCTAGTGGCTTATGTCCTATGGTACTTTTTTGAGTGAGGAACCATCATCACTAATCCATTTGAATGAGAAAATAAAAATAATTCTTCATTATGATCAGGAATTCCAAAAACGGGTGTTGTGCTGACTGATGATTTTAATTCATCAAAGGCATCAATCATTTTGCCTGTCCAGGCAATGTCACTTTTCTCTGTCTGTGCTTCTTTGTGTCCTTTTAAAAGTGGCCTGTCATGTGTGCTATAAGGAAAGACCCATGCCCTGTAATATAAACAAAGGCCTAAGAATTGTTGTAACCCTTTCACTGTGTCTGGCCTGGGTGTCTTCATTATTGCTTCCGCTATTTCAGGTGTCGCTCTGCTTTACATCCCTGAAAACCTCCTCTATTTCGTTTGTGTCTCTTTTCCTTGCTTCTTTCTATTTCTTATTCTCTCTCCATGTTCCTTTACTATTCTTTTCTTCTATCTTTTCCCTTTCCACATCTCTCCGCTTTTCTCACACCCTTTCTTCTTGTGTTCTCTCCTTTTCTCAGTCTGCCTCGTGTTTCTTCTCCTTCTCCATTTCTTCTTCATACCTTCTTTTTCTCTCCATTGCTTCACTCTCTCGTTCTCTTTCTCTCTCCTCTCTTCTCTTCTATGTTCATTCTCATTTCTCTTGTTCTCTTTTCTCCTCTTCTTCTTTCTTCTGTCTTTCCCTGACTTCCTTTTCCTTTTCTTTAATCTCATCCAGATCTCTTCCATCCAATTTGAGCATTATCTGTCCACCTACCCACTCATTCAATGCAAATGTTGCCTCCTCCCTGTCATCTTTTCTATCTCTCTGTTTCCGGACCTGTTCTTCGGCCTCGGACCCCGTTTTTGGCCTACATATTTTCTCTTTCTTTGAAATATCTTCACTGCTATACGGGTGGCACATATGTGGGTTAGAATATCCTGCCGCTGCCTTTAATTCTCGTAATGGGTATATTGCCTGCTCTTCTGAGGGGGGACTACTTGTATGGGGAGGTTGAGGAGCTGAGGGCTCAGAGCCCTCCCCTTTATGTTTATTAATCATCCACTTTTTCACGGATGGTTCCTCCATCTCCTCCACAAACATTTTCCACAGTTCCAGAATGGCTAACCACTTCTGTATATTTTTTTGCTTGTATGTGGCATGTGAATATGTCATCAGGTGTTGCAGTACAGATCTCAAAAGAGTGCCATCCTCCGGCATAAACATATTGCCTGCAGTGTCCAAAACCCATTGAGCATGATATTTAAAATTTGTATCCTTATACTGAGATAATGCTTTTTAGAAATAAATAAGGGTAGTGTCTCCGATGAGAACACATCACAATTTACAGGGTAATTCATAGAATTTCGCAGAAAAGTGTCGCAAGCGGCTGGCGCAGAGTGTCCGCGTGCGATTGACTGCGCCAGGCACGTGCGCTAAAACCGATTTCCGCGCACAGCGTATTCATGGATTTCATGCTCCCAAACCAGCCGTGGCGCAGAGTATCGCAGCGACCCTGCAGCAGCGCCAGTAACGCCCCCAAGAACGCCCTCGCGCAAGGAAAAGCCAGCAAAATCGCTAAATCATCGCAAAGGGCTGCGCTAACCCTGGACCAGTTTACAGGGCAGCCAAACAAGGAACGCAAAGCGGGTAACGTGCATATCAGGGGTACACGTGAAGTCATACACGCGATTAGCCAGGGTAAGTGTATTACAGGGGTACACGTGAAGTCATACACGCGATTAGCCAGGGTACGTGTATTACAGGGGTACGCGGGAAGTTTAACACGCGATAGGCCAGGGTATGTGTATTACAGGGGTACGCGGGAAGTTTAACACGCGATTGGCCAGGGTACGTGTATTACAGGGGTACGCGGGAAGTTTAACACGCGATTAGCCAGGGTAAGTGTATTACAGGGGTACACGTGAAGTCATACACGCGATTAGCCAGGGTACGTGTATTACAGGGGTACGCGGGAAGTTTAACACGCGATTGGCCAGGGTACGTGTATTACAGGGGTACGCGGGAAGTTTAACACGCGATTGGCCAGGGTACGTGTATCACAGGGGTACGCGGGAAGTTTAACACGCGATTAGCCAGTGTAAGTGTATTACAGGGGTACACGTGAAGTCATACACGCGATTAGCCAGGGTACGTGTATTACAGGGGTACGCGGGAAGTTTAACACGCGATTTGCCAGGGTACGTGTATTACAGGGGTACGCGGGAAGTTTAACACGCGATTAGCCAGGGTAAGTGTATTACAGGGGTACGCGGGAAGTTTAACACGCGATTAGCCAGGGTACGTGTATTACAGGGGTACGCGGGAAGTTTAACACGCGATTGGCCAGGGTACATGTATTACAGGGGTACGCGGGAAGTTTAACACGCGATTGGCCAGGGTACGTGTATTACAGGGGTACGCGTGAAGTTATACACGCGATTAGCCAGGGTACGTGTATTACAGGGGTACGCGGGAAGTTTAACACGCGATTGGCCAGGGTACGTGTATTACAGGGGTACGCGGGAAGTTCAACACGCGATTGGCCAGGGTACGTGTATTACAGGGGTACGCGGGAAGTTTCACATGCGATTTGGCCAGGTACGTGTATTACAGGGGTGCGTGGGAATTATCACACGCGATTTGGCTTGGTACGTGTATTACAGGGGTGTGCGGGAATTATCACACGCAATTAGGCTGGGTGGGTCCTCACAGGTGTTCCCTGTACACCCTCCACAGCCCCTGCAGGCAGCCCACAAAACAGGGGACTACCCTGCACACCTGCTCATGTCCCCCTGCACCCCCACCCCCCAGCAGTGCAGGGGCACCCTCCACCAGGCCCCCACTCATGTCTCCCACCACCCCCACCCCCCAGCCACCAGGGTCACCATCCACCAGGCCCCCACTCATGTCTCCCACCACCCCCACCCCCCAGCAGTGCAGGGGCACCCTCCACCAGGCCCCCACTCATGTCTCCCACCACCCCCACCCCCCAGCAGTGCAGGGGCAGCCTCCACCAGACCCCCACTCATGTCTCCCACCACCCCCACCCCCCAGCAGTGCAGGGGCAGCCTCCACCAGGCCCCCACTCATGTCTCCCACCACCCCCACCCCCCAGCAGTGCAGGGGCAGCCTCCACCAGGCCCCCACTCATGTCCCCTATCACCCCCACCCCCCCGCCACCAGGGGCACCCTCCACCAGGCCCCCACTCATGTCTCCCACCACCCCCACCCCCCAGCAGTGCAGGGGCAGCCTCCACCAGGCCCCCACTCATGTCTCCCACCACCCCCACCCCCCAGCAGTGCAGGGGCAGCCTCCACCAGGCCCCCACTCATGTCCCCTATCACCCCCACCCCCCGCCACCAGGGGCACCCTCCACCAGGCCCCCACTCATGTCTCCCACCACCCCCACCCCCCAGCAGTGCAGGGGCACCCTCCACCAGGCCCCCACTCATGTCTCCCACCACCCCCACCCCCCAGCCACCAGGGGCACCCTCCACCAGGCCCCCACTCATGTCTCCCACCACCCCCACCCCCCAGCAGTGCAGGGGCACCCTCCACCAGGCCCCCACTCATGTCTCCCACCACCCCCACCCCCCAGCAGTGCAGGGGCAGCCTCCACCAGGCCCCCACTCATGTCCCCTATCACCCCCACCCCCCCGCCACCAGGGGCACCCTCCACCAGGGCCCCACTCATGTCTCCCACCACCCCCACCCCCCAGCAGTGCAGGGTCACCCTCCACCAGGGCCCCACTCATGTCTCCCACCACCCCCACCCCCCAGCACTGTGGGGCACCTGCCAGCAGGCCCCCACCCATGTCCAACTCATGTCTCCCACCACCCCCACCCCCCAGCCACCAGGGTCACCCTCCACCAGGGCCCCACTCATGTCTCCCACCACCCCCACCCCCCAGCACTGTGGGGCACCTGCCAGCAGGCCCCCACCCATGTCCAACTCATGTCTCCCACCACCCCCACCCCCCAGCACTGTGGGGCACCTGCCAGCAGTCCCCCACCCATGTCCAACTCATGTCCCCCACCACCCCCACCCCCCAGCACTGTGGGGCACCTGCCAGTAGGCCCACACCCATGTCCAACTCATGTCTCCCACCACCCCCACCCCCCAGCCACCAGGGTCACCCTCCACCAGGGCCCCACTCATGTCTCCCACCACCCCCACCCCCCAGCACTGTGGGGCACCTGCCAGCAGGCCCCCACCCATGTCCAACTCATGTCTCCCACCACCCCCACCCCCCAGCACTGTGGGGCACCTGCCAGCAGTCCCCCACCCATGTCCAACTCATGTCTCCCACCACCCCCACCCCCCAGCCACCAGGGTCACCCTCCACCAGGGCCCCACTCATGTCTCCCACCACCCCCACCCCCCAGCACTGTGGGGCACCTGCCAGTAGGCCCACACCCATGTCCAACTCATGTCTCCCACCACCCCCACCCCCCAGCCACCAGGGTCACCCTCCACCAGGGCCCCACTCATGTCTCCCACCACCCCCACCCCCCAGCACTGTGGGGCACCTGCCAGCAGGCCCCCACCCATGTCCAACTCATGTCTCCCACCACCCCCACCCCCCAGCACTGTGGGGCACCTGCCAGCAGTCCCCCACCCATGTCCAACTCATGTCCCCCACCACCCCCACCCCCCAGCACTGTGGGGCACCTGCCAGTAGGCCCACACCCATGTCCAACTCATGTCTCCCACCACCCCCACCCCCCAGCCACCAGGGTCACCCTCCACCAGGGCCCCACTCATGTCTCCCACCACCCCCACCCCCCAGCACTGTGGGACACCTGCCAGCAGGCCCCCACCCATGTCCAACTCATGTCTCCCACCACCCCCACCCCCCAGCACTGTGGGGCACCTGCCAGTAGGCCCCCACCCATGTCCAACTCATGTCTCCCACCACCCCCACCCCCCAGCACTGTGGGGCACCTGCCAGTAGGCCCCCACCCATGTCCAACTCATGTCTCCCACCACCCCCACCCCCCAGCACTGTGGGGCACCTGCCAGCAGGCCCCCACCCATGTCCAACTCATGTCTCCCACCACCCCCACCCCCCAGCCACCAGGGTCACCCTCCACCAGGGCCCCACTCATGTCTCCCACCACCCCCACCCCCCAGCACTGTGGGGCACCTGCCAGCAGGCCCCCACCCATGTCCAACTCATGTCTCCCACCACCCCCACCCCCCAGCACTGTGGGGCACCTGCCAGTAGGCCCCCACCCATGTCCAACTCATGTCTCCCACCACCCCCACCCCCCAGCACTGTGGGGCACCTGCCAGTAGGCCCACACCCATGTCCAACTCATGTCTCCCACCACCCCCACCCCCCAGCCACCAGGGTCACCCTCCACCAGGGCCCCACTCATGTCTCCCACCACCCCCACCCCCCAGCACTGTGGGGCACCTGCCAGCAGTCCCCCACCCATGTCCAACTCATGTCCCCCACCACCCCCACCCCCCAGCACTGTGGGGCACCTGCCAGTAGGCCCACACCCATGTCCAACTCATGTCTCCCACCACCCCCACCCCCCAGCCACCAGGGTCACCCTCCACCAGGGCCCCACTCATGTCTCCCACCACCCCCACCCCCCAGCACTGTGGGGCACCTGCCAGCAGGCCCCCACCCATGTCCAACTCATGTCTCCCACCACCCCCACCCCCCAGCACTGTGGGGCACCTGCCAGTAGGCCCCCACCCATGTCCAACTCATGTCTCCCACCACCCCCACCCCCCAGCACTGTGGGGCACCTGCCAGTAGGCCCCCACCCATGTCCAACTCATGTCTCCCACCACCCCCACCCCCCAGCACTGTGGGGCACCTGCCAGCAGGCCCCCACCCATGTCCAACTCATGTCTCCCACCACCCCCACCCCCCAGCCACCAGGGTCACCCTCCACCAGGGCCCCACTCATGTCCCCCTGCACCCCCACCCCCCTGCCACCATGTGCAGCCCCCACCAGGTCCTCACAATCCCCAATCATGTGCGTAATGGTCATCCTCCACAGCCAAAAAGACCTACCAAGTAACCCATTCACCCACATGGAAATGGAAATCACATGTTACACCCCCAATGTACATGAAGCAAATGAACCCATGTCCGTCACACACATATTTTCAAATTGAATGGGAAAACACACAACATGACATGCATGAAACCAATGAGATGAAACCACACAGTGAACAATGGAAAAAAAAATGTATTGAAAAAAATACAAATGCCAAAGAAAGAAAACTAACTACAATGTAAATGTGAAAAAATAAGCTGCATGTCCGCATAAAAACACAAAACTAGAAAATCAAATCCAAAAAATTATGTCCAAAGTGAAATGTAAAAACTCTCCATGCAACAAAGAACTATGTACAAAAATAACAAGGGTCCATCATCACAACTGAACTAAGGAAACCTCCTAAAAAACCTACCTAAATATCAACTATATACAAAAAGTGGAGCAGTGTCCGTCGACTCCAAATAATAATAAGAACGAAAGGAAACCTAAAACTAAAGAACTATATACAAAGGCGGCGGGCAAGTCCAGCGGCTCACTCTGTGGTGTTCCGGGCCAGGGCATCATCGAACTCCTGTTCGATGTCCCGGAGGCGGTCCAGTTCCATGGCCCCGAGGGTCCGCAGGGACGACGCCGTGTCCTCCTCCAACCCCCTGCGGATTGCCTCGAGGCACTCGGCCCGCCTCAGGGCCCTCCGCATGGAGTTCTCCGCCCTGACCATTGTGAGCCGCGCCTCTTCCGCCCGCCGCCGCTCCGCACCTATGGCGTGGCCCAACCGCTGCCACACGGAAGACACTCTCTGTCCTGGGTCCTCCTGCCCTCCGGCCGATGCCTGCCCCTCCGATGTCGAAGGCCCCGAGCCTTCATGGCTCCCACCATCTTGCTGCTGCTGCTGCTCTGCCTCTGCCCGTGCACTGCCTCCTGCTGCCTGCACATCCTCCGCCGGCTGGGGTGCAGTTGTTGATGTGGCCACCCCTGCTGGACGTCCGACTCCCGACTGTGGCAGGGATGCCTCCTCCACCAGCCTGGCCGCACTGTCAGAGGCAGCTCCACAGGGCACCCAGGTGACTGATGGGTGGGAAGATGGCACAGAGGACGACTGGCGCGTAGGGGGTCCAGTTGAGGAGGGGGTCGGAACAAGCCCCATCAGACGGAGGAATCCGGTCTGGGTGACCTGTCCCAGCAGGCTGACGTGGTCAACGAGCCATTCGAGATGACGTGCAGTCTCTCCATGAAAAGACTGCAGGTCACCTCGCATGGCCCGTTGACGCAACGCCACACCAGCCAGGACAGGCTCAACCCGGACCTGGATAGCCACGTCCGCAGGCAGAGGAAGGCCAGTTGACGTCAGCTCATCCCCTGCCTGAAAACGGGTCTGGACGTAGGCATCCCTGCTGGTGCAAGATGATGCAGGGACAGGATCGGGGACAGGATTGCACACAGGCACCTCCGCGGCCGCCTGTGCTGCCTCCTGTCCCTGGTCCTGGACTGCACCACTAGCACCAGTGGGATCCCCACCTCCAGACCCCGTCTCTGGTGCTTGCGCGGCCCCCTCCTCCACCAAACCCCCCACCAACCTGGATGACTCTGTGCCATCTTCCCCTGTTGGGCCCTGTGGGGTCCCAGCTGCCCCTTCTGCTGCCGAGGAGTCCAACTGCAACCTCCGCCTCTTGGACCTCCCCCCGGCAGCTGCGGCCTGGGACGCGGCACCGGACTCCTCACTCCCCGACGAGATGACAACACGGGAGGGGAGCCGGGCCTTGCGTCTCCGGCTGGCGGTCGGATCCCCGCCGCTGTGCTCCACAGCACCTTCTCCGCCCTCTTCATCAGTTGACGCTGCAGACAGGGAGAAACAAAACACAGGCATCAGGGCACTGTACAATGGACACATACACGCATGACAGTTGCACATGAGTGGCATTGGCAAACCTCAGACATGTCATCACAATCCCCAACACACATGTCATTGCAACTGGCACACATGAGCCATACCACAGCCATATCGCAACTGCCACCACCATCCCTACACATACAACAGCATCAGCAGCCAAAGGGGAGCCATACATCACATGCAACACAGGAAGTGCACCACACATGTACACACACCACCACACTTGCATGCATGTCTACACCTCTGCCAAGTGTCGCACTGTTCAGACGGGCATCCATGTCACATCTGCCAATCAGGCTTCCACATACCGCTGTCACATGCATCCATGTAGCATCACTGTTGCACCTTTGACAAATACACACACATGCACATGTACACAGTGCTCATACATGCAGCCGAAAACAACATACATGCCTGACATCACGGACATGTCTACTTACATACACATTCATCCAAACATGTGTGCACGCACAACTGCATTTGCCATGCAAGCCCACACACACAAGCACCATCCATGTCTCACACATTACAGCCCTCGCATGTGTCAGCCCCACGGCCCTGTACACCCCCACCCATACTCCACCCCATACAAACAGATGTGCAACCGGCACAATGGGGAATGATCACCACACGCCCTGCTCACAACCAGGATGCATGTACACTCACCGCTCGACTCCAGACGGCTCTGCTTCTCTAGGACCTGGACGTGGAGCGCTGGGGATATGCGTTCCAGGACCCCCATCTGTTCTTCCGACAAGTGGCCCCGGCGCCCCTTGGCATCCGCTGCCTTCAAGAGGCGCCGGGCCTTGTTCAGGGTCCTGGACCTGAAGTCCTCCCAGCGCTTCCTGACATGTTGTAAGTCCCGGACTGCCACCCCCTCCGCGTTGATGGCAGTCACGATGTCTGTCCAGATCCGAGTCCGTCCTTCCTTGTCGGCGCGGGAACTTCCAAAGAGGGCATCATACTGCCCCAGGACTTGCTCCACCAGGACACCAACTTCGGTGGCACTGAAGCTGGTGCCCCTCTGCCTCTCTGGCCGGGGGTTGTCAGTGGTCACAGATGGTGTTAGCCCCGACATGACAACCCCAGAGGCAGGAGTGGGTGGGCAACTGGGTCCTGGGGCTGGGCTGTGGAGCGATGGAATTCCAGTCGGGAGTCTTCTGTTCCAGCAGGGGTGGTCACAGCAACAGCACCCCTGGCTGATGTGCAGGCAGCAAATGGCAGTGCACGTGGGCAGCAGGCAGTCAGGCAGCAGCAGATAGCAGGTGGGAGCGTGCTCGGGGCTCTGGGGGGCAGTAATTCGGCCTTCTGGGCAGGAGCGTGGTCTCCCGTGTGCTCACGCGTGGCCAGCTTGGTACGGAGTGAATTGGCACGTGAAAATCCTGCACGTCAGCGTGAAAACCGAGGAAAGGCCCTTAGCGCGTAAGCGCGTCAGCACGCATACGCGATTCCATTGGACCAAAGGCCCTCAGCGCGTAAGCGCGTCTGTGACGTGACCCGCACGGGTGTTTCCCACACAGCACGTGATGACAGAGCACACGTGGAAAGACTGCACGTCAGAGTCTCATCGCGTGTAATTGGACAAAAGTGCGTGTACACGCGATTGGCCTATGTACGTGTATATGAGGTGTGCGCGGACACTTACACACGCAAGTACGTCAGCGCACCTGTATCCCGGTGTACGGCCATTTCCACCAATCACACGCAATGAGACAACATCACTCTTACAACTATTAATTGGCTGGCATAATACATAATGGGCTTGCTGGCCAACCTTGAGCAACTGACAGGTCATCAAACATGAGCCAAATAGGGAGTAGGGGAAAAGAAGTCCAGGGGCTGCTTGCTTTGTTTCAAGAAAAATACCATCACTTATGAGCCAAAGTGATCAGCTTTGTAGTTAACCTTGTAAGGTGCCTTATCTCTAGCAATATCTTGAGGAGTAAAACATTTGTTTTATCTGTGTCTGTACTAATGAATAGACAGTGTTCTTGAATTATGGGTCATGTGTGAGAGGGCAGTGTTTGAAATTATGTCATACTTCATTTATGACTATTATAGCTAATATTGGTGTACGTTTTGTGGTTTATTTGACCACTGAGGGTGCTTTTGAGCTTGTTCTTCACTGGGTTTTCTGACTTACAATTTATCCTGCCCTTGACTTACAAAGGCTGGTTGTGCTCTTCGGGACTTTAATTAATTTGGGAGTATACTTCTTGTTTCCTGGGAATCCTTATCTGGTGTCTTCTCTGCAACATGCATATCCCCCCTAAATTCTTAGGATTCAAATTAATGTCTGAGCTCTGGGTGGATTTCATATTTCTATAATTTCAGCATTTTGCGCTCTCTGAAGTCTTAAGGCTTTTTATGTATTTAAAATTTTATGTATGTATTTTATGTATGTAAAATTGTATGTATTTTATGTATTTATTTGCTGCAGCTTCCATTTTGCAAAAAGATTGCTGCCCATTACTATTGTATTTCTATATTAGCAAGCTATACTTGTGTGCTGTTCATGTTGCAGTCTACTTGTACATTGCTTATGTTATGGTCTTCATTTCTTTATGGTTTCAAATGTTGATATCCTTCATGTATAAATGCATATTTGACCTAGTGTGTTTTCTTTGTGCTTCATGTATAATGCATGCTTATGTGTGATTTCATTGTGAACCTGTTTATTCTCGCTATCTTCAGCTTACAATGTGTTCATCTCCTTTTGCACTCTTTCAGGACATGGGCAATATTGTTGCCTTAGTTAGTAGTGTCTCTTTCCTTTGTGCCAGGGAGGGTCTATAGCTATGCATGATGTATTAATCTGTCTCTCAACATTCCTCCCTCTGGTCGACCACATCCTCCTTTTTGTCCTCCTCCGCATAATGTTTTTTGGGTATCCATATTTTAGTCACCCCCCCTCAGGTGGCCTGCCCACTTTATATGTCCATCCTCAGTCCAGGTCATATAGCAGCACTCCCCATTGAAGTTGCAGAATACCCATTGTCCAATGTAATTTTGAGGGTCCTGAGCAAAAGTACATTTTGATCCTGGAGGAACAATATGGCTTGCCTTCACATGGACATATTGTTAGTTTGTGTATATTCATGTATGTGAGTATCCACGTTTATTACTATATCCATTACAACTGCCCCTTTGGCATCCTTTTTGCAGCCATTTATTGCAATTCTTAAAACGAAAATGCTAGAAGCATAAATAATACTGTGGCTTTTCGTTTCTTGAATGCATTGGCTAACCAGGAGGGTATCAAAGAAAACAGATAGTTGAACCTGTCCAAATTTTCAATCTCATCCACCTCCTTCACCATTTTTGTATGCAAGTTTGTCAAGGTGGTTATGGACTCTGTGAGGGTCCCATTCTCCTCATCGTGGAAAGGTACATATGTGCAGCAAGAAGGCCCTATGTTTACACACCCATCTCCATTAAGGGCTGTAATAATTAAATTAAGGACCTACCTGTTCTGGGGGGTCATAAACCTGATGGCCCATAGCTCCTCCTTTATGGCATTAAAGCCTTACACAGTTGCATTCGTTGTTTACAAACTCCCATCTTGTTATTTGCAGCCATTTTTCTTTACAAATGTCTGCAACCCGGGAACAAGAATGGATGTGAAAACAATTGCTGTCTTGCTGAATAACTTATGCTCATCTGGTATGTCATCAGCGGCTCGTATTGATTTTTACGACAAGTAATTATCCCTTTTACTGCGTTTGATGGTGCATGACCTTTTATTTCTCACATGTGTATTAATCCGGAGAAAATTGCCAATCTGTAATTCACTCTGAGGTATTACTAGAGCTGGTGTGCCTACTACAAACAAGGAGCATAATTCTCCCAAATGTGGATGTAGTTTCATGTATGCTCTTGAACCACAGGCCCAATAGTGGTCTATCAATACAGCAGTACCTATTTTCGTTCCTGGCACATCAGGAATATGTTTGCACCCCTCATTTTCACCAACTATTAATGGGCCTTAAAACACAACA